>NC_092322.1:13930465-16430465 GCF_036785885.1 Coffea arabica
TGTAATTTTATATTCATGTTTCTGGAAGCAATTTCTGGAGTTCTTTGGCTTCAATTTGGTGCAGCTGTAACATTATTGTGATTGCAGTCATAAGAAAAATAATGCATTTACGAAGTCAACATTGTCTATCATTATTTTTTTTTTTCCATTCACGATTTTTTTGGACAATTTTTTCATTCAAGATTTATTAGTGTTCACAATCTATCATCCCAATTTATTTATTTATTTACTTTTTTGTCTTCGCACCTCTCCCTACGCACTTCCAACCCTCAACTAACAATTTCTTAAATCCTCTTCCACGTGAGTTACACAAGTATTTCTCCAAATTAAAGAAACCCACAAGATGAAATGAAGTTAAATATGGAGATGTTAAAATAACTTCTGGGACATGTTAAATTAACCCATACTCAAAAATCTTACAATTAATATAGAATTCGGGGCATTTTCTTGCGATCTTGAAATGATTGAGAAGATTGAAAAATTGGCACTAGATTGCTATTGTTTCTGGCCCAATAATTGTCAAGAATCTTGCGATCGTCAGCTGGCTCATCTTCAGCTCAAGATGAGCCAGCTGAAATAGTAGAGAGAAAAAAAAGTTTTCGAATCCCATCTTCAATATTTTTTTCATAGTTACAATCATATGATCCCATTGAAAATTTGTTGAGGATGTGAAATATGAAATAACTTCCCTTGTGTTTCTGTTCAATCATTCTCTGATTCCCTCTAAGAGCCTCATTTACACCTATTAATCAATAGAAATTTCTCAAATATGATGCAGGAACATTTTTAATTTTTTCCTTTCCCAAAAGTAAATGACTTTTTTCTTTTTAATTTGTTTTGTGGACAGTTTGAAATTGATCATTGTATCCAAGGCTTTATGGCAATGGAGATTGTCTATTATTGAGGAGAAAGGGATGTTGTTGCGGTATGTTTACAAGTCAAAACAGAGGTGTGGAAAGTTAAGGGAAAAGACATTCAAGCATTTTGGGCCACAAACGCTAGGGGAAGCGTGTTGGGCGGGCACGTGGAAAGGGCTTTTGTGACGTGCAATCGGAAGATGTATTGGGCATTGAAGGGACTCCAGCCGCGCATGTGAAATGTGGAGGGGCCGAAATTAAGCAACCGGAAAAGTGAGGGTTTGTACGCGAAAGTACGGCAGGGAAAAAAGGCGCGAAGCTTACTGGACAAGCTAAAGAGTGTAGGCGTATTAGAAAGGAAGAAGCGCCAAAACCGGAGCAGGAGGAATAGCAGAAGATAGGGATTTGTTATGGAGCTGGCGGCGGAAATAGATGCTTCGGATATGCAGTGGGACAGTGAAGGAGAAAGCGAAAATGTAGTATCGCCGATGCATGAGAGTGGAGCACCTTCAAATTTTAAAAGTTGCAGCCGTGAAAGGAAGGCCATTCGTCGGACGGCGGAAACAATGGTAGTATCGCTGATGCATGAGAGTGGAACACCTTCGAATTATAAAAGTTGCAGCAGTGAAAAGAAGGCCATTCGTCGGACGGCGGAAACAATGGTAAGCCACTCAACTCATTCCGTGAAGAATATGGTGGATTGGATCTCGGATGAGCAGCGGCAGGCTGTCAGAGAGTTTGGATTCGGGTCAATTTTGAATGTGAAGGGAGTAGAGGTTGACGAAGAGATGTTGAAGTGGCTGGTGGATAACTTTGATGTAGATCGGAGGACACTGAACGTTCATGGGTACTGTCTACAGGTGACAGGCGAGGATGTGGAATGTGCACTTGGCTTGAGCAGCCGTGGGAAAGATATTGAAAGCGAAAAGCGAAGGCAAGAGATGGATACAGAGTTGGAAAGAGAATTGAATATCAGAATAAATAGCGGTGAAATTGTAGTGGAGGAATTGAGGCACAGTATATGTAGTTTGCATAAAGAAGGCTTAGAATTCAAAGTGAAGTTCGTACTGTTTGTTGTTGGTAGGTTGTTAGCACCAAGTTTGGATGACACAGTGAGCCGGGCTCTGGTGGGTGTAGTGGCTACAGAGGAGAATATGGAAAATTTGAACTGGTCGAAATTCATACTTGACAATTTGGTGAAGAGCATCCGTGATAGAGACGGCAACGGAATAGCGGGATGTGCACTTTTCTTGATGGTATAAGAAAGACGCACCATTTTGTATTAGAGATAGGAATTGCTGGAATAATGAAATTAAACTTTGATAGAAAAGACCCGTAAATGATGGTAGGCGTTTTTGTCCGTGCAGATTTACTATCTGAAACGATTCTATATCGAGGGTGAGGACGAGTTTCGCAAGTTCCAGCCGAGAGGGCCGAGGCTAAGATTTTGGGGAAGGTACGAGATTAATGAAAGCGTGCGAATATTGAGGAGGAATCACATATTTGAGGGGGAACAGGTAATGTAAAATCCTTTCGTGTGAATTGTTGTTGAAATTGCAATCTGCATTTTGTGACGTTACTAGTAGTACAAAACTGAAGGCTTATAGTGACAGGGCAATGTGCAGTTTTACAGTAACATAAGCTGTAGAGAAGACATTGATAGAAGACTGATTGAAATTGAATGTGGTAATAAAGATGTGAAGGATAGTATTGGTATGTGAAGGATAGTATTGATAGAATGGAAGCAATGATTGAATGTCGTTTTGAAAGGCTGAGGAGCATGTATGAAAGTGGAAGGGTGTGCAAAACAAACCGGGCAGTTGGTGTGGAGGGTGGGCAGAAGGACGATTGGCGCGGTAATGTTAAAAGAGGGAGTGAGTTACATAAATTTAGTCCTACAACGCCAGATGTTAGGTCCAAAAGCAGGAGTGAAAATGATAGAGTCACTACGAATAGTACTGTAATTGGTGAAAAGAGTGCATCGAAAATTACAAAGTGGAGGAGTAGAAAGAGACTAAGGATGGACAATACGGAGAAGCCTGTGGGGGAAGACAAACAAAACAGAAGGCAAGGTAAAAGAATAAAGGTATGCATCGGTTTGTGCCAAGGTATTTGTAGCATTAGAAAAGTAAAGTATAAATTGTAGTTTTATGTACAGATGGATAGCAGTGCGATGAACAAGTGTCAAACGAAGATCGTTGCTTTATTGGCAAAGGTGAGTATTCCAACGTTCCAGAATTACTGAAGTATGGGAAATTATAGACAATGAAAGATGACATATTTTTGTGGTAGCAGGAAACAAGGCTGGCATCTATCGGGGAAAAATTGAGTGAGGGACGAGCAAAAATACTGAAGTTCTTGTTTGACACTCAGCTGTCGCAAGGGTATGTACTGGAACATGGATTTGTTAAATCAATAGTTCTATTTTGTTTTATCCTTTATTTGAAATTGCAATGGGAAAGGGGACAGAAAAGTATTTGCAATTATAAGGTTGACTAAATATGTAGTATGATTATCCCCATAGGGGAGAGGGCATAGGAACGAAAATCTTCGAAACAGTTAAAATTGGTTTACAAGTGAGCATAAAACTTACAATTTGTGTGCTGTCAATCATGCCACCTTATATAAAAAGCAAGGGTAGGTAACATGGTTGCATATAGAATAAAAGGTGAGTATTCCAGAAGTTTGAGAATGGAAGTACAATGATAACTGAATGACCCTTATGGTGAGTACATAACCGCCTTAGGCTAACTCAATGACCGTAAGGACCGATTGGGTCATTGAAACCGTGATTGCTGGTTGTATTAGTGAGGAAGAGCGAACCTACTCTGGCCGTTTTAACTCGAGTGATTGAAAATGATGATATCAAATTTGTAGATTATGAAACTGTAATACACATAGGGAAAAGATTAATGTACGCTGTTGTAATGACAGGGAAGTACTGGTGTCAATTAAGGGGCAGACAGCAAGTCGGGATGCAATGGGGTCCTTGCTTCCTGAAAAACCCATGGCATGTGATGTGAGTAAATCGAGGGATTGAAATTGGGTGGTGTTGTGTGGACTGTTTCACGGAGGACGAAATGATGTGAGTTGAGTTTGGTGCAGATAATCAATTGCTATTGTGCGATGAAAACAGCAAGGCAGCAAAGGCGTCCTGACGATCAGTCAATGCGATGGTGGTTCATGCCAACTTGGTTTCAGGTACAAGTGTTCGGCCAAAGTTGGGGGGTGTGAGTACGTACATTCATATTAAAATGTCATATTTGACTGTCGTGTTGTAGCAAGAGATTTTGGAGTTCAACAAATCAGCAGACGAACTGTACTGTACATATCTACAGGAATGTAAAGTAGGAGGTAATATAAAAAAGTGTGAGAAGGTACGAGCAGCTGCCCTGTTATGTAGCATAATGGAATAGATACAGATGCCACGATGATGACTAACTAACCGCTGCTATGCTTCAGATATTCGTGCCAATGTGGCACGATGAGCATTGGTATATGTGTGTGGTGGACATGGGAAGCGAAGAAGTATTAATTTATGATTCAATGAGAGGAGACGAGCAAACGGATATGAATAGGCGCAGCTCCGTGGAGACAGTGGTAAACTAAGTTGGTTTGTCAAATATTTCATGAACACGACCATCACCTTTACAATTGGTGGCAGTAAACTTAAAATTGCATATGTTTTTCTTGTATGGTCGTCAGATTGAAAGGTTGGAAGCAGCGCTGACTTATGGTTTGGAGGGGCAGTATTCGTCATGCCTTTGGCTGTACAAAATAAAAGCTGCAGCCACATGTCCACAGCAAATGAATGCGTAAGTTGCACCTGCATAGTTTTGGAAGTTTTTTCCATAGTTCAGCAACGGTTGTGTCTAAATTTGTGGTTATGGTTTGTAATGCAGGTGGGATTGTGGATTATTCATGCTGAAGTACATGGATATGTTATCAAGTGGAATTGGAAGCTGGAAATAGAATCAGGTAAGCAAAAAGGAATGGCGTCGTGTGCTGTAACAGTAAGTGTGTTTGCTTGCTTTGGTTACGAACGATGGAGATAGTAACAAATTTATCGGCGCAGTACAATTCGGAGCAGGAGCGGCGCAAAGTAGCACTGTCTTTGGTTTTGGATGATGCCAACGTTGTCCGTCATCAAATTATGCGGAAAGCGAACATCCACAGGAGGTTGGAGATGAATAAAGTTGAGGTTGGATGAAGGTGGCAAGATAGAGAGACAAAGTAGCGGCATTCTGTGGAAAGGGGCATGTAATAGGGGCTGTCATACTCGGATGCACGTCGTCGTAACCGAAAATGTAGAAGACGGAAACAGAGAGTCCAAAAGCTGCCATAGTAAGGCAAGCGGTTGGTGTGTATCTGAGTTTCATTTGGGATATTGGTTCAACCGAGCAAACTCACCGGCGGTGGTGTGGGGAGACCTTGCCATGGGGATAACGAGTACCACAATCTTCATGTGGTCGGGAGTTAAGAGAAGATTTGTGGTTGGTTATGACTAGCGTACAGTGATCCATGGTATGAACTGATTAGAAATAAATGAAAAAAGATTGAAAATTTTGATTTGTGGTAATTAATAATAAACGCGTTTAAATTGATGTTTCGCGAGAGTTTATGAATTAGGTGTGTTGACGTATCCGAAACAATCTGTCTTAAAACGGAGTTTAAACCTGCAATAGGTTAGTTTGTTGGTTTGCATTCTATGCTAACGGGTAAATGACACTCTAGTATAATATCGATCCGATTTGATCGAACAAATAAATTAGCCATACATAGCTGGTGTTTTATTGCAAACCGTGTTCAATTAAATTTTATCCGATAAGTGACTTTGTAAGTATGGGATATTGGTACTCTGTTGTCATAGTGGAGGAAATTCATAAAGAACCGGTGTTTTATTGGAAAACGGGTTTAATTTACATTAAGCTGATAAATGAATATTTTTTTAACGGAGAATGGTTACCTTGTACTTATAACAGATGTTACAATTAAAGAGTTGGTGTTTTATTCGACAACGGGTTTAAGTACATTTCATCCGGTAAATACATGTGTTTAAGGCAGCAGGATACTTTATCAGTGTAACACGGTCGCAAGCCATAAAGAGCTGATCTTTATTCAACAACGGCTTTAACTATATTTCATCCGATTTAAATACATTTGTATTTGATGCACGTTGGGGAGTGTGTCAGTTTAACGGATGAAAGCCTTAAAGAGCTACTGTGTTATGAACTACGGGTCTATTTTTTTGGTTTTCGAAAAATGAATTTGTATTTGAGGAACTTGGGTACTGGTGCCCGTATGAAGGAAGAAAGGCATAAAGAGGTTGACTTTTATAACACAACGCCTTCAACTAAATTTTGTGTGATACAAAAATTCATTATTCGCACTATATCATAAAATAAATTTCTAAATGCACTGCAAAGCTTTGTCGGTGGCCCTGTGTCATGTACTTTGTGGGATTTCCAGCAAGTTGACAAATCAGAAAACTGGACTTTCTTCCGTTCTTCACCCATAATTCATCAATAACTAATATTTTTCCTCTCTTCACCCATAATTCACCCGTAATTCTCTTGTTCCGTTCTTCACCCATAACTAATATTTTATATAATTATAATTATATAATTTATTAATATTATATACACATATATATTATACAGGATAATTTCACAAACCTCCCCTGAAATAGCGTTTGAAAAAATGGGAAACTGGATAATTTATGGAGGAAAGCCATAAAGAGCTGGTGTTTTATTAGAGAACTGATTTATTTTATTATTTTTCGATAAATAAATTTTTTTTATGGAAAAGGGTACTCTGTTGTTATAATGGAGAAAAACCATTATTGGAAAACGAGTTTTTATATATTTTATCCGATAAATAAATGTATTGGTGGAAAAATGGGTGCTTTGTTCTTATAATGGAGGAAGGTCAAAAAGAGCTGGTCTTTTATTGGAAAGTGATACATTCTGCTGTTATACGCAAACCAGAATATAATAGCAGTATTTGCTGCAGGGATCATAGAATCCAGCCAATTACATTTTCTAATTGAAACCGTTCGGCAATAAACGCATCGCTTGCACTGTCTACACAAACAGGCATTATCTGGTCAAACCACGAACTTCCCATGAAGTTTCTCCTGTTTCAATATTCCAATAATAGACTGAACCATTTTCTTCAAGCAAGACAACCTTCCAGCCTGAAGTCACATCCAAAACAAGGGGTATGTCCAAGCTGCTGGGTATGTTACCTGTTCCGTCAAACCATTTGCATGATGGGAAACATCTGTGCCTGCATCATGTGCATCCCTTCAATAACGTAGTCCAACGAATGCATGAATACAGGCCCACTAAAGTATTGTAAGTTCTCCAAGCCTGTCAGCAGCTTAGACATCCCCATTCAAAAGTGAGGCAATCTTAAGCTGCTAGTCCAGCAGCTAATTTTCACTATCCAATGACATATTCAACCAGGGGTTAGGTAAAGGAATACATTACTCATACAGACTTGGTGTTGGTTAACAGATTCCATTGCTGGACTTTATTTTGGTACAGACGCAAAGCAAGGAGCCTAGCTCAATTAATGTCAACCATTGCTCCCTGACGCACTGTTAGTATTGCACGTATCCGAGAGGATAACTAGACGGACAGATTTAGTGAGTGACATTTAGATCCTTAATGTTTAGACGAGAAGTTGCCAACAACCATCTGCAATGAAAACAGGCTAAACTCACTACATGCCAACGTTTGTAGCAGGAGTATATGGCTGACGCATCCTGCATTTGACAGCAATTACAGGCATTATCTGATAATTTTTCCTCATGTGCATTCCGGAACCTCAAAGACAACATACGTCATTCCAAACTTCGACATTTTTAGAATTTGTATAAAAAAACTCAGCGACGGGCCTTTGCAAACAAAAACACAAGTAAGGGAAGAAAGTAGTACCAACATATATGAATTTGACAGGCCCAATGTCTCACTAAAGCACAAAAGTTTTGGTTGTGTGTCCCATCAGAAGAGAGGTACTCGCCTTCCAAAGGTTTGGAGAAGCTTCCGTACACTGAACAATGATCTTCCTCATGCTTTCAAATTTTCCTTTTTTTCTTGGTCTGTGCATATGAGCAGACGCAATTTTAGCTATCATAACGAGGTGTTGAACTATTGTGAACATATTCCTGAACATGAATGCAATGGATACCTCCGGATAATATCTGTTTGGGGCTTCCCGTTTGCGCGTCACTCGCTTTGCTGTGTTCTGCAGTCCAAGCTTGCTGACAACATTAACATAAAAGTTCCACTCCACACTGCCTTCTGTTACGGGTGATTGTCCAAAACGGTTTCGCTTAATGAAATCTTGTACATTATCGGCACTGGCCAATTTCTTCAGGTGTCGTACAAAATCTCCTTCAGGATCTGCAAATAAGTTTTGTGTCAGGCCAATCTTTCACCCTGTGTAAACCTAGCAAAAGCCACATTTGAAAGCATCGCGAACCGCGTCTTACCCAAATAATTGTCTTCTACAGTGTAACATGTATAAGAGGTGGGGAAGATGGCATTGTACGGTTGAAGAATGAGTAATACGGAAACAGTTAGCCCTGATCATGTTGTTTGTGCATACCGGAACATATACAACATAACGATCAGCGGGTATGGTGCACTTACAGAATTAAGGAAGGATTTATACGGAGAATCATCGACTAATATCGTGTTAGAGCTGTTGTTCGACTTATATTCTCCCCACACATGTTGAAGGTCCTTAAACATCACCTTTTTGTCTGGATTTTCCCCAAGGCTAGTTTGTGTCATAGTGCACCGCGACTGATCCTGCGCAATATTGATTGTTCCCGACTTTCATTTATGAGAAGTCTTACACACGGACTGACTACACACAATCGAAGTAATTTGTGAATGACATCTCACCCAAACAAATAACAGTCTCTGCTCCAAACGTTCATTCATTTTTTCGGATAGCCTGTCCAACACTGGTTGAATGTTGTGGCTGCAGAAAGCACAGCTGTGTTGATTTAAGAACATAACAGAAAAACTTGTGGACGTTGTAGTTAACGAAGCAATTCAAATATAGGTTGGCGGATACCTTAGCTTTGATGACCAAACAGCCACCTCAAAATATGACAGACAGACCTGCAAAAATTCAAAGCAACGTGGTCTGAAGTTAAAGTCCCGATTTCTGGTCATCCTTGTAAATGGACTGCCCAGAAGCACTCCATTCAAATCAAGAATAAGAAGCTTCTTCTTTGAATCATTGGCGGACGCAAGTTCTGGCGGGCTTGTTTTCACCCTTGTACCTTCGGCTGGGGAAAAATTGAAGGCATACAGCATTTCAGCACACGGATTTTGCATGTGAGATCCAATTTGAATGTCATAATGCGAAATCAAACAAGCGGAATTGGAAAGTGTAAAGCAAAGTTGTGGGCTCGAGAATATATTAGCCAGATTTGTGAGCAGCAGCCCTGCAATAATATTATAGCTGGAGTAGAAAAGCAATTTGTGACCGCGATGGTCACGAGGAGATGCATCGGCACAGAGGTACATACACTTTTTATGGTTTCGTCTAAACAATGATTAATTTCGTACCAACAATTTGCTACAGCCCTAAAGAATTTAAAATTTAATATTGCCTTCATTCAGCACACGGATTTTGCATGTGAGATCCAATTTGAATGTCATAATGCGAAATCAAACAAGCGGAATTGGAAAGTGTAAAGCAAAGTTATGGGCTCGAGAATATATTAGCCAGATTTGTGAGCAGCAGCCCTGCAATAATATTATAGCTGGAGTAGAAAAGCAATTTGTGACCGCGATGGTCACGAGGAGATGCATCGGCACAGAGGTACATACACTTTTTATGGTTTCGTCTAAACAATGATTAATTTCGTACCAACAATTTGCTACAGCCCTAAAGAATTTAAAATTTAATATTGCCTTCATATGCAACGAACCAATTACAGTACAGGCAGACAAAATGTACCGTTCCCTGTTTCCTGATGCCCCACATCCTTGGTAGCATCATCTTGCAAATCTCCTCTGGTTACAGCCTCATGTGCCTGTTTATTTTCTATCAGGAAAGCAGCATAAGCGAACGGGTCCGCAAGTTTCCCCAAAGCGATCTCCCAGGCAATAAATTTTCTAGCAATGACAACATCAAGCTGTACATACATTCAGAAACAATGTCAGACGCAATAGAGGTGATGTTGCCACAAGGGGTTGTCCATTTGTGCACTTACAAATTGTGGCCGACACCCCTTTGCCCAACATTGCGCAAACTTCAAAGTGAAAACCCCGCAACTCGCCGCGTCTGTCTGTTTTAGTTTGTGTTTTACAACAATAAAGGTCCAGGGGTGATTTTCATGGAAAATTTCCATCAAAATCCATTCCTAAAAAAGGAAATAAATACAGCAAGTATGGAATGTTAGAAATATGTTACCTTGTACGCAAATGAAGCTAAGGTACGCTTTTGAAGTTTACTCACCACAGATTGCATCAAACCTTGGTAGAAGGTTTTGTAATTGTCCATAGAATCAACAATGTACACTTGTTTGTCCTTGACATGTGCAATCATGAGCAACCAATGATTTGAATAAACGATTGGAAAAAAAATCTGCAATCGCATACAACAAGCAATGTTGAATGTGTTAAAAGCTAAGGCATGTTAGGCTGAATCCAATTCCACTAACATGCAGGTGCAACTCATATTGTATAAGAATGTAAAGGCGAGAATGATAGCTAATGTTTACCTTTTCAGGATTTGTCATGGAGTCGTCATTGCTCTGTTCAACGAATATTTTTTTGGTTGCGGGAGATATGCATGGATAGTCTAACACGCATTTCAGCTACAACGAAGTGATTGAGAAGCAAGTATTAGGTCCACATTTTGCAAGGCACAACAGCACATACAATAATTTTCGTTACGTACCCAAAACATAGGATTGAAGAAAACAAATTGCTTATATTCTTTCTGGAGTAAGTGAAGGTACTGGGTCACAACCTTCACAGAATGGAACAAATTCAAACATTCAACATTCAGTTATTAATTTTAGCGACATTAGTGAACAAGGTACGCCTGTGCAATCGCATAAAAAACTTACTCTGTCACTGAGACATGTCTCCAGAAGCATCACTTGCTCCAGTTCTTCTCTTGTAATATCAAAGAGATGCTGCCTATCTAGTGTACTGACACAGCTGTGAACAATGATTGACATGAATGCAATAATCAGATGAAAGCGAGATCAGTGTTTGCCATTGACAGTACCGATATTTTAACATACATCTGCGGGACGAGTTGTCTGACATGAAAGCATACGGCTTCTTTCAATTCATCAGGTGCTACACCGGAGGCTTGTGGTACACACTGGACAATAAAGGTATTAGCATATATAAAGTAGATTACAGGAGAGCGCAAGAGCATGTCTTACATCTCGTAGAAATGGCAATTCCTCAAATCTCCTGTCCATCACTTCGTTGGCACCAACCCGTTGTAAAATTTGTGTCACTTTATCCACAACCTATTGATACAAATATTGGGTTATGCTCTTGTGTTGCCATCGAGATGAAGAAACAAAAAGCAGTACAATAACATTGTTACATACACTTGCCCCTTTTGTGGTTTGTTCAGATAGTATGACAACATCTTCAAGGTGTGCCTTTTCCCCCACAACCGGCCTCACCTCGACCCCATCACACTTCCCCCCCTTATCCATCTCTTTTATTTCTGAAACTTTTGTATTCGCGTCCCCAGTCGGACCATTGACAGCATAAGAGGTATAGGATTTCTTCCATATCCAACCACCATCTTCAGATTTGAATGCCAGTTTTTTTAAGTACGATACTCCCATTTTTTGGGCGTAAAATCCTTTGTCACCATGGTCAGCCAAGAATGGCACATTAAAGCGCCTAAAGAGCCTGGTCAGCAACATACCAAAAGGGAGATGTGTTCTCTTATTCTCCCTGCTCCTAATCTTCCTAATCCTGTTCAGCATTGTTGCAATGATCAAATTGCCTATGTTGACGGGTTGTTTGTGTAACATATGCCACAATATAACTCTTTCTAATGCACTAACGGAAGTGATACTTCCGGCTTTGGGTAAAATGTTATGAGTTATTATCAGATGTAACAGCCGTGGCAACACTTTCATATACGGCCCATAAAACTTAGTTTTTTTCCTCATGTTCATAACTCTGTCACCATTTTGCCTAATCTCTCCAAGAAATTGTAGGTCATTGTACCCCTTCATAGCAACCTTATCTACATTCTTTGCGCTAATCCGTTTATAGTCAACCGTGTATCCACTGTCAACCAACCCAAACTCTGAACACAAAACCTCAGTAGACAATTCCATGTGTACATTCCTAACCACTGAACGCAGAACAGACTTCTGCTTATTTGCCCTACAGTTAGCATAGAATTCCCTAACCATCGCAGCATAGCACTTGTCATTATGTGCCAGCAAATTTAACAAATTTTGGGCATTAAGATATTCCGTGATATCCATAGACTCACCAGCGAGAGCTTCTACGTCGACCCACATGCCTGCATAAACTGGAAGACTCATACAGGCCTCCATGTTACTGGCTATGCCTGCTTCGGGATGCGATTCGAGTGTTGAGTAGTTTGAGCAACAGAGGAAGCGAACGCGATAAATCCGATTTATTTGGACCTTGGCGCCCAAAACTGTTCGAAATGCTCCAAATTTCAGAAGGGGGGAAGTTTAAACCGAAGCTGTTCAGTGTGTTCACACAACAAGGGAAGCAATATTTGATGGCTTAACAGGAGAAACGATGAGAAGGTAAAGAAAGACAAGCTTTTTGTGGGATAATTGATCAGGCGGGGACGGGCGTGGAGTGAGGCAAAACCCGATTTAGTCAAACGAAAATCAACCCGATTCCGTATTGGAGCGTGTATTCCGGAGCGGGTTATGCGGAAGCCAAACCCGCAAGGGGTTACATTACAATCTATTCATAATAACAAATGTAATTATGTATTTATATAATTTATTAATATTAATTACACATATATTATAAGGGATACTTTCAGAAACCTCCCCTGAATTAGCTTATGGAAAAATCAGAAAATGAATAATTTATGGACGATAGCCAAAAAGAGCTGGCGTTTTATTCAAGAACTTGTTTAATTTCATTTAATCCCATAAATAAATTTGTTGACGTAAATCGATTTTATTGTAAAGGGAAGCCATAAAAAGCTGTTCTTATATTGTACTGGAGTTTATTTTTATAAATTTATCCGATAAATAAATTTAGTTATAGCAAAAAGGATTCTCTGTTGTTGCCTGGAGGAAAGCCATAAAGAGTTCAGAAACATTAACGTAAATCGATTTGCTTTTATTTTAGGCCATAAATAAAATTTTATTTACGCAAAAATGGGTACTCTGTTCTTATAATAGAGGAAAGCCATAAAGAGCTGGTCAATTAACGTAAATCGATTTTATTGTACTTTTACCCGATAAAAAAAATTAATTTATGGCAAAACGGGTACTCTGTTCTTATCTATTTCCAGGAAAGCCATAAAGAGCTGGGCTTTTACGAGAAAGTGATACTTTGCAGAACATACAAGGGCCAAACCTATTGTTAGGGACTCAAACCAGTAATATTAAGAGAGTACGAAGTTTAGGCTGTTGAGTAGGACCGAAATAGCAAGCAAGGTACAATTCTTGTGAACCAAGTTCTCAAAGAGATGGGGATCATTTGAAAATAAATCTTAATGAAAAATTATTTCTGGTTTCTACGTCAACATCTCCGGTGGTTATGTATTGAGAGTTGGAGGTACATGAGATTTTAGTGCATCCAATTGCAGTTCTTTTACTTATTGGCTCATTAAATTTTATCTCTATGAAGTTTATTAAAAGTTTTATTACGACTTCTTGGAATACATGTAATTGATCAATGGCTAACACAGCTAATCATCTAAAGCAATGCAACGGGTACTCTGTTCTTATCTATTTCCAGCAAAGCCATAAAGAGTTGGGCTTTTACGAGAAAGTCATACTTTGCAGAACATACAAGGACCAACATAAGCTATTGTTAGGGACTCAAACCAGTAATATTAAGAGAGTACGAAGTAGCGGTCAATTCAGTGAAAAAACATAATTAATTGGTACACACTGGTGACAAATTTGTTCAGTAAAAGGAGTTATGAACATTGTATCTTATACACTAACGGTTCGGTAGGGCGGCACAAATTGCTGCAATTTCTTCATCGCAAGCGCAGCCTTCACATGTACTCTCCTCCACGTCATCGGCATCCATAGGCCATGAAGATGTTTTCCTCTCGTGTGTCATGGCACAACAAATGGGCGTTGGGTTTAGAAACACAGGATTCTTGACCCATATCACTCTCAGCAGCGCTCGCAAATTTTCACGACAAAGTTTCAATCTGGATTTCTGCAACCCGCTGAGCAGTCACATGCCTCTGCGCTTTAACTCGTCGGTACCAACAAAGAGGTAAATGATTCCCAACGCATATGCAGCGTCGGGGTGGCCTGAATCGGCAGCCTCTTCGAGGCATTCCAATGCAGAGTCCAAATGCTTGTCCGAAAAATAGTCAACCTAAGCAGTGCAAGGATACTCTTGCGTCAAACTGATTGAAATAGTAACGAAAAAGTCAAAAAGTCCAGGCGGACCAATGGCAGCGGGACAAGAATTATGTAGTCATGACCAAAGCACCACAGTGATGAGTGGGGGTAAGGCTAATCTAGCTAAACTTAGACCCTAAACTTAAATTAACCACAAAATAAAGAACTATCCATCTTAACCATTTTTGACCAAGAATAAGACGCATTCTCTTCTATGTTCAAAGTCTGATCTTTTTCACTGACAAACAGGGGCACTGTTTACCCATCAAACTCAAATTGGTATTGCCACACTGATCTATTTAATCACCTCGTGTATCTCAATTTCTCTACTGCCAGATTTGCCAAAATGTTCCTACAAATGTTCATAATGTGCAAAAAGATGGGCCGCAAATGAGCATGTATGAGGTTGTTTTCTACATTCCGAGTTTGTAAACTTTCTTTTGTAACTTTCTCTGCTACTCAGAATTCTTGAAGTTATCTTCAGAAGCACTGCTAGCCAGACAAAATTTCACATAATAGCAATTTTTTGTGAAATAAAAAAGTTGAGTAAAATGTAAAGAATTGGCAATATAGAATATTCATGTCATTGATGCTGAGATAATTCTGCCCCAATACTATGATAACATATTCTTAACCAGACATGAACTTCTTTTTGACCAAAAAATGTTCAGCAGAAGCAAGGCAAGCATCTATGAAGATTCAAGGTCATAAACAGGTTGTGCACGTCATCTTAAAGTATGGGTTGTATATATCTTTTGGGGGTAAAGTTTGCAGACCAAAATCAGAATGAAGTTGAAATGAAAGAGATGATGTGAGCTTAGTCTACATATTTTCAAGCAAACGGGACATCGGCGCGATGCTTACCACGGCTTTCCGATACATCGCTTCTGAATTTTTGCATTGTCTGCACTTCTTCAGGAACCTGGATACTTTGTCGTTTTTGTGCCAGGGGACGATTTCAAACTTCTGCAGTGACACCCGCTGGTATATGGTGTCTGCGTCGGACACCTCGTTAAACAACTTACATCTGCAAAATAAGAGAAATGATCCATTAAACTCAAACGAAAAGCACATGTCAAACAAGAATAGGCCTCTTCCTGTGTGTATTAAGAGAGTATAACCAACCATAGTTTTGCGCTAAAAAGATCAGTCGAGGAAGATGATCCGACACGTGCAAGCACCTCCGATAGCACATCGGTCGGAAGGGAGAGGATGGAGGTAGTTGATTTCCATTGTTGTTGGTTGGCCATGTCCGGTTAACACCTTTTACTGCCAACAGTTGAGTGAATCCGTCAAAACCCCAACCATGGAGTAAACTTCAAACAACACGTACTTCCTAATAAAATGCAATAACGATTAATACGGTTATATTGGAGTTCCCCAATTTCTGGGACACCGACTAACCGTAGCGAAAAACGAATAGAAATGGGACAGTGGCGCCTTCTCCTGCAACCGACGCAACATTCTGTCGTCAAAAAACAGTCATCCGAAACAATTTATTAAACCCAACAACGTATATGTCAATACGGTATAATCATTGTAGCCGTAACAATACACCGATAGCAAGGGAACATGAACAGTCAGGAAGTACACGTTCATCGTAAATTGACGGACATTCATCGCAGACCAAAGGAGCTTCGACAGTGATAAACATTCGGAGACATACTTCGTACCTGTAATGGGTCGTCAACCAGCTTCTACAAGTCGCTAGCACAGATATGGCAGACAGGTCCGGCGGGGTAAATGGCAACCAAAAGGTCGCGTCCGATGCATATACTCCCGCTACACTGACTCCTCGTATGCTGCCACGGATGTCCCAACTGTAACCCATTAATTGACAAGAGCCATAAAGAGCTGGTGTTTAGTCGCCAACTGGGGTAAAAGGCATAAAGAGCTGATGTTTATCCTCTGTAAGGGTTTTCTCTATTATAATATGCTTATGTATTATTTTTTGTTATAAACAAATTAAATTAAAACTATAATTCAATTGAAATATGAGAGAAAATGAGTAGACGATTGTACCTGTAATGGATTGTAACTTGTATACATCCTTGTAATCATAAATCAAGAATTAATACTCTTGGGAATACAAAGGGACATCCACATTTGTAGTTGTTTCATAACAATTTTTTTTTATGTAACTTTCACATATTTGATTTATGTTACACAGAACACATACTAGGTTTCCTTGGCCTGCTATTTAACCAAAATTTTCCTATACAGACCCGGTATGTTTCCCATAAAAATCCGGTACAATGCATACCCTACAAACCCTGTCAATTTCGCACAAAGAGTTGGTATGTTATGCGCTATTTCTTTCTCTTTTTTGAAATAATCAACATACTAAATTTATGTTAAATACATAAATTTAACTTTCAGAAATTGGCGCCAAATAACTTCGTCTATTGCAGCCTAGGAGTAATAATTTTTTAATCACCTTCATTACATATTAAACTTGTGTTATTCTAGTTAAGTGTAATTACCAACCACCAGATACATTTGTCAATCAGTTAACGTACGTAAATTTAAAACGTGATATAATAATATTTTTACGAAAGGAAAACAAATAGGTTTTGTATTTAACATAAATTAAATACGTCAAAGTTTAAAAAAAAAGGTGATTGCCCAGTATGTTATCCGTTTTGTATAGGTTTCCTCTATTACCAGTTTCTTCCATATAATTTGTTTAATTAGTTACTTATTTTATGTTAAATAGCTAACATACTAGTTGACCTAAAATTTATGAAAATCCGCATTTTTCCTGGCACAGCAAGGGAACTCCCCAATTTTTTGTATTGTACTTACAACCCCTCAACTGTAGTAATCATTCTAATAATTTAATCTTCTTTCAAACTTCTACCAATACAAGGACCAAAGGGGCATCCACGGAATAAAAATACCTTGTCACAGATGAAAAAAATTGTAATCAGATTTTGATTGCTGTGTTACAAAAAAACTCAAAAGTAAGGGAGGTAAGTGAAATTTTGTGAAGCTCAGTGGATGCCAGTGAAAGTATCAGAAACCTCAGGGGAGGTTTGTGACATTATTCATATTTATTATTGTATTCGTTCCGAAACATCAACTAAATAAGCAAGCAAACAAATGTGTTGACTACTGTTCGGGAAAACCTATTCCCTCCAACCCCCCAAATTCGTGTTAAAGGACCTGTCCGTGGACACCGTGGGAAGGCAGTGTCCTTGTGTTTGGCAGGGATAAAGTTAGGCGGTGTACCGGAGGAGATTAACCTTTGCGAATGGCTTCTTCCTCTTCGGCCGAATCGGCCAATAGCACGGTCTGGCCTACATTATATTGTAATTGTGGTCGAAGCTGTGCAGTTCGTGCTGTCTGGAAGTCTGAAGCAAACAGGGGGCGCCACTACTATCGCTGCGCTAACGCCGTGGTAAGTTCTTCGGTATAACTGATACTACAAATATTTCGGATTGCTAAGGTAGTTGTATTGCAGAGGCCCTGTCGAACGTTCATTGGCTGGTGTGATGAGTTTGCAAGAGCAACGGGGTTTCAAGTTCCCGATCCCGCCCCCGTCACCAATACATCCGCGGCAGAGGTGTCTGCCGTCATACATGAACTCAGAAGCATGCAAAGGAACGTGACGATCCTTAACATTGCTGTGGTAGCTGTGGTGGCGGTTGTCCTTGTTCTGGTTCTGAAACCGTGAATTAATGTGTTGCCGTTGATTGCATTCCCTCCGAACCCCCCCCTGTACAGTACTGGACTATGGTGTCCATAAGGATAGAATGGGCATTTAGGCTCGTTTAAAGGGTCTTGTAATTTTGGTTGCTGGATGAAAAGGCATTGCCTTTTGTCCATCCGTTGTAAACCGGTGGTTGCCGCATGTGCGACTAAGTTGGCCCAACCGACGGAGTGTTACTGTGTAAATGGTGATTTTGCGTTATATAACATACTAGGTTTCCGTATTTGGTTTTTGTTTACATTGTGCATTATGTGGTTTTCCGAAATGCATGTTCCCTTTGTCCCCCGAAATGTCTGTGCGGATGACGTACTAGGGATCATTGATTCATCGATGAACAACATTAGTCACTGCGATGGCAACCGCTGCGTTGTTAAGTATGAACTTCAGCTTAGTCAGCCAACTGAACACCCTGAAGCTTACGTACAACCAATTGGGATGTGGCACAGAATTGTGTTGTTTTATCACAGCGAAATGTGTGGAGTTGAACGACGAAACAACTTCTTACTTATATATTTCGATTTAAGTACCTCCGCTTACATATCCGACAAACGGTGCACTCCTAATTTTCACGCCTTGCATATTATCATCCCCTAACCCCTACCCTTCATACGCTTACAATCAAAACCATGCATGGTACGTCCAACAACAGCAAGGGCCATGAACAAGAAACCACCCACCATCCAAATATGATGTTGAACAAAAAAATTAAAAGCACACCGTTGTACCTGCGACCGTTCACTCGAAACGCTCCACAATAAGACCAAACATAGGGTTTAACGAGGCAACCGTGGTAGCTACCCTGAGAAAACTGCGGTATTTTTTGCGCCGCACAGTGAGGAGAAGGCTGTCAATAGCATCTCTGTCTTCAAACGTGATCTCTACAGCTGATGGATTCCAGGAAATGATTGCGGTGTGAAGGTTATCTGCAATGGCAACGTTGCGTGTCATACTGACGGGATACCCCTGTTCAGCCAGAAACCGTGTTACAGACCAGTCTTGAAAGTTGGCGCCAAATAGGATCCACACGTCCGTATGGAGCAGGGGTTTTACCCCGAGGAAATGTGCAACAAATTCCTCCTTGCCCACAAACCAGGCATTGTAGGTCATGATGTAAAACGCCTTCAGGTTCTGCATAAGGGGGAGTGGACGACGGCGCCACTTGACCAGCGACCGGAATACTTCCTCGTTCGCAATGGGGTTGCGAACGGGGATGCAAGACACCAGCATCGACTGCGGAAACTCCGCTCCGGGAAACCTGTCTAACCGAACCAGCGCTTCCTCAACGATCCACTTCACTCCAATGTGGTGAAGTGGTAAGACCTCATCTTAAAAGTAGCCGACCATGCCTCCGTTGTTGAGGACATGTATTTCAGGAAGTCGTCCAAGTGCCATGAGTCAGTCTGCAAAAGCATTATGTTACATGAACTCAGATGGTCGGTTCAGGGGTTACAACATACAGAACGAAGCGAATCTTTCGTATAGTTACATGTTACAGGTGGTAAAGAAAGATGCGAACCTTATAGAACGTGGCTGTAGAAGCTGAAGCGGCATGCAATAGCGAAGGCTGTTGTGCGAAACCAATGCGGGGCTGAATGGGCATGCAAGGAAGATGTTTAGTTGTGTGAAACTTTTATAGGAGGAGAAATGGATGACGGAGCTGAGTTTAAATGGAGGAGATTGCAGTGCATCGACTGAGTGGTTAACAGCAGTTTGGCCTCTATAATGATTCCTTTTCCGGACTACGGTTAACCAACCAAAGTTAGGTTAGTGCGATAATAAGTCACAGTTGGCATTGCATCTAAATTTTTATTTGGGATAAATACAAGAACCAAATCGCATGGATATTTCTGAATTGCACTACTCCGCTGTAGAAGACCAGCTGTGGACGGGTTCGGTAGGGATATGAGAACAGATGACCCATTAACGTAAACAGACATGTTTTTACGAAAACAATAATAACAATGATTTTTCGAAGAAAATACCAGCCTTTTATGTGTTTCCGCCATTACAACAACAGGGTACACGGATGTCCCTTCTACAAAAACATTTGGTCGAATAACAATGCAACCGTTTTCGAAGAAAATAGCAGCTGGATGAAAAGCATTCCTCCATTACAACAAAAGAGTACCCATTGTTCCATACACAAGAACAATGGAAGGGATAAAAAAAAACATTTTTTGAATAAAACACCAGCTCTTATAGAATTCGGAGTATCGTCCCTCTAAATTAATTTTAGAAGGTTAAAAGACCAGCTCTTTAAGTAGTTCCTACTGCAGTAAGTGTTGACTACCCGTTTTCCGAAAACACGTTATGAAGTTGGGATAACATAAAATGCCAGGCAGTTCTCGCATAAAATACCGGCCATACTTGGCTTTCCTCCATTCAAGTCAACAAATATGTTTCCTAATCTAGGTCGAATGGGGCCATGCAAGAGACATTTTTTTTTATCAGTTACTGTATCTTTTCCTCTCTATGTTGGATGGGAGCCTATGGAAGCGGTAGTACGAGTTAGTGGGTTAATAAGACCCAACTAGGTTCAACAACTGGTGTAAGGCACAGCTGTTTTATTTTTTAAGGCCGCATAAAATTTGGCTCCGGTGATCATACGAGCCACATGGCTTACAAGGAGCTCATGTTAGACAGCAAAATTGCCTCGCTTGGTGTGTGCGGTTGGAGAAGCCTTCACAATGGAGCTCATGACAAGACTGGCGCCAGTCTTGCTTATTAGACAAGCCTTGACAGAGTTGTACGGTTGGCAGATGAAGAACGGTCGAACGTCAAAGTTGGCCCAGCTTTAACTCACATTCCAATGTCAGATTTCTTAGTTTTTCAATGACTACTGAGCATGGCCCTTCACATATGCTTTGGGGTGGAACACTGGCGCCTGGCGGACGAAATCGCCATTGGACTATGGCGAAAGGACGAAACCATTTCCCCCCCTTCAAATTTAGTCCGATATTTACTCGCCATATGCACTGTGCAACACATCAGCAAATTCTTTTTCTTTACATTTGATAAACGTAAGTGTTAGTATTTCACATTTCGCACCTTGTGCAGATTAGCGAAAGACTTAAAGAGTTGGGTTCATTGGTGAAATGGGTTTCTGTAACACAGATGTTTGCAAGGGTAGAATGAGGGATGTTGTTCATTTTACTTTGTCATGGTCCCCAACGAGTTGACTCCGTAAATTGAAATTTACAAATTCGCCTGCTCAATCAAAAAAAAAAGTTTCATTATGCTCCTTAATTATCCAATTAACACGTTCTAGGCCCGGGATTGTATTGAAAATGAAAATAATAATTTTACATCTTTTTATATTGTGGTACGGAATAATAAATAAAATATATATACAGAAAATTTGAAATAAGTGATGCATGGCATGCTTAAAAAAATGTAATGTATAATGATTTCGGGTCAACCCGTGGTGACCCGACATGACCGATTTACGAATTAAAACTAATTTAATAAACACATCTTCATTTTCTTCTTCGTTTATCATGGTACAACTCTCACTAAATATGCGAAGTTGGTTTGAAGTTGACAAGTGGAAGGGTAAATAATAGGAAAGCATTGTCAAACTTATTAGTAACAGAAAAAACTTAGCTGTTAATATTTGTAGAAGTTAACTTAATCATCTTAAATAAAAGAATATTGTTAAACTAGCAAATAAAAGGGAAATAATGTCATGCATTTAAAAGATCAAGAAACATGGCAGTATTAAAATCCAAAGTAGTGCGTACAATAGTGTCATAAAACTAATATTGGTATGGAAAGAATTTAAAAATGGTACCATTAGAGAACATTATAGATCGGTACAGAGAGATTATACACTCCACATTCAAAAAAGTAACATTATACTTTAAGAGAAAGATTCATATTTCTTCTACTTTTAATGTCTCTTTTGGGTATATACTATTTGATAATTTTTTTTGTCATTTTTTGCGTCTTCATCCGCAACATTTGCTTATTGGTTTTCTCACCTATTTCTTCTTCATCTGACTTTCTTTTTTGCCCAAAAGAGGTATGTGATGCTGTGAAAATTTTTCACCAAATCTAAACAAACAATTTTTTAGTGTTTTATTTTATATTTTTCCTGTCACTACTTTTTGATATTTTAATTTTTGGGAAAATAATAAACTAAGGTTGACAACAAGACGAGTGGTGATTACATGAACAATTTTTAGGCTAACAATGAAAGAATTGTAACTACTTTTCCCTCATAAAATAAATAACACCATTATGCAGATTACCAACCCTTTTTTTTAAAAATTGTTATTTGATAATAGGGTGATAGTACTACAATAGAGGACAACAAAATCTAATAAATGAAAATCGAAGGTAAACGAGGATCAAGAAGAAAAAAATGATGCTTATTAAATTAAAAAATAATCATAATCTCTTAATTTATGGATAGGTAATTATATTTTAATTTATATAAAGTTTATTAATTGTGAAAATTGCTTACAAAATGGATAAGGTGGATGACGTGTAAAATAATTGTTAGGGCTAGCGATTTAGAATTCGAAGATAATATTTTATATCTCTTCATTCAACATTTTCAATCACTAGCTTGTATCCATGATAGGTAGTTAATTTTCATGGTTTTACTTTTAGCAAATGATAGTTTCGACATAAAAGAAGTGCAAAATTATATTTCAGAATCTTTTACTTAAACTGGTTCTATATGACTTACTCTTATCCTTTTCTATTGCCCATAATGATAGATAATGTAATTAGAGTTTGAGCTGATTGTTAGGCATAGAAATGGACACGTCATTACTTTTTGGCTAAAGAAGTTAATCATATTTTGTTCATTTGACTAGCTAAAACAATTGCAGTTTTCAAAGGAATGCATTTGGCGGTGGAAGTTAGTATTGAGGCTTTCAGCTTAGAGTGTCACTCTACAAAATATTATTACAAAATTCAATTTTGATTAAGAACACATATTTGCAATCAAACTAATTGTTGGATTTCAAATTGCATATGTAGATTTACAAATATGCCAATTCATGTTTTCATTTAAACTTGCTATACATATTCTATAACTATTTCGTTAGATAATGTTTTCATCTATTTGTAATGCTATTAGACATGATTTAAATGGATAGATTAACTCGCTATTTCTCTCAAAAAACAAACAAAAATATGCAAGTTTGTAATTTTTTTTTTTATGTTGGAGATAGTGATAGGTTTTTTGTGGCTTTGTATATAGTTTCTAATTATTAAAATTTTGGAAACATTAGCGCTACTCTTCATTTAATTACAACTAAAACTATGCTACTATTAAACGGATAATGCACTCATAATGGATTCCCCATCTTTTCTGGGTTGGTATCATTACGTACACATAATATTGGTTAAAATTTCTTTTTCCAAATATGATATACTTGGGTTAACTTTATATATGAAATTTCTTTTCACAGCAAATTGTAATTGTTTTTATACTTATTATTTTTCCTATATTTCTATTCATTATGTACTTTAACATTTGTTGCTATGTATTTAACTAATGTTGTACACGTCCCTGGCTGTGCGTTGCACAGCCGAGTACCTCTACTATGAAATTATGTGGAATGTTATTTTGATTTCAAATATTAACCCGTGTCACATAGTAGTGTCATTGGAGCTGTGGCAACCCGTATTCGTTTATCGTCCGGACCATCCATTACAGGTTGCTTTTCAATTTTAGCTGTTAATGTCCCAAAATTGCGGTTTGTGTTTTTAAATTCAAAATTTTTCATCTTTTCTTTCTAATCCCCAATTTCCCCCTTGCTATAATGAAACGTTCGGAGACATTTAATTGCTTACGACGCGCAGGTTGGCCACCTGTTTCCTTAGGCGTCCAAGTAAAACTGAAAGGCCAATGAAAACATGCTTAGCACACGCGCCGTCCGTCACTGTAACACATATTTCCCAATGTGCAACCCTACTTAGAAAGTACAAGGGCATTGCACGCCCAACCTGGCCACAGCCGTTCAAATTTCTCGCGAAGAAAGACGCCTACGCACCTACAAGGCCGCAACACTTAACGGCAAAGCTGTTCATAATCGCGGGTGGGGCGACAGGGATTTTGTGATAGGCTGCGCCGTCACAATATTCGTCCAAAATCCAACTCCAACAGCCGTGCGATGGGCAGGCTCCATCGCTACCGGCCACCGCGTGATGAAGAACACTCGCAAGAACTGCTGGTTGATCGGAAAAATCACATATCACACATTTTCCTTGCACAGGGGGTAAATGTTGCAGAATCAATGTCCACAATTACTTGTGCTTATTTTGCCCTAACTCCTCATTTGGTTTATACATACATATAAATGGCTGAATTGGTTCTACATTAATGCACAGGAAGTCTATTCAATTTATCCTAGAGGGTCGTCAGTCGAAATTATGGAGTGGTGGAAGAGGCTGCCTCGTAAGGTGGCCGCGAAAGTTGTTAGTGCTGGGTTTGGGGATTTTCTGAGCCACTTGCCCCTGGCCGATAGGGATAGGAAGTTGCCTGTCGCACTTGCGGAGCGATGGTGGGACTCAACAAACTCCTTCCACTTGCCTTTCGGAGAGATGACACTGACACCCTTGGACTTCACCTGTATAACCGGTGTTGCAGTGGGAGGCTTGCCCATTCCGTGGGATTACAATGTTAGGGAAAATGCCAATTACATCAAGGAGCAATTGGGTTGGGTGCCAACTTTTGCTTCTGCCGGTGCCATCAGAGTTACCGATATATTGTCATTCTACAAAGACAAGGCGATTGACGAGAACGACGACGTCCAGCTGGCACATCTGACTAGAGCTTTCTTTCTACACATGCTTGGCCGCACTTTACTTAGCAACACGGCCGAAACAATTAACCTGTGCTGTCTGCCTGCGCTGGAGGACGTAGATCGTATAGGGGATTATAACTGGGGAGGGGCGGGGATGGCAACCTTGTACAGATTTATGTCCGCCGTCTCCCGACGCCTGACGAAAAGCCTTGGCGGCTACAGCTTCGTTTGGGAGGTAAGTCCAGAATTGCCTTCACTCTGTGTCAATTCGACATTTCCATGTTCCGTTACATAAACTTTTCTGTCAGTTAGTGTTCATCTCCAACGGTGGACATAATTTGTACGACCACGTATAGGTGTGGGCTTATGAAATTCTTCAGTTAAATCCGTATAAACTGAAACAGGACGAGAGGGACATATTGCCCACAATGTGGCGATGGTGCTCGTGTAATAGAGCCAACCGACAATCACCGTCTACGGTCGAACATTTTCGCCGCGCAATTGACACCATTAACCCGGAAGACGTTAGTTCCCGTACTTAGAACATCCATTAGTTTCTACCGCTGAAGTGTTATTTTGATGTTATGAATTTGTTCCGCCTGTTGAACAAATCAAAGGTACTTACGCTTGTTAATTGTGTGTCATAGGTCAACTGGCTGCCCTTCCCTGCAATGGCATTGCCGAGTCGGTATCTCAAATCCAAGGAACTAACTGCAACGAGATTGCTTTTGGATGGCCCCATGGGAAGATTTTACTACCTGGGCGAGAGGGTTATTAGGCAGGTGTATGCAGGTGTATGTGCAAAGCAACCTCCCCATCGGCCATCAGATATGTACAGCACTGATACAATTTCGGGAAACAGGCTACATGATGTGCTTCATGGACTGCCCATTGCAAGCCTATACCCTGATCCCCCTCCATATGCTACGTATGACGAGTTTGTGCGCAGCAGGCTAATGAAACCAATGACTTCCTCCACGTTGGCACCCAGTGGGAAGGAGTGCGTAATTCATATGTGTGACCAGTTGCCACTAAGTGAGGCTACAACACCGTCACTGAAACATCCAATTAATTACCCTCCCTGGTCTGTTTTGTGCATACAAACTGATGGATCACTGGAGCAAGAGGGCATTCACAGAGTTGGTGGTGATGTAATAGGGTTGCCTCTTCCATGTGCTGTTGGTGATGTGGTATGGCATTCTTCGTATTGTACTTCACCCGCCATTTAATTTGCGCAATTTGTGTTAATACACCCATTTGTTTCCGCTTAGGTGCCTAGACACTGGTACGAGGACCTGCTTGTTCAGTGCATGGGCCTGAGAAAGAAAATCTTAGAAAAAAGTGCAGAAATATTTCGTTTGGCATCCAATGTGTCGGACAACTCACAAGTGCTGGACCAAAGGCTACGTCAAATACAGGTAATTTTGGAAACTGCATTCAAGCTCCAAAAGGCGACAGGGAAACGCTGCCTTCGCGGTGGAGTTGGTGGACGGGAATCATGTGTTTGTAAGCGTCCGAACACAAGTGCCGGGACGCAGACATTTACGGATGAGCTTGGTAGAGGCAAAGCTCACGAATGTCAGGGAATTCATAATGCCAAAGACTGAGCACCCATGGCCCCTAACCGCAAACAAGGTTGTGTAGTCGGAGGAATGAGTATGCAAACTACTTGGGAGTCCCCACCAACAAAGCCAAGCTGTGAGCAATCGCCACGTGTGTTGTGTAATTCTGACAATTTTAAACTTTAACACAGAATATGTTAACAGTTGACAGATAATTCCTACAACTAATTTAGTCCTGTTCTTATTTTTCGTCTGTCCCAGATTGTTCTTCACCTGCAATTGAAGTTTGCAGTGAAATTAAATATTTACAACAAAACAATTTAAATGGAACTTGTTGTTACTATAAATCTTCACATTTAATGCATTAAGTTTTTCCAACTTATTTATATCATGACACAAAAGCCTTTTGTATGAATGCAACACGATATATAAGCAGGGTTTCAATTCACTACGCTAGTTAACCAATTTTTCATATATAAACAAATTTACTAAAATTAAAATAGCGTATTTCAAAGTTGCGCTTCTATTTCGAAGTCAATTACTCTTAAACAGCTAGTACTTAACTCATATAATGGAACAAACCCGTAAAGAACTGGTATATTATAGCAAACAATTTATTTTGTTTACTTTAAAATGTTTCATTTATATTAAATAATTCAAAAAATGCTAGTTTTCCTTTCGTAAACATGTCTCATTCCATTATTTCAATTGTATTTGCAAATTTTTAAGTATTTAACAAAATACTTAAAATATTTATAATGAAATGTTCATACAAAACGTGGTACTTCATTCATGTAATACACAAAAGCCATAAAGAGTTGGTACTTTATGGGACATTTTCTTTTTAAACTATTGTTGACTTATATTACGTAGATAACCTACCATTTTTTTGTTTCATAACAAATTACTGTACCATTTTTTAAAAATGGTGCCTTACTCCCTAATCCAGCTTTACTTCATGTATTACTCTCTAAGTTTGTGACATTGTTGTTAGGCTTCATTAATCACTGTAGATGCCTTTTTCTCCAACTAAATGGTAAATAATAAACCCCAACATCACTAATAAATCCCAACTTCATACCATATATTTGTAATTTTGGCCTTCATGATGTCAGCTAAGGGACCCAATAACTCAAAGGCAACGGAGGTCAGTCAAATTTTGACAACCTCAGGGGGTGCCACTGAAAGTGTCAGAAATCTCAGGGGAGGTTTCTTAAATTATCCCTAATAAATATATTACAAACCACATCGTAATTGATAGTTATTGGCTAATTAAATATATTAGTACAAATGTATTAGTAAAGTTACTCGAACTAATTAATAATTTCTATTAGTACATTTGTATAATTAGTAGTATAATTTATAATATTAATTATATTACATAAATTAATATACATATATACATATAACTGATAATACCATTGTTATTGGTGCACTGAAGAGACGCATAAGCATTGTGAGCAATGAAAGTAGATGGGGAGAAACAGATGTTACTGTTCCAACACCTGAATGGAACGATGGGCAAGAGAAAAGGCGTTGGGCCTTTTCGGTCATTGGTTAGGATAGCAAGGAGAGAAACAAACAGCCCATATCGTAAAAGCAGTTTATAGCAGCAGCGTAAGGCACCAGTTTACAAAAGCTGGGCAACTGAAGCTGATTCCCAAGTACCCACTAAGGAAACGTCTATCCCACCAAGAGATTTTGCGCAACATACGCTTCCACTTAATTTCCTATTTACAAAAAAGGAACAACTTTGGTTCCTCTAATAAACAATTTGTCAACTACTTACTCTCCTATTAACCTATAAACAAGAGTTACCGGCTTCTGAGGGTTGCTCGGGGTTAAGGTTCGTATAAACTGTCAAAAAGTCTTACTGGCTTGACACAAAAAATATTAACCAAGTGCAGTAGCACTATTTGCTACTGCAGTGCTTACGACGCAACCTTCGGTGGAACTACAATGACTTACCCATGGCCTAGCAACCTTCAATACTCTTCACCCCACCAATACATAACAAAAGACAATCCCTCAAGCCGGTGTTGCTCTGTAACCTGTCTGTCGTCACGGCTGCTACTTCCATGCACAACCATACCATCTCTTTCAACCTCTGCATTTCACACATTGTATAAGAATATATAATAGGATTTACACACGCAACAGCAGTGAAATAAGAACAACAAAGCCATTTACCAACAGGTACTGCATCAGTACAATGACTGTTTACTACCTTTCAGTGGCTGTGGTCATAACAGCTTACAATGGCCCATGACACATTCAAACTTACATTATTTACACTTCAATGGTAACGGAATCAAATTTTTTTAAACACCACCACAACCTGTACCCAGCATACCCCACATTCACGAATACCTTGTAGCCTTCTCATGCTCAAAACAAATTAATGCGAAGGAAAGATACAAACCGTTCCCCTTCTACAGTTTCGTACTTGTTTCATGGAAACACTACTCTTGCACCTCTACTCACCAAAACCTGCCTTATTTATTGCGTAACTGCAAACCGAAGCAAGGCCTCCAGTAGTGCCTCATCTTTCTCTTGGGCTTCTTTGTTGGTCACCTGTGTCCCTTCCACCGCTACCCTGTGGTTGTGGTACAAATGCTTGTCCTCTCCATTCGCCTGAGTCACTCCAGCCCGTACCAATTTCAAATGATTTTTCCAGCGAGTCATCCAAACAATTTTCCATATAATCATCATTAACTGCTGTTGTTGTGCGAATTCTTTTTGTATGGGCATGTTCGTTGGTTGTGCCCTGCCTGCAATCTTCTACCCATATATCACATGTCAAATAATTTGTGACTACAACTAATCACGTCAACTAAGCACAATGCTAACATTACACCACTTCAACTTTCTTGCATTGCCAATAACTTTGGATGCACTTTTAATTATGTTTTTATTTGCTACTGTTGATAATAAGAACGAAAAATACCCACTTCTTCATTATTACCTTCACTGTCCACTTCATGTATTATATCAATTAACTACTGTATAACTACGTATGCAATTCCGATAGTACCTGCAATGACCACACTTTCTTTTCTTCTTTGCTTCTGCATGCTTGTGATCACCTTTACACCATGACACCCTGGGATCTAACAGCCCGAATGTTCTTCTACTTCTATCGTTCCTCACTCTTGAATCCATTGCAAATCCGTCTCCCCCATATCCCCTGTCAATCCACTTCTCCTTTAGGTCCACAGAATGCTTGTCAAACATCTGCTGCAGGTCATTAAACGCGTCATCCATGTAGGAGGTATAGTAACACATAGTATTACAGCTAGACTTTAAAGTGCCATATCTGGCCATTTGTGTCAGTTTTTCGTCTGCAACAAATGCGTTCATTCCATTATTAGTACAGTAAACTCCCTTTGTCCACCGCTTCGAAATGCATGCTTCTGGGATCCTGTTCATTCCTTCTACCACCATCACGCGAAACATGTGAGCACAAGGAATCCCCTTTGACTCGAATTTCATGCAAGAGCAGATTAGATTCTCCATTGACCTATCATAATCCACCTTCCAACTTATTCCGTGTCCACCATATTTCGAGTAATAATACGTACGACTCCCTCCATCCTCGCTCTAGCCCTCAGAAATTAGAAGTCCTTGCCTGTTCAAATGCTTCCTCACCATGAAGAACACATTCCTTGTAAACACCTCCGCTGCGCTCCACTCTAATTCGGGCAGGATTGTGGTTAAGACTGGTTTTGTGTTTTCGCTTGTGTGAATTGCTTTGCTCTCAGTATGTCGAAGCCATGCTATTGCCAAATCAAAATTCTAACGAATTCATATAGTCGCATTTTTTCATTCAAGTACTCATTCAAAAAAGCATTCATTTTCTCACACCTTTGAGTACTTCTCATACCTGCAAAAAAATGACCGCGTAAATAGGCCTCTGCCCATAACCTTCTCCTACGGTACAACTTCTTCACCCACTCATTCTCTACCACCCCACATTCATTAACCAACCTAGCCCACCGATCCTCAAACTCAAGAGTGCTACACTTTCTCTCCATCAGGTTATACAACCTGTTATTAAACTCCTCGCAGCGAATATTACTCCGTGCATTTCTATGCAAGTGCCACGAACATAGCCTGTGACAAGCATCTGGGAGAAGATTCTTTATGGCTCTTCGCATTGCACTGTCCCCATCTGTCATCACTGCTACTGGCTTTCTACCTTTCATAGCCTCTACAAATGTACTTAGCACCCATTCATATGTTTGAATCCTCTCATCTGATAGCAGGGCACAGCCAAAAATAGTACTGTTCAAATGGTTGTTTACCCCTGCAAGTACAACTAGTGGCTTGCGGTATTTATTTGTTTTGTATGTTGTATCAAACACCAATACATCTCCAAATACACTGAAGTCCGCACGAGATTTAGAATCTGCCCAAAACAACCTTGCCAATCTTCCTTCGTTATCTACATGATATTTATAAAAGAACATCTCATCGGCATCCTTCTTCGCTGCCAAGAACCCAAGTGCCCCTTCTGCATCGCCATTAAAAATATCTTTTCTACGTTCCTCGTCCATTCGGTTATACAGATCCTTAATGCAAAATCCCACGTTACTATACCCTCCAGCTTTGATAACAAAATGTTTCATTATCTGGCATATTCTGACCCCAACCAACTTTAGACTTTTTGCCTGCGCATATTCTGCATCGCTCACTTTTCTATGCGACCTAATGTGTTGCACACTTGCCTCTGATGCCAGCGGGTGATTGTGCTCCATAATGAAGCGTGTCACCACATACTTTACCGATTCTATGTCATATTTCACGCGAAAGCAAGCCCCACACCCGGTTCTTGTGATTGGTTTTGCTTCTCTTTTCCGGTCTTCATAATTAAACCACTTTTCATTCCTATAATCTTCACAGCAACATACCCATTTTCTAAATCTTGAAATGCCATCTGCATCTCGTTTGGCATTACTTTTACGAATCCCAAATCCGCTTAGTTTCGCATACAAATTATAGAATTCCCCAGCTTCTTCTTCCGTGTCAAATGTTAATTTCATTACGTCATCCACGCCTATTGCGCCCACCAATTCATTGGCCTCCTCATCTTCGTGTCCTCCTATTGAACCACCGCTTTCTTCAATGAATGTGTGTCGGTCACACTCAGGTTCTTGGTTAAGGTCAAATGACCTTAACCTGCCGCAACCATCCATCCCCATTCTTCCGTTCTCTGTTTCCTGCACCATGTCATGAGTTTCAAAGTTATGGACAAAAGTACTCACCTTTGATTTCTCTACTTCTGTTCCGCGCCGCTGCATTCTTTCACCACAGCTTCGGAAGGGCCTTCCTCAGATATATCTACCGTCACCGCCTGCGCCTGAATTTACGCCAGTAGACACCACCTCTGTCTATTCCGCCTTGACTTCTTCTTTACCAAATTTTTGCCTTCGATTCCGACCTCACCACCTGTCTGCAAACACACCCATCACTGCGGGCCCCAACATGGCTGTGTGTTTAGTACCTAATACGCTTCCTCTTCGGTGGCCCCACCATGGCTTTGTTTAGTACACAAAGCTTCGTCTTCGATGTTTTATACAACACAACCGGCACCGACGTGTTAATTTTTATGCTTTCCGATAAATAATTTTGTATTCAACGAAATTGGGGTCTCCTGACTGTCTGATGGACGAATGCCGTAAAGAGCTGGTCCTTTATAAGACAACCGTTTTAACTAAATTTTATCCCATAACCCAACATTTGTATTTAAGGCACGTTGGCAACTCTGTCACTGTAATGGTTGACAGGCACAAAGAGCTGGTCTTTTACTCACCAACGGGTTTTGTTTCATTTTATCCTATAAATCAGTCTGTCTATATGGCACCGTCGGTATTATGTTGTTGTAATGGAAGAAAGCCAAGGGGAGCTCAAACTTTTAAACTGACACACCCGTTTGAATATAATAATGGTCCTCAAAATGGATTTAATCTTTAGTTGTAGTGCAGGAAAGCCATAAAGAGTTGGCTCTTTATTCAAAAATGCATTTGTATTTAAAATTTTCTATTTGCTAACATTTGTATTCGACGAAAATGGGTAGTCCGTTGTTATTATGGACGAAAGTGTTCAAAATTGGGGTTGTTTTAATAAAGTTAACGGGTTTATTTTTACTCCTTAGGCCATTATATTTATGTTAATTCCATTTCATCCCAATGCATTTTCAGCTTGTGCAGTACGCTACATTTCCAATGTCCAAACCGCGGTTATAGGTCATCACTTCCTTTCCTACAATTATTACCTTTCGCGTCCGTACTTGTCAGATTGCAACGTGGAGGCTTCTTTGCCATATTTTTTGCTTTCCACACCTGTTTTCTGAAGTTGCGAATGCACTACAGAAATTACCGAGGAGAAAGTAGTAGTACTGTTATTGATAAGAAAGTAGACCTGTGAAAGAGCCTGTGAGTTTCCTAGCAGTGTAGTCGTACAATTATTGATTGTGATGGATCTATAGCTTAGCATTTTTCCAAGCAATGACATAAGAAATATAGTGAAATTACTGCACGTGAAGCTGTGTGGTAATAACTTTTGGATTGCTACTTTTAAAATTTTTGTAAAAAAATATACTATAATGATTTGATGCATATGAGATCAAAAATTGATTAAAAATATATTTATGAAAAACTTAAAATTTTTTCTACAAAAAATCACTGTCTAAACAAAACCGTTCTATGTAAGAGTAATGAAATCATTGAAGCTGATTTTGAAAATATGACTTCAAAGTTGGTTTTGACTTCTTGGATAGATGGTTAATTGTGCACTTAATTTGTGAATATTTTGCCTTTTATTTTACCAAAACATGATGTTAATTATTAGATTATACTCATATATGATTTTTGGTGTTGTTTCTCGAAATTTATAGTGAAAATAGAGTAAAAAGTGCATTAATAAGAAATATGCACAAGATTATATTCTACAAGGCGCAACCATATCTTAATCTGGTGAGAAGTCCGAATGTCGTGGAATTTGAAATGGCCCTGCTCGATATTTCTACTTATCGATTCAGAATGGAATTACTTTCCTTACGAAGCCAGACTTTGTGATTAATTTTTAAGAACAGTTGATAATCCTCTGGTAAAATCCCAAAATTTCCTCAAATAAATAAAAAAAATGCTACACACGTTTCTACACGATAAAAATAAAATGAAAATGGCCAACTTTTTTGATTTTAGGAATTCTTACATTTATGTCTGTTGCTTAGGCATGTAGTAATTTTCAGTCGCTTTTGTACGGTTATCCCAAATAAATATATGAAAAGCATTAATCTAAGCCTGCTGATCATAGAGCATGCCTGTTACAATTTATGAATACTCAATCAAAGCGGAGGAGGGGGATTGGTGTTGATTTTTTTTTTCTCACCTTTAAACTTATTTTCTTAGCCTCACAAGTCACAACAAAGGGAAAATGTTCACTCCACTTGAAATAATATTGGGTAAACTACTAATAACCTCCCGTAATTTTACATATTGCCTCACGATCTTCTTAACATTTCAAAATATTCATCTAATTTGAAATGCAAATTAATAGTGCCTCCGACTATAGTGATTGATTCAAATGTGCTCTAAAATTTATTTTGTAAAATTATAACATCCACTTAACCATGGCCGGAACCATTAAAGGGTGGAAAGTGGCACACCCCTCCTCCCCTTCCTGAAGTTCGAAAAATCTTATTTTGCACTAATATGTTACCTTAGTTAACCAAAAAAAAAAAAAAAGTTACCTTAGTAAATTATTTCATATTAAGATTTTGCCTCCCTTACCCTCCCCTTAAAAACTTGTTATTAAGTCCATTCTAATCTAATCTTGAGAATCAGTGACTTTACTAGTGATTAATTGCTTTGCTCTTGAGTAAATTATTTTGCAAGTTAAAATTCTTAAAGATGTATAATAGCTAAAATTTTAGGTTTTATGTTATATGATACAGTTTTAATGTAATTTATTTAACTTTGATAGTTTTACTATCATAAAATATTTCAATGTTATATATCCCCAATTCCACATATAAAATAATCTTTACTCTTGGGAAAGAAATTTCTATAGTTCACATAAATTTAAGGCAAATGAAAATTGAATCTGGAATAAATGAGCGCACTAAGATCAAGTTAGTAGGGCAAAAACTAAAAGTGCTTCACTGTCATCCTTACAAATACGTACATTTCTTTTTTATAAATTAGAAGAAACGCAAAAATCTGTGTATTAACTTTTTGTCATTATGCACTTCATTGGAATCATTAAATTCTAAGTTGCTGCTTGTTAATTCTATGTTCAGATTAATCAAAAATTAAAACAAAAAAAAAAAAGAGAAAAGCCAACATTTTCATTTTCAATATAGAATTAAAAAAAGGGTTATTATCACTTTACCCCCTTAAACTATATCACTACTATCAATTTACCCCCTAACGTTATCTTTTAGTCACTTTACCCCCACAAGTAATTCAACTCAACATATTAACAAATTTGGGACAAAAATACCTTTTTATTTTATAGCATTACTACATTATTATTATCACTTTATTCGTTTAGATTATAGTGATACAATCACTTTAGTTCCTAACATTATTTTTTAGGCATTTTACTTCATCGTTAATCTAACTAGTATGGTCAAAAAATTTTAAATATATTTACCCTTTTTTATATATAATTAAAAATAAAAAAGTTGGAATGGTTATTCTTCTTTTTTTTCACTTTAAGAGATACAAAAACATAAAAATAAAAGAGTTTTCTCAAATTTCTTTTTTTCACATTTATTAATACTCAAAAAAGAAAAAGAGATGGGAAAGAAGGAGATAGAAAATTAGATTTTGCAAAGAAAGGAAATAAAGAAAAGTATAACATTATCATATTACCTTAAGGTTGTCGAGATTAGGATTGGAATTTGGTAGTAAACAGAAAAGTGAAATAATTTTAAAATAATAAAAGTATTCAATTTTTTCTTATTTGTAATTTAAAAAAAAAAAGAATTGAGCTCTCTCTCCCCCTCTCTATCTTTCTATTTTTTTCAATATTAATAAGATTGCCAAGAAGAAACAAATGAATTCTTTGACTTTTTTTTCTTGATATTAAAAAGGAGAAGAACCACTTTAAATTTTTTATTATTTTTATTATGCAAAGAGGAGGGTATTTGCTTCTAAAGTTTTTTAACTTGATAAGTTGGTTTAATGGTAAGATAAATTGCCTAAAATATAACTCTAGTGGATAAATTGATAATGAGACTATAGTTTATGGAGGTAAAGTAATAATCATTTTAAGGGTTAAACATGTCTTTTTACTTTAATTAACAAATTCCGTTAAGTTTGACCGTTAGTCTTGGGGGTAAAGTGACTAAAAGATAACATTAAGGGAAAATTGATAGTGACACCAGACGTTGAGGGGATAAAGTAATAATAACCCTTAAAAAAATTATAATTAATCTTTCCTTCACTTAGCAGAAAAGGAGACCAAAGGGTAAGCTGCGTGTGAAGGAAGCCACTCCAAACTGAGATGCCTGCTGGGCCTATGAACACTATTCCTAAGACAGGAGATTGGACTTGGAAATGTGCTTAGTCTAGAAGCATAATAAGTAATTTCATTTGAACTTGAATTTTAATTCTACTAATGTGACAAGTATCTAAATCTATTAGTGTACATATTATTAGTATATAAAAAATTAATCTTAAAAAATAAAATTAATTTTTTATATACTGATATATATAGCAGCATTGCATGCCACGTAATCTCAATATAAATTTAAAAATTTATTTTTTTAATTGTGTGGTATGTATCCAATGGAGTTGGTGTATACAAGATTCAAAACAAATTGCTACTTGCTAGCTCAATGCAACTAAGAGCTAACTGCATCTAATTTGGAGGAGGGTTGGATTGAATTGGACAGTGGAAGAAATTGTAAGTAAAATATTTTGAGTTCAAATTCTCTCACTTATAAAAAGGAAAAAAAGTAAAAGAAAAATTGTGTCTAATCTTTAACGAGCTTTAGGAATAAAGAATGGTTATTAAGATTAAAAAGCTCAAATAAAAATGAAGGTGACGATCTTCTCATTTGAAATTTGTATAGTTAAAACAAAAATTTTAAAAATTAAAATTGCCATAGCTCCCGGCCAATTAGTACTACCAATAATTATCGAGGCCCATGATGCAATCAGGCGACCAGCCTAAGATAAAAAAAACCTCAAAAAAAAAAACGCAAAACGACATGTGTTTCTGGCTGAAAGGTGCAACAAAAGGTTTCTTGAAAAGCACCACCACTGAGCGGTGTGGACTCTGGATTGGAGGTGGAAAGCATCTTCATAGTGAAATCTTTTTGTTTATTTGTAAAAAATAATTAAAAAAAACAAAAGGAAAACAGCATTATTGTGGGCAAAAAGATGAAAAGCATAATCTTCACAATAGCTTTAGTTTTGTCGGCAAGAAAGTGGAGGCTTGCTGCTTTGAAGAGTGTTAGCAATTATATTTTATACGGATACATATCCGTGTTTAAATTTTGGACAAATTACATTTTACCTCCTATAGTTTAGTATTTTTACATAATCCCCTATAGTTTCAAAAGCTATGCATAACCCCCTCATAATTTAGATTAAAGTGTCAAAGTGATAGAAATAGTTATTCGTAACGGAACTTCTAAAAATGTCGAAATTACCCTTATAAATACATGATACACTAACCCAGTATAATTTTTATGTTTTACTATATAACCCCTTTATGGTTTAATACTTTACCATATAACTCCCTTATAGTTTTCAAAATATACACATAACCCCCTTGGTTAATAAATAATTTTCAACTTTACATAAGAGTATTTTTGACATTTTAGATGACTCCATTACGAATGATCATTTCCGTCACTTTAACATTGTAATTCAAATCATTATGGGGTTATGTATAACTTTTGAAACTATAGAGGGTTATGTAAAAAACACTAAACCACAAAGCAGCAAAGTGAAATTTGTCCTTAAATTTTTAGCGTATAAAAATATTATAATATTATATTAAATTTTATTTATATATATTGCTTTTATTTAGAACGTAATCATATATTAAATGATATAAAATATACAATAATCGGATGGAACCGTACTGGCCCCTCTCCCCTCTTTTTAAATGTTTAGCGAGTCTTGAAAGTCTGCTTTTCTTGTCTTTCTGCGTCTCTTCTTAAATCTTTAGGGTGACTTTGTTAGGAGCCCATCAAATAAGTCATTGTCGTTTTGTTCGTATGATTTAGCGTTTGCCACACACAAGGCACAGACCAAGAAACGTTGTCGTCCCACTAAGTGACAGTTAGTAGTAATTGTAGTCGGTTAAGGCATAAATTGCATAAATACCCCCTAATCATTGTAACAAAATTAGTTAGGATCTTGTCTGAATACACCATTCCCAATTCTTTCTATCTTTCTGTTATTTCTTTTTCTCTCTCTCCCTCTCGTCCTATCTTTTTTCTTCCCTTTCTGTTAACTTTCTGGCCACCATTGAAGCACCATTGAGGCAGTGCAAGCTCAGGGTCTGACAGTTGGTATCAGAGCAGTCGATCCTTGGCTGCTGAGGGGAAGGATTGCCATGGTGGAGAGCACCAGATACCGATCCTTGGAAGACCAACTGAAGAAGCAGGAGAGTAGACTCCAGGAATTGGGCGAGTCCATGGCTGCGCTATACTCCTCCGGGCAGAATGAGTCACGGTAGAGACTCCAGGAGGAGATGGAGAAGAGTAACTCGCGATTGGAGGCAGTGGTAGGAAACCTGGACAAGAAGTTTTGCAAGTTGGAGCAAAAGTTCAACGCGCTAATGAAAGTGATGTTGAAGGACAAAGGAATCCAAGAGAACGAAGGAGGAACATCTGAACCTCTTCTGCCCACACCACCCTCGCATTTCCGACTGCCGACTCAAGCTGAAACAATAGGCAACCAGCAAGAGTCCAGAGGTAGGATATTCACTCCAAATTTCCCTAGACTAGAACTGCCAATGTTCTCGGTTGGGAATCCTAGGGAATGGCTTAGGAAATGTCATAAGCATTTTTTGAACTACCAGATACCTGCTTGCCGGAAAGTAGATTTAGTGGAAATGTTCTTAGAAGGCAAAGTTGACAACTGGTTCCAAGGGGTGAAACTAGCTAAGTTTGGACTGAATTGGGAGGAATTTAGCAAAATGTTATGTGAGAGGTTCTCGGGAAAAGGATCACTCGACATAATAGAGGAATTTAATAAACTGCAGCAAGTGGGGACAGTGGAGGAAAATGAGGAAAAATTTGAAGAACTAAAAACCTTGATGCTGACTAAGAACCCCAAACTAGATGAATCCTATTTCATTTCCAGCTTTACTAGTGGGTTGAAAGAAGAGATCAAACCCATGGTGAAGATGTTCAAACCCCAGACATTGTCCAAAGCCTTTGAAGTGGCGGACTTGCAAGAGTATGCATTGGAGGTGCAATGTAAACAGACTAAAATTTCCAGCAAGATTGCACTAGAGCCTAAGTTTGGGATGTACAAGGGCCAAACTGGTGGACAGAACTTACCTAGTCCTTATAAGCTACCTGCAATCATTGCCAATGCCAGGAAGACTGAATCTGTACACAAAGAGGTTGGGAGACTTTCAGCAGAAGAACTACAGTACAGACGTAAAAATAGCCTGTGCTACAGGTGTGGGGAGAAGTTTGGAATGGGGCATCAATGTAGGACAAAAGGTCTGAACTGCCTAAGTGTTGAGGAAGAGGAGGAGACTGATTTTGAGGATGCAGTAGGGGAACAGGATGAGTTCACTGGTAGAGTTGGGGAGTTGGCTGAGGTATCATTAAATGCCTTATTTGGTGCCATTCAGAGGAAGTCAATTATGCTGATTGGCAGTGTAGGAGGCCTACCAGTCAAAATCCTAGTGGATACTGGGAGTTCTGACAGCTTCATCAACCACAGGCTGGTTACCTTGCTGCATCTACCTCATCAAGCAGTAAGTCCTTTCACTGTGACCCTAGCATATGGTACAGACATAACCAGTGGGGCTGCTTGTCCTAAGGTGGCTTGGAGGATACAAGACTACCAGTTTCAGTTCGACATGAAAATAATGGAGCTAGGTAGTTGGGATATCATCCTGGAGGTGGATTGGATGTGCTAGTTCAGTCCAATCACCTTTGACTTCCACACCCTCAATATTGCACTCAGCAACAAAGGGGAGTTACTTCACCTCCAAGGGTTCATCAATCAACCTACAATGGAGTTGGTGAGAGGAAGGGATCTCAGATCCTTTATCCAGGAGAAAAAGAGGAGCTGTGCACACCTGTAGGCAAACTCTACCAAAGATCTTAAGAAGAACATTCCAGAATTGGTAGAACAAGTCCTGCAATAGTTTCTTCAGGTATTTGCTACTCCAACAGGACTACTTCCAGAAAGAGAACTAGATCACCAAATCATTCTCAAACCAGGAGCAGAGCCATTTAAACTTAAACCGTACAGGTACCCTCACTCCCATAAAGCAGAAATTGAAAAGCAGGAAGCAGAAATTGAAAAGCAGGTTGCAGAAATGCTTACAAATGGGATTGTTAAACACAGTACCAGTCCTTTTGCTTCTCCTGTCTTGCTGGTTAAAAAGAAGGATAATACTTGGAGACTATGTATAGATTACAGAAAACTGAATGAAGTGACTATCAAGGATAGATTTCCTATTCCTAACATTGATGAACTCCTAGATGAGTTGCATGGCACCAAATATATGTCTAAGTTAGACCTCAGAGCTGGATACCATCAGTTGAGGGTCAAGGTAGCTGACACTCACAAGACTGCATTCCAAACACACCATGGGCACTTTGAATTTCTGGTGATGCCTTTTGGTCTAACAAATACCCCAGCCACATTTCAGGCTTTGATGAATAGAATTTTCCAGTCGTTCTTGAGAAAGTTTGTATTAGTTTTTTTCGATGATATCTTGATCTATAGTCCCATTCTAGAGTCACATGCACAACACCTAAAAATTGTGCTCCAGGTCCTAGCTGAAAATCAGCTTTATTGCAAAAAATCCAAATGCTCTTTTGCTCAAACATCCATGGAATACTTGGGGCATGTGATTTCTGATGTAGGGGTCAGCATGGATCCAGATAAGATGGAATGCATCCTGTCGTGGCCTACTCCTAACTCAGTTAAGGAGCTAAGGGTTTCTTGGGACTGACTGGATATTACAGAAGATTTATAAGGGGGTATGGCATGATTTGCAAACCTTTAACTCAACTACTGAAGAAAGAGAGCTTTGGGTGGAATCACCATGCTCAGATGGCTTTTGAAGACCTCAAAAGAGCTATGACCACAGCTCCAGTACTGAGCATGCCAGACTTTGAAATTCCTTTCGTAATAGAGACTGATGCTTGTGGAGTGGGAATTGGGGCAGTGCTGATGCAACAGGGACATCCTATAGCATTTCTCAGCAAGGCTCTATCCAGCCAGAATTTGGAGTTGTCTGTTTATGAGAAGGAATTATTTGCCTTAGTGCTAGCTGTGACCAAGTGGAAACACTACTTGGTAGGTCATCATTTTGTCATCAAGATTGATCACCAGGCTCTCAAACATCTGCTGGAGCAAAAGCTCACTCATCCATTGCAGCACAAATGGCTCACCAAATTATCGGAGTTGGATTATGAAATCCAGTACAAGAAGGGAGCAGACAATGGGGTGGCAGATGCTTTATCAAAGAGGAGATTTGAAGGACCCTACAAGGACCTTGCAGCAAACCATAATGTTTGTGCAATCTCCACAGTACAACCAACATGGATGCAGGAGTTGGTTGATAGCTATGAGGAAGATACTGAAGTGCAGCAGAAGATAACTTAGCTCATGTTAGACCCCAATGCTGTTTCAGACTATCATTTGGATAAGGGAATGCTTAAATTTAAGGATAAATTATATGTAGGATCTGCTAACAGTATTCGTAGCAAGGTGATCAAGGCCCTGCATGACTCAGCGAGGACATTCTGGCCAAAGGGGATGCTTACATAGGATACAAACTTTATTCCACTGACCTGGAATCAAGCAGGATGTTATCACGTTTGTCAGATCTTGTGATGTGTGACAAAGGAGCAAATATGAGAATGTTCCATATCCTGGACTCTTGCAACCTATTCCAGTGCCCCAACAGGCATGGTCTCACATATCCATGGACTTCATTGAGCAACTGCCCTTATCTCATGGTTTTGATACTATTTTGGTAGTGGTTGATCGATTGACAAAGTTCAGTCACTTCATACGTCTCACACATCCTTTTACTGCTCAGCAGATAGCTCAGGCTTTCCTTGATCATGTATATAGGCTACATGGATTACCAGAATCTGTAATTTCTGATAGGGACAGGATTTTTATTAGCAGATTCTGGCAGGAGTTGTTCTATCTATTGGGGGTTGGCCTGCACGACAGTTCATCCTACCATCCCCAGTCTGATGGCCAAAGTGAGTGAGTGAATCAGTGTTTGGAAAACTATCTTAGATGCATGTGCAGTGAACACCCTTCTCATTGGAGTAACTGGCTACCCACAGCTGAGTTTTGGTACAACACCAATTTCCACACTAGTCTGCAAATTACTCCATTTGAGGCATTATATGGATACAAGCCCAACCACATCCTATTGGGACCCTTCCATGATAGTATTATACCAGCTGCAGTAAATCTGGTGCAGGATAGGCTCAAGGTCATAACGCTCATCAAGGAAAACTTGGCGAGGGCACAGAGTCGCATGAAACACTTTACTAACAGACACAGGATTGAACGAACACTCCAAGTGGGTGACTGGGTGTTTCTTAAACTGCAACCTTATAGACAACAAACAGTGGCTATTCGAAAGAGCTTAAAACTCATAGCAAAATATTATGGACCATTCCAGATCATTGCTAAGGTAGGGGCAATGGCCTCTACGTTGCAGTTACCTGATGGAGCTAGGATCCATCCTGTGTTCCATGTCTCTTTACTTAAGAAGAAGATTGGAACTACTTAGAGTATTGATCCTATGTTGCCTACTTGGGACTCATCTGATCAATGCTTACTCCAACCAGAGAAGATCTTGAAAAGAAGAGCTACCATGCGCAATTCCCAAGTGGTCATCTAGTACTTGGTGAAGTGGGATCAGTTACCTGAATCAGAATCATCGTGGAAGGATAAAGACTTCATGGACAAACAATTTCCATAATTTCAAGCTTGAGGACAAGCTTTGCTTAAGGGGGAGGGATTGTCAGGAGCCCATCAAATAAGTCATTGTCGTTTTGTTCGTATGATTTAGCGTTTGGCACACACAAGGCACAGACCAAGAAACGGTGTCATCCCACTAAGTGATAGTTAGTAGTAATTGTAGTCGGTTAAGGCATAAATTGCATAAATACCCCCTAATCATTGTAACAGAATTAGTTAGGATCTTGTCTGAATACACCATTCCCAATTCTTTCTATCTTTCTGTTATTTCTTTTTCTCTCTCTCCCTCTCGTCCTATCTTTTTTCTTCCCTTTCTGTTAACTTCCGGCCACCATTGAAGCACCATTGAGGCGGTGCAAGCTCAGGGTCTGACAGACTTCTCGTGTTAAACCCAAACTGCACTAGCCCTTCTACCCTTTTCTTAGATGTTGGTGAGTCTCGAAAATCTGCTTATCTTTTCTTTTTTTTTTTCTCCTCTTTGTAAATCTTTAGGGTGACTTCTTGTGATTAACCATTGCTATATTACATTTATACTATTACAAGATCAAGTTCATTACTTCTCACTTTTAGATTCACACTATTTTCACAAACTTCCTCCCAAGCACGCCCCACTAATGTGCAATGAATGCACTTTTAGGAGTGGATCTTTTGATATTAAAAACACTTTTAGTAAAATTTTAAATTTGGTACTTTTAAAATAATTTTTATGAATTTAAAAATAAAATAAAACATTAAATTTAATCATTTTATCCTATATTATGAACTAAATAAAGAGATAAATATATTTAAAAAATTTCAAACTATACATTATTCAATATAATAAGTACTTATTAAACTATATTTCCAAACAATATATTCTAAAACACTTAAAATTTAATATAAGTACTTTTATTAAAACGTCCATTGGAAAAGTATTTTTCAATAAAGTAGAGCAACTCAGCCATTAGGCCTTTGGCCTGGTAGCCACCACACAAGACTTAAGTCTTGGTGATGTGGAAGGTCAAGGGTTGAACCCTTGCTTCCCCCCAATTTGCCGCTATATGTGACAGTCTTAATTGGTCATCTTTGATGTAGTCTCTACTCACATCGAGTTCCCCTCCCCCTACCCCTAGATTAGGTTAGATTAACTTATAGGAATTCTATCATTGTGGCAAATAATAAATAAATAAATAAAGTAGAGCAACTCCAAACGAGCCCTAAGCAAGAAACAAATTAAAGATAATCCACCTCTAAGTTTAGAGATTCCCATGCTCACCTCCTTGATTTAGAAATTCTTATAATTGTGTGTATCTCTCAAGAACATCAAGATTTAGAGTTATTTTTTGCAGGTGGGCTCAAACAAATAGAGTCATTTTTTGTAGGCAGACTAAAAGAAATAATGGAAAAATGTGTTATGCCAAGCTCAATAATTAAGGTTGGCAAAAACTTGGATGAACCCGATTTATGTTCCCACCTATGAACCTTGGGCGAATTTCTCAGAATATTGTTAAAATTAAATATCGTCACAAAATTGGTGTTGTTCAATGGAAGGTTCTTAATTAGGGGTCGCCGCAACTCCGATGTGCGGTTTCAAGTAAAAATAATTTTAATTTTCATTTATTTTGAGTTGTTTCAGTTTGCCTTTTTTTTTAATTCCTTCAAACCATCACCAAAAAAAAAATCCATCGCCGCCCATGAGATGAGCGGCGATGCAAAATCTTGTGGTATATATTTCTTCATTTTTTATTGAGGTATATATTTCATTTGCCAAATAGTCCAAAGACTCCAAACTAAAGAAAGTACAAATTCAGGAACAGAACTTCCAAGGTGACATCAAACACTTGCAAGTTAAACGCAAGTCATGCTCTCCCGCACAATGATGTGAAAAAATAAATGTTATATCTTGTTAATCATAAATTTGACCAGCTTATGTACCAGATAATTATAGTTAAGTGAACAGAAAAACAAGAAAGATTTGCACTATACATACGATATATTTTTTCGTAAAGATTTTTCTATTATATATAAATGCGTTGTTAGTTACCTTTATGACTGTATTTTCATCTTTTATATATCACATTAGAAAAAGTGTCACCTTTATGACTGTATTTTCATCTTTCATATATCACATTTGAGAAAAGTATTACATATTAATTTCAAAAAAGGGTTTCTAAATAATCTTTTATCCAAATTACAAAACCCATTTATCGGTATATAAAATAGTAGATTTTTCAAAAGATTTCCAAGTTATGACAAATTCTGCATTTAACAATGCAGATTTCTTTTCATATTTATTTATTTTTTTTAATCATGAAGAATTTTTTGACTAAGTTAAATTTTAATATTAAATTTTTTTTTTTTTTTGCATTGCCGCTCATGAGATGAGTGGCGATACCTTTTTTCTCCTCATTTTTTTTCTTTTTTTTAATAAAACGCAAGCGGCATACCAAGGAGTAAACCCAGCCTTGAGGGCAATGCTTAGTTTTGTGATCATTTCTAGGTTCCACAAGTGAATAAGATGAAGGCTGCAATAAGTAAGACATAGCCTGAGATCCTCATTTCATATAATTCATTCAACGTGGCAATAACAAAAATTAGAATGGAAAAAGCACCGCGTCTTCAACCGTCTTTTATATATGTACACCAGATTTCTCCCTTCTCTGATTGCATTGTGGAACAACTCATTTCCTTACATCTATGAAATATATACCACAAGATCATGAGCGGCGATGCAAAAGAATTAAAAAAAAAAAAAAAACTTATTGCCGCTCATCTCATGAGCGGCGATGCAAAAAAAAATTTAAAAAAAAACCTTTGCCGCTAATCAAATGAGCGGCGATGGTTTGAAGTAATTAAAAAAAAAAACTGAAGCAATCCAAAATAAATGAAAATGAAAATTATTTTTACTTGAAGCTGCACATCGGAGTTGCGGCTACCCCTAATTAAGAACCCTCCATCAAACAGCACCAATTTTGTGACGATTTTTAATTTTAGCAATATTCTGAGAAATTCGCCTGAACCTTGTGTTTTTAAGTTGCCATGTCACTCCTACTAACTGCTACTAACTAGTGTTAATAGGTTTCCTCTTCTTGTAATTTTTTTTTTCACTGCAAAGATAGCAAACAAATCCAACTTTGGAGAAAGATGATTTCCACTCCTATCAATCATCCAAACTTCAAATCTTTCCCTATGGAGGAAGTTTGAGGAGAGTTTTAGGCAAATTGGATTAAACAAATGTGGTCCTTTTAAAGCTTTGTTTAGATTATAAACAAGAATGAGAGGAAAAAATTGAAATTACAAAAAAAAAAAAAAAAACCAGAATTCTCAAGGAAGCTGTATCTTCATATCCGAGACTCCGATCTAATCCGGACATTTACAAGGTCTTCCAAGTAAATCTCCCAAGACGTATGCAATGATACCCAAATCTAATGTTTGCTTTATGGCTTGGGTTTCTGCTTTTGGATTGGAAAAAAAAAATTGCAGCCCTTAATTTTAGATACCTCTCCTGAGATTTTGACAATTTTACTTAGTTCCTTTAAGGTCTTGAAAATTACATCAACATCCCATACCAATTTAAAATGACATTACTAACATTAATATTTTAATAAAAGTCCCATGTTGCCATATTTATACAAAGGATGAATGTTATATTTTTCCCTTTTTCTATTCATTTATCTAATATTTCATTAAAAATATAGAAGATTAGAAGGACTATCAATATTGTACCTAACATCTATCTAGATCAAATTTTAAACTAGTAATATTTTATTTGATGAATTTTAATATCATCCAATTTTTTTAGCTCTTATTTTTTTGGTATCAAATTCAAGAATATATTGATGATAACTAAAAATAAATTGCTAAAAATCATTACCATATTATGGTAGTTCCATTAGTGAACTAGTTCATAAACTTTTCTTCAAAAAATATAAAAAACTAGTTCATTAACTTAAAAAAAACCAAGATAACACTTTCTCTCTATCCTAACAAGAATCTATATCCCTAATAAAACACTACAAAAGGTAACCAATTAAAGAAAACATTTATTGTTATAGTTGATTATAAAACAATAACTATTGACATGAAAAACTTAACGCAATTCCTTTTATAATTGTGCTTTATTACTTTACAATTATTTAAAAGAAAAATTAAACTTTATAAGATAAGGACATTTTAGGGTACTTATTAAATTTTTCATCACATTTTAAGGTGTGGTTATCAAAGTATTAGAGGAGGTAAGTGTAAGTTTTAAAACTTCAAAGAAACTAGTGAAATTATCCCAGTTGATTTTTTATTCCTTCGGTTTGTGTTTTGCATTAGGATACTGTAAATCTGCAGAAATTTTTGGGTGCATTGCGTTGAAAGAAATTAGCTTTATTACCAATTTTGATCTAGTTTATATTTTAAGAAAATGTTTGTCTCTTACGTAAATTGCGCTTGCCTTTCATCAGTTTGAGAGATTAGCAAGGAAATGTTATTCAACCCAGGGCAAGTTAACTGAGTCTAGAAGAAACTATAAAGCATCTGTGCCCATTTAACATCAGCCACACTTCCAATTACCAAGTAGCTGATTTGTGGATTCCACCTTAAATTATACTTTACACTGGGATTTCGATTTCCTCTTAACGTTTCTCATCTAACTGTTATTGAGTGATTCCTATCGACTTGTTGAAAAAAAATCTGTGCCCATTTAACAAGCCAAAGGGGTGACGTGGCTTTTCAATGGAGGTAATAAAGTAATGAAAGCGAAGAGAACAATGAAACTTCCCTGTTGAACAGCTAAGGGATAGGAGGGAACAGTGGAGGGAAGCCGAGTTCTGAGACATCCTTGCCACTTGGTGGGTGATGTTCGTCATTCGCTCATCTACGTTGTGAACCTGTGCTTGTAAGTGGCGCCACTCACCATTGACGCCAATTATCACCCCAAACAACAAAAGACAGAATATCCAACAAAGATAGCAACCACAAATGCACATTCATAGTCACTGGTATTCCCCAACTCAACAATTAAAAGCAAACACGGGCCACCCAAGCCCAAATATGGTCAATAAAGCAACAATTGCCCTCCAAAATCAACAACCAGAAACTATTATCAATAACTGGGAACTAGCAAAGTCACGTCAATAAGCACAAGGACAACCCAATTCAGTCAGTCAACAAGCAAACTTGTGCCATCCACACTCTCAACAAATGCATTCTAAAATTTCAACAAATGCCCCCACCAGTCAAACCATAACAACTGCCCCAATAATATGCTAAATGCAGCAATAGAAGTGTAGAGAATTAGCAATAGCAACACAGTCACACGGTCTTGGCAATTGATCAAATATCCAACCAACTAGAGTTAACTAGTTCCAGATAAAATATTCCAATAATAGCACCTAAAGACTCAACAAATGCCCCCAGTAGTGAGCCTCAAGAAGTGAACAGGTCAAGCAATAGTAGTGGAAAACTCTGACATTAACAACTAAATCTCAAACCCCTAGCTTCCAAGCAGTCAGCCAATAGAGTAGAATTAATCTAGTGGAGTCAAAATACCCACAGAGTTGATGAAACAATTCCAACGGCTGACCCAAAGTAATGAGAACTCCAACTCACAGTCAAAAGTAAACTCGGTCCAACTAGAATTTCAACAAATGTCCCCAGAAATTTTAACAAATGCTATAGCAGATCAAAGCAATGGTAAAGCAGTAGCCCCAAATATGTACTAATCCACCACCGAAGTCACAGACAATGGTCTCCAGAAGTGCAATATTAACCAATCACTAAGATGCCCCCAACAATTAAACGAAATGCTATCAGCCCCAACAAGCTAGGTAAGCAGCACAGGCTCCCAATTCAACAAATAAAAGTAGGACTGATTAACTAAAAGTCCCAACAAAGAGCTCAAGGAAACGAGCAATTGACATCGACCGACAGAGTACTTGAAAGCAAAGCAATCAACAAAGAATGTCGCACTCAACCCAATAAACCCTGTGGTGCTCAAATGGGTAATTAACAACAATCCCAATAGCAGGGAACTCCTCCAAATAATGCTAATCAATTTAAGCAGATAATGCAGCCACGGAGTTTTCCAATCCAGCCAAGCAATTAAGTCCAAGAAATAGTGCTGGAAACAATTGGGTATAAGTGTTCTAGGGGTGAATACCTCCACCTGTTATGGAAGATGGATAGCGCGTGGCCGTGGTGGCGAGTGGCTGTGGCTGCTGGCGGACAGAGTTGGATGTGAGTTGGCGGCGGACAGAGTGAGAGAGTAGGGGGAGAAAGCAGCAGACAGGGGAAAAGGGCTGCGGCCACCGTGTGCAGAGCAGCAGCGGCGGCTGAGAAGCTGAGTCGCTCGCAAGGGGCTGCTGGACAGATCGACGGGCAGCGGCTGGCGTGCGTCCGTGGCTTTGGGAGACAGCGGCCGAGGCACAGAGGATGGGCCGCGGCTGGCTGGGGTCGCGGGCGTGCGGCCAGTAGCAGACAGTAGAGACGAAGCGAGCTGCCCGCGCTTACGGGAGTGGAAGGCGGCTGTGTGACGGCGCTGTCTGGCGGGCGGCGATGCGGGCTGGTGGATGTCCGCTAGACGGCGGCGGTGGACCAGAGAGGCGTCGGGCCCGCGCGAGGGCTTTGGGTCGCGGGCAAGGCGGAAAGGCGTCGCGCGGTCTGGTCGAGGAACAGGGTGGAGCGCGGTAGAGGTAGATCTGGTGGTGGAGATAGAGCTGAGGGCGGCACTGAGCTAGGGGTGCGCAGGTAGCAGGGGCGACGGACCAGCAGGTGAACAGAGTAGAAGAAAGAAAGAAAAGAGAAAGAAAGAAGAAAAAAAAAGAAAGAAAAGAAAGAAAGAAGAAAGAAAAGAAGAAAAAGAAAAAGAGAGAAATTGCTGTTTGTTTTTTTTTTTTTCCAAAAATGTTTCTTTTCTTTTTTTCTTCCAATTATGAGGCCCTTTGAGCCACGGAAATAATCTTCCTTTTTCAAATAAAATTTTTTCTTTTCTTTTTTTTTTTTTTGAAATTTGGAAACTAAAGCTACGGTGATAAGAAATACTTAATTTTTTTTTTAATCCTTACCTTTCCCGCGAACGTGACGCGGGCACATCAAGAGAGCAAGAGAGCTCCCAGAAGTTTCTGATCGTGAGCTTCCTGCACATCACCACGCGGGCACGTCATGAGGGCAAGAGAGCTCTCAGAAGTTTCTGTTCGTGAGCTTCCTGCACATCACCACGCGGGCACGTCATGAGGGCAAGAGAGCTCCCAGAAGTTTCTGATCGTGAGCTTCCTGAACATAACCACGCGGGCACGCCATGACTGAAGGGCACCTATAAATCAGCAAAAACGAAAACTGAAACCCAAAATCAGTCGAATTCAAGGAGTGCACATCTAAACTACCACACGAAATTGAACAAACAATTCAAAAGAGATTGGGTTGCCTCCCAATGAGCGCCTTTCTTTAATGTCTTTGGCTAGACATTATCACGTTTACTTAGGGAGGATAAAATCTTGTGGCTCGTTTTAATGCTTCATCCACTATATAGTCCTGATAGCCCTCGTAAATAGAGTAATCCTTGGGCATACGAGTTACGGGCTTCCATGGACTAGTGAATGGCGCCAAACGAGTCGATGATAATTTGCATTCTCCATTCACTCCTCCCCCACTTGCATTTATTGGTTCAAGATATCTCGCCATCGCCACTCTTAAATTATTCCTGTCATGAAATTCAAAATTGTCTGGTATAATAAAGTCAATTTCATTAATAGGAATTGAAGAGTAAGAGTCAGGAGAATAGTGATGAAGGAGTGGAGGGGATGTCACCGCATTTGGAGATTGTTCACTGGATTCATTCACTTGAATGAGTTGATCCTGGAGTCTCATTTTTTGCACTTCGACTTCCTTTTCAACTGCATCTTTAAATCCGTTTCCTTGAAACTCTTGCAGTTCCATGTCATTTGGCCGGATAATTGCACTCTCATCTCCTTCAAGATTGATATTGGTTTGTGAGGGCAATTCTTCAAGGTGAGAAGCTAATCGCTCTATCCTGGATGTCAATTGACGCATTTGATCCGCCAGGTCGCGAAGACTCGCTTGTGTCTCCTGATGAAATCGATTTAGGCTCGTTTGTGTCTCCTGATGAAATCGATTTGTATTAGCAATTAGTAATCCCATCATTTCTTCAAGAGACATACCTGACACGGAGGATGATTGCTGAGATTCTTGCTGTTGAAAATCCCTTGGCCCCGTCGCATAATTAAAATTGGAATTATCCCACCATCCTTGATCATACTTGTTTGGATAAGGGTCATACCACGTTTGAAATCGAGATGGAAAATCTCCAAAAGTATCAATCAGAGCATTTAGATTATCTTGAAATGCGGGGCATGTGTCGGTTGAATAATTTGAGGCAAAATAAGTTTCACAATTTGTAACAGCCCATTGATCATTAGGAAGAACACGAGTCTCATAACCCCATTCAGGAATAAAGTCCAGTCTATCATCAAAATACGGAATGTTAGCAGCCATAAAAAATAAATAATAAAAAAGAGAAAAATAAATAATAAAAAAAATGAAAACAAGATAAACTCAAAAAGAAACAAATTAATCTGGCACCAGTCCCCGGCAACGGTGCCAAAAATTGACAGGTTGTCGAAGTCTGTGCAATAATAAAACCTGCTCAAACTAAAAGTAATTTCTGTAGATAGCAGTAAGCAGGGTCGAATCCACAGGGACTGGGAGTAATTGTTCCTTTCCAAATTCACAGTGACAAAGGGGGTGTTTTTATCTCAGGGGTGACAATTTAAGCAATCCAACTAAAAGTAAAATAATAAATATAAAATAGCCAACTAGAAATTAAATAACAATTTACTAAAATCAAAGGATCTAGCCAAGGAATAATTTCAGCAATGGTTCACCTAATTGATCATCGATAAGCAAAGGCAATTCCAATTATTTACTAATAAATAGGTTATAACTGCCAAACAAGCGATGACAGTCAACCCCTCCTTACTGTGTCGGTGATCAAGGTACGCCCGTTAATCACTGCTCTAATTGGAAAACAATTCTAGGTACGCCCGTAGAATTTAATTCCCCAATTGCCTTACGTATTAGAGGAGCCCTATTCTAACCAAATAACACACTACCAGGGTTATTTTAGATTAGCTCGCGTATTCTCCTGACACAAACCTAATCATGCCAGTTGTCACTATTTTAGAGCAATTAAACAATTACGGATTTAATGCCCTAATTGACAATAGATTACCAAATCAATTAATTATCCGGATCCAAGACAATCAATTAATCAAATAATCATAAGTACTACAACCAAGGAATATGCGAATACCAATAAATAAAAAAAAAGATAAAATTAAATCGATCTCACAATTTTTAGGCGAATCAAAACCTCCGTTGTTCCATGACTAGACAAGGGAAATTAGTTCATTGTTGCTAAACAAAGCCCACAAGAAATTGTAAAGAGAGCCGCGGCCATTGTCACGGATATTTGGAGAATTCAATTCGCAAGAACTAAAGGGGAAGAAAAGTCAAAGCTGTCCTCTTTGCTCCTGCCATGCGTACCAAGACTCAAAGGAAAAGTCACCAGTAAAGCTATTCCTATTTGCTCCTGACATGCGCAGGGAAGTCCTAATCAAAAGCTTCAAAAGGAAAATCGCAAGCTAAGCTCCTCAGCAATCTTCATACGTAAGAAAGAAACTAGCTAACAAGAACTAAGAAGATAAGTCAACAACTGCGGCTAAGCTACAAGACGGAAAGCTCTCCAATGTGCGGCGGCTCCCCTTCCGGAGAGGAAGAAGAAGACCCCCACTTCAGCCCTTCGTTCCTCCTTTTAATGCTGCGCTCTGCGAATTACCAAAAAGGCCTTGTATCTCCTTGTTCCAAAAATGCCCTGGCTGCCTGCTACTTGAACTCTTTCCTGATAATTGTCAAATCGGCACTTATTATGGTATTTTCATTCTACTCCCTGAAATATATGTAAAATACTAAAAGTGAGTAGAATCTAACAATTAATTCACATTAGGTTAAGTAATAGGGAAAATTAATAACAAAATAAATGATAAAATTGCAACCTATCAATTCCCCCCACACCTAGACCATGCTTGCCCTCAAGCATGAGAACATCAAATAAACACCAATATTTGACAATGGTTGAAGAGGTGAATTTTGGTTGGTAACTCGACCGACCTGAATCAGTCCTCTCTGAGATGAAGTGAGGTGAACTCCTGTGTCCGAAGTGAACCTCTTTGTCCGAAGTGAGTGGCGGGGCTTCTCCCCTGGGATCACTCCGACGATCAAGTTAGTATGAGAACGAGAAAATGCTAAAGTATAAGCAAATGAACCGTCCCTTACTTGAGGTGTGCAAGAGAGGTATTTATAGAGTAGGAGTAAAGGACAGATCGGAGGGCTCATGCCGGTGGGACCCGCATCCTGACATTACGGCTCCCTGCAGGAGGCCTGACCCTGACACTGTAGCCGTCTGGGTAGCATGACGGAGGGACTTTGTACAGTAGCCATTAAGTGCCTTCAGTGCTTTTCAGATAAAGCACACTGACTCTGGAGGATGTCAGACTGGTTGACATCATCAGCGTGCAGCCGAGGTGGATGGGCCGAGGTCACCTACACGGTAGGCTAGGGACCTGGCCGAGCTCAGAGGTTATGCCCATGACACGGATGAGCTTCGATGAAGGACGATGTGAGTTCACCTCGGACATGCGGGGTGGCCGAGGTGAGCATCCTCAATAAGCCCCCCAAGCCTGGGGAGCTCCGGGCCAGGGAGGTACCGAGGCTTCCTTGTGCCGAAGTCATGAAGAGTCGGGGTCCCGAAACTGCTCCGGAAGATGCGGGGACGTGACACGTGGGCGAGTCAGTTGACAGGACGTGGAGGGTCAGTTGACACGCAACCGTCACGTCGTGAAGTAGTGGAACGTTTCGCAATGATGGGGTGTCAGTCGAAAGGACGGGTCATTAATGAGGAGAGAGGGAGGCACGGCGTTTTGAATTCGGACGTGGCCGTCTCTTCGCATTCTTGCCGCCTCTTCGGTTCTCCTCGGACTCCTATAAATAGGGGGTCTTTTTCACTGAAGGGCCCATCACTTTTTCTTTGCCTGCGACTTGCAAAATTTGCGTGTTGCCGAGATCAATCTTTCCAGCCGAAGTCACAGTCGAAGTCATCCACTTCGTCCAGTTCCGTAGATAATAGTATCCCTTTTCTTTCTTATCTCATCTTTCACTCATGGCCAAAACGGCTAAAACCAACAAAGACACCGTGACACCGAGCTACCATACCGAGGTGAGGCCGGATCCTGAGGAAGAAGCGACGACGTCCAGCTCTGAAGGGTCGACGCCGAGTTCAGAGGAGGGGTCGACCGAGGTGAGGGTCGGAGAGACAACCTCGGAGTTGGAGTCGTCCGAGATGAGCGAAGATGATTCCGTGGTGGACTATAACGAAGAGCTCGGCGTCGAGATACCGCACGATGAGAACGTATTGGAGCCCGTTGCTCCTAAAAATGTGGCCAACATTGACTTCGGAAAGATGCCGAAGTTTAGGAGTCGCGTAGGAAGAGATAGGGCCCAGAAGGTAGTTAACAAGTACCCATTCCGGTCGGGGTACGAAATTCTGCCGCCCGAGGTGGATGACACAACCGCGAAACCCCCCTATGGCATGGTGGCCGTCTATGTTCAACAGCTGGAGGCCGGGTTGAGGATGCCGACGTCGAGGTTCTTCAGGGATTTGCTTCGTCACTTCCATGTGAGGATCACCCAGCTCACCCCGAATGCGGTCCGCATCATCGTGGGGTTCGAGATGCTGTGCCGACATCAGGAGGTGACTCCCTCCGTCTACCTCTTCCGCCGATGCTACACCCTCAAGGCACACGCGACGGATAAGGGATGGTTTTATGTTGGCAATCGGAACAATGCTATCCCGAAGTTGGTGATTGGTGCTCCCAGCTCGATCAAAAATTGGAAGCGCGACTACTTCTTCGTGTCCGGAGTGGACTTCCCTAGGGGTTTTTGGTGGAGACCAATCAAGGCAAAGGCCGACCCCTCTGCGGGGGATGCCGAAGAGAAGTCCTTCCAAAAGTTGATGAAGTCGGACCTTCGGCTGTTCAGCCATGACTACCCCGAAGTCGTGCTCGTTGATGGGGGAATAAGCCGAGCTGTGATCAATACTACCAAGCCTCCCTTCTTTTCCACTGAACTTGGGATACCTTGTAATTTTTCTTTCGTACCTTTGCTTTCACTTCGGCTAAGGCGTATGATAATATTTGTTTCTTGTGCAGTGACTAAACTGTCCGACCTCGTCGTCTCTGGCTCGTCCGAAGTGGCCAAGAGGCAGAAAAGGAAGAACACTGACGAGACATCAGCACCTCCGCCAAAGAAGAAGAAGTCACAAGGACCAGCCACTAAGATTTCGGCGGCTAAAGGCACTCCCACAAATGTTGGCCAGAGCAGCTCGGCCACCGCGGTTACTGGGTCCACCTCATCTATGCCAGAGGGAGTTCCTTTTGGAGTTGTTGCGACAGTCACACCTCCTTCGGGCCGAGGCAAGCAGTTGAAGCCTCCAGTCAATCCGGTGTCGGGGACCTCGCTATGGAATCGTTTCCATAGCCCCCCAGTGTTTCCCGGAGACGAGAAGACGCACTCCGGCGGGCATTGGTGTCCGAACTGGAAGATTTCGGTCAACGACAGGTGCCAGCATCCTCGGGTCGCCCAAGAGCTAGTAATGCACTCCCCCTTGCCAAGGGATTTGGAATTCATGAAGAAACTGACTCCGGCTGAGATGGTCCAGAGCCTCATGGTGTCCACAGCTTCCACCTCGGCCTTTGTGGCCGAGATGTCTCATCGGTACTGTGCTCTGGTAGATGAGCAGGACACCGACAAGTTGCAGAATCAGATCTCCAAGTTGGAGAAGAAATTGGCGGTGTCCGAGTCTGAGAAGGCCGAACTTGAAAGACGGCTTAAGAAGGCCGAGGCGAAGGATGAGGAGGCCGTGGCTACTGTCAACAGCCTCAGGTCGGCCCTTGAAGAAGAGCAGAAGAGGGGGGACGAGGTGAAGAAGTCCCACGAGCAAGCCCTCAACAGTGCTGGAGCCTCGGCGGTGGACACATTTCGAAGGTCCGAGACCTTCATCAAGGATCTCGGGCAGCTACTCACACCGAACTTCATGTTTGGTTTCACCTCAGCCGTAGATGAGGCTGCGGCTCACCTCCCCTCCGAAGTTTTGGAGTCTCTGAATAATCATGCCACCTATAACGAGGACTCCAAGGAGCTATGCGATCGGATGGCCGAAGGCATCCAGGCAGGAAGGAACTTGGCCGAAGTCCAGGTCGAGTTCAACAAGTGGCTGTCCGAACTCGACGAAGTGTTCGAGGAGGTGGAAGTGGAAGAAGCTGAAGGAGAGGAAGTTGGGGGAGACGAAGCCGGAGGGGACATCGGCGAAGAGCATGGGGGAGATGGGATTCACCCCGGCGGGGGAGAAGATGTTCACCCCGGTGGAGAAGAGGCCGGAGAGAAGGCTGCCCAGGATGGGGCCGAGGCGGGGAAAGGAGCTGAGACGGGGGTCTAGGCCCTTAGTCATTAGGGAGGTGGCCGAGGTGAGGAGTGCTTAGTAGGACTCTGACCTCGGTCTTGTATTCTTTGTAATCCCTTTTTATTGAATGGAACATCTACTTCTTCTCATCTCGGCTCTTTCAATTTCTTGTTTCGTCCCTTGCTTGTCCCCCTTATTTTTTAATATTTGCTTGCTGGGCATCATACTGTTGAAAAATAACTAAATAGCTGAAGTCATAACTCGACAAGATAACTGGATGAAGTCAACTTTGATGAAATAACTGAATGAAGTCATAACTTCAAGCATAAAACAATTTGAGGTTCTCGGCGTGCCAAGACCTCGGTACTAGTGAGCCATCTCGGTAGCTTAGTTTACAATATCCTTTAAGATTAGACTCGACAACCCGGTAGGGGCCTTCCCATTTCGGGCACAATTTGCCTTGTGGCTCAGCTCGGCTGACTGAGTTTTTCCTCAGAACCAAGTCTCCAGGTTGGAATCTCCGATGTTTGACGCGGGCATTGTAATAGTGTGCCAGTGCGTTTTTGTAGGAAGCTATCCGGGCTGAGGCGAGGTCCCTTCGTTCTTCGACGAGGTCGAGGTCCAGCTGCCTCTCTTCGTCGTTCACCTCGGCGGCATAGGCTGCCAGCCGAGGGATGGGTGTCAGGATCTCGGCAGGGATGACGGCCTCGGCGCCGTAGGTCAGGGAGAATGGTGTCTCTTGCGTCGCTGACCTCGGCATGGTTCGATACGACCACAGGACACTGGGGAGTTCCTCCACCCAAGACGTTCCTGCTCGATTTAGTCGGGTCTTGAGACCATACATGAGAGTTCGGTTGAAGTTTTCTGCTTGACCATTGGCCTGAGGGTGGCCTACCGAAGTGAAGTGTTGTTTGATGCCGAGGTTCTCGCACCATGTCTTGAACGGGTTCTCGGCAAACTGTCTCCCATTGTCCGAGATGATGATCCGAGGTATGCCGAATCGGCAGATAATGCATTTCCAAAAGAATTTTTGAATGGCCAGCCCCGAGATGGTCCGAAGTGGCTCGGCCTCGACCCACTTAGTGAAGTAGTCCACAGCGGTCACCAGGAAGGTATATCCCCCGACGGCTTTAGGGAAAGGACCTATGATGTCTGTCCCCCATTGCTCAAATGGCCAAGGTGAAGTGATGGGGACCATGAAATTTGAGGGCTGGTGATGCTCGGGTGCATGGATTTGGCAGGAAGGGCAGCCGAGAACGAGATCCTGGGCGTCTTGCCGAACTGAGGGTCAGAAATATCCAAGAAGCAATGCCTTCTTGGCTAGCATTCTGTGGCCGACGTGAGCTCCACACAAGCCTTCGTGGATCTCATGGAGGACGTGGCGTCCTGTCTCGGGAGTGACACACCTCAGCCATGGGCCGAGGTAGGAGCGTTTGTACAGCTCTCCATCGCGGAGAGCGTATCGAGCCGCCTTGCGTTGTATTTTTCTTGCCTCGGCTCGGTCTTCAGGGAGGGCTCCCTGACCCAAGAAAAGGATGAACGGGGTCATCCAGGTTTCTTCAGAGTGCACGGGGCAAGCCACCTCTTCCACGTATCCTGGTTCACTCAAGACCTCCACCAAGACTGTTTTGTTGAGGTCAGAGAATGAAGTGGAAGCCAGCCGGGATAAGGCGTCGGCTCGCTTATTCTGGGACCGGGGTATTCTTTGGATTTCGAACGACCCGAAATACGCGGTGAGTTGGTGAACTTTGGTGAGGTACCGTTGCATGATCTCATCCTTGGCTTTGTATTCACCAAGGACTTGGCGTACAACGAGCTGGGAGTCACTGCGGACGTGGATTTGCTGGGCGCCGAGCTTGCGGGCCAGCTGGAGTCCAGCAATTAAGGCCTCGTACTCGGATTCATTATTGGTGGCCGGGAAGCCAAAGCGGAGGGCGTAGGAGCACACCTCTCCCTGAGGTCCTTCCAGAAGAAGTCCGGCACCGCTGCCATCTCCATTAGAGGACCCATCGACATACAGTGTCCATGTGGATGGGGTGGACACCTCGGCTTTGGCGGAGGTGGACTCCGGACCTTCCGTGAAAGTCAGCTCGGCCAGAAAATCGGTTAGGGTTTGTGCTTTTATGGCGGTGCGGGGTTCATAGGACAAGTCATACTCTCCCAATTCCACAGCCCACTTGGTGAGGCGACCAGAAGCTTCGGGCCGCACCAATATTTGCCGAATGGGCTGGTCGGTCCTGACAGAGATGGGATGAGCTAAGAAATAGGGCTTCAGCCGCCGAGCGGCGTGGACTAGTTCCAGTATCAGTTTTTCCACCCGAGTGTATCGAGTCTCCGGCCCGCGGAGAGCTCGGCTGACATAGTAAACTGGCACTTGGGTGCCCTCATCTCGGATAAGCAAGGCGCTAACAGCCTCGTCGGCTGCCGAGAGGTAGAGGTAGAGCTTCTGCTCGGGCCGAGGTGAAGCGAGAGTGGGTAGGTGATGGAGGTACTGCTTCAGCTGGTCGAAGGCGGCCTGGCAATCCTCGGTCCAGGCAAACTGATCTGCCTTCTTGAGCACCTTAAAGAAGGGCAGAGCTTTCTCAGCTGATTGGGACAGGAAGCGGTTCAACGCGGCCAGGCGTCCATTCAACCTTTGGACTTCTCGGACGTTCCGAGGTGGGGACATGTCCTGAATGGCCTTGATTTTGTCGGGGTTGGCCTCGATTCCCCGGTGGGAAACTAGATACCCCAAGAATTTTCCCGAGGTGACGCCGAAGACGCACTTCTTGGGATTCAGTTTCATCCTCGAGTCTCGCAGGACACCAAAGACTTCCCTCAAGTCTGACAGGAAGGATGAAGTGGCGAGGATTTTGACGAGGATGTCATCCACATAAGCCTCCACATTGCGGCCGATCTGATTTTTGAAGAGGCGGTTAATCAACCTCTGGTAGGTCGCCCCGGCGTTCTTTAGCCCAAATGGCATGGTAGTGTAGCAATAGACACCTTGGTCGGTGTAGAACGCCGTCTTCTCTTGGTCCTCTTCACTCATTCCTATTTGATGATACCCTTTGAAGGCATCTAGGAAGCAGAGGATCTCATACCCCATCGCCGAATCGACGAGGGCGTCTATCCTCGGCAGAGGATAGCAGTCTTTGGGGCAGGCCTTGTTGAGGTCGGTGAAGTCCACACACATTCTCCATCCACCGGTGTCCTTTTTTACCATAACGGGGTTGGACAGCCAGGTGGGATATTGGACCTCGTGGATCATCTTGGCCGGCAAGAGCTTGTCGACCTCATCCGATATGGCCTTGCTGCGTTCGGGGCCGAAGTGCCTTCGTTTCTGCCGCACAGGTCGGGCCTGTGGGTTAACGTTGAGTTGGTGAGTCATGAGTTCGGGTGGCACTCCGACCACTTCATCTGCGGACCACGCGAAGATGTCCCGGTGGTCCTTGATCAGGGAGATCATTTTTTCTTTCAGGGGGGAGGGGAGTCCGGCCCCTACTTGGACCACTTGGTCAGGTTTGGCTTCATCCAAGACCACTTGTTCCACCTCATCCCCGGGCTCAAACCTGCTGGGCTCTCCTGCCTTGTGAGGGTCAATGCAGTCTATGGAGAGGACAGCCGGCCTCTTGTCTTCTGACCTCGGCAAGGGCCGACGTGCGACTGCTGCTTGAATGCTGGCGAGGTAGCACTCTCGGGCGGCGCCCACGTCGCTGCTCACCTCGGCCACCCCTGCGGGTGTTGGGAACTTAAAGCTCAGGTGGTAGGTGGAGTATACGACTCTCAAGGCGTTGAGCGTGGGCCGGCCTATCAGCATGTTGTAAGGAGAGTCTGCTTTGACCACGGCAAAGCTGACAGGCACGGTTCGGCAACGGGGATGGCGCCCGATAGTCACCATCAAGTTCACCATCCCCTCCGGGTGGACGATGTGTCCCCCGAAGCCGACAAGGGGAGTTCTGACCGGAGTGAGTTGCTCCCGAGTCAGATTCAAACTCTCGAAAGTTCGGTAGTACAGGACATCTACCGAGCTTCCGGGGTCCACATAGACCTTCTTGACTATGTAATTGTTGGTAAGGACTTCAATCACGAGGGCCTCGTGATTGCTGGAGGCGGCGGGGACGGGGTCGCAGGGACCATAGGTGATCACTTCGGATAACCGTGAGCTCGGCTCGGCAGCTTCCATGCCGGCCTGGCGGTATGTCCGTTTCCGGGAGTTCTGACTGTCCCCTCCCGTGGGGCCACCCGAGATGGTGTTGATCACCCCGGCGATGTTTGGGCCGTAGCCTGGTGATCTATCGCGTGGAGGTCTCTGTTCCCCCTTAGGTTCCTCGGGACCTCGGCAATGAAGTTTCGTATCCCGCCTGTCCTCTCGGCGGGAACTCGGCTCTCCCGGTGGGAGGCGCTTCGGTTGAAGCCACCATCCTTGCGGACGAATTGCTTCAAGTATCCTTGTCGGATCAAGTTTTCAATCTCTCGCTTTAAGTCGTTACAGTCTTCAGTCTCGTGCCCCACATCTCTGTGGTAGACACAGTAGAGGTTGGAATTCCTCTTATCCCTTCTTCCCGGGATCTCAGGAGGGGTTCGGCCGAGGTGGTTCTGTCTCATCATAGCCAAGACATGGGATCGGGTGGAATTTAGCGGCGTCAGCTCGGCGTCCGAGGTGGACGATCTTCCCTTCACGATCCGGTCGAAGACACTCCGGCGGTCTCGGAGCTGGGTTGAAGTGCCACTTGGGCCAGGGTCACTTCGGCCTGCATCTTTCCTCCTCCGGGGGTCTTGTCCCGTACGGGATGCTTGGGCTTCTCGTTTCATCCGGTTCACATCCTCACTTCGGATTCCCTGGTCCACTCTTTCCCAAAACTCTCGAAATGTACGAGGGTATTCCCGATGGATTTCGGTATTGAAAATCCCTGCCACTAACCCGTTGGTGAAGGCAGCAATAGTTACCTGGTCGTTCTGATCAGGTATCTGTACATTCTCCTCGTTGAACCTCTGGGCGTATGAGCGAAGTGACTCGCCCTGACCTTGTTGCAGGTTCAAGAGGTAAGCTGAAGTCTTTGTTATTGGTCGAGACGACACAAAGCGGTGGATGAACCGGTCTATCAGCTCATCCAGGGAGGAAATGCTCCCCGGTTCTAAACTCCAGAACCACTTTCGGGCAGTCCCATGTAAGAAGATGGGAAAAGCCCGACAGATCACGGCGTCGGGGACGCAGTAGAGTCGGAATGCGGAGATGAAGGCGCGGAGGTGATCCTCGGGGTCACCTCGGCCATCATAAGTGTGCAGGTTTGGGAGCTTGAAGTTCGGGGGCACCATTTCCCCGTTGATGTCATCAGTGAAGGGCGGAGCCCTCATGTAATCAGAAGATAGGCCTCCGGGACGCCGAGGTGGGTCCTCGGCTCGTTTTCCCAGTAGTCCCCGAGAAAACGCTCGGGAGATGGAGGCAATCTTGGAGGTTGCCTTGGATGAGGCTCGCCTGGAGGTGCTCCGAGATAGACGCCCATCTTCGGAGTCCTCGCCTGAGGGCACTTCAGGGGACTTCGTCGGTCTCCTCTTGGAAGACTCGGCTTTTTCTTTTCCCTGCCTCTTGAGGTACCTTCCTAGTTCCTCAAAGATGTTGGGGTTGTCCGTGACAAACTCGGCCATCTTGGCGATGGCCTCCTCATTGTTGGGCTGGGTCCTTTGGGACCCTGGTTCTTCAGAAATGCGGTCTTGCTGGGCTCCCGAGGTCTGCCCAGCCCCAGCTGAGGGAACTCTTCCGCTTCTGGAGCGCGTGGATCTCATGCTAATAGTGATCTCGTTCCCACAGACGGCGCCAATTGAAGAGGTGATTTTTGGTTGGTAACTCGACCGACCTGAATCAGTCCTCTCTGAGATGAAGTGAGGTGAACTCCTGTGTCCGAAGTGAACCTCCTTGTCCGAAGTGAGTGGCGGGGCTTCTCCCCTGGGATCACTCCGACGATCAAGTTAGTATGAGAACGAGAAAATGCTAAAGTATAAGCAAATGAACCGTCCCTTACTTGAGGTGTGCAAGAGAGGTATTTATAGAGTAGGAGTAAAGGACAGATCGGAGGGCTCATGCCGGTGGGACCCGCATCCTGACATTACGGCTCCCTGCAGGAGGCCTGACCCTGACACTGTAGCCGTCTGGGTAGCATGACGGAGGGACTTTGTACAGTAGCCATTAAGTGCCTTCAGTGCTTTTCAGATAAAGCACACTGACTCTGGAGGATGTCAGACTGGTTGACATCATCAGCGTGCAGCCGAGGTGGATGGGCCGAGGTCACCTACACGGTAGGCTAGGGACCTGGCCGAGCTCAGAGGTTATGCCCATGACACGGATGAGCTTCGATGAAGGACGATGTGAGTTCACCTCGGACATGCGGGGTGGCCGAGGTGAGCATCCTCAATGGTCATTACTCCATCTACCATATTGCCAAGATACCAAGAAAAATAATAATCAAGCATCAATGGTCAAGTCCAAGAAATATCACTTCGGTTAGCTTCTAAACCACAAATTCCTCTAATTTCAGGTTAACTAATCTAAGAAAAAGGAATGACACACAACATTTATCAGCAAATGGTCCAGCTATTAACCATAATCCCAACATTAAATCCATAATTCAGCAAGCTGACTTTTAATATACACAAACACAACATTCACTTTTTTTTCTATTTTTCTATTTTTTTTCTCTTTTTTTTCTTTTTTTTTCTCAATAGTAACAAAAGACTTAGTCGCTAGCCATTAGAGCCTTTTGACGCGAATTCCAACATTGGCCAGATGAAGGAGTCCGGTTACTCAGGTTCTATCGCCACGTGACCACGTACTCATAGCAATTACTACTTTTTGACGCGAGAATCGACACTTTTGGTGAAAATCCCCGGTTACTCGGTAGCAAATACTAGCGGAGTACAGTCAACTCTTATTCACAGCCAAATAAATCCTAAAATTCAAAATAACACAAAAATCAAAATGAACTTTGCAGCTGCTAGTCTCATTTTTAAATATGGAGAACTAAAGTTAATAACCGGACCAATTCACATGAAAATGCCAATAATCATTCCCTATGCCTAGGAATGTTAACCAAAAATTATAAGAGTAAAACAATCATCGATATTCACCAAAGAGATGTTTTTGGATTCAACCACATGAACTTGATATCCTTTTATTATTAAAACTTGGCAAAAGTAGAAATAGAGGCAATAATCCAACATCAAACTTGGCATCCCATACGAGCTAATCACTAAAAAAAAGAAAAAGAAAATGAACGAAAGACACTAGCACCATAACTGCTCCCCCCACACCTAAATCCTACATTGTCCTCAATGGAGGTAATAAAGTAATGAAAGCGAAGAGAACAATGAAACTTCCCTGTTGAACAGCTAAGGGATAGGAGGGAACAGTGGAGGGAAGCCGAGTTCTGAGACATCCTTGCCACTTGGTGGGTGATGTTCGTCATTCGCTCATCTACGTTGTGAACCTGTGCTTGTAAGTGGCGCCACTCACCATTGACGCCAATTATCACCCCAAACAACAAAAGACAGAATATCCAACAAAGATAGCAACCACAAATGCACATTCATAGTCACTGGTATTCCCCAACTCAACAATTAAAAGCAAACACGGGCCACCCAAGCCCAAATATGGTCAATAAAGCAACAATTGCCCTCCAAAATCAACAACCAGAAACTATTATCAATAACTGGGGACTAGCAAAGTCACGTCAATAAGCACAAGGACAACCCAATTCAGTCAGTCAACAAGCAAACTTGTGCCATCCACACTCTCAACAAATGCATTCTAAAATTTCAACAAATGCCCCCACCAGTCAAACCATAACAACTGCCCCAATAATATGCTAAATGCAGCAATAGAAGTGTAGAGAATTAGCAATAGCAACACAGTCACACGGTCTTGGCAATTGATCAAATATCCAACCAACTAGAGTTAACTAGTTCCAGATAAAATATTCCAATAATAGCACCTAAAGACTCAACAAATGCCCCCAGTAATGAGCCTCAAGAAGTGAACAGGTCAAGCAATAGTAGTGGAAAACTCTGACATTAACAACTAAATCTCAAACCCCTAGCTTCCAAGCAGTCAGCCAATAGAGTAGAATTAATCTAGTGGAGTCAAAATACCCACAGAGTTGATGAAACAATTCCAACGGCTGACCCAAAGTAATGAGAACTCCAACTCACAGTCAAAAGTAAACTCGGTCCAACTAGAATTTCAACAAATGTCCCCAGAAATTTTAACAAATGCTATAGCAGATCAAAGCAATGGTAAAGCAATAGCCCCAAGTATGTACTAATCCACCAGGTGGGAACCCCGGCCACCGAAGTCACAGACAATGGTCTCCAGAAGTGCAATATTAACCAATCACTAAGATGCCCCCAACAATTAAACGAAATGCTATCACCCCCAACAAGCTAGGTAAGCAGCACAGGCTCCCAATTCAACAAATAAAAGTAGGACTGATTAACTCAAAGTCCCAACAACGAGCTCAAGGAAACGAGCAATTGATATCGACCGACAGAGTACTTGAAAGCAAAGCAATCAACTAAGAATGTAGCACTCAACCCAATAAACCCTGTGGTGCTCAAATGGGTAATTAACAACAATCCCAATAGCAGGGAACTCCTCCAAATAATGCCAATCAATTTAAGCAGATAATGCAGCCACGGAGTTTTCCAATCCAGCCAAGCAATTAAGTCCAAGAAATAGTGCTGGAAACAATTGGGTATAAGTGTTCTAGGGGTGAATACCTCCACCTGTTATGGAAGAGGGATAGCGCGTGGCCGTGGTGGCGAGTGGCTGTGGCTGCTGGCGGACAGAGTTGGATATGAGTTGGCGGCGGACAGAGTGAGAGAGCAGGGGGAGAAAGCAGCAGACAGGGGAAAAGGGCCGCGGCCTCCGTGTGCAGAGCAGCAGCGGCGGCTGAGAAGCTGAGTCGCTCGCAAGGGGCTGCTGGACAGATCGACGGGCAGCGGCTGGCGTGCGTCCGTGGCTTTGGGAGGCAGCGGCGGCGGCACAGAGGATGGGCCGCGGCTGGCTGGGGTCCCGGGCGTGCGGCCAGTAGCAGACAGTAGAGGCGAAGCGAGCTGCCCGCGCTTGCGGGAGTGGAAGGCGGCTGTGTGGACGGCGCTGTCTGGCGGGCGGCGATGCGGGCTGGTGGATGTCCGCTAGACGGCGGCGGTGGACCAGAGAGGCGTCGGGACCGCGCGAGGGCTTTGGGTCGCGGGCAAGGCGGAACGGCGTCGCGCGGTCTGGTCGAGGAAGAAGGTGGTGCGCGGTAGAGGTAGATCTGGTGGTGGAGAGAGAGCTGAGGGCGGCACTGAGCTGGGGGTGCGCGGGTAGCAAGGGCGACGGACCAGCAGGTGAACAGAGTAGAAGAAAGAAAGAAAAGAGAAAGAAAGAAGAAAAAAAAAAAGAAAGAAAAGAAAGAAAGAAGAAAAAGAAAAAGAGAGAAATTGCTGTTTGTTTTTTTTTCCAAAAATGTTTCTTTTCTTTTTTTTCTTCCAATTATGAGGCTCTTTGAGCCACGGAAATAATCTTCCTTTTACAAAATAAAAAAATTTTTTTTTTTTTGAAATTTGGAAACTAAAGCTACGGTGATAAGAAATGTTTAATTTTTTTTTTAATCCTTACCTTTCCCGCGAACGTGACGCGGGCACGTCAAGAGAGCAAGAGAGCTCCCAGAAGTTTCTGATCGTGAGCTTCCTGCACGTCACCATGCGGGCACATCATGAGGGCAAGAGAGCTCCCAGAAGTTTCTGATCGTGAGCTTCCTGCACATAACCACGCGGGCACGCCATGACTGAAGGGCACCTATAAATCAGCAAAAACAAAACTGAAACCCAAAATCAGTCGAATTCAAGGAGTGCACATCTAAACTACCACACGAAATTGAACAAACAATTCAAAAGAGATTGGGTTGCCTCCCAATGAGCACATTTTTTTAATGTCTTTGGCTAGACATTATCACGTTTACTTAGGGAGGATAAAATCTTGTGGCTCGTTTTAATGCTTCATCCACTATATAGTCCTGATAGCCCTCGTAAATAGAGTAATCCTTGGGCATACGAGTTACGGGCTTCCATGGACTAGTGAATGGCGCCAAACGAGTCGATGATAATTTGCATTCTCCATTCACTCCTCCCCCACTTGCATTTATTGGTTCAAGATATCTCGCCATCGCCACTCTTAATTTATTCCTGTCATGAAATTCAAAATTGTCTGGTATAATAAAGTCAATTTCATTAACAGGAATTGAAGAGTAAGAGTCAGGAGAATAGTGATGAAGGAGTGGAGGGGATGTCACCGCATTTGGAGATTGTTCACTGGATTCATTCACTTGAATGAGTTGATCCTGGAGTCTCATTTTTTGCACTTCGACTTCCTTTTCAACTGCATCTTTAAATCCGTTTCCTTGAAACTCTTGCAGTTCCATGTCATTTGGCCGGATAATTGCACTCTCATCTCCTTCAAGATTGATATTGGTTTGTGAGGGCAATTCTTCAAGGTGAGAAGCTAATCGCTCTATCCTGGATGTCAATTGACGCATTTGATCCGCCAGGTCGCGAAGACTCGCTTGTGTCTCCTGATGAAATCGATTTAGGCTCGCTTGTGTCTCCTGATGAAATCGATTTGTATTACCAATTAGTAATCCCATCATTTGTTCAAGAGACATACCTGACACGGAGGATGATTGCTGAGACTCTTGCTGTTGAAAATCCCTTGGCCCCGTCGCATAATTAAAATTGGAATTATCCCACCATCCTTGATCATACCTGTTTGGATAAGGGTCATACCACGTTTGAAATCGAGATGGAAAATCTCCAAAAGTATCAATCAGAGCACTTAGATTATCTTGAAATGCGGGGCATGTGTCGGTTGAATAATTTGAGGCAAAATAAGTTTCACAATTTGCAACAGCCCATTGATCATTAGGAAGAACACGAGTCTCATAACTCCATTCAGGAATAAAGTCCAGTCTATCATCAAAATACGGAATGTTAGCAGCCATAAAAAAATAAAAAAAAAGAGAAAAATAAATAATAAAAAAAAATGAAAACAAGATAAACTCAAAAAGAAACAAATTAATCTGGCACCAGTCCCCGGCAACGGCGCCAAAAATTGACAGGTTGTCGAAACCTGTGCAATAATAAACCTGCTCAAACTAAAAGTAATTTCTGTAGATAGCAGTAAGTAGGGTCGAATCCACAAGGATTGGGAGTAATTGTTCCTTTCCAAATTCACAGTGACAAAGGGGGTGTTTTTATCTCAGGGGTGACAATTTAAGCAATCCAACTAAAAGTAAAATAATAAAAATAAAATAGCCAATTAGAAATTAAATAACAATTTACTAAAATCAAAGGATCTAGCCAAGGAATAATTTCAGCAATAGTTCACCTAATTGATCATCGATAAGCAAAGGCAATTCCAATTATTTACTAATAAATAGGTTATAACTGCCAAACAAGCGATGACAGTCAACCCCTCCTTACTGTGTCGGTGATCAAGGTACGCCCGTTAATCACTGCTCTAATTGGAAAACAATTCTAGGTACGCCCGTAGAATTTAATTCCCCAATTGCCTTACGTATTAGAGGAGCCCTATTCTAACCAAATAACACACTACCAGGGTTATTTTAGATTAGCTCGCGTATTCTCCTGACACAAACCTAATCATGCCAGTTGTCACTATTTTAGAGCAATTAAACAATTACGGATTTAATGCCCTAATTGACAATAGATTACCAAATCAATTAATTATCCGGATCCAAGACAATCAATTAATCAAATAATCATAAGTACTACAACCAAGGAATATGCGAATACCAATAAATAAAAAAAAAGATAAAATTAAATCGATCTCACAATTTTTAGGCGAATCAAAACCTCCGTTGTTCCATGACTAGACAAGGGAAATTAGTTCATTGTTGCTAAACAAAGCCCACAAGAAATTGTAAAGAGAGCCGCGGCCATTGTCACGGATATTTGGAGAATTCAATTCGCAAGAACTAAAGGGGAAGAAAAGTCAAAGCTGTCCTCTTTGCTCCTGCCATGCGTACCAAGACTCAAAGGAAAAGTCACCAGTAAAGCTATTCCTATTTGCTCCTGACATGCGCAGGGAAGTCCTAATCAAAAGCTTCAAAAGGAAAATCGCAAGCTAAGCTCCTCAGCAATCTTCATACGTAAGAAAGAAACTAGCTAACAAGAACTAAGAAGATAAGTCAACAACTGCGGCTAAGCTACAAGACGGAAAGCTCTCCAATGTGCGGCGGCTCCCCTTCCGGAGAGGAAGAAGAAGACCCCCACTTCAGCCCTTCGTTCCTCCTTTTAATGCTGCGCTCTGCGAATTACCAAAAAGGCCTTGTATCTCCTTGTTCCAAAAATGCCCTGGCTGCCTGCTACTTGAACTCTTTCCTGATAATTGTCAAATCGGCACTTATTATGGTATTTTCGTTCCACTCCCTGAAATATATGTAAAATACTAAAAGTGAGTAGAATCTAACAATTAATTCACATTGGGTTAAGTAATAGGGAAAATTAAAAATAAAATAAATGATAAAATTGCAACCTATCAATTCCCCCCACACCTAGACCATGCTTGCCCTCAAGCATGAGAACATCAAATAAACACCAATATTTGACAATGGTCATTACTCCATCTACCATATTGCCAAGATACCAAGAAAAATAATAATCAAGCATCAATGGTCAAGTCCAAGAAATATCACTTCGGTTAGCTTCTAAACCACAAATTCCTCTAATTTCAGGTTAACTAATCTAAGAAAAAGGAATGAGACACAACATTTATCAGCAAATGGTCCAGCTATTAACCATAATCCCAACATTAAATCCATAATTCGGCAAGCTGACTTTTAATATACACAAACACAACATTCACTTTTTTCTATTTTTCTATTTTTTTTCTCTTTTTTTTCTTTTTTTTTCTCAATTGTAACAAAAGACTTAGTCGCTAGCCATTAGAGCCTTTTGACGCGAATTCCAACATTGGCCAGATGAAGGAGCCCGATTACTCAGCTTCTATCGCCACGTGACCACGTACTCATAGCAATTACTACTTTTTGACGCGAGAATCGACACTTTTGGTGAAAATCCCCGGTTACTCGGTAGCAAATACTAGCGGAGTACAGTCAACTCTTATTCACAGCCAAATAAAACCAAAAATTCAAAATAACACAAAAATCAAAAGGAACTTTGCAGCTGCTAGTCTCATTTTTAAATATGGAGAACTAAAGTTAATAACCGGACCAATTCACATGAAAATGCCAATAATCATTCCCTATGCCTAGGAATGTTAACCAAAAATTATAAGAGTAAAACAATCATCGATATTCACCAAAGAGATGTTTTTGGATTCAACCACATGAACTTGATATCCTTTTATTATTAAAACTTGGCAAAAGTAGAAATAGAGGCAATAATCCAACATCAAACTTGGCATCCCATACGAGCTAATCACTAAAAAAAAGAAAAAGAAATGAACGAAAGACACTAGCACCATAACTGCTCCCCCCACACCTAAATCCTACATTGTCCTCAATGGAGGTAATAAAGTAATGAAAGCGAAGAGAACAATGAAACTTCCCTGTTGAACAGCTAAGGGATAGGAGGGAACAGTGGAGGGAAGCCGAGTTCTGAGACATCCTTGCCACTTGGTGGGTGATGTTCGTCATTCGCTCATCTACGTTGTGAACCTGTGCTTGTAAGTGGCGCCACTCACCATTGACGCCAATTATCACCCCAAACAACAAAAGACAGAATATCCAACAAAGATAGCAACCACAAATGCACATTCATAGTCACTGGTATTCCCCAACTCAACAATTAAAAGCAAACACGGGCCACCCAAGCCCAAATATGGTCAATAAAGCAACAATTGCCCTCCAAAATCAACAACCAGAAACTATTATCAATAACTGGGGACTAACAAAGTCACGTCAATAAGCACAAGGACAACCCAATTCAGTCAGTCAACAAGCAAACTTGTGCCATCCACACTCTCAACAAATGCATTCTAAAATTTCAACAAATGCCCCCACCAGTCAAACCATAACAACTGCCCCAATAATATGCTAAATGCAGCAATAGAAGTGTAGAGAATTAGCAATAGCAACACAGTCACACGGTCTTGGCAATTGATCAAATATCCAACCAACTAGAGTTAACTAGTTCCAGATAAAATATTCCAATAATAGCACCTAAAGACTCAACAAATGCCCCCAGTAATGAGCCTCAAGAAGTGAACAGGTCAAGCAATAGTAGTGGAAAACTCTGACATTAACAACTAAATCTCAAACCCCTAGCTTCCAAGCAGTCAGCCAATAGAGTAGAATTAATCTAGTGGAGTCAAAATACCCACAGAGTTGATGAAACAATTCCAACGGCTGACCCAAAGTAATGAGAACTCCAACTCACAGTCAAAAGTAAACTCGGTCCAACTAGAATTTCAACAAAGGTCCCCAGAAATTTTAACAAATGCTATAGCAGATCAAAGCAATGGTAAAGCAATAGCCCCAAGTATGTACTAATCCACCAGGTGGGAACCCCGGCCACCGAAGTCACAGACAATGGTCTCCAGAAGTGCAATATTAACCAATCACTAAGATGCCCCCAACAATTAAACGAAATGCTATCACCCCCAACAAGCTAGGTAAGCAGCACAGGCTCCCAATTCAACAAATAAAAGTAGGACTGATTAACTCAAAGTCCCAACAACGAGCTCAAGGAAACGAGCAATTGATATCGACCGACAGAGTACTTGAAAGCAAAGCAATCAACTAAGAATGTAGCACTCAACCCAATAAACCCTGTGGTGCTCAAATGGGTAATTAACAACAATCCCAATAGCAGGGAACTCCTCCAAATAATGCCAATCAATTTAAGCAGATAATGCAGCCACGGAGTTTTCCAATCCAGCCAAGCAATTAAGTCCAAGAAATAGTGCTGGAAACAATTGGGTATAAGTGTTCTAGGGGTGAATACCTCCACCTGTTATGGAAGAGGGATAGCGCGTGGCCGTGGTGGCGAGTGGCTGTGGCTGCTGGCGGACAGAGTTGGATATGAGTTGGCGGCGGACAGAGTGAGAGAGCAGGGGGAGAAAGCAGCAGACAGGGGAAAAGGGCCGCGGCCTCCGTGTGCAGAGCAGCAGCGGCGGCTGAGAAGCTGAGTCGCTCGCAAGGGGCTGCTGGACAGATCGACGGGCAGCGGCTGGCGTGCGTCCGTGGCTTTGGGAGGCAGCGGCGGCGGCACAGAGGATGGGCCGCGGCTGGCTGGGGTCCCGGGCGTGCGGCCAGTAGCAGACAGTAGAGGCGAAGCGAGCTGCCCGCGCTTGCGGGAGTGGAAGGCGGCTGTGTGGACGGCGCTGTCTGGCGGGCGGCGATGCGGGCTGGTGGATGTCCGCTAGACGGCGGCGGTGGACCAGAGAGGCGTCGGGACCGCGCGAGGGCTTTGGGTCGCGGGCAAGGCGGAACGGCGTCGCGCGGTCTGGTCGAGGAAGAAGGTGGTGCGCGGTAGAGGTAGATCTGGTGGTGGAGAGAGAGCTGAGGGCGGCACTGAGCTGGGGGTGCGCGGGTAGCAAGGGCGACGGACCAGCAGGTGAACAGAGTAGAAGAAAGAAAGAAAAGAGAAAGAAAGAAGAAAAAAAAAAAGAAAGAAAAGAAAGAAAGAAGAAAAAGAAAAAGAGAGAAATTGCTGTTTGTTTTTTTTTCCAAAAATGTTTCTTTTCTTTTTTTTCTTCCAATTATGAGGCTCTTTGAGCCACGGAAATAATCTTCCTTTTACAAAATAAAAAAATTTTTTTTTTTTTGAAATTTGGAAACTAAAGCTACGGTGATAAGAAATGTTTAATTTTTTTTTTAATCCTTACCTTTCCCGCGAACGTGACGCGGGCACGTCAAGAGAGCAAGAGAGCTCCCAGAAGTTTCTGATCGTGAGCTTCCTGCACGTCACCATGCGGGCACATCATGAGGGCAAGAGAGCTCCCAGAAGTTTCTGATCGTGAGCTTCCTGCACATAACCACGCGGGCACGCCATGACTGAAGGGCACCTATAAATCAGCAAAAACAAAACTGAAACCCAAAATCAGTCGAATTCAAGGAGTGCACATCTAAACTACCACACGAAATTGAACAAACAATTCAAAAGAGATTGGGTTGCCTCCCAATGAGCACATTTTTTTAATGTCTTTGGCTAGACATTATCACGTTTACTTAGGGAGGATAAAATCTTGTGGCTCGTTTTAATGCTTCATCCACTATATAGTCCTGATAGCCCTCGTAAATAGAGTAATCCTTGGGCATACGAGTTACGGGCTTCCATGGACTAGTGAATGGCGCCAAACGAGTCGATGATAATTTGCATTCTCCATTCACTCCTCCCCCACTTGCATTTATTGGTTCAAGATATCTCGCCATCGCCACTCTTAATTTATTCCTGTCATGAAATTCAAAATTGTCTGGTATAATAAAGTCAATTTCATTAACAGGAATTGAAGAGTAAGAGTCAGGAGAATAGTGATGAAGGAGTGGAGGGGATGTCACCGCATTTGGAGATTGTTCACTGGATTCATTCACTTGAATGAGTTGATCCTGGAGTCTCATTTTTTGCACTTCGACTTCCTTTTCAACTGCATCTTTAAATCCGTTTCCTTGAAACTCTTGCAGTTCCATGTCATTTGGCCGGATAATTGCACTCTCATCTCCTTCAAGATTGATATTGGTTTGTGAGGGCAATTCTTCAAGGTGAGAAGCTAATCGCTCTATCCTGGATGTCAATTGACGCATTTGATCCGCCAGGTCGCGAAGACTCGCTTGTGTCTCCTGATGAAATCGATTTAGGCTCGCTTGTGTCTCCTGATGAAATCGATTTGTATTACCAATTAGTAATCCCATCATTTGTTCAAGAGACATACCTGACACGGAGGATGATTGCTGAGACTCTTGCTGTTGAAAATCCCTTGGCCCCGTCGCATAATTAAAATTGGAATTATCCCACCATCCTTGATCATACCTGTTTGGATAAGGGTCATACCACGTTTGAAATCGAGATGGAAAATCTCCAAAAGTATCAATCAGAGCACTTAGATTATCTTGAAATGCGGGGCATGTGTCGGTTGAATAATTTGAGGCAAAATAAGTTTCACAATTTGCAACAGCCCATTGATCATTAGGAAGAACACGAGTCTCATAACTCCATTCAGGAATAAAGTCCAGTCTATCATCAAAATACGGAATGTTAGCAGCCATAAAAAAATAAAAAAAAAGAGAAAAATAAATAATAAAAAAAAATGAAAACAAGATAAACTCAAAAAGAAACAAATTAATCTGGCACCAGTCCCCGGCAACGGCGCCAAAAATTGACAGGTTGTCGAAACCTGTGCAATAATAAACCTGCTCAAACTAAAAGTAATTTCTGTAGATAGCAGTAAGTAGGGTCGAATCCACAAGGACTGGGAGTAATTGTTCCTTTCCAAATTCACAGTGACAAAGGGGGTGTTTTTATCTCAGGGGTGACAATTTAAGCAATCCAACTAAAAGTAAAATAATAAAAATAAAATAGCCAATTAGAAATTAAATAACAATTTACTAAAATCAAAGGATCTAGCCAAGGAATAATTTCAGCAATAGTTCACCTAATTGATCATCGATAAGCAAAGGCAATTCCAATTATTTACTAATAAATAGGTTATAACTGCCAAACAAGCGATGACAGTCAACCCCTCCTTACTGTGTCGGTGATCAAGGTACGCCCGTTAATCACTGCTCTAATTGGAAAACAATTCTAGGTACGCCCGTAGAATTTAATTCCCCAATTGCCTTACGTATTAGAGGAGCCCTATTCTAACCAAATAACACACTACCAGGGTTATTTTAGATTAGCTCGCGTATTCTCCTGACACAAACCTAATCATGCCAGTTGTCACTATTTTAGAGCAATTAAACAATTACGGATTTAATGCCCTAATTGACAATAGATTACCAAATCAATTAATTATCCGGATCCAAGACAATCAATTAATCAAATAATCATAAGTACTACAACCAAGGAATATGCGAATACCAATAAATAAAAAAAAAGATAAAATTAAATCGATCTCACAATTTTTAGGCGAATCAAAACCTCCGTTGTTCCATGACTAGACAAGGGAAATTAGTTCATTGTTGCTAAACAAAGCCCACAAGAAATTGTAAAGAGAGCCGCGGCCATTGTCACGGATATTTGGAGAATTCAATTCGCAAGAACTAAAGGGGAAGAAAAGTCAAAGCTGTCCTCTTTGCTCCTGCCATGCGTACCAAGACTCAAAGGAAAAGTCACCAGTAAAGCTATTCCTATTTGCTCCTGACATGCGCAGGGAAGTCCTAATCAAAAGCTTCAAAAGGAAAATCGCAAGCTAAGCTCCTCAGCAATCTTCATACGTAAGAAAGAAACTAGCTAACAAGAACTAAGAAGATAAGTCAACAACTGCGGCTAAGCTACAAGACGGAAAGCTCTCCAATGTGCGGCGGCTCCCCTTCCGGAGAGGAAGAAGAAGACCCCCACTTCAGCCCTTCGTTCCTCCTTTTAATGCTGCGCTCTGCGAATTACCAAAAAGGCCTTGTATCTCCTTGTTCCAAAAATGCCCTGGCTGCCTGCTACTTGAACTCTTTCCTGATAATTGTCAAATCGGCACTTATTATGGTATTTTCGTTCCACTCCCTGAAATATATGTAAAATACTAAAAGTGAGTAGAATCTAACAATTAATTCACATTGGGTTAAGTAATAGGGAAAATTAAAAATAAAATAAATGATAAAATTGCAACCTATCAATTCCCCCCACACCTAGACCATGCTTGCCCTCAAGCATGAGAACATCAAATAAACACCAATATTTGACAATGGTCATTACTCCATCTACCATATTGCCAAGATACCAAGAAAAATAATAATCAAGCATCAATGGTCAAGTCCAAGAAATATCACTTCGGTTAGCTTCTAAACCACAAATTCCTCTAATTTCAGGTTAACTAATCTAAGAAAAAGGAATGAGACACAACATTTATCAGCAAATGGTCCAGCTATTAACCATAATCCCAACATTAAATCCATAATTCGGCAAGCTGACTTTTAATATACACAAACACAACATTCACTTTTTTCTATTTTTCTATTTTTTTTCTCTTTTTTTTCTTTTTTTTTCTCAATTGTAACAAAAGACTTAGTCGCTAGCCATTAGAGCCTTTTGACGCGAATTCCAACATTGGCCAGATGAAGGAGCCCGATTACTCAGATTCTATCGCCACGTGACCACGTACTCATAGCAATTACTACTTTTTGACGCGAGAATCGACACTTTTGGTGAAAATCCCCGGTTACTCGGTAGCAAATACTAGCGGAGTACAGTCAACTCTTATTCACAGCCAAATAAAACCAAAAATTCAAAATAACACAAAAATCAAAAGGAACTTTGCAGCTGCTAGTCTCATTTTTAAATATGGAGAACTAAAGTTAATAACCGGACCAATTCACATGAAAATGCCAATAATCATTCCCTATGCCTAGGAATGTTAACCAAAAATTATAAGAGTAAAACAATCATCGATATTCACCAAAGAGATGTTTTTGGATTCAACCACATGAACTTGATATCCTTTTATTATTAAAACTTGGCAAAAGTAGAAATAGAGGCAATAATCCAACATCAAACTTGGCATCCCATACGAGCTAATCACTAAAAAAAAGAAAAAGAAATGAACGAAAGACACTAGCACCATAACTGCTCCCCCCACACCTAAATCCTACATTGTCCTCAATGGAGGTAATAAAGTAATGAAAGCGAAGAGAACAATGAAACTTCCCTGTTGAACAGCTAAGGGATAGGAGGGAACAGTGGAGGGAAGCCGAGTTCTGAGACATCCTTGCCACTTGGTGGGTGATGTTCGTCATTCGCTCATCTACGTTGTGAACCTGTGCTTGTAAGTGGCGCCACTCACCATTGACGCCAATTATCACCCCAAACAACAAAAGACAGAATATCCAACAAAGATAGCAACCACAAATGCACATTCATAGTCACTGGTATTCCCCAACTCAACAATTAAAAGCAAACACGGGCCACCCAAGCCCAAATATGGTCAATAAAGCAACAATTGCCCTCCAAAATCAACAACCAGAAACTATTATCAATAACTGGGGACTAACAAAGTCACGTCAATAAGCACAAGGACAACCCAATTCAGTCAGTCAACAAGCAAACTTGTGCCATCCACACTCTCAACAAATGCATTCTAAAATTTCAACAAATGCCCCCACCAGTCAAACCATAACAACTGCCCCAATAATATGCTAAATGCAGCAATAGAAGTGTAGAGAATTAGCAATAGCAACACAGTCACACGGTCTTGGCAATTGATCAAATATCCAACCAACTAGAGTTAACTAGTTCCAGATAAAATATTCCAATAATAGCACCTAAAGACTCAACAAATGCCCCCAGTAATGAGCCTCAAGAAGTGAACAGGTCAAGCAATAGTAGTGGAAAACTCTGACATTAACAACTAAATCTCAAACCCCTAGCTTCCAAGCAGTCAGCCAATAGAGTAGAATTAATCTAGTGGAGTCAAAATACCCACAGAGTTGATGAAACAATTCCAACGGCTGACCCAAAGTAATGAGAACTCCAACTCACAGTCAAAAGTAAACTCGGTCCAACTAGAATTTCAACAAAGGTCCCCAGAAATTTTAACAAATGCTATAGCAGATCAAAGCAATGGTAAAGCAATAGCCCCAAGTATGTACTAATCCACCAGGTGGGAACCCCGGCCACCGAAGTCACAGACAATGGTCTCCAGAAGTGCAATATTAACCAATCACTAAGATGCCCCCAACAATTAAACGAAATGCTATCACCCCCAACAAGCTAGGTAAGCAGCACAGGCTCCCAATTCAACAAATAAAAGTAGGACTGATTAACTCAAAGTCCCAACAACGAGCTCAAGGAAACGAGCAATTGATATCGACCGACAGAGTACTTGAAAGCAAAGCAATCAACTAAGAATGTAGCACTCAACCCAATAAACCCTGTGGTGCTCAAATGGGTAATTAACAACAATCCCAATAGCAGGGAACTCCTCCAAATAATGCCAATCAATTTAAGCAGATAATGCAGCCACGGAGTTTTCCAATCCAGCCAAGCAATTAAGTCCAAGAAATAGTGCTGGAAACAATTGGGTATAAGTGTTCTAGGGGTGAATACCTCCACCTGTTATGGAAGAGGGATAGCGCGTGGCCGTGGTGGCGAGTGGCTGTGGCTGCTGGCGGACAGAGTTGGATATGAGTTGGCGGCGGACAGAGTGAGAGAGCAGGGGGAGAAAGCAGCAGACAGGGGAAAAGGGCCGCGGCCTCCGTGTGCAGAGCAGCAGCGGCGGCTGAGAAGCTGAGTCGCTCGCAAGGGGCTGCTGGACAGATCGACGGGCAGCGGCTGGCGTGCGTCCGTGGCTTTGGGAGGCAGCGGCGGCGGCACAGAGGATGGGCCGCGGCTGGCTGGGGTCCCGGGCGTGCGGCCAGTAGCAGACAGTAGAGGCGAAGCGAGCTGCCCGCGCTTGCGGGAGTGGAAGGCGGCTGTGTGGACGGCGCTGTCTGGCGGGCGGCGATGCGGGCTGGTGGATGTCCGCTAGACGGCGGCGGTGGACCAGAGAGGCGTCGGGACCGCGCGAGGGCTTTGGGTCGCGGGCAAGGCGGAACGGCGTCGCGCGGTCTGGTCGAGGAAGAAGGTGGTGCGCGGTAGAGGTAGATCTGGTGGTGGAGAGAGAGCTGAGGGCGGCACTGAGCTGGGGGTGCGCGGGTAGCAAGGGCGACGGACCAGCAGGTGAACAGAGTAGAAGAAAGAAAGAAAAGAGAAAGAAAGAAGAAAAAAAAAAAGAAAGAAAAGAAAGAAAGAAGAAAAAGAAAAAGAGAGAAATTGCTGTTTGTTTTTTTTTCCAAAAATGTTTCTTTTCTTTTTTTTCTTCCAATTATGAGGCTCTTTGAGCCACGGAAATAATCTTCCTTTTACAAAATAAAATTTTTTTTTTTTTGAAATTTGGAAACTAAAGCTACGGTGATAAGAAATGTTTAATTTTTTTTTTAATCCTTACCTTTCCCGCGAACGTGACGCGGGCACGTCAAGAGAGCAAGAGAGCTCCCAGAAGTTTCTGATCGTGAGCTTCCTGCACGTCACCATGCGGGCACATCATGAGGGCAAGAGAGCTCCCAGAAGTTTCTGATCGTGAGCTTCCTGCACATAACCACGCGGGCACGCCATGACTGAAGGGCACCTATAAATCAGCAAAAACAAAACTGAAACCCAAAATCAGTCGAATTCAAGGAGTGCACATCTAAACTACCACACGAAATTGAACAAACAATTCAAAAGAGATTGGGTTGCCTCCCAATGAGCACATTTTTTTAATGTCTTTGGCTAGACATTATCACGTTTACTTAGGGAGGATAAAATCTTGTGGCTCGTTTTAATGCTTCATCCACTATATAGTCCTGATAGCCCTCGTAAATAGAGTAATCCTTGGGCATACGAGTTACGGGCTTCCATGGACTAGTGAATGGCGCCAAACGAGTCGATGATAATTTGCATTCTCCATTCACTCCTCCCCCACTTGCATTTATTGGTTCAAGATATCTCGCCATCGCCACTCTTAATTTATTCCTGTCATGAAATTCAAAATTGTCTGGTATAATAAAGTCAATTTCATTAACAGGAATTGAAGAGTAAGAGTCAGGAGAATAGTGATGAAGGAGTGGAGGGGATGTCACCGCATTTGGAGATTGTTCACTGGATTCATTCACTTGAATGAGTTGATCCTGGAGTCTCATTTTTTGCACTTCGACTTCCTTTTCAACTGCATCTTTAAATCCGTTTCCTTGAAACTCTTGCAGTTCCATGTCATTTGGCCGGATAATTGCACTCTCATCTCCTTCAAGATTGATATTGGTTTGTGAGGGCAATTCTTCAAGGTGAGAAGCTAATCGCTCTATCCTGGATGTCAATTGACGCATTTGATCCGCCAGGTCGCGAAGACTCGCTTGTGTCTCCTGATGAAATCGATTTAGGCTCGCTTGTGTCTCCTGATGAAATCGATTTGTATTACCAATTAGTAATCCCATCATTTGTTCAAGAGACATACCTGACACGGAGGATGATTGCTGAGACTCTTGCTGTTGAAAATCCCTTGGCCCCGTCGCATAATTAAAATTGGAATTATCCCACCATCCTTGATCATACCTGTTTGGATAAGGGTCATACCACGTTTGAAATCGAGATGGAAAATCTCCAAAAGTATCAATCAGAGCACTTAGATTATCTTGAAATGCGGGGCATGTGTCGGTTGAATAATTTGAGGCAAAATAAGTTTCACAATTTGCAACAGCCCATTGATCATTAGGAAGAACACGAGTCTCATAACTCCATTCAGGAATAAAGTCCAGTCTATCATCAAAATACGGAATGTTAGCAGCCATAAAAAAATAAAAAAAAAGAGAAAAATAAATAATAAAAAAAATGAAAACAAGATAAATTCAAAAAGAAACAAATTAATCTGGCACCAGTCCCCGGCAACGGCGCCAAAAATTGACAGGTTGTCGAAACCTGTGCAATAATAAACCTGCTCAAACTAAAAGTAATTTCTGTAGATAGCAGTAAGCAGGGTCGAATCCACAAGGACTGGGAGTAATTGTTCCTTTCCAAATTCACAGTGACAAAGGGGGTGTTTTTATCTCAGGGGTGACAATTTAAGCAATCCAACTAAAAGTAAAATAATAAATATAAAATAGCCAATTAGAAATTAAATAACAATTTACTAAAATCAAAGGATCTAGCCAAGGAATAATTTCAGCAATGGTTCACCTAATTGATCATCGATAAGCAAAGGCAATTCCAATTATTTACTAATAAATAGGTTATAACTGCCAAACAAGCGATGACAGTCAACCCCTCCTTACTGTGTCGGTGATCAAGGTACGCCCGTTAATCACTGCTCTAATTGGAAAACAATTCTAGGTACGCCCGTAGAATTTAATTCCCCAATTGCCTTACGTATTAGAGGAGCCCTATTCTAACCAAATAACACACTACCAGGGTTATTTTAGATTAGCCCGCGTATTCTCCTGACACAAACCTAATCATGCCAGTTGTCACTATTTTAGAGCAATTAAACAATTACGGATTTAATGCCCTAATTGACAATAGATTACCAAATCAATTAATTATCCGGATCCAAGACAATCAATTAATCAAATAATCATAAGTACTACAACCAAGGAATATGCGAATACCAATAAATAAAAAAAAGATAAAATTAAATCGATCTCACAATTTTTAGGCGAATCAAAACCTCCGTTGTTCCTTGACTAGACAAGGGAAATTAGTTCATTGTTGCTAAACAAAGCCCACAAGAAATTGTAAAGAGAGCCGCGGCCATTGTCACGGATATTTGGAGAATTCAATTCGCAAGAACTAAAGGGGAAGAAAAGTCAAAGCTGTCCTCTTTGCTCCTGCCATGCGTACCAAGACCCAAAGGAAAAGTCACCAGTAAAGCTATTCCTATTTGCTCCTGACATGCGCAGGGAAGTCCTAATCAAAAGCTTCAAAAGGAAAATCGCAAGCTAAGCTCCTCAGCAATCTTCATACGTAAGAAAGAAACTAGCTAACAAGAACTAAGAAGATAAGTCAACAACTGCGGCTAAGCTACAAGACGGAAAGCTCTCCAATGTGCGGCGGCTCCCCTTCCGGAGAGGAAGAAGAAGACCCCCACTTCAGCCCTTCGTTCCTCCTTTTAATGCTGCGCTCTGCGAATTACCAAAAAGGCCTTGTATCTCCTTGTTCCAAAAATGCCCTGGCTGCCTGCTACTTGAACTCTTTCCTGATAATTGTCAAATCGGCACTTATTATGGTATTTTCATTCTACTCCCTGAAATATATGTAAAATACTAAAAGTGAGTAGAATCTAACAATTAATTCACATTAGGTTAAGTAATAGGGAAAATTAATAACAAAATAAATGATAAAATTGCAACCTATCAATTCCCCCCACACCTAGACCATGCTTGCCCTCAAGCATGAGAACATCAAATAAACACCAATATTTGACAATGGTTGAAGAGGTGATTTTTGGTTGGTAACTCGACCGACCTGAATCAGTCCTCTCTGAGATGAAGTGAGGTGAACTCCTGTGTCCGAAGTGAACCTCTTTGTCCGAAGTGAGTGGCGGGGCTTCTCCCCTGGGATCACTCCGACGATCAAGTTAGTATGAGAACGAGAAAATGCTAAAGTATAAGCAAATGAACCGTCCCTTACTTGAGGTGTGCAAGAGAGGTATTTATAGAGTAGGAGTAAAGGACAGATCGGAGGGCTCATGCCGGTGGGACCCGCATCCTGACATTACGGCTCCCTGCAGGAGGCCTGACCCTGACACTGTAGCCGTCTGGGTAGCATGACGGAGGGACTTTGTACAGTAGCCATTAAGTGCCTTCAGTGCTTTTCAGATAAAGCACACTGACTCTGGAGGATGTCAGACTGGTTGACATCATCAGCGTGCAGCCGAGGTGGATGGGCCGAGGTCACCTACACGGTAGGCTAGGGACCTGGCCGAGCTCAGAGGTTATGCCCATGACACGGATGAGCTTCGATGAAGGACGATGTGAGTTCACCTCGGACATGCGGGGTGGCCGAGGTGAGCATCCTCAATAAGCCCCCCAAGCCTGGGGAGCTCCGGGCCAGGGAGGTACCGAGGCTTCCTTGTGCCGAAGTCATGAAGAGTCGGGGTCCCGAAACTGCTCCGGAAGATGCGGGGACGTGACACGTGGGCGAGTCAGTTGACAGGACGTGGAGGGTCAGTTGACACGCAACCGTCACGTCGTGAAGTAGTGGAACGTTTCGCAATGATGGGGTGTCAGTCGAAAGGACGGGTCATTAATGAGGAGAGAGGGAGGCACGGCGTTTTGAATTCGGACGTGGCCGTCTCTTCGCATTCTTGCCGCCTCTTCGGTTCTCCTCGGACTCCTATAAATAGGGGGTCTTTTTCACTGAAGGGCCCATCACTTTTTCTTTGCCTGCGACTTGCAAAATTTGCGTGTTGCCGAGATCAATCTTTCCAGCCGAAGTCACAGTCGAAGTCATCCACTTCGTCCAGTTCCGTAGATAATAGTATCCCTTTTCTTTCTTATCTCATCTTTCACTCATGGCCAAAACGGCTAAAACCAACAAAGACACCGTGACACCGAGCTACCATACCGAGGTGAGGCCGGATCCTGAGGAAGAAGCGACGACGTCCAGCTCTGAAGGGTCGACGCCGAGTTCAGAGGAGGGGTCGACCGAGGTGAGGGTCGGAGAGACAACCTCGGAGTTGGAGTCGTCCGAGATGAGCGAAGATGATTCCGTGGTGGACTATAACGAAGAGCTCGGCGTCGAGATACCGCACGATGAGAACGTATTGGAGCCCGTTGCTCCTAAAAATGTGGCCAACATTGACTTCGGAAAGATGCCGAAGTTTAGGAGTCGCGTAGGAAGAGATAGGGCCCAGAAGGTAGTTAACAAGTACCCATTCCGGTCGGGGTACGAAATTCTGCCGCCCGAGGTGGATGACACAACCGCGAAACCCCCCTATGGCATGGTGGCCGTCTATGTTCAACAGCTGGAGGCCGGGTTGAGGATGCCGACGTCGAGGTTCTTCAGGGATTTGCTTCGTCACTTCCATGTGAGGATCACCCAGCTCACCCCGAATGCGGTCCGCATCATCGTGGGGTTCGAGATGCTGTGCCGACATCAGGAGGTGACTCCCTCCGTCTACCTCTTCCGCCGATGCTACACCCTCAAGGCACACGCGACGGATAAGGGATGGTTTTATGTTGGCAATCGGAACAATGCTATCCCGAAGTTGGTGATTGGTGCTCCCAGCTCGATCAAAAATTGGAAGCGCGACTACTTCTTCGTGTCCGGAGTGGACTTCCCTAGGGGTTTTTGGTGGAGACCAATCAAGGCAAAGGCCGACCCCTCTGCGGGGGATGCCGAAGAGAAGTCCTTCCAAAAGTTGATGAAGTCGGACCTTCGGCTGTTCAGCCATGACTACCCCGAAGTCGTGCTCGTTGATGGGGGAATAAGCCGAGCTGTGATCAATACTACCAAGCCTCCCTTCTTTTCCACTGAACTTGGGATACCTTGTAATTTTTCTTTCGTACCTTTGCTTTCACTTCGGCTAAGGCGTATGATAATATTTGTTTCTTGTGCAGTGACTAAACTGTCCGACCTCGTCGTCTCTGGCTCGTCCGAAGTGGCCAAGAGGCAGAAAAGGAAGAACACTGACGAGACATCAGCACCTCCGCCAAAGAAGAAGAAGTCACAAGGACCAGCCACTAAGATTTCGGCGGCTAAAGGCACTCCCACAAATGTTGGCCAGAGCAGCTCGGCCACCGCGGTTACTGGGTCCACCTCATCTATGCCAGAGGGAGTTCCTTTTGGAGTTGTTGCGACAGTCACACCTCCTTCGGGCCGAGGCAAGCAGTTGAAGCCTCCAGTCAATCCGGTGTCGGGGACCTCGCTATGGAATCGTTTCCATAGCCCCCCAGTGTTTCCCGGAGACGAGAAGACGCACTCCGGCGGGCATTGGTGTCCGAACTGGAAGATTTCGGTCAACGACAGGTGCCAGCATCCTCGGGTCGCCCAAGAGCTAGTAATGCACTCCCCCTTGCCAAGGGATTTGGAATTCATGAAGAAACTGACTCCGGCTGAGATGGTCCAGAGCCTCATGGTGTCCACAGCTTCCACCTCGGCCTTTGTGGCCGAGATGTCTCATCGGTACTGTGCTCTGGTAGATGAGCAGGACACCGACAAGTTGCAGAATCAGATCTCCAAGTTGGAGAAGAAATTGGCGGTGTCCGAGTCTGAGAAGGCCGAACTTGAAAGACGGCTTAAGAAGGCCGAGGCGAAGGATGAGGAGGCCGTGGCTACTGTCAACAGCCTCAGGTCGGCCCTTGAAGAAGAGCAGAAGAGGGGGGACGAGGTGAAGAAGTCCCACGAGCAAGCCCTCAACAGTGCTGGAGCCTCGGCGGTGGACACATTTCGAAGGTCCGAGACCTTCATCAAGGATCTCGGGCAGCTACTCACACCGAACTTCATGTTTGGTTTCACCTCAGCCGTAGATGAGGCTGCGGCTCACCTCCCCTCCGAAGTTTTGGAGTCTCTGAATAATCATGCCACCTATAACGAGGACTCCAAGGAGCTATGCGATCGGATGGCCGAAGGCATCCAGGCAGGAAGGAACTTGGCCGAAGTCCAGGTCGAGTTCAACAAGTGGCTGTCCGAACTCGACGAAGTGTTCGAGGAGGTGGAAGTGGAAGAAGCTGAAGGAGAGGAAGTTGGGGGAGACGAAGCCGGAGGGGACATCGGCGAAGAGCATGGGGGAGATGGGATTCACCCCGGCGGGGGAGAAGATGTTCACCCCGGTGGAGAAGAGGCCGGAGAGAAGGCTGCCCAGGATGGGGCCGAGGCGGGGAAAGGAGCTGAGACGGGGGTCTAGGCCCTTAGTCATTAGGGAGGTGGCCGAGGTGAGGAGTGCTTAGTAGGACTCTGACCTCGGTCTTGTATTCTTTGTAATCCCTTTTTATTGAATGGAACATCTACTTCTTCTCATCTCGGCTCTTTCAATTTCTTGTTTCGTCCCTTGCTTGTCCCCCTTATTTTTTAATATTTGCTTGCTGGGCATCATACTGTTGAAAAATAACTAAATAGCTGAAGTCATAACTCGACAAGATAACTGGATGAAGTCAACTTTGATGAAATAACTGAATGAAGTCATAACTTCAAGCATAAAACAATTTGAGGTTCTCGGCGTGCCAAGACCTCGGTACTAGTGAGCCATCTCGGTAGCTTAGTTTACAATATCCTTTAAGATTAGACTCGACAACCCGGTAGGGGCCTTCCCATTTCGGGCACAATTTGCCTTGTGGCTCAGCTCGGCTGACTGAGTTTTTCCTCAGAACCAAGTCTCCAGGTTGGAATCTCCGATGTTTGACGCGGGCATTGTAATAGTGTGCCAGTGCGTTTTTGTAGGAAGCTATCCGGGCTGAGGCGAGGTCCCTTCGTTCTTCGACGAGGTCGAGGTCCAGCTGCCTCTCTTCGTCGTTCACCTCGGCGGCATAGGCTGCCAGCCGAGGGCTGGGTGTCAGGATCTCGGCAGGGATGACGGCCTCGGCGCCGTAGGTCAGGGAGAATGGTGTCTCTTGCGTCGCTGACCTCGGCATGGTTCGATACGACCACAGGACACTGGGGAGTTCCTCCACCCAAGACGTTCCTGCTCGATTTAGTCGGGTCTTGAGACCATACATGAGAGTTCGGTTGAAGTTTTCTGCTTGACCATTGGCCTGAGGGTGGCCTACCGAAGTGAAGTGTTGTTTGATGCCGAGGTTCTCGCACCATGTCTTGAACGGGTTCTCGGCAAACTGTCTCCCATTGTCCGAGATGATGATCCGAGGTATGCCGAAGCGGCAGATAATGCATTTCCAAAAGAATTTTTGAATGGCCAGCCCCGAGATGGTCCGAAGTGGCTCGGCCTCGACCCACTTAGTGAAGTAGTCCACAGCGGTCACCAGGAAGGTATATCCCCCGACGGCTTTAGGGAAAGGACCTATGATGTCTGTCCCCCATTGCTCAAATGGCCAAGGTGAAGTGATGGGGACCATGAAATTTGAGGGCTGGTGATGCTCGGGTGCATGGATTTGGCAGGAAGGGCAGCCGAGAACGAGATCCTGGGCGTCTTGCCGAACTGAGGGTCAGAAATATCCAAGAAGCAATGCCTTCTTGGCTAGCATTCTGTGGCCGACGTGAGCTCCACACAAGCCTTCGTGGATCTCATGGAGGACGTGGCGTCCTGTCTCGGGAGTGACACACCTCAGCCATGGGCCGAGGTAGGAGCGTTTGTACAGCTCTCCATCGCGGAGAGCGTATCGAGCCGCCTTGCGTTGTATTTTTCTTGCCTCGGCTCGGTCTTCAGGGAGGGCTCCCTGACCCAAGAAAAGGATGAACGGGGTCATCCAGGTTTCTTCAGAGTGCACGGGGCAAGCCACCTCTTCCACGTATCCTGGTTCACTCAGGACCTCCACCAAGACTGTTTTGTTGAGGTCAGAGAATGAAGTGGAAGCCAACCGGGATAAGGCGTCGGCTCGCTTATTCTGGGACCGGGGTATTCTTTGGATTTCGAACGACCCGAAGTACGCGGTGAGTTGGTGAACTTTGGTGAGGTACCGTTGCATGATCTCATCCTTGGCTTTGTATTCACCAAGGACTTGGCGTACAACGAGCTGGGAGTCACTGCGGACGTGGATTTGCTGGGCGCCGAGCTTGCGGGCCAGCTGGAGTCCAGCAATTAAGGCCTCGTACTCGGCTTCATTATTGGTGGCCGGGAAGCCAAAGCGGAGGGCGTAGGAGCACACCTCTCCCTGAGGTCCTTCCAGAAGAAGTCCGGCACCGCTGCCATCTCCATTAGAGGACCCATCGACATACAGTGTCCATGTGGATGGGGTGGACACCTCGGCTTTGGCGGAGGTGGACTCCGGACCTTCCGTGAAGGTCAGCTCGGCCAGAAAATCGGTTAGGGTTTGTGCTTTTATGGCGGTGCGGGGTTCATAGGACAAGTCATACTCTCCCAATTCCACAGCCCACTTGGTGAGGCGACCAGAAGCTTCGGGCCGCACCAATATTTGCCGAATGGGCTGGTCGGTCCTGACAGAGATGGGATGAGCTAAGAAATAGGGCTTCAGCCGCCGAGCGGCGTGGACTAGTCCCAGTATCAGTTTTTCCACCCGAGTGTATCGAGTCTCCGGCCCGCGGAGAGCTCGGCTGACATAGTAAACTGGCACTTGGGTGCCCTCATCTCGGATAAGCAAGGCGCTAACAGCCTCGTCGGCTGCCGAGAGGTAGAGGTAGAGCTTCTGCTCGGGCCGAGGTGAAGCGAGAGTGGGTAGGTGATGGAGGTACTGCTTCAGCTGGTCGAAGGCGGCCTGGCAATCCTCGGTCCAGGCAAACTGATCTGCCTTCTTGAGCACCTTAAAGAAGGGCAGAGCTTTCTCAGCTGATTGGGACAGGAAGCGGTTCAACGCGGCCAGGCGTCCATTCAACCTTTGGACTTCTCGGACGTTCCGAGGTGGGGACATGTCCTGAATGGCCTTGATTTTGTCGGGGTTGGCCTCGATTCCCCGGTGGGAAACTAGATACCCCAAGAATTTTCCCGAGGTGACGCCGAAGACGCACTTCTTGGGATTCAGTTTCATCCTCGAGTCTCGCAGGACACCAAAGACTTCCCTCAAGTCTGACAGGAAGGATGAAGTGGCGAGGATTTTGACGAGGATGTCATCCACATAAGCCTCCACATTGCGGCCGATCTGATTTTTGAAGAGGCGGTTAATCAACCTCTGGTAGGTCGCCCCGGCGTTCTTTAGCCCAAATGGCATGGTAGTGTAGCAATAGACACCTTGGTCGGTGTAGAACGCCGTCTTCTCTTGGTCCTCTTCACTCATTCCTATTTGATGATACCCTTTGAAGGCATCTAGGAAGCAGAGGATCTCATACCCCATCGCCGAATCGACGAGGGCGTCTATCCTCGGCAGAGGATAGCAGTCTTTGGGGCAGGCCTTGTTGAGGTCGGTGAAGTCCACACACATTCTCCATCCACCGGTGTCCTTTTTTACCATAACGGGGTTGGACAGCCAGGTGGGATATTGGACCTCGTGGATCATCTTGGCCGGCAAGAGCTTGTCGACCTCATCCGATATGGCCTTGCTGCGTTCGGGGCCGAAGTGCCTTCGTTTCTGCCGCACAGGTCGGGCCTGTGGGTTAACGTTGAGTTGGTGAGTCATGAGTTCGGGTGGCACTCCGACCACTTCATCTGCGGACCACGCGAAGATGTCCCGGTGGTCCTTGATCAGGGAGATCATTTTTTCTTTCAGGGGGGAGGGGAGTCCGGCCCCTACTTGGACCACTTGGTCAGGTTTGGCTTCATCCAAGACCACTTGTTCCACCTCATCCCCGGGCTCAAACCTGCTGGGCTCTCCTGCCTTGTGAGGGTCAATGCAGTCTATGGAGAGGACAGCCGGCCTCTTGTCTTCTGACCTCGGCAAGGGCCGACGTGCGACTGCTGCTTGAATGCTGGCGAGGTAGCACTCTCGGGCGGCGCCCACGTCGCTGCTCACCTCGGCCACCCCTGCGGGTGTTGGGAACTTAAAGCTCAGGTGGTAGGTGGAGTATACGACTCTCAAGGCGTTGAGCGTGGGCCGGCCTATCAGCATGTTGTAAGGAGAGTCTGCTTTGACCACGGCAAAGCTGACAGGCACGGTTCGGCAACGGGGATGGCGCCCGATAGTCACCATCAAGTTCACCATCCCCTCCGGGTGGACGATGTGTCCCCCGAAGCCGACAAGGGGAGTTCTGACCGGAGTGAGTTGCTCCCGAGTCAGATTCAAACTCTCGAAAGTTCGGTAGTACAGGACATCTACCGAGCTTCCGGGGTCCACATAGACCTTCTTGACTATGTAATTGTTGGTAAGGACTTCAATCACGAGGGCCTCGTGATTGCTGGAGGCGGCGGGGACGGGGTCGCAGGGACCATAGGTGATCACTTCGGATAACCGTGAGCTCGGCTCGGCAGCTTCCATGCCGGCCTGGCGGTATGTCCGTTTCCGGGAGTTCTGACTGTCCCCTCCCGTGGGGCCACCCGAGATGGTGTTGATCACCCCGGCGATGTTTGGGCCGTAGCCTGGTGATCTATCGCGTGGAGGTCTCTGTTCCCCCTTAGGTTCCTCGGGACCTCGGCAATGAAGTTTCGTATCCCGCCTGTCCTCTCGGCGGGAACTCGGCTCTCCCGGTGGGAGGCGCTTCGGTTGAAGCCACCATCCTTGCGGACGAATTGCTTCAAGTATCCTTGTCGGATCAAGTTTTCAATCTCTCGCTTTAAGTCGTTACAGTCTTCAGTCTCGTGCCCCACATCTCTGTGGTAGACACAGTAGAGGTTGGAATTCCTCTTATCCCTTCTTCCCGGGATCTCAGGAGGGGTTCGGCCGAGGTGGTTCTGTCTCATCATAGCCAAGACATGGGATCGGGTGGAATTTAGCGGCGTCAGCTCGGCGTCCGAGGTGGACGATCTTCCCTTCACGATCCGGTCGAAGACACTCCGGCGGTCTCGGAGCTGGGTTGAAGTGCCACTTGGGCCAGGGTCACTTCGGCCTGCATCTTTCCTCCTCCGGGGGTCTTGTCCCGTACGGGATGCTTGGGCTTCTCGTTTCATCCGGTTCACATCCTCACTTCGGATTCCCTGGTCCACTCTTTCCCAAAACTCTCGAAATGTACGAGGGTATTCCCGATGGATTTCGGTATTGAAAATCCCTGCCACTAACCCGTTGGTGAAGGCAGCAATAGTTACCTGGTCGTTCTGATCAGGTATCTGTACATTCTCCTCGTTGAACCTCTGGGCGTATGAGCGAAGTGACTCGCCCTGACCTTGTTGCAGGTTCAAGAGGTAAGCTGAAGTCTTTGTTATTGGTCGAGACGACACAAAGCGGTGGATGAACCGGTCTATCAGCTCATCCAGGGAGGAAATGCTCCCCGGTTCTAAACTCCAGAACCACTTTCGGGCAGTCCCATGTAAGAAGATGGGAAAAGCCCGACAGATCACGGCGTCGGGGACGCAGTAGAGTCGGAATGCGGAGATGAAGGCGCGGAGGTGATCCTCGGGGTCACCTCGGCCATCATAAGTGTGCAGGTTTGGGAGCTTGAAGTTCGGGGGCACCATTTCCCCGTTGATGTCATCAGTGAAGGGCGGAGCCCTCATGTAATCAGAAGATAGGCCTCCGGGACGCCGAGGTGGGTCCTCGGCTCGTTTTCCCAGTAGTCCCCGAGAAAACGCTCGGGAGATGGAGGCAATCTTGGAGGTTGCCTTGGATGAGGCTCGCCTGGAGGTGCTCCGAGATAGACGCCCATCTTCGGAGTCCTCGCCTGAGGGCACTTCAGGGGACTTCGTCGGTCTCCTCTTGGAAGACTCGGCTTTTTCTTTTCCCTGCCTCTTGAGGTACCTTCCTAGTTCCTCAAAGATGTTGGGGTTGTCCGTGACAAACTCGGCCATCTTGGCGATGGCCTCCTCATTGTTGGGCTGGGTCCTTTGGGACCCTGGTTCTTCAGAAATGCGGTCTTGCTGGGCTCCCGAGGTCTGCCCAGCCCCAGCTGAGGGAACTCTTCCGCTTCTGGAGCGCGTGGATCTCATGCTAATAGTGATCTCGTTCCCACAGACGGCGCCAATTGAAGAGGTGATTTTTGGTTGGTAACTCGACCGACCTGAATCAGTCCTCTCTGAGATGAAGTGAGGTGAACTCCTGTGTCCGAAGTGAACCTCCTTGTCCGAAGTGAGTGGCGGGGCTTCTCCCCTGGGATCACTCCGACGATCAAGTTAGTATGAGAACGAGAAAATGCTAAAGTATAAGCAAATGAACCGTCCCTTACTTGAGGTGTGCAAGAGAGGTATTTATAGAGTAGGAGTAAAGGACAGATCGGAGGGCTCATGCCGGTGGGACCCGCATCCTGACATTACGGCTCCCTGCAGGAGGCCTGACCCTGACACTGTAGCCGTCTGGGTAGCATGACGGAGGGACTTTGTACAGTAGCCATTAAGTGCCTTCAGTGCTTTTCAGATAAAGCACACTGACTCTGGAGGATGTCAGACTGGTTGACATCATCAGCGTGCAGCCGAGGTGGATGGGCCGAGGTCACCTACACGGTAGGCTAGGGACCTGGCCGAGCTCAGAGGTTATGCCCATGACACGGATGAGCTTCGATGAAGGACGATGTGAGTTCACCTCGGACATGCGGGGTGGCCGAGGTGAGCATCCTCAATGGTCATTACTCCATCTACCATATTGCCAAGATACCAAGAAAAATAATAATCAAGCATCAATGGTCAAGTCCAAGAAATATCACTTCGGTTAGCTTCTAAACCACAAATTCCTCTAATTTCAGGTTAACTAATCTAAGAAAAAGGAATGACACACAACATTTATCAGCAAATGGTCCAGCTATTAACCATAATCCCAACATTAAATCCATAATTCAGCAAGCTGACTTTTAATATACACAAACACAACATTCACTTTTTTTTCTATTTTTCTATTTTTTTTCTCTTTTTTTTCTTTTTTTTTCTCAATAGTAACAAAAGACTTAGTCGCTAGCCATTAGAGCCTTTTGACGCGAATTCCAACATTGGCCAGATGAAGGAGTCCGGTTACTCAGGTTCTATCGCCACGTGACCACGTACTCATAGCAATTACTACTTTTTGACGCGAGAATCGACACTTTTGGTGAAAATCCCCGGTTACTCGGTAGCAAATACTAGCGGAGTACAGTCAACTCTTATTCACAGCCAAATAAATCCTAAAATTCAAAATAACACAAAAATCAAAATGAACTTTGCAGCTGCTAGTCTCATTTTTAAATATGGAGAACTAAAGTTAATAACCGGACCAATTCACATGAAAATGCCAATAATCATTCCCTATGCCTAGGAATGTTAACCAAAAATTATAAGAGTAAAACAATCATCGATATTCACCAAAGAGATGTTTTTGGATTCAACCACATGAACTTGATATCCTTTTATTATTAAAACTTGGCAAAAGTAGAAATAGAGGCAATAATCCAACATCAAACTTGGCATCCCATACGAGCTAATCACTAAAAAAAAGAAAAAGAAAATGAACGAAAGACACTAGCACCATAACTGCTCCCCCCACACCTAAATCCTACATTGTCCTCAATGGAGGTAATAAAGTAATGAAAGCGAAGAGAACAATGAAACTTCCCTGTTGAACAGCTAAGGGATAGGAGGGAACAGTGGAGGGAAGCCGAGTTCTGAGACATCCTTGCCACTTGGTGGGTGATGTTCGTCATTCGCTCATCTACGTTGTGAACCTGTGCTTGTAAGTGGCGCCACTCACCATTGACGCCAATTATCACCCCAAACAACAAAAGACAGAATATCCAACAAAGATAGCAACCACAAATGCACATTCATAGTCACTGGTATTCCCCAACTCAACAATTAAAAGCAAACACGGGCCACCCAAGCCCAAATATGGTCAATAAAGCAACAATTGCCCTCCAAAATCAACAACCAGAAACTATTATCAATAACTGGGGACTAGCAAAGTCACGTCAATAAGCACAAGGACAACCCAATTCAGTCAGTCAACAAGCAAACTTGTGCCATCCACACTCTCAACAAATGCATTCTAAAATTTCAACAAATGCCCCCACCAGTCAAACCATAACAACTGCCCCAATAATATGCTAAATGCAGCAATAGAAGTGTAGAGAATTAGCAATAGCAACACAGTCACACGGTCTTGGCAATTGATCAAATATCCAACCAACTAGAGTTAACTAGTTCCAGATAAAATATTCCAATAATAGCACCTAAAGACTCAACAAATGCCCCCAGTAATGAGCCTCAAGAAGTGAACAGGTCAAGCAATAGTAGTGGAAAACTCTGACATTAACAACTAAATCTCAAACCCCTAGCTTCCAAGCAGTCAGCCAATAGAGTAGAATTAATCTAGTGGAGTCAAAATACCCACAGAGTTGATGAAACAATTCCAACGGCTGACCCAAAGTAATGAGAACTCCAACTCACAGTCAAAAGTAAACTCGGTCCAACTAGAATTTCAACAAATGTCCCCAGAAATTTTAACAAATGCTATAGCAGATCAAAGCAATGGTAAAGCAATAGCCCCAAGTATGTACTAATCCACCAGGTGGGAACCCCGGCCACCGAAGTCACAGACAATGGTCTCCAGAAGTGCAATATTAACCAATCACTAAGATGCCCCCAACAATTAAACGAAATGCTATCACCCCCAACAAGCTAGGTAAGCAGCACAGGCTCCCAATTCAACAAATAAAAGTAGGACTGATTAACTCAAAGTCCCAACAACGAGCTCAAGGAAACGAGCAATTGATATCGACCGACAGAGTACTTGAAAGCAAAGCAATCAACTAAGAATGTAGCACTCAACCCAATAAACCCTGTGGTGCTCAAATGGGTAATTAACAACAATCCCAATAGCAGGGAACTCCTCCAAATAATGCCAATCAATTTAAGCAGATAATGCAGCCACGGAGTTTTCCAATCCAGCCAAGCAATTAAGTCCAAGAAATAGTGCTGGAAACAATTGGGTATAAGTGTTCTAGGGGTGAATACCTCCACCTGTTATGGAAGAGGGATAGCGCGTGGCCGTGGTGGCGAGTGGCTGTGGCTGCTGGCGGACAGAGTTGGATATGAGTTGGCGGCGGACAGAGTGAGAGAGCAGGGGGAGAAAGCAGCAGACAGGGGAAAAGGGCCGCGGCCTCCGTGTGCAGAGCAGCAGCGGCGGCTGAGAAGCTGAGTCGCTCGCAAGGGGCTGCTGGACAGATCGACGGGCAGCGGCTGGCGTGCGTCCGTGGCTTTGGGAGGCAGCGGCGGCGGCACAGAGGATGGGCCGCGGCTGGCTGGGGTCCCGGGCGTGCGGCCAGTAGCAGACAGTAGAGGCGAAGCGAGCTGCCCGCGCTTGCGGGAGTGGAAGGCGGCTGTGTGGACGGCGCTGTCTGGCGGGCGGCGATGCGGGCTGGTGGATGTCCGCTAGACGGCGGCGGTGGACCAGAGAGGCGTCGGGACCGCGCGAGGGCTTTGGGTCGCGGGCAAGGCGGAACGGCGTCGCGCGGTCTGGTCGAGGAAGAAGGTGGTGCGCGGTAGAGGTAGATCTGGTGGTGGAGAGAGAGCTGAGGGCGGCACTGAGCTGGGGGTGCGCGGGTAGCAAGGGCGACGGACCAGCAGGTGAACAGAGTAGAAGAAAGAAAGAAAAGAGAAAGAAAGAAGAAAAAAAAAAAGAAAGAAAAGAAAGAAAGAAGAAAAAGAAAAAGAGAGAAATTGCTGTTTGTTTTTTTTTCCAAAAATGTTTCTTTTCTTTTTTTTCTTCCAATTATGAGGCTCTTTGAGCCACGGAAATAATCTTCCTTTTACAAAATAAAAAAATTTTTTTTTTTTTGAAATTTGGAAACTAAAGCTACGGTGATAAGAAATGTTTAATTTTTTTTTTAATCCTTACCTTTCCCGCGAACGTGACGCGGGCACGTCAAGAGAGCAAGAGAGCTCCCAGAAGTTTCTGATCGTGAGCTTCCTGCACGTCACCATGCGGGCACATCATGAGGGCAAGAGAGCTCCCAGAAGTTTCTGATCGTGAGCTTCCTGCACATAACCACGCGGGCACGCCATGACTGAAGGGCACCTATAAATCAGCAAAAACAAAACTGAAACCCAAAATCAGTCGAATTCAAGGAGTGCACATCTAAACTACCACACGAAATTGAACAAACAATTCAAAAGAGATTGGGTTGCCTCCCAATGAGCACATTTTTTTAATGTCTTTGGCTAGACATTATCACGTTTACTTAGGGAGGATAAAATCTTGTGGCTCGTTTTAATGCTTCATCCACTATATAGTCCTGATAGCCCTCGTAAATAGAGTAATCCTTGGGCATACGAGTTACGGGCTTCCATGGACTAGTGAATGGCGCCAAACGAGTCGATGATAATTTGCATTCTCCATTCACTCCTCCCCCACTTGCATTTATTGGTTCAAGATATCTCGCCATCGCCACTCTTAATTTATTCCTGTCATGAAATTCAAAATTGTCTGGTATAATAAAGTCAATTTCATTAACAGGAATTGAAGAGTAAGAGTCAGGAGAATAGTGATGAAGGAGTGGAGGGGATGTCACCGCATTTGGAGATTGTTCACTGGATTCATTCACTTGAATGAGTTGATCCTGGAGTCTCATTTTTTGCACTTCGACTTCCTTTTCAACTGCATCTTTAAATCCGTTTCCTTGAAACTCTTGCAGTTCCATGTCATTTGGCCGGATAATTGCACTCTCATCTCCTTCAAGATTGATATTGGTTTGTGAGGGCAATTCTTCAAGGTGAGAAGCTAATCGCTCTATCCTGGATGTCAATTGACGCATTTGATCCGCCAGGTCGCGAAGACTCGCTTGTGTCTCCTGATGAAATCGATTTAGGCTCGCTTGTGTCTCCTGATGAAATCGATTTGTATTACCAATTAGTAATCCCATCATTTGTTCAAGAGACATACCTGACACGGAGGATGATTGCTGAGACTCTTGCTGTTGAAAATCCCTTGGCCCCGTCGCATAATTAAAATTGGAATTATCCCACCATCCTTGATCATACCTGTTTGGATAAGGGTCATACCACGTTTGAAATCGAGATGGAAAATCTCCAAAAGTATCAATCAGAGCACTTAGATTATCTTGAAATGCGGGGCATGTGTCGGTTGAATAATTTGAGGCAAAATAAGTTTCACAATTTGCAACAGCCCATTGATCATTAGGAAGAACACGAGTCTCATAACTCCATTCAGGAATAAAGTCCAGTCTATCATCAAAATACGGAATGTTAGCAGCCATAAAAAAATAAAAAAAAAGAGAAAAATAAATAATAAAAAAAAATGAAAACAAGATAAACTCAAAAAGAAACAAATTAATCTGGCACCAGTCCCCGGCAACGGCGCCAAAAATTGACAGGTTGTCGAAACCTGTGCAATAATAAACCTGCTCAAACTAAAAGTAATTTCTGTAGATAGCAGTAAGTAGGGTCGAATCCACAAGGACTGGGAGTAATTGTTCCTTTCCAAATTCACAGTGACAAAGGGGGTGTTTTTATCTCAGGGGTGACAATTTAAGCAATCCAACTAAAAGTAAAATAATAAAAATAAAATAGCCAATTAGAAATTAAATAACAATTTACTAAAATCAAAGGATCTAGCCAAGGAATAATTTCAGCAATAGTTCACCTAATTGATCATCGATAAGCAAAGGCAATTCCAATTATTTACTAATAAATAGGTTATAACTGCCAAACAAGCGATGACAGTCAACCCCTCCTTACTGTGTCGGTGATCAAGGTACGCCCGTTAATCACTGCTCTAATTGGAAAACAATTCTAGGTACGCCCGTAGAATTTAATTCCCCAATTGCCTTACGTATTAGAGGAGCCCTATTCTAACCAAATAACACACTACCAGGGTTATTTTAGATTAGCTCGCGTATTCTCCTGACACAAACCTAATCATGCCAGTTGTCACTATTTTAGAGCAATTAAACAATTACGGATTTAATGCCCTAATTGACAATAGATTACCAAATCAATTAATTATCCGGATCCAAGACAATCAATTAATCAAATAATCATAAGTACTACAACCAAGGAATATGCGAATACCAATAAATAAAAAAAAAGATAAAATTAAATCGATCTCACAATTTTTAGGCGAATCAAAACCTCCGTTGTTCCATGACTAGACAAGGGAAATTAGTTCATTGTTGCTAAACAAAGCCCACAAGAAATTGTAAAGAGAGCCGCGGCCATTGTCACGGATATTTGGAGAATTCAATTCGCAAGAACTAAAGGGGAAGAAAAGTCAAAGCTGTCCTCTTTGCTCCTGCCATGCGTACCAAGACTCAAAGGAAAAGTCACCAGTAAAGCTATTCCTATTTGCTCCTGACATGCGCAGGGAAGTCCTAATCAAAAGCTTCAAAAGGAAAATCGCAAGCTAAGCTCCTCAGCAATCTTCATACGTAAGAAAGAAACTAGCTAACAAGAACTAAGAAGATAAGTCAACAACTGCGGCTAAGCTACAAGACGGAAAGCTCTCCAATGTGCGGCGGCTCCCCTTCCGGAGAGGAAGAAGAAGACCCCCACTTCAGCCCTTCGTTCCTCCTTTTAATGCTGCGCTCTGCGAATTACCAAAAAGGCCTTGTATCTCCTTGTTCCAAAAATGCCCTGGCTGCCTGCTACTTGAACTCTTTCCTGATAATTGTCAAATCGGCACTTATTATGGTATTTTCGTTCCACTCCCTGAAATATATGTAAAATACTAAAAGTGAGTAGAATCTAACAATTAATTCACATTGGGTTAAGTAATAGGGAAAATTAAAAATAAAATAAATGATAAAATTGCAACCTATCAATTCCCCCCACACCTAGACCATGCTTGCCCTCAAGCATGAGAACATCAAATAAACACCAATATTTGACAATGGTCATTACTCCATCTACCATATTGCCAAGATACCAAGAAAAATAATAATCAAGCATCAATGGTCAAGTCCAAGAAATATCACTTCGGTTAGCTTCTAAACCACAAATTCCTCTAATTTCAGGTTAACTAATCTAAGAAAAAGGAATGAGACACAACATTTATCAGCAAATGGTCCAGCTATTAACCATAATCCCAACATTAAATCCATAATTCGGCAAGCTGACTTTTAATATACACAAACACAACATTCACTTTTTTCTATTTTTCTATTTTTTTTCTCTTTTTTTTCTTTTTTTTTCTCAATTGTAACAAAAGACTTAGTCGCTAGCCATTAGAGCCTTTTGACGCGAATTCCAACATTGGCCAGATGAAGGAGCCCGATTACTCAGCTTCTATCGCCACGTGACCACGTACTCATAGCAATTACTACTTTTTGACGCGAGAATCGACACTTTTGGTGAAAATCCCCGGTTACTCGGTAGCAAATACTAGCGGAGTACAGTCAACTCTTATTCACAGCCAAATAAAACCAAAAATTCAAAATAACACAAAAATCAAAAGGAACTTTGCAGCTGCTAGTCTCATTTTTAAATATGGAGAACTAAAGTTAATAACCGGACCAATTCACATGAAAATGCCAATAATCATTCCCTATGCCTAGGAATGTTAACCAAAAATTATAAGAGTAAAACAATCATCGATATTCACCAAAGAGATGTTTTTGGATTCAACCACATGAACTTGATATCCTTTTATTATTAAAACTTGGCAAAAGTAGAAATAGAGGCAATAATCCAACATCAAACTTGGCATCCCATACGAGCTAATCACTAAAAAAAAGAAAAAGAAATGAACGAAAGACACTAGCACCATAACTGCTCCCCCCACACCTAAATCCTACATTGTCCTCAATGGAGGTAATAAAGTAATGAAAGCGAAGAGAACAATGAAACTTCCCTGTTGAACAGCTAAGGGATAGGAGGGAACAGTGGAGGGAAGCCGAGTTCTGAGACATCCTTGCCACTTGGTGGGTGATGTTCGTCATTCGCTCATCTACGTTGTGAACCTGTGCTTGTAAGTGGCGCCACTCACCATTGACGCCAATTATCACCCCAAACAACAAAAGACAGAATATCCAACAAAGATAGCAACCACAAATGCACATTCATAGTCACTGGTATTCCCCAACTCAACAATTAAAAGCAAACACGGGCCACCCAAGCCCAAATATGGTCAATAAAGCAACAATTGCCCTCCAAAATCAACAACCAGAAACTATTATCAATAACTGGGGACTAACAAAGTCACGTCAATAAGCACAAGGACAACCCAATTCAGTCAGTCAACAAGCAAACTTGTGCCATCCACACTCTCAACAAATGCATTCTAAAATTTCAACAAATGCCCCCACCAGTCAAACCATAACAACTGCCCCAATAATATGCTAAATGCAGCAATAGAAGTGTAGAGAATTAGCAATAGCAACACAGTCACACGGTCTTGGCAATTGATCAAATATCCAACCAACTAGAGTTAACTAGTTCCAGATAAAATATTCCAATAATAGCACCTAAAGACTCAACAAATGCCCCCAGTAATGAGCCTCAAGAAGTGAACAGGTCAAGCAATAGTAGTGGAAAACTCTGACATTAACAACTAAATCTCAAACCCCTAGCTTCCAAGCAGTCAGCCAATAGAGTAGAATTAATCTAGTGGAGTCAAAATACCCACAGAGTTGATGAAACAATTCCAACGGCTGACCCAAAGTAATGAGAACTCCAACTCACAGTCAAAAGTAAACTCGGTCCAACTAGAATTTCAACAAAGGTCCCCAGAAATTTTAACAAATGCTATAGCAGATCAAAGCAATGGTAAAGCAATAGCCCCAAGTATGTACTAATCCACCAGGTGGGAACCCCGGCCACCGAAGTCACAGACAATGGTCTCCAGAAGTGCAATATTAACCAATCACTAAGATGCCCCCAACAATTAAACGAAATGCTATCACCCCCAACAAGCTAGGTAAGCAGCACAGGCTCCCAATTCAACAAATAAAAGTAGGACTGATTAACTCAAAGTCCCAACAACGAGCTCAAGGAAACGAGCAATTGATATCGACCGACAGAGTACTTGAAAGCAAAGCAATCAACTAAGAATGTAGCACTCAACCCAATAAACCCTGTGGTGCTCAAATGGGTAATTAACAACAATCCCAATAGCAGGGAACTCCTCCAAATAATGCCAATCAATTTAAGCAGATAATGCAGCCACGGAGTTTTCCAATCCAGCCAAGCAATTAAGTCCAAGAAATAGTGCTGGAAACAATTGGGTATAAGTGTTCTAGGGGTGAATACCTCCACCTGTTATGGAAGAGGGATAGCGCGTGGCCGTGGTGGCGAGTGGCTGTGGCTGCTGGCGGACAGAGTTGGATATGAGTTGGCGGCGGACAGAGTGAGAGAGCAGGGGGAGAAAGCAGCAGACAGGGGAAAAGGGCCGCGGCCTCCGTGTGCAGAGCAGCAGCGGCGGCTGAGAAGCTGAGTCGCTCGCAAGGGGCTGCTGGACAGATCGACGGGCAGCGGCTGGCGTGCGTCCGTGGCTTTGGGAGGCAGCGGCGGCGGCACAGAGGATGGGCCGCGGCTGGCTGGGGTCCCGGGCGTGCGGCCAGTAGCAGACAGTAGAGGCGAAGCGAGCTGCCCGCGCTTGCGGGAGTGGAAGGCGGCTGTGTGGACGGCGCTGTCTGGCGGGCGGCGATGCGGGCTGGTGGATGTCCGCTAGACGGCGGCGGTGGACCAGAGAGGCGTCGGGACCGCGCGAGGGCTTTGGGTCGCGGGCAAGGCGGAACGGCGTCGCGCGGTCTGGTCGAGGAAGAAGGTGGTGCGCGGTAGAGGTAGATCTGGTGGTGGAGAGAGAGCTGAGGGCGGCACTGAGCTGGGGGTGCGCGGGTAGCAAGGGCGACGGACCAGCAGGTGAACAGAGTAGAAGAAAGAAAGAAAAGAGAAAGAAAGAAGAAAAAAAAAAAGAAAGAAAAGAAAGAAAGAAGAAAAAGAAAAAGAGAGAAATTGCTGTTTGTTTTTTTTTCCAAAAATGTTTCTTTTCTTTTTTTTCTTCCAATTATGAGGCTCTTTGAGCCACGGAAATAATCTTCCTTTTACAAAATAAAAAAATTTTTTTTTTTTTGAAATTTGGAAACTAAAGCTACGGTGATAAGAAATGTTTAATTTTTTTTTTAATCCTTACCTTTCCCGCGAACGTGACGCGGGCACGTCAAGAGAGCAAGAGAGCTCCCAGAAGTTTCTGATCGTGAGCTTCCTGCACGTCACCATGCGGGCACATCATGAGGGCAAGAGAGCTCCCAGAAGTTTCTGATCGTGAGCTTCCTGCACATAACCACGCGGGCACGCCATGACTGAAGGGCACCTATAAATCAGCAAAAACAAAACTGAAACCCAAAATCAGTCGAATTCAAGGAGTGCACATCTAAACTACCACACGAAATTGAACAAACAATTCAAAAGAGATTGGGTTGCCTCCCAATGAGCACATTTTTTTAATGTCTTTGGCTAGACATTATCACGTTTACTTAGGGAGGATAAAATCTTGTGGCTCGTTTTAATGCTTCATCCACTATATAGTCCTGATAGCCCTCGTAAATAGAGTAATCCTTGGGCATACGAGTTACGGGCTTCCATGGACTAGTGAATGGCGCCAAACGAGTCGATGATAATTTGCATTCTCCATTCACTCCTCCCCCACTTGCATTTATTGGTTCAAGATATCTCGCCATCGCCACTCTTAATTTATTCCTGTCATGAAATTCAAAATTGTCTGGTATAATAAAGTCAATTTCATTAACAGGAATTGAAGAGTAAGAGTCAGGAGAATAGTGATGAAGGAGTGGAGGGGATGTCACCGCATTTGGAGATTGTTCACTGGATTCATTCACTTGAATGAGTTGATCCTGGAGTCTCATTTTTTGCACTTCGACTTCCTTTTCAACTGCATCTTTAAATCCGTTTCCTTGAAACTCTTGCAGTTCCATGTCATTTGGCCGGATAATTGCACTCTCATCTCCTTCAAGATTGATATTGGTTTGTGAGGGCAATTCTTCAAGGTGAGAAGCTAATCGCTCTATCCTGGATGTCAATTGACGCATTTGATCCGCCAGGTCGCGAAGACTCGCTTGTGTCTCCTGATGAAATCGATTTAGGCTCGCTTGTGTCTCCTGATGAAATCGATTTGTATTACCAATTAGTAATCCCATCATTTGTTCAAGAGACATACCTGACACGGAGGATGATTGCTGAGACTCTTGCTGTTGAAAATCCCTTGGCCCCGTCGCATAATTAAAATTGGAATTATCCCACCATCCTTGATCATACCTGTTTGGATAAGGGTCATACCACGTTTGAAATCGAGATGGAAAATCTCCAAAAGTATCAATCAGAGCACTTAGATTATCTTGAAATGCGGGGCATGTGTCGGTTGAATAATTTGAGGCAAAATAAGTTTCACAATTTGCAACAGCCCATTGATCATTAGGAAGAACACGAGTCTCATAACTCCATTCAGGAATAAAGTCCAGTCTATCATCAAAATACGGAATGTTAGCAGCCATAAAAAAATAAAAAAAAAGAGAAAAATAAATAATAAAAAAAAATGAAAACAAGATAAACTCAAAAAGAAACAAATTAATCTGGCACCAGTCCCCGGCAACGGCGCCAAAAATTGACAGGTTGTCGAAACCTGTGCAATAATAAACCTGCTCAAACTAAAAGTAATTTCTGTAGATAGCAGTAAGTAGGGTCGAATCCACAAGGACTGGGAGTAATTGTTCCTTTCCAAATTCACAGTGACAAAGGGGGTGTTTTTATCTCAGGGGTGACAATTTAAGCAATCCAACTAAAAGTAAAATAATAAAAATAAAATAGCCAATTAGAAATTAAATAACAATTTACTAAAATCAAAGGATCTAGCCAAGGAATAATTTCAGCAATAGTTCACCTAATTGATCATCGATAAGCAAAGGCAATTCCAATTATTTACTAATAAATAGGTTATAACTGCCAAACAAGCGATGACAGTCAACCCCTCCTTACTGTGTCGGTGATCAAGGTACGCCCGTTAATCACTGCTCTAATTGGAAAACAATTCTAGGTACGCCCGTAGAATTTAATTCCCCAATTGCCTTACGTATTAGAGGAGCCCTATTCTAACCAAATAACACACTACCAGGGTTATTTTAGATTAGCTCGCGTATTCTCCTGACACAAACCTAATCATGCCAGTTGTCACTATTTTAGAGCAATTAAACAATTACGGATTTAATGCCCTAATTGACAATAGATTACCAAATCAATTAATTATCCGGATCCAAGACAATCAATTAATCAAATAATCATAAGTACTACAACCAAGGAATATGCGAATACCAATAAATAAAAAAAAAGATAAAATTAAATCGATCTCACAATTTTTAGGCGAATCAAAACCTCCGTTGTTCCATGACTAGACAAGGGAAATTAGTTCATTGTTGCTAAACAAAGCCCACAAGAAATTGTAAAGAGAGCCGCGGCCATTGTCACGGATATTTGGAGAATTCAATTCGCAAGAACTAAAGGGGAAGAAAAGTCAAAGCTGTCCTCTTTGCTCCTGCCATGCGTACCAAGACTCAAAGGAAAAGTCACCAGTAAAGCTATTCCTATTTGCTCCTGACATGCGCAGGGAAGTCCTAATCAAAAGCTTCAAAAGGAAAATCGCAAGCTAAGCTCCTCAGCAATCTTCATACGTAAGAAAGAAACTAGCTAACAAGAACTAAGAAGATAAGTCAACAACTGCGGCTAAGCTACAAGACGGAAAGCTCTCCAATGTGCGGCGGCTCCCCTTCCGGAGAGGAAGAAGAAGACCCCCACTTCAGCCCTTCGTTCCTCCTTTTAATGCTGCGCTCTGCGAATTACCAAAAAGGCCTTGTATCTCCTTGTTCCAAAAATGCCCTGGCTGCCTGCTACTTGAACTCTTTCCTGATAATTGTCAAATCGGCACTTATTATGGTATTTTCGTTCCACTCCCTGAAATATATGTAAAATACTAAAAGTGAGTAGAATCTAACAATTAATTCACATTGGGTTAAGTAATAGGGAAAATTAAAAATAAAATAAATGATAAAATTGCAACCTATCAATTCCCCCCACACCTAGACCATGCTTGCCCTCAAGCATGAGAACATCAAATAAACACCAATATTTGACAATGGTCATTACTCCATCTACCATATTGCCAAGATACCAAGAAAAATAATAATCAAGCATCAATGGTCAAGTCCAAGAAATATCACTTCGGTTAGCTTCTAAACCACAAATTCCTCTAATTTCAGGTTAACTAATCTAAGAAAAAGGAATGAGACACAACATTTATCAGCAAATGGTCCAGCTATTAACCATAATCCCAACATTAAATCCATAATTCGGCAAGCTGACTTTTAATATACACAAACACAACATTCACTTTTTTCTATTTTTCTATTTTTTTTCTCTTTTTTTTCTTTTTTTTTCTCAATTGTAACAAAAGACTTAGTCGCTAGCCATTAGAGCCTTTTGACGCGAATTCCAACATTGGCCAGATGAAGGAGCCCGATTACTCAGCTTCTATCGCCACGTGACCACGTACTCATAGCAATTACTACTTTTTGACGCGAGAATCGACACTTTTGGTGAAAATCCCCGGTTACTCGGTAGCAAATACTAGCGGAGTACAGTCAACTCTTATTCACAGCCAAATAAAACCAAAAATTCAAAATAACACAAAAATCAAAAGGAACTTTGCAGCTGCTAGTCTCATTTTTAAATATGGAGAACTAAAGTTAATAACCGGACCAATTCACATGAAAATGCCAATAATCATTCCCTATGCCTAGGAATGTTAACCAAAAATTATAAGAGTAAAACAATCATCGATATTCACCAAAGAGATGTTTTTGGATTCAACCACATGAACTTGATATCCTTTTATTATTAAAACTTGGCAAAAGTAGAAATAGAGGCAATAATCCAACATCAAACTTGGCATCCCATACGAGCTAATCACTAAAAAAAAGAAAAAGAAATGAACGAAAGACACTAGCACCATAACTGCTCCCCCCACACCTAAATCCTACATTGTCCTCAATGGAGGTAATAAAGTAATGAAAGCGAAGAGAACAATGAAACTTCCCTGTTGAACAGCTAAGGGATAGGAGGGAACAGTGGAGGGAAGCCGAGTTCTGAGACATCCTTGCCACTTGGTGGGTGATGTTCGTCATTCGCTCATCTACGTTGTGAACCTGTGCTTGTAAGTGGCGCCACTCACCATTGACGCCAATTATCACCCCAAACAACAAAAGACAGAATATCCAACAAAGATAGCAACCACAAATGCACATTCATAGTCACTGGTATTCCCCAACTCAACAATTAAAAGCAAACACGGGCCACCCAAGCCCAAATATGGTCAATAAAGCAACAATTGCCCTCCAAAATCAACAACCAGAAACTATTATCAATAACTGGGGACTAACAAAGTCACGTCAATAAGCACAAGGACAACCCAATTCAGTCAGTCAACAAGCAAACTTGTGCCATCCACACTCTCAACAAATGCATTCTAAAATTTCAACAAATGCCCCCACCAGTCAAACCATAACAACTGCCCCAATAATATGCTAAATGCAGCAATAGAAGTGTAGAGAATTAGCAATAGCAACACAGTCACACGGTCTTGGCAATTGATCAAATATCCAACCAACTAGAGTTAACTAGTTCCAGATAAAATATTCCAATAATAGCACCTAAAGACTCAACAAATGCCCCCAGTAATGAGCCTCAAGAAGTGAACAGGTCAAGCAATAGTAGTGGAAAACTCTGACATTAACAACTAAATCTCAAACCCCTAGCTTCCAAGCAGTCAGCCAATAGAGTAGAATTAATCTAGTGGAGTCAAAATACCCACAGAGTTGATGAAACAATTCCAACGGCTGACCCAAAGTAATGAGAACTCCAACTCACAGTCAAAAGTAAACTCGGTCCAACTAGAATTTCAACAAATGTCCCCAGAAATTTTAACAAATGCTATAGCAGATCAAAGCAATGGTAAAGCAATAGCCCCAAGTATGTACTAATCCACCAGGTGGGAACCCCGGCCACCGAAGTCACAGACAATGGTCTCCAGAAGTGCAATATTAACCAATCACTAAGATGCCCCCAACAATTAAACGAAATGCTATCACCCCCAACAAGCTAGGTAAGCAGCACAGGCTCCCAATTCAACAAATAAAAGTAGGACTGATTAACTCAAAGTCCCAACAACGAGCTCAAGGAAACGAGCAATTGATATCGACCGACAGAGTACTTGAAAGCAAAGCAATCAACTAAGAATGTAGCACTCAACCCAATAAACCCTGTGGTGCTCAAATGGGTAATTAACAACAATCCCAATAGCAGGGAACTCCTCCAAATAATGCCAATCAATTTAAGCAGATAATGCAGCCACGGAGTTTTCCAATCCAGCCAAGCAATTAAGTCCAAGAAATAGTGCTGGAAACAATTGGGTATAAGTGTTCTAGGGGTGAATACCTCCACCTGTTATGGAAGAGGGATAGCGCGTGGCCGTGGTGGCGAGTGGCTGTGGCTGCTGGCGGACAGAGTTGGATATGAGTTGGCGGCGGACAGAGTGAGAGAGCAGGGGGAGAAAGCAGCAGACAGGGGAAAAGGGCCGCGGCCTCCGTGTGCAGAGCAGCAGCGGCGGCTGAGAAGCTGAGTCGCTCGCAAGGGGCTGCTGGACAGATCGACGGGCAGCGGCTGGCGTGCGTCCGTGGCTTTGGGAGGCAGCGGCGGCGGCACAGAGGATGGGCCGCGGCTGGCTGGGGTCCCGGGCGTGCGGCCAGTAGCAGACAGTAGAGGCGAAGCGAGCTGCCCGCGCTTGCGGGAGTGGAAGGCGGCTGTGTGGACGGCGCTGTCTGGCGGGCGGCGATGCGGGCTGGTGGATGTCCGCTAGACGGCGGCGGTGGACCAGAGAGGCGTCGGGACCGCGCGAGGGCTTTGGGTCGCGGGCAAGGCGGAACGGCGTCGCGCGGTCTGGTCGAGGAAGAAGGTGGTGCGCGGTAGAGGTAGATCTGGTGGTGGAGAGAGAGCTGAGGGCGGCACTGAGCTGGGGGTGCGCGGGTAGCAAGGGCGACGGACCAGCAGGTGAACAGAGTAGAAGAAAGAAAGAAAAGAGAAAGAAAGAAGAAAAAAAAAAAGAAAGAAAAGAAAGAAAGAAGAAAAAGAAAAAGAGAGAAATTGCTGTTTGTTTTTTTTTCCAAAAATGTTTCTTTTCTTTTTTTTCTTCCAATTATGAGGCTCTTTGAGCCACGGAAATAATCTTCCTTTTACAAAATAAAAAAATTTTTTTTTTTTGAAATTTGGAAACTAAAGCTACGGTGATAAGAAATGTTTAATTTTTTTTTTAATCCTTACCTTTCCCGCGAACGTGACGCGGGCACGTCAAGAGAGCAAGAGAGCTCCCAGAAGTTTCTGATCGTGAGCTTCCTGCACGTCACCATGCGGGCACATCATGAGGGCAAGAGAGCTCCCAGAAGTTTCTGATCGTGAGCTTCCTGCACATAACCACGCGGGCACGCCATGACTGAAGGGCACCTATAAATCAGCAAAAACGAAACTGAAACCCAAAATCAGTCGAATTCAAGGAGTGCACATCTAAACTACCACACGAAATTGAACAAACAATTCAAAAGAGATTGGGTTGCCTCCCAATGAGCACATTTTTTTAATGTCTTTGGCTAGACATTATCACGTTTACTTAGGGAGGATAAAATCTTGTGGCTCGTTTTAATGCTTCATCCACTATATAGTCCTGATAGCCCTCGTAAATAGAGTAATCCTTGGGCATACGAGTTACGGGCTTCCATGGACTAGTGAATGGCGCCAAACGAGTCGATGATAATTTGCATTCTCCATTCACTCCTCCCCCACTTGCATTTATTGGTTCAAGATATCTCGCCATCGCCACTCTTAATTTATTCCTGTCATGAAATTCAAAATTGTCTGGTATAATAAAGTCAATTTCATTAACAGGAATTGAAGAGTAAGAGTCAGGAGAATAGTGATGAAGGAGTGGAGGGGATGTCACCGCATTTGGAGATTGTTCACTGGATTCATTCACTTGAATGAGTTGATCCTGGAGTCTCATTTTTTGCACTTCGACTTCCTTTTCAACTGCATCTTTAAATCCGTTTCCTTGAAACTCTTGCAGTTCCATGTCATTTGGCCGGATAATTGCACTCTCATCTCCTTCAAGATTGATATTGGTTTGTGAGGGCAATTCTTCAAGGTGAGAAGCTAATCGCTCTATCCTGGATGTCAATTGACGCATTTGATCCGCCAGGTCGCGAAGACTCGCTTGTGTCTCCTGATGAAATCGATTTAGGCTCGCTTGTGTCTCCTGATGAAATCGATTTGTATTACCAATTAGTAATCCCATCATTTGTTCAAGAGACATACCTGACACGGAGGATGATTGCTGAGACTCTTGCTGTTGAAAATCCCTTGGCCCCGTCGCATAATTAAAATTGGAATTATCCCACCATCCTTGATCATACCTGTTTGGATAAGGGTCATACCACGTTTGAAATCGAGATGGAAAATCTCCAAAAGTATCAATCAGAGCACTTAGATTATCTTGAAATGCGGGGCATGTGTCGGTTGAATAATTTGAGGCAAAATAAGTTTCACAATTTGCAACAGCCCATTGATCATTAGGAAGAACACGAGTCTCATAACTCCATTCAGGAATAAAGTCCAGTCTATCATCAAAATACGGAATGTTAGCAGCCATAAAAAAATAAAAAAAAAGAGAAAAATAAATAATAAAAAAAAATGAAAACAAGATAAATTCAAAAAGAAACAAATTAATCTGGCACCAGTCCCCGGCAACGGCGCCAAAAATTGACAGGTTGTCGAAACCTGTGCAATAATAAACCTGCTTAAACTAAAATTAATTTCTGTAGATAGCAGTAAGTAGGGTCGAATCCACAAGGACTGGGAGTAATTGTTCCTTTCCAAATTCACAGTGACAAAGGGGGTGTTTTTATCTCAGGGGTGACAATTTAAACAATCCAACTAAAAGTAAAATAATAAAAATAAAATAGCCAATTAGAAATTAAATAACAATTTACTAAAATCAAAGGATCTAGCCAAGGAATAATTTCAGCAATAGTTCACCTAATTGATCATCGATAAGCAAAGGCAATTCCAATTATTTACTAATAAATAGGTTATAACTGCCAAACAAGCGATGACAGTCAACCCCTCCTTACTGTGTCGGTGATCAAGGTACGCCCGTTAATCACTGCTCTAATTGGAAAACAATTCTAGGTACGCCCATAGAATTTAATTCCCCAATTGCCTTACGTATTAGAGGAGCCCTATTCTAACCAAATAACACACTACCAGGGTTATTTTAGATTAGCCCGCGTATTCTCCTGACACAAACCTAATCATGCCAGTTGTCACTATTTTAGAGCAATTAAACAATTACGGATTTAATGCCCTAATTGACAATAGATTACCAAATCAATTAATTATCCGGATCCAAGACAATCAATTAATCAAATAATCATAAATACTACAACCAAGGAATATGCGAATACCAATAAATAAAGAAAAAGATAAAATTAAATCGATCTCACAATTTTTAGGCGAATCAAAACCTCCGTTGTTCCTTGACTAGACAAGGGAAATTAGTTCATTGTTGCTAAACAAAGCCCACAAGAAATTGTAAAAAGAGCCGCGGCCATTGTCACGGATATTTGGAGAATTCAATTCGCAAGAACTAAAGGGGAAGAAAAGTCAAAGCTGTCCTCTTTGCTCCTGCCATGCGTACCAAGACCCAAAGGAAAAGTCACCAGTAAAGCTATTCCTATTTGCTCCTGACATGCACAGGGAAGTCCTAATCAAAAGCTTCAAAAGGAAAATCGCAAGCTAAGCTCCTCAGCAATCTTCATACGTAAGAAAGAAACTAGCTAACAAGAACTAAGAAGATAAGTCAACAACTGCGGCTAAGCTACAAGACGGAAAGCTCTCCAATGTGCGGCGGCTCCCCTTCCGGAGAGGAAGAAGAAGACCCCCACTTCAGCCCTTCGTTCCTCCTTTTAATGCTGCGCTCTGCGAATTACCAAAAAGGCCTTGTATCTCCTTGTTCCAAAAATGCCCTGGTTGCCTGCTACTTGAACTCTTTCCTGATAATTGTCAAATCGACACTTATTATGGTATTTTCGTTCTACTCCCTGAAATATATGTAAAATACTAAAAGTGAGTAGAATCTAACAATTAATTCACATTGGATTAAGTAATAGGGAAATTAATAATAAAATAAATGATAAAATTGCAACCTATCACAAGAACCACACGGTCCATGGGTGTCGCAGTGGACCGGGTTCATTCAAGAATTTGCTGATATGTTGAATGTGTGTTTACAGTTGACTGTCGTTCTTTGGGGGAGTAATTGTTGCCACAGCAGAGCAAGAAAGAATGTTGCATATATTTAAAATTACTGCAAGAAAAAAGGAGTCTTGCCGCAATATTTAATTATTCATGAGGAATTTGTAGATCTTGAACTAAGTTCATTCAGCATAATTTGCTGCACTAGACAGAGATCTGATATCAGAGTGAAAAAGAAGACACCATAATGAAGATGGCCTCCAGTGGTAGCCGCACTAGTGTCTTTGAATCTATTTTAGAGCATCTGGACTGGCTTATAGAGATGCGGCTCCAGTTCGATGATGAAGTGGAGTCGAAGTTGAATCGTCTAATGTTGGAGCTGAAGGACGACGTACGCGTATTGCTACCCTTTGATCTGTATATCACAAATTGCTGGAAGAACCAGGAAATGTGTTGGGAACCCGATCTGGAGGAGAAGGGTAATACTAAGTCCGACAGTTCGAGACTTAGTATTATGTTGTCGAAGATTCAAGATCTGGCTAGGACGATAGTGCCTGGTCCTGAGTCTGCTGTTTTTACATATATGCAGTCTCTTGGATCAAATCACAGTGACATCAAAACTAAGCTCACCACATTTAAGGAAAAGATCAGGTTATTTTTTGAGACAGAAATCCAATCATCGTGCATCATCAGTTTGTTGCACCACTGCTCACTGGGAGATCCACGACTAGTTACAAATTTGATTGACTCTGTTTTAGAGAGTCTGGAGTGGGTTGGCTGCTGGATTGGCGAACTTCACAAAGCTCCGTCTATTGAAATGAGAACCCTTGAAGCGAAGCTATCGTTCTTGAAGAGTTTCATTTGCTTTGCCACAGTGCAAGGCATCGAGGGTAAGCAATTGATGGATCTGTTGTTCCACGCTGAAGTTGTGGCTGTCAAAGCTGCACGCCTGATTTCTATATGTTGGTTTGATAGAGAAAGTAAACAAATGTGCAATGAAGTGGAATTTCAAATTTCTCAATTGATACGCAAGGAGATTGATCCCGTTGATCCCCAAGTCCGAGAAACTTATATCCGTGTTCTGACAGCTTCAAAGTTATCCAGATCGTCACACACTTTAGTGCTGGAGAAGAATAAGCATCTATTGGCCAAATTTATTGATTGTCTCCTGTATAATGCTATGGAGCTACTAGAACATTTTCCTAGTTTCTCGGTTCTCATGAAGGATCAAATGCTAATACTCCACGAGGGAGTAAGGTTCCTGAGAAACCTCTTCGGGCAGCAGCAAGAGAAATTCGACGGGCTACATGATCAAATGAAGGATCTAATTGGATTTGTGGCCTGTGATGCAGGAATTGTGATTTTATCCCTTTCAGCAACTGAAATGAACGAAGGTTTGGCCAAGGAAACAGATCTCGCGCTTTTTCATCTGGTCAAAGTGCTCAAGTTTATTATGGCAGAATTTGCACAAATTTATCCACCACCGTCATTCTGCTTTCCTTGGACCAATGAGTTGGGCTGCTTTGATTTCCTCCTAGAAAGTCTCCAAGATTTATCGAATTCTGAAGCTGATTCAATTGATTTCCCAAAGAATCATATCGACAGAGTGCAAGAGGATCTTACGTTCTTAAGATCTTTGCTCAAGAATATTGTCGGGCAGCGCAACCAGAACGTAAAACTCCAAGCTCTTTGGAATCGTGGTATGGAGGTGGCCTATAAGGCAAAGTTACTCATCAACTCTATTGTATTTGGGGATAAATCTGAATGTTTGGATACCCTTGCTGGAGATATTGAACTGATGAGGACTGAGGCCCTTGGAATCTGTGACAGCCTCGGCCATGGCACTGATACTCAAAGAGTTACCACCAATTCAGCTGATACAACATCAAAACTCAGAACCCCAGCACTGAATGAAGCTCCAGTGGGTCTTGATGAAGCAGTAAAGATAATCATCAATAGACTTACCAGGAGTTCAAAGCAGCTGGATATTGTTTCAATTGTTGGTATGGGGGGACTCGGTAAGACAACATTAGCAAACACAGTTTACAACCGTATGCAAAATTCAGTTTGTCGCCACTTTCATATTCACGCTTGGTGTACTGTTTCTCAAGCATATAGCAAGCACAATTTGTTAGCGCAGATTTTGTGCAGTATTCATCATGGTAGTCCTGGGGAATATCTTAACAAAGATGAAGATGATTTGGCTGAAGAGCTAAGGAGGGTTTTGTTGAGAAATAGGTATCTCATAGTTTTGGATGACTTGTGGGACATTGAGGCATGGAATTTGTTGGAAAGATCATTTCCAAATGATTTAAGCGGAAGTAGGATTCTCTTAACCAGCAGAATTCACAGTTTGCCATTACAATTAAAACATGATAGCGAACCTTACCATCTTCACCAACTTACTGACAAAGAGAGCTGGACATTGCTGCAAAATAAGTTATTTGGCAAGGAAGGTTGCTGTCCTCCAACACTAAATGAAGTTGGATTCCAAATTGCAAAAAACTGTAAGGGACTACCTCTCACAATTGTCCTTGTTGCTGGAATTCTTGCAACTACTGAGCATGATTGCTGGAAAGAAGTTGCAGAAACTCTAAGTTCTAGCACAATTGTTGAGACTGAACAATGCAAGATGACACTGGAGTTGAGTTACAGCAATTTGCCTGGTCATCTGAAGCCATGCCTTCTTTATTTCGGTGCATTCCCGGAAGATGAAGACGTTCCTGTTCGAAAATTGATCTGGCTTTGGAGCTCTGAAGGATTTCTGCAAAAGACTGAAGGAAAGAGCTTAGAGGATGTGGTAGATGAGTACTTGACGGATCTGCTCCAAAGAAGTTTAGTTATGGTCACTCGACAAAGATCTATAGGTGGTGCCAAAGCTTGCCGAATTCATGATTTGATACACGAGTTTTGTGTGGAAAAAGCCAAAGAAGAAAGTTTCCTACAGATTTCTCGTGGGAAAAATGATCTTTTGACTCTGACTGGACCGCACAACCTTCATCGACTATGTATTTACAATACCGGGCTGGAGAAGCTTAAAAAGTCTAAGGTATTTTTTCCCGATTTACGTTCTTTGCTCTTCTTTGATAAGTGGGATGGGCTGCGTTATCTTCCAATTGGGGTTTTGCCATTCAGACTTCTTAGAGTGTTGGATTTTGGATGTTTTAGTTTTCTCTATGGATTTCCGATGGAAGTAGTATTGCTTGTTCACTTGAGATGCTTGGTGATTTCAAGCATTGGGTCCGTGCCATCTGAAATAGCTAACCTCTCAAGATTAGAAACTCTTTTGGTGATGGCATGCCGTCGTAATGTTGGGCTGCCGACCACTATCTGGAACATTCAGACGTTGAGGCATCTATGCATTGCACATTCCTGTTTTGGTTTTAGTTTTCCTGCTGACAGTCTTGACGGCTGCCCGGATTTAAAACATTTAGAGACTTTAAGCCTTGCAATTGATTCCTCTTCTCAAAGCTTGCAGAAGATATTGACAAAGTTACCAAGCATCCGCAGGCTAAAATGCGTGCCTTGCATTGAGGATTCTAGTTCTTCCAGAAACTGGATTCTCGTGCTGGATGGTCTGAGTCGACTAGAGTCACTTAAAGTGGATTTTCGTGCTCCGTTGGAAATTAAATTCCCACTTTATTTGAAAAAGTTGACTCTCTCATGTACTCGTATGCCATGGACTGAAATTTCAACAATCGGAAAGCTGCCGAGTCTTGAAGCGCTTAAATTACGGCATGAAGCCTTTGTAGGGGAAAAATGGGAAATGAAAGCAGGGGAGTTCCTTAACCTCCGATTCTTGGAATTGTCAAGTTTGGACCTCCGAAGTTGGACTGCCACTTCTGACAATTTTTCCCGTCTTGAGAAGTTAGTTGTGGAAAGATGTTGGAAGCTGGAAGAGGTCCCTTCTTCTTGTTTAGGGGAATGTTTGACTCTTGAAATGATTGAGCTCAAGTGGTGCTGCAAGTCTGCTGCGACTTCTGTAAAGCAAATTCAAGAAGAACAGGTGGATATGGGAAATGTGGATCTAAGGGTCATTCTTGAGGATCTAGTCGATTCTTCAGAAGCAGAGTCGTGTGATTATGCTGATCTATCCGATTCTTCAGAAGCAGAGTTAAATTAACTCTTTTCTCATCCCAGTATCTGTTTAAGAGTCAGTTAATTCAGATTGGGACTGCACTCCACAGTATTATTTGTATGTGTTGAATCAGTTCAATGATGTAATTTTATTTATATTCATGTTCCGGAAGCAATTTCCGGAGTTGTTCAATTCTTGGCTTGAAGTTGGTGCAACTGTGACTTTGTGATTGCAGTCATAAGAAAAGTCATGCATTTATCAAATCCTAAGACCTAGAATTTGTTTCCTCCAACTTTCTATTTCTCATTTCCTTTGACACTTTAATCACTTTATTCGTGATTATGCTGATTCTTCAGAAGCAGAGTCAAATCAACTCTTCTAGTCACAGTATTCGTTTAAGAGTCATTAATTCAGATTGGGACTGCACTCCGCAGTATTATTTGTATCAGTTCAATGATGTAATTTTGTATTCATGTTCCGGAAGCAATTTCAGAGTTCTTCAATTCTGTGGCTTAAAGTTCTTCAACAAGCGTTTCTCCAAAATAAAGAACCGTACACTAAAATTATTAATATGTAAACTTCTTTGTGAATAAAAAACCTTCATATCATATCCGTGCAGAGAGCATTAATAGGTGTGTTTGGATAGGAGATTATTTGAAATAATTATTGTAATACTTTTTATAATTTTAAGTATGTGAAATAAAAAGGTAATTTCAAATATAAAAAAAAATGATGTGTTAAAAATGTGTTTATAAGACAAGTAAATTATTTTTTGTCAAATAATTCTTATCCGAGCACATTATCAATGAAAAAAAGAAATCAATTTTTTCTGTCTTGTTTTGGACTGCTTGCTTGTGTTTTCTTTGGGCTTTTCTTTTACTGTCTATTTTGCTTTGTTTGATTTTGGGCTTTGGCAAACGTCTTGGTGTTTATCACTGCTTTTGGGTTTTCTTTTTCTTTAATTTTGCTAGAAGATGTAAAGCTCTTATGGTGCTAGAAGACGTATTGACAAATTGCTATAACAGATTATATTTGGAAGTGGCGCTGGCTTCCAATACGCCACCATCATAATCAATACCTGATAGCAATCTGGAATCAGGAGCGAGGAGCAGATACCATCATGGAGATCTGCTCCAGCAGTAAGAATTAGGCCAATTCTTGTTTCTTCTTTCTGAAGTACAACATTGCTTCCCCATGAGGTAGTGCTCAAATGGTTCATTGTACATTTGTCGAATAAGTTGTTCCTTTGCAAGAATTAGAGCTACAAGCTAGCAGTAATATAGGCGGAAGACTCTTGCTGCTTCTCTTGTTGATTTATGCCATCTGCAACATGAGCAATGACTCCAGCCCCAGCATTATGAAACCATTCATTTTTCACCTGCGGCCAAATAACGGATTTACATTGAAAAACAGCAGCTGGTAATCATGAATAACAATTTTCGAATAATGCACAGAAACCATTACATGAATGTTGTTATGAGCGAAAAAGGGCCAGAATGCCGAGTGAAAGCTGACATCAACTTTCTTCCACCCCAATTGTTGCAGTCCACGTATCATTTCCTCTGCGACAAAATAAACAATAATGTCATTTGGTCTGACGCTGTAGTGTGTCTTATAACTAACAGCAGCTGTTAACACTTTTAGAGTACCTTCCACAATTTCATGATATTCCAATGTATTCTGCATGGTTGGTGCATTTTGAGCTGCCTCTTTTGCTTTAGCAGCTTCTGGAGGAAAATGGGGACTGCTGGACGGAACAGGTGGACAATATTCAACATCTACTACATGTTGGTAACCATCCAGCGAACGCTGAGGGGGCTGCCAGATTAAGTAGAAATCTCAGAGAGACGGAAGAACATAAACATGTAACAAATCATTTTATCATTCTTAAAAAGGTGGTCAACGCAGTCATGTTATTGCTTCTACATTTTTTGAAAAAAGACTTGCATTTAAAATATCGAGCTGCTAATCAAGAATCTAGGCACAAAAATCTTGATCAGTTGCAGATTCACTATCCACGGAATGTTATAGTGCCAAACCCAGAACAAACAAGTGAAAAAGAAATTGGTGGATGCTGCAAATTAACTATAAAGATAGGAAAAGCAATGAAGACACATAAGCAGGGTCTCTTTCTTTTTCAAATTACTCCATAAAAATGCTCAATGAAGATGAATCTAACAAGTGTATTATTTGAAATACAAAGATAATATATGCAGATTCAAACGCCGTGTATATAGTCATTCCAATTCTGTAAGCAAACACCATCTTAATTCCAGCTTATGAATAAGGAGCTTAACGAAAAAGTTGCACCCAAAGAAAAATAAAATGATGACAAGGAAGTGCAAAGCCTCAAAGTTTCACCATAAAGACTTAATAGCAGATAAGAAAAGCATGTTAATATTTGACAAAAAGGTTAATTTTCAGAGGATGATCTTAATGAGGAAACTCCATAGAAAGAAAGAAAGCAGATTTAATGTTCCCAGAGGGGCAACATTTTACCTCAGCAGATTCTCACAAAAAAGTAACTTCATATTGATGGGCTGGATTAACTTTAAAAATCATTTAATACAAGCTAACACCAAAGTGCTTTTTTTAAAAAAAAAATTTAGCAGAGGGAGGGGTGGTATTTAAGAAGCAGGGAGGGAGGCCCAGGACCACTAATTCCTTGTTCCTCGAGCCTTAACCTTAGCCACTAGACCAAGTCCTCCTCAGCAACCAAAAAAGTACTTGATATTTGATGTACATGCATTATGTAAAAGATAATATCATACATAAACAACTGTCTGCTCAGTAGTTAATGGTTTTGAGATTCTGATTAAGAAATTGAACAACTTAAACTGATCACCACCATTCTTCAGGTTCTGATACACACCCCAAAAAAAAAAGGTCCCACCGAGATTTGAACTCGGGCCATTGGATTCAAAGTCCAATGTCCTAACCGCAAGACCATTGCACCATTTGCTAAGAGATGGGTCCACCATGGAATTACTTAGCTTTCTAAAGTTCATTTCACAATTATATTGTGCAAGAACTAAAAACGTAAAAGATCGCATCAAGATTAAACTCGACTATTGGAATCAGTGTCCAATGTCCTGGTAGCCAGACCATGGAACCTTCTCTTAAGATATGGGTTCCATCAATTGAACCCATATCCAACAACAGCAGTTTTTAGGCAAAAACTTGCAAACATCCTTGTTTACACCAACTTAGGAATAAAAAGGATAAAAGGTTCCACCGAGATTTGAACTCGGGCTGTTGGATTCAGAGTCCAATGTCCTAACCCCTAGACCATGGAACCTTCTGTTGTTATCCACCCAACTATCAATACATTTTGACGATAGCAAGCATTCTCAAGTCCAATGAAGTGAAATTAGCTGTACTTTCTACATTAAACATAGCTAATATGTTCTGCAGGATACAAGGAACCAAAAAGGTAAAAGGTTCCATCAAGGTTGGATTCAGAACCCAATTCACCAGACAAGGAACCAATCTGTACTATACAATCTCAGTAAGGTTAATATAGATGAAGCAATCTTAATGTCAAGAACTTAAAATTTACATCTCTTCCTAAACTAATCGATGAATTTATTCTACAGGAGAAAAGAGAGAGAAGGTTCCATCAAAATCTTTACTAGTCCACGACTCATCTGACAAATAACATTCCTATCAGTTTTCTTTACTGGACATTATTTTGCAGTCAACAACTTAGAAATTTCTTAGGCATATGACTAGCAATTAGTTTATTCCAAAGACCAAAACAAAAAGGTCCCACCGAGATTCGAACTCAGGCTATTGGATTCAAAGTCCAATGTCCTAACCCCTACACCATGGAACCATTCTTGGGATAGAGTTCCATCAGTTTTTAATTTATAGCAGTAGTTTGGATCCAAATATACGAGATTAATTGATCTTCCATGCTAAATAAGTATATAAATGTTCTACTCATAAAAGTACCACGAGTCGTGTACGACACATAAGTTTCACGACTATCCCAACCAGAACATCAAAATTCCACAAACACGATGCTCCCAAAATTCATGCTTAGCATCCTTGCAATAAAAAACCTTTACGTTTGGCATGTATATTACAGCAGGACGGCAGACAAATTTCCCAATAGGAACTAAGATTCAAGGTGAAATCAGTATATTCAGACTTGTTATCAAAATTAGTCCCTAGACAAGGTATACATGCACGATGCACTTGACTTGTCACTTATCAAATACCATGGAAAAGGTTGTCTACTTCTGTAATCTAAGCTATGTGCTTGCAATTGTATTAATCTCTACTCGACTTATATACCCAACTAAATACCTAGAATCACTATATGTCATGTCTAACTATACTAGCTCTGCTGAGCAAAAATCTATTTCTTATCTTTCAAACCATGAGAATAATTAGATAAATCATCGAAAATAGCTAATGCTTTAGATCCTTACAAAATGCTACAATTTAATTTCATGGATAGACTATCAAGTATCAAAAGACTGCATAACACGTCTATACCTAGTTCAAGATATTGTCCATTCAAATACATTAAAATGACAAAGCAGGTAAACACTTCAAGTAGAAGACCCAAAAGCAAATGTTCAGCCAGCATTTGAGCTCAGCTGCTGCATTCTGTCTAGTAATAACAACCGGACCACAGCACTAAAGAAAACTTCCAATCAACTTCTGTTAGTGAAAACAAATATTCAAATTCCTCAAGTTTATAGCAAAATAGCTGAATATCTACCTTATTGAGCCAACATGGAAAAGGCTCTACCAAAAGCTAAACTCAAGCTGCAGGATTAGGATCACATTGTAAAGTAGAAAGATTCATCTTTATGCTAACAAGCAGATCTCACAATCTCGACCAAAAAACAGTTAAGGTGGTACCAAAATCTGAAATCAGGCTACTAGAGTCGAAGTTCGAGATCCCACTAACTAGGCCAGAGGACTTTCTCGAGAACTTCTATGGTACGTAACAACATCAATGCTTGAACTCATATCAGTTTCCAACCTAAACTAATATAAATCACTCTCTCCGTCCCATTGAAATTGTCATGCTTTCCATTTTGGTCTGTCCCAAAATGTTTGCCATTGCCAAAAAATGGTTGTGAACTTTATCAATAATTTCCAATGCTTACCCCTGTCTCAGCTAACTAAAAAGTAAGTATTATTGGGGCCAGAAAGTCTGCCATCAATACTTGCACTTTGTTGTTCAGTTGATTGATATGCACGCACCAACCATTTTGAAATGATTGCCTTGCGTGCCTTCACTCTCTAATTCTAACTGGAGTAAGCCATGTGCCAACCAATACATATGTAGACCCAGCTGTCACCTTTTGTCCACCCATTGTCCACCTTTTGTAGTCAAACAAAGGGCAAAACGGAAAACGAAGATGAATTCTTCAAAAGTCTGGCACTGTTGATAATAAGTTGAGGTCCCAAAAAGCGTCAAACTTTTCACACTTAAAAAAGGCAAGCTGTTTACATGGCCAGTTTAACCAAGATCTGAACTCTACAATAAAAACAGGAAACTAATCTTTTAATGACTGCTGACATCAACTTATCCTAAGGAACCAAAAAGAAAGGTTCCGCTGAGATTTGAACTCAGGTTATTGGATTCAGAGTCCAATGTCCTAGCCACTAGACCATGGAACCAATTGACCATGCTTTTTGTCCAGATTGCATTAGTAAGAAGGGAAGAAAAGGCAGTTGCCTGGAGACAAAAATTTAATCAATTTGAGCTGAAGAGAAGCATTCCCTATTATTGTATTCACATGCCTTATTGGCATTTAAACTTTGATCAAATCATTAATGGCCAATCATTCCCAAAAGTATTCTATAACCATTAATTAGCCACTTACTAGTTGCCATTCAATTAGGCCCCAAATGTTAATGAGCTCATCCATTCACACTTTATGCACACACCTTTATTAAATGTGTATCATGAGAGGAAAAGTACTCAGGAGTAAATCAGCAAATTACCTTCACAAGTTCTGTCTCCCTTCTTATTGAAGATGTACGCCAGCCAACCATATCTAAATTATGCTAAGAAAATTTTCATTAGAAAACAGGAAAAAGTCATATCAGCTTGGTAGAAAATGTTAGATATGAAATATATGGCTGGATACGGTCATAAGAGACATTAGCATAGAGGACACGGTATCTGAAAGCACCAAGGGCAGATCTGCAAGAGAAAAGCAGCTTAGAAGCTTTAGAAAGGAGTTCCAACCAGAATGTACTTTCGAACATTATCTTTACTCACATAAATTTCCCATCCTCACAATCAGATGCCATTCGCAACAGCAGAGGAGGTTTGTTAGGCTTGCCATCAGTAAGGAAGAGCTGACTACCAGTTCGGCCAATGAAAATGGGGGCAAGTGGTGCAGCAATCTTCTCCAAGAAGGGGACTCCAAGAAGAAATGGAAGCTAAATCAGACAACAAAAACTGTCTGGAGGTCAGGTTCCAGATCAGAAGTCAATGTTCATAGATGAGAAAGTTGATCATGCTTTAACCAGAAATATTCCTGAAAAGAACACTTTATCACACACTATGCATTAGTCAGTAAGCTTATCTACCCAAATTTTAGTCAGATAGGACCTCAATGACTATATTAAATTCTCATAGAAGTAGGAAAAAGGGGAAAAAAGTCTCTCTCTCTCTCTCTCTCTCTGAAATTCCTCTTTCTTTTACTAAGAGTTCCAACACCAAACTTTAAAATATCATTTCTTTAGAAATATGAATCTACTTTTTCCCTTGCAGAACTCTAAGAAGGCCAAAAAATGAAAGTACTGCATCCTCTTATCAGCCACTTTAGTCAACAAACCCCAAATTTTGCTAGATGGCCACCAAGGCAATGACTACATTTCTTTCTTTTTACATTCCTATCTTCATCTACCAAAACCAGTGCAATTATTTCCATTATTCTTCTCTTGTCAGGCACTTGACTTCAGGTATGCAGTAAAATACCAGAGACAAGAAAATTTTACTAATTATTACAATGAAAACTTTACAAAAGCCCAAGTGAAAGAAAATCAGGAAAACTGCAGGACTTTGTTTGCTGATGTGGCTGCAGACAAGCTTTTGCTGATTCACAGGACTATTTAGTGAAACTATAAATGAATGAATGTGATCAAGCATAACCCCAAATCAATAGCAACAAGCTTGGTTTATCATCAAGCAAAGCACTTCAAGAAGATGACACAATTGGTGAGTTAACGTAAAATTATTGTGTCCTGCTGAACTGTCCAGGAAATTCAAACTTCCAGTCAAACAAACTTGATAACTGGCAATAGTGTTTTGGATATCAATTCCAGAGGAACAGCACTACCCTTTTTAGAGAAAAAGATAGTTGAAAAATTGCAGGGAAAGCTGCATCAATATTATGTCCACCAACCAATGTAACAATGAAATTAGTAAGAGAGTAAAATAGCAAGTTAAAGCTTCTACAGAATTCTTTACCCACACTTATACATCAGTGAGTGGTTTTTATGTTAACTACGGAAAAGGTGTACAAGTATCATGCTTGAATAAAGAGCAACACGGATTTAGAGGCCTTGCAGCCCCAGAAGAGGAGGAGAAAATATCAAAAGCTAAGCATCATAAAGCTTTATGGAACTAGAATGATTTACAGCAGAATCAAATAAACCAGAATAAAGTTTCAACAAAGAACACTACGGGCACTTTCATTTGCTGAACCATATATAGTTGCAAATAACCAACCTACAACAGGGCAAAGCAACTACAGTCCACTATAGTGGAAAAATTTCATCTCTGTTTCTTAAGTAGGAAGATCACCAAGCCATCAACCGGTGTTTTCAAGATTATTGGTCGAAGAATAGAAACTTTGAAAAAGAAAAACACAGATTTTTGGACTTTAGGATCTTTTTCTTTTTCCTCCAATTCCTACCTCTTCCTCTTGTGAAAGGACAAGGAAAATAAGGAACCACAAGGCAGAGATATTGTAAATTATAACAGTATACAAGTATAACAGGGGACCCTCCAAGTCAACATCCTCATGATGACATGCACAAAGTCTCACTTTGCCATTAATTCAAAATTTAAGATATTTCTTACAACAAACCTGTTTATTCCCTCTCACTCCGAGATGCGGTGTAGCCAAGGTAATAAAATTGATAGGTTCAAGCCCAGCAATTAATCCTTTTGTAGAAGCAGAAAGATCATAGGGATGACCTGAGTTATTTGGCGTATAAAGCACAGAAATTGCATATCTTGCAAACAATCCACCAAGCGAATGGGCTAAGAATGATATCTTTTTCAGGGTTTCTTGTTTTCTAACAACCTGCATTACCTGTTCATAGTTGAATTATGGTGAAGACAATGCAATGCTACTTAAAGCTGATGCTCCAACGCTGCTGGAGAAACACAAAATATTAAGAAAGATTTCTGAACATATAAATACCAGCAAAGAAGAGCTATTGATCATACATTAACTGCGAAGATGTCATTGATCAAATCAAAGTAACTAAGCATGTTAATCCAACTTGTAGTACTGTCTATAAAATGGAAACAACCTGCCTATATCTAGAAAGCACACACAAGTGCAAATGCATATTAACCACTTTCAAGTTCCAGCTAGCCTATAAGTTCAGACATGGCATTAACAGCAAAAACGTTTGGCAACAAAGAAAAGAAAACTCACCTCATCTGCTAATCTCTTGCCAGCTCCATCAATCCCAGTGAATGTTTTGGTATAACTGTTACAAGAACTTGCTGCACATTGGGGGAAAGGGAAAAGAAGAAGAAGAACAAATTAATCCTGGGGCAAGAAATCAGCATGCACACATAGTTAATCGCAGAAACATAGAATACCCAATTAGAAATTAAATGGAGCACTCAGGAAAATCAATTCATCTAAGAAGAAAACATATTCTGCAGCAAACACCATTAAACGACTTGAATAATTATCCTTCACAGTCACCAAATTAAGTGCATCAGCTTGGACTCAACAACTTTGCCTTAAATATAGATGTAAAATTTTCAGCATTTGCCTTCCGTTCTTTTTCACCACAGCAAGCAAGCAAGGATGCTTCATGTTATGAATTTCGCTAACTCAGTTCTCTCTCGATATCCTTAAATTTCAATAGTCCATTTGACTATTATTAAATCTGCATTAATTATATACAAAGGTCTGACATCAATCTCAAGCATGCTGCTTACATGGTACCCATCACTTTTAAAACATATATTTGAGCATAAAGTTATAGAAACAAGAGAGTCAAAGATCCAGAAGATAAAAAATGACACTGCTTATAGTTATTATTGAATGCTGAGCTAGGAAAAAGAATTTCAAGTAAAGTTGCCACAGCCTGATCAATCAAACATATAGGTCAGGTAGGTATCTGCATAATACCAATAATTGCCAATCAGGGTGTGTGAGAGAGAGGTTCATAGATTGGTCTCCCTCAATTGCCATAATTTATTTCATTATATATGAACAGCTAGAATAACTAAAGGGTAGCAACAAAATCCAGAGCAGAGTAGATGGTAACAAGTTCCAACTTTTCACCGACTCCTAAGCAAAATGCTTTTGAAGCTTGTGTGATCGTGAAATTCATCCACTTTCATTCACCTAGGTTTTTCACATTTTTCTCTTGAATTGCACCAAGAATGATATGAATTTCGATTGTCAACAATGAGCCCCACTCTTTCTATGTTGCTATCACAGTACTCCACCCTTCTTAGAATCTCTATATAAGGAAACAAGAAAAACATAATAGAAAATATAAGGGATAAGATGATGGTATATGCTCTTCTTTCCAAGAAAATATGGTAAATAAGGGTGAACAAAGCCCAATATCAAGTTCCAAGCCTGCTAGAAGAACAAAAGATAGTCTCTAGTTCTATTCACACAAAGTAATTGCTGTCATGGTCAAACCCAGAATCCTGTCAATACAAGCCAAACAAAAGATTGCTATTACTACGTGTAACCACCTTCACTAAACTAAAAAATGAAATCCATAAGTTTCATAAATTTTATACAAACACTATAAACCATACCGTATATCAAAAAGTTTCTTCCCAACCGCTTCTTCAACTCTGCTTCTACATATGTCCAGTCACTAGGGCTGCACTAATCATAAAAACCAATCAAAGTTGCTTATATACCTGCAGCTTAAAAGTGCATTAAACTTGTCACTATTATGCGCAATTTGTCTTGGGCATACAAATGAAATGATCAATTCGCCTGAAGCATGCTAATACAAGACAAGCAAAAAACAAGCTTAATACATTCCTTCCTGTCTTAAGATTTGCAAAATAAACAGAAGGAATATATATCTATATGAGAAGTATATCATCTGCTGGTGACTGCTCCAAGAGGTTCAGAAAAAGCAAAGATGTTGTAGCAGCAACAAGATTCTAAAAGCGTGACAAGTTAAAAGCTACAAGTAATGGAAAAGACGCAGAATACTGAGTGGGTGCTAAGGATAACCATCACATGCACGAAATATCAATGGCTTTCTTCCACCAAGAAATACTAATAAAGCTATCCACAATGACTTCTGTATAAACATCATACATGCAGGACATGCAATGGTATACCCATCATAAGTTCTTTAATCATGAACCTCGGATGCTGCTGCATGCATCAGGAATTTTCTGATGCTCAGGATCCATGACACAAATGTGAAGTTAGAGCAATATATAATAGCATATACAGTTTAAAGATGCAAATTTACACTCCTCAAAAAAAAAACTACTCTGCTACTTTTAATCATCTTTCTTTTTCTTACCTTACATTTACCTGTAAATTTTACTCAATTATTAACATCCAAGTACAACTATGCTCCAGATTGTTATCAGACAACCAAATCAAATGCCAGTTTGAAGGCACTATTCCCCTATTTTTGACATGTAAAACTCAAGAAACACATATACCTTGCCAAGATCCCATGAACAAGGACAAGCAGATGATCTGGCTCATCTTTCAAATTATAAATGCCCTTTGGTGATGCAACATTACTCTGGGTTGAACTCATAGCGTGAGCTCTAAAGCCTTGATGTTCCCAGATCTTCTTTATGCCTGCAAAGTCATGCTACTCTCAAACTTATGGAAAGGTAACTCCAAGATTAATAAGAAGAAAATATTTCCACTATATGATGTTTGCATCACTTGTAAATTTAGGAATGGAAAATCTATAAAGTCTAAGCATCAAAAGCAGATCAAAGATGCACAAAGTCCTCAAATTTAAACCACAATGTGGTCCAGACCAATTATCTAATACTGAATGGACAACATAAATATCAAAGGCGACAGGACAAATTCTTGAAATTCTGCATGCTTAGGAAAGACTGTAGTAATGGTTCAGCTCAGATGATTTCACTTATTTTCAAAGATAATACTAATGAAAGAAACTTACTCGAACTATCACTTTTCTAGAAAGTAACTTTTGGAAAATGGGTTCAATACTTTACTGCATTGAATGTACATAACTGCTTCCATAAAAAGTGTTGAGCTCACTATTAGCCAAGAGAGAGAGAAGTTTTTATGTGGCAAGGCAAGGCACAACCTCCCTGGAAGTAAGAGCCTACATACAATGCCTAGGAAGCCTTAGTCCCAAGTCTTGTTGGTCAAATAAGAAAAAAATAAATTCAGACAAAATATAGTATTTTTGTGTTTAAGTTGTATGTGTAAAGAATGTGCACATATTATTACCACTGTCCTCTTTAATTATCTTAAACCCAATAGTCTCTACAACTATGAACTCCAACCATCTTATTAACTAGCCTTCTAGTGTTGCTCAGAATTACCTCCGTTGCAAAACACAACTTGTTGCACCAGATCAGATGCTTAACCTACTCTGCAAAGGTGCAAGTCCCTCAGATCTTTTCTTCAATTACCATGCCTAAGAACTGTATAATCACACATTTAGTGTAACAAACAGAAAGTGCAATTTGTTTGTTAAAATTATGAATGCTTTAGCAAGCCATTTAACAGAAATGCTGCTGCGTAACTAGGCAAGTCAAATTACATAAAATTAAGCCCGACACGATGATCCTTAAAAGTAGAACTGATAATTGACACTTTGTTAGGGCCATCCCTAAATTTGGAAGGATGCCATAGGCATCAGATATTAACTTACGTACCAGCCAAATATATGTGTCTAATATTAGCAACAATCACAGGAAAATGAGTGATTGACTGACAAACGACATTGGGTTCTCATTTATCTTGGAAACATGTAACTTCTTCCACCAACATGTACATCATCTAGTACCAGCTGGTTGTCAAAATTCGACTTTTCCTTCAACTTTAGAGTCATAAAAGAGATTAAGTAGTCACATTGAATTGTCAAATTCGCAGAAATGTTTTAACACGCGTTCTTACAAAAACTCTGCATGCCGACAAACCAAGTCTCCATGCATATGTTCCCCTCCAAACTATAAAATCCAAATGTTTATGTGACCAAAGTCATTTAGGGTTTCAGAAGCCATGTAATCACATTTTCAGCAACCTTAATGAATTATTAAACCATTGCCATAGGATGAAACTCAAGACTCAAGGTATCATATATTACTAATCATACAAAAGCAAAAACAAAGCACATAATCCCTGATATTCGATAAACTACTTTGTCTCATTCCTAGGACAGACAAATGTGCCAACACGCAGTCACTTCCCAAGTTACAACCTGAAGATACTTTCTAGCTGCTTTCCAACACTGTAAACAAACGGTAGCGTGCAATTACAAGTGCTACACTGTAATAATGGCAACAAAATTCTCATTCTTTCTGTCAATTAAAATTCAATCAAATTGTTACAAATGGCTGGATATCTCCCAAATAACAGATCTGAAGATTCCGTTGTCTGACTCTAATCTACGCCTACAAACAGCACGCAAACTTAATCCAAACACACCTTAATTCTCATGTATTCATTCTTTCTCGATCTACAATTTAGGCAAGACTCTTCATTTCTAACACCACATAATTCACCAAACAAAACTAACCAAAAGACAAATAAAATCTGAGCTATCTTTAGCATGAAATGAAAGGTATCATGAACTAAACCACATAAATTCCAACTTCCGCACTAATTTCCGTCAAAAAAAAACCATAAAAATAGATAGAATGACGAGCTTCAAAAAACAAATAGTTATAAATTGTGAACATGAACGAGAGCAAAAAATGAACAAATACTAAAGCATAAACTTTACCGGAAAAAGCGATGAAATCCGAATTACTCCGTTGCCGATTATCCGCCGACGACGACGAAGAAGAAGAGCAGGAACAATACGGCGAAGAAGAACAGGAATTACTAATATTATTCTGATTATGATTATTATTATTATTACTATTATTGCTACTATTTTTACCAGTATAATTAGTATTGATAAAACTGGAATTGGAGCTTGGGAGGCTAAGAATCCGGGGGGAATGGTGAATCAAAGGCGCCGGATAAGCCATGGGTAAATATACACGATTTACTATTTATAGTAATAATAATAATTGACAATTATACTTTGGAGAGGTGGCCACGGAATTGACAAATGCTGGTTGTTAGGAAGGCGTGGGTGGAGTGTCCAATTTGCTAATACGGCACGGTGTCGTTTCGTGAGGTATCGGAATGGGCATTGGAAATGGGTACTCTTTTCCCTTGTCAGCCAGCTGCCTCGTTTTTCGTGTGGGCTTAGATTTTGTCATCCTGTCCTGTGGCAATGGGATTAAGAATCCGTGTCCTTTGGAATCGTAATAGGGTCGGGCTAGAATTAGTTGATGAAGTCACTCTTGTATGGATTTTAAATCTCTTTTTTTTTTTTGGCAATTGAAAAGTTTATTATTTAGATATGAAGATGAGAGTTTGGCGAATAAGGGGCCAGGACTCCGATAAAGTCAACGGTTATGATTTGGTAAAAAAAAAAAAAAGTATGATTCATGTAATTTACCTTGCTTTTAACATATTATGTATAAGGTTCACAAAAAATTGTTGGATAAAATATCAAAAACTCCCTATGATTTATCAAATATTTAATTTAACTCCCTCTAATTTAGAAATTTACGCGATAGCTCCGTATGATTTTGATTCAATTTAATCTACGCTATAGTATAAATTTTCAAATCAGAGGGAGTTATACTGAACATTTAACAAACTATAGTGAATTTTTTGGTATTTTAACCAAAATTATTCTATAACCAATTACTACTAGACTAGTTGGGCACCAAGGAGAAAATGAAAGCTCTTCTTCGGTATAAACCAAGGGATCAAATCCCTTGATTTATGCACTCTTCTTTAGGATTTTTTAAAAATTTCACTAGCAGGTGCACAAGCATCCATATGCTCCCATAGAGGTTCAGTGGTTCAGTTTTTTTTGAGTTTCTCATTGATTCCTTTAGATCTGTCCCTTCCTCTCAATATTCAGTAGAAGTAGGTGTAGAATAAAAATTATCGTGTTAATAAAAAAAATTATTCTATGTTTTTAGAGACAGTTCCTCTCAGCCAGTGTTCAAATTTGGCTAACAAATGCCTAGTGAGCACTTGGCAAGAGAGCTTCAGGTGTTAGTTTTTTGGCAAAGGAGTTACTAATTTGAGAAAGTGTTCAAATATAAGGATATGTACACTAACAAGTACCTTCCAAACACACGTTAATAAAAAAATCCTAAAACCAAATATGAACATTAAAAAAAATTAATTTTTGCGATTCATTAGTCTCAAAAAAAGTTGGATCTCTAAAAGACAAAATTTGGGATGGTTCAGAATTAGGCCTAGTTTGTGAGTCTATGAGAGGAACAAAAGAGACAAGAAAAGACGGGATTCCAATCTTTTAAAATGGAGTTTGGAGAGAAATGCAAGGAAAAGAATTTTCACAACTGTATCCATTGAGGTTTTTGACCACACGTCCCCAGCTTTTTAGTTCGGTAGCATTGAACTTATGGTTTCTTTACGTGGTTTTTAGCCTATACTTTCAAATGATGTGGTTTGTTGGACAAGAACAAATTTTACAGTAGCATATTTCTTAAAAAATGCATGTAGATCATAATAGTGATCTTATTTGAGCAAAATCTTGAGACAGCACTAAGAATTAGTTCTCTACAATCACAAAAGAAAATGCTTCACCAACCAATGTTGGTGCAAGTGGAAGGGGCTTGCATCCTTTAACCATGAGATCTCGGTTCGAAATTCATGGAGATAGAAAAAATGACGTTGGGAGAGTTACCCTCCTATGGGGCCGGGGTGATGTCGGGGAAGCTACTCTTATGGGGCCCGATCCGGCTCGAACAAGATTAGTCGCAAACCGTAAAACGGATGCGGATACCTGTGGATTATACAAAAAAAAAAAAAAAAAAAAAAGAAAATGCTTCGACCAAAGCATTGGCTTGGTTAGAAACTTGAATTGAATTCCAGAAAATATGAATGGTAAGTTTAGGCTAGAGACTAGACTTTTGAATGGCTGAAGAAATAAATTTTTGGAATTTGATGTATTTTTGTCAAGTAAAAATGAGTTTTATTAGTCACCTAAATAGTCCGTGTCAAAAAATAGTAAAAAGTAACGGCTTTAAAAGTGGACAGTTTCTATCAAAAATTTATTCCCATAAAATACAAAGGAATTTTATTTATTCTTGCCGAATAAAAATGAAGTTTACACCTCCCTGAATAGTATTTAATCTGTGATTTTTTTATTTAATTGTATAGAAATTATATTCGTAACTTCTTCTGCCTATCTTTGTGGGAGGACATTACTTTCACCAAAAATTTTTAAAAAAAAAAATTTGTGAGAGAGCATTATATTATTGCATGTATCACAGCAACCATATTGACCAAAAAATAATTCCATTTCGAAAAATTATAAAAGGGATTTAGCTAGTAAATTACTTAAGAAAACAATAATTTTTCTTAAAAGAAAAATTACTCAATATCTAATTTTCTGCCAATGTACTTGTTAAAATTGTGAAGTGACACAGGAATCTCTCCAAGCCACAGAACGAATGTCGGAACAAACTAAGAAGTTTGAGTTGAGGCGTTCCCTAATAAGTACTATCCGAAAAACCCTTTTTCCTCAGGCCTTTTCTTGATCAAGAAGTGTCTCTCCTCTTTCCATCTCCTAGCAACAAAAAACTAGAAAGCCTCTCCATCTTCTCTCTGGCTTTGGCAAAGCCAGCTCTTCTATGCAATATATTGTTCGCAATATATAGAAAGAAGGGCAAGAATTTCAATTCATAAATTCAAGGAGAGAAAATGGGAGGCTGTACGAGCAAGCCAAAAGTGTTGAAGGATGATGGGGTTGAGGCACCTGAGCCAGCACCTGAGAAGGTGAGTGTGGAGGAGAAGGGGACTCTCGCCGCGGAGCTGGCACCTCAACAGGAACCCGAAAAGGCGGTGGAAGAGGACAAGGAGGTTGTGGCTGAGGCTCCAGAACCGGTGGCATCCGAAAAGGTAGAAAAGGAGGAGGAGGAGGCTCTCAATGCGGTGGTTGATGGAGTTGAAAATAAGGTACTCAACATCACAATTAAAACAAAACTTTGATATACGTACAAATGCATGGCACTCGGTGTCATGGCATTCATTTAAATCTGTTAGTGTAAAAAAATATTTAGTTTTGTGATGTATCAAAATTAATCTCGTTAAGTTATGTTATCACGTTTCTATTATTAAGAATTGACATACACTTTCATATACGATATATAAACACATTGAATTGCTTGTCAACGAGTAAACATGTCGAACATGGTTGATTTCTTAAGAATTTGCCCACTCTATATGTATAGAAATTCTTTTATTTGGGAGTTATAACTAATAAGAAGCTATATTCGCAATGTTTACTTATCGATATTTTTCAAAATAATTATAGGCAATGCCCCCATGGTTGCCTAGTCGTTCTCATGTTCGCGTTAATGCATTTAATTTTTCACGAAAATTTTTTAAGGTTTTTGACGGGGATCTAATATGCAGATCTAGATTCTCTGTGACGGTAGGTGCAATAATAAAGAACTTTTAAAGGATTTAACGGTCAAGATCAACTCATTTGAGTTGAGACGGCTGATCTCGATCATTGATTTAAAATTCAAATCAACCCCTAAATACTTTTCTATAGTTGCACCTGCAACCTTAGAGAATCCGCAATCCTTAAAATGCCAATATTTGGGGATGGCATCCCCCGTTGTTCCCCAATTTGTTGCATATGCATGAATGCAGCCATAAACACAGACACGATCTTTTGCTATTTTCCTTCTTTTTTTTGAAGCTACTAATTTCAGAGAAACTACAAATTAAAAGAATTTTATGTTCATATTGTATTGCAGAATGGAGAAGTAAAAGATTCCGAAGATGATCAAAAGGTAAAATCTGAAGAAGAGGTAAACTCCAAAGAAGATGACAAGGTAGAATCTGGAGAAGTAAACTCTAAAGAAGATGAAAAGGTAAAATCTGTAGAAGAGGAAAACTCTACGGAAGATGAAAAGGTGAAATCTGAAGTGGAAGAAACTGCTGGTCCTGAAAAGCTTGAAAAAGAAGAGGTAAAACCAGCAACGGAGGCCGAAAGCCAACAAAGACTGGACAAAAATGTAGAAGAGAAAACTGAAACTTCGGAAGAGAAGAAAAAAGAGGCAGCAAAACCAGAGGCTGACAATGTTCCAATAATATCATTTTTCACATCATTTATGGGTCAGAAACACTAATAATTCGTAACGCTTTTCCAATTTATATAAGGCGTGCATACAAATTAGAGGGTCATATGTCACGTTTCCACATGCTGCTTCTAGTATGCCAAATGAAAGCGTGAACATTGTAGTGCGGTATATATATCACGCTTTCGTTGTTACCTTTAACCTTAACGATGAAATTTTGTACTCATTACTCATTAGTATTAGAGCATGATCCCCAATTCTTAAATTCTTCAAGGTATACACAAATTACGTTTTTGACTAGATCCAATGTAGATGGCAAGTGATGTGAAATATGTTGCATTCTATTCCTTCATATTATGATTTAATTAACTAGCTTGTTTACTTTCTTGACACATTTATTCAATAGAACCCAAAAGAAAAAAAAAAAAAAAAACAGGAATCAAGAGCTACTAAGGGCTAGGGGCTCATGAAATTTTGAAGGCGTGAAAGAACCATTGCCCTTCACATATTTGCTTTAACCATTTTGGATTTCTAAATGTGAGATCTAATGGCTTATTCTATTGTATATTATCCTTCCAAAAGTGGTTCTTGTAGGACCATGATCCGCCTGTTACGCAAGAATGACTCTCCTAATACTTTGGAAAGTAAAGGTGTGCATTTAAGAAGGAACCCTTATATGTTGGAAAATTTTTGAGGGCAAGCCCTAAGATTTACATAGATAATTTTTAAAGTTTTTACAGGGATGTTAAAGGACTTGTAAAAATTTGGGGGAACAAAATCTAATATTTCTTAAGATATAAGTAAAACTTTTTATTATTTTAAAGGGTTATAAAAAGATTTTTGAAATCTTGGGTACTCTCCCCGGATTTAGGGCAAGCAACCCTTCTAGAAGGTTAATGGCAAAAAAAAAAAATGTAAGATCTAGATTTCATCTTTTACATCGTTTTTTATATCATGTGTGAGCCCACAAAATGTTATTCTATAATTACACGTTATGCAAAGTAAGTTATATTGTGTGTAAATTGAGTTACATCTTGTATAAAATACACAAATCGGTCTGGACGGTTTTTTTTTGTTGACTGTTCTTACCGCAAATCCGCTCTCCCCGCTCCCACTAGATCTGCCATTGTTTCCTAGGAACCTGTAGGGGTTTTTTTTTACCAAAAAAAAAAAAAAGGATATTTTCGAATATTATTGGCTAGTTCCCTGAGCGTTGGATTACAGACCTTACAACAGATCAAGCCTTCCAATTAGGCATGGCCACGGTTCCAGAACCAACGGTTCCAGAACCGCCGGTTCTGGTTCTTCAAAGAGGTAGAACCAGAACCGCACCATATAAGATGGTTCTGGTTCTGGTTCCAGAACCGGCGGTTCTGGTTCTTCAAAGAGGTAGAACCAGAACCGCATAGTTCTGATTTCTATTCTTTATGGTTCCGGTTCCGGTTCCGGTTCCGGTTCCGTATGGTTGTTTCTTTCTTCCGTTGAGAGCTCGAGGACCTCTGTGCAAGTCAGGAGCCCCCGAGAGCAAAAATTGAAGAAGCTCCTTTTTTCTCTTCGAATACAAGCTTTTTCTTCCGAGCCCTTCTTTGCAATTTTTTCCTCTTGGATCCGTTGAGAGCTTGGTCAAAAGGTTGTGGTGGATCATGATGATCATCATGATGTCTCTACTTTTATTATTTTTTATATTAATTATTTTTAATTTTTTTAACAGTTCTAGAACCGGCGGTTCTGGTTCTGGTTCTATTTTTTAGAGAACCAGAACCGGAACCTTTATCCAAGGTTCTACTACGGTTCTGGTTCCACGGTTCTGGTTCCGGTTCTGGTCCGGTTCCGGTCCGGTTCCCGGTTCCAAATGGAACCATGGCCATGCCTACTTCCAATGCACCATTCTCAAACCTCTGAAGACGTGGAGTCTAGAGAGATAAGGTATCACGCCTTCGTCGGATGCCCAATTATAAACCATAAATTGGAATTGACGTACCTCTTTTCGTTTGCTGCTTTAGTAGCTATATTTCATTAACTTTTGTAAATGTTATTTTAATATCATCATTGGTTTGGAATAATTCATGCAGACAAGCTTGTCGTTTAACATGAGTATTACAATTGTAATTGAAGACCAAGAACAAATGATTAGTCGCCAGAATAGCAAATTGATAATGTCATTATTTACTTAAATATCCCATTTAACATGGTTCAAGTAATGCAATAAACATTGAGAAAGAAAGAAAGATAGAAAAAGAAATGAAATAAATTGAGTAATTTCACTGACAAACATATGAAACCAGGAAACAATATACATCACATGAAAGAAAAATAGGCAAATTGAGATAATAAAAGAAAGATAATTATGAGGACCATCCATAGATGTTAAACAAGTTGCAGGAATGTTCAGTACTACTCATGAGTAATCAAAATATGATGTTTACAGCACAAATCAAGATATTTATAAAGCAACATCACTTAGATGGTTTGCTTGCCACTAAGATGGATTGCCTCTTAGTTTCTTTTTTATCTCATTCTATTCCATTCGCCTCAACCACAAGAACTCCATTATGAAATATTAGTTATCTTATAGTATATCTTGTTTAGCAAGTTGAATTAATAAGAAAAGAAAAGAAGAAGAAAGATCACAAAAATATAGCACAGCATAACCAGATTTTTTTTTTTAACCTTCAGATATTAGTTTCACGCAGGGAAAGAAGAGCCTTCCAAGTCATCTTCTGTGATTAATTTCTTGAAGATATACGTAGGATCCTAGTTCTTGAACCTTGTAATTTATGTACTATTGTTTTATTGCAGAAGATAAAAACATTTTCCTACTTGGGAAGGAAGAAAAAAGAAAATTTTGAACTTAAATTATGTGGTGCCCTTAATCGTCTCTATCAAATATGTGCTATTTGTTTATTTTATTTTATTTTTTTTTATGCATGTCACGAATCTAGACTTCTCGTGTAAAGCATTTTCTAAATATTCAAGAAAAATCAATCCTTACTAAAATGCCTTTCCCAAATCATATAAGACACGTAGCATCAATCACACTTGTTAGCCATTTCAAGGATTCTTCAAATCCGGTTACATATGAAATAGGATAGTCTTATAAATTCTGAATTTTTGAGTTCTTTTTTTCAGCATTTTAAAGTGTGATAGATGATGCACACACGTAGTTCTATTCGACATAGATATACTAGGCATATAGAAATTGTATCAAGTAGAAAATTTTCAGAATATATGATTGGATTACTTAGAGATGCAAATATTTCAAATATACAAATTGTGTTACTCAATTCATAGGCATGACATGCTAAGTAACTTGTCCATCTTAGTACGAAAAGGAGGAGATGGTCATGGACAATACTTCTTTTACTTATACAGTAATTAGGTGCATTACATAAACTATGGCATATGTGATATCACAACAATGTTCTATTCGGTTTGTCTAACGGGTCACCCGTTAAAATATATTTTAGGTGTTATATTTTTTAAAATATATTAAATTTAATATTTAACAATTCAATGACTAAATGAATTCAAATTTCAGATTTCAGTTTTATCAAACGCACTCTAAGTGTATTAACGAGTGCCCTATGACACCCATTAGAAAAACCCTTTATCTATTTACCTTTGTGTAATTAGATGTTGAGCCCTAAAATTAGGCTAAATTTCTTCAATCTCTAGGAGCGTTTTGGTTTGTGTTTTGGAGTCCTAAAGGATGAGTTTCAGTTGAGATCAGGATCTAAACCAGCGTGTGCAAGGGCATTTGTTCCTCGTTTCTCGGTTGTTCCAATTTAAAAAATTTTCACACACAAAAAAAAAAAAAAGCAAAAACAATAAGGTACCAGTTTTAGTTTCAGTTTTACTTTGGGTCCTCACCTGATCCATTCTACGACTTTAGACAAGGACTAATCCATAATATATGTATTAAGGTTAATTATTGGATACGCCCGGATCTTTGTGGAATATTCATGAAAAAAAAAAATCTGGCTAATAAATTTATTATACTATGGGAAAAGAATTGATAATGGAACCGTGGCGAAAAAATCTTTGTAACTTTCTTATTCAAAACTCTTGGATTTTTTAACATATGTAGGAGGCATTATTGGAGTTTGATGAGATGAGCTACTTTGGCTTCTTCAAGAACCCTTGTTTCTAAATTAATTCGGTTTCACCCATACATAAAATTTGGCATTTAACTTAGGATTTGTCTAACTGGTACCCTTAATGCACTCGTTAAGATATATTTCAAATGTTATATTTTTAAACTATAAAATTAATTTTAAAAAAGTAAATAAATACATGAGAGGGTAGGCAAGATTAAATAGAAAAGGTATATAAATATAAGAGAAGATAATAATTGTTAATATGTATATGTATGTATATATATATATATATATATAATAGGTTAGGTGAATACTATGTGTTAATAAGTACCCTAAGGGCATCCTTTAGAAAAACCCTTTAACTTAAATTTATCTACAATAATTAGAGGTCCAATATCAAATTTTTAAAATCCCACACGAAGTTTTACAATACCTCAAATGCGAGTTTTAAAACATAACGGACCGAAATGACAACGAATACAAAGTATGAGGCTACAATATTTAATTCCCAAATTTTCCAACACGTACATTTCATGTGTTGTAATGATGCAGGCTTGTTTGGACCAAAATTTATGTCAATGGACCAATCAAATAAGACGTGGTTTCGATAACCACAACATGGCCAACTCATTACACGTAGTGCTGTTCTTTGCTGTTTCTGCTTTAATTTCAATCATCAAAATCTGCTATCATTCCTGATCTCATTTTCCTACTGAAGGTGTTTCATTCCAAATGTGGTTTGAGATATTCTTATGCACGTGCATGCACAAACATGTTGGACCCTTTCAGTTTTTGTTTTGTTAATTTTCCTTTTTTATTTATGGTATCTACTAATTGACTCTTAGTAGGAAGTTCGACAGGCAACAGCTTACTGTACTAGATATTTTTGGGTACAATTACAAATTGACTGGATATGATTTTGGTTGTAAAATAATGCTTTTAGGGACAATTTAAGAGACTTCCTCTAAAGTTTCTGACTATTTCACTGGCCTCCGCGCAAGTTTTGAAAATTATACTAATTTTTCTTGAAGTTTATTATCTTGTAACATTTAGGTCCAACCAATAATTAAAAAGTGATATTAAAAGAGAGAAGATAATATGATTCTACCATTGTCCCTCTTCTACTAAATTATTTAATTAATCTAATACCAGCCCAAATAGTTAAAAAAATTAGAATTTACTATTTATCATTAGGAATTAAATTACATATGGTATCAAAAATAATATATCATTCTATATTATTCACTTAATGTAACATTCAAATTGCTTTTTTCAGTCACAAACCCATTGTCAATGTGATCAACAACAAATAATCAAAATAATCTGTAACCAAAATATTACAACAAGTGAATTTTAATACCTTAAAAATCTGAACAACTAATCTTAATATGTTGACAAGAAATGGTATACTTTTTATTAGCTGGCCAATTATAACTTGCTGGCCAATTATAATTGGCTAGCAACTAACCTTAAAAAAAAAAAAGGAAGTTATAATTGGCCAGCTACTCTAGGGTTCCTCTCGAAGTATTTTCAAAATATTTGAAGTCTAAATGCCTCGAATTTGAACATGTTCAAGGCTAAAACTTATGCTTTTGTTTTAATAAATAGACTACTCAATTTCACAATTTTTTTTTTTGGAGTGAAGATTATGTTGCATCCATGATTGCATCAATTTGATCGCTGACAAAATGGAAAGGAACTAATTATGTCAAGGAAAAATGCAAAAATGAAAACATGTGCATGTCATAGAGCCAAAATTTGAATAGCATTTACTTTCCAACTATGACTGTTTAAATATGATTGATCCCTTGTGTGCTCCCCACATAGATGCAACATATGATATTTGTGCAAGAGTTTTCTTCCCTATGCCTAATTAAGAATAACACAGACTTGTTTATAAACTTGCACCTAGAACCTTTAATCTACTTGGACATTGGCTAATTAATTGGAGATATATACTATATCGGCAAATGCTTACGAAATGTATTTATGTGTCAATCATGTTTGGTCATCCTATGCTCGTAAAAGAGGGCAAGTGCTACCAGCATTAAAGATTGATTAAGAAGAACGATCAATCCTTCTTGAACTTGATTATCCTCAATGTTTTTGTATCAACCTTGGTCAAAATCTTGATTCAATTCTGCATGGAATTCTGCAATTACATGTAACAGTTTGATTATTGAGAACTTTACATTTATATACCTATAGATAAACATATGGTTAAAAGAAAACCAAGAAAAAAAATCATATGAATTACTTTATGGTTTTAAGGAAACAATGCTAATGTCGGCCAATTGTCTAGTTGTCTACAAATAGGTCAAAATCGTGAAGCGACACAAAAATCTCTCCAAACCGCATATTGAATGTCGGAACTACGCAGTCTGTGTTGGCTTTCATATTTCGATCCCTCCCTATAAATCTCTCAAATTCACACAACTTCCTCTTCCACTACCTTTCCTTTCTCTAAAAATTTCTCCTCTCTCTACTAACCCCAGAAAAAAAAGCCAGCCCTCTCCTCTCACCCTTCTCCCATAGTATTCCTTCCAAAAAAAATCCCATCATACATTTCTACACCAAAAATTTAAAAATAAATTTAAGAAGGATGGGAGCATGTACAAGCAAGCCTAAAGTGTTGAAGGGTGATGTGCCTGAGGAGAAGGTCAAGGCTCCCGAGCCAGCACCCAAGAAGGTGGTGGTAGAGGAGGAGGAGAAGAAGGACGACGCCGTGGAGAAGGCGGCCGCGGTGGTGGTGGAAGAAGAGGTAAAGAAAGATGAAGATGTAGCCGCTGCTGCTGGTGATGAGAAAGTTACCAGGAGCCGTTCTCTTGGTAACTTGTTTAAGGAGGTATGTTTTCATGAAAATTATAACGTTAATGCAGCTATATAATGCCTGTGTATAATTTTACCATGCAAACATGGTTTTTTTATTTTTTTTATTTAATTGTGTAGCCATTAATGTAGAGTCAGAAAAAAAGAACTTGACAATTACGTCAAAAGGTGAAAAAAAAAATCATGTTTGTATCTTTTTAATTTAAATTCTTCTGATTATATTTTGTACAATGGAAATTTTAATGTCACATATGAATGAATTTAGCACCTCTAAAGACTCTAATGTTATTTTGAAAAATTATACATGTATACTGAATTTCGAAAGAAATCCACGTTTCGAAATTATGTTTTTCATGTCTCTTTGTCTTTTAAGTCTTGTTCGAATAAGAGATATCGAATTTTCCTTTCTTTTTCTTTGATTTTTGAAAAACCATGGAAAAGTCGACAATTGATTGTAGGGGAAATGGAAGATGTGGGTTATTTTAAATTTCTATTTCTCAGCAATTTAATGTATGGAGACTTTAATCTTTCTTTTCCCTTCGTACAAATTGAGAGGTAAAAATACATTTAACCCGTTGGCTTTATTACCTCTTCTTTGTCTGCTAAATTTAGTAAGTAAATGCCTTTACAATCAAGAATTTTAAATTTTATCTACTTACTCTATTAAAGTTTGGAAGATTTTTTTCCCGCGTTAATACATATCCTTTCCTATTTTGGCGGTGGAAAATTAGATGTCCTTTTTTCCCCCAAAGCCATAGAAAATACACATAAATCTAGTTAGTATACAACCAATTGCATGTTAAGGCTGCAAACAAGTCGAGTCGAGTCGAGATTTGGGCTAATCGAGCCAAGTCTCGACTAAATTTTATCAAGCTTGAACTCAAACTCAAGCTCGACGAGCCGGCAATTTAAAGCTCGAGCTCGAAAAAAATAAAAAAAATAATATTTTTTTCTTAATAAATAATAAAATATTAATGATATATATGTAATTTTACTATTAAAATAAGAAAATAAAAAAAATATATACTTAAAATAATATATATATACTTAAAATAACAAAAATAAAAAATATTATATATATATATATATACTCTAGCTCGCGAGCCTAACGAGCTTAATATTTTGAACTCAAGTTCGTGTTCGATTTCGACTCGAGCCAGCTCGAGCTCCACTCGAGCTTGACACGAGCGGCTCGATTCGTTCATAACCCTGTTGCACATGATTAGACTAGCACAGCCAATTTCTTTCTTTTTTTTTTTTTGCTTTTAGTTTCATTAGACTAATAATTGATATACTTCGGTAATTATTACCTTTGATAGTGCGTTGGTCGACTACCTTTTATCTCAGAGGATACCAATTGGTTTTCATGACCTTTTTCCTATTGTGGTTATGCCACAATTTCTTGGAATTTGAACCTAATCATTTCATTAGGATAGTGTAATTATTTGATTAATAATGGCTAAACGACTATTATTCACAGAAAATGGCTCTTAAGGTCTTTTAAGATTTTTTTGCATTTCAAGTTTAGGGTTCAAATTTTACGCCTTGAAAAATAATAATAGGGAACGGATGGAAAGGATTAGAACAAAAATGACCATCATTCAAGGTGGCCCATCTATTTCTTTAGCCTTTGTTGAATGGTCTGAGATTCTGTCTGGTTCATGCGCCTTTACCCAAAGACTCTCAATTTCTCAAACATCCAACTTGATTTTGCAACTTTATCACTGTAAATTGCTTCTTTTTCGTTGTTTGGCTATGGCCCATCAATTTTTTTAATCTACACATAACTATTAATTCCAAGAATCCTTTTGATCTGTAAAATCTTGATTGATAAGTTCCTGTTTAAGCAATATGTTACTTGCATACATCTTCATACGTATGAAATCATTAGACTATCTCATACTTCCATAATTTTTTCTGAAAATTGGAGTAATTGCCAAGCAATATACTACAAGTTCTTCAAAGTGTCAAAAAAATCTGTTTGGATTGGTCATTTTTTCAAAAACAAGTTTTTTAAATACAATACTATAAAAAAACATCTCATCCATACAATATATCAAATACTTCAAAAAAAGTTTATGGTAAAAATGTTTCAAATACACTGTTACAATAAAATTTTTCAAAAACACCCCCAAAAACAGCTAATCCAAACGGAGAAATTTTCTACCTTTTTTTGTGGGCAAAGTTTGATTAGCCTATTTTTACTATCGGGTCTTTCTAAAATTCAATAAACATGATTAATACCATGAGATCACAATATATAATAGTAGGATTTTTCATTACTCAATATGTGTAATAGTTTTTTTTTTTAAAAATTTTTGATGGTAAGATATTCATTCCCCCTTTACAAGATCACGGAGAATTTTCTGTACTGAAAGGAATGCTACTAGGACCCACTATTGGTCTCTTCTCCTTTGTTGCCCAATGAATATTCACTTGTGAAAAGAATTAATGTTCCTAGGATTATCTGTCTTTTGTTGCTTTATTTCCCTTAATGTTCCCTATGTCTTTGGCCATGTTGGACAGATCCTATTTGTCTTGTTTCTAATTTTGAGTAATTTCAAGATCCCACTTGGTCAATTCTTCAATAGCAAAAGTACAATTCATCCACTTACATTCCATAGTACATATAAAAAAACATTAAAGATTTTTTGGCTAAATTTTTGTACATAAGAATAGTATTAGGACAATTGCGCTTGGAATAATAATTAATAAATGGAATTTGAAAATTTTCTTGTAACTCTGAAATTTTATTTGCAGAACCAAGAGAGGAAAGATTCATCTGAGAATGAAGCTGTAAAAGAATCAGTTGGGTCTGAAGTGGAGCCAGCAGAAGCTGAAACAGTCAAAGAGGTCCAGCCCGAGGAGGTAAAACCAGCTGCAACAGAGCAAGTTGCTGCTTCAGTGGTTGATGCCGCTGAAAAGGAGGTCCAACCTGAGGAGGTAAAACCAACTGCAGAGGCCAAAGATGCTGTAAGATCAGATGAGACGCCTGAAGAGAAATCTGAAAAATCAGAGGAGAAGAAACAAGAAGAATCTCAACCTGCTACCGTGACAGGAAAGGATGAGATGTGAAATGGAGCAGTCTGCTGTTGTGATGAATGTTAGAATATGATTAGGAAAGCCTTGATGAAAAGTACTTCAAGGTAACAGGATAAAACAATGAATGTTTTTCGGAGTTTGTGGTGGAAAATAGTTTTGCTCAATGAACCTCATTTTCATTTTACTTTTCTGATGCAAGTTTTTGTGAATGTTCTTCGCTGTGATTGCAACTTGAAGATACTGTGGGATTAGAGATTTGTTCTCCCTGGTTACCGACTAAGCAGCCATAAACCCCAACTTTCTTTCCAGTAACGCGGCATTTTCGGGGACTAGCCTCCTTCCTTTTCCTCATGCTGACAATGAGGTTTCCCTATTTTTCTTATGTTAAACCCAAGAATACATAAGACCAAGGTGTTAAGAGTAAAATAATAAGTCCAATCTGGTAGGTAGCGAATTGATATCCAAGAATTTTAGCAGACTCAGAGTGTTTTCTCTGACCTCATCGATAAGATTTCTACATAACTTCTAGTTAGGCCAGAGTGAGGAGGGATTAAATCTTAAAAGCTGCTGTTTATCCCTCACTACCTAAGATGTATTTCAAGAAATAATCAGGGGTTTTCCTTTTCTTCCATACATAAGTCAGAGTTGATAAAAGTTTAAGAGGCATCGATAAGGATAACTTTGTGGCCTTCAATGAGATTTTGTAGCTCAGTGCTTGAGCTGAAAGAAGGAAGAACGCAAAAGCCAAACACCTAAGGCAATTGTGCAAGTTCCACAATCAAGAGCAATTATAAGTCTTCAGGATGGTTTACATTGAGAAGCTAAGAAATGTGCTGATAAGTGGCTCTTCATCTTTCGAATAACAGAAGCAGAATTCAGACCCGTTTGCTTACTGTTTTAACCATGGTTCGCCATCGCGGGTTGTGGTCGCGTCACGGTCTCAGTTGTTCCACATCCGTCGCGGCATATCGGTTGAATATCGGGTGATATGAACATTATAACACATTAAAGTTTCCAAAAATTTTGAAAAAATTACTAAAATTAGAAAATACTGAAAAAGACGCAATTTAAAAAAATATCGGAGTCGACTCGGAGTTGACTCGGATATATCGACTGATATCATGTATCACGGATTCAAATCGGTCAATATCGGCCGAGTCAGAGCGAGTCGTCGCAAATATGGTAATATCCGCGATTCGGGGATCGATATCGTACCGGTCCCTTCCGTTCCAAATACGACTCAGCCGATACGTATCGGTATCGGCCGATATGGCAAACCATGGTTTTAACAGAAAATGCTAAGACAAAAAGAGGAAAAAGAGAAGGATACAGTGGCTCAGCAATATTCAATCAATTCTTGGCAATGATGACTGAGCTTGTAAAACATGTTCATGCTTAAATTGTTGATGAACCCCATTTGTTAGATAATCAGTGCACTGCCCGGGGACAATGGGAGGAGCAGCCTGGCTACCATCAGTTACTTCATCCCTCCTGCTTTCAGTTTCTCCATCTTGAGATGCAGTTGCCTCCTTGCCTTTTCCCCAGATCACAAAGCAAAGGCCTATTGTGATGATAATGGATCCTATCAAGCTGTTATACAAGATTATCGAGGTTTAATTCAAGTCGGATATAACAGTTTGATTAAAACATAAAAATGTTTCAATGGAAAGATAGATGTGCTATAGATCATAACCTTCCCAAACACAGCTCCTCTTTTAGAAAGAGGGATCCAGCAAGGGCAGTGAATACTAGTCCCAAAGGACTGAAAGAAGACACGAATAAAGGGCCTTTCATCATTGAGCTCCAGAAAACTGCGGCCACACATAGTCCAGAACTGACAATTCCCTGCCAGAAAGATTGTACAATGAAGATTTCAGAAAGATTTCAGGTGACAAACAGTAAGACGAATTGACATTCGAAAGCCATTGCTTGCTAAGGCAGCAATACCAAAGCCATTATTGAAATGTTAGGTTATTCAAGTATGTATTTTATGACAGTGACAATCAAGTGCCTCATCAAGAAGCTTCAAAACTAGAAACCATACCAAATAAGCAACAGCTAGGAGTCTACAATCCCATCCAAGCATCCATGAAGACAATTCCCTCTCAGTACATATTGCAAGAACACCAGTCAGGATTGATCCAGTGAAACACATCACTGCAGTACTTGAATAGCATGGGTAACTATGGCTCATCTTAGTCTAATCACAATAGGAAAAGCCTTGCAGTTAGAGATGTTTTAGCTGATGAATTATTGTGCTCTATGTAATTGGAGCATAATTACCTGAATAACTAACCAAATTGCAAATGACAAACAACTCAATAAGGCCAGCAAAGAGCCTACGACATTATTAGATGGAACTGATGCATGATTGTGGAGAGGAATTATGTCAACATGCTGTGACAATATTTTGATCTTCTTCCCTTTAACAAAAGTCAGAATCATTGCTCCACCACTGCCCAAGACAGTCCCAAGAACTTTGGCTTTTCCAGCAGAGTTTCTAACATCCAATTTCTCCAACCTAAGGATTAATGATGAATAGGTGATTGTGATATTATCTTGTTAACCATAGCAGAAGAAGGATCCACATATTTGAAATTCAATTATGATCAATCTCAACACTTTTATAAGATATTACTCTGTAAAGCTCAGTTAGTGCATATTTGAATTCTGACTAACTTCCCTATGAGTTGCTGTGAAGAGTTCACTTAAAAAGTTTTATATCTCTGGCTGAGAAAATGGTAAGGAATGAGACTTTACTAGGGTTCTGAAATTAAATAAAACATTGAGATCTTCAATTCACGTTCTATTTGAATGGGTTCCAAAAGCTATATACTGCCACTTCAAACGCTATGAGAGAAAACTAATCAAGAGCTTATATATGCAGAACCTGGCAGTAAATACAAGTCTGGATAAGATCAATGTGATCAGTTGATGAAGAAGGTGCAAGAAGAAGAAAACAAATCTCTGCAAGGGTGACTGGAGATAGGCCAATCACTACATAAACTGTAGTGCAGTCCTTTCTGAATAACATATGAGCATTTTTAACAACTCAAGGCAGAAATACCTGAATATTAGGGCCAACACTAATGTGAAGCCTGGAATGAGGTTGAACATTGCTGTCACAAAAGTTGCTGATGTTAGCGACAAGCTTTTAGCGTATAAATAGTTGCCTAGCGTTGCTCTGCAGTCAGCACAGAAAGTAAAATTCTCAGTAAATTCTACTACTTGGAAATGAGTTTGTTCTTCAAATCTTATCAGATGCAAATCCACTTTATTAGATATAAATGGAAGGAAATCAAAAAAATCATTTTCAGAATCAATAAGGAAACCAGGCCTACTAGGACTTAGAAATGGTAATCTGGGAAATTCTTGATTACTTTGTTCTCAAATAAATCACCAAGGAACTAATGTTACATTTGCACAGAATTCTGTACTTGATCCAAATTTTTCATTGTTTTCTTGAGAAGTTCAGTGTGCATGCAAGAAGATAATGTGCTCATATTCTGCAAAAGCTTTGTGACTGTTACCCAAATAAAGCACTCAGGAATCCATCAAGAGCTATCATCCAGGTGAACCTTGGTCTACAATTTCTGTAAAATGAACATAGAGCTTATCAGTGAAGAAACTTCTTTCCTGTTTAATCTCGATTACCGTTTACAAAACGCTAAATGCTACATATTTCTGCACTACATGCACTAGACAGGGTCCTAATCTATGGAATGCATCCCATCAACTACTTTTCAACTATCACAGATGGAAAAGGAAACTTGAAATCTGTTGCCATCATGAAAACAAAGCACTTACATCAATTAGGGAAGAAAAGAGATCATTTTGTACCTCTCAGTGAAAAAAGCAATAGGAGCCATGAAAACTGTGGCAAACAGCAATTTGTAAAGGATTATAGTCTGGATACCCATACCATTAGCCATTGCAATTTTGTACATGAAATTAGAACCTGTAGATGCTACTTGAACTATGACCATCACCACTGCTGGTTTTAGCTCTTCTGAGATGAAGCATACATTCCTTGCCATTCTTTCTACCACAGCGTGCACTCCAAACAGAAATTGTTACGAAATACGAAACGAGATCAGTAAAATACTTTTCATCTTTTTCTAAGCCTACTTATTGGCTCCAGCTGTTTTTATCTATCAAGAAACGTACAAATATGATCTCTGCAACTAGGATATAGGTGGCAAATGCAAAAGGTAGACTTTAACATAATGATCAAAAGTCCTCATTTCGGATAACTTGGATGAAAAAGTAGAATTTCTCTAACTGATATTTACTTATTCCACTAAATATCACGCATTTACTTTTAGGCAAATTAATCACTTTCTTAAGCAAAGCAATAAGCCTAGGCAGTTGCCTTCTAATGACCCTTTTGAGTTCACTTCTCATGGTTGTTTCAAGACATCAAACGTCCATGTAAAACAAGGTGCATCAAAAATGAAATGGTAACTTCTTATTCTAGATATTTCACACAACATTTCCTCTTTTTCAAGATTCTGCGTACACGGGTCGGAACCAAGGTACTTTGTTTTTAGAAAATTATAAATAAAATACGTAGGCAATTGCAAACATTTTCACATTTCAGATGTATAGCTAGGAAAAGGCAATATTTTTACGTGGAAGTTAAAATATGCTGATAAATAGGAGTTGTAATTGCTTATATTTAGTATGTTGGTTGAGGTGTTTCAGGAAAGGTTGCTTAGCAGAACGCCTCTGGAGTGAACGTCTCATCATATAACTCAACTCCACAAATATACACTAAGTGCTAACTATAATTTAAATTAACAATTTAATAACATGCAAAATTTTAAAAGTAAATGGAAATTAAGATTGTTCATTATCTGCAGATTCATGTAGAGGTAATCGCAGCATTAGTCTTACGTCCATCAAAAACCAGGCGCAGTTACGATCCCACTTATTCAGAGAGAGCCAAAGTCTATAATTCTAATGGGTAGCTGATAACTCGTTCGTGTATTATCAATTTTGGGCACCACAAACCCGGCGAGGTGAAGTAAGATCCCTCTATTCAGCAAAAGCCCAATTCCATGATTCTACGTGCTCCAGCTGCATGGCATCCTAGTGACAATAATTCTGCTTTGCAATTTTTAAGCTTTACAAATACGAAAGGTAGGGTGAGAAATTGTGTTTTTTTTTTCCTAATAAGGGAGAGATGTAATTTAAGAAACGAAAAGAAAAAATGAAGATTAGAACCCAAAACTTTTGTATCTTGAAGTCTAACTTTAGCCACTAGACTAACGCTTCTTCATTGGAAGGGTAAGGGATTGAGTGGTACCAAGCATACCAAATTGATGCCTTGACTATTTACATGTTTGTTCCTACTTAGAAATTTGTCGATGGATATTTCACTATGAATTTGCATTTTGCTCATAGTAATTAATGCTGTTTTCCTAAATAACCTACATAATGATTTAATTATGTGCAAGAACAAAAATAATGGCAAGTAGTTTAAATTAAGGTAATTATTATTTACCATCCCATGATTTTGTCTTTTACGACATAATCCCGGCCAGTACTGGTCAATAATATTCATTTAATTCCAGTGTGGTTTGGTGCAAGGTCGAAAATACGAAAAGCAATCACGGTTGTTAAGGTTTCAGTTATATCCTCACTTAAATATACTAACACAATTAGGATCTAATCACTTTACCTAAAATGATAGGGGAATTATACGGTCAAATGCAAAATTGTAAGGGAATAAGTGGATATTTCACATTTTAGCTCTTCCCCATTTTATGCTTCCCTATTAAAAAGGGTGAAGTAGCAATCGAAAGAAGGATCCCTCAACCAAACCAAATTCTTCAAGCTATCTTTCGTTTTTGTTTTGACCTTGTTCAAGAAAATTTTCATTTCACTAACTTATTCAGGTTCTTCCTATCGGAATAAGGGGCTCAACTACGCTGTCCGGTCAATGGTCTAGATATAACCGACGAGTCTTTCCAGTTCGATCTTGGACCATTGATAGCTAGGCTGGTTGTTGAATCCTTTAAATCCTAACTAAAAAGGTAGTTCATTCTACTGTAATTCCGGATTCTTCAATTTACTAAATCATACGACGTTAAAAAGCAATCTCTAACTTGTTTAGAGATTATCTTGGTCTAGATATAATCGATTATTTTAGTTCGATCTTGGGTCATTGACAATTGGACCGGTTAGTGGATTCTTCAAACCCTAACTAAAAAGGTAATCCGTTCTAATGTAATTTTGGATTTTTCAATTTACCAAAATCATACAACGCTCAAAAAGGCAATCTTTAACTTGTTTTTTTATCTTGTGCACACTGGCTATAATTCACATCAAATGGGAATCAAATACTAAAAGGATGGCTGAGAGGTTATAATTCACATCAAATGGGAATTAAGTACTAATAAGAGTAAAGGATGCTCGACGAGACATTGGTCCAGTGGTTAAAGTTCAAATCTCAAGAATTAAATGTTCTATATTCAAATCTCCCGCCTCGCTCCTCACTTCTTGAGTTCCATCATTCCCTTAGAAAAAATTTTTAAAAAGAATACTAATACGACATAATGCTTCTTAAAGGTTCTTCGTTTTATAGTATAACTACATAAAAGAAAAATTTTATAGTATAACTATACTTGCACAAATTACGTAAATATATTTGAACTAATTAGAAATATTTGATTGGAAGAATATCTGTGGTTAATTTAACATTCTTGATTAACCTTATGCTCGTTCAAAAATAAGCTTTACTTGAAAGTTATATTATGCCAATGAATATGATTTGGAAAGTTAAAGGTTCACCAAATACGAATTTTGATAGGGTAGATCGCTCTAATTCAAGAAAAAGCGAAGAAAATTTTGTGAAAAAAATTCATTTATCATTTATAACATATTGGATAAATAACTTCAATTGTCCCTCAACTTTTACCAATGGTATTATTTGGTCTTTCGGCTTTTAAAAGTATCTTTTTGGTCCTTAAACTTTGAATTTGGTTTTAATTAGTTTTTTTTTTTTTTTTTTTTTTGTAAGTGGGGAAGGGATGGATTATAATTAGTTCCCAAGGCCAAATCTAATTAATATATTTTTACTACTAAGATTTAATTTAAAATTAGGTTGGCCCATTCAAAGTTATAGAGTGATCAAATTTCTCCACATTACTAACGAATTTATCTATCTAAAAACAAAGAGCAAACAACGAAGAAAAATGGAACAAATCAAAATAAGGAAATTCCTATTTAATTTTATTATTTGTCATCTTTTGCTTGTTGAAATTTGTTATATTCTCTGTGGCATTATTAAACAATGAATTGATAAAAAGTACAAAAAAATATCTCTCTTTTATTAATTTCCCTTGAAAATAATCAAATTCATGTTGAATTAGTTTTATGTTTCTATATGTTGCTTTCGATTTATTACATTTGAAATCAACTATTCATGATGATAGTTATAGTGACAACTAGGGAAAAAAAAAGGCACCAAAAATTTGCAAAGATTAGGTAATACTGAGCTGGTTATCAATAAAAGAACAAATATGATTGAGAAAGTTTGACTCGCGTGAGAGACACAAATATAAAAGCGCCAATAACGCTGTCAATTGAAAAAAAAAAAGTATATTCAATAATAATAAATCGAAAACATACAATTTTAGTTGTTTGAGATCCCTGAAATTAGAGGTCATGAATTCAAATCCCCTTCTTAAACCCCACCCTTGCCTCGCTAAAAGAAAAGTTTTCTGTATATATATATATATATATATATATATGTATGTATGTATGTATGTATATATGTATGTATGTATACACCTTGTACAATCATATAAGTTTTCTTTTATTATAGTTTCATTTAATATTTTGCATCCTAGAACCTAATATCTTTGTATATCTTGTATGGTTATCTATGACATCTAGGGACAAAACCAGATAATATACTCTGACGAAGCTATTTTTATACACATGCAAACTTTGCAGTCAAGACATGAGTTTTTGGAAGTTTTTTTTGGTCTTGAGGGAGGGGGAGTTCAATTCATAAAGAACACTGTTGAAAATTTTCAAAACTTAAAGGGGAAAAACATATGATTGGGAAGGACTTTGGTTTGGTGGGCGGTTTTCATAGTAGATGTGCGATAATTTGCGTCTTCCAACGTCCAACCTACCTATTGCACTTTTTCCTTCCACACCTGTCTACTATTTGGTAACCAATCCATTAGGGAATAGGGAGTCCATTTCGAAGTTTACTAGGCCAGGAGTTCCCATTCCCTAGTTTCCCGCTGGAGAATAAGATAGAAGTAAAAGAAAAGAGACGGAGTGATGGACCCTATATCCACGCTGCAGCATCGCTTTGGCGAAACAGCAGCTCAATAGTCTCCCTTCACACGCAATACTATACTGCTAGGACTAAAATTTTCTCGTTTCTTTCACGTCTAACAACTCTCTTTCCCAAATCTCCTGTTATCTTGGAGAGGAAATGCAAGTGATACCCAGATGGAGAAGTATATTGATTTTGAGGAATTCAGTGATTCAGTCAACAGCAATTGCATCAACATCAAGAACCCAGCTGGCTGATTTTCATTCTACAACAGTTAGCCTTGAGAGATGGAACAACAAATGGCCTTCTGCCGGTAAAAAGACCCCTGTGAGTATATTTCTTTAGCACCCAGAATATAAGAATCCCATTTCATATATGAGGAAAGCCCTGTTCGTTTTTCATGTTCAGAATCAAAACTTTGCTTCTTGTTATCTGATTACTTACTAATGATGGTTCTTAGCTTAGGTGGTGATGTGCTAAGATATCTTGGTTGCTTGAATATTGGAATTTTGTTGAATGTGTGCTGTTGTATTGTACATATGGAATGACAGTTATGTTGTGGTGGTAAATTGTCTTTTTTGGACTAGAACCATAAAAGGGGATGAAGGTCTCAAAATAGATTTTCAATTTTACATGTTAAAGTCTGAAATCTAGAGGTGCCAACTTGCATGGTGTAATGGCCAATTTTAGGTGACACTGGATGCTGCTTAGTTGTTTGAATCAATTTCAGTGGCCTGAGTAATGTCCAATGAGAATTTCTTTTTGTTATTTGAGTTGCACTGACATAAAGATTTGAACTTGTTCACATTTTTCGTATTTCTTTCATCTTCCTTGATTTCCAGGCGTGTATCAGAAAATGAAATGAATCTTGGTGTTTAAAAATGTTTCAGGGGAATAGTTAGCCTATTAGTATTCTTTTCAATTTTCTAGTCCATTGTGCATAGGTAGATGAATAAAAAAATCTCCAATTTTTTCTTTCTTATCATCATCTTGCAAATTTGATAATCAGTGATTAGGATGGTGGCAGATTGTTATCCTGGCTCTTCTTTTTGTTTCCACAGATGAAACTACCTTACCCATAATCACTTGTTTCATGAACTAATTTCTACAAAGCCTTTGATACTTTTTGAAACGCTTTTCAGAAGATGCCCTAGATTCTGTTTACAATGATCAGGATTGCAGCAATTATTCATAATTATTGGACCAAGATTAATGGATTTATCTTTAGGATGTCTAATTTCATATGTGTTTGTTGGGGGGGGGGGGGGGGAGGATACTTCATTACGTTAAGAAATGGCAGAGAAATGCGGTTGTACTTAGTAAGACAAGGCAAAAGACAATTAAACTTTTTGGGTGCGAAGCCGTTAATACTAATGATCATTTATTTGTCATGTATGAGCTAAGTCCATTTATCTGTTGTATGTGCTTGTGCCCCTTGGTTGATTTTAGTTGCCTTGTTTTGATGTCTATCAAGCATTCTCCACTTACCTGTTATAGGTTAGTCCTTTTTATTTGGTTAGTTTATTACTAATTTAGAAGTTTGACATATAATGTCTGCAGGATGTGAGAAGTGGCCAGAAACCATCTAAGGTAAACTCCTAAATATAACGTTTTAAAATTTCTAGCTGCTTCTCTGAACATTCAAACTGATTGTCAAGTTACCTGTTCCACCCCCTCAAAAGAAGTCTATATTTATTGGAAAATCTAAAATTTGGAATGACCGCTTTGATGGTGGGTAATTTTAGCGGGGTGTCCAACTTGTTTGTTAATACCATGTCAAAGTCAAAAGGAACACCTCAAACTTTAGTTCTGTTGTTGATAAGGAAATCTTTGATCCATTCTTTTCATGTGCAAAATGTTGTATGATGTCCTTTGACTTACCTGAAATTCCAAAAGGTGATAAATTCGATCTAATAAATTAAAATATAAAGATCCGTATTCTTTTCCTTTCAAGTTTTCTACCTAGGGATTAGGTATACAGCAAACTCAAAAGGGGGAGAATTCGCTTCTTGTTTAGGGTAAGTTACATTGAAAGTGGTGAGTCTTAACTAAACTAGTTGTACAGCTGCTGAAATTTGGTTGTAAGAGAATGTGCAAAAAGACAGTCAATGAAAGAAAAACAAGGGTGTACAAGTGTATATCTGCTTAAGCAACACTCTTTCTCCTCCCCTCTTGCATTTCCTGTTAATAGCCGTTCTCCATTTTCCTGGAAATTGATTCTAGTCCTTCACTGTTCTAACTTCATTCATCAGTTTTTTCAGTTGTGGCGAGAAGCCGTTTCTAGTTCTCTACTGTTCTTCCTTTTCTTTGACTTTGTAAATTTCAACAGGATTATATAAAATACAAAATTCGTCAGAAGCGTGCTGATACCAAGAAAGCACTGAAAAATCTACTCTTCAATAGTGGAGCCTCCAGTTCTGTATTTGAGGTAGATCCTTGGACACATGAATGAGATTTCTAACTTTTCTGGTAACTAGAAATCCCTCTCCATTGACTTGTTCTGTTTTTATGCATGTGAATCCACACTGACTTTTGTGTCAGTTTTTCATGAACACCGTGCTTGATGAATCTTATTGTTGTATGTTTACTTCCATTCAAATCATTAATGTTTCCCCTTTCTCTGTGCTACATTTGTGACTGCCTTAAGGTGGAGGATACACATTTTTTAGGTCTAAAATCCATTTTTCTTGTAGCATACACTGAAATGTTGAGTTGTAAAATTATCAGGGAGTTATACATATCTTTCAGTGTTGGCTTATCCTATACTTGTCGAATAGACTAAAATGCAAGTTGTTTTTTTCATTCACTTTTAAAAGTAGACATGTATTTGGTGCTGAGATTGCAAGGAATTATTTACATACTAGGGAGTAATTTAGTTACTTCTTAGCTCTTGGCTAATCAGACTGTTTTTGGGGATTCATCTTTTTCTTTTCATATCAGACTAGCATAGTGGTAATCTGGTTTAAATCTAAGAGCTGAAGGGTTCAGGTCATTCTGGGTTCCTGAAAGAGTTGCCGGATTGCTCTGTGAACTGACCCCAGAGTAAGGTATCGTGGATGCCAGCAACTTTCAGATGTTAAGAGTAGCGTCTGCTCGGTGCCTTGTGTAGGATAGATTGGTTTTTGTTTGTGGTAAAGAGCCTTGCTTTTTCTGGACACTCTTGAAAGAAGGTTATGCCAACGATCTGGTAACCCATGTAAACAATCTATTTAGATTTTATTTTCATTTTTTACAAGGAATAGCTTTAAGATAATCTTAGAACTCTCATCCACATTAGAAGCATTTGAGGATTTAGCTTTTTCCTATACGACACACAAGATGTATTCTGAGCATATAATCTGATGATAGTTCTGGTGAGAAGATCCGTGTCCTTTCCTGCTCTTGTGTCCATGCTTCACTTTTGTTATGGATCATCCTTCCACGTACTTCAACATTGACTGCATGGAGCAGGTTTTTAGATTTTGCACCAAACATACTCAGAATTATGGGTCAGCCAATTAAATGAGAGTAGAAGATATATATAATCATATTCTTGCTTCCTTCTGCACTTAGATTATAACTCTTTCCAATCAAATCCTATATCATATGACACCAGGATGAAACCAAATGTCGTCTTCTTCAATGCACAAGAAGGAAGATGGGGAAATTTACATTCATCTTTCCCTTCTTTACATCATTGCTGAAGAGAGCTATAAATATTTTAATACTGGTTAACTATGAAGACCATCTCTTGTACTTCAAAAGCTGGTGAAACTGATTCATTCCTCATCATAGATTGCAGACTGAAGAAGTTTCTGCGAAGAACATGTGGGGTACTATTAGAATTACAAGAGGGGGTTAGCTTCAGGTTAACTTTGACATTTGCCCGACTGCATCAGTGTTTGCTAAAGGTGATATATCATCGCCAATTGATAAAGAGAGGGGGTTATCTTCCTTGTCTTTTTTCATCTAGATGGCATAGTAGGAACCAACATGAAACAAAGAAACTAGAATTTGCAAAAGCACAAAAAATTCCTTGTGTAGAACCCATTTTTAAGTTCATTAGACTCCGTTACTAGCTTCAAAAGGGGCTAATTATACCACCACCAATTTTGAATCTACACATTTTATCACCGAATTTTAATTTTACTATGGCTGCTGGAAAAGGTCGTACAGCTTATATTTCAACTCATCTGCCTTGGAAAGTGGGGTTGTTTATCCAAATATTGATATTTTTATTGGAAATTATTGAAATATTGTTGGTTTTATTGATCTTTATAAAATCTCTTAGAAATCAATTTCCTAGCAATTGACTTCTTCTTTCCCTATGACATTTGTTCTTTTTCAGCAAATCTTCCTCTTCTCAATTTCGAGGAAATTGACTTCAAAGTTCATTCCTAGAAGTTGTTTTTCCTATCTTGTGAGAATACCAATTTAAACCAGCTATATTTGTTTAATTTACGTAAAGAAAAAATAGCATGATCGAGGTAAATGAACCTTGGATATGTATTTAAATATTTATATATGGTCTCAATAGTGCAACTTTTGGTAAAGTTACTTTTTATTTTTATTGCCTAGCCAAAAACCTTATAGCAGACATGAAAATATTGCATGACCATGAAATCTGGATTTCCTTTCAAACAAAAAAATATCTTGGGTGTATTATGCGTACATGGCACAACAGAGATGTTTAAGGCCAGATTGCTTGCTTAGAGAATTTACAAAGTTGCTAAAATGAGTTCTCTTGTTCACCTCTTACTTCAGGAATGGATATCTGTCACATTATTGATGTTCTGAATTATCCTCTTCACTTGTCTCTGTTCTCTTCTTTCTTTTCATAGTAGTACTCAAACTTGTCAATTTTCCCTCTTTGTAAAGCCCAAAAGCTATCTTTTTGCTAACCTTTACAGTATTGTTTTTCATTTTAATGTGTTAGTTTTTACACTAGTGATTATAGATACTCATTACCAATGGTCAATTGCTTCTATGATTTTCTCTTAACAACCCAGGAGACATTTGCCGAAACAGATACAACATGGGATGTGGATGAGGAAGAACCTTTGGACAAGAATGACCAATCTAAGTCTTCTCATGCTGCACGTCGTGCTGCTAGAGCTCATCATAGGAGAATGAAGCGTGAGTTTCTATTTTATGGCCTACTTTTTGATGCCATGCGGGGCATTTGGTCTTAATAGAGTCCTCTATCTCTCTTTCATTGTGTTGCTCTGTAGCATACATACATCATAGACATCTTATTAGGTTGCTCTGGAGCATACATACATCATAGACATCTTATTAGATGTGATGAAAAAGAGCTGTTGTTTGTACAAAAACATGCTCTGTATTATCAACGAGTTTCACTTTGGACACATTTTCCCCATCTTGAGCGACTCTTTGTTTTCCTTGCATTTGTATTTTGTTTAGTTCTTCTTTTTTAGGAAGGGCGTTGCTTACAGGAAGCGTATTGACATTCCGACAAACTAACAACGTGCTGCTGTATAAGTAATTTTATAATATTGTAAACACGAAACCAGCAGACTAGTATTTTATTGCTTGTTTATCACAATGGGTTTAAGGTGATTGTCCTAATGAAAGCATGATAGACCATGATATTTACAGAAAAATTTCGTAGTATCTATTCATTCCTTTCTTGTTTAAAATGAAGACCAAGCCCTTTCCATTTTCTCATGCTTAACAATTTTCCTGCATCTTCAGGTAAGTTAAGAAGAGAGAGAAAGCATGAAGATGTTGATGATCCAGAAAATATTTTCCAGGCATCTTTTGGGAAAAGGTGGTGTAGTTGGTCTTATTGGAGAGAGCCCTCTTATCAGAGTTTGGCAACTGGATTTGACTTTAGAGAACATTCCAACTGGAGTTCTAGAAGACCCAGAGAATCAGATATTGAAAGTGAGGCAGAGTCTGATACTGAGCCTTGCATTGACAGCACAAATTCTGATAGAAAAGTTCTTGGTTTGCCCCTGAAAGGTCCTCTGCAGATTCAGGATGTTAAGAATGCGTGAGTTCTTCAAGAGAGAAGTACTCTATGTTCAGTATAATTTACGATTAGTATACATGTATGTACAACTTGTTAAATTGTTGAAAATTTTCTTGATGTAGTTTTCGCTTGTCAGCTCTCAAATGGCATCCCGATAAGCATCAAGGCCCTTCACAGGTAAGTTTATTTCTTGTCTATTGATTGTCTATTATCACCCGAAATATGCACATGCATTACTTGTGTTTATCGTGAAAGAAACATGTCATACTTGTGTGACAGATTTAGCATTGCTGTAAATCAGAAACTGGAACAAATTCAATACAATACAAATTGGAAGAAGGTTGAGATAGTCCCCTTTAGGTTTTTAGAAAGGGAGGGCCAGAGAGTGGGAGGAAAGAGGAAGCAATAAAGGATAATTGGGCTGCGAGAATCTAAGCTAATGCTAAGAAGAGGAAATTGTACATTTACCTTGGGCTATATATTTCTCAAGTTACTGCTATGAGTAATGAAACTCTGTTCAATCATTTTAGATTGTTGTTGGTTTTGTCATTTTTGAGTATTATTTCTTCTGTGGTTGTTAATCTGGAAGAGAAGTTCCTTTAAGCCCTTCTTTACCCTTGTTGTGTGCAATATGGGCTCCCTGCAACATGATTATCTACTCTGTTGCAGGTAGCAGCGGAAGAGAAGTTTAAACAGTGTGTAGACGCATACAAGTCATTGTGCAGCTCACTCTCAACAGCTTGAGCTTCAAAATTTTCAGTCCATTTTCCTCTCAATTATTGGGGATGATAGGTGGAAGAGACAGGTGGGTTCTTCCTTGTGTTTAGTTCTGACTGCCCTTTAAAGAAAGCCAATTAAATATAGAAAATAGGCAATTAGTATTTTAGTTCACCCACGATACAAAGCTTCATTGCTAGCATTGTAACTTTTGTTTCTCACTAGAGTAATAAAGATGGTTGGCCATTTTTGTGTCAACAATATTGTTAGGTGGAGTAAAGGTTGTATCATTAATCTTTTGCTAGAAACCAACCAAAAGTCAATTGGGATCAATCCACAAAATATAAAGTGCTTTTCTTCTCTTCTCTCTAAAGCAACTGGCAACTAATTCATGGTTGGATAAGATATTGAGGGCTCTTGATGGAGAAAAATGACATATTGGTTATGTTTTACATTGACAAGTTCATATGAATAACTCCCAAAGTAAATGGTACAGATTGCCTGATTAGGTCTTAAACTCTTGAGGGAATGAGAAAATGTGGGTATAAAATGGACTGGTGAAGCAAATGTACAGCTCAAGATGTGTAATATCAGCATGGGAGAATGTTTTGCTTCTTCAGTCCAAAATATTCAGTGTGACAGCAGCTTGAAAGAGTGTCTACACATTCTGTCCAAGTTCAACTTTATTGGTTCAGAACATGAATATGTTGCTTTCTTAATGTTTATCATTAATTACAACAGCATACATTATACCTTTCCTCAGCTATTGAAGCCTTTGGGCATCATGTTCCTCTGTTGAGGTGTTGCAACTTTATGCAGCTGCATTATATACCCAATATATAAGCTGCAATAGGCAGTGAAATATGTACAACATATGAATAAAGTTTTAGAGCTGAGACATATTCAACTCTTATGGGATGCAAGTATCTGTTGTAAAACCTCAAAACTGAATCTCTACTTGGTAATCTTATTCCACATGTCCTGGCACCTTTGGTATTTGGTTAAAAAAAAAAAAAAAACTTTCAGCAGATGACAGAAATGCTAATCCATATTTGATCTTAGCAGAAGTCAGAAATTTGTCTACGCTGCTCAGCAATTTACTGTCAACTCATAGAAGATGACAGGATGTTGTATATATTGAAGTAAGTTTGAACTTGCCAAAAAGAAATAAAAGGGATGCTTGTATCAAGAAAATCTAAGATGGGCATTGATACTTGGTAGCGGGAAAACATGTGTAATTAATATCATATTTACATGAGAAAATGGCCATTTAAAAATGCATCTCATATTTACATTGAAAAAGTTTCATTTTGTCGTCAACCTTTTTATTTTAACTGTGCCAATGACATTATTGATGTTAATATCATACATGTTTCTTGAAGTTTTGGTATTGAGACTTCGCTATCCAAACCTGAACATTTCCATCTGACTCGAAACATTTTTTATGTTGCCATTCAAAATTTAACACCAAAACCACAAAATTTTTTTTTGATATATATATATATATAAGTAAAAGTTTGGATGAATTCGACTTAGGTGTCAAACATATATCCGAAAGCACATGTCACTTATGGGGGGATTTTATATAGATCATCAATTAACATAGTTTTCATATTGGTAGCGAAATTCTCGAACACCACTCCCACCGTTTTTTAAGAAATAAGAAAATAATCCGTCCTTGCTAAATTGAACAAACTTGTGTTCGCAGTGCAAAAGTAACAAGGTCTGGTTTAAACTTGCACCTTTGGTTCATTTATGCTGCACCCAGACATCAATGAGCCTTTACAGACGAATGGCCCATCAAACCAAACCCCATTTTTCAGTAATTTCTCCTTCTACCCCACCAAAAAAAGTTTTTTCTTTTTCCAAGTAATCATTTTTAGCACAGATGATATGAACAAAAATTTTCGCAGCACTAAGCAATATAAATGTGTATTTATAAAACAAAACATTTCCACAGAATCAGCCAAAGGAGGAAAAAAAAAAAGTAATAACCAAAATCCTAAAACAGATAAATAATAATGATAATAATAATAATAATAGAGGAAAGTTAATTTTAGGCTCTACTGAAGCTAGAAGCAAAGAAGAACAACAGAGGAAGACACCATAAACCCATAAATCAAGATCAAGAACCCAAAATGCAGAGCCCAGTTTCTCTTAAACTTGCCAAAATAACTCTCCGGTGGTTCTTGATAAGGCACTTCCAATTCATCTCCATACTCATCAATTACCCCACCACCACCTCCGCCGCCGGCGCAGCTGCTGATTTTCATCCTGAGCTGCCTGAGCCTGTCAGTAGCCAAGCCAAGAGTCAGCTTGTGACACCTCCTCTGATACTTGAACCCATTGATGCACCTAAGAGTCTGAGCCACGGAAACATAAAAGATCAGATGAGCTAAAGAAAGCAATCCAATGGGTACCCAACAATGCCGGCATTGGAGCCTTGGGGACTGGGATTGAGCTAGGAAGACAAGACCCAAGAAAAGGAAGAAAATTTGGAATAGTTTCCAAAGCTCCTTTTTCTGGACGTCTACTGCTCTTTTCTTCTCGAGGGTCTTCTCGAAATGGAGTTGGATTATGGTGTTTAGTGCTTGCAGGGCTGCTTCTTTTGGGATGAGATTGTGGTGGTGTGCGGCAGCTGTGGGGTCGTATTCCGCCATTGCTGGTGGAGCTGAGTGGTAGTAAATTGGTTGTTTGCGGGAAGGGACGGCTGGGAGATTTGTGGGCTGTGGCCAGTGGGGCTGTTTTGGGGTACGAACCAACTTGGCTGGAATATCAAAGGATGCCATGCTACGTGCAAATATATTATGTTATTGTTTATCATTATTATTATTTGGAAAAACCTCCCACATACTATTACTCCAATTGCAGTTTACACCCTTAAAGATTTTTGTAGGAACATTTATATTGATTCACATCTTTTTCTATGAATTAAATTAGCAATTGACTTGAAGCGTGTGAGGTGCAAATTCAATCTCTGAAAAACAATTTGAGCATAATGTGCCTCGTTTTTAACGACCCTCTGTTTTCTTTTTCAACAAAATAAGTTACCAGTGCATTTTTCGTGTTTTCTTTAACGAAATAAGCTATTCATATCTTCCTTCCACACAGACATAAAATTTACGACTAAATCTCACAAATGTTTAGAAAAAGGAAAGGCAAAACAATAAAAATAAAAATAAAAACCAAATATAAAAATCCGCTAACCTCTCTCTTTTTCCAATTTACTTTCTTATTTGGACAACAACAATACAACCGACAAACTCTATTAGTACACATATAGAATCATCCTTTCTTATTCGTGTTTGGTTGAGGCCTTTTTGCAGAAAAATTAGTAGGCACACAATTAAGGAATAGTTTTGATGTCCTAAACAAATTATACCTTGCCCATTTTTAGTCAAAAAATTCAGAGGAATATTAATTACAAAATCATAGGAAAATGACTACAATGCAAAATAAACAACTTCAAGAAAACTAAGAAGAACAAGTGGTAAAACATCCATAAATTGTTCTTAGATTCTCAAAACTACATATTGGAAGAATAAACAATATTAAAAGACAACCTCCAAGGCAATAGTGGTGTCCCTCTTCTCCTACCAAATCCTCTTCCACTCTTTCTATTTTGGTTTTCTTCCATTTCTTTTCTTTTTTTATGGGATTTTTTTTGAGGTTTTTTTTTTTGTCATGAAGAGAGATAGTTTGATGATTTAGCGTAAGTTAGTTATTTCCTTGATTCATGATGGATGGTGGTCACGTTTGTGGAGGAAGGAGATGGCTAGAGGCTTGAATTAAGGTGATGAAAATGATGAGAATAGTGTTGTAATACGTCATTGGAGCAGTTTTTGATTGTTTATGAGAAGAAAGAAGAATGATCAAATGATGCATTTTAACTAGCCATTCAACCAATAACATGGAGGCCACACACCGGTATTTTCATCAACAAAATGCACGGTCAAATTAACACATTATTACCATTATTTTTTAAACTGAGTTGAGGGTGTAAACTGTAAAGTGCATATAAAATCTTTGAAGGGATAATCTGTAACTTTGGTAACAGTCTGTGGAGTTCTTTTGCAATTAACTCCTGTACATTTTTTCCATAGACTCCTGTACATTGAGTTATAAATTTTTGAAAAATGTATTGTATTGATTTTTTCAACGGTAGGGAAAGGAATGTGGGCCATAATGCATTGAGAGTGGGTGTCAGTGTCAGGCGAAAGAACAGTACTGAAACGCAGATCAAACCAAATGCGGAGAGGAGACCAAAAAAAAAAAAAACAGAGAATGGTGCTGGGTGCAGTCAAAGAAACCTGCATGAATTTCAAAAATTTCTTTATCGTTTTCTTCTTCTTTTGATACCAGTCCAACGAGTCAAGTTCTTATGGTTATAGGCTATAGGGACAAGAGACATGTGATAATCATTTATCCGCTTGTTGAACGGGTGCTCGTAGCTACTCGTTAAAATATGTATTTCGGATGATATATTTTTCAAACTATATTATTAATTAAAAATTAATAAGTATACGTAAGGATAGATAAAATTTAATAAGAAAAGTATATAAATATAAAAGAGAATAATAATTATTAGTACGTGTATAAAGAGTACTCCTTAGAAAAATTCAATTGTTCTTACCTACTTGGAGAAGTGGAGAGTATCAGGATAGAAATGAAATAGTGAAATTTAAACTGCCAATTTAGGATGAGAAAATTGAATACAAGCCTGAACAGTTGTCAGTAATAACCGCTCGAAATAATGTAATATTTTTTGGACAAAGTATAATTCTCCGTGAATTATTTATAAAAGTTAACAACAGAGATATAATTATTACATATAAGATCCACATGAATAGTAAATAGAATATCCATATGAACAGTAATAGAATATCAAACATCTATTATATATAATAGATAGATAAAATTTTTTTATAAAATTACAAAATATACAAAAAAAAAATATTACACTATTCAAGTCCTTCCCCGCCTATGAGAAAATCAGTTGGATTCTTGATTATGCAAGTCATAGTTGTCATTACTTTTGGCACGTTTTCACAGTTGCATTATTGTTTGTACACTTTCATCATTGCAAAGTCCATTGGAAGTATATTCGCATTTACAACGAATTTTGACTATTTGTGCCGCAGCCCATATCCGTTGGCTTTTTCTAATGTTCAAATTTTGAGTAAGGAGAAGATATTAAGGTACATGTCATGCATTATATAACAAATTATACTTGATATGGAAGATATTCTTAGAGTTTCAATATTGTGATTAAGTTTATCATTTTTTAGATTTGTTGTTTCAAATCTATGTATGTACGTTAAGTTGATTTTAAAATATATTGTTTGATGTACTTACTGCCATGAGTGCAGATATTGGAATGAAATCATCCTTTTTATCTAAAAAAAAAAAAAAAATTATGCAAACAGTTCGTTTAACTAATTAGTCATGTTATTAATTAAAACTAATCCTTTTTTCAACGAAAAAAGGTGATGTTTATTAAAATTTGACATGATAACTAGCATCCAATTTTACTTTGGATGCAAAATTAATATGAGGTTTCTTGGCCCCTTGAAATGATGAACCGGAAGTGAAAAAAGATTCTTTCCTAAGTGACCCGAAAAAGGTTTTTTTTTTTTTTTTTTTTTGTGTTCTGATTTTGAAAAGCAGCGAAAGTGTAAAAAATGTTCATCATTGCTTGGCCGAACCTCCAACTTTGCCGAGGCAGTAAACGTCGGGTTATAGGAATCCTATCGTTACAGGAGTCCCCTCCCCCTCCCCTAAATTAGATTAGATTAAATTATAGAAATTCTATCGTTGCAACAAAAAAAAAAAAAAAAGAAGTAAATGTCGGATGAAACTCGAGCCGTTATATCCGGCTTCGGAGTGGACTCTATTGCTTAAGCCTTAAAGTATCTACTGGATCCATTCAAATCCGGGTCACATTATTGCATTTTCAAACTGGCAAACCTTTTTTTTTGGGGTAAGTAAGAATTTATTAGCAACTAAGAACCAAAATAACATACAAAATACGTTTCAAATCAATAACTCTTACTTACACAACTTATATATGATGCTGATGCTAATTCCACAACGGTCTGAGATACTTTGTGTACTGAATGCAAATGGAGTAGCAGCAACTAACACTAAAATTTCAACTTGAATAAATGTTCGTTGGTAACAACCCAAAAACCTTTGTAATCATCTATTAGTATCTGTCTTCTTGACTTTTTTGAAAGAGGACAATCTGCATTTGACTGCCTCAAGGATCTCTTCTTGAATAACTTTTTGTATCCCTGCATTCATTTTCGAATTGCCTTGCATTCCTTTCTTTCCAAATGCAATAAACAACAGCTACTAGCAAAACTCTGCCTTGGGTTTTAGCAAGAGATTTGCCTTTTAAGTTAATTCCAATCCAGTCAATCAATTTGCTCCAATTGGTCTGAGGCCATTGGGCAGCACATTTGGATTTGAAAAAACTCCAAATACTATTAGTCACAGAGCAATCAAAAGACAAATGACTGTGGTTTTTGAGGACGACCATCCCAGCTCGGCTATATCGAGTTCAATCCTTTATTATTTGAGACGGGTCGTCACCAGTTTTGGTCACCCCGGCTAGATATCACATGCGGGTAACCGAGGTAACTCCCACACCCACTGGTACCTCTAATTGGTACTGTGCTTGACACGACATCCGAGATCTTATCTAAGAACCTAACACTTGCATGGCGGACAAGACATCTGACAAGACTTGTCTACTGCTCCGTCCTGTCAAATCAGACTGGACACGCTCAATCCCTGCCAGGTTTTAGGGAGTTGGAGCCTATTATTCCTTCCTCCAACTTGTCCCCTATAAATACCACTCTCCCTCATTCAGAAAAGGAAGGAGGAGAAAGATAGCAAGAGCTCTATTATTTTCATTCCCATTACTCATTTACCAGTAAACTAACTTAATCATTGGAGTTATTCCGGGGGAAAAAAGCCCCGTTTAGTGTGTGTATCAGGAAGAGTACATCACCAAGTCCCTTCGTTCAAGAAGATGACGTATTAGGTCAGCTCGACTTGACCGTCCAAAAATCACCTCTTCAGTTTTCAATGTGAAGTCTACAGAACGTGCAACTCACATTGGAGACAATTCCCCAACTAATTAGTCTATCTTGAGTTGAGAATCTTTGCTGGATAATCAACCATAGTATGAATGCATATCTTGGTATGGTATTTGCCCACACAACCTTTGCCCAAGAAGAACAAGGCCGTCTAATTCTCAATGTTTCCCAAGTTTGCTGGATAGAAAACTCAGACTTGCCCCACAAACTTTTATCTTTCCTGACGAGGTTTAGCTTCAGACTAGGTGGAATAGAGGAAATTACCTCATGACATAGCCAATAATGCCTACCATGGCAATTCAGCCATCTCCAATGTTCCCCGAAAATAATATCACTGACCATGAATGCATCACTTATAGATAGATTTCTTACCCAAACTTGATAGCTGAATGAATGCATCACCCTTAGACATACATATTGAACCTCCGGGAAGCCAATTATCATACCATAGTGATGTATCTCTACTATCTCCAAACACATGAAAAAAGTGATTTGTCACTCTATCTCTCAGTTTTAATAATTTCCTCCATATCCAAGAACAATCATAGGATATTTTTATGGTCCAAATACTCCTACCTTTCAAGAGATAAGAAAAAACCCAGGTTATCCAAAAAGACGAATTGTCTCTCTTCAAGATCTCCACAGCTATTTGCAAATAGCTGCAGGATTCCATTCTTCAATTCTCTTCAACCCCAGCAATTTGCAAATAGCTGCAGGATTCCATTCTTCAATTCTCTTCAACCCCAGGTCGCCTTCTTTTTTTGGGGTGCAAATATCTTCCAAAGCTACCTTAGCACCAGAATGCTTAAGATCCTTGCCCTTCCAAGGGAAAGATCTCAACACACTCTCCATTTGTTTAATGATTTTTTCTGGAAGGATAAAAGTACTTGACCAATAAACTTGCATGGAAAACAGAACAGAATTGATAAGCTGGACTCTACCTGACCAACATACTCTTGCCATTTAAGTATCGTGTTTGAGCAGAGAATATAATTGACATTCATTGCTTTCTAAGGCTATTTGCAGTATATTTATATTCAATTCCTGATCGAATTCGAAGAGAAAAGTCTTGATTTGACTCATTTGCTATATCGAATAAGTAGATCCAGGTCCAATCCGGGAAATCAGAATTGAGGGAACGCCATGAAAGTCAATCCAATTAGATATTATACTTTTTGCTTTTGCCTTACTTTCTTTTGTGTCCAGCAACAAAATTAAAATGCCTATTTTTTTTAAAAAAAATAAAGTTACGACTAACTCAATGCTGACCGTTTAAGCTGGTTTAATTTGATGTTTTAAGGGAGTAAAACTGACCAACCTCATAAGCTTGTTTTCGATTCTTAATAGCAGAGTTAAAATTCGAAAGTAACTATTTGGTACTTATGGTTTTCAATTTTTTGGATTAAAAAGAAAAACCAAAATCGAGTTTTGGGAAATAATTGAGAGTAGAAATTAGTTGACATTTTTGGAATAAAAAAAAAACTAAAATCAAGTGTGCAAAATGATTGGAGAACAGTGTAGCTATATTTATGTGCACTTCTTTAGCTGCCTCCACACCTTGGAAGTCACCCTACTCACAACATATTAAGGGCAAAACTTTGAGAAAAGAAATGCATTTGTTTAGGATTGCATACGAGTTGAATGAAGTCAAGTTTTGATTAAGCGAGCCGAAATGAACCCATTTTACTATGTTCAACATGGAAATCAAATACTATCATCAATAAGCACCTTGTAGAACTTAGAAGAAATCAAGAGTAATACTGATCAAGAAAGTTTCGACTTACTTCACTGCTATTGAAACAGAAATCAATTACTAAATGCAAAAGACAAAAATTGAAATATACCATTCTACTACCAAAGCTTATATATGTGTGTGTGTGTAGCCTTATTCTGCAGATCTATTGGTGTTCGGTAGAAATTGCCTCGAGAGTTCCTCAACTACCATTTTCAGCAAACTCAAGAAACCTCTTCCTATGTTCATAATCCCTTATTATAACCTCCCTCCCGTTTCTTTTCTTTATAATTTGAATTCACTTTTCCTCCTTAACCTTCTTCCCCCTTGCCTCTGCATGGTTCCTTCGAGCAGTCTTGAAAGTAATTAATCTTCAAAAAATGATCACCCTATGATCACGAATTTTTATTGGTACTACTGTGGCTAGTTTTGGTGATTATGCATTTCTCTGTCTTGGCACCTTCATCCAAGTCAAGAAACACGCCAGCTTGCTTAAATGGTCTACGCTGCATTTTTGCAAACTGTAGCCTGATTTGAACTTCCAGGATCATATTTTCTCGGGTAAATTTAAGATGGCTGTCTCACTTGCCCCTAACCCTTCCTTCAATCCAACCCCCGGTAATAATTTTCATGTGGTTGTAATTTTCAGATAATTTTGTTGTACTCATCAATTTTGTTAATAAACACTAATTCAATGCATGAAAACACTTATATCCATAAGTGTGCACCCCAACAATCACACTAATTATATCAAAAGTTACCGGAAGGAGCCCCAATCCCAACAAATATATGGCAAAGTGAAAGAGAGAGGATGCAACATCTTATACCATCCATCATACAGGTATTCTGGATTTTGAGGTGATATTGAGATGGCCCAATATTTGAATTTGAATTATTATATAGTCCATCATTGACAACTTGTACATGATTTTCAATGCAATATGTAGCTTCCGCAATATAGTGATCTATATTTACACTACTATCTTCAGTATGATTTACATTAGGCAGCAAAACTCATGAATTGGCCCGGTCTGCTTGAGCTCCATCAACGTCAAGCTCAAGCAGCTTGAACTAGCCTTAAAGTTGAGTTTGAATCCAAATATACTTGATTTGAAGGTTTGTCGAACCTAATAATATACAATTAGGCGTGAACTTGACTAGGTTCAAACTTGGATTCGGATTCAAGTTGAAATTTTACTAGGAGTTGACTCAAGTTTAAGCCTAGTAAAATTAAGTTGAGTTTATCCGATTAGCCAAAACTCGATTAACCAGATTCATTAGCAACTCTAAGCAATAGTGTTTCAATTCTTTAAAACAAGCATAACAGTTATGGCACTGTTGCACCCTTTAGTCGTCGTGGTCAACCTCTCTGCACTCTGTGCCGGTTGACATAGGGGTTTTTTTTTTCTGGGGTAGAAAAGGAGGGGACTTAATTGACTTGGGGCCTTGGCACTTTGTGCCCGTTGACTTGGGTCTCTATTGTTCTGTTCTAAAGCAATTCATTTTGATGCTGTCAGACTGTTTTTCTTCTTTGACGAACCCTATCTAGAAATCAAAATTGTGATTGGTTGCAACCATCGTTGTGGGCCTTTTTTTTTTTTTTTTTTAAAAGCTAACTGTCGTTGTGGGTTTAAAAGGAATGAGAAAAATAAACGCACTATAATATTAATCTAGAGATTTTTTGAATTCAAATTTCTTTTTGCCTTCTCATTTTTTAAGTCTCACCTCTCATTGCTAAAACAATTAAGTAAATTTTTGTATTCTCTTGTTTACTATCTGTATTTACTATTGTCTCCTTCAGACAAAGAAACTAGTAGTAAAATAAACTCCAGCACGTTATGTCGTGCTTAACAGCGTTATCATGGATTGATTTTGGTCCAGCCTTCTTAATAGAAACTGGAAGACATTGTGGTAGATGGTAGATGATGATGAAAGAAATGCACCCAAAGATGTAACATTAAAACCGAAGATACCTAAACGAGAACAAGGGGATCCACCTTCTTCTCTTTCATGAGGCTGAGATTGCAGGAATGGATCAATCCTAACTGGATTAGACTTTGTGTGATCCCAATTTCGGAAGGTCCAGTTGTATCGTCCCCACTGATGTGTGAAAGTCAAAGTTTTCGGGCATTTGATCTTTGTTGCAGAACATGCTTAGCAAACAAATTGTGGTTGTTTACTTGTTGCATGTGCATGATCAGGATGTATGGTGATTGTGTTGTTTAGCACATATTTTCAAGCCTTAGTACCTTTTTGTGTTTTCTTGATGCAGTTAGTAAAGAGAACAAGCAAATTTTCTTTATATGAGTTGTCTTTTTTTTAATAACAATAGAATGAATGACATTACTTCAAACACTAGAATCATTATATAAGTTGCTGTCCTTTGAGTTCCAGTTTTTAATTTGAATTGCAAAAGCTTTTTTAGTTTGTGTTTTTATTCTTATTGCATCCACGACAATCTCTTCTAGTTATAATTTATAACCACTCCTGATTTAAAGATTACAAACCAGTTCAATCGAGTTGAAATTTAATCTAATCGAGTTGAGCTCAATTTCAATGTAAAGGTTGTGTTCAAGTTTGAACTCAATTTCAATCTAGTCGAGCTTAAAAAATTATTATTTTTATGTTTTAAAAATAGATAGAAATGGACATCTCACGCTAATAAATAATAGAAATATTAGGGACATGAATGTAATTTCACTACTAATAAAGTAAGAATAAAAAATTAAAAATATATTCAAGTCGGCTCAACTCAATAAGCTTGTCCAACTAGTTCAAGTAGTTTTGATCAAACCGGCTCGATTGTTTTCCGGCCCTACTCTTATAGTAGCATCATGTTTAGTGTCTGATGTCTTGGGAGTCACATGGATAAAATTTTGATATGTTAAGATCTGATTGAAACGAGAGTTCGATATGTCTAAAATCTAGATAAGCAAAGATGTTTGATATGTCTAAAATCTAGAAATAAGCAAAGATGTTAAGTAGGCAGTTTACTTACTCACATCCAAATACAATTAGTGATTGACAATTACATGTGAATTTCAAAATTACAGCGTTTGTGACTTCGCTAAAACCCAAAGATAGAATAGAAGCAACTCCCATTGTCCCCTATCTAGAGCATCACCCATGTGGTTTTCCCCTGATCAGGGGAAATTGTAACATTGTTGAGTAGAAAGACATAAACTATACTGAATGGTCCATTTCCTCTTCGGTTTGGATATACACATTCAGTTGTTGATCACCCTACAGTTGGCCCGAATCTCTCCAGCATCTCCAGTCAGGACACCAATCTGACCCATTCTGACCATTGCATCAGCAAACTTATTTTCCCAAAGAAGAGGGTTTTGAGCATTTTGAATCACTTGATTTGCAGTTGAGGGATTTGTCAAAAGAGTTTGGTCGGAAGTGAACAAGCCTCTGTTGGCTAGAATGTTATCATAGTAACATGTATCCATAATGGTTGGGGTGGAAGGGTCCATTGGCACCACTAAGTTAGGATTGCTTATGCTGCCTTGAGGGCACTGCTGTGCTAGCTGAGCTGCATATGATGGATCCATACTCGGATCCTGTGTCGTAGTGGTGTTGAAGTTGAATAGTCTGTTGCTGAATGAAATGCAATGTGATCGCCCAATGGTGTGTGCTCCTGATCAAGTAAAAGTTAAACTTTCAAATCATATACCTCAATTATACATCGTGTGCTTTTCGGTTATGTTGAAATTGATGTCCCATGTCTTACCTGAAAGCGTTACCATTTCATCAGGCCGAAGTCCCTTATTTGCAAATGCTTGAATGAGTTGGTTGACACCAAGGGCAGGAGATGGCAAGTTTGCTGATGCCTCTCTGGATGATGAGATTCTGCCGTCTCTTCTTCCTGCAGGAACATCGTAGCCAGGCCCTCCTGTCTGCAGGAAAATACAAATTTTATGTTCTGTGCTTTAGGATGACCAAATATGAAAGCTGAAGAAGAATTATAGGTCTCACTATTTCCACACTGTCCCTTGCTGCATAAGCAAGTATATCAGCACATGAGACGATTCCTGGACATAAGAATTCGAGTCTACTTTTTGCATCGTCAATGACTTCAAAGCCTCGAAGACTAGGATTATTTGCTGGTGCATCTTTCTCTGCTTGATTTGAAGGAGTGGAATCAATAAGCACCGATCCGTCACATCCCTGTAGAACAACAAAGAAGACAGACTAAAGGTTATGAATCCGGGATCCAAAACATGATCACTGTCATTAGCTGAGGAGATAATTCGCTTTCTAACAATCCAAGTATCTTGCGAAAGTAAAGTTCAAGTTAGCGATCATTGATCAACTTACTAATTCAAACAGCTCTAGTTTGTCAAATGCCGAATTTTGAAACTTAAATGCTGGAAAGGATTAAGTGACAATCAGCTCTACTCACCCGAACAAAACAATCGTGGAAATGCATCCTAACTAGGCCTGCAGCGACTCCCCTGTCAAGAATGAACGCATCCCTTACTTCTTCTTTGATCATAGATTCTACAAAGTCACACACTCCATTATAAAACCCCACTTGGAGCTGAGCATTTAAGGGAATTACACATTGGTATACCACTAGAATAAAAGTTGACAATATAAAACTTAGCTTATTTGAGGCCATTATTGCTGTGTCTGCAGGGTTATTGGTCTCATAATTCAGATACTTATAGGGAATTTAGTACAGTATCATGCTAATTACTATTTACGTAATTTGGGCTAATCAGCCTATAGTATTTTTAATCTTATAATGCGATGTTAAAAGGCAGTAAGCTGTAAAGTCGCTTTTCCTTGGTTACATGAAAATCAGCAAAAGTGTTCTTATTGAGAAGAAGATGCAAAACAACTGGAGTGGGGTCTGACCACAATTACTCGTATATCTTCCTGTTAATACTATGCTAGATCCTAAAGGCCCTGTAAAGGGGGGCTGTTTAAAAAGGTTTATGCATCAGCTATTTATCAAGTCCAATTGTGTTGACTTCCATGAGAAAAATCCAAGGATAGTGGTTAAAGATGGAAAGTTCTTATCCATTCAAGATCCTGAGCACGTACATTGTTTAAAGCTCACTGATTAAATCGCATTTTGGATTTTGTGCTTTCTATCTAGCATGCAACAGGACTTGATTGGGAGCATTCTATGATCTCATTTACAACTTTGTGGTGTCAAGTGGTCCTATCTTGTTGACTTTTTCCTTCTTCTTCTGAAGTATTAAATTGAGCAATTGTTGGTGGGATTTAGTTGAGCAGGTTAATTTATCTATTATTGAAGATAAATAGCCTTGCTCTGATTCCTGATGAACAACGCAAATCTGCAGAGATCTGCTGGAGGCAAAAATCATGCAGGATAATGACGCTTGCTTATGTGAAAATAATGATCACATGCATAATACAACTGCACAATGACGGCTACTTGATTGAAAAGGATGAGTCGTATTGTTAATTCAATTTGATAGACCATTAACATGAATGCCGTGTAACGCGAGTTCGTGATTAGATCTTCTGAAGACCACCATCCCTAAGTTTATCATCTACAAACGACCAGACCAAAAGAATGAAGTCTGCGAATTTCTTTTTCAATTTCCACAAGGGGGATTGTTGAGATATGCCACTTCTTTGCACAACCCTCTAAATTCTTTTGATACGAGAATAATTTAGTTAGTTGTTGAATAAATATAGTTGTTAGAATATTTATTAACAGAAAATCATGTTGAGTTATTAACAAATATTTTTGCTAAGATTTGTTAAGTAGAAGATTATCTTAATTTGCTAGTAAGTAGTTTTGTTGAGATTTTTATGAAGAATTGTTAACTAAAAATTATGTTAGTTTGTTGTTTGTAAACACTATAAATGGTGATTTGATGAATGAGGAACAAAAGCTCAATTTCACCCCACAATGCAAGTGTTACTCAACTATTGTGTTGCAACACTAAGTCTAAGACTTAGTGTTGTTTCTACCCTAAATTCCAATAAAGTAGAATCAAGAGTCTAAGCCTTAAGGGATTGTGTGTGTCTTTCTTGAGAGTGAGTGAAGGATCCCTTTTCCGGTGTGAAACTAAATACTTATGGCTTGTGAAAATTGCAAAGAAAGCTTGAGATGCTTTCAAAGGGACTTTCTAAGGCAATAATAGAACAAGGCAAATGCAAATCTTGAATTTTAGGAGGACAAATAAGCTTGGATGGTTGTCAACAAAAGGAGGGCCAATTTTTCGTGGCTACTTATTTTGCAAGCAATAATTCCAGTGCTAAAACTTGATTAATAGTTGGTGGTTAGTGGTTACACTCATTGCATGGGATATGATGAATCGATATTTTGAAAACTTGACAAATCACATATCTCCAAAATCAGAATTGGAAGAAAAGCTTATATTGATGTGAAAGGCAGATGTAGTGTTGCTGTTAATTATGGTTCATGTACCAAAATTATTTCTGATGTATGTTTTGTGTATATCTAAAATTAATCAAAATTTGTTGAATATTGGACAGTTGTTGGAGAGGAATTATTCTATCATCATCAAAAATAGAACTTGTGTTATCTATGATCCATGAGCTTCTCTCAGTAAAAATGAGAGGAAGAAATTTTTCTTTGAATTTGTCAAAAATTGGCAATTCTAAGGTATAGCACAGTGACCCCAAAAATTTAGAAATTGATAAAATTCAGAAAGTGATCATTGATTAGCCAATCAAAAGAGTTTATGTTGTGAAGATTCATGAAAAGATATCTAAAGATGATGGTGGTGACAAATTATCGAATAGCCATAAAAAAATTTGAAGGATTGTTTTGTCTCTCATAATAATTATTTTGTAGGTTGCGAATTTCTTACACAAATTTATCTACTATATACATAGAAATTATTTAGATACGTCAAGGATATTATCACTGATTTTGAAGTTTGGCCCAATAAATCCAAAGAATAGTTCATTAGCTTGCAAACATTTTTACAAAGGATTCATCAAAAAAAAAAATAATGTTTGAAGACTTAAAAACAGTTGGGGGCCTATTGCAAAAGTAGCAAGGAGTAATGCTAAGATAAGTCACTTCTTAGCTTTTTCCAGATTCTTTTATTATTAGAATAATTTAGGTAGTTGTTGAATAAATATAGTTGTTAAGATATTTGTTAATAGAAAATCATGTTGAATAGTTAACAAATATTTTTGTTAGTAAAATTTATTAAGTATAAGACTATGATAATTTGTTAGCAACTAGTTTTATTGAGATTTTTATGGAGAATTGTTAGTTGGAAATTATGTTAGTTTGTTACCTGTGAACATTATAAATAGTTAGTCAATGAATGAAGAATAAAAGCTGATTTCCACCCCTCAATACAAATCTTAGTGAGCTATTTTTTTCAACACTAAGTATTTGTCTAGCAGTCTATGCTGTAAAACCCAACAGGCATTTTGTTTAAGGACTAATTACTCAGTTCCACTGTTGTTACATTTTTTGCCATCAGTCAATTCCACTGTTGTTACAATTTTGCAATGCATGGCTGCCTTCTTTGTTTTCCATTTCCATTGGCAAATAGCTGCAGTTCTTCTAAGAAGTCAAAATTGTATAGCAAGTTCAAAATTTTATAGGCAAGTTACAATTTGGCAGTCAAATCCCTCTCATCTTTGCCATTTCAGCCCCATGCTCTGCAAGTGACAGAGTTCCCTGAATGGTTGCATCAGTACAAAGGAGCCTAAGAATTTAGATCAATTAACTGAGATGATGATGAATGGGACTCTTTTCATCTTTCCAGGGGGATCTGTTAATTAAAGATTACCTGATACAGCATGATTTTGATGCCTGATGCAGTCGAGATTTCGTGAAAGAAAAAAAAAAATCCATGAGTGGGAGGAATAGTAGGGGAGAAGAAAAAGCACTCTTGTTACTTGGAGAAATGAACTGGGAAGCAGGCTGCAGTTGGAGGTACAATTCAGAATATAACAAAGTATTGAAACTTTTGTTTTTTTTTTTTTATTCTCATTATGTTTTCTCCCTCCTGAAGGCTTCAAGAAACACACCTTCTTCTCCTTGCTATGTGGAATGATAGTAATTCAATCAAACAAAAGGGTCCAATTAGAAATGAAAATAACTTCTTGCTAAATCCTGATAAATGGATATCCCCTAACATGTTTACGGTGGGGGGTTTTGGCAGTTGAGGTCAAGATCAAAGCTTTAAGGATTTATGACCCTGCAGTTGGATCGAATTTCTCCAGCAGTTCCAGTAAGAACCTCAATCTGACTCATCTTTACCATTGCATCAGCAAAATCTTCCTGCCATTCTCGCTCGTTGAATGCATATTCTCTGACTTCTGAAAGACTCTCTGGGCTGGTGATGAGGGTCTGGTCGGATGTGAGAACAACACGGTGTGCCAAGATGTCCCTGTAATAGCTATTCTCGAAAAGAGCTGGACTCCTATTCATCGGCACCACCAAGTTAGGATCAACATCTCCTTGAGGGCCTTGAGGGCATTGTATCTTCAGTAGTGCAGCCAAGAAGCGGTCCAAGCTCGGATCTTGACTGTTTGCTGGGCTGAAATCGTATAACCTATTGCTGAATGATGTGCAATGAGAGCGACCAATTGTATGCGCCCCTGTACACAAACAAAATTCTTAGCATGTTACTTATGAACAAATAGATTATGCAAAACCAAAATAAATCAGAATTCAGACTTGAGCTTCACCTGAAAGTGCAATCATCTCATCTTGGGTCATATTCTTCTTAGCAAAAGCCTGAGTGATTTGATCTAAATTTTGAAAGGGTCCAGGAATGTCTATAGTCTCTGCAGCACGTGAGATACGTCCATCTCGCCTGCCTGCTGGAACACCCCATCCGCGGCCTCCAGTCTGCATAATATTCCCAGACAAAACAAGAAGTGCTTTTCATTTTCTAGTCGAACAAATCAGTATGTGGTAGCATCCAATTTAACAATTTTCTCATGTATCAACCAGCCAAAAAATCTATTACTATTGCTTTTCTTTAGACATTGTTGGTGTTTCACTCACAATCACGACAGAGTCTCTGGCTGCATATGCTAATATATCAGCACAGGACACAACTCCTTTGCATTCTGCTTCAAGTCTGGCCTTGGCATTGTCAACTACTTCCAGACCGCGAAGAGTGATGCCATTTGGAGGACCGTCCTTCTCTGCTACGTTTGTTGGTGTTGAATCAATGAATAAGGAGCCATCGCAACCCTGAAAGCCTTGTTAAATTAGTACTAATTGCTTGTTTATGTCATAGACTTTGCATACTTTTTGTGACAAGATGAAAACCTGAAACAAACTAGTTTCCTTGAAAAAACTTGACACTTGGGAGGCATTACCCGAACAAAGCAATCGTGGAAATGAGCTCTGACGAGACCAGGAGCAATTCCTTTATCTTTGAGAAAGGCTTTGAGGACTTCTTCCCCTATGATTGATTCTGTGCGAGGACATCTACTGTTGTAGAATCCCACTACTAGTTGTGCCTTAATTTGAGAACTCAGGCATAAAACAGTTGCTAACAGTGTAGCCAGCAGTGCCATTTTTTGTTCTTGACACTGATAGTGGTATGCTTGATAGTGATATGCATCTATGTTACTACAAGAGTTATATAAAGAAATCCATCTCCATCACCAGGAAAACTAGCAATTTCCAAGGCAATAACGGCTTCAAAACAGATAGCACTGGAAACAAGAGGAAATGCCAAATTTCGAGTTAAGTCCATTCTTCACTCACGGTTAGAAGGTGTGGCCTAGATCCCTATTTCATGCTTGCTTAGAAAGGAGATTCATTTCCCATGACAATAAAGAATGATTTGCATATGATCTTAAATGACTCTCATTTACTAGTTACTGGACTGGCCAATTCCTTGTTTTCATCACAGACATGCAGAAATCCTAGTTGTATAAGCTCTAACCCCAGTTTTTAAAGCTGCAATTTCTTTATTTAATTTCTTGTTTGCTACTCAGATGTTTATCATTCAACTTTTCTTAGTTTCAACTGAAATGCAAGAATTATGGCAAAGAATGACTGTCTTCTTGTTCTCTTTTTCCCTGCGAGAAAAGAAGGCTTTGATAGGGCAATTTAACGTAACATAGTGGTTGACTAAATATTTTTTTCTAATATGCATGCAAGCAATAGACTATTGCCGCAATAGTATGCTGAAGATGAAGAACTTTTCATTCAAGCACTTTATCTTCAATTCTCAATTCTCCTGTCACCATTAATCAAATTTTGCATATACACACTTGATTGACAATATAACAGTCCAATAGTTGATGGATTTTTATTCTTGTATAATAATTCATTTTCCACTTCCTTTCCTCTCCCCTTTCTTGCTTTCTCATACTAAATGGAGGTGATGTTAGCACTCTCTTTGAACCTTTTTCATTTATATGAAAAGACAAGCATATCTCTATATTTCATCGAATTATAACATGGAGAAAGTGGATGGTTTTAAGTTTAACTAAAATTATATGGATATTTGTGAAATTTTTCATGTGATTACAAAAATCGATAAAAGTGTTATTGACAAATATAACAGTGCCACTAACAATTTCTTTGTTCTGCTTTTATATGTTATTATCTTAGTCCATATATTGTTATTTCAAGGGTTTTTAACAGGTCTGCGATGCGATGTCCTTAGATGTTCTGAGCCGCACAAAAAGAAAAAATTGTTATCTTAATGTTTACACCTTGTGAATACATTGGCAATCCACATGATTTGACCGCATAATTCAGCAAATCTGCAAAAGAAAATCGATCTGGTCACGAAGGGCTGCCGATTTTTAGGGATTGGGACATCCAAGTTGTTGAACTTTAACTTCATCAAGTATATTTGATGACCCATATGATTTTTTTGTCTCCATGACTCCATGCTGTTCGTTTCTTTTGATATATATAGTAATTGCATCAACAGATAGCTAAAACCAAATTCAAAGTTTTTTTTTTCTTTTTTGGTCCCTATCTTTCGTGTGAACCTCTAATTTGTCATCTGATTGCGTTTTATTCTTGCAATCGAAGAAAATCATTGATTTCAAACTTCATACCAGAGATTTCAAAGAAGAATTTATTTCGATTTTAATTCCACTAATTTGAGATGTTTTTAGCTCCCCACTGCGTCAGATAGGCCTGAGACGCTCAATGGAATCATGTGTTGCTGGAATCTTTTGTTTAACACTGCTGTAACTCTTCAACAACCACCTCTCTAGGTCCTGTAATTGCTGTCCAATCTACTTCTTTGATACAGACATCAAAAGCCCAACCTTCTCAAATTCCCAGTCTACTCTTCAGGTAACAATAATGAGTGTAATTTCTGATATTCTTGCTCCCTGCTTCATACTCTTATCTCCAAACCCATACTACTGTTTGTATATTTATAGCAACTTGAGATACACATGAGCGGACAAAGTAATACACAGCATGCTTGAACAAAAGATGGGGTACCACATCAACCATTGACTGAAACAGGTATTAACCAATGATGCTTGGCCACCTAGTTTATTAAATAGCAGAAAGAAACATCAACAATCAACTCTCAACTTCTATTACAAGACATACAATGTAAAATTCAGGAACAAAACTGCATTAGCACTCAGTGAAATACTACTGATGATTGTAGCTCCTAATCATATTCTCAGCTGTGTCACTATTTACGCTAAAGAAAATGACACAAATATACATATCTATAAAGAAGTAATTCCCCATAATGGGCATTGGAGTAGGCATGATTTACACTCTGTTGTCTCAAAAAAGAGTGGAGAACAACTCGTTATGTGACCCGCTTCTCAACTTATGCACGCCTACTTCAGCTTTAATGAGAAAAGCTAAACCATCTTTCTCGTTCACTCCATTGATGCAACTGAAGATGGATGATTAGCCACAAGCTCGTAACCATCTCCATTGTCATTCTCTTCTTCCTCTTCCATAGCATCATCTTCTCTATTTTCGTCGGCATTCTCGCTCCCACCATCTTCTGTTAATTGTTGATGCTGAGGCTGCTGCTCTTGCTGCCCCATCATTTGCATTAAGATGTGTTCTGGTTCTAGATTATTACCAGACCACTCGGCATTCTGTTCAACTCCTTTAGACTTTTTTTCATAGATAGACTCGAGCAAATGGAAGTAGGGACATGTTTTTGAACTTTCTGGCCTCCGCTTATGGCTCTCCCTTACCCTCTTGTAGTATTTATTTATATTCTCCCACTTTTCTTTGCATCTCTTGGCACTTCTATCATAACCAAGCTTCTTCATAGCAGAAGAGATCTCCTCCCACAGAGGCCCCTTGAGTCCATTATCTTGGAATTGCATGCCAAGATTGGTTCTAAGCCTAACCAAAGCTTCAACTTCTGCTTTAGGCCATCTTGATGTAGTTGCCTGAATGGAACTTTCACCAAAACCATTCCCTCGTTTGTCAACATCGAACGCATCCTCTTGTCTGCCAATACTAGTGCCTAACTCTTGATTCTCAATGGTCCCAGGTGTAAAAGGACCTGGAGTCTGCACTTGCTGTTTGTCCGGATGTTTCTCAGATATTGGAGTTGCGGCCTCAGCAAACTGCCCAGGAATTGCTTGCTCCGAGATCTTTTGCAAGAAAGCCATGACAGTTGCATCTCTTGCTGCAGAAATTGCTCGCTCATTGGCTAAATATTCTTGTTCTTTTCTTATTCGATCCATCTGTTGCAGCCTCCATGCTTCTTCCCTTGCTATCCGATCCCTCTCACACTTTTCCAGTGCCGCTAGAAGCTGGTTCTGTAAATTCTCTTGCTTCTCCAATATTTCTTTCATTAACTTCTCAAAATAATCAGATAATTTCCTCTTTTTCTTAACGCTTCCTTCTGACTCCCTCCCTGATGAGGAGGTTGTTGACGTTGACGGAGTCACGAATTCCATATTCGGATTTTCGCTTGGATGAGGCACCATAGAATCAAGACTTCCACTTGTGACTTTTATGATTGTTGGCGCTGCTATGGTGGTTGTCTGTGTTGTTTCCGCCACATGAGTTTGGATTTGGCTTAAAGGAGGCGATGGAAGTGAGGGTTGGTTATCAAACCTCTCTAATTGCTCAAAGAATCTATAATTTTTCCCGTTCTGCCGGCCAGATCGACAATCTTTCGTTCTTTTATGGTACTTAAATATATTCTCAAACTTCTCCTTGCATTTCCTAGCACTTCGATGATATCCAAGCTCACCTAATTTCCTGTCCACCAAAAGATCCATAAATCCATTTGGACACGCAATCCAACTTCTAATTCAATAATCAAACTCAAGCCAAAAAAAAACTCTTCCACCATCAAAGTACATGCTAAAATAACAAACATCCAATTCAGTAAGGCACTTTCACACGCTGATGAACCCCAGAACAATTCAATGATTAAATTAACATGTTTTAAGCAGCAAAACACCAACCCAATTATCAAAATCAAACAAAAACATCGAATCTAACAAAACCCAATTGAATTTGAACCATAAACTCTCCCATCCCATTCAAAAGTTCACAGCTTTTCAGCTGACGAAATGAGGAAAGTATCCCATCTAAAACTAAACTTCTACCAATCCAACACATCAAACAAATCCAAAAATCTTGAAACCAGTGACGGAAGATTACAGTAGCATACCTGGTAACTTCATCCCAAAGAGGAGCTTTGACAGTGGAGTCCCGAAATGCAAGGTCCATATCAGCCCTTATCTTCAGCAAAGCTAAAGTTTCTTCACGTGGCCACCTATTTCCTCCTTCCCCTTTTCCTCTCTCCTCCTCCTCTCCTCCTCCTCCTCCTCCTCCTCCTCCACCGCCATTTTCCGCCCCAACCATCACCTCCGCCGCAGCCTCCAAAGGGGCTGCCCCACTCCCACCGCCACCGCCTCCGCCAGAATTATCTAGCATGACTTCACTTGAGATGGGTAGTTTTATGAAAGGTAAAAACTTTAAGTTGTTTTTCTCTAATGGGCTTTGTTTTGATATTTATGGGTTTAGTAAAGTTTTATGCTTCTCACCCAATTTACTATTTAGCCACTTTTTCCCCCTTTTTCTCTTTAAAAAAAATTCCCTTTTTTTTTTTTTTTTTTTTTGGGCTGGTGAAGTGAAAGTGAAGGAGAGATGAATTTATTAGGGTTTGGGAAAAGAGATAAAGACTCAAGAGGCAAGGTTCACGTGTGGGGTCATGGTAGATAGGATTGATGATATGTCAAGAAATGGTTGGTTGGAGTGGTAAAAAGTTGAATTTTCCATTTTCACTTTTACTTTGACTTTTCTTACTAAGCAATTAAATTTTGACGGCTAGGCAATTTGCAATTTTTTTTTTTTTTGATGGGGTGGGGCGGTAATTGGGATATTGTTGGTGGAGTCCATTCAAATCAATCTATTACTACTATTAGGGGGAAGACAACTAGGAATATAAAGTTATGGAGTGTTGGGAAAGGGTGTGAGGTCAAAAAGGGTGGAAAGGGAAAGAAAGGAGAAAGATGAAAAGAAGAAGTTGGAATGAAGATAATTTCGCTTTGATTTTAACACTTGGGGTCATTGTGGAGGCATCTAATCCAATCTACGTGTGGAAGATAGAGATGAGATGATGAGAGGGAGATTTGTCATACATATCTTCTTATATTATTGTAGTATAGTTGTAATAAACATTGGTGTGTCATGAAACTTTGAGAGTATTTTATGTCAAGTTGAGATTTGTAGGATTGTCATTGTATGGGGTGGGAGATAATAAGTCGGCCCACATGGCCGCAGTTTTGCCTTTGAAGCTTTGCTTCTTTTCACACTTTTGGTTTGCCAATTACCATATGGTCTTTGATCCATTTTGGCATGAGTGACATCCGATAGAGACTAATTTGTTTACATTTTTTTATTCTAAATTGCCTTTTATGCGGACAAGGGATAATACCAGGTTCCTCTTAATATCACCGGACAGCTTTAAGGTTTTAAAAACATCATTTACCTTTTTTTGCTCTTGTTGTTTGTGTAATAAAATTTCTAAATTATCCTTTCGCTCATTCTGCTAAATAAAAATACTTCATAACCACTTTGTTTGCTCCAAGAAAATCCACCGCCTGAAAAACAATCTCTAGCAGTACCACTATATCACAAATCTATAGACCACGACAATATAAATTTGAAAAATAAAATAGATATTTGTAAATTCATAGAAATCTAAGTTCAAATTTGGAATATAAGTGAAAAATAGAGTCTAGAAGTGTAATTTTATCTAAATTTGACAACACTAACATAGTGATCAATCATTAGTCAACGACAATCAAAGTCCATTGAAGGGCGGTTAGTAATTATAGAGGTGATTAAACATGATTAGAGGACTGGAGATAATCAAAACTACATCATTTTGAGATGGATTTTGATAGAAATAATGGTTGAAATTGACGAAAGGATTAGAAATAGACATTATCATAAATTAAAGGACTAAAAAATGTACGAATATTAGTTGGAGGGTTGAAAGCGTACGAGCTTAGTAGTTCGGGACTTTCTAGATTTTTTATCCAAAAAGAAATGTTACTTACATACCTCTATTTGATAACCACAGATCCTCGCTACATTAAATCGTCCAAAGACGCAATAAAAATTAAGATGACAAGAGTACGTGAATATCATTTTATCAAAGAAAAAAAAAGGTAAAGGCTGCACATTAATTTTTCTTGCGCCTTTTTTTAGAATTAATATTCTATACACTAACAGTATATATACGTACTCAATTGGATGAATGATATATAATTTGAATTTAAAATCCAAATTTTATACATGTATCACGCATTTAACCGTCATAATATGTACACTGTTAGAGTATATAAGATTTACTCTTTTTTTAACGCGTTCATGTATCATGCTTGGAGGCTTGAAGCTGCTGGTATTTGGGTCCAATGAACTTGATCAAATCCAACCATTGACTTTAACAAATTCTCCAAAAGCCATCATGGCCTGGACAGAAAAAGGGCTGGACTAATCATTTGAGCTATCTTTATAGAAATGGTTTTGGAAATTCATAATCTAAAGCCTTAAGGTGTCATTTTCAATTTCCATGTTGCCAAACAGTGAAGTAATTATCTTTGGCCCCTTCTTTTCTACCACTAGAAGTGCAATTTGTGATGGCTGTCCTTAGATATTTCCAACACGGTACAATTTCAATTTGTGAGGGCTGTTTTGATTGTGACCGGCCAATTTGTGAGGCTTCTTTACCTCACTTTTCCTTTTGACAACTATAATAGGGATTTTGACATTCCCATTGAAAGTGCCAAAGGAAATTATTACATGATAATTGTGACTGTTGTTCATTCTTCTGAAGCATGATTTTTTTTTTTACTTTGGTCAAGGATAAGGACAAAGAAAGAAAGGCATAAAGTGCGAGGTAAAGAGAATTGACCATTCTTAATCAATCAAGAAAACCATATATTTTTACAAAAAAAAAAAAGAACCCTATTTTCATTGGCAATTCGTGCATCACACAATGCCTTTCAAGCCACTACTTCAATTAGCAACTTTAAAGTTGTTACTCCACTTAGTGACTTTAAAGTTCCACCTTCCTAGTGCAATGCTATTGAGCAATACTTAAGACCACATAACTCACAAGCAGTTATAAAATTGAACATGGATTCTGGGATAACTTACAGTAGTGTTGTGAGGAAGAAGCCAATTGTCCAAATTTAGCTTTATACTTTTGTCGGTGTAGGTTTATATTTTTTGAAAGAAAATACTCGTATATGTTATTTTATACCAAAGACTTTTTTTTTCATTTTTTGGTATTACTAACAATACATGCTGCATCTTTTGGTTTTTAACTTCTTAAAACCCCTTGTAGTTATTGAATGTGATTTGTCAACTAAAGATTGAACTAATTACCTTCATTGATCTAAGTGTCACATGTAATTATGGCAATAAATATACACTGTGAAGCTAAATTGGTTCAAACTTAATTTGCCCCTAACACAAATTTTCAATATGTTTGGTGAAAATTTGGTAGCATAATCACGGATCCAAAAGTGTTTAATAACCTTTAGACAACCTTTTAGGTATAGTGATTAACCTTTTGATGAGGGGTTTAAGGATTTAATTTTCAAGAACCATACTCTGATGTTACAAGAGCTTATTTTTTAGTCTGAATTTCATTGGAAGTTTATTTATTTATTTATTTTTACATTAATTTCATTTGAAGTTTTGATGCTCCCCCTTGAATCTTTCCTTCAAAGTTTAACTCGCAAAAATTACTGTATGGCAAAAATAACTCCCTTGAATCTACCATAACCCGTTGTATTTTTTTTAATTTATACTTTTTCAAATTTGAAATTTAATTTTGCTTCAATGCATTAAAAATCCCATGAAAATTGCACTTTTCAACCACTAGAATGAATGTAAAGCCCCTTTGCTTGCATAAATAGATTCCCTCAAACTTTGGTAAAACTCAATCCATGATATTATATCTTCAATTTACAAAAGGAAAAAATTCAGCAAGTTTCCCTTGAGGTTTTTTTACAATTTCAATTGGTACCCTTAAGGCTTCAAATATCATCATGTTTGCTTTCTTTTATATTGAGTTTCAATATAACAAATTCAACCCGTCGACACAAAAAAACTTCATGCAAAATGCTAACAAATACTTGTCCAAATTACCTTTGCGTGTGACGCACGTTAAATTCAATATAACAGAATTAACTAAGAAAAAGATTTGTGAGGCAAAAAAAAAAGAATAAAAAGTTAATTACTTGCCATAGACAAAATCACTTTTTCTTTTTCCCTTGTTGAAAGAAAAATTTTAAACTTTATTAGGTGCTAAAAAATTTTAAACCTTGGGAGGGAGAAAATGAGAATCGGACCTGTTAAAGCAAGTCTCAAAAACGAGCGCACGCAGGTTAAATTAAACAGGAACAGATTTGGTGCTCGTTGGGCCGTAGTGCATGTCAAATTGGTTGGCCAAGACACGCCCAAAACCCATGAAGAATATGGGCTTAAATCATCCCACCACGCTTTCTAAACCCATTCACTCTGAGTCAAAACCAGTCCATCTGCAACCGTTTTTCGTTACTCCTTCCGCCCAACTATTTTGTTACATTTCAAGAATTTAACTGTTTAAAAATAGCAATTTGATTGTGCTGTTTGTATTTTTTTTAATTTTATTTTCATAAATTCAAATTTTGAATTTAAATGATGACATGCATATGATTAAAGGAAGGAATTATATTAAAAGAAAAAAATTAAAAATTGTTAACTTTCTCAATGTGACAAATATTTTGGCACATTTCAAAATAGAAAATATAACACTCTTAATGAAACGAAGGGAATAATATCTTCAAGGCTTGGCTAACGGATACTCAAAATTGCAACTGAGAGGAGTCTCAAATTAACAATACAACTACGGCACCGATTTTTTTTTTTTTCCGTAGCACCAGTAAGAAAAAATCATCCTTTTTTTAGTAGAAATAAGAAAACCCTCAAAATTCAATTATTTGGATTATTTACTCCTTCTGTTCCACAAAGACAGGCCTACTTCTACTTTGTACAGTTGAAGTAGTTAAAACATTCATTATTGCTTCTTAATTTCTTGATATACCTCTCGAGTAGTACTAGTTTAAGTGTTATATTTATGAATTTTTCTAACAAGTGCCCCCTAGAGGGTTTCGTTAACACACTTATCATTCACCTAATCTATTATATATATATATAGACACACACATACTAACAATTGTTATCCTCCTTTACATTTATATAATTTTTCTATTTAATCTTATCTACCCTCTTTTGTATTTATTTATTTTTTTCTAATTTATCTTATATTTTTAAAAAATATAACACATGAAATATATCTTGGACCGACCTTATATTTATTATTGCAACTAGAATACCTGACTCATGGAGTAGCATAAATACCAATAAAGATGCGCATTAAATATGGATATAATAGTAAAATGATAAACTACGTACCTTTCTGAAAGAAAGAAAGTGAGCATAAAATAAAGGGAAAAGGAAAGCGAAGCTATATTCGATGAAGGGCGTGTCAAGTAGGGAAACCAGTAAAATTTATGCTCCACTCTTTTCTTTTTGAGTCTCTATATTCTTTACGTTATGTTTTCCATCTTTTGGACTTTTTTCCCTGCCTTAGGCCCTTAGCCGGTTGCCTTATAAACCCTTAAAAAAAGAAAGAAAAGTAGGCACTGTGGTAAATATTAAGCTAAAGCTTATTATTGACACTTGACAGAGAAGACGAAGATGGGGGTCACGAAAGAGCAGGTTGAATCTTCCCTCAAATCCAAACTCAGCCCTTCTCATCTTGTAAGCCTCTCCGTTTATATCTCTATTTTATTTATGCTATACTGTATTTGCATGCATCTGTTTATATGCCTGTCCAAGTTTCAATCTTTTTTTAGTTAACATGTATTAAATTTCATCATGGAGTAGTGTAATTTTTTTTTTTGTTGTAAATGGTTATTGCTTAAATGGGGGTTTTTTGGCTTATTGATAGAATGTTAATAGAGTATTTCAGGCAAGCATCCGAAAGGGTTTTTAGTTTTGGTGCTTTAATCTTGAAAAGGGGAGAGAGATTTGGAACTGGTTGGTCTTTGGGCTGATTTTTAAATGAGTTTTTAGTTTGATTAAAAGGGCATGTTGATTTGTGCAATTTTCTCTTTGGTTTAATAGAGTTTGATTCGTGGTATGAGAAATTAGGATGCAATTTAATATGATTGTTAAAGGATAGGTGGTGCTGATTATCGAACTATTCCACTAACTTTTTGCAATCAATTACAGAAGGATGTAGCTCTGTTCTTGCATACGTTTCTTATCGTGTTTAATATGAGGTTCATTTTGCTTGGATATAGTGGTAAATGTGTAAGGAGCTGGTCTTTCATATGTTCTTGTGAAAAACTCTCAAATCATAGCTTGGCAATTGTTTCTGAAGAACTTTCTGAAAAGGTATTTTGTTCAGCACATTAGTGCTTTAGGACCAGTGATGTGGGGATTAGGGTGACATTCTCAGTTTTTATCCATTCATCATAAATGGGTTTGGTTGACTGAAAAACCTGAATGCATGTGAATTGGTCACCAGTTGCAGTGCAGTGGATTTGTGGATTTTGAATTGTGATCTCTCTAATCTTGTGATCTAGCTAAGTCCTTTTTAGCACAACAAAAGCTTGTAAAACCAAAAAGATTAACTTGACTGGGAAGAAAATGTGTATAAACAACAATAGAAAGATGAAACTTCTCCAACTCATCACTGCACTATCTAATGCTGCTCTATCATCTTTGTCCCCTTCTTCTTAGATAAAACTGATGAGGGAAAATATGTGGTTCTTAGAACTTGTCTTTGACTCCAATGGGAGACATATGGTTGAGGTGTGGATGAAGCACTTGAATTTTAACTGTTCTATTGAGGGGATGGATGAATGAAGTTTGGATAATCAGGTTCACTTGAATAGGATTTGACTAATACAGAATTAGACAAAGAAAATAACTAGAAAAGATCCTGAAGTTATATAACTTCGACGCATGATATTTGATAACCCTTTGTAGTGTATGGCTCCATTCTGAACCAGGCTATTTCTTGTCATTAGCATCTGAAGCTGAATTCATTGCAAAGCATGGGATTTTGAGGCTTTCTTTATGATTTAGTTATTTGATGTCTCCCTCACTCTCACATGAGTGCCAAGTAAATGGGATGCAGCCAAAATGCCAGTAGCCCTTGAAAGATGTTAAATTTTCTGGTCATATATTTTAAGAAAGGTGATAAAGAAATTTTCAATAAAAAGCTACAAGACTTTTATGAATTTCATTTCCAATTCCCAAGTCACGCTTTATTGCGTATATGTGCTCCTTGATGCCCAAATTCTGATATTTAGGGGTATTTGACTTATACTTTGGACCACCATTTTCATGCTGCCATTTTCATGCTGCCTACTGGAACCTTCAGATTTGTTACTTAAATAGGTCACAATTAGCTCTTACTTTTTGTTTTTTGGTTGCTACAGTTCTGTGTTTATCCTGATCTTTATGGTTTTAAATTGTGGGAGTCCAGTTTTAAGCCACTCCAGCAGTTAAGGTTTTGCTTGTTTTGACCATTTTTATCACCTTAACCATGGAATGGCCATCATGAGTAATAGTGCATGTCTGCTGAAATAAATATTTATTCTTGGCTAGGCTTCTTCACTACAAACACAATTTCCCATGCATTTCCTAATAAAAGGGCTAAGTTGGTAAGAGTTGCCGTGTTCAAGCACACAAACCATGATTCTCTCCCATTGTCCAGTTAAAAACTTCATTTAGTAGCTTTGTTTGTCCTTTTTTTCACCTTTCTTCTTTGCCTAGATGTGAATTATATTGTATCTCTAACTCAATTTGTCGGACAATTTAATTTCAGGAAGTAGTTGATGTCTCTGGTGGGTAAGTTTCTTTCTTTTGAAAAATTTCATGAGATATGTTTATGAATTAGTTATTCAGTGACAAAATTGTTTATTCATCAGATGTGGTGCGAAGTTTACCGTTGAGATTGTGTCTGAACAATTTGAAGGGAAAAGGCTACTCGAGAGGCACAGAATGGTGAATGCTGCACTGTCTGAGGAGTTGAAGGAAATTCATGCTCTCTCTATATCAAAAGCTCTCACTCCAAATCAGTGGGAACAGCAGCAAGAATCTGAAAAATCTCAAGCAGCAGTTTGAAGTTTGCTCCTCACGGCATTTGCCAGCTAGAAAAAACTGATGTCTCGTGCGTTACACTACAGCTTCTTTCGTGAAAAAGACTGCACCTTTAGATCCTTCCTACAAATCTTAGCATGATGCTCCTCAATTTAAATCTTGAATACCGTTTGTCATTTTGGTAGTAAATCTTCTAGCAGCGATAAAGCTTTTTTGATCAGAATAAACTTGGCTTAGTGCATAAATTTAACAGTCTGGTCTTGAGATATGACGAAGACATGAATAAATTCAATGAGAGGTGACAGGTGATGATGATCTTTTGGCATGCATTAATTGATGGTCTGGATTTCCTCCTTTTCAGATTATGGAGTCTAACAGCAAATTAGCAGTTGCAACTTGTGTAGCACTTTCAATTCAGAGTCAGACGTTAAAAAAATATCAATTCTCAAATTTGGCACCTTAAAAGTCATAATATAATCAGTCAAAGCCCTAAGAGTTTCGAAATTTCTTTTCCTTGAGAACACAACTTCAAATGCAGGGTAAAACTTGCCTGATCAAGAGTAAAATTTGCTTGGTGGGCCAATTGCTACATTATGTGGCTCTCCAAAAAAAAAAAAAAAAAATTCAGACGGGAGTATAGTGCACCTGTCTGGTCAGATGGTGCTTCAGTTCCCGTCAGTCTTCCTATATGCTCAGTTGGACCCTCTTTTAGAATAGGCTAAAGTAGGAGTAGAAGTAGGTGTAAAGTAGAATATTGACAACTGTCAGATTTATGGAGTCTAATAGCAAATTAGCAATTGCAACTTGTGTAGCATTTTCAATTAGGGTTAATCTTTTCTATACTGATAGGATTAATCTTATGCTATACACTGTCAGTTTTAGATGAATGACAATTATACAAAATCTAAATTTGAAATTTAACTTTTGCACATGAGTCATGAATTTAACGATAAAAATGTATACACTGTCAGTGTATATAAAATTTACCCTTTCATCAATTAAGAGTCAGAAGTTCAAAAAAATTATCAATTCTCAAATTCGCCACCTTAAAAGTCATAGTATAACCAGCCGAAGGTCCATTTGCTTTTCGAAATTTCTTTTCCTTAAGAACGCAACTTCAAATGCAGAGGTATGAAAATCAGCCTGATCCAGAGGTACATTGGTGTGGGCTGTGGTGTGCATGAAATCCAACTATCTTTATACATCCAGTACAAAAGCCTCAAAGCCCGTGAAAACGTCCATCAAAATAGGGGTCAGGATTTTCTAATGGTACAGTCTGAAAGTAATAGTCCTCAAATTTTGAGCAGATCAGATGCATAGAAAAGTCATAGTTGGGACAGTGGTACACCGTGCAAGATAAAACTCTCCTGCCAAAGGTTCTAGTTCCTCAAACCACCCAGTGTCTCAAAAGGTTCGGGAAGCTAAAACGAAGATTCAAACTGATTTGGAGCAATGGCCACAAAGCTTATCCACCCTCCAAAATCAGCTCCAAATTTGTTTCATCCAATAGCAAGCAGTGCCGTGAAGATAATGAGAGCTCACAAAGCTCTCTCAGCCACTCACTCAAGTCACAAAAACTGCAGTAGATTTAGTGAATATCCCTTTGGACTAAGAACCATTGTTTCAACCAAAGCTACTGAAAAAAGTTTTGGAGTTGAAGTTCAGGATGAGAAGCAGACAATTCAGCAAACTAAACAATCCCTTTATGATGCACTACAAGGTATGCTCTCCTGTTTTGAGACTTCCAGTTGAATCTTGAAATCCCTTAGTTGTCGATTGTTTGCTTCGCTGCGTTGCCTACCTTCTGAAATGAATGTATGGGAATTTAAACATGTCACTCAAGGCATCAACAGAGGGATTTTCGGAGTTTCATCGGAAAAGAAAGCCGAGATTACAAGACTGATAGAGCTGCTGGAGTCTCAAAATCCAAGTCCAGAACCAACTATGAATATAGAGAAGGTGAGGTCTGTACTAGTTGGAATCATGTAGGAATCGCACTTGTTGCTGGTCTAACTTTGTATTCAAGAATCTTAAGTTGGTGATATTGTCATCGTTTGGAAGATGGGAGGAACTTGGAAGCTTGTTTACAGCACCATCACCATCCTGGGGTCAAAAAGAACCAAACTAGGATTGAGAGACTTCATTAGCTTGGGAGATTTCTTCCAGGACATTGATACAGTTGAGGTATATCTACACTATTTATCAGTAAGAACTTTTTTTTTCATTTTTAAACCATATCAATTAATTGAACTACGAGGAGAGGAATACCTTGATCAAATGCAAGATAATCCAACTTGTTGAGGGGTTGCCTTAATCGCTAGGTAATGTTTTGTTCATCTATTCCTGTTTTTGGTGGTTCATTAGTTTATTTCTTAAAGGTAAGGCTGTCAACATGCATCGCCCGTATGTTTATGCAAGCGCTCAAAAACCAAAACGATAATCCAAATAAGCTTTTGTCAGACCCATAATATCTTTGGCCTTTGAACTTGTACTGCTGGTCTTTGAGCCAGAAATAGTGCGATGAGGAAATCATGTTCGTAAATTGTCCATCAATAGAATTATACAGTTCCGGGCTTCTAGCAAATTTTCGCTCATCTTCCGTAAAAATATATAGACCAGAAACAAGTAAAATTCATCTTTTAGCCTCCATACTGTTCAGCATTGCTCAGGCAGTTGGCCTTATTCTCTTACTCTAGAATCTTATTAAACTCTTTCATCTTCTGGTTGCAAATGGAGGGGAAAGCAGTCAATGTGATTGAGTTCAGCGCTAAAGGTCTCAATTTGTTCCGGGGGCAGCTAAAAGTTGAAGCAACTTTCAAGATTGCTTCTAAATCAGTTAAGCTTCCATCTGCTTTTCCGGCTACTTTGTACTGCTGAAACGTTCATTTTCTTGAAGCCTCATTTTGGATCTTGAAATTTCGTTTACTGACAAAATGTTAAACTAGTTCTCCATGAATTCAAGTAATTAGCTCTTGTGATTGTTGTTTATAAATCATTTTTGGACTTGCTTTTATTTCCCAAAAATAAATAAAATAAAATAAAATCCTTTTCCATAGTGAATTGCAGGCCTTCAATCAGGAACTTTGCATTAAAGATGCTAACCACATTTATTATGTTTTGCTCACAGAGGGTTGATATACGGTATGAAAATTCTACAATCACTCCTGAACAGGTAAATATAGTTCTAGTCCACCATTAAATTCAAAAGACCGAGCAGTAAAGAAATGCTGTTACTTGAATCTGCCTTTCAACCCGAAACTGTACTTACAATGGATGACTTATCAGTGGCTTATTTTCCATGCAACAGCTGATGAATCTATTTGAGAAAAACTACGATCTTCTTCTCAGCATTTTCAACCCAGAAGGCTGGTTGAATATCACGTATCCTTTCTTATTGGATTCAATAGAAATAAAGACAAAATATTTCTTTTTTGGGTTCTGTAATATTTTGCAAATGAGAAAAAACCATATGCTAAAATGCTTCATCCTTGACTGTTTTCCTAGATATGTAGATGAAAATTTAAGAATAGGAAGGGATGACAAGGGCAATATCTTTGTATTAGAGAGATCATGAAAAGGGCAGTCTAAATATCAAGAATTCTTGGATTAACCTCCATGTAACCAATTTATTTTTTTTTTTCCCACAGAATGGAGTGATTTTACTGTTAAAATATCAAAGCAGTTACAAATGATTAAAAAGTATTGTAGCTTTAGCAGAAAGGATTGATTTAAACAGCTACATTTTCTCACCATCCGTCAACCCTGTTGTCACAATCTGTGGCAAGATATAAACAGATGTCTAATGCGACAAATTTCAATCTAATCACCTGAAAACTCTTTGAAGCTAAAGGATCAGTGTACTGGAGATGCTTTCAGATCCTTCCGTTGTTTTTGCCTAAAAAGGGCATAGATAACAATTCCTTTAGAACAACAGAAATTCAAATTATGCTGGCTATTCTTTTAATTGCCTGTAGATAACGACAAGGTGAAAGAGAGAAGGAAGAGAAAGAAATATTTAGTTTTGTGCACATCATTAGTGTACTAAACACTGTACATGCTGTGTGCTTGCCCCTTCTCGTCTTCTTTCTGATGACTAATGAGCACTGACTCCAGTCTTTCGTGTAATTGATATATGAAAATATCAACACACTAATACAGTGTTGGACCAAAGTGAACAGTTTGTAAACCAAATAAGATAAGAACAGAGGAGCTCCTAAAAAGTTCTTGAACCAAAAAAAAAGGAGGGACTGGCCAACAAACTCTCACTGCCTTGGGCATTTTGAAGCGACTATCAGTTTTATCTCTTGCCTTGAATTAGATTGTTAAAAGACAACACAGCAGCAGCAAAAATGCAAGATTCAGTTCTTCTTAGGTATCTAAAGATCAATATTGGATCGCTAGAGTACTCGGGCACCATACAGAGATTGCAAGAGTTCCTTTCCAAAGAAAAATGCCCAAAGATGAAGCACGACCGCAGCTCATATAAGAATCGGTCCAAAGCTGGTTTCATTTTTAAGGTAAGGCATTGAGAACCACTTTCTTTTGTCCACAGTGAGATTCAATTCTTATCTTTATCTGGTAGACATAGTCTAAGATTAAAATTCTGCAACCTCCTCCCCCTTAATGTTGGATGAAGCTATTGTCTCAAAAAATAAAATCCCAAAACCCAAATCCCACCAGTTTTTACCGCCAGCATTCCATTTGCACCCTCATTCGTCTCAATTTCCCTCTCTCTTATGTATTCCAACTCACTGTTCTCTGACTTCTCTCATGAACACAGGAACTAACAAATAATATCTCCTCTCCAGCCCAAATTTCCTAAGCCTATCACATCCACAGAGCACAAAGACTAAAAGTTCATTCAATCAAATCTGGACCATAAAAATATAGCAACATGAACAACCATACCAGGCACCATTGTCAGCTGCTTCCACATCAAAATCGAGGTGGTGATGTAACCGGACCCAGAAAGAACCCACAGATGAGGGGGGGGGGGGAGAGGAGGCAAAGGCCTGATGAGTGACAAGCAGGGAGCTCACATGAAGGAAGGAGACAGGAATAAGGTTTCAAGCCAAGAAGTGACTTGTAGGTTTGAAGATGCTGCTTCTCTAACTTGTCTGCATGCCAAGGATTGTGTTTTTGTATGAACCCTCTCTGAGTATGCTCGAAAGAGAAGATAAACAGAATATAATGGAGAGAAAAGGGAGGGAGGGGGAGAGAGAGAATGTAAAGTAAGGTGGTTGGTTGTTATGGAGATCGATGATGGAGGAGCTGGTAACAGGATGACGCTTGGAGGAATTAGTCGTGGTGGTAATCCTGGTGGACAAGGCAATGGGAGGTGCAGTTGAGTTTTGGGTTTTTCAGTGTTTGAGAAAATTGATTGTTGAAGTGGCCAAATTTACAATAGGAAAGATGATAGATAATTGAAAAACTTAAAAAAAGGTACTAAACAATTTGCTAAAAACTAAAAGGTACTAAACAATTTTGCAAACTAATAAGGGTGGTTGTAGATCTTCTTAGTTTTTTCAAATCAATCGTAAGCTTTGCATTGGTCTCTATAAGAACCTCTGCCCTTGCAACAAGGGGGGGAAAAAGGCAAAAGATCAATGAGATAAACAGTTCAAAGTTCTGTAAAATGTTCACTCTGAGCTTATATGCAAATGTTATCATGTGAAGAAATATGAAGACTGGCGAGGAGGTAAGGACCTTCAATCTGGAGTCAAGGAAAACAATATCATGGACAGATTCCAACAGCAAACCAATATACAGATTCAGGCCAAACTGTTGTTAAGTTACACTTGAATGTTACAGGTTACCTCAATTTGGTCAGGATACAATGTTTACCCGTAAACAACTCGAGCTACCAAACAGCTTAAAAACAGCGAAATTCTTGGGACCAAAAAACCAAAGTAATGCCATAACATTACCAAAAAAAAAAGCAGATATCTAAAAGGAACCCATAAACGCGAGTACATGGAGTAGAAAAAAATTGGAACTATGCTTAGGATATTGGCAAGTAAAGCATCTACGCATTGCAAAAGCATTCAGGTTCCCCAGAATAAAACTAGATGCTTGAGAAGTTTGTGCTTCACTATTGGGAAACTATCTTCCCATGCTTCTCTTACTCTATTAAGAATCAAATTCAAATGCCGTGGCGGTGATAAACTGATTACCATGCAGTTGTATTATTTTAACCAATCATCAGGCTCAGTTCTCGGACCTTTTGACATAGCAACAGTTTTTACATAGCAAATAGTTTCTTTTGTTTGTTATCGAGCCAAACTTAGAGCTATTTTAAGGAAAGGAACAGCCATTTAAAAAAATGCGGAACAGCCACGAATTTCAAAATCTTGAAAAAAAGAAAATGAAGCTTGATGGAAAGCAGCAGTTGGATAAACTTCATATTGAATTTTCCTACCAGGTTACTCATAGTAAAACCAATTTAGATGTCTTACACTGTACAAATTCTAAGTTGGGAAAAAAAAGGCAGTAAAAAATGCTTATGAAGCCACACTCCTACCACTTCCAAACCAGAGCAGCTAAATAAATTTCATATATTTAGCCAAGACAGACAAATCTTATTATGCCAAATTAACAATTAACATTAATCCTTTTTTTTAGGCTTTCTAAAGTGTCAAATAAACCAAATATATATGCAGCTATCTCATGGTCAAAACCCTCTCAACAACTTATAACATGAAAAATTCCTCCTCTAATACAGCGAGAATGCTAAAACAAGCATGGTATTATTAGAAGGCTCATATGACTCCAACAAGAGAAGATAAAGAACCAACCCCAAATCAAGGGAACTCTTGTTACATATATCATTTCTGATGTACTATAACAAGTTAAGATTGCAGTGATAACAAGAAATCCATGAGCTACTAAGATTTGCTATACCAATCCTTTACAAAATGTTGCCTCGGCTAACTATGTTAAAGGAAGAGGCATGGCAAAACATACCATCTACCGTTGAATATTAAGCATAGCCTTTGCTTCACTCTGCTCCTCGACTAAATCATCACTTGCATACTTACTCAAGAGCTCCATCTTCTTCTTTTCTAGCACCATTCTCTCAATCATCTTGTCATCCGGTAATGGCACATGTACCACAAATTCCTTCTCCTTCTCCTTTTCCTCTCTTTCCCTCTCCATCCTCCTTTCCTCCTCAATTACATCTTCCACCTCCTCATACAAGATCTTAGATGCCAACCCAGCTTCTGCAACTTCCCCGCTCTTTACTCCTCTCCTCGCTTCCTTCTTTTTCTCTAAATCTGCATTCCAATCTGCCAAGGCTGCAGCCCTCATCTTCTCCTCTGCTGGCCCCTCTAACTTCTCCAAAATCCCATCCTCATCATCCCTATATCCATAATAACTTGCATCAATCCTCTTGTAAATGTCATACCTGCAAAAGGTTAATACTCATCATCAGCCACTCAAAAATTTCAACATGTTTTGTTAATTATGAAAAATTTATGCACTTCCCAACTTACCATCTAGCAACTCAAAAGCATCTGATTTTTCCATCTTAATATAACATATCGATTTTTCCCATGCTATCTAGGTTCAATTACACAGTTCCGCTAATCCCATTTTGCTTCAATTAAAATTGAATGTCCCTCTCAGCAACATACCAAAAAATAAAATAAAATAAAAAGCACATATAAGCTTATGTTCACAATTATCCATATCCACACAGCCACCTCATGACCATCTGCATCATCAGACAACAAATAACCAGACACGCAGGTATGTTCCCACACAATTCATCATTCACTAACAGATCTAACTAAGCGCAAGGACTAGCCCAGAACAAAAGTAACACTTCAACTGGTTTTCAACTTTGATCTAGGGCTTCTACTAGCTACTCGAATATATTTGATTGCTCAAACTAACTCTCTGAGTACAATTTGATCCAAAAATTTGAGCTTCAAAGAAGTTTGTTAACATTTTTCCCGCACAACTGCATGTAACTAGAATAAACCAAAAGAAGAAAACAAAACCTCGATATTTTTTACCTCGTTCGCCTTTTACGCAACTCAGGTGGCTTCTCAAACAACTCCCTAACACCAGGTAGCTTCTTCGCTGCCCCAAAATACCTATATCCAGGGCCACGTCCACCAGGATTTGGAACATCAACGATATTCCCATCTAAATCCGTCATCTTTGCCGAATTCCTTATGTAATTTGGTCCACCAAGCTCAATTATCCTTCGTTCCCAATGCCCTTTTTCTCTAATCAACTTATTAATCTCATCATTAAGGTCCCTCAACCTATGTTCCCCTAACCCTTCGTTCTGAATTTCCGCGACCTTCCGCCCAATTTCCCGCATAATTTGCTGCCTCCATTTATCTGCTTCGGCTAAATCCCGGCACTCTGAGGCTAGAAATGGACGCCGTTCCTTGGGCTTCTTCTTCTCATCGGCTTTCATTGCTATGAACCTGTTTAGCATCGATTGAGCTTTCTCTTCGTTTCTCGCCATGGTTGCTGCTGAATTGGTTGTCCTGCTGCTAGGGTTTCTAGGGTTTTAGGGTTTCAAATTGGAGACAAATTTTGTGGCTTCTTCCGGACTTGCTATTGAAGTGATTCACTGATTTATTTGCTTTTGGATTAGTTCGGTTTAGGATTTCCGAAACTAACAGACGACGTCGTCCAATCGGCAACTTTTGTAGTAGTGCTACAAGTCAATTCATGGGGGAGTCGATTTTTCATAAGTTGTAGTACTCCGCTATTAGCAATCGACTTATTTGTGATAATTATAGATGCACCCCCCACACTGTTGGAAATTACGACAACGGATGTTATGTTTGTAATAGAATTAATTAAGATTATTTAGGGTTTCAAATATGGGTAGTCAAGTCATTTTGGTTTAATTGAGCTTAGATTCATAGATGGAATCAGGGTTCTAGTTTAGAGGGAGGTGAATGATCGTACCTATTTTGGTGAGAAAATTTATAGCAAATAATGAAGCTTCGGGGAAGGCCAATCAGGCAAACCACAATAGTAGAGTTTGGAAGGGAGTCAGTGAGTGAAAGCATATTAATAGAGTCTTTTTTTTTTTTACTAGTACTATTCTGTGTTTTAATCCAATAAGGATATAAATGAGACTAATCAAGTTGAAACTATTATTCAAACTTGTTTATCTATTTTCACAAGTTTGAAATTCTGTTCAAATTTGGTTTGTTTGTAAATTGAGTCAAAATGTGAACGAACTTCTATCGAGTCAGCATTTTAAATTATTTGCACACAAATTTACAAGTGTAATGCTAATTGAGCCAAATTTGAAATTAAATTGAATACAAAATTTTGCTCATGTTTAGTTTGATTAGTTTAGTGAACCAAATCCACTGAAACTCTTATAAGTCCAAACTCTTTAGTGAACCAAACTCTTATAGTTTGGTTAATCTTCCAATCCTTAATTCAAGTCAATTTAATATAAATAGATTGTAATTATAAACAAATCTTTCTTATCCCGGCTTTGTTTCCTTTTATATAATTTCCTTATTAATATGTTGTACTAATCTTGTATAGATTAGAAATTATTTGTTAAAGGAAATTTGTAAAGGAACAATTGTAAGGAACAAAAAATAACTTTAAATAAATATTTGAGGGGGAGGTAATAAAAAATGTTGGTGAAAAATCCTAAATACCTAATGCAATTTTGCAAAGTGTTTCAAGGAGCAGTTGCCTTGCCCGTCCCTCCTAATTTCTCCCTGGATAGGTTTTAATTTAGAGTTTAAAGTGAAATCTTAATTTGAGCGCCGAGTAGAATTTGAATAGCAACTATATTACATTTTCGAGCAAATCAAATTGACACTTTACCAAAACAAGTACTTGGGTGATGGGAATTGATTAGAGAATGTTTTTGAACAAGCTTGCTTTCTAAGTAATGCATGAATGGACAAAACACTTGTTTAAAGAACCATATGTTCTTACTTGGTCGTAATTACCAACAAAAATGATGGAATGTTTATATATCTAACCACAAGTTCATGAAAAATGTATTTGATGCCTTATACATATTAACCGTAACACTATGACTGTATTAGAAATGAAAGATGTACTAAATAATTCATATTATTGAGTTCAATTGAGGTTACTAGCCTTCAAAGTGAATAAAGTATTTTATATTCAAGATTTGTTTTATAAACCTCAAATCTCCCTTTCTCTTCCATCTCTCACTTCTTATCTGATCAATGTTTCTGAGTATTGGCAACTTAAAGACACTTAATGAAAATTCTTGTTATTTTCTTTATACAAACTTAAAAGAATCAGCTAAAATTTCAACATCATATTACTAAAAACTTTAATGTTAGACTAAAAATAGAATATCTCTCACAAGTTTAGCTTATGTTCATTTTTACCTAAATTGTTCTATTTATTTGCCAAATAAAATGGGTATACTAGGTAAGTAATTATCCACAATATACAAAAAGATAAAAGATAAAAAAAAAACCTCAAGAATATAAGTTAAAAGTGTTAGAGGTAGTGTATTAGTAGTCCAAAATCAATCAGAGTTGTTAACGTGACATTGAATTTTAATCAATTTTGTTGTTTTTAGAATTTATAAAAAGAAAAAAATTTGAAAGATTTGGAGAGAAAAAGGAAACAATGGTTGGCATTTGAAGGGGGGACAAATAAGAGGAGAAGAAGGAGTGAAATAAAAGAAGTTAAAGGGAGTTAGAATGGGGTCAGGAAGTGTGCCTTGGAAAGAATTAATAAGATAGACATTAAGGGTCTGTTTGGTGGGAAGTAAAATGTTTTCCTTGGGAAAATATTTTTCGTGAAAGTAATTTTCCATGAAAATCATTTTCCTTTCATTATTTTCAGGTGTTTGGTTAATTTATTGAAAATATTCCAATCTCGCGTACTATCCAATTCATCCCTTCCTCTCTAAGTTTCGTCCATAGTACAAGTAAAGTGTTCATCAACATGTTCGAGTTTAGTTCATTTGAGTTCGAAAAAAGATTGATGGTATAATAAATGAATCAAACTCAAACACAATGCTAAGTTCATTTAATAGTCGAGACAAGCACGAACCTATTCACAAACTATTCGAATAGTTCGTGAACACATATAGAATGACAAAGAATAAATGAATATCAATATAAGTATATTTTCAAATATAGGATATATATTTCTTGTTTCATACAAAAAGTAATTATACATGAAGTTAATATTATTAATTAAATTTATTCTAAATCATGAATGATTTTTAAAATGCATAATTAAATAGTTTTCAAATTGAAATTGGAGTTAGAGCTCAAGCTCATATTCGATTCATTTAATTTAACAAACTAACGTCGAATTTGAACTCAAACATATATACAAATTATTGAAGCGAATTTGAGCATCATTTATGGGTCATTTAATATTTGATCAAGGTCAAATAACACTCATATAATATGGGAACATATATTGAACATCATGTAATTAAATTGATTTGACTCGCAGAAAACATATTAGACAAATATAATAAAAGTAAGAAAATCTGTGAATCTAAAATTAAATGGTAGAGAAACTAAATGGAGAGTAGATGAATGATTGCCTGCTAAGTAGAAAAAGGGAATAAAAATTTTTTGGCTAATTTGGCAAAGAGCAAAATAGTCCCCCTGGGGTATTTGTACTTTTAATTTGCAAAACAGTCCCCGGTGCTGATTTGAATTATTTTAATTACTCATTGCAACCTCTACCCACCACTAGGCATCCACGGGCCACTCACTTTCAAACCGGTGACAAATCGACACTGTTGGGCTGCAACGAATCATCGCATACAGCCCTCCCCATTATTGCTATTGCGGTGGCCCATTGCACGCCACGTCCTTCAAAACCATTGCTTTACCCTTGCTGGAGACATCCGTACTGTCTCGACGATATAACCACTCCCCAAAACCCTCCAATAGTTAAACTAAAACCCGTACCGGCACATCCTCTGGTGCATGTTTGTGTCAGGAAGTGATTGATTGAAGGTGTAGCTGATGATGATGGATTGTTCTTTGAGACTAATTCACAATAGCCCTTTATCAACTACTGCTTTTTTACCTAAAAAAGTCAGACTTTTTACCGTCAAATGCTCCTCCTCTCAGGGCTTCTCTTCTGTTGGTAGATATTGTTTCTATCCCTTTAATCTTTTGCACATTTTTTTCATATGGGTTGATGTTAGAAATCATATTTATGCTCGAAAATATGTGGATTTGTTGTTTCAAAATCAGAGCTTTATGAATTTTTATCAGGGTAAATGGTATGTGAATGGGATTTCCTGGATATTGACATTAATTATATGTTTTCTATTATCTTTATTTGGGAAAAAGAGGAACACTGGTGGTGGGGCGGGCGAAGGGGATGAGGAGGGAAGACGGGTCTCTGCATATGTTGGTCCTCATATATTGTATCCTGCTCAGGACGCTTTTCCCATGTTGTAGTTTCTTTGCTCTAGTCGAAAAATAGTGATGAAATATTAAGAAAGTGAAAATTCAGGTTTAGCTGAAAGACCTTGGAAGGTAGCAGATGCTCGACTAGTGCTTGAGGACGGTTCAATTTGGAGGGCAAAATCGTTTGGTGCATCAGGAACCCAAGTTGGGGAAGTGGTTTTCAATACATCTTTAACAGGGTAAGATTCTATTTTTCACTAATAGTTCATAGTTCTTGTTTTTCGAAATTTTGAGCAATATACCTCAATGTGCTGGGAACTTGTTTTTAGCGGCGTCCCATTTGTTTATAGAACTAACAGCGCTAGCAATATACCTAATAAGCAACATTTGGCTTCGAAATTTGACTTCCTATCCTACGATGTTTCTCTTGGTTCTGACCTCAGTGATGGAATTAAACTTCCTTTACATGTTTCAAATTTTTTTTGACACATTCTTGGAATTGCTAAAGATAAGTTTGGAGTTCAATTGGATTACATTTATATTTTACTTTCTTCTGAATGTATGGATTAAGTGACTTCAAATTCTAGGGCAATTTCAGTTATAAAGAACCACCAATTGCAGACATGGTGTGCATCCTTCTTGGAGAATTTTTATTTTGCTATCAATATGTGTAAGCAGTTGCTGCAATTCTGACGTTGTAATAATTATTTGAGAAAAGAGTTCTGAAATAAAATCTGTTAGAAGTTGGATTGAATTTGTATGTGGCAAGACAGTATAAACCATTGTTTCAGAAAGTGAAGCTAGAAAGAAGCCATAACTAAATTTAATTCATAGTTCTTGCTATAACATGACCATTCATTGATGCTATGTTTCATGTTTTGGAGTGCCAGATAAATGGTGTGCACCTTTGAAGTATGCACAATCAAACTCTTTGCTGAAATCCGGAACACCATACATTCCCACCTATGATTTTATGACCATCAAATGTCATTGGAAGGAGAATAGATATAATAGGCGATCTAAAGAATAACATAATAGGATATTAGATCCTTCTGCAAAGTTTGAGGTAACATTCTTAGGTTAAGGGCTATAGAAAGCTAGTAGAAAGAGAAGGTAGATTGTGTTATCTTACAGTTAATTCTATATGGCTAATTGGAATGAATTGTCATCTTCGTATAATGTACTGGTTGAGGAATAAAAATGCACGAAAAATCATCGTTTGATTAATAAGAGTGTAGATGTACCAGCTTCCTGTTATTGAGCATGGTTGGGGACTTGCTTGTAGATACTCTTACAATTAGAGCATTATGGAAAACTACCACTTTGCTTTTGAAAACTTGCACCTTTTGCGCTATGAAAAGCAAAAATTCGTCCAAAAAACCTAATATAATTTTCTGATAAAATAACATAATCTAAGTTCATTGAAAATATAATTTTTACTAAAAAGCAGAAAGGAGTATTGGGAGAAGTTGAAAAATGTGAAAAGTTAAAAGGTACTTTCTTGCTGGCCTACTGCGAAGAAAGAATAAGAGATGAATATTGTGATGCTGCCTTAGATTGCAACATAAAGATCCAGTGAAAATATAGTACCTTAAATAGTTAAGGAATATGCAGCTTATATGGCTAAAATTGTAGCATGATTATATAGAAATTGTAAAAATGAAGAAATCAACTGATCTGAAATTTGTAAAACTGTCAGTTATGGCAGAACTGTAAAGCAGAGATATGTTGAACCGAATAAACTTTTTTCTTGCTGCCCTGCTGCAAGGGAAGGATTAGAGATGAAAAATGCGATGTCAACTTAGCTTACACACAAACACCTTGTGAAAATATGGTACCTGAAATAGTTATAGGAGATGCACCTTTGTGGCTCAAATTGTAAAGCACTTTTAAATTTACAAGAATTGACTTGTATGAAATTTGTGAAACTGATGACCATATAAAAGAAACTTAAAGAGTTTGTGTTTGATATTAGGTTCTTGATTGAAATGCCTGGATATGGAGGCTGATATTATTGAGCATTTGCAGATCCTTATCAGCTTGGCATCATTCCTTTTTCTGCATTTAGCTTATGTATTCCTTTAAAATAGTCAATTCATTCTAAATGTAGCTTCATCTGCTACATTTGTTTCCAAGATAAAAGAAATCTTCGTTTTCAGTCTGACCATTATTTTTATTGAGGTCTATCATTTGTATAATATTGCAGATATCAGGAGATCCTTACAGATCCTAGTTATGCTGGCCAGTTTGTTTTGATGACAAACCCCCATATTGGCAACACTGGCGTGAATTTTGGTGAGTGCATTCTCTGTCTCCCTGTATTTTGCAATGAGAATTTCTTGTATGTTTCAACAAGGCTTAGAAAGCGCCTGGCTTGAGTCTGAGAATCTCCTTGTAGATGATGAAGAATCAGTGCAATGCTTTCTAGCAGGACTAGTAATCAGAAGCTTGAGCATCAGGTAGACTGCACTTCCCAACTACGACATTTTAGGCTAGGCTGTTGCTATTCCCTTTCTGGGTTTAAGTATTGTCAAATTGTTTACTTCTTCCAAGCTTTTTCTAGTACCTCGAATTGGAGATGCGCAGAGACACTTAGTGACTATTTGGCAGAGAGGAACATCATGGGCATATGTGGGTAAAACTTCATGTGTTTTTAGTCATCAATTTATTTATTTTTTAGCCACGGCTTTAGTTTTGTCCATGCCTTTCCAAGTTGTGGACTGCTCTAAGTAAATTTATTTTTATTGTATCCATGATGTAACAGATGATGTTGACACTCGTGCAATTACTCGGAGATTGAGAGACGATGGTAGCCTTATTGGTGTTTTAAGCACTGAAGAATTGAAATCAGATGAAGAACTCCTAGAAATGTCTCGTACTTGGGACATTGTAGGTGAGTGGTCTATCTAGTTTGAGTATCTTTTACAAAATCTGTGAACTCCTCTAAGATTGTAGTGTTGTTGAATGTCCTTGACTCTAGTTAATAGAGAATTTTATTGGGTTGTGATGCAACTTTTGCAGGTATTGATCTAATAAGTGGTGTCTCCTGTAAAACTCCTTATGAATGGGTTGATCGGACAGGTTCGGAGTGGGATTTCAACTTTAGTGCAAGGAGTAAGGAGAATTTACATGTGAGTATCAAGTGATCTGTTAGGAAACATGAACTCATACTTGCAGTTTAGAGACTAATTCTTTTCTGCTTACTTTGTGGATAAAGGTTGTTGCGTATGATTTTGGTATCAAACATAACATACTTAGGCGCCTAGCATCTTATGGCTGTAAAATCACTGTCGTTCCATCAACATGGCCAGCATCTGATACTTTAAAGATGAATCCAGATGGAGTTCTTTTTAGCAATGGTCCTGGAGATCCATCTGCAGTTCCTTATGCTGTTGATACCGTCAGAGAAATAATTGGAAAAATCCCAGTTTTTGGGATTTGTATGGGCCATCAATTACTTGGTCAAGCACTGGGGGGAAAAACGTTTAAAATGAAGTTTGGTCACCATGGAGGCAATCATCCAGTTCGTAACATGCGGAATGGCAGTGTGGAGATCAGTGCTCAGGTTTGTCTGTTTTACATTTGACTGACCCACAGAAAATAAATGCAATTTTCCTATTTAATACAAGACATACTGCAAATCTTTCAGTAGTCTTGTTTTCCTTGCTGTATGGTCCACGTTTCTTGAAAACCAATGATATACTTGACTTTGGAGCTGAATGGGTGTCAAGGTTAAATGATTTCCAATTTGTAGAGTTTGCATATGTTTCTTCATACATTATGCAAAACCTAAATCGTGCTCATCTTATAATTTTCTTTCATAACCTTGCATGTGGACTATTTACTTTCCTTGTTCTTTTTACAAATGCTTCCAGTTTGACTTCATTCTTGTCTGTGCAGAATCATAATTATGCTGTTGACCCTGCATCATTACCCAGTGGCGTAGAAGTGACGCATGTTAACCTCAATGATGGGAGCTGTGCTGGTCTTGCATTCTCCCAATTGAAGCTTATGTCTCTCCAATACCATCCTGAAGCGTCTCCTGGACCTCATGATTCAGATCCTGGTAATGTCTTTTGTTGCTTTAATTGACGTTGCACTAAAAGTCAATTTGATATCTGCTGGATAATGTTTCTTGATGGAAAAAAATTAATAAAAAGAAGTTTGTAATGAGACTCAAATTTCATTACTTCTTATTTCTATCAAATGTACTCCAACAGGCCAAGGGAGTAGCTTTGTGTCAGGCTCTCCTGTTATTATATGCTGTTGCATGCTTTTGTGTAATGTTCTTGTCATCTGATTGTCTTGTAACATATATTCTGGCTGCAGTATTTGGGGAATTTATACAACTCATGAAGCAAGAAAAAGTAAAGGCCTGATGCAAATGCTTGATGGCTACAAATTTTTCGGGTAAGCAGCAATATCTTAATGTTTCCAGGACGATGATGAGGCTTGCATTGAAGGTGAGAGCATTCAGCCACAGCAGTGCTGTAGCTCCAGAAATTGGAGGTCTCCTGCGTGATTTCCCCTTGCAGTTGTCTTGATTCGAGCACCTAAAAGGGAAAATGTTTTCTTCGATCTATTGGCTGTTGTCATATCTGTTTGGTTTAAGTGGTGATAATGTTCAATATTCAGTCAGCCTACGATTGTCTGGATCGCTTTTTTCTATGTAGGGACAACAACTGATAGAAATTTCTTGCACGTTGCTAGGTTGTTTTCCTGGAGAACGTACCAGTCTTCCAGCTAGAGAAACAACGTAAAGGAAAGTTGGAGATACCAAGTAGTTAATACCCCAACTCCTGAAATTTTTAGCAACAATTAATCATTTTCTTTGGATCTTTCCCTTATACGGATCGTGCTTAAAAGTGCTCATAATATTCAGCATTATCATAGCAGCAAGTAGTTTATACTTTTTATTACCTTACTGATCATAAAATGTCAAAACAGCTGTAGCAAGAAAGTTGCAGATTCTCACACAATGGATAAACATGTTTCTTTCTTGGTCAAATGATAGTACTACTATGTACAGAGAAATGGCCAACAGTATGAAGCAGGAAAAATGGAAAAAAAAACAAAGGAAAAAGTTCTTAGCATATATTGCAGCGGCCAGATTCCTGACCAGCAATCTATTTTCCAGTATGCTCCCTCCCAAGCAAGCGCTTCCGGCGCCAAGTTTAAAAACCGACATTCATTTATATTAGTAAACTTGATAAGAGAAGGTTATCTTTACAAAATAGGAGCCACCGCCCCAATATCATCTTGTGCACTCATGTTGAGCCGCATGGGGAAGGAATTCACCCATTCAACATTTTTAACAGTGCTGAAACATCCCTCTTAGCTGTTGTGTGTCCTCAAGGAAGGTGGCTGTGCTTGCATCATCCATTGTTCCATTGTTGATCCTATTTACAGCAGCTTGGCAGTCAGATTGCACCTCTACTCTTCTCCAGCCCGCTTCTTGTGCCTTGCTCAAGGCCGTTCTAATCGCTGCTTTCTCCTCCACACATGGTTCTCCTCTTTCCATCCCCAAGCTTTCAGAACTTTTCCATTGCTGTCTCTCGCTGTACCTGCCATTCCAATTTTGCAGCATCCGTGTTGATCAAGACCACACCTTCCCTAGGAAGCTGCCATATTCTATTGTCTAGGACTTGAGTTGTTTCAATGCTGTGCCTTTTCCACCCCCCTCCTTTTGGGCTCTTATGTTCCGGGTTTCTTGTGTGTTTAAAGGAGGAGGGTCACATCGAGTAAGCAATGGAGCATAAATCTTGAAGTTAGAACATGGGGTCGAACTAATCCATAGTTCAACTATGGAACGTGACTTCGATGCGTAATGCATAACCTGACAGTTCCGTGATATGGCAATAGTGTTTACAAGGGAAAAGATTCGTGTAACTCAAGTAGCAGAAGGAATGGCAACGAGGGCGAGTGCCCGTGTGCATGTAACTCAAGTATCGAAAGGGATGACAATGAGGGCGAGTGCCAGTCTAGGTGGGAGTAACCGGGCGGGGATGGAGAGATTTTTTCCTACCTTAAATTGGCTCCGGCCTATATATATATAATCCTCTTAACTATAACCTGATTTACATGTTTGAACTGCATGAACTAGTAGAACATAAATTAGTCTTAACTCGGGTGAATCTTTTAATGCCATGACTCGTCAGATGGTGCCTGATTGCTTCATCAAACACATTATTATTAGCTAATGATGTGCTGAAATATCCTGAGAGTATCAAGTTTTTTTGTGTCTGAGTGCTTCATCTCATCAGCACCGCCAAAGCGCTTGCTTCCTTCTATCTAAGACGCAAGAAATTTGCCCCTCGATCAAGACATGGAAGAACTTCGAAATTCAGGAGCAGGAGTGATCAAGAATTGTATCTCCATGAATGGTGGAGAAGGGCCTAATAGCTACTCAGAAAACTCCAAGTTCCAGGTCCTGTATTTCCAGCCTAAAGTTCCAATTTCGTAAAGCTCCTCTAATATCCTCATACGTCTCTGAACAATAAGCTACTGTATCTTTTGTATTTCTTGTATAGTTCCCATACTTGATCTGATTGTCTTTTCCACATATAACTAGTCTGGTTAATTAGATTATGCATGTACCACAACTTAATGAAAATTCTTGTTATTTTCTTTTTACAAACTCTCTAAAAGAATCGGCTAAAAATTCAACATCATATTATTAAAAACTTTAATGTTAGACTAATAATAGAATATCCCTCACAAGTTTAGCTTATGTTCATTTTTACCTAAGTTGTTTTATTTATTTTCCAAATAAAATGATTATACAAGGTAAGTAATTATCTACAATACACAAAAGATAAAAGATAAAAAAAAAAAACCTCAAGAATATAATTTAAAAGTGTTAGAGGTGGTCTATTATCAGTCCAAAATCAACCAGAGTTGTTAACGTGATGTTGAATTTTAATCAATTTTGTTGTTTTTAGAATTTATAATAACAAAAAGAATTGAAAGATTTGGAGAGAAAAAAGGAAACAATGGATGGCATGTGGAGGGAAAAAAATAAGAGGAGAAGAAGGAGTGAAATAAAAGAAGTTAGAATGGTGCAATGCAAGGATGTTGGTGTACTGAAGGGGTCAACAGAATCACCTTAATATACATTCTACTCATGGTATAAATAGCACAAGCACTGCTGTTGGCACTTCCATAACTATTAGTGACTGTTGTACCTCTTCCTGTTGTTAATTGAGCTATATGGGTTGGGTTTTAACTCACCTCCCTGTTTGGCACTTGAGTTTTTTGCCAAGTTTGTCCGCTATAAGTTTTTTAAAAACTTTAGTTACAGTAACTTCAAAAAACTTCTTAAAGTTTTGAAACTATACAATTTAAAATATTCAAAAATTTACAGACTTTAAAATTTTTTTTAAAAACTTCTACAGTAAAGTTTTAGACAACTACTCAAAAAACTCACTTACCAAACGGGGCCGGTACCGACCAGTTTTAATTCCAAACTCAATTTAACTAGGCTCAAAAAATTGTAACTCATGCTAGGTTCTAAAAAAAAAAAAAAAAAAAAAAGTCTAGTCAAACAAAATAACTAATTAATTTATAAACGTCCCATAACACTTGAATGAAGTTACAACATCAACAAAAGTTTCAATTTCATGACCCAGAAAAGTATAGTTTATAGTAGCACCCATAACTAGAGATAGAGATAAAAAAAGAAACAATTTACTACCAAATGAGTCATCTAACATACAATCATTTAATTGGGTCTAGATAAACAAATCTTTTTAATTCCCATATAAACCTATAAAATGCAAGAAAAAATAAATAAAACAAACTGTATGTTAACATGTTCTAGTATTTTAATAGTTAATGTTAAAAGTTCAACTCACATTCAAATCGGGTAAAATATCTTAATCCAAAATTAGCATAACTCATAATGCATGAGGCTCAATCTAATAAATTTAGGTCAGAGTCAAACAGGCTGATGGGTGTCACCTATCCTCAGGTGATACTTGAGTTTTAATCAAATACTTGTTTATTTCCAAAATGGTTTGTCTATTTTCGAAAATCGAAACAATTGACAACCTCGAAAAGAATTAAACAACAAATATTATAGGATTTTTTTTTTGCTTTTCATATGAATTAAAATGTCAAATGAGTGCCACTAATAACTATTGGAATCCCATTAACAGAATTAGCCTACTTAATTTCTATTACTACTATAATCTAAAATTTGAAAATCCAGCACTGAATAACCAAGTTAATTTCCATATTGGTGTCTTTAAAGCACTGATTCATACATTACTACATATATACTAGTTAAAAGAAAGGGGAATGGAAAAGAACTATAAAAATCCTATAAAGTATTTTTTTCCTTTTTTTCTTTTTTCTTTGAAAGGCTATAAAATTTCTCTATAAAGTATATGTTCTTTTTTTAGTATATTGGTTGATAAATGAATTTATAATTTCCAAGTTAGTACATTGGTTGATAAAACAATTGACAACTTCAGAAAGAATTGATTTTTCCCAAAAAAAAAAAAAAAGAAGAAAGAATAAACAATGTAAATGAGACAAGAGGAGGTATATAATACTGTATTTGCCATATGGAAAAGATTGAGCATGTGAATTTTCATAACTGCAGCCATTAGCTCAAAAACATATAGATAAAGGACAATGGTCCAACCTCTTGCCTAAAAAAAGAAAGGCAACCAGCACATGCTAATAGCTTTTTATTCCTTTGCAAATCAAAGTTAGTAATCAATTATTTTCATGTTTTACTTGAGAATGTGCAAAAGGGAATAATGAGGTCAATAGCAGACATAGCCCCTTTTTTTTTTGTTGGCAAGAACTGGCATAACCTTGATAAAGTGAATCTTAAAAGCTTTTTTTTATTGCCCTTATCCAAAATTTTCTAAAAAAAGTGTATTTACGAATCATACTCAGCTGGCTGTCTCTAATGCTAATAAACTCAAAGTCCTTGCTTAAAATTTGCTTTGGAATCCAGCCAGGTAGGTCTTGCATGCTATGATGACATATCCTGCCCTGTCTATGATGCCTAAATTGGTTTGCATCTTTTGTCTAAAGTTGTAATCCAACTGCTGGTCGTTTTTATGGCAATTGCATGCCATTTCTACACAAAATTCCTTAATGTTCTGTTTTAGAGGTGAAAAAACTTACAAGCTCAGCATTCAATCACAAACCCAAAATTTAGATCTATTTGGGGACTTGATAATTCTTTAGAGCTTTAACCTCATTGGTTATCGAGGATAGGGCTCCAAATGAACTGATCTACTCACAGGTGGTTCAAGTCAAACTCGGTTAACATTGAGTTTGAACTGATTAAGTCGAACTCGAGTTTTAAAATGCTAAACTCATTAACTCGCGAGTCGATTCGAACTCGATTATATATATATTATTTTTTATTTTAATAGTAACAGAACATATATATATTTCTAATATTTTATTTATTTTTTCAAACTCAAGCTCGAGTTTGAGTTTCGTAAAATTATGTTAAAACTCGGCTCAATTCAACTTCAGCTCCAATTTGAAGCTCCCCTTTTCTTGAAAACTTTCAATGCATATATTCTACGGACTACTGTTCATTCATGACATGTCAAATTTTCAAGAGAAACTGCATGAATGTGAAGTATTCCAAGTAAAACTGCATATTCATTTGCATATCTAATAGAAGTATTTCCACTGAAAATGAAAGGATGCAGACTTCTTTCTCACTGTTTAAACGTTAGGGTTAAGCCCCTTGGGTTAAATGCTCCTGATTACGTTGTGTGGTGGTTGGTCACTTCCTTTTTTTTTTTTTTTCCTAGCCCTCTCTCTTGTCTTCAACCTTAAGGAAACTTCTCGGGAGCTTGCTGTTCAGTCTATTAGTCAGAAATAATATTAAGGAAACTTCTCGGGAGCTTGCTGTTCAATCTATTAGTCAGAAATAATACAAAAAAATGGCCGACCAGACACTGTCAAGTTTTGAGCAGTGAATTTGACTAGCTTGGAAGCTCAATATTGACAAATTGAAAAGGAACCTGAAGTTGCTGCTGTTCAAAGCAAGAAGCCAACAAATAAAAAACAAAGGATTTGCCAATCGAAAGGACCACATAAAAAGTGCTCAAAACTGTTCTAGGATGGAATTCTTGACGAATTCATATGCAATCCAAGCGAGTCCATGGCTGCAGAATTGTCTTCGAAGTTTAGGTTCAGAGTTCCTGACGGATCATTTTCCATATCATTTTCCATTAGGTCTCATCAGAACAAATTTCTTCTTCACTCCTAAAAATTTTCTGAATTGGCCAAGACGAAATATGCAGAGCACAAAAACGTCGAGAGCAAGACAAATATTGACCAGTTCTAGAACAGATCAGAACCATAGCTGGTTTCTGTGATCGAGACAGTAGATGAAAATGAAGGACTTGGTTTAGACAAATTTTCAGGGAAATTAGCTTCAAGACAATCTGCAACACAAGGCAGCCCACCAAGCCAAGTGGATGATTTGAGGTGGAATTTATATCACAAACTTGACGGCAAATGCCGCCATTGAGATAAGAAGACAAGCCAGCCTTCTTACGAGTAAAGAGGAATCAGCACCGGACAGAACAAAATACATTAGACCAACTGAAAGCAAAACTGGAGTAAAGATTCCCCACAAATCTCGAATGGACGAGCCAACCAAAAACTGGACCTTTGAATTGAATATTTCTGATCCACTCAAAAAGTACTAAGAAAGTATCAATCCAGCATTAAATATAATTTCCGCAAATTGACACTAATATAAAATATCCTCGTACAATAAATATTAACATAATTGTTCCCAGGAAGAAAGAACTTCAAATATGAAAACCAAATGGTAAATGGGAAAAAAAAAAGAAAGAAAACATCACAATCACTCTCCAACTACAAGCAACCAACTAAAATGACGCGGTTGAAGCCATAGGCAGCAGAGCATGACAACGTCCATACATCCCAGCATCCATCGAGTGACAAAAATGCGAACTGCAGATACATCAGAATCACATAATGACGTCCCCTTCAAGCCCCACTTGACAGTTTGATCAAATCAGGAAACCAGATTCACTTCTAATATGACATGAAAAACCAACTAAATGGGTGGAAAATAAAAGCTCACCACCCCAAGCGATAGTAGCAGCTTAAAAGCATTTCCTGTGGACAATTGATGGGCCCGACTCTTCATATTCAGCCCTGGAAATCCACATCTGGTCATCGGAGAAAAGACAACCATGTTAATTCAAAGTCCAATTGATAGCAACAACTTCAGTAAACAGTCAATGAAAGGGTATCATAATTACCTGCTGGAATGTGCTGAGGGATGCAAGGATTGACCCGCCAATCCAAACACTGTACTTTCTCTCTGGAGGTGCAACCACCTTGATCTTCATGCTGCTGGGAGCCAAGGCAGTGATTTCCTTGCTCATACGGTCAGCAATACCAGGGAACATAGTTGAACCACCACTAAGCACAATGTTACCATAGAGGTCCTTCCTGATATCAACATCACACTTCATAATAGAGTTGTAGGTAGTCTCGTGGATACCAGCAGCTTCCATTCCTATGATAGAAGGCTGGAAGAGGACCTCAGGGCAACGGAATCTCTCATTTCCAATGGTAATCACTTGTCCATCTGGCAATTCATAGTTCTTCTCAAGGGATGAGCTGCTCTTGGCTGTTTCAAGCTCTTGCTCAAAGTCAAGAGCCACATAGGCAAGCTTTTCCTTGATGTCACGGACAATTTCCCGCTCTGCTGAGGTGGTGAACATGTACCCTCTTTCAGTAAGGATCTTCATGAGGTGATCTGTGAGGTCACGTCCAGCAAGGTCGAGACGAAGAATGGCATGGGGTAAAGCATATCCTTCATAGATTGGTACAGTGTGACTCACACCATCTCCAGAATCCAGCACAATACCTAGCAGAGGGTAAATAATATACATGTCAAAAACAGCCAATCAACAAAAATCATGAACTTCAATACACCAAAAGAAACTCAGCTTATGCTTACTAACCAGTCGTACGACCACTGGCATACAAAGAGAGAACAGCTTGAATGGCAACATACATGGCAGGAACATTAAAGGTCTCAAACATGATTTGGGTCATCTTCTCCCTGTTGGCCTTGGGATTGAGAGGTGCCTCAGTGAGAAGCACTGGATGCTCCTCAGGAGCAACACGGAGTTCATTGTAGAAGGTGTGATGCCAAATCTTCTCCATGTCATCCCAGTTGCTAACTATACCATGCTCAATAGGGTACTTCAAGGTCAAAATACCTCTTTTTGATTGAGCTTCATCACCTACATAGGCATCTTTTTGTCCCATTCCAACCATAACACCAGTATGTCTAGGACGACCAACAATACTAGGGAAGACAGCTCTTGGAGCATCATCACCAGCAAAACCAGCCTACAAAAGATTAACATAACTTTAAAATTTAAACCTACATAGCCATTAAATATCAAAAGATTTTGCATTGAACTACTGAAATTTATAAACAGATCGAGACTAACCTTCACCATTCCAGTTCCATTGTCGCAAACAAGGGGCTGAATATCCTCGGCATCGGCCATCTCTTACAATACTGGAAAACCAATATACAGTGAAAGTAAACAATCAGCAAAACGTAACAAACCAAATAAACGAAAGCATTACCAAACTACAAACAGAATTCAAGAAAAGTCTAGAAAGAAGCTAAAACAAAAAATTTATTCCGGATTTTAAATACATCGTACGAAGTCACCTTAAATAGTATATCGAGATTCAGGGTGCATAAATTTTATAGTATTCCAAACTCCAAAGCATAATCTCAGTCAATTAACCAACCAATAGAACCAAATTACACTTTTAAGCCACCAAAAAACAATTTTTACTTTCTTTTTCCCAACCAAAAAGCTAATTTACTACAGATAGCACTAGATCTAGAAAAAGATAGAAAAGTTCAAGCAATTAAAACTCAGCCGATCAATGAAAAAAACCAAAAATTGAAGATACAAGTCAGGATAATGCATTAATCCAGCTCAGTTTGAATTTCAACATTAATCAATCAATAGATCTCAGTCCAATAAATCAATTACAGAAAGATCTCACCAAATTAAACTCCACTTAATCAATTTTTCTACCTTTAATCAACAAAACCCAAAAGATTCCATCTTTATCCTACCCATATACTTAAATTCTCAAAAGGGCATCAGCAGATCTCAAAAATCAAGTAAAAACACAAGTAAAAGAACATATAAAACAGAACAGTTCACTAAAAAAATTGAACATTTGACAAAAGATTCAGATCTATACTAAGTTTTCTTGCATACCCAGAAAGATTTAATCGATCTATTAGCAGATTTAAGCTCAAGAATGAAAGCCCACCTCAGAAATTTGAAAGGAGAATGGCTTTGATGGCTGGCTGGCTCTGCCTTTAGAATTTGGTCTTCCTTTCTAGGCAGACGACAGTAGCCTCGGTTGAAATGAAATGAACTGAAATTGAAGAGACGGCAATATATTTATAGTACTAGACTAGAGCTAGTAAAGAACAGTATTGAGGGAGATAAGGGTTTAAATTTAAATGTTTTTGGCCTTTTCTTGACAATGCAAATGAAATTGGTAAAAGCAGAGCTGATAAAGTTTGAAATTTGAAAAAGCCTTGGTAGGTGTGATAAAGTGACAAGTATGCCCTTTTGGTGGAACATAAGATTGTATTTGGATTGCATTTTTCATGATTTTTTATGAAAAAATTACTGTAACGATTTGATGTATGTGAGGGAAAAAGATAATAGAAAAATGTGATTACGGAAAACAACGGTCCGTTTGAATTGAGTGTTTTTGCGCCTGTTTTTTAAAAATTGTTTTTCACATTCCAAATGCTACAGTAAATGTGTATTTCAAAAACATCATATCCAAACAATATATCAAAAACAACTCCAAATATATTTCAATTATGTATATTTAATTTGTATATTTTAATAAGCATATTTCAATTTGTATATTTTAATTATGTATTTTAATATGTATATTTCAATTATATTTTAATATATTTTAATTATATATTTTAATATATATATTTCAATTATGTATTTTAATATGTATATTTCAATTATGTATAATATTATTGAAATAAATATTATATATTTATATAAATACATTTATTTCTATATAAATTTATAAATATATTTATGCAATTTTGTTTTATAATATACATTAATATGCATATTTCAATTATGTATATTATATATAAATTTTATTAATATTAATGTATATTATATATATTATACATTTCTAATATTATATATTTATACATACATATTATAAATATTTTATTTTATTTAAAATATATTTTTATATATTTACATAAATATTAAATGTTATATAAATTATATAAAATATATTATTCATTTATATAAATGTACATTTATACATAATATATAAATATTTATGTATATTTATAACATACATTTATATTATGTATTATATATAATATAATACATTTATAATACATTTATACATTTATATTAATATACATAATATTAATTTTACATTTATACATAATATTAATACATTTATACATTTATATAATATTCATTTTTAATTTATACATTTTTAATAATATACACTTATACATTTAAATATACATTTATATTATGTATTATATATAATATAATACATTTATACATTTATATTAATATACATAATATTAATTTTACATTTATACATAATATTAATACATATATACATTTATATTAATTATATAAATACATTTCTACATAATATTAATATATATTTATAATATATTAATTTATACATTTATAATATTCATTTATAATTTATACATTTATAATAATATACACTTATAATTTATAATATATTTATAATATTCATTTATAATTTATACATTTATAATAATATACACTTATACATTTATAAATATATTTATATTATGTATTATATATAATATAATACATTTATATATTTTTATATGAATATATAAATATATTTATTTATAAATATCTATAAATGTATTATAAATGCATAAATGTATATTTATATAAAATTATAAAATTATAATATTCTAAAAATACTCAAAAATATGTTTCAAAAATATCTCTAAAAATAATCCAAAAAAATCTACAGTAAAAGTTTTTCATATAATTTTTTAAAAATAACCCCAAAAACAACTAATCCAAACGGATTTGTTTTTCAGATTCGAAATGCTACAGTGGTGTTTTTGAAAAACAATCCCAAGAACAGCTAATCCAAACGGAGCCGTTACGTAATTTTTCGACGCAAAACAGCAATCCAAACAAGGCAAATTAGTTGGAAAATCTTTTGTTATAGTACTAGAATAGTATGATGATACTCTAATGGTCCTGCTTTATTACTTTGAATAGTACAACAAGATTCCAAAAGTAGGGTATCAATATGAATTTCAACACTAGTACCCTATATTTTCTCCATTGTACCGTAACGAGAAAAAGTTGAATAACCCTGTTTGGCTTGCTATTTTTTGAAATTTTTATAGAAAAATATACAGTAATAATTTAATGTGTATAAGATAAACTGTGATTAAAAAATGTATTCATAGAACACGTAAAAATTTTTTGAAGAAAAAATGAGAAACAAATTTCCTAATGTTTTTATGAGTAAGCATATTTGATAGCATTAAATTTTAGAAGCGTAATAGATAGGTTAAAATTGTTAAATTGTAACTATGAGTTAGTTTGAGTAGAAAAAAGGGATAATATTAGAAACCTCTCTCAAGGTTTCTCTTAAAATCACTTGGCACCTCTAAGATTTTAGAAATAATAGTTACATGTCTTAGTGATTGTAAAAAGACTATATTAACCCTCTTTTGGCACATAATTCACAACATATCAAATAAATGGAGCTCAAAAATTAAAGAGAAAAGAAAAGAAATTATTTGTTGATTATGCAATATTTTATTTGTAACCTCTCTTGAGGTTTCTCTTCATCATTCTCTCTTACTTATATATTTTGGATGATTATGCAATATTTTATTTGTAAATTATAATAAACTAAAATTTATTTATCTTTTACTTTTTGTGATTGTGATAAAGTGAGGTATGATTTATTTGCTTATTTTAAGTTGATTTTTATGTACAATTTAATATTTTTTTGAACAAGGGTTGAGAAGATGTTGGGAAAAAAATAGAAATTCATAAGAAATCAGTTTTGAGCATATATAATAAAATTGATCCAAATGTATTTCTTTTTAAATATATTTTTTATTTTTTCAAATTTATATTTTTATAGAGTATAGCATTGTGATGTGGTAGTACTGCAAGAGACTATTTTTGAGGTGATAGTTTTCTTGAAGTGAATAAAGTGATTTAGAAATATTTTTATTTAGCAAGTGAAAGGGTAGTTTAGGGTTTTTAAAAATTTTGTTACACAAATAACAAAAGTAAGGGGGGTAAGTAATATTTTTAAAAACCTTGGAAATGCCAAATGATATTAAGAGAAACCTCAGGAGAGGTTTCTGATATTATCCCTAGATAAAATGTACTAATAAATTTTGAAGGCACACAATTTCGGGTTTAAAACTTCAGTCATGAATTATCATTAGTACTACTCATTGTCTCTGTGATGGATCCTCGAACTTGGAGCAGGATTAACTAAATGGCCACAGCAGGCCACTTGATTGAAAAATAAAAAAAGATTTAAAAGAAAGCCTTATTGTGGTTTTACTTCAAAAATTACTCTAATATTCACTATAAATTCAAACTTAATTTGTTTTAAATAGGTTTCCAAAATTGCCATCCAACTATTATGGCTTGTGGGGGAAATTGCCACGCTTGTCGACTCTCTTCCATTAGTCCATTTAGAACTATTACAACAATTGAGGCCACCTACATGGAGCTTTATGGATCATGTAAGCCAAATCAAGATTTTGTTATAGTTTAAGGTCTAAAATGGGTTGAAGAGCGAGTAGATAGTAAACATAAAATAAAAAAGGAAGATCTTCTAAACCTTTTGGTCTTATTATTTCATTATGCTCAACAAAAATAAAGAATTTGTATCCACAAGAAATAGGAAAATTGAGAAAAAGTATGGAGCATTATGGTTTAAAACCAATTAACAAAAAAATTATGGTTTAAACATTAACCTAGGACAACCATTAGTTATTGATACTTAACAATTTTGTTTCTTCAAATATACTTATAAAAGATTGAAAAAAAAAAAACCTATACAAAGCTAAGAAATTCTTCTTTTTATCCCTTACAAGCCAAGCTTTCCTATTTACCTAAATAACATGTCTTATATCAGCTCAAATACCATCTTGTGGAACAAAAATTGTGATTTAGTTTCACTATAAAAAACTTTGTAAAAGTTGAAGATTTGCATTACTTTGAGCAATTAAATTTCAAACGTGGCGAATGATGATTATAGGAATAGTTTTGAAAATCTATTTATCATATTGATTTTGTATGTGTTTAATGGGATTTTTTTTAACTACTCCCTCCTTTGTATGCTTCCAACTTATGCCATAACAATTGTCATAAATTATTTCAGTTGCCTTTTTCTTTCTCATTGTGAAACATGTAAACTTTATATATACCACACACACACACATATATTAACACCAAAAACCATGAGGGTGTTTTGGTCAAATCACAAGTTTAGAAGGAACTAAAATTCTGATTAAACACAAGTTTAGAGTAGAACACACGGATGGAAAACGGAATCATTTGGACCACGAGGGAGAGAAAAGAGGGAGATGGTATGTGACCTGGAGCAACTAGGCAGCCTTTCAACGCGTTTCTCAGCCGTGTGATCAGACCTCCACCGTCGGATCAAATATCTTTCGGCTCGGACTTTCTTGGCTTTGACTGCTGGCGGCTAACCAGTTAAAGATCCCACTAGCGCCGGCTTCGCAAGCTCGCTTGGCTTTGAAGGCATTTGAACTGTGTTAGAACTAGGGTGTAATTGAACTGACTGCTCGCGAGTAATTCAGTCAAAATTTGGCTCGAACTCGCAATTGATCGAGTTCGAGTAACTCGATAAACCGAGCAAATCGAGTTTGAGTATCCAGATGCAATGTTTGAAGGCTCGTCGAGTCTTATCAAGTTTTTTAATTTGAATTCTTTAATATATTATTATTATGAAATTATCCCTTATGCCCAAAAAAATGGTTGAATTTACTAAATGTTTCAAGTTGTATGAAAATTTTTAAAAGACAATAATATCTTTTCACTTAAAAATTGTCAAGAAAATGAAAATTTCTGACTCAAGCTTGATAAGGCTCGCATTAACTCGAGCCAATGTGAGTCGAGCTCGAGTTCTGTGAGCAATCATCGAGCTCGAACTTGAGTTCCAATATCCTTATTGCATGTCGAGTCGAGTTCGAGTATGGTGATACAATTCGACTCTATTACAGCCCTAATTAGAATCATATGTTCGTTTCAATTAGCTGTTTTTGATGGTGTTTTTGAAATATTTTACCGTAGCAATGTAGGTGAAAAAGTTTTACTGTAGATAAAGTTGTTTTTATGCTATTTTTTTATGTTTTTGAGATTGTTTTTGATTTTTTTGTGGTTGTCTTTCAAAAAATAACCAATCCAAATGCTTTGCGGTCCAGCTCATCTCGGCTTAGCCGACATTTTGAATTCTTGGCTTTCTGGAGGGGCTTTTTGATGGGTTGATTATTTATACAATTAGCAATCAATCCACTGTACTTTTTTTTTTTTTTTGATAAACACTATACCCTTTTTGCAATAATTCAATCAGGCAGCGATGATGATTTTTTGACATGATTGAAATAACAAGATATTAAATTTGTATTCTAAAACACAAGTATTAAAATAAACATCAATTTATATTCATGCATATTTAAAACAAAAACTATTAAATATTTCTTGTCCTCACAATAAAAATTAAAGATGATGCTTTTATTAATGATATGCAAAACCAATTTCTTAATGATAATATTGACATAGTAATATAATGCCCTATGATTGAATAATTTAATACACATGTTGAATATGCAAGGATTACAAAACTAATGGTGATATTTGTGAAATTTAGAATAAACGAATGGTTAATAGGGGATAAAAGAATGCAAAGTTTTCACTCAATGAACCTCTCATACACACCAAAGGTTAATTGCATTATGTATAAACTATTAGTGGTTTGTTGTTTGCCCCTAAATTATTAATTAACAATTATATATTTTTTTTTTATAAGTAAGAGATTTTGAATTCAAGATCTCATACGTATAATTCTTCCTATCTTGCTATCCAATCTAACCATCTCCCAAATTATTATACTTAAATAGCTTAAGATACCAAATTAGTTAACACGTACAAATTTTGCTAGCACTTTTTTCGATGAAGAATACTTTAGTGCCCCTAAACAAATAATGATACTTAGGCAAACAAGCATGTCACAGGGGCACTAACTCTCTTGGTGAAGATGGCTACCAAAATATGTTGATTTCAAACGGACTTATATAATGTGATACGAAATTATTACATATAGTAAGAATATTTAATTTCTACCAATGATAATTTAGGAGCTGCAAATAAATGATTATTCATAGGGCGCAATATTGCTAATCTAACACCAAAATATAATAAAATTGGTCCGCCTAATGCGTGCCCAATTGGCACTTGTTAATATGGATAAAATTATCATAATTGAAGAATTTTAGCATTTAAGAGGTGATGTCTTCAATTTTAGAAAACTTCCGGTAAGGAAAAATTTTTACAAATAAAAAAAAATACATTTCAAATAAATCAACAAAGATGTTTTGAAATTAAGTTTGATGTGGCTGTTCGTGCTTCAAGTTCATCTCTTTTTTTTTTTTTTCATTGTTTAGTTACCTTTTTGAAAATCTAATAATTCTTTTTCGTAAAACTGAGAACAAAAGTGTAGTTAGCTTTGTGCTATTTTTTTTTTTGGGTCTAAAAGATGCATGATACTGTCAAGGTTCCTAAAGTGACTAATTGTTGCACTTTTATTTTTTTAAACTATAAAGAGATAGCAGGTTCCTGGATTCTAAACCAAACCAAAACAAGGCCATTATGGCTTACAATAAATAAATAAGAAGACCATTATGACTTTGGAATTTTTATCCCCATAAAATGACAAATTAAAAGAAAAAAATACAATTTATTTAGAAGACAACACAGAATCACAAAATTTTAAGACCTGTAAAAAAATCAAAAAAAAATTAAAAAAATAAACAAAGCAAGTAAATCATATATGATATTCTAATTCTCCTAATAAAACAAATTATATGTGCTTGGTTTGATAAATTTGCTTTTAGAGGAAAAGGTTAAGTATGCCATTTAACATGTAAATCCTTTAAAAGTAACTCTTCAAAAAATGAAATAATTAATGCATTCATTAAGCAAGTTATTTCTTATCCATATTAATGGGTGCACAAAAAATCCCTAAAAGTATAAGTAAAAAATCCTCTTTGTGGAGGCATGATTATATGGGATGTGCAAAAAAAATACTATATTTCTAATTGGGGTGAGAACAATTTGAAGCTTAGATGAGGTCAAGGCTGTTAGATTCCAAATATGGGCAGCTAATCTAAACACACACACACACACACACACACACACATACATACATATATGTATGTTATGAAATTTTTTATTTTATTTAATCATTTTCCCTCTTCTAAGTGACACGCCTAATTGAAGAGAATTAATAGGTTAATGGATACTTAGGTTTTTATCATTTTCACACATAACTCTTCTCCAATCTATTCTGCTCATAATTTCTCTCTCTCTCTCTTCTACCAACTTGTATCTCTCTTAATAAATTTGAATTATTCTTTTTATCCGTATATGGTAACTTTGTTTAGTGTGAGTTTAGTTATTACATCAGTAAATTTATTGAATTTGTTAGAAACTAATAAATCTTTCATGAATAAATAAATTGCTTGCATTTTTTTCTTTAACTGAAATGAATAGAGGTAGGTGTGTAAACATTCTAAAGTTCACGTTTCTAGCACCTTTCCATTCCCTCCAAATGGTGAAATTTCTGTGTGGTACAATTTTTGAAGTGTGCGCATAAGGTTAATTTTAACTTTTAAGGGTAAAATACGATAAAATCCTCCTAAATTATTTCTTTGTTTAACTTGACCCCCTCCCCCCCCCCCCCCCCCCTTTTTTTTTGAGGGAAACCAAACCACTTCTTCTTTTTTTTTTTTTTTTGACGAAAGTTAAATTTGTAAATCTAATCCCAGAAGAAACCTCAAAAGCCGGCAACTTTTGAGGTCCTCCCAGGGACTTATAAACCTCAAAACCACTTCTTCTTTCAATTGCGACATTTAGTCCTATTAATATGTAACCTAGGTCAAATCTACAATAACATGTTAGCTATTTGTCAATTAATTCAACGGATCTGTAATACTATCACAATTGGTGGTAGAACAATACCACATTAATTAACATCCAAGTATCCCTTTTTCCATTGAAGATCTAGAAGCAAAATCAAGAGCACTTGCTCCTGTCAACACTGTAGAATTGTTGAAATTAATCACAAGCCTCCAAGATAGTGCAACCAAGTTGTCATGCTTTTCAACGGTTGATCATTATTAATGAAAAACCAAATGGAATGTTAGGTTAAATAACCTTAGCTACAGGGATAATTTGGGTGATAGATACCACCAGTTCATGTCCATTTAGTTGATTGAAGACCAATGAGATGGAGAAGATTTGAATCAGTTTGAAAATTTTAGGTGGCCAAGTGCTGCAATTTTGAACAACAGGTTGGCATAGTGGAACAGAAAGATATAAAAATTAAAGGGTTTGTCTAATGGGCATCCGCTAAAATATATTTCAGCTGTCATATTTTTGGTAATATAAGATTAAATAGGAAAAGTAAATATATATATATATATATATATATATATATAAAGAAGTGTAGGTAAAATTAAATAGAAAAAATATATAAATGTAAGGGAAGGTAATAATTGTTAGTGTATATATATATACACACACATAATAATGTTGTTGTTTCAGGAATTTGCTGTATTTCATCCTAGTTTTATGCCCGTTTGCCGTTTGTACTTTGTTTGTTGCTGGGTAGAATTGGAAAGCTCGTACTCAAGTTCATGATGTGGAAAATAAGGCACTTCCAGCCTTTCCTTGATGAGGAGGGGATTATTATGAGGCATTGGAACATACAAGATGAAAAGAACATGCAAAATAACTTTCGTGGGATAAAATCTCAAAACGTAAGAAACATCAAAACTTTGACTTTAAAAAGATGACATGGAGAAAATAATAATAATTACTCGGGAAATCTGATGATCACCCTATGTATCTTGTATTCTAATTCAAGTTATGTTTATGGATTATTTAAGCACCAGCTCAATCTGTGTGTTGGTGTAGTGGTAACTTTTGATCCTCAAAACAGCAACAATTTTGCCCAATTTAATACGAATATGCGCCACTAACATTTCCTTCCGGAGAGATCACTTTGGATTAGCAGAATTCTCATCATATATTATTTTGTCTCCACCTCAATTTCTCTTTTTCGGTTTACCTCTACTCTGGACTTCTACTCTGGACAGCCACACCGTATCCGTGTCGCCTGTCTTAAAGGTAATCAAGGAGCAATTAACTAGGAAGAGGGATAGCTTGGGTAGTTTGCAAGTGAAGGATCCAGGTTCGAGCCCCCTCCCAGTTACACTATATTAAAAGAAAAAAAAAAGGGAGCAATTAACTGACATTAGCTTCCAATCAAATTTTCAAGAGGAATAAATGGTTATGCTTGAATGATGAACTCAGTCTGATTCAACAAGTACTGGCGTGCACAAGCTCCAATCTACACACACACACACGCACACACATGTTGTTCAATATATTGTTCAAAATAGTTGGCGGAGCCTAGAAATAGTGAATATGCATGCATTTAGTAATTTCCCTACGTTAACCAGTACGTACCAATACGGAGAAGATTTGGAACAACAGTCGAAAAAGCGTTAAACCACTGGTAGAATGGGGTTGTTTGGTGAATGGGCATGAAAGGCAAGAATGAGGATCAAAGTTAAATAATACGCATCTCTTGCAGAATGAAAGATCATTATGAGAATCATTTAACCAGAACGAAAGATCTTGCAACCTATCCTTGATAGAATGAAATTTGTTCCACTTTCATATCAAACATATATATGCAATTGACTAAAATCAATACTCACAATGGAATATACAATCCTAATCAAGCACCCCTAATTACTTTTCTCCAAGACAAAACGGTTTATGTCACTCACTTCTCATTGTTGTCCCCTTGTGTTTGGAGAGAAAGTTGCCAAGTACAATTGAAATTCTGCTTTTAGAAATCAGTAAGTACTTCTAACTTCTTGGAACGAGAGGACAATGGATATCACATTAAACAGATAAAAATCTACAAATCAACACCTGTTATGTTATGTTTCTACCGCAATCGGCTACTATAAGTTCAACTACTACTGAATAAAAATCCTTCGAAGAATCAAGCAGCAGAAAAGTAAATGATTCAAATACAGGTAAAAGGCTGAACTTCGGGAAGGCAAAAGAGATGATCCAACTTAAACAATAGCTGGTGTGCTGACGACAATTAAGAGAATATAACAGATGGAGCTGCAATAATGATTCACATCTTTCAAAGAGTTTCATTGCACTAAGAGCTAGGCAAAAGTATGGTATATATATTTGATTTACAACTGCGAGTTACCTACTGCAGCAACTAGCAAAATGATGCACACTTCTCATATATATCATATTTAATAGGCATTTGTGATGCACATAAGATCTCGATCATTAAAGCCAAGAAGGGTAACAATGTACAGACCTGTCCCAAAGCAGAGCCTAGCCTTCATTACCACTAGATGAACAAAATTCGGCTAAGAATGCCAATGGGTAGTAGGTATAATACACAACAGAATAAGCAACTATAGAAGATGACAGCATGACGTGCTGCAGCTGATCTTGTAGAACAGTGCAACGTCACCAGCACCAAAATGTACACTTTGTACAGAAGATCTGCAAATTCACCAGCAACTAAAGTGAGAGCCTTCACTTAGTAGCCTACTACTAACAAAGACAAATTACCTAATAAGAATATAAGAAAAATCTTCTCCATATACTTCTTTCTTTTCAAAATTCACACACACATAGGCTGCCATTCTACAAAAACTCTCTCTCTTCATTTATGAAAAAAAAAAAATGCAAAATAAGCATGCAATAAAGCAGTCTAAGGACACTTAAAAACGAATGCTTTCTATGATGCCCAACATTTTCCCCTTGTTCTGGCTAATACTACTAACTAAATTGAATAACTCAGTTCTACCATATCAGATCATTGAACTGCATCAGGCCTTAACCCTAAAGAAGTTGCCCAAATATGAAGAACAATACAACCAATTACCTTTGTTCTGTGTTGTTCCAGTAGAATCACCTATAGGGAACTCTTTCACAAATATTGAAGCTGATATTGCTTAAGTGCCAAACCTCATAAACCCCCACCTATACACCCGAGCCAAAATGTGGATAAAGTAAAAAGAAACTTGGTAAAAAAGTATTGTCCAATACTAATTGAGCAGGATTGAAGAATAGCAACTGACTGCTTATAAAAATAGCTGCATACAAGGAAATCCTAGAAAACAGATAAGCAGAATACAACTGAATTTTTTATCAATAGCTTCACCTCCCTCGCTCCCATTTAACACGTTTCTCTGTAGAATAATCACATTTCCTACCATTTTAACTTTTCTCGTGCATTTATCCTATTTTCTGATAACAAAAGAGACATGAGCAAAAGATACATATACAAGACTAGCAAACAAAGAGAACAATGAAAATGTTAGAGGCACAGATTCTGACCTCAAAAGGACTTGCTGAACCTCCAATAAGATCTCTCCTGAATCCAAAATTCAATAAAGCCACACTTCTTATGTGGTGACCATCAGTTAAAGCACCCTTCTGAGACCACCTGTGGAGAGATGTTTGATGCAAGAAGTGTTCCACGGAAACCTTCTTCAAGCTTTTCAACGTCCATCTTCTCGTCAGAAAGCTCATCTGTAGAGAAAGTTACAGAATGCAGGAAAGGTTAATGGATTCTAAGCTAATGGCTGCATCGCTTGGCCACAAAAATATGATCATTACCTCAAAACACAGCACAATTTAGGAAAGCACAGCAAAATTCCACCCCAGTGAAAGAAGAAAAAAGTAAAAAAAGATAAAATGCCTGCTAACAACCTCCTTGATACAAATACCAAGTGTACTGTTAGTGCTGGGGTGCGTTATAATTTGTGTTGATTACAAATTTACACAAGTGGAAAACTATATTCAATCTGCTGCAGTTCGACTAGTTAGCAACATAAAATTTTTGCAACTCCAGAAGAATTGGATAGTGTATTCTTGTAGTTGTAGAAATTGACATTCCAAAAAAAAAAAGTATTCCAGTATTTCAGTAAAATCTGAAATTTAGTATTCCCAAGTCTTAATGCAGATGAAGATGGCCAAGTAGCTGTACTGGTAACATAGTAGGAAGTCAAGGCAGCACACCAGACATGAGGATAATAAATCAATGTAGAGGAAACCTTTTGATCACAATGGGCCTTTTCTCATTTGCTTGGGATAAATTAAAGCTGGTTAAGAATTCAAATAGTTAAAAAGCTGTATTAAAATTTGAAAGCATATTTTTGCTGAAAAGTTCAGAAAACTTGAGAGATTTTTCAAAGCAGCTCCCCCTCTATCAACTTTTTCAACTTTAAGCTCCAAGCAGAAGTCAATAAGCAAACAAATAATAACTTTTAGCTAAACAAACTAGAATCACCTAACTTCAAGAAACCAAAAGCAGACCATAAACTTTAGTATCTAAGTGACAACCAAATAAATTGACTGAATACAAATTGTTATTATCTTCATAGAGTTTGAGCACAACTCCAACTCAGTAATGGAATTTCGGTTCACATTTTACTTTTCTGGTCAATTAGAAATCTTATTGAGGTTTACTAAAATGTGAGATATTATCGTATAAATAATTTGGAAATTTTAGTATCAGTTCCGGAAACACTGCTGACTCCAATGCAATGACGTTAAAAATACGACGACTTCAATGCTGAGGCTAAATCTTCTTTGCAAAAGAAGTTGAATAATGTACACATTCCAGAAAAGACTGCCAAATATATTGCCTGTGGCAACAACACTGGCTGGAGGGGATAAGTAACCAATTAGAGGTCAGATTTAGGTGAAAGCAAAAAAGGAAGGAGAAGAGAAGAGAAAATAAGAACATGAAAAAAAAGAAACAAAAAGAAAAAATATTACTGGACTGGTAGTAGCTGGTCATCAAAGTTTTTATGGATGAAACTGGAAATTGCTTCCAGAAAATAATTACCAGAAGGATAAAAAAATGAAATAAAGAAAATGGGCTGGAAACATGCCCAGTCCTATAAATCCTTCTTCCAGTTGGGGCTGGAGTGTAGTGAGTTCTTGTAAGAATTCATCCAAGGGTCATAGAAATTACCTGCAATATCACGGTTCTCATGGATTTCCGAATCTGTTACCCACAGAATGTCTCCAGGAAAAATATTCAAGTCAGCAAGACATGCAGACTCCCCCTCAATTGTTCTGGAACCTTTATGAAGTATCTGATTCTCTTTAACTATCTGCAGATATTAACTTGGTTACAAAAAATTAAAAGCAATGGCATCAGTTAACAAAAAGTAAAGATGGGAATTGGGGGCGAGTTGTAAGATAAGTAGGAATAGGTCTCGTAGTTGCTTTTACATCATACATCATTGAGTTACTTGGAGGAACAAAAATGTCCCTCAAAAGTAATTAAAATTTTCAAATAAAAATTCAGCCAGACTTCCAGAGGATAACATTTATTTTTTCCCAGAAGATAACAAAGTATAGCCTCAAAAAGACAATAGAGAAAAAGCAAGACTATTGTTTGGACAGCTAAAACATGCATGAGATGAAGACTTGGACTCTCTCTCTCTCTCACAAACACACCCACACACACACAGAAAAAAAGGCGGAAAAGCAGTTAATACAAAATTATGTCAGAAAGAAGTTCTGCAATATATGCGTGTCTATCACCATGTTTACACATAAACATCCATCCATAAAAGCTACCAAAAATTGCATGGGTGGCTCATAATAAAGGAAATAACTAAAATAATATCATTGATATCAGCTGACAGTTTGATTTACCTTTACCAGCAACAGACCTTAACTGATGATAGCAAAAATAATATCTTCTATGGACTATAAAACTGGTTCTACTAAACTGTTAGAAATGGTTTTTACTTTGTGACACTAAAGGAGGTAACGTTGCAAGATGTGAGAATGGCAAAGTAAATGGAACAACTTGTGAAACCACGTATCTAAAAATGTGGTAAACCATTTTGGGGAAATAAGCATGATCACTTTTGCATATATAGCTCTCTACTGCTAGCTGCACCACTCGCTTGTGAGATTGCACTAATGATTAGATAAATAGGTAGGCATGACAGTTTCAATGGTCCTATGGTTATCTTAATTCTTTTCATCCATATGTATTTTACTTCCTTGGTGCAGCAAAACAAAATTCCTCTCCCTAGATATTCAAAATGGTGGAAAACAAGATGAGAAGACAACTTAGGATGGGATTTCAGTGAGCTACAGCATCTTATATCAAAGCCAACAACTTTTATTTTTTCAAGGCAGGGATAAGAAATAGAAAATACAATCCCACCCTTCAGTTTACTCTTTTCAAAGAGTAATATCACAAATTAAAAGGTCATAATAATCACAATCATTATCAGAATACGTCAGTTATTCCTAGATTCCTGAATTAGATTCTACAAGTGACCAACCTTCAGAAGGACTCGAGATCACAATGCAGAATTCTTTCAGCACATAAATTTCACTATTTAGATTTTACCAATAGTTTACTCAATCAAAGGGGCTAATGTCCATCATGGTTCAAATACCTATATGTCCAAGAAATTAAACACATCCAAGAACCAATGTACTCTCCGCTCTGTGAAAAAGAAACACACAAGTAACAGAAAAAAATATCCAGGAACCTTAATAAGCATTAGATTCTGCAGTATGCCAACTTTCTGAAACAGGAACATACAGGTGAGAGCATAGAAAAATATAAAGGAGTATAAGAAATTAAGATTTTGCCACATGGCATACCCCAAATGATTCCCATATCATCATCTTTAGCTGGTAGACTGTCGTGGACCCTGAAACACTCAACTTCTTAGAGTTTGTAGATGTTGACTTCCGGGAGCGCTTAGAGGTTCTTCGACTGGGATCCAAAACATTCCCTGATGCTTCTAAAATTGATTTTGGAGGTTCCTTGCCCCGAACAAAACAAACACATATCTCCTCATTGGAATAGTTTAGCTTTTGCATCAATTCACAGCTTTCCCTTTCGCCAATGCATTCTTCACATACCTAAAAACACATTATAAGAAATTTGATGAGGCACTAAACGAATGACTGAGTATACTTAGCATTTTTAGTTGTAAAAGATATTAAGAATCTGAGGACAGGAGAGTTAAAACTATAGAATAAGATGAGAAACAGAGGGCGATAGAATTTCTGCAATTCCCTTGGAGTGATTCAACTTAACATAAATTCATAAAATAATTAAAGCCAAAGAATCCTTAGGCATGCACAAACTTAATGCTTAAGGAAACTAAACAATGACATAAGATAGATGCCAAGGAAATTGAGGAACCAAAGTTTACCTCAACTGCCTACTGTTTTATTTTAGCAAGATGACCCACAACTCACCTATTTCATCATTTACAGAACTACAAAAGTTAACTTCAGTGCAACAATTCAGGCAGAATACAATAGTAATGCCAGTACATAGAGTCAACCTAAAATGCATCACGTGTATGCTTAATGAAAATCAAGAAAGGAAAAAAGTTGCACCAGTAGTAAGCATACAGGTTCTCCTGTTATGATGAAGAAAAAAAGACAAAGAACCCTGCTCCAAGAGTAAACCTGGCCAATTGAAAATATCAAAAGCACATACTTTGCCATAACAAATTGTCTACAAGGTCCAATAACTCTTTAGATGCCCATGAGAACTCATCAGGAGTTCATTACTCTACAAAACATTAATAAATTAAATTTCTATGTGCTACTTTAAAAATCATGATGATAAATTGCATAGGAAGAGTTTTTTCGTTTCTCCTGACATTCTCCATCTGTTCTCCTACAGAGAGTTGAGCTAGCCAGGAAAGGCAACAAAAGGCAGATAGGCTACACACGTATTGTTCCTTCACATGCAAAGTTCAATGCAAAAACAACATTTGTTGCAGTACAATCTGATCAAAGTTTCATCCAATAATGTGGGTACAACAAAAATTAGTTAAACAATCATACGTGCTGCAATCACCAGTTTTAACTAGGTGACATCGTATGATCCATTTCATTGCTGATGTTATCCTCATACAGATGAAATTCAGATCTGTTTCTACATCTGCTCGACTTGCAGAAGCAAAATTTTACAACATCTCCTTATTTGCCGATACCAACTAGGCTGAATAATTGACCTAACCAGAATGTTCATAATTTTCAATCTTTAGTGAAGAATTTGACCACTTGACATTGATGATGCCACCAAGCAACCAGATGTCATCTATGTTGACCTTTATGCTCAGACACCTTCGTTGTGGGCTCTCATACTAGCAGTCTTCACAATAAATTAATTATGCATATCTATCAATAAGGAGTTTTAAAGAGGGCTTGGATGATTGTGAACAATACAACCCAACAAAGCTGATGATAAAAAGTTGTGCTTTTGATGCAGGAGTATGTTAGAACAAAGATCTCGTTGAGTCTAGTTAGCCATTCTTTGTTGCCAATTCTTTTTTGTAGCTTTAGATATTCTTTTGTGTGGCCGGAGCACATGTGCTAGGCATGTGCCACAGTAAGGGTATTTTGATCTTTTGTCACTTTAGAGCAACAATATGTTCAGAGCCCTATAAGTATCCATTTTAGGTAATGCAGCCAGCAGTCTTTTATCTCAATTATAACATAAGATTTCTATCAGCTCTCTTGGGCTCTACAACATCTAGAAACTAACTTGCTTCCAATTTTTGTGCATTTCCTTCATCTATCTTCATCTATCCTAGCATTTTTGCGCTGTTAGCTAAAATCCCTTTTAGTTTTCTGCACCAGCTTTGTAAAAGGGCATGGAAGACTTACAACTAGCACTGTTCTTATTTATAACATGGTTGCAGCATACTAGTAATAATCAAACTGAATATTAGGGTAGGTCCGTTGCATTTGTCCAATATCTTCTGGTATGACATTTTTCAAGAGGAATTGCCCTGATATAAAAAACAGTTCCAGCAAAATATGGGGACAGGCATTAGCCTAATAATGTCAGACGGGTCCATTATCTGTCATTTTCTTTCTTTAGACAAGCAAAAAACTCAGGGAGTAAGTACACCTAGCTCTAAGGTCATCAACAAAAGGAAATCCATGAAGTATTTTAGCCTCTAACCAATGTAAGACTGGCAAGAGAGAGAGTAGCAATCAGAACAGTGAATAGAAATCTTTTGATAACACTTAGAGATTAGTTTCTCTATATAGCCAAACCATCTTTGTGTAACCTTGAGTCTAGCAAAATAATCAAAATAATTGGCTATACCAAGTTCAATATTTAAGGGAGATACATCATTTTCATATAATATCAGGCAGGAAATGCAATATACAAGACACTGCTACTCATGTACAATAACTTAATAAAAAAAAAAAAAACAATAGACAGCAACCTGAAGACAACAGATTCTGAGTACATCAAAGGACAAGTGACAATATAGTTGATGTAACAATCAATCTTTACCTCTGGAGTGGTCCTAATGATGGGCCTTCTGGACTCGCCATTAATTGCTTCATTATTCATGTAGATATGATCCTCAGAAATTGGCATTTCTTCACAAGATCCAAATAATTCCTCTTCCGAGCATATATTAGATGCTATTTCAGCTAAAATGCCTTTGGTCTCTACTCCACCCCAATCTTCACTGAATTGTTTCCAATCGTCTTCCGCAATGACTGTAAGTGCATCTGTCTAAAAAGAGATGAAAAAAGTAAAAGACTTCCCTATGACAACATTCCAGCATATTCTCAGCTTAATTCCAAGTATAGGCATTTGTTCTATTCACAGAGATTAGAAGTCAGAGCTTTTTGTCAGTCACAGCAATTATAGGTCATCAAACTATGAGAAATGCATATCTGACACACTTTTTTTAAACAGGGATTGACATAATGTTTGGAAAAACATATAAGGAGGTACAAGGTGCTACTAACAAATAATACTGTTTAAGGCACAAAATACAACCATAGGACACCAAAGTTAAAATAATTTTCCGGCAGTATTTTGAAGTTACAAAATCCCAAGAGTTATAGTTCCTATCACTGGATGCCACTAGAAAACAAACTTCTAGAAAAAGAAGAAATATCATGAGAAGGAAAAACTTCAATTAACCCGAATGAACTGACACAAAGTTAATCAGAAAAAAAAGTTTGAAGGTTGGTTATATTTGAACAAGAGAACAAAATCATCAGATGAATTTATCATATATTACGCTTATCATTCAAATGAGCAATAAAGACTGATGATTCTGATACTTACAGCTGGAGCCTTTTGGAGAATCACTCCACGCTTATAAATGACATCCGGAGGCCTTTCCAGAAGTTTTGAGTGCTGAATTAGAAAGAAACCATCAGGAGATACAAATTATGATGACCAGAAAATAACAAAGTGACCATCAAATACTTCGTACAAATAAGAAGCTTAATTCAATAATATTCCTATGTTAAATCTATATTCACGGTTTTATCTTGGATAATTTATATCCTGCTGTTGATAAGAAGATGAACACTGTATTCAAAAGCTTGAAACAGATTTTCTAGGTCATTCTCCTATCCTATTTGCTGGCCACATTTTCTTGTTTTCACCAAAAGACAATCAAAGAGTTGTTACAGATTGTAAACTTAAGTCCCTACCAATCCTAAGTTGAATCCACATCTTACAGTAATTAACTTTGTGAAAGGATATTCTGCTGTTGATAACAAATTCCATACCCATTCCAAAAGCTTGAGACAGATTTTCTAAAGTCATTCTCCTCTATCTATTTTGCTGGCCACATCCAGTAGCCCCCTCCCCCCTTCCACAAAATGAAAAAAAAAAAAAAAAGAAAACCAAAAGAATTCCACTATCAACAATTACCAAATTTGAAAAAAGCCCCTCTTTTTTTCCTTTATGAAAATGCTAGGTTCCAAACTTCCAATTGCATGGTGCTTATACAGACTGACCACTTAAAATTGGATCGCCTAAGTATCTTATGCTATAAATGAAGCCAGGGATAATTTTGAAAACCAGAAACCTTTCTAAGGCATCAGCATTTGTAAAACAACACAGGAATAAAGTGGAAATCATAAATGATCAGCCAATTACGTATACTACTATTGAGCAAGTTTCTGAGAACCTTCTCACACATCAGTGAATTAATAATGCTACACAAAGTTTCAGGTTCTGTTGCAGCATTATTCTTTCCAGTTGCATTAATGTAACTTCTCCATTTAGACAGCCATGAAGAGGGTAATAAGTAGTATCTACTGCATGGATTAATGCTAATACTCCTGTTCATGGCTAATCTCTCGTGACATTGCCGTTCTCTGAATTTAAACTCCCTGCAGCATATGAAGAAACCAGGTCAGCAACATGGAAGTTACATTCCAATTAGAACCAATTAAAAGGTGCATGATGACCTCAAGTTGTCCTCCAAAGTAGCGACTTCAGTAAGTTCAATACTACATTGTGCACAAGGCTCAGAATCTGAAGAAAAAGTTGAACAACCCTCAGAATCATCAGGCTTCACTGTCATAGCACTTTTATGTAAAAATTGCCAAAGAGCCTCAGGAACTAGCACACGCTTAGCACCAGTTGCTTGTTCAGGCAAAAGTCCACCATGTGGACACCTGATCGAAGCTGTAGGTCCTGCGTCACCTTCACAAGGAGAGTCAATTATTTTTCTGCGCACCCACTGATGCAACCTGCCACAGATGATCACTAATCACTAATCATGAACTGATAGCAAACTATGTAGAACAGAAGCACAGAAATGAGAATGGGTTGAATTTGGAACATGATAAAGGGATCAAAACCCTTTCTCAACTTGGTAAAATGTTTACCACACCAATGCAAATGTATAAAAAGAAACACACTATGATCATAAACTACAGATTGGTTGCACAAACAAACAATCCAAATTTATCAGCACTTGTCCTGGTTTCAAAAAGCCTTGAGGCATGCCATTTAAGAGAAACCATCAGGTATTACATGTACACTTGATATCTGTGTCAGCAGAAAAGGAAAGATAAGGCACGTCTGCTTTATGGGTATGTATCATGTGTGATATTCTCATATGTAGTCATACCAAGATTTAGATACAAAGTATAGCTCTCCATCCCGGCATTCCCCAGAAAGTGCTGCTTCAGCAATATCTCGCATCAACATCCTTTGATCTCTATAGTTATCCGCATTAGCCATGGTACGAGCAACTTCAAAGAGGCAATCTTTGCAGCAGTCATCCTTGCAAAGTGTTGGACCTCCATTATACTGTACTTACAAGCACCATGAAATGATCATAAGCATTAATACTCAGTTAAATGCCAGACAAATGCAAATTCAACATAGAAAATAACATGGTAGACGAAGGAATAAACCAGATTATATGCTGGAGAAATTCCCTAGTTACAGTACAATAACTCTTTTCAAGCACAATGCTAAATAAAAACATAAGCACATTCAGATTATCCGTCCACCAAGAGATCAAAAGCTAAAGTTTGTTTTGCTATTGGCTGTTGCAGATTACTAGCATGATACTGCATAACTCCATACGCCAAAAGCCAAGACAACGGTGAAAAGATCTTAAAGGTTATGCATACATAAACCAGACCTAACAATGGGCCAAATCATGGGTCACTTGTATTTGCATAAAATTCACAAATCTGACACTTGTATAGTGAGACTTGTGTCTATGAAAATTTCATCACTTTGACTGCACTGATAGTCCATCAGAATTATCTAAAATCCACAAAAGTCAAGCTAAATACAGTTGTATTTACATAAAGATGTTTACCTACATAAGTATGTGCATACACATATGGATACTTTCATATCTATGTATGCACACATATAAACATGCATACATAGCTAAGATTCTTTCAGGCTTTGGTTTATGTGTCGCACCGGTGATTCATTCCTTTATTCCATAAAGGAAAATGGTAATCTCTTCAGAGACAGTATAAATATTGGATTGCAAGATTATTCAATAGCCCGAAGCCTTAGGAATATAAACAGGGGTACCCAGTGGTATGGCAAACCCTTGTAAATTCAAAAAATAATAAGACTCGTGCAGTAGTGTATGAAAAACTCTACAAATAATCGTTCAAGTGTTCATATGAAATATTCGATCCCATTCGTTATGCTTTCAAGCACAACGTTTCACAATTGAAGTGTCTGGCTCAAAAGAGCGAACGAGGTATGAATACATATCTTATAGATTTAGAGATTTTGGTATGTGTACTATCACTATACACATTTCCCTTGACATAATTTTAGAAATTCAAGGGTGAGGGATAATTGTAATCTTTTCTTTTCTTTTTTTTTTTTCAGGAGGGATATTTGGAATCTTGAAGATGAAAAGTCAGCGGTATTACTGAAAAGATGATTATGTTCCCAGAAGCAATCATCTCACAGCAAAGGAAAGGTGAAAAATGTTAAAAAGTGCTTCCACAGAAAGCTCAAGATCAATCTAAAGTGGGATCAAGTTGACATCAGGCTGTAAAAGTTTACTTGAGCAAGCCTAACCAAACCTGCAGCTCGGTTTCCCTAGATTGCATACCATATTCTGACAGCTGAAAAATAAAGGATAAAGCAGATTACTGCAACCAAAAGCAACTGGCAAAAGAAGAAGTGAGATTCAGAGTACTTAACCAGAAAATCAAAAAAATTTGGCGTCCCATCTTTCAAAGGTTACAAGTGACTTGGCCATGATTGTCTTGAGTCTGTCATCCAAAATTATACCATGAAACAGGACTGCTGCAATGCTTCTATACTACTTCTAACAAGCACTAGTGGCATGAACAACATGAAAATGAGCCAAAAAGAACTATAGTTAAGTGCTCATAGTTGTAGCCTTGTTTTATCCACAACTATTGCCAATGGAGTCTAAGAAGGTAAATCCTTCTATCGGCTTCACAAAAATCCTCATCCTGAAACCAGTTAAGAATTTTCAATAAGATTTCATGGAAGACTGGTGTTCATGGAGTCAAATGTTGGACTGTCAAGGAAGGGAAATTATACAAAACTTCAGAACCAAATTAACTGATTTACTAAAAGTCAATGTATTGAATTACATATTCTGATCCTTGCAATTCTGTAGCTTTTAAAAGTGAAACGTGCTTCCTACAATTTGCAGGAATCTTATCTAAGTTGCCATTTGTTTGACAGACTATCTATTGAGTTGCAAAGGACTCACACATTTAATATGTTTTCGAGAAAAATCCATGTCATTACTACACATTCTATTAGAAAACACTATCACCAAGAACCATAAGCATAGATGCTGTGTGGCCTGAAAAACTCTCAGTTGCTCCACAGTAACATCTTCCATTTCCTTCAAGAAAATCTAAGCAAGCACAAGCGCAAAACAGCACAGTCCTTGTCACCACTTATAGTTAGACAGATTAGCCTCCCGATGCCAAAGACTACTCAGAAACCTTAATATTTTATTCATCTCCTCTTACATAACAAGAGTATCCAGGTGAAATACCTGAATTTGATATTCTTAATGAGGTAAGGACGATGGTTTTTAAATACCATATAAAGCACATCACTAACTGGTTTTATATGTGGAGATAACCAATACAAAAATATGAAAGTTCTCGAAAATTAGAAGTCCATAAGCCACACTACAATTCATCTGAAACTGTTAGTTCTGAGATACCAATTAGGGCCAACAAAAGAAGCAAAAGCTCAGTATCAAACAAGAAAAGTCATTCAAAGATCTCATTGATTTCCAGTATTTACATGCCTGACCCTTGGGATGTTGCGGCAACCAGGAAAAACTACAGGGATGACAACACTAATTGCCTATTCAGTATTTATGAAGAATTAAGTTAACCAAAATTAACCATCTCCAGGTACCGTCCTAACCAACCTGACATTTTCCATATAAAACTAAAGACGATTGCCCACTAGATTGCAGTATTAAAAGCAATACTTAACATCAAATACTCAATTGACACCAGCAAAATTCACGGCCTACCAACATAAACCTCAAATTCTATCAACTTCAAGGCATTCGGTTATATATTCTATTTAGTATACATTTCAGCATATTTTGCCTCATCATGCACATCCACAAATTTTAACTCCCACTCTAAATGGTATAGTCAACTAATCTTCTTTCCAGCCAGGAAAAAAAGACACAACCTGATATTATGTGCTTTAAATATCGAGATTTCGATGTTATTAACCAATTAAGTCATATTACACATACTTCAAGCAGTTAGTTAGACCAAGGTAAGCTACAACTAAAACATAAAATAAGAGATAATTCTGACAAAAGACTGAGAAGGTTATAGTATTTTCAACGTATGACATCAGAAAAGCAATCAGTCAACAAATTCATCCTACACCCTCCCAAAACCCCCTGTTCTCCAGTAAAGGGGACCAAATGTAGGCCAAACAGCTGGCTTACCACAGAAACCATGGGAGGTTTTACAAATTTGTTCAAACTTTTTAGAGAGCATAAATTTACTACTTTACCTTAGAGAATATCATGGTCCACGCTTCAGCGGACAACCGTTTCATGGAGCTGACTTTTGCAACAGAAACTTTTCCATGCACGCATTGGATAGGAGTATTGTCAATACTACTGCAAAACACACGAAAAATGAGAAATAAGGAGCTACAGAGGCTAGCAGAAGTCCACATTTCTTTATGAGAGCTAAATCTTTTTAAGGTCTTTCAAGAAAAAATAATGCAACTGCCACACATCTTTCACTTGAGAAATTTACATCTTGTCATGAAGAATGGTGCAGCACATATTCCTCATGATTGGAAAGATCCACAATACAAAAGTACAAATAAAAAATTTAAACAATTTTCAAATGTAAAAACAGAAACAAAAGTTATTACCAACACACAAACTTACGATGAGACAATGCTGTCAGCCCAGTGACGAAGCCATTCAGAAGAAATCCAGAAGTATTGCTTATCGAGTGATTGAGCAGCAGCTTCAGAAAGAATTGATCGCACCTCCTGTCGACGCTCCGTTATGCGGTTAATCTCACATTCCTTCTTTAATTTGTACTCTTTGCAGGAATTAACATATTCCGCATTAAATAGTTCTACCTCTTCGGAAAGATGAGGGGGAAGAGGACTATTGAGTTGTGCTGCAGAAATGTTAGTAACTGTTTCCAATTTTTGGCCATCAGAGTTATCATGCCAATCACTGCTATTCTTTGAGCTCCTCAGGACATACATCAACATATATGCATCAGAGGATGAGAAAGATTTTACATGATTGTTACTACTAGAATCTGAATTTGACTGAGCTGTATCCGTATCATGTCCATCCTTAACATCTGTTTTTCCATAAGATGAAAACTCAACTGGCTCAGCTGGTGAAGACTTGGCGGCAGAATTTGAAGAATTTCCACCAAATGGTTGTTGACCTAAATTTGAGACCAGTTCATCGTCAAATTCCCACCATTGCTCCGTGCTCTCATCCTTAATGTGGGCTATATAATGACCACTATTTACAGCAGCACCTTTGTGGATTAATACAGCTGACAAATCATACAATAATTCTGATTGCGAACCCTCAGATAACCTACATGCCATATTCAATTGCCCAGGGAAACAAAATGCAGATGTAATCTTTTTCTTCGTTGTAGTCTGCAAAGTTAACAGAAGAGCAGCATCCATGAAAAATATACCAAAACTGAGTCACTTCCCATCGTAACTTAAAACTGTTTTCATGTGCAAGAGTACTACTTTTCCATTAACTTTATTGAAACTACAGGTCTGCCAAACAAGAATAATGGCCATAAAACATTTACATCCTTTGACAGATCTTACAGACTAATTTGGTCCAGCAAGAAGGATCCCAAACACCTAGCAATCCCGCTCTCTCTCTCCTTTCTGAATTTTTTTTTGTGTGCGTGTGTTTATGTGTGTTAGTTGAGGTGGTAGAGGTGCTTGCATTTTTTCCAAAAAAAGAGAAATCATCTACATAACTAGTGAATACAGCACCCCAACATATATTTGAGAAGCTACAGAATGAGGTAGAGAAAAGGATACGGGCCAGAGCAAAGAGAACTCATAATGAAAATTTCAAGATAACAGTTAGACAAATAACATATGGAATCTAAAATTAAGACTTCCAAATTGCTCGAGCATTGACTTCAAATACCTTCAAAGATTAGAATCCTATTTTGTTGCTTGGAAAAGGTGTCTTTAAGAGTCTAAATGTTTCATAAATACAGTTTCAGAAATCTTAGTCTTTCTAGATATTTAGTAGCAAATGATAGTAAAGCTATTTCACAGGAATTTTCCTGCTTTCAGTATTTAATGTTGTCTTAAAAGTTAAATTTGGAATCCTTCTCTGAACTGGATCTAGGATTAGTAATACAAGAGGAATCCCATCCTTCTTATAGTAATTGATAAAACCTTGTCAAGGTAGGAAAAATACTGTACTTCACTTTCAAAGAGATTTCTATACAGATTTCAGCATAATAAAACTTCTGCAGACATTAAAGCTTCTTAAAAATTGTGTCACAATAATGCTTTGGATGTGATATCTAAAAATTTCCAGGAGTTATTCCTTGAGTTTCCTTGTCTGGTCCAATCTCTGTTTCCAGTTTATAGCAGATTTGCCATTCTTAAGTCCTTTTTACCATTTAATTGTAGCTTTCAGCTCTTTCCAATTCAGAAGAATTTCCCTAAAATCTTATTGGCCTACCAGTAGGTTTGTACTGCCTCAAATAGTTTAAGAGTGTGATTCAACAAATAAGTTGTTCTAAATGCATTACAGCTATGAAATTAAACACAAAGCACGAAATTTTTTCGCATTAGATATCAAATAAAAGAAACAAAATGTGGAAAGTAACTCAAATTTTTTCGTACATTTGGGAGGAAAACACAACGCTTGAGCTGGAAATTCAGGACAGCAGGCAGTGATCGAAGCTTAATGCTACGAGTAGCATTAACCCGAGTTGCACACGAACAACAGTAGTATTGGTTGTCTCCTTGAAGCTCCTCAATGCTAAGGTAATCATCTAAACTCTCATCTAAAGTCTTCAATCCCTTCACATTCAATTCCAACTCATAGAAGTCCTCTATTTTTGCTGAAGCTTCAGATTCCTTCCCACATTTTGAGCAACTACAGAAGAAACAAAATTAGCAACCCCCTAATGGAGCAAGGCTTCCTTAGCAGAAGGGATGAATCACAAGGTACTTAACAGGCAAAAGGAAACATTCAAAGCATACAGCTTGTATGCTCCTAATCTGCCAGAAATATTGGGCTCCGTTGGGGTTGCTCTTATGAGAAAAATTTTCTTTTTCAGAAACCAAAACACGGATTGTTTAAATCTTTTTTCTACCACCAACTTTCTCAAACAATGGCCAAAAACCTCTGAGACAATTACTCCCTCTTTCGTAAAAGTAACATATATACCCCACTTCCAACAAAATATTACGGTTACTATTATTTGAAATCCTCTTCCAAGAAAATATATCTTTACAATTATGTAGCCAAAAGGAGCAAATGGTCAACCATTTACTCTTGAAATCTACTCAACAATAATTACGAAAACAATGAAAAGGAAACACTAGTGAGGGCATGTAGCATATATGGAAGCCTGATATGAGGGCAACCATCCTGAATAGGAGACAGAACACCTAAAAAGACACAAATGGCAACAAAGCTATTTTCATGTTGTGATATTGCAATATAATGTGTAATGAATGAGTTCAAGTTGGTATATAATTAACAATGAAGAAAATGAAACTTCCTTTCACACAAAAATATCTTGCTAGTCCTCAAACCTGATCCAAAGTTAATCAGAAAAAACATAGTTGCATGCACAAGAGCTAAAAATCTCAACTTCAAAACAGTTAGAATAGGTAATTGACCTCCCTGCCAGAATTCTAAGGTTTCTTATTTTCACACCCAATTTTAACTTAGAAACTACCCTTCCCTATCTAACATACAAGAGTAAACTTGAAAGTACAAAAATATCTCGCATGAGACACATGAAACCTTAAAAGGTCACTGGAAATTTGGAAAAACGGAGTGTGGGTTTTCCAGTTTCAACAACAAGAGTGAAGATCTAGGTAGCTACACCAGATCCAGGGAAGGTAGAAGTAGTTTCCCATTCATTAAATGTTTCAGGTCTTATTGTAGTACTTGCTCTTCACAGGTAGTGAAGATCTAGGTAGTGACACCAAATACTAAGATCTACAGAAAAAAGCAACAAAAATAACTCACTAATGACCACAGATTCAACAGGACAACCAGAAAATCCATGGCTCAGAATTGATAAAAAATGTTTTATCTTGCAGGTCAGTCTGCATGCAAGAGAAAGAGAACCTGGCTCCAGGAAGAATTCATCAGACTTGCATGTGTTAAGCATATAGCTTGTACTCTATTCATTTTGCCACCCTGTCCACCCCAAACATCTAGTAAAAAGAACCCGGCCCCCAACTGGAGCTCCCTTTCTTGTTCTCGGAATCAACCACAACTCCCCTATCACATTCAACTGCTACATATATAAATATGATATATCTGGATGAAGGAACCGAATTCTAAGACTTGACAACAGAAAGCATGACAAAGACTCCAGGAAGACTTCGTTAGACTTGCATGTGTTAAGCATATAGCTTGTACTCTATTCATTTTGCCACCCTGTCCAGCCCAAACATCCAGTAAAAAAGAACGGCCCCCCAACCACAGATCCCTTTCTTGTTCTCACAATCAACCACAACTCGCTGAAAACATTCAACTACTACAGATATTTTAAGTGGAATTCTTGGTCATATGCCAAAAGAAAATCCAAACATGGAGAATTAGTTTCCACTTATCCCATAAACGAACAAGCCCTTAGAGTAGCTAGATTGTTTGCAGAGTTAAACAAATTGAGAAGCTTTATATGCCTCCTACATCAAGCATTATCCTCTAGACTATGGAGATAATTTATCTTCTGATTTTTAGGTCCCTACATATTTTCTGGTACAGAGAACAGAGTCTTATACTATACTACAAAAATCAAAACCCTGTTGAAGCATGTTTTCATTTCATCCAAGTGAAAACAGCAGTTGTTAAAACTCGATTTAATCCTAAAATCATAAATTTCAGCAGTAGACAAGAGAACGGAAGAAAAAACCAGTCCCATTTGCACTGAAGCTCTGATTTGATCCTACGTCTTACATATATGCTCTATTTTTCCTGATCTGTGCAAATCCAATAAACCATACAAACAATTATCATAAAATTCCACATCTTTTTAATTTATTTTTTACTATGACCATTGGATCTTAAGCCAATCTGCAAAAACACCTCAAATAATTTCAGGCAGGACACTGTAATTCTAAACCTTGGTTACCTTGTAGAGTTAACATCCACTATATGGTGCTCTATCTATCTCATTTACTAAAGTTTGATGTATAAAGATTCATTACTTTACACAATATAGGTGAACAAGCTCAGATGTCAATCCACAATCTCTTGGTTTCTCTTCTATGACTTATTCAATCAACCATGGATCAGCACCATCCTCATTAATACAACAATGAAGATAAAGTTTTGCTTGTAAATCAACAGTTCAATCTTGATAAAATGAGACACTGCATCTACAGTATCACAGTCTTGGGAACCTTTTCAATACAAAATTCTTCCAATGAAAGAGATTATTATATTCATACACTTTTACTGGTACCACAGAATAGAAAGAACATGATAGAAATACGGTTTCAGATAAACTCAAAAGATTCACCAGGTAGCCATATTGGTGATGAAGAGATTTTGAAGTATAAATAAACCATATATATTGTTGTTATGTAAGGAACAATTAATCTCACTTACGTTGTAACATGTGATACACCTCCTCGGAAAAGGTCTTGAACTATTGTTCTCGACTTCAAAACTTTAGATTGGCTCAAACATCTCTCAAGGAGAGAAAAAAGTAGGGTAAGGAACTCGTGACTGTCTTGCTGAACACCATTATCTAGCTCCAGTGTCTGAATAAATGGAGCTGAATCAACAAAAGCCATCTTACTGGAATGCAGCTGTGCAAAAAGTCGTGCAAGCCGATCTAAAACAGGTTGTTGTCTTAAAACTTCTGGTTCCACAGAGAAAACACCTTCTCTAAATGACCTATTCATGTAAAGGCACTGGAGTATACTATTAGCATAGCAGGTTGCGCCCAGATTTGTGAGGCCAGCAGGTGAATCAGAGGATAAACGGAGGTCCTTAGATGGGTCAGGACCAAGAGAATGGACGATCTCCGATGTCTTCTGCCACAACCCGGATTTTCGACTTCCACTAGGTGGTGGGATCAATCCACAAAAGCAATTGGGATTATCCTTTGTATTCACACGACATCCTTGACAGATAGGTTTCCACACCATGTATAGTTGGTTTATGTCATCTTCAGTAACTTGCCCTGTAGAAAGAATTCTCCTAGAGCCCAAACAAAAAGCAATTAGGACAACAGAAATCTCAATATAATTAGGTATGATATGATAATAAATCTACATCATATGTCATTTTTCTTCATATTCGTTTCTATTGTCACCCAGCAAGACAGAAACCATCCATCTTTTAGAATTCTGGTCCTTGGAAAAAAAAAATCAGCAACAACCGTCTCGAAAGCACAACATTTTTGGCTCAACAGAAATGTACAACGCTAGAACAAATATCCTGAATGTAATACAAGAGCCCATTTGGCACCATGGTACCATGTTTCCAGAAATAATTCTAACTCACAAGTAACATTAGAATCCCAGGCCAAACTAAGTGAATTGCTTGTTCTTGTCTGCCCTGCTGTTTATCACTGCAGTATACTGATTTTGTTGTCAGTGCCCTTTTTCTTAGCTCATGACACCATAGAACAAGCACAGTATCCCCACCATGTCTAACAAAATTAATTCATCTATCAGGAGTAGGAAATACTGAATTACTACCTGTAAGGTAATCACATTTCTTCTGGAAATTCTGCCAAAATGTTGACTAGGACTAGTAGAAAAAACCTAAATGTTCAGTAGCCTTCCATAGTAATAAAAGACATCACCGTTTTTTTTGTCTTTTTTTTGCATCTATGTGTTTTCAGTAAAGTGAACTGGAGGATTTAAAAGCAAACAAAGACTCTGGCTAATCCCTATCTCAAATCTTTTCCTCCTACTTAGACCCAGCTAATCAAAAAACCTTCTTCTCCCCGCTGAAATCAACACCCTCTAGCTTATCCACCGGAAATCCCTTAACTAGATATTGATGCTAACTTTTTCAAATTTGAAGAGTGCAATTACTAGAGTAAAGAGTGAATTTTACGTTGTCTGATTATAAGCTTCAACGAAAAGTAACAGTTTCTCTATGCGCTTGACACATTATAAACTGATTTTAGAACCATCTGTATTTACACAACGAAAATTTTACTCAAAAATCATCCTTGATGAACAATGTTACCAATCTTGTCCAGTCTCCTTAGCATTGCAGGCATGGTAAACAGAAGAAAATTATTTCGGGTGGCTGTTAACCACTCATTGCATGATGGTGGTCCTCAGACTTTTCGACAAGCAATTGTCTCTTAAGTTTTCAGAAATGTAGAACATAACAAGTTCAATGTCAACAACTAGTTGTCTAATTTGACATTGCGGCATAGTTCTCCAAGAAAAAGTCCTTCCTTGGTTATCTTTGGAACCTCCTATGATTGTTCAACATGCTGGATGATGAAGTTTTCCAAGCAAGTGAAATTCCAGGAAATAAGCTCTACATCATGTTAACTTAAAATGATGTCAAGAAAAATATTCCATTTCTCGATCTTTTTTCTCTTTCCTTCTCACCAGTAAGCTTCCGAGATGGTAAAATTTCTTGCTTCCAAAAGAAGACATGATATACTTTTTATGTGCTAACTGTCTCCGCTCCCCACCATGTATAGTCTACATATAGCCACTAAACTACATTTTCAACATAATACCACCTTCCGAGAGGAAACCGAGAATGCTAAGTCTCTAAGAGCAATGGAAATGTTTTTATGTCTAATGGAAATCAAAAACAACAAATTTATTTCTTTAAGTCGAAAAAATTTTGGCATTTCGTTGAGCTAAAATAAATTCAACCCTTTACAGCCTAGACATAGCAAACAAACACGAAAATTTAGCTCACATTTAGAATTCAACCAAGAAAAGAATTTTTTTTTACAGTTGCTTTCCACTAAATTCTGCTCCAAAAATCATCCAAACCAATGGAGCAAAAAAATGAAAAATAACCAAATAATACACTGAATAAACATGTAAAGATGATAAAAATCCAAAAAAAAAAAATTTCCAAGATTAAAAAACAAAAACAAAATTCACCTGAAAGTTTCAGCTGTGGCTTCAGCATTATCGTCATTTCTGCTCCGCTTATTTTTGCTGCGCGTCGTCGGTCGATTATTCCCCATCCTTAGAAGTCAAAAAAATTTTAAACAAAAAATCATGAAAAACTCCATCAATTTTACTAACTTGATTTTCAATTCAACTGCCTCTGATCAAAAACCACAGTTCAATCCGAAATAAAATTCATAGCTAAATAAACGATCGAAGGCGAAATTCAGCACGAAATTCATGTGTGGTGCGTGAGTGTGTGAGAGAGAAAGGGAGAAATTTCGTACCTTTTTGCTGTGACTTTTGAAGACTTATTTAGGGTTTTTTAAATTGATTTTTGGTCTTTTGATTTTCTTTTTCTTTTTTTCTAATTTTTTAATTTATTTTTTGGGCCTTCGGATTTTCCCTCTTATTTGGGTTGTCAGAGTTCAATAGCGAGGGAAAGTGCAATCGAGGGGACAGCCTGAAAGGAGTAGATTTTATTTATAGCACCTGGGGCAGAATCTGATGTTATGATAACTACAGGTGAATTTGTGGCAAATAGAAATGCATCCACTCATTTTCAACCACGTGGTTGTTTTAATTTTTAACCTCTTATGCTTTATTCTTGACTTTTTTAGTAAGGGAAAGTAATTAATTCCGGCATAATGACTATGCCAGAAAAGTGTAAAATAGAAGACAAGAAATTGGTTACACTCCATATTCTTCTTATCTTTTTCCCTACTCCCTCTATTACATGAATTTCACGTCACTTGTTCGAGTGTCGTAAAAAAAAATTATAATTTTCACTCGCGTTGTTAGTAATTGTGTTTGAATTACTGAATTATTTCACATAATATTTTGCTTGTATCATAAACATATTTTCTAATTCATCTCTTTATATTTCGAACTATCTTTTTATCTCATATACATCACATCACAAGAAGTGCTACACTAATTATTTCAAATAATATTTTAAATAATACTCTATCCAACACACTCAGTTTTATTAATAGATCGATCGGATAACGCAACCTCATAGCCAGTTAGAGGAGGGTGAGTATTGAGGGCGAGCACTCCTTTAAATAAATAAATAAATATATGTGTGTGTGTGTGTGGACGATGATCTAGTTACTCGACATCAAAGAAATCTAATGCCTCAAAATTAAATTAGTAAGAGAGTCTGAAATTATTTCCAATAACACAAAAGCAAATTATGATTTATTCATTGTCTTGTAGAAAGTAGTACATAAGAACAATATTCACATAAAAAGATTGCGTATGTTTCATTAGCAATACAACACAAAATCATATACTTGAATTTATTAACAAAATAATAATTTTCTTTCAAAAAAACAGAAGAAGCCTTTTATATATAATTGCTTACAAACCTGCGGTATAATTGTAACCTGTTTGTTTCAATGAAGAAAGGCACTTTCACTTTCACTTCTTCTTCTACACATTATTAGATAATCATGTATTTGCCTTTTAATAGAAAAAATTCAAAAAAAAAATAATGTAGAAGGCTTTTGGTTTTGATTTTTGTACCATTCCGTTCTTGTTACATTACAAGCTAATGATTTGTACATTTACTTGAGCACTTCAGTTGTAGTAGAAATTGTAGAAAGTAATGTAACAACACTAAAGTTGTGAATAGCTATAGTGAGCATTATTCACTAGCAAGTCCTACCACACACACATTCAAGATTTCCAACTATGAATCTCTACCACTTACTTTTTTTCTCTTGAACAATGGGATCGTCACCATGAATTGTTTTTAACAATTATTTCTGATAATTGCTGAATTGTTTTTTCTTTGTTTTCAGATAATTTGGATATGTTTTCAGTTGCCTAATTCTTCGCAATAAGTCGTCATTCACTATACATACAAACATAGTAATCAAAAGATTGAAATTGTCTATTCTAGGAGGTGTTTGTGTTGAGGGGTTTGAGACCTTAGGAATGGATTTAAAATTTTTTTTTCTCGCAGCCATCAACTAAAGATATGTTGGATAAAATTTTATGAGAAGTGCTGTAAATCAGTTCAAGGTTGCTTGCAAGCAAAACCATAAAGGGCTAGCTAGTAGTGCCTGTTGTGAAGCTCTTAGCCCATTTAGTCAATCAAGAACTTGTCAATGAACTGCTGGCACTTGAGTTGCTGTTTGGTGTTTTACAAGATCCTATACAAAAGATAACATACAAGTTGCTGTTTTGGTTCAACATCGAATATAGACCAAAATACAATAGGATCATATGGATAAACGTACTGAATGCTAGCTTAAACAAGGACTTGTTTGGTATCACAACATCAAGCTTTTTTGTAATGATAATATTACGTACGATATCAAAGAACTTGAGAGATGACTTTAATGAATCTATTAGTTTCATTCCTCCATGCTATAGGTTTGGCCGTTTAGTATGAAAAGTGTGAATTAATGTTGTCTGAATTTCTAGCATGTAAGGATACTTATCTTAGGGCTTAATTATAGTTTACCCCTTGTAATTATGGCTCAATTGTAGTTTACCATCCGAAGTTTATTTGATCTACACTTTACCATCCAAAGCTAACTGTCAACTATATTGGTTAACATTTGAACTTTTGAAGTCTGATATGTAATTCAAGTTAATTGTAGGTGCATGACTAATTAAATTTTCCTTTTGTTTATTTTTTTTTCTTTTTTTTTCCTTGCAATTTTTCCATGCCACCTCTTCCCTTCCTCTCTTATTATTTTGTGTATTTGGAATAAAATTTCTAGCTTGCTTTGGATCCATTCTATTGTTTCTATTATTTTTTAAATTAATTTTCACTGCTAACAGTTGAAACATACATGCTTTAATAGTTGTACATTTAGTCAATACTGGTAAATTTCAATTAGGAAATGTCTTCTTACAAGAGTTTTTGATGCTTGTGGTTGATTGTCGCCAATTCCCATTAGAGTGAATTCTTATTTGCAGACTTGAAAGGAAAATAATTAAGCAAATTTTGTGAAACCAGTTTTGGTGCAAATGGTTTCTTCTTCTTTTTTTTTTTTTCTAGGGTAGAGCAGTGTGTTTATCCATTTTAAGTGTGTAAAGAAATCCATATTGGTCATTGCATTAATTTTAGTGCATATTTAAACTAAAAGAAAAACATGCTTCTTTTGGAATTAAGTTTTTTAAACATGTGGAGATGAATGAATTCTTCATAAAGTAAATTCCACAATAACAATAAAATATAAGTAAAGAAATTAGAAGTCTGTTTTGAATATCAAACAAAAATAACAACCCAATGTCAAAAATGGAGAGAAAAGGGCAAAGAAAAAGAAAAAGCAAAGAAAGAAAACAAAATAATGGTATATATGTTTGCGCACTTAATATTAAAGGGCACAAATGAAGGGGAACATAATTATTGTCTCTGACCTCCAAAACAAAAGTTGCCTATAACTATAGGGAAACCAAATTATTGTTCAATCTAATATAAGCATCCCCTTAAACATGCATGTATAGTATTGAGAGTATTGATAGTATACGCAACGACTAGGAAAGCTCTATGTAATATATCCATAGTTTTCATGTATTTGTATCCAGCTCTTTGAATGATACCACTCGATCTTTGTACCATAAAACAAAATCCACCTTTTGGTACATGCAAGTATGATGGAGGCCAAATGGTGCATTCACTCTCAGCATCCAATTTGATTTTGTGGTGCGCTGATTGAACGTCGTGTCCGTCTCTTTGATTTTATTTGCAGCTAGGTTTTGCCAGGTGTTGATGAGAAATGACCAATTAACCTATATTTTTGTGTGGTCCTTCACTCCTTTGCAGTTGAGTACTTTTCAAGAAAAAAAAAAAAAAAATGGGTTCCGTTTAGTGTACATCTCTTTTTTTCTAGACAGTGAAGCGCAGTTTAATTGAAAAAACGCGTCACCTGTAATTGACAGGTCGCGAGTTTGAGTCATTAAGGAAGTGAGTGAGAAAACATTGTTAATCCTATATATATATATGTATAGACATATGTCTCCTTGTCCCTGTTTTAGTTAGACATTTGGCTTTCTTGAGTTATGATTTTTTTTTTTAAGTTGATATTGGAAAACGCACAATATACAAAGAGAGAAGAATAAGTGCTGATAAAAGTGGACAATTTTAATGTGTTCGTCTTACTACATTAACTAAATGCGGACAATTTTTTATTTTATCTTAATTGAATGCCACAAATTCAATATTAACATCCCTCTCCAACATGTATGGGAGAGGATATGTTTTAACAAAGGAACATATATATTCTTTTAACAAAGGATATTGTACACATTAATACGTTTTTTTTTTTGCTGACACAGTGGGTATCTGGGATTCAACGGAGTAATAATCCGGGCCCGACTAATCCCATTGCGCTTGTGCCCCGCCCCCAAGAGACACCAGAGTACACATTAATACGTTTAAGAGTGTAAGAATGTGGTAGCTTGTGATAAAAAAAATAACAATAAAGGTGGAAGGGAAGTTTTTTATATGTGCTCCACCAAGACAAGGGCCAAACAAATAGAACAAAGAGAGAGATGTATAAAGAAATATCAATTATGATTGAAGATTGATGAATGGCGTTCTCCATTGGCTGAGACTACCTCGGATAGGCATAATTAGAGGCCAAAGTACTAAACAATTAGTGGATCACTAAGACTTAATGATTTTTTATCAGAACATCATATCTTGAATGGTGATTTGTTGACTCAGATAACACATGAGAGAAGAGATCAATTTAATTTCAAATCTCTTGTCCAACTAACCTCTCTGGAGTTGTCTCATTCCTACAAGAAATTTTGCTGCATTAGTTTCTTTCAAGGGCTCATTGCCATTGATTTTTTTTTTTTTTTAATGGATCTTGGTTCTGCAGTTATTCATCTGATGTGACTGATTATAGCGGCTTAGCACAGAAAACCATCAGTATCCAAAAAAAAAAAAAAAAAAAAAGGTAGAAAACCAGAAAAGCTATACACCATTATTCAATTCTCATATTTGCCACTACTATTCAAAATTAAACCCTTTCTGGATAGAACAAAAGTTTAGGATGAGGATTCCAAGGCCAGCACAGGTCACTTGGAAGTTTAGACTGATATTTACAGATGTTGCTTGCCAATAAGGACTGCTAGCAAATCAGAATTAAACCTACAGCTATATACAATTTCAAGCTAATTAACAACATGGTCATTTTTTGTATTAAGTTTGGTAATTATGTAATAAACCTTCGGGCTCTAAAGGGGCAATTCTTACAATTGTTTCCTGTGCTGGTGGTGCTGGTGGCGCTGGTGATGGTGCCGGTCTTGAAGAGCTAGCCTGCTGACTGCATCCCACAATTTTTTGACATGTTTCGATCAGGCAGTGCCGGCAGGTTGGGCAAGATGAGTGTGAATTCAGCCATTTATCGATGCATCGAACGTGGAATCCATGGTTGCACTTTGGCAGAACTCTGACTCTCTCCCCTGTAGCAAACTCTGACAGGCATATTGCACATTCAGTGTCCAAGGCAGGTAATTTTAGCTCAGTAGAGTAGTTTATGGTAGGAAATGTCTTCAGGGCCTTTTTCTTGATCCCTGTATTGGCTAATCTAGCTGAGGAATTGTCATTTGATTGATCAGAGGACACAAAACTTGAACACCTCAATGCACACCTGATGATGGAATTCAATCCAAGGGAGCAAATTAAGGCACACAAGAGGACTGAAAGAACCATCACAACATTTGCATCAAAACTGTTGTCTGCTGCAGGTTCTGATGGAGCATGGCTACTAAGATTCCCAATTGTTGGTGGTGTTGCTGATGCTGCTGCTGGTGGTTGAAGTAAAGGGGTGTGAAGTAGGAGCTTTCTTGGATGGAATTGTATGAGAAGCTCTTGAGTTAGCATAGGCGAGGAGGTAGAAGTTGAAGGAGCAGCCATGAAATTTGGTTCTTTTTTGCTTGTGTAGTAGAGTTTCTTGGATGTGTGAATTGATTCCTTGAACTTGGTAGTGACAGACCAATTTATAAGGGGGAAAGTAGAAAAGGGTTCATCATCTTTTTGAGTCTTGACAACTGAAAATTATTATTTTAAGTAATCACAAAATATTTTTGGGTAGAGAATTCTGGAGGGATTTTGAAGCCCATACTGCAGAGAGCAGCCAACAGTTTTATTAAGACGAGTGGTTATTTTCGATACTATTTCTTGAATTTGGATTCTCCACTAAGCCCTTTTATAGTTTAATGCTCTTTCCAACCAAAATGGGTCCAATCCACTCCCGTCTGCACATTGTAGAATGCCACATGGGACCTCTAGACTGGAAATGGGAGTTGGGTCCCAGGTTGCCAAGAAGGGGGAATGAAGCTTCCCTTCCCCATTTATGATGAAATGCTAATCATATGGCTCCGCTGATGTCCCTATTCCTTCAACCGCCTGGGTGGTTGAGACTTGAAAGAACTGTGTAATTTGATCACTTCATGTCATGTTATTTGCCCGCCGTGGCAGGGAACATATTTTGGTAGTAGATGCCGTGTAACCCAATTTGTTTCGTGCCACAAGATTGAGAAATTAAGTGAGAAATTTTATTTGATCATGTATATGGTATAGATTCGAAATCCCTATGTACAGTACGTGCATGAGATAATATGAGAATTTATTGCCACGGATCAAAACATGTCTCTGAAACCATAAGTCGCTTGCATATTTTGGTAGTAGATGTTGTGGAACCCAAAAGAATCACAGGTCACTTGCAAAATTTGGTAGTAGATGCCGTGGAACCAATTTGTTTCGTACCGCAAGACTGAGCAGTTAAGCGAGAAATTTTAATTGATCATGTATATGGTACGAATTCAAAGTCCCAATGTAATCATGTACATGAGATAATATGTGGATTCAAAGCCGCCATGTACGTATAGTACGTGCATTAAAATAATATGAGAATTCATCACCATAGATCAGAACATGCCTCTGAAATCATGGGTCACTTATATATTTTGGTAGTAGATGCCCTGGAACCCAAAGGAATCTCAGGTGACTTGCAAGTAGATGCCGTTGAACCCAATTTGTTTTGTTGTATCACAACATTGAGCAGTTTAAGTGAGAAATTTTATTTGATCATATATATGGTATGGATTCAAAATCCTTGTGTACAAGATAATATAAGAATTTAAAGTCGCAACGTATGTACAATACGTGCATGAGATAATGTGAGGATTCATCATCACGGGTCAAAATATACTTTCGAAATCATAAGTTACTCATAAGAAAATAACAAGTAATGATCAGTTCTTATCAATCGAGTCAACTTATATTCACGATAATACGACCACTACAACTAGATAAGAATACACTAAAATAATAAATCGCTCTATGATATACTGTTCACCTCTGTGGTCCTTCACAATTCATATTTGAAATTGTGGAATCAGCACAATAAATTGTTTCCAACCACTATTCCTAGCCATTCTTGGAAACCTCAACCTCATTTCATCATAGGCATGTGGTGATCAACAGGGCGATTGCCTCTCCATTTTCTAACTGATTGCATTCTTGCGCAAGTTTTTCTGTAATATGACTTGTACGTGCCTCGTTTTTTTTCTCCAATTTCGCTCCCTATTGCCAAATGCTATTGCTGGCACCATTAAATGCCTTTCATACTTTCTCATCGGGTCTGATTTTGTTGTCATCAAGTCTGTTTTTTATCAACTACCTCCCATCTAAGATTCTAGTACACATGATTGTCCCATCCCAGTTATTATACTAGTATTTTCTTGGGTGTTGGACAGCTCCACTAGCAGCTTGGTAAAGGGGATTTGTGACAGATTCTGTGGTAAATGCAATGAAATTCGATAGACTTTGTCCCCCCCTTAAGGGAGCACTCGACTTTGGCTCTGGCCACTTGGCCAACTGCTACAAAGCCAACTTGTCATGGCAGATTTTTAATGACATGAAACCAATTTGTCACACCTTTTTGTTTTGGGACTAAAATTACACCATATTTGTGGGAAGAATAAACATGAATTGCTAAGAGCTTTAGGAGATTTAAGGCAATAGGTGCAAAAGTCCAAGTAGGAAATTCAAGATTTTTTTTTTACCTACTTTTAAAATTTTGGATTTTACCGAATTACCAAGTTCTCCCATTTAAAATCAATTAGAGAAATACAATTTATTGAAATTAAAATGTTAATGGTAATCGAGTGTTGATCTTGTTAAAAAAAATGAAGAAAAAGAATAGAAGTTTTTAACAAAATTCTCTATTAGTGATTGATAGATACCCCTAGGCCTAAACCCTAACATAGAGACACCTCACGTAGTTGAAAATAGTTTGAAGAATTAAAATTGTGAAATTGCTGTTTTAGTAGTGACCGTCTTTTTTAGCCATTCAGTTACCTCTACCTTGTTTTAGGTTTCGCTTTGATTGAGAGATTTGACCAAAGATTTGAAATTCTTTCAAATATCTCTAATTGTTTAGATTATTTAGAAGGTATTTGAGTTTGTAGATCACAAATTATTATAGTATTTTCATAATTGATGAATTATAAATTCAAAAGTCTTTTAAATAATCCAAACAACTAGAGCGATTCGAGTGAATTTTAAATTCTTTATCAAATTCCTCGATCCAGATAAATCCTATAGAACTGAGAATGTCTTTTAAAATTCTCTAGCCGTCCATGACTAGTATAATTGATTGTGTTTATCCCTATTTATTAACTCTTACTCATTAGAACTTTTACTTACAGATGAAGACAAAAAATGACAATTAATTATTCCAATTTACAGGTGGAATTAACTATTGAATTTACAAATTCCAATTTGTATGCAAGTCAAGACAGTACAATCTCCACTTAATCTTGTCGACTTCTTAAGAGTATGACAGGCATTTAGCTTAATTTTCACATGTTTCAATAGTCGATAGCAACAATTATGCTCAACATAAGTACTTTGTTAGTTCATTTTTTCTTTTCTAAGAACTGTGATATAGGGTTAATTCGTCTGTTTAACTCTTTCTTCCTTACCCCTCAATCATTACATGTCTACTCAATCACTAAACACTGAATTTAATGTAAATAAGTCTATTAATGAGCCGCACAAGTCTCAAATCCGAAGAACTTTCTATACCTTGGGAATCAAAAAGCTCAATACAAAGCTGTCTGAGCCAAATAGTTAATAATATATAAGCTGTACAAGTAAGCCACTTTACGAGATCTATCACCTTGCCCTTGATCTTTCATAATGAAGAGAATAATCATAACTGATCGATCTACTTTAGACACACTAATCACCTTATAAGACTCACGCACTAGGTTAATCTAACTTACAAAAAACACTTATAAGGGTCGTACACTAAGTTAATCTAGCTTGTATTTTTGTAGGCGACTTGATAGAAAATTAGATCTCAAGCCATTGAAACACTAATTTCCTTTGGTTAATAGCGAGAAATTTTGAACTTGTTCTTACACACATATGCAATCAAATAAATGGTAATTGAGAACAGTACTAAATCTTTTATGCACTGACAGTGCATATACTAGCGAGTCTAAATACATGTCATATATATATAATTTGGTATTTAAATTCAATTTGAAATGGTGTGACGTATATTCAGATCCATTGGTATATATACTGACAGTATAAGAAAATTTATTCTAATTGAAAAAGTGCCCAACCAAAACGTCCTTCCACTTAGTCAAGTACTTAATCGACGTAGGACTAATCTAACTTTAAAGATGATTTGGAGATACTGAATCTCTGTTAATTGCATCCAAGGTCAGCATTACAACAAGATTAACTACAACGTTTCTAGTCCGTATGGATAAAGGTGACTTCGACCAATACTACTACAAGAAGTTATCAACTTTGCAACCTGTATTGAAAGACATTGGCTTAGACAATGCAACTAGGTATAACCACTTTTTGCTCCAATTCATCCACCAATGACGAAAATTTTAATACGAAAGTGTCTCGTTTTACTCGTGAAGAAGACCAGCCGCCGCTTGCATGTATACGGCTACATATAATTCTAAGGGTTAATTTCATATACCTCCCCTAAGGTTTTTGACAATTGCAGAAAGCTCCCCTCAAGTTCAAAAATTATACCTATCTCTCCTATTTTTACTATTCAAGTAACCTTTTAGACCCAAAAGAATACTTTTCTCAAAATGGTTTATAGTCTCTATTTCATTTATTTTTATTGCTATCACTATGACTTACCCATCAACATTCAAATCACGATTAAATAAACACTTATTTTTGTTCTAATGTTCCTTTTTTACCTAAAAATTTCTGATGCACACCATTGTATTAACTATAAACACTACATCAAATGAGCTTACCTACAATCTCATATCAATATCAGATTTTACTTAATATATAACAATATTCATCAATATCCCTAAATTTCAATTCCATGGTTGCCACCTTTTTAATACAAAATAATCTAAACCATCACTGCTAATATCAATATCCAATATATTTCATTAGCACAAAGTTTACAATCAATCAAATTCTCTCTATCGGGTTAACATCAATAATTGTAAATAAAAAATAGAAACACAATGTAGTTATAAATATATACTAAGAACACCTTTTGTCATGGCAACCATAACAGTATAACCTATCTTTAGTTCCTATTCCACTTCCTATCCTTAATTTTTATTTTTTATCACTGTCACTATCTTCATCTCCATCTAGTTTGATAGTGAAATTAGCACTCAATTTGTCATTTGGCAATTTCAATTTGCTAATGCCTATCAAAAATTGGAAACAAAAATAGGCATAAGGAAACTATTTAATAATAACAGAAAATCAAGAATTAGGAATAGATACCAAGATATGTAAGTATTAGTGCTTTAGTGTGTATGATGATTTTATTAGTGGCGACAGTACACATTTGGTTGATGATAATAAAAAAATTAATTTGAAAGGAAAATAGATGTAGGGGGAAGACAATAGATAATTAAATGAGAAAGATTATAGTTTGAATTATTGGTTGATAATAGATGAGAGAGTTTTAATATTTGATAGATTTTTCAATAAGTTGACAATTAATGAAGGATATTGTTGTTTTGTTATCACACTAAGAGAGGTCTTTGTGATTATGTAAACCTCAAGGGAGCCGAGTGAAATTGTTGAAAATCTCAGGGGAGGTTTCTGAAATTATCCCTAATTCTAAATTGGTTTAATTACAAGAAAATATTCGCTGACGATTGTTAAATCTCTCTCAAACTTAACTCTACTAAAAATGGATCCGGTGGTGGCTTGGCATTTGCAGAGATAATTGGCAGGAAAGGTTTATGGTCCAGATTTAAGTTAGTCTATTTAAGGAGTTCGATTTATATATGGAAAGATTTTTTTTTCTTTTTTTAAGTTTCAATGCTGATAGGCCAAATCTGCTACGTGAAAAAATGGCCACAGACTGAAAGTATTCTACCGACAAGACAAGAACTTTTTGTTTGTAAAAAACCAACCCAAGGCAAAAGCAATTGCCTATTTAAGCCAAACAAGTGGCATAAGAAATTGCCTATTTAAGCCAAACTAGTATGGCAAAGGAACAAATGCACAAGAGCATTAGGAAGAATAAAGCTCAGTATGTGTGCACAAAAATGGTTACACGAACAATTTGTCTCTAACTGGTACCTTTTTGTTTTAAATGAGAGTCTCGAATCCGATACCTCTCACCTACACTCCTATCCCTATCTAACGAGTACTTTATTAACAGGTGACACTATAATTAAAAGGTTTTATACCACGGTAAAATCTTGCAAGGGAATCCAAGGACATTGACAAATAGAAGTTCTCATATAATTATTTAGTACGTAGTTTTATTTGGATTCAGGTTTGTAGTACTTGTCTTATTTAGGAATTTGTGTTTTATTTGGTAAGTTTTTATACAAGTAGTCTCCTATTTTACAAGTCTAAGTAAGTTATAAATAGGGCATTAGTTGGAGTTTTCTTCTTTTTTTTTTTTCTAAGAGACTCAAAAGAGTTTGCAAGTTATTATTGTAGTGTGTCTTTCTTTCATTGTCTAAAAAATCAATTATACTGTTAATGTTTATTTGTTTATTCTCTCCCACACGTATAATTTTTTGTGAGTAATTATTTTATCTCTTCAATCCTAAAACCTTGCACGAGTTAATTACTATTAGAACTCTAAATTTAGGTTCTACAAAGGGGCCTCCAAGTTGTCTTAGTGCAATCTAACAAAGATCCAAGGGATTTACCAAACTTGTGGCTTGTGTCTAAAGCAGATCATACTGTACGTACCATCCTCTAAAGAATTCTCTTAGCTAAAAGGCAGAATAATGTAATAGTTTGATATTCTAAACTATTCTCTTAGTTGAAAGAGAAAAAACCCTCGAAAGGTGAACAAGGAGGTTGTTGTCAAGGCCTACACACACACATTAACAACTGTCTGAAAAGGATATAAGTGTAGTAAGGTACCATCGTAACAGCCTGGATACCTAGATATCTTCACAAAAAGTTCTCTAGCTAATACTACTTTTAGGGCAACAACGTCTTTAAGTTTTTGTACGTTTTGTACTAAATAGGTGAAGCCTCAAAAGGCTAAGCTGAGGATATGATTGAGGTATGATTTAGTTACTAATGCAAGTACCAGCATGCACCTTAACCCTATCTTCTTGTGGCTGGACAACACTAGTAGTATATCATGGTGCTGGAGGTCCCATCCTGAAAAGGATATTAGTGAAAGTGCAAAATGGACTAAAACATATTTTATTTGTATTCAGAAGAGATATTACATGACGACTGTGCTGCATTGCAACTCCTATGCTTCTGATGGGAGTTAAGAAAGTGAAGAAAACAAAGTTAAAACAAAAAACCAGAAAAGATATCAAAGAATAAAGAAGATCGAGCAAATAAAGTAAATCATGCTATTTTACTTTTTCATGCTTTAATTCTTTATCGTATCTCCAGGGGATCACGATATGACAGGATGGCGTAATCACAGTGGAAACTCTAACAACAAAAAGCTCAATTCTAATTTTATCATTCTGTTAATTTGTATATATATAATAAAGTATTAATTTTATATATGCTGATAGTATATATGCTAATACTCTTGAATGTGTAGTATACGTGTGAAAAATAAAATTCAAATTCAATTTAAAATTAGGTAACGTGCATCTAAAAGTGCTGGTGCATATACTTTCAACGTAAATGCATGATAACTTATGTTGATTAAATCTCAGTATAAATTAATTTTCTATTGATGGATTTCCTTAAGAGATCATTTGTAGTATCACTAGAAAGACATGCAAAGTAACAGGAATTCTGTGAGATCCAATCTGGCGAAGAGGGGTAGAAACAATTTTCAGTAACCTCAATAACTAGTGGCTACACGTACATTTGCTACATTCTTACAAATAATTTCTTCTGCTCAGATTCATTTATGTGCATACCCAGGCTTGAATGTATACGTTCATGTTCCTTTCTACGTAACATGAATCTTGATCAACAAAAGCTTGAAGTATAAATGTGTCAATATCTTCAAGATGCTGGTAGATGGATGTTGAAATAAAGTTTGCCTTAATAATTGTTTGTGAACTATTTCCCTAAATTTGAGGTTGCAAATACTTTGGGGGTATTCTTGTGGCTTTGCTTTCTAAATTCCATGGAGAGTGATATAATTGATTTTACAAGCTTTTAAAAGCTAAAATATCAATTTTGATATTCTTTCACTATTGCTTCTGAAAATTTTCTTATTTTCATAATAATCCAGAACAAAAATTACGGATAACCAAAATAACGTTAAAGGCGATTTTTGGTTAAACAAAATAGTAAGATTTTTATTTGGCCAGTACGAGTGCTTGAAGAAAATTGGTACTTCAGTTCTCAAGCAATAGATATAATTGATTTAGTTTTTCCTTTATTTATTTATTTTTTTTTTAGTTTTGGCCTAAAGAATATGGAAGTTTGAATTACTGTGTGTAATTTACATTCAAAGTTGAATGAACAAACATGAGACCAGCACTAGTTGAACTTAATTTTACATCCTCAAGGTTGATTTTAACTGAAAATTTGCCCTCTAATTACTTCTTTTTCACTACATTATTGGACAAATGATTGTGATTGTGACCGTTCAAAAGATCATCGTTTTTATGCAAAAACATCATACTGAATGGATGACAAGTTTAACAAGGGAAAGAGAGAAATTTTGTGTGTACTTCAAATTGTACATTAAAGATTAAATTAGTGAAGATCACAGCGAAATAATACTTAATTTCTACCATAATGTATACCGGTGATCTTGCACTTTATCGATTCTAATATGACGTTTACCCTAATTGTTAATAAATCTACCCGTAAAATTGCAATAAAATAAGGTTCTTTATATAAGTAATAAATTTAGTGATAATACGATAAACTTGAAATTAAATATGTTGGAACCAAGAGAACAATGACAAATTAAGATGAAAATTATAACTACAGGGTTTTTAAAGCCTTCTCCACTGCCACCACATTCAAGCTTAGAATCCTGTGAGTGAGAAAGGTCTAGGGAAGAGTGGAAAGATGAAAAAAGGAAAAGAAAAAGGGAGCAAAGTGCGTGCAACATTTCTTTTTGTGCTTAATTAAGAAATAAGTTTATCCTAGCATACATGATTGCTCTCATTCATCCCAATAAGCTACTCCAAACTTGTTACACTCTTGCAAATTTGAATTTCCATGGTAGGATTCTAATTTTTCACTTGTAATTGGATTCTTGGCATATTGAGTTATTTTGGGATACTTAAGGAAATGTGCTTATAAACGAGTGGGTAATTATGAGAAAAGATGAGTAGGTAATTAACTAATAACTTCATTATATATGGTTGATAAGAAAATAACACATTGTACAAAAGCCTTCTTCAACATTTATTGCTTATAGTTTAAGTTCGTGCTTGGCATGCTTCTATATGTATTGTCCTGTAAAAAAGCTTGGCATGCTACTTATGAAAGTTATAGCAACAATAAAAAATCATATAAGGTTAAATTTTTATAACGTGTAAATATCTTGAAAAATTCACACGTATAAAGGGATTATTTTAGTTTTCAATACAATTTAAACCACACTACGAAATAAAACATACTTTTTCAAAACATATCTTGACTTCCTTAATTATAATTTAATTGTGCACGAAAAGAATCTTTTAAGGTATTAATTACTCACCAAAATTCTCCTAAGTGGCTGACGTTGATTAGATTTAATTTATCCACGTCCTTTGCTATCTCATGACAATCCCAATGTAAAGAAATATGAACCATTATTAGCTAACAATTTGTTTTTTAAATTTACATTTTTGGTTTTAAAATTTTATTTTATTTTGACTTTTTGGTTAAATAGTTATTAAGAGTAAGGGTAATGTTATCAATTTACGACATTTGATAAAAATATTATCAGTTTTGTCAAGTTGACAAGAGAAGTAACGAGATTTTAAAAACTTCAGGGGAATTGAGTAATATTATGACAAACCTCAGACAAGGTTTCTGAAATTATCCCTTTAAAATTGGACCAGTATCATTATTAGATGAATACAAATTGAGGGAATGATTCTCGAAAAAGACCACAGAATGCTCCTAATTAATGTACAAGTAAGAATTTGGCGCACTACATACCCCTTTATCGATTTCCATTACTAACCTCAGGGGGATGATGTGTACGTTTTGCCCAGCACAAAACAAGTGTTGTCAATGATAATTTTGTGACTTGTAGCATCATGAGGGACTTGTTTCGAAGAAAATTGACAAACACATCATCATCATTTAGCTCTATCCTCATCCCGTACTACAACAGCAAGAAAATTGACGAGTACGTCTCATTTAGTTCCATCCTCTCGTCAGCGGCATGAGCCACTTCTTTTCTCATGATATTGACCTTTTGTCTTGTAACCACACTACTAATTTGTTTTAACTATCACCATTTATCTCGAATCATAAGTGCTGAACCAACAATATAATATCTCCTCTCACCCAAGGATTGCAATCTATAGCAAAAACACAATTTGGATGGTGGATGTTATCCAATTAACTCCTTTTCTTCTCCTTTTGCAAATTTTTAGTTGAATGCTTAAGTTAGTACTCTAAGTAATTCTTAATATACAAGAAAAAAAAAAGTAAGGATTTTGATCTATTCTACCTTTTTGTGTTCGTTTCCTAAAAAGAAAAAAAAAAGGTAGAAAATTTGTTCCAATATTGTGTTAGGGTTAATCACATTTTGTCCTCTTAAAGAATATTTCATTTCTCAGTTTATCCCATAACATTTAATTTTACTCACTTAACCCCCTTTATGACAAAATTGCCCTTACATTATTTTGACATTTCATTTACCTTATTTTCTTTTCTTTTATTTCTTTTTCTCTTTCTTCTTTATTTCATCCTTCCCAATAGAAATTTCATTTCAACGAAAAGTTTTGTTTTGAGTTTGTAATGCATATTTCTGAGTGAAGGTTTAAAAGGCATCAAAAACTAATTTTGATTTTTTTTATGATGCCACGTGTTACAAATTTCAATTGATGATTATTAATCAGGTCACAATTTCATCTTAAGATATTTTCTTGGAAATAAAATGAGAAACTAGAAAGGAAGGAGGAAAACCCAAAATTAAAAGAATTGAAAGGCTAAACAAATTGTAATTTAGGAAAGTGATTTGAATTTTTTTTAATCATTTAAGGAGAAGATAGATCTCTGCAATTCCTCTTTTTTAATTTCAATCATTAAGGTAAAAATTTTTGTGGGAAAAAAGAAGAATTAAATAAAGAAGAAAGAGAAAAAGGAATAAAAGAAACAAAAACAAGGTAAATGAAAAGTCCAAATAATGCAAGGGTAATTTTGTCCTAAAGGGGGTTAAGTGAGCAAAATTAAAGGTTAGGGGGTAAACTGAAAAATAAAGTATTTTTTAAGGGGATAAAATGTGATTAACCCATTGTGTTATGTTTTTTTTTTTTTTTTTTTGTTCCTTATATTCTTTTGTACCATCGTTCATGATGCCCTGCACCATTTCACTGTCCATTCTAATCCCTTTCATAACTCACAGTTTTTTGTATGAGTGTTTCACTGTCCATTCTAATCGCTACCCTATTTTGTCCGCCACGCGCTGTACACGATTGAGAGTAGATTCCATGCAAAATATCTTCATGTTGGGTGTTGGGGTCCGTTTGAAACACGTCACCTGCCCAGTTTCTGGAAAAGCCAAGGCCTTTGGATTGGTGGTCCAAACAGAGCTTTGTCTACCTGTAAATCTTCTTGCCTGTCAATTATCTTACTTTCCTCTTGTTTAAATCTCCCTACCAACTGAGCTCCCGCAGCATAACTTGGAGCTACAAATTAATATCCCTTAATTATCTCGCCCTTACTAATACTACAGATAATAGCTGGCTTTGGAGGTTGGGCACTTAATAATAGTACAGTATCTCTCAAACTCTTAAAGGAATCATCAATAACATGTCGTATTTTTTCACAGCATTGATGATAAAGTATCCTCACAAACCCAAAAACTGTTGAAAAGGCATCTTACTGCAGAAAATCCCACCTTGATTTGATATTTTCAAGCCCACAAACTACTATTAAAATGGAATCATTAATATGCCTTGTTTTATCTTTTTGTAGCATTTTTTGGCTTTTCAAAAATTATTTTTTTGACATATATATATATTCTTGTAACACGTCTGTCACCGTACATTTTTGAGTAAATTTTATATGTACTGATACGGTAAACACTATCATTATTGAATTTATGATACGTGTGTAAAATTTGAGTCATTATTTATCTAATCTGATAGTGTATACACTGTCAGCATAAAATCATGCACAACCAAAAATGGTCACCTAAATTTCACTTTAAATTGCCAAACACCCTCCTCATCTTATTTCATAGTCATAAAATCTCAAGAAAGAACTGCTAATGTAGTCAAGCAATTCCCTTGATTATAAATGCGATGTCCATAATCTGTTTTGAGATTTGGCACGTCTCGAGGTATAGCAAGTCAAATTTTCATGTTTTTAATATGCACTTTCTTTTCTCTTTTCTCTTTTCTTTCTTTTTTTTTTTAAATAAATTTTTTAGAAGACACTAGAAGACGATACAGCCAATAGAGCGTCTGATTATTGATTATCTACTCCGCGTTTAAAAATCGGAAAAGTAAAACTTTTCATGAAAAAAGGTAAGCTGGCAGTTTGCTAGATGAGCACTGGACATTTAGATACAATAAAGTTGCAACAAGCAGTTGGACTGTTCCAATGATTCCCGATGTTGTTGTTTTGGACTGCATATGTAGGTAGCGGCATGAACATGCATCATTGACAATGAAGACATATCACTTTTTTTTTAATATTTCTTTTTTATGTTCGAGATTTCTCACTTACACTCCTTTCTTCCGTACCATTCAATTCATCACATGAGTTATTATACCAGTTCTTTAATATCGTGTCACAAACCATAAGATGGAGGGTAAACCAGTTATATAGAACCAAATTGGAACTTCTTGTTGGTAGCTCACTTGGAGAAAATCCAAAAATTATGTTGTCCAAATTTTAGCAACGTTGGTTTTTTTTTTTTTTTTTTGGGATCAATTCCATGACTTCTTCACGCAAAAAAGAAAAAAACTAAATTGGTTCAGAGTGCATACAATTAATAAGGCTAAGAACAGCTTGAGGCCTCAACTTTACCCAATCTCAACACCATTGCTCTTATCTTGATTGATTAATGTCTTCTGAAAATTTTTAAGTGGAACCCACATGAAATCTTGGTGCATTATATTTCCACATTCCATTCTATGTATTGGAGAGATCGAGTGGCTTCTTCACTTATCAGCATTTCTTTACAATGTGGTGGGGTTAGAAAAATGGAATTCTTATTTGTCTGCTCTTCTCCAGCACAATCTGGTGTGGATATTCCACAGCCTACTTCCTCTCCCAAACCAAAAGAGAGCTACTTGGATTGGTAGAAATTGGAGACAATCCCCTTTGAGCCAAAAAGGGTGCATATATAATCACAGGCTGGACAGCAAAAGTTTCCACCTAGGCTTGCCTAATCAGAAGACCTTGCTGCAATTTTTCTCAAATGAAAATAAGATCTTTTTCTTTTTTTTTTTTAACATTATGATCATTTTCAGTAACTATGACCAGGTCATGTCCTCATCTGGCATTGTTTTTTAATTCTGACACTGTTTTGTTGGTTATATAATACTACAAAGTTTGTTGCTCAGAATCGCTCAAGCTGGATTCTCATCTATCCAAGGCATCCGTCAGTACACCTAATTTATACCGAACTTATCATATGAATGTTTGGACTCACATTTATTATATTCTCCTATATTTTGATAGTTTCCCAAATCAATAATATCCTTGCCAAAAACTAACACTTGAAACTAAGCATGTCAAAGGATAGGATTTGGGTTGGATCCTTTGATTAAGATCCAAACTCATTAAATTTAATTAAATCCAAATTCAAACTCAGACCCTTATGGGTTTGAAAAAGTAAATCCAAACAGGGACCCTTATGGGTTTGGGTCTCTAATGGATATTCTTTTAAATATACAATGAAGAACTAAAGTAAAAATATTTTTCAAATATATAAAATTCAAAAGTAACATAAATACTATCTAAATGTTAATTTTCAAATAATAAAATTGACATTCAAAAAGTTGAATGCAATATTATGAACTAAAAAAAAATTATTATCAACTACTTCTATTTATTTTTAAAACCTTATTTGCATTTGCATCCAATCTTTTATTTGTTTTCCTTTACTTTTTCTCATTTTCCTGAAATGTTCACACCAATTATAATGACAAATAGGATTATTTTATATATATATATATAGGGTAAAATATATTTTACCCCCCTATGGTATAGCATTTTTTCACAATCCCCCTATGGTTTTAAAACCTATACATGACCCCCTCATGGTTTGGATTAAAGTGTTAAAATGACAGAATTTATATTCCATAACAGAATCAACTAAAATGTCAAAAGTACTCCTATGTAAAGTTGAAAATTATTTATTAACAACAGAGTGTTATGTATATATTTTGAAAATTATAAGGGAGTTATATGGTAAAATATAAATTCATACGGGGTTAGAGTGTTATATATATTATATTTATATATTTTGGTCACTTTAGTCATTTTAGTTTTTAAATAAGGGTAATTTTGACATTTTTATGGATTTTGTTACAAATGATCATTTCCGCCATTTTGACATTTTCATCCAAATTATGAGGATGTTATATATAATTTTTGAAATTATAGGGGATTATATGAAAAATTGCTAAACTATGGCAAGTAAAGTGTATTTTGCCCATATATATATATATAATTTAGGTTTGGACAAGATTTGGTTTGGATTTAGGTTTGGATATGAATAATAGAAAATCATATCCTACTTAGACCCATTACTCTCTTATAGGGTCTGGGTTTAAGTAGAGTTGGAATTTGAGAAATTAAACCCAAATTTTATCCAAATGTATTGGATTTGAGTAAGACTCGACTCATTAATATGCCTACATGAAACCTCTCCCAACGAGGCACCTATGCCGCTATTAGCCAAACCCCCCCCCCCTTTTTTGTGTAGTATAATGTATTCATACTAATTATGTATCATTACAAAAATGGAAAACATTTCAGTGTCGAATTGATGCAAATATCAAATAGTATTCATTCTTATATGTGAAATGCTGTTGGAAAATTCAATGAATTTAGAAAGAAAAACCGAAACTAGTAGAAGATAAATCATGTCCTGGCATTCCCTTTTTAAGTAGTCGGCAGCAAGAAGTGAGTAGGCCTTCAACTAGAAATTAGCAAGTTCTTCACCCTTACAAAAAATTATATGTTTTTTCATTTTCTTGATGAATTTAGAGAAAGCATTCTAAATAATTGCTACTTGAATATATGGCAACACATGCTCGGTTTTATTGTGGACTCAATAGAACATTGCCATCCAAATTGTTGATGGCATTGAGATATGGGACAAAATATGATAAACGCATGAAAATTTAGAGCCTGATTAGATGGATTAAAGTTAATTTGAGCTGAACTTGTTTACTATACGCGCGAGGAATCTGCCGGCCTGGGACTACGGGTACGGGTAGGCAAAAGTCCTGAAACCAGGAGCTAGGAAGAGGCGGGGCAAGTTCGATGCATAAGCCAGCAAGAGTTAAGAGCAAAATAAAAATAAGAACTAAGGGGATGCTTGGTTAAAGGGTTTGGGAATCACAGAAAGGAATGAACCCCTTATTTGTTGCTTGGATTAAGGCTATTGAAATGCAAATTTTGGAATCATTTCTAAAAAATCAGACTTCTCTCATTCCCGAGCAAATTGGGAGGTTTTGGACAAAACCCTCAACTTATTCCCTCAGACAACATTTTTGACGAACCTATCCTCTTTTTCTCTCCATCACACGCCGCACCTTCTATTCTTCTTCTTCTTCTTCCCTTCCGCTGTAATAGATGCCATGGGAGAATCACTGGAATCATCCAACTCATCATGGGAGAGATGTGGTGGAGAGTTAGGAGGACTCGAAACAGATACAGAAGCTTGTGAATCACACCTAGGAGTAATATCCTTGTTCGATTTCTGGTCTTGAAGAGTGAGATCAAATCTTTCGGGATATCTAGTTCAGATTGCTGGAGGCCATCTTGATGACTACCATAATACGCTGTCTGCCTCCCTTGAAAAGTTTCATCTCTGGTCTTTGTGATAGCCAAATTAATCTGCATAAGATTCTTTCCCTTCTCTTACATGAGCACTAGAAGACATATATCCTGCCCCTCCATGAAATTCTTTCTAGAGACCGCTCTCGAGTTAACAAATGAATCTCTCTTGGGACTGAAGTGACTAATCTCATTGTAGAAATAACGGGTACTCTGTTCTTTTGTTTTAAGGATAATTGCAGAAATAAACGGGTTTTATTGAAAAATCCGTTTTAATCTCATAAAGAGCCGATGTTTTATTGAAAAATGGGTTTATATTTATTTTATCCAATAAATAAATTTATTTATGGAAAAATGGGAACTCTATTCTTATAATGGAGGAAAGCCATAAAGAGCTGGTGTTTTATTGAAAAACGAGTTTATTTTTATTTTATCCGATAAATAAATTTGTTTATGGAAAAATGGGTACTCTGTTCTTACAATGGAGGAAAGCCATAAAGAGATGGTTTTTTATGGGAAAGTGATACTTTATAGAAAATGACAGCGATTTGATTTATGAAATTACCCCAAACCAAAATTTAGAATGAATTTGTTTGTTTTGAAAGTTGTATAACGGCCGTTAAATTTCAAATACCCCTTCCTTAAACTTTGGAATTCAGGGGTAAATTTGGAATTTAATTGCATTTAATTCCGAAATATTCATCAAACCAAGCATAAAGAATTGGAATGATGCTAATTCCAATGTGTGAACCAAGTTAGATATTGGAATGAAAAGTTTAATTCCAAAATCAGAGTCTATGATTCCATTTCCATTTCCGATTCCAATCTGTGAAACAAGTACCCCCTAAGAAAGAAATGAACAGTGAGTGCTTCTTGAAAAAAATGAGGGGTATTTGTTCTGGGTAGCAAGAGAGAGAAATGAGGGACAAGACCTGGCATCTAAGTCTGAGGCAAATCAAGGTGTTAGGGCTGCACAATTGGGTTCATGATAGTTTGATGGGATAATTTCAGAAACCTCCCTTGAGGTTTCTTACTACTTCACTTAGTTTCCTTGATATTTTAAAATTACACTTACCTCCTTTGATTTGATATTTTAGTAACAAACTTTAAAATAGAGTAAAAAAATTTAATGAATACCCTAAAATGCCCTTATTTTACAAAGTTCAATTTGTTCTTCTAAACAAAAAGTGTGTCAATTTTTTTGTGTCAATATTTATTATTTGATAATCAACTATAGCAATAAATCTTTTATTATAATAGGGTATTTTTCACAATACTTTATTAGGAATATAAATTCTTTTTAAGATAGAGAAAAAAGGGCTAATTTGTTTCTTTTAAAGTTTATAGACTATTTTTTTAATAAAAGTTTATGGACTAGTTTGCTGATGGAACTATCACAATTTAGTAGTGATTTTGGGCTACTTGTTTTTAATCATTGTTGACTTATTCTTGATTTTGATACAAAAAAAAGAGCTACAAAAAATTGGATGATATTAAAAGTTATCAAAAAAATATTACTATTTTAAAGTTTATAAGAGAAATGAATAAAAAGGACAAACGTAAAAAAATTATAAAATCCATTCTTTGCATAAACATGGTAACAAGAGAGTTTTATTAAAGGGATAATTTCAGAAACCTTCTATGAGGTTTCTAACAATATCACTAGCCTTCCTTAAAGTTTGTAAAATTACACAACCTCCCCTGAGGTTAAGGTTTTGATAACAAATTAGTCCAATTAGAAAAAATAGCATTTAAAAAATACTTTAAGAAGAGAGATGAAACTTTGATTCTATAAATATCCCTTATGCATGTATATAAGTTGTAATAGTAAAAAAAATAAACATAATTAAAATTTAAAAATAATTAATGCATACATTTTATCACTCAAAAAGTTCATATTTAATAAATTAGACAAAACAAATAAGTAACAAAACTACACTAATGATCACAAGATTCAACAAAATAGACTAGTCATCTTTCTTAACATGATGTTTGCTATGATTTTTATGATTTTGAATAGAAAATTTTTTGAATTTTGCCTTTCTTTTCCCTCCATTCTCCTTTACTAATATCTAATGATTAAATAATTAGAGCACTAATTAACAAAATTAACTGTTAAAAATTTCTTTAATGATGAATGATGACTTGTATTTACAAAATAACATTAATTGATATACCTAATGAAGGAAAGAGGGAAAAGAAAGGCAAATTTTAAAAATTTTTCTATTCAAAATTACAAGAATCATAGCAAATATTATGTTAAAAGAGATGACTAGTTCATTTTGTTGAATCTTGTGATCATTAGTGTAGTTTTGTTGATTATTTGTATTATCTAATTTATTAAATATAAATTTTTTGAATGGTGAAATGTGAGTATTAATTATTTCTAACTTTTATATAATTTTATTTTTTTTGCTAATACAATTTATATACATACATAAGGGGTATTTATGGAATCAAAGTTTCATCACTCTCCATAAAATATTTTTTTAATGTTACTCTTTCTAATTGGACTAATTTGTTATCAAAACCTTAACCTCAGGGGAGGTTTGTATAATTTTACAAAGTTCAAGGGAGGCTAGTGATATTGTCAGAAACCTCAGGGGAGGTTTATGAAATTATCCCTTTATTAAAACTACTAAGGTTAGTAGTGTCATGTTAAAGGGATAAGTAGAGGTGTCAAAATGGGTGACTTGGGCGAGTTTGGGTTGGGTAAAATGGATAATGGATATAAGTGAGTCAACTCATTTATACCCACTTAATTAGATGGGTATAAATGGGTAAGTCAAAAAATGAATTGGGTAACCCAATTACCCATTTATAACTCATTTATTTTAACTTTTTACAAACTCATTTAAATTCATTTTTGCAAACTAAGTTATCAATTTATACCACTCTTTGTACCCATCATTAGTTTTAAATATTTACTTATAATGTTCAATAAACTTAATTACTAATTTTTTTCATTTATACTCTATGTCACAAAATTACCTATTATTTAATAATTGAATAATACGAATATAAAAATTTGAATTAAGTACTATAAAAATTAATATAAAAACTTAATCCAAAAATTTTGAAACTCTAACATTTTTTTCATATATAAATTTAAAATTTCATTTTATAAAGATAAGAAAATAGGCTAAAATTTATCATAAATTGGTAATGCTAAAAAATGAGAAAGTTAACAAACTAAGAAAAAATAAAATAATAAGATAAAACCAACAAATAATAATAATGTTAACATCATGACAAAATGAAAAATTTGAAAAAAAAAAAGGTAGGGGAAAAGAAGAGACTTAGGGGGAAGAGAATTTTAAATGGGTTAATTGGGTTTGATGGGTTACCCAATAATACCCATTTATTAAATGGGTATTATTGGGTAACCCATTTATACCCATATACAAAAATTTAAGATACCCATACCCATCTATTCATGGGCGGGTATGGGTAAATCTAGTTAAATGGATTGATTTGCCACCTCTAGGAATAAGGGAGTTAGGTGTAATTTTTGAAACCTTAGGGGTGCCAAGTGAAATTATTAGAAACCTCAGGGGAGGTTTCTGCAATTATCCCTAGTTCGATATCGATACTTTCTCTAAATGGAACAGTAATTCAAAAAATTTATTGAATGCTTTAGGAACTTAACAAGGATGTGAAACACAGTATTCTTTCACCTTTCTTTTGGTGTATAATGCATAATTGTGTATAATGCATAATTGTTTGACTTTGACATCTTCTGATGCAATAAAACTGCCTTTTTACTTATATTAAACACATGAAGTTAAGACATGCATACTTGTCCACACACACTTGTAACGGTGGTAAACGTTACACAAAAATTATAATGTGGGAGGAAAGAAGAAACTTACCAGACATTATAGATTATGATGCATTTTTAGTCCACTCTCAAATTTTTAGCTTTTCTAAGTCCACACAAACCATTTCAAAACTACAGATGGGAATGCGACATTAGAGAAAAAAATAATTTTAACTGGTATATTAAGGTCACCAGCTTGTTAATATGCGCAACTTACCCTTCAAAAATCATGCAACTGTCCTCCCCTTATGGTTCATCATTTTTCTAATTTAACCTCCTTTTTCTAAAAAAAAATAAATAAAAATATACATTGTTGTTAGACCCAAAAAAAATAAAAAATCAAATTTCACCAATTTCATATCGTTTTGAACCCATAGTCAAGTGATAATGCTGGAGAATCCATCTGTCTTTTCGGTTTGGGAAAGCATATGAATTTTCAAGAGCGAGAATCTTATGAAGAAAATATTGAAGAATTTATCATCCAACACTAGAAAGTTAGTCGTTCGACAAAATTACTTTCCTCGTACTAATGTCATTGTGGCATTCCTCCTCACAAATCACATTAATCATCACAAAGGGCCCTTGCAAAGAAACCACGCGGAAATGTTACTAAAGTAGGTGCTATTGTACTTGTCCGTACGTAACTTTTCGCATGTACGGACAGATAAAACAAATGATCAGCACGATGAATCCAAACCTAAAGCCAAAGGTAAAGTTGGAGGAAAAGAAGAGAGGTCATCTATCGTGCCTTGTGATTTTTGAGATCTTAGGTCGTTTGTAGTGGGAGGACATGTACCACATTCCGAAGTCCGAACCTTTTAAACGGTATTTTCCAAACCTTTTGCCGGTAGCCCTTAATTATTTTTTCGTTTTTGCCTTATATATATATATAAGTAGATTTAATATTTGAAGTTCAAATACTTTATTTTACCCATATGATGATACATCTTACATGAAAAGGATGCTTGAACTTAGAAATCTTAAGATGTACGTGTGTGGAAAAGTTAATCACCTTGCTCCTAGGATTTTGGTAATTGCATTGTTGAAAACTTTCAATTTTTGTTGTACCCAACCTCAAATGTTTTAAATCACAACTCGCAAGTATAGAGTTTTTTTTTAAAAAAAATTTTTCAACAAAAAAGAGATGAGACTTAAGAAACAGGAAAAAGGTGAGGAGATTTGTACCCAAAACCTCTAATTCTTGAAGCTATACAAGTATAGATTTAACAACGTAATACATGCCTCTACTTTGATAGTGGCAGGATCAATGATTTCTCCTACAAGAAAATGGTTAAATAGGATATGTGAAAATTTTATGAAAAATTGCATGAATCTTTATGACTGATTATGTATTCTCTACATGTCATGTATAAAAGAATGAAGGAGAAAAAGAGAGCCTCATAGACAGAAAAGAGAAAAAGAACATGGATAAAGAAAAAGAAAATGACCAACTGAAAAGATGTTTAACAGACCAACAATTTTCTTTCCCCCCTGATTTGACACCATGATTTCGAAGCACGAGTTACAAATACCAACATAGCGTGCGTCTATGGGATTGTTAAAATCTGGCGATAGCCCACCATGTCTTCCCACAAAGATCTTGGGGATTCTACCATCTGATCACTATGTTCAACGATTGTATGCATTCTTTTTTTTTTTGTTTTTATCGATACGATAGCTTCCTATACTATGAGAAGAGAGAGGGGCTGAGGAGGTTTTGGGATAACTCAGAAGGAACTAAACCATCACCGGACAAAACTGTCGATACGATTGTATGCATTCTCATGATTTGGTTTTTGAACAATTTCTTAGGGTACAAAACTGTACTAACGCATACCTTAAAGAGGAGTTCCAGTCCGGCTAGTCCTGATCACCATTCATTTCAATAATTGAAAATTAAAAACTAATTAAAAGTCTAACAAACGTCGTTACTAATTCATCATTCATTAAAAAGGAATACATAACCATCAATCCCCACGTACTCATAGTAAATATGTTTTTAAGATAACGTTTATTCAGAACAACGAAAAAATAAAAAAATTTACATATTTTGACGAGCTAACAACCATGTATTGTTGAAGTAATGAAGTAAATCATTTTAAACATGAAGATTCGATGAAAGATTGTTATATCTTTCTCTATTCATTTTAGTTTTAATGAATGAAATTACAAATTTAGCTTTAGATGTGAACCAAGTCAAGTTTCCGCGATTTTTGTGAACCTCAACCTGACTGTGACCCAAATCACATGCTAAAATTGGTTCATATAACATGCGGTTCAGGTACCCTAATTTTGCAGTTCCAGGGGGTCGGTTGTAGTTTTTCAGCTAGTTTTAGGGGTCAAAATGAACCGTCCTTTAGAAGTTCATTATTTGTTTTCGTAATCCATTTGCAACCAACCCCCCCCCCCCTTTTCGGTGAGATTTATATCAGTTAATCTCTCTCAAATATTAAGCAATTTTCTTCAATTATCAGAGGCTTCAACTCTATTTTATGTCTCCGATACTTCATGATAATAATATTTCCAAACCCAATTCCAACAGCCAAAGACATGAGTAATCTTTTCAACACTGCCAAGCCACTGCATTTTTCTTCAATCTGCCCGATATTTGTTTCTTTTTGTTGGCATTAACCGTTTTTCCGAATCAGAGTTGATCTGCCTTTTGAAATTTCATGTTCGGGATCAAAAGTATTTAAGAAAGGACACTGAACAATTCGATTGAAGGTGGAAAGGATTTTGGTTTCTGTTGGTAATTGGATTGTAGGTTGAAATTTTGAAGGCAATGAGGGTTTTCATTTCTATAGCTAATTGAACAGTGGGTTTTCTTTTTCGTTGTTTAAAGTATTTAACTTTTGATCGTGGGTAAAACTCGCAAAAAGGCTATAATACGTTGCAAGGTTTTCTTAATTATGTGGCATGAGATGGTGAGCCGTCAGTATAAAATAGCTTTACAATGATAATGTGAAAAATAATTTATTCATATAAAATTAACTATTCAAATTCAATTTACATTTCAACATGAATTTGCTGCAAATGTTTCAGTAAAAAGTTATGACATATGAACTAAAGTGACATTAGTCAGTTAATTATGAGGTCTCTGGTTGAAATATCAAATTCTCTTATTTTTATTCTCTTCATAAGACTTGAGAGTGTTCTTTAGGTAAAAAAAGGTGAACTTTAGGTAAAATTGAACCGGAAATTAAAAAGGGGAATAAATAGCTTCCTTTAAAAAATGGTTCATGATGATATTTGTTGCAAACCAAATTAAGCTATTGTCTTTGTGTTTTTTCATAAAATCTTGTGAAAGCTTGCAATTTCCAATCTAATAAAATTTAGTTTACTATTGAGGTTTAAGCCCATTTCCTTTTCAATTAATTATTGATTACTCTGGTGTATTTACTAAAGGAAAACAAATAGACTACTACACAAAAAAAGTTATTAATTAGTTGAACTTCTTTCCTTTGTAAATGTACAGGGGTTGATCCTCACTTCAGTAGACATGCTTGAGAATTAATAAAATTTATGCTACTTTTTTCTTTAAAAAAAAAAAAACGTAGGAGACTTCTTATTGTTAGAAAACTTCATTGAATTTTGAAAAGATAATACGTATACAATAAATGAACTTATCGGATTAAATGAGTAATTAATTGTTTCAGTTAAGAATTAAACATAAAGTTCAACATTAAAAAATAATATATGAATTGTTCTCCACAAGTTCTCAATTCTCACCATCTTCATTGATTTTCTTCTCTTCACAATCTCCACCTCTGAAACATGGACTGCTAGAAACCAAAAAGCAAAGACAAAGAAAAGGTTTCAGTAAAGTTGCTTATTAGTATATTCAAAAATATATATATATATATATATAGTAAGGAAATCAACCTGCATTGCCACTCTCACAAGTCTCAGAAAATATGACCAAGCCTTTGAAAGCAACAATTTCATTTCTTCTGATGTTCTGCATGATGAAATCTTGTAAGTCTCTCTCCCTCTTTCAAAGAAAACTTGTCATTTCTTTTTATTTCATGTGTTCATGCACCTTTCTTTTACATGGTAAACGTTTTTGTATAATTATTAACAAAGCAAAACTAATTAATTTGACATGAATATTTATATCGTCTGCAGGTCTAATATATAGGGCAGAATCTTGGATTCTTCAATCAGAACGCCAATGCTCTAAAGATGAAGACTGTGATTTATTTTGCCTACTTATTTTCAAGAACTTTGTGGGAGCCAAATGCCATCAAACTAAAGAAGGATGCATTTGTGAGTACAAAGGAAATGAATATCTGCCAACTGATATGTTTTATAAATGGATAAACGATCGCATTGGTGGAGGCAATCCTGACATCAAGGCTTAGCTGACGCAAATTCAAAAGGAAGAAAAAATAAATAGGATTGAAGGTTGTGTTATGAAATAAATAAATGAATTGATTTTCAATTTCCTTGCTATGTTTAATCTGAGGAGTTAACTTTGTTATGGCCCTTAATAGCCTTGTGTTGCTCAAAAATTATGTTTAGTATTTTAAATGATTGTTGACATATTGATTTGATTTGGTAGCAGAAATTTTTTTTTTCCAATTAAGTATTTTCGGTTTACACTAGCGGTCTTGAATTTCTTGTTTATAGACAGTAGCACAATGTATTACATAAATAGGATAAAAAAAAATATACATTCACGTTAACTAAGAAAAACATAATTACAAGTTTGAGGTGTTCTTATAGAGTCCCTCCAACTTGATGTAATTCTGAAGAAAATTATGATGATCTTCCCTTTTGAATACAGAAGACCTGTTTTTAGTTTTGAAAATCAAAATCATCATGCATGCAACTACAGAGTATAGTGAAGAGTAGATCATGTTTCTCAAATCAAGGACCTTAGGACTTGATCCAGGAGTAATTCATACGAGCATACATTTTTAGATCACGTTTCTCATATCAAGAACCTTAGGGCCTTAGGAATAGATCTGATGGTGTACACAAAATTTCAAATTTATATGCATTTATGTCATGTTTAATGTATTTTCTGTCGTCAGTGTAGATTTATTGTACGGAAATTGAAATTGCACTTTTTATAAAAAAAAAGGATTTTTTATGGTATTTTGTATTAATCACAAAAATGTACACTGCAGCAAAATTTGATATTTGTGTTAGCCTGTAGTTTGTGTGTGTGTGTGTTGTTAGATTTTCTGAGTGCATCATGTGTCACTAAGGCGATTTCTAATGAAGAGAAAAATGGCCCTCATCACGGTGACTAACTCTCTCATATGAGTGTTGCTTATAAGAGTTTGGAAGTTTCCTCATAAAGGCAAAAACAAAGTAGCTAGAGTTGGAAGTATTAGGGGCTCATCTAATTGGCTTGTAATCAAGCAAATCATACAGATGGCAAATGCTCAAACATCATGTAATTCAATTATTTCAGACAATTGTCGAGTGGGTATATAAACAAACAATTCTACACAATAATTTTTACTTTGAAAGAATGGTCTATTCAGTTTGAGAGATATCCCTATTACCTCTCGGTTACCTAGATCCATTCCAAACTATCACACTTCTAGTTAGGGTTGCAAACGAATTGAATAGCTCGCGATCAGAGTTTGACCCGAGTTCGAGCTGACCAAGTCGAATTCGAGTTCAAAAATACTAAATTCGTTAGCTCGCAAGTCGGTTCAAGCTCGATTATATATATATATACATATATTTATTTTATTTTTTATTTTAATAGTAAATTTACATATATATCCTCAATATTTTATTATTTGTTAACAAAAATTATTATTTTATTTATTTTTTAAAAATAAAATAATTATTTTTTAAACTCGAGCTCGACCCGAATTTAAGTGGAGCTCGAGTTTGAACTTGATATTTTGAGCTCGTCGAGCACGAGTTCGAGTTCAAGATTCATAAAATTATGTTGAGTCTCAACTCGATTAGATTATAATTCGACTCGACTCGATTCGATTCGATTGCACCCCTACTCTTACCAAAAAGAAAATAAAATAAAATCCACTCTCAAAATTTTACCAAACTCGTATTTCACGTCGAACTTTTAAACATACATTTGAGAAAAATGCCTATAATATGAGTACGTACAATATTTATAGGAAAATAATATTAGCACTCCTAGAAAAAGTCTATAGCACTCCATTTTATGCATTTAAAAGGAGATGGAGTGCTAAAAACCTTTTAGGAGTGTCAATAACATCTATCTATTTATATTATACTCCTTGCTATGTTACTAATTCTTTTACATCGCTGCAAATGTAAATGGACTCACATATTTCTCAGTATCTCCTTATATTTATTAATAAGAGAGAACTTTGACATGTTACTCTCATTTTCTTAATACTCTGAGTAGGATCAAACTATACCTTTTGTTTGATAATCTAATTAAGTACTTAAATTTAACGTGTTTAAAGCTTAACATGGTTAGATGTGTTTGATAACAAAAAAAGAATACTTTAATTAATTAAGTGACTTTGAATTATCTAGATAAAATATACTCTCAAAAATAAGTAATAAGTTATTCACTTATCATTTAATGCAAATGCAAGATTTATTAATTTTATTGTGCCAATAATATTTTTTACTATATCTACATATGCTAACAAAGAAGCAACAGAAATTATTGAAATTGTGCTAAAATTTGTTTTTCTCAAATAAAATTATTTTTCTTTGATAAATTTGTTATCAAGTTTTTTCATTTTTAGTTTGTGGTTTGTTCTTATTTTATTTTTTTAATATCTTATTTTCAATGAAATTTAATCATATATATTACTAATAAAATATAACATTTTAATACCATATTGTTGAATAAATCAACTTAAGGACAAACCGATAAAATATATAAAATCCAGCATTTAGTTTTCTATAATTATTCAATAGGCATACTATATTTAGTATTCAGATTCAATAATGGGTTGTATGGGATTCAGTATTTAATGAATTCAGTAATTTAATGGATTTAGATTTCATATTTCAAATTTCAACTTTATCAATGATCTTTAGATTGAACAAAGTAAAGTTGAAAATGTAAAACTTTTGACTTTCACCTTCTTTTAAACATCATACATTAACCGTGACCAAAATGTAAAAATAATAAAATAGAAAAATATCATACTCTAATGATTGAATTTCAAAAGTATCAATTTATGAATACAATTCTCCTGCCCCTCCCTGCTTCTTAAATATTTCTTCTCCCCTACTCGAGGAAAATAAAATTTACGAATACTTGCCGAAATTGGCTAAATAATAGTAGTATTTTCTTTTCCTTTTCCTCGATCAAAGAAATACTTTGCTTCTCAAAGAAACAAACAGAAAGGGGGGCCTTGAGAGGCCCTAAACCAACATCAACAACTACAAATCTTTGGGCTTTTTTTCTTTCAAAAGTCCATTCATAGGAAAGCCATGGACAGTGAAAGGCTGCTTGTCATTCAATTCCCGGCTTCAGCTCCCCATGTTTCAAAAGAGGATAACTATCTTAAACAGACGAAAACTCCCCACTCTTTCTTCTCCTCTCGCTCTATTTCCAGTCCAAATTCAGCTCCTTTTGGACTCGGGAGGTTCCAGTTTACTTCCACCTCCGTTATGACCACATCGACCACATACTGGGGTCTTCATATTCGTCAATTTTCATGAATAGGCACCCAAAAAGCTTTACATATTCATTCCAATATACCAAGAAGGGAGTAAAAACAAATATACCCTTTAATCCCTTTTCTTTCCCTTGCAATCCAAGCGCCTCTGTGCGGTAAGTTTACTCTCTTCTTGCTGAGTTTGATTGAATTTTATAATTTTTGCCAGTTACGTTCTTTGGCCGATTTAAGAGTTTGCTTTTTCGGGTTTTTCTTGATTCTGGATTTTTTTAAATCTGGGTTGGTTTTGTTCTCTGCTTATATGTTGTGAATCATTTGAATTTTGTATTTATTTTTCGACAGTAGAACTTGATTGATGCTGGGGGACTGTTGTTGAATGTTGTTTGAAGAGAACTATGGCATCAAATCATGGAAATACTAACTCAGAACCTGCTACAAATGAGCAAATAATTACTGAATTTTTTGCGAAAAGCCTTCATATAATACTGGAATCGAGGTGCCCTTATGTGTCGTCCCGAAATTATAGTGGTGAACAAGTGCTGTCGTCCCCCTCCTCATCCTCGTCCTCCTCGTCGATTTTTTGGCCAAGGGATAAGTGGTTTAATCTGGCATTGAAGGATTGTTCTGCTGCTTTAGAAAATATTGATTTTTGGAGGCAGAGTTATCTTGAACCGATGGTTGTTGATGTGGTTTTAGTGCAAAGATCAAGCAATTGGGATCCTTTGAATTGTTCTCCGAAAAAGGCGCTTGTTAGAAACTTGTCATCAAAAGAGAGGTATTATTGGAATTCAGAGAATGATGAGTATCGGAATGAGGTGATGAGCGAAAAGATTATTGAAAGATGGGTTGTGGAGTACGAGAGTAAGAAGTGTAGTAATATTGGTGGTGGTGGTGGGGGCTCTGGGAGTAAGAGGTGGAGTTCCACCAGCTCGCACACTTTGTACAAAAAGTCAACATTGTTGTTGAGATCTTTGTATGTAACTGTTAGGCTTTTGCCTGCTTATAAGCTATTCAGGGACCTCATTTCATCTGCTCAAATTGGGATGTATAATCTTGGTCATCGGGTTTCTTCTTTTGTTGAGCCATTTACACATACAGAAGAAGCAGAGATGCAAAGGTTTGTGTTCACCCCGGTGGACACAGCATGTGGTAGGCTTTGCCTTTCAGTATTGTATCGTTCATCAATCTCGGATGTGAGTTCTGAACCATCAACCCCCATGTCTCCACAGTTTATACCAGACTATGTTGGCAGTCCAATGGCAGATCCCCTTAAGACATTTCCGTCTGGTCCACTGCCTCAAGGTTCCCCATCTTTTTCTCATCTTGGGAGGCGTCACAGCTGGAGTTATGACTTATATAAAGCATCACCACCTTCTGGAATCCCATCACCATCTCCTTCTTATTCGGAATCCCATGCTACATTTGCTAAGCCGCACTCCTATCGTCTCCCTCCAACAGGTGTAACTTGTCACCTGCCCGATGAAACACCTCAAGAACATGTGAAAAACACAAATTATGATGAGTATTCACCGTCCCCTAACTTTTCTATGTCTCCATCTCCATCACCCCCTACGTACACTCCTGGTATTCATATATCAAACGCTCTAAAACGGTCTGAAAGTGCTCCTGTCAGTATCCCTGCAATTAGGGCCTCTGGGATTCCTCCGTTGTTCTACAATCAAATGCTGCCTCCATCTCCCCCTTTAAGACCTTCCAAATCCAGTCTTGCTAAAATGGATTGCCGTTCTACTCTGTTGCAGGCTGGCTCAACAGTTGACAAGGTATGCTGGGTTCTGAATATGCTGAACTAGGGAGTTTGTCTACCTTTTTCATTTCAAACTGATTTTGTGTGCTGTAGATATTCCCTTTTGGGAAAGATGAAGCTGGAAGATTGACTGGGGTGAAGATATCATCAAATAGCTCACCACAAAAATCAATCTCTAGAAGCTCTAGCAGGTTATCATTTCCAGATGACTATGATGAATCTGAGTTTTCTGGTCCATTTGTTGTGGATGAGGATGATATGACGGACCCAGGTAGCAGGTAATCATTTGAGTTATTGATTTTCATCTAGCTTTTCCTTGTAAATGCAGTTTCATCGACGTTTAATGTTGTAATTAGGAGGATTAAAGGCTCACCTTCTTTCATTTTTCAGGCAACACCATACGTATTTTTAACATATATTGAAGTCAGTCATACTTACTAAGATGGTCAGTTCACAGAATTTACATTTTAAATTCCATGCTACTAGAAAATTTAACAACTTATGGTTGCAAACATATTTTTATTGAGGATTTGAGAGGTAATGGAATTTGTTTGAATAAGGAATCATTAATTTGGCCAGATTGGGGTAATTGTATACATATGCTACTTGATGCTCCATTGTTCACTGATATTCTGTCAAGAATTGGCAAGAACTTTGTAGTGTGTCTAGATTGGTTCTGGAAATTCCCTGGTCAATGCAGAGAAAAAGTTGCATCTTCATATCAGGTCTTGTTATAATTGCATCATTTTGTATTTTGTGGTATGCTAGCCAAAAGATAAATGATTAAATAGGACACTGGTTGAATTCACCTCCAAAACTTTTGCCATTCATGTTAAATCAATTGTTGGGGAGTTTGAAATTTTTGCTACCTCGATCAAAATGGTTTAGTCAAGCTCTAGGGCACCACTAGTTAAGGAGGCGGCTCGTACTTTCCTGAAGAGTCTAGGAGGTCCTTTCATGAGAGGGAAGAAGGGTGTCAAGAACTTTAACTGTTTGAGCTTGGCTGTGGGGAAAAAGAAGCTAGATTGTCTATTGGAGCAGTTTGATTTCATGGTTTTTATTGGTATCCAAGATCAGCATGCACAAGTGCTTCCCGGGAGAGCATTTGAATAATTTGTCTGGAATTCTAGTTTCTTCAAAAAGCTGAATGTTTTGCCTTTAGACATATACATATGCACCCAAAGTACACAAATGTGTGGACCAAACAAAGCCACAGCGGGTATGAATACCAATACCTCTGTGGTAGCTGTACTTGCTTGACAAATAAAGATGAAAGCTCTCGAGTGTAGCTGGTGTAAGAAATGCATTTGAACTTTCCTCAGTAGTTTGACCCAGTGGATTTTTCGTTGAGGAGATGATTAGCAAAATTCCATTACCAGTGCAGCCTCAAAAGATAGACGAGAAGTAAAAAGTTGAAAATCTGATTATTTCCTTTCTTTTTTGGCTTTCCTCTCCTGCCCAAAGCAAGACCCCATTCTAATTATAATTAGGAAGCATGGTTCCTAAATAGAAGTCTCAAAAGAGTTACAAGCATGGAATACCTGTCTCAAACTATAATCTGTTCATGCAATGACACACAATGGGTATGATATCAATACTCAGCCACATATAAGAGTCTTTTGAAGAAATTCATTGATCCTTTAACTACAGAAGTTGTGAATATCCTAGAGAAGCATCTTTCTTTCCTTCAGAATCTTTTTGTGCCTATCTGAAGATGATGTCTGGTGATCCTATCGGTGTCTAATTATGCCAGTATGCAATTGTGTGTCTTGTTTCTTTTGTTTTCTGGGGAGGTTTGCATCTTTGGTGTTTTGATATGAGTGCCCTTTACTGGTAACAAAACAAACTGAAATAAAGGAGACTTTGCAGACCTGGTTCATTTGATCCAGTTGGAAATCCTTGTGGACAGAATGACCATTTAGGAGTTTCTGCTGTTAAAAAATCCCAAGATGCTGCAGTTGGTGCACTCGTTTGTATGCTGAAGAAGGCACCCCCACTTCAACAAGATTTGCAGAATTCAGCAAACTTGTTGCATGGATCCAGGCCTGAAATCTTGAAGTCCACGACAATGGATCCTAATCAGATCTCTGGACAGCCAGTGATGCAGCAGTCCGCAGCCATGAGTTCTGCAGCTTCTCTACTCGCACCCAAGACAACAGCTGATGCGCTAGAAGAACTCCGTGGGTATGCGGTCATGAAAAACTCACTGCTGAAGCAAGGTGGAGATCACAAACATACCTAGAGTGATCTTGTGCAAATATAGGAGAGCTGATGATGGAAAGTATTAAGATCTGTACAGCATTTTGTTGCCTCTAGGGACCGAGTTGTCATGCCATACAGCTTGAGGCTCTGGCCATTTTTTTGCCTTGTAAATATGGTGAGCTTATAAAATTTAGTGAGCTAAGTCCATCCTGCCGAAGGAGCACTGCACTCTGGTACTTAGATGTGTACATAAAAGCATATACATATGTTGTCTAATATATTTAAGCTGTATATAACTTCATAGGATTTATTTGTGCAGAGTTTGTACATGAATGATTTTTAAATGCAGAGTTTGGATATGGAAATGGAAGTGCTTTGTGATCTTGAGGTTAGAGCACTGGTTGGAGATTAAAAGAAATCAAAGGTGAGAAACAATCAGAAAGTTCAACGGTTGAGGTGCAAAGCTAATCAAGAAAAGTACGGAATCCTAATTTTTGTGAATTGAATTTTAGCGCCCCATGTTCTGAATTAAGTTGACTTCAGTCCTTAATATTTTGCAACTTTTGTACCTTTGATCCTTAGTTTCTGTACTTGATAATTCAATCACTCAGACGTTGAACTAGGGGTTGCTGATTTGTCATTTTAGAAGTAGGTTTACTATACAATTAAAAATGTCATGGTATAGCAACATTTATGAAACACGAGAGACCAAAAAAGGGAAAAAAAAAAGAGAGAGAGAACATAAGGGACCAGTTTTGTAATATTCAAATTTTTCTGGGGGCTTTCACAAGTTTCGATATTTAAACTATGGAGAGAAAAGTGTAATGAAAACAAATCATGAATGACCAAATTCATTGTAAGTTAAATATCAAAGACATTGAAACTACCAAAAGTGACATTTATTCTTTTATAAGAATTCCAAAATTTTCAAATTTAAAATGTAATGCGGAATCAATCGAAAGTTTAAGAGCACAAAATAGTTCCAAAATTGAAATTTAAAGTGTAACGCGAAATCAATCGAAAGTTTAAGAGCACAAAATAGAAGTAAATAAGAAAGAAAAAGCAGTGATGCTCACTGACAATTTTATTAACATTTTATATATAGTTAACTATTATACAAAGTGAGATACATAATAGAATTTAGTGTGTAAAACATTCAAATGTTTAGGGTGCAATGTGAGAGTTGATATAAAGTACATAGGGTGAAAAGTGAAATTAGTCCAAAACTTCTTTTCTCCCTGTAAAAACTGGTGGCTGCCCTATAGTTCAAAGAAAACTTCTTATTTCTTGACTCCATGTTGATACATAAGCTCCTTGCAATTGAAATTCAGACAGTCCTTGAAGAGTTGTAAAAATGGGAAACACAGCTTAGATATTCAAGCCTACGACAAAAGTCCAGCAGGTGGAATATATAGTCAAAGCCGTTCATCAACTTCAGTTTATCAATTAATGTACAATTTTTACACAGTGCAAACTTCAAGAATTTCACTTTTAACGTTCAGACACATCCCAAATGACCCAAGAAAGTTCAGATATTGTCTTTCACCCATTATGCCAAATCTTCCTATCTGCATAGGCTAAATCTGGTTTATAGAAACAAATTCTGTAATTAGAGTATCAGATTAAGTGCATTTATTGTTCCATGCTGTCCTGTGTATCTAATTATTTCAACAAAAGTCAGAATTGCATGCAACCTTTTATATATATATTACAATTATTTTATCTTATTTTTAAAAATATTTTTTGAAGCTTTATAGTATAATTTTTATCTATCTTTCAAATCTGTTCTTTAATATTTGTGTATCTTTGACGATGTATATATCTTCTGTCATTAGCATAAATTTTAATAACATTATGATATTTTATCATATATACACACACGTACACACACAGAGGATGGTCTTAAATTTGGTCATGCTTTCAAGAGATATAAGTCTGCAAATATAGGCAACGATCAACTGTGGTTTGTATGTATCTGGTTTATTTGAAAGAGTATTCAAAAGTTGCCAAATTCAACGTTAACTATCTGAATCAGAAAAAGAGAAAAGAAAAAAACTGTAAAACGTATTTAATAACAATCCATTTTCTTTTGACAAATTAAGAAAATACTTGCTTGGCCCGAAGAAGAGTTGAATATAGGTAAAGAGTTGATCTGACCTTTTTGAAATTGACAAATTTGGATTAGGGCTATAATTGAACCGATCGAATTTGAGTCGAGTTCAAATAGCTCAATAAGCCGAGCAAGTTGAGTTCGAGTACCCAGATGCAATGCTTGAAGGCTCGTCGAGCTTTATCGAGTTTTTTTAATTTTAATTCTTTAATATATTATTATTATGAAATTATGCTTATGTCCAAAAAAGTGGTTGAATTTATGAAATGTTTCAAATCATATGAATATTTTTAAAGGACAATAATATTTTTTTGCTAAAAAATTGTCAAGAAAATGAAAATTTCTGACTCGAGTTCGATAAGACTCGCATTGACTCGAGCCAATACGAGTCAACCTCGAGTTCTGTGAGCAATTATCGCGCTCGTCGAATTTCAATAATACTACTCACTCGAGGTCGAGTATCCTTCTTGCATGTCGAGTTGAGATCAAATATAGCGATACTCGAGCTCAACTCGACTCGATTTACAGCCCTAATTTGGATGTACAAATCGACAATTGTAACGGCTATTTAAAACATGACGTATCTGTAACTTGTGCTAACTCTTTTCGTGACTTTATACAACTCTTATCTTGGTAAAGAAAGTTTAGAAATTACCTGAAATTTCCAAGTGGACTTACAAATATGGCCATTATACGGAATCACAGCAAAGAGGAGGCTTAGATGTCCATAATGGCTAACTTCACTAGATACAACATGTCATTAGATTACATGATGTATTATTGTTTATGCGTAATGATATAGTATATTGATACATATGCTCGCATTTATTTTTTATTTTTTTACTTTATATTTTACTACTTTTTCGATTTAGTTTCGCTATTTTAAAATTCAAACACTTGTGACATCTTTTCACCAATAATCTTCCACTGGGTCTCGCGCGATTAGGCAAATCCTATAACTATTGATATTTGCTTTGACCTTTTGTCGTTAATTGATATGTAATTACTTCTTTGCATAAATTATTGTTGTCAATGTGACAGGTAATGCTTGTTAATCGAGTGATGATTTTACCATGCCTACACAACTCAAATAAAACCACATGATATTCTAATCAGAGTAAGACAGAGACACCAGGAGCATCATTTCGAAAAGGAAATCACAGTTTCCTCTTATTCTTTCATTTTATCATTTCCTTCTAAACTTGAATTAGCAGAACAATTAATTAGAGACAACAAAGTCTAACTTAGCTGGATTGTAGTCTGAGTTTTTTTGAAGTTATTAACCGCCCATTTTCTTGTCTTACTTAAAACAATGAAGAATATGTGCTGTCACTTGATACAGACATTTGGAAACTTTCCAATTTTTATCATCACTATCACTGCATAAATACATCACTATTTTTAATTAGTTAAACTAGTAAGACATTCTCCGATTGGAATATTAAACCATTGATTACCTATTGACTTGCCGCTCTTGTAAATTTGCATGTTGTCTGTTCTTAATCATGGATTGACTCATTGACAAAAGTTTTTCCCAATCATAAATCACTGTACTTCAAGTCAAATTCAGTGTTAATTAGTAAACAGCTAGTTAATTGTTGAGAGCACTAATCACATAGTGATGTAGGCTTGGTTTTAAAAAAAAAATACTACTGTAGAAAATATGACGTTACTGGAGTGTTCCTAGTGACTAATTCTTGAGTTGAACTTTTTTAGCTCTTTATTTTAGCCTCAGAAATTTATCTTCATTCAATAACACTTGAGACTTCTAATGGCGTTCATTTTTATAAATGTTAACTAAATGGCAGCAGCTCAAACTTATAGAAGTTTTCACATTAGGTTCATCTCCATATAGTTTGGACTACATCACCTGAAGCACTTTGTTGTGTGCACAAGAATGAAGAAATCTACGACAACGAGCCATATTTTGACTCAATCATCATATAAAGGAACTAACCATAATGCAAAGTTAGTGCTTTTTATATGTTAATTTAAAGAACATACACAGGTAAAGATGAATTTTCCGATGATAAGATTTCATTGTCGTAAAGGGAAAAAAAAATTGTCAATCAAGAAACATAAAACCATTCCATACTAGCTAAATGTTCCCAAGGTTTAAAATGTAAGTTTCTTCAACCCTGCAAATTAACATTATTGTTTCTGGCACCTTAAAATATTTTTGTTTTTCCAAAATGAATAAAGGATCAAAAATTCCATCGTCATTTGTAAATGTTCCAGTTCACATCCTTCCCATCACATTTTTCCCAAAAATCAATTTAGCTTCTGCTTTCCATCTCAACCAAATTATAGAGAAATTCACAGAGTGAATTGAGATTGTTGTTAAATGTCCTGATATAATATACACATGGTAATAAACCAACTCATGTGAAAAATTAAAGAATTAATTTGGCCTACACCAACGCGATAATAGGAACTATCCCTAATATTCCAAAGATATCAGTATATTAGGAACAAAAAGAGCACATCTGCAGAGAACATTTGTCCTTGGATTTCTCTTGTGAGTAAATTCATTCACAGAGAGTTTGTATACTGGACTTGTTCCAAACGGAATTAAGAGTTCAATACTTCAATTAGTAAGTGTGAGTTCTAATTCCCCCCATCTGAGAGTTTATCAATTAGTTGCTTTGTTAGCTCCAAGGCATTTTGGTCAAATGTGATTTTGAATCGTCCTTTAGTTATAGGCAAGAACACTTTTTTTTTCAGGTTACCTTCTCATCCATTCTTACATCTTTTTCACCTTCAGTTGCCGGATTCAGGTTTCAAATCTTGAACCTGGTAGCAGTGGATAAGAACACTTCTATTGGTTGAAAAGAGAAAAATTTAATAATGCCAAAGGTGTAATTACATATATGGTGATGCATATTGTCACACTTTCTAACACGTGATTTATTACCCAAACATATAGGTAATGGGCAACTAGCTAGTGAAATCTTTCAAAACAAGTTAAGTATCTATTTTTCGGTAAAAAGAAAAAGAAAAGTCATATATCAACTATATCAACTTTACTTTGTACGTGTTCCAGTAAAATCATTTGCTCATTGCTTGCGACTAACTGAATCTATTGTATTTACATATATGTGGTACTCGTTGGTAGGGCTGTCAACGGGCCGGAATTCATTATTCCGGACTCGGGCCCAGACCCGAATTATTATGTCGGATCCGGATCCGACCCGTTTACCCGACGGGTCTTTTATTCTATGTCCCGGATCCGGATCCGGGACCCGCCGGATCCGGATCCGGGTCTACCCGAACAAATTTACCAAATTTTATAATTTCTAATAAAAATGAGAAAAAAATATATTTGTAAACTAATTTCTAACTAATGCAAAGAAAAAATCAAATAAGAAAAGAAATCAAATTAATTTTATTAAAATACATCACCCTAATCAAATTATATTGATAAATATATATTTTTAAAATTATTAATTCATTTATATCCGGATCCGGGTCTAATACGGGTCGGAATACTATATTCCGTATCCGACCCGTTTTTTGTTTGACAAAACGGATCCGGATCCGGATCCGAGAAACGGAATTAAATCCCTACCCATACCCGCAATAATTTCACGGATCTGGTCCGGATCCGGGTCTAGACCCGACCCGTTGACAGGCCTACTCGTTGGGATAGGTAACTATTAGTTTTCTGTGTAATTACCAAAAGAAATTGGATTCTTAACAAAGTAACATTGCATCAATTTTGTTATGCAAATTTACAAATGTTGGGGCAAGGGATGGGTTAGGTGATTCGGAAGGAGAGATTGTAAGTGAGAAATTTTGGATTTGAACTCTTCTACTTATACTACAAAAAAAAAATTATAAACTGCAGATGAATAATCAATTTCCAAGCAAAAAAAAAACAACAGAAAAATAATACCTATATACAACCGTATATACATATATAAAATGTAAGATGGTTTTCACTTTGCGTTATTTCGTTTGCTAAAGTTTTGGTTTCTTGGTAGCTAATTGCGCCTAAGGGTGGCAATGGGGCGGGGAACCCCTCCCCCACCCCCTGCCCCGTTGCCTATTAATTCCCCCCGCCCCACCCTGCTTCCCCTGTAGAGGCATCTGTGGGGTTAAAAAAATTTTGTTATATAATTAAATTTTAGCAAATAATCAACTACTAACATATCAACACATCACCAAATTATTATTCATTGTAACTTCATAATTGAAACTCATAAAAATAATTAAATAAAAGTTATTTGAATACAATCTAATATGATAAAACAAATATAACTAAAATAATCAAGTTTTCACTTTTGATACAAATACAATCACTAAATTATTATTGTATTTTTTTTAGAAAAAAGTGTTATTGTATTAAGTGTAGTTAGGAATTTAATATAAATGTATTAATAAATTTAGTATAAATAATTAATAATTTTTATTAATAGAGATGTATAATTAGTAGTATAATTGATAATATCAATTATATTACATATACTAATATACATTAATTGATACATATAACTAATAATATCATTATTATAAATTTATAACTAATTAAATTAAATATTATATATAGAATTATGTACATATATATCTTTATTTTTTTAAGACGGATGGCGCGGCGGGGGAGTATACCCGGCCCCTGCCCCACCCCCAGCCCCAATACCGCCCCATTACCATCCTTTGCGCCTGTCTTTTTAAACTTGCATTGGAGCATTCAGTTTGATGGGTTGAGCCGGGAACCGGATGGCTGCCTAGTTCGAGTTGATTGTGACTAAATTGGCAGCCAATTACCCGGGCAATCGGGTTTTTGAAAAGTAGAACATAAAACAAGGAAGATATCATTTTTAAAATATCTTTTATTTTTCATATAAATTTTATCTTTGCTGTATTTTTTCAAATTATTTAGTTACTGTGTAAATAATATATCTATTATATCATTCAATTTTCGATAATCAACACAATTGAGTGAACCTTCTTTTCTATAAAAAAAAAAAAAAAAAAAAACACGTACACATACAATTGAGTGAACTTTGATCCTTAACCTGTCCAAATTTCAAAACATAAGCTTGCATTTAACCAAAAGGACCTTTTAATCATTGAGATTGAACATTAGTTTTTACAGCATAAGACTAATTTCTTCGTTGAAGTAAATCTCTTACTCCTCACTGTCTACACTCACAAACCACACACATAGTGGGCCAAAACTATCTTTTGATAAGGATGGGAATTCAAGTTTTCCCCAAAACTATACAATTAACTATAGATGAGCCTAGAAAGATGTAAAATTTTCAGATATTTTTGGAATTGCAGCCCCTATAATCTATAGGGTTTTCTATGGTCTTGTATTGCCAAACCCTCTCCACAACCCAAAAAAAAGGTCAAAGCATGTACAAATTGCCCTTGATCTATAGATAATGAAACTAAAATTCAGAAAGAACCAAAGATACCTCTTGATCAAGAAACGTTTATAGACAATTCAATCTAAACGTATTACATTGCCGACATTTGCTTCAGTTTTGCTTTGCTACACTCATAATAAAGCTTTGTATAACTTCAAATTTTTGTGTATATCCTAGCGAATTAATTGGCATTACGCTTGCATACCACATACATAAAAAACAAAATATCCTGCAATCCTATTTATTACATCCAGCTCTCAACCTTGCAGTTGAACTATTCAGCCAGGTTGATCGGCTACTTGGTTGTGTTGGGTTTCTATTTGACGAGACAAGAACTAGATTGACTCGATCAACCTCATTTAATCCTCTAGTTCAACCAGCCAAACAAAGAACCCTTATCAGATTTTTGATGACCTAACATATCTTTATTTTGGACTTGACCCGACTCACAAATTAAACTGTATAGACCAGTTAATTGGCCGCTATTCCATGTTTGGTTCGCAATCTGATCAGATAAGGACTAGATTCAATCAACCCTAGTTGATTCGGTTGATCCTCTGGTTCAACCAAACTAGGAAACCCTATCTACATGTTTTGTAATGGTTTGAAACTTAAATCTCCATCTATACGTGCAAAAGATTTTAGTACTAGGTTAAGTATTTACCTGTTCATTGATTGTCTCTTCAAGTATCTTTATTCATTTTCTCTCCAACGATATGATTTATATTCGTGAAATTGAGTCTTCATTAATATATATATATATATATATATCTATATATCTATGTATGTATATGAATATAAACACAGTAATTTATATCTAAAGCACTTTACTTATAAATTTTGCAAATAGTATAATAACCTGAATATAACTTGATTTTATATGTATTATTTTAATGACCCAGTTGTTCAACCATTAACCCATGTCGAGTTTCTTAGTGAGCCTTGCTTCATAACTATGCCTTTTATCTTTCTGTTATTCTTGGCTACAACCTTAAAAAACAAGTCAAAGCGGGCTTAACTTGATAATAATAACTATGGTACCTGCTACAAGTTCAATGCTCGATTTTCCGTTGTCCTTTTTAATGTTCTATATTTTGAGTTTTAACAAATTTAATGAACTACTTCTTTTTTCTTGGTACTGACTGATGTGGCGTGATTCATTTATCTGTTCTGACCTTGTCCAGGATGATAATGATATTTCTTCATGAGATTTTTGTAGTTTGAGGCCTTTGCTGCAATAGGTTTGTTCTGCATTTCTATGTATTTAGCGAATTTCCAAAGAATATAGACATGGACAAAATCATTTACTATTAACAAGGAAACATTTTTTTTATCTGAGTCATTTACTATTAATGAGGAAACATTTTTGATCTGGTGGATCAAAAATTGAGGATTAGGGAATGAAACATATGCTTAAAACTTGAGGATACCGTCTAAGAGATTTTTCGGGAGATGAATCTGATTTCTTAAGCTGTTAAGTGTAACAAATAATTATTCAATAAACCTACCCAGAAAATTAATTATACAATTTACATAATATGAATTTCACATTTTTGGCAGTGGCTCTGTCATTTAATTTGCTACATATGCCACACATCGATCAGTATTGTTATTAATGATAATAGAATTGTGTGCTCTGTGTACATGGGAGAGGGTATCTTTTTTTTTTTTTTTTTTTTCCCCCGGAAACGTTAGAAGGGAGAGGGAATCACTATGGAATTCTAAGGCAATTCCATTATATTTAGATTAATCTTCTGTACCCCATTGATATAATATTTTTTTAATACAAGTATACCTAAGTATATAAACATCCAATTTCTGATGAGTGCCATTGGGACACTTGTTCATACCAATGTTTTTAAACTCAAACCAGCCAGCGAACCGGAGAGGGGGCGGTTCACGGTCCGACCGACCGGTTCAACGGGTCAACAGTTTTTTTTTTTTTTTTTTTTTAAACTTCACAAGTCTTCACTCTATAGTGTAGAACACTGGAACTTGATGGCTAATGTACAATCTAACATGGTTATTAATAACTTAAGTCCCTAAAATACATTCACCAATATAACTTAAAAGTTAAATCTAAATTTAAGTTGAGATAATAATAAATTTTTTAAAAGTCATACATGAAACCTGAAATGATAAATATAACTAAAATATCATAATTCACTCCAAGTTTTCATAAATTTATTACAAGCATTAATAGATATAGTCCAAATGTTCATTAATTATCACAAACAAAAATACAAAAATAAATAAAATAAATGTTAACATTCTTTCACAATTCTAAAACAATCCATAAAAAAGTTCAACTCATATTCAACGCAAACAATTTGAATAACAAACTTCCATCATTGGCATGATAAGGCAACCGTATCCCCTTCACAATTTCATCAATTTAACCTGAAAAAATTAAAAAGTTTATTACAAAAAATATAAATCTAATTGGTGAAGCTAAAAAAAAAAGCCAATTGGTGAAGCTAAAAAAAAAAAAATCTGGAGTCTCGTCTAAAGATAATAGCGTGATGATCTTGTCGTGGATATTAGGATGTGGAACGATTATGAAGAAACAATTTTTAAAAAAAATCAAGAGGGGAATTGGAGTCTGGAGAAGCCTAGGAATGGAGGAGAAGAAGCCTAGGAATGGAGGAAGTGAAGCCGAGGAAACTAAAATGATGTGCCGTCTACACTTTGCTAGGTCTTTTAGGGGTTTTTTTTATTTAATCTGATTTTAGTTTTTTGGTTAAGTTAAGTAAAATTCTACATAACAAAAGCTTGTCATTCGGTTGTGGTTTAGTGGTAAGCATACCTTATTATGGTTATTGAGACCAGAGTTCGAATCCTAGCAGCCCCATTCTTGTCATTGTTTTGAATTTGAGGTTATTGTTTCAAAATTTGAGAACTGCCGGTTTACGGTTCACACGATTTCCAGCAGTTCAGACGGTTTCCAGCGGTTTTCCACCAGCTTTCGGGTTGGATACCGCAACGGATCTTCTGTCCCACATCCTGTGCCACTCTCTGTCCCACTTTTTATTATATTGCTATTTCTCCTTCATAAACATCATGTTTTAATTCTTTTCTGTTTCCTTAAGATCCAATAACTATTAATTGAGTAATACACAAAATTTAACAAACTCAAAAAATCAAAATGCATAAAAAATGAAATTTTTTATGAATTTTCTGCTGTATTTTTTAATTTTCTATTATATATTGCTTTTTTGAAGCTGTTATATTTATTTTTTACTCAATTAATAGTTATTGGATCTTAAGAAAACAAAAAAGAATAGTTATTTTATCCTCATAGTTTTATAGTTTCGATCAATTTCATTCCTAAAGTTTCATTCAAACACATTTCATCCTCATTTTCATAAATTTAACCAATTGAGGACAATTGAATGCTTGCTAACCAATTTGGACATAATATCATGATATGATCAGCATGTATTGTTATTAATAATAATTATTAATTCAATCATTGATTAAATTACTCAAACGTGTATATGATGCAAAAAAATAAAACTTTGCAAATAAATAAAAATTCAAATAATTCATCTTTTACATTAATTTTTTTTTCCAATTGGTTGTAATGGGATTGTTTGAAATATTTCTCCAATTGGCTATCATAGGGTTTCTTTTCCACGACTTTGTTTCTTTTCGATCTTCTTGTTTGATTTGTAATTAAGAAGAGAGTAATGGTGGCTAAAATTTTCTTAGTTTTCCTTTTTTTTTTTGGTACTAAAAAGGAGAAAGTGAATTAAAAAAAGATTTTCAAGGTTTTTATTAATCCAGTGTTTTTTTATACACGAGCATGGTCAAGTGATGATGTTCCATTCAAATTACTTGACAATTCATCAATTGTCCTCAATTAGTCAAATTTACGAAACTATGAGGATGAAATGTTTTTGGATGAAACTTTAGGAATAAAATTAATCAAAATTACAAAACTATGAGGATAAAATGTATTTTAAGTGAAACTTTAGGGATGAAATTGTCCAATGCCCCAAACATTGGGGATTAAAAGTGCATTTTTTCCAAGTATAAACATGAGTTAAACTTTGTTTAGATCTTATTGCACGTTCTAAAGACAATTGACAATTTAAATCAATCAACGTAAACCTTCAATTAACCCTACCTTGTTCCTCAAATTTTGTCCTTTCACACCCACTACATGATTATTCGCAAGGCTATACGACCTGATTTAGTTATGATATCAACACACACACACACACATATATTAGAGAGGGAAGACTCTAAATCTTATAAATTGAAGAGATAGAGAGAGGGGGGGGGGGGGGGTTCAGAGTTAAATTAGAGATTGATGGTTATTCAAGTTGTGTCCTTAACATCTGAGTTAGCTCTCGGGACAATTTCGCTTTCTCATATTTAATATGTCAAGTGTATTTTTTATCTGTGTTATTCTAGTAGTCTTTTGAAAAAGAAAGCACCTGGCTCAGAAATGCCTTCTTTGTCAAAGTAAATAGTCCACAAATACAAATCCTTTACTGGCTGCATGTACTTGCATGCCAACATACTTGCTTATATCTTCTTCTTCTTCTTCTTTTTTTCTTCTTTTACAGTGGTCAGATAACAATATATGCATCTCTTTACTTGCAAGAATTTCTTAGCAATTGATGATGTGACTCACCATTATATAACTTCTACAATCTGCAAAGAAACAAATGCAAATATATATAGTGTATATGATGTATATATGTAATGTGTATAGCACAATCATCATTGACTATTGCATTTCTCACTGCAAGTTGCAATTGACACTATGGCATCCATCATCATGCTTAGTACAATGAATTTAGACAAGTTCTAGTATTTTGTGCATGCCAAAGCCAAACTCCAAAATATGGAGAATCACTTACGCAATGCGTGCTGCCCCAATCAAGAAATACAGTAGTCTTAAGTGACATAATAATAATAAGGACATATGCACCAATTGTATGAGTACTTGAGATTTTTTTTTGTTTTTACTTTGGTTTTTTTTTTTTTTTAAATTATCTAAGTTTCTAATATATTCAACACAAAGTCCGATAGTACAAATTATGTAGCATGCTGATAGAGACCAGATCTCCCCTAATAAAATATCTTTGTAAATAGAAAAGAGCATGGTCACATTAACATATATATTTTGAATGTGGATTTTCTCAATGGTGGTTCTGCTGATACGCAAACCGTTTACCATTTAAATGAATAGAGTCACACTTGCTGTCGACTCTCAATTGCGATTCATGATCATGATTTGGCCGTTCATTCTAAATTTTTAAATGTATGATTTAGATTTTGCCATGTAAATTTACACTTAGATCCATATTATCTCGCATCCCCTAAACCAAAATCCATGCCATGACTTTAGAAGTAGTGGGCAATTTTCACTTTTTTCTTTTAAATGTATTAGCACAAGATGCGAGCATGTATAATTTTCTTTTTAGGCAAAACGGTAGCCAATGGAATCAGGGCCAAATCGGTGTATTCTGTGAGTGAGGAACTACAAGAATAATGCACAAATGCTAAGGAATGCCTGTCCTAATGCGGATGAGAGTTCAAACTATGAAAACAAGTCTTTGTTATTTTTCATAGAAGTCGTTTTTGAATTCAAGTTTCTGTACCAGGCCAAATACTAGAGGTACTAATTTCGACCGCATCAGCTGTCTGACGGGAGTGGAACACAAAAATTAAACAAATGTAGGAGCAGGTCTTTGGGATAACTATGAGCAGTGAAAGTCCCACAATGACAGTTTAATGGAGCACTTAATCAGAAATTGTGTGCTTGACAAGGATTTATGAATTTTAAGTATGAAAATAAAAAACCCATAGACTAAAAACTTGTCCACATTTTTCTTATGTGACAAAAGCTGCAACCAATACATGTTTGTCTTGACTTATCTTTTCCCTTTCTGTAGCTGGACAAGAAGAGTGTCAGTATGCTAGAGTAATTTGGATAAAAGCTAGTGGAAAAAAAGAAAAAGATTTAGACTAATAAAACTAGGGAAAATTTTCATTTGCAAATAAAATTTCCTGGAAACTATGTGATTCCAATTTGATGCGATGCATCTCACCCGCTCGCAATGCTTGCTTGTATCTCTATATGGTGAAAATAATTGAGGGACCATGATTGGGAATTGTTTGATCGTCTTTCTCTAACGAAGAGGCGAAATACAATCAACATGAAATGGGACCGTTATTCAAAAAGGACTTGCATTTATTGTGGAAATTTCATTTCATATATAATTAATATCTTCTCAAAGGGGTAGGGGCCAGGGGCATAAGTTCATTTCCATATCAAAAGGGGGCTTAAGTTCTATTTCTTTATTTTGGTAGGATAAAAACTAGGAAGCGTTGAAAACAAAGAAATTGCTGTAGATATCATTTTTATATATAGTCTCAATAGGTTTGAATCTCTTACAGGAAGGTTGACTAGATATTTTTTCCAAAAGCACTAGCCCTATCCAGTTCATAATAAGAATGTTTTAATCTTTTTTTATTCCTTGTATTATTTTCCTTACACACATAGGGGGAGCGTATAAAGTGAAAATTTCACGTGTGGTTTTAGAGTGGAGCTTTTTTGAATGACAATAAATATATATATATACATATATATATATATATTTATATCATGTGTGTTTGTGTGATCATATTTGTGATCATCTGTATGTTCAAATTTCAATATTTCAATTACACACGCACAAACATACATTATATATATATATATATATATATTGTGATATATATATAGATGATCACAAAGTATTGAACAATCTAAAGATTTTGGATTTGCTACACAGAGATATCTTACAAAAACTGAAAAGTCTTTCAATTTTATCCTATCCTATTAATCAATTAGGGTTAATCACATTTTATCCCCTTAAAGAATACCTCATTTTTCAGTTTACCCCCTAACTTTTAATTTTGCTCACTTAACCCCCTTTGGAAAAAAATTGCCTTTGTATTATTTTGACTTTTCATTTATCTTGTTTTCCTTTCTTTTATTTCTTTTTCTCTTTCTTCTTTATTTAATTCTTCCTCTTTCCCACAAAAATTTTCACCTTAATGATTGAAATTAAAAAAGAGGAATTGCAGAGATCTATCTTCTCCTTAAATGATTAAAAAAAAAATTTCAAATCACTTTCCTAAAATATAATTTTTTTAGCCTTTCAATTCTTTTAATTTTGGATTTTCTTCTTTCCTTTCTAGTTTCTCATTTTATTCCTAAGAAAATATCTTAAGATGAAATTATGACCTAATTAATAATCATCAATTGAAATTTGTGACACGTGGCATCATACAAAAAATCAAAATTAGTTTTTGATATCCAGAAATATGCAATTACAAACTCAAAACAAAAATTTTCGTTGAAATGGAATTTCTATTGGGAAGGATGAAAGAGAGAAGAAAGAGAAAAAGAAATAAAAGAAAGGAAAACAATTTCATCTTATGATATTTTCTTGAGAATAAAATGAGAAACTAGAAAGGAAAGAGGAAAATCCAAAATTAAAAGAATTGAAAGGTTAAAAAATTGTATTTTAGGAAAGTGATTTGAATATTTTTTTAATCATTTAAGGAAAAGATAGATCTTTGCAATTCATCTTTTTTAATTTCAATCATTAAGGTGAAAATTTTTGTGGAAAAGAGAAAGAATTAAATAAAAAAGAAAGAGAAAAAGAAATAAAAGAAAGGAAAACAAGGTAAATGAAAAGTCAAAATAACGCAAGGGCAATTTTGTCCTAAAGAGGGTTAAGTGAGCAAAATTAAAAGTTAGGGGGTAAACTGAGAAATGGGATATTCTTTAAGGGGATAAAATGTGATTAACCCAATCAATTATAATGAAATTCTTTTAAGATATGAAGATTCTCCGATTTGAAAATTGCAACACCATAACATTTTGATAATTTGCTATTGTCATATTACTATAATACAACAAATAGCCAGCGTTATCAATGATTGGACAGATGGAACCCTTCAACTTTAGGAACATTTGTATTTCAACTTTTATGTGTGCAATAATAGCACTATGCATGTGAATCACGTAGCTTGTAAATGGTCTAAAACCAAAAAGGGTACATAACCCTAGGATGCCTAAACTCATTCAGGAAATCGTTCTTAGACATTATAGTCCTTTAGCTTTATTTAGACAAATCAATTCGATCCCTGTCAATAGTTTAGCTTTTCCCTAAAAATTTGACCTTATCTCGGAGTGTAGAAAATTATGCTTCAATTTGTCAAAATTTTATTTAACAATCAGTCATTTATTAGTAACTGTATTTTTTATTTAACAAAATGTAAGGTTGTGGCTTTCAGTTTGTTCATTTTTATTTCAACTTGATGTTATAAGTTTCTGGAAGAGAGTGAATTTCCCAATATTTGGTTCAGAATTGTACAAAAATCTTCAGGTTACATGAAATTCTAACAAGACTAAAATACAAGATGTATCACGAATCCGGCCTTCCTTAAAAATATATATATATATCTAATTTCCATGCATCAAAATTGTGGGGGCAAAAAAAAATTTTCATTAAGCTTTTATATCATAGCTAGGTGTAAAAGAAGAGCATCCTCATGCTACATTATTGTTTATCTTTTTCCTTCTTTTAGCTATAACCTTAAATTAATTAACCCACGAAATTTGCACTCACAACAGCACCATAATCAATTAAAAAACTTCCAACATTTAACAAAAATTACTTTCTTAAGATACTGAAGCAATTTTTTGTTTGAGCATTGCTAGCACTTTTCTTATGATTTCTGCGAAGGGCATCACATAATCATCCTGTTTTGCCTCAAGGAAATGACGTGACTGAAAACAATGGTCATCACCACAATAATACAAGGCAGCTGCCAAAGACCAAGAAAGTGATGGGGTCTAATTATTGTACTGTAGGTTTGACGTACATCTTCTCATGACTGAATTACAACCTAGTTCTTTATGGAAGATCTTCCTTTTTTTTATTTTGTCCTTTTTCTTGGGGCCAGAGAATAATTTATAGAAGTTGAGTGATGCTATTTACCTCCTAATTAAGAAGATAACATAATTAAATTACTCAATGTTTTCAAAAACCACAATTATTAACCCCTCTTTGTTCATAAGATGTCATGTTTAATAATGTAAGTTGATTATAGGAGGACGAATTAGCAAGGCATCTGCAGCACAAGTTGATATTTGCTTCTTTTCATTTTGTTTTCCACAATAGATACAAGTGAAATAACTTTGCTTCACAAAATTATGTTGGTATGGCTTTCTTGTTTATTCCAAATGTATCATTGGTAGAAAGTTAACAACTTCTAAAATACACCTTTCTTGTATCTATGTGTGGCTCACTAACAAATTAACCTTGGTTTTAATACTTTAATTAGTTCTCGAGCCTTAGAAGCTGATTGAAAAGGCTTGCTTTCAAGTCTTGTAGTTGTGAGTTGTACAACATACTTTAGTCTCACCCTTTACAAGTTATTATATCAACAACTTCATCCCCACTTCCCCAGAATCTTGCCCTATTGAGGCTCAATTACTTGCAGCAAGCTTTATGCTAGACACGCCTTTCACCCTAACACAACTTCAGAGAATTGTGCTTGTTAACATATTTAGGTACAAATGGCATCCTGAGATACAGTTGTTAGAACCAGAAGACCAAAGATGCAATTATTCCTACCCAGAGAGAGAGAGAGAGAGAGAGAGAGAGAGAAGGACGCAATTAAAAAATAATTTGCCAGCCCTTTTGCGTGTTAATGCACTTTGTCACCAATGAAAAATAAAAGAAATAAATTAAGGAGATTTTTTTTTTTAGTTTTGCCATGGATTAGACATTTGAACCACTTGAACATGTCTTTGTTTTTCTAATTTGTGGGATCTTCTTTTCCTATATGATTGCATCATCAAATTTTATTCTAATCAGTGTATAAAAGCTATGGCTAAAACGGAAACGAGCAAGAATCCAAGTCTAGTTTCAGTTGTTGCAGGGGAATTCGTCAGCTGCCAATCATATGCTTGGCATATTCCTTACGATTCCTTTTATACTCAAATTAAGCCTATTTGATTGCTTATTACTTGCTACAGATTTGTCTAGTTAGGCAAGAATCTATTGAGAGAATGTCTATAAAACCCAAAGACAAATTTAAGTAACAAATGTGAAGTTCTGATTCGATGCAAATATTCAGATTATGTGGTTACATTTTATATAATCATTGAGTCTCGAGTCTTATGGTCTAATTAAGATGCTCTTAGGTGATATCCCACAGATGAATTAATTGTCAGTTGTCACCCATGTTACCCTTAGATAACATTTAAATTGTGGCAAAACATTGTCAGATAGTAAAGTTTGTACATTTTATTGTCACATTTTATAATGATTGATACTACTTTGCCGCCTTTTGTACAAAAAATTCTTGGAGTGGCTTGCCAAATATTTGGCATAGTTTGAGATGTCTATGCCTATGAGCTTCATTGCAAAAAAAAAAAAAAAAAAACTCTATCCCACAATTACTACTTTTTAACATCGAATATTGACCTATCCTTTCTGCTATTTATTAACAAAGTTAGAGAGAAATTACCTAAAAATAAAGGAATATAGTACAAGATGATGAAAATAAATACAATTGTAGTCTAAAAGTAATATAGTGCTTATAACATGTCGTGTATGCATGTATAGCTAAAGTGACAGCTTAATGTATCCTGCTTTATGTTCATTGATATGAAGATGATTGGAGTACGTGTTTTAAGAGTTTTTGGGGAACATGTATCTAAGAAAATCAACCATCCAATCTTTATGCAGATGCAATATATAGCGTTTTAATGTATTGTGGTTATGGTATATAATTTTTTGGTTATGATAGCTTGATTAGGTGGTAACAAATATATGTTACTGTGACTTGAGTTTTAGTTTTCCAATTTTCCCTTGTCATTCTTTTGCTAATGGTGGACTTAGGAGTTCTTTTGCTAAGCTTTATATTTAATTCCCCTAGCAAAAGTTAATGAGATAGGCAGAATTGAACAATGATTAAATCTCACTAATATTTTATCGCTTTTGAGTTTGGATTTTTAAATGTCTATACTCTAGCAAATTGTCCAAAACTGATTTGTTGAAACTTGAAAACCTCCAAATTGAGTAGTAAATTCTTCTGCCTTTTCTCAATGTTTGATGGGAATGCAAACGTCACAGTTTGCAAGAGATTCTCTTTTCTTGGCTTTACAAGGTATTTTTTTTTTTTCAGTTTCCTGATGCTAATCAGGTCGAAACTTTTACCAGCACAGTTCAAACTGCTACTTCTTTGACAATCGATTCTGTGTATATATATATATATATATATATGGCTTCCAGTGGTTTGATCTCTCAAAAGGCTCCTAGCTTAGTAACTTGTAGTAATGGAGTTTGAAAAGATGTATTTTGATGTTGAGCCAAGCTACATTATTGATCATCATTGTAGCTTGGAAACTGCATTAACTTTCCAAAACAACCATTTGATTCCACCTTATTCTTTCCAAGATTATGTTTCCAATGATATTGTTAGCACCGAAAACTTTCTTGAAATGGAAACAGATATCAAGGATTTCGAGGCTAAAAATTGTGCTTTAGACCACGAAAACGTGGTACACAAAAGATTGTTGCCCTGTCAAGAAATCCAAGAAACTATGGATATTTTGGCTGCTGAGCAATCCCATTTGAAGGATATTCAAGATGAACTCATGGAAGAGAGCAGCTTAACTGATCTGCTGCTGATGGGGGCAGAAGCTATTGAAGCAGGAAATGTTCGTTTTGCTTCATTAGTTGCACTCAGGCTCAAGGATATCCTATCTGATCAAGAAAATGGTGACAATCCATTGGATAGGTTAGCTTTATATTTCACTCAGGGCCTTCTTGACAAGAGCCTCACTGCTCCTGAGCTTCCGGAGGACCCTGTTTCGCCACAAACCAATGCTATCTCAGCCTTCCAAATGCTGCAGGAGCTCTCACCATATGTGAAGTTCGCGCATTTCACAGCCAACCAGGCAATCCTGGAGGCAACCGAAGGTCATCAGGAGATTCATGTTATCGATTTTGACGTCATGGAAGGAATTCAATGGCCTTCTTTGATGGTTGACCTTGCTGCTAGAGAAGACGCATCTCTTAGGATAACTGCTATTGCTGGTGACAAAAGAAGTTCATGCAATATTCAACAAACAGGTTTTAGATTACAAGATTTCGCAAATTCAATCAATCTTTCTTTCTCCTTTGACCAAGTTCTGGTAACGAAAGAAGAAGATTTCGAAGAGATCAAAGTAGGGCATACCCTGATAGCTAATTGTATGATTAATCAGCTTCATATGCCTTACAGAGAAAGCTCATTGGTCAAAACATTTTTCAACGGTTTGAGGAAACTGTCCCCAAAGATATTGGTTTTAGTCCAAGAAGAGTTATTCAGCTTCTCTAAAGCTCCATCTACATCATTTGCGGAGTTCTTTTGTGAGGCCTTAGATCATTACACAGCACTCTCTGATTCACTCCGGAGTGGTTTTTGTGCAGGTTACAAATTAGCATTAAAGATCATAGAGAAGGAGTTCTTGAGAATGAGAATTTTGGATAGTGTGAAACATTTTCCTTGTGGGATCATGGGAAATGAAAGTAACATGTTGCCAGATTATCCTTCTATGAATGGATTCAGGCCAATTCCTACGAGTTCCTGTAATGTTACTCAAGCAAAGCATTTAATCAGTTTGTTTAATGGGGGTTACTGGGTGCAAAATGAACAGTGCAAGTTAACATTATGTTGGAAATCAAGACCTTTGACCACCGCTTCCATTTGGGTGCCGACAGCATCAAGCAACACTAGTCTTGCTAGGTCAACTTCTTTTTAATTGGTTTAGATCAATTTCCTTGGACTTTGGATCATATTATATATTGGAAGCTAGTGTGACAGTGTATTTTCCCCTTGTGAATAGCCATGTTTTGTTTTTAAGATTTGAAATTGAAGAGTTGAAAGTGATATGTATACATTAAAAAATTTTCATGCTAGTAGTGGGTGGTTAGGTTGCAAGGTGTGACCAATGCCGCAAATGGAATCTTCTTTGCCTTTGTTTTCCTTTTTAGATGGCTTTTACTCTTTTTCCTTTTGTTGGTTGTGGGGAAAATTAGTGCAGAAGCACATTGGAAAGAGGAGAATGTGACTACAAAATGAAAATGGGAAAAACAAGTGGCTCCAAAACGTTCTCAACTTTGAGAATTTTATCAGCAGATTTATGTTCTTGAAAGTAGATATTATCCAAGTGTTATTGTTTTTCAAGTTTCTCCATATGGCTTTTAGCTCCACAATATACAAGCATCAAATCAAATTAAAGAAGATTCTAAAAGGTTTGTAGTTTATAACTGAAGTACACTTTACTCCCTCATACTATAGTGGCAGTTCGTTCCCATCTATATTCTCTTTGTTAGGACTTTAAACCCTTTAGGCTTTTTTTTTCTGGTATAACGCACAGGTATTTGCATCCGTTTTATGATCTGCGACTAATCATGTTTGAACTCTTGCATCAACATCCGTTGGTTTAAGCCCTTTAGTTACTACTCCAAATATCTGAACAATAATCCCAGTGTACTTTGAGAGTCCATTTATCCTTTAGCGTTTCTTTTTCATATTTTTCCCGTAACTAAGAAGAAACAAACTGATGAGAATAGTGAAGTTCCTATCAAGATTGTATTCAGACCTTATTTAGTAAACTAGCTTTTCAAGAAACTCTCAAATGGTTGTAGTTAATCTCTTCAAAAGTTAACTCATATTCCTCCGAAATGAGTAAAAAAACTGCTACAAATGTTAATTTTTCCAGATCAATAAAGCAAATTCAATAGGTTAAAGGCAGTGAAGACCTCACCACAATGTGGTCACAAGATGGGTTGTTGGAACTTAATCTGCTTAAAATTTGCTTCTAGAATATAACATGTGAAGAGAAATTAAAAAAAAAAAAGTAATAAAAAACCAAGTCCCAAGTAAAATCTGCTCGAAAGAAATTCCATGGAGGTAACATATGTACAAAGAAAATACAAGATGATTGTAACTAAACTTGCTCTAACAAACATATTTATTACTTAATGTTGAAAAATCTCAAGACATGGTTGATTTTAAGGTTAACAGCTACAGGGAATGATTGAACAGTCAGAGTTGTGTCAACTAATTTCCATGAGTGACAGAACACAAATATATCAATCTATTGTCAAGACTTGTACAAGATCCAAAGCGATGCTAGATTTCTTACATTCCAAGGAAATGCAGCTAAAATGCAAACAACTCGAGGGGAAAAAAACAAAAGAAAAAAAATAAAGAAGCTCAATAGCAAATAAAATATTTAGTATATAGTATAACCGAACATAAGCTACAAAAAGGGTATATGGTAGAATTATCAGGCACGTAGAGCACTGCGCACCTAAAAGGAGGGAGGAAACTGAAAACCAAAAAGCAGAACCAATCTAGCCACAGAAGTGATTTACCCCAACCACTATTAGCAGAAACATGTGAATAGTTTCAAGAGCTTAAGGACTGAAACTCACAAGTGAAGAACTTTTTTCTTCATTGGCTGTTCAAGCACTGCAAGCTATATTTCCAGATTGCCATTTTAGATTGAATATCTTCTAAAGTGGTTAACAAATGTAAGCTTTAAACAGTGTGCAAGCTCTCCAATTTATCCAGTGATCATTGTTCCTACTCCTTCATCAGTGAGAATCTCAAGGAGTAATGAGTGCTGTACTCGTCCATCAAGTATAGTTGCAGTCCTGACACCTTGAGCTACGGACCTCACGCAGCAATCCACCTTTTGAAACATCCCACCTGCAATCTTCCCATCATTCATCATCCTCCTCGCCCCTTGGATATCTACTTCCTTCACCAAACTTCCTGGGTCACCTTGGTCCTCTAGAATTCCAGCCACATCAGTCAAAAGAATTAACTTCTCTGCTGCCAAGGCCGCAGCAACCTCACCCGCAGCTATGTCTGCATTGATGTTGTATGACTGGCCTGTCTTGTCAGCAGCTATAGAGGCAATGACTGGGATATGACCATTGTCAATGAGTTGTCGAAGCACTGTGGGGTCCACAGTGGCTATATCACCAACGAAGCCAAGCTGATCAGAATTTTGGGAAGGCCTGGCAGTCAAAAGACGGCCATCCATACCAGATAAGCCAACGGCAGAAGCCCCTGCCTTGTTGATTAAGGCAACAAGATGTTTGTTCACTTTACCCGCCAATACCATCGAAACAATTTCCATGGTTGTTGCATCAGTGACACGACTTCCATTCACAAACTTGGGCTTCAAGCCCAACCTACCAAGCCACTGGTTGATTTCAGGACCCCCACCATGGACCATGACAATGCGAAGACCAACACGAGAGAGAAGAACCAAGTCAGACATTACAGAAGCTTGAAGGGCCTCAGACTTCATGGCTGCACCTCCATATTTGACCACAATTGTCTTGCCATGGAACTTTTCTATGTAAGGCAGCGCCTCCGGAAGGATATTGACTCTTTTTTGTGCTGATATGGAACGTGTTTCAGGTACAACTACAGGTTCTGATGAAGTCTCGTGGCAGGAGCTCCGAAAACTAAGAGAAGGATTGGTATACTTTTTCCTAATCCATTTGTTGATGCCTATGCAGTTTGTTGAGGTGAGATTAGCACCAGGAGATTTGGGTGCCTTTATCAAAGCGGAGGAGAGAGGGAGGGATTTAGCAGGCAGCATTTCTTCTGCCTAACCTCCTTTTGCGTGGACTATTTGGGTCAAAGCAAGAAATCCAAACCAACCACACTCCAAGCAAAACGCAGGGAAACAGATCAATGAGATCTGCAATAATAAGAGACTCCAAATTGGAACAGCAACAATTAAAATTTTGTTTTACAACTGCAAAGCAATACAGTTACGTACAAAAAAGCACACATCGTTGTGTGAAATTTGGGACTAGAAAACAAATTTAGGATGTCAAAATCACAATCTTTATACGTCAAATTCAGAGCCTAGATTACTAATGGAGCTCCCCTTACAGGTACAAGGAGGGTGTTGGCGGGATTTTTCTCTTTATAGTTCAAATAATAATGAATTATGGTTCATGACCAAGCATCTTCCAGATTCCAAAAGGTATTATTCGTAAAAAGAAAAAAAAAACAATAAACAAAACTGCCACTGAGGTTCATGTAGCACTATAACAATTAAAGAACTGCTCAAGTGCAAATCATACAAAAAGTTCAGCAACCAGTGAAATTTAAAGCCAGTAAGAGGGTTCAGGAATTTCAAGATTGTCATGTTTTATTCTTACTAACTAATAATCATCAGGTCAATAAACTCCAAAACTGATACCATTACAGTAGAAGTTCAAATTCTCATTCTCAGAGAACAGACAAATCATTAGATAATTTCCATCATGTTGACATAATATTTTAATAAAATGGACGTAATTGCAGTCACAGGGCCAGGGATAAAGAATGGAGCGCACAAGGTTTTCTTGGAGATCATTATTACGAAAAATCAGGAATGTATCAACTTATTCTTCCTACTATACAGATTCTGAAAAGTATAGTTACAGCTCAAAAATCAGAATCATCCCAGTGTAATAACTAAGTAAAAATAATTTAATTAACTGCTGCAAATAATCAAGCACCTGCGATGCTTTAATACCTCATCTGTTGTGCTAAAGACTGCACAAATTAAACCAACAGCACCCGAAATTTACAGTTAAATCACAACAAATTATGCATATAGAGCAAAAACCCATTTACAAACATCAGCGAATAAAAAATTAGTACAAGTATATTATAGCAGTTGACTGGGGCAAATAATCAAACACCTAAGATGCATTACTACATAACCTACTTCAATAATCAGCAGCCCAATAATTGAGCCAAAAATTGCATAATTACAGCATCAGACAAAATTTTACCTTCCCCCGTAGAAATTTCAACCAACTATTAGAAGCAAAATGAGTAGAAATCCATGCACAGAAATCCCTAATATCGATGTTTTTGAGATGAAATTAAGATAAAATGAAGAAGCCCCTACGCCGCCATGTTATCTTTGTTCGCCCTTACAAGAACTATAAGTATTTTGTAATGCTCCGTCGAAAGTGCCTTACTTCCTATTTTGAAATGTCTTAAAATATTTGTCACGTTAAAAAAGTCAAAACACCCTTATGTTATCATTTAAATTTTGAATTTATGAAAATAAAATTAAAAAAATATATATAAACATCATAATTAAATCATAATTTTTAAAATATTAGATTTCCGAAACATAACTAAATAATTGAGACGGAAGGAGTATATTCAAACCTCCTGTCACGCTTTCTTATATTTCAATGCCAACTCTCAATCACGCACTTGTAAGGGCGTGAAATATACATTCATAATCTTAAATAGATTGGGAGTCCTACATACAGCATATTTGGACATGTATTAGAGGTCGAAATGGGAAAAATGATTATTTAAGGGTAGAGAATTGAATAACAGTTGTTAATTAAGAAATCAGAAAATTATAGCAAATGAGAAAGGACAGAGAGGTCCAAGGGTAAAACGGGAAAAGAAAAAATTAATTGAATCTTTAGGAAATCCAAAAAAAATATAGCGAATGAGAAAGGGCGACAAATGATTATTTAAGGGTAGGGAATTGAATAAGATGTACACATTAAGAAATCACAAAAAAGAAATTTAACAAATGAGAAAGGATGGACGAATCAGAGGATAAAATGGAGACAAATGAGAGGGATAGACAAATCTAAAGGTAGAATGGTAAAAATAATTGGAAATGATAAAAAATTAAGGAATCCAAAAAATATAGCAAATGAGAAAGGGAACCAGACCAGATGATTATTCAAGGGTAGGGAATTGAATAACATGTCCGTTAATAAATAACAAAAAGAGATGATTTTAGAAACCTCCATTAAGGTTTCTAATAGTTTCACTTAACACTATTAAATTTTTAAAAATCTCACTTAACTCCCCAGATTTAAACTTTGTGTAACATTTGAAACTCATTTCGAAATATAATATTAAAAAATTCATTTTGGGAGAGTGAATACAATCTGATTCCAAGTTGGCCCTTTTCTTATGATTTCTTAATTATCATAATATGCCAAATTTATTACTTAACTTTTGCAAATTGATCAATGTCTCGTTAACAATTTTTGTGTCACTGCTTCAGATAAAATAGGTTAAATTACCTAAAATTATGAATGATTTATATTACTCTTAAAAATGACTTGCAATAATTTATAACCATGAGAATATCTTTTTGGACTAACTTAAAAATAATAAAAAACAAGTTTATATATAAAATTTAGCATGTTGTATCTTTTTAGTTATCAAGCCATCGATTTAGAAAAAATTAAAAAATGTGTAAATGATTTATTAATTAACTCAAAACACTTTGATAAAATGAGAGGAGACAGACAAATTCAAGGGTAAAACGGTAAAAAAAAAATTGGGTTATAGATCCACCGAAGCGGGAAGCCTTAACCGGATGTGTTGGTAACAGTTAAGGCCCGAAGGCCGTTCCCGTCCCTGTCGGGGGAGATGCCAACCATCTCTCCTTCTTATGAACACGGCCAACGGTGGCGACCACTAGAAATTACAACGCGCTTAAAGCTTATCCAACAGGCCGATGTGGGACAAGTTTCGGATACGGCAATCCCAAAAGAAAATGGATACTGAAAAACAAAAAGTCGTTGTGGTAAATCAAAGTACAGAAAAATTTTCGTGATTTCAAAACGTACAATATGATGTCTCATATTTTGAACTAATTTGTGAAAATGATTATTAATTTTAGCGGATTCCGTCACCTTTATGAAATCATGAAATTTTTCTATGTATTAGATTTGTCACGAGTGATTTTTTTATCTTTTGATCCAAAGAAAATCGATTTGCTTCGTACTATCCCTGTGCACTTAAACACGCTTGTCATTATTGGCGTATAAGAACCCATCTTTTTGGACGCTTGACCATTTTATACAGTTTCATTGGGCTAATATTTCACGTTTTAAACAATGATACCTACGTGAATATAAATAATATATAGGGAACGAATTACATGTGAATGAAAAAGTTTCATATTAACCTGAGAAAGAACTGAATTGTAATCATGACTTACAAAAACTCCAAAATTTCATTGCTTTATTTACCCAAAAAAAAAACAAGTAGAAATTTTAGGGCTCTGGTTCCCATAAGTAATACATGAACTTTTAAAGAAACATATGAATGCTATAAATCCTTTGTGTAGTACCCGAGATCATCTTCGAGATGATCCCTTGTTTCCGTAGACTTTCCAATCTCATCAAGTTAACTTATAACTTAGGTCTCGGTAGCCAGGTATCTCTAAGACCAAGAAGTGATTGACATGACATTTCGCAAGTTATTGCAGGTATTTATAGTTACCCCCTTTCCATCGATTTCGAAGGTAATTGCAATCCTGTGACCTTAACCGGGGCTTAATTCCCGAGCTTTGTTTCTTATTTCGTGCAGGAAGCTTGTAACAATGATTGCCGATCTACACAGATCTCGGGAATCCTGATTACGATTCTACACTATGCTTTTGTAAGTTACGTAATCTTGGTTCCTAATTTTCATGGTTATTCAATCTCCTTCTCCCTATATATTATTAGTACTTCCACCCTTTACTTTCAGGTAGGGATGTATTCGAGCCAAGTCGAGCTCAAATAGTGCTATACTCGAGCTCGACTCGACCTATATGTACCTAGACTCGAGTTCGGCTCGAGCTCGACCAAGTTTAAAAATCGTAACTCGAGGCTTGACTCTAGAAAATTCTTTTAAACTCGAGAGTCGACTCGATAAGGCTCGACCTTTAGTCAAGCCTTATCAAGTCGAACATAATCAAGCTTTTTGAGCTTTAGTCTCTTAATGCAAGTGATCTAGGGACTTTAGAGGAATTATATAAAGTGGGATGAAGTTTGTGGAGTTTAGTGGAATTATACCGAGTGTGTTTTGTTTTAAAGGCATTTCTAACAAATTACACACAACAATTCTAGTGATGCTTGTTTAACTCTCCATATCAAGTCATTAAATCCAGGCTACTACGAAATACTCAAATTGTTCTTCCTTCTTTCTTTTTAACATCCAGGATTGACAGGTTACGCCTTATATCTATACAATTTTTATTTTGGGGTTTTAGAAATCTGCTCTTAGAAGTTAGAATTTATTCTTTAGCACAAAGAGAGCAATAATTAGATTCTAGAGCCATGTGAAGATGATGGAGTGTGTTTTCAAATTTTTTTTTTTTTTTGAAAAAAAGGGTTGTGAGCAATTTCCTTCTGATTGAACCACTTTTGACAAAGGTTGCCAATTCAGTTGAAGTCCAATTTAGTAGAACCGTGTCCTACTTTAGCCAATTGCGTGGCATTTTTACGAAAAATTCCACACAGCATACCATTCAAATGCGGAAGGCAAAAAAGAGGCAAAAAAATTCCACACAGCTTTCGTATTCATTGTTACACTTACGCATGCCTAATAAAAAAGGCCAAAAAAGACAAAAAAGGAAAACAAATTAAAGCAGAAGTGTTTCATCAGATCTAGATGGCGATGGAGGCTGACAGGAAAACAAATTTAATATGCTTCTGGATTTACTCCCAGACCCAGTAATCAATCATACTACTACTTCCCATTCCCCGTCCCCAGTCCCCACACCCATAGTGCCATAGAGAGAGAGAGGGAAGCAAAGATGAATGAAGGGGGAAATGGAAATAGAACTGGAAATGCACATTAGAGCAGAGGCAGACATACCAGTAACCAGAAAAGCGATGGCGATGGAGGCTGACAGATGCGGCGAGCAACGGCTTGAGAGTAACGGAGGTAGGGTTTAGAAGTCACTCGTTCGAACAGAGAAGAAGGGAGGAAGAGAAACTAAAGTCTGAAGCTTTTCTTTGCTTTTTCCCAGCATTTTTTCTTTTTAGATCTTTTACAATTATGTTATTACTTTTTTGCCCAAAGTAGCTCGAGACTCGGTTCGAACTCGATTTGATCGAGTTCAAGCCAAGTCATTGACCGAGTTACTCGCAAGCTATTTGATATTGGCTCGACTTGCATACATCCCTACTTTCAGGCACTCAGATGTGAATCTCTAAAATCCAAAGCGATTAGAAAGAAGTTATTGGCCAGAAGTCACGGGCCATGGAGTTGGACGAAGCAGGGGACGGGGCTGTGCTCCTCAAAAGATGTCTTTAAAGGTTATTCTGCTTCATCAAGCTACCAAGCGCCGGCAGATGATCCGTCCAGGAACGCCACCAGGTGCCCGAGAAGGTGATGAAATACAGGGATGTAATTGCAGACTGTTCTAATAAGCAGAAGGCTGGGGCCTCAAGAAATGTTACAGGTTCATTATCAACCTACAGAAAACCAATAGATAATCAATCTTGGAATGATGTAAAGTGGATGCACAGGTTCGAGTAAGGAGTCGAAATGCAGCTTGGCCTTGGAGCTGATAAAGGCTCGCAAAGAAAAATTATCATTTGGCGCCTCAAAATGCAATAGATACAAGGAAGTTCTTGCTGGCTGACCTAGGGAAGAAAAGGGGAACCTAATGCTTAGATTTGAAGATTGCCAGCTGAATCATGTCTTGGCAACAGGAGACAACAAGTTTCGATGAGTTTTACTTTGTTCCACTCTCCCCCTCCCCCATTTTAATGAAGATGAAAGGGAATTCATTTTCACCAATTCTTTTGTAACTCACCTCATTTTATTTGTTGAATTCTGCGTAAGCAATGAATAGAATCCAGCCACACAAGGTAATCAACTCATCTTCAATGAACTGTTGAGGCAATAGATGAACTACCAGAGACATCTCTATAACGGCTTCACTCATTTCAATATTGCACTTTGACTTCTTCCTGTTCCTTTAAAAAAAAATTGCCATTCAACTGAAAAGAATTGAAATAAATCGAGGAAAGACCAGAATAAGCAAATTCAAATTCCCAGGAGAGTTGTTTAGTAGTAAAAGGCTTGTGCGTCTGACAAAGAATTAGTACAGCAGCGTTTCTATACTGAAATGAGACCAGAACAAGTACAGCAGCGTTTCTAGATATTGGAACAGTATTCCTGAACTTGCAATCTTGTGTTGTTTTTTGAAGCTTCCTTGCAGGGCGCCTATGCTAGAACATGAATCCACAGGCATATCGGGGTAATTGAGTCCAGTTCAACTACAGGCAGCCTAACCCTCCCTGTGAGCTGCCATCTGCCAAATTGTATCACAAACAAGCAAAAGAAGTGTACCAAACCTAAGCAAAGAAGACTGAATATTGATTTGTCAACTTACCATCTAACATTGCAGCTGATCTTCAATGCGAAAGGCACATGAAATCTTCTCCATTCCCGTAAAAGCACTATAGCCACTGGGCAGGCCAAATTAGTGCACTGCATATTCTCATCCATGGGAGTGATGATTTGACTGGGAACTGTGGCAAGAGACTTTATTAAAACTCATCGATAACTATTTAAAATACTATAGTGGATAACTATTTAAAGAACAGGTAATTGGTGTCATAAAAGGCAAAACATAGCCAACCTCATTCTGGCTATCAACCCGTAACTCAGAACTACTTTATCCACATTTGAGATGCCAAATGAAGCCAATTTTAAACCAAGTCTTGATATGATAGAAAAACTCATCCAATCAGCTGTGGTGTGGCAGACTGAAAGTAAGCTTTCGGATTGTCATAGCTGGTTTGTACTCTACTAGTCATTTATGTCAAAGGAGAAGGTATATGATTTCAGGAGAACAGGCAGACTTAATCAAGGAAGAATGTTATCCATTAGCCTGAAAAGCTGGAGCAACAGTATTCATTATAGAAGCTTTAAATTCAAGAACGATCCACTGACAAGAGGAATGCAGCTGAGTTAATATTTTTTTCACACTCAGGAAATGGCAGCTTCACAACTGAGATCTTGGCAGACAACCCATCATAATGACATCAACATATAGAAACCTGGTCACCAACATTGAGATGATTTACAAACAAAGCTATAAATCACTAAGACAGTTCAATGGTGATTTAGAAATGAAACCACTTATTGCTGGCTTTTATCTCTCCACTTTCTGAATTTCCAAAAAGTCATGCTCATGAAACTCATCAAAGGACATCCGGGTCTCTGCATAGACAGAATACAAAGGAATACTAAAAACTGCAGGTATAACCAAATTTCAGCGTTGCTCTCTGAAAAGAAAGGAAAATCATGAAATCCTAATCAAGGTAGGATCCAAACCTGGATTGACAGACAACAGTCTAGAACATAAATCAACACAGGTCGGATGCAACTCAGAAAGAACCAGCTGAGAAAAGGGAAGATATGAAGATTCCTTGATATTCTGCAAAAGCTGCATCATCCAAATATAATTGGTGCACGAGGAGCTACTGAGACGGCTATTCAATTTAGATAAAGGAGTTACCTGAACACTAGTCCTACCATGAAAAGGAGGGTAGCCATTAAGAAGTTCAAAAAGAATTGCACCAATGCTCCACATGTCAACCTATGAAGAAAGCTTAAATCAAATCACGTGTCTCAATCTGTACTCATGATTGTATGAGTTCTCGATAGTTCTATTGGATATGCTGGCAACATCTCTCTAGCACATTTAAAATAGTAGTAGAAAGATCTCCAACCTTTTCATCATATTTTTGAAATTGAAGAATTTCTGGAGCCATGTATAATGGAGACCCACAGACTGTCTCAGCAAAGGTATCAGGGTGCAAAATTCTGTCAACAGGAAAAGGCATTGAGATCATTACAAACAATTTTATTACATTGTCCTCCTGTCAAATGAAAATTCAAAAGCTATTACGTGTTAGTCAACTATTACCTTGAGAGTCCAAAATCAGCAATTTTCAGCAGAGCATCACCATCAGAGCTTGACAACAGAATGTTCTAAGCCAAAGAAAACAACACCCAAAAAAAAAATTTGTATCAGAAAGTCAAAATTTCTGATAGGAAATATGATGAAAATTTTAGCCTTCAATGTTAAGAGGAAAAAACAGAGGAAATAATCCATTCCATCCTATTGAGAAAGATTACTGAAGGAAAGACAAAAGCAACAAGAGATAGCACAAGTTTTTGAAATTGGGAAAGACTCGTCATAGTGTGCTGACACCGGCAACCAAATTAATACAAGTGATCACCTTATACCATATGCAAAGCTTTTCCCTCATCAGTGACTAACATACTTTGTGTTCACCTAACTGTCTAATAGCTATAAGAACATGCTCAGATATGCAACTATGGGCGTATTAGGCATGCTTTCTTTATAACATTCTTTATAAATGGAAGATGCCAAACCAGAAAGACTTTCATGCATTAGATGTTTTTACTATGTAAGTTCAGAGCCTGCTTTGCTTGAGGTATTTGAGATTCTAAACTTCCAAATTTTAGAAACAGAACAGCATAATTAGCATTATTTCAATTGTTTATTTATGACAACATAGTTTCATGCTAAATGAACATATGTCGTCAAAGGATTGGACAGTGAGAGAGACCACTCTCCTATGATGCAGCATTTCGTAGATAAAACAAGTATAAATGTACTCGTGGCTGCACTGTGAGGGAAGCTTATAGATACCTTAACCAAAATAGGTAAAAAATTCATACCTCTGGCTTCAAGTCACGGTGGATGATTAGGTGTGAATGCAGCACCTCTAATCCAGCAGCTGGAACAAAATTATTAAATGAGGCAAATAGTGTAGTTGCTGAAAATGAAGAAGTCTGATGCCATTTTCTGAGTGAAACATTACCAATCTGTTGCATGAATCTTTTAGCTATGCATTCTTGCACTCTACCATGATTCCGGACATAAGCACCGAGATTGCCCCCAGCACAAAACTCCAGGATGAGAAAAATGCTGCCTTCAGCCTGAAAGACGTCCATTGACTGTCCTTGAGAAGGTGATTAGAAGGAAATTGCAAATCACTTTCTTGGAGTTCACTTTTTTTGTGGAAGAAAAGAAATGAAAATTTCATTATCACCATGATACTGGAAGACTGCCATATCCAACTTTCAAGCTCTTGAAATCCTGAGCAATGAAAGATCCTACACTAACATGTTTTCAATTTAATCTTAAATGCTTTCATCTAAATTGCATTTGACTGGAAACAGTCTATGTCCTAGATTTCCCTAATTCTGAGTATTAAATGACACAAAAATGATTGTCTTAGATAGTTGTAGAATGAGTGCTATGATGGAAGAGTCCAAATTCTCATACACAATATAGCTACATCAATAGTAAATAAATCAAGCCACATCCATTGAGATAAATGTGCCAGCGAGTTGACTTACAGACATATTATGTCATCCAATCAAGCAATAACAATTTCATAGTACTAATTAAGTGGACGTGAGAGCCAACCTAGCTCATAAAAGTCATGACATAAAGCTACCAAGGTGATGGCCAGCATGATTACTTAAATAATGTAATAAGAGCTATATTTTCATCAACAACAAAACCAGAATCTCAACCCTTACCACACATTATCACATCAAAGGAGTAGTCCATCATCACACTCAATTTCAAGAGCTAATAGACCCAAATGTATATCCAAAAAATAAATAATATAAAAAAGCTGTCAGCTTAAATTTCAGAGCATATCGGTTAAAACAGGGGATTTTGGTTATCGGGTGAAAAATTAAACTCAAAGTCTCAGTCAGCTGTGAGTGCACAAACGGCACAGATGAACAACTATGACAATTTGATTTGGCAACCGAAAAAATTGTTCCGTAGATTGTCACTAATTTTTTGTAGCAATCAGCTAAATCCAGTGGCAGCATAGTTTGAGAAGGAGAGTGTGCTGGTGTCATGCAACGGTAATAGAAGCAATTGTCATGAACCATGATGAACATGGTGTCACATCCCAAAACAGAACGCTAAAATTAGTTAATGATGCCAAAAAATTTTATCGTAATACAATCTAGTCAGATTGAAATTACTTTGGTGACATGCAACAAGGAACAAGAATTATAAAAAAAGAAGTTAACCAACAAAGCAAATTAAACAGGAACCTAGCATCACAAATGTGTCAAATTTTCTACTTTCCTACTTTTCAGACAAATAATCTGTTATTTCTTGCTATTTCTTCTTAGGAATCCTTCTGCAATTCTGTTTATCAACAATTCACCGATGGTTGAGCAATTTTGAACTCACCTATCTGTAAAACTTTAAGGCCATGTTATGGAGTACTCCAACTTTAAGTTTAGATGCCAAAAATGAAAGTCAGAGAATTAAATGGGACTTCCTACACTCTGGGATTAAAATTAGTATAAACTAAGCAAACTTCAGCTACATTTCAGCTTACAGCAGAGCAGATTCCATACACTTGACAAGAAATCACAAGCATAATTTATTCGACGATTAATCCCACACACATAAAACATCTACACCATCAAACTTGGAGTCGTTATATTAATTTAATATTATACAATTATCCAATTTCACGATCAATCAAAGTAATCTCAAAATAAAGCAAATTGGTCTGATCAAAGGGCCATAGTGACTTAGAAAAATGAGCAGAACGCAGCAAACATAAAAAACATCTAGAAGACGAATGATACAGGGTGAGTAACAGAGGATAAGAATTTGAATTCAGAGTTAATTTCAATATACAAAGCAAAATGGCGGTGTTAAAAAGAAAAAAAAAAAGCCATAACACTCGAGACACTGTACAAATTATAAGAAAAAACAGAAACCATTTGAGCAAACCTCCAAAGAACCGAGAAAATGAATAATATAAGGTGATTATCAGAGGGGAAAAAAGTTGATTTCACAATGGATTTCAATACAAAGCAAAATGGGCTCTTCAAAAGAAGGCTATGAAACTCAAGAACTGATCACAATTACAAGAAAATGAGCAGAACCCATTTGAACAAACCTCGAAAACACCGAGAAGACGGATGATATTTGGGTGATTAACAGAGGATAAGAAGTTGACTTCGCAGTCCAAGCAGTTCTTGAGGCTGCGGGTAAGCTTTGAGAGTTGGATTTGCTTTAAAGCAACTATTTGCCCGCTTTCTCTGTGCCTCGCCTTCCACACCCTCGACACTGATCCTCTGCTGCCTTCGCTAAGTAGGGATTTCAAAACGTAGTCTTGAATTCTTCCCAGTTCGTTTGAGTCCGACGAATGTTTCTCCTCTATCTCATCAGTCTCCATTGCTCTCGAGATTTTACGTCTTTTAGCTTTCGGGTGCTGGGTTCTTGGTCCCTCTAGAAGCCGCTGGTGGATGTGCAATTTTAAATCGAATTCTATAGTTTCGGTTTTAATAATTGTAGTTAAGTTCAAGGGCTAAATTACAAAAACTCAGCCTCAGGTATATGGCCAATTTTACACACTATATTCTCACATTATTTTTTTCTTACTTTATCCTAAAATCATTAGTCTAACTCTAACTGTTATATAATGGCAATGTCAACAAAAAAAAAATTATTACCTCTAAAGATTAATTAGTATAAATGCCCTTAAGATATGGCGTGTTTCCTATTAAAAAAAGATATAACGTATTTTGCATTTTATCTCCTAACATCATTTTTTCTCTTTTTTTTTTGTATCATAAACTCTCCAATGTTTTATAACATCAGGACAAATTATGTCTAAAAAAATATCATTATTCCAAACATAATAATGAAATATAATATATTTATGGTTATAGGTCTAATTTGTCTGAATGATTCATTAGCAGAGAATGATTTGTTGAACTCAATATGCAACTCTTAATTACTATTTATTTTCATTTGTACTCTAAATTACTAAGCTGTAAATTGGTTATGTTAATGTACATAAGTATTATCTATACTACATATAAAGTTTGAGAAAAGGATGTGGGGTTAACATTTATTTTTATTTTATGAACTTCCTTTCTACTACATGTATAGATTACTTTTATTTTAACTACCTATAATTACCCATGACTATTTTTACTTTTAATTATTTAAATATATGTTTTCAACATCACTATCCTTTCTTCAGTAATAAAAATTTTAATTAAAATATGTGACCATAAATATTATGTATTTTTTTAGTGCGCACATATTGGGTATGTATTGAGCACTAGTAACTTATAATTTGGGAGTACAAACTGCTAATCAATTATAGTTTGATGGTTTATAAAGCAATTAACACTTTTCATGAGAGTTGTTTTGGTTTCTAAAAGGGGTTCACCATAGAATTCATAATTCTTCATAAAAAAGAAAAGAAATTATTAGTAGAGAGTGCATAATTTTGATATGTTATTAGGGATATTTGTATTTATTTTTCTATAAAATATGCTATAGTCCTGAAAAAATGTACATTCTACGGAGAAATTAATTCAAGTATCCTTTATAATAAATTGTAATATAATCCTTTTTAGACATTCTTCCTCACTGTTGATTGACACAACTTTTCGTCATTCTGAATGCATTTTAGTAATGAATTTGGCACGGGATAATTTCACAAATCTTGGGATTTATGACAATTGCGCAAAACTACCAATGAGTTTGAAAAATTACACTCAACTCCCGGAATTAGCATTGCTTGAAAGTTGAAAATAATAATAATTCGAACGGACAAGTTTTAGAAACAAAGCGTAGCCTGTCCCATTCTAATCAGGAATCGAAGAACGCGAGATTATTAGGCATTTTCCTAAACATTTTCTGATTAGCATCACCTTTCCAAAACAAGAATGAATCTCCTTTCACACCAGGACCAAGTTTAGAAATTGCATTGATCTTCTTCTATATATATAGTAACTACATTGTCGTTTGCATCAATCTGCCTGGCTAAAAATCAAGAAACCCTGAAGTTGTTTACGAGAATTTTTTTTTTTCCATTCCTGATTCTTGATTGGCTTCTCCAATGGCGAGTAAAGGACTCCCTCCCCTTGATCTGATTCTGCCACTGGCTCCACTGAGTACTCGGCAGCCCCCGCCCTCCTCCACCTACACATACGGTCCAGCTAGTCATGATCAAGATGCTGCTCCAATCAAGTACGCTCTCCTGCCCACTGCAGCAGGTGTTGCAAACCCGGGTAGTACCATATATTTTCCAGAATTATTTCGTCCTGTGGAAAGAACCAATGTAAGAAATCGAGGGCTTGAGCCGCCACGGCTTGATTTGTTGCGTAGGGATGATAATGGTGATGGATGTGATCTTTCTCTAGCTCCTCCATTGCAGGACAAGGGCAAGGGTAAGATACCGGCACAGGGACGTTACTTGGAGACGAAGAAACAAAGAAAAAGAAGAGTCCGAGTTGAGCCTGATCGGGGTCAAGAAATCAAGAAAAGAAAGGTAACAGCAAAGGCCAAAGGGATCAAGAATATCAAGAAAAGCAAACCTCAGAACGGTGGAAGGACTGAGGCAATCTCAGTCAGCAGTTCTAGCCCTAGTAGTGCTGCTTTGTCTCTGTAATCAACATGGCAATTTTTGATGTTTATCGGTGTAGTATTTAGTTTTTTTTTCTAGTGCTTGAATTCTTATAGTTTTTTAGTTTTGCAGTCTTATGGATTTTTACATTGAAAGTAGGAAGCAAGATAATCTCATCAAATTCTATTGTCTTCTCTTAAATATTCATTGTCCATCGATTTTCTTTTACTGTAATTTCTTTTGCTTTTAATTTTCTTCTATGCCTGACAGTTGGTTCTCAAATTTTATCATATCTACTCGACCAAGAAACTACTTTTTCGTTGTTTCTGATTTGATTAGTTCTCTGCATTCCTGCTGAGGATTCATGTCTGAATAGATACCATATATGGCCTTCAATAGCCTGATGGATGATACACAACTTTGGAGAACAATATATTATTGGGTCCTAGAAAGAGTTGTTAGGCATAGGAATTTTTTTCTTGCTAAATTACCAAAAAACAAAAAAAAAATGAAGGAATTGTTTCTTGATTTAAAAAAGAAGTGTTTCTTTTTTTCCTTGAGTTTTTTTTTTTGGCATGTTTGGTGTTTGTTTAACATTTAGAACATTAGTTCAACTAAACGTTAGGAATCTACATGATATTTTGATTTTTATGTTGCTTGCAGTCAATAAACGGGATATGAATCTGCTGATTTACATTGCAGTCCCTCAATTCAAGATCTGGTCAAAGTCAAGAAGAAAAGAATAACAATACAACTAATGCTAAATAATGATTAGATGAAAATCTCAGTTTAATAGATAAAAACAGTCCTATTTCGACACATAATATGTGACGATTTTTAGAGTTCTCTCTGCCTACCTTTCATAAATAAATTACTGACAGTTGGAGATAGGAAAGGCGTAGAGAAGGATGGAACGATAAAAAACAAAAAGAATACCATCAATTCAATTACAATGTTATGCTAATGTTTCACATAAATTTTTCTACAACCTTGTACTCAAAATGGATCAAATGTTGTGTGCATACCTATTTTACTTTGAGTGCATATCTCCCTCCTCTAAAGGATCACAAGTTTTGTTGATGCTAGAAATTGGCTCGATGACGTTTTACTTTTTTCTTGTTTGAGTTCAACCTGTGACAGGCAAGTCTTATTTCTTAGGGAAAATTTCCAAAGTTAAGTTATTAAACTTTTTAGAGAGATAAAATTATGAGAATTAGCTTTCCAACCCTAAAAAAAAAAAAAATTTAGTATGTATATAAAAGTTGACTTCATTCTCCTATCATGACCTCAGATAGACCTTGGACCTTAATGGATTTTTGTACAGCTGGTGCCACTGTCCCTTGTGACCTGAAGTCTAACTTTACACTAGGGCTTGAATGTTTGGGTCTAGGCCCGATACTTGGGCCTAGTATTTTTCAATTCTACTGCTATATATCCAAAAGAAGGCTGTGTTTTCTTCTCCCTTGTATGTTCCCAGTTGGTGTAGGAACCTTGAAATGCAATTTAGTCAAGTCAACCGAACTGATGGAGAAATAAATTCACAAACCTTTTGAATGTTTACGAGAATTTCATATAGCTCCCCTTTATGTTTTCAAAATTGCACTTATTTCTCTTATCTTGATGTTTGTTAAACAATTTATTACATCCCCATGGTAGAGAAATATCAGACAACATAAACCCATGAGTGCGACTTTTTTCTTTTCTCTTCTTGCTTTACTTTTATTGTTTTTATTTCCCGGTTACCATTTACAAATTTATCGTCCCGATTTTTGCTTCATTTTTATGTTGCTATAATGAATAAGATAACGGTTACTTGTTGCATATGAAATCCATTTGCGTGTCTCTTATTCCTTTTTTTTTTTTTTTGTCTTCCTTTTTTTTTTTTTTTTTTTGTCAATCATCACTTTATCTATAGTATCCTACATTATTCTAATCTAAGGAGAGATTCAACTGGGGTCTAAGGGATCGGTAGAGAGTGAACCACCACTGTATCAGACAGGTGTACTATGCACCTATCTGAATTTTTTAAGAAACCACTTAATATGACAATTTGAACCCTTGCCTCCCATTCCACCAAACTTTTAATAGTTTAGTGGTGGCCATTAGTCCAAAGGCCGGTGGTTATTTGCATGTCCCTTCGGTTTAACAAAGTTTGTACATCCTTCGGTATCATAAATGCAAGAAATGGAAATTTTATAAATCCGAGAGGGACATGCTAAGAAATTAGGTGTCAAGTTTCACAAGAGGGCAACGCACGCCATTAAAAAATCTACTCCAAATTTATTTGCAAGATACGGTCAATTTGGTCGACTATCAACAATTTAAGAAACCATTAATAACAAATATTGACAGTTTAACAAGTAGTTAACACTGATTACTTAAGGTGATAGTGATAACCACACAACTTATTGGACCGGGGCTAGGGGTGCAAACGAATCGGCTCGCGGGCGGCTCAATTCGAGCTTGAGCCGGTCGAGTCAAAATCGAGCTCGAGCTCGAGGTCAAAACATTAAGCTCGTTAGCTCGCGAGCCTCGAATATATATATATATATATATATATATATATATATATATATATATATATATATATAAATATATTTTTTATTTTTATTTTAATAGTAAAATTACATAAATATCTTTAATATTTTATTATTTATTAAGAAAATTATTATTTTATTTATTTTTTAAAAAAATAAAATAATTATTTTTTTTTCGTGCTCGAACTCGAACTCTAATCGAGTTGAGCTTGAGCTCGAACTTAAAAATTGCCAGCTCGTCGAGCTCGAGCTCGAGTTGGAGTTCGATGAAATTAAGTCAAGATTCGACTCGATAAAGCCAAAACTCGATTCGATTCGACTCGTTTGCAGCTCTAATCGGAGCAAGACCAATAAAAGAGGTGAGAATGGAAGCATCTAAAACTGAAATTTAAAGTTGTGTTTTAGCATCGTATACTAGTAGTATTTACCCTCATTTAGGCACATAAAAACTTTTTAAACTACATTATGCTAATTGTACATCCAATGTAAAAAAATATATATATATACATATATATATATATATATATATATTGTATGGCAGAGTTGACTATAAGTCAACGGCTTATCAGTCTAGCAATCTACTAATAAATACCGACCTTTTCCCATGCTGGTAGAAGTTACCAGGAAAATGGCAGCTGAATAGATTGACCGGTTTGGTCACGGAGCATGGTCCAATTGTATGGCTGAGTTGACTATAAGTCAACGGCTTATCAGCCTAGCAATCTACTAAATAAATACCGACCTTTTCCCGTGCTGGTAGAAGTTACCAGGAAAATGGCAGCTGAATAGATTGACCGGTTCGGTCACGGAGCATGGTCCAATTATATGGCTGAGTTGACTATAAGTCAACGGCTTATCAGCCTGGCAATCTACTAAATAAATACCGACATTTTCCCGTGCTGGTAGAAGTTACCAGGAAAATGGCAGTTGAATAGATTGACTGGTTCGGTCACGGAGCATGGTCCAATTGTATGGCTGAGTTGACTGTAAGTCAACGGCTTACCAGCCTAGCACGGTCCAATTGTAAATTTTGGTTTCGAGAAGTGGAGTCTATGTAGGACTTTTTTTTAAAAAAAAAAAAATTTTCTGATAGAGGAGAGGTAGAATTTAAAAAACGGGAAGATGACGGGACTAGACGTGAGATTTAAGGAGCGAAGACAGGATCAGAGAAGGAATAGAAAAAGAGGTGAGATTTAAGAGGCGCGAACGGAATAGAAGGATTAGAACTAAAAAATTCGCAGAATCTCAACTTCAACCGTTAGACTAAGGCCCGTTTCAGATATAAGACTAGGACCTCTTCGACCACAGGTGTCACGCCCCAAATTCGGGTCCCTGAACTGGATTTGCAACGTCGCACGTGTATCTATGAGACTTCACTCCCATAAATACAAGACATCATAGTCATAACTTACAAAATTTCACTAAAATTTAAAACTTACAAATAGTAATAAAATATAAACACTTCACTAAATTGCATCTTCACAATGCTTTTCTCTAGCTTCCTAGAATTTAAACATTTACTTATTTACCTCTTTTACTTATCTTCTAAACGTACACGAATTGGCTTTCTTGATCTGCAAGAAAAATAAAGAGACGTGGGTTGAGCGACGTACGCCCAGTATATAGTACTTACTCCCCTGTCGGATCATGTAGCTATACACATATTATATATATTTGCAAATTTGATCACACCATATCACATGTATAAATCAATTAAAAACATTTGTCATCACATTTCAAATATTATATAAATATATTTCATTGAAGACGAGTTGCATGCACATAAGTGGCTTCCATCCGACGTGAAACTTAGTCCTGTAGGTTCTAGAAGTGACTCCAGCCGAATGTGGCATGAAAACACATATAACGTGACATGATCATATTTATTGAATATACTTGCAAATCATAAAACATATCAATCTAGAACTTGCAGGACTAAGTGCATGTAATTGTTTATGAGCTATGACATGATTTTACATGTACTTGTTTATGAGCTATGTTATTTATTTATTTATCTACTTATTTATTTAATTAATCATTTAACTTTTTTATATATTTATTTACGTTTGTAGAAATTGCCTGCATTAGATTGGGTTGGATTTGAATTTGGAGTTTGATCTAGAGTTAACCCCTAGTAGTTCTCAGTCAGCAGTTCTAGCCCTAGTAGTGCTGCTTTGTCTCTGTAGTCAACATGGCAATTTTTGATGTTTATCGGTGTAGTATTTAGTTTCTTTTCTAGTGCTTGAATTCTTATAGTTTTTTAGTTTTGCAGTCTTATGGATTTTTACATTGAAAGTAGGAAGCAAGATAATCTCATCAAATTCTATTGTCTTCTCTTAAATATTCATTGTCCATCGATTTTCTTTTACTGTAATTTCTTTTGCTTTTAATTTTCTTCTATGCCTGACAGTTGGTTCTCAAATTTTATCATATCTACTCGACCAAGAAACTACTTTTTCGTTGTTTCTGATTTGATTAGTTCTCTGCATTCCTGCTGAGGATTCATGTCTGAATAGATACCATATATGGCCTTCAATAGCCTGATGGATGATACACAACTTTGGAGAACAATATATTATTGGGTCCTAGAAAGAGTTGTTAGGCATAGGAATTTTTTTCTTGCTAAATTACCAAAAAACAAAAAAAAAATGAAGGAATTGTTTCTTGATTTAAAAAAGAAGTGTTTCTTTTTTTCCTTGAGTTTTTTTTTTTGGCATGTTTGGTGTTTGTTTAACATTTAGAACATTAGTTCAACTAAACGTTAGGAATCTACATGATATTTTGATTTTTATGTTGCTTGCAGTCAATAAACGGGATATGAATCTGCTGATTTACATTGCAGTCCCTCAATTCAAGATCTGGTCAAAGTCAAGAAGAAAAGAATAACAATACAACTAATGCTAAATAATGATTAGATGAAAATCTCAGTTTAATAGATAAAAACAGTCCTATTTCGACACATAATATGTGACGATTTTTAGAGTTCTCTCTGCCTACCTTTCATAAATAAATTACTGACAGTTGGAGATAGGAAAGGCGTAGAGAAGGATGGAACGATAAAAAACAAAAAGAATACCATCAATTCAATTACAATGTTATGCTAATGTTTCACATAAATTTTTCTACAACCTTGTACTCAAAATGGATCAAATGTTGTGTGCATACCTATTTTACTTTGAGTGCATATCTCCCTCCTCTACAGGATCACAAGTTTTGTTGATGCTAGAAATTGGCTCGATGTCGTTTTACTTTTTTCTTGTTTGAGTTCAACCTGTGACAGGCAAGTCTTATTTCTTAGGGAAAGTTTCAAAAGTTAAGTTATTAAACTTTTTAGAGAGATAAAATTATGAGAATTAGCTTTCCAACCCTAAAAAAAAAAAAAATTTAGTATGTATATAAAAGTTGACTTCATCCTCCTATCATGACCTCAGATAGACCTTGGACCTTAATGGATTTTTGTACAGCTGGTGCCACTGTCCCTTGTGACCTGAAGTCTAACTTTACACTAGGGCTTGAATGTTTGGGTCTAGGCCCGATACTTGGGCCTAGTATTTTTCAATTCTACTGCTATATATCCAAAAGAAGGCTGTGTTTTCTTCTCCCTTGTATGTTCCCAGTTGGTGTAGGAACCTTGAAATGCAATTTAGTCAAGTCAACCGAACTGATGGAGAAATAAATTCACAAACCTTTTGAATGTTTACGAGAATTTCATATAGCTCCCCTTTATGTTTTCAAAATTGCACTTATTTCTCTTATCTTGATGTTTGTTAAACAATTTATTACATCCCCATGGTAGAGAAATATCAGACAACATAAACCCATGAGTGCGACTTTTTTCTTTTCTCTTCTTGCTTTACTTTTATTGTTTTTATTTCCCGGTTACCATTTACAAATTTATCGTCCCGATTTTTGCTTCATTTTTATGTTGCTATAATGAATAAGATAACGGTTACTTGTTGCATATGAAATCCATTTGCGTGTCTCTTATTCCTTTTTTTTTTTTTTTGTCTTCCTTTTTTTTTTTTTTTTTTTGTCAATCATCACTTTATCTATAGTATCCTACATTATTCTAATCTAAGGAGAGATTCAACTGGGGTCTAAGGGATCGGTAGAGACTGAACCACCACTGTATCAGACAGGTGTACTATGCACCTATCTGAATTTTTTAAGAAACCACTTAATATGACAATTTGAACCCTTGCCTCCCATTCCACCAAACTTTTAATAGTTTAGTGGTGGCCATTAGTCCAAAGGCCGGTGGTTATTTGCATGTCCCTTCGGTTTAACAAAGTTTGTACATCCTTCGGTATCATAAATGCAAGAAATGGAAATTTTATAAATCCGAGAGGGACATGCTAAGAAATTAGGTGTCAAGTTTCACAAGAGGGCAACGCACGCCATTAAAAAATCTACTCCAAATTTATTTGCAAGATACGGTCAATTTGGTCGACTATCAACAATTTAAGAAACCATTAATAACAAATATTGACAGTTTAACAAGTAGTTAACACTGATTACTTAAGGTGATAGTGATAACCACACAACTTATTGGACCGGGGCTAGGGGTGCAAACGAATCGGCTCGCGGGCGGCTCAATTCGAGCTTGAGCCGGTCGAGTCAAAATCGAGCTCGAGCTCGAGGTCAAAACATTAAGCTCGTTAGCTCGCGAGCCTCGAATATATATATATATATATATATATATATATATATATATATATATATATATATTTTATTTTTATTTTAATAGTAAAATTACATAAATATCTTTAATATTTTATTATTTATTAAGAAAATTATTATTTTATTTATTTTTTTAAAAAATAAAATAATTATTTTTTTTTCGTGCTCGAACTCGAACTCTAATCGAGTTGAGCTTGAGCTCGAACTTAAAAATTGCCAGCTCGTCGAGCTCGAGCTCGAGTTGGAGTTCGATGAAATTAAGTCAAGATTCGACTCGATAAAGCCAAAACTCGATTCGATTCGACTCGTTTGCAGCTCTAATCGGAGCAAGACCAATAAAAGAGGTGAGAATGGAAGCATCTAAAACTGAAATTTAAAGTTGTGTTTTAGCATCGTATACTAGTAGTATTTACCCTCATTTAGGCACATAAAAACTTTTTAAACTACATTATGCTAATTGTACATCCAATGTAAAAAAATATATATATATACATATATATATATATATATATATATATATTGTATGGCAGAGTTGACTATAAGTCAACGGCTTATCAGTCTAGCAATCTACTAATAAATACCGACCTTTTCCCATGCTGGTAGAAGTTACCAGGAAAATGGCAGCTGAATAGATTGACCGGTTTGGTCACGGAGCATGGTCCAATTGTATGGCTGAGTTGACTATAAGTCAACGGCTTATCAGCCTAGCAATCTACTAAATAAATACCGACCTTTTCCCGTGCTGGTAGAAGTTACCAGGAAAATGGCAGCTGAATAGATTGACCGGTTCGGTCACGGAGCATGGTCCAATTATATGGCTGAGTTGACTATAAGTCAACGGCTTATCAGCCTGGCAATCTACTAAATAAATACCGACATTTTCCCGTGCTGGTAGAAGTTACCAGGAAAATGGCAGTTGAATAGATTGACTGGTTCGGTCACGGAGCATGGTCCAATTGTATGGCTGAGTTGACTGTAAGTCAACGGCTTACCAGCCTAGCACGGTCCAATTGTAAATTTTGGTTTCGAGAAGTGGAGTCTATGTAGGACTTTTTTTTTAAAAAAAAAAAATTTTCTGATAGAGGAGAGGTAGAATTTAAAAAACGGGAAGATGACGGGACTAGACGTGAGATTTAAGGAGCGAAGACAGGATCAGAGAAGGAATAGAAAAAGAGGTGAGATTTAAGAGGCGCGAACGGAATAGAAGGATTAGAACTAAAAAATTCGCAGAATCTCAACTTCAACCGTTAGACTAAGGCCCGTTTCAGATATAAGACTAGGACCTCTTCGACCACAGGTGTCACGCCCCAAATTCGGGTCCCTGAACTGGATTTGCAACGTCGCACGTGTATCTATGAGACTTCACTCCCATAAATACAAGACATCATAGTCATAACTTACAAAATTTCACTAAAATTTAAAACTTACAAATAGTAATAAAATATAAACACTTCACTAAATTGCATCTTCACAATGCTTTTCTCTAGCTTCCTAGAATTTAAACATTTACTTATTTACCTCTTTTACTTATCTTCTAAACGTACACGAATTGGCTTTCTTGATCTGCAAGAAAAATAAAGAGACGTGGGTTGAGCGACGTACGCCCAGTATATAGTACTTACTCCCCTGTCGGATCATGTAGCTATACACATATTATATATATTTGCAAATTTGATCACACCATATCACATGTATAAATCAATTAAAAACATTTGTCATCACATTTCAAATATTATATAAATATATTTCATTGAAGACGAGTTGCATGCACATAAGTGGCTTCCATCCGACGTGAAACTTAGTCCTGTAGGTTCTAGAAGTGACTCCAGCCGAATGTGGCATGAAAACACATATAACGTGACATGATCATATTTATTGAATATACTTGCAAATCATAAAACATATCAATCTAGAACTTTCAGGACTAAGTGCATGTAATTGTTTATGAGCTATGACATGATTTTACATGTACTTGTTTATGAGCTATGTTATTTATTTATTTATCTACTTATTTATTTAATTAATCATTTAACTTTTTTATATATTTATTTACGTTTGTAGAAATTGCCTGCATTAGATTGGGTTGGATTTGAATTTGGAGTTTGATCTAGAGTTAACCCCTAGTAGTTCTCAGTCAGCAGTTCTAGCCCTAGTAGTGCTGCTTTGTCTCTGTAGTCAACATGGCAATTTTTGATGTTTATCGGTGTAGTATTTAGTTTCTTTTCTAGTGCTTGAATTCTTATAGTTTTTTAGTTTTGCAGTCTTATGGATTTTTACATTGAAAGTAGGAAGCAAGATAATCTCATCAAATTCTATTGTCTTCTCTTAAATATTCATTGTCCATCGATTTTCTTTTACTGTAATTTCTTTTGCTTTTAATTTTCTTCTATGCCTGACAGTTGGTTCTCAAATTTTATCATATCTACTCGACCAAGAAACTACTTTTTCGTTGTTTCTGATTTGATTAGTTCTCTGCATTCCTGCTGAGGATTCATGTCTGAATAGATACCATATATGGCCTTCAATAGCCTGATGGATGATACACAACTTTGGAGAACAATATATTATTGGGTCCTAGAAAGAGTTGTTAGGCATAGGAATTTTTTTCTTGCTAAATTACCAAAAAACAAAAAAAAAATGAAGGAATTGTTTCTTGATTTAAAAAAGAAGTGTTTCTTTTTTTCCTTGAGTTTTTTTTTTTGGCATGTTTGGTGTTTGTTTAACATTTAGAACATTAGTTCAACTAAACGTTAGGAATCTACATGATATTTTGATTTTTATGTTGCTTGCAGTCAATAAACGGGATATGAATCTGCTGATTTACATTGCAGTCCCTCAATTCAAGATCTGGTCAAAGTCAAGAAGAAAAGAATAACAATACAACTAATGCTAAATAATGATTAGATGAAAATCTCAGTTTAATAGATAAAAACAGTCCTATTTCGACACATAATATGTGACGATTTTTAGAGTTCTCTCTGCCTACCTTTCATAAATAAATTACTGACAGTTGGAGATAGGAAAGGCGTAGAGAAGGATGGAACGATAAAAAACAAAAAGAATACCATCAATTCAATTACAATGTTATGCTAATGTTTCACATAAATTTTTCTACAACCTTGTACTCAAAATGGATCAAATGTTGTGTGCATACCTATTTTACTTTGAGTGCATATCTCCCTCCTCTACAGGATCACAAGTTTTGTTGATGCTAGAAATTGGCTCGATGTCGTTTTACTTTTTTCTTGTTTGAGTTCAACCTGTGACAGGCAAGTCTTATTTCTTAGGGAAAGTTTCAAAAGTTAAGTTATTAAACTTTTTAGAGAGATAAAATTATGAGAATTAGCTTTCCAACCCTAAAAAAAAAAAAAATTTAGTATGTATATAAAAGTTGACTTCATTCTCCTATCATGACCTCAGATAGACCTTGGACCTTAATGGATTTTTGTACAGCTGGTGCCACTGTCCCTTGTGACCTGAAGTCTAACTTTACACTAGGGCTTGAATGTTTGGGTCTAGGCCCGATACTTGGGCCTAGTATTTTTCAATTCTACTGCTATATATCCAAAAGAAGGCTGTGTTTTCTTCTCCCTTGTATGTTCCCAGTTGGTGTAGGAACCTTGAAATGCAATTTAGTCAAGTCAACCGAACTGATGGAGAAATAAATTCACAAACCTTTTGAATGTTTACGAGAATTTCATATAGCTCCCCTTTATGTTTTCAAAATTGCACTTATTTCTCTTATCTTGATGTTTGTTAAACAATTTATTACATCCCCATGGTAGAGAAATATCAGACAACATAAACCCATGAGTGCGACTTTTTTCTTTTCTCTTCTTGCTTTACTTTTATTGTTTTTATTTCCCGGTTACCATTTACAAATTTATCGTCCCGATTTTTGCTTCATTTTTATGTTGCTATAATGAATAAGATAACGGTTACTTGTTGCATATGAAATCCATTTGCGTGTCTCTTATTCCTTTTTTTTTTTTTTTGTCTTCCTTTTTTTTTTTTTTTTTTTGTCAATCATCACTTTATCTATAGTATCCTACATTATTCTAATCTAAGGAGAGATTCAACTGGGGTCTAAGGGATCGGTAGAGACTGAACCACCACTGTATCAGACAGGTGTACTATGCACCTATCTGAATTTTTTAAGAAACCACTTAATATGACAATTTGAACCCTTGCCTCCCATTCCACCAAACTTTTAATAGTTTAGTGGTGGCCATTAGTCCAAAGGCCGGTGGTTATTTGCATGTCCCTTCGGTTTAACAAAGTTTGTACATCCTTCGGTATCATAAATGCAAGAAATGGAAATTTTATAAATCCGAGAGGGACATGCTAAGAAATTAGGTGTCAAGTTTCACAAGAGGGCAACGCACGCCATTAAAAAATCTACTCCAAATTTATTTGCAAGATACGGTCAATTTGGTCGACTATCAACAATTTAAGAAACCATTAATAACAAATATTGACAGTTTAACAAGTAGTTAACACTGATTACTTAAGCTGATAGTGATAACCACACAACTTATTGGACCGGGGCTAGGGTGCAAACGAATCGGCTCGCGGGTGGCTCGATCTGGTCGAGTCAAAATCGAGCTCGAGCACGAGCTCAAAACATTAAGCTCGTTAGCTCGCGAGCCTCGAATATATATATATATATTTTTTTATTTTTATTTTAATAGTAAAATTACATAAATATCTTTAATATTTTATTATTTATTAAGAAAAATATTATTTTATTTATTTTTAAAAAAATATAAAATAATTATTTTTATTTTTTTCGAGCTCGAACTCGAACTCGAACTCGAATCGAGTCGAGCTTGAGCTCAAACTTAAAAATTGCCAGCTCGTCGAGCTCGAGCTCGATGAAATTAAGTCAAGATTCGACTTGATAAGGCCAAAACTCGGCTCGGCTCGACTCGTTTGCAGCCCTAATCGGGGCAAGACCAATAAAAGAGGTGAGAATGGAAGCATCTAAAACTGAAATTTAAAGTTGTGTTTTAGCATCGTATACTAGTAGTATTTACCCTCATTTAGGCACATAAAAACTTTTTAAACTACATTATGCTAATTGTACATCCAATGTAAAAAAAAAAAAAATATATATATATATATATATATATATATATTGTATGGCTGAGTTGACTATAAGTCAACGGCTTATCAGCCTAGCAATCTACTAATAAATACCGACCTTTTCCCATGCTGGTAGAAGTTACCAGGAAAATGGCAGCTGAATAGATTGACCGGTTCAGTCACGGTGCATGGTCCAATTGTATGGCTGAGTTGACTATAAGTCAACGGCTTATCAGCCTGGCAATCTACTAAATAAATACCGACCTTTTCCCATGCTGGCAGAAGCTACCAGGAAATGGCAGCTGAATAGATTGACAGGCTTGGTCACGGAGCATGGTCCAATTGCATGGCTGAGTTGACTGTAAGTCAACAGCTTACCAGCCTAGCACGGTCCAATTGTAAATTTTGGTTTCGAGAAGTGGAGTCTATGTAGGGCTTTTTTTTTTAAAAAAAAAATTTTCTGATAGAGGAGAGGTAGAATTTAAAAAAGGGGAAGATGACGGGACTAGACCTGAGATTTAAGGAGCGAAGACAGGATTAGAGAAGGAATAGAAAGAGAGGTGAAATTTAAGAGGCGCGAACGGAATAGAAGGATTAGATCTAAAAAATTCGCAGAATTTTAACTTCAACCGTTAGACTAAGGCCCGTTTCAGTTATTAGACTAGGACCTCTTCGACCACAGGTGTCACGCCCCAAATTCGGGTCCCTGAACAGGATTTGCAACGTGGCACGCGTATCTATGAGACTTCACTCCCATAAATACAAGACATCATAGTCATAACTTACAAAATTTCACTAAAATTTAAAACTTACAAATAGTATTAAAATATAAACACTTCACTAAATTGCATCTTCACAATGCTTTACTCTAGCTTCCTAGAATTTAAACATTTACTTATTTACCTCTTTTACTTATCTTCTAAACGTACACGAATTGGCTTTCTTGATCTGCAAGAAAAATAAAGAGACATGGGTTGAGCGACGTACGCCCAGTATATAGTACTTACTCCCCTGTCGGATCATGTAGCTATACACATATTATATATATTTACAAATTTGATCACACCATATCACATGTATAAATCAATTAAAAACATTTGTCATCACATTTCAAATATTATATAAATATATTTCATTGAAGACGAGTTGCATGCACATAAGTGGCTTCCATCCGACGTGAAACTTAGTCCTGTAGGTTCTAGAAGTGACTCCAGCCGAATGTGGCATGAAAACACATATAACGTGACATGATCATATTTATTGAATATACTTGCAAATCATAAAACATATCAATCTAGAACTTGCAGGACTAAGTGCATGTAATTGTTTATGAGCTATGACATGATTTTACGTGTACTTGTTTATGAGCTATGATATTTATTTATTTATCTACTTATTTATTTAATTAATCATTTAACTTTTTTATATATTTATTCACGTTTGTAGAATTTGCCTGCATTAGATTGGGTTGGATTTGAATTTGGAGTTTGATCTAGAGTTAAACCCTAGTAGTTCTCAGTCAGCAGTTCTAGCCCTAGTAGTGCTGCTTTGTCTCTGTAGTCAACACGGCAATTTTTGATGTTTATCGGTGTAGTATTTAGTTTCTTTTCTAGTGCTTGAATTCTTATAGTTTTTTAGTTTTGCAGTCTTATGGATTTTTACATTGAAAGTAGGAAGCAAGATAATCTCATCAAATTCTATTGTCTTCTCTTAAATATTCATTGTCCATCGATTTTCTTTTACTGTAATTTCTTTTGCTTTTAATTTTCTTCTATGCCTGACAGTTGGTTCTCAAATTTTATCATATCTACTCGACCAAGAAACTACTTTTTCGTTGTTTCTGATTTGATTAGTTCTCTGCATTCCTGCTGAGGATTCATGTCTGAATAGATACCATATATGGCCTTCAATAGCCTGATGGATGATACACAACTTTGGAGAACAATATATTTTTGGGTCCTAGAAAGAGTTGTTAGGCATAGGAATTTTTTTCTTGCTAAATTACCAAAAAACAAAAAAAAAATAAAGGAATTGTTTCTTGATTTAAAAAAGAAGTGTTTCTTTTTTTCCTTGAGTTTTTTTTTTGGCATGTTTGGTGTTTGTTTAACATTTAGAACATTAGTTCAACTAAACGTTAGGAATCTACATGATATTTTGATTTTTATGTTGCTTGCAGTCAATAAACGGGATATGAATCTGCTGATTTACATTGCAGTCCCTCAATTCAAGATCTGGTCAAAGTCAAGAAGAAAAGAATAACAATACAACTAATGCTAAATAATGATTAGATGAAAATCTCAGTTTAATAGATAAAAACAGTCCTATTTCGACACATAATATGTGACGATTTTTAGAGTTCTCTCTGCCTACCTTTCATAAATAAGTTACTGACAGTTGGAGATAGGAAGGGCGTGGAGAGGGATGGAACGATAAAAAACAAAAAGAATACCATCAATTCAATTACAATGTTATGCTAATGTTTCACATAAATTTTTCTACAACCTTGTACTCAAAATGGATCAAATGTTGTGTGCATACCTATTTTACTTTGAGTGCATAGCTCCCTCCTCTAAAGGATCACAAGTTTTGTTGATGCTAGAAATTGGCTCGATGTAGTTTTACTTTTTTCTTGTTTGAGTTCAACCTGTGACAGGCAAGTCTTATTTCTTAGGGAAAGTTTCAAAAGTTAAGTTATTAAACTTTTTAGAGAGATAAAATTATGAGAATTAGCTTTCCAACCCTCTAAAAAAAAAATTTAGTATGTATAGAAAAGTTGACTTCATCCTCCTATCATGACCTCAGATAGACCTTGGACCTTAATGGATTTTTGTACACCTGGTGCCTCTCTCCCTTCTGAGCTGAAGTCAAACTTTACACCAGGGCTTGAATGTTTCGGTCTAGGCCCGATACTTGGGCCTAGTATTTGTCAATTCTACTGCTACATATCCAAAAGAAGGCTGTGTTTTCTTCTTCCTTCCTTGTATGTTCCTGGTTGGTGTAGGAACCTTAAAATCCAATTTAGTCAAGTCAACGGAATTGACGGTAGGAATAAATTCACAAACCTTTTGAATGTTTATGAGAATTTCATATAGCTCCCCTTTATGTTTTCAAAATTGCACTTATTTCTCTTATCTTGATGTTTGTTAAACAATTTATTACATCCCCATGGTAGAGAAATATCAGACAACATAAACCCATGAGTGCGACTTTTTTCTTTTATCTTCTTGCTTTACTTTTATTGTTCTTATTTCCCGGTTACCATTTACAAATTTGTCGTCCCGATTTTTTGCTTCATTTTTATGTTGCTATAATGAATAAGATAACGGTTACTTGTTGCATATGAAATCCATTTGCATGTCTCTTCTTCCTCTTTTTTTTTTTTTTTTATCAATCATCACTTTATCTATAGTATCCTGCATTATTCTGATCTAAGAGGGAGACCCAACCGAGTCTAAGGGATCGGTAGAGACTGAACCACCACCGAACCAGACAGGTATATTATGCGTCTATCTGAATTTTTTAAGAAACCACTTAATATGACAATTTGAACCCTTGCCTCCCACTCCACCAAACTTTTAATAGTTTAGTGGTGGCCACTAGTCCAAAGGCTGGTGATTATTCGTATGTCCCTTTCGGTATAACAAAGTTTGTACATCCTTCGGTATCATAAATACAAGAAATGGAAATTTTATAAATCCGAGAGGGACATGCTAAGAAATTAGGTGTCAAGTTTCACAAGAGGGCAATGCATGCCATTAAAAAATCTACTCCAAAATTATTTGCAAGATACGGTCAATTTGGTCGACTATCAACAATTTAAGAAACCATTAATAACAAATATTGACAGTTTAACAAGTAGTTAACACTGATTGCTTAAGCTGATAGTGATAACCACACAACTTATTGGACCGGGGCAAGACCAATGAAAGAGGTTAGAATGGACCCTGAAATTTAAAGTTGTGTTTTAGCATCGTATTCTAGTAGTATTTACCCTCATTTAGGCACCTAAAAACTTTTTAAACTACATTATGCTACATCAAATGTAAAAAAAAAAAAAAATGAAATATTGTATGGCTGAGTTGACTATAAGTCAACGGCTATCAGCCTAGCAATCTACTAAATAAATACCGACCCTTTCCCATGCTGGTAGAAGTTACCAGGAAAATGGCAGCTGAATAGATTGACCGGTTCGGTCACGGAGCATTGTCCAATTGTATGGCTGAGTTGACTATAAGTCAACGGCTTATCAGCCTAGCAATCTACTAAATAAATACCGACCTTTTCCCATGCTGGCAGAAGCTACCAGGAAATGGCAGCTGAATAGATTGACAGGCTTGGTCACGGAGCATGGTCCAATTGTATGGCTGAGTTGACTGTAAGTCAACCGCTTATCAGCCTAGCACGGTCCAACTGTAAATTTTGGTTTCGAGAAGTGGAGTCTATGTAGGACTTTTTTTTAAAAAAAATTTTTCTGATAGAGGAGAGGTAGAATTTAAAAACCGGGTAGGTGATGGGACTAGACGGGAGATTTAAAGAGCGAAGACAGGAACAGAGGAGGAATAGAAAGAGAAGTGAGATATAAGATGCGCGAAGGAAATAGAAGGATTAGAACTAAGAGGTTCTAATTCGCAGAATCTCAACTTCAACCATTAGATTAAGGCCCGCTTAAGACATTAGACTAAGACCTCTTCGACCACGGGTGTCACGCCTCCAATTTGAGTCTCTGAACTGGATTTGCAATGTGGCACGCCGTATCTACAAGACTTTACTCCCGTGAATGCAAAGTATCATAGTCATAACTTACAAAATTTCACTAAAATTTAAAACTTAAAGTACTAATGAAATACATACACTTCACTAAATTGCATCTACACAGTGCTTTACTCTAGCTTCCTAGAATTTAAACATTTACTTATTTACCTCTTTTACTCATCTTCTAAACGTACACGAATTGGCATTCTTGATTTGCAAGAAAAATAAAGAGACGGGGGTTGAGTGACGTACGCCCAGTAGATAGTACTTACTCCCCTGTCGGATCATGTAGCTATACACATATTATATACATTTGCAAATTTGATTACACCATATCACATGTATACATGAATTAAAAACATTTGTCATCACATTTCAAATATTATATAAATATATTTCATTGAAGGCGAGTTGCATGCACATAAGTGGCCTCCTTCCGACATGGCACTTAGTCCTGCAGGTTCTAGAAGTGGCTCAAGCCGAATGTGGCATGAAAACACATATAACATGACATGATCGTATTTATTGAATATACTTGCAAATCATAAAACATATCAATCATGTCATCTCATTTCATAAACATGGCTCATAAAGAAGTACATGTAATATCCGACTTCTGAATATTCAACCTAGAGATTGAATCTCTTTTAGGAGGGTGATTAAAAGGTTTCATGATTATCCCTTGATCACATAACATAATATAAGTCAATCGGTTAGACTTTATGCCGACTCTCATGACTAACATAATATAACATATTAGGACTATAACCCCTACTGTTTATTTCATGACCATTAGAGATTTTCGTAACATAAAATCATTTCACACGTCACATGTACATTTCTTTCGTTTCATAAAAATATGCCACTCATTTCATAAAATATTGCATAGCAAAATATTTCAAATATTTGTAATTTCATGCTTGCAAAACATTTGAAATAGGCATGCATAATCCATTTCTTTCGATATCAAAATAAAGCTCTTACTTGAAACATATTCATATTTAGTATTTTGAAAATACAGAGGGGTAAACACCACCTACCTCAATCTACTCGATTGAAGAGATTCTTAACGTGTTTGTGAACTCGCTCCAAACCTATAACCGTTGACATACACATCCTAATTAGTTCATATGTCTTGTTCTTAAAGTGCTTAATTCTATGTTAAATAACCCCCCAAAAATATGTTTGGATTGTGTCTAAACTGTACTCATATAGTTTCCCAAAATAAAAGATTTTTCGCTTTGAAATGTTTGCTAATTTAGAGAGTTTCCCATTTTCGAGCGTGTCCCCATTTTAGAAAGTCTCTTAATTTGATTGTTCTTAAAGTATATGTTATTTATTTATTTATCTACTTAATTAATTAATTAATTAATTAATTAACTTATTTATATTTATTTACGTTCATAGAAATGGCCTGCATTAGATTGGGTCGAATTTGAATTTGGAGTTTGATCTAGAGTTAAACCCACTAATGAAAAAGCTTTGTTTATTTTTATATTTGGATTAACAATTTTTACTTTTGTTATTAAAAGAGTTCTTGGATTCATTTAGGTCAAAAGGAACCTTTATAATAAGGTTGACTTTATTAAAAAAACATACTAGGTTTGATCAAATTATACTTATTATAATTGTGTCATTTTTAAAACAACTTATTTTCAGTTTAAGAAAAAATGTTATTTAATCTGCAACTGGTCCAACTCCAAAACTTTTGAGGCACAATGGAATTTTTTTTCCCAAACTCTAGTTTAAGTTTCCATGTCTGGATTCTATGTACTCCAGCCACGAAACATTATGGAATTATCAGGCTATGTCTCTAAATTCATACAAGAAAAGCTAGCGGTACTCCTCTGTATCTATTCCTTATCTTCTCGGGTTCTTAGTTCAAGCAAGTCCAAGTTTAATAGTAGCAGTATCGGATTTAATAAGGAGAGCCCAGTGACTTGCCAATTCCGAAATTTCAACAACTAAACCTATCAAAATTGATCAAACTTTTACTCTAATTCCATCAAAAAACTAACTCTCTCTCTTTCTGTTCTTTGACGTGAAAGGTGGAAAGTGATAAGAGTTCCAGAATTATAAATGTTACCGGACATTGTTTGAAAAGGAATTTTTCATCAAAAAAAAAAAAAATTCTTTATATTTTTCATGAACACATTTTTTAATCATCTTTTTATTTCACATATATCACATCACTCGCTCGATGACTTGTAGCATAACTGTTCCAATTTCCCACCGCTGAAGTTAACTTCCAATTTCCTTCTTTTTCTCCTATCATGTCTACGTGACAATCAGCATATATGGTGTCTGCCAAACGGAAAAAGAAAATAAAAAAAATAAAAAAGTAGAAATATGTTAGGGTGGTTAGTTATGTTATACAGATCGTGAGTTAAATATCCACTCCCACAATCCCTTGGTAGAACATTTAAGATAAAATCCCTGAGGAGATAAATGAAGTAGTCACACTACTAGTAAAATAATTAATAATATTAGTCGATTAAATATTTTTAAGCAGAGGGAAATATTGAAAATGTCGGGGTTTCACAACAGGACTATTATTTTGGTGTATACGTACAATATTTTGTTGTACATGTACAAGTTTGGAATGAATTTTGTTGGTCTAAATCAAATATTGCAAGAAGTATAATAATTTGTGTAACTTTATGGAAAATATTATAAGATGTACCAAAATTTCAATTAGATCATCTAGTCAACACTAAGACTTGAGGCGGCCTGACGGAGGGAGTCAACCCTCTTCTAGCGTCAAATAAATATGTTGCTCTACCTACAGAGATGTCTATTCATCCCTATGGCCAAATTGGTACTCAAATTCTTGACAATTGTAATATTATTTCAGGCTGGAAATGGCGACATGCTTCGGCCGGTCAATAATATCACCTTAGGGTCAAGGCTCTACCCTCAAAACAATCCTTATTGGGTTTCCCCTTCCCGCATATTTGCATTTGGTTTCTACGAGAAAGGTGATGGATTTGCAGTTGGCATATGGCCGCTGGCTGTTGGTCCTGAACGCATTGTTACATGGACTGCAAATAGAGATGATCCACCTATCTCTTCAAACGCCTATCTGGAGTTGACAGAGGAAGGTAAGCTTCTTGTTCGGACAACAGACACTGCCTCTGGATTCATCCCAATTGTTTACAACTTGCAAGCACCTGCAACTTCAGCTTCATTGCTTGATTCTGGGAACTTTGTTCTCTCTGATGGTGATAATGTCATATGGAATAGCTTTGACTATCCAACAGACACCATATTAGGGGGTCAAACACTTCTGTCGGGCGAGAGCCTAATCTCTAGTGTATCAGTGGCAGATAGATCAAGTGGAAGGTTTAAACTGGTTCTCCAGCACGATGGTAAACTGGCGGCGTATCCAGTGAGCGGTACAGGAGCGCCTGATGAGGCTTACTGGTCATACAACGCTGGACTTGAATTTCATGGTTTGTCTCTAGTTCTCACAGAAACAGGCCTTCTTTACTTGGATCCAACCTTTGATCTTAGTAATGACAGCATAGCGCAGGGCTTGAATGTTTCTGAAAGTAGCGAAACAATGATTTACCGAGCAACCCTTGATGCTGATGGCAATTTCAGGCTGTATGCGCACATATTAAGTAACTCAAGCATGATGACCCTATGGTCGGCATTGATGCCATTTGATCCCTGTAAAGTAAAAGGATTTTGTGGCCTTAACAGCTATTGCTCAGCTAATGCCAGCAAAGGCAACGCTACTTGCATCTGCTTTCCTGGCTTTATCTACCATGATCCGGATCCTGATAAGAAATTCCTGGGATGCTACAGAAACTTCAGTTATGAAAGAATATGTGGAATTAGGGAAGATGATTCTTTGTCCAACAAATATTACTTAATCCCGATAAAAAACATGGAAATCAGGGGCGATCCATATGTTAGTATTCCAATGGTTCAGGGGGACTGTTGCAAGTCTTGCATAAGTGATTGCAATTGCTGGGCTGTTCTACACGCAAGTGGTAATTGCAGCAAGTACAAGCCTCCTCTCCTGTATGCAGCCCAAGATCAGAACCATTCAGGGGTAGCTTTCATCAAGCAGAGTCACAACAGTTTCCAATCTGCAGAGCCAAAAGGTAAACACAGGAGGAGAATGGTTCAAATTCTTGCACCTCCATTTGGCTTCCTATCATTTATATTTACTCTGCTTGCAGTCTTGAGCTACTCAATGTACAGAAGGAGAGCTCTTAAATACCAGAAGCTCTTAAAAATGGAAAACTTCGGCCTAAATAAGGAGTTTACTCTTCGGTCATTCTCCTATAATGAGCTCGAGAAAGCTACAAATGGATTCAAAGAGGAGATAGGGTGCACTTCCTATGGGAAGATTTATGGAGGAATCATATCTCAAGGCGATAGAATTGTTGCTGTAAAGAGACTAGAAAAAGTTGACGACGAAGGAGAGAGGGAATTCATAGCTGAAATGGCTGCTATGGGGCGAATTCATCACAAGAATGTTGTTCAACTAGTGGGCTTCTGCTTGGAGGGTGCTAAAAAGCTCCTTGTATATGACTTTATGAAAACCAGATCGCTGGCAGAATGTCTCTCTGATGTCGAAAAAAGACCCTTTTGGAACCGAAGAATGAAACTTGCATTCGACATAGCTCAGGGGATTCTTTATTTACACCAGGAATGTGATACACATATCATCCACTGCAATATTAGGCCGGAAAATATACTAGTGGGTGACAATTGGACAGCTAAAATAGCTAATTTCAGTTCTGCAAAGCTTCTAATTCCATATCAAAAGCAAACTCTGGCCTTGGAGAGACAGGGAAGAGGATACTCGGCGCCAGAATGGCAGAAGAAAGCCTCTGCATCAGAGAAGGTAGATGTTTATAGCTATGGAGTTGTGCTGTTGGAAATAATTTGTTGCAACAGTACTGAGGAAATCAATGTTCAAAGCGCAGACAATAACTTTTCTACTAGGGTGTACGATTATTTTATGGCCAAACAATTGAGAAAGCTCACTGGGGATGAAGAGGTAGATATGGACTCACTGGAGAGAATGGTTAAGGTTGGATTGTGTTGCATTCATCATGATCCTGATCTGAGGCCATCCATGAAAAATGTGATTCTGATGTTAGAAGGTACCATTGATACACCAGCTCCCCTTTGTCCAATCTAGTGGTAGGTAGCTTGTATTGCAGACTAGACCAAGATTTTTTTTTTCCTTTTTCCTTATGTTTTTTTCAATGTCTTTACGCTTTTTTTTTTTTTTTTTGCCAACGTCTTTATGTAAAATTGCATATAATTTACCTTAGTAAAAGTTTCCTGTTATATGTGAATGTAAGCAAGTTGTAATAGTCCACCAAGTTTAAATTTATGAAGATTACTTGCTTTCATTATTAATTTAGCTTACGATAAGCTTCAAACAATTCCTTTTGGATTTGAGGGCACAAGGGGTTGGAATCCTCAGTTTTAAGTGCTGTTGGCTCCGAACTTCAGAAGTAGCAATTATATATTTCCACGACCAAACTTATTGAATGAATTATGGACGTAGGTTTCAAGTGGTTGCTGGTTGGGAGTTGGGACTATGACAGCAATAAATACTAAAAGGGCGTACAAATTTGAAGTGCTTTTAGGGGTATAGAAAAAAATTTCTTTGTTGTTGTTTTTTTTTCGTCTTTTCTCCCTCTGAAAATCTCATGTTTTGATATTTAAGTTTTAAAGTATTTATCTCTTAAAGATTTCTCCGGTACAATGTACATTCGATAGGTTTGAATGCATGATAAATAATCTAAATTTAAATTTAAAATCTAAAATTGTGCATTTGTCTTGTACATCCAATCAGAATAGTTTATACACTAGTAGCAAACTTCTTCTTCCTTTTTCTTTTTTTTTTTTTTATGTTGTGCCGTAGGACAAGTATCTCAAGCTGAAGGGATGGCTTACCCTAAAATTCAAACATTATTATCTATCCCTGATTTGTGTAAACTTTTGCACGTAAAATTTAAACTTTTTCGGACAACTAAACACTTAATAATCTTATTGAATCGTTTAAATAACTCGACAAAGTGGTCATTGCATTCCAAACTTACTTAGGCCCCATTTGAGGTTGCGGTGCTTTTGGTAAAAAAGTACTTTTAGGTGCTAAAGTTATTTTTACAGTATTTGGTGAATATCATTCCATAAAATTAGGAGTAGAGTTTTTAGTGTTAAAATACTTTTAGCAAATGCTCAAATTTGGTGCTTTTAGAGTAGTTTTTGTAATTAAAAAATAAAATATCAAATTTAATTGTGTTATCCTATATTATGAACCAAATAAAGAGATAAACACTTTAAAAAATTTTCAAATTAAACATTACTCAATACAATAAGTATTTATTGAATTTTGTCTCCAAACAATATATTTAAAAACACTCAAACAGTTAATAAGTACTTTTTATTAAAATTTTTATTGAGAAAGTACTTTTCAATAAGCTAATAACCTATTGAAATGAACCAAAAAGGTCATTAGATGGTCAACTTTATTTACGCAAAATATATATTTCTATATTTTAACAGGATAATGTTGAGTGAAAAAATATGTGCTTCTGCACACAATATCGTCTAGAATCAGACTCTTTGTTTAACTCAGCTCGAGTTGTTTAACAATGGACGGAACTACTTGTCTAGACGATACGCAGTATCTTTTAGTCCACACGCAATAAGATTTCCTAAGTATTCAAAAAGAGAAAATTTATACAGTGAATTGTTTTAAGTTGAAATTTTTGGTGATTCCTATACATATATAAAAAGCACTTTGAATAACACTGTTTACAAGTTTTCATCCGACTACTATATGAGTATTTCAGTAATTCCACGTGTTGTTCTTAAATTAGTTGTAAAAATTGTACAAGTATGCTATACTTTTATTAAAAAGAATTTTGGATGGCACTGTTTACAACTGTTCATCCGCCTCCCGCATGGGTATTTTAGTAATTCCACATGTTGTTCTTAAATTGGTTATAACAATTAGGGTTATTATCACTTTATCCCCTTAAACTATATCACTACTATCAATTTACCCCATAATGTTATCTTTTAGTCATTTCACCTCTATAAGTAATTCAACTCAATATGTTAAGAAATTTTGAACAAAAATACTCTTATATTTTATAGCATTATCACATTATTATTATCATTTTATCCCTTGAAATTATAGTGATGCAAACGTTGTAATTTCTAACATTATTTTCTAGGCATTTTATCTCATCGTTAATCTAACTAGTATGGTCAAAATTTTTAAATATATTTACCCTTTTTATATATAATTAAAAATAAAAAAGTTGAAATGATTATTCTTCCTTGTTTTTTCACTTTAAGAGATCCAAAAATATAAAAATAAAAGGGTTTTCTCAAATTTCTCAAATTATTGATTATTTAAATTTGTAACTTTAGCCTTTATATTCACCAATCATTAATAATCTTTAAGACTTTAAGCATAGACAACTAAGGCAATGCATACGGAGCCTGTAGTTGAATGGAGTTATTGTAGCCTTTTTTGTTTTATTTTTTAAATTGAAAATGGTTAATCCTGTTTTCATTATCAATTCCATATTCAATTCGAAAGTGAAATGAATTTGGTTATCTTCAATTTAGAATTAAAATAGATTTAAATATTTACAAATCAAATAACCGAATTGATCAAATTTGTATCGTTGCTCACCCTACATTTTGGTCCGATGACGGTTTAGTCGCATCCTATTCTAATGATTCAGTTGAATCTATCCTCTACTTTGTAGGTTAGTAGAAAAAAAAGGACAACAGCGTCCGGAAAATGGAGATAGAAGAGAGAAAAATGAAGAGCACAATATGACGGGATACTGGATGTGAAATTCTCTTTTTTGGGCACAATTCTCTCAGATAAATTAAAAAAAAAAACAAATACTGTCCAACTAATATGAAAGTTGTTTTACTTTTTCATGTCTAGTACTAGTCATATAGAAATCAAAAAACCAGTTGTATTCGTATTCTTAGTTGAAACTTAAAAAACACACAATTTGTCATTTTTTGGAGTGTTAATGTAAACCCTAAAATTGTGTTTTTTCAAAATTGTTTTTAAAGTGTTACTGTAGACTCCAAAAACAAAAATAATTTTCAAAAAAAGTGCTGTGTCAAACGGACTCCATTTCGTCAGAGACAACATGTTTGACTCGTTTAATTGCAAAACGACATTTCGTTTTCTCGTAGATAAGGAAACAACTTGACAATTCCGCTGCTGATAATATCCTTAAATTCATTGATCACTCGTTATTTGCCTAGATGGTGATGTTATCTTGTTGATATGTGAGAGGCGCAAGAACGATTGCTGAAGTTTCTTCTCTGCATAATTTAGAGTCCAAAATTGGGATCTGAAAAAAATGTATGGTATCGACAATAAATTATACATAGTTTGCGACGTGATGTGTGAAACTTGCAAAATAGGAATCCTTATCTATATATTTTGTATAAAATGATTAGCAATGATAAATATATATTGTACAATCTTTAGGAAGCTTTGTACGCGTCTCCCTTGAATGTGTGCCATGTCAACGTCCAACCAACAACATTTTGCTATAGATGTTCAATATTGTATCCTAGTGATATGTTGATCTAATCAATATCCAAATAATTTCTCCATAATAGCCATCAAAGAACAATCACTAATCTGAGTTGATGGCTTCTTTAACTGCAGTTTTCTGGATATTTTTCCTTGTTACTGTAACATCTGAAACTGCTGTAGCTCAGCCTGATGACTTGAATATGATACCGTTGGGTTCTTCACTTTTTCCTGTTACTCAGCCCACAGCTTGGTACTCTCGTTCTAAAAGATTTGCGTTCGGATTCTTCCAAACTGGAGAAGGTTACAAAGTCGAAATTCGGATTGTTGGCAGTGGAAATGGTATCACAGTTTGGACGTTCAACCGAGATGAACCGGCAGTATCTTCAAATGCAACACTTGATTTTGTCAACGGCAAGCTTCAGCTGAAACATGGTAATCAATATCAAACTATTGCTGATCATCCTTCAAAATCTGCCCTGTCTGCTTGCTTGCTTGACTCCGGAAACTTTGTGCTGTACGATGAAAATCATGCCTTACTATGGCAGAGTTTTGAGTTTCCTACCGACACAATTTTAGGTGGCCAGATACTTTACAGTGGGAAAGAACTCATCTCTAGCCTTTCTCAAGATGACCAATCGTCTGGCCTATTCCATCTGAAAATGGAGTATTCTGGAAATCTTGTTGCTTATCGTGTAGATGTCACTTCAGAGACCTATTGGGGCCCGTTTAATGTGAGCTACAGCAATAATAGTCAGCTGATTCTTGATAATTTTACCGGAACATTGTCTCTGATTGAACCCTCTGATTCTTCTCTCGTGCAAGTATTGACTTCAGCAATTTCACGGATCAGGGGAAATATTTACCGGGCAACACTTGGTTATGATGGAAACTTTAGATTGTATACTCACAGCTTTGATGCAGTGACATTACAATTTAAGATGAGGACAGAATGGGAAGCTATTGATGATCTCTGCGACATAAAGGGCATCTGTGGCTTTAACAGCTATTGCACTAGTAAAGATATGGAGTGGAATTGCAGTTGTATACCAGGGTTCAACTTCATCAGGGACCTCAGCAGCCTGTCCATTAATATCTACGGCTGTGAGAAGAATTTCACCGGTGGAATGTGCATTAATGGCAAGGAAGATGCAGCACGTAACAGCATGACTCCTGTGAGCATATTAGGGGAAGATCGACCTTATTTTCAAGAGTATCAGGGCAACCAAGATGATTGCATGAAGTCGTGTTCAGAGGACTGTGATTGTGATGCAGCTACATATTCCGACTTGCATTGTTCTAGATACAGGCTTCCTCTCATGTATCTCAGGAATGCTACTTTTACATTATCTATTGCTTTTATCAAATCACCAAATCCTCAAAATGATCATCTAAAGAAGGAGGTGTCTTGGTTAACATTTTTTGCAATGAGTCTAAGCTTTGTTACATATTCATCCGTTGTACTCGCATGTTTTGGTATCTTCATGTTTAAGTTCCATGTTCTAAAGTACAAGAAGCTGCTGCTTCAGACCAGAACAACTGGCTTAATCAAAGAATTCACGCTTCAAACGTACACCTATAATGAGCTAAAGAAGGCGACAAAGGGATTCAGGCAAGAATTAGGCAAAGGAGCATTTGGTGCAGTTCACAGGGGGAGTTTTGATAAAGGCAAAAGTTTTGTTGCAGTGAAAAGATTAGAGAAGGTAGTGGAAGAAGGTGAAAGAGAGTTCCGAGCTGAAATGAGGGCAATAGGCAGGACTCGTCACAGAAATTTGGTTCAATTGCTCGGATACTGTATTGAAGGACCGAAAAGACTCTTAGTTTATGAGCTTATGGTCAATGGTTCCCTTGCAGATCTACTCTTTAAAGGAAGATTGCATCCTAACTGGAATGACAGAGTTCAGATTGCCTTAGATATTGCTAGAGGTATTCTATACCTCCATGAAGGATGTGAGGCTCCAATAATTCATTGTGACATAAAACCTCAGAACATCTTACTTGACCAATTCTGGACTGCGAAAATCTCAGATTTTGGCTTGGCCAAATTATTGATGCCAGATCAAACAAGAACCGACACTGGTGCCAGGGGAACAAGAGGGTACATGGCACCAGAATGGAATAAAAACATCCCCATATCTGTGAAGGTTGATGTTTACAGTTTTGGGATAGTTTTGCTGGAAATCATCTGCTGCAGAAGAAACCTTCAAGTCAATTTGGCGATACCAGAAGCAACTCTGCTTTCAGGATGGGCTTATCAGTGCTTTGCAGCCAAGGAGTTGGACAAACTTGTTAGTTGGGAAGAGGTGGACAAGACGGCCTTCGAGAGAGTGCTTAAAGTGGCATTGTGGTGCATCCAGGATGAGCCGGCTCTTCGCTTCCCAATGAAGATTGTGCTGCGGATGCTGGAAGGGCTCGTGGATGTTCCCATTCCACCATGTCCATCCGATGAGTAAACTCCTCCAAACATAAAATATTTCTGCTTAACGTAAAGATTGGAGGTTATTGCTCAGCTGTTCTTGTAAAATTGTCCCGCTTTGCTATAGTAGTTACTTCTTTAAAGTGTGAAGCAAACTGATTATTTTCTCTTTCTTTTTTTACAAAAGAATAAAGAGTTTTGTTTAGAGTTCTTCATTTTGTGTTATATTTTATGTCTTTTTTTCCTTTCAAGGAGTGGTCTGAAATCTTGCGAGTTTGAACTTAATTTGTCATGTGCGGAGTATAGTATTAAATTTTGAGTCTTAAAGGATCTGCCGTACGCTTAAATCTTTCACACAAAAAATATTGCAACAGAAAACATGCTAATATAGCTAGTAATCTTAGAGTTCTTCATTTTGTGTTTTATGTCATATCCTATGTTTCTGTCAAGGAGTGGTCCGAGATCCCGTGAGGAAGAGTTGATAATGTCATGTTTGGGGCATGAACTTTAGAGAGTTTTAACTTTTTATTATAGAGAGTTTACTTTTAAATCTTATTTTTAAGGGCTAAATACACTTTACCCTTCTGTGATTTAGCGTATTTTCACATAATCTCTATGATTTTAAAAACTATATATAACCCTCTCACGATTTGAATTAAAGTATCAAAATGACGAAATTTGCATTTCACAACGAAATCAACTAAAATATCAAAAATATCTCTATATAAAGTTACAAATTATTCATTAACTACATGGGGTTATATATATTTTTTGAAAACTATAAAAGGGTTATATGGTAAAACATTAAACCATAAGAGGGTTATATAATAAAATATAAAATTATACGGGATTAAAGTGTTGTCACTGTTGGGCTTGGGTTTTATCCCACCAACACTTCAATTATTTTACTTTTTAAATAAGGATAATTTCGACATTTGCATGAGTTCCATTACAAATGATCATTGCTGTCACTTTGACATTTTAATATAAACTATGATGATGTTATATATAATTTTTGAAACTATAAGGGAATTATGTGCAAAATCGCTAAGCCACATAGGGGTAAAGTGTATTTTGCAATATTTTTAAGGATGTGGTATATCTTAAATTTTAGGGTAAAATACACTTTACCCCCATCTAGTTTAGCATTTTTTCATATAACTCTCTTGTGGTTTGAAAAACTATATATAATCTTCTCATAATTTGGACGAAAGTATCAAAGTCAGGGAATTTGCATTTTATAATGGAGTCAACTAAAATGTCAAAAGTATCCCTTTGTGAAGTTGAAAATTATTAATTAACCATAAGAGAGTTATGTATATATTTTGAAAACCATAATGGGGTTATGTGGCAAATTATTAAACTATAAGGGGGTTACGTAATAAAATATAAAACCATAAAGGGAGTTTATATATTTTGATCATTTCAACCATTTTAGTTTTTCAACAAGAATATTCTTGATATTTTCTTGGGTTTCGTTACGGAGGATCATTTCCGTCATATTGGTATTTTAGTTTAAATTATGAAGGGATTATGTATAATTTTTAAAACTATAGGAGGGACTATATAAAAAAATCGCTAAACTACAAAGGGTAAAGTGTATTTTACCCTAAATCTTCCACAGAAAAAAAATTTGCTTTCCAATAGTTTAGGCCACAAATGCCCTACCTTATGCATGACAAAGACTCTAGTAAGCAAGTCAATGAACATGGAAACGCCTAGTTGGTTTTGTTGTTAATGACAGATTTCTTCTTTTATAAATAGGTTGTGCGTTTGAATTTCACTATTGATACAAAGGATTGTGTTGGTGATCGATTTGTAAGAATTCATATCAATGATTTATGGTTCCGAGGATATGTGATTTGTAAGAATCTCTACTAGCGATTTATGATATTGAGAATATGCAATCTGTAAGAACCCTATAAGTGGTTTCTAGGGTATACCCTACCTATGGTGGTGATCGGAGATCAGCCCACCCAAACTATATTCTGCCAAAAAAAAAAGGAATATGGAAACCAATGGCACTGGTTGTCCTACAGATGCGCCACATTAACTGCGAGATGCGACTTCTTGACCGGAGATTTTGTGCTCTCAACTTTCCAATGACACTGTTTGCAATAATGCATGGTGTAGGGCCTCTAGGCAATACCTTGACTTTTGGACCAAGTACACATGCAGCCTTAGAAGGTACCTTGAATTTGCAATACAATTGACAATTTTCAAGTCACGTGTTTGACAATTAAGTAAGACGCGTAAGAAACATTTGCCGTAATGACTTGCCTAATGGTGGTAATAAATGATAAATGATATGGATGATGCAAAACAGCAATGTTGCTAATAAATATTCCAAAGGATGCACAAATGGGCAGTTGGTCAGGTCTGTCAGTCTGTGTCATTTCCTATCCCTATTTAGCGGCCCCTTTGAGGCTAAAATCCCTTGTCTAATGTTGGGAATGGAGTAGTGGAAAAAAACTAAGAAGTCATCTTTTTTTCTTATTTTTTTCTTTTCAAAAAGGGTACTTTCCTTATAATTATTTGGTCTGGAACATCTTACGTGATTCATCAAGATTACTCAAAAGAGTTGTCATCCTCGTAAACATGCAAGCCAATTGAACAACATCTTTGTAAACATGCAAACCAAATGAGCAAACCAATGTTTTAAAACCCGGACCGTCAATTGAACCGGTGAGGTGAAAGGGTCGAGATTCAACCGGTCGGACCGATTCAACCTCGGTTCAATGATTTTTACAAAAAATAATTTATATAAATATATATATGCACAAAATAAGACATGCAATGGACTAATTTAAAACTTTATATGATGAAAAGTTCACTATTTTTGAATAATTTGGATTTTCAAAAATAAATTTTTTAAATTATAAGTTAAAACAAATAAATTTCATCTCAATTTTAATTATATCTACCAAAAAAATCTCAAATCCAACCCAAAAATATCACAATATTTTGAAATTATACAAAATTCACGTCTATGAGAATTTGACATTGTGAACTTAAATTTTAATTTACATATTTGAGATTTAAATATTGTAATTTAAAAAAGAAAGTTTGGAGTTCGAAAGAAGTCAAGAGAATTGAAAATAAAAATGCAAACTTGATAAGAAACAAAAAATGAGATAAAAGTGAGTGATTGTGGTATTAAATAATTTGAGTTAAAGAAAAGTAATTCTTTTTAAACTTTTTTCAATTTAATGGACAAAAACAAAATTAAAAGATAGAAGAAAACATCAATAAATTAAAACTAAAGAGGTTTGATTAAAAAAGGGAGTGACAAAAGAAAAGATGAGAGAGAAAGAGAGAGTTGAAAATTAAAAAGAAAGAGTCATGAGAGAATGAGATTTTATAAGAAAAATGGATAAATGAAATATAGATGTTTGTTTTATACAAATAAATTATCAAAAAAAGCAAATAAGATGTGATGGTGTAATGGTTATTACATTGGTCTTCTATTGTAAAGGTCTTGAGTTCAAATCTTGATAGAAGCATTTTGCAAAAAAAAAAAAAAAGGAAAACTTGAAAACCGGTTCTTCAATACGATTCAACGGGTTTCACGGTTTTTACCGGGTTTGACCGGTTTTCTGGCAAAGTCAACCTAAGCATGGAACCGGACCGATGCCATGGCTGGTTCGCGGTTTGACCGGTCGAACCAGCCGGTCCGGTCCAATTTTCAAAACACTGGAGCAAACTTTTCAGCAAGGAAAAAGACATGGTAAATCTTTTATACACTGACAGTGTATGTACTAACGAATTTAGATGCATGTCATATATACAAAATTAGATATTTAAATTTAAATAATGTGGCATTTATTCAATTTCATCATTGTATACATTAACAGTGTAGGAAAAATTAATCCAAAAAGATATTTGCCATACAATTTTCCATGTTTGATAATAAAGATGATTAGCTTGATGAAGGGTGTTGAAGGATATGGAGAAAAGAAAATTACAAGTGAGTTTGGAAGAAGAAAAATACTTGGGAATTTTTTTTTTGGAAAAAAAACCGTATATCTTTTGCTAAACAAATCATAAAGTGGAAAGTCTGGGGAAATACCATAAGAAACCTTGGATGTATAGAATAAACTAAGCAATATGGAACTTCTATACGTAATATCCAGGAAATTGCTGTCATTCTGCTATTTTTGTACAATTCCATCCAAGCTCACAATTTGAGCCCACAACGTAGTCCACACACAAATTTTGAATGCAAACATAAACTATAAATTATGGTATTATTCAGCTGTACTCCCTTAATTCCAATTGTATTTATTTCTTTTATTTTTTGGGTCGATTACTTCTTAACTTCTTAGGAAATTCGTCTGCTGATATATAGTTTTCGATTTTGCAAAACTAGAATTCATGGGCGGCGTGAAGGAGGTATAATAATGATTGAGGATGCTGGAGGTGGCAATGGTGATTATCATCCGGATTATCCAGACAAATTAACTAAGTATTTCTGGTTTGCAGCTTTGTCAGCATCATTAGGTGGTTTAATCTTTGGTTACCATATTGCAATTTCGAGTAAGCTTTTATTGTTTTGTAGAGGTTATACAATCCTTAACAACGTACAAGAGCTAATCAACTTCTATGGTGATGGTAATTATACTTTTGACATGAACATAATTAACTCAACATTACATGCATGCATATTTTGTGGACCTTTAATTCTATTCAAGGCAAATTACACTTTACATCCTGTAGTTTAGTGATTGTTTACATTACTCCCCTATGGTTTCAAAAACTGTACATAAGCCCCTTCATTATTTAGATTGAAGTGTCAATATGCCGAAATTTGTAATCCATAATGGAATCAACTAAAATGTAAAAAATATCCCTATGTAAAGTTGAAAATTATTTATTAATCATTGGGGGGTTATGTATATATATTGAAAATCATAAAGGGATTATATGGTAAAATATAAAGTTATGTGGGGTTAGAGTGTCATACTTATTATGTTTATATATTTTGGTCATTTCAATCATTTTAGTCAAGGGTAATTTTAATATTTTTATAGGTTTCATTACAGATGATCATTTTCGTCACATTAACACTTTAATCTAAATTATGAGGGGGTTATATATAATTTTTAAAACTATAGGGGGTTATGTAAAAATTAACTATTCTACAGGGGGTAAAGTGTAATTTGTCCTTCTATTTATGGTAGAATAATGATTAATGGTAGGAAACAGGGCTTTGGATATAAATAGATGGAGATGAGCGGGTACAATTGCGTAGATTGGTACAAGTATTACAAGCTTGGTAGTGTAATTATGACAAAATTTGTTCTACACAAAACCAGGTTCATGAGTATATTAAAAAATATCGTAAAAGTTAGACAATTTGAGACAAAATTCAGCTGAACCTTTCCCTATTTCATTCCAAGGCCATGTAAAAGTAGAGAACACGAAATTGGATTGATGCTAGGATACTCATCCTATTAAGCTAATATAAAACTTCGAAATTTTCTTTTCCCTTTGTTGGATTTTTGGCAATCAAAAGAGTTGTCAATTACTCACTCGAATGAGTTCTATTTCTACAGGTGGCTTAACTCATACCAAGTTTATTGAAAGAATTCTTCTGTTCTTCTGCATGTCGGAAGGGGGAGCTGGATCATTCGGCAAACCTAGACTGCAATTCCAACTCGTGGCTAATTATAGCCGATACCCACAAGTTCTTCAACCTCTAAACCTAACCTGCTTGCATCTAAGCGAGTACCTGACCTTTCTCTAATTTGGTCAAAAAATGCACATTGAGTACCCTAATTTGAGGAGTGTTTGAGACAAGGTTCGCCGGTTAGCCGGTGAACGTTTTTTTTGTTTTTTTTTTGTTTTGCCAACCACTAGCAGGTGGTGGAGAGAAAAAGGAGAAAAAAAAAAGGGAATTATGGATTAAGATCTTATTTTGTCATTTAGAAATTATTATAAAGAATAAATTTTTGAGGAACATTGACGAGGTAAGCACTAAATATCAAAATCAACCCAAGTTAAATGAACTTTTCTTGTTTAACTATGTATCAAATAGTTCCTATACGTACAACTACCATGCAAACGCATGTGTTGCATTCTCTGGTCTACACTTGTATTCTCTGGGCTATACTAAACTAGCTTTGCAACCATTTATTTGTCCCCAACCAATTCGAATTAAGACTGATCTTATAATATTTTTGGTGTAAGGAACCCCTTTATATTGGTGCCACAAGAAACTAAAATGTAAGACGAATAGCATATTTTGGTCTATGTATCACCAATCGAAAGGTACTTTGATTGGGAGAGTTCCTTCATATAGGCTAAATAAATCACGGAACTTCACAACAAATTCATAGGATTACGCAGATACAAATTTGCAGTCTATATCATTCAAGCACAAATGTTGTTTATTATACTCCAGTTATTTGTATTCAGAGTCACATAAGTGGCCTCGTGGCTCTGAATCATTCTTGTAGTATTTGGCTAAACAACACGTCAGTAACAATATAAACGCTCTAAAGTCCGATAATGAATCCATAAATTTAAAGCTTATTTTTCTTTTCTTGGTTTTAGTCTCAGGCTTTAAGCCCCTAATTGGATTTTAGGTTCTAGGCCCATAAATTTGATTTGGGCTGCAAGGCCCAGAATTGGATTTTGTTAAGTTCAACTTGCAAATGGTCTCTATTTTTGTGCCCCCAGTACTCGTACACTTGTTAGCATGATTTGAACTATTTATCCCAAAAAAAAAAAAAAAAAAAAGAGTAAACTAAGAAAGATTTGAAAACTCAATCAACAAATTCTGGAATAGGTTTAGATCACCCGAAACTCTGCCATAATTTATTTCATGGACATATCAAGGGACATTGTTGATTTCCTTGGCTTAATTAACCTAGCTGCCAACTCCAATCAAGAATTCATGGTTCTAAAAAAAAAAAGAATTCATGGTTCTAAAGCCACTGCAACTTACCTACTAGATTCCTTGGTGTTCCAATCAAGAATTTGGGACATATAGATTAAAATATCTTACTCTCAAGATGTCATTTACTAAAGATTAGCTGCATTTGTAGCTTTTGACACGTTTCATTTTGTGCTGTAGATTTGTGAGAAATTGATCATTATGACAACTTGCTATCTTTTAAATGGATTTAGTTTTCGTTTTTCATCAGTCTTTTGATATGTGCACACACTAACAAATTAATTTTAGCCAAGTGTTATGATAATAGCTATAGTCACTGTCATACAAATTTGCAATATTGAGTTCAAATTGCTCATATTTTTTAAGTTAAACTATTTCTTCTTATCTCGAAATTGGAGGTTTTTTTTCATGGAAAAATATGGAAGCATGGTAAACCAATCTGCCATGTTGCTCCTTTAATTAGCCATAATATGCGAGGGCAAGTAGTTATTGTTTCACCCTAATAGCTTGAATGTGTTTTCCTTCGATTTTGAGCAAGGTATTTTCTCTGATTTTCTTGTGGTATTAAAATGAACTAAAGCATGCTTCTCTATGTATAAAATATAACACAATCACATGAGCTAAATTCCTGGAATTGTCACAAAATACGAATTGTTTCTGTACCTGCTTAAATTGATCAATATCAGGAGAAAGGAGTCTCAACCAGCATGGAATTTTTGTTCAATCATTTAATTAAAAACCCAACTAATGAAAAAAAAAAGGAAGAAAATTGCAAGAAGATTATGAAACTTATTTGCATAGCTAGGTAAGCAAACTAGAAAATTATGGCTACCTATTCCAAAGTTTAGAAGGAAGGCTACCTATTCCAGAGTTAGGGCAAGTCAGGGAGTTTTTTTTTTTTTTTTTTTTTTTTTTTAGCGGCTTATAATAGTAGTTCTTTCTGATTGCTTTACGTTAATGACATTCAACAGTTATATGGCTTAAGAATATATTGTGACCTACGCAATTTGAATCTGTTGAGAAACTTATACAGACGGTAAAAAATTACACTTTATTTATACCTTATTTACACACACTGATTTGCTTGCATCATCAATATATTTTCCAATCACCTTTTTATCTCACATACATCATATCAAAAAAAGTACTACTGTACTTTTTCTACAAAACTATCTCAAATAATTTACAACCCAAACACTATCTACTTTAGATTATCTTAGCTATCAAAAGGAACATTTATCACCATAGATAAAAGTTGTTATAAATGACTATCTTTTGCTTTTTATGAATTTTCATGTATTCTAACACTTTTATGATTGTTACCCTTATAACTCTATCCTCTATAAATAATTAAAATTGCTATTGTTTTGCCTTGGAGCATTTGTGTTGAATAAAAACTTATTTACCATATTCACTTATTTCTTATACAAATTGATGAAAGACGTACATCTTGTAAATTTTGACAAAATAAGATAGATAAATATCCCTATAAATATAAACTGTAATTCCATCATCCATGTTTAGAGTTTGCATCAGCAGAATATTGAATTGGCACATTTTCTGTCTCTCGTCTATTTGATAAACAATCACCTCATACACTTGTGTCCTGTGATTTTAGGTATTATCATGCTATCTAATTTCTATCGCTTTGATGTTTAACAACTTATATAGTACGTACATCTTGCAATTTATATTTTAAATTGTCTTCAATGCATGGTTTGTTTAAATATTTCAATTATTGTGCAAAGTATTTTCAAAGTAAGAAATTGTCTTGGTATATGCAAATAGATGACTGCTACGTACTCAGAAACACAAAAAAAAAAAAAAAAAAAATTTTTTTGGGCTGCTCAACAAAATGGACTAGGTAGACTATTAATATGACCATACTCCTCTATGATATACGGTCTATCCAGTCTACAGAGTATTTATTATCAAAATAATTAAAAAAGTATATAGATAGATTGAATAGGGAATGTTAATTAGTACAACAATACCTACATTACATATTCTTGTGATAGAATCAGATTTTATGATATTAGAGAGAAAGAAAACAATTACGATTATGAAAGATATAAAAAAATGCCAACTTTGCCGAAAAAGAGAAAAGTGATCGCTAGAAAAGAACATAGACAACAGAGATAATTAAACTACAATTTGTTGAATTCTAATTACTTTAATTCCAAATATATCAATTTTAAGGGATAATTCAAGAAACCTCCCCTGAGGTTTCTTATTTTCACTTAGCTCCCCTAAAGTTTCAAAATTACACCTACCTCTCTTGCCCATTTAAAATGACAATACTAACCTTAATATTCTAATAAAACTCCCTTGTTGCCATGTTTATACAAAGGATGGATTTTATAATTTTTTTCTTTTTTTTATTCATTTCTCTCACATTTCATTAGAAGTATAGAAGGACTATTAATGTTGTCCCTAATATCTATCCAGATCAAATGTTAAACTAGTAATATTTTTTTAATAACTTTTAATATCATCCAATTATTTTGTAGCTCTTTTTTGTATCAAAATCAAAGATAAATCAACAATAATTAAAAACATGGCCCAAAATTACTACCAAACTATGGTAATTCCATTAGTAAACTAGTCCATAAACTTTTATTAAAAAATAGTCCATTAACTTTAAGAAAAACAAGAAAACACTTTTTTCTCCATCTTAAAAAGAATCTATATCTCCAATAAAGTACAATGAAAAATATCCTATTATAGCAAATGATTTATTATTATAGTTGATTATCACATAACAAATATTGACATGAAAAACTTGACACTCTTTTTTTTTTAGGGTAAAGTACATAAAACCCCCCTGTGGTTAAGGAAATTGACACGAAACCTCCTCATTGTTTAGAAACTCCCACTTAACCCCCCTGTGCTTTGGACTTGTTTGGCTTTTACCTGCTAACCGGCTGGGGAGCTAGCGAGTGATATTTACGCGACTTAATGGTAACTTGTGTCTAGCAGAAACTCATTTCATTCCAATTTTGTCCTCCATGTCTCTTCCAAGCTTGCACCCACCATAGTTGTAGATCTGCAAATGAAAAATTTCGACAGAGATGCAAAACGAAGACCCAACCTCTATTCAATTGGATTCCAGGTCAGCCTAACCCTTCTTCAATGGGAAAGCAATAGAGCCTTTCATACCTAATTTCGAAAGAGAATGAAAGAAAGGGCTATAGCTTCGTTCCAATTACCAGGATTGCTAGGCGGGAAGCAAGCAATGGTTCATAGTAGTCCTAGGTTGGGCACTGATTCTTGAGTGACTCGCAATTCATAGAGAAAAGGGAGCATCTCCAGCTCACTCCGAACTCAGATTCATGGGCACTACTTGCTACCAATCTGAACTACCTAACATACGCTCTTAATCCCTGGCTTGCTCAATCCCCAAAGGCAGTTCTCAAGGGCCACAAATCTACCTTTTTGATCCACTTCGCCCATCTTTCTATCGCATAGCTGCATAGTTAGCCTTTCCATCCACAATGGCATCTCTTCTGGGTTTAGTTGGTTAGCAATTGAGGAAGTCGCCAGACTGATTCGACTCCTTTTGAAAAGGTTTCAGCCAGATCTAGGCCTAATCAAACAGGCAATCAAAGCCTTGAAAAACAAAAAAACTACAGAATGTGTAAGCAAGAGAAGGGAGCAAGCAAAGCAACAAACAGATCAGAAAAAGCGCCTGCGGCTTCTGAGCCAATCCCTGAGATTCTGTACCCAGAACGGAAAAGACGAAGCTTTAGCTTACTTTGGCATTGATCTACGCGCCCTGAATTAGGGCTGTTTACACTGGTAAGGATTTTCTTTGGGCTTTCGTTCGTTGTTGCTGGTCCCGGGAACGATCTAGAGAATCAGGCGAGAAGCAGACGGTGTGCATTGAAGATGGGTTTTTCCTCAGGAACAGGAAGAAGGAATGCCTACTTTGGAGTTGGTGCTGCTTTTGTGGACAACGCTTGCTAGCGAAGAATGTTTTGGGATGCGGAATGCTGCTCCAGCGAATGCGAAGAACAAAGAGATCCTGCCGCTAGGAAAGGAAGGGACGATGCTCAGCCCATGATGGAGGGAAGCCTATTCAAGATGCAATTTCTCAAATTGACTCATTGCATCTGTAACTTTTCACATATTATATATGAGGGTATTTTTGGTATTTCATATTATTACCGGCTCCCCAGCCGGTTAGCAGGTAAAAGCCAAACAAGTCCAAAGCACAGGGGGGTTAAGTGGGATTTTCTAAATAATGAGGAAGTTTCGTGTCAATTTCCTTAACCACAGGGAGGTTTTATGTACTTTACCCTTTTTTTTATATATAATTGTGCCAAATTACTTTGCAATTGTTTGGAAGAACAAATTAAACTTTATAACATAAGGGTATTTTAGGATATTCATTAAATATTTGGCCCTATTTTAAGGTTTGGTTACCAAAGTGTCAAATCAAGGAAGGTAAGTATAATTTTTAAAACATCAAAGGAACTAAGTGAAATAATTAGAAACCTCAGGGAAGGTTTATGAAATTATCCCCAATTTTAATCTACTATTTGTCATACACGTACAGATACCTTCCTAGTGTGGTATAAAAGCGTGAAATGTTATAAGTCATTGATACGTTATACTTGTCACCTAATAACAAATATTCATAAAAAATATATACAACAGTCTTAAAAAATAATATATAATAGAAAATTACATTATATAGCAGAAAATTCATTAAAAAAATCTCATTTTTTCTGTATTTTGATTTTTTGAGTTTATTAAATTTTATGTATTACTTAGTTAATAGTTGTTGGATTTTAAGGATACAAAAAAGAATTAAAATACAATATTTTTGAAGGAAATATAGTAATATAATAAAAAGTGAAATAGGCAGTGACATAAGGAGTAGGACAGAAAATCTGTTATGGGTTACAACCCAGGACTTTGAAGTCTTGAGGCCTCAACCTAAGAAAACTTGTAAAAGAAAAAGAAGATTTCAAAATGAAGATTGTAAATCACTTCACTTTCTGTTCTATTTCCGGAACTTGAAAATTTCAACATCTTCTGATTGAGAAAACTAAACCTCAATCTATTAATGGGGTTGAGCACCAGTACAAATTCACTTGATTACCTCAATCATGATGATTGAATGGCTGTTATTGAATTGAGCCTTGATTTCAGTAGTGCACAAACTCTGAGTAATTATATCTTTAGAGGCCTAATTATTCTGCTACATTAGTTGATGAAGCAACCGTGATGGTTATGAAGAACAAACTTGAGTTCCATCAATTTCGTTTTTCTTTGTATTTTATGGATGCTAAATTAAAGGCTTAATTTGATTAGCTATACGGTTTAAGACCCGTGGAGGGTTCTTCTCTTAGTGCCTTCTGTTGATTCCACGTAATATATAAGCAACTTTGTGGACTTGAGACTCATATCATAGGAAAAACCAACTGCATGAAATAATATTATCAGAAGGCCCCTGATTAATACCAATGATTCTGCTACTAAATGGTTGAAATTTGATAATCCATTAAACCTGCTACACCATAAAATCAAAAAAATTATGTTTTACATAATATTGCTGAGATATAATATAAAGTTTATAAACGTATACATCTGATGTTTCACCTTGGAACATAAACTGGTGGGATGGTCCCCCAATCCAGGAAAATCAAGTTTTGATGGAATTGACTCTAAGTCAACGGTCATTAGGTATGTTGATCTTCTAGCATTTTGCATTTTCCGAGCTTGCAGAAACTACACGGAAAAAAGAACAGAAAGAACTTTCTGATGAAGTATGAACAAGTCAAAATCAATTAAAGTAGAGCTTTCTAACTAATCTTCCTGTTAAATAGAAAATGTATATGTGTTACTGAAACAAATTAGATACCTCTTCATTTCTCTCCCTCATGGCTAACTTGATACTCAAATTCTTGACACTTCTGATTTTGATTTATGCTGGAACTGGATACTTTGAGCCAGTACAGGGCAACAACATCACCTTAGGTTCTAAGCTCTTCCCTCAAAATACTTCTTCATGGCTTTCACCTTCAGGCACTTTTGCATTTGGTTTCTACAAGAAAGCTGATGGATTCGCAGTGAGCATATGGCTGCAGACTAAAACTCCTGAACCAATCGTTACATGGACAGCAAATAGAGATGATCCACCGATCCCTTCAGACGCCTATCTTGAGTTGAGCAGGGAAGGCAGGCTTCTCCTTTGGACCAAACAAAGTGTAGGAGATATTCTTTATAATCTAACAAAGCCTGCAACTTCAGTTTCTTTGCTTGATTCAGGTAATCTTGTATTCTACAATGGAAGTAATGTTCTGTGGGAAAGTTTTGATTATCCAACAGATACCATATTAGGAGGACAGGTTGTGCCACTGGGATATACCTTTTTCTCCAGTGCATCAGCAGCTGATCAGTCAAGGGGAAGGTTCATACTTGTGTTCCAGGTTGATGGAAATCTTGTTGCCTACCCGGTAAACGTTACTACGGCACCTGCTTATTCTTATTGGTCTACTGGAACTTCCGGATGGACTAATGGCGGTGAACAACTGGTTCTTACTGAAAGAGGTCATCTATACTTGAATTTAACGTCAAGAATTAATGACAGTGTGCATACTATAGCACAAAGCTCACATAATCAAAGCCAGCAGAAGACTGTATACAGGGCAACTTTTGATATTGATGGCAATTTTAGGCTGTATTTGCACAACTTTGAAAGCAGTGGTAATTCGACCATGAGAAAACTGTGGTCTGCGTTACCGAATCACTGTGAGGTAAGAGGTTACTGTGGTGTTAACGCCTATTGCTCCTTTGATGCCACCACAGGCAACGACTGTTTCTGCTTTCCTGGCTTCATCTACTTTGATCCCAAAAAGAAATTCTTGGGATGCTACCGGAACTTCGCTTACGAAAGATTTTGTGGAAAAGAAGAAACCTCACAGCCTTATAACTACACACAGCTAAAGAATATGAGCATTGGAGGCTATCCTTATGGTAAGAGTGCAATGGCTCAGGAGGAATGCTGCCAGTCTTGCATGAATGATTGCAATTGCTGGGCTGCTCTATATGAAAATGGTGATTGCAATAAATACAGGCCTCCGCTCCTGTATGCAACCCAAGGTAAGAATCAATCAGGAATAGCTTTCATAAAACAGATCCATAATAGTTCTCAATCTGCAGAGGAAAATGAATTCCTTAAGCAGAGAGCAAAGAATGCAGGTAAGCGCAAGAGGAAAATGATCCTAATTCTCGCCCCTCCTTTTGGCTTCCTATCAGGTCTGTTTACAATGCTTGCTGTTTTCAGTTTCTTATTGTATAGAAAGAGAGCTTTTAAATATCAGAGGCTTTTAGATATGGAAAATTTGGGCCTAAATAAGGATTTCACTCTTCGATCATTTTCCTACAATGAGCTTGAGAGAGCTACTGATGGATTCATCAAAGAGGTTGGAAGGATTTCCTATGGCAAGATCTATGAAGGAACCATATCTGAAGGTAATAGAAAAGTTTCTATAAAAAGACTGGAAAAGGTTGATGCTGAAGGAGAAAGGGAATTTATAGCAGAAATGACCGTCATGGGGCGCATTCATCATAAGAATGTTGCTCAATTGTTAGGATTTTGCTTAGAGGGTGCTAAAAAGCTTCTTGTATATGAGTTCATGACTAACAGGTCGCTAGTGGATGTGCTCTATGATGTCGAGAGGCGACCTTTCTGGAAGGAAAGAATGAGACTTGCAGTGGATATAGCTCGAGGGCTTCGATATTTGCACGAAGGTTGTGAGACACATATAGTTCATTGCAACATCAAGCCGAAGAACATACTAGTGGATGACAATTGGGCAGCTAAAATATCCAACTTTGGGTCTGCAAAGCTTCTAGCACCTAATCAAACAGAAAATGTTGCAACGGAAAGAGAGAAGAGAGGGTACTCAGCACCAGAATGGCACAAGGATGCCCTAATATCAGAAAAGGTAGATGTGTATAGCTATGGAGTTGTGCTGTTGGAGATAATATGTTGCACAAGGGATCTAATGATCAGTGTTGAAAGCCCAGACGAATCCTTTCCTATTAAAGTGTATAGGCACTTCAAGGCCAAAGAATTGAGAGAACTCATTGGAGATGAAGATGTATCTATGGAATCCCTGGAGAGGATGGTCAAAGTTGGATTATGCTGCATTCAGAAAGATCCTGATTTAAGGCCTCCAATAAAAAATGTGATTCTAATGTTAGAAGGTACTCTGGATACACCTATGCCCTTTCCTCCAACATTGTCCCAGGCCTAATTGTTGCTTTTTTTTTTTTTTTCTGTCCTAGTGTGTATTAAATTTCTATGAACGGAAGATCTATCTTGTTACTCATGTCCGCAACTTGATTTCTAATTTCTTCTTTTTTCCTTTTTTGTTTCAAGCAATTTTAGCAAGTCATCAAAATTTCCTAGTTATATCACTGTACAGGTTAATTTGCTGCAGTCTCAGACTGCTTCCAACCAAGAAACTTCTTGCATATGATGAAATGTCCCCGAATACAACTCTTTTTAACGGATTTGGGATCTCACAAGTTGAGCAGTTGTCCCTTTAAAAGGGTTGTATAATTTTTACAACATCTGATGTAAACCAGTACAATCTTAATATATAATTTGAGTTTGTAACTTATACAACTAAATTTATACAAAAATCACGATTACACCAAAATTCTACGAATTCACAATAATGTTTGATTTACACAACCTTGAAATACGTTCTAAGAGGTGGTTGTTCAATCTTTTTATCTATCTATCTATCTATCTATTATTATTATTATTACTATATAAAAAGCATGATGAGTTTCTAGTGTGAGTGTAAGCAAAAAATTTATCTTAGTTTTGTGATACCAATATTGCCCTTGACACTAATAAATGAACACATTACATTGCTAACAGTTACAAAGAAACATTCCTTGAATTGTGGTGATTCTGGTGAATTAAACCAAAAAAGAACAACCAATTCATTTCATTTCATCAATAATTAATATTAATTATGCTAACAATCACAAGAATGAAAAGCATATCCTTGAGTTATAGTGAATTAAATCGAAAAAATAAGATCAAATTTTATTTATAAATTAAAAAATATAATGAATCTTAGTGGTTAATAGTGTAAGCAAAAGATGATATTAGTTTTTGTGGTGCTAAAATTACACTCCTCTCTAATAAATGGACAAATTGCATTGCATTTCATCATTAATAAATAATATCAAACATGCTAGCACTTACAAAAATGAAAGCTTCCTTACTTTTTTTATTTACCAAAAGAAAGAAGAACAATTGTATTTACAAAATCCAAGTTTAGAGAGTACTTCAAACATGAAACAAAACATAATAAATTGGTACTATGAGTTTCTTAAAAAGTACCATGAGTCTTTTTTATTTTTTGGATACAAGTAAATTAACCCTTAAGAGCACTTTTTTAAAATGCGTATATTAGAATTGAGTAAAACAACTTTAATACAAATTATAATAGGAAATGGAGTATCAAGGTAGGCAAAGAGCTTTATGTTGGGAATTTATTTATTTAAATTGCAATAAAGATTAAATTTAATGAACTTTATCAATCATACTCTTGTAACAACTAACAATATTAAACTACAATTAATGAATATTATATTCATCAATGCCAATCGTAATAATAATTACAAAGGTGAAATGTCCCTTTGAATTATAGTGAATTAAGCCAAGAAATTTTTTTTTTATAAAATATCAATTTCAAGGAGTTCTTCAAATGCGAATAAAAAATATATCCAAGTTCAATTTAACTATTATATAATAAATAATCTTAACATCTTATAATTTTTAATCATATAAACTCTATAATCATAAAGCATGTCATTAGTGAAAATACAAATAAGTTTCACCAAATCAAAACATTTCTCTTCAAAGTTAAGCTATTTAAATTCAAATAATAGAATTTCAATGTATTTAGATACTATTATAATTACAATAGCACTATAGATCATTTTACAATCCACCGCTAGCAAAAAAATAATAACAATTAGAAAATCTCACTAAAACTAATAAACAATTCATAGAATGACTTAAAGGGGAACAACAAATTATTCAAAAATAATAATAATTTAAACTCAAATGGCATTAAAAAGAACATTTAAGTCATCTAAATTTAACCAAAAGACGAAAATATTGATACTATTACAAAATAAAAGTGCACTTGGAATAAAAAATGATTTATTACTTGTGCATTTGTGTTGATAGGGCAAACTAAGTTCAGAAAAAACATAAAATAATATAATTATTAAATATCACACATGTTTGTATCAATTACTTTTATTCCTTCAAAATAATTGATTTTCTAAAAATTAAAAAAAAATCTAAAAGCAATCATGTTCAAATGCAAAGCACGTGTTCGGTTACTTTTTTTTTTCAATTTTTAAAAGAACTCAGACTTTTAGCATATAAATCGAAATCTCCGAACGTGTTCCGTTACTAGTTACAATAAAAGCTTGGAAACGTAACTTTTCATTCTTTTCTCCCACATTACATCAACCGAAATTTCCGTGTACTTCACACTGGCTGTATTGATGGACCGACTACATTGGCTGAATAGACAATCAGTAAACGTCAATCCCAAGAAACGTAACTATGCTAGCCTTGCGTTTTGTTTTGTTTTGTTTTTTTTTTTTTTTTTGTAAGAAGTGTTTTTCTTTGATTTGGAACAGTTACGTTACTAGGTTTTTGTTGTGGCTCATTAGTCATTGCACATAGGTGACTGGAATTTTTTGTATTCGTTGCCTGTATTTCTTTATGATGACTATTCACATGTGTCAGTACCATGCTTTAATTTCAGCAAGTAATTCCCTTTTCTTCCAAATTTGTCGGACCCAAATTGATTTCTATCTAGAATATGTGCCGTCTTTCTATTGAGTTCCTGGGTTCATAGAAAGTCATCTATTCTGCATTGGACAAGAAACCTGAAATGAACCAACTGATGGCCTACCACAGAGGAAAACACTCAGGTTTTTGGTCATCACGCGACCAAGAAAAGGAGCTTGTGAATAGACAATCAGTCTAAGGTCAGTTGCAGGAAAATTAGCTATGTAAGCTTTGTTTTTTTCCTGGGCAATCAGTCAAGATCAGTTCCAGGAAAATTAGCTATGTTAGCTTTGTTTTTTTCCCTTGTGATCTGGGGCAATTACGTTGGGAATGGGGCAGTGCGGTTGGTCTTAAGTGCGATTGGTACGGTTGTATTATTCTTTTCATAATATGGTATACAATCACATAATTCTATTGTATTTCATGATTTGGTATACAATGACATAATTTTTATTGTATGTCATGAAATAAAGAAAAAAAATGAATGCATACCAAATCATGAAAAAAGTGCAATAACTGTACCAACTGCACCTAAAATCAATCGTACCTACTTCAAATCGAATTACATTATTGCATTACGTTATTACGATATTGATTCACGTAACAACACAAGTGTAGGGCTATACAGAGATAACAAAAGAATAATAATTATATATTGCTCCTTCATAATTAGGATATAATAGCAACTGCCCTCCCATATTCACGAAATCTACAAGACATTCTATACATTCACAAAATTCACACATTATCTCCTAATAATGACTAACACCATTTGTATTTTTTTTTTATAGTAGTTCACCAATGCAATTTCTGTGTCCAATTTGAAATATGACTTTGGAACGTGTTGGACAAATATGTCTATGCTATGAATGTTTTTTCCTTACTAAGTATCATAAGATATGCAGCAAAATTTTCATAGAAAGATTTTAGCACATAATCCTGACCGTTGGATGCAATTCCTTCAAGTTTATATATCTTAGGCCATGCCTCATAAATTTGTTCAACACTGTTAATAGTCAAATATAAATGTGATTAGTAATGGTCAACCTGAGTTAGTGACCATTACACATACTAGCAAAGGTGAACAACATGATTAATTTTCTCTTGTTGCTCATGCCTGCCACTTGACCTCTAAATGATTATCCTTTCTATTAATTATTTCAAATAGATTTAATGATTATTATCGTATTAGTGTCATATGCTTAACAATTTTAATATTGGAAGATATTATTGTGTATACATTAATACAGGATGTAGATTAATTTGTTGCTGTCTCAATTAATTGAGTGCTACTGCTGCCTAACAGGAAACTTCTTGCTTATGATAAAAAGTTTCTGCATCAACTGTTCTAACCAGTATCTTGGAGATTATGTATATTGTATAACGTACATACCTTTAAATATCAGTAACAGGAGGTTCTTCACTCTTTGTCGCAATAAAGACTTTGTGATGTAGTTCTTCAATTCTTCCTGCACATTACCTGGTAATTTCCATGTAGACTTGACCTGGTGAAAAGTTAATCTTGCATTCTTTTGCGTGTGCTACGTGGGACATGTTTCTATGGTTATGGTTTTCTGTGGAAAATCGAAGACTTTGTCTAGGAAAGTTTCTGTGTCTTCTCAGCGAAGACTTAATGGTTGATTTGCCATCTAGCCATCTGGCTACTTTCTCCAGCAATGAAACTGACAGTTCTAATGAATTTCTTTAGCAATACTAATCTCTTGATGAGAATACTAATTTCTGCCTAACTGTATAAATTAACACTGAAAAATCCACAAAATCCCACCTGATCTCCAAATATGGCTTCACCTATAACCACATTTTTCTTGTTATTGTTCCTTGCAATAACCATTAAAGCTGCTATGGCTCAGCCTGATGCAAATATGATAGGATTGGGTGCTACACTTTATCCTAGCACTCAACCTACAGCCTGGTACTCACCGTCCAAAAGATTTGCATTTGGATTTTTTCCAGAAGGGAGCGGCTTTAAAGTAGGAATTTGGATAGTTGGAAGTGCCAATAATGTCACCGTGTGGACTGCCCAAAGGGATGATCCAGCTGTGTTGTCGAGCTCAAATCTTGGTTTCATCGGTGGAAAGCTTCAGTTGAAAGATGAACAAGGTCAGCTTCACACAATTGCTGATCCTTCACCACCTGCAAGCAATGCTTGCATGCTTGACTCTGGAAATTTTGTGCTCTATGATCAATATAAGAACACTGTATGGCAGAGCTTCACTTTTCCAGCAGATACCATTTTAGGTGGCCAGGAACTTGACACTGGGAAAGAGTTGATCTCCAGTTGGTCCTCAACCAATCACTCATCTGGTCGATTTCGTCTGAAAATGCAAAATGATGGAAATCTTGTTGCATATCCTGTGAACACTGTAGATGACTCGATAGATTGCTACTGGACCACTGGTACAGTGACAAACACCGAGACTGAGCTGAAACTTACTAATTTCAGTGGCACGTTATTACTACTGAATGCTTCTGATTCTGAAGAGATAGAATCTGTGGCATCACCACTTTCAAGGGTTAACGGAAGTCTTTACCGTGCAACACTTGGTTATGATGGAAATTTTAGATTGTTTTCTCATAGCTTTGATGCAGAGGGAAAATCTAATATGTCGACAGAGTGGGAAGCAATTGCTGATCTCTGTGATGTGAAAGGTTTCTGTGGTTATAACAGTTATTGCAGTAGGATTAATGGTGAGCCCAAGTGCTTCTGCATGCCAGGTTACAGTTTCATAGACCTCAACGAGACAAGTGGTGATTGTGAGAGGAACTTCACTGGGAGCAAGTGCATTTTAGGCAAGGAAGATGCCTCCCATATTAACATGACTTCTCTGAATGTAGGGTGTGATGATCGGCCTTATTTTCTGGCGCCCATGCGCGAGAAGGAAGATTGCAATCATTCCTGCTTGGAGGATTGTGATTGTGATGCAGCTATATATTCTGAACCCACTTGCTCTAAATACAAGCTTCCACTCAAGTATCTCAAGAATACAACTAGTACCGTATCATCTACTGCATTCTTCAAGCTGTCTATTGACATTAACAGAAATCAGAACGGTGATACTCAGAAACAGCCATGGTCAACTATCCTTGCTTTAAGTCTGAGCTTTGTAACATATTCCTGCATCATCCTTGCAGTCTTCACTATCTTCATCTTTAAGTTCCATATCATGAAGTACAGAAAACTACTTTTTGAGACCAAAACAACTGGCTTAATAAAGGAATTCACTCTTCGAACATACACTTACAATGAGCTAAAGAAGGCTACCAAGGGCTTCAACCGGGAATTAGGTAAAGGCGGATTTGGAGCAGTTCACAAAGGCACTTTTGACAAAGGTAGAAGCTTTGTGGCAGTGAAAAGATTAGAGAAGGTGGTCGAAGAGGGTGAAAGAGAGTTCCGAGCTGAAATGAGGGTAATTGGCAAAACTCGACACAGGAATTTGGTCCGCTTGCTTGGATACTGTATTGAGGGATCTAAGAGGCTTTTGGTTTACGAATATATGAGCAATGGTTCCCTCTCAGATCTTCTCTTCAAAGGACAATGGCGTCCGAATTGGGATGATAGAGTTCGGATTGCACTAGACGTTGCCAGAGGCATACTCTATCTCCACGAGGAATGTGAGTCTGCAATAATTCATTGTGACATAAAGCCTCAGAACATCTTACTTGACGAATCTTGGAGGGCAAAAATCTCAGATTTTGGTCTAGCTAAATTACTAATGCCAGATCAAACGAGAACCAACACTCATGCGAGGGGAACAAGAGGGTATATGGCACCAGAATGGAACAAAAACATTCCCATATCCGTGAAGGTTGACATTTATAGCTTTGGAATAGTTTTACTGGAAATGGTGTGCTGCAGAAGGAACCTGGAATTCAACTTGTTAAGGCCGGAAGAAACTCTGCTGTCTGCCTGGGCTTACAAGTGCTTTGAGGCCAAGGAGCTGGACAAACTCATCAGAGGTGAAGAGGTAGATAGAAGGACCTTTGAGAGAATGCTTACAGTCGCATTATGGTGTATTCAGGATGAACCAGCTCTTCGATTTCCAATCAGGACGGTGATGATGATGCTGGAGGGGATCATCAATGTACCTATTCCACCATGTCCATCGGATGAATTTAATGTCCAATACTAAAATTGTTGCTATCATTTCTTATTTGGTGCATCTTTCCAATAATACATAAATGCACTAGCACTTGATCAGATGCTGCAGCAAATTCTTCCTGATATAAAGATCTTTCTGTTTGAAAAGAAGAATGTTGATCAATAGTCAAATAATCCTTTTCAGGGTTCTGTGTATCAAATGCTGCTCTAATCGTACACATAAGACTTCAAATTTCAAGTTACTACTGCTTATCTCTCCCTTATTCCAAATTTGCATCGTTGCACTCAAGCTTTTCAGATAAGAATATGAAGAAAAACAAATGCAGCCATGAAAGAAAATTCGTTCACTTTCATATACATTTGGGATACATACAGAAAAGTGAAGACTGAGGAAGCTAAAGTAGTTGAGCTGTGAAACGATTGTTTCACCATCTACGGCAAGTCAATTTGAACTTCTCAAGAAATTGTACAAATATCTAAAATTTTCATCCCCAAAAAGATGAACAGTAGCTGTATAATTCCCTGGTGACAGGTTGTTGAAACTAGACAATAATAAATACCTGCACAAATTAAATACATATTTTGTGTTTAGTGGTAAGCAGAGTAGAATCCTCAAGGACTGGGTGATATTAATTTCTTCTAGAGTTCAAGATATGGGGGATTGTGTAAAAACTGACAATAAACTATTCTACTTGAATATGACAAATAGATAAAAGTTAAATGGCAAATTATGAAGATTCAAATAATATTGGACAAGCTCTAGTCAAGAAGCAATTTCGGAAATGGTTCTCCTAATTAATCATCGATGCAAGAATAATTTCACTTACAAACTGATAAACAAGTTATAACTGTCAAACAAGGGATGACAGTCAATTTCTACTTAAATTGTTCATAGCCAAGGTACAACCGTTAGCTATTATCCTAATTATGAAATAACCCTATGTATGACTGTAGAGTTCAATTTCCCAATTGCCTTACTAATTAGAGAAATACTGTTCTAACCAAACAATACGCTACGAGGGTTGTTTCAAATTAGCCCACAAATCCAATCATGCCAATTATTACTAATTTAGAATAATTAAACAATTACGGATTTAATTATTTTAATTGATTTTACGTTATTGAATTAATCTAAAATTTGGGCCCAGAATAATTGAATGATACAATAACCATAAGAATATAAAGTAGGAAATATACGAATATTAGAAAATAATAGGAAAAAGTAAAATCAGTTTAATCTCACAATTTAAGTTGAACCAAATTCTCTGTTGTTCTTTGACCAGAAGAAGAGATTTAGTTCTTCTCCGTTGAAACAATCTCACACGAAATTGCAAAATCCATTGTTGAATGCCTTGTGTTCAATTAAGATGATCAAATCGATGGAATAAGAAAAGAACCAGCCAAAAGCAAATCGTCCTCTCCAAAGCTTGTGGTGGCTGACTTTTTCCCAAAAACTAAGTGTAGTGGCCTTGTCTCAATTGACTTCTATCTATCCTACTCAGCTGCAACCAACAAGTTAGGAAATCTACTAATTGGTAAGTTTCCTATTCTTGCTAAACTTCTTTTGTCAATTCAAATCAAACAATCATTATTGGAATAGTCGGGCCCCACATTGCACTTCCAATTGTCAATTGGATATCATGCGTTATTCTCGAGTTGCCTGGACACGCTAAACCCTGAGTTGACGTGGCCACGTCAAACAGCAAATGTAGTGAGAAATTTGCATCTTTTTACCATTCTTTGTTCAAACTCCCTGTGATCAGCACAAAATTCTAGAAGTGAATAAAATCCGCCATTTAATACACATTTGGTAAGATAATAAGAGGGAATTAATTAGAAAATAAATGACAAAATTGCGAATTATCAATTCCCTTCATACCTAGACCATACTTGTTCTCAAGTATGAGAACAACAAATCAGCACCAACTCCCAACAATAGTTATCACTCCATCTACCTATTGCCAAGATGCTATGAAAACACACATCAAGCATCAATAGTTGAGATCCAAGAAACATCCCCTCGGTTAGTTTCTAAATCACAGACTCTAAGAAGAAGAAATGTTCGATCAATATTTGTCAACATGCGGTCCAACTATTAATCAAAATCTCAAAATTAAACCCATATATAGGCATGCTAACTTTAATCACACAATTTTCATTTTATGTTTCACATTTTTTCTCTCTTTTTTTTTTCTTAATAATAATACTAATAGGTTTAGTCTTTAGCTATTAGAACCTTTTGATGCTAACTCCAACATTTGTCAGATGAAGGAACCCAGTTACTCAGCTCCCATCGTTATAAAACTACGTACTCATAGGTATCACTGCTTTTAGACGCGAGAATCGACACTTTTGGTGAAGACCCCCAATTACTCAGTAGTAATAATTAGCAGAGTACAACCAACTTTATTCATAATTAGGCAACAAAATAACTCAAGAAATCATATAAAATAACATCAGCTTGCCTCATTTCCTTAAATATGGAGAACTAAGATTAATAATTGGGTCAATTCACATGAAAAATGCCAAGCAGTTATTCCCTATGCCTATAAAAGTTAACTAAAAATTATTAGAGTCACGAAGCCATCAATATTCACCAAAGAAACATTCTTGTATTTGACTATATTAACTTGATACACTTTTACCACTAAAACTTGGCAATAGAAAAATTAGAGTCAACCAATCATACGTTAACCAATGATAAAAGCCAAACATAAAGGAAAACATAACAAATAACAAAAATAAAGGAAAAACATTTAAAAAGAACAGTACCAGCTGTATCACAGCTCCCCTCCCCAACACCTAAAGCTAACATTGTCCTCAATGGAAGCCATAAGGGAAAGAATGCAATCAGAACAACGAATCTTCCCTGAACACATGGTGGAAGGTCTCGAGCGGCTATGAAATAGGTGAGAAGGGTGGCGTGAAACCAACATGGTAGAAGTAGGCTGTCAAATTCTGAAACATCTGTGCCACCTGATCGGCGATATTAACCTGTGCTCGAAAGTGTCGCCAGTCAATATCAAAGGCCGGCGGTGGAAAAGGCACAGAAGAAAAAGGTCCAACTGCGTCATCGGCCGACCCAAGAGCAGAAGAGGAGCCCGCACGTGTAGAGGGGCGTCGGTCCGGTGCTCAAACGGGAACGAGAAGTGTAAACTGAAATGTACCATCAGCCTCCTCTACAACTCCCATTTTCTCTAGGCAGTCCACATCCAAAAATTCCATATCACAGGCTAAATGTGGATCATGGTTCTGAAAATTAAGAAACTCTAGCCGAACCGCCAGGTGTGTGATATATGACCCAAGTATCAACGATTTGTTTTTCTTGGCCAAGACAGTTTTAAACTGGGATGCCAGCCAATAATCCAAATTCACCTTAATATTCTGCTTCATACACCAGATAAAGAAGAACTCGAGTTTAGAAAGTATACCGAAGCTATCCTTGCAACTCGAGTAGCTAAAGGCTAAGCATCTTTGAACAAAACGAGAACTTGGGTCCTTAAGATAAGAACTCTTAGATCTGGAAGGATTGTAAAGGTCCCCGTCAATAGCATTTTCTTCCAAATATAGGGGTAGTGAGAGAAGAATGACTCTATGTAATCACAAACACTCTCAGCGTATTCCCTAGTCTCGGCATACGCTTGATTAATAAACTCAAACGCCAAATTAAACTGAGTAATGGAAAAATTGAACTCCTGACCCATCAGACGGAATCAAATCATATTCGGGATAGTGACAGTATATCCCGTAGGTAAGTCGAACTCAAAAATGGCATAAAACTCTCTAACCAGTTCAACAAAATATGGCAAAAAATTTCAGCATAAGATCTCTACCCAATAGCCGTAAACATCCTCTCAACCTCTTTCCAAATATTTAAGACACTCATGATAATTTTGTCAAGGCATTTGCAGGGGATAATTCGTCACTCACAACACATAGCATGCCGCTGCTTATCAGCGGCCTTAGTGAAGTTTAAATGGTCTCTAAAGTGCGAGGGTGTAGAAATATGAACATCTTTACCCTTACCTAGATGCATTCATACACCCGAAAAAAATGGTTAGTTGACAGGTTCATTCACATAGATGGTGGGTTGGGGTGTAGTAGGTTGAGTTTTAGGAGTTCTAGATTTAGAAGTAGACTTTTGCTTAACCATTGTCTCCATTAATCAACCCAATCAACGAAAGAAACAAAATTTCAACACCCACTAGAAAATCAACAGTAAACTAAAATTTCAATGAATATATTAATCAAATAAATCAGGGATTGCAACTATGTCCAGTGAAGCCAGTAATCAACTCAACAAGTACTGTTGTCTCTCAATTTGACAATAAATACACAATTTATCCAATCTAAATCTTAGCAAATCCCAAATAATTCAGCACTTCAATCAATAGTCAGATTACTCCCAGCAATTCAATTCAATTCAATCAATCAATAATGCAGCAAAATAATCCTCAATTGAGTCTAGAAATTGACTCCGAAAATTGCTACTCTTGAGAGTCAGTTAAGGGTTGAGATAATCGAGTACCTCTACACTGATGACAACAAAAAGTGACGGTGCAGTCAAGGGGGAGGAGCGGTGTGCGACGGAGTGGAAAAGGTACGACGGTGTGGCAGTGGCGGATCGGAGGGGGAAATGGACTGTCAACGTGCATCTTGGTCCAAGAGGCAGCGACGACGAGCGATAACGAGGAGAGAGGGGCGAGGGTCGAGGCGTGCGAGCGTGGTTTGCGAAGGGAGAGAGACGGAGCGTCGTCGGAGCAGTGGCGATGGTGGAATGGATGAAAACAGCGCGTTAGCAGCGTTGAGTGAGAGAGAGGAAGGAAAGACGGCCAGCGTAGCAGTGGCGACTGAGACGACGACACTTCAGCTGTGGCGGTGCGCGGCAATCAGAGAACGGGACTGCGGCAAGCGTGACGTGTGAGGCGGCGTGCATGAGTTTTTGGTGGTGGCGGTTGATGTTTCGACCGAGAGGAGAAAAAGAAACAGGGGAGGAAGAAAGAAAGAAAAGAGAAAGAAAGAGATAAAGAAAAAGAAAAAGAAAGAAAGAAAAAAATGAAAAATTGGGTTTCAGGTTTTTTTTATTACCTTTCCTTAGGACATGACGTGAGCACGTCATGATGGTAGAAACCTTTCTAATGAAGATTTGAGAATTGCATATTACACGTATCTTATTGACGCGGGCACGTCATGAGGGTAGAAACCCTTGTTATGAGAAATTTAAGGATTGAACGTTATCACGTGCCCTGTTGACGCGAACACGTCATGTCGGGGGGACATCTGCTAATCATCAAAAACAGAAAATTAAACAAAAAATTTGTAAAAACTCTAAGAGAAACATATTGAAACTATCAAATAGAATTTAATAAACAACTAAAATAAATTGGATTGCTCCCAATAAGCGCCTTTCTTTAACATTTTTGGCTAGATGTTGTCGATCACCTCTAATGCTTGTGAGATGGATTTTCGAGGTGCAACATCTCTGCCTCTTCTACTGGTCACCCTTCATAACAGAGTTTAAAACGGTGTCCCTTGACAACAAACATCTTATTGATCTTTAAAACTCTATATTTCTACTGGACCATAGTGAAAAATATTAGTAACTATAAAAGGACCAATTCAACGAGAATGTAATTTACCTAAAAATAACTTAAGTTTTGATTGGTAGAGAAGAACTTTTTGGCCAACGACAAAGGTTTTTCTATAAATTTGTCGATCATGAAAAGTTTTATTTTTCTCCTTATAGATCCTCGCGTTCTCATAGGTTTCGTTCTGATTTCTTCTAACTCCTGTAACTTCAACTTTCGATGAACCCCAGCTTCCGCCAAGTTCATGTTGCACTACTTTACTGTCCAAAATGCCCTGTGTTCAAATTTCGCTGGCAGGCAGCATGATTTCTCAAACATCAATCTATAGGGGGACATTCGTATAGGTGTCTTATATGCTGTCCAATAGACCCAAAACGCGTCCTTCAACCTTTGATTCTAATCCTTCCTGTCAGAGCGCACCATTTTCTCCAAGATAGACTTTATTTCTTTATTTGAAATCTTTACTTGGCTATTTGTCTAACGATGATATGACGTAGAGACCTTGTGAAGGACACAATATTTTCAAAATAATGCCGCTATCATTTTATTATAGAAGTGTGTCTCCCTGTCATTAACAATGGTCTTTGACATTCCAAAACGCATGAAAATATTGGATTTAATAAAATCTGATACCACTTTTGAATCGTTAGTACGGGTGGCTTCAACTTTCACCCACTGAAAATATAATCAACTGCTAATATTATATAAAGAAAGCTAAATGACATGGGGAAAGGATCCATAAAGTCGATCCCCCAAATATCAAAAGTTTCACAGAAAACATGAGAGTTTGAGACATCTGAACTCTACGAAAAATATTACCTAATTTTTGACATCTTTCACACAACTTACTGAATATGTAAGCATCTTAAACAGTGAAGGCCAGTAGAACCCGCTCTCTAACACCTTACGAGCCATTCTTTTTGGTCCAAAGTGACATCTACAAGCAAAAGAGTGACAAAAGTTAGAATCGAATGAAATTCATTTTCACTTATACACCTTCACATTATTTGATCCACACAATACTTCCATAGGTACGGGTCATCCCATATGAAGTATTTGACGTCACTTCTTAGCTTATCCTTCTTTGCTTTAGACCAACCTGTAGGTAATTTACCAGTTACTAGGTAATTGGCTAAATCAGCATATCAAGGCAATTTAGAATTTAGGAAAAATAATTGTTCATCGAGGAAAGTATCTCTTAATGGAACATTCTCCTCTTCAACTGATATGCGGCTCAAATAGTCGGCTACCAAATTCTTCGATTCTTTTTTATCCCTGATTTTCAGGTCAAATTCTTATAGGAGCAATATCTATCTTATTAGCTTCGATTTCGCATCTTTTTTCGTCATCAAGTATCTTAGAGTTGCATGATCAGAGAATACAATGACTTTAGCTCCTAGTAAATACAGTCTAAATTTCTCTAAAGTAAAGACAACTGCTAAAAGTTCCTTTTTTGTGGTGGAGTAATTCAATAGAATTCTATTTAAAGCCCTTGATACATAGTGGATGGTGTGGGCTACTTTTCCTACTTTCTGCTCCAACACTGCTCTCACTGCATGGTCATTTGCGTCACATATAATCTCAAATGGAAGATTTCAACCCGGAGGTTGAATAATTGGGGACGAAGTCAAGAGTTCTTTCAATTTGTCGAATGCTTCCTTACAATTTTCATTGAACTCAAATGTCATGCCCTTTTGCAACAGTCTGAATAGAGATACTGAGTTTGTTTGGATAAGAGTTTATTTGGATGATTTATTTGAGATATTTACTGTAGCACTTTTTGTGATATGATATATGTGAGATAAAATGGTGATTGGGATTTGTGAAAATAAATTTTGCAAACCAAATTATCTTTGTCCAAACAAACTCACTCTAATATTTGAGAAATTTTTGATAAACCTATGATAGAAGATTGTATGTCCAAAAAAAGAACGCACTTCCTACACACTTGCGGGGTAAGGTAAAGTAAAAACAATATCTATTTTATCTCTATCAACTTCTATGCCCCTGGATGACACTATATGTCCTAAAACTATATCTTGCTCAACCATAAAATAACATTTTTCTCAATTGAGCACTAGATTAGTTTCTATACACCTTCTTAAAATTAGTTTCAAATTGTCAAGACAATTATCAAAATTATCACTATACACGCTAAAGCCATCCATAATCACCTCTATAATTTTCTCTACATATTTAGAGAAAATATTTATCATACATCTCTAGAAGGTGGTAGAAGCATTGTACAATCCGAATGGTATTCGTCTGTATGTAAAGGTTCCAAACAAACACATGAAAGTGCTTTTCTCCTAATTTTTTCGTGCAATTGCGATCTGAAAGTAATCTAAGAAACCATCCAAAAAATAATAGTAAACTCTACATACTAACCGTTCAATCATTTGATCAATAAAAGGGAGAAGAAAGTGATTCTTTTTTGTGACGGTGTTGAATTTGTGATACTCTATGCACTGCCGCCACCCGATGAGTTTTCGTACCGATACCAAATCACCCTCTTGATTAACTTCTACTGTCACCCTTGCTTTGTTTAGGATTACCTGTACTAGACTGACCCATAAGCTATCTGATATAGCGTAAATAATCTCTACATCCAGCAATTTAAGTATTTCTTTTTTCACTATTTCCATTATGAGTGGGTTCAAGCTTCTTTGAGCTTGTCAGATGGGTCTAGCTGCTTCTTCAACACTAATTCTTTGTATACACACAGACGGGCTGCTCCTCTTAATATCTGCAATAGTCCACCCTATTTGTCTATAATTTTTAAGAACTCAAATCAATTTATCCTCTTAGATTGGTGACAACTTAACAGAGATGATTACCGGAAGGGTCTCGTTGTCATCAAAGTATGCATACTTTAAATGGTTTGGTAAGGATTTCAATCGACAACTGATGCCTGTACAACAGAGGGTAATAATTTTTGGTGAGGTTCGGGTTTGAAAATAGGTGAAAGTGCATACCTTGTTGTTGTGGTCACCAAAAATTGTAATGCCCCGACCATATTTTACAATTTACCGTCTAATTCCCTACCATGAGTTGTTGATAATTCAAGATGTTTGGTTAAAACCACTTCCAATTCATCCCTACTATCAATCTCAAAATATTCCTGTACCACAGGATCAATGACACTCATAACAAAAATCGAGTTAGAACTAGAAGTAGATGGATACTTCATAATCTCAAATATGTTAAAATGAACAATTTTTCTATCGAACTCCATAAATAGAGCACTCTTATTAACATCAATTTTCATGTGAGTTGTACTTAAAAATGGTCTACTTAGTAGCAAAGGTGATGGATTTAGGGAATAGTCACATCCATATCTAAAACATAAAAGTCAAATGAAAATACTAATTCATTAACCTTGACTAAAACATCTTTAATTAATCCATCAGGATATGCATTCGTTCGGTCAGCCAATTGAATAATAATGTCCATTTCTTTCAACGGTTCTAAATTTAGAGAAACATATATAGATTTCAGCATGACATTAATTGATGCTCCTAAATTTAACATGGCATTTCTAATAAAAGTACTTCCTATTCTACAAGAGATAGTGAACATATCTGGGTCCTCGCATTTGGGTGGGATTTTTTTTTTAAGAACTGCTGACACGTTCTCTCCCACTATAACTCTTTCATCTCCCTTCAACCTTCTTCTATTGACACACAAGTCCTTCAAAAATTTTGCATATCTTGATACTTATTTGATTGCGTCCAGCAAAGGGATGTTTATTTTCACTTTAAGAAATACCTCTAAAATCTCTTTTTTCTTGTCTTCTTTCTTCGGCATCTCTAACCTATTAGAAAAAGGTGGTGGATTAGATCGAACTTCAACCATTGAATTAGGTATTACTTTTGGAGTTGCTCTTCTCATTCCTTCCTCCTCAAGCTCCTTCTCAATCCGATCTTCACTTTTATCTTTCGGAGTCATGAGTTCAGGTTCCTTCACTTCTCTTCCACTTCTCAAAGTCATAGCGCTCACATTCTTCGGGTTCACTTCAAGTTGAGATGCAACTTTCCTTGAGTTTGAGATTCCAAACGGTTAATCAATATTACCATCTGACTTATTTGATTCTGTATCTCTTGTATGTCAGAGTCCGTCTTTCGTTGATGCAGAGCAGTGTTTGTGACTAATTGTTTGACCAGCTCTTCCAGAGAAGGACTCGAATCAGAAAAGGAAGATTACGATCGAGATTGGTACTGTTGCTAGTACCCTTGCTCTCTATTTGGCATGAAATTCTACTGTTTATTTCCTCCATAGCTAAGGTTCGGATGATCCCTTCAACCTGGGTTGTATGTATTAGAATATGGATCATACTGTCTTCTTGGCGTGGGCGCGTGACCAACCAGGTCTACCTGATTAGTGCTCTCCTCTTGCTGCGTTGGACACATGTTCATAGGATGTTCTCCATTGGTACAAATCCCACATATCCTGACTTGTGGTGTATGACTACAGCCAATTGCCTAACGAAAGATATCAACTTTGACAACTGCTGCTGGATAAATAAGGTCTCCATCTCATTCATTTTACACGTCGGGATATGTTTTCGTGTGCTAAACTATTGTGAGTTTTCGGCCATCCCCTCAATTAGCTCCCACACTTCTCTGGGGATTTTATTGACCAATACCCCCCACTTGTAGCATCAGTAATGCTCCTATCTTAGAAAAGTAAAACCTCATAGAAGTATTGAATTAGCAATTGCTCATTTATCTGGTGCTGAGGGTATTTAATGTATAACTTCTTGAATCGTTTTCAATATTCGTAAAGAGACTTTTTAAGGTGCTATATAATGCTGCATATCTCTTTTCTCAGACTGGCAGCTCTAGATGTAGGAAAATATTTTTTCACAAATTTCTTCTGGAGTTGCTCCCAAATTGTGATACTATCTGGTGGTAAATAGTACAATCAATCCTTTGTTGCATCCTTGAGAAAAAAGGGGAATGCTCGCATTTTTATTTATTCCTCAATAATCTCTAGAGGCTTCATACTTGTACACACGACATCAAATTCTTGCAAGTGCTTGTGGGGCTCTTCTCCTGGAAGACTATGAGAAGACGGTAAAAAATGAATTAGACCAGATTTCATCTCAAAAAGGAGTGTTATTATCTAAATTCGAAAAAGTAATGCATAAGGGTTACTGATTTAGATCAGGGGCAACCAACTCCCTTAATGTTCGTGCATTAGCCATGGTGATGTCTTCTCGACCAGAGTCACTTGAGGTGTTATCGAAAGAGTTTGTCGGTTCGACTTCTGGGTTAAGCCTCTGAGCAACTGACTGCTTCTCTCTGTGTTGTCTGGTCTCTTTCCTTGTTCTACGCACAGTCTTTTCTACTTTAGAATCGAAAATTAATTCGCCTGTATAAGAAGAGCGAGGCATAAATAAGAAAAATGCCAGAAAATTAAAAATAAAATGAATTCAAAAAGAAAATTAATTAACTAACGCCAGTTCCCGACAACTGATAGGTTGTAATTTTATTATTTATTTTATTATTAATTTTTCCTATTACCTGACTCGATGTAGATTAATTGCTGGATTCTACTCACTTTTAGTATTTGGCATTTATTTCAGGGAGTAGAACAAAAATATGATAATAAGTACCAATTTGACAGAAAATGAGTATAAGTAGCAGCGCTTGTCCCAGGAGCAATTTTGAAAAAGAAAAAAATCTTTGGCCCTTTCTTTTGGGCATCGGCTGAACCGAAGAGGGGTTGGTTCCTTTCCCTGGGGAGCCGCGGCACATCTGGAGTAGGAGATGAAAACCAGAAATTGCAGACGATTAGAGCTATCTTCTTGTTCTTATTTAGTCTTTCATCTTTTAGCTTATCTTTTGACTTTTCCTTCTTTTGCGTTTTGGTAGTAGCTCTCCTCCGTGTGTCAGGAGCCATAGGAAGACTAGTAATTACTTTTCTGTAGCTTGCTCTTTCTTATTGAGTCGGACGAATTGAATTTTCCCAATTCTTGGAGATGATGGCCGCAATTGTTGCTGCAACTTTGTGGGTCTTTCTTATCCGAGATGAACTAAATCTCCTTTTCTAGTCAAGAAACAACAGAGGCTTTGATTCGCCTAAAAATTGTGAGATCGATTTAATTTTATTTTTTCCTTTTATTTATTAGTATTCGCATATTCTCTTATTACAGTGCTTATGATTATTTAATTAATTGATTGTCTTGAATCCGAATAATTAGTTAACTTGATAATCTATTGTCAATTAGGCATTAAATCCGTAATTGTTTAATTACCTTGAATTAGTGACAACTGGCACAATTAGATTTGTGTCAGGGGATACGTGGGCTAATCTGAAATAACCCTGGTAGTGCGTTATTTGGTTAGAATAGGGCTCCTCTAATACGTAAAACAGTTGGGGAATTAAATCTTACGGGTTTACCTAGAATTATTTCTCAATTAGAGCAATGATTAACGGACGTACCTTAATCACCGATACAGTAAGGAGGGGTTGACTGTCATCGCTTGTTTGACAGTTATAACCTATTTATTGGTAAATAATTAGAATTGCCTTTATATCGATGATCAATTAGGTGAACCATTGCTGAAGTTATTTCTTGGCTAGATCCTTAATTATCACTCATTTTATTTTAGTAATTTGTTATTTAATTTTTAGTAGTTTCTTAGATTTTATTTGAATTTCTTTGATTGTCACCTTCTGCACAAAAACACCCCATTTGTTATTGTGAATTTGAAAAGAAACAGTTACACCCAATCCCTGTGGATTCGACCCTACTTACCACTATTTACAAAAATTAACTTTAGTTAAGCAGGTTTTTATTATTGCACAGGCTGACAATCTATCAACAACGGCACCAAAAAATTGACAGGTTATTGAGTATGTATAATAATAAGTTCCTGCTTAAATTAAATATACATTTTGCGTCTAGTAGTAAGCAAGGTTGAATTCTCAGAGATTGGATAAAATTAATTTCTTCTAGAGTTCAAGATATGGGGGATTGTGTAAAAACTAACAATAGACTATGCTATTTGAATATAACAAATAGATAAAAGTTACATGGCAAATTATGAAGACTCAAATAACATTGGACAAGCTCTAGTCAAGAACCAATTTCGGAAATGGTTCTCCTAATTGCTAATTGATCATCGATGCAACAATAATTCTACTTACAAACTAATAAACAAGTTATAACTGCCAAACAAATTATGACAATCAATTTCTCCTTATCAATAGCCAAGGCACGACCGTTAGTTATTATCCTCATTGCGAAATAACTCTAGGTACGATCGTAGAGTTCAATTTTCCAATTGCCTTAGGAATTAGAGAAACTCTGTTCTAACCAAACAGCACGTTATGAGGGTTGTTTCAAATTAGCCCGTATATTTTTCTGACACAAACCCAATCATGCCAGTTACTACTAATTTAGAATAATTAAATAATTACGGATTTAATTATTCTAATTGATTTTAGGTTATTGAATTAATCTAAAATTCGGGTCCAGGATAATTGAACAATACAACAACCATAAGAATATAAAGTAGGAAATATAAGAATACCAGAGAATAATAGAAAAAAGTAAAATCAGTTTGATCTCACAATTTAAGTCGAATCAAATCTTCCGTTGTTCCTTGACTAGAATAAGAGATTTAGTTTATCTCCGTTGAAACAATCTTACACGAAATTGCAAAATCCATTGTTGAATGCCTTGTGTTCAATTAAAATGATCAAATCGATGGAATAAGAAAAGAACCAGCCAAAAGCAAATCGTCCTCTCCAAAGCTTGTGGCTGCTGATTTTTTCCAAAAAACTAAGTGTAGTGACCTAGTCTCAATTAACTTCTATCTATCCTATTCAGCTGCAACCAACAAGCTAGGAAATCTACTTTCCCTATTCTTGCTAAAGTACTTTTGTCAATTCAAATCAAACAATTATTAATGGAATATTCGGGGTCCCACATTGCACTTCCAATTGTCAGTTGGATATCATGCGTCATTTCCGAGTTGCCTGGACACATTAAACCCTAAGTTGATGCGGCCACGCCAAACAGCAAATGTAGTGATGAATTTGCACCTTTTTACCATTTTTTGTTCCAATTCCCTGTGATCAGCACAAAATTCCAGAAGTGAATAAAATCCGCCAATTAACGCATATTTGGTAAGATAATAAGAGGGAATTAATTAGAAAATAAATGACAAAATTGCGATCTATCACCTGGCATATATTACAATTTGGTTAATATGTCATCCTAACCAATATTATCTCTGGCCCAACAAATATGATACAAAATATATATAACGACATAGCTAGTAGCTGCAAAATGCTTTATGAAATAACCTAATACACAACTTACGCTCCTGTATATCTCTTTTTTCTTTTGCCTTTGTTTGGTTTTTGGATGGAATTCTAGATAATCCTTCCATAATTATCTCTTACATTCTCTTGATCTTTTCCCTTAACTGTAATCCCAATCTAATCTTCAAGCCAAAATTTCTTGGGATTACTATAATTTTGAATTATGTTTTTATTTCTCTCTCATCTTCAACTCAAAAGTTCGAAATATCAATTCGAGTATTAGATTATTGTTTGGTACAGAAGACAGAAAAGGACCAATAACTCCCTACCAGAAGAGATGAAAAATAGTGGAGAACACCTCTTGGTGGAGAGGGAGCGGATATTATTATGGATGATCAGAGTTTAGACAAGAGAATTGGGGAAAGGAATTTGTTACAAACTGTTCGATGATATTCCCTGGACACTACTGATCCTTTATACTAGAAGAGAGGTAGTGCAAGTGGAGTTAGTTATAACTAACTCCATTTGCCATTCCTTGCTATTTCTGGTGTCATGCATGTGAACAGCACGTAATCTTCCCATGCATGACCTTACTAAATTGGTTACATACCAGCTAAACAGAAAAACAAACGCAGAAGAAAATAACAAAGTTACTAAAAATCCCCAAAATACCCATGATCAATAATTGTGTACGTAACAGATGCTCCCTCCTGAGAAAGTCCTTGTCCTCAAGGACTAAAGGCAGGGAACTTCTGTTTTAAGTCGTGCAAGAACTCCCATGTTGCATCCTCTGGAAATGAATTACTCCACTGGACCAAAACCTGAGTTGCTGCCTGATTCCCTTTCTTCGCAATGCGCCTATCCCAAATCGCAACGGGTTCAATCAGCAGTTGACCTTGATCGTTGATTGCAGCTGGTAAGTGGGGTGCGACAGTCTGAGATCCTATCTTCTTTTTCAATAATGATACATGGAAGGTTGGATGGATGCGGGCATGATCAGGGAGTTGCAGTTTGTAGGCCACTTTCCCTATTCTTTCGATGACTGGAAAAGGCCCAAAATACCTTGGAGCAAGCTTCTGACAACTGGATGATTTGAGGGAATGTTGTTTATATGGGTGCAATTTGACATAAACCATGTCCCCAACTGTGAATTCTCGATCAGTCCTTCGGGCATCCGCAATTTGCTTCATGCGATGTTGAGCCTTCTGCAGGTTGTGCTTAAGGAGGTGCAGTACTTTTTCCCTTGCAGCCAAGCTTCTATCCACGGCCTCTACCACAGACGAACCAGGAAGGTAAGGAACATGGAGAGGGGGTGGCTGCCCATAAACCACTTGAAAGGGAGTGAATTTTGTAGCCGAGTGGTAGTTCGTGTTGTACCAGAATTCAGCTAAGGGCAGCCAAGAATACCATGTACGAGGCTGTTCACTTGTCATGCATCGCAGATACCCTTCCAAGCACCTATTTACCACCTCAGTTTGCCCATCAGACTGAGGGTGGTAGGAACTAGAGAAGTGTAGCTGGACCTTCAAGAGCTTGAATAGTTCTGTCCAGAAATGGCTTAGAAAGATCGAATCTCTGTCACTGACGATGGTTTGAGGGAGTCCATGTAACTTAAAAATGTGATCCATGAAGGATTGAGCAACCTCCATCGCAGTGTAGGGGTGAGATAAGGCGCAGAAGTGTGCATATTTGCTCAAACGATCTACTACCACCATAATGACTTGCCTTCCTTGAGATTTCGGGAGGCCTTCAATAAAATCCATCGATATGTCTGTCCAGACTTTTGTAGGTATTGGTAACGGTTGTAAGAGACCTGGATAAGCTGCCAAATCTGCCTTATGCCTTTGGCAGGTGTCACAAGCAGTAACGAATTTGTAAACATCCTCATGCATATGTTTCTAATAAAATGTCCCCTTTAATTTATGAAATGTCACCAGAACTCCAGAGTGTCCTCCAAAGGAACTTGTGTGCCAGAATTTTATTATTTTGTCCCTGAGCATTTTGTCAGCTCCTACTACCAGTTTTCCCTTCCTCCTCAACACCTGGTTGTCCCAACTATAATGCTTGGCCCTGGAAGTGTCACCCGAGATCAGCAGCTGAATGGTTTCCTGTACCTTAGAATCTGATTGCCATGATTGCTGTATCTCAGATAGCAAATCAGTAGTAATACCATGGATTGCCCAAGAGGTGGCGGTTGCATGAGGTATCCTGGATAAAGCATCAGCTGTGATATTTTCACTACCCTTCTTGAACTGCACCTCATAGTCATACCCCATCAATTTGGATAACCACTTCTGCTAGCTTGGTGTTGAAATTTTTTGCTCCATCAGATATTTGAGGCTTTGATGATCAGTTTTGATGATGAAATGTCCTCCTAACAAGTATGGTCTCCATTTCTGTATTGCATTCACAATGGCTAGCATTTCCTTCTCATAAACTGATAGGCCCTGGTGCTTAGGTGCTAAGGCCTTGCTAAAGAATGCTAGTGGTCTCCCATGTTGTAGCAAAACAGCTCCAATGCCTGAGTTGGAAGCATCCGTTTCTACTACAAACTCCTGGGAAAAATCTGGTAAGGTTAGTACAGGAGGGGAGGTCATAGCAAGCTTCAATTGATCGAATGCTGCGGTGGCTCCATCATGCCATGCAAAGGCATTTTTCTTGAGCAGGTCCGTTAAGGGTCTTGCTATCATCCCATATCCCTTAATAAACCTGCGATAATATCCTGTCAAGCCCAAAAAACCCCTCAACTCCTTAATGGTAACAGGAGTAGGCCACTGCTGAATGCTCACAAGTTTCTGAGGATCTGCGCTAACTCCCTCTGCCGAAATCACGTGACCCAAGTATTCAATCTTGTCAGCCGCAAAAGAGCACTTGTTCTTCTTGACCTTGAGTTGGTGTTTGAGCAAAGTCTCAAACACTGTTGTCAAGTGCTGTATATGCTCCTCCCCAGATTTACTGTATATCAAAATGTCGTCAAAGAAAACCAGCAAAAACTTCCTTAGAAAAGGCCTGAAGATATCATTCATTAAACTCTGGAAGGTTGATGGTGCGTTGGTTAGGCCAAATGGCATAACTAAAAATTCATAGTGTCCGTCATGAGTCCGAAATGCAGTTTTAGCAACATCATCCAAATGCATTCGGATCTGGTGATACCCCGACCTTAGATCTAATTTAGTAAAAATAACAGCTCCAAACAGTTCATCAAAGAGCTCTTCAACCAGTGGAATAGGGAATTTATCCTTTACCGTGGCCTTGTTGAGCTCCCTATAGTCCACACACATTCGCCAAGTACCGTCTTTCTTTTTTACCAAGACTACGGGAGAGGAAAAAGGGCTATTACTGGGTCTAATAACACCATTATCCAACATTTCAGTCACCAACCTTTCGATTTCACCTTTCTGAAATGCAGGGTATCTATAGGGTCTAACATTTATTGGTTGTGTACCCTCTTTGAGATAGATCCTGTGGTCATGCATTCTAGCAGGGGGTAATATCATAGGCTCTTCAAATACCTCATTGTAGTTTGTTAAAAGTAGCTCAAGTTGGTGTTTGTAGGGAGTTACCTTTACTTCACGCTCCATGGAGGCACAGTCCGCTGTCACTTCCACTTCCTTGTAGTCATTTTCTGCCGTCACCAAGCACAGTTGAGCTGTTTCAATTTGTTCAGGTTTGCTCAGGAGCTTCTGCATTTGCTTTTTTGAAACTACTTGAACTGGTTGTTGCCTGGTCCCCCTTAATACCGCCTTCTTGCCCTTTTGATCAAACTCCATTCGTAACTCAGCGAAATTCCACTTGACATCTCCTAAAGTGGTTAACCACTGCATGCCAAGTACTACTTCACAACCGCCTACAGGTAGGACCAGTATATCTCCCTCAAATGCTTGGCCTTGCATTCTCCACTGGAACCCAGGGCATAGAGTGGTCGTGGTGAGAGAATTTCCATCTGCCACTACTACTTTAACAGGGGCAACTTGCACCGTCCTCAGGCCAAACTTCCTTACCATGTTGGGGTGTAGGAAGTTGTGGGAACTGCCACAATCTATGAGGATACTGAAGGTTTTTCTTTCGATTTGGCCATGTATTCTCATCGTCCTGAAATTAGGAACCAGTAAGCTACACATGGCACTTGTCGAAATTTGAGCTAGATTACCTTCTGTCAACACTTCTTGCTCATCCTCCTCCAAACATTCGGGTTCCTGCTCCTCAGTCTCCTCTTCAACACATTCAATCCTGAAAAGCTGCCTCCTCTTGCACTGATGGCCGGGACTGTAACGTTCATTGCACCAGTAGCATAGCCCCTTAGCTCTCTTTTCATCCATTTCAGCGGTGCTCAAAAACCGGGAGTTCCGCCTCTGTTCCCCCACATTTCTCCCCCCTTGTTCCCCTGGTTTAGGTAATATAGGAGTGTTGTTCAGATTACTCTGCCTGGCGAAGCTGTTACTGGGGCCAACATTTGGTGAGTAAGGGGTAAGCATCCGTGAGGATCCTGGGTGCTTGTTGTTTTTCCAAGCATTCAGAATTTTGGCCTCCTCAATTTTAGCTAGGCCCACTGCGTGTTGTAGGTCGCGAGGCATGAACATCCTTACTGACAACTGGATTTCTTCCCTCAATCCCCTTATGAAACAGCTCACCGCATATTGCTCAGGAAGAGCCACTCGATTCAGCAGCTCTTCGAAGGAATCCTGGTATTCCTTCACAGTCCTGGTCTGCTTCAAGCTCTTCAGATCTCCCATGGGATCATCATAAAGGCAATCCCCAAATCTGGCGCCTAAGGCCCTTACGTACTCTTCCCATGAAGGTGGATCCCTAGAAATCCTAGCCTTCATGAAAACTTGATGCCACTGCAGAGCCTTATCCTCCAAATGCATCGCAGCTATTCTGACCTTGGTTTCTGAAGGAGTTTCATCGATTTCAAAGAATTGGTCACACTTATATGACCAGCTCTTGAAGTCTACTCCTCCGAATTTGGGAAATTCGATGCGAGAGAATCTGGTCGGAGTCTGATAGCTGCCTCCGCGGCTTCCTGTATATTCATCCTTAGAATTGCGTGGTGATTCTTGCTGCCCAGGGCTCCTTTGGCTACAAACTTCCAAAACCAGACTTTTGATTGCTTCCAGTTCCCGTTCGAACTGCTCCCTCTGTTCCTTCAGCAAATTCCGGATGGTTTCCTCGAACTTCCTGTTCTCTTGGCCCCTAGTGCCTTCTGCCATTACCACTGGATTTTTGACTGAGCTGGGATGACCCAGCTCTGATACCACTGGTACAGAAGACAGAAAAGGACCAATAACTCCCTACCAGAAGAGATGAAAAATAGTGGAGAACACCTCTTGGTGGAGAGGGAGCGGATATTATTATGGATGATCAGAGTTTAGACAAGAGAATTGGGGAAAGGAATTTGTTACAAACTGTTCGATGATATTCCCTGGACACTACTGATCCTTTATACTAGAAGAGAGGTAGTGCAAGTGGAGTTAGTTATAACTAACTCCATTTGCCATTCCTTGCTATTTCTGGTGTCATGCATGTGAACAGCACGTAATCTTCCCATGCATGACCTTACTAAATTGGTTACATACCAGCTAAACAGAAAAACAAACGCAGAAGAAAATAACAAAGTTACTAAAAATCCCCAAAATACCCATGATCAATAATTGTTACGAAAAGGTTAACCTGTCCGTACAAGGCCCAAAAATTCCATAACAAACGCCCCTCCTTAGAGGCCGACGCCCTCGACGGCCTGGTAATTTTGGGACTCCCCCTTCAAGGAGGCAGAGCCTCTACGAGATTCGAACCTGGGATGTTGGGTTCGTTGCCTGGCTCTGATACCATTGTTACGAAAAGGTTAACCTGTCCGTACAAGGCCCAGAAACGCCCCTCCTTAGAGGCCGACGCCCTCGACGGCCTGGTAATTTTGGGACTCCCCCTTCAAGGAGGCAGAGCCTCTACGAGATTCGAACCTGGGATGTTGGGTTCGTTGCCTGGCTCTGATACCATTGTTACGAAAAGGTTAACCTGTCCGTACAAGGCCCAGAAATTCCATAACAAAGGTTAACCTGTCCGTACAAGGCCCAGAAATTCCATAACAAACGCCCCTCCTTAGAGGCCGACGCCCTCGACGGCCTGGTAATTTTGGGACTCCCCTTTCAAGGAGGCAGAGCCTCTACGAGATTCGAACCTGGGATGTTGGGTTCGTTGCCTGGCTCTGATACCATTGTTACGAAAAGGTTAACCTGTCCGTACAAGACCCAGAAATTCCATAATTGTTACGAAAAGGTTAACCTGTCCGTACAAGGCCCAGAAATTCCATAACAAACGCCCCTCCTTAGAGGCCGACGCCCTCGACGGCCTGGTAATTTTGGGACTCCCCCTTCAAGGAGGCAGAGCCTCTACGAGATTCGAACCTGGGATGTTGGGTTCGTTGCCTGGCTCTGATACCATTGTTACGAAAAGGTTAACCTGTCCGTACAAGACCCAGAAATTCCATAACAGGTTCGAATCTCGTAGAGGCTCTGCCTCCTTGAAGGGGGAGTCCCAAAATTACCAGGCCGTCGAGGGCGTCGGCCTCTAAGGAGGGGCGTTTGTTATGGAATTTCTGGGCCTTGTACGGACAGGTTAACCTTTTCGTAACAATGTTGTCCAAGATGCCCTACATTCTTACTCATATATATGGTTCTTGATCTATTACTCTTTACTTTGTCTCTTTCCATCGAATTGTGACTTTTAAGGTTTTGATTCAGGTCAAATACTGATTATTGTTTAGCTGAATGTATTTATGAACCGACTTGCCGTAATGGGTTGCAGGAATCTGGCTTGCTAATATGGGCTGGGGGAATCTATGGTAGAGGGGCATCTGGCATTCTTGGGGATTCTTCTTTTTAGAAGGTTTGCATTTAGAAATTTAAATGGTTTGGTTAGTAGTTTGAGTTTTCGTTCGTTGGGATTTTTGCATAGATATTCAACACGCAAGTAACTGAAGAGCATGAAGGTACCACTAGTTGCACAAATTGCAGGCCATCAAGTCCATCCATGAAAAGGTGAGGCACAAACCAAGCATAAGAATTTGCATCAACTTGATTTTTTTTTTTATTTTAAACAAAAGTTGACATTACTATTGATCCAACCTTAATTGTTGTAAATTTTCTTAAAAGCACTACCATATGCAATTGTTGCAAACTTTTCCAGTCAAGCCATCAAATTTTTGTGCTAATCATTGCATGTCTTTTGTATTTGCTGAAAAATTGAGATTTTTGTTTACAAGAAGATCAGCCAGGATTTGATCTTGCACAATTTAAATTTCTAATTAGTCATGATAGCAAATGGTACAATGATATATTGCTGGTTGCTCATGCAAATGCATACGACTGGAGGTAGATTTGACATGTGCAATTTTTTGTCCATTCATACAGCTAACTATTAAGTAGATTTTGTGGAACTTACAGTAGATTATGTCTAATTTTATTTTTCTTTTCCATTGGTTGTTTATGTTAGAATCAGTTTTTGTTTCAAATGAGAACTTTTTGTTTGTGATTTCATTGACATAGTTGTTTGGTGTAGATAAGATCTATATCTTTGTTATTTATTTTGTATTATAACCTCAATGCTGTAAAGTTGTTCTCCGATTATGAGAATAGTTAATGCTTCATTGATATTGTTTTCTTTTCACATTGATCTTCCAAATTCATGATAAACTATCTAAGAATTGAAAATTTCTGTACCCATTATTGCTTGGAATTTGTTCATCAATGTTTTTGCAAAATAATCTCCATCTTGAAAATTTTATTATTTTTCAAATTAATTTCAGGATAATTATGCAAAAGAAAAGAACAAAATATTATTGCTGCAATTTATTTTGATGGTATATTTACTCCAATATTTTGGAAAAGTTAAATAAATTTGTTTGTCAAAATCTCTTCCCTGAGGCTTCAATTGTATTCATCAAACTAACTAAGAAAAGATAAATTTTTCAAACACTCATTGTTAAAGATAACTTTCCCATTTTTAAAGGATAACCTTTTGCTTCATGTATTCAAATTATATTTGTATGTCTTGACATTTGAGGAGTACAATTTAAATCTTCATTAAACATCAAAAGATTGAGGCTTAAGATTTCATCAAGTATATCCTCTATTTCGTCGATTCTGGACATCAATATAATTTTGTGTATTACTCAATTAATAATTATTGGATCTTAAGGAAACAAAAAAGAGCTAAAATATGATGTTTATGTAGGAAAAATAGCAATATAATAAAAAGTGGGATAGAGTGTGGCACAGAGTGTGGGACAGAAAATCCGTTGCGTTGTCGAGCCTGTGCAATAATAAATACCTACTCGAGAAAAATATAAGTTTTACATATAGCGGTGAGTAGGGTCGAATCCACAGGGACTGGGGATAACTTATTTCTTTTAGAGTTCGAAGTATGGGGGGTTTTTAATGGGAGACAAATAAAAATGAAATAAAACAAACAAAATTCAAAACTAACTCACAAAGCATAATTTATTAAAAATAGCAATTAATAAAAGTTCTACCCAAAGGATCAACTGCTCAGGCACGGTCCAATTAAATGCTCATCGATGCAAAGATATTTCATCCATTTATCACTAGATTGGTTATAGTTATCAATAAGCTCTGACAACCAGCTCTTCCTTACTTTTTCGACAGACAAGGTATGACCATTGACTGCTTCTCTAACCAGATAACAACTCTAGGTACGACCGTAGGAATTTAATTACCCAATTGCATTAAAGCTAGAAGAACCCAATCCTAACCAATAAACACGCTAAGAGGGTTTATTTAAACTAGATCTTACGTTTCCCCATCATAAAGCCAATTATGGTGGTTGCCACGGGGTGTTAACTAAATGAACAATTACGGATTCTATTTAATTAACGTGGCAGTAGGCTATTAAATTAAATCAAATACCCGGCCGTTGATATTCAATTAATAAAATACCCATGAACAATTAATTCAGGAAACGCACGAATAATAATGAATTGGAAGAAATAATGAAGATTCGATTAGATCTCACAGATATTATGGACCGCGCCCTCGCGTCAACCTTTGGGTAGAGGAGAAAATTAGCCGCTCCTCATCGTGTTCATCCCGCGTGATTTAATTGAATTCATTCAATTAATTGCCGAAGAATTGGAAAAGATGAATTAACGAAGGAACGGCCGAAAAACCTTTGCTTCCCTTTGTTGGGTTTCGTGTTCGTACCCCTGGAGCGAAAGTAGAAGCAAAAGTCGAATAGGAAAAATTGTACAGAAGCCAAAAGCAAAGCAAAAGAGTCAAAAACGTTAAAGCCAAAAAGCAAGAGAAGAGTCTACAATGTCTGACGGCTAGGGAAAAGAAAACTAAAGCTATCTAAAATCCTAATACGTGAATCTGGCTTTCTTTTGCCTTTTGTAGCCGCCGCAAGAAAGTCAAGCAGAAGCCCAAAAACGTCTGGCCCTTTCTTTGCTTTTTAATTGAAGCCTTTGGAGTTTTAATCCTGTGCTCCTCGCGGTTCACGTGGACCAGGGTCCGGCTTTCGGTTTTGTCCACCTTCTAAGGCGTGGCCACGCCCTGAAATGAGAAGTCTTCTGGAAATTCACCTCAAGACATCATTTTTAATGCTAACCACCTACAATTCACACAAATATCAAATATGAGTGAAATTCCCTTTCTTAGCACCATGAATAGCCAAAATTAGAACAAGATGACAATGCAAAATGTGCCAAATAACTGTTCTATCAAATCCCCCCACACCTAGACAATGCTTGTCCTCAAGCATTTCGAAACTCAGAAGTACAACCAAGAGAGCAAAGGTCATGTAGTAATCTATACTAACACAAACATTTCAGATCCCTAACAATGTTGCCAAAATTAGAACACACCGGACAGGTTGTAACTCAAAGAAAATACATGAATACTGGGAACGCTCAAATCAACATCACGGAATGCCATTACCATAGGCTTGCACATTTATCACATCTCCACCACTCAAAAGTGAACTAAATATATAAATCAAAGGGACTTTGATAGGGTTGTAATGGGGTTTAGGTGAAAGGCTGGATGGGAAGGTAAAAATAGGGTGTAATGTGTCAAGAGAATGTCCAATATCCACTACATAACCACAATGCTTTATCGGGGCAAGTTCTCAAGTAGGACGTTTCCATTTGCTGTTTTCATTGTGCAAGTGTCGAAACTCGTTCCTCTTTTTTTTTTTTTTTTTTTTTTGGACGTCTAGCAAAGCGTGGGCACGCCCTGGAAGACAGAGTCTTCTGCTCACCAGCTTTTTGCCGATTTCTCCCCTTTTTTTTCTTCATTTTTTTTCTTGTTTTTTTCTTGACTTTTCTTTCGATCTCAGATGTACAAAAACAGCACTATACAGCATCTTTTTGACAACACTTGCGCCCATAGATTTATTTGCCTTGCACAAGTAATGAATCTCAGACATCCCTTAATAACACAAGATTGAACAAGAAAGTCTAAAAAGGTCATGTGTTATCTAACACGGCTAACAAACAAAGAGAGGGATAAAAGTTCAAATTGGTTCACTATTGGAAGATAAGATGAGGGCTTGGTTTTTTTAGATAGCTAAAGAGGGTTAAATCCTAAATGTCCTTATCATTTCAAATGCATCCAATTCAATAAAAATGTGGTCTCGACACGTATAAACTAGCAAGTTCTAGAATGCCAATACCATGCGTGATACCCACTCAATCAAACAAAAATAGAGCAAACAAGAATAATGTGCTCATATAAGGCTCAAAAGCTCCCAAAAGTTTCAAAAATGGGTCAAGTCCAGCGTATTCAACACTCAACAACACTGCCAAGGGAAAACGAAATGCATAGCTAGTATATGTACCCACATACCCACGCATCTTGATTGTGTCATTTATCACAGCAACATGCTCCAATACTAACAAGCATACTAACTACAATGTTTTCTTTTTTTTTTTCATTTTTTCCATTTTGTTTCATTTTGTTTCATTTTTTTTAATTTTTTTTTGAGTAACAAAGCAAAAAGAAATAATGGAAGCCACTCCCCCACGCCTAAAACCTACATTGTCCTCAATGTAGAAAAGACAAATGAAGTATTAGGAGAAAAGAAAAGAAACTTCCCTGACCACCGGGGAGGGAAAGTGAGACACTAAGGCGGAGGAGGGGAGACGGCTGCGTGCACAATGTGGAGTGGCGGCGATGGACGCAACACCAACAGGAAGGAGAAGACTGAAGTTTCGTTTTCGGAAGGGTTGGAAGGCGTGGGCATGCCTTGGAAGCTAGAGTCTTCTGACCATCAATTCCAAAGCTTCATTCCTTAGGCATGATCAACTAGAGTGAGCATGTCCAACTGCCAGCTTCCTGCCACAAAACAACAATCCATTAAATGACACTAACACTTAATAAAAATTTCAAAAATATAAGAAAACTAAAACAAAAGAATCCTTGGGTTGCCTCCCAAGCAGCGCCTTTCTTTAATGTTTTTGGCTAGACATCGTCATGTTTATTCACGGAGGATAAAATCGTGTAGCTCGTTTCAGTGCTTCATTTTCTATGTAATCCTGATAGCTCTCGTAAATAGAGTAATTCTTGAGTCCACGAGCTACGGTCTTCCATGGATTAGTAGATGGCGGCAAACAAACAAGTGATGACACTAAATCTTCAGTCACTCCTCCATCACGAGCACTTATTGGTTCCAGATATTTTGCCATCGCAACCCTTAACTTATTCCTGTCATGAAATTTAAAATCTTCTGGTATAATAAAATCAATTTCACCAACAGGAATTGAAGAATAAGAGTTAGAAAAATATTGATTAAGGAATGGAGGAGATGTCACCGCATTTGGAGATTGTTCACTAGATTCATTCATTTGAACAATTTGATATTGGGGTCTCATGTCTTGCACTTCAACTTTCTTTTCAACTGCATCTTTAGATCCTTCTTCATGAGACTCTTGCAGTTCCATGTCATTTGTCAGGATAATTATACCCTCATCTTCTTCATGGTCGATAATGGTCACTGAGGGCAATTCTTCACAAAATGGAGAAATCAATTTGCTCATTGTAGATGCCAATTCACGCCTTCCATCTTCCATCTCTTTAATCAACCTTTGTGTCTCCTGTTGAAATTGACGTGTCTCCTGTTGAATTTGATATGTCTCCTGTTGAATTTGATATGTGTTAGTAGCTATTAATTCAACTATTTCTTCAAGAGACATACCTGACATGGATGACGGTCCTTGAGACTCTAGCTGTTGAAAATCTATTGGCCTTTGTTCATAATTAAAAGTGGAATCATCCCACCATCCTTGCTCATACCCGTTTGAATAAGAGTCATGCCATGTTTGATATTGAGGTGGAAAATCCCCAAAAGTATCGATTGGAGTACTTCGACCATCTTGAAATGCAGGGCATATGTCGGGTGAAAAATTCGAAGCAAAATAAGCTCCACAATTTGCAACAGCCCATTGATCATTAGAAAAAGCATGAGTCTCATAACCCCTTGTAAAATTAAAATCCAGTCTATCACCAAAATACGGAATGTTAGCAGCCATAAAATATATACAAAAAAAATAAGAGAAAAATAAAAAAAATGAACTCAAAAAGAAACAAATTAATCAGGCACCAGTCCCCGGCAACGGCGCCAAAAATTGACAGGTGTCGAGCCTGTGCAATAATAAATACCTACTCGAGAAAAATATAAGTTTTACATATAGCGGTGAGTAGGGTCGAATCCACAGGGACTGGGGATAACTTATTTCTTTTAGAGTTCGAAGTATGGGGGGTTTTTAATGGGAGACAAATAAAAATGAAATAAAACAAACAAAATTCAAAACTAACTCACAAAGCATAATTTATTAAAAATAGCAATTAATAAAAGTTCTACCCAAAGGATCAACTGCTCAGGCACGGTCCAATTAAATGCTCATCGATGCAAAGATATTTCATCCATTTATCACTAGATTGGTTATAGTTATCAATAAGCTCTGACAACCAGCTCTTCCTTACTTTTTCGACAGACAAGGTATGACCATTGACTGCTTCTCTAACCAGATAACAACTCTAGGTACGACCGTAGGAATTTAATTACCCAATTGCATTAAAGCTAGAAGAACCCAATCCTAACCAATAAACACGCTAAGAGGGTTTATTTAAACTAGATCTTACGTTTCCCCATCATAAAGCCAATTATGGTGGTTGCCACGGGGTGTTAACTAAATGAACAATTACGGATTCTATTTAATTAACGTGGCAGTAGGCTATTAAATTAAATCAAATACCCGGCCGTTGATATTCAATTAATAAAATACCCATGAACAATTAATTCAGGAAACGCACGAATAATAATGAATTGGAAGAAATAATGAAGATTCGATTAGATCTCACAGATATTATGGACCGCGCCCTCGCGTCAACCTTTGGGTAGAGGAGAAAATTAGCCGCTCCTCATCGTGTTCATCCCGCGTGATTTAATTGAATTCATTCAATTAATTGCCGAAGAATTGGAAAAGATGAATTAACGAAGGAACGGCCGAAAAACCTTTGCTTCCCTTTGTTGGGTTTCGTGTTCGTACCCCTGGAGCGAAAGTAGAAGCAAAAGTCGAATAGGAAAAATTGTACAGAAGCCAAAAGCAAAGCAAAAGAGTCAAAAACGTTAAAGCCAAAAAGCAAGAGAAGAGTCTACAATGTCTGACGGCTAGGGAAAAGAAAACTAAAGCTATCTAAAATCCTAATACGTGAATCTGGCTTTCTTTTGCCTTTTGTAGCCGCCGCAAGAAAGTCAAGCAGAAGCCCAAAAACGTCTGGCCCTTTCTTTGCTTTTTAATTGAAGCCTTTGGAGTTTTAATCCTGTGCTCCTCGCGGTTCACGTGGACCAGGGTCCGGCTTTCGGTTTTGTCCACCTTCTAAGGCGTGGCCACGCCCTGAAATGAGAAGTCTTCTGGAAATTCACCTCAAGACATCATTTTTAATGCTAACCACCTACAATTCACACAAATATCAAATATGAGTGAAATTCCCTTTCTTAGCACCATGAATAGCCAAAATTAGAACAAGATGACAATGCAAAATGTGCCAAATAACTGTTCTATCATTAAGATTTCATCAAGTATATCCTCTATTTCGTCGATTCTGGACATCAATATAATTTGAGCTCGTATCCACTTGACTACTTGACTAAGGAGAATGGACTCAAGATCGATCAAGTTTAGGCAAATATTTTTTTTGAATACAGGATTGTGCTTAATAAGGAAATTATGTAAAATTGAATTTGAAGGAGTTTAGATATCACAAAGCCTTTGCTAATAGGAGTAATCGCATTCAAAGGTTAATTGCTTGAGAGTTCATTGTCATGTGGACAATTTGAAAGCTTCTCCATTAGGTTTTGGTGAATTAATTTATTGCATGGCAAAAAATAAACAAAATAGCATCCATGTCAACTGTACACAATTCAAGGTTGCCTCAGAATCACTGGTTATCAAATGTTTTCTTAGGTTCGATTTTTTAAGGTTTAGAATTCCTAACTAAAAAATTGTTGTGTGGAACATTTGACCAAAAAAAAAAAAAAAAGAAGCTATTGTCAATTATCTTTTTATATCCTTATCAAACCAAATGACCCACAAATACGTGTTTTAAGCAAATTAAGAAAGATGAAACTACTCTTTATTATCAATTATCTTTTTATATCCTTATCAATATCTCTTTATATCCTTATCAATCATTTCAACAGAATTTCCAAACAAGAATCATTTCAAACGTATTGTATAAAAACAAACTTATTGTATAATTTATTATAACCTTTCTTAAGTATATTACTATGTGCACTTTGTTATTCAAATTTATTTGAATTATTAATCACTAAATCAGATGTTCAAATTTTCTTGAGAATAAAATGGGAAACTAGAAAGGAAAGAGGAAAATCCAAAATTAAAAGAATTGAAAGGCTAAAAAATTGTATTTTAGGAAAGTGATTTGAATATTTTTTTTAATCATTTAATGAGAAGATAGATCTCTGCAATTCCTCTTTTTTAATTTCAATCATTAAGGTAAAGATTTTTGTGGAAAAGAGAAAGAATTAAATGAAGAAGAAAGAGAAAAAGAAATAAAAGAAAGGAAAACAAAGTAAATGAAAAGTCAAAATAATGTAAGGGCAATTTTATCTTATAGGGGGTTAAGTGAGCAAAATTAAAGGTTAGGGGTAAACTTAGAAATGCGGTATATCTTAAGGGGATTAAATGTAATTAACCCTATACTAAACTAACTTTGCAACCATTTATTTGTCCCCAGCCAATTTGAATAAAGACTGATCTTACAATTATAACCTAGATTGGGAAATTTTTGAATAAGAAGGCCTATTATAATGGTGTCATGAGGAACTAAAATACAGGACCAATCGCGTATTTTGGTGCACGTATATCACCAATCATAAGTTGCTTTGATTGATAGAGGGGCACATTCCATGTAAAGTGACCTAATTATTCAACTGCCATGCAAATTATTATATCAAAATAGAGTTCATCTTTTAGGCCAAATAAATCATGGAACTTTACAACAAAATCATAGGATTATGTAGACACGAATTTGCAATTTATGAAACTATTAAAGCCCAAATTTTTTTTTTATTATACTTCAATTATTTTTAAGGCTTTAAGGCTCTAATTGGATTTTAGGTTCTAGACCCCTAAATCTGACTTGGGCTCTAAGACCCAGAATTTGATTTTGTCGAGTTCAACTTGAAAATGGTCCACATTTTCTATTTAGGAGAGATGCCATATAGTTCTCGTGGTCAAGAACCAATTCTTGGCTCATACTAATTTAATCCTGATATTCATAAATACAATGCAAGCGTAGAGTAGAGAATGCACGTTTACTACACATGCATTGCACGTAGTAGGAGTTATTTTGTAATCTAATTGATCAAGAAATTTCTTCTCAATTATGTTGATTTTCTTTAGTTGCTTTTTCGCAGGAAAGTTCTCAAACCTTGCTAGAACGATGCTTTCTTTTAATTATTCTTCTGTGAACTGCTATTTAAATTTAGGTCCAACTACTGATTCTGATTGTAATTTAACAAATTGAAAACAGTATTTCTCCCAGAGAATTCAACGCGATTTACTCAGAACTTACATTCAGAACTCGTACTTTGCCCACCACCACTTCGGTAATAAGCTAAAACTTTTGGTGGATATTTCTTAGCAGCAAGGGTTAACTAATTAAAGACAGCTGTTGAGAATGGTCTATTTCCTGCTGCACTAGAGCTCAACGTGCCGTGTTTCATCGCATAAAAGCATATGCTATTGCAATAGGATCTTTGAAGTAGTGTATTGGGCATTGACCCATCGCCTCCTCTCAAATGAAACTGAGAGAATATCAAACCCCGTGAGCTATTGCATCATCAAAAGCTTTAAGATTACTCTGTTCATTGCAGTCCCTGCCCTATTCCGGAGTTAGGGCAAGCCAGGGAGTTTTTTTGTAGTGGCTTAAAGTGTTGAGCGTGTTTTTGTATTCTATATCGGGACTTGTATAAAGAAGTATCTCCTCTTGGTGGTTATAAATTTAGTAAACTTAAGTGAGTTTAATTGTACTAAGGGTACCAGCTCAAGTGTCATATGTACCAATCCAAGAGTTTTTTAGGAAGCTCACACCCCAATCTAAGAGAGGTTTTGATTTGGTATCAAACCAAAGAATCAAAAGAGCAAGTTATGGGCCTTTGAACCATTAAACATTTAGTGCTATTTAAGATCTGTTGTATTTTCAATTTTAGGTGCCTTTTGGATCCAGGAATTATTTCTAGGGCATTGTATTCTCTCTTTTGTACTATTTTTCTGTTATAGTAAATCTGCTACCCCTTTGTCTGTGAATGTAGGTCAATTGGATCGAACCACGTAAATTCACGTGTTTCTCTATTTTATTTATTTGTTTTTATTATTATCATTATTAAATTACCAAGAATCCTATTGTTGTCGTTGGTCAATTTCCTAAGACCAGACCAAACATATAATAGTAGTTCTTTCTGATTGCTTGACATTAATGACATTCAACTGTTACAAAGCTTAAGATAATATTGTGAGCTACGCAATTTGCATCTGTTGAGAAACTTATCCAGACACATAGTATAGTTTTAGTTGACATGTTCTGTATGTCAAAACGGCTCTACCCATCATTATCATTACTATATAAAAAGTATAAATGTTGGTATTAGGGAGTGCAAGTGTAAACACTTTTTTATCTTAGTTTTTGTTATTCCTAAATTACCCTCATGTCTTTTAATTAGAATTATTGCATTTTAAGTGGCACTAATTAAAAGAAATAAAACACTCCAATTGATTACATTTTAATGGTATGGTAATTATAATAAAAAATTCCTCATTAAAAACTATTTACCTATCCTTGGACTCCATCTCCTATTATTATACGTATCAAAATTTCCTAATTGAAGCATGAAAAATTTCTCATTAGTTATTAGTTGAGATTGTTAAAAAAAATCAATTTCAAAAAATAGATATTCTCTAGAAAATGGATAAACATACAATGACAAGAAAAAACCCTTATTCATCTGTATATCTTCACACAAATATCACGAGTAAATTTTACAATTATGCAATTTTATCAATAGGAAGAATTTTTCATGTTGCACCCAATAAAATTTCAATATACAAAAAATGATGACACCTTTATAACTGAAATAGCAATATTAAACTAGAAAAAAAAAATCTAAAATAGTACCATACAAACCACTATTATCATTAATAGCAACCGATCAAAACAAGAAAAACTAAAATAAGATTAAAAACTATTTATAAAATGACATAAAGTAAATAGCAAATGAATTAAAAAGTTAGAATACAATTCAAATAATACCAAAGACAACATCCAAATCACTTATATCCAAGGGAAGACAAGCATTGTTATTGACAATAATATAGTAATACTTCATTTGTATTGGTTTGAACAAACCAAATCCATCCATCAAGTCTGAAACCATTTCCAATGATAAAATAAGAATTACAATAAGAGTAAATATAAAATGAAGAATGATAAAATGAAAATGATATCTAAATTGTTTTTGGTGATATCCAAAATACCCTTATTTTTCTAATGATTACATATATTTATTGTATTGCAATATTAGTGAATAATAGAAGCGGTTACGAAATAAAAAGCTTTAAAATTAAGTAAATTTCTTTTATGGTGACAGTTGTAATTAAACAGATTTAATGCATTCCAATAATTGGTAATAATGATAGCAGTATGGATTCAAAGTTGGCAATTAAAAACTAAAACATTACAATATACAAAAAATTAATATTACAATTATTAATTAGCCACAATTCTCATTCCAATTTCATGATCATAAAAAACTAATATTAAAACAAAAAATATTGTGCTCATATGAAAAAAGTAGATTTGTTGCTTTTGCTTCGTGCTAAAAACATGAATAAAAGAAAAGGAAAATAGAAAAACTCCAACTATCTCTATGTATAAAATTTCAATTGTTAGACTGCACAAGCCAAAAAAATTTTATGTGATGGATCATTTATACTCCATTATTGACAAAAATAGAATTAACATAATACAAAGAATTCAAATTATATTTATGTTTATTTTTCTAACTTAATTACATTCTTCGTGTATAAAAAAATTGTGATGATTGTGGTTTATATGCAATAGAGTCATGAATATACAATAATTTTGGTAAAACATGATATTATCAATATTTGATATGTTAGAGTTCAAGCTATAAATCAAAAAGTGTTTGGCTCATGATTTCAAATTCAATCTTAAGGGATATGTCAGCTATATTGAAATGTTTTTTTTGTCTCTTTTCATTTAATAAAATTTTTAAAAGTAACTAGCTTAAAAAAAAAATAACATAAAAATACTATATTATGATGTTGATGATCAAAATTTCATAAAAAATTTTAGTATCTGAAAAATAATATATTTTAAGATATTACAATCACGTGCAAAGCACGTGAACTATTACTAGTGTTAAATTATGAGCCATATCTATTTTAGATTGTCTTGGCTATAAAAAGGACATTTATCACCTTAGATAAAAGTTGTCATAAACCACTATCTTTTGCTTTTTATGAATTTTCATGTATTCTAACACTTTTATGACTGTTACCCTTATAACTCTATGCTCTATAAACCTTGAAAATTGCCGTCGTTTTGCCTTGGAGCATGTGTTGAATAAAAACTTAAAAAGTATAGAAGCGTTATTTGCTGTATTCACTTATTTCTCATACAAATTAATGAGAATAAGCTAGATAAATTTTCCTATAAATATAGATCGGAATTCAATATTTGCAACTTGAATCAGCAGAATATTGGATTGGCACATCGTTTTTTTTTTTGTTTCTCATCTATTTGATAAACAATCACCTCATACACTTGTGTTCTGTGAATTTAAGTATTATCATGATATCTAATTTCTATGGCCTCACACACATCAGTTGATGAAGCAACGGTGATGGGTATGAAGAACAAACTTGAGTTCCATCAATTTCTTTTTTCTTTGTAATTTTTGGATACCAAATTAAAGGCTTAATTTCATTAGGTATATGGTTTAAGACCTAAAATGGAGGGTTCTTCTCTTAGTGCCTTCTGTTGATTCCGAATAATATAAAATCAACTTTGTGGGCTTGAGACTCACACAATAGGAAAAACCAACTACATAATCAGAAGGCCCATGATTAATACTAATGATTCTGCTACTAAATGGTTGAAATTTGATAATCCATTAGAAATAACCTGCTAAACCATAAAATCCAAAAAATTATGTTTTACATGATATTGTTGAGATATATAAAATGTGTAAACGTCTACATCTGATGTTTCACCTTGGTACATGAACTTGTGGGACGGTCCCCCATTCCAGGCAAATCAAGATTTGATGGAATTGACGCTAAGTCAACGGTCATTAGGTACGTTGATATTCTAGCATTTGGATTTTCCGAGCTTGCAGAAACTACACGGAAAAGAGAACTGAAAGAACTTTCTAATGAAGTATGAACAAGTCAAAATCAATTAGAGTAGAGCCTTCTAGCTAATCTTCCTGTTAAATAGAAAATGCATATGTGTTACTGAAACAAAAGAGATACCTCTTCATTTCTCTCCCTCATGGCTAACTTGATACTCAAATTCTTGACACTTCTGATTTTGATTTATGCTGGAACTGGAAACTTTGAGCCAGTAAAGGGCAACAACATAACCTTAGGTTCTAAGCTCTTCCCTCAAAATACTTCTTCATGGCTTTCACCTTCAGGCACTTTTGCATTTGGTTTCTACAAGAAAGCTGATGGATTTGCAGTGGGCATATGGCTGCAGACTAAAAATCCTGAACCAGTCGTTGCATGGACTGCAAATAGAGACGATCCACCGATCCCTTCAGACGCCTATCTTGAGTTGAGCAGGGAAGGCAGGCTTCTCCTTTGGACCAAACAAAGTGTAGGAGATATTCTTTATAATCTAACAAAGCCTGCAACTTCAGTTTCTTTGCTTGATTCAGGTAATCTTGTATTCTACAATGGAAGTAATGTTCTGTGGGAAAGTTTTGATTATCCAACAGATACCATATTAGGAGGACAGGTTGTGCCATTGGGATATACCTTTTTCTCCAGTGCATCAGCAACTGATCAGTCAAGGGGAAGGTTCATACTTGAGTTCCAGGGTGATGGAAATCTTGTTGCCTACCCGGTAAACGTTACGTCGGCATCTTCTTATTCTTATTGGTCTACTGGAACTTTCGGATGGACTAATGGCAGGGAGCAACTGGTTCTCACTGAAAGAGGTCATCTATACTTGAATTTAACGTTAAGAATTAATGACAGTGTGCATACTATAGCACAAAGCTCATATAATCAAAGCCAGCAGAAGATTGTATACAGGGCAACTTTTGATATTGATGGCAATTTTAGGCTGTATTTGCACATCTTTGAAAGCAGCGGTAATTCGACCATGAAAATCCTGTGGTATGCATTACAGAATCAGTGTGAAGTAAAAGGTTACTGTGGTGTTAACGCCTATTGCTCATTTGAACCTGAAAAGGTTACAGGCAACAATTGTTTCTGCTTTCCTGGCTTCATCTACTTTGAACCTGAAAAGAAATTCTTGGGATGCTACCGGAACTTCACATATGAAAGATTTTGTGGAAGGAAAGAAATTTTACAGCCTTACAATTACACGGTGTTAATGAACATGAGCATTGGGGGCTATTCATATGGTAAGAGTCCAGTGGCCCAGGAGGAATGTGGCCAGTCTTGCATGAATGATTGCAATTGCTGGGCTGCTCTATATGAAAGCGGTGACTGCAATAAATACAGGCATCCAATCCTCTATGCAACCCAAGGTAAGAATCAATCAGGAATAGCTTTCATAAAACAAAGCCATAATAGTTCTCAATCCGCAGAAGCAAACGCATTTCTCAAGCAGAGAGCAAAGAAGGCGGGTAAGCGCAAGAGGAAAATTATCCTAATTCTGGCTCCTCCTTTTGGCTTCTTATCAGTTTTGTTTACACTGCTTGCTGTTTTCAGTTTCTTATTGTACAGAAAGAGAGCTCTTAGATATCAAAGGCTATTAGATATGGAAAATTTGGGCCTTAATAAGGAGTTCACTCTTCGATCATTTTCCTACAATGAGCTTGAGAGAGCTACTGATGGATTCAAGAAAGAGGTAGGAAGGATTTCTTATGGAAAGATCTATGAAGGAACCATATCTGAAGGTAATAGAAAAGTTTCTGTAAAAAGGCTGGAAAAATTTGATGCTGAACCAGAAGGAGAATTTACAGCAGAAATGACTGTCATGGGGCGAATTCATCATAAGAATGTTGTTCAATTGGTAGGCTTTTGCATGGAGGGTGTTAAAAAGCTCCTTGTGTATGAATTCATGACAAACAGATTGCTGGTGGATGTGATCTATAATGTTGATAGACGGCCATTCTGGAAGGAAAGAATGAGACTTGCAGTGGATATAGCACTAGGGCTTCGATATTTGCACGAAGATTGTGATACACGCGTAGTTCATTGCAACATAAAGCCAAGAAACATACTGGTGGATGACAATTGGACAGCTAAAATATCGAACTTTGGGTCTGCAAAGCTTCTAGCACCTAATCAAACAGAAAATGTGGTAAAGGGAAGAGAGGAGAGAGGGTACTCAGCACCAGAATGGCACAAGACTGCCTCAATTTCAGAGAAGGTAGATGTCTATAGCTATGGACTTGTGCTGTTGGAGACAATATGTTGCACAAGTGATCTGATTATCAATGTTGAAAGCCCAGATGAACCCTTTCCTAGTAAGGTGTATAGATGCTTTAAGGCCAAAGAACTGAGAAAACTTATTGGTGATGAAGATGTAGATATGGAGTCACTAGAGAGGATGATCAAGGTTGGATTATGTTGCATTCAGAAAGATCCTGATTTAAGGCCTCCAATGAAAAATGTGATTCTAATGTTAGAAGGCGCCCTGGATGCACCTATTCCCTTTCCTCCAACCTTCTCCCAGGCACTTGTTACTCCTACATAGCCTAAATGATACCTATCATTCAACTATGTAAAATTTGCAATCATTTACAGACTTGGAATGCTGTTTTTTCCCAGCAAGCCAAAAGTTAATAAGTTACATATGTTTTTATTCATTTCCTCAGCTATAGAGAGTAAAAACTTCAAATTTTGAGTTTCACCAGACTTTTTGTTCTTTTGTCCCTGTGTGTCATAGATTTCTGTTACACTGGAGATTTATCATCATGATGAGGTCCATTTTGATGCATTATACATTCCTGTGGAACAATATCAATTCCTCTTTTTTTTTTTTTTTTCTTTTTGGTGGAGTGATGGTTGTACTTGTGATGAATATTCTCCATTTTGAAATCTCAAATCAAATGCGATTGATCAGGTCATTCTGATGAATAGGCCCAATTATTACTACAAGTAATGTAATTTGACTCAGTAATAGCACAAATGAATGATGACCCAATCTCCCATACTCTGAGCAGACTCAATAAGTATAAGCATAGGCAGGAAGCTAACTATAAGTATATAATCTGTACCCAACTTCACATAGCCAATGAAATTCATCAAATCATAACCTTGACATTTTAAGAGGTGGTTGTTCAATCTTTATCACAATAAGAACTCTGAAATGAAGTCCGCTATATTGACTTGTTGTGGCGACCTCTTACGACACGGATTAGAACCCAATTTACAAAATCATAAAAAGATCTATAAGCTGTAAGATACACTTTTTAATTTCAATTTATAGTATTTAAATTCAAGATTTGGTGGACTTGAACGTCATGCAAATCTGCTCCTGCAACAGTGCTGCTGCAAGGTACTCGGAAGTTTCACATGTACCATCATGCTAAGTAACCTCGTTGATTAATCAGGCTTGAACCTATGAAAAGTTGATCTTGTCTTGTTTTGCGCGTCCTACACGGTATAAACTTTTATGGTTGTCCGTGAAAAATCAAAGACTTTGTCTTAGGAAGATTCTGTGTCCTCTCAACGAAGAATAAGTTAACTTATCCCCAAGCCGGCTGCCTATTTTTTTTTTCCCCCTCAGATGTACAAGTAACCATGCTAATGAATTTCTTTATCACTACTAATCTCCTGATGCTAATACCATTTTCTGCCTCTACAAAATCCAAATAATCCCATCTAATCTCTCCATTTATGGCTTTTTTTATAGAAGCTGTTTATTTATCATTTTTGCTTGCAACAACCTTTGAAGCTGCTAAAGCTCAGCCTGATGCAAATATGATAGGATTGGGTGCTACACTTTATCCCAGCACTCAACCTACAGCCTGGTACTCACCTTCCAAAAGGTTTGCATTTGGATTTTTTCCAGAAGGGAGTGGCTTTAGAGTAGGAATTTGGATAGTTGGAAGTGCCAACAATGTCACCGTGTGGACTGCCCAAAGGGATGATCCAGCTCTGTCGTCGAGCTCAACTCTTGGTTTCATCGATGGAAAGCTTCAGTTGAAATATGAGCAAGGCCAGCTTCAAACTATTGTTGATCCTCCAAAACCTGCGAGCTATGCTTCCATGCTTGACTCTGGAAATTTTGTGCTCTATGATCTATATAAAAGTATCATATGGGAGAGCTTCATGTTTCCAACTGATACCATTTTAGGTGGCCAGGCACTTGACCCTGGAAAAGAGTTGATCTCTAGTTTGTCTCCAATCGACCACTCGTCAGGTCGATTTCATCTGAAAATGCAGTATGATGGAAATCTTGTTGCATATCCTGCCAACTCGGCAGAAGACTCGGTAGATTCCTACTGGAACACGGGGACGATGAATAATCCCAAGACTAAGCTGATTCTTACTAATGTCACCGGCAAATTATTACTGGCTGATGCTAATGGTACCTCAGTGATAAAACCAGTGGCATCACCACTCCCAAGGGTAAACGGAAGTCTTCACCGTGCAACACTTGGTTATGATGGAAATTTAAGATTGTTTTCTCATAGCTTTGATGCAGAGGGAAAATCTAATATGTCGACAGAGTGGGAAGCAATTGCTGATCTCTGTGATGTGAAAGGTTTCTGTGGTTATAACAGTTATTGTAGTAGGATTGATGGTGAGCCCCAGTGCTTCTGCATGCCAGGTTACAGTTTCACAGACCTCAACGAGACAAGTGGTGGTTGTGAGAGGAACTTCACTGGGAGCAAGTGCATTTTAGGCAAGGAAGATGCCTCCCACATTAACATGACTTCTCTGAATGTAGGGTGTGATGATCGGCCTTATTTTCTAGCGCCCATGGGCGAGAAGGAAGATTGCAATCATTCCTGCTTGGAGGATTGTGATTGTGATGCAGCTATATATTCTGAACCCACATGCTCTAAATACAAGCTTCCACTCAAGTATCTCAAGAGTACAACTAGTACCGTATCATCTACTGCTTTCTTCAAGCTGTCTATTGACATTAGCAGAAATCAGGACGGTGATACTCAGAAACAGCCATGGTCAACTATCCTTGCTTTAAGTCTGAGCTTCGTAGCATATTCCTGCATCATCCTTGCAGTCTTCACTATCTTCATCTTTAAGTTCCATATCATGAAGTACAGAAAACTACTATTTGAGACCAGAACAACTGGCTTAATAAAGGGATTCACTCTTCGAACATACACGTACAATGAGCTAAAGAAGGCCACCAGGGGCTTCAACCAGGAATTAGGTAAAGGCGGATTTGGAGCAGTTCACAAAGGCACTTTTGACAGAGGCAGAAGCTTTGTGGCGGTGAAAAGATTAGAGAAGGTGGTCGAAGAGGGTGAAAGAGAGTTCCGAGCTGAAATGAGGGTAATTGGCAGAACTCGACACAGGAATTTGGTCCGCTTGCTTGGATACTGTATTGAGGGATCGAAGAGGCTTTTGGTTTATGAATATATGAGCAATGGTTCCCTCGCTGATCTTCTCTTCAAAGGACAATGGCGTCCGAATTGGGATGATAGAGTTCGGATTGCACTAGACGTTGCCAGAGGTATCCTCTATCTCCATGAGGAATGTGAGTCTGCAATAATTCATTGTGACATAAAGCCTCAGAACCTCTTACTTGACGAATCGTGGAGGGCAAAAATATCAGATTTTGGTCTAGCTAAATTACTAATGCCGGAACAAACGAGAACGAACACTCATGCCAGGGGAACAAGAGGGTACATGGCACCAGAATGGTTCAAAAACATTCCCATATCCGTGAAGGTTGACATTTACAGCTTCGGAATAGTTCTACTGGAAATTGTTTGCTGCAGAAAGAACCTGGCATACAACCTGTCAAGGCCGGAAGAAACTCTGCTGCCTGCCTGGGCTTATAATTGCTTTGAGGCCAACGAGCTGGACAAACTCATCAGAGGCGAAGAGGTAGACAGGAGGACCTTTGAGAGAATGATTACAGTTGCATTATGGTGTATTCAGGATGAACCGGCTCTGCGATTTCCAATGAAGACGGTGATGATGATGCTGGAGGGGATCATTGATGTACCTATTCCACCATGTCCATCGGATGAATTCAGCGTCCAATACTAAAATTGTTGCCATCTTATTTGGTGCATCTTTCCATTAATACATAAATGCACTAGCACTAGATCAGATGCTGCAGCAACTTCTTCCTGAAATAAAGATCTTTCTGTTTGAAAATGTTGATCAACAGTCAAATGATCCTTTTTCAGGGTTCTGTGTATCAAAATGCTTCTCTAATAGTACACATAAGATTTCCAGTTTCAAGTTACTACTGCTTATCTACCCCTTATTCCAAATTTGCATCATTGCACTCAAGCTTTTCAGATAAGAAGAATATGAACAAAAACAAATGCAGCCACGAAAGAAAATTCGTCCACCTTCATATACATTTGAGCAAGAATGACAAACATAATGTAGCAATACATACAGAAATGTGAAGACTGAGGAAGCTAAAGTAGTTGAGCTATGAAACAGTTGTTTCACCATCTGTGGCAAGCCAAATAGGACTCCTCAAGAAATAGTACAAATATCTAGCATGATTTTCATCCCTAAAGAGATGGATATTAGTTGTATAAATCAATTCATTAGTAAAATAGTACTAATTCTGGGATTTATCTCTTGCTGGAAGTACCAAATCAATTCATTAGTAAAATAGTTGATAATTAAAAAAGTTAATATAGCACCAAATAATTTAACCCTAAAGAAGACCAAAAAAAAAAAAATCTTTTTGTAGTTTGAAACCATTTTAAATAAATTTCTTTTTGTGTACTTTAAAAAATTTGCTTATAATTGCGGCTGCTATATTTTGTTCAATGATCTTTATGTCTTCAAACTTTTTTTATTTGTTTTTAACTTTTGATTAATATACTCTTTATTTTCTGATAGTGAGTCAACCTAAGGGCAACTCTTTCTTAAAATGAATGTTCTAATTAAATGTATATTTTGAATTGAGTTTAAAATGTTACAAAACTTTCAAAATAAGTGAATCAAGTGATATTTTTCTAATTTCACTGGTGGTAAGTGATATTGTCAAAAATATCTCAAATGAGGTTTTCCAAATTATCCCTAATTATTTATTTATTTATTTTGAAAGGATTACCGTCTCAATTATTCACAAGAATTTAACTTAATGAGCTATCAACTTTTGGACCAAAAAAAAAATCTCTTTTGGACCCAAAAAAAGAAAAAAAAAATAATCTCTTTTGTACCTCTATACAGCAGCAGCATACTGCAAGGCATTGGTAAACCGCAGAAAATGGCTCCAAATAAGAAATCCAAACCCAAACTCAACTCAGCCGAGTCAACTCAGTCTCCATCCACTTCTCAATCCAAATTCCCCGCCTGCCTCCGCTCCGTTCCTCCTTCCTCCGTCGCCATCACCATCCACGCCAAGCCCGGTTCCAAGCTCGCCACCATCACCGGTCCTTCTCTTTCCCTGCTTTCTTATATACTTTTCAATTTAAATTTAAACTCTGATCATATTATAAGCTGTATGAATATAATAATTCTATTTTCTTGCAAAAAATGGAAGAACAGATATTAATGATGAAGCATTAGGAGTCCAAATTGATGCCCCTGCCAAAGACGGCGAAGCTAATGCTGCACTTCTTGATTACATCAGCTCTGTAAGTTCTTCATTCTTCATTTTTTCAATTATATATTAGTTGGATTTTCTTTTTACTAATATCATTTATAATTTAAAAATTTTTAATTTGAAGTCTGATACTAGTTTGGAACTTAGCTTGGATCAAGTTGGCTATATGAAGGGTTTTATCATTAATTAGAGTTTTTTGAATTGTATTTTTATTTTTTCAATTGATTTGAGAATTTTTATTTACTTCTATTGCATGGCCTGGATAAGAAGGAACTTTTGGCCTAAACTCTGGAGGATTATTGCTTATGAAGTTGCTAATCAAGTTGATTTAAGTATCTGTGTAGGAAATTTGTTGATACGATGTACATCTTATGATTATATGTTTCTGAAGTTGGTAAATGCGAAAAATAATTCGGAAAATGATGAATTGAATGCAGAGTGTTTTAACTGATTCTAACAAATGTACGAGGTTAACCAGCAGTGCATAACGTTAAACTAGCTTGGTTTTTGTTGCTAGAATGCATTTATGTATCCTGAGGATTGGACGAATTTAGGTTGATGTTAATTTTCAGATGGCTGCATTGAATAAAAAATATAGATTTGGTAGATTCAAAGGACTGGATACATTCTGATAGGCGATATTAAGAGTTGATTTTCCTTCGTCAACAGGTGGTAGGGGTCAAAAGAAGACAAGTTTCTATAGGCTCTGGTTTGAAATCACGGGACAAGGTTGTGGTTGTAGAGGAAGTAACTTTACAGGGTGTGTTTGATGCGCTTGACAAAGTATTAAAGGGCCAATAAAAGGTAGTTTGTTTCAGCTCTTTCACCATGACACTACGATGAATAAGCAATGTGCCTCTGAGGCTTTCTAATTATGTTGGTATTATGAGGTATCTGATGACAGTTTCTGGTTTGTGGCGGTAGCAGGTCTTTGAAAGTACGGCGGTAGCAGGTCATTTCCTTACAATGGGGTTATCTCATACAGTTTTTTAATTGATATTTCTGTGTACTTCTTCCATCTTCAAGACTTGAGTATGGTGCACTATCTTGTATTTCAGCTTTCTCATGGAAGCTACATATCTAGTTCGTTTTTGTACTTCTTTCTGCCAATGATAAATGAGCACTAGATGCTTGGGGATTTTTAGTGGTAGGATTCTTGTACATATGTGATTGTGATATTGAAATCCAGTTTTACACAATTGCATATTAAGATGTATGGCCAGCATATCTTTCTATTTAACATATCTTTCTGTAGGATCAGAGTTTTATATTTCCATGCAGTCAAGGATTAGTAATTGGCTGAAGGTGTTGTCAGAGCTATTTTGCTTGAGTTTGATATTGGAGTTCATTTCTGCTTTGATGCATGGTATGTCATCATAGTGTGTATGCCCAACATATGTTTCAAATTTTCACACATATTCTGTCAGTAAGAGTTTGATATCAATAAAATCAAGGATTAGTAAGTGGCTGGTGATACTGCCATGAATTTGTCCTCCTTGAGTTATTACTTTGACTCTTCTGCCTTCCACTAGTTGCTGATGGTTGCACTTCTAAGATGTCATCTGCTTGCCACCTGTCACCCTTCTCTCGATCAAGTATTGATTGGAATTGAGACTAACACTATTCTTTCTCATCCAATCCTCGTTTCCTTTCAATCTTATTATCTTATTATCTTGCAGAGTGTAATTTTCTAGGGCAGTATTGTCATAATGAAAATGTACATTTGACTAGGAATCACACCTATACAAGAATTATCGGTTTAGTTGAAAGAATATATTGGAAGCCATTTCTGTGAGAACTTGGTAGAGTTATCAATGTTGGTTACATCGTGGACATATTTATATTATTAGCTAGGGCAAACTGTTAAAGCCAGCAGACCAATCGGCAAAGAGTTGGCCGCTTGCCTTGAAAAATTGTTGAACACCATAAGTGATTTATAATTCACAATTGAGAAGAAATTTTTTTTTTGTGTGTTTTGTGGGGGGGGGGGGGGGGGTGTGAAGGAGAATGCAGATAATGGGTATAGGGGATTAAAGACTTTCTATTGTTTTCTTAGATGGAAAATAAGCGATGATAGTTGATCGTTAGTCTTGTGGTGTAAACTGCTAATGATATGAACTCGGTGGTAAAGTGTAAGTTATAGGGTGTTTAAATGTTTGATTTGTAAACTTTGATCATGGTTTATGTTCTTGCAGAACCATCAAAATCTACATATTACAATTGAATTATAACGTTAATCATCCCTATATATTGGACTCTTTGAAAAGGGATGGGAATATGCAGCTAATATCCCAGTACATTGATATGCTTGCAAATTGAATATAGTTACATGCAGGAAAACATTAAATGTTTTAGTAGAAATCTAAGTTCAGACTGTGAATTATGAGGAATATTTTAAAAGAGGTATTGTAAAGCAATTCTTTTATTGCTGCATCGCATTTATCTAATACTGGATTACATTTGACACTAGTTGAACAAAGCATAACAAAAGAAAGAAACTGTTGTGCTAGGTAGAACTGAGAAAAGAAGTAGGATTTGGTGGTATTGGGATATCTACTGTCCCTTCTAGCATTAGCAGAACTTTCTTCATTGAGGGACGAAGTGAGGGCTCTCCTTGGATGCACCAGATAGCTATCTTGATCATTCTTTCCAGTTGTCTCATGTTAACAAGCTCATCATCAGCTAACAATTTATGCAACTCTTGAGCCTCAAAGCAATCATAAGCATATTCTTCAAGGATAGCTTGATCCTCGGGGAAGCTCCAATCAATGTTCTTTCGGCGACATATGATCTCGAGCAGCACAATCCCATAGCTGTACACATCTGCTTTAACTGTCACTGGCAATTTTTTATGCCATTCCGGTGCAACATAGCCTTTTGTCCCTCTGATCGCAGTAAAAGTTTTGGTCTGATCATGCTTTAAGAGCTTTGCTAGGCCAAAATCTGAGATTTTTGCACATCTGTGTTCATCCATGAGGATATTTTGAGGTTTGATGTCACAATGGATGATCTGTGTCTCACACTCTTCATGTAAGTAGAGAATACCTCTTGCAATGTCACAAGCAATTTTAATCCCTTCATCCCAGTTGGGCTGGTTCTCTTTGGCATAAAGGACATCTGCCAATGATCCGCTGCTCATGTATTCATACACTAGAAGCTTCTTAGGTCCATCAGCACAGTAACCAAGTAACCGGACAAGATTACGATGATGTGTTTTTCCAATCACTGCCATTTCATTATGGAACTCCCTTTCTGCTTCCCCTTCAGCTAATACTTTCTCCAGTCTTTTTACGGCGACTGCCTTCTGGAAATCCATCAGCATACCTTTGTAAACAGTTCCAAATGCTCCTTGTCCCAGCTCTTCTTTGAAGTCATTTGTTGCCCGCTCTAGTTCTGCATAGGTGAATGCCCGTGGAGCAACATCGCCCATTGGTTCAGCATTCTTATATCTGGACATGTTTTTGTGAGCACCTAATTGATGTATATGAATAAGAACCCCAGAAATTACAAGAATCACCAGGGCAAAAACAAGAAGTGAAATGCTGATGATTAAGATATCCAGACGCAATTTTTTCTTGGGGTGTAATTGGGGATAGCTCGAACCACCTCCAACTGGGGAACCAGGCATCCCCACCTTCACAAGAGCAACTTTTGGATTAGTCAGCACTCTTTTCCCATATTTCAATGGAAGCCTTTGCTTGCTGCACCCACCATCTCCAAATAACGCTGCCCCACAGTTGCAATCGTTTAGACAAGCCTGTTCGCATTCTTGTCTTATGCTTGTCTTGAATGTGTCATATGAGGCATTTTCCCAAAGTGTGTTTGGTATTGGCGTCATTGTGAATCCGAGGCTTTCTTTCGGGGATTGACATCCCTCTTGTGAAAAATTTCTCTGACACCCTGAGCTGGAGTCGCCTGGAGAAATAAAATCGAATCCTGGAATGCACTTACATTCGATTTCAGTATCTACATTGCTGCAGAAGGCATTGAGTCCGCATATGCCTTTGGGATCACATTTATTTGATGTAGTGTTATACCTGACGATCCAGTTGTCTTTGTACTGGAGAGAATATGAATATAGCCGAAAAATACCATCCACATCAATGGTTGCGCGATAGATTGTTTTCTGATCGGGGAATCCTTGAGTGACATTGAATATTATGGTGCCATTGTCCCTCAACAGGTAGAGATATCCATTTGGGTCAAGATTCAGGGTCACATGCGGCCCGCCATTATTAGTGTATGATGAGTAGTAAGCATATGGATCTAAACTCGGTGCATCTGTAGGATATTGCACCAGGGTTCCATCTTGCTGCATAATTAGGCGGAAAGGCCCTGTTGAAGGATCATTTTCTGAAGCACTTGAAAACAGCTGCCCCTGACCTTGCCCGTCATCAGTTATAAGACGCTGAGTGGGTAAAAGGGTGTCAGTTGGATAATCAAAACTCTGCCATATGGTGGTGTTAGCAGAATTGTACAGGACAAAATTTCCTGAATCTAGCATAGAAGCTGAAGCAATCTTGTCTTCAGCAAGATTGACAATGTCTACTTCTTGGCCTGGTGACTGCTGCAGGATTAGCCTTCCATCATTGGTTAGAACCAGTGTAACATTCAGTGGATGAATGGCACTATCCCTATTGGCTGTCCATACTACGGTCTTATCAGGAATTCCTCTGAGGGAATCAGGAATTCCATTGAGGAAAACTCCCACAGCATAGCCATTGCCTATGGGATAGAACCCAAAGGCATAAAGCCCTGAAGGTGACAACCATGATGAGTTCTTGCCAGTGGGTGTAAGAGTAGAACTCGGGCTAATTCGAGCAGCTGCTAAGGAAAATGCAGACAAAAAGAGTAAGAACAAAAGGGCAGCCATGATGTTTGAGAAAAGGATATTTGCTCGTTTTATGTGGACTTTTTTTTCTCTCTCTTTTTCTAATTCTGGTGTTTCCAAATTGGAGGGGATAACAATTTTGAATGTCTAAGCTGCAATTTATAGAAGATTTTTCATTGCAAAAGAAGTATTGAAGTCCTGCTAGACGTAAAACCCGCGGTGAAGAATTTTCATGTTGTTGATAAATATGATTATCTTGATTTCACAGGAATAGTGCTTGAGTCCAAGTCATTGCATGACTTGGACTCAGACTTCATCAAAGTTGGCAGTGGTGGAAATTTTGCGTGGATTGGCTTTCCCACGTGAAAGAATTTTGCAGTAGGCAGATGCCTGTTGGCATTTGGGGTAAATATAACTTTGTAGAATTCAATCGTGCTTGATATAATTTTCATCAGATTTACAATGGTAGATTTCTTGGTATTATTTGTGTAGTTTGCAGCTGTTTGAGCCGGATATTATAACCCTGTTCTGAACTTGGAATGAGCAGTTAATAGAGATCAAAATGATGAGCTTTAAAGCAGTTGCGAGACTGAGATGTGAAGTGCTTTATGCCTAAACTTTAATACGTCCTGATTATTCTTGCCCCCTAAGGTATGCTTACTTCTTTATCAATTTTATTACCAAATCTGAATTCTGGTTCCTTCAGCAACTGTATTCCTCCTTTGGTCCAGGCTCACCATTTCCAAGTTGGATTGCTTTTTAACTCTGGATATGATATGGGTGATTAATAATCATTGACATAAGCAAGCGTTTTTAGAGAGGTAAAATCAGCATGCTAATTTAGATGTGAAATCAAATTATTTCTAATCAAATTATCGTTTACCCGAAAATTGACTCCTTCAAAAAAATTGTGTAAATTCATTATTCATGCCAAAAAACTGGAGGTAAATGTACTGTATTCTGGTCTTAGGTCCTTCAAAATACTTTTCCAATCAAGAGTGATTCACTCTGTAGAATTATAGAATAGTGAGGAGTCTCGGGACCCCAAATGCAATTTCCTGCCAGTTGGCAAGAAGGAAAGTTCGGTGCCTTGTGAATTACGGTGGACCACTTGGATTGGATTGTCATCAAGTATAGGTTAAATTACATATAACCCCTTTGTGGTTTTGCATAATGTTAGATGGCCCCTTTAAAGTTTCAAAATAGCTATATGATTCCGCTATAGTTTTATGTAAAGTAGAAAAATTGATAGAATGCACAATTAGTTACAGCAATTATTTGAGAGCGCTCCAAAAGTGCTGTATCATAACATCTACTTAATTTCTTTATAATTTGCATTAATATCCACTTTACCCATTGTAATTTTTGCATTTATCCATGTAATCCTTATGTGGTTTTATATAAGGTGATTAAGTTGTTGTTTGATTTAGCAATTAAGTAATGGCATTATTGGTATTTCAACTAACGACATTGTATAGATTATTTTTCGTCAAATATCTAACGTACGTGAAATAATAGGGGGTAAAATGAATATTTTGAAACATCAGGATGGGTCATGTGGTAATAGATGGAATCACAAAAGAGTTATTTGTAATTTATCGTTAAGTTTAATAAAACGGCATCAATTCCAATTATACAGTTTTCTTTGTTCCTTTTCTTTAATCTGCAATGATGTGAGTAGAATTCCTTATAAAGCCAACCAAAAAGACTTTAGATGAAAATCAAGTCACAAGTCTAAAACTTGGCTTAGTCAGCAAAGTTGCTAAGGTAATTATTGTCAGTTTTACTGAGAGTTTATTTTCTTGGTCTTGGCATAAGTTTGTCCTCGTTCATACAATTATAACATTCTATATAATCGAAATCTTTCTTAATATCGTGTGCAATACTCATGGGAGTCTTATTATGGATCAAAGGTATAAAGATCCTTCTTATTAACTTTAGAGGACTATTGACAATGGTAACTCATAATCGCAAAACTTGACTTAGTAATCTTACTCCTAAGGACTTGATTTTGATTAGTACCCCAATGAAATAGCTTATTAACATTTGCACTCCTCATTTACCCCTCTTGCCCGCTCCAATTTACTCACTAAAAATATAGCATCCAAGAAATGCTAGAAACTAATTAAAGAGTGCAAATATCGCTTTCCTCCAGAAAACATATCCAACACCTGAACTTGGAATGGTGATTGTAATTTCAAAAATTTTCTGTCTGATTGCTACGTTATTATTATTTCTCTATCAGACTTGGAATATTTTTTCTCCATGGAACTAAAATTCAATTGAAATGATTATAGTTGTTCAAAATATTCCATGTCTCATTGCTACATTGCCTTGCTGGTAGAAACCAAAGGCGAATGGTCCTGACCTCGACAGCCATTTTCATCAGATATCATGTGCTGGGAGAGAAGTGGCTGTTGACTCTAGTCTTCGGTACTCGTGTGAGAAAAATTGGCAGTTTCAAAATTTTTTTTTTTTAAAGATTGTTTTCTTCTGCCAACGAAAGAGGGTAGATTACAAATTTCAATGTCAAGCAAAATTTTAAGTATTTACAAATAATCCAAGTTGATATTTTTTTTTTTAACAAAATATATCCGACACCTGCTCTTATCTTTATTTCTTTGACAGTAGTTTTTATGTCGTATAATTAATCTTTTGTCAGATTCTAATGGTGCTCGTCGAAACTTTCACAAATAGCCTACCAACAGTATCTCTATATTTCAACTTTTCGCAACGACTTCTCAACCTTCTTAAAACTGGATTTTGATTTTTCATATTTTGTTCTCAACTGATTTTGATTTTGTAAAATTGGTTCTTGAAAATTAGATCTTTTAGAACGAACGACTTGTGTGTTCTCGTTTATTGTTAGAAATTCTATTTCAATAAATGCATAGGTAATTTAAAAAAAGTTAAAAAAGTTGGTTTTGACCAAAAAGATGACAATGTTAGCTTTATATGCCACATGAATAAATCTTTATGCTAATTAAATGATTTTTGATGTAATTGCTCTTTTTCTTTGTGAAGATTGAATATTGGATGACCAAAAGAAGGAACAGCTGATAGATGAATCTCGAAGTCAAACAAGAGTAGGAAGAAATTAGAGACATCATAAAAAATATCAAATCTTTAGATTGTTTAGTAATTATGTTGAAATTTGAATGGTATTTTTGTCTGCATGAAAAAGTGAACCAGAATCAGAATCCAAAAGCATCTCAAGACCTACTTTTGATTTTCAGTTTTTCTGGATTCAAAAAAAAATTTAAATTAGGTTTTCAAAATCAGTTGAAAACACAATAAAAAATAGCTTTTCAAAAATCAAAAAGTAGAATTAGGTTTCCAAAATCATGTGAGAATAAGGCCTATGTTACTTTACCCCCAATATGTTTATGGCCAGTTATTCCATTTAATTCCTCTTTATTCAAGCCTCCTATATATAGCAAGCAAACTCTAACTTTAGAATGACAACTAGGATGAAGGAAACGCTACATAAATATGAAACAAAGTCGCAGAAAAGAGAAGGCAGCTAGTGCTAAAACTCTATTTATTTGAATTAACATCAACTAAAATAATGTAAAACTAAACACCAATTAATGACTTTTAATCTTTCAATTCTTTCCCAAATTCATCGAATCAAATCCAAGCTTCAACTCTTCCCCAATTTTATTGAATATACTTGAGGGCTCTTGCTAAAACTCCAGCAAATTTTTTTATTTTTATTTTGGCTTTATAGTTTTCCTATTTTATGTCTTAATCATTAATCATTTATACAGTTAACTTTATTCTGAGTTTGCATTTAGTATTTTATGGTGTATGATATATTACGCTATTAATTTATTTGGTAGTTCATCATATGACTTGTGTATTTATAATTAAGTGATTCATGGCTGTTGTGTTTGTTTTTAGATAGACATGGCCACATTTCAGATTTAAATCAAGAGCAAAACTTGAACTTGACCAGCAGTTTGTCCAGCTTGAACTGAAACAGACTTTGTGGAAAAGGAATCAAGGCCAGAACTGTGCTGAATGTTTTGATTCAGGCTCAAATCATCCTTTTAAAATAAAAACCAAATATCAATGGGGAAATTGAAATATTTTTTCCTTTCTAAATCAATTTCGATGAGAAAACTATGTATTGTTTATTTTAGTTAAAACGTTTAATAAATGTGAGGTATATTTCTTTCATATAATTTGTATCACTTTTTCTTTTTATTGTTAACTAAAAATAAATTAAGTGTCTTAATTTTCTTGAACATCCAATTTCTTTACTTGTCATTATTCTAAATTCAGTATTAAATTTTCTTAGTATCAGGTTCTTGATCATAAGTGATTAAGTGTAATTAAGAAAAAATCAAAACCATAACCATAATTAAATGGAATCAGAACTAGACCAAAAAAAATTCAAAACCGTAACTATAACTATCCGTAAATGGAATCGGCCATTTTTTAATCAAATTGGCGATATTGGAACCATAGCACCCTTACTTTTAGGTATTGATGTATAGGATTTTTTTTTAAAGGAAAAAAAACTAGTACTACAAAGAAAAAGCATGGCATGATGGCAATAACTTATTTAAGAGTAGGATTTACAATAATTATACTTTCGATTGTTCTCCCTCTCGAAGCTGAAATCTTGGTTTTATCATTGACAGGACTTACTACTTAAGCTCAACTTTTAATTGATTAGATTAAAGCTCGTTTGAGATGGTTCAAAAAATTATCAAAGCTTAAGTAGGGATGCATTCGAGTTAAGTCGAGTCAATTTCAAATAGTGACATGGTCGAACTCAAGTTCCATTGTTATTGGTGCTGCTTGAACTTGAACGAGCAAAATAAACGATCTCGACTCCTGGAAGCATCACACGAGCTCAAGCTTGACTCGAATAGGCTGAAGAATCTGTCTAGCCTTTTTGAGCTCAAGCTACTCGAGCTCAAGCCCCATTTTCTGGCTTGAAAATCTGCTCTCCATTTCCAAAATTTCCACAATCAGTCCGCTCCTGCAACTGAAGATCAAACACTCAAACCATTTTTCCAGTTTATCATCCTGCATAAAATCCCTCCCAAAACGTTATTTATAACAATAACGTGCATCATTAAAGATCCTATATATACACTAACAAGAATACAAGATATGTAGCCATTAGCAAAGCCAAAGCCTAATAATCACAATAAGTACTTCAGCAGAAGCAGTCAAAAATCCCAAATTCCTTGAATGGCCTGAGGCTCAGTATTTGATCGAATTCCATCTTTCTGTCCACTCTCGGATAAGCTGCAACTCAAGATCAGGGCAGCGACAGCGGCGCAATGCAACTCCAGCTCAGGTCAGCAGTGGTAGCGGCAAAGCAAGTGAAGTTGCAGTCAATTTGCTGTTTGAAGAAGATGAAGATGGAGACTTTCAAATTTCGTCTGAAGAAGAAGAAGCTGGAATAAGGGAGGAAAACTTGGGAATTAGGATTGAGAACTTGCGACTTGTGAATTGTGATAGAAAAAAATGTTTCTGAAATTCAATTCAGCTTTTAACTTTTAATATTTTTTAGATTTTATATTGTCAAATGTTTAAATCACTCCAACATAATGTTATGAGAAAGAGGTTTATACCGTAAATTATCTAACTTATAAACCTACAATAGTAAATTCATAACACATAATATATAAATTAAATATAACACTAAATACTTGAATAACCTCGTCAAGCTCACGAGCTTGACATATTCAAGATTAAACTCGACTCATTTTCTCATTTGAGTAGCTCGACCTTGACCCGAACTCGATCTACATCGAGTTTCAGTTGTGCTCATAACTGAGTAGCTCATGAGCTACTTAGATCATGTGCAGCCCTAAGCTCAAGCATAATTTTAGACTTGTCGAAATATGAATGTAAACTTGAATATGCAACGGTTAGCCTGATCATAATATACCCCTACTTTTGCTCCCCCCTTCCCACCAAAACAAGGATTATTGGATGATAATCAATGTTTTAAAAGGGTTGAGATGTTAGGCAAGATAGGTTTTTGTCTCATGAGGTGAGGCAAAGCGAAAGCCCAATGTGTCGTGCATTTGCCCCATAAATGTTTAGAACTCTCATAAATAAAAAACAAAGTATAGGAATATCTATAAATAAATATTGTGTAGTGATAAAGTTTAATTTATCAAGTAAAATATCTAAGGAAATGGATAATTACTTTGATGAGAAAACATGAAACTAGTTTAAAAGAATGGAACTTTTAAAATATATAGGCTCAATTGCAATTTAGGAATCTTAATTCGATTCAAAATAGGGAAAGTGAAAAGTTTGAGGGCTTGTAACGAAAAAAATGTTAAGCACACTAAAAATGAGCCCCTAGGCGCCTTTGGTCTCCCTTCGTATTAATTCACTTCATATTCTTTACAGATTGAGTAATCCGTTCTTTCTGTACGTCTTCTATTTCCCCATCTTCCATATATATTAATTCACTTCATATTCTTTATAGATTGAAGAACATGCTCTTCTTACTATTGAGAAGATCTTTGTCTAATGATTAAGCTTAAAATTTCAAGAATTAGCGATCTTCAATAATTCGTTCCTTCCCCTCCTCGTTTTCCTTGCTAAAAAAATAATGTGCTCCCCCACTTCACAGGTTACCTTACTTTAGGCAATAAAAAACTAAAATTAGAATTTGGTTTATATCTTTACAATAATTAGACGTTGTTCCTCTAAGATTTTTAATGCCCTTTTATGTCTTATATCTTTGGAAACATTAAACTTTGCCCAAAAATTTTTTTACAAAAAATGTAAGGATGCCCTACAAGTATAATTTTTTGCTAGTCTTGCTGCACGAAATCGTCAAGTTCTAGTTCCTCCAGTGCCTTATTTCATTAACCTCTAATTTTTCAATTGTCGAGAGATTTTAACCAAGTCTTTCTATCATCCTTGAATCAAAACCATATAATTAAGGAAAATTCCATAGAAGTTCTCATTACAAAAAATGCTAATGTAACATGTGACTGTTATTTATTACCCTTATTTCTCATATGATACTTCTCGAGTAGCTTATGAAGATCAAGAATGTCCTCTATGATTGTGGTCAATTGGAAACAGCTTCTTCCACTTTGAAAAAGGATTTGCACAATCCCTTTTGCACCTGAATCCAGTGACACTTTCTTCCATTCAGAGGCCGTAGAGCATCAATAAGCGCCCGTCTCTGATCAGTAGCCATTGCCTCTGCAACTAAAGCTTTCCTACAACATTATGTCTAGAAAGCCAAAGCACGACTCGTACTTCCTATGTTAATGCAGTTTTCAAATACATTCGAATAAACAAGAGGCGAAGGAGATCAGATCTTCTAAAATAATAATATTCACGTAAAAAAATTCAAGTCCAACATCTCTAGGTGATCCTAGCATCAACCACCAAGATTTTGTTTTAAAAAATTAAGACTTAAATTTAGATATTTGATGTGGTGTCAAAAATACACACCACAATTATGCAAAATTTGAATTTAAAATTCAACTTTTGCACAAATGTCATGAATTTAACAGTGACGGCGTATATACTGTCAGTGTATATAAAATTTACTCACAAAGGCAACAACCATAACAACTTCTGAAAAGGGTAAAGTTGTCAATGAACTTTCTTAAGTTTTCTCATTTTTTAACTGAAGTTCTTTGCCTCTCCCATTAGTCAGCTATTTAGAATCCCGCATTTAATTTATCATCTTTACACATAAATGGATTAATAGGGGAGCATTCTAGACCCTAAAAAAGAAAACTTAAAACTCGTAGCCGATGAAGCATTAGTCTAATGATTAAACGACTAAGGTTGGGTTCTAAAAATTAGAGGTACTGGATTCAGACCTCACAACACGTGAATTGTAGTCTAATGCATCCAGCCCACCAATTGTGCGTTTAGATTGTAAACATCCATCCCTTCCGTTGTGGTTTTGAGAATCGTTGTCATTATCATTATCATTACTATTACAAAAGTACCATGACTCTTGGTATCTTTGAGTGTAAGTATTTTTATGGATGAATTTCCAGAAATAATGCGAATGAAAGAAAAAGTCGGAGAAGTGGTGTTGTGTGAGAATGTGTGATAATTGAAGGGTCGCCACAAATGAAATTATCAGCTATTGAAAAAACTATTTTTTTCCATTTTTCATTTGCGATTGAGAAGGAAAATTTTGTTTTCATTTTTTTTAGTATGCTTCACCGCATGCAATCGTGCATGCGGCAAGCTTTTTAATAGCTGCATGCACTATGCATGCGGCTAAGACCAATTTTCTTTTTATTTCTTTTAATAAAATCCTAAAGTATAATAACTAAACCCAAAACCCTAAAGCCTAATTCCAAATTTATAAATCGTAAACCCTACTTTATAAAACCTAAACCCTAATTTATAAATCCTAAATCCAAATTTATAAATCTTAAACTCTAATTTATAAAGTCAAAATTCTAATTTATAAACCTTAAATCCAAATTAATAAATCTTAAATACTAATTTGTAATACCAACAATTGGTTGCACAATGAGAAAGATAAACGCAGGACCACAATGCCAGCAGTTCTTCGACAAAAAATCTAAATGCACAATTGCGATGACACAATAGGATTGGACAAATGCAGGACCACAATTGCAGGAGCTCTTCGATAGAAAACCCTAGCAATGGAACAAAGAAATTGGGGGACTCAAAAAGGAAGAAGTTGGAGAGACCTTTTTTAAAATTGCACCGTTTATTTAAAACAAGTTGATCAACGGTGCTAAGTATAGCCATATCCAACATGGATGCGGCTTTACATTGCAGCGATTTTTTTTTTTAAAAATTTCTGCTATTCCTTGCATTGTCAATTAAAAAAATTTGAAAACAAATTAACTTTATCCATACGCTGCAAATTTCATTTGCGGCGGCCCCTAACACAGCATCAATTTCCCCACAACACCAATTTTGGCATGATCTCTTATTTCCGTAAATATTTACAGAAATTTGCCTGTTTTTATAGTCTTGGTTTTTGTTATTTCAATTATACCCTTATTAATTGATGATTAAAGCTTCATATTATTGCTCTTATAATTTATAACCATTAAAATTCATCATAGAAAATAATAGCTGATGACAAGATAAAATGTTAATTGGTGAATAATTTCTCCATATTATGTAATACAATATTAATTTATAAAGAAAAATCTCATTAAACTTGTAAACACATGTGATAAAATAAATATTGAATGTAAAATAAATGATTTAGTAGACCAATGTAATACTGTTACTAAAGTATGATGGCTGCTCATAATATCTAACAAAATGTTATCCACTAGAAAAATACCCATCACGTGCAAAGCATGTGAAGTATCACTGGTAAATTAAAAACCATCATGGACTTGATTTGTTTACATTTGAGTTGGTAATTTTTCCTTATTACCATCACCTTAACTTTTGGAAATATAGTTTTCTTCATTGTCTAATAACTCCTACAAATTGATGGTCAAGTTATACATATTGTTTAAATTACAAAACAACAAGATTACATAACAACATAATCTTACCTGATGGGGCTTCCTCAATACAACCTGCCGATACACTTGCGAGAACCGCAGAAACACTTCTTCATCTTGATGTTTCCATTGGCATCAAGAACCCGATTGAGCTTGTAATTATAATCATATGAAAGTTCCTTCAATGCAGGTATTTTCTTGGTAGCAAAAAGCATTACATGGGGCACTCTTTTGTCGTCATGATCATAAAGAACATTTTGAGCATAAAGATTTGGTGAGCAACTGTGGTTGATGAATCTTCCCACATTCCCATATTTCGCTGCATCAATTGTAAAGCCTTCACCATCATCAAGATCAAAAAGATATTCATCATTATCTCTTAAATCAGCTTCCTTGTCCTGGAGCAACTCTCCAGCATATTCACATATGAAACTGCCAGATGGGATTTCAACCTGTGATCTAACACCCCATCCAGTTGATTTAGTCCTAAATATCTCCAATGGTAATCGAGGACCATGTTGGCTAACTCTATTCTGACAAGAAGGTGGGCATTTGCAATTCGGGCCACATTCGTACACCATTTTCTTTGCTCTAACGACAGAGCCTTCCTCATTGAACGGAAGTTCCCCTCCGTTCTTCACAGCACAAGGACATCTAATGGAGTCCGAGCATCCACCAACGCAATCACAACCTTCAGGCAATGAGACTTGATACCAATGTGGATACATTATCTTGGTTATGTAAGTAAAGTTAGCCGGTTTTTCAATGCTAATTTCATTCACGACCATGATTGGGACTTTCTCCTTACCTCCAGACACATCATATCCTGTCTCGGCATTGTTGTCCTCGAGGTACTTTAAGGATCTTCTTGGCTTGGTAATACTTTGGTGATTACAATCCGGCTGCCTTGACAATCGAACCAATTCAAACATCAAGGACAATTTGCCAGACTTGGATCTTTCAGGCCAAAATTTTCTCACCTTATATAGACCGTCATAGATGTACATTTTCTTGGTAGTTGTGGTTGCATCAACAGATCCTAAGATAGTTTTACGAATAACCCTCACAGGATATTTTGCATCCATGCTATTCTTCAAGGCAAGATTACCTCGTTGGAGCTTTTGATCTTCAAATGTCTGACCTTGGCCAGAATATAGAAGAATATCAGGAGAAGCCGCTCTGTTTCCATAACGGCGCAGACCTGAATCCACCACACTGTTAGCATACTCTTTTCCTTCAATTGTCACGTGATTAATACCAGCCATTTGTTCATGATGTAGACCAACAAGAGCAAGTTCAACCCTGAATCGGAACTGGTCGCCAATTTCAACCCCAGGAACATGTCCGAAACATGGTTTAGCATTCACCCATTTCTGCTGTTTCTTGAGAAGCATTGCTGCTTTAATATGAATCTGTTGTCTCATTGGTCCCTCCCCCAACTCTTGCTTGTATTCATCTAAGAGACTTCTGTATAGCTCATCAAAGAGCCTAAGGGCATTCTGCACATTGCTGTGACTAACAATGTTCATGGCTGCATTATCATATGGAACAATTGCCAGATTTTCCATATCCTTCACTTCGGTTTCTTCAACACTCTTTTCAGCTGTATTTCCTTTTTTTCTTTTATTATTGCTATTGATTCTTGATTGAAGTCTATTTTCCCACTCTGAAGCAGATAAAATGCGAACATCCTCGTCATCTCTTTCTTCTTCCTCTTCAGATTCACGGACTCCGGATGTTTGCCCAGGCACATGATTTTGGCTTGAATTTTTTCGAGTGATTCCACCATGATCCTTGACTAATTTTTTCTTACAAAAATTACTTGATTTCTCCTCTATAATGCAACAATCTTCATCATCTTCATCTCCATGTGATTTGTTATCAGTTTTGGCTTTCACCTTGGTAATTGTCTCACCTGAGTGAAGAATTGCTTTCCTTACGAACCCATATTCCACATCAGTTGGTGCCACAATTCTCAAGCGCTCAGCTGCTACAGCATTCGAAGAAGCATTGAAATTCTTGATAGTCTTCATCGCGGAGGTAAATGGACCACAATGGATTGGAAAACTTCGGACTGAATCAGCATCTGAACGCTTGAATTTTGATGCATGTTTGTTACTTGGATAACTGTCCTCTTCAAACAGTCGCTTCCCGGGCATCTTAGCAGGAGGGGATGTGTCAGTTAACAAACTCATCTTCAAGTTAACCTACGAGAATCTTTGATGTTTCCTAACTGAAATTTTGACCACTGAATAAATGGAAAAAATGGTTGTTGTACCTAATTAAAACCTGAAAACAATATGAACCAATTTTGAATTTACTAATAACCAGTCAAATAAGAAAAGAAGGCAACATGTAGGTAGAGGATAAGTACACAAAAAAAAAAAAAAAAAATTGGGCTCACTATAAAACTTTGACATTATCTGGCAGGTTGTCGATGCCTGTGTAATAATAAAAATAAGCCTTATTGCCAATTAAAGTAACCAAAATCCGATTCCAAGTACTGGAGCAAGAACTCTAGGTGTGCAATGGGTTGCTTGATTCACTATGTTCCCGAAGAGTTTACTTAATCCGATATACCCGAATGGAATGACTTTTTCACAAATAATTATTAATTTGTAAACAGGGCAAGTAGGGTCGTATCTTCAGGGACTGAGGATATTTGTCTCTTTTGAAATTCAAAGTAGCACGGGGGACGTTTTTGTATAAAGGATGACAATTAAAGCAATTCAACTAAAAATAAAATAACCAACTAAAAATTAAATGACAATTCACTAAAATCAGAATAATAATAATTAAAGGTCTAGCCAAAAAATAACTTCAGCAATGGTTCACCTAATTGATCATCGATGCACAAGCAATTCCAATTATTTATTAATAAATAGGTTAAACTGTCAAACAAGCAATGACAGTCAACCCCTCCTTACGGTGTCAGTGATTAAGGTACGCCCGTTAATCATTGTTCTAATTGAGAAATAATCCTAGGTACGCCCGTAAGATTTAATTCCCCAATTTCTTTACGTATTAGAGGAGCCTTATTCTAACCAAATAATGCATTACCAGGATTATTTTAAATTAGCCCGCATATTCTCCTGACACAAATCCAATCATGCCAGTTATCACTATTTCAATGCAATTAAATAATTACAGATTTAATGCCTTAATTGACAATAGATTACCAAATTAACTAATTATCTGGAGCCAAGACAATCGATTAATTGGGCAACCATAAACATTGTAATAAAAGAATATGCGAATATCAATAAATAAAAGAAAAAGATAAAATTAAAACGATCTTACAATTTTCAGATGAATCAAGGTATCCGTTGTTCCTTGACTAGACAAAGAAATTTAGCTCGTTGTCGGTGAAAAAAACCCGCACAAAACTGGAGAGAAAGTGGCGGCCATTGTCCTTCGATTGAGAAAAGCTCACTCCGTTCAATTGATGAAAGAAAACGCAAAATACAGAAAGTGACTAAGCCCTCCAATTGCTACATGCGTAGGAGGAATCCACCAAAGACCAAAAGGAAAAGTCAAAAGAAAGGCTAAGCTAAAAGTCCTGCCATACGAAGAAGGAAAGCTACTAAAGAAAAGTCGAAAACTAAGCTTCAAAGTAGTCTGCTCTATTTCTTCTCTAATTCTGCCCTGCTACTGTGCGGCGGCCAAGGAAAAGAAGACTCCGCCCTCCCCGGTTCAGCAGTTGCCAAAAAAAGGGAAAAAGTTTTCCTTTTTCAAAAATGCCCCTGGGGATAAGCACGGTTACTTGGATTCCTTGTCCGTCAAATTGACATTTATTATCATATTTTCATTCTACTTCCTGAAATAAATACAAAATATTAAAAATGAGTAGAATCTAACAATTAATTCACATCGGATCAGATAATAGAGAGAATTAATAATAAAATAAATGATAAAATTGCAACCTATCATTATCCCACCCGCAAATTGCTCATATATTAGCACAAGTATTAAAACTTTTACTAAAAAATAATGACTTTTTATACAACGTCACTATCAAAATTTTCTATTACACTAGCATATAAAGATACACGCCACATGTAAATTGAATTTCAAATTTCAATAGAGATTATGTAGCATTCGTTTAAACATGTTGGTGTTATCAAATTTTCACACTGATAATATATAAAAAACAGTTTTCAAATAAACAATTAACATGCCTTTAATCAATTTGTATATTGAACAAAGAATAATTAAAATTTTAAGTTTGCGAGAGATCAAAGGTTAAAATGTTGGCTCAAATGTACAACAATTGGCTCCTCTCAAATATATTGTCTCTAGATAAGATTGGAATTTTATATTGAAAATAATTTTAGCAGCTTGGAGGTACTCTTTCCTAGTTTCATGGTCGCATCAATGTTTTAAAAACCGGACCGTTAATTGAACCGGTGAAGTGAAAGGGTCGAGGTTCAACCGGTCGGACCGGTTCAACCTCGGTTCAATGAATTTTTTTAAAAATAATTTATATAAATATATATGTACAAAATAAGACATGTAATGGACTAATTTAATATTTTATATGATGAAAAGTTTACTATTTTTTAATAACTTGGATTTTTAAAAATAATTTTTTTAAATTATAAGTTAAAACAAATAAATTTCATCTCAATTTCAATTATATCTAAATTCAACCCCAAAATATCACAATATTTTGAAATTATACAAAATTCATGTCTCTGAGAATTTAGATATTATGAATTTTAATTTTAATTTACGTTTTGGGATTTAGAGATTGCAATTTAAAAAAGAAAATTTGGAGTTCGAAGGAAATCAAGAAAATCGAAAATAGAAATGTAAACTTGATAAGAAACAAAAAATAAGATAAAAGTGAGTGGTTGTGGCATTAAATAATTTGGGTTAAAAAAAATTCTTTTTTAACTTTTTTCAATTTAATGGACAAAAACAAAATTAAAAGATGGAAGAAAACATCAATAAATTAAAAATAAAGAGGTTTGATTAAAAAGGGAGTGACAAAAGAAAAGAGGATAGAGAGAGAGAGAGAGAGAGTTGAAAATTAAAAAGAAAGAACCATGAGGGGATGAGATTTTGTAAGAAAAATGGAAAAAAGAAATATGAGTGTTTGTTTTATATAAATAAGTTATCAAAAAAAACTAATAAGATGTGATGGTGCAACGGTTAATACATTGGTCTTTTATTACAAAGGTCTTGGGTTCAAATCTTGATTGCTACATTTTGCAAAACTTAGAAAAAAAAAAAAAAAAAAAGAGGGAAAGCTAAAAACCGGAAAACCGCCGGTTCGATCCGGTTCGGCGGTTTTCACGGTTCAACCGGTCTTTGACCGGTTTTATAGCAAAGTCAACAATGTCATTGAACCGGACTGGTGCCATGGCCGGTTCGCGGTTCAACCGGTCGAACCGGCCGGTCCGGTCCGGTTTTCAAAACATTGGGTCGCATAAAACTTAATTGGTTAACCTGAATCTCCATTCACTGTTTTTTTTTTTTTTTTGTTGTTTTGGTAATTAAAATATGAAACAACATTTTGTTAGGTCAATGAAATTTGACAAAACAAATAAATTTCGCCAATCCATTAAAATCAGTTATATTGATCATCTCCTACATTTAACTCTTAAGATCTTCTGTGTGTGTGTGTATCCATGGACCAACGAGTATAGACAATCAATTAGATGGAAGTATATTTTTAAGATGACATAGCACTATATGAACATCATAATAAATAAAGTTAATTTTGGTAGCAAAATGAGTTAAAAATTATGTTTTGTGTAATTTGAATTTTCTTGTAATGCTTCCAAGATATTAGAAGACTTTTCAGAAAGTAGAATAATTAAATTTTGGATTTTCTTTTCATTTCTAAAAGTCTCATTTTGCTTTATTCTTTATTGTGATATTCCTCTGTCTAAAATTAATTTTCATGGAAGCATTATGAGTATTCAAAAAATCAAAGAAAGACTATATATAGGAGTGCGCATAAAAGTGTGCGCGCTTTCTGTGAGAAATATAGGATGGATAAATCGATATGGTTTCTATCTTGCAAAAACGAGGTGTGGCATCTCCAAACTAGACAAAAATGTTTCTTTTTCTTCTGCAATGTTGTAGGAATGATGCTTTTTTATTTTTAAGTATGAAGTATAGTTAACCCAAATTAACAAGAGAACATGTTATACTAGTAATTAATCTGCTTTTTGAACATGCCCTTATAAAAGTTTTAAAGGTACATTACATATAACCCCTTGTGGTCTCATACATCATAACATGAGCCCTCTAATATTTCAAAATATACAATTCATCCCCTATTGTTTCATGTAGAAGAAAATTTGACACAGCATAGCCTCTAAAACGTCATTAGTTGAATACCAGTATTGACCTTATTTAAACATCAAATTGAACAATGGCATAAGGACCATCCTATGGGTGGCTTATGTGAATAAATGAAAAAAGTACAAGGGAGTTGAACGGATATTATGATTCCACATATTGCATCTTTGGAGAGATTCCATCGCCATCATAACCAATGGTGCTTTCTGTCTATTTTCTACTTTACATGGAACCACGGAGGAATATATGGATTGGACATTTTGAAACCTTAAAGAGATTATGTGGCAATACGCAAAATTACAAGGGGATTGTATGTAATTTAGCCAAAGAAATCACAGCAAAGGAATTGTTGTAAAATAATTAACAACTTTGAATTTGAATTAAGTGATTTTCCTAAGAAATGTAACTTGGAATCGAAAGTTGTATGCAAGCCTAGTGCGCCTCCAAAATCATTTGATTTTGGAGCTTTAGTTTGACAAGCAATGGAGGCAAATAGCAAATATTAAATTGCACTTATAAAACAAGAATAAATTTAGTGTTTTCTACAATTCAGTTAATAAGAATTTTTGTGATTAACTATGATTAGTTTTTCCTAAACTTTTTCACATTAATTCAATGGCTATATAGGAGATAATTTCTTTTCAACTAAGATAACCAGAAATGATTGAATCAGTCATCTACACCCTTCAACAAAGAGATTAAGACAAACAACATGGACATATTAAAATTAAATTAAATTTTTACGATTTGTAGGGATTAGATTTTCAAAAATTACTTTTCTTAGTAACTTCATTCCCCTCTCATCCCATACAATTTGGGTTCTATCACGTTATACCAATGGGGAAAGGCAAAACAATTTATGTAATCGGCTACTTTTCCATTCCTTCTAAGTCATTAATTTTTCAATTGAGTACTTGGCCTGTGTAGTTAGCTACATGTAAATGAATGTGTTGTGTACATGCTTGATGAGTTTCCACTACTATCAAATTGAAAAATGCATGCCTATGTATCGAGCAAAAAGCAAAAAGAGAATACCTCAATTTTTATTGAGCTACTTGAAGCTTATATTCAAATCCAGTTCTGATTGAAAAGATGGTTTCCTTCGAAAATGGCTTTCTTATGTTTCTTGCTGTGATTAATTAAGATACTTGCGAGCTCTGTGAAACAGAATGTTTTCCATCAAAATAACGAAATTTCTTCTCTAAAATAAAATATATAGCATTTAAATTTTCTTTTTGGAAAAATAGAAAAAATATTTTGATATCTCAAAAATGTAAATAATTCCAGACAAAAATCAAAAGAAAGGGATTTGAGCATTCGATTTTAGGATTTTGGGCCTTAGTATGTATATAGAAACAGTTCAAGAAATAAAATCTAAAAAATAATTAAAGTTTAGCTAACTTTTTCAGACTAGCATCAGATACGAACATGTCAATATGGCAATCGTCTTTCTTTCTGTTGATCACATCTACCTTTCATCTTACAAAAAATTAATGGTTTTACAAATATTGGACAAAAATTTCTATACACAAACCAGCTCTATCACAAAACATAATTTGTTCCAATAAAAATGCTTATAAAAGACAAAGGCAAGAAACAACAACAATGTAAATTTACCAAACCACAAGGTGGAAGTCAGGAGCAAGCTTGAGATTTTTTTTTTTTTTTTTTTTTTAAAGGTGAAAGAATCCTATATGAATAAGAATTTGAAACTATTTGTACGGGGTTGAAGCTTCAACAAAACCTATATGAAACTAAATGAATCGATTGAACATTTGGATTTTCCAAAGCTTGACTATAGTTGAAGAAAATTAAGAGATGCTCATAAAATTCTTTTAACAAGGAATTACCCGTGAGAAACAAAAACTAATTTATGCCTGAAAACAACTGTTAACACTTATCTTGAAATCAATTTTCCTACCCATAAAAGATTTGGCTCTCTTATATAAAGGAACTAATATTGCAAAATCAAATGTGTTTCAAATGTATGATGAAGGAATAGCGATAAAGATACATGATTTAGTTTACAATTTTGACACATAAACTACTAAAAGAATGAAGAAAGAAAATCTTTAAAATAAAGAATACCTCATTAGGGAAAATGTTTGTTTTATTTAACTTCAATATACAAGCCTCATTCTATTTTTTTTTTCACCGGGAAAAATGCATAAAGGTAAAATATGAACAAAGCAAGATACCGTACATTGTGCATCTCATCGGCAACTTGTTGAACTAAGGATACAAGAAAAACATGATACAACCAGTGTTGCATCAAAGAAAACAGAAATGCATGCATGACTGCTCCCACTGTAGTTAGAGATCATTCTTACAAATGCTCTTCCCTGAAGAATTTTCCTTGGCTTCAGAATTGTTGGGTATGTTCGGCAAACCATGGTAATCCTGATTGAGGACACTGTTTTGAATCAGGAATAGGAACAATAGGTCCAAGGAAAATGCGCCACAAGTCTAGTAAAATTGTAACAAGCATTGCAGCCCCCAAGGCATCAATGGCCACTCTGGGTAGGTCCCACGGATCGCCGGGTTTTTCATCAACCCTCAGAAACATTGGGAAGCTGACAATGAAATAAATTGCATAAAACAAGCTGCCAACTTTGTACATGGATGCTCGGTCCACAAACGTATAATAGGGAAAATTTGCAATAGCCACTGTCTCCAGATATGCAATGACATAAGCAAGAGCCAGAATCCAGCCAGCCTTAAAAGCCCATTGAATTGTCTCAGGCAACGCAGCAATTGCATGTTGTAGTCTACGAAGAGTAATGTTTGAAACAACATGGTAAAACAAGAAGCAGACGTGAGCAAGAAGGAAAGTTGTGTGAGGTACATCATTCATCCTCCATGATGGAAAGGTATACGATGCGCCCAAAACTTTGAAAAAGTAGTGAGTCCAAAAGTAATTTCCAACATAACTGAAAATCATTATCCAGAGATTAGCCTTTACCCAATAGCGATTGCTCCAAGAAACATTTCTATCAGCCTTTCCAACAAATAGAAGTGGTACTACGAACGTAGGAACTGCCGAAACAAGACCAATAAGCAGATACTCCCATTCTGTGAATGTCTCATATAACTTGTAAGGAACAACAATGCCAAGGCAAAGGGTCAACCAGAAAGGTGTATATAGAAGAAAGAATATTTCGCCCCATCGCTTACTTGGATTTTGAGCTAACCACATCATACAAGATCTATTAAACTATATTTTCGCCTTCAAAATCCACCTCAAAGGACTTTTGCAAGTACTGATCTGTTCAAAAAATGACTGAAGAGTGTTACAAGCCTCATTCTATTCGATAATATAATAGGACTTTTTTGTTGAAAAAATACATGTATTACAAAAGTATTCATTATTAAGTTACCATCTTAGCAAAAATCACTACCTATTCTCGAACACTAACGTCTTTTCTATGTATGATTACAAAATATGAAAAATTAATACTATCTGACGTGACCATAAAATGCCAGCTCTGCAAAGTTATTCACGATGCCATATATGGAAAAGACATAAAAATTGAGGCTATATGACAAATTATTAGTGACTAAAATCTTGAGTTATGACAAGGATCCTCATCTATTTCTTATATGTATAGACATTCATATTTCGTGTTCTAAATTTAAAAAGCTTTTGACTATATGTGCATATTTTTGCATCATTTAAAAATCTACTTGGTACAATAAAAATGTTAACAACTTCTCAAGAGAGGAATTGAATAACCTATTTTGCATGATTCAATTTTATCCTTCGTTTGAATATTTATGTGTATAATTTAATGAGTAAATCCTTCCTACATTGAGAATATATATACTATCACCATTTGATTCATGACATGTGTACAAAAGTTGAATTTCAAATTTAAATTTTGTATAGTTGTTATTCATCCAACGCTGATAGTGTATCCAATGTTAGTATAGGGAAGATTAATCATAATTTAATTATGTCTTTCAACATAGTACATTAAACTTACAAAGAATCATATTCACAACAAGCTATAGAGTATGCCTAACAAACATTTATTTTCACATCAATAATGATAAGGAATCATGTTCCAAGATAACATAAAACTTGGTAATGCGATGAAATACCTAAATACAAAGAAAAAAATTATAATTATTGCATCCTTGAACTGATACAACTAATAAACTAACAAGGAACTAAGTTACTAACAAGAAACTAAGTTTCTATTGTCGGCTACTATAAATTTAGTAAAAAAGTTACTTAATCAAAATCACCAAAAGAAATTGTCCAGCATATTCTAAATTTTTTGACTTTTTGCCTGCTACAAAATCTAAAATCTAAGTCCAAAAGAAAATGAAAACATAAAAAAAAAACCCTTCAGAAGAAGAAAAAAAAGTTGATTAAGCTATATTATGTTACTTTTTTATGCCATACATTAAATTGGGATTACATATATCCCACTTAATTATTATGGTCTTAGCTAGGCACATATTGAAGTTCCATTGAACCTCCTCAATCCACTTTTGCTAATGGTCGGTTTTTCCTAAAGTCAATTAGATTCATAAATAACAAAAAACAATACATTATACATTGAATGTGATTGAATAAATTATGCAAGCACAATTAATGGATAAAATCTAATTTTAAGAAAAAGAATGTGCGTATCACTAAATCTACAACAGACTCAATTATAATCTATAAAAGGTTCAAAATGCCATTAAAAGATTTTAATTCTTGAAATGAAATTATGTTTATGGCCTCTTATTATTTCTCTAATTATTGCACTCACTGATATCATTTTCTCCAAAATCCATATATCTTATATTAACTAAATATGATAGAAAGAAAAAGAAAAGTCTATGGTATACAATATTTTTTGGATATATGAAAACTTTTAGAAAGAAATTGCCACAATGTGCAAAGTCATTAATAGTCAACTACTTATTGATTTTGTTATATATCAGCACAAAATCAAGAATACAAAATTATCTTGTGCCATGAAATCCCCAATTTTCTCAAAAAGAGAAGCTTGCCTTAATTTTGTAACTACAGATGCTACCTAATAAAACAAAGGATTAATACTTATTCTGGAAATTTTGGTATCCAGCTATTTGTACGAAGCCCCAGAGGTCCTTTTTTTTTTTTTTGGACATCGTCACTTTATCTATACTATCCAACTCTAATCTAATTTAAGGGGATACCCAATTGAGTCTACGAGAAACCGATGAAAACTGAATCACAATCAAATCAGACGGATGCACTATGCACCCGTGAGTCTCTCTCCCATTGGATGCCTCTTTTCTCCTTCTTTTTCCTTGGTCTATCCAAACTAGCCCCTTATAAAGTCTACCGCAGCCTCACCCTTTGTTAACCAAAACCCTTATTCTCCCATGTCCTCTTCAGGAAAATAAAAACAAAGGACCAAAATAAAAAGATGGACTTCTTCATTTCTCATCTTTATAGACTTAGTTTTCCCTGGTCATACTTTTGTCTTATATCTCAAAATCCCTTTAAACTTTCACTAAACTCCTTCTAATCTTCCCAAACCCTCATAGTAACCGGATCAAACCCTGCCTTACATTTCCTTTCGCTTATCATCATTGTAAATTCTTGGATTAAGCTAATTTTCCTTTGATATATAAGTACATCTTTATCTTTATGATGTAGTAGCACATAGTGCTTGCACATAAATCAAGTGAGCCCTAGGTGAGCCTTTTTGCATGTATCTGACCAGCCAGCTGATATAGGAAAGACAACCAAAAATTCTAATTGGTGAAGGACAAGAATTGAGTAAGGATAGATTGGATTGATTTGAAGTCCGAAGTTCTGATTGGATTAGACCAATGAACTCCTTTCCCACATCTCACCCCCTTCACAAAATTTGATTAACTTGTACTTCTTCTTCATTTTTGTTAGAATTAGTTTTTTTTTTTTGGTGTTTTTTTGCTTGTGATATGTTTTTTCTAAAAACATCTTTGGACATGGTGTTCTTTTGGGGTATTTTTAAGTTTTAAGGTAGTTCTCTAAGTACTTTTGCTGCCCCCTTCCCAGCCAATTCACCCTATTGCGCTAGGCCCATTGCCTTCTTTTTTCTCTTACTACACCAAATTTAGTGATGATAAAGGAGAGGAGAAGGTTCATGACCGGTGATAAGGAATGCAAGGTAGGAGGAAAGGGCTGCGGGGAAGGATACGGGAGTTCCACTAACCATTTTATCTTTTCATATCTATGTTAGCTAGAGTCATTTATAGGAGTGACACCAACATGACTGCTCTAGTGCAAAATGAAGAGTTAGACATGAGAACAGCATAACAAATGAGAAGAGTCCAGATAACACAGCTTCAAATTTTAAACTGTAAAGAGGAATTTTGAAACGTCATATGTACATATTCAAATTATAAGAGTTTCGTTATAATTTCTCCTTTTGTTATGGGTGACGTAGTAATGAAAGGTTGAAAATAATTTTAAAAACCTATTAAAATTTCAAACCAAACTTAAGCACTATGTATACTCGATCAGGCTCACATAGTACACAGACACTACGTAGTCATAACTATACACCAACAACAAAGACTTGTACACTCCCTCAAAGTGTACCATAGCACAGCGCAAAAGTACCCCAAATCCAAACCACAATGTATTGCCATGTGATACCCTTAGTTGAATGATAACATGTCCTAAACTTGAAACCTAATGACCCACTTCCATCCTACAAATTCTTTCCAAACCTCGATAGTTGCATTATCTGATGCATGGAATAACAAGAAATAGAATTATTTCAAATTGCCCAACTCAACTGGTGGAGATATTAGTTAAGTGACCATAAAGTCCCAGATCCAATTCTTAAGTTCTCCCTTCTCCCCTCGCAGTTGAAAATCTTGGAATCTCACTTAAAAAATAAATAGTAAGTAGAATTAAGGGCTTATTTAATAATCCAATTCAACATTTAAATTTAATGGATTGGATCTTAATATATTCAGATGTTTTTGATAATAAAAAATTAAACATCTGAATTAATTAAGTAGCACTGAATTTTCTAGGCAAAACTTACTCTAAAAAATAAGTAATAAACTATTCACTTATCATTTAATATGGTATACATTCAAATATGCTAGATTTAGTACTTAACAATTCAATAACTTAATAAAAACAAATTTTAGTTTTTAATTTTCAGATTTCAGTTTTATCAAACGCACCCTAAGTACTTGAATGTCAAAATTAGTTTGTACATAATATTTGATTATTTAGTGTGAAAGAAACCTTAAACAAAAATGACGTCTCACCTACATCACGAAATAGATATCTATTAATAGAATATGTAATACATCTCATCTTGATTTAATAAAAATGATGTAATACTTTTTTATGCCATACATTAAATTGGGATTACATATATCCCACTTAATTATTATGGTCTTAGCTAGGCACATATTGAAGTTCCATTGAACCTCCTCAATCCACTTTTGCTAATGGTCGGTTTTTCCTAAAGTCAATTAGATTCATAAATAACAAAAAACAATACATTATACATTGAATGTGATTGAATAAATTATGCAAGCACAATTAATGGATAAAATCTAATTTTAAGAAAAAGAATGTGCGTATCACTAAATCTACAACAGACTCAATTATAATCTATAAAAGGTTCAAAATGCCATTAAAAGATTTTAATTCTTGAAATGAAATTATGTTTATGGCCTCTTATTATTTCTCTAATTATTGCACTCACCGATATCATTTTCTCCAAAATCCATATATCTTATATTAACTAAATATGATAGAAAGAAAAAGAAAAGTCTATGGTATAAAATATTTTTTGGATATATGAAAAATTTTAGAAAGAAATTGCCACAATGTGCAAAGTCATTAATAGTCAACTACTTATTGATTTTGTTATATATCAGCACAAAATCAAGAATACAAAATTATCTTGTGCCATGAAATCTCCAATTTTCTCAAAAAGAGAAGCTTGCCTTAATTTTGTAACTACAGATGCTACCTAATAAAACAAAGGATTAATACTTATTCTGGAAATTTTGGTATCCAACTATTTGTACCAAGCCCCAGAGGTCCCTTTCAGATTTGAATTTTATCAAACGCACCCTAAGTACTTGAATGTCAAAATTAGTTTGTACATAATATTTGATTATTTGGTGTGAAAGAAACCTTAAACAAAAATGACGTCTCACCTACATCACGAAATAGATATCTATTAATAGAATATGTAATACATCTCATCTTGATTTAAAACCCTTTCAACTATTCAAATTAACTAGACGAAGCTAATCATAAAGCACAAAAGAACAAAAGACTCGGTCTTGTTTTCTAAGCATAGATTTTATTGTTATTCTAGTCCAGAAGAGCATTTTTCCTAGTATAAGACAGAAATAACAAGTACTAGTCAAACACACCACAGAAATAATCAAAGAAATCTATATACTTCTTTTCAGGCTGCAAGTAGATAATGCTAACTTTGATAGGAAGTGGGAAAGCGATGGCTTTTCAGGAGAACAAGAAACTTGGGGCATTTAGGATTGGGATCAGGCAGGTACGGTTGAGGTTAAGTACAATTGGTATAGCCATTGTACTTATTTTAAAAGTTAAGTGATTGTATTTATATATTAAATTGCTGTACACGAGCAAAATTAACGTGTACAACTATAAAATAATGTTGCTACCAAATAATGTTATTATAAACCAAATCATATTAGATATACAATAACCGTACAACCGCACACAGAAACTTCAATCGTACTTTCCCCAAATTCGAATGAATTGTTGATGGTAGTTTAGCAAGTAGTCAACACATATATGTTGTATAATCATACTATCTTGTTATAGCCTCGGTACATGGAATGTTACATGCATGTACATTAATATCTGTAACACAATAATAATATTATGTAATTGTACACCAAATTATTTGATGCAAAAACACAAGATTTTTATACAATCATACGAAACCAAATTCATATCTTCCTCAACTCTTAAACTTAAAATACACCTACTTTTTGGTCTTTACGTTAAGCTTGAAAGATGGAGATGGATGATGTTTAGATAATATGACATATATGGAAATCGCTTGTTTGGCCAATGCTAGCCAGCCTAGTCAATATAGTGTGGAGATTAAAATAACTTACTTTTTAAATATTGAGATGATGCAGACTCAACGCTATTCAATCTTCCTGCTGCGATCGCTTGGTGTAGTAGTCCTTCGCATCCCCCGCCCAACAAGGCTTGGTGTTTGACACTTTAGGTTTAAAAGAATTTAAGGAAAAGGTACAGGAATAAATTTAACATCATAAGACTGACAATTTAAAGCAGGGCAAAATAGTTGCAAAAAAAGAAAAAAGGAAAAAAAAAAAGGTACGTTGCAAATCAAAATATAGGGCTGTTCTCACTTGGTGAAGATTTTGCAAATCACACTCCACCAAAGCAAGGCAATTTTTTTTAGATTTTAGGTTTTACCTTTATAATCTACACAGCAGACAAGAACATTAAAAAAAAAAAAAACTATTTATAACAAGAAACTTCACCCTATGCCAAGAAAAGTTTTTTTTTTTATTCCTAACCCTAGACTCTCTAAGGCAAACTGAACTTATTCTACTCCTAGAGTTAGACTCCTATTCCAATTCTATCTCTGAACCCACTCCGCCATCTCTCTTTACCAAGCATATATAGTTGGCAAAATACATCATAAGGGCATTTTGTAATTGAGTATCTAAATTTGTTTCCTTTAGCAGGCTCCCTCAATTTACACAACATTCAGTTAGGAAAATCCTATACTGAGAGACACATGATTCATACGATAGATGCAAACTAAATTATAACCCTGCTCTTGAATTTTAAAGATTTCAACATTTGTATTTGTATTCATTAATTTTAGAGAATTCCACCCACCTCTTTGATTGTGGCCCATCTAGATTCCATATTTGTATTTATCTTTTACACATATCATTGATTTTAAAGAATTCCATATTTATATTTATTGCTTACACATATTGTCACTTACATATATTGTTAATTTTAGATATTTTTATGTTTGTGTCTATCCTTTACACGTTGTGATTTTTAGTAAAATCTCTTACACATATTGTTGATTTTAAAGATTTCCATGTTTGTATCTATTGCTCGCACATATCATATACAGTAATTTTAAAATTTTTCATATTTGTATTTATATCATCTATCTCTTATACATATCATTGATTTTAGAAATTTCCATGTTTCTATATATGCTTACACATATCGTGATTTTCAGTAGAAGCTTTTTGTAACTCAGTTGTAATTCAGTCAGTTATGGTATTGGTAGTAGTCTACCATGTAAACAAGGAACATGGGAAGGTTACATGTATGCTGTAATCTTCCCAAGTCTATCACTATTTTATTTCTTTAAATGTCTCAATTTTAGGTATGAAAATTCTATACTAAACAACAATACACTTAAGCGACAAAAACAAACTAAAAGATCTATTTTAGGTATCTTTAAAATATTCACTCCCTACGTTTTAAAGCAGGACAAAAAAGTTATAAGACTGTGCGGTTCTCCTAGGTTGATATAGATTTTGCAAAAAGAAAAAAAAGAATAAAAAAGGTTGCAAATCAAAATATAGGGCTGTTCTCACTTGGTGGAGATTTTGCAAATCACAATCCACCAAAGGAAGGCAATTTTTGTTAGATTTTAGATTTTGACTTTACAATCTACACAGCAGACAAGAACAGTAAATAAAAAACTATTTATAACAATAAACTTCACCCTATGCCAAGAAAAGTTTTTTTTTCCCTAGCCCTAGACTCTTTAGGCAAACTGAACTTATTCTACTCCTAGAGTTAGACTTCTATTACAATTCTATCTCTAAACAGACTCTGCCATCTCTCTTTATCAAGCATATATAGTTGGCAAAATACATCATAAGGGCATTTTTGTAATTGAGTACCTAAATTTGTTTCCTTTAGGAGCCTTTCTCAACTTACACATCATTCAGTTAGGAAAATCCTATACTGAGCAATAGGCCTATCAACGGGTCAGGGCCGAAATTTATTATTCCGAACCTAGACCCGTTATACTTTATCGGATTCGGGTTCGCCCCATTTATCCGACGGGGCGAATTTTTAAAAGAGACGGTAAATTTTTAAAAAGTTAAAAATTTTGCACCAATATAATTAAAACCTAAAATTTGTCTAATAATAGTTGAAAGCATGACAAAGTGTGTAGATCATTCAAAAACTGCGTTTTTGTGGAAGATGGATCTTGAAATAATAATATAAATTTATATTAGAAAATGAATGATATATGGATAGAAATAAATGTAACTGCATATTTTATTTGATTTCAAAATGAAATACTTACAAACATTTTGCATTCGATTTGATATTTTTGTACAAATGTGCAAATATTTTTTATACCAATCAACTTTTAGTATGAAAAATAATATTGGTGGTTTAATTAATTCTATTGAATTTTATGGAGTTCGTACTATAGAAAAATGTTTAGCGAGAATTGTATTTGTTGGAAGTAAATTTGCTGAACCTTTTAAAATATTTCAGTGGGATTACTATGATGTAAGATTTGTTTTGTGATCAGTTGTTTTCTCCTTTATACTCTTACAAATTTGAAATTGAGACGCCATTGAAATCAATGATGGAACTAAGGGAGGCTAATAGGGGCCATAGCCCTGCTTAAGTTTTAAAATTTTCAATTCATATTTTATAAATATTTGTGTAAAATAAAGTTGGCCCCCTTACTTTTTTACAATTTTAATTTATATTATGAGAGTTTATATATGTGTGTGTGCGCGCGCGCATGTGTGAATTAACTACATTTGAATTAATTTTTTTAAAAAAAGTTATTTACTTTTTACATCCCTTTATAATTAAAGTTAATATTTGATGTTTTTAGATGTCATATATTTAAATAGATGAAAATTATTTCAAAATGAAATACTTACAAACATTATACATTCGATTTGATAATTTTGTATAAAGGTGCGAGCATTTTTTACATCAATCAACTTTTAGTATGAAAATCAATATTAGTAGTTTAATTAATTCTGTTGAATTTTGTGGAGTTTGTACTTTAAAAAATGTTCAATGAAACTTGTATTTCTTCGAAGTAAACTTGCTAAACCTTTTAAAATATTTCAATGGGATCACTATGGTGTAAGATTCGTTTTGTGATCAGTTATTTTTTCCTTTATAATCTTGCAGGTTTGGAATTGAGACATCATTGAAATCAATTATGGAACCAATGGGGGCTATAGCCCGCTCTCCCTAAGTTTTAAAAATTTTAATTCATATTGTGTAAATATTTATGTAAAACAAAGTTGGGTTTCTTAATTTTTTACAATTTTAGTTTATATTATGAGAATATATGTGTGTGTGTGTGTGTGTGTGTGTCTGAAATAACTACCTTTGAATTAATTTTTTCTTATAAAAATTATATATTTTTTGCGTCCCTTTATAATTAAAATTAATATTTGATATTTTTAGATGTCATATATTTAAATAGATGAAAATTATTTTGAACATGACACATAAAACTTTGTTACTGATTGAAATGTTTGTAAGTGGGATTTATCTATGGTGAAAGTATGTTACATAGTCTTTTTTCACTGTATTCAATTTGTGTGATCATAAATGAAAATGGGTTATTGATCATCAGCTTTGTGAATGATTATGAGAGTGAAATACATTATGACAATAAGATATATAGAATTGTGGAAATTGAATTCAAATGGATTCCTAAATTCTGGATATGTGATTTTTGTAGTTGTGAGTTTCTTAAATTAACAGTTAGTTATTGCTATCAAGGATGTGATAAGTGTGAGTATTGCTATTAGTGATGTAGTAGTGTCAGTAGCAGATGTGAGACGTAAATTAAAATTTGCACATATCATTTTGAAGGGGTGGTTATTATCTGTTAGTTAAAATTTAGGAGTTTTGATTTTGTGAGTTAGTGGGTCACGTAAATTGAAGAGTGGGAATGGATAAGGAGAAGAAAATAAACTAGAATCCCTTAAGATGTCTGTCCTGTAGATTAAGATGCATGTTACCATTGGAATCTCTGATTTTGTATGTAAATATTGTACCTATTTAACAAATAAAATGTTATATACAATATAGAAAAATATGTTGAAATTAAAGGTACATGAAATTAATTACCTAACAACAGTATCGACCACGTTATTATAACGCATACATACTATTTTTGAAAAATGACCTTCACATAGTTGTCCACAATTTTTGCATAGCTCATAGAACATGTTTCCTCCTTTGCAAACTTGCGAGTTTGAAATTTAGCTGTCATTGAAATGCTTGTAGGGGGCATGTTCCATAGTGAAATTAGGTCAATGGATAAGATGGATACATAAAAAAGTTGAAGGAGATAATAAGTTCTCAAAAAAAACGCAAGAAAGTTCTCTTAATTGAAGTGGGAAAGTAGACGAAATGTAGGGAAAACGTGAGCATGATTTTAGGATTTTTAGGAGCGGTTATAAGATTAGTTAAGAGATAATCATTTCTTAAAAAGAAGGACTCTTAATTGGAGTGGGAAATATGGGAAAATGTGGGGAAAATGTGAGCATGATTATAGGATTTATAGTATACTCAATAACTTGATAGTATACTCAAATCGCCAATGAGGTGAAATTTGCCTAAATAAGCTTTACAGCATCCTAATTCCTTGCAAAAAAAAAAAAGTGCTAAATAGTCTTAATTGGCATTGCAAGTTACGGCAACGTGCCAGTGGCATCTAGTCCTAATTTTTTTTGGGTCAAAATCTAGTCCTAATTGGTTCTGCTGTTTCTTGATCATGTTGTATGCTTCCGAATTCTACTTAGGGTGTAACAATTGATAATGGCTTATTCTATTCTTTCATGGTATTAGACAGACGAAAACCACACCAGAAGTGTGGTAAATTTACTATAAACTCCTAATATTATCTCCCCTAATTTTTGTAAACTTTTTAAAAAATTTAAACTTTTATCAATAATAGACTGGTCACGCAAATTAAAAAAAAAATGGACTGGTCACACATCTCATTCTTTGCCCTAAAGAACTCAATTCAGCAAATTTCTTAGAATAATGGTGAAAAAAATCATAACAATGGAGGAACCTAGGTTTGTTTCTTTTTTTTTGGGATCTGAAATAGCCCTATTCATTTTAATAAATAAATAAATTGGCCATCTTACGTTCATTAAGAAAGGGAAAATTTTTTGGTCGTTGCACATGGATGTCCGGCCATCCTAAAAGGAAAAACAATCAATTGTAAAATTGTATTAAAATAGCATATGAATGAGAATTTGTCTTTAATTGAGGAGTAAAAAGGATTTAAAGTATAAGTAACAAACTATAAACGGCTTATGAAGTAGATACTGAGAAAGTTTTAAAATTTAAATTTGACTGGTAATAGGGTTAGTTATAACCCACTATTTTTTATGTATTAAAATAAAGGGCAAATTTCACTTTACCCCCTGTGGTTTAACGTTTTTTTACATAACCCTCCTATAGTTTCAAAAGCTATACATAACCCCCTTATGGTTTGGATTAAAGTGTCAAAGTGATGGGAATGACCATTCGTAACAGAGTCACCTAAATGTCAAAAATACTCTTATGTAAAGTTGAAAATTATTTATTAACCAAGAGGGGTTATGTGTATATTTTGAAAACCATAAGGAGGTTGTATGGTAAAGTATTAAAACATAAGGGGGTTATATAGTAAAATAAAAAAATCTTACAAGGTTAATGTGTCATGTATTTATAAGGGTAATTTTGACATTTTTAGAAGTTCCGTTACGAGTGACTATTTCCGTCACTTTGACACTTTAATCCAAACCATGAGGGGGTTATGTATAGCTTTTGAAACCATATAGGGGTTATGTGAAAAAATGCTAAACCACAGGGGGGTAAAATGTAATTTGTCCTAAAATAAATACAAAATCTAGAAAAAAGAATAAGAAGTTTGGAAGCCATTGAGAGGGTCTCTCCTCAAAACCCACCCTACAATACATATAGATATAGATTGTAGTTCACCTAGATTCCCAAATTTGTATTTATCGTTTACACATGTCGTTGATTTTAGAGAATTCCATATTTAAGATTCCCATATTTATATCTATCATACGATAGATACAAACTAAATTGTGGCCCACGTAGATTCTCATATTTGTATTTATCATTTACATATATTGTTGATTTCAGAGAATTTCATATATGTATCTATCACTTACACTTTGATTTTGAAGATTCCCATATTTGTATCTATAATGACAGATACAAACTAAGTAATGACGCATCTCTCTGATTGTACACATTCTTATATTCGTATTTATCATTTACACATATAGTTGATTTAGAGAATTCCATGTTTATATCTATCGCTTACACATATTGTCGCTTACATATATTGTTGATTTTAGTGATTTTTATGTTTGTATCTATCCCTTACACATATTGTGATCTTTTGTAATGTATCTTACACGTATTGTTGATCTTAGAGATTTCCATGTTATCTTACACATACTGTTGATTTTAGAGATTTTCATGTTTGTATTTATTGATTACACATATCATATATAGTGATTCTAAAAATTTTCATATTTGTATTTATCTCATCTATCTCTTGTACATATAATTGATTTTAGAAATTTTCATATCTTTATCTATGCGTAGCTCAGTTGTACCTTAGTCAATTATGGTATTGGTAGTAGTCTACCATGTAAACAAGGAATAAGGGAAAACTACATATATGCTGTAATCTTCCCAAGTCTATCACTATTTTTTATTTCCTTAAATGTCTAGATTTTAGGTTTGAAAATTTTATACTAAACAACAATACACTTAAACAATAGAAATAAATTAAAAGATCCATTTTTTTATTTTTGGGATTTCATATTTGTGTCTATGTTAAGGGATATCATGATTTTGAGTCTTTTTTTTTTTTTTAGGTGGGTTCTTTTAGGTATCAGTGTCCCTAATTTTTTCGGTATAAGTGTCCCTAATTTTTAGGCATCTTTAAAATATTCACTCCCTACGTTCTAGGTGTCTATCAAATCCCATCTCATGTGATGAAATGTAGCGAAGAGTTTTATACGTGTCTGTAACTTTTAAAGTCAGTGTGTCTATGATTTATTTGAGGATTAATCTTCTATTTACACTGACCTTCGGATGCATAAAAATTAATTTGGATTTGAATATGAAATTTAAATTTTACATGTAAAAGACAAAAAAAAAATCTTATTCTAGCATCTAACGATGAATTTTTACCTCATAGTAAAATACTCAAAAAAAGAAGTAGTTTCTATAACCGAGAGTGATTCTCTACAAATTGACAAATTGTCTTGCCTCTCAAATCTCACCTGCAGCAAAAAAAAAATAATCTAAGAGTGGTGTCATAGCACTCTCTTGATTTACTTGGATCTGTATATCCATTACTAGCCCCTAACACAAGCTTCTTTAGGTTCTCCCTTCCCTTATATTAGGATAGAGTAGGTTATACGATGTATCGTTGCTGGTTTAAAAAAAAAAAAAATTCAAACCGACATAAGCAACGTTACAGTTTTGGCCAAATTTTGGTAGACCCAGTTTTTAAAGACTCAATCTGAATCATTGGATCTTTGAAGATCGGGTCTACCCATTGTGAGCCTATAATTTTTACATGTAAACCATTGATTATTGTTATCTCACATTTTATCTCTCTATTTATCTTGGTAATAAATCTATACATCCATGGAATAGGGGAAATGAATTAGTGGACATTGCTCCACGATGATTTACATATGACAAGTGTATTCAAAGAAGAGTTGGGAAAGAGAGCGCTTTGGACTATCTACAAAGGTCTCTCAATATATGAAATCTTGGGAACTTGGTTCAGCCTACTGTGGTATTCTTGTTATACTTGTGATTACTGGTGTGCAATTTCATTGTTTTATTGTTGTACTCGAAAGTGTGAAGTACTTTATCTATATAAATTAGAATTCACCCATAAAAAGCAGTTAAAAGCCACGACATGTCTAAACAGATATAAACATGAAAATTTCTAATATCACATAACTCAACTCAGGAGTCCCCGATCGTAGAAACAACCTGTCATGGTATTACCAAATACAGTAACAAATACAATTACTAGATAAAGTGCACAAAGCACAGCCAGTTCCCAAAATTGCCGATTCTTCCAGATCAAATAAGGCTACTGGTAGGCTGTATATATAATGCATCCTCTTGAAAAGATTTGTATGGCCTGTTATGGCCGCTGAGAATTCATGTTAGTGACGAATTTTTAACATGGTCATCAATTTGTGATATCAAGCATCAAAATATACTCATGGACTAGAATAGAAGTCCATAGATCATAGATCTCCAGTTCTGGTCTAGCAAAGATACTGCTACCCCATGTCCAGATCAGAACCTTGACTGATATCTGAGGATTGAGAGGTATTGTGGTGCTGGATCAGATTACATGTTGCCAAAAGAGTCTAGACTGGTGCCATCTTGAGCATCAACTATTCTTGAAGAATGGACTTGTACGATGAAAAAATTGACTCGAGTAACCTGGACAGAAGGATGAAAGTAGCTTTCTGGTGGATTAAAAATGAGCCAATACTTGGTCCATTGATGAAGCAAGTTCTGATGCAGTGATGCTTGAGGGAACTGTTCATCTACCCATGCCTCCTTCCTAATCCTGTGGTCATAGCTCATTGCTAAATTCACCGAAATTCTTCAGTTTGCCTTTCCTTTATCAATATCTTCCTGAATTTTTGTAGCATTATACTAATTTCTGATTGTTCATCTGTACCATTCAAGATGAATGTTATTGATGGACTCCTCGCGTATTTAAATGTTAATTGCATTGCTCTTCTGGGATTCTGAATCTACAGATTCTACACTGCTGAAAGTTGAACCACAATCTAAGAAGATTGATCAGCTCCGATTAAATATATTTTGCTGATCATTTGCTCTAAACAATCTAGATTTGTTATGCTTCAAAACTATGATGTGCACATCCTATGGAGTACCTTTTTGAGGAGTCCAGGAGCAGAAAATTGAGTTCTGGAAAAACTTCAAAATACGTGCGGAGTCTGAAAAGTATTACAGTTTGTTGATGGGAAATGCATTAAAGAAAAGTTTTATGATGTTGATTTGCAGTGGCTTCATTGGTTCAATAGCTTAAATATGTTTTATACAGCCTGAGGTCAGAATTTTGATTGGATCATCCGCTGGAGTTGAGAAGATCTACACAATTGTGGACCAAAGTTCAATATCATCATAACAGGAGATAATACAACAGAAGAAAGAAGAGATGCTAGGAAATGAAATACAATTACATAGCACTGAAAAAAGAATCTGGACTGGGAGGAACCGGAACATCCACAGTCCCTTCTAGCATAAGAACAACTTTCTTCATGGATGGTCGGAGCGTCGGCTCATTCTGGATACACCACAAAGCAATTCTGATCATTCTTTCTAGCTTTGTCATGTCAACTGCCTCTTCCTCCCCCACTAGTTTATGGAGTTCACCATCCATGAAACAATCATAAGCCCACACTTCAAGAATGGATTGTTCCTCAGGAAACCTAGAGTCTACATTCTTTCGACAGCATATGATCTCTAGCAGCACTATTCCATAGCTGTAAACATCTGCTTTAACTGTCACTGGCAAATTACGATGCCATTCTGGTGCAACATAACCTCTTGTTCCTCTTACCGCAGTATAAGTTCTTGTCCTGTCATGATCTAATGGCTTTGCCAATCCAAAGTCCGATATCTTCGCGCACCTGCTGTCGTCCATTAGTATATTTTGAGGTTTGATGTCACAGTGGATGATCTGTGTCTCACACTCTTCATGTAAATAAAGAATCCCTCTTGCAACGTCAGAAGCAATTCTGATTCTTTCATCCCACCAAGGATGATTTTCTGGCTTGAAGAGAATATCCGCCAATGACCCATTACTCATATATTTATACACCAGAAGCCTTTTATTTCCATCAAGGCAGTATCCAAGCAGCTGGATAAGATTGCGGTGGTGTGTTCTCCCGATTACTCTGATTTCATTTTGAAACTCCTTTTCCCCTTCTACTAATACTTTCTCTAGTTTTTTCACAGCAACTACTTTCCCTGAATTTGGCAAAACCCCTTTGTATACAGCACCAAAGGCTCCTCTGCCCAATTCTTCTCTGAAATCATTTGTTGCTACCTCCAGTTCAGCAAAGGTGAAGGCTTTTGGAGCCGCATCCTCCACAAATTCCACATTTCCACTTTGCGTTATTTTCTTATAGGCTCGCACCTGATTTCTGTGAACATAAACCCCTGCAGTTACAGAGATCATGACTCCAAAAACAGCAAGTGAAATCCCAATAACTAGGATATCCACACGAATTTCTTTTTTGATGCTTTTTGGAGGACTACTGGGAATTACACTTTCACTGATGGATACAAGTGTACCCACCTTGACCAGAGCGACATTCGAGTCACTTGTCCTTTTCCCATATGTCAATGGGAGCCTTTGTTTTCTACATTCTCCATCTTTATAAAATGCTGCTTCACAGTTGCAATCATCAAGGCACTGCTTTTCACAGTCTTCTTGTGTGCTTGTTTCCATTGTAGCAAATGTATTATCTTCCCATACCGTATTTGCCAATGATCTAATCTCGTACTTGACATTGGTAATACTATTAGATTTACAACTTTCTGTAGTAAAATTTCTCTCACAGCCTGAACTCCAATTTCCTGGATTTACAAAGTCAAATCCAGGAGGACATCTGCATTCAGCAACATTATCCATCATGGTACAGAAACCATTAGGCCCACATAGGCCTTTAGGAGCACATTTATCCTCCACAGATTCCCACAAGATGGACCTGTTGCCTTGATTTGAAGAGTATGAATACAATCGAAATATGCCATCCACATCAATTTTTGCCATATATACTCTTCCATCTTGAGGATATCCTCCTTTGGTTAGATTAGACAATATAGTTAAGCTTGAATTGATCAAGTAGAGATGGCCATCACCATCCAGATTCAGAGTGACACCATTTCCGAATGTGTTAGATGCATAGTAGGCATATCCAGGTGAGCCTGGCTTTCTCACAGGATACTGCACCAGATTTCCATCATCCTGCATCTTTATCCGAAAAATCCCCATCGAATCACCAGTTTCTGAAGCACTAGAATACAGCTCGTGACCAGTTGCCAGCTGCTGACCAGGTAACAAAGTGTTCGTCGGATGCTCAAAACTCTGCCATACAATTTTCTTATCAGAATTGTATAGGACAAAGTTTCCTGAATCCAACATCGAAGCCGAAGAAATGCTTTCAGAAGGATCAGCAATAACGATGTCCTGGCCCTGTGTGTGCTGCAAAATGAGCCTTCCATCGCTCGATAACACCAGCGAAACATTGCTTGGAAAAACAGGGCTGAGCCTGTTGGCTGTCCATATTACAGTTTTTCCAGGGATTCCCGCAAGATATATCCCAACAGCATAGCCATTGCCTTGCTGGTAAAAACCAAAGGCAAATAGACCTGAATGCGACGACCATGATGATGAGTTGCCTGTAGGTGTTAGAGAAGAACCAAGGCTTATATTTAGATGGCTTTGTTGAGCTAATGCTGTAGCTAAACAGGATACAGATGATAAAAGGAAGAGTAAGAATACAGCCATGAATGTACTTGGAAAAAGAAGAAAGGCTTTGTATGCTGATCACTACTATCTCTTTGCTTGATATATGAAAGAATTGCACAGAGAAGTGCAGGGTTGACTCGTAAAGTCTTGGTAAAGACTAAAGACCAGGTCGCTCTGGCAGAAAAGTTGTACTCGTTTTCCTCCTGCTTACATGAGGAAAATTGGTTATTTCATTTTCTTTTTCTACTCCTTTTTATGGCAAATGAAGTCCAGAGGTTGGTAGAGTACCTAATTCCAATGTTTATTGGGAATTCTGTAATTAGTCCAAATTTCTGAATTCTTAAAGTCACCATTTGGAATGGTGTATTTAAGTAATTTTATGATAAATAAACTAAAGACAAATGGTGGCTGAAAGTAAGTCATATCATGAAATGATGATGCCTTTGAAGTCACCATCTAAAATAGTAACTTTGAAATCGCACTCTCAAATAACAAAATCTTTACTTTTAGAAGAACTAAAAAATATAAACTACTTTCGTAACTTCTAATAAAAATCGGATTATTTAGGTAAATGACCCGGAGAATATTGGCCAGGATCCCTTTTTTATCTTATATATTAACACGCTAATTGTGTAGTCCTATGTCGGATAGTTATTTATTTTTCAGAAATTAATGACCTTCAGAAAGCTCTTATAAATAGCCTATCAACAAGAGATCTTGTTAACTCTTTGCAATTTTAGCTTTTGGGTGTCATTTTTCAACCTAAAGAAAGCTAGACGCGTAGAGTGAACTGTCAGGAAGATTCCCTTCTTATGTCCAAACAGCCAGATGGGGTCCAGAATTTTTTGATCAGAGCTTAAGAAAATCTCAGCTATGACCTAGTACAGTCAATTGTAAGAATAGTAGAGCCGGCAGGATTGGGGCGAGGACATGTGTTATGTGCGGTTGGTTTTTGTTCAAATTTTTTATATATAAATATATTATAATGTTATATTCAATATATATCAAGTATTTTATTTATATCACTTTAATTGCGAGTATAATAACATAACATAATTATATATCAAATAATATAAAATATATAACAATCAAACCGAACCGCATTGATTTTTCCCTCGGATAGAAGAATGTACTACTTAATTTGAGGTCACGTGAGAGATAGGGATCTCCGACAATTTTATTTGGCTGTCTTATAGTTTTTAATATTACGTTTACCTCCCTTATTTTCATTTTCAATGTAATGATGAAGCCCAGTATTATTGTCATTCCCAAATTACCATTCCATGGCGTGAAAGAAATTTATAATAAAAAAAAATCCACTACAAAGAGTTAAATTGGTTGTAACAAACAATATTGAGAGATTTATATGGAAAAAAAATGAAGTAACAATTTATCTTATGAAAAAAAGGCTTGAACTTGCAAAATAAATGAGGGAGAGAAATATCCCCGCCTAGTAATCATGTAGTAGGCTACATGAAAACCATTTAACAGTCTCCGAAAGATAAAGAGTTCATCAACCAAAAAACGACTTTAAAAATACGACATACCTATGCACCAGACACAAATATTGAAATTCTTAAAATTAGGAAGTGAGCAATCTTTTTAATTTATGTATGACGTATAAGTCGTATGATGCTTAGACTATAATTTTGTACATCTTAATTAGCCCAAATAAACGTTAATATTTTTCTAAAACGTTCCTAAGGAATAAGCATGCTTATTCTCTCAATGGCTTGGTTCATTATTTACCTCGTTAGCTTTGCATAACTAAAGTTTTTAAATTCAACTTTCTCCTTTTTATTGCATGTGCCAAGTCCTTTTCTGAAATTAGTTGAATTTAAGAGTATTCAAGGGTAATTTCGGGAAAAAAAAAGAAGAAGAAGCTTGTACTCGCTTTATGTGAATTTTTTTTGATAAATAGGATGCCTTTGATACGTTGGAACTCAAAACTTATGGCAATCCGTGTGTGTGTGGGTCAGTAAGTTTGGGACCGCTGTTATTTTCTCGTTTTTAGCTTAATGTGATTATTTTTATGGAATTTATGGTTTTGTGGTTAACATATTGCTAAATCAAAATACGATACCCTTCTCATCCTATTTTAAAGACTGGTAACCTGTTTTAACGAAGGAACATTGCAACATGAGAAACATTTTAGGGATGGTGTCATTGACAAAAGAGAAATGCAAGAATTCAGTGGGATTAAGATAGATATAATTGAGTCCTTTTTTTTTGGTTTAATTTACTTTCCCACTTCTCTCCACATCCGTTCCGTCCTCCCACTCCTTTTTATACCCTTCTCATCTCAAACTGTTAAGTTCAAAATTCGAACCTGACAGGGTGTCGAAACCTGTACAATAATAAAATTAAACCTAATCGCCAGTTAAAATGACCAAAACTTAATTCCAAGTACTAGAGCAGGGACTCTAGGTATGCAATGGGTTACTTGATTCACCCTGTTCTCGAAGAGTTTACTTGATCCGATATACCTGAATGGGATGATTTTTTTCACAAATAATTATGAATTTGTAAACAGGGCAAGTAGGGTCGTATCCTGTGAGGACCCGTAATTTTCTTAATTTCTAGGTTTTAATTTCTTTTAATTGCACGTTTTTCCACATTTTCTTTATTCAAAAATTTTTTAAAATAAATTTTATGAGTAAATATAGTTTTAAAATGATTTTTCTAGTATCGATTAGTTTTTGAGAAAGTAAGAGCGTATACCGGACGTGGGACCCACTAGGGTGAAAAGTTCGGAAAAATTTGGTCAACTAGGTTAAGTTTCGGATATTGGGTTTAAATTATCGGGTGCTAAGAGATAATTAGAGGTTACCCAAGTGGATTGGTATTAGAGAGACAAAAGGATAATTGTGAGCCAAAAGAGATGCTAGGTGTCGCGTTTTCATTGGACCTTGGATTTGACTACTATTCACCAACTTTACTAAATACCAAAAATTGACCAAAATGAGCTTCATTTTCCCTTGCTCTTGGCCGGCCATGGAGGAGAGAAAGAGAGAGAAAGTGTCTTCAATTTTCCTTCATTTCTAGCTTGAATCTTGCAAACCTACCAGTTAAATTCCAAAATTTTTCCACAAAAGTGAGTTGCTAAGCTAGTTTAAGGTATTGAGTGGAGCCATTTGTGAAGAACAAGCTCTAGTTGTCTTGTTTCTTGGAGTTGCAAAGGTGAGGTGTTAAATATCTTCCCTCTCATGCTAATAATGATCAATTAAGGATTTCTAGTGGTAGAGCATTGCATTTTATGGATGATTTCATGTCCTATGGGTGAGATTGATGGATTTTCTTTTGTTCATGAATTTTTCTGATTTAATATGATTCATATGGTGTAGCTTTGTATGATGATCGGAAATGATATTTCAGGAAACTAGAAGGTGGAAAAAGTGGTTAATTGCTGGAAATTTCTGTTTTGGAAGGAAAATTGGAAAACTAGGGTTCATGTTCCTACATTCTGCCCGGTTTTGTAGCTTATAGTTAGAGGCCGAATTGGCCTTGAGTTAAAACATGAAAGTTGTAGGGAATGATATTTTAGAGGTTCCTGCAAAATTTCAGGTCAATCGGAATAGCGTAGCTTGAGAAAAGATGGAATTACCCTTACTGCCCTGGTTTTACCCGAATTTGAGAATTGCTTCTGTAATGGGTTATTTTGGTTGGGAATGCTTCGGAATTAGTTGTTGAGGTCTCTGATGTATTGTAGCCCTGTTTCTTAGCTTTCGGATGGCTTTGAAATTACTGGATTTGGACTTAGGTAGGCTGACTTATGATGTTTGAACCAGAATGCGTTCTGTGAATCTATTTTTCCGGTTCTGGTGTAGTATATTGCATTTTTGACCTGGTTACACTCGAAACTGGGTTGAGTGACCTTCTACAACATTGTAGCCCTATCTCTTAGCTTCGAAATGGTGTATCTTGAACCTCTATCCGATAATCGTAGTGCCATTGCTACCAAAACCGCAAAATGATGTCAAAAACTATTTTTTTTCAGGTTAACACTTAACTACATTTCCGGATTTTTCTGGTTTCCTCTAATGCTTATGTATGCTTATGGAGCTCTATTTTGGTGGTATCTGGAATTGGTTTATGACTTGTAAGCGAGTCTTATTATGTTTATTTGAATAGTTTTAGGGCTTGACTTTCGTTTCCGGTCATTTTCCTAGCTAAATTTTGTACTTGAATGACTTTAAGCTTAGTGAACGCTTTTGGAAATGAGATTATTTTTGTATGAGATATTGGGACTGATTTGAGGAAATAATGAAGCCATTAATGGCTGGAAAATAGGTAAACACAAGGGACTTGCTGCCGAAATTTTACTTGAAAGCTAGTTGGATTTACTTGTGACTTGAGCGAAGGGTTTTAGGGTTGTTCATGTTTTTTATACCAACCGCTACCTTTTTCTCCAATTTCATTGTTATTTCTTTGCACTGGTAGCTAATGTGATCAGGTACACGACTTATAGTTAAGTCTTAGTTATGCATTTCGTGTACTGGATTCGTGAAAGTGGGAACCATAATTGTTTCACCTTGATTATTTTAGGGTTTCTTGGTGACTAAAGCCCAAACTTTTGAGGTATCTGTACTGACACCGATAAGTGTTCCACTACCTGCTACCTGTTATGTGAAATATCTGAATATCTGAAATACTTGATTTATGACTATCGGAGCCAAATACTGTTTTGATAAAATGGAGGCGAGGGTGTATTTTATCACACTCGTTCTCTTGTCTGTTCATATGCCAATTTTGAGTGCGTATCAGAATCTGCTATCTGTATCTGGTATCGGTATCTGTATCTGTTCTGACGTCGTTTGGAAACTTGTATCCAACGACCTTTCTGTGACCTCTGAACTCAACACCTGTGGCCAGTTACTCGAGTCGGGCCGGCAAGAACCTGGTCGATTAGATAACGAACCACGGTAGTCTGTTTTGGAATCTTTGGTTATTGAGACCCTTGATTCCGGTATACTCGAGTATTACCATTTCTGATCTGATTGGATTTCGGGCCCGGTAGGGGTATGTGAGGTGGAAGGAATCGGAGAAAGTGGAGTCTACGGTATTGGTTACTCCTTTAGCATTGACGGAGTGTCAACTATTATTTCGATCAAGTTTCGGTGACGCGAATGGGAATTTGGCTCCTGAGAGCGACCTGTATCCTTCCTATTTGAATCATTGGTTCCTTTACTTTATCTCTGGCATGTGTACCTAATTTGTTAAAGGTGAAATGCCATGATTTTACTGTTATGTGTCTGGTACCTCATTGAGCGCAAGCTCACCCCTTTCTATTCCTTTTGTTTTCCTTACAGGAAAATAAATACTTTTGGATTGGATTTGATAGTTGGTTGCTGAATTGAGCTAGATGGACAGATCTTTTGTATAGCTTCTTGATTGAAACCCTAGATGTACTTTTGGGTCCGTTTCTCTTCTAATTTGGCAAACCGTACCTGTATCCACTTTTAAATAACTTTTGTATGCCCCTTTGGGTTGTATATGCTTAATTTTGAGATGTGAATATTTGCTTGACGTTTGGTTGGGTTTTGACGTGTCGGTTACTATTCATGGCCGATTCCGATTTCATTTTTTTTATTTGGCATTTTGACTTATTTACGCGCTGTTGTAAGTTCCGGAACGCATTAGATCGCTCTAAACTGAACCGTTAGTCCTGGCGAGAGTTGGGCAGGCAGTCCGCTAACCCCTTTGGTTCGCCTTAGGGGAAGGTGGGGCTGTCACAAGTGGTATCAAGGCCGCTTCACGTGGTCTCTGCATGGAGTGAGTTTGGGGCCAAGTGGTGTTATGGTCCTGCTTTTGGTGAAGGTGTCTAAAAGGGTTAAGTACTCGTTTGAGCATAAGTTATGAACTATGCATGTTATAAGTGTAAAAATCTTTATCATGAAATTTGAGAAAGATAGATCTGTATGTCGGGTAGGAATCCTTAATATGGATGATTTACACTTGGGACCGGCCGGCTCGAGTTGTGAATTATCTTAATTGGGATTCTCGTGCCTGGCTACTAAATCAATGAGAGTCTAGGTTCGAAAGGATTTAGGCGAACTAGAAAGGCAATTCTATGGAACTTCGTATGGTCTGTTCGGGTGTGGTTTAGCGTGATCAACTTTGATTAAGATATAGATGGTGTTGTTGTCGTAGATTATGGACGAAACCCTAGAGGGGGAAAAACTCTTCATGAGTTATTTTTGTACTCGTGACCTAGTCTGTCTATAGTACTTTCTAATGATCCCGCTACTTTCATGGATCTCTCATATTTGTATCTACTTGACTGCTACTGTGTGACTGGTTCGGTTTAGTTGTGTGTATATATGCTTTTGCTCTGTATGTACCTCTTGTTATTTGCTTATGCTTATAATTATATTTGCACCTCGACCCTAGATTGACTTAGATTAATGGAGGGCACACGTAGTGGCCGGGGACGTGGGGGCGGGCGTAGGCAACCCACGCCGAACAGGGGTGCTGGAAAAATCTCATCTGGACCAAATCCTAAACCGAAAGTTGACCCCAATGTACAGATAGCTGCCGCTATGCAGCAAATGACCAACCTGCTGGCACAAGTGGTGCAGCAACAAGGCCAGAATCCAAGCCCTAATTCTGGAAACCCTGGCAATCATACCGAGAGCGAGGACAGAGCTCTCGAAAGATTTCAAAAGTTTGCTCCACCCAAGTTTCTTGGGGGGTTCGACCCGGATGTCGCCGAAAGGTGGCTCAAGAAGATGGTGAATATCTTTGCGGTCCTGCATTATACCGAAGAAAGGCAGGTGACTTTTGCTGTCTTCCAACTAGAAGGGGCGGCTCGTTCCTGATGGAACGTTATTAGGCAAAAATGGGAACGGGAACAAACGCCCAGAATTTGGGTGAATTTTATGCGGAAGTTCAACGCGAAATTCTTCCCTCCTCTAGTTCAGGAGCGGAAGGAAGATGAATTTATTCGGTTTCGTCAGGGAGCCCAATCTGTAGCGGAGTACGAGAGCCAATTCACCCGCCTATCCAAATTTGCGCCCGAACTCATCATGACCGAGCAACGAAGAATACGGCGATTTGTCCAGGGTCTAAACGTCGAAATCTAGAAGGACCTCGCGGTAGCCCAAATTAATGCCTTCAGCGATGCAGTAGAGAAGGCGCAACGAGTAGAGAATGCTAGACTACAGGTGAAAAACTTTCAAACCAAAAAAAGGGGCTTTCCTGGGAGTAGCTCTGAGCAAGAAGGTACAAATACGCCCCCTAAGACTGGAAAGGGAAACGGAGGAGTACGACAACCAGGGGTGTCGCGTGATATCCCTCAAGGAGGACCGGTCTCTGCTACTCGTGGTCCCTGTGGATATTGCGGAGGGCCAAGTCATACGGAGGCAAATTGTTGGAAGAAATAGAGAAAATGTCTGCATTGCGGAAGTGCTGATCATCAGATTGCTGACTGCCCAGTTCGATTGCGAAAAGGAAAAGGGACCCCGCAACCCATTAAGACTAACTCTGGACAGTTGGAAAAGGAAGGAACTGGATCCAAGGTACCGGATCAGGTGTACTCTTTAAAACACCATCAGGATCCTGACTCGTCTGAGAACGGAGAAGGTATGGTCCGTTGGGTACCTTAGGTTTTGATAGATTCCTTTGATAAGAAAAATTTCGAGGGCGAAATTTCTTTGAGGGGGAGAGAGTGTGAGGACCCGTAATTTTCTTAATTTCTAGGTTTTAATTTCTTTTAATTGCATGTTTTTTCACAATTTCTTTATTCCAAACTTTTTAAAAATAAATTTTATAAGTAAATATAGTTTTAAAATGATTTTTCTAGTATCGGTTAGTTTTTTAAAAAGTAAGAGCGTATACCGGACGTGGGACCCACTAAGGTGAAAAGTTCGGAAAAATTTGGTCAACTAGATTAAGTTTCGGATATTGGGTTTAAATTATCGGGTGCTAAGAGATAATTAGAGGTTACCCAAGTGGATTGGTATTAGAGAGACAAAAGGATAATTGTGAGCCAAAAGAGATGCTAGGTGTCGCGTTTTCATTGGACCTTGGATTTGACTACTATTCACCAACTTTACTAAATACCAAAAATTGACCAAAATGAGCTTCATTTTCCCTTGCTCTTGGCCGGCCATGGAGGAGAGAAAGAGAGAGAAAGTGTCTTCAATTTTCCTTCATTTCTAACTTGAATCTTGCAAACCTACCGGTTAAATTCCAAAATTTCTCCACAAAAGTGAGTTGCTAAGCTATTTTAAGGTATTGAGTGGAGCCATTTGTGAAGAACAAGCTCTAGTTGTCTTGTTTTTTAGAGTTGCAAAGGTGAGGTGTTAAATATCTTCCCTCTCATGCTAACAATGATCAATTAAGGATTTTTAGTGGTAGAGCATTGCATTTTATGGATGATTTCATGAACTATGGGTGAGATTGATGGATTTTCTTTTGTTCATGAAATTTTCTGATTTAATATGATTCATATGGTGTGGCTTTGTATGATGATTGGAAATTATATTTAAAGAAGCTAGAAGGTGGAAAAAGTGGTTAATAGCTGGAAATTTCTGTTTTGGAAGGAAAATTGGAAAACTAGGGTTCATGTTCCTACATTCTGCCCGGTTTTGTAACTTATAGTTAGAGGCCGAATTGGCCTTGGATTAAAACATTAAAGTTGTATAGAATGATATTTTAAAGGTTCCTGCAAAATTTTAGGTCAATCGGAAAAGCGTAGCTTGAGAAAAAACGGAATTACCCTTGCTGCCCTGGTTTTACCCGAATTTGAGAATTGCTTCTGTAATGGGTTATTTTGGTTGGGAATGCTTCGGAATTAGTTATTGAGGTCTTCTGATGTATTGTAGCCCTATTTCTTAGCTTTCGAATGGCTTTGGAATTACTGGATTTGGACTTAGGTAGGCTGACTTATGATGTTTGAACCAGAATGCGTTCTGTGAATCTATTTTTCCGGTTCTGGTGTAGTATATTGCATTTTTGACCTGGTTACACTCGAAACTGGGTTGAGTGACCTTCTACAACATTGTAGCCCCATATGTTAGCTTCGAAACGGTGTATCTTGCACCTCTATCCGATAATCGTAGTGCCATTGGTACCAAAACCGCAAAATGATGTCAAAAACTATTTTTTTTCGGGTTAACGCTTAACTACATTTCCGAATTTTTCTGGTTTCCTCTAATGCTTATGTATGCTTATGGAGCTCTATTTTGGTGGTATCTGGAATTGGTTTATGACTTGTAAGCGAGTCTTATTGTGTTTATTTGAATAGTTTTAGGGCTTGACTTTCGTTTCCGGTCATTTTCCTAACTAAATTTTGTACTTGAATGACTTTAAGCTTAGTGAACGGCTTTTGGAAATGAGATTATTTTTGTATGAAATATTGGAACTGATTTGAGGAAATAATGAAGCCATTAATGGCTGGAAAATAGGTAAACACAAGGGACTTGCTGCCGAAATTTTACTTGAAGGCTGGTTGGATTTACTTGTGATTTGAGCGAAGGGTTTTAGGGTTGTTCATGTTTTTTATACCAACCGCTACCTTTTTCTCCAATTTCATTGTTATTTCTTTGCACTGGTAGCTAATGTGATCAGGCACACGGCTTATAGTTAAGTCTTAGTTATGCATTTCGTGTACTAGATTCGTGAAAGTGGGAACCATAATTGTTTCACCTTGGTTATTTTAGGGTTTCTTGGTAACTAAAGCCCAAACTTTTGAGGTATCTGTACTGACACCGGTGAGTGTTCCACTACCTGCTACCTGTTATGTGAAATATCTGAATATCTGAAATACTTGATTTATGATTATCGGAGCCAAATACTGTTTTAATAAAATAGAGGCGAGGGTGTACTTTATCACACTCGTTCTCTTGTCTGTTCATATGCCAATTTTGAGTGCGTATCGGAATCTGCTATCTGTATCTGGTATCGGTATCTGTATCTGTTCTGACATCGTTTGGAAACTTGTATCCAACGACCTTTTTGTGACTTCTGAGCTCAACACCTGTGGCCAGTTACTCGAGTCGGGTCGGCAAGGGCCTGGTCGATTAGATAACGAACCACGGTAGTCTGTTTTGAGATCTTTGGGTATTGAAACCTTTGATTCCGGTATACTCGAGTATTACCATTTCTGATCTGATTGGATTTCGGACCCGGTAGGGGTATGTGAGGTGGAAGGAATCGGAAAAAATGGAGTCTACGGTATTGGTTACTCCTTTAGCATTGACGGAGTGTCAACTATTATTTCGATCAAGTTTCGGTGACGCGAATGGGAATTTGGCTCTTGAGAGCCACCTGTATCCTTCCTATTTGAATAATTGGTTCCTTTACTTTATCTCTGACATGTGTACTTGATTTGTTAAAGGTGAAATGCCATGATTTTACTGCTATGTGTCTAGTACCTCATTGAGCGCAAACTCACCCCTTTCTGCTCCTTTTGTTTTCCTTACAAGAAAATAAATGCTTTTGGACTGAATTTGATAGTTGGTTGCTGAATTGAGCTAGATGGACAGATCTTTTGTATAGTGCCTTGATTGAAACCCTAGATGTACTTTTGGATCCGTTTCTCTTTTAATTTGGCAAACCGTATCTATATCCACTTTTGAATAACTTTTGTATGCCCCTTTGGATTGTATATGCTTAATTTCAAGATGTGAATATTTGCTTGACGTTTGGTTGGGTTTTGACGTGTCGGTTACTATTCATGGCTGATTCCGATTTCATTTTTTTATTTGACATTTTGACTTGTTTACGCGCTGTTGTAAGTTCCGGAACGCATTAGATAGCTCTAAACTGAACCGTTAGTCCTGGCGAGAGTTGGGTAGGCAATCCGCTAACCCCTTTGGTTCGCCTTAGGGGAAGGTGGGGCTGTCACATATCCTCAGGAACTGTGTATATTTGTTTCTTAAGAAATCCAAAGTAACACAGGGGTGATTTTGTAGGAATGACGACAATCAAATAAATTCAAATAAGAAAATAAAAATAAATACTAACTAGAAATTAAACGGCAATTCACTAAACTTAACGTAACAATAATTAAAGATCCAAAACAATTAGAACAAGAAGCTAATTAAAAATAAAATAAAATAGGCAACTAAAAATCAAATGGCAATTCACTAAAATCAAGGTACTATTAATTAACGGTCTAGCCAAGAAATAATTTCAGCAATGGTTCACCTAATTGATCATCGATGCAAAGACAATTCCAATTATTTATCAATAAATATGTTATAACTACCAAACAAGCGATGACAGTCAACCCCTCCTTATTGTGTCGGTGATTAAGGTATGCTCGTTAATCACTGCTCTAATTAGGAAATAATCCTAGGTACGCCCGTAAAATTTAATTTTTCAATTGCCTTACGTATTAGAGGAGCCCTATTCTAACCAAATAACGCACTACCAAGGTTATTTCAGATTAGCCCGCGTATCCCCCTGACACAAATCTAATCGTACCAGTTGTCACTAATTTAAGGCAATTAAATAATTACGAATTTAATGCCCTAATTGACAATAGATTACCAAATCAATTAATCATCCGGATCCAAGACAATCAATTAATTAAATAACCATAAGCTCAGCAATCAAGGAATATGCGAATACCGATAAATAAAAGGAAAAGATTAAATTAAATCGATCTCACAATTCTTAGGTGATCCAAAGCATCCATCGTTTTTTCACTAGAGTGAGGGAATTAGTTTATATTTGATGAACGAAACCCGTACAAAATTTTAGCAAAAGTCACGGCCATTGTCTGCATTTCGGGAAGCCGCAATTCGTCGAACAATTGAATCTCTTAATTGTCCCCAGCATCCGTAGAGCAAGGCCACTCAAAAGAAACAAGAAGGAAAAGTCAAAGAAAGTAGGCTCCAATCTCCTGACATGTTTAAGAAGCAAAAGAACTGAGAAGGGATTCTCCCCAGAAAAAGTCAAAAGCAAGACTAAACTAAAAAAAGAGAAAATTAAAAGCTAAGCTATTGCTTCTCATTGTTTTTTCCTCGCAACCGTGGAGAATGCTTACAAAAGGCTAAGAAGAAAAGTCAAAAGTGAGGCTAAGCTAAAGGACGAAAAGCTCAAAAGTGATGAGATGCCTCTCCTCCTCTCCAATCTTCCCTTTTGTATCCTAGGGTCTTTTCTTTGCACTACGCGGCGGCTTCCAGGGGAAACAAGACTTTGGTCAAATGACCGAAAAGGGCTTGTGTCCCTATTTCCCAAAATGCCCTTGCAAGCCTTCTATTTAATTTCTTTCCCGATGATTTGTCAAAGTAGCACTGATTGTGGCATTTGATCTACTCCCTGAAATAAATGCAAATGACGAAAAAGTGAGTAGAATCTAGCAATTAATCCACATTAAGTCAGGTAATAGGGGAAATTAATAATAGAATAAATAGTAAAATTGTAACCTATCAATTCCCCCCACACCTAAATCATGCTTGCCCTTAAGCATAAGAAAAGTACACAGACACTAAAATTTGATAATGGTCATTGCTCTATCTACCAAATTGCCAAGATATCAAGAAAAACCATATATCGAGCACTAGTGATTAAAATCCGAGAAGCATCCTCCCAGCTAGCCTTTAAACCACAAACTCCTTCAATTTCTAAATTAACTACTCTAAGAAAAAGGAATGGCACACAACATTTATCAACTAATGGTCCAAATATTCACACAAGTCTCCATATTAAGTCCATAAACCGGCAAGCTTTTCGATTATTTATTCTCTTCCTTTTTTTCTCTTTTCTTTTCCTTTTTTTTAATAATAATAATAATAACATTAACACAAAAAGACTTAGTCTCTAGCCGTTGGAGTCTTTTGACGCGAACTCCAACATTTTTAGATGAAGGGGTCCGGTTACTCAGCTCCTACCGCTATACGATCACGTATTCATAGCAAGTACTACCTTTTGATGCGAGAATCGACACTTTTAAATACAGATCCCCCGTTACTCAGTGGTAACTAATAGCGGAGTACAATCAAACTTATTCACAGCCAAACAACGTAAAAACGCAAAATAACAATACTAACAACCAAGCATAGGAGCAGCTCGCCTCATTATTGCCAAACATGGAGAACTAGAGTCAATATTGGACCAGTTCACATTAAAACGCCAACAGTCATTCCCTATGCCTAGAAAAGTTAATCAAAGAAATCAAAAGAGTCAAGCAGTCCGATATTCACCAAAGAGATGTTTTGGACTCAACCACATTAACTCGATACACCTTCATTTTAAAAACTTGGCAAAAGTAGAATTAGAGGCAATATCCCAACACCAAATCCTGGTATTCACATGAGAGCTAAACACCAACAAGAAAGAATGAAAATGAGCAAAAGATAGACAAGTCATGAATTAAAAATAAAACTAAAAACTAAAAACTACTAGAAACTAAAAACTAAAAGAAAAAAAAAACGCAGGCACCCCATCAGACTCCCTACACCTATAGGACACATTGTCCTCAATGTGACAAATAAACGGCAAAAGTGGGTGAGAGAGCAACCAAACTTCCCTGAAGTCGGGTCAAAGTGGTGGGCGAGGTGGAAATGGAGGAGCGAAGCCCGTATGAAGCAGAAACTGCGCCAAATTCTGTGCCATGCCGGCGACATTGGCATCAACGTTGACCATCCGAGCCTCCAAAATCTGAACCTGCTCCCGGAGTTGCTACCATTCAGTAGTCCCATGTGGTGGAGGTGGCGCAGAAGAGGATGGCCCAGCCGTGTCCTCGGCTGACCCCGGAAATGAAGAGGGCCCTGCTCGGGTCGAAGGGTGCGCACCCGGGGCTCGAACTGGTTTCGGAGGGGTAAACTGGTAGAAACCATTGGGCAGGCGCTCGACGACCCCCATCTTCTCTAAGCAGTCGACGTCCAGGTGCTCCATCTCGAATGCCAAATGGAGGTCGTGGTCATCCAGATTAAAACCCTATCAACTATTCAAATTAACTAGACGTAGCTAATCATAAAGCACAAAAGAACAAAAGACTCGGTCCTTTTTTTCTAAGCATAGATTTTATTGTTATTCTAGTCCAGAAGAGCATTTTTCCTAGTATAAGACAGAAATAACAAGTACTAGTCAAACACACCACAGAAATAATCAAAGAAATCTATATACTTCTTTTCAGGCTGCAAGTAGATAATGCTAACTTTGATAGGAAGTGGGAATGCGATGGCTTTTCAGGAGAACAAGAAACTTGGGACAGTTAGGATTGGGATCAGGCAGGTACGGCCGAGGTTAAGTACAATTGGTATAGCCATTGTACTTATTTTAAAAGTTAAGTGATTGTATTTATATATTAAATTGTTGTACACGAGCAAAATTAACGTGTACAACTATAAAATAATGTTGCTACAAAATAATGTTATTATAAACCAAATCATATTAGATATACAATAACCGTATAGAGGTGTCAAATAAAACCATTTAACTAATTTTACCCATATCCGTCCATTAATAATTGAATATGGGTACATTAAATTTTTATATATGGGTATAAATGAGTTACCCAATTATACCCATTTAATAAATGGATATAATTGGGTAACCCATCTAACCCATTTAACCCATTTAACTTACATTCCCAAACCTTTTGTATTTCCCGGGGTGAAAAAGAGCTGGCTGGAGTTTTTTCAGGTGGAAAAGACTCAAATTCTTGAAAATTGCAATCTACATCTGTAAAAGTATCCCAATTATTTTCTTGAGTAGTGATGGGTCTGGTGAAGAATTTCAGGGAGAAAAAGAGGGGGTCTCTGGAGGATCAGCAGAGAACTGGAATGGATATAGCATTTATTTAGCAATTATTTACGCGATTTACTTTCTATAAAATGGTGCAAGTTTTGAAATATTTGATAATGGCTAACCTTTTGTATTTCCCAAACTATTTTTTATGTTAAATATTTTTGTTTTATTTATTATATTTATTTGTTGGTTTTATCTTATCGCTTTATTTCCTTGTAATTTATTAATTTGATCATTTTTTAGCATCATCAATTTATGACAAATTTTAGCTTCCTTTCTTACCTTTTCAAATGAAATTTTAAATTTATAAACGAAAAAATACTAGGGGTTCAAAGTTTTGGATTAAATTTTTTTGTTAACTTTCATATTATTTAGTCCAAATTTTTAGATTCTCATTGTTCAATTATTAAATAATATGTAATTTTGCGACATGGCATGCAGATGGAAAAAAATTGATAATTAGACTTATTTGGCATAATAAGTAAATATTTAAAATTAATGATGGGTGTAAAATGGTATAAATTGATAATTTAGTTTACAAAATGAATTTATATGAGCTTGTAAAAAATTAGAATAAATGGGTTATAAATGGATAATTGGGTTACCCAACTCATTTTTTGACTTACCCATTTATACCCATCTAATTAAATGGATATAAATGGGTTGACTCACTTATACACATTACCCATTTTACCCAATTCAAACCCGCCCAAATCACCCATCTTGCCACCTCTATAACCGTACAACCGCACACAGCAACTTCAATCGTACTTTCCCCAAATTCGAATGAATTGTTGATGGTAGTTTAGCAAGTAGTCAACACATTTATGTTGTATAATCATACTATCTTGTTATAGCCTCGGTACATGGAATGTTACATGCATGTACATTAATATCTGTAACACAATTTTAATATTATGTTATTGTACACCAAATTATTTGATGCAAAAACACAAGATTTTTATACAATCATACGAAACCAAATTCATATCTTCCTCAACTCTTAAACTTAGGCTCCGTTTGATAACACTGAATCTGAATTCTGAACTCTGAACTCTGAATTCTGAATACTGAAATAATTAATTTGCTGAATTTTAAGCACTGAAAAGAGATATATGAATGTCTGAATCTTAATACTGAATCTATTTATACTGTTTGATAAATATTCATAACTTAATGCTTAATAAGTTAAATTGTACAATTTTGCCCTTCTATCTTTTAATCCAAAAAGGAAATAGAACCGATGATTTAATTAACTTAAAATTGTTAGGTATGAAAATGACAATGATTGTGAAGAGCAATGCATACAATGACAATGTTTCTTTGTGTGGGAAAAGGGTATGGTTTCATCGTTTTGAAAATGGAAAAACGAGCTTTTAATACTCCAAAAGCACGTTCAATTACATTTTTCAATCTTGCATGTGCTTGGTTTAAAGCATTCTTCTTTTGATCTTGGACGAGAAGCATTTCGAAAATCAGACAACCAATATCTAATATTTCGATATGGTGTCATAAAGCCACATGTGTGTGGATAAGCTGCATCACATAAATAATATTTATCTGCACAAAAAAAATATCAAAATATAAATGTTTGTGGATGAAAATTACTGCAAAAAAATATTATTGTTAAAAAAAATTTTGAATAGAGAATATCAGGTTGTTTTGTTTAATTAAATAAGGATTTTGAATAGAGAATATTAGGTTGTTTAATTAAATAAGGATTTTGAATGTAATTAACAAACATGGATATATTTGGTAGATAAGATAAATTAGTTGAAGTAAATCTCTTGACTCTTATCAAATTAAGTATTCAGTTACGATTCTTGTGCTGAAAAAAATACATACAAATTCAGCACCACTTAATAAGTTCAGCAGGTAAATTTTTATTTATCAAACACCCACAACATCTGAATGTCTGAATGAATTCAGTTTCAGCACTTTTTTATGTTATCAAACAGGCACTTAAAATACACCTACTTTTTGCTCTTTACGTTAAGCTTGAAAGATGGAGATGGATGATATTTAGATAATATGACATATACGGAAATCGCTTGTTTGGCCAATGCTAGCCAGACTAGTCAATATAGTGTGGAGATTAAAATAACTTACTTTTTAAATATTGAGATGATGCAGACTCAACGCTATTCAATCTTCCTGCTGCGATCGCTTGATGTAGTAGTCCTTCACTTGCCCCGCCCAACAAGGCTTGCTGTTAGACACTTTAGGTTTAAAAGAATAGAAGGAAAAGGTACAGGAATAAATTTAACATCATAAGGCTGACAATTTAAGGCAGGACAAAATAGCTGCAAAAAAAGAAAAAAGGGAAAAAAAATGGTTGCAAATCAAAATATAGGGCTGTTCTCACTTGGTGAAGATTTTGCAAATCACACTCCACCAAAGCAAGGCAATTTTTGTTAGATTTTAGGCTTTACCTTTATAATCTACACTAGGGGTGGCAATTTTTGACACGACCTGAAAACACGACACGAATCTAACACGAAATTAATGGGTTTGGGTTGAGGTTTCGGGAATTCGGGTTGGACCCGATGAACCCGAAAAGAAAACAGGTCGATTTCGGGTCAACCCGTGGTGACATAATATGACTCGATATGACCCGTTTACAAATTAAAAAATAATTTAATAAACATAAAAACATATTAGGTCACCACGAGTTGACCCGAAATCAACCTGTTTTCTTTTCGGGTTTATCGGATCCAACCCGATTCTGACCCGAATTCCCAAAACCTCAACCAAAACCCATTAATTTCGTGTTAGGTTCGTGTCGTGTTTTCAGGTCGTGTCAAAAATTGCCACCCCTAGTATCTATCATACAACAGATACAAACTAAACTAGTGTGAATATTCGTGCGTACATTATTGAAAAAAATTAAAAGAGACGGTAAATTTTTAAAAAGTTAAAAGTTTTGCACCAATATAATTAAAATCTAAGATTTGTCTAATAATAGTTGAAAGCATGACAAAGTATGTAGATCATTCAAAAACTGCGTTTTTGCGGAAGATGGATCTTGAAATAATAATATAAATTTATATTAGAAAATGAATGATATATGGATAGAAATAAATGTAACTGCATATTTTATTTGATTTCAAAATGAAATACTTACAAACATTATGCATTCGATTTGATATTCTTGTACAAATGTGCAAATATTTTTTATACCAATCAACTTTTAGTATGAAAAATAATATTGGTGGTTTAATTAATTCTATTGAATTTTATGGAATTCATACTATAGAAAAATGTTTAGCGAGAATTGTATTTGTTGGAAGTAAATTTGCTGAACCTTTTAAAATATTTCAGTGGGATCACTATGATGTAAGATTTGTTTTGTGATCAGTTGTTTTCTCCTTTATAATCTTACAAATTTGAAATTGAGACGCCATTGAAATCAATGATGGAACTAAGGGAGGCTAATAGGGGCCATAGCCCTGCTTAAGTTTTCAATTCATATTGTATAAATATTTGTGTAAAATAAAGTTGGCCCCCTTAATTTTTTACAATTTTAATTTATATTATGAGAGTTTATATATGTGTGCGCATACAGAGTTTATATATTACATTTTTTACAATTTTAATTTATATTATGAGAATTTATATTTTGATTTTAATATTATTTCAACTAAGTGACCTGTGATTCTTTTTGGTTCCACAACATCTACTACCAAAATATATAAGTGAGCTGTGGTTTCAGAGACATGTTTTGATCCATGGCAATAAATTCTCATATTATCTCATGCACGTATTGTACATAGGGATTTTGAATCTATACCATATACATGATCAAATAAAAATTTTCACTTAATTTCTCAATCTTGTGGCACGAAACAAATTGGGTTACACGGCATCTACTACCAAAATATGTTTCCTGCCACGGCGGGCAAATAACATGAACTTGAAGTGATCAAATTACACAGTTCTTTCAAGTCTCAACCACCCAGGCGGTTGAAGGAATAGGGACATCAGCGGAGCCATATGATTAGCATTTCATCATAAATGGGGAAGGGAAGCTTCATTCCCACTTCTTGTACAAATAATTGATTTTAGAAATTTTCATATCTGTATCTATGCGTAGCTCAGTTGTACCTTAGTCAATTATGGTATTGGTAGTAGTCTACCATGTAAACAAGGAATAAGGGAAAGCTACATATGTGCTGTAATCTTCCCAAGTCTATCACTATTTTTTATTTCCTTAAATGTCTAGATTTTAGGTATGAAAATTTTATAGTAAACAACAATACACTTAAACAATAGAAATAAATTAAAAGATCCATTTTTTTTTATTTTTGGGATTTCATATTTGTGTCTATGTTAAGGGATATCATGATGTTGAGTCTTTTTTTCTTTTTTTTTTGTAGGTGGGTTCTTTTAGGTATCAGTGTCCCTAATTTTTAGGCATCTTTAAAATATTCACTACCTACGATTTAGGTGTCTATCAAATCCCATCTCATGTGATGAAATGTAGCGAAGAGTTTTATACGTGTCTTTAACTTTTAAAGTCAGTGTGTCTATGATTTATTTGAGGATTAATCTTCTATTTACACTGACCTTCAAATGCATAAAAATTAATTTGGATTTGAATATGAAATTTAAATTTTACATGTAAAAGACAAAAAAGAAATCTTATTCTAGCATCTAACGATGAATTTTTACCTCATAGTAAAATACTCAAAAAAAGAAGTAGTTTCTATAACCGAGAGTGATTCTCTACAAATTGACAAATTGCCATGCCTCTCAAATCTCACCTGCAGCAAAAAAAAATCTAAGAGTAGTGTCATATCACTTTCTTAGTCTAGTTGGATCTGTATATCCATTACTAGCCCCTAACACAAGCCTTTTTAGACTCCCCCTCCTCTTATATTAGGATATAGTAGGTTATACGATGTATCGTTGCTGGTTAAAAAAAAAAAAAAAAAGAATTCAAACCGACATGAGCAGCGTTACAGTTTTGGCCAAATTTTGGGTAGATCCAGTTTTTAAAAACTCAATCTGAATCATTGAATTTTTGAAGATCGAATCTACCCATTGTGAGTAGGGATGGCAATGGGGACGGGTGCCCGCGGGTGCCCACCCCGCGGGAGTAGAAATGGGGCAGGGGATGGGGCGGGGCAGGGGGCGGGGGCAAAATATTTACCCCCGCCTTAAAACGGGGTGGGGGTTGGGGCAACGTACACCCGCCCCATCCCCCGCATAAATATATATATATATATATATATATATATATATATATAAGATGTTTGTCTAAAAGGCTTTAATAAAAATGTAGATACGAGAGTCTAATAGAACAAGAATTCTTTCTATGGCCTATGATATCGTTTATAAGTAATTCCAACAAACCATGGGTTTGTTTTTCCCTTCATTTTGCTTATTTTCTCTTTTATGTTTTCCATTGATCTTTGCCTTTTGTTATTTCTGGATTTTAACTGTTCTTGGTATTTTTGGTTAGTGTTTGGGAATTCTTCCTCTCTCCTGTTAGTTCTCAAAAATGCTTGAACATATGAGGAGAGTTTTGCTTTTCGTAAGTTGATTTCTTTCCTCGCGGGGGACCACGGGGGACCATGGGGGAAACGGGGCGGGGGATGAGGGGCAAGGGACGGGGGATGGGGCGGGGGACGGGGGGAGTTATTTGACAACGGGGCGGGGGACGGGGGAAAGATCCCCTGCCCCATCCCCGCCCCATTGCCATCCCTAATTGTGAGCCTATAATTTTTACATGTAAACCATTGATTATTGTTATCTCACATTTTATCTCTCTCTATTTATCTTGGTAATAAATCTATATATCCATGGAATAGGAGAAATGAATTAATGGACATTGACAAGTGTGTTCAAAGAAGAGTTGGGAAGGAGAGCGCTTTGGACTATCTACAAAGGTCTCTCAATATATGAAATCTTGGGAACTTGGTTCAGACTACTGTGGTATTCTTGTTATACTTGTGATTACTGGTGTGCAATTTCATTGTTTTATTGTTGTACTCAAAAATGTGAAGTACTTAATCTATATAAATTAGAATTCACCCATAAAAAGCAGTTAAAAGCCACGACATGTCTAAACAGATATAAACATGAAAATTTCTAATATCACACAACTCAACTCATGAGTCCCCGATCGTAGAGACAACCAGTCATGGTATTACCAAATACAGTAACAAATACAATTACTAGATAAAGTGTACAAAGCACAGCCAGTTCCCAAAATTGCCGATTCTTCCAGATCAAATAAGGCTACTGGTAGGCTGAATATATAATGCATCCTCTTGAAAAGATTTGTATGGCCTGTTATGGCCACTGAGAATTCATGTTAGTGATGAATTTTTAACATGGTCATCAATTTGTGATATCAAGCATCAAAATATATTCATGGACTAGAATAGAAGTCCATAGATCATAGATCTCCAGTTCTGGTCTAGCAAAGATACTGGTACCCCATGTCCAGATCAGAACCTTGACTGATATCTGAGGATTGAGAGGTATTGTGGTGCTGGATCAGATTACATGTTGCCAAAAGAGTCTAGACTGGAGCCATCTTGAGCATCAACTATTCTTGAAGAATGGACTTGTACGATGAAAAAATTGACTCGAGTAACCTGGACAGAAGGATGAAAGTAGCTTTCTGGTGGATTAAAAATGAGCCAATACTTGGTCCATTGATGAAGCAAGTTCTGATGCAGTGATGCTTGTGGGAACTGTTCATCTACCCATGCCTCCTTCCTAATCCTATGGTCATAGCTCATTGCCAAATTCACCGAAATTCTTCAGTTTGCCTGTCCTTTATCAATATCTTCCTGAATTTTTTTAGCATTATACTAATTTCTGATTGTTCATCTGTACCATTTAAGATGAATATTATTGATGGACTCCTCTCGTATTCAAATGTTAATTGCATTGCTCTTCTGGGATTCTGAATCTACAGATTCTACACTGCTGAAAGTTGAACCACAATCGAAAAAGATTGATCAGCTCCAATTAAATATATTTTGCTGATCATGCTCTAAACAATCTAGTTTTGTTCTGCTTCAAAACTATGATGTGCACATCCTATGGAGTACCTTTTTGAGGAGTTCAGGAGCATAAAATTGAGTTCTGGAAAGACTTCAAAATATGTGCAGAGTCAGAAAAGTATTACCGTTTGTTGATGGAAAATGCATAAAAGAAAAGTTTTATGATGATGGTTTGCATTGGCTGCATTGGTTCAATAGCTTAAATGTGTTTTATACAGCCTGAGGTCAGAATTTTGATTGGATCATCTGCTGGAGTTGAGAAGATCTACACAATTGTGGACCAAAATTGGAGAGATGTTGACCCTCAAAAGCCAATGCACAAGGCTAAAGAAACACAAAAAAATGACAGACCAAGAACAAAAGTTTAATATCATCATACATAACAGGAGATAATACAACAGAAGAAAAGAAGAGATGCTAGGAAAATGAAATACAATTACATAGCACTGAAAAAAGAATCTGGACTGGGAGGAACTGGAACATCAACAGTCCCTTCTAGCATAAGAACAACTTTCTTCATGGATGGTCGGAGTGTCGGCTCATTCTGGATGCACCACAAAGCAATTCTGATCATTCTTTCTAGCTTTGTCATGTCAACTGCCTCTTCCTCCCCCACTAGTTTATGGAGTTCACCATCCACGAAACAATCATAAGCCCACACTTCAAGAATGGATTGTTCCTCAGGAAACCTAGAGTCTACATTCTTTCGACAGCATATGATCTCTAGCAGCAATATTCCATAGCTGTAAACATCCGCTTTAACTGTCACTGGCAAATTACGATGCCATTCTGGTGCAACATAACCTCTTGTTCCTCTTACCGCAGTATAAGTTCTTGTCCTGTCATGATCTAATGGCTTTGCCAATCCAAAGTCGGATATCTTCGCGCACCTGCTGTCGTCCATGAGTATATTTTCAGGTTTGATGTCACAGTGGATGATCTGTGTCTCACACTCTTCATGTAAATAAAGAATTCCTCTTGCAACGTCAGAAGCAATTCTGATTCTTTCATCCCACCAAGGATGATTTTCTGGCTTGAAGAGAATATTCCCCAATGATCCATTACTCATATATTCATACACCAGAAGCCTTTTATTTCCATCAAGGCAGTAGCCAAGCAGCTGGACAAGATTGCGGTGGTGTGTTCTCCCGATTACTCTGATTTCATTTTGAAACTCCTTTTCCCCTTCTACTAAGAGTTTCTCTAGTTTTTTCACAGCAACTACTTTCCCTGAATTTGGCAAAACCCCTTTGTATACAGCACCAAATGCTCCTCTGCCCAATTCTTCTCTGAAATCATTTGTTGCTACCTCCAGTTCATCAAAGGTGAAGGCTTTTGGAGCCGCATCCTCCACATATTCCACATTTCCATTTTGCGTTATTTTCTTATAGGCCCGCACCTGATTTCTGTGAACATAAACCCCTGCAATTACAGAGATCATGACTCCAAAAACAGCGAGTGAAATCCCAATAACTAGGATATCCACACGAATTTCTTTTTTGATGCTTTTTGGAGGACTACTGGGAATTACACCTTCACTGATGGATGCAAGTGTACCCACCTTGACCAGAGCGACATTCGAGTCACTTGTCCTTTTCCCATATGTCAATGGGAGCTTTTGTTTTCTACACTCTCCATCTTTGTAAAATGCTGCTTCACAGTTGCAATCATCAAGGCACTGCTTTTCACAGTCTTCTTGTGTGCTTGTTTCCATTGTAGCAAAGGCATTATCTTCCCATACTGTATTTTCCAATGACCTAATCTCGTACTTGACATTGGTAATACTATTAGATTTACAACTTTCTGCAGTAAAATTCCTCTCACAGCCTGAACTCCAATTTCCTGGATTTACGAAGTCAAATCCAGGAGGACATCTGCATTCAGAAACATTGTCCATCATGGTACAGAAACCATTAGGCCCACATAGGCCTTTAGGAGCACATTTATCCTCCACAGATTCCCACAAGATGGACCTGTTGCCATGATTTGAAGAGTATGAATACAATCGAAATATGCCATCCACATCAATTTTTGCCATATATACTCTTCCATCTTGAGGATATCCTCCTTTGGTTAGATTAGACAATATAGTTAAGCTTGAATTGATCAAGTAGAGATGACCATCACCATCCAGATTCAGAGTGACACCATTTCCGAATGTGTTAGATGCATAGTAGGCGTATTCGGATGTGTCTGGCTTTCTCACAGGATACTGCACCAGGTTTCCATCATCCTGCATCTTTATCCGAAAAATCCCCGTCGAATCATCAGTTTCTGAAACACTAGAATACAGCTCGTGACCAGTTGCCAGCTGCTGACCAGGCAACAAAGTGTTCGTCGGATCCTCAAAACTCTGCCATACAATTTTCTTATCAGAATTGTATAGGACAAAGTTTCCTGAATCCAACATCGAAGCCGAAGAAATGCTTTCGGAAGGATCAGCAATAACGATGTCCTGGCCCTGTGTGTGCTGCAAAATCAGCCTTCCATCGCTTGATAACACCAGTGAAACATTGCTTGGAAAAACAGGGCTGAGCCTGTTGGCTGTCCATATTACAGTTTTTCCAGGGATTCCCGCAAGATATATCCCAACAGCATAGCCATTGCCTTGCTGGTAAAAACCAAAGGCAAATAGACCTGAATGCGACGACCATGATGATGAGTTGCCTGTAGGTGTTAGAGAAGAACCAAGGCTTATATTTAGATGGCTTTGTTGAGCTAATGCTGTAGCTAAACAGGATACAGATGATAAAAGGAAGAGTAAGAATACAGCCATGAATGTACTTGGAAAAAGAAGAAAGGCTTTGTATGCTGATCACTACTATCTCTTTGCTTGATATATGAAAGAATTGCACAGAGAAGTGCGGGGTTGACTTGTAAAGTCCTGGTAAAGGCTAAAGACCAGGTCGTCCTGGCAGAAAAGTTGTACTCGTTTTCCTCCTCCTTGCATGAGAAAAATTGGTTATTTCATTTTCTTTTTTCTACTCCTCTTTATGGCAAATGAAGTCCAGAGGATGGTAGAGTACCTAATTCCAATGTTTATTGGAAATTCTGTAATTAGTCCAAATTTCTGAATTCTTAAAGTCACCATTTGGAATGGTGTATTTAAGTAATTTTATGATAAGTAAACTAAAGACAAATGGTGTGGCTAAAAATAAAATCATGCCATCAAATGGCGCCTTTAAAGTCACCGTTTAAAATAGTAACTTCGAAACCGTACTCTCAAATGACAAAATCTTTATTTTTAGAAAAATTCAAAAATATAAACTACTTTCGTAACTTCAAATAAAAATCGGATTATTTAGATAAATGACCGGAGAATATCGGCCAAAATCCCTTTTTTATGTTACATATTAACACGCCAATTGTGTAGTCCTATTTGGGATAGTTATTTATTTTTCAGAAATTAAGAAAACTCTTATAAATAGCCTATCAACAAGAGATCTTGTTGGCTCTTTGCAATTTTAACTTTTGGGCGTCATTTTTCAACCTAAAGGAAGCTGGCCTTGTACTGTTAACGTAAAGTGAATGGTCAGGAAGATTCCCTTCTCATGTCCAAACAGCCTAACGGGGTCCAGAATTTAGTTCCATCTTTGATCAGAGCTTAAGAAAATGTCAGCTATGACCCAGTACACTCAAGGACGCGGGGCTGGAGCGGTTGTCAGAACAATCGCTCCGGAAGGTATAACACCATTTGTACATGGTGTAATATTATCTGTACAATGTGTAACAATTGAACAACAGCGAATAAAATAGAACAACATTTTCGTGGGTTCCACATGACGTGAAAATCGAGTTACAAGACGTGATCTGAACCGCACAAATTTTTTAGCTTCATCCCTGCCCCTCGTCCGTACACTCAATTGTACTTCATTCCTGTCCATTCAAATATAAGAATAGTAGTGCCGGTTGGATAGGGGCGAGGACTTGTGTTATGTGCGGTTGCTTTGTGTTCAAATTTTTTATATATAAATATATTATAATGTTGTACTGAATATTTATCAAGTATCTTACTTACATCACTTTTATAGGGAGTATAATAACGTAATATCATTGTATATCAAATAATGTAAAATATATAACAATCAAACCGAACCGCATTGATTTTTCCCTCGGATAGAAGAATGTACTACTACCTAATTTAAGGTCACGTGAGAGATACGTTATATAAAGAATAATTGCATGAATCCCTTCTAAGATCTCCGACAATTTTATTTGGCTGTCTTATAGTTTTTAATATTCCGTTTACCTCCCTTATTTTCATTTTCAATGTAATGATGAAGCCCATACCTATAAAGCCCTAAAAGTATTATTGTCATTCCCAAATTACCATTCCATGGCGTGAAAGAAATTTATAATAATAAAAAAAAATCATGTAGGGCAGACTACGTACAAAGAGTTAAATTGGTTGTAACAAACAATATTGAGAGATTTATATGGAAAAAAAAAATGAAGTAACAAATTTATCTTATGAAAAAAAGGCTTGAACTTGCAAAACAAATAAGGGAGAGAAATATCCCCGCCTAGTAATCATGTAGTAGGCTACATGAAAACCATTTAAAAGTCTCCGAAAGATAAAGAGTTCATCAACCAAAAAACGACTTTAAAAATACGATATACCTATGCACCAGACACAAATATTGAAATTCTTAAAATCAGGAAGTGAGCAATCTTTTTAGTTTACGTATGACATATAAGTCATATGATGCTTAGACTATAATTTTCTACATCTTAATTGGCCCAAATAAACATTAATATTTTTCTAAAACGTTCCTAAGGAATAAGCATGTTTATTCTTTCAATGGCTTGGTTCATTATTTACCTCGTTAGCTTTGCATAACTAAATTTTTTAAAATCAACTTTCTCCTTTTTATTGCATTTGCCAAGCCCTTTTCTGAAATTAGCTGAATTTACGAGTATTCAAGGGTAATTTTGAAAAAAAAAAAAAAAAAAAAACCTTGTACTCACTTTATGTGAATTTTTTTGATAAATAGGATGCCTTTGATACATTGGAACTCAAAACTTATGGCAATCTGTGTGTGTGTGGGTCAGTAAGTTTGGGACTGCTGTTATTTTTTGGTTTTTAGCTTTATGTGATTATTTTTAAGGAATTTATGGTTTTGTGGTTAACATATTGCTAAATCAAAATATAATACCCTTCTCATCCTATTTTAAAGACTGGTAACCTGTTTTAACGAAGGAACATTGCAACATGAGAAACACTTTAGGGATAGTGTCATTGACAAAAGAGAAATGCAAGAATTCAGTGGGATTAAGATAGATATAATTGAGTCCTTTTTTTTTTTTTTGGTTTAATTTACTCTCCCACTTCTCTCCACATCCTTTCCGTCCTCCCACTCCTTCTTATACCCTTCTCATCTCAAACTGTTAAGTACAAAATTCGAACCTTAAACTTGACATCGGAGCTAACCACTGGGATCGATATAGTTGGTTTTTTTTTTTTTCCAATTAGTGAAGTTATTGTATTTCTTTTAAAATTTAGTATATGCTTATAATCATGATTGTACTCATATATTGGGCTAGTGTACATAAACAATATTCACGCTATAACAAAGTAATCACATCAAAACCTCAATTGTAATTGTCCCAAATCACAATTTGTTGACTTTTTAGATTAAAAACAGATCAAAACAAGAAAGAAGTCCTGGAAGCACAGCAAAAGGTTGCCAATGTGGGAATTGGAGCGGGATAAATTTTCATTCTGTTAGTTCTTTCTCTCTTCTTTTTCCTTCTCACTTTGCTCTGTTAATTAACTCCTACTTAATTTGGTCTGTTACTGCTAATTGGCCCTGCATTGGAAATATTTAGAGGAAGTCAAGTTCATGCTCCTAGGGTCCATCATTCAAGCTTTTATATTTGCATATTTTCTCCGCAATGCATGGACGGAAACAGAATGGCATGATTATAATTTATAAACATACTTCTGATTTATAGCTCTTTCTGACAAACTTTATTTCTAGGTCTTCAAAAAATACTTTATTAACGTCATTGCTTTTTGTTTAAAAAAGACAATTTTTAGCAGGGGAGCAGAAGGGGGATTTGATCCCAAGATTTCTTGGTCCAGTAGGTCTCAATATTAGTCACCAAATTAAGCCCTCCACAGTTATTAAGGTCACTGTTTATAATCATACCATGATAATCACCTGGTCATCGTTGAACTAATTATAATGTATACCCTTTAATGCTTAGCAGTAAAACTGATTTCGCATGGATTGATAAATTTGGGCTTGTTGTCGATTGATTACTTTAATGGATTTTAGATTCTGATTTTGGATAATCAGTTTTTGTGATATTTTCAATTACTTTTGTATTATGATTATCGATTTTTTTAATAACAAAGAAAAGCTAAAATCTATAACCACTTAAAGAGGAGCTTTTGCTGATTCTTATTATTCTTTATAATCAGTTTCTGTAATCAAATTTTGTAAAATTTAAAGCAACAGGAAAATAAAGGCCTATGTTTATTTTAACTAATTGTAGATTCTGATTTTGGATTATCAGTTTTTTGTGATATTCTCATTTGCTTTTTTATTTAGATTATAGATTTTTAATAACCAAAAGGCTAAAATTCATAATTAATAAAAAAAAAGTAGCTTTTATTGGTTTTAATTATTCTCTATAATCACTTTCCATAATCAAATTTTACAAAATTTGAAGCAATCGAAAACAAGACTACAATGCAGAGTGCTTGCAATTCACTAGTTTCTGTGTACGTGTTATTGCTGTATTTCCTTTATATTTCAAGCTAGAGTTTTTAAATCATTAATATCAAGGTTTATACACTCATTTTGATCATGCAATTAATTTAATTCACATTTTTCATTTGAAAACCTTATATAAGGGGCCATATTGATCAAAACTTCAAATATTAGGGACCAAAAATCAAAGTCAAAATTTTGAACTATATTCAATTTAATTTTGAGCATTATATAGGGATAATATCAAAAATCTCCCCTGAGGTTTCTTTTAATGTTGCCTAGCACTTCTAAGGTTTTAAAAATATCACTTACCTCCCTTACTTTTCTTATTTGTGTAACAAAATTTTTAAAAACCCTAAACTACCCTTTCACTTGCTAAATTAAAATATTCCTAAATCACTTTGTTCACTTCAAAAAAATATCACCTCAAAAACAATCTCTTGTACTACTACCACATCACATGCTATACTCCATAAAATTATAAATTTGAAAAATAAAAATGATATTTGAAAAGAAATACACTTGCATCAATTTTATTATATATGGTCAAAACTGATTTCTTATGAATTTCTATTTTTTTCCAACATCTTCTCAATCCTTGCTCAAACTATTAAACTATACCAATCATTATAAAAATCAACCTAAAATAAGCAAATAAATCATACCCTACTTTATCACAATCACAAAAAGTAAAAGATAAACAAAATTTAGCTTATTGTAATTTACAAATAAAATATTGCATAGTCATCCAAAAAAAATGAGTTAGAGAAAAAAGAAAAAGAAGAAAGTGACTTTCATTTCTTTTTTTTTTAAATTTTTGAGCTCCATTTATTTGATATGTTGCGAATTATGTGCCAAGTGAGCATTAATATAATCTTTTTACAATTATTAGGGGAGAAAAGTGATATTTTTAAAACTTCAGGGGTGCCAAGTGATATTAAGAGAAACTTCAAGAGAGGTTTCTAATATTACCCTGATTATATATTATACTTTCTCGGCAACAGTTTTAAATCTGCTCGAAATTAGAAAATTTGACTCCACATTTGTTTTGATCGAAATATTAGGGATCAATTCAGCACACAATCCAAACATTTGGAACAAAAAGTATATTTTTCCGAGAGTTAAATAGTAATCAATATTTATTATGTATACACGCACATACTAGAAATCGTTTTCTTCACGTTCAAGAACTCCAAGGCCTTCATCCGTCAATTTTATTAGCTCTATGTTGACAATCTTCAGTTGAAGAAAGTGTCATTTGTTGGAACTTAATACATTTTTCGGCTGGATGAATGATCTCAACAAATATTCAAGTCTAGGGTCTCATTATGGAATAGTGAATGTGGCAAGTATTAAAAGTGTCTGAGGTTTGATTACTTTATCATTAGGGACGAGATTACAATTCCTTGTGGGGTGGGGAGTAGGTACTTAAATGACGTTGAGATTGGGCCATCAACTCTCTCTTCAAGAAGGTTCTCCCAAATTGCTGATTCCTTTCTGTATTCATAGGCATGAGTAGGGATGGCAATGGGGCGGGGACCCCTCCCCCATCCCCCGCCCCGCTATCTACAAACTCCCCCCGCCCCCGCATCATCCCTCGTCCCCGGCTCCCCCCGCCCAGTCCCCGCATCGTCCCGCTTCTCCCGCGGGTGTTCCCGCGGAGCTAATAAAAATTTGTTATATAATTTTATTATGGTTAAATTTTAGCAAATAATCAAGTACTAAAATATCAACACATCATCAAATTATTATTCATTGTAATTTTACAATTGAAACTTATAAAAACAATCAAATAAAAATTATTTGAATACAATCCAACATGATGAAATAAATATAACTAAAATAGTCAAGTTTTCACTTTTGGCACAAATACAATCACTAATTCATTATTGTGCTTGTGTTTTTTTTTAAGAAAAGAATGTTATTGTATTATGTGTAATTAGGGATTTAGTATAAATGTATTAGTAAATTTAGTATAACCAATTAATAATTTGTATTAGTACACATATATAATTATTAGTATAATTTATAATATCAATTATATTATATATACTAATAGACATTATATAATATATATAACTAATAATATCATTATCATAAGTTTGTAACTAATTAAATTATATACATATATATTTTATATATTTATTTTTTTAAAGCGGATGGCGGGGCGGGGGTATACTCCCCCACCCCCGCCCCAACCCCGCCCCAACCCCCTCCCCATTAGCCCCAAGCGGGGCGCCATCCCTAGGCATGAGATTACAATTCCTTGTGGGCCGGGATGACTACTATTTATATGACAGAGAGATTGGGCCATCAACTTTCTCGCCTGCAGCAGGTAGTATTTAAGATGGTTTCTGATATATAATCTCCCACTGAATGGTTGCGTGGCCAAAGCTTTTTTTTTTTTTTTTTTTTTCCCTTTTAAGTGGACTAAAAGCCTTTTAGGGTCTCGTTGCTTATGATTTGTCCAAAAAGAAATTATATGGTTAGTTTGACCAGGGACTTAATAATGGTTGATTATGAATTTTGTTTTCAATCTTAAATCTTAAAGCTTTTTGAATTTTTTCTCTTTATTCTTTTTCTTTTACTTAAGAGTTTTTGCTTGCTTTGCTTTGCTTTTCTTTTTTTTTTTTAAGGCAACGAAACTCTTGAGTTAATGACACTTTTGTCGGGTTAATTGCTTATGATTTGTCAAAAAGGAAAACATTATTGGTTGATTACGAATTATGTGGTTAGGCAGCTTTGGATTTTGTTTCTATTCCTTAAATCTTAAAGCTACTTGAATTTTTTTTTGTCTCTTTATTCTTTATCTTTTACTCAAAGAGTTTTTGCTTTCTCTTTTTTCTTAAGCAAGAAAACTCTTATTATTCTTTGACCAGCTTGTAAGACTCCTAAGCAAACAGCACTCAAGCAATCGGCCCCGTTTGGTTAAGCGGAAACAGAAAGTAGGCAAACAAATATCAAGGATTTCTTTCTTATGTTCGACTGAAATAATTTTTTTCCTGGTTTTATGTAGTGTTGAAGGTTGAAGCACAGTTATTAAACCCCGCCCAGCCCAACGATCAAATCGGTCAAACCAGTGATCCGATCATTGGATCGGGCCGGGTTTCAAATCAAATTGCTTGAGCAAGGGGATCGTTGACTAGTCAACGATCCGACTGTCTGACCGGATTAACTCGAAAATCTGGCCGGTTTTGTCCTTAAACCCGATTTTGTGGAAAAATTTTATTGCCTTTAATGGAGTTCGAACCATGGACCTTTCCCAACACTACAACATATGAGTTTTATAATTATGGGTTGAAGATAATCCTAGGAGGATAAAAGATTGGCCATCCGTTAGAGATGAGAAATGAGAGGGAACCAGTAAATACACGTATTTTTAATTTTTGGGTTTTGGCAGTTGATAGAATAACATTGGACACCTCAAACTAAAAAACAAATGGGCATTTGGAAACCCAATCTCAAACTCTCAGCCCCTAAGAAACGAACAAAATGCATTTTCAGTAATGTCGACAACACCAATGAAGCCAGAATACCCTTTGATGTTTACCTTTTGAAAAAAAGATAAATTACACGGTTACGACTCATGAGTATGATACCCAAAAAGAATTGATTACGACTCACGAGTATGATACTCAAAAGACATCGTAAAATCTACTTGATTTATGTTGATAATGAGATGAAGGTATCATTCTTTATTCTCTTTTTTTTTTTTCTCGTTCCACTATCTATCGATTAAGTCTGTTGTCTCTAATTTGTCATAAAAATATTTTTCAATATATTATCGCGTTGTTTAGTGATATTGTTTCCTTGTTGAGTGGACCTCGCAGACTATTCCCCACCCTCCATAATTTGCTGGTAGCAAGGTTCGAACTAGGGATTTAAGGCTCCATTTTCAGCAATCTTAACCGCCAGACCAAGCCTCGGAGGGCTTTTTTTTTTTTTTTAGGTTAGCCTTTTTCCTTTCTATAAAGTTTAGGACTGCTGCTATTCCGAATTAGCAAAATTTATTAATTTGTTTACTTTAAAAACTGCCTTTAGGGTTTAAGTATTTATTTCATTGAGAAACGAGATCAGAAAACACTCCTAATCTCTTGAGTAAAACAATTTGGTCAATTTTACAGGATTTCAGTTGATAATAGGTCAAATGCTAAGATTTATTTGCCAATTGACATTGAAGGACTTGCTATATTATAGTTCAAATGCCGGTGAAATGATTAGGAGAATGGTCCACTTTGATTAGATAAATGAACTTTGAATTTCATCCCGAGCAAATTATATACGCATTCTAGTTTATGATTTGAATTTATGAGCCGAACAAGGTTCGTCCAAGTAGGAAAACGAGCATTATGAATTATGAGGGATCTTGGTCTCTCCGGTTGAAGTTCTATCCAATTCCGTCCAATTGTATAAATTGGCATAATTTCAGTGTAAGCTAATAACTGTTGGCACAATTGTGAGTTCCACACAAATTTAGTTATATAATTCATGTTTATATTAAAATTGTATCATTTAACACCGAAATTTTATTAGTTTATATAACTAAATAGAATTGGAACTGTAGAGCTCCCATTTCCCATTATGACACCTAATGCACTAGTATTAGTGGGGTATAGTAAAAAAAAAAAAAAATTGTAGGAAACATCTACTAACGACTTTCCCATAGTCCCACATCATTTCTCTGGGGTTGGGGGTTGGGTAGTTAAGTTCTCAAGTTTGCCTCAAGAGTTGCCGGTTTTTGGGATTAAATTTGGGATTAGGTTTAACTAACTAATTTCAAAAGTTTGGAAAAAAAAAAAAAACATCTACTAACGTGAAAATGGGGCTCACAAGTTTCCATTTCATATAAGTTGGCGTAAATTAATAATTTATTTTCAACTTACACCAAATTATTCTTCTTAATTTACACTAAATGATAATAATTAACTTTATCGAACAATACTTGATTTACACCAAATGATAAGAAATCAACATACACTGAACTGCACCTTATTTACATCAAACTAGACCTGACTTATACGAAAATCTTATTAATTTATACCAGAGGTCAACTTTTGTGAAATTGTACGAAACATAAATTGTAAAGCCCCAAAATCCTAATAACATATATGTAGGTACAAAGTAGTATGGAAAAGACAGCCAGCGAGTTTCACATGCAGAGAATTTTTAATTGCAACACCGGTTGTTATTGTTGATTTTTTTGGTCATCTACATGGTTGTTTAATAGGTGTCCAGCACTGTTCATAATGTTGTTACGAGTAGTTTGGATAGTGTATTATTTGAAATATTATTTGAAATAATTATTGTAGCACTTTTTCAGATATGATGTATGTGAGATAAAAAGGTGATTGGGAATATAAAAAAATAGGTTGGGAAATGTGTTTGTGATGCAAACTCAATATTATTTGAAATAATTTTGATATCCAAACACTCCCGTAAATATTGAAACACTACATTTAAATTTTTGTTTTGATGGCCAAATCATAACCCACAACAATAAGTGGAGTTTCAATTACTAGATTGTAGATTGAAAAATGTATATGGTTCATTTTTCCATCTTACTTATACCGTAAAATTGCAAAAGTGACAAGTGATGATAATCACAGTTTATCCCTTAAACTTTAGGAGTGATCATACTTTACTATCCAAAATTTATATTTTGACCCCTATAAAGACTGGTCAAATGTTTAAAAAATAGTTAACTTAATCCAAAAAATAAATAAATGCATTGTTAAAATAATTAGCATTATAAGTTGCTTGCTCCGTCTCGAAAACAGACAATATAAAAACAACATTAGAGAATTTTGAATTTCTTGTGAAACTATATGAAATTTTTTTGCAAGAATTACATGAGGAATTTGTCAAATATAGTTTGAAACAAAGAATATTTGGTTTTAAACATGATATAACCAGCTACATATTCTTAACTTGAAATGCAAGTTATTAAGCACAAAGGAAATTATATGTTGGTATTCATGTCACTAATCTTCCTCCAATCTTTGAATATAGGCTAATTGTGAAAAAAAAAAAAAAATTTACCAATACAAGTCGCTAGGTCCTTCTCAAAAGCATAGATTATTAAAATAACATCTAGAGCATTTTCAAGAAATAACACTTGATTTATTCTGAAACTATATAAATTTATTTTCAAGAAATAAAATGAGATATTTGTCAAAAAAAATGTTTAAAATAAAGCATGGTTGGTTTTTAACCATTATATAATCACCTACATAAACCTAAATTGAACTGCAAATCTACAAAAAGAAATTAAATGTTGGGTATTTATATTACTAAACCCTTTATTCTCAATATATATAATAGCACTACACTACTATAAATCTCAAAAATATACACTTAGCTCCTCTGAATTTCATAGAAATTCACACTTTGCCATAAGAATAATTGAACTATTAAGTATTCAAATGTATCATTCACGTTTTCGAAAGGTTTAAAAATCCCTGGGTAAAGTGTATACATATATATATATATATATCTTATACTGTCAACATTGGATAAATGATAATTATGCAAAATTTGAATTTAAAATTTAATTTTTACACACATGTCATAAATCCAATGATGATAGTGTATACACTATCAGTGTTTATAAGATGTACTCATATATATATATATATATATATATATTTATATCCAAAGTGAGAGATTTAAAGCACTAAAATGTGACTCCCCAAAACTTGCAAGGGGCAAATCGTGATTAACCCAATTGACAGTAACTCCGAGTAAAAATAAATCAGCATCAATAGGAACAAAAGTCCCACAAGTAAGCGTTTCCGAATTTCCTCAAAAAAAAAAAAAAAAAAAAAAAAAAAAAATATTGGGCCCCAAAAATCCTCAAAACTGAAAACCCCAAATTCTCTTCTTCTTAACCCCTTCTCCTCTCCTCAGCCCTCCCAGCAACCTTATCCTTCGTCTCCTTATCTTCTTCACGTCTCCTGTTTTCCTCTTCCTTTCATTCCTCGAAACCCTTATCAAGAAACGTCCTAAACTCGAAACCCGCAAGAACCCACCATCGAAAGGTGGGCAAAGTTTGTCACCCTTCAATATATTAGTTGCACAAGCAAAGGGAGGCACTCAAGCTCCAATGGACTCGAAGGAAGTGGCTGCTGCGTCTTCTCCGGTCTCAGGTTCTTCACCTAATAATAATACTGGTTTTGAAATTGATATTGATACTGCTCTTAAGGTTGGTAGTAATTTGAATACTGATATTCATGGTAGTGGTAGCAATGGTAAAGTTAATTTTAGTAGTGCTTCTGATGATGAGGGGTTTGTGAGTGGTGAGGAGGATTTTGATATGGCTTCGGAGAAGCCATTTGTGGCCGGCCCTGATGAAAAAGAAAAATCCGACGGCCTTGCGGGGGAGAATTCTGACGGCCCTTTTGCGGCTTCGTCGGAAGTATCTGTCCCAATCGATGATAATAGGGCTGCTTCTGAGGTTTTAGTTGGTGATAATGTCGAAAATGTTGATAAAGTCGGGGAATTAGAGGGTGGGAAGGATGTTGAAGGAGGTGAGGGCGAACCGGTGAAAGAATCTCAAGCTGTTGGTGTAGGGGATAGTCTTTCTGATAATTTGGATGAAAGTGTTGTCAAGGGCTTGGAGGGGAAGCCTGAAGCTCCTCCTGTCTTTGCTGGGGATTCGGTCTCGAATTTGGATGGGAGTGGTGGTGATAGTCAAGGGGGCGCGATAGAGAGTTTTGGGGAAAGGAGTGGAACTAGTGCCGGTGAAAAGGAGGAATCAAAACAACTGGAATTATTAGTGAATGCCAGTGAAAGAGAGGAACCAGAACAAGCGTCACTTGTGACCAATGCCTGTGAAGTTGCAAATCATGATAAGTCAGATAGTGCAGCGGTTGATACCTCCACCGTCAAAAATGGTCCTCAACCAATGGAAGAGAAGAATGTTGAAGGGATTCCTGAGACTGGAATGGAGCAATTGGCTGAATCAGAAGCTAAAGAAAATGGCACTGTGTCGAGCAGTGGTGATGCTGGGGAATTACTAGGTGGAGATCAAATTCAGGCTGGCAAATCTGTTGACGAAGGAACATACGTCAGCATTCAGGATGATGGATTGGAAAAAAGTGAGTCTGGCATTTCTCATTGGCCTGAGCATGATAAACCGAAATCAATTCATGATGCTCCAGAAATAGTAGAAGCAGAAGATGAAGCTAAGATTCAGATGGGGGAAGAAGCTGGCCTTGAAGGCTCAATTTCAGATGGGGATAATGATGGTATGATATTTGGAAGCTCTGAAGCAGCTAAACAGTTCATTGAGGAGTTGGAGCGGGGATCAGGTGGTAATTCATTTTCAGGTGCTGATACTTCTCTGGATCAGCCACAGAGAGTTGATGGCCAAATTGTCACAGACTCTGATGATGAAGTGGACACTGATGAAGAAGGAGAAAACAAAGAATTATTTGATTCTGCTGCCTTAGCAGCCCTCTTGAAAGCTGCGACTGGTGCTGACCCAGATGGGGGAAGTATCACAATAACCTCTCAAGATGGATCTAGGCTGTTTTCGGTAGAGCGCCCTGCAGGTCTGGGATCTTCATTGCGATCCTTGAGACCTACTCCCCGACCAAACCGCCCCAACATCTTTACTCCGTCCACTTTTTCAAACAGTGGAGATTCTGAGAGCAACTTGACCGATGAGGAGAAGAAGAAGTTGGAGAGGTTACAGCAGATCCAAGTGAAATTTTTGAGGCTTCTGCACAGGCTAGGTCTTTCAACCGATGAATCAGTAGCAGCACAGGTTATCTACAGATTAACTCTTGCTGCAGGAAGGCAAATTGGTCAACTGTTTAGCACTGAAGCTGCCAAAGCAATGGCGCTGCAGCTTGAAGCAGAGGAGAAAGATAATTTGGACTTCTCCTTGAACATACTGGTTCTTGGCAAATCTGGAGTGGGAAAAAGTGCTACGCTAAACTCAATTTTTGGGGAAGAGAAGGCTCAGATTGACGCATTTCAGCCTGCCACAACTACTGTGAAAGAAATATCTGGATTTGTGGATGGAGTGAAGCTTCGGGTTTTTGATACACCTGGCCTCAAATGCTCAGCGATGGAACAGTCTTTCAACCGCAGTATCTTGTCCTCAGTGAAGAAATTGACCAAGAAAAATCCACCAGACATTGTCCTTTATGTGGACAGGCTGGACGCTCAAACTAGAGACCTCAATGATCTGCCACTACTGAGGACCATATCTGGCTCTCTTGGATCCTCAACCTGGCGAAGTGCTATAGTGACCCTCACGCATGCTGCGTCTGCACCTCCAGATGGACCATCTGGTTCCCCTATGAGTTATGAGGCCTTTGTTACTCAAAGATCTCATGTTGTTCAGCACTCTATTGGGCAAGCTGTAGGTGATCTCCGCATGATGAGTCCAAGCCTTATGAATCCTGTTTCACTTGTGGAAAACCATCCTTCATGTCGGAGGAACAGGGAAGGCCAGAAAGTGCTACCTAACGGCCAAACTTGGAGACCTCAGTTGTTGTTGTTATTCTATTCAATGAAGATTTTGTCAGAAGCAGGTTCCCTCTCGAAGCCTCAAGATCCATTTGACCACCGCAAGCTCTTTGGATTCCGGGTTCGCTCACCACCTCTTCCATATATGTTGTCTTCAATGTTGCAGTCCCGTGCACACCCAAAGCTTTCTACTGAGCAGGGTGGGGAGATTGGTGATTCTGATATCGACCTGGATGATTTGTCAGACATAGACAATGATGATGAAGATGAGTATGACCAGCTTCCTCCTTTCAGGCCTCTTAGAAAAGCTCAAATTGCAAAGCTCAGCAAAGAGCAGAGGAAGGCCTACTTTGACGAGTATGACTACCGGGTGAAGCTCCTTCAGAAAAAACAATGGAAAGAGGAACTGAAGAGAATGAAAGAGATGAAAACAAAGGGAAAGGATGCTGAGATTGTCAATGGTTTCACAGAAGAAGATGCAGATTCAGCAGCCGCAGCTCCCGTGGCAGTTCCATTACCTGACATGGTGCTGCCTCCTTCTTTCGATGGTGATAATCCTGCCTACAGATACCGATTCTTAGAGCCAACTTCACAGTTTCTAGCCAGGCCTGTTCTGGATACCCATAGCTGGGACCATGATTGCGGGTATGATGGTGTCAATGTTGAAAACAGTTTGGCTATTCTGAATCGCTTTCCAGCAGCTGTCACTGTTCAAGTCACAAAAGATAAGAAAGATTTCAGCATTAGTTTGGACTCCTCTATTGCTGCTAAGCATGGGGAGAATGTGTCAAGCATGGCAGGATTTGATATCCAAAGTATTGGAAAGCAGCTTGCATATGTTGTCCGCGGTGAAACCAAATTCAAAAATTTGAAGAAGAACAGGACCGCTGGTGGGGTATCTATAACGTTCTTGGGGGAGAACGTGGTCCCTGGGATCAAGATTGAAGACCAGATTACTTTGGGCAAGCAGTATGCCTTGGTAGGCAGCGCTGGGGTTGTTAGAGCTCAGCAGGACAATGCTTATGGAGCCAACTTTGAGTTGCAGCGCAGGGAGCAGGATTTTCCTATTGGCCAGGTGCAATCCACATTCAGCATGTCAGTGATCAAATGGAGGGGGGACTTGGCTCTAGGTTTCAACAGTCTAGCTCAGTTCTCTGTCGGGCGTGGTTCAAAAGTTGCTGTGCGTGCAGGAATAAATAATAAGCTGAGTGGACAGGTTACAGTGAGGGCAAGCAGTTCAGAACATCTCTCTCTTGCACTCGCAGCTGTCATCCCGACTGTAATTTCCATCTACAAGAAACTGTGTCCTGGTGTTGGCGAGAAGCACTTGATGTATTAGCTCCCTCTTTCACTTGGTGTTGCCTTGATCAATACCAAACGGCTTCATTTTGGAGCTTCTGCAGATTTTTTTGTCATCTTGTTGGGTAACATTTATGTCATCTAGTTTAGAACTGCAGCTCATTACTAGAATTTACATGTTTTGGCGTGACGTTGAATATGAGATGGAACTAAGAGGGTATAATTTCATTTTTCAACTCCGAAAATTTGGTACCAGAATTCATTATGATTATCATCGAAGGCATGAATTTTGCTATGATTCTTTGGATTTCGTCCCTCTCTCTGATGCTAAGTACTGATCACAGTAATATCATAAATTTATAATTATTTTGGTATGCTGACTGTCTTAAGATTAAAATGCCCTATGGGACACTTGTCGAAGCAACAATTTCGTGGGAAGATTGTCCAGAAGTTAGTACCATCTAAGATAAAAATTGGTGAACTCCTATTGAAATGATCTACGCAATTATGGACCAACTTGCTAGGAGATGTTGATCCTCAATAGCCAATGCACAAGGATAAAGCAACACATAAATATAGCAGGCCAAGAACAGAAGTTTATTCTCATCAGAACAGGGTAATTAACTAATTATGCAACACAAGAAGGAAACAGATGATAAAACATGAAATACAATTCCTGCATTATACATCACTGATAAAAGAAGCTGGAGAGGGAGGATTTGGAATGTCCATGGGTGCCTTCGAGGATAAGAACTTTCTTCATGGATGGACAAAGGGCTGGCTCATTCTGAATGCACCAGACAGCAATTTTGATCATTCTTTCTAGTTTTGTCATGTCAACAACCTCCTCGTTCCCACCAATTTACGCAGTTTACCATCCATGAAACAATTGTAAGCCGACATTTCAAGAATTGCTTCATCCTCAGGCAGTCTATAATCTGCTTTTTTCCGACAGCATATGATCTCTAGCAGCACTATTCCATAGCTATAAACATCTGCTTTAACTGTCACTGGCAAATGCCAATGCCATTCTGGTGCAACGGAACCCCTTGTTCCTCTTACCCCTGTATAAGTTCATGTTCGGTCATGATCTAATGGCTTTTCCAATCCAAAGTCAGATATCATCGCGCACCTGCAGTCATCTATGGGTACATTTTGAGGTTTGATGTCACAGTGGATGATTTGTGTCTCAAACTCTTCATGTATATAAAGAATTCCTCTTGCAATGTCACAAGCAATTTTGATTCTTTCGTTCCAACTAGCCTGATTTTCTGGTTTGAAGAGAACATCTGCCAACATCCATTACTCGTACGTTTATATACCAGAAGCCTCCTTGTTCCATCAAGGCAGTAGCCAAGCAACTGGATGAGATTGCGGTGGTGTGTTCTTCAATATTTATCTGATCTCATTTTGAAACTCTTTTTTCCCCTTCTGCTAATACTTTCTCTGATTTCTTCACAGCCAATACCTTCTCCGAATTTGGCAAAATCCCTTTGTATACAGCACCAAATGCTCCTCTGCCCAACTCATCTCTGAATTCATTTGTTGCTTGCTCTAGATCAGTGAAGGTGAAGGCCCTAGGAGGCATCCTCAACAATTTGACATTCCCATTTTGCAATATCCTTTATAGGCCCATTCCTGAATTTTGTGAACATAAACCCCCAAAACTACAGAGATCACGAGTCCAAATACAGCAGGTGAAATCTCAATTAATGACTAGGATACCCACATGAACTTTCTTTTTATCGTTCTTCGAAGGATTACTGGGAGGATTACTAGGAATTACACCTTCATCGATGGATACAACTCCGGGTCAATCTCCTAAAGTCTTTTTTTTTTAATCGTACATTCTGAAATTGGAAAAAATCATCTAGACATATATGAAATTGTCAATTTGGTATTGAAGACACTATATAATACATTGTAATATATCCTTACGATAATATTACACGTAATTTTGCATAGGAATGTAATCGAATCTATAAAAGCTAACAAATGAAAATTAAATAATACTGAAAATAAAAATTCAAATTGAATAACAAATAATATTTGATTAGGGTTGATTAGATATGCGAACATAGCATTTTAAAGCTAAAACTCGATTCAATTTACTACTCGAACAAGATCAAATCGAGCCAAGTCATCAAGCTTGAGTCGAAATTTTCACAAGTTAAGCATCGAGCTACTCTCTTGCACCCGTAATTCTTTTGCTCAAACTAAAATGAAATTATACGAAAAAAAGGGCAAGAAACATTCATCAGCATAATATAGTCAAAATAACATATTGACCCAAGTCAAACCTTATTATAGGATATCAATAAACTTTAATTAATAAAAGGGTCTACCTAACAGGTTAATTGATACAAAAGAGGGAAAAAGAAAAAAAAATTAAGGAAAGAGAAAGAGCCAATTTCACTTAACGAAATATGCAGAATTGCCAAATATTTCTTTTTCTTTGGAATATTTTGAGTTTGAGTGCATAACCTCAGCCCGAGGTCCAATCTGATATGGGCCTTCTTAAAATTGTGTTGTTGGATGAGTTAAAGGCGTTGGCCGCGAGCACCATTCATAAGCGCGCTTTCTTCTTTGACGGCAATGAGAAAAAAAGGAAAGTTTCCAAAACCTGTGTTCCTGATCCTAAGCGAATTGATTTCGACTTTTCCGTTAAAATTCAAATCAAATCCATGTCCTAACCAGATCTGGATTCTGCAATTCCTATATAAGAATTAGAGTTCATAACGTTAGTTTCACATGATTCATACTGGAGTATCATTCTTGGAAAAACCCCCTCCGAGAAAAATGCAGCAACAGCAGTTCTATTCACCTGCTCTTCATCAGCATTATCATCACTACCAAACTTATCCGCCAAGGATTCAAGAAAACATGGGAATTTACGACGGACACTATGTTTTCTTCCCCCCTCCTGATCAGACTCCTTTTTACCCTGTTCCGTCAGCTTATGGCTTCCCAGTTTATCCTCAATCCATTCAACCAGGTTACTATTCTCGAGATTTTTTTCTTCCTAGCCCTCTGCAATATTACTACGGTCATCCTCCTGCTGAAGCGATGTACTATGATCAGAATAACAATTACTATCTTAATCAAGAGCAGAACCTCCAATGGCCCCGGAGCCATCTTCAAGAATCTGATCAGGGACAGGACCTCCTCTCCCGTTTTAGCTTTGCACCAGAAGATGAGACTGTCATACTTGATTTGGATGCGGAGGAGAGCTCGAGCTTTGCATCAGAAGATGATACTCCCGTACGTGCATTGGATGTGGAGTTAGTCAATGACGATGGAAATCTTGCCAGCGTCAGGACTTTGATTCCTGCTGATGACCCAATTGTTGAGTTCCTCCTACAATTGGTCCCAGAAGATAGGATTAGTAAAAATAGTGGTTTGCCAGAAGCAACCATCTCAGAGCATCTGAAAATCAGAAATTATCAAACACTTGCTGATCAAGAACCTGAAATTTGCGTAGTTTGCCAGTGTGAGTACGAGAATGGGGAGACAATTGGGACTCTAGAATGCAGGCATGAGTACCATGCCGACTGCATCAAAAGGTGGTTAATGAAGAAGAATGTTTGCCCTCTTTGCACACGTGAAGGAATTCAACAGAAAAGCTAGTTGAGAATTTAAGAGCAGTTCTGTTTCTCAGAATCTGGAAGGCTCTACTCCGCTTTCTGGATTCTTTATGTATTATTCTTTATTTTGTTTGGATTTGTGACATAAGTTAGGAAAGCTATGAACTTTGTTTGTTTAACTACTGTTATTGATCTATATTTGGGTTGCACAGAAATTCTTGAAGTTTGTTCCTGAATTTGCAAACTAAGCCTACTATGTGATACGTTTGAACTTTTAAAACAGAGTTTAAGGTTCTGCAATTGGAAATTTTTAAGGAATTTTTTTTGGATTTGTCATCTGATGAAGTTGCTTCTCAAATATCATCTTAAAATAGAGTTTAAGGTTCTATAATTGCAAATTTAAGGACCTTCTTGGATGAGTCATCATGACTTGAGAAATTCTGGAGTGCTGATGTGCTATGAACCTTAAGGAGCAATTGACTGGAATATTGCTCTTGGCAAGGTCAAGTAATCCTCTAAAATGCAGAAAGGAAGAAATTCGTGTCTATGTCCCTGTAATTCGGATTTCCCTTGCTGTTCTAGGAGTTCTGATATCTGTAATTGCTGGAGTTTATGTTCGTAGAAATCAGGTATGCGCTTATAAGCAGATATTGCGATTTAGAAATGTTGAATTTCTTGAGAATGTGCCTCCAAGGGCCTTTACTTTTGCTGAGTTGGAGCAAGCAACAAATGAATTCAGAGAAGTGTTGGGCAGAGGAGCATTTGGGGCTGTGTGCAAAGGGATTTTGCCAGATTCTGAGATGGTTGGGGCTGTGAAGAAACTTGAGAAAGTATTAGCAGAAAGGGAGAAGGAGTTTCAGAATGAAATCAAGTTGATTGGGAAAACACATCACCGCAATCTCGTCCTTCTACTCAGCTACTGCCTTGATGGAGCTAAGTGTGGCTTCTAGTTTATGAGTATATGAGCAATGGTTCATTGGCAGATGTCCTTCTCAAACCACAGAACCATCCGATTTGCGACGAAAGAACTAAAATTGCCCGCGACATTGCAAGAGGTATTCTTTACTTACATGAAGAATGTGGGACACAAAATCATCCATTGTGACATCAAACCTCGGAATATACTCATGGATGAAAACAGATGTGCCAAGATTTCCGATTTTGGGCTTGCAAAGCTATTAACGTATGATCAAACCGGAACTTACACAAACTTTAGAGGAACTAAAGGCTATGTTGCGCAGGAAAATGCCTGTGACAGTCAAAGCAGACGTTTACAGCTGTGGAATTGGGCTGTTGGAGATCATATGCTGCTGAAAAAGTCTAGACCGGAGCTTTTCTGAGGATCAAGCTGTTCTTGAAGATTGGGCTTACCACTGTTTCAAAGCCGGAGAACTGCATAAATTGGTTGGTGATCAGGAGGTTGTTGACACGAGAAAACTGGAAAGAATGTTGCAAATAGCTCTTTGGTGCATCCAGGATGAACCAGCACTTCGTCCATCCATGAAGAAAGTTCTTCTGATGCCCGAAGGAACTGTTGATATTCCAGATCCTCCCAGTCCTACATCATTTTTAAGTTCCACATAATTCTAGTTTCTACATTAGATTAGAAATAAAAGTGCTACATGATGATACTGCCGGTGCAAATTTGCAAGAACGAAAGGGCACAATATATAGAGTGCTTTTAGAATGCACGTTCTCCTATACTTCTATATTTCTACTTTACACTTGAAATAAAAAGACGAGAGACATAAATTTCTTTATCTTTAGTTAACACATCTCTTGTTATCCTATATATAAACAACACACATTCTCCTATAAGTTGCACTTCTATATTCCTACTTTGTACTTGAATAATTGTCATAAACATTCGCAGACTCTTATTACTAACACTACATAGACTCGTTATTAGGTAAAAATTTCAGTTCTTAGACAATTAATTGTATTGGTATTAGATGTATTGGTATTGGAGCCCAAATTTGGTCCTCACTGCTCAACTAATTTGGTGCATGCAGCCTCTGGAAAATAATAATAATAATATTGTTTGGCAGGATAATTAACCTAGTGATTCAACTTATATAGAAAGAGATACTTATCGGCAAAATTCGGAAGAATGTACTATGAGACCAATGAGTGAGTGTTTAATTAGGCAAAAGACGTCCAATAACAAACACAAAATCTTACAACTGTTTTCCAACTTTTAACCTATTTTTTTTTTTTTAAAAAAAAACTTATCAATTAATGAAAAACTCTTACAATGGAATTAATTGTACATATTAATATCATTTGAGTCCAGTACATGCTTGCTCATAAACTAGAACGATTTGCACTTAATCTAATTAGTGATGAAAGAAGAGAACTGAGAATTGTTTTTTTTTTTTTCCCTCTAAATAATAGACAGCATAGAAACATCCTTTCAACCTAATATATGCAACTAAACGAACTCTTTTTATGCTTTATGTTTGATCCACAAACAATAGATATAGTTAAATATTATTTTTGGATAAAAATTCATAAATCTTGGATTCAAATTCCCCTATCCCTTGCTGCAATGATGGGCATCGGGAGGGTAGGCAGGGGGCAGCCAGCCCCCCTACCCGCAAAATTTTCCAAAAATCCTATATGGTATATTATATTTAAATTTGACCTCTATCATTTTGTCCCCTCAACAAGTTTTAGCTCATTCTAGTATATAGACACACACACACGCATATACATATACATACATACATTTATACATGCATGCATACATACAAACATACATACTCTAAATTTCATTATTATAACTTTAATGTATTTAGTATGTCCTTATATTAGTTAAGGTAAGGAAACAAATAATTGACAAACAAAAAAGAAATTTAATCATATTTAGAATTATATTTATATGCGATCGACTTGATATGTTAGTCAAAAGCCAACACCTAACCAACAAGCAAGCATCCATCTTTTCCCACATTCGTTCAACTCATTTCAAATATCCACTCTTCCCAAAACTCCATTTTTTCAAGGCAAGTCTAATTTTTTTCCTTTACAATTCCTTTATAATTTGATTCATAAACATTCATGATTTGGACACATATACTTATTTTAAAATTGTGATTTAGATTATTTTATATGATTATTAATTTGTCAATTGTTCTTAATCTAAAATCTGTATCTTAAAATTCTTGAGTTATCTTTTATTGGGTTAATGTTTATTTAGTGAATTTAGTTAATGACTATATGATTTTGGTCCATGAGCTAATTTTCATCTTCTGCTTTATATTTTGTCTCTTCTTAATAAAAAAAATTTAGTGTTTAGTTATCACCTATTAAACTTTGGTTTTAAGACTTTAATTTTAGATTAGAGCACATCATTTGTTTTGATAATTTTTGTTAATCGTTGTTTGATCATTCCCTTCCCCTAAACCCTTGTATACTATCTCTCATCTCCTAAGAACCCTCTCTCACCACCCATTTATAAAACTACATGTCGCCTCTTGTGTGCCCTTATGTGTCTCTTTATAGTATGTCAACCTACCTATTTATAAAGAATATTATTTGGTCAAAATTCAAATAACAATGGGAAACAATTCTAATTCCTAAACTTATACAAAATAGAAAATAATTTTTAATCCTAAACAAAATAGGAAATTTCTTGATTACTACTTCAAATAACTAAAACCAATTAGGAAACTAGTTACTTCCAAACAAAACAAGAATCCTGCCTAAAAAAAAATTAAGCCAATTTCCTAACACAAACCTTATGCCCAGTTTTAACGAGTACGAACAGAGTCTAAATATACCATCCGCATCAAGTTTTGGGGGATATATATTTCCATCCTGCGGATTCCTCCGTCAGTTAGATTAACGATATAGTTGAATGCATCAAGTAAGGATGATCAGAGCTCCTACAGAATCATCAGTTTCAGAAGCACTAGAAAACAGCTCCTGACCATTTGACAACTTCTGGCTAGGTAACAAAGTTTTCGTTGGATGCTCAAAGCTCTGCCAAACAATCTCCTTATCCGAATTGTATATGACAAAAATTTCCTGAATCCAACATGGAAGCCGAGGAAGTACTGCTAGAAGCATTAACAATAATAATGTCATTGCTTCATGGTTGCTGATAAAGCAATTATTGAACACGTTTTACACTACTATTCTGTCATAATTTTGGCATCTCATGGTGCTAAGAATTGATATTTTGCTCATATTTGATATTTGTGTAAAGTGTAGGTGGTTGGTGTGAAAAGTGCTCTCGCGAGGTAAATTTTCAGAAGACTCTCTATCTCATGGCGTGCCCACGCCATAAACTCTAGAAGGATACCCAAAAGCCGGACCCTCAAACTTGGTAACAGCAGGAGAACCAATTAAGGACCCAGGACCACGTAGACCAGATGCGTGGGATTAAAACCCACAGACAAGTCCTGCTCCTAATTGCTTTGGCTGGCGGCCGCTACAAAAGGCAAAAGAAAGCCAGATTCACGTATTAGGAATGAGATAGCTTTATTTTTCTTTTTCCCTAGCCGTCAGACGTTGTAGACTCTTCTCTTGCTTTTTGGCTTTCACGTTTTTGACTCTTTTGCTTTGGCTTTGGCTCTGTACAATTTTCGTTGGCTTTTGCGTTGTACTTCGGCTTCAGTACGAACATTAACGCAGAGACAAGGAAGACGTTTTCTTTTCTTTCTTTCGTCATTACTCCATCGTTCCAATTTCGCTGATGACTGTGCGGATGAAATCAACCAACCCACGCAAAATTGATACGATGAGGAGCGGCTAGGTTTCTCCTCTACCCAAAGGTTAACGCGAAGGCGCGATCCATAACATCTGTGAGATCTAATCAAACTTTCATTACTTTTTCCAATTTGTTGCTATTCGTGCGTTTCCTGAATTAATTGTTCGTGGGTATTTTATTAATTGAATATCAACGGCCGGGTATTTAATTTAATTTAATAGCCTACTGTCTCATTAACTAAATTGAATCCGTAATTGTTCGTTTAGTTGATAATTAGTGACAACCACCATAATTGACTTTATGTTGGGGAAGCGCAGGATCTAATTTAAATAAATCCTCTTAGCGTGTTTATTGATTAGGGTTGGATTTTTCTAGTTTTAATGCAAATGGATAATTAAATTCCTATGGTCGTATTTAGGGTTGTTTTCTGGTTAGAGAAGCAGTCAACGGTCGTACCTTGGCTGTCGAAAAGATAAGGAAAAATTGGCTGTCAGAGGTTGTTGATAATTATAACCAACCTAGTGATAAATGGATGAAATATCTTTGCATCGATGAGCATTTAATTGAACCGTGCCTGAGAAGTTGATCTTTTGGGTAGAACTTTTATTAATTGCTATTTTTAGTAAATTGTGCTTTGTGAGTTAGTTTTGAATTTTGTTTGTTTTATTTTTATTTTTATTTTCCTCCCACTAGAAGAAACGAATTATTCCCAATCCTTGTGAATTCGACCCTACTCACCGCTATATACAAAATTTGTAATTTTCTTGAGTAGGTAATTATTGTTGCACAGGCTCGACACCTGTCAATTTTTGGCGCCGTTGCCGGGGACTGGTGCCTGATTAATTTGTTTCTTTTTGAGTTCATCTTGTTTTCATTTTTTTTATTTTTCTCTTATTATTATTATTATTATATATATATATATATATATATATATATATATATATAGTTTATGACTACAAACATTCCGTATGTTGGCAATAGACTGAATTTTATTTCTACAAGGGATTATGAGACTTGTGTTTTTTCTAATGATCAATGGGCTGCTGCAAATTGTGGAACTTATTTTGCCTCAGATCATTCAATCGACATATACCATACATTTCAAGATTGTCTAAGTGTTCCAATCGATATTTTTGGAGATTTTTCACCTCAATATCAAACGTGGTATGACCCTTATTCAAACGGGTATGAGCAAGGATGGTGGGATGATTCCAATTTTAATTATCAACAAAGGCCAATAGATTTTCAACAGCTAGAGTCTCAAGAACCGTTATCCATGTCAGGTATGTCTCTTGAAGAAATAGTTGAATTAATAGCTACTAACACATATTAAATTCAACAGGAGGTATATCAATTTCAACAGGAGACACAAAGGATGAGTAAAGAGATGAAAGAAGGAAGGCGTGAATGGGCATCTAAAATGAGCAAATTGATTTCTCCAGTTTATGAAGAATTGTCCTCACCAACTATTATCGACCATGAGGAAGATGAGAGTGCAATTATCCTGACAAATGACATGGTACTGCGAGGATCTCAAGAAGAAGGATCTAAAGATGCAGTTGAAAAGAAAGTTGAAGTACAAGACATGAGACCCCAATATCAAATTGTTCAAATGAATGAATCTAGTGAACAATCTCCAAATGCGGTGACATCTTCTCCTTTCCTTAATCAATACTTTTCTAACTCTTATTCTTCAATTCCTGTTAGTGAAATTGATTTTATTATACCAGAAGATTTTAAATTTCATGACAGGAATAAGTTAAGAGTTGCGATGGCAAAATATCTCGAACCAATAATGACAGGGTGTCAAAGCCTGTACAATAATAAATACCTGCTCAAACTAAAAGTAATTTCAGTAGATAGCGGTGAGCAGGGTCGAATCCACAGGGACTGGGAGTAATTGTTCCTTTTCAAATTCACAGTGACAAAGGGGGTGTTTTTATCTCAGGGGTAACAATTTAAGCAATTCAACTAAGAGTAAAATAATAAAAATAAAATAGCCAACTAGAAATTAAATAACAAATTGCTAAAATCTAATGAGTGATAATTAAGGATCTAGCCAAGGAATAACTTCAGTAATGGTTCACCTAATTGATCATCGATAAGCAAAGGCAATTCCAATTATTTATTAATAAATAGGTTATAACTACCAAACAAGCGATGGCAGTCAACCCCTCCTTATTGTGTCGGTGATCAAGGTACGCCCGTTAATCACTGCTCTAATTGAGAAATAATCCTAGGTACGCCCATAGAATTTAATTCCCCAATTGCCTTACGTATTAGAGGAGTCCTATTCTAACCAAATAACGCAATAACGCACTACCAGGGTTATTTTAGATTAGCCCGCGTATTCCCCTGACACAAACCTAATCATGCCAGTTGCCACTATTTTAGAGCAATTAAACAATTACGGATTTAATGCCCTAATTGACAATAGATTATCCAATCAACTAATTATCTGGATCCAAGACAATCAATTAATTAAATAACCATAAGTATAGCAACCAAGAAATATGCGGATACCAATAAATAAAAGGAAAAGATTAAATTAAAACGATCTCACAATTTTTAGACGAACCAGAGCCTTCGTTGCTCCTTGACTAGAGTGAAGAAATTTAGCTCATGTTTGATGAACAAAATCCGCGAGAAATTGGAGCGACACTAGCGGCCATTGGCCTCGTTCGTGAGAAATCAATTTATTCGATTGAATAAGGAGAAACCAGCAACCACAAACAATGATTCAATTCCTCGTAAGGCTCCTGACATGCACAGGAGAACTCCACTATCAAAAGCTAAGGAGGAAAACTTCCTACTAGAAGACGAAAAGATGGAAAAGTCAAAGAAAACTAGGCTAAACTAAAAAAATGGAGAAACTAAGAGGGAAGCCAGCTCCCTGCTGTGCGGCGGCTCCCCCAGGGGGAAGAAGACCAACTCCCTTTCGGTTTTGCCGTTCCAAAATAAAGGGCAAAAGATCTTTTTTTCTTTGCCAACACTGCCCTTGGGCTAAACTCTGTGACTTGGGCTCCTTTTCCCCACAAATTGGCACTTGTTATCGTATTTTCGTTCTACTCCCTGAAATAAATGTAAAATATCAAAAGTGAGTAGAATCTAGCAATTAATCCACAATAGGTCAGATAATAGGGAAAATTAATAATAAAATAAATGATAAAATTGCAACCTACCATGCTCGTGATGGAGGAGTGAGTGAAGATTTAAGATCATCACTTGTTTGTTTGGCGCCATCTATTAATCCATGGAAGACCGTAACTCGTGGACTCAAGAATTACTCTATTTACGAGGGCTATCAGGATTACATAGAAGATGAAGCACTGAAACGAGTTACACGATTTTATCCTCCGTGAATAAATATGACGATGTCTAGCCAAAGACATTAAAAAAAGACACTGCTTGGGTGGTAACCCAAGGCTTCTTTTGTTTTAGTTTTCTTATATTTTTGAAGTTTTTGTTAAGTGTTAGTGTCATTTAGTGGGTTGTTATTTTGTGGCGGGAAGCTGGCAGTTAGACATGCCCATGCTAGGTCGTCACACCTAAGGAATGAAGTTTTGGAATTGACGTCTTCTCCTTCCTGTTCGTGTTGCGTCCGTCGCCGCCACTCCACCTTGCGTCCGCCGCCACCACACCACCTTGTGCACGCAGCCGCCTCACCCTCCTCTGCCTTAGTGTCTCACTTTCCCTTCCCGATGGTCAGGGAAGTTTCTCTTCTTTTCTCCTAATACTTCATTTGTCTTTTCTACATTGAGGACAATGTAGGTTTTAGGTGTGGGAGAGTGGCTTCCATTATTTCTTTTTGCTTTGTTACTCTAAAAAAAAGAGAAAAAACATAAAAACAAAAAAATGGGAAAAATGAAAAAAAAATGAAAACATTGTAGTTAGTCGGCTTTTTGTTTATTTCTATGCTTGTTAATGCTGGAGCATGTTGCTGTGATAAATGACACAATCAAAGTGCATGGGTATGTGGGTAAATATACTAGCTATGCATTTTGTTTTCCCTTGGCAGTGTTGTTGAGTGTTGAATACGCTGGACTTGACCCATTCTTGAAACTTTTGGGAGCTTTTGAGCCTTATATGAGCACATTATTCTTGTTTGCTCTATTTTTGTTTGATTGAGTGGGTATCATGCATGGTATCGGTATTCTAAAACTTGCTATTTTGTACATGTCGAGACCACATTTTGTTGAACTGGATGCATTTGAAATGATAAAGGCATTTAGAATTTAATCTTCTTTGACTTTCTACAAACCATGCCTTCATTTTGTCTCCCACTGGTAAACCATTTTGAGCTTTTATCCCTCCTTTGTTTGTTAGCCATGTCTGATAACCTAGAACCTTTTTAGACTTTCTTGTTCACCCTTGTGTCGTTAAGGAATGTCTGAAATTCATTGTTTGTGCAAGGCAAATAAATCCAGGGTCGCAAGTGTTGTTAGAGTAGAATTTGTGTGGGCCCGTTTCTGTGCATCTAGAACAAAAAGGGGAGAAATCGGCAAAAAAAAAAAAAAACTGGTGAACAGAAGACTCTGTCTTCCAGGGCGTGCCCACGCCTTGCTAGACGTCCTCTCCAAAATTTAAAAAAAAAAAAAAGAAGAAGAAAAGAAGAAAAAAAAAAGGGGGAGAAATTGTCAATAAGATGGTGAACAGCAGACTCTGGCTCACAAGAAACTCTGGCTCACAAGGCATGCCCACGCCTTGCGAGCCGCTTGCTTGCAAAAAAAAAAAAAAAAAGTTTCGACACTGGCACAGTGGGAATAGCAAATGGAAATGCCTTGCTTGTGAAATTTTTCAGGTAAAGCGTTGTGGTTATCTAGTGGATATTTGACATTTTCTTGACACATTACACCCTATCCTTACCTTTTTGTCCCACCTTTTACCTAAGCCCCATTACAACCCTCTTAAAGTTCCTTTGATTTGTGTATTTAGTTCACTTTTGAGTGGTGGAGATGTGATAAATATGCAAGCCTATGGTAATGCCATTCCCTGATATTGATTTGAGCGTCCTAGTATTCATACATTTTCGTGAAGGTGACGAGTATTACTGTTTATATTCTTCGGATTACCACATGTCCAGTATGTTCTAATTTTGGCGACATTGTCAGGGATCTGAGACGCTTGTGTTAGTGTAGAGTACTGCATGCCCTCTGCTCTCTTGGTTGCACTTCTGAGTTTGGAATGCTTGAGGACAAGCATTGTTTAGTTGTGGGGGGATTTGATAAAGCAATTATTGAACACGTTTTACACTACTATTCTGTCCTAATTTTGGCATTTCATGGTGCTAAGAATTGATATTTTGCTCATATTTGATATTTGTGTAAAGTGTAGGTGGTTGGTGTGAAAAGTGCTCTCGCGAGGTAAATTTTCAGAAGACTCTCTATCTCATGGCGTGCCCACGCCAGAAACTCTAGAAGGATACCCAAAAGCCGGACCCTCAAACTTGGTAACAGCAGGAGAACCAATTAAGGACCCAGGACCACGTAGACCAGATGCGTGGGATTAAAACCCATAGACAAGTCCTGCTCCTAATTGCTTTGGCTGGCGGCTGCTACAAAAGGCAAAAGAAAGCCAGATTCACGTATTAGGAATGAGATAGCTTTATTTTTCTTTTTCCCTAGCCGTCAGACGTTGTAGACTCTTCTCTTGCTTTTTGGCTTTCACGTTTTTGACTCTTTTGCTTTGGCTTTGGCTCTGTACAATTTTCGTTGGCTTTTGCGTTGTACTTCGGCTTCAGTACGAACATTAACGCAGAGACAAGGAAGACGTTTTCTTTTCTTTCTTTCGTCATTATTCCATCGTTCCAATTTCGCTGATGACTGTGCGGATGAAATCAACCAACCCACGCAAAATTGATACGATGAGGAGCGGCTAGGTTTCTCCTCTACCCAAAGGTTAACGCGAAGGCGCGGTCCATAACATCTGTGAGATCTAATCAAACTTTCATTACTTTTTCCAATTTGTTGCTATTCGTGCGTTTCCTGAATTAATTGTTCGTGGGTATTTTATTAATTGAATATCAACGGCCGGGTATTTAATTTAATTTAATAGCCTACTGTCTCATTAACTAAATTGAATCCGTAATTGTTCGTTTAGTTGATAATTAGTGACAACCACCATAATTGACTTTATGTTGGGGAAGCGCAGGATCTAATTTAAATAAACCCTCTTAGCGTGTTTATTGATTAGGGTTGGATTTTCCTAGCTTTAATGCAAATGGATAATTAAATTCCTATAGTCGTATCGTATCTAGGGTTGTTTTCTGGTTAGAGAAGCAGTCAATGGTCGTACCTTGGCTGTTGAAAATGTAAGGAAAAATTGGCTGTCAGAGCTTGTTGATGGCTATAACCAACCTAGTGATAAATGGATGAACTATCTTTGCATTGATGAGCATTTAATTGAACCGTGCCTGAGCAGTTGATCTTTTGGGTAGAACTTTTATTAATTGCTATTTTTAGTAAATTGTGCTTTGTGAGTTAGTTTTGAATTTTGTTTGTTTTATTTTTATTTTTATTTTCCTCCCCTTAGAAGAAACGAATTATTCCCAGTCCCTGTGAATTCGACCCTACTCACCGCTATATACAAAATTTGTAATTTTCTTGAGTAGGTAATTATTATTGCACAGGCTCGACACCTGTCAATTTTTGTGGTTGCTGCAAAATTACCCTACCTTCGCTTGATAACCATGGTTCGCCGTCGCGGATCACAATCACGATTATTTCATATCCGTCACAGCATATCAGTGGGATATTGGGTGATACGCACATTATAACACATAAAAATTTTCAAAAATCTGAAAAAATTACTAAAAATAGAAAATATCAAAAAGGCATAATTTGAAAAAAATATCGGATTTCGAGTGGACTCGGATATTTTGGACGATTCCCTGCATCACGGCTCGAATTGGTCAATATCGGTTGGGTCAAATCGAGTCGCCGCAGTAAAGATTTGGGGATCCTCTATCAATAATGTCCACAGAAATTTTAGTTTTGAGGATTAATCATCATCTTTCATATTTTAATGGAGCTTACGGAAATTCTTACAGACCATTTATCAGCGGATCCTAATTCCTACACACTATTTGCAGTTCCAATTTTTCACTACCATTCTTTTGACTATACAAAACTGGATTTAATTTTTCCAAATTAAGCATATCGCCCGGAAGCTTCCCAGTTCTGATTTCTAGAAAATTCAGTATGGTCCACAATTAGTATTCTGAAAATTCAGTTCCATCTTCATGAAAACTTTGAAAACCTAAGTCCACACAATAACTCAATCTTGTTAACGTATTGGATGGTATATTTTTATTGGAGAAAAACCTATAAGGTCACGTGAAAGATATTTTATCAAATATAAAACTGGAATAGAGTACAATCCTAGTAGGTGAACATTTTTCGAATTATTATATTATGAGCAACATTTACTGCAGTAATAAATTTGAACAATTTAGTACCTGAAATGTATTGAAATTTTCACCAAGCCTTGAAACTAGCACCTTATAGGCAGATTTTTTTTTTTTTTTTTGCCTTTTAACAAATTCGGAATCTAAATAATTTGAAAATTTAACCCGTCAAAGAGATAACAATATGGTTGTGAAAATTTTTCATTTTAACGTAAACATTTCCTTTAATCTCTTTATCAGCACGCTCAAAGAGAAGTTTCAAGAAACCTTTTTCTTTTATTTTCTTCTTCTTTTTTTTTTTTAAATATGTATAAGACTCATATAACCTAACTTACAACTCTTCAATTACCACTAACCTAAACACTATCATGAAGTTAGAATAGTCTAAACTCGCAACTTGTAATACTTTAGTAAAAAACTCGTAGTATTTAATAACTCTTCAAGATTTTGATCACTAAACCAAGATTTCATCGACTTCTCTTTGTGCAAATAGTCAACCGCAATTATGTCCAACAGTTACCAACATTCAAGCTGCAGCTCTAGACAGTGCCCGAGTAAGAAACGATGTTGTATAACTATACCTCAAATTCCAATTGATTTTTTAAATTGTGGTTTTCTTTATTTTGCACTTCCACTTTTTCAGCATGATGGGCTAATTTGGTGTGCTGAATCTTGTTCGGCTAATTGAAACATAGTTGTCTAAAATGCCGTAGTGTTATGGCTCAGAGTGGTATAGAATCTTCAATCAGAAACTCATATTTTGACAGACTGGTAATAAACTGTAAAATAATAGTAACCTTTTGGATATCAATCCAAAAGCCTTAGGGGGGAAAAACACTTATCCAGAATCCTACAACTAATTTTTCTTTTGCCACGATATGAAAGGATTTAAGGTAATAGTGTGACGCTAAAAAACCAAACACAAACTACAATTATATGGCACTTAGAAAAGATGTGGGACTTGGAGGAACTGGAATATCAACAGTTCCTTCCAGCATCAGAACGACTTTCTTCATGGATGGACGAAGAGAAGGCTCATCCTGGATGCACCAGAGAGCTATCTTGATCATTCTTTCTAGTTCTCTCACTTCAAGAACCTCCTGATCACCAACCAATTTATATAGCTCCCTAGCCTCGAAACACTGATAAGCCCACTCTTCAAGAATAGCTTCATCCCCAGAATAGGTCCAGTCTGCATTTTTTCGGTAGCATATAATCTCTAAGAGCATAATTCCAAAGCTGTAAACATCTGCTTTTACTGACACGGGCAAGTTCCGGAACCATTCTGGTGCAACATAACCTCTTGTTCCTCTTACTGCAGTACAAGTTCTGGTTTGATCATGTTTTAATATCTTTGCCAACCCAAAATCAGAAATCTTGGAACACCTGTTTTCATTCATGAGTACGTTCTGAGGTTTGATGTCACAATGGATGATTTGTGTCTCACACTCTTCATGAAGGTAAAGAATACCTCTTGCAATGTCACGGACAATTCTAATTCTTTCATCCCAACTCAGGCGGTTCTCTGGTTTGTACAGGATATTTTCCAATGATCCATTGCTCATATACTCGTAAACTAGAAGCCTCTTAGTGCCATCAAGGCAGTAGCCCAGTAGCCGGACAAGATTACGATGATGTGTTTTCCCAATCACTGTGATTTCATTCTGAAACTCCTTTTCCCCTTCTGCTAATACTTTCTCGAGTTTCTTTACAGCCACAACCTTCTTGGAATTTGGCAAAATCCCTTTATACACAGCCCCAGACGCTCCTCTGCCCAACTCTTCTTTGAATCCGTTCGTTGCTTGATCTAGTTCAGCAAAGCTAAAGGCTGTTGGAGCTACATTCTGCACAAATTCAACATTTCCAATTTGCGATATCTGCTTATATGCTGATACCTTAATTCTGCAAACATAAACTCCAGCAGTTACAGAGATCAGGACTCCAGAAACAGCAAGGGAAATCCCAATAATCAGGATATACAAACGACCTTCTTCCTTTCTTTTTTTGGGAGGATTATTGTGAATTTCACTTACACCTTCATCCTTAGTTGCAGGTTTTCCTACCTTGACTAGAGCAATATTGGAGTCAGTCGCTCTTTTTCCATATGTCAATGGGAGCCTCTGCTTCTTGCATTGTCCATCTTTGAAGAATGCCGCTTCACAGTTGCAATCTTCAAGACAAATCTTTGCACAATCTTCTCTCGTGTTTGTTTCCAATATGAAAAAGGGGTTATCTTCCCATATAGTAGATTCCAAGTACTCAATGGTGTAATTGGCCATTGGATCCGTGGAATTACAGCTACCTGCAAACAAACTTCTCTCACAGCCCGAGCTCCAATTGCCTTGATTGACAAAGTCAAATCCAGGAAGGCATTTGCATTCAACCAAGCTATCCAGTTTTGTACAGAAGCCATTGAACCCACAAAGGCCTTTAGGATCACATTTATCAGCTGAAGATTCCCATAGGATCGACCAATTGCCCATCTGATCTAACGAATGTGAATACAATCGGAAAATACCATCCACATCAATCTTCATCAAATAGATCATCTTGTTCTGAGGATGTCCTCCATCAGAAAGATTCTTCACTATATTAACACTTGAATTGATCAAGTACAGATGCCCATCATCCTGGAGATTTAGAGTTATATTTGGACCGTCTCCATTAGTTCCAGATGCCCAGTAAGAATTTTCCGCTACATCTGTTGTGCCCACAGGGTACTGTACAAGGTGTCCATCCGTTTGCATCTTCAGACGAAAAATTCCTCTTGAATCGTCAGTTTCTGAAGCACTGGATATGAGCTCGTGATCAGCTGCCAATCGCTGACCGGGCAATAAACTATTAGTTGGATTCTCGAAACTTTGCCATATGATTTCCTTTTCAGAATTGTATAACACAAAATTTCCAGAATCCAACATGGAAGCTGAAGAAATGGGTTCCAAAGGATTAGCAATTGATATGTATTGGCCTTCTAGCAGGCGCAAGATGAGCCTGCCATCTGTAGACAAAATCAGCGAAACATTGCTCGAAAAAATGGGGTTATCCCTGTTGGCAGTCCAAACTGCAGTCTTTTCAGGAATTCCAGCAAGAAAAATGCCCACAGCATAGCCATTGCGTTGCTGATAGAATCCAAAAGCAAATATTCCAGATGGCGACAACCATGATGATGAGTTGCCTGTGGGTGTTAGAGAAGAACCTAAGCTAATGTTAAGAGGGCTTTGTTGAGCTGCTATTCCTGAATAGAATGCTGATGATAGGACGAAGAACAAAAAAGCAGCCATGTATGGAAATTGGAGATGGAATAGAAGAGAAGCCGGTTTTCTCTTGCTTTTCTGTGTATCCTACTTGCTTTCTTAGTATAAATATAAGACTTGCGTCGAGATTTGGCATGGTTGACTCCTCAAGTCTTTGCAACGACTCAGGTCTTCCGGGAAAAAATTTGTATTGGCAGTTCTACAGCAGCAATAAATGTTTCTGTTGACAATTGACAATTTCAACTACCATTTGTACTGAAATTCTATAGAGAACTTACCATGCAGAGTAAAGACTGGGGGATCTTCCTTCAATAATGTCCACAGAAATCCTAGTTTTGATGGACTAATCGTCTTTCAGATTTTACTGGATCTTACGAAAATTCTTACAAATTGCTCGTCAACGGATCCTAATTCCTGTGCATTATTTTCAGTTTGAACCTTTCACTACCATTCTTTTAACTATACAAAACTGGATTTAATTTTTCCGCATTAAGTATATCATCTGGAAGCCAGCCATTTCTGATTTCCAACAACCTTTATGGTCCACAATTAGCATTCTGAAGAATCAGTTCAATCTTACTGAAGCCTTTGAAAACCTTAACCATAACTCAATCTTGTTAACATTTTTTTTTTCTTCCGAAGCCCAAAGGGCCTACATCAAGTTTTTACAACCCTAAACCCCGAAGGAACCCCAAAAGCCGGTATCTCTTGAGGTCCCACAGGAGACTTATAACTACCAACCCAAACCCTCCCAACCCCGATGTGGGATACATCACAGGGGATGACACCCCAAACCTCCACAACGGGGGAGCCTGCTGCTAAGCCCGCGAGAACCCAACCCCCCCCAGAGGCGATGTTTCTTTCTTCCGAAGCCCAAAGGGCCTACGTCAAGTTTTTACAACCCTAAACCCCGACTCCAACAGCCGGTATCTCTTGAGGTCCAACAGGTTGTTAACATATTAGATGGTATATTTTTTTGGAGAAAAAACCTATAAGGTTACGTGAGAGATATTTTATCAAATATAAAACAAAATAAAGTACAATCCTAGTGAGTGAACTTTTTTGAATGATTTATTAGCCCTTTCTCGTTAAAAAAAAAAAAAAAAAAGGAATGTAACACAAGGACTTCTGATGCTGTCAACCATCCTAGTACTACCCTTGCCCGCTGTTATTAATACTTCTAAAGCTGTACTACATACGTTAGAGGGGTCAATTCTGAAGAATTAGAAGTCTGTGAGAGGCGTTAGAGAGTCGATTTTGCACCTTGGAATGCTGAACTTGATGTTGAAGTTTTAGCCTCTGACCCTACTTTTCTTATTCCACCAGTACGGCCTTTATACTTGAGATACTGAGATTATGAACTGTATATTATTAGATCAAGTGTTCTGCATTTAAATATAATTAGTTTAAGTGTGAAAGAAACAATTGAATGTAAATTAAGGGGTGCTAATCAATGCCAAACTTCATGGATCCAATTGGTGCCACTGACCATAGAAGTCTAGAATAAGGCTTCTTCACTGTCACTCTCAACCAGTAAGCTAAAACATATTTGGCCAAGAAAAAAAATGCTAATTGTTTAATTTTTTTTAACTCTAATGTCATGATTAAAGTTCATAATTAACGGATAAACCATTCTAACAGAGCATTTGAACTTCCATTCCAAACTAATTGGTAGTGATTAAGAGAATCAAGAACTTTATTAATTATTAATCCATGAAGTCTCTTGACCAACTACTGGACTCATTTGGGATCCTCTGGTTTCTCTCCATATAATTATATTTAAATTACTATAAGTACATAAAATTATCTATTATGTTATTCCTTTTATTTTGATGACTGGATCGACATACTAAAAAACGATATCTATTCGAGAATACTTCATTCAAATTTGCATGAAATATTTATGTAATAAAATTTGCAACAATTAATCAAATGCCAAAACTTAGTCAATGTAATACCGAATTTTGTGGACAACTAATGCAAGTGACGAAGTATATTCTCATTGATTTTGATGGTGGTGTTTGAGTGGGATCCAGGAAAGTAATTAGGAAATGGTTTTATTTCTTTTTATTAGAAGAATGGGGGTTTTCTGTTAGTATTAACTGCAGAAATTTTTTCATAAATAAAAAATGAGGGATAGTTTGGGACAGGGATAGTGTCGTAAGCACCTTTTTGGGGGTAGAGGGAAGTCTGATTTTTTTTTTTTTTTTTTGGAGATAGAGGGAAGTTTGATTTTTTTTTTTTTGGAGATAGAGGGAAGTTTGATTTTATTTCATTCCTTTTTTTAAACTAGCACTTTATCAGCATTTTTTTTCCATTGTAAGAAATTTGGTATTAAAAAAAAAGACAGAGAAACTTTATTCTACTATAATATATAAGAGCTTTTTTTTTTTTTTTTTTTTTGTCGACACAGGGTTGTCCGGGTCAATCCTTACGGGGCCCGACTAATCCCCTGCGGCCCGGGGATTATAATATATAAGAGCTTGCTTCTGAAACTTTCTCGTTTTATCCGAGATGTATAACTCAGCTATTAGTCAATCTTAATTATGTCCAATAATTATATACATTAAGAGAGTTGCAGCTCCAACCAGTCCCCAAAGTAAAACACAATCTGGTACAACTATTTCTCAAATTCCAATAGAATAAAATGTAATTAACAGTAATTAACTGTTAAATGGTTAATCTCAAATATCAATCCAATTAGGTTAGGAAAAATAAACACTTAAACAATGACGAAGCAACCACGAAGTAATTGACTGAATGTAAAGAGACGGTGTGATCCAAAAACACCAAATACAAACTAGAATTATATGGCACTTTAAAAAAATTGTAGGACTGGGAGGATCTGGAATATCAACAGTTCCTTCAAGCATCATCAGAACTTTCTTCATGGATGGACGAAGTGCTGGCTCATCCTGGATGCAACAGAGAGATATCTTTATCAGTCTTTCCAATTTTCTCATATCAACAATCTCATGATTACCAACCGATATGTGCAGCTTTCCAGCATCAAAACAATGATAAGCTCATTCTCTAAGAACAGCTTCACTCCCTGAATAGCTCTCGTCTGGTCTTTTTTGGCAGCATATCATCTCCAACAGCACAACTCCAAAGCTGTAAACATCTGCTTTAATCGTCACAGGCAAGTTCCGATACCATTCTGGAGTAACGAAGCCTTTTGTTCCTCTAAAGGCTGTGTAAGTTCTGGTTTGATCATTGCTTGAATAGCTTTGCTAGCCCAAAATCAGCAATCTTGGCACATATGTTTTCATCCATGAGTATATGCGCAGGTTTGATGTCACAATGGATCATCTGTGTCTCACATTCTTCATGTAATTAAAGAATACCTCTTGATGATTCGGCTTGATTTCGTCTAGCTCAAGTGGCAAATCGAGTCAAGCTCTAACTTTAAAAAGCTATACTCAAGATTTTTGTTTTGTCAAGCCCAATCAAGTTTATTTATTAGTTAATTTTAGTTTTTAGTTTTTAGTTTTAGTTTTATTTAATTTTTTAAAATTTTTAGTTTTTTTATTTAATTTTGAACCTCTAATTTTTTTAGTCGAGTTAATTTCAGCTCGATTCAATTACATTCCTATGCAAAATGATATGTAATGTTATTGTAAAGATGTATTATAGTGTATTGCATAGTTTCTTCAATACCAAATTGACAATTTTGATATATCTTTGGATGATATTTTAAAATTTCTGATAGGATGTAATTTGTTATTAAATTTATGATTAATTTTCCCTTTATGCTTGCCAAATATTGTTTTAATTGTAGGATTCTACTTATATTTAGTATTTTGACCTAATTATAGGAAGTGGAGTAAAAAAATGCTAAAAATGGTGATTTTCTTGAAGTCATGCGATTTTCTTGAAGGCAATATCGGTGGTTGCCTTATTTTTTCTTATTTTTTTTATTCGGTTAGGAAACTGGCTAGTATATAGACTAGTCACATAGGTTTTCATTAGGGAGGCTGATTGGCCACAAGGCAGAAGCAAGTCATCTTCTTCGTCCCTTACTTTTTCATTCTAACAAATATCATATCGTTTCAGGGAAAAGATTGATGTCAATGAATTCAACTTATTCGTGTAGAAATCTTTCTATGAGACGTGGCTAAATTTCTAATCTAGTCAAATATCAACTCAATGGCACAGTCCTGAATACCTGTGAGATCGAACTAATCTCAACTTGTTCCTTCAATTTATTGATATTTGTGCATTCTCTATTTCAATTTCTCGAGATTATTTTGTTAACTGAATGTCAAGGGCCCGATATTCAAAGTGATCTAATAATCTATTACCAAATTAATCAACTAAATTCGTAATTGTTTAGTCGATTAATATTAGTGGTAACTAGCATTTACACACGTTAAAGGAACGTGCGATCTAATTTAAATAACCCTCTTAGCGTGTTATTTATTCAGGTTCGGCTTTTTAAATTCTTAATACAATTGAGAAATTAAATCCTACGATCGTACCTAAGGTTATTTCATGATTAGGGGTGATCAATGGTCGTACATTGATTACTAATAAACTAAGGAAAAATTGGTCTTCAAAGTTTATTGACGACTATAACTAACCTGTTAATTAATTAAGCAAACCATCTTTGCATCAATGATCGGATGAATGAACTATGTCTGAGAGGTTGTATCTTTGGCTAAAGTTTGTCTACCATTGATTTAATTCCTAATTACTTTCGTGAATTGTTTTATTAACTGGTTATGTATTTATTTTTGTTTGAGTTATTTAATTATCCCCAATTTTATAAAAATCCCCCTTACTCTGCACTCTAAAAGAAATAAATTATCCCCAATTCCTGTGGATTCGACCATACTCACTGTATATACAAAATTTATACTTTTATTAAGTAGATATTTATTATTATACAAGGTCGATACTTGTCAATTTCAGAATATATGATTTAAGAAAAGAAGAAGTTAGAAGATTAACCTGGACAATGCAAAATTTTAGACAGTTTCCGAATATTTTGTCTTTCTGAAATCCAGAAATTAAACCCCCGCCAAGTTCAGTGGGCCGAATCAATTTGGGCTTCATGGACTTAGTTGTCTATAACATAACATTGCTCTGGATCTTTCACAGTGGTATCCACTTGAATCCTCAGTGATTAATTCAGAAAGTTTTTGACAGAATAGTTTGTAATAAACTGTAAAATGATAGCAAAAGCAAAACAAATTTCAACCGGCCATGACAAGAACCAGGCTGGTAATAAGCAACATCCACTTCTAATGACATCAATAATCTCAACCACCGGTAGTGAAAGCTAAAGAAACACATAAAAATGATAATCCAACAACGAAGTTTATTTTCCACAAAATACATGACAGAAATAGATCGGATGTGAAACTAGAAAAAGCCAAATACAAACTACAATTATATGGCAATTAAAAAAGATGTAAGGCTGGGAGGATCTGGAATATCAACAGTTCCTTCGAGCATCAGAAGAACTTTCTTCATGGATGGACGAAGAGCTGGCTCATCCTGGACGCACCAGAGAGCTATCTTGACCATTCTTTCCAGTTCTCTCACGTCATCAACCTCCTGATCACCAACCAATTTATATAGCTCTCCAGCCTCAAAACACTGATAAGCCCATTCTTCAAGAATTGCTACACTCTCGGGACTGGTACAGTCTACGCTTTTGCGGCAGCATATGATTTCTAGCAGCACAATTCCGAAGCTGTAAACATCTGCTTTAACTGTCACAGGCAATTTCCTGAACCATTCTGGTGCAACATAGCCTCTTGTTCCTCTTACTCCTGTATAAGTTCTGGTTTGATCATTTTTCAACAGCTTTGCCAATCCAAAATCAGAAATCTTGGCACATCTGCTTTCATCCATGAGTATATTCTGAGGTTTGATGTCACAGTGGATGATTTGTGTCTCACATTCTTCATGTAAGTAAAGAATACCTCTAGCAATGTCACAGGCAATTTTCATTCTTTCGTCCCAAGTTGGATGGTTCTCTGGTTTGTGCAGGAATTTTTCCAAAGATCCGTTGCTCATGTACTCATAAACTAGAAGCCTCTTAGCTCCATCCAGGCAGTATCCAAGTAGCTGGACGAGATTACGATGATGTGTTTTCCCAATCACCGAGATTTCATTCTGAAACTCTTTTTCTCCTTCTGTTAATACTTTCTCAAGTTTCTTCACGGCCACAACCTTGTTGGAATTTGGCAAAATCCCTTTGTACACGGTCCCAAATGCTCCTCTGCTAACAAGCTTAATATTTTGAAGTCGAGTTCGAGCTCGATTTCGACTCGAGCTTGACTCGAGCGGTTTGCGAACAGCTCGATTCGTTTGCAGCCCAAGCTCAGGTTTACTGGGGCGGAAAAGGTTGTAGTAGCGTTTCTTACTTCTCCTCGTGTAGCTAATATTTCAGTTGACAACTTTTAACTTTCATTTGTGGAAAGACTTCGATAGATAACCTACCACACAAAAAAACTTCTCCTGACTACTAGTAGTATAATGGACTTCGAAGCCATAGTAGTATTAAACCTTAAACATTAAGAGATCAATTCCACCGGATATCCAAGATGATTAAGTAAGTAAATGGTACGACGTTGACTAATCTTTTTCACATGAAACTGCTAATTGTGACTTGTAACCATGGTTCAAAGTCGCGGTCGCGGCTGCGGCCGGGACTGTTCCACATTAGTTTTGGCATATCGGTCTCTGTCTCGGAGACACGCAAAATTTTGAAATATTTAATATTCTAAAAAATATAAAAAATATGATAAATAAAAATAATTAAAAAATTAGTAAAAATAATAAAAATTCGAGTTGACTCGAGATGACTCGATGTGATTCAACTGTTTCAACTATTCACGGTGATGTCTCGACGAGTCAAATATTTTAAAATCATATCATCCCGATATCGTATCGAGAGAGTCCGAGACGGTGACCACTCGGTCTCGGCGACTTCACCGAGTCTTTGAACCGTGCTTGTAACTAGCGCCCCACCCCCTTTCTTTTCAACTTAATGTCCCGCTTCTGATCAACTAGTAATTTCGTTGTTTACGCCATCAACGGAAATATGCCTTTCCGCCTCTGTTGTCATGATTCTATTTCCAACCATTTGCCATTTTTCCTTTTATTTCTATTTGTTGTCGGCGTACTATTAATGCCATGAATTTGAAGCTCGTCTGAAAGTCATACGTATGTACTGTGTATGGTGGGAGTGGGAATCTGTCAAAAAGACCATCTACCTCTCTCACACTCACGACAGTGGTAGTCTTGAATCTTGGTAGAACTGAGGAACGTATAATTGATATTTTTTACACTTGTCCGCTTCTGATAGATGAGTAACATCTATGATGAAAAGAAAGGTTTCATCAATTGAATGTTAGCGGTTTTAAACAGGTACTAGCGTGAAATATCGTGCACTTCACCCTCACGTCTCGTTTCCAGTAAAAACTGTCAAATTGATGAAATGAATGAGAAAAAAAAAAAGTCCAAGTCTTTCATATATTTCTTTGACTTTTTTTTTTGGACTTTCTTCCAATATTTTGGAGATTGGAATGGGTTCAATGGATTTAGATAGAAACTTGGTTAATGAGAGGGAGGAAGAATAAAATGAGATTGGAAGTCTCGTTTGCTGGTGAAAGAAGAAATTGATGATACTCATTGTCATTTTCGGGCGCAATATTTTGGAAGAAAATGAAGAAGAAAGAAAAAGAAAAAACGTCTAGTTTTTTTTTTCTTTTTTAGGCATTTTTGAATTTCAGTGAATGTTTTTGGTGACCCGGCAAAAATTAAGTGGTCAAACGTTTATTGACCAACTGGATGGGTATCTTTGTTATGGGATTGTATATTTGAGGGACAATTTTGTTATTTAGCCAAACTTCGGGGTTGATTGGTAGTTTGGTCGAACGTAAAACAATCCCCAATTCGATTGTCCTCAAATTTGGGTTTAAAAATAAATAAATGTCAATTGGAACTATAGAATAGTTGTTTGTGTTGAATTTTTTTCCCAAATCTTTCGTCTCCTTATTTTGAGAATCATTTGGGTATGGATTGTATAATTTTAGGTAGCCATTTGAGTGAGATGAAGAGGAGCAGCCACAGTTCTTATTCTGTAAGGCTACTTTCAGTTCATTTTTTTGGTCGGTTTTGAGGCCAAATTTGCATCCTGCGCCGGCTGGAGGGTGTAATTTCATCAATTTTTGGCACTGGTTGGCGACGGTACTGCGGCTCGCACAATACACCATCATCACCCTTGGTCTTTTCTGCCATGGTTGAAAATTATTTTCTTCATTAGAAAAAAAAAAAAAAGGCAAAGCAAGAAAAAATATAAGGTCCAGAAAAAAAAAAGACTCTGGGGCATTACATACTTTTCTGCTGAGATCACCAAAATAAACATTCAAACGCTAGTTGACTACACATGGGCTAAATGAGTCTTTTGGATGTTTGTTTAAAATTTTATTGTAATTTATTGTAAATGAATCTTTTGGATATTTGACAAATGAGTTAGCGGGGAAGAAAGGTAGCGGGGAAGAGAAAAGGAGGAGAGGGAGAAGATAAGAAAAAAAAAAAAAAAAAAAACCTCTGTTGGTGTCGGAAGAGGTGGCCAACACAGAACTGGCGCCAGAAAAGGTGTTAACCGATGGTAGCCAGCGGCAGAAGTGGTGGTGTGTTGAGATGGGGCAGGAAGAAGAAGATAGGAAGAAGGAAATTTTTTTTATGTGTTTTTGGATATTTTGAAGTGTGTATTTTAAAATTTTTGAGGAGATTTTTTATATTACTGTAGTTAAAGTTGTTAAAAAAACTTGTTGAAAAAAAACTAGGCAAAAAAAAAAATCACTTCTAAATTGATGTTTGAACACTTGGTTCCATTTTCAGTGGTTTATTAGCCTAAAATTAGGGACTAGGGATGCGTAAATCCGAAATTTTTTGATTTCTTGATCAAATTCTAATTGAATTCAGAAATGTGAAATCAGAAAAAATGGAAAGGAAATTGCAATTTTTGTCTTCGAAAGTGTCAAATTTGATGTGAATTCGGCAACAAGGTTTTAAAAATGGAAATTCTGATTTCGAATTCACAATTCAAAATCAATTTTCAGATACTAATTCGATTTCAATTTCATATATATTTTATATAATCAATTATATTATATATAATAATACTTCTTAATAATTATATTGTATATATATCTAATATCCATTTATAATAATTAATAACATTTAATCCATTACATTTACATATATTTTATTTAAACTTATAGTTACATATATATATATAACTCACAAAATTAGAATTAGAAAATATAATTGCAAAGTGAATTTGGTAAAATATTAAATTTCAAAATTAATTTGAATCAAATTCGAAATCGAAATTGGTGAATTCGAAAGTGAAATAGGTTGAAATTTTCAATGTCCAATTTATCAAAAAAACTCCGAATTCAAAGTTCCAAATTACTGTTTTTGAATTCGATGCAAACTCCTGTTAGGAACTAAAACAAGACGGATTTGCATCGTATCGACAAGTTCAACTATTCCTTCTCCCGCTATCCACACTCCTCGTCCTTGTCCCTACCTTGCCTTCTTGCTACCCCTATGAGTGCCTCCACCTAGCCTCGCTACTATTTTTATTTTTTTATTTAAATTTATTTTTATATATGTATAACTTCATTTCATATTATATAAATATTATTATATTCTATTAGATATTTAATAGTACATATATATTTATGATCCTAAGAAAATTAGATATTTAATAGCACATGTATAATCCTAAGAATATACAAGTGCGAATGAGGAAATAAACAGTGAATTAGGTCCCTCATTGGCACCATGATTGTGTGGGCAGCATCTTAATTTCACATCAATGATCAATTCCATGCACCGGTGCATTGTGTGGCTGGAATTTATTTCTCAATTGTGTTTTGACTATAGTGTCATTCAATGCCAATTGTGCCATTCATTGACTGATTCGATAGGAAAAAGAAGTGTGATTTTTAGTCTTATCTTATCAACATGGTTCTTGAATTCCTCGTTGCAATTAGGGGTGCAAACGAATCGAGCCGCTCGCAAGTAGCTCGATTCAAGTTTGACTCGAGCTCGAGCTAGTCGAGTCAAAATCGAGTTCAAAATATTAAACTCGTTAGCTCACGAGCCGGCTCGCGAGCTCGAGTATATATATATTTTTTTATTTTTACTTTTACTTTAATAGTAAAAGTACATAAATATCATTAATATTTTATTATTTATTAAGAAAAAATATTATTTTATTTATTTTTTAAAAAAATAAAATAATTATTTTTATTTTTTCGAGCTCGAGTTTTAAAATTGTCAGCTCGTCGAGCTCGAGTTCGATGAAATTAAGTCAAGACTCGACTCGATAAGGACAAAACTCGACTCGACTAGGATCGTTTGCAACCCTAGTTGCAATGTCTCGATGGTGCGGTGCCACTGCTGGTTAGTATTAATTAATAGTGCTATTTATTTCTTTTTATCTATTTCTTTTTAAATTTATGTGCTTAGTGTTCACTTCTAACATTAAGTACACTTAATATTAATTAGTTCATTATTTGCTCTTAAATTTAGTATTAAAATTATCCTTCACTTTTACCGTCATTTAGTATCTGTTAGTTAATTTGTTCATAAATTTAATATCATGGCAATCACTTAGTGTTCATTCTAACCATCATCTAAAGTTAATAATCTTGATTCTATGATTACTTGCACTTGATTATTATTTCATATACGAAGTAACTATTCCTTATGAATGAATATAAATATATGTAAATATTCCTTTTATATGAATGTGAATATTCCATATCTACGAATCTAAATCTGAGCATCATTACTGCTCGGGCGTGACGCAAATCCACCTGCTACAAACAGGCTACTAGCCTACTTAAATGTCTCTACTAGGAATCATAAAGCTCCATCAGTGCAAGTATTAGCGTGAAAGCAAATGTAGAAAGACTCTTATGTATGTAAATATAATAATTTACTATTAACCTAGATAATCTCTATTTTTTTTAAGCTTTAATGTATTCAACTTAGAGCTGTTAAGTCAATCGAGTAGCTCGAAAACTCGTTAGAGTTCGGCTCATTAATTTTGGTTAACAAATCGAGCTCGAGCTCGAAATATGCTCGTTTAGTTAACGAGCCGAGTAAATACTCGAGTAGTTCGTTAGAACTTGTTAATGAAGGGCATATTTGTCATTTTAGAAATCAAAATTATAAAAATTAAAAATTATAGATTTTTATTAAGGTTAATTTGTACGAGCTCGAGCTCGATCTCGAGGCATATGTACATTTAACGAGCCGAGTTCGAACACATTTTAAAGCTCGTTTTCCTAACGAGCTCAAGTCGAGTTCGGCTCAAATTAAACTCGAGTCGAGCTCGGCAACCAAATACTCGACTCGACTCGGCTCGATTAACAGCTCTAATTCAACTGTAACAATACTATGTTTTCAATTTATCATTACTCTTTTGAGCACATATCTAGTACTAAATTAAAGGCGAGGGACAAGGCGAAGGGAGAAAAATTCCCCTACCCCGTTGAATCCCCGCCGATTGCCATTTGAACCTGAAATGAGTGGATAAGAAATTTTATTACCCACCAGTCAAAATTCTTTCGTTTAGCATAATTTCTAAACTTATTCATGGACATCCAAAAATTCAGCAGGATTCATGTATGTTAACAAATATTCTTTTCTGTCCAAAAATAAATAAATTTGTTAGGTAACAATCTCAATGTTTAACTTATCTCTAAAATAAATACCTAGACTGGATTTACGTTAGTAATCTTGAGAATTACAATATAGGAATTTAAGCAAGGGAACATGGCATGGCCATTAAATATTGTCACCATAGGTATTATAGGAAAGGGAATTCACGTTCGCTCTTTTAATATAATACATGGAAACCCATTTACTTCTACCTGAAAATATTCCATGTGTACTATGTATATTGCATTAAAATTTCAAGACAAGTTAAGCTACAGCAAATTGCACTAACAAATCGAGGAAAAATACAACGATTTTTGTTTTTTTTTTCTTTTGCAGAGTTAAGAATTAATTGCAACAATTCCCACCAGCATGGGTTTTTCCTCATGCGAAAGAAAAAGAAACCAAATCCTTTATGGATATATTGACTCTCTTTTTTTTTTTTTTCAAGGGGAAGCAAGGCTATACATTTTCCTCGCACCAGCATTCTTTTCCTACCATCTTCTTTTACCAGCCTCCCAAAGCCTCTTCTTGTATTGATCGTTCTAGCAGTAGATAAGATACTCACAATGAAGGGTTTGCCATTCATAAATTCCATTCACAAATATACCATCGTTACACAACTTATATTACGACCCAAAATTTTCAAAACCTCAATTCGCCATTACTATCCATGTTGCCGCCAAGTACAAGTCGGTGGATGAGTCGAATCCCAAAACACTTGATGTCCTATCATGCAAGACAAGAGTCTTGCTCCCATGTCATGAAGTAATAGGCTACAAGGAGCAAATCATCAAAACAAGTATCCTTGATGAGATCACCAAGACAATTGAATTATCAGACATCAGGTTGGAGTTATTCTTGACTTGGTACGGTGTAAAATCAAGGGCAGATGCAAATTTCCTCAGGGACTATAAACGTGCAATTAGCAGGCCGCGGACAATGGAAGAAGAATTGGAAGCAGAACAAGAACGACTTCGAGAAATTCAAGGAACAGAGGTGGCAGACAAGGATCATGCTACTTGTGCTATTTGCCTGGAAGAGATGGCTGTTGGGTACTCATGGTTCGAGACGTCTCGGCCGAGTCGAGACCGCGACGAAACGTTTTCGAGATACACGTGACAGACCGAGACATCACCATGAAGGGTTAAAATGGTCGAGTCACACCGAGTCATCTCGAGTCAACTTGAATTTTTATTATTTTTACTAATTTTTAATTATTTTTATTTATCATATTTTTTACAATTTTTAGAATATTAAATATTTCAAAAATTCGCATCTCGCCGAGACCGCGACTGATGCCGAGATCGATTTGAAACGGTCCAAGCCGCGACCGCAATTTTGAACCATGTTGGGTACACGATGAAGTTACGTTGTTCTCATACATTCCATCAAGACTGCATCTGGAAGCGGGAGTTTAAGAGTAGAAGGTGCCCTTTGTGTCGGGTCAGCCTGTTAAGAGCTGATCCTATTTAGTGGGATACGGTTCAGAGTTCTGTAGTAGTACCACTTTCACTTTCATTGTTTTGGTTTCGCATTGTCTTGTGAATCTCCTCAATCAGTATCATAAGCTATTATAGTAATTTTGTCAGAAAAAAAAAGAGTAAAGATTCTTTTGCCATATATATTGAGATAAGGAAACTTTGCATTAAGGTTGCTTCTTGTGAGCCAATAAGGTCAAAGAAATTCGGCTAACGACAATTTATAATAGACTTAATCCTGGACTAGTTATTTTATCAGATTATTAATCAAAATTTGGAAAACTAAACTTAGTTAGTACTTTAATCATTTTTCCAAAACAATAGACACGAGTCAAGATTCAAGGATTGATTTTACTTGATCACAAAGTCCTGTGTTTAACCAATATGTCATAGGCAGGCCTTTTACCCTGCAAAATTACATCTTATGTTATAATAAACAAAACACAGGGGTAAAGTCTAATTTTTTCTTTTTTTTTTGGGAAAGGGGGTATGTCTAATAATTACAAGGATATAAGGCCGGGACATAGACTCTTGCTAAGGCTGCAATTACAGATATCAGAACTGCTAGAACAGCAAGGGAAATCCCAGTTACCGGGACGATAGGCGCGAACTTCTTCCTTTCTGCATTTTAGAGGATTACTTGACCTTGCCAAGAGCATTATTTGAGTCAATTGCTCCCTAAGGTTCACAGCACATCAGCACTCTATAATTTCTCAGGTCATGATGATTCATCACAAGAAGTTCCTTAAATTTGCAATTATAGAACCTTAAACTCTATTTTAAGATGATACTTGAGAAGCAACTTCATCAGATGACAAATCCAAAAAAAATTCCTTAAAAATTTGCAATTGCAGAACCTTAAACTCGGTTTTAAAAGTTAAAAAGTATCACATAGTAGGATTAGTTTGCAAATTCAAGAACAAAATTCAAGAATTTCTGTGCAACTCAAATATAGATCAATAACAGTAGTTAAACAAACAATGTTCATAGCTTTCCTAACTTATGTCACAAATCCAAACAAAATAAAGAATAATACAAAAAGAATCCAGAAATCGGAGGAGAGCCTTCCAGATTCAGAGAAACAGAACTGCTCTTAAATTCTCAATTAGCTTTTCTGTTGAATTCCTTCACGTGTGCAAAGAGGACAAACATTCTTCTTCATTAACCACCTTTTGATGCAGTCGGCATGGTACTCATGCCTGCATTCTAGAGTTCCAATTGTCTCTTCATCCTCATACTCGCACTGGCAAACTACACAAATTTCAGGTTCTTGATCAGCAAGTGTTTGATAATTTCTGGTTTTCAAATGCTCTGAGATGGTTGCTTCTGGCAAACGATAGCTTTTACTAATCCTGTCTTCTGGGACCAATTGTTGCAGGAACTCAACAATTGGGTCATCAGCAGGAATAAAAGTCCTGAAGCTGGCAAGATTTCTTTCCTCATTGACAAACTCCATATCCAATGCACGTAGGGGAGTATGATCTTCTAGTGTAAAGGTCGAGCTAAATCGCAAGTGCATTTCGGATTCTTGATTCTGGTTCTCTAGTGGATAGTTCTCCTCTGCATCCAAATCGAGTAGGGCAGTCTCACTGTCTGGTGTAAAGGTCAACCGGGAGAGGATATTTCGTCCCTGATCAAATTCTTGAAGCTGGTTCCCAAGTGTGTAGTTCTCCTCCGCATCCAAATCAAGTAAGACAGTCTCATCTTCTGGTGCAATGCTAAAACGGGAGAGGAGGTCCTGTCCCTGATCAGATTCTTGAAGATGGCTCTGGGGCCATTGGAGGCTCTGCTCTTGATTAACATAGTAATTGTTATTCTGATTAACATGGCGCTCACAGCCAGCGCCTTTAACTCATCCAACAACACAATGTTTAGAAGGCCCATATTAGATTGGGCCTGGGGCTGAGATTATGCACTCAACTCAAAATATTCCAAAGAAAAAGAAATATTTGGCAAATTCAGCATATTTGGTTAAGTGAAATTGGCTCTCTCTTTCCTTAATATTTTCCTTTTTCAATTTTTTTGTATTAATTAACCAGTTAGGTAGACCCTTTTAATAATTAACTCAAGTTTATCGATATCCTGCAATAAGGTTTGACTTGGGTGAATATGTTATTCTGACTATATTATACAGATGAATGTTTCTTGCCCTTTTTTTGTATAATTTTCATTTTGGTTTGAGCAGTAGAATTACGGGTGCAAGTGAGTAGCTCGATGCTTGACTTGTGAAAATTTCTACTCGAGCTTGATGACTTGGCTTAATTTGATCTTGTTCGAGTAGTAAATTGAACTGATTTTTAGCTTTAAAATGCTATGTTTGCCTGTCTAATCAAGCTTAATCAAATATTATTTATTATTTAATTTTAGTTTTTATTTTCAGTATTATTTAATTTTTTTATTTGTCAGTTTTTATAATTAATTTTGATTCGACTCGATTACATCCCTATGCAAAATGACATATAATGTCACTGTATGCATATATTACAATGTATTATACAGAGTCTTCAATACCAAATTGACAATTTCATACATCTCTAGATGATTTTTTTTTTCAATTTCAGAATATATGATTAAAAAAAAACTTTAGGAGATTGACCTGGACAGCATTATTGCTGTGTGTGAAAAGAAAAAAAACATAATAGCTGTAGCTCAATGTGGATCTTTCACAGTGGTATCTTCAGTGACTATGACATGAATCAAGCAAGTAATATAGTTCAAATACTATACACTAACACATCAGTAGTATAAGCTAAGAAAACGCATAAAAATGTTTATCCAACAATGAAGTTCATATTTCATAAAATAGATGAGATGTGAAACTAGAAAAATACCAAAACACAAATTACAATGATATGGCACTTGAAAAAGACGGAAGGCTGGGAGGAATTGGAATGTCAACAATTCCTTCGAGCATCAGAAGAACTTTCTTCATGGATGGACGAAGTGCCGGCTCTTCTTGGATGCACCAAAGAGCTATCTTGATCATTCTTTCCGGTTCTCTCACGTCATCAACCTCCTGATCGCCAACCAATTTGTATAGCTCTCCAGCCTCAAAACACTGATAAGCCCATTCTTCAAGAATTGCTTCATTCTCAGGACTGGTACATTCTACGCTTTTTCGGCAGCATATGATTTCTAATAGCATAATTCCGAAGCTGTAAACATCTGCTTTAACTGTCACACGCAAGTTCCTGAACCATTCTGGTGCAACATAGCCTCTTGTTCCTCTTACTCCTGTATAAGTTCTGGTTTGATCATGTTTTAATATCTTTGCCAATCCAAAATCAGAAATCTTGGCACACCCATTTTCATTCATGAGTACGTTCTGAGGTTTGATGTCACAATGGATGATTTGTGTCTCACATTCTTCATGTAAGTAAAGAATACCTCTAGCAATGTCACAGGTGATTTTCATTCTTTCGCCCCAACTTGGATGGTTCTCTGGTTTGTGCAGGATTTTTTCCAAAGATCCATTGTGCATGTACTCATAAACTAGAAGCCTCTTAGCTCCATCCAGGCAGTATCCAAGTAGCTGGACGAGATTACGATGATGTGTTTTCCCAATCACTGAGATTTCATTCTGAAACTCCCTTTCCCCTTCTGCTAATACTTTCTCAAGTTTCTTCACAGCCACAATCTTTTTGGAATTTGGCAAAATCCCTTTGTACACAGTCCCAAATGCTCCTTTGCCCAACTCTTCTCTGAATTCATTTGTTGCCTGCTCTAGCTCAGCAAAGGTAAAGGCCCTTGAAGCCACATTCTCAACAAATTTGACATTTCCCTTTCCCAGTATTTGTTTATAGCCCCATGCCCGATTTTTCTGAACATAAAGCCCAGCAAATACAGAGATCAAGATCCCAAAAACAGCAAGTGCAATCCCAATTATCAGGATATAGACACGGACTTCTTCCTTTCTGTGTTTTACAGGATTACTTTGCATTACACCTTCGTTGTTAGCTGCAGGATTGCCTACCTTGACAAGAGCAACATTCAAGTCATCTGCTCTTCTTCCATATGTCAATGGGAGTTTCTGTTTCTTGCATAGTCCATCTTTGAAGAATGCTGCTTCGCAGTTGCAATCTTCAAGACAAGCTTTTGCACAATCATCTTTCGTGCTTGTTTCCATTCTAGAAAATGTGTTAACTTCCCATGCAGTGTGTTCCAAGGACTCAATGGTGTAATTGGCATTTGAATTTGTGAAATTGCAACTATCTGGAACAAAACTACTCTCACAGCCCGACCTCCAATTGCCTTGATTGACAAACTGAAATCCAGGAAGACATTTGCATTCGACCAAGTCATCGATTTTAGTACAGAAGGCATTGATCCCACAAAGGCCTATGGGAGCACAATCATCAGTTGAAGATTCCCATATGATTGACCAATTGCCCCCCTGATCTATCGAATGTGAATACAATCGGAAAATACCATCCACATCAATCTTCATCAAATAGATCATCTTGTTCTTAGGATGTCCTCCACCAGAAAGATTCTTCACTATATTAACACTTGAATTGATCAAGTACAGATGCCCATCATCCTGGAGATTTAGTGTTATATTTGGACCGTCTCCATTAGTTCCAGACGACCAGTAAGAATTTTCCTCTACATCTGTTGTGCCCAAAGAATTTTCCGCTACATCTGTTGTGCCCACAGGGTACTGTACAAGGTGTCCATCCGTTTGCATCTTCAGACGAAAAATCCCCTTCGAATCATCAGTTTCTGAAGCACTGGATATGAGCTCCTGATCAGCTACCAATCGCTGACCAGGCAACAAACTATTGGTTGGATGCTCGAAACTCTGCCAAATGATTCTCTTAACAGAATCGTATAAAACAAAATTTCCAGAATCCAACATAGAAGCTGATGAAATAAGTTCAGAAGGATCAACAACAGTTATGTCTTGGCCTTCTGGCTGTTGCAAAATTAGCCTGCCATCCGTAGACAAAATCAACGAAACATTGCTCGAAAAAATGGGGTTATCCCTGTTGGCAGTCCAAACTGCAGTCTTTTCAGGAATTCCAGCAAGAAAAATGCCCACAGCATAGCCATTGCGTTGCTGATAGAATCCAAAAGCAAATATTCCAGATGGTGACAACCATGATGATGAGTTGCCTGTGGGTGTTAGAGAAGAACCTAAGCTAATGTTAAGAGGGCTTTGTTGAGCTGCTATTCCTGAATAGAATGCTGATGATAGGACGAAGAACAAAAAAGCAGCCATGTATGGAAATTGGAGATGGAATAGAAGAGAAGCCCGTTTTCTCTTGCTTTTCTGTGTATCCTACTTGCTTTCTTAGTATAAATATAAGACTTGCGTCGAGATTTGGCATGGTTGACTTCTCAAGTCTTTGCAACAACTCCGGTCTTCCGAGGAAAAAATTTGTATTGGCAGTTCTACAGCAGCAATAAATGTTTCTGTTGACAATTGACAATTTCAACTACCATTTGTACTGAAATTCTATAGAGAACTTACCATGCAGAGTAAAGACTGGGGGATCTTCCTTCAATAATGTCCACAGAAATCCTAGTTTTGATGGACTAATCGTCTTTCAGATTTTACTGGATCTTACGAAAATTCTTACAAATTGCTCGTCAACGGATCCTAATTCCAGTGCATTATTTTCAGTTTGAACCTTTCACTACCATTCTTTTAACTATACAAAACTGGATTTAATTTTTCCGCATTAAGTATATCATCTGGAAGCCACCCATTTCTGATTTCCAACAACCTTTATGGTCCACAATTAGCATTCTGAAGAATCAGTTCAATCTTACTGAAGCCTTTGAAAACCTTAACCATAACTCAATCTTGTTAACATTTTTTTTTTCTTCCGAAGCCCAAAGGGCCTACGTCAAGTTTTTACAACCCTAAACCCCGAAGGAACCCCAAAAGCCGGTATCTCTTGAGGTCCCACAGGAGACTTATAACTACCAACCCAAACCCTCCCAACCCCGATGTGGGATACATCACAGGGGATGACACCCCAAACCTCCACAACGGGGGAGCCTGCTGCTAAGCCCGCGAGAACCCAACCCCCCCAGAGGCGATGTTTCTTTCTTCCGAAGCCCAAAGGGCCTACGTCAAGTTTTTACAACCCTAAACCCCGACTCCAAAAGCCGGTATCTCTTGAGGTCCCACAGGTTGTTAACATATTAGATGGTATATTTTTTTGGAGAAAAAACCTATAAGGTTACGTGAGAGATATTTTATCAAATATAAAACAAAATAAAGTACAATCCTAGTGAGTGAATTTTTTGAATGATTTATTAGCCCTTTCTCGTTAAAAAAAAAAAAAAGGAATGTAACACAAGGACTTCTGATGCTGTCAACCATCCTAGTACTACCCTTGCCCGCTGTTATTAATACTTCTAAAGCTGTACTACATACGTTAGAGGGGTCAATTCTGAAGAATTAGAAGTCTGTGAGAGGCGTTAGAGAGTCGATTTTGCACCTTGGAATGCTGAACATGATGTTGAAGTTTTAGCCTGAGATTATGAACTGTATATTATTAGATCAAGTGTTCTGCATTTAAATATAATTAGTTTAAGTGTGAAAGAAACAATTGAATGTAAATTAAGGGGTGCTAATCAATGCCAAACTTCATGGATCCAATTGGTGCCACTGACCATAGAAGTCTAGAATAAGGCTTCTTCACTGTCACTCTCAACCAGTAAGCTAAAACATATTTGGCCAAGAAAAAAAATGCTAATTGTTTAATTTTTTTTAACTCCAATGTCATGATTAAAGTTCATAATTAACGGATAAACCATTCTAACAGAGCATTTGAACTTCCATTCCAAACTAATTGGTAGTGATTAAGAGAATCAAGAACTTTATTAATTATTAATCCATGAAGTCTCTTGACCAACTACTGGACTCATTTGGGATCCTCTGGTTTCTCTCCATATAATTATATTTAAATTACTATAAGTACATAAAATTATCTATTATGTTATTCCTTTTATTTTGATGACTGGATCGACATACTAAAAAGCGATATCTATTCGAGAATACTTCATTCAAATTTGCATGAAATATTTATGTAATAAAATTTGCAACAATTAATCAAATGCCAAAACTTAGTCAATGTAATACGGAATTTTGTGGACAACTAATACAAGTGACGAAGTATATTCACATTGATTTTGATGGTGGTGTTTGAGTGGGATCCAGGGAAGTAATTAGGAAATGGTTTTATTTTTTTTTTTTATCAGAAGAATGGAGGTTTTCTGTTAGTATTAACTGCAGAAATTTTTTCATAAATAAAAAATGAGGGATAGTTTGCGCAACGGATCTTCTGTCCCACACCCCGTGCCACTCTCTGTGTCACTTTTTATTTTATTGCTATTTTTCCTACATAAACATCATATTTTAGTTCTTTTTTGTTTTCTTCAGATCCAATAAATATTAATTGAGTAATACACATAATTTAACGAATTCAAAAAATCAAAATGCATAAAAAATGAGATTTTTTATGAATTTTCTGCTATATTTTTTAATTTTCTATTATACATTGCTTTTTTTTAAACTGTTGTATTTATGTTTTACTCAATTAATAGTTATTGAATTTCAAGGAAACAAAAAAGAACTAAAACATGATATTTATGTAGGAGAAATAGCAATATAATAAAAAGTGGGACAGAGAGTGGCACAGGGTGTGGGACAGAAGATCCATTGCGGATAGTTTGGGACAGGGATAGTGTCGTAAGCACCTTTTTGGGGGTACAGGGAAGTTTGATATTTTTTTTTTTATGAGGATAGAGGGAAGTTTTATTTTTTTTCCCTTTTTTTTCTGAGGGAAGTCTGATTTTAGATGTAATTTTCTCTAAAATGTTAGTTCTATTTGTTGCTTTTGTGTAATGGAATATGGTTCTTCTTGATTTTATTTCATTCCTTTTTTTAAACTAGCACTTTATCAGCATTTTTTTTCCATTGTAAGAAATTTGGTATTAAAAAAAAAGACAGAGAAACTTTATTCTACTATAATATATAAGAGCTTTTTTTTTTTTTTTTTTTGTCGACACAGGGGTGTGATCAATCCTTACGGGGCCCGACTAATCCCCTGCGGCCCGGGGATTATAATATATAAGAGCTTGCTTCTAAAACTTTCTCGTTTTATCCGAGATGTATAACTCAGCTATTAGTCAATCTTAATTATGTCCAATAATTATATACATTAAGAGAGTTGCAGCTCCAACCAGTCCCCAAAGTAAAACACAATCTGGTACAACTATTTCTCAAATTCCAATAGAATAAAATGTAATTAACAGTAATTAACTGTTAAATGGTTAATCTCAAATATCAATCCAATTAGGTTAGGAAAAATAAACACTTAAACAATGACGAAGCAACCACGAAGTAATTGTGACAGGTTGTCGAAGCTTGTGCAATAATAAATACCTGCTCAAACTAAAAGTAATTTCTGTAGATAGTGGTAAGCAGGGTCGAATCCACAGGGACTGGGAGTAATTGTTTCTTTTCAAGATCACAGTAACAAAGGGGGTGTTTTTGTGCAGAAGGTGACAATAAAAGAAGTTCAAATAAAATCTAAGAAACTACTAGAAATTAAATAACGAATTACTAAAATCAAATGAGTGATAATTAAGGATCTAGCCAATGAATAACTTCAGCAATGGTTCACCTAATTGATCATCGATAAGCAAAGGCAATTCCAATTATTTACTAATAAATAGGTTATAACTGCCAAACAAGCGATGACAGTCAACCCCTCCTTACTGTGTCGGTGATCAAGGTACGCCCGTTAATCACTTCTCTAATTGGAAAACAATCCTAGGTACGCCCATAGAATTTAATTCCCCAATTGCCTTACGTATTAGAGGAGCCCTATTCTAACCAAATAACGCACTACCAGGGTTATTTTAGATTAGCCCGCGTATTCCCCTGACACGAACCCAATCATGCCAGTTGTCACTATTTTGAGGCAATTAAACAATTACGGATTTAACGTCCCAATTGACAATAGATTATCAAATTAACTAATTATCCGGATCCAAAACAATCAATTAATTAAACAATCATAAGCACTGCAACCAAGGAATATGCGAATACCAATAAATAAAGGAAAAGATAAAATTAAATCGATCTCACAATTTTTAGACGATCCAAAGCATCCGTTGCTCCTTAACTAGAAAAAGGGATTTAGCTCATTATTGATGAGGAAAACCCATGCAAAATCGATGAACAAAATCCACACAAAAGTGAAGCAAGAATCGCGGCCATTGTCAGGGAGCAATACTACTCAGAGCCACGACGGAAAAGTCAAAGAGCACAAAGCAAAGAAAAAGGAATAGTCCAATAATTTTCTTTTGCTCCTGACATTCACGAAGGAAGAAAACAACTACTAAGAGTCTTTACTACAACCGAAGAAGGAAAGTCAAAAGACTAAAAGCTAACTACTGAAGATTGGTTTTCCCCTCTGCACCATTCGTTCCTATCTAATCATCTCTAAGGCCTTCCTGTGCGGCGGCCCCTTCCTCCGGAGGAAGAAGCAGACTCCTCACTTCAGCCCTTCATTGCTCCTTTTAATGCTTTTGTCTTCGGCAATTACTAAAATGGACATAAGTTTGCCTTTGCCAACAATGCCCCTGGGATAAGTTCTGTGCCTTAGACTCCTTTTCTGTCAAATTAGCACTTGTTATCATATTTTTGTTCTACTCCCTGGAATATATGCCAAACACTATATATTTGTTATGCCAGGGATCATTCAACCAGTATGTGCCCCGAATATCAAGATAATCTGAGTGTCCCACTCAATAATTATGGAGATTTTTCACCCTGGTCTCAAACGGGGTATGACCCTTATTCAAACGGGTATGATCAAGGATGGTGGGATAATTCCAATTTTGATTATGCGACCGGGCCAATGGATTTTCAACAGCAGGAGTCTCAACAACCATCGTCCTTGTCAGGTATGTCTTTTCAGGAATTGGGTGAATTATTTATTAATACATACCGATTCCAACAGGAGACACAAATGAGGAATGAGATGATGAAGGATCCAATGAGTTATCTGGCAGATCAACTATGTCTATTGACATCCAGAATGAATCGATTGGCTTCTCAAATGGAAGAATTGTCCTCGGAAACCATTGTTGATCTAGAAGAAAATGAGGGTGCAATTGGCTTGACTAGTGATGAGGAGATGCAAGAGTGTCAAAATGAGAAATCTACAGATGCAGTTGAAAAAGAAGCTGAAAAGGAAGAAATGGAACCCCAATCGCAACCCGTTCAAGTGAATGAATCCAGTGAACAATCTCCAAATGCGGTGACATCTCCTCCATTCCTTCATCAATATTCTCCTGACTCTTATTTTTCAATTCCTGTTAACGAAATTGACTTTATTATACCAGACAATTTTGAATTTCATGACAGGAATAAATTAAGAGTGGCGATGGCAAGATATCTTGAACCAATAAATGCAAGTGAGGGAGGAGTGAATGGAGAATGCAAATTATCATCGACTCGTTTGGCGCCATTTACTAGTCCATGGAAGCCCGTAACTCGTATGCCCAAAGATTATTCTATCTACGAGGGCTATCAGGACTATGTAGAGGATGAAGCAATGAGACGAGCCACAAGATTTTATCCTCCATGAACAAAACATGATAATGTCTAGCCAAAGACATTAAAGAAAGGCGCTCATTGGGAGGCAACCCAATTGTTTCTTTTAATTGTTTGTTTGATTTCGTGTCTTAGTTTAAATCTATTTTCCTTGAATTTGACTGATTTTGGGTGTTAATTTTCGCTTTTGCTGACTTGTAGGTGACCTTCAGTCATGACGCGCCCGCGTGGTGACGTGCAGGAAGCTCACGATCAGAAACTTCTGGGAGCTCTCTTGCTCTCTTGACGTGCCCGCGTCACGTTCGCGGGAAAGGCCGCCATCTCTCCCATCTCCGCCCGCGAGCTGCCGCCGCTCCACCAGCCACATCGCACGCCAAAGCTCCGACCAGCTCACTTCCTCTTTTCTTTCCTTACGCCTCCACTTGAGACCACCAGCCCTGCCGCCGTCACTTCCTCAACGTAGCCACGCGAAACAGCTGTCCACCGCCGCTGCTGAAGCTCCACCGTCGCATGCCAGCGGCTCTGCCATTAGCTCGCAGACGCCGCGACCTCGCGCGTCTCCGGACCGCACGCCGCCGTCCCGCGCCCTCTACTCTTCCGCGCACACCAACCACCCACAGCCGCTGCCTCCACTCCAGCTTGCCCGCCACCACTACAGCTCCTCTGTCCGCCTACTGCCGAGGTCCTGGCGGAGGTATTTGGACTTTATTCCCCAATTCCTAACATTGATTGGTGATGTTAAGGATTTTCCACAATTGGTATTTGTGGCCGTTGGAGTTTATTTCTTCACTTGTGCGGTATACCTATTGGACGTCATTTCTTGTGGCTACTATAGATTCGTCCTCTCTTATTTGCTGCTTAATTGGGAGATGAAAGCTTGGGCTTGAATTGCTGACTTTTGGAACTATCATTGCGAATTCGGTTCATTGAGTTGTACATTTACTCTTTCATTGCAAAAAAAAGGGGGGGGTTGGTAGGCACTGGTTGGGGTATTTTCACTTGAATTTATTACTTCTTTTGGGTTGGATGCAATTGTGCATTAACTGGCCACCTGGAGCGATTTGTTGCGATTGAGGTTTCATTGATTTTGGCCTACGTTTTTACCCCCAGTGGTACTGGAGGGAATATTTTCCATTGAATTTGTTTACCCCTAGTTGTTTGGCGGAGTTCTTATTGACAACTTTCTGAGCTGTTATCATTGAAATTGCTAATTTTTGGGTGAGCTGAAATACTGTGATTGCTTGTTGAATTGGGGGATTTCTATGACACTTGCTTGGCTTATTCATGTTGAGTGTATTTAATTGAGGTTTCTACTGAGATTTTGGTTAAATTATTTCTAATATTGCCTATTGAATTGGGAGCCTGTGCCGCTTCATTTGCCCTGTTAGGAGCTGGTTTGCTTGTTAGAATTTTCTGTGATGGTTGACTAACGTGTTCATCTTAATGACTTCAACTGTTTCGTCTGGTGGTAGTGAATTCTGTGTGGTGAACCGTTGGGTCGCTGAGATAATCTCACTTGCTTTTGTTTATTCTTTTTGGGTGGATGCCTGATCGCCAGTTGAGGGTATATGTTGAGTTGTTATTGCCGAATTACTGCACTACTGTTGCCTGACTTGTTGACTGCTGGGGGCAATTGTTGAGTTTTTGGGTGGGTTGGAATTTTGCAATTCTTGATAACTGAGAGATATTATTAGCAATTGCTCTGCTCTAATATTGCTCTGTGGTAGCTCTTTCTCTATCTTGTGATTGGGTTAATACTTGGGGCTATTGCTTTCCTACTGCTCTGCCTTGCTATAGCAATTTCATTGATTTTGCATTAAGTTTTGCACCAGTGGTACTGGTTGGGGTATTTTGCCTAGCATTTGTTATTTCTAATTGGTTGGCATCCTGATTGAAAAGGAAAAACTTGCGATTGTGTGGTTATTGTCAAATTTCTAAATTGCTATTGCTAGAATTGTCGATTTTGAGTTGAGATACTCACTTTCCAATTGGAGACTTTGTTGAGATTTTGGGTGGACAGAGTTTTGCATTTGCTGGTTGAATTGAGTTGAGATGTCTCAGCACTTGGGTGCATACTTCCGCCACATCGGTTTTCCTCCACCGTTCCCACCTATCCCTTCGCCACTCGAGAGGGAAGTTTCATTGTTCTCTTCACTTTAATTACTTTATTACCTCCATTGAGTACAATGTAGGATTTAGGTGTGGGGGGGAGCAGTTATGGTGCTAGTGTCTTTCATTCATTTCCTTTTTCTTTTCTTTTTGGTGTCTAGCTCTCGTGTGCATGCCAATGTTTGATGTTGGATTATTGCCTCTATTCCTACTTTTGTCAAGTTTTAATAATAAGAATGTATCAAGTTAATGTGATTGAATTCAAGAACATCTCTTTGGTGAATATCAATAATTGTTTTACTCTTATAATTTTTGGTTAACTTTCCTAGGCATAGGGAATGATTATTGGCATTTTCATGTGAATTGGTCCGGTTGTTAACTTTAGTTCTCCATGTTTGAAAATGAGGCTAGCTGATGCAAGTTTTCTTTTGATTCTTGTGTTATATTAAGTTTTTGTGATTTTTAGCTATGAATAAATTTGACTGTACTCCGCTATTAGTTACTACTGAGTAACCGGGGATCTGCACCTAAAAGTGTTGATTCTCACGTCAAAAGGTAGTAATTCCTATGAGTACGTGGTCACGTGGCGATAGAAGCTGAGTAACCGGGCTCCTTCATCTGGCCAATGTTGGAGTTCGCGTCAAAAGACTCAAATGACTAGCGACTAAGTCTCTTGTTACTATAAAAAAAAAAAGAGAGAAAAGTAGGAAAAAATTGACAAAAAAAAAAGTGAAGGTTGTGTTAGTGTGTAATAAAAGTCAGCTTGCCGAATTATGGACTTAATGTTGAGATTTTGGTTAATAGTTGGACCATTTGCTGATAAATGTTATGCGTTATTCCTTTTTCTTAGATTAGTTAACCTGGAATTAGAAGAGTTTGTGGTTTAGAAGCTAACCGGAGTGATGTTTCTTGGACTTGACCATTGATGCTTGATTATTATTTTTTTCTTGGTATCTTGGCAATTTGTTGGATAGAGCAATAGTCATTGTCAAATATTGGTGTTTGTTTACTGTTCTTATGCTTGAGGACAAGCATGATTTAGGTGTGGGAGGAATTGATAGGTTGCAATTTTATCATTTATTTTATTATTAATTTTCCCTATTACCTGACCTAATGTGGATTAATTGCTAGATTCTACTCACTTTTGATATTTTGCATTTATTTCAGGGAGTAAAACGAAAATATAATAACAGGTGCTAATTTGGCAAGAAAAGAGTTCAAATGATAGAGTTTGTCCTAGGGGCATTTTGGGAACACAAAAAAGACGTGAGCCCTTTGTAATTTGGGCTGAAGTCTTCCTTTCTCCGGTGGGCCGCCGCACATCTGAGGAAGGCAGAGGATAAAAACCAAACAAATAGCAGAGAAAGAGGACGGCTGGCTTCCTTAGCTTTTCGTCCTGTAGTATAGCTTTTCACTTTGACTTTTCCATGGCTGTTTTTGAGTAGTGGCTCCCTGCGGATGGCAGGGACCATTAGAATGAAACAATCACTTTTGTAGTTCAGCTTTTCATTTGATGATTCAAACGAATTGGGTCCACTAAATCGGAGACCATGCCCGCAGCTTTTGCGTCAGTTTTGTATGGGTTTTTCTCATCAACAATGAGCTAAACTCTTTTATCTAGTCAAGGGACAACTCGACGGCGCAGTCCCGAAAATCTGTGAGATCTAATTAGTTTTCACGTGTTCCTTTATCTATTAATATTTGCATGTTGTCTGATTTAACTTTCATGGGATTATTTTATTAATTGGATGTCAAGGGCCCGATGTTCAATTTGATTTATTAATCTCGTGCCAATTTAGTCAATTAAATCCGTAATTGTTTGATTGATTAATATTAGTGGCAACTGGTGTGTTTACACATTAGAGGAATGTGCAATCTAATTTAAATAACCCTCGTAGCGTGTTATTGATTAGGGCTAGATTTTTCTAGTTATTAATGCAATTAGAAAATTAATTCCTACGGTCGTACCTAGGAGTACTTTTCTGGTTAGGGGTGATTAATGGTCGTACCTTGGTCACCTATAAATTAAGGAAAAATTGGTCATTAGAGTCCTCGATGGCTATAACTAGTCTATTAATAAATTAAGTGAACCTCTCTTGCATCAATGATCGGATGAATGGACCGTGCCTGAGTAGTTGTATCCTTGGCTAGAATTTATTTATTCCTGATTAAATTTCTGCTATATTTGCGCTAGTTATTTATTCATTTTTAGTTAAATTGTTTAATTGTTTTTAGTTGCATTCCGGTGAAATTCCCCTTTATCAATTGGACTTTGAAAGAGACAGATATCTCCAGTCCCTGAGGAGACGACCCTACTTGCCACTGTCTACTATTTAGTAATTTTTGTCAATTAATTAATTCTGGTATATCGGATTAAGCAAAATCTTCGGGAACAGGGTGAATCAAGTAACCCATTGCACACCTAGAGTCCCTGCTCCAGTACCTAGGATTAATTATTGACTGCTTTTAGTGGTAGTTAGGTTCTATTTTTATTATTATTATTGCACAGGCTGACGACCTGTCAGCCAACAATGCCCCTGGGATAAGTTCTGTGCCTTAGACTCCTTTTCTGTCAAATTAGCACTTGTTATCATATTTTCGTTCTACTCCCTGGAATATATGCCAAACACTAAAAATGAGTAGAATCCAGCAATTAATCCACATCGGGTCAGGTAATAGGGAAAATTAATAATAAAATAAATGATAAAATTACACCCTATCAATTCCCCCCACACCTAAACCATGCTTGTCCTCAAGCATAATAACAGCAAACAAACACCAATATTGGACAATGGCTATTGCTCCATCTACCATATTGCCAAGATGTCAAAAAATATATATATCAAGCATCAGTGATCGAGACCCAAGAAACATCACTCCGGTTATATTCTAAATCATAAACTCTTCCAATTTCAGGTTAACTAATCTAAGAAAAAGGAATAACGCATAACATTTATCAGCAAATGGTCCAACTATTAACCAAAATCTCAATATTAAATCCATAAATCGGCAAGCTGACTTTTATTACACACTAACACAACCTTCACTTCTTTTTTTCACATTTTTTTTCTACTTTTCTTTATTTTTTTCTTTTTTTTTTTATTCTTTTTTCAATAGTAACAAATGACTTAGTCGCTAGCCATTTGAGCCTTTTGACGCGAACTCCAACATTGGCCAGATGAAGGAGCCCGGTTACTCAGCTTCTATCGCCACGTGACCACGTACTCATAGGAACTACTACTTTTGACGCGAGAATCAACATTTTTAAATGCAGATCCCCGGTTACTCAGTAGTAACTAATAGCGGAGTACAGTCAAGTTTATTCATAGCTAAAAATCACAAAAACTCAATATAACACAAGAACCAAAAGAAAACTTGCATCAGCTAACCTCATTTTCAAACATGGAGAACTAAAGTTAATAACCGGACCAATTCACATGAAAATGCCAATAATCATTCCCTATGCCTAGGAAAGTTAACCAAAAATTATAAGAGTAAAACAATCATTGATATTCACCAAAGAGATGTTTTTGGATTCAACCACATTAACTTGGTACCCTTTTATTCTTAAAACTTGGCAAAAGTAGAAATAGAGGCAATAATCCAACATCAAACCTTGGCATGCACTTACGAGCCAATCACTAAAAAGAAGAAAAAAATGAACGAGAGGTGGACAAATAACAAACTAAAAATAAAGAACTAGTATAGCTGTCCCCCCCACACCTAGATCCTACATTGTTCTCAATGGAGGGATTAAAGCAATTAAAGCGAAGAGGGCAACGAAACTTCCCTCACGAGTGGCGAAAGGGTAGGCGGGAATGGTGCGCGGAAACTGATGTGATAGAAGTACGCGGCCAAGGTCTGAGATATCTCAACTCAATTCAACCAGCAAATGCAAAATTCTGTCACCCAAAATCTCAACAAAGCCTCCAAGTAGATAGTTAATTTCTCAACTCAAAAGCAGAATTCCAGTAATAGCAGTATAGAAATTGGAGAATAACCACACAATCACAATCAGGTAGCCAACCAATTGGAAATATCAAATGCTAATCAAAATACCCCAACCAGTACCACTGGTGCAAAACATAGTCCAAAATCAATGAAATAGATATAACAGAGCAGAGTAAATGCTACCTATGGCCCCCAATGCATCAGCCAACAGTAGAAGCTATACAATGCCACACTCGCAACAGATACTCCAACAAAGGCAGCAAATGAACTCAATTGCAACGACTACGGAAGGCAAGTGAAATCAAGAGGCTAAACACACCCAGTAAACCAAAATTAGTTAAGCAACTTCAAGAAGCGATGCAAGGGTCACAATGCCCTTCCGATTCACAAACAACCCAGAAATTGCCCCACAATACCAGAGCACAGCTCCCAACAATGCACCAAAACAACAAATCGAACACACTAAGAGCGGTGCTAGTGCTAATCAAAATAACAAATTTCAGTAATTGGACACAATTCCACCCACAACCTCAACAACTGTCTCCAATTGGACAGTCAAATACCGAACTCAACCTACCAAAATCAGCAAATGACCATAGAAAAGGGAATTTCCAGCAACAGTAGTTCGGAGACTAACAGGAGCAACACTTTCAGCACAAAAGCCTAACAGTCAATGGTGCATAACAAAAAAATTAAAACAGAGCAAAATTAAAGCAGCCACAAGAACCTCTTACAAATTGCAACCAGTGGTACACAGAAGCGGCACCTAAATGCCCAACCCAAAATCTCAACGAACGCCCCACAGAAGCAGAAAACCCCAAAATCAACTCCCAATAGCTATCAGAAGGTCTAGAAAATATCAATCTCAAGAATTCAGTAAAATAATTTAGCAGGGGCCCGTAAACCAAAATTCAATATAGAACCCAGAGTCTCTGCCCAATTCAATCTAGAAATCTATTTCAGAAATAGTACTTCAAAAATAAGTAATTTACCCGAGAAAGTTAGCCAATAAATTGGGAAAACAAATACCTGCGCCTCATATCAAAGGTACCAAGCAGATGATGGTCGCATGATGGAGGGGCAGTGACCTTGGGTGGCGGAGCTGTGGAGCAGCGGAGCAGCGGCAGCTAGCGTCGGGAGGTGATGGCTAGTGGAGGAGATGGACTGAAGGGCTGGTGGTGGCGCGTGAGCTAATGCAATGGAGCTCAGAGGAGCTGGAGGGAGGCACGGCTGCCTGGCTGTGCGGCGCTGAAGAAGAAGAGGAGAGCCCGCGCAAGCGGGTGGCGCTCATCGCAACAGCAGGTGGAGGCGCGCGGTGTCGGCGTGCGCGTGGACGGCGGCGGGCGCGGGTGGTCTGGTGCGGCGCGAGGGAGATGGGCTGGTCGAGCTGTGCGGAGGAAGGAGGCGGCGTGCTAGGCTGGCGGACCAGCAGGGGAACAGAGTAGAAGAAAGAAAAAAAAGAGAAAGAAAGAAGAAGAAAGAAAGAAAGAGAAGAAAGAAAAAGAAAGGATTTTTTTTTTTTTTTTGTTTTTACGTTGACAAGTCAAGAACTAGCTACGGTTAAGGAGAAAGAAAATTTTTTTCCTTTTGATTCCGTATTACTTCCTCTTTTTTTCTTTTTTCTTTTTTCTTTTTTTTTTTCAAAAATTTTTTTTTTATTCTTTTTTATTTTTATTCTTTTGTAACAAAAAAGAAAGGAGGTAGCTACGGTTAAAAGAAATTATATATATATATATATTTTTTTTGAATCCTTACCTTTCCCGCGAACGCGACGCGGGCACGTCAAGAGGGCAAGAGAGCTCCCAGAAGTTTCAGAAGTTTCTGATCGTGAGCGTCCTGCACATCACCACGCGGGCACGTCATGAGGGCAAGAGAGCTCCCAGAAGTTTCAGAAGTTTCTGATCGTGAGCGTCCTGCACATCACCACGCGGGCACGTCATGAGGGCAAGAGAGCTCCCAGAAGTTTCAGAAGTTTCTGATCGTGAGCGTCCTGCACATCACCACGCGGGCGCGTCATGACTGAAGGTCACCTACAAATCAGCAAAAACGAAAATTAACACCCAAAATCAGTCATATTCAAGGAAGACAGATTTAAACTAACAAATAAAATCAAACAAATAACTAAAAGAAATTGGGTTGCCTCCCAATGAGCTCCTTTTTTTAATGTCTTTGGCTAGACATTATCATGTTTTGTTCATGGAGGATAAAATCGTGTGGCTCGTTTTAATACTTCATCCTCTATATAGTCCTGATAACCCTCGTAAATAGAGTAATCCTTGAGCTCACGAGCTACGTGCTTCCATGGACTAGTGAATGGCGCCAAACGAGTCGATGATAATTTGCATTCTCCATTCACTCCTCCCTCACTTGCATTTATTGGTTCAAGATATCTCGCCATCGCCACTCTTAATTTATTCCTGTCATGAAATTCAAAATTGTCTGGTATAATAAAGTCAATTTCATTAACAGGAATTGAAGAGTAAGAGTCAGGAGAATAGTGATAAAGGAGTGGAGGGGATGTCACCGCATTTGGAGATTGTTCACTGGATTCATTCACTTGAATGAGTTGATCCTGGAGTCTCATTTTTTGCACTTCAACTTCCTTTTCAACTGCATCTTTAAATCCATTTCCTTGAAACTCTTGCAATTCCATGTCACTTCGCCAGATAATTGCACTCTCATCTCCTTCAAGATTGATATTGATTTGTGAGGGCAATTCTTCAATGTGAGAAGTTAATCGCTCTATCCTGGATGTCAATTGACGCATTTGATCCGCCAGGTCGCGAAGGCTCGCTTGTGTCTTCTGATGAAATCGATTTAGGCTCGCTTGTGTCTCCTGATGAAATCGATTTGAATTAGCAATTAGTAAACCTATCATTTCTTCAAGAGACATACCTGACACGAAGGATGATTGCTGAGACTCTTCCTGTTGAAAATCCATTGGCCCGGTTGCATAATCAAAATTGGAATTATCCCACCATTCTTGATCATACCCGTTTGAATAAGGGTCATACTGCGTTTGATATTGGGGTGAAAAATCTCCAAAAGTATCAATTGGAGCACTTAGATTATCTTGAAATGCGGGGCATGTGTCAGTTGAATAATTTGAGTCAAAATAAGTTCCACAATTTGCAACAGCCCATTGATCATTAGGAGAAACATGAGTCTCATAACCCCATTCAGGAACAAAGTCCAGTCTATCATCAAAATATGGAATGTTAGCAGCCATAAAAAAATAAAAAATAAATAAGAGAAAAATAAATTAGAAATGAAAACAAAGTGAACTCAAAAATAAACAAATTAATCTGACACCAGCCCCCAGCAACGGCGCCAAAAATTGACAGGTTGTCGAAGCGTGTGCAATAATAAATACCTGCTCAAACTAAAAGTAATTTCTGTAGATAGTGGTAAGCAGGGTCGAATCCACAGGAACTGGGAGTAATTGTTTCTTTTCAAGTTCACAGTAACAAAGGGGGTGTTTTTGTGCAGAAGGTGACAATAAAAGAAGTTCAAATAAAATCTAAGAAACTACTAGAAATTAAATAACGAATTACTAAAATCAAATGAGTGATAATTAAGGATCTAGCCAAGGAATAACTTCAGCAATGGTTCACCTAATTGATCATCGATAAGCAAAGGCAATTCCAATTATTTACTAATAAATAGGTTATAACTGCCAAACAAGCGATGACAGTCAACCCCTCCTTATTGTGTCGGTGATCAAGGTACGCCCGTTAATCACTTCTCTAATTGGAAAATAATTCTAGGTACGCCCATAGAATTTAATTCCCCAATTGCCTTATGTATTAGAGGAGCCCTATTCTAACCAAATAACGCACTACCAGGGTTATTTTAGATTAGCCCGCGTATTCCCCTGACACGAACCCAATCATGCCAGTTGTCACTATTTTGAGGCAATTAAACAATTACGGATTTAACGTCTCAATTGACAATAGATTATCAAATTAACTAATTATCCGGATCCAAAACAATCAATTAATTAAACAATCATAAGCACTGCAACCAAGGAATATGCGAATACCAATAAATAAAGGAAAAGATAAAATTAAATCGATCTCACAATTTTTAGACGATCCAAAGCATCCGTTGCTCCTTAACTAGAAAAAGGGATTTAGCTCATTATTGATGAGGAAAACCCATGCAAAATCGATGAACAAAATCCACACAAAAGTGAAGCAAGAATCGCGGCCATTGTCAGGGAGCAATACTACTCAGAGCCACGACGGAAAGTCAAAGAGCACAAAGCAAAGAAAAAGGAATAGTCCAATACTTTTCTTTTGCTCCTGACATTCACGAAGGAAGAAAACAACTACTAAGAGTCTTTACTACAACCGAAGAAGAAATGTCAAAAGACTAAAAGCTAACTACTGAAGATTGGTTTTCCCCTCTGCACCATTCGTTCCTATCTAATCATCTCTAAGGCCTTCCTGTGCGGCGGCCCCTTCCTCCGGAGGAAGAAGCAGACTCCTCACTTCAGCCCTTCATTGCTCCTTTTAATGCTTTTGTCTTCGGCAATTACTAAAATGGACATAAGTTTGCCTTTGCCAACAATGCCCCTGGGATAAGCTCTGTGCCTTAGACTCCTTTTCTGTCAAATTAGCACTTGTTATCATATTTTCGTTCTACTCCCTGGAATATATGCCAAACACTAAAAATGAGTAGAATCCAACAATTAATCCACATCGGGTCAGGTAATAGGGAAAATTAATAATAAAATAAATGATAAAATTACACCCTATCAAATTGACTGAATGTAAAGAGACGGTGTGATCCAAAAACACCAAATACAAACTAGAATTATGTGGCACTTAAAAAAATTGTAGGACTGGGAGGATCTGGAATATCAACAGTTCCTTCAAGCATCATCAGAACTTTCTTCATGGATGGACGAAGTGCTGGCTCATCCTGGATGCACCAGAGAGATATCTTTATCAGTCTTTCCAATTTTCTCATATCAACAATCTCATGATTACCAACCGATATGTGCAGCTTTCCAGCATCAAAACAATGATAAGCTCATTCTTTAAGAACAGCTTCACTCCCTGAATAGCTCTCGTCTGGTCCTTTTTGGCAGCGTATCATCTCCAACAGCACAACTCCAAAGCTGTAAACATCTGCTTTAATCGTCACAGGCAAGTTCCGATACCATTCTGGAGTAACGAAGCCTTTTGTTCCTCCAAAGGCTGTGTAAGTTCTGGTTTGATCATGCTTGAATAGCTTTGCTAGCCCAAAATCAGCAATCTTGGCACATATGTTTTCATCCATGAGTATATGCGCAGGTTTGATGTCACAATGGATCATCTGTGTCTCACATTCTTCATGTAAGTAAAGAATACCTCTTGATGATTCGGCTTGATTTCGTCTAGCTCAAGTGGCAAATCGAGTCAAGCTCTAACTTTAAAAAGCTATACTCAAGATTTTTGTTTTGTCAACCCCAATCATGTTTATTTATTAGTTAATTTTAGTATTTAGTATTTAGTTTTAGTTTTATTTAATTTTTTAAATTTTTTAGTTTTTTTATTTAATTTTGAACCTCTAATTTTTTTAGTCGAGTTAATTTCAGCTCGATTCAATTACATTCCTATGCAAAATTATATGTAATGTTATTGTAAAGATGTATTATAGTGTATTGCATAGTTTCTTCAATACCAAATTGACAATTTTGATATATCTTTGGATGATATTTTAAAATTTCTGATAGGATGTAATTCGTTATTAAATTTATGGTTAATTTTCCCTTTATGCTTGCCAAATATTGTTTTAATTGTAGGATTCTACTTATATTTAGTATTTTGACCTAATTATAGGAGGTGGAGCAGAAAAATGCTAAAAATGGCGATTTTCTTGAAGTCATGGGATTTTCTTGAAGGCAATATCGGTGGTTGCCTTATTTTTTCTTATTTTTTTATTCGGTTAGGAAACTGGCTAGTATATAGACTTGTCACATAGGTTTTCATTAGGCAGGCTGGTTGGCCACAAGGCAGAAGCAAGTCATCTTCTTCATCCTTTACTTTTTCATTCTAACAAATATCATATCGTTTCAGGGAAAAGATTGATGTCAATGAATTCAACTTATTCCTGTAGAAATTTTTCTATGAGACATGGCTAAATTTCTAATCTAGTCAAAGATCTATTCAATGGCACAGTCCTGAACAACTGTGAGATCGAACTAATCTCAACTTGTTCCTTCAATTTATTGATATTTGTGCATTCTCTATTTCAATTTCTCGAGATTATTTTGTTAACTGAATATCAAGGGCCCGATATTCAAAGTGATCTAATAATCTATTACCAAATTAATCAACTAAATTCGTAATTGTTTACTCGATTAATATTAGTGGTAACTAGCATTTACACACGTTAAAGGAACGTGCAATCTAATTTAAATAACCCTCTTAGTGTGTTATTGATTCAGGTTAGGCTTTTCTAAATTCTTAATACAATTGAGAAATTAAATCCTACGATCGTACCTAAGGTTATTTCATGATTAGGGGTGATCAATGGTCGTACATTGATTACCAATAAACTAAGGAAAAATTGGTCTTCAGAGCTTATTGACGACTATAACTAACCTGTTAATTAATTAAGCAAACCATCTTTGCATCAATGATCGGATGAATGGACTATGTCTAAGAGGTTGTATCTTTGGCTAGAGTTTGTCTACCATCGATTTAATTCCTAATTACTTTCGTGAATTGTTTTATTAACTGGTTATGTATTTATTTTTGTTTGAGTTATTTAATTATCCCCAATTTTATAAAAATCCCCCTTACTCTGCACTCTAAAAGAAATAAATTATCTCCAATCCCTGTGGATTCGACCATACTCACTGTATATACAAAATTTATATTTTTATTAAGTAGGTATTTATTATTATACAAGGTCGACACCTGTCAATTTCAGAATATATGATTTAAGAAAAGAAGAAGTTAGAAGATTAACCTGGACAATGCAAAATTTTAGACAGTTTCCGAATATTTTGCCTTTCTGATATCCAGAAATTAAACCCCCGCCAGGTTCAGTGGGCCGAATCAATTTGGGCTTCATGGACTTAGTTGTCTATAACATAACATTGCTCTGGATCTTTCACAGTGGTATCCACTTGAATCCTCAGTGATTAATTCAGAAAGTTTTTGACAGAATAGCTTGTAATCAACTGTAAAATGATAGCAAAAGCAAAACAAATTTCAACCGACCATGACAAGAACCAGGCTGGTAATAAGCACCATCCACTTCTAATGACATCAATAATCTCAACCACCGGTAGTGAAAGCTAAAGAAACACATAAAAATGATAATCCAACAACGAAGTTTATTTTCCACAAAATACATGACAGAAATAGATCGGATGTGAAACTAGAAAAAGCCAAATACAAACTACAATTATATGGCAATTAAAAAAGATGTAAGGCTGGGAGGATCTGGAATATCAACAGTTCCTTCGAGCATCAGAAGAACTTTCTTCATGGATGGACGAAGAGCTGGCTCATCCTGGACGCACCAGAGAGCTATCTTGACCATTCTTTCCAGTTCTCTCACGTCATCAACCTCCTGATCACCAACCAATTTATATAGCTCTCCAGCCTCAAAACACTGATAAGCCCATTCTTCAAGAATTGCTACACTCTCGGGACTGGTACAGTCTACGCTTTTTCGGCAGCATATGATTTCTAACAGCACAATTCCGAAGCTGTAAACATCTGCTTTAACTGTCACACGCAAGTTCCTGAACCATTCTGGTGCAACATAGCCTCTTGTTCCTCGTACTCCTGTATAAGTTCTGGTTTGATCATTTTTCAACAGCTTTGCCAATCCAAAATCAGAAATCTTGGCACATCTGCTTTCATCCATGAGTATATTCTGAGGTTTGATGTCACAGTGGATGATTTGTGTCTCACATTCTTCATGTAAGTAAAGAATACCTCTAGCAATGTCACAGGCAATTTTCATTCTTTCGTCCCAAGTTGGATGGTTCTCTGGTTTGTGCAGGAATTTTTCCAAAGATCCGTTGCTCATGTACTCATAAACTAGAAGCCTCTTAGCTCCATCCAGGCAGTATCCAAGTAGCTGGACGAGATTACGATGATGTGTTTTCCCAATCACCGAGATTTCATTCTGAAACTCTTTTTCTCCTTCTGTTAATACTTTCTCAAGTTTCTTCACGGCCACAACCTTGTTGGAATTTGGCAAAATCCCTTTGTACACGGTCCCAAATGCTCCTTTGCCCAACTCTTCTCTGAATTCATTTGTTGCCTGCTCTAGCTCAGCAAAGGTGAAGGCCCTTGAAGCCACATTCTCAACAAATTCGACATTTCCCTTTCCCAGTATTTGTTTATAGCCCCATGCCCGATTTCTGTGAACATAGACTCCAGCAACTACAGAGATCAAGACTCCAAAAACAGCAAGTGAAATCCCAATTTTCGCGATATAGACACGGACTTCTTCCTTTCTGTTTTTCTGAGGACTACTTTGAATCACACCTTCATTGTTATTTGCAGGATTGCCTACCTTGACAAGAGCAACATTCAAGTCATCTGCTCTTCTTCCATATGTCAATGGGAGTTTTTGCTTCTTGCAATGTCCATCTTTGAAAAATGCTGCTTCACAGTTGCAATCTTCAAGACAAGCCTTTGCACAATCTTCTCTCGTGCTTGTTTCCAATCTGAAAAAGGTGCTATCGTCCCATGCAGTGTGTTCCAAGGACTCAATGGTGTAATTGACATTTGAATTCGTGGAACTGCAACTATCTGGAACAAAACTACTCTTACAGCCCAAGCTCCAATTGCCTTGATTGACAAACTGAAATCCAGGAAGACATTTGCATTCGACCAAGTCATCGATTTTAGTACAGAAGGCATTGAACCCACAAAGGCCTTTAGGAACACAATTATCAGTTGAAGATTCCCATATGATTGACCAATTGCCCCCCTGATCTATCGAATGAGAATACAATCGGAAAATACCATCCACATCAATCTTCATCAAATAGATCATCTCGTTCTTAGGATGTCCTCCATCAGAAATATTCTTCACTATATTGACACTTGAATTGATCAAGTACAGGTGCGCATCATCCTCGAGATTTAGAGTCATATTTGGCCCGTCTCCATCAGTTGTAGACGTCCAGTAAGAATTTTCCGCAACATCTCCTGTGCCCACAGGGTACTGTACAAGGTTTCCATCTTTCTGCATCTTCAGACGAAAATTCCCCCTTGAATCATCAGTTTCTGAAGCACTGGATATCAGCTCCTGACCAGCAATCAATTGCTGACGAGGCAATAAACTATTAGTCGGATGCTCGAAACTTTGCCATATGATTTCCTTATCAGAATTGTATAACACAAAATTTCCAGATTCCAACATGGAAGCTGAAGAAATAGGTTGAGAAGGATAAACAACGGTTATGTTTTGGCCTTCTGGCTGTTGCAAAATTAGCCTTCCATCTGTAGATAAAATCAGTGAAACGTTGCTCGAAAAGATGGGGCTGTCCCTGTTGGCAGTCCAAACAGCAGTTTTTTGGGGAATTCCAGCAAGAAAAACCCCCACAGCATAGCCATCGCGTTGCTGATAGAATCCACTGGCAAATAGTCCTGATTGCGACAGCCATGATGAAGAGTTGCCAGTGGGTGCTAGAGAAGAACCTAAGGTGATGTTAAGAGGCCTTCGTTGAGATGCTATTCCTGAATAGAATCCTGATAATAGGAGAAAGAGCAGGAAAGCAGCCATGTATGGAAATTGGAAGATGGAAGCAAAGAGAAACTGCTTTTTTCTTGCTTTTCTGTTTATGCTCGGTTTCATTGCACTTGCTTTCTTAATATAAATAAGAGTTGCATAGAGATTTGGCATGATTGACTTCTGAAGTCTTTCTAATGCTCAGGTTTACTGGGGCGGAAAAGGTTGTACCAGCGTTTCTTACTTCTCCTCGTGTAGCTAATATTTCAGTTGACAACTTTTAACTTTCATTTGTGGAAAGACTTCGATAGAAAACCTACCACACAAAAAAACTTCTCCTGACTACTAGTAGTATAATGGACTTTGAAGTCATAGTAGTATTAAACCTTAAACATTAACAGATCAATTCCACCGGATATCCAAGATGATTAAGTAAGTAAATGGTACGACGTTGCCTAATCTTTTTCACATGAAACTGCTAATTGTGACTTGTAACCATGGTTCAAAGTCGCGGTTGCTGTTGCGGTAGCGGCCGGGACTGTTCCACGTCGATTTCGGCATATCGGTCTCAATCTCGGAGACACACAAATTTTTGAAATATTTAATATTCTAAAAATTATAAAAAATATGATAATTAAAAATAATTAAAAAATTAGTAAAAATAATAAAAATTCGAGTTGACTCGAGATGATTTGAAGTGATTCGATGTGATTCAACTGTTTCAATTATTCATGGTAATGTTTCGACGAGTCAAATATTTCAGAATCATATCGTCTCGATATCGTATCGAGAAAGTCCGACACGGTGATGGCTCGGTCCAGGCGACTTGACCGAGTCTTTGAACCATGTAACTAGCGCCTCACCCCCTTTCTTTTCAACTTAGTGGCTTCTTGTCAACTAGTAATTTCGTTTGTTTACGCCATCAACAGAAATATGCCTTTCCTCCTCTGTTGTCATGATTCTATTTCCAACCATTTGCCATTTTTCCTTTTATTTCTATTTGTTGTCGGCGTACTATTAATGCCATGAATTTGAAGCTCGTCTGAAAGTCGTACGTATGTACTGTGGGAGTGGGAATCTGTCAAAAAGACCATCTACCTCTCTCACACTCACGGCAGTGGTAGTCTTGAATCTTGATAGAACTGAGGAACGTCATAATTGATATTTCTTACACTTGTCCGCTTCTGATAGATGAGTAACATCTATGATGAAAAGAAAGGTTTCATCAATTGAATGTTAGCGGTTTTAAACAGGTACTAGCGTGAAATATCGTGCACTTCACCCTCACGTCTCGTTTCCAGTAAAAACTGTTAAATTGATGAATGAATGAGAAAAAAAAGTCCAAGTCTTTCATATATTTCTTTGACTTTTTTTTTGGACTTTCTTCCAATATTTTGGAGATTGGAATGGGTTCAATGGATTTAGATAGAAACTTGGTTAATGAGAGGGAGGAAGAAGAAAATGAGATACTCATTGTCATTTTTGGACGCAATATTTTGGAAGAAAATGAAGAAGAAAGAAAAAGAAAAAAATCTAGTTTTTTTTTTCTTTTTTTTGGGCATTTTTGAAATTTCAGTGAATGCTTTTTGTGACCCGACAAAAATTAAGTGGTCAAACGTTTATTGACCAACATGATGGGTATCTTTGTTATGGGCTTGTATATTTGAGGGACAATTTTGTTAGTTAGCCAAACTTCGGGGTTGATTGGTAGTTTGGTCGAACGTAAAACAATCCCCAATTCGATTGTCCTCAAATTTGGGTTTAAAAATAAATAAATGTCAATTGGAACTATAGAATAGTTGTTTGTGTTGAATTTTTTCCCCAAATCTTTCGTCTCCTTATTTTGAGAATCATTTGGGTATGGATTGTATAATTTTAGGTAGCCATTTGAGTGAGATGAAGAGGAGCAGCCAAAGTTCTTATTCTGTAAGGCTACTTTCAGTTCATTTTTTTGGTCGATTTTGAGGACAAATTTGCATCCTGCGCCGCTTGGAGGGTGTAGTTTCATCAATTTTTGGCACTGGTTGGCGACGGTACTGCGGGTCGCACAATACACCATCATCACCCTTGGTCTTTTCTGCCATGGTTGAAAATTATTTTCTTCATTAGAAAAAAAAAAAAAAGCAAAGCAAGAAAAAATATAAGGTCCAAAAAAAAAAAGACTCTGGGGCATTACATACTTTTCTTCTGAGATCACCAAAATAAACATTCAAACGCTAGTTGACTACATATGGACTAAATGAGTCTTTTGGATATTTATTTAAAATTTTATTGTAATTTATTGTAAATGAATCTTTTGGATATTTGACAAATGAGTTTTTTAGATGTTTGTTTAAAATTTTACTGTAAAAGTTGTAAAAAAAAATTAAGATGTTGTTATGAAATAACTAAATGAGATGGATGTCCATTTGTATTCCCAAGAATATTAATTCATTATTCATTACTACATTATGTAAAGAAGTTACATGGGATGAATCGTTTCAATTCATAGATCTATTCATGTATTAGATGAACCGTTTTATAGGACTATTCATATTCTTGTAGTAATAAATGTTTAATAGGATTGATGTACCTTTAATTTTGTAGTACATATATACAAAAGTATCTTGACACCTCTTTCTGTGACATTTGGATTAGTTGGAAAAATAAGAAAATCATTATCTATTTATCTACTTCTTTCTCTAATATTTCAATTTCTATTGTAATATTTATTTTATTAATTTTACAACAGATGTAAACTTTTTTCTTTTTCTTTTTTTTTTTTTCTTTCTTTTTCCTTTTCTTTCCTCTCCTCCTCTTCTCCCTCACCTCACCATTGTCGGCCGCCCGCACCAAAACCTCCACCAATGACCGCTACCAGTAGCGACAACAATTTTTTTTTGGTTTTTTCTTCTCTTTTTCTTTCTCTTCTCTCTCTCCCTCTCCCTCTCCTCCTTTCCCCTTCCCTCCCCTCTCCCCCACTACCTCTGTTCCCCCTCCTTCCCCCTCCCTTGGTCGCACAATTGAGGGAAGGGAAAGGGTGGTAGGGGAAGGACAGGGGAACAAAGGCAGCGGGAGAGAGTTGAGGGAAGTGGAAAGGAGGAGAGGGAGAAGAGAAGAATATATTTTAAAAAAAACAACAACTCTACTGCTGGAAGAGGTGGGGGCTGATGGTGGCCGACGGCGAAAGTGGTAATGTGTTGAGATAGGGGAGGAAGAAGAAAGGAAGAAGGAAAATTTTTTTGTGTATTTTGGGTATTTTGAAATATATATTTTGAAAATTTTGTGGAGTTTTTTGAAATTACTGTAGATAAAGTTGTTAAAAAACTTATAGGAGAAAAATTAGGCAAAAAAACTCACCTCTAAATTTGTTTGAACACTTGGTTCGATTTTAGGTGGTTTATTTGCCTATAATTAGGGACTAGAGGTGTGTCAATCCGAAATTTTTCAATTTATCGATCAAATTCTAATTGAATTCAGAAGTGTGAAATCAAAAAAAAATGAAAAGGAAATTGCAATTTTCGTCTTCAAAATTGTCAAATTTGATGCGAATTCACAATTCAAAATTGATTTTCAGATACTAATTCGATTTCAATTCCATATATATAATATATTGTCAATTATATTATATATAATAATACTTCTTAATAACTATATTGTATATATATGTAATATCCATTTATAATAATTAATAATATTTAATCCATTACGTTTCCATTTATTTTATTTAAACTTATAGTTACATATATAATTCACAAAATTAGAATTAGAAAATACAATTGCAAAGTGAATTCGGTAAACTACTGAATTCCAAAATTAATCTAAATCGAATTTGAAATCAGAATTAGTGAATCTGAAAGTCAAATAAGTTGAATTTTCAATGTCCAATTTATCAAAAATGTCGAATTATCGCTTTTGAATTCGATGCAAACTCCTGTTAGAGTCTTAGAGACCGAAACAAGATAGGTTTGAACCGTATCCACAAGTTCCACTACTCCTTCTCCCGCTATCCACACCCCTCGTCCTGCCCCTATCTTGCCTTGCTTGCTATCCCTATGAGTGCCTCCACCTCGCCTCGCTATTATTTTTATTCTTTTATTTAAATTTATTTTTATATATGTGTAACTTCATTTCATATTACATATATATATATTATTATATTCTATTATATATTTAATATTACATATATAATATTAAATTAAAGACGAGGGACAAGGCGAAGGGAGAAAAATTCCCCTACCCCGTTGAATCCCCGCCGATTGCCATTTGAACCTGAAATGAGTGGATAAGAAATTTTATTACCCACCAGTCAAAATTCTTATAATTTCTAAACTTATTCATGGACTGCCAAAAAATTCAGCAAGATTCATGTATGTTAACATATATTCCTTTCTGTCCAAAAATAAATAAATTTGTTAGGTAACAATCTAAATATTTAACTTATCTCTAAAATTGAGAATTACAATATAGGAATTTAAGCAAGGGAACATGGCATGGCCATTAAAATTTGTCACCATAGGTATTATAGGAAAGGGAATTCACGTTCGCACTTTTAATATAATACATGGATATAGATGTAAATTAACTTCCAAACCCATTTACTTCTACCTGAAAATATTCCATGTGTACTATTTATAGTGCATTGAAATTTCAAGACAAGTTAAGCTACATCAAATTACCCGACCGAAGAGTTTAATTACACTAACAAATCAAGGAAAAATATAAAGAGTTTTTTGCAGAGTAAGAATTAATTGCAACAATTCCCACCAGCATGGGTTTTTCCTCGTGCGAAAGAAAGAAAGAAACCAAAATTACACAACTTATATTACGACCCAAAATTTTCAAAACCTCAATTCGCCCTTAGAATCCATGTTGCCGTCAAGTACAAGTCGGTGGATGAGTCGAATCCCAACACTCTTGATGTCCTATCATGCATGACAAAAGTCTTGCTCCCATGTCATGAAGTAATAGGCTACAAGGAGCAGATCATCAAAACAAGCATCCTTGATGAGATGTACATTCCCTTCAATTTGGACAAGAATTCCAGCAGTCACTCGTATCCTGGATGAAGCAAAAAACCTCTAGTGATCCCTTCTACAACGTTTTGCCTTTCACTTTGGAGGTCACCAAGACAATTGAATTATCAGACATCAGGTTGGAGTTATTCTTGACTTGGTACAGTGTAAAATCAAGGGCAGATGCAAATTTCCTCGGGGACTATAAACGTGCAATTAGCAGGCCGCGGACAATGGAAGAAGAATTGGAAGCAGAACAAGAACGACTTCGAGAAATTCAAGGAACAGAGGTGGCAGACAAGGATCATGCTACTTGTGCTATTTGCCTGGGTACACGATGAAGTTACGTTGTTCTCATACATTCCATCAAGACTGCATCTGGAAGCGGGAGTTTAAGAGTAGAAGGTGCCCTTTGTGTCGGGTCAGCCTGTTAAGAGCTGATCCTATTTAGTGGGATACGGTTCAGAGTTCTGTAGTAGTACCACTTTCACTTTCATTGTTTTGGTTTTGCATTGTCTTGTGAATCTCCTCAATCAGTATCATAAGCTATTATAGTAATTTTGTCAGAAAAAAAAAGAGTAAAGATTCTTTTGCCATATATATTGAGATAAGGAAACTTTGCATTAAGGTTGCTTCTTGTGAGCCAATAAGGTCAAAGAAATTCGGCTAACGACAATTTATAATAGACTTAATCCTGGACTAGTTATTTTATCAGATTATTAATCAAAATTTGGAAAACTAAACTTAGTTAGTACTTTAATCATTTTTCCAAAACAATAGACACGAGTCAAGATTCAAGGATTGATTTTACTTGATCACAAAGTCCTGTGTTTAACCAATATGTCATAGGCAGGACTTTTACCCTGCAAAATTACATCTTATGTTATAATAAACAAAACGCAGGGGTAAAGTCTAATATTTTTTTTTTTTTTTTGGGGGAAGGGGGTATGTCTAATAATTACAAGGATATAAGGCCGGGACATAGACTCTTGCTAAGGCTGCAATTACAGATATCAGAACTGCTAGAACAGTGATAGGTGTTAATTGTTAGTAATTTTATTGTTAATTTCCCCTTTTATTCTTGCCAAATATTGTTTTAATTATTAATATTTACTTATATTTGGTATTGGGGTTTAATTTCAGGAACAAAGTAGAAAATTACCAAAAAGGAGGGACTTTAATGGGAAAATGGAGACTTCTAAGGACCTTGGACTCTTGAATTGGTGGGGACCACAAGCTAGTGCAAGACATTTAGTCATGTGGGCTTTTCAAAGAAAGCTACGTAAGAGACTTGGAGCAAGAAGTACTTTGGAGGTTTTGTCCACATGTGCGGGGACCACGGATAAGAAGCATGAGTCATTTGGACTCTAGGAAAAGAAACGTACAAGACTTTGAATTTGGTGTGGGGACCACTAGAGATAGCATTAGACTTCCTTTTGGCTTTAAAAAGGGAGAAACGTACGAGAGATGGGAAAATAAAAATAGTTCTTAGTTTAGTTTTAGTTTCTTTTCTTTCTTTCCTTAGACTGGCCTCTGACACACGCCAGGTGTTCGACAATATTCCCCAACGGGGAGAGTTTCTCATGAGGCGTGGTTAAGTGTTTCTAGTCAAGGGGACAACTGACGATTTGGTTCGACAATTACTGTGAGATCGAATCTGTTTTAATTATTTTCTTCATTTATTGGTATTTATATGTTCCTTGATTTTAATTGCTATGGCCTTGTGTATGATTGATTAGTGCACAATAATTAATTATTCATATAGGCTATTTTTGCTAAATAGGGGTAATTGAATCCGTAATTGTTCGTTATCTCTACCTCAGTAGCAACTGGCGTAATTGAGTTTATGTCAGGGGAGCATATGATCTAGCTTAAACAAACCCTCGTAGCGTGTTTGTTGGTTAGGATTGGGCCTTTCTAATTATTAATGCAATCTAGAAATTAAATCTTACGGTCGTACCTAGGGTTGTTTTTGGGTTAGAGAAATAGCTAACGGTCGTACCTTAGCTATCGATAAATTAAGGAAGGGTTGGTTGTTAATCGCGTGCATGACAACTATAACCAATCTATTAATAAATGTTGGGATTATTTTTGCATCAATGATCAGTGCATGAACTATTTCTGAAGTATACCCTTGACTAGAGTTTCTCTTAGTTATTTCTTTTAATTAATTATTTTCTGCAGTTAATTTATTTAGTTAGCATTTAATCCAAAACCCCCCATACTTTGGACTCTAAAAGAAACAATTACTCCCAGTCCCTGTGGATTCGACCCTGCTCACCGCTATCTACAGAATTAACTTTAGTTTGAGCAGGTAATTATTATTGCACAGGTTCGGCACCTGTCAAACAGCAAGGGAAATCCCAGTTACCGGGACAATAGGCGCGAACTTCTTCCTTTCTGCATTTTAGAGGATTACTTGACCTTGCCAAGAGCATTATTTGAGTCAATTGCTCCCTAAGGTTCACAGCACATCAGCACTCTATAATTTCTCAGGTCATGATGATTCATCACAAGAAGTTCCTTAAATTTGCAATTATAGAACCTTAAACTCTATTTTAAGATGATACTTAAGAAGCAACTTCATCAGATGACAAATCCAAAAAAAATTCCTTAAAAATTTGCAGTTGCAGAACCTTAAACTCGGTTTTAAAAGTTAAAACGTATCACATAGTAGGGTTAGTTTGCAAATTCAAGAACAAAATTCAAGAATTTCTGTGCAACTCAAATATAGATCAATAACAGTAGTTAAACAAACAATGTTCATAGCTTTCCTAACTTATGTCACAAATCCAAACAAAATAAAGAATAATACAAAAAGAATCCAGAAATCGGAGGAGAGCCTTCCAGATTCAGAGAAACAGAACTGCTCTTAAATTCTCAATTAGCTTTTCTGTTGAATTCCTTCACGTGTGCAAAGAGGACAAACATTCTTCTTCATTAACCACCTTTTGATGCAGTCGGCATGGTACTCATGCCTGCATTCTAGAGTTCCAATTGTCTCTTCATCCTCATACTCGCACTGGCAAACTACACAAATTTCAGGTTCTTGATCAGCAAGTGTTTGATAATTTCTGGTTTTCAAATGCTCTGAGATGGTTGCTTCTGGCAAACCATAGCTTTTACTAATCCTGTCTTCTGGGACCAATTGTTGCAGGAACTCAACAATTGGGTCATCAGCAGGAATAAAAGTCCTGAAGCTGGCAAGATTTCTTTCCTCATTGACAAACTCCATATCCAATGCACGTAGGGGAGTATGATCTTCTAGTGTAAAGGTCGAGCTAAATCGCAAGTGCATTTCGGATTCTTGATTCTGGTTCTCTAGTGGATAGTTCTCCTCTGCATCCAAATCGAGTAGGGCAGTCTCACTGTCTGGTGTAAAGGTCAACCGGGAGAGGATATTTCGTCCCTGATCAAATTCTTGAAGTTGGTTCCCAAGTGGGTAGTTCTCCTCCACATCCAAATCAAGTATGACAGTCTCATCTTCTGGTGCAAAGCTAAAATGGGAGAGGAGGTCTGGTCCCTGATTAGATTCTTGAAGATGGCTCCGGGGCCATTGGAGGTTCTGTGCTTGATTAAGAGAGTAATTGTTATTCTGATTATAGTACATCGCTTCAGCAGGTAACTGTAGTAGTATTGCAAAGGGCTAGGAAGAAAAAAGTTACGAGAATCGTAGCCTGGCTGAATAAATTGAGGATAAACTGGGAAGCCATAAGCTGACGGAACAGGGTAAAAAGGAGTCTGATCAGGAGGGGGAAAGAAAACATAGTGTTCGTCGTAAATTCCCATGTTTTCTTGAATCCTTTGCGGATAAGTTTGGTAGTGATGATAATGCTGATGAAGAGCAGGTGAATAGAACTGCTGTTGCTGCATTTTTCTTGGAGGGGGTTTTTTCAAGAATGATACTCCAGTATGAATAATGTGAAGCTAACGTTATGAACTCTGATTCTTATATAGGAATTGCAGAATCCAGATCTGGTTAGGACATGGATTTGATTTGAATTTTAGCGGAAAAGTAGAAATCAATTCGCTTAGGATTAGGAACACAAGTTTTGGAAACTTTCCTTTTTCTCTCATTGAAGTCAAAGAAGAAAGCGCGCTTATGAATGGCGCTCACAGCCAACGCCTTTAACTCATCCAACAACACAATGTTTAGAAGGCCCATATTAGATTGGGCCTGGGGCTCAGATTATGCACTCAACTCAAAATATTCCAAAGAAAAAGAAATATTTGGCAATTCAGCATATTTGGTTAAGTGAAATTGGCTCTCTCTTTCCTTAATATTTTCCTTTTTCCCTTTTTTTGTATTAATTAACCCGTTAGGTAGACCCTTTTAATAATTAACTCAAGTTTATCGATATCCTACAATAAGGTTTGACTTGGGTGAATAATGTTTCTTGCCCTTTTTTTGTATAATTTTCATTTTGGTTTGAGCAGTAGAATTACGGGTGCAAGTGAGTAGCTCGATGCTTGACTTGTGAAAATTTCGTCTCGAGCTTCATGACTTGGCTTACTTTGATCTTGTTCGAGTATAAATTGAACTGATTTTTAGCTTTAAAATGCTATGTTTGCCTGTCTAATCAAGCTTAATCAAATATTATTTATTATTTAATTTTAGTTTTTATTTTCAGTATTATTTAATTTTTTTATTTGTCAGTTTTTATAATTAATTTTGATTCGACTCGATTACATCCCTATGCAAAATGACATATAATGTCACTGTATGCATATATTACAATGTATTATACAGAGTCTTCAACACCAAATTGACAATTTCATACATCTCTAGATTATTTTTTTTTTTCAATTTCAGAATATATGATTAAAAAAAAACTTTAGGAGATTGACCTGGACAGCATTATTGCTGTGTGTGAAAAGAAAAAAAAAACATAATAGCTGTAGCTCAATGTGGATCTTTCACAGTGGTATCTTCAGTGAATACTTCAGTGACTATGACATGAATCAAGCAAGTAATATAGTTCAAATACTATACAATAACACATCAGTAGTATAAGCTAAGAAAACGCATAAAAATGTTTATCCAACAATGAAGTTCATATTTCATAAAATAGATGAGATGTGAAACTAGAAAAATACCAAAACACAAATTACAATGATATGGCACTTGAAAAAGACGGAAGGCTGGGAGGAATTGGAATGTCAACAATTCCTTCGAGCATCAGAAGAACTTTCTTCATGGATGGACGAAGTGCCGGCTCTTCTTGGATGCACCAAAGAGCTATCTTGATCATTCTTTCCGGTTCTCTCACGTCATCAACCTCCTGATCGCCAACCAATTTGTATAGCTCTCCAGCCTCAAAACACTGATAAGCCCATTCTTCGAGAATTGCTTCATTCTCAGGACTGGTACATTCTACGCTTTTTCGGCAGCATATGATTTCTAATAGCATAATTCCGAAGCTGTAAACATCTGCTTTAACTGTCACAGGCAAGTTCCTGAACCATTCTGGTGCAACATAGCCTCTTGTTCCTCTTACTCCTGTATAAGTTCTGGTTTGATCATGTTTTAATATCTTTGCCAATCCAAAATCAGAAATCTTGGCACACCCATTTTCATTCATGAGTACGTTCTGAGGTTTGATGTCACAATGGATGATTTGTGTCTCACATTCTTCATGTAAGTAAAGAATACCTCTAGCAATGTCACAGGTGATTTTCATTCTTTCGCCCCAACTTGGATGGTTCTCTGGTTTGTGCAGGATTTTTTCCAATGATCCATTGCGCATGTACTCATAAACTAGAAGCCTCTTAGCTCCATCCAGGCAGTATCCAAGTAGCTGGACGAGATTACGATGATGTGTTTTCCCAATCAGTGAGATTTCATTCTGAAACTCCCTTTCCCCTTCTGCTAATACTTTCTCAAGTTTCTTCACGGCCACAATCTTCTTGGAATTTGGCAAAATCCCTTTGTACACAGTCCCAAATGCTCCTTTGCCCAACTCTTCTCTGAATTCATTTGTTGCCTGCTCTAGCTCAGCAAAGGTGAAGGCCCTTGAAGCCACATTCTCAACAAATTCGACATTTCCCTTTCCCAGTATTTGTTTATAGCCCCATGCCCGATTTTTCTGAACATAAAGTCCAGCAAATACAGAGATCAAGATCCCAAAAACAGTAAGTGCAATCCCAATTATCAGGATATAGACACGGACTTCTTCCTTTCTGTGTTTTACAGGATTACTTTGAATTACACCTTCGTTGTTAGCTGCAGGATTGCCGACCTTGACAAGAGCAACATTCGGGTCAATTGCTCTTCTTCCATATGTCAATGGGAGTTTCTGTTTCTTGCATAGTCCATCTTTGAAGAATGCTGCTTCGCAGTTGCAATCTTCAAGACAAGCTTTTGCACAATCATCTTTCGTGCTCGTTTCCATTCTAGAAAATGTGTTAACTTCCCATGCAGTGTGTTCCAAGGACTCAATGGTGTAATTGGCATTTGAATTTGTGAAATTGCAACTATCTGGAACAAAACTACTCTCACAGCCCGAGCTCCAATTGCCCTGATTGACAAACTGAAATCCAGGAAGACATTTGCATTCGACCAAGTCATCGATTTTAGTACAGAAGGCATTGATCCCACAAAGGCCTTTGGGAACACAATCATCAGTTGAAGATTCCCATATGATTGACCAATTGCCCCCCTGATCTATCGAATGTGAATACAATCGGAAAATACCATCCACATCAATCTTCATCAAATAGATCATCTTGTTCTTAGGATGTCCTCCACCAGAAAGATTCTTCACTATATTAACACTTGAATTGATCAAGTACAGATGCCCATCATCCTGGAGATTTAGAGTTATATTTGGACCGTCTCCATTAGTTCCAGATGACCAGTAAGAATTTTCCGCTACATCTGTTGTGCCCACAGGGTACTGTACAAGGTGTCCATCCGTTTGCATCTTCAGACGAAAAATCCCCTTCGAATCATCAGTTTCTGAAGCACTGGATATGAGCTCCTGATCAGCTGCCAATCGCTGACCAGGCAACAAACTATTGGTTGGATGCTCGAAACTCTGCCAAATGATTCTCTTAACAGAATCGTATAAAACAAAATTTCCAGAATCCAACAAAGAAGCTGATGAAATAGGTTCAGAAGGATCAACAACAGTTATGTCTTGGCCTTCTGGCTGTTGCAAAATTAGCCTGCCATCCGTAGATAAAATCAGTGAAACGTTGCTCGAAAAGATGGGGCTGTCCCTGTTGGCAGTCCAAACAGCAGTTTTTTGGGGAATTCCAGCAAGAAAAATCCCAACCGCGTAGCCATTGCGTTGCTGATAGAATCCAAGGGCAAATATCCCAGATGGCGACAACCATGATGATGAGTTGCCTGTGGGGGTTAAAGAAGAACCTAAACTAATGTTAAGAGGCCTTTGTTGAGCTGCTATTCTTGAATGGAATGTTGATAAGAGGAAGAAGAACAAGAAAGCAGCCATGTATGGAAATTGGGTGGTGGAAGAGAAGACAACCAGTTCTTTTTGTTCTTGCTTTTTTTCTTTTTATTATACTGGTTGCATCACACTTGCTTTCTTCATATACGTAAAAGTTACGTAGAAATTTGGCCTTTGCAGCGATTCAGGTCTTCTGAGTAAATTTTGCATGTTTCAGTTCACATTCAGTATATTGTTAGGAAGCTTCCCAATTCTGACATCCACACAACCTCTGTGGTGCAGAAATAACATTTGAAAACTCAATTCCATCTTAATCAAAACTAAGAAAATCTTGGTTGACATGAAAACTCTCACTACAGCTGTTCTGAGAACCCCCGATCTCACGGCAGAAGCAGGAAGCAGGAAATGCATGTGAATGAAATATAAATCCAGACTCATGAGTTACAAAGTAACTTGGATAAAAGTAAATCATTTTAATCCTATAATTTTTGTTCGTTCAAAAGTTATTGGGCCAGACCTTGGATTCGAGGAATTATAACCTTACAATATTCAAGGAGTCCTTCAACTCAAGGCATTACAACTCTACCATGTTAGAGGATTCTTGAAGAATTTTATGCCTGTTTTAGAAGGGTAAGAGGAGTCCTTAGACCTGGGGCATTATGTTAGAGGGGTCAATTCATGAAGAATTTTATGGAGTCTCTGGAAATTTATCAAGTCCGTGTTAGAGGGATCAATTTTCTTATTCCACCAGGACAGTGAAGAAATTTCTATTAACTTCCACCAAGTCTAAAATGATTAAGTTTATACTCGAGATACTGAAATTATAATCTATGCAGTTAGATCAAGAGTTTTGCATTTAAATTAATAATTAGTTTGGGTACGAAATAAAAAATTGAATGTAAATTAAGGGTACTAATCAATGCCAAACTTCAAGGATTCAATTGGTGGCACCAACCATACAAGTCTAGGATTAATGTATTGAGATTTTAGAGGTATTTTTCTTTTCTTTTTTTTCTTGATCATAGAGGAAGGGTGAGATTTACGAAATAGGGAGGGCGAAGAGGGGATTAGAACTCAGGTTTTCAAAATTCTAAATTCTGAAACTTCAACTTTTACCTCTGGATCAAAACATATATAAAACTAAACTATTGATTTTAAATAAAACAATGGTGGGCAACAAAATTTATGAAATCTCTCCCAGAATTTCTTTTTTCCCCCTTTCCAGTGATCCTCGTCCTTGTGGTGCAGCCTGCATCCTTCACTTTTTATAAGAGGACACAAATTGACAAGTGTCGATCCTGTGCAATAATAAATACCTACTCGAGAAAAATGAATTTTCTGTGTATAGTAGTGAGTAGGGTCGAATCCACAGGGACTGGAAAAAAAATTCGATTCTTTTCAAGTTCGGGACACGGGGGATTTTTATCAGATAAAACTAAAAATAAATAATTAAACAATTTAACTAAAAATAATTAAACAATTTAACCAAAGATAAATAATTAATTAATACAATTGTAAATAGCAATTAAATAAATAATAAATAAATTCTAGCCAAGGATACAACTACGCAGACACAGTCCATTCATCCGATCATTGATGCAAAGAAGGTTCACTTAATTTAATTAATAGGCTAGTTATAGTCGCCGATAAGCTCTAACGACCAGCTTTTCCTTAATTTATTGATAACCAAGGTACGACCGTTGATTACCTCTAACTAGGAAATACTCCTAGGTACGACCGTAGGAATTAATTTCCTAATTGCATTAAAAACTAGAAAAGCCTAACCCAAATTAATAACACGCTACGAGGGTTATTTAAATCAGATTGCATGTTCTCCTAGTATGTGAAAATACTAGTTGCCACTAATATTAACCAACTAAACAATTACGGATTTAATTGATTAATTTGACAAGAGATTAAAAAGTCAAATTGCACATCGGGCCCTTGATATCCAATTAACAAAATAATCCCATGGAAATTAAAATAGAAAACATGCAAATATTAACAAATTAAGGAACATGTAAAATTAATTAGATCTCACAGATATTTGGGACTGCGTCTTCGCGTTGATCCTTGACTAGAGGAGAAAATTAGCCACGCCTCATAAGAAAATCTTCACACAATTCAATTGAATTTAAAGTCATCATCTTTCTTCGATAATTGAGAGAGTGAATAACAAAGCTCTCGGAAGAGAATAAGAAAATTGCACACTAGAATTCAACAAACCAAAACAACTCCCTATTCTCTCCTCTGGAACATCCCTCGGAGAGAAAAACTAAAACTCCTCTTCCCAGACGGAAGAGAAGAAGAAAAACTCCCCCTCCAAATGTCTGGCTCTCCCCCGAATAAAAACAAGCCAATTCCAAACTCCACTCCACGCTCACAAAAGAAAACATTCCTTCCCTACCTAATCAACTCCACCGAAAATAAAAGCAAAGCCAACTATGGTTTGTCGGTTTTCTTTGACCAGGTGCACACTTTCACAATTAAGAAAGCAAACCAAAAATGTGTCTTTACCATAGTTATTAAACCCGGCCCGGGGAGGAATCCGGTGAAGGAGGTGGGTCAACGGGTTATTGGTTCATTTCTGCTCCCATTTCTGAAATTATATCCACATACCAAATATAAATATATATTGACAATTAAAGCAATATTTGGCAAGGATAAAGAGGAGAATTAACAATAAAATTACTAACAATTAACATCCTATCAATTCCCCCCACACTTAAATCATGCTTGTCCTCAAGCATGGGAACAACTAAATTCAACAATGGCTAACTCTCATTTCATTTACTGCCAAGCTATGCTTATCCCAAAATCAAGTTTTAGTGGCTAAGTGTCAAGACATATTTCTCCCGATTAGCTTCTGAAATCATAGACTCGTCCAATTCATGGCTAACTCGTCTAAGAAATTAAAATATTAAACTAGCAAAAGTTAGCAATTGGGTCAACTGAAAATCAAAATCTCAACATTGAAGAACAAGGATCGGCAGGCCAATAGGATCTCACATTATTTTTTTAACAATTAAATTTTTTTTTTTTTTTACATAAATGCTCAGTCCCAAGCTATTCAAGTCTTTTGACGTGAACTCTGACATTTTTAGATGAAAGAGCCCAGTTACTCAACTTTTCACAGCTTCAGGACTAACTACTCATAGATATCGCCACTTTTTGACGCGAAAGTCGACACTTGTGGTGAAAACTCCCGGTTACTGGGTGACGGCACTAGCGGAGTAGAGTCATTTATTAATCACAATTAAAGTATCAGAATACCAGATAATTAAAGATCATGGCCCACGTCATCTCCTAATATGGAGAACTAAGATCAACAATTGCCCAATCCACATAACAATTGCTAATAAAATATTTAAATTGCCTAAACAAGTTAACCACAATTTGCACCAAGTCATTAAACTCATGATATTCACCAAGATAACATGCGTTTACTTGCCATCTAAACAAAATTCATAGGATAAATCACAACCAGCAATAAACGAATGAATTGCCATATTTATTCATCAAAACACTAGTAAGAAAAGCAGTAAATTAAAGAAACACCAATCAAAACTAAACCCAAATCCCCCCCCACACTTAAATCACACATTGCCCTCAATGTGATAACGAAACAGTAAAAATAAGAAGAAGGACAACGAAACTCCCCTTAAGCTGGTGCCAGCTATTAGCACCTGTAGTTGGAGGAGGCGGAGCGGAGGTCAAAGGGTCGGGATCGTGGTTTCACCATTCTTTCCAAATTGTACTAAATAAATAAAAATCAAGCAAAGTAAAAAGAAACAAGCAAAGTAACACAGAAGTATCCAACTAAGGATGAATAGAAATGTCAGGTAGTCCAAACACGCAAAACTTTCAGAAATGTACTGTAATAAAAATAATAAAAACATACTGCAATAATAAAATAAGAAAATAAAAAAAATAATAGAAAGAGATTGAGGCAGGCGCGTGCATACGAAGCCAGTGGTGCGATGAAGGTGGTGGCTGTGAGAGAGAAGAGTTTGCGGCAGCTGGATCTGGTGGTGCTCAGCGACTGCGGGTGGTGGGCGACGGGTTGGGGTAGCGCGCGCGAGGGAGCGGCGGGCTCCAGGTGGCGCGCGAGGAGCGGCGATGGCGTCGGTGGAGCAGGAAGAAGGGAGGAGACCTGGGGCGGCGGCGGCTCTGGTTGAAGGAACCAGAGAAAAGGGAAAAACAGGGAAAGAAGAAAGAAAGAAAGAAAGAAAGGAAGAAAGAAGAAAGAAAAAGAAAAGAAGAAAAAGAAGGTTTTTTTTTTTTTTTTTCAAAAACAATGCTTACGTAGATCTGAAATCTATTTTTTTTTTTTTTCAGGTTGTCAAACACCGCGTGGGCACGCCAAGATTACGAAACGTCCCTAACCTCAGGAGATACCAACGCCGCGTGGGCGCGCCAAGATTGGCCTTCGTCCCCTGACCTCAGGAGACACCAACACCGCGGGGGCACGCCAAGATTTCACTTCCTGATTTCAGTAAAGGAAATATGAGTACTGATACTACCCAACGAGTAAATGACCCAATGCAAAAGAACCAACTAGAAAGAACAAAACAACTAGAAATAACAAAACTAATATTTGGGTTGCCTCCCAAACTAGCGCCTTTCTTTAATGTCTTTGGCTAGACATAGCCCATAATTTGCTTAAACCAAGCAAATTGGGTCCTCCAAATGCGTCATCTCTACTCGCTCAACTGGAGCCTCATCATAATAAGGCTTGAGACGATGACCATTCACCACAAATTTCTTCTCCGTCTTCAGACTCTGGATCTCCACTGCACCATAATCAAAGACATTAGTTACAACAAAGGGACCAATCCAACGAGAACGTAATTTACCTGGAAATAGCTTCAATTTGGAGTGGTATAGTAGAACTTTTTGCCCGCAGACGAATGTCTTTCTAGAGATCTGTTGGTCATGAAAGATCCGATTCTTCTCTTTATAGATCACTGCATTCTCGTATGCTTCATTTCGGATTTCTTCCAACTCTTGCAATTGCAACTTTCTTTGAATTCCGCCTTCCTCGATATCCATATTGCATTGCTTGACTGCCCAAAACGCTCTATGCTCAAACTCTACCGGGAGATGACATGGTTTTCCAAATACCAATCGGTAAGGAGACATGCCAATGGGTGTCTTGTATGCCGTCCTATATGCCCATAGTGCATCCTCTAGTCTCACACTCCAATCCTTCCTATCGGGTCGGACCATCTTTTCTAGAATTGATTTGATCTCTCGGTTCGATACTTCCGCCTGACCATTTGTCTGAGGATGGTAGGATGTAGAGACTTTGTGCAAGACACCGTATCTCCTAAACATTGCAGCGATCGTTTTGTTGCAGAAATGAGTACCCCGATCACTTACAATTGCTCGTGGCATCCCAAAGCGGACAAAAATATTAGACTTAACGAATTCTGCAACCACTTTGGAATCATTAGTGCGGGTGGCCTTTGCTTCTACCCACTTCGAAACATAATCTACAGCAAGCAATATATACAAAAAACCAAAGGACGAAGGAAAAGGACCCATAAAATCAATGCCCCAAACGTCAAAAATTTCAACAAAAATCATTGGGGTTTGAGTCATTTGATCCCTACGAGAGATATTACCCACTCTTTGACACTTATCACATGACTTACAAAATGAGTAGGCATCTTTGAATAGAGTTGGCCAATAGAATCCACTCTCTAGCACCTTACGAGCCGTTCTCTTCGGTCCAAAGTGACCTCCACATGCAAAAGAGTGACAATATGCTAGAATAGATTGAAATTCAACTTCACTTACACATCTACGGATGATTTGATCGGCACCCCGCTTCCAGAGGTAAGGATCATCCCAAATGTAGAACTTTGCATCGCTCCTCAACTTGTCTCTCTTTGCCTTAGGCCATCCTGTAGGAAATTTGTCAGTGACTAGAAAATTAACAATATCTGCATACCAAGGCAAGGATGAATTAATAGAAAATAAATGCTCCTCGGGAAATGCTTCTCTCAATGGGAGGTCCTCTTCGACGACTTGTACTCGACTCAAGTGATCTGCTACCAGGTTCTCTGCCCCTTTCTTATCTCGGATCTCCAGGTTGAACTCTTGTAACAACAATATCCACCGTATCAATCGCGGTTTTGCCTCTTTCTTGGTCAATAAATACCGTAAAGCTGCATGATCAGAAAAAATAATAACTTTAGCACCAAGTAAATAAGACCGAAATTTTTCTAAGGCAAAAACAACTGCTAAAAGCTCCTTTTCGGTGGTTGAATAGTTCAATTGAGCTCCGTTCAAGGCTCGAGATGCGTAGTAGATAGCATGAGCTGCCTTTCCTACTCTTTGACCCAATACCGCACCCACTGCATAGTCGCTGGCGTCACACATGATTTCGAATGGGAGGTTCCAGTCAGGGGGTTGGATAATAGGTGAGGTGGTCAATAACTCCTTTAACTTATTGAATGCCCCCTTACATGTTTCATCAAATTCGAAGGATACATCTTTTTGCAAAAGTTGGAACAAGGGTGCTCCAATTTTCGAGAAGTCCTTGATGAACCTTCTATAGAAACCTGCGTGACCCAAGAAAGAACGAACTTCCCGCACACTCGCGGGGTAAGGTAAAGTAGATATAACATCTATTTTTGCCTTATCAACCTCAATACCTGTAGATGATACAACATGACCCAAAACTATCCCGTGTTCAACCATAAAATGACATTTTTCCCAATTAAGCACGAGATTAGTTTCTATACACCTTACTAAGATCAATTTCAGGTTATCTAGACAGTTTTCAAAACTTTCACCATATACACTGAAATCGTCCATGAAAACCTCAATAATCTTCTCAACATATTCTGAAAAGATACTTACCATGCATCTTTGGAAGGTAGCAGGTGCATTACACAATCCAAATGGCATCCTTCGGTATGCAAATGTTCCAAATGGGCAGGTGAAAGTAGTCTTCTCTTGGTCCTCGGGTGCGATGGCAATTTGAAAATAACCTGAAAATCCATCCAAGAAACAATAGTAAGCTCGACATGCTAATCGCTCCACCATTTGGTCAATGAAAGGGAGGGGGAAATGGTCCTTTTTCGTGACGGCATTTAGCTTTCGGTAATCGATACACTGTCGCCATCCGGTGGGCTTTCGAATTGGTACGAGCTCACCCTCTTGGTTTGATTCCACTGTCACCCCTGCCTTTTTCGGGACCACCTGTACTGGACTTACCCATGGGCTGTCTGATATTGCAAATATAATTCCAACGTCCAGCAGTTTTAAAATCTCTTTCTTTACGACCTCCATCATGAGAGGATTTAATCTCCGTTGAGCTTGCCGTACGGGTTTAGAATTCTCCTCGAGTCGAATTCGGTGCATACACACCGCGGGACTAATTCCCTTGATGTCGGCGATGGTCCATCCTATCGCCTGCTTATGTTCCCTAAGAACTCGAAGTAGTTTCTCTTCTTGAACCTTTGATAAACCCGCGGAGATGATCACTGGAAGTGTCTCCCCTTCACCCAAGTATGCATATTTCAGGTGTTTCGGCAGCGGTTTCAGTTCCAAGACAGGTGCCTGCACCACAGATGGAAGTAACCTTTTGTGAGGTTCAGGTATAAAAATGGGTGCGAGGTCATACCTTGTCTTCGTGGTTGGTAACGTTTGCAACGATCCAATCACGCATTTAAGCTCTTCACTCAACTCTACTCCAGAGGTTGTTTCGGACTCGAAGTGCCTGGTCAGAACGACCTCTAACTCATCCCTGCCTTCAATTTCAAAAACCTCCTGTATAGCAGGGTCAATAACATTTACCGAGAAAACAGAGCCAACATTTGAATCGGATGGATATTTCATGGTCTCAAAAATGTTAAAGTGAACAATCTCACCATCAAATTCCATAGACAAAGTACCCTTATTAACATCAATTTTGGTTCGGGCTGTGCTCAAAAAGGGTCTACCTAACAATAGAGGTGACGGATCACGGGAGTGTTCATCCTCCATGTCGAGCACATAAAAATCAGCTGGAAAAACCAATTCATTAATTTTTACCAAAACATCTTCAATCAACCCGTCAGGGTATGCATTGGTCCTGTCAGCTAATTGGATTATTATCCCAGTTTCTTTCAAAGGGCCTAAGTTCAAAGAAGCATAAATAGATTTCGGCATGACATTAATCGATGCTCCTAGATCTAACATGGCCTTTCCAATCAAAATATTACCTATCCTACAAGGAATAGTAAACATACCTGGATCTCCGCATTTCGGTGGAAGCTTTCTTTGTAGAATTGCTGAAACATTCTCCCCAACTATAACTCGTTCATCCCCTTTCAACCGCTTGCGATTGGCACACAGGTCCCTCAAAAATTTTGCGTACCTGGGTACTTGTTTAATCGCATCCAGTAGGGGTATGTTGATCTCCACCTTGCGAAAGATCTCCAGGACCTCTTTTTCCTTGTCTTGCTTCTTTGGTTTCTCTAACCTGCTAGGAAAGGGAGGTGGATTAGTTTTAGTTGTAGGAATTGGGTTCGAGGGTACCTTTGCATTTTTGTTGTCTGTGCCCTCCTCTTCCAATTCTTTTTCAATCCGTTCCTCGTCCTTGTCTTTAGGAATCACCGGTTCGGGTCCTTGAACTTCCTTGCCACTCCTTAAGGTCATTGCGCTTACATTCTTTGGATTTGCCTCAGGTTGAGATGGCAACTTTCCTTGAACTTGGGACTCCAAACGATTGATTGTTATAGCCATTTGATTCATTTGATTTTGCAATGATTGCACCTGTCCCAATTGATTTCTCATGCTTTGCAGGTCTGAATCCGTCTTTTGTTGATTAGCAAGTAATTGCTTCATCATTTCTTCCATGGACGGACTTGAGTTTGAAGGGGGTGGTGGTGGTGGTGGGCGAGGATGATACTGCTGTTGGTGTCCTTGCTGTCTATTTGGCACAAAGTTAGACTGCCTATTTCCTCCATAGCTAAGGTTGGGGTGATCCCTCCAACCAGGATTGTAGGTGTTTGAGTATGGATCATATGGCTTTCTTGGCGCGGGCGCGTGGCCAGCCATGTTCACCTGTTCTGCAGTTTCTTCTTGAACCAGTGGACACATTTCCGTAGGATGACCCACGGCAGTGCACACCCCACACACTTTGGCTTGTGAAGCATTCCCCACAGCTAATTGTCTTACAAAAGATGTTAATTCGGAGATCTGCTGTTGGATAGAGGACGTTTCCACCTCATTCACCCTGCGCGTCGGGATGTCCTCTCTTGAACCAAACTGTTGTGAGTTCTCAGCCATCCCTTCAATCAACTCCCATGCTCCTCGAGGGGTTTTGTTCACCAACGCCCCTCCACTTGCAGCATCGATTATGCTTCTGTCCCTGAAAAGTAATCCCTCATAGAAATATTGGATGAGCAGTTGCTCACTTATCTGATGTTGAGGGCATTTGGTGCACAGTTTCTTAAACCTCTCCCAGTACTCATAGAGTGACTCGCCTGGGTGTTGTTTGATGCCACATATCTCTTTCCTTAGGCTCGCAGCTCGAGACGCCGGAAAGTACTTGTCCAGAAATTTTTTCTTCAATTGATCCCACGTGGTGATACTACCAGGTGGTAGGTAGTAGAGCCAGTCTTTTGCGGAGTCCTTCAAAGAGAAGGGGAAAGCCCTCATCTTTATTTGCTCTTCTGTAATTCCCGGAGGCTTCATACTGTTGCAAACGACGTCGAACTCTTGCAAGTGCTTGTAGGGCTCCTCACCTGGTAGACCATGAAAAGATGGCAAGAGATGAATTAGACCAGATTTTAGTTCAAAGGGAGTGTCATCATTTAAATTTGGAAAAGTAATGCACAAGGGCTGCTGATTTAAATCAGGAGCAGCCAACTCCCTTAATGTTCGTGCATTTGCCATAGTGACTTCCTCTTGGTCTGAATCACTCGAATTGTCACCAGACAAATTTGTCGGCTCAACCTCTGGATCAAGTCCCTGAGGTGCAATACCGTATTGCTCTTCTCTGAGCTGCCTGGTTTCTTTCCTCGTTCTACGCGCGGTCTTCTCTACTTCAGGGTCGAAAACTAATTCGCCTGTACGAGAAGAGCGAGACATAAACTAGAAAAAAAATACCAGAAAATTAGAACAAAAATGAACTTAAAAAGAAACAAATAATTAACGCCAGTCCCCGGCAACGGCGCCAAAAATTGACAGGTGTCGAGCCTGTGCAATAATAAATACCTACTCGAGAAAAATGAATTTTCTGTGTATAGTAGTGAGTAGGGTCGAATCCACAGGGATTGGAAAAAAAATTCGATTCTTTTCAAGTTCGGGACACGGGGGATTTTTATCAGATAAAACTAAAAATAAATAATTAAACAATTTAACTAAAAATAATTAAACAATTTAACCAAAGATAAATAATTAATTAATACAATTGTAAATAGCAATTAAATAAATAATAAATAAATTCTAGCCAAGGATACAACTACGCAGACACAGTCCATTCATCCGATCATTGATGCAAAGAAGGTTCACTTAATTTAATTAATAGGCTAGTTATAGTCGCCGATAAGCTCTAACGACCAGCTTTTTCTTAATTTATTGATAACCAAGGTACGACCGTTGATTACCTCTAACTAGGAAATACTCCTAGGTACGACCGTAGGAATTAATTTCCTAATTGCATTAAAAACTAGAAAAGCCTAACCCAAATTAATAACACGCTACGAGGGTTATTTAAATCAGATTGCATGTTCTCCTAGTATGTGAAAATACTAGTTGCCACTAATATTAACCAACTAAACAATTACGGATTTAATTGATTAATTTGACAAGAGATTAAAAAGTCAAATTGCACATCGGGCCCTTGATATCCAATTAACAAAATAATCCCATGGAAATTAAAATAGAAAACATGCAAATATTAACAAATTAAGGAACATGTAAAATTAATTAGATCTCACAGATATTTGGGACTGCGTTTTCGCGTTGATCCTTGACTAGAGGAGAAAATTAGCCACGCCTCATAAGAAAATCTTCACACAATTCAATTGAATTTAAAGTCATCATCTTTCTTCGATAATTGAGAGAGTGAATAACAAAGCTCTCGGAAGAGAATAAGAAAATTGCACACTAGAATTCAACAAACCAAAACAACTCCCTATTCTCTCCTCTGGAACATCCCTCGGAGAGAAAAACTAAAACTCCTCTTCCCAGACGGAAGAGAAGAAGAAAAACTCCCCCTCCAAATGTCCGGCTCTCCCCCGAATAAAAACAAGCCAATTCCAAACTCCACTCCACGCTCACAAAAGAAAACATTCCTTCCCTACCTAATCAACTCCACCGAAAATAAAAGCAAAGCCAACTATGGTTTGTCGGTTTTCTTTGACCAGGTGCACACTTTCACAATTAAGAAAGCAAACCAAAAATGTGTCTTTACACAATGGTCAAGTCTTCGTGGTCCCCACCAACTTTGACATGTTGTCTAGCCAAATTGAATTCCCAAATGCAATTCCATTCTTCTACGTTGGTTTGCACCAAAATTGTGCAAAGTTCCACAATAATCTTCTCAAGAGGTTTCTGCTCCCATTTCTGAAATTATATCCACATACCAAATATAAATATATATTGACAATTAAAGCAATATTTGGCAAGGATAAAGAGGAGAATTAACAATAAAATTACTAACAATTAACATCCTATCACAAATAACAGATTAACAAAACATGCCTGGGGAGACTTCCACAAGACTTGTGGTGTTTAGACGGTCCTGCCACGGAATACCTTTCGGCTGTGCTGGAAATGTGTTAATGGTTTGACGGAGAGATGAATATGGAAGCTGCAAATCTTGCAATGACTAGGTGTGTGTGCTTTTGCTCCTTACATGTTGCTCTCAATATTATTGGTAGACTATTCCTTTTAAGATTAATAGGGGGGAAAACTATTTTTTAAAATTATTTCCAGCAAAGGAAAGGTAGAATTTAAAAAGTAACGAAGCAGTGACGGACGCAGGATTTTGGTTTGGAGGGAGGGGGGAGGGGAATGATCAAACAACGAGTAACAAAAAATTATCAAAACAAATGATGCACTCTAATCTAAAATTAAAGTCTTAAAACCAAAGTTTAATAGGTGATAACTAAACACTAAATGTTTTTAATAAGAAGAGACAAAATATAAGGCAAAAGATGAAAATTAGGTCATGGACCAAAATCATATAGACATTAACCCTATAAAAATTAACACAAAAATGTTAAGATACAAATTTTAGAATAAGAACAATTGACAGATTAATAATCATAAAAAATAATCTAAATCACAAATTTAAAATAAGTATATGTGTCCAAATAATGAATGATTATGAATCAAATTATAAAGGGATTGTAAAGGAAAAAAATTAAACTCGCATTGAAAAAATGGAGTTTTGGGACGAGTCGATATTTGAAATAAGTTGAACGAATGTGGGAAAAGATGGATGCTTGCTTCTTGGTTTAGGCGTTGGCTTTTGACTAATACATCAAGTCAATTGCATATAACTATAATTCTAAATATAATTAAATTTCTTTTTATTTGTCAATTATTTGTTTCCTTACCTTAAGTAATGTAAGGACATACTAAATAGTAAATACATTAAAGCTATAATAGTGAAATTTAGTATATATATATATATATATGTATGTATGTCTGTGTGTGTGTGTGTCTAATGAAACTAGAATGACATATTATAAAACAAATTTTAAAAATTAAAGGACATAAACATGTTAACTAACCAAAAAAATTGTTGAGGAACAAAATGATAGAGTTCAAATTTAAATATAATATACCATATAGAATTTTTGGAAAATTTTAGGGATAGGGGGGTGGCTGCCCCAACCCGCCCTCCCTATGTCCATCATTGCAGGGAGGGATAGGGAAATTTGAACCCAGGACTTAAGAATTTTTATCCAAAAATAATGTTTAATTATATCTATTGTTTGTGGATCAAACATGAAGCATAAAAAGGGTTGGTTTAGTTGCATACATAGTTTGAAAGAATGTTTCTATGTTGTCTATTATTTAGAGAAAACAAAATTTTCAGTTCTCTCCTTTCATCACTAATTAAATTAAGTGCAAAATCTTTCTAGCTTATGTGCAAGCATGTACTGGACTCAAATGATATTAATATGTACAATTAATTCCATTGTAAGAGTTTTTCATTAATTGATAAGTTTTTTTTTTTTATATATAGGTTAAAAGTTGGATTACAGTTGTAAGATTTTGTGTTTGTACATTCTTCCGAATTTTGCCGATAAGTATCTCTTTCTATATAAGTTGAATCACTAGGTTAATTATCCTGCCAAACAACATTATTATTTTCCAGAGGCTGCATGCACCAAATTAGTTGAGGAGTGAGGACCAAATTTGGACTCTAATACCAATACAGTTAATTGTAGTATATATTTTCTACTACATCTAAGAATTTGCATCTAATTGTTTAGGTACTATAAGTCATCTGCAATTCAACTATTCTTGGTATAGCAAAAATTAACCTTTTTTTTTACATAATACTATGGCAAATAACTTAAGTTTTTACCTAATAACGAGTCTCTGTGGGATTAGTAATAAGAGTCTGCGAATATTTATGGCAACTATTCAAGTACAAAGTAGAAATATAGAAGTGATACGCGTAAAAAACCAGTAAAGGAGAATGTGTATTGTAAAAGTACTATATATATTATGCCCTTTTTGTTCTTATGATTATGCATCGGCAGTTGCATGTAGCACTTTTTATTTCTAGTATAATGTAGTAATATAGAACTGCTTATATAAAAATGCTATTATAGGAGTAACTTTTTTTTTTCGACATAAAACCATGGCACTTAAAGTTTTACTTAACAACAAGTCCAAGTATAAAGTAGAAATATAGAAGTAAATGATTGACAATCCAACCACAATGTAAATGACAGAATTTAAAGTTTTAAAAGAGACAGTGTGTTGCAAAAAAAAAAAAAAAAAAAAAAGACACCACAATTATGTGGAACTTAAAAACGATGTAGGACTGGGAGGATCTGGAATATCAACAGTTCCTTCGAGCATCAGAAGAACTTTCTTCATGGATGGACGAAGTGCTGGCTCATCCTGGATGCACCAGAGAGCTATCTTTGTCATTCTTTCCAGTTTTCTCATGTCAACAACCTCCTGATCACCAACCAATTTATGCAGCTCTCCGGCTTTGAAACACTGGTAAGCCCAATCTTCAAGAACAGCTTGATCCTCAGAAAAGCTCCAGTCTAGACTTTTTCGGCAGCATATGATCTCCAACAGCACAATCCCAAAGCTGTAAACGTCTGCTTTAACTGTCACGGGCATCTTCCTGTACCATTCTGGTGCAACATAGCCTTTTGTTCCTCTAAAAGTTGTGTGAGTTCTTGTTTGATCACGCTTTAATAGCTTTGCAAGCCCAAAATCAGAAATCTTGGGACACCTGTTTTCATCCATGAGTATATTCTGAGGTTTAATGACGCAATGGATGATTTGTGTCTCACATTCTTCATGTAAGTAAAGAATGCCTCCTGCAATGTCGCGGGCAATTTTAGTTCTTTCGTCCCAACTCGGATGGTTCTCTGGTTTGAGAAGGACATCTGCCAATGATCCATTGCTCATATACTCATAAACTAGAAGCCTCTTAGCTCCATCAAGGCAGTAGCCGAGCAGCCGGACGAGATTGCGGTGATGTGTTTTCCCAATCACCTTGATTTCATTCTGAAACTCCTTTTCGCCTTCTGCTAATACTTTCTCAAGCTTCTTCACAGCCACAACCTTCTCAGAATCTGGCAAAATCCCTTTATACACAGCCCCAAATGCTCCTCTACCCAACTCTTCTCTGAATTCATTTGTTGCTTGCTCCAATTCAGCAAAAGTAAAGGCCCTTGGAGCCACATTCTCAACAAATTCAACATTTCTGAATTGTGATACCTGCTTATAAGCCCATACCTGATTTCTACGAACATAAACTCCAGCAATTACAGATATCAGAACTCCAAGAACAACAAGGGAAATCCCAATTCTTAGAACATAGACACGAACTTCTTCCTTTCTGCATTTTAGAGGATTACTTGGAATTACACCTTCATCTATAGTTGCATGTTTGTGGACCTTGACAAGAGCAATATTCGAGTCAGTTTCTCTTTTTCCATATGTCAATGGGAGCCTCTGCTTCTTGCATTGTCCATCTTTGAAGAATGCTGCTTCGCAGTTGCAATCTTCAAGACAAATCTTTGCACAATCTTCTCTCGTGCCTGTGTTCACCATGGAAAAGGTGTTATCTTCCCATACAGTATTTTCCAAGAATTCAATGGTATGGTTGACATTTGAATCCGTGGAATTACAACTATCTGTAACAAAACTCCTCTCACAGCCCAACCTCCAATTTCCTTGATTGACAAACTGAAATCCAGGAAGACATTTGCAATCGACCAAGTTATCAATTTTAGTGCAAAAGCCATTGAACCCACAAAGGCCTTTAGGATCACATCTATCAGTTGAGGATTCCCATATGATCGACCAATTGCGCCCCTGATCTACCGAATATGAATACAGTCGGAAAATACCATCCACATCAATCTTCATCAAATAGATCATCTTGTTCTTAGGATGTCCTCCATCAGAAAGATTCTTCACTAAATTAACACTTGAATTGGTCAAGTACAGATGTCCGTCATCCTCGAGATTTAGAGTTACATTTGGACCGTCTCCAAATGTTCCAGATGCCCAATAGGCAGTTTCCTGTTTGTTTGCTGCTCCCACTGGGTATTGTACAAGGTTTCCATCTGTTTGCATTACCAGACGAAAAATTCCTCTTGAATCATCAGTTTCTGAAGCACTGGATATCAGCTCCTGACCGGCTATCAATTGCTGACGAGGCAATAAACTATTAGTCGGATGCTCGAAACTTTGCCATATGATTCTCTTAACAGAATCGTATAATACAAAATTTCCAGAATCCAACATAGAAGCTGATGAAATAGGTTCAGAAGGATCAACAACTGTTATGTCTTGGCCTTCTGGCAGCTGCAAAATGAGCCTGCCATCTGTAGACAAAATCAGCGAAACATTGCTCGAAAAAATGGGGTTATCCCTGTTGGCAGTCCAAACTGCAGTCTTTTCAGGAATTCCAGCAAGAAAAATCCCCACAGCATGGCCATTGCGTTGCTGATAGAATCCAAAAGCAAATATTCCAGATGGCGACAACCATGATGACGAGTTGCCTGTGGGCGTTAGAGAAGAACCTAAGCTAATGTTAAGAGGGCTTTTTTGAGCTGCTATTCCTGAATAGAATGCTGATGATAGAACGAAGAACAAAAAAGCAGCCATGTATGGAAATTGCGAGATGGAATAGAAGAGAAGCAGCTTTTCTCTTGCTCTTCTGCGGATACACTGGTTGCATCACACTACTTAATATGTGTGTGAACTGATAGAAATTTGTCTGTGCAACGACTCAGATCTTCTGGGGAAAATAGTTGTATTCATGTTTTGAAAGTAGGAAAAATGAATCAGTTGAAACTTTCAACTTCCATTTGTACAGAAACTTCTACGGATAACCTACTAGACAGAGTAAAGACTGGGAGAGATTTTCATCCCGACGTCCCAGAAGTCGCAGAGTCAACAAATTGAAATTTGAATATTCACTTCCACTGTGATCAAACTTATAATTCACACCTGTCTTTTCAAAATTAAGTTGAAAAAGTATTGGTATTCTTGAATGTTGAAAAAATTGAGGAATGTTTTAATCATACGCTTTAAATTGGCACCCAATGACTTGGTCAACTGAACATCTGTAATACTTTATTTCACTCAACAATGAAGCCTCAACTTTCAATTCAAGTTTACAGGAAATTTCTTCTACTAAAAAATAAATTACATATATTCAAATTCAATAGATCGTTGACAGGTGCCGAACCTGTGCAATAATAAATACCTACTCGAGAAAAATACAGATTTTGTATATAGCGGTGAGTAGGGTCGAATCCACAGGGACTGGGGATAATTCGTTTCTTCTAGAGTCCAAAGTATGGGGGGTTTTGGATTAAATGCTAACTAAATAAATTAACTGCAGAGAATAATTAATTTAAAAAAAAATGATTGGGGAAACTCTAGCCAAGGGTACACATCAGAAATGGTTCATGCACTGATCATTGATGCAGAAATAATTCCAAAACTTAGCAATAGATTAGTTATAGTTGTCATGCACGCGATAGACAACCAACCCTTCCTTAATTTTTCGATAGCTAAGGTACGACCGTTAGCTATTTCTCTAACCCAAAAATAACCCTAGGTACGACCGTAGGATTTAATTTCTAGATTGCATTAATAATTAGAAAGGCCCAATCCTAACCAACAAACACGCTACGAGGGTTTGTTTAAATTAGATCATATGCTCCCCTGACATAAACCCAATTACGCCAGTTGCTACTGAGGTAGAGATAACGAACAATTACGGATTCAATTACCCCTATTTAGCAAAAATAGCCTATATGAATAATTAATTATTGCGCACTAATCAATCATACACAATGCCATAGCAATTAAAATCAAGGAACATATAAATACCAATAAATGAAGAAAATAATTAAAACAGATTCGATCTCACAGTAATTGTCGAACCAAATCGTCAGTTGTCCCCTTGACTAGAAAAGCTTAACCACGCCTCATGAGAAAATCTCCCCGTTCGGGAATATTGTTGAATACCTGGCGTGTGTCAGAGGCCAGTCCAAAGAAAGAAAACTAGAACTAAACTAAAAAACTAAAACTAAAGCCCTAGATGTCCTTTGCTTCTGTACGTTGTCCCCTTTTAAAGCAACAAAAGAAAGATGACTAAAAGCTATCTAGGTGGTCCCCACACATGTGGACAAAGCCTCCCAAGCACTTCCTATTCCAAGTCTCTCTACGTTGCTTTCTTTGAAGCCCAAATGACCAAATGCCTTTTCACTAGCTTGTGGTCCCCCACCAATTCAAGGGCCCAAGGATTGAAGCCCTTAGAAGTCTCCATATTTTTCACAAAGTCCCTCCTTTTTGGTAGTTTCCTGCTTCATTCCTGAAATTGATTCCAAATACCAAATATGAATAAATATCAGCAATTAACACAATATTTGTCAGGGATAGAAGGGGAAATCAATAATAAAATTACTAACAGATTATACCCTATCAATTCCCCCCACACCTAAATCATGATTGTCCTCAAGCATAAGAACAGCAATTGAACACCAGATTTTGACTATGGCTATTGCTCTAACTATCACATTGCCAAGATACCCAGAAAAACATATATCAAGCATCACAGTTAAGATCCAAGAAAAACCACTCCGGTTAGCTTCTCAACCACCAACTCCTCCAATTTAAAGCAAACTAATCTAAGGAAAAGGAATGGTTGCTCACATCTATCAGTAAATGGTCCAACCATTAATCAAAATCTCGACATTAAGATCACAAATCGGCAAGCTGACTTGTTCACATACTAACACAATCTTTATTTTATTTTTTTCCCTTTTTTTTCTCTTTTTTTTTTTTTTTTTTTGAGTAACAAAAGACTTAGTCTATAGCCCTTAGAATCTTTTGACGCGAACTCCAACATTTGATAGATGGAGGAGCCCGGTTACTCAGCTCCAATCGCTATAGGACCACGCACTCATAGCAACTACTACCTTTTGACGCGAAAATCGACACTTTAGGTGAAGATTCCCGGTTACTCAGTAGTAATCACTAGCGAAATACAGTCAACTCTTATTTACAACCATACAGCACAATAACTAAAAAAATAACACAAAAATCACAGCAGCCAGCCTCAAATTTCCCAATATGGAGAACTAAAATTAATAACTGGACCAATTCACATGAAAAATGCCAACAATCATTCCCTATGCCTAGAAAAGTTAACCAAAAATTGAAAAAGTTAAGCAATTATTGATATTCACCAAAGAGATGTTCATGAACTCAATCCACATTAGCTTGATACCCATCTTTTTTTTTTTATTTAAAACTTGGCAAGAGCAGACTTAGAGGCAACAATCCAACATCAAAACTTGGTATTCATATGAAGACTGACCACTAAAAAGAAAGAGAAGAAAATAAACGAAAAATAGAGCAAATAACAAAAATAAAGGAAAACATGTAAAAACTAAAAATTAGAAATACTAGCTGTACCACAACTGTCCCCCCCCCACACCTATATCCTACATTGCCCTCAATGGAGGGATTAAAGCAATTAAAGCGAAGAGGGCAACGAAACTTCCCTCACGAGTGGCGAAAGGATAGGAGGGAACAGTGGAGGGAAGCCGAGTTCTGAGACATCCTTGCCACTTAGCGGGTGATGTTCGTCATTCGTTCATCTACGTTGTGAACCTGTGCTTGTAAATGGCGCCACTCACCATTGACGCCAATTATCACCCCAAACAACAAAAGACAGAATATCCAACAAAGATAGCAATCACCAACGCACATTCATAGTCACTGGTGTTCCCCAACTCAACAATTAAAAGCAAACACGGGTCACCCAAGCCCAAATATGGTCAACAAAGCAACAGTTGCACTCCAAAACTAACAACCAGCAATTATTATCAACAACTAGAAACTAGCAAGGTCACATCAATAAGCACAGGGGCTACCCAAATCAGTCAGTCAACAAGCAAACTCGGGCCATCCATACTCTCAACAAATGCATTCTAAAATTTCAACAAATGCCTCCACCAGTCAAACCATAACCACTGCCCCAATAATATGCTAAATTCAGCAATAGATGTGTAGAAAATTAGCAATAGCAACACAGTCGCACGGTATTGGCAGTTAATCAAATATCCAACCAACTAGAGTTAACTAGTTCCAGATAAAATATTCCAATAATAGCACCTAAAGACTCAACAAATGCCCCCAGTAGTGAGCCTCAAGAAGTGAACAGGTCAAGCAATAGTAGTGGAAAACTCTGACATTAACAACTAAATCTCAAACCCCTAGCTTCCAAGCAGTCAGCCAATAGAGTAGAATTAATCTAGTGGAGTCAAAACACCCACAGAGTTGACGAAATAATTCTAACGACTGACCCAAAGTAATGAAAACTCCAACACTTTTGCATGGGTTTTAACCAATATTAACCAATCACCAGGATGTCCCCAACAATTAAACGAAATTCTACCACCCTCAACAAGTAAATCAAGCAACCAGGTTTTCCAAATCAACAGGCAGTAGCAGAACCAGATCACCCAAATATCAATAGACAATTGCAGTATGTAGGCCCACCCAAAATCTCAACAGATGGCTCCAGTTGGCCAGGCAATGTCATAAGTCAAAACTAGCAAATGCAACTACGACAGCTTAGAAATTTGTCCATAAGAACTCAGCCAACCAATTAGAGGTAACAGATTCAATTTAACATATTCCCACCAGTACCACTGGGAATAAACTCTAGTAAATGGAAAATCTCAACTAGCCAACCGAATCAGCAAAAATTTCAACAAAAATCCAGGTGAAGCAGCGCTCAGTGGATGCTCATAGTAGTCCAGCAATTCACTTCACTTATGCAAAAAATAAAGCAGCAAAACAAATCTCAATCGACTCCAAAATTACCCTATGCACTTGAAATTGCAAAATTACCAACACGGGTTGTTGGACATGTTAAAGAACAGGAGTTAGACGAATACCTCCACCTTGACGCCTACATGGAGCGAAGGTGCGGCAAGGGACTCGGCAGCTTACGACGCACAGGTGAGCAGAGGCGGCGCTTGGAGATCCGCGGCTATGCGAGTGGTGTGGGCTGAGAGAGAGGGCGGCGTGCGGCAGTGGAAGTGTTGGAATCGGAGGACGAGCTGGAGCTGGAGCTGTGGGTTGCTGTGGCTGGTCCTTTTCCGATGGGCGAGCGACGCGCACGAGACCGAGGTGGCGGAGCGCGCGAGGTGGGCGTCGGCCGTGGGCTGCTGGCGACGAAGCTAGGTTGTGCGCGAGGTAGAGCTGGGGCTGCTGCAGAGGTGGAAACGAGCTGGAGGGAGGCGCGGAGTGCTGGTTGGCCCGCCGCGCGTGAGATTGGGCGGCAGAGTGGGCGGCTCGGGCGGCAACATGGGAGAGATGAACTGGTGGTGGAGAGAGCGAGGGGGTGAAGGGGAGAGAAGGGACGCGGTGGCTGCTGGAGGCTCGCGTGGCAGCGGTGGGTGGCTGCGATGGTGGCGCGCAGTGGGATCTTCAGCAGCTACGGCGGCGTGCGACGCAGAGAGAAACAGAGGAGAAGAAAGAAAGAAAAGAGAAAGAAAGAAAGAAAAGAGAAAGAAAGAAAGAAAGGAAGAAAGAAAAGAAAGAAAGAAAAGAAGGAAAAAGAAAAAGAAAAAAAAAGATTTTTTTTTTTTTTTTAGGCTCCCTTTGAGCTACGGTGAGAACCATTTTTTTTCTTTCTTTTTTTTCGGTTTTTTTCTTTTTTTTTTCTGCGGAAATCAATTTTTTATTTTTTATTTTTAATTTTGGAAGCTAAAGCTACGGTGATAAGAAAAATTCTCTTTGTTTTTTTTTTTTTTTTTTTTACCTTTCCCACGAACGTGACGCGGGCACGTCATGAGGGCAAGAGAGCTCCCAGAAGTTTCTGATCGTGAGCTTCCTGCACATCACCACGCGGGCGCGTCATGACTGAAGGTCACCTACAAATCAGCAAAAACGAAAATTAACACCCAAAATCAGTCAAATTCAAGGAAAAATAGATTTAAACTATGACACGAAACCAACAAACAACTAAAAGAAACAATTGGGTTGCCTCCCAATGAGCGCCTTTCTTTAATGTCTTTGGCTAGACATTATCATGCTTTGTTCATGGAGGATAAAATCGTGTGGCTCGTCTTAATGCTTCATCCTCTATATAGTCCTGATAACCCTCGTAAATAGAATAATCCTTGAGCATACGAGCTACGGGCTTCCATGGACTAGTGAATGGCGCCAAACGAGTCGATGATAAGTTGAATTCTCCGTTCACTCCTCCCCCACTTGCATTTATTGGTTCAAGATATCTTGCCATCGCCACTCTTAATTTATTCCTGTCATGAAATTCAAAATTGTCCGGTATAATAAAGTCAATTTCGTTAACAGGAATTGAAGAGTAAGAGTCAGGAGAATATTGATGAAGGAGTGGAGAAGATGTCACCGTATTTGAAGATTGTTCACTGGATTCATTCACTTGAATGAGTTGATCCTGGAGTCTCATTTTTTACACTTCAACTTCCTTTTCAACTGCATCTTTAAATCCCTTTCCTTGAAACTCTTGCAGTTCCATGTCATTTGGCCGGATAATTGCACTCTCATTTCCTTCAAGATTGATATTGGTTTGTGAGGGCAATTCTTCAAGATGAGCCTCTAATCGCTCTATCCTGGATGTCAATTGACGCAATTGATCTGCCAGGTCGCGACAGCTCGCTTGTGTCTTCTGATGAAATCGATTTAGGCTCGCTTGTGTCTCCTGATGAAATCGATTTGAATTAGCAATTAGTAAACCTATCATTTCTTCAAGAGACATACCTGACACGGAGGATGATTGCTGAGACTCTTGCTGTTGAAAATCCATTGGCCCCGTCGCATAATTAAAATTGGAATTATCCTACCATTCTTGATCATACCCGTTTGAATAAGGGTCATACTGCGTTTGATATTGGAGTGGAAAATCTCCAAAAGTATCAAGTGGAGAACTTTAATTATCTTGAAATACGGGGCATGTGTCAGTTGAATAACTTGAGTCAAAATAAGTTCCACAATTTGCAACAGCCCATTGATCATTAGGAAAAACATGAGTCTCATAACCCCATTCAGGAACAAAATCCAGTCTATCATCAAAATATGGAATGTTAGCAGCCATAAAAAAATAATAATAATAATAAATAAGAGAAAAATAAATTAAAAAATGAAAACAAGATAAACTCAAAAAGAAACAATTTAATCTGGCACCAATCCCCGGCAACGGCACCAAAAATTGACAGGTGCCGAACCTGTGCAATAATAAATACCTACTCGAGAAAAATACAGATTTTGTATATAGCGGTGAGTAGGGTCGAATCCACAGGGACTGGGGATAATTCGTTTCTTCTAGAGTCCAAAGTGTGGGGGGGTTTGGATTAAATGCTAACTAAATAAATTAACTGCAGAGAATAATTAATTTAAAAAAAATGATTGGGGAAACTCTAGCCAAGGGTACACATCAGAAATGGTTCATGCACTGATCATTGATGCAGAAATAATTCCAACACTTAGCAATAGATTAGTTATAGTTGTCATGCACGCGATAGACAACCAACCCTTCCTTAATTTTTCGATAGCTAAGGTACGACCGTTAGCTATTTCTCTAACCCAAAAATAACCCTAGGTACGACCGTAGGATTTAATTTCTAGATTGCATTAATAATTAGAAAGGTACAATCCTAACCAACAAACACGCTACGAGGGTTTTTTAAATTAGATCATATGCTCCCCTGACATAAACCCAATTACGCCAGTTGCTACTGAGGTAGAGATAACGAACAATTACGGATTCAATTACCCCTATTTAGCAAAAATAGCCTATATGAATAATTAATTATTGCGCACTAATCAATCATACACAAGGCCATAGCAATTAAAATCAAGGAACATATAAATACCAATAAATGAAGAAAATAATTAAAACAGATTCGATCTCACAGTAATTGTCGAACCAAATCGTCAGTTGTCCCCTTGACTAGAAAAGCTTAACCATGCCTCATGAGAAAATCTCCCCGTTCGGGAATATTGTCGAATACCTGGCGTGTGTCAGAGGCCAGTCCAAAGAAAGAAAACTAGAACTAAACTAAAAAACTAAAACTAAAGCCCTAGATGTCCTTTGCTTCTGTACGTTGTCCCCTTTTAAAGCAACAAAAGAAAGATGACTAAAAGCTATCTAGGTGGTCCCCACACATGTGGACAAAGCCTCCCAAGCACTTCCTATTCCAAGTCTCTCTACGTTGCTTTCTTTGAAGCCCAAATGACCAAATGCCTTTTCACTAGCTTGTGGTCCCCCACCAATTCAAGGGCCCAAGGATTGAAGCCCTTAGAAGTCTCCATATTTTTCACAAAGTCCCTCCTTTTTGGTAGTTTCCTGCTTCATTCCTGAAATTGATTCCAAATACCAAATATGAATAAATATCAGCAATTAACACAATATTTGTCAGGGATAGAAGGGGAAATCAATAATAAAATTACTAACAGATTATACCCTATCAATTCCCCCCACACCTAAATCATGATTGTCCTCAAGCATAAGAACAGCAATTGAACACCAGATTTTGACTATGGCTATTGCTCTAACTATCACATTGCCAAGATACCCAGAAAAACATATATCAAGCATCACAGTTAAGATCCAAGAAAAACCACTCCGGTTAGCTTCTCAACCACCAACTCCTCCAATTTAAAGCAAACTAATCTAAGAAAAAGGAATGGTTGCTCACATCTATCAGTAAATGGTCCAACCATTAATCAAAATCTCGACATTAAGATCACAAATCGGCAAGCTGACTTGTTCACATACTAACACAATCTTTATTTTATTTTTTTCCCTTTTTTTTCTCTCTTTTTTTTTTTTTTTTTGAGTAACAAAAGACTTAGTCTATAGCCCTTAGAATCTTTTGACGCGAACTCCAACATTTGATAGATGGAGGAGCCCGGTTACTCAGCTCCAATCGCTATAGGACCACGCACTCATAGCAACTACTACCTTTTGACGCGAAAATCGACACTTTAGGTGAAGATTCCCGGTTACTCAGTAGTAATCACTAGCGAAATACAGTCAACTCTTATTTACAACCATACAGCACAATAACTAAAAAAATAACACAAAAATCACAGCAGCCAGCCTCAAATTTCCCAATATGGAGAACTAAAATTAATAACTGGACCAATTCACATGAAAAATGCCAACAATCATTCCCTATGCCTAGAAAAGTTAACCAAAAATTGAAAAAGTTAAGCAATTATTGATATTCACCAAAGAGATGTTCATGAACTCAATCCACATTAGCTTGATACCCATCTTTTTTTTTTTATTTAAAACTTGGCAAGAGCAGACTTAGAGGCAACAATCCAACATCAAAACTTGGTATTCATATGAAGACTGACCACTAAAAAGAAAGAGAAGAAAATAAACGAAAAATAGAGCAAATAACAAAAATAAAGGAAAACATGTAAAAACTAAAAATTAGAAATACTAGCTGTACCACAACTGTCCCCCCCCCACACCTATATCCTACATTGCCCTCAATGGAGGGATTAAAGCAATTAAAGCGAAGAGGGCAACGAAACTTCCCTCACGAGTGGCGAAAGGATAGGAGGGAACAGTGGAGGGAAGCCGAGTTCTGAGACATCCTTGCCACTTAGCGGGTGATGTTCGTCATTCGTTCATCTACGTTGTGAACCTGTGCTTGTAAATGGCGCCACTCACCATTGACGCCAATTATCACCCCAAACAACAAAAGACAGAATATCCAACAAAGATAGCAATCACCAACGCACATTCATAGTCACTGGTGTTCCCCAACTCAACAATTAAAAGCAAACACGGGTCACCCAAGCCCAAATATGGTCAACAAAGCAACAGTTGCACTCCAAAACTAACAACCAGCAATTATTATCAACAACTAGAAACTAGCAAGGTCACATCAATAAGCACAGGGGCTACCCAAATCAGTCAGTCAACAAGCAAACTCGGGCCATCCATACTCTCAACAAATGCATTCTAAAATTTCAACAAATGCCTCCACCAGTCAAACCATAACCACTGCCCCAATAATATGCTAAATTCAGCAATAGATGTGTAGAAAATTAGCAATAGCAACACAGTCGCACGGTATTGGCAGTTAATCAAATATCCAACCAACTAGAGTTAACTAGTTCCAGATAAAATATTCCAATAATAGCACCTAAAGACTCAACAAATGCCCCCAGTAGTGAGCCTCAAGAAGTGAACAGGTCAAGCAATAGTAGTGGAAAACTCTGACATTAACAACTAAATCTCAAACCCCTAGCTTCCAAGCAGTCAGCCAATAGAGTAGAATTAATCTAGTGGAGTCAAAACACCCACAGAGTTGACGAAATAATTCTAACGACTGACCCAAAGTAATGAAAACTCCAACACTTTTGCATGGGTTTTAACCAATATTAACCAATCACCAGGATGTCCCCAACAATTAAACGAAATTCTACCACCCTCAACAAGTAAATCAAGCAACCAGGTTTTCCAAATCAACAGGCAGTAGCAGAACCAGATCACCCAAATATCAATAGACAATTGCAGTATGTAGGCCCACCCAAAATCTCAACAGATGGCTCCAGTTGGCCAGGCAATGTCATAAGTCAAAACTAGCAAATGCAACTACGACAGCTTAGAAATTTGTCCATAAGAACTCAGCCAACCAATTAGAGGTAACAGATTCAATTTAACATATTCCCACCAGTACCACTGGGAATAAACTCTAGTAAATGGAAAATCTCAACTAGCCAACCGAATCAGCAAAAATTTCAACAAAAATCCAGGTGAAGCAGCGCTCAGTGGATGCTCATAGTAGTCCAGCAATTCACTTCACTTATGCAAAAAATAAAGCAGCAAAACAAATCTCAATCGACTCCAAAATTACCCTATGCACTTGAAATTGCAAAATTACCAACACGGGTTGTTGGACATGTTAAAGAACAGGAGTTAGACGAATACCTCCACCTTGACGCCTACATGGAGCGAAGGTGCGGCAAGGGACTCGGCAGCTTACGACGCACAGGTGAGCAGAGGCGGCGCTTGGAGATCCGCGGCTATGCGAGTGGTGTGGGCTGAGAGAGAGGGCGGCGTGCGGCAGTGGAAGTGTTGGAATCGGAGGACGAGCTGGAGCTGGAGCTGTGGGTTGCTGTGGCTGGTCCTTTTCCGATGGGCGAGCGACGCGCACGAGACCGAGGTGGCGGAGCGCGCGAGGTGGGCGTCGGCCGTGGGCTGCTGGCGACGAAGCTAGGTTGTGCGCGAGGTAGAGCTGGGGCTGCTGCAGAGGTGGAAACGAGCTGGAGGGAGGCGCGGAGTGCTGGTTGGCCCGCCGCGCGTGAGATTGGGCGGCAGAGTGGGCGGCTCGGGCGGCAACATGGGAGAGATGAACTGGTGGTGGAGAGAGCGAGGGGGTGAAGGGGAGAGAAGGGACGCGGTGGCTGCTGGAGGCTCGCGTGGCAGCGGTGGGTGGCTGCGATGGTGGCGCGCAGTGGGATCTTCAGCAGCTACGGCGGCGTGCGACGCAGAGAGAAACAGAGGAGAAGAAAGAAAGAAAAGAGAAAGAAAGAAAGAAAAGAGAAAGAAAGAAAGAAAGGAAGAAAGAAAAGAAAGAAAGAAAAGAAGGAAAAAGAAAAAGAAAAAAAAAGATTTTTTTTTTTTTTTTAGGCTCCCTTTGAGCTACGGTGAGAACCATTTTTTTTCTTTCTTTTTTTCCGGTTTTTTTCTTTTTTTTTTCTGCGGAAATCAATTTTTTATTTTTTATTTTTAATTTTGGAAGCTAAAGCTACGGTGATAAGAAAAATTCTCTTTGTTTTTTTTTTTTTTTTTTTTACCTTTCCCACGAACGTGACGCGGGCACGTCATGAGGGCAAGAGAGCTCCCAGAAGTTTCTGATCGTGAGCTTCCTGCACATCACCACGCGGGCGCGTCATGACTGAAGGTCACCTACAAATCAGCAAAAACGAAAATTAACACCCAAAATCAGTCAAATTCAAGGAAAAATAGATTTAAACTATGACACGAAACCAACAAACAACTAAAAGAAACAATTGGGTTGCCTCCCAATGAGCGCCTTTCTTTAATGTCTTTGGCTAGACATTATCATGCTTTGTTCATGGAGGATAAAATCGTGTGGCTCGTCTTAATGCTTCATCCTCTATATAGTCCTGATAACCCTCGTAAATAGAATAATCCTTGAGCATACGAGCTACGGGCTTCCATGGACTAGTGAATGGCGCCAAACGAGTCGATGATAAGTTGAATTCTCCGTTCACTCCTCCCCCACTTGCATTTATTGGTTCAAGATATCTTGCCATCGCCACTCTTAATTTATTCCTGTCATGAAATTCAAAATTGTCCGGTATAATAAAGTCAATTTCGTTAACAGGAATTGAAGAGTAAGAGTCAGGAGAATATTGATGAAGGAGTGGAGAAGATGTCACCGTATTTGAAGATTGTTCACTGGATTCATTCACTTGAATGAGTTGATCCTGGAGTCTCATTTTTTACACTTCAACTTCCTTTTCAACTGCATCTTTAAATCCCTTTCCTTGAAACTCTTGCAGTTCCATGTCATTTGGCCGGATAATTGCACTCTCATTTCCTTCAAGATTGATATTGGTTTGTGAGGGCAATTCTTCAAGATGAGCCTCTAATCGCTCTATCCTGGATGTCAATTGACGCAATTGATCTGCCAGGTCGCGACAGCTCGCTTGTGTCTTCTGATGAAATCGATTTAGGCTCGCTTGTGTCTCCTGATGAAATCGATTTGAATTAGCAATTAGTAAACCTATCATTTCTTCAAGAGACATACCTGACACGGAGGATGATTGCTGAGACTCTTGCTGTTGAAAATCCATTGGCCCCGTCGCATAATTAAAATTGGAATTATCCTACCATTCTTGATCATACCCGTTTGAATAAGGGTCATACTGCGTTTGATATTGGAGTGGAAAATCTCCAAAAGTATCAAGTGGAGAACTTTAATTATCTTGAAATACGGGGCATGTGTCAGTTGAATAACTTGAGTCAAAATAAGTTCCACAATTTGCAACAGCCCATTGATCATTAGGAAAAACATGAGTCTCATAACCCCATTCAGGAACAAAATCCAGTCTATCATCAAAATATGGAATGTTAGCAGCCATAAAAAAATAATAATAATAATAAATAAGAGAAAAATAAATTAAAAAATGAAAACAAGATAAACTCAAAAAGAAACAATTTAATCTGGCACCAGTCCCCGGCAACGGCACCAAAAATTGACAGGTGCCGAACCTGTGCAATAATAAATACCTACTCGAGAAAAATACAGATTTTGTATATAGCGGTGAGTAGGGTCGAATCCACAGGGACTGGGGATAATTCGTTTCTTCTAGAGTCCAAAGTGTGGGGGGGTTTGGATTAAATGCTAACTAAATAAATTAACTGCAGAGAATAATTAATTTAAAAAAAATGATTGGGGAAACTCTAGCCAAGGGTACACATCAGAAATGGTTCATGCACTGATCATTGATGCAGAAATAATTCCAACACTTAGCAATAGATTAGTTATAGTTGTCATGCACGCGATAGACAACCAACCCTTCCTTAATTTTTCGATAGCTAAGGTACGACCGTTAGCTATTTCTCTAACCCAAAAATAACCCTAGGTACGACCGTAGGATTTAATTTCTAGATTGCATTAATAATTAGAAAGGTACAATCCTAACCAACAAACACGCTACGAGGGTTTTTTAAATTAGATCATATGCTCCCCTGACATAAACCCAATTACGCCAGTTGCTACTGAGGTAGAGATAACGAACAATTACGGATTCAATTACCCCTATTTAGCAAAAATAGCCTATATGAATAATTAATTATTGCGCACTAATCAATCATACACAAGGCCATAGCAATTAAAATCAAGGAACATATAAATACCAATAAATGAAGAAAATAATTAAAACAGATTCGATCTCACAGTAATTGTCGAACCAAATCGTCAGTTGTCCCCTTGACTAGAAAAGCTTAACCATGCCTCATGAGAAAATCTCCCCGTTCGGGAATATTGTCGAATACCTGGCGTGTGTCAGAGGCCAGTCCAAAGAAAGAAAACTAGAACTAAACTAAAAAACTAAAACTAAAGCCCTAGATGTCCTTTGCTTCTGTACGTTGTCCCCTTTTAAAGCAACAAAAGAAAGATGACTAAAAGCTATCTAGGTGGTCCCCACACATGTGGACAAAGCCTCCCAAGCACTTCCTATTCCAAGTCTCTCTACGTTGCTTTCTTTGAAGCCCAAATGACCAAATGCCTTTTCACTAGCTTGTGGTCCCCCACCAATTCAAGGGCCCAAGGATTGAAGCCCTTAGAAGTCTCCATATTTTTCACAAAGTCCCTCCTTTTTGGTAGTTTCCTGCTTCATTCCTGAAATTGATTCCAAATACCAAATATGAGTAAATATCAGCAATTAACACAATATTTGTCAGGGATAGAAGGGGAAATCAATAATAAAATTACTAACAGATTATACCCTATCAATCGTAGGATGAGAATGGAAAAAATTGTGAATTCCACTACATACAAATAAGAATCTTCAATGGACAAACAATTACAAATAAGAATTTTCAATGAACAAATAATTAAAAAATGTATTTATAAATATTATTAAGTTGAAAAATATTAAAGATTTTGCTACAATTGTATAGTTAACAAATAAGATAAAGAGAGAGGTGCTAACCAGAGACAAAAAAATTCGTGTCACTCATTGATAGGTTTTTTTATTTGATAGGCACTATACTTCTCTAAGGACATTATATATTGTATGTTAATATATATATACTAGTTTTTTGCCCTGACGCTGTGCGTCAGGTAGCTAGTATTTGTTAATTTACTATAATGGGTATTAGTCTGGAAAATTGGAGTGTGAGAGGAGTAATTAATTTACTACAATAGGATTTGTTAGATATAGTGTTTTTGTATGTGCATGGGGAATGGACATATCGATGAATAGATTTAATGAGAATTTTAATTATGACTTAAAGGTTTTAATACAAACAAAAAGAATGTTAAAACGATGGAGTCACCTGAGAAGTGGCATTTACCAAAGTACATGCTTAGGCGAAACCACTGTTAACATAAATAATCTAACATTTATTCCAAACAAAAGATTTAAACAACAGTTTATATTGCACGAGATATGCTCAAAATAAGCACAGACATACAGCTCGAAAGTGCTCTGCACTGTTCTCTGCAGATGCCAATGCTGAGCCTGAACCTAATGAAGATTCAACGGCACCTGTATTTGGCTGATTCACAGCATTTGGGTCATGTATATTAAAAGCTGTGACAGCTAATGTACACACTCCTAATGGCGCATCATTCTTTGTCCCACGCCGAGCAGCAGCACGTTGCTCGGGGCTCCTTCGATTTTTCTCAGCACGAGCCTCTTCCAAACTTCCATATACTCAATTTCGACCCATTCTCAAAGCATATTATACACAGCTGAAGTGGAAACCAAACACACGTCTAAAATGAACTATACAAAAGAACCACAGCAACAAAAATGAATTTCCAGCGAAGCCAATCAAACAGTGAAGTACTTCAAAACCAAAAGAAACTTTCTCAAGTTATTTCCGAAGCTACCAAAAAAAAAACCAAAAAGAAGAGTGAAAGTTAAAAAAAAAAAGATCCTGCTGACCGCATAAGTTGTTCAAGTTATTTCCGAAGCTGCAAAAGAAAACTAAGAAGAAAAATCAAAGCCAAAAAGAGATTGAGCTCACAGCCTAAGTTTGCTGAACAGTAAAGCACTTCAAAACCAAAAGAAACTTTCTCAAGTTATATTTCCGAAGCTACCAAAAAAAATCAAAAAGAAGAGTGAAAGCTAAAAAAAAAGATCCTGCTGACCGGATAAGCTGTTCAAGTTATTTCCGAAGCTGCGAAAGAAAACTACGAAGAAAAATCAAAGCCAAAAAGAGATTGAGCTCACAGCCTAAGTTTGCTGACAGGTGCCGAACCTGTGCAATAATAAATATCTACTCGAGAAAAATACAGATTTTGTATATAGCGGTGAGTAGGGTCGAATCCACAGGGACTGGGGATAATTCGTTTCTTCTAGAGTCCAAAGTATGGGGGGTTTTGGATTAAGTGCTAACTAAATAATTGATTAAGAGGAATAATTAAGGGAAAACTCTAGCCAAGGGTACACTTCAGAAATGGTTCAGGCACTAATCATTGATTCACAGATAATTCCACATTTATTAATAGATTAGTTATAGTTGTCATGCACGCGATAAACAACCAACCTTTTCTTAATTTCTCAATAGTTAAGGTACGATTGTTAACTATTTCTCTAATCCAAAAACAACCCTAGGTACGACCGTAGGATTTAATTTCTAGATTGCATTAATAATTAGAAAGGCCCAATTCTAACTAACAAACACGCTACGAGGGTTTGTTTAAGTTAGATCGTATATTCCCCTGACATAAACCCAATTACGCCAGTTGCTATTGAGATAGAGATAACGAACAATTACGGATTCAACTACCCCTATTTAGCAAAATAACCTATATGAATAATTAATTATTGCGCACTAATCAATCATACATAAGGGTTACAACAATTAAAAGCAGGAAACATATAAATACACATAAATGAGAAAAACAATTAAAAGTGGTTTAGATCTCACAGTAATTGCCAAGCCAATTCATTAGTTGTCCCCTCGACTAGAAGAATTTAGCCACGCCTCATGGAAAAATCTCCACGTAATTTAATTGAGGTCCAGGCCATCAAAAGAACCAAGAAAGAATAAAAACTAAACTATGCCAAAAGCTAAGTTAAAACTATTGATAAGAGCTTCTCTGTACGTTTGTTGCTCTTTTAAAGCCAAATGACTAATGCCTTCCCTATTCTCCGTGGTTCCCGCCGCATAAGTCAACAAAGGGTACCAAAGGGCAAGGCCCTACTCAATGTTTCCTCTCTTCCCGTTTGCTATTGGTAGTGGAGCCCTTAGTACCAATTAATTCTTCATCAGCCATTCCGTTTTTTCCTCTCCTTGTGGGCCAGGTCCATGGAGCCTTTTTGAAGTCTCCCACTTATGGAGCAAATACCTCCTTTTTTGTAGTTTCTTGCTTCAATTCCTGAAATTAAGTCCAAATACCAAATATAAGTAAATATTACTAATTAAAACAATATTTGACAAGGATAAAGGGGAAATTAAGAATAAAATTACTAACAATTAACACCCTATCATTTGATAAACAGTAAAGCACTTCAAAACCAAAAGAAACTTTCTCAAGTTATATTTCCGAAGCTACCAAAAAAAACCAAAAAGAAGAGTGAAAGCTAAAAAAAAAGATCCTGCTGACCGGATAAGCTGTTCAAGTTATTTCCGAAGCTGCGAAAGAAAACTACGAAGAAAAATCAAAGCCAAAAAAAGATTGAGCTCACAGCCTAAGTTTGTTGAACAGCTGAGAACACAAGCAAGAAAAGGATGAGAGCAAATTGGTACCGAGAATGAGAAAAAGAGAATAAGAGCCATGCGGACCCACAGACCGCTTCGGACAGCAACGACCAACCACGCGTGTAAATTAGAAGAGAGCCACCTGGACATAAGTGAAAATGTACAACGAAACCACTGCCACCCATCATCAAAGGACCAAAAGGCCCCTCAAAACCATACAAATAACAGCATAACCAGCTCATCCTGCACTGTTTATAAGACGCTAGACGCTTTATATATGTAAGATATATTTTCTTATCCTCTAGGTAAAAAAAAAGATAAACTTCTATATTTATATTTAAGTCTAAATTTGATAAGTCATTAATATTTGAGACCGGGGATACTATTATCATACTACCATTGTAGGAGCATCACTAAGTTATTGGTTGTTGTGGGTGGTGGGGGGGGTTTACCCCCGCAAAAAAATTTTAGGGGTGGGTGCAAAAACTAGAACCAAAATAGTCCTTAATTCTAAATACCTATAACATGCAAAAAAAGAAAAATTTTTTTGAGGTTCATAGCACATCAGCACTCTATAATTTCTCAAGTCATGATGACTAATGACTAATCCAAGAAGTTCCTTAAATTTGCAATTATAGAACCTTAAACTCTATTTTAAGATGATATTTGAGAAGCAACTACATCAGATGACAAATCCAAAAAATTCCTTAAAAATTTGCAATTGCAGAAGCTTAAACTCTATTTTAAAAGCTAAAACATATGACATAGTAGGATTAGTTTGCAAATTCAAGAATTTCTGTACAACTCAAATATAGATCAATAACAGTAGTTATACGAACAAAGTTCATAGCTTCCCTAACTTATGTAACAAATCCAAACAAAATAAAGAATAATACAAAAATAATCCAGATATGGGAGGAGAGCCTCCCAGATTCTGAGAAACAGAACGGCTCTTAACTTCTCAGTTAGCTTTTCTGTTGAATTCCTTCACGTTTGCAAAGAGGGCAGACATTCTTCTTCATTAACCACCTTTTGATGCAGTCGGCATGGTACTCATGCCCGCATTCTAGAGTTTCAATTGTCTCCCCATTCTCGTACTCGCACTGGCAAACTACGCAAATTTCAGGTTTTTGATCAGCAAGTGTTTGATAATTTCTGATTTTCAGGTGCTCTGAGATGGTTGCTTCTGGCAAACCACTATTTTTACTAATCCTGTCTTCTGGGATCGATTGTAGTGGGAACTCAACAATTGGATCATCAGCAGGAATCAAAGTTCTGATGCTGGCAAGATATCCTTCCTCATTGACGAACTCCAAATCCAATGCACGTAGTGGAGTATCATCTTCTGGTGCAAAGCTCGAGCTCAATCGCAGGTGCATTTCAGATTCTTGAAGCTCGTTGTCTAGTGGATATAATTCTCCCCTGCACCCAAATCAAGCATGGAAGCCTCACTGTCTGGTGTAAAGGTTAACCGGGAGAGCATATCTCGGCCCTGATCAGATTCTTGAAGCTGGTTCCCAAGTGGGTAGTAATCTTCCGCGTCCAAATAAAGTATGACAGTCTCATCTTCTGGTGCAAAGCTGAAACGGGAGAGGATCTCCGGTCTCTGATCAGATTCTTTAAGATGGTTCCTTGGCCATTGGAGGTTCCAGATCTGGTTAGGACATGGATTTGATTTGAATTTTAGCGGAAAAGTTAAAATCAATTCGTTTAGGATTAGGAACACAGGTGTTGGAAACTTTCATTTTTTCTCTTTGCCGTCAAAGAAGAAAGCGCGCTTATGAATTGAGCTCACAGCCAACGCCTTTAACTCGTCCAACGGCACAATGTTAAGAAGGCCCATATTAGATTGGGCTTCGGGCTGAGATTTTGCACTCAAACTCAAAAATCCCAAAGAAAAACAAATATTTGGCAATTCAGCATATTTGGTTAAGAGACGGAAATGATCATTCGTAACGGAATCTTAAAAAATATCAAAATTACCCTTATTTAAAAATTAAAATGGCTAAGTGACCAAAATATAAAAATACAGCTCTTTTCATTTCACTAATTACCACTATTCCAGATATGTCATGGTACGGTATTAGTTGGACTACAAAATCAAACCAAATTCTAGAGCAAGATTTGATAATTAATAGTCAACAAATTGGAGTTCATTTATCAACAACAGATTTTTTTTCTTCCATTTGAACTCGTTTCAATAATTCTTTTAGTTGTTTTAACAGGTGCAATTGCTGTAGCTCGTCAATACACTAACCTTGTATGGTTTTATATTTTATCATATAACCCTCTTATCGTTTAATGCTTTATCATAGAACCCCTCTTATGGTTTTCAAAATATACACATAACCCTCCTGTGGCTAACAAATAATTTTTAACTTTATATAGGAGTATTTTTGATATTTTAGGTGACTCCATTATAGATTGCAAAATTCCATTACTTTGACACTTTAATTCAAACCATGAGAGATTATGTATAACTTTTAGAACCATAGGGAGTTATGTACAAAAATACTAAACCACAGAAGAGTAAAGTGTAATTTACCCTTGACAATAATACAACAGTCTAAACAGTTAAAATTCCTTTTCATGAATCTCAAGAGAATGATTTTTTGATTAATTATCACAAAAATTAATACTTACGAGCTCATACAAGATTAAACTAAAGGTGTAGGAAAGATTTATACAAAAGAAAATTGTTTGACAAAGCCTGATGTGAATTTTTTATTTCACAGGAGTTGATACTAAACAGTCAATCCGCAAGGACCACAAGCTTCTCATTTCATGTCCCCAAAATTCACTTCCACTGTGATCAAACATATAATTCACTGTTGTTTGGATAGAATATTATTTCAAATATTATTTGAAATAATTACTGTAACACTTTTTGTAACGTGATGTACCTAAGGTAATAAAGTAGTTGGAAATATAAAAAGGTGGGTTGGAATATGTGTTTATGATGCAAGCGAAATATTATGTCAAATAATTCAGCAACCCAAACACAAATATATTATTCTTGGATCTTGAAAAAATTGAGGAATGTTTAATCAGACTCCTTACATTTGTTTGAATGTCATTCCTTAATTTCATGTTAATATTTCAAACTTGTATGTAGCTTGTAAATCAAATCACCTTTAGCTGAACAATCTTCTATGTATATTATTTTTCTTATCTGTGCATATTATTAATATTGCACAAAAATTCTAAGACAAATTCAAATACACCAAATTACAGATCAAACTTCTGAGAGGTAAAATACACTGACTGCCAAGCATGCATTCTAAATTAGTGAAAAATGCAACGAGTTTTTATTTTTGAAGAGTAAGATCGAGGTGGTATAATTTTCGAAGAAATTTATTTCTGAGAGGTAAAATGCACTAAGGTTCTTTCTTTAAGCCATTAAGGTCAAAGAAATTTAGCAAATGACAATTTTTAAAACACCTAATCGAGGGAGTAGATTTTATCTAATTTTTTTTGAAAAAAAAAAACAATTCTAGCAAAGAACGGGTGGAATTTAAGAAGTGGGGAAGGGGTAGGGTTCAGAACCCAAAATCTAATTATTATAATTTGAAACACCAATTTCATTTAATACTTAATTCATTTCTCTAAACCAAAAATAAATGAAGAGAATTAGTATCATTTATCTATAAAATGGAGCCAAGTTTCCAGCCACGGCAAATCTTTCGGCTGTGTTGGAAATCTGTTAATAGTTTGTCTGGGGGATGAATATGGAAGCCGCAAAGCTTACAAAGACTACGTGCGCGTGCTTTTGCTCCTTACATGTTGCTCTCTATATTATTAGTAAACTAATTCTTTTAAGATTAATAAACTTGACTCGAACTCGGGTTGACCGAGTTCAAGCGCCTCAATAAGTTAAACGAGTAGAGTTCGAGCATCCAGAAGCATTGCTCGAAGGCTCGTCGAGCCTTATCGAGCTTTTTAATTTTAATTATTTAATATATTATTATTATAAAATTACTCTTATATCCAAAATAGTTGTTGAATTTACAAAATGTTTCAAGTCATAAAAAAATTTTAAAAGGTAATAATGTCTTTTCGCTCAAAAATTGTCAAGAAAATGAAAATTTCTAACTCGAGTCGATAAGGCTCGTATTGACTCGAGTTCATGTAAGTCGAGCTCGAGTTCTGTGAGCAAGCATCGAGCTCGAGCTCGAGCTCCAATAATACTACTCTCTCGAGCTCGAGTACCCTTCTTGCATGCGCCAAACTCGAGTTCGACTCGACTCGATTACATCCTAGATCAAACCAATTAATTATGGTCAAATGTGATCAAACCAGTTAAATGGGTCAAGACTTATTTGATTATAAGTCCATATCCATAATTCGATCAAAATTTATCATTTAAGCCCAAAATTTTTTTGAAATTCATAAATATTTTATAAGATTATATATTTAGTGGGCCAACATTTTGAACTTTATAAAATATAAATATCTTATTTGACTTTATTAGGGTTCACTCAAAGTAGAGAAACTCTAATTTTCTTAATACAAATATATGCATATTTATTCTTAAACAAGAAAACAAGTCAAAGAATAGTAACCTAAGTCCAAATACAAGAGAATTAAATAAACATAAAAAGATTGCCTTCTAATTCAGTTCTTGCATGATATTCAACATGAAGACGCAACCAAACTATTGGAAAACATTGAGCCAAAACAAGAAAATTTTCCATCCAAGTTGTTTGCACGTGAAACAACTACTGGACTGCATCGTACTTTGTATCCATAATTTTTCTATTAAATAATCTCATGGACAGAACATTGAAACCCATGATGTTTTCCTGTCAATTTTAATCCTTAAGAATAGGAAAACCAAAAAAAACCCCGTGCTTGCCAACTAAAGTTTGACCAAAATAAGACCCACTGAATTCTATTAGAAATGTAGTATAAACCGAGAAGATGGTTTGAGAGTGTGGTCATCCTCCATGTGAGTTTCACATGTGAATTGTGTTGCTGTTTTGTTTCCCTTTTTTTCCACCCAACCTCCACATTTTTTCCCCTGCCTTGGGGCTAATGAGGGATGATTACTCTTTACACTTTTATCAAAAACGAGCATGTAAACGGCGGAGTGCTTATCATGAAAAGCATATACTTGGAAGGGCAATTGCTGATCTCTGGTCTGACTTCCACCTACAGAGAGGCAACTGCATTGTTATTAAAAACGTATATAATGTGCGTGGTTTAGCTACATGCCATATTTGGCCGGCAATTCTTTGGTATTTCTTTTTTCGATAGGATAATTAGAATTAAATTCTACTGGCATGCTTTGTATTAGCAGCAAAGGTCTACTTTGCCTGCACCCTAATAATTCTTTTGATTTCTAAGACTTCTATTGCCAACTTTTGGTGCATTCTCTTTCCGACTTTTCATAGATTCTCTTTCCAGCTTTCCATAAACGAGGATGAAAAGCTACATTTTGGTCCTTATACAGCCTTTGGCCTTATTTTGTATCTCTGCGGCAACTTCTTTGCCTCTTGCCCAGCGTTTGTTTGTTTTCTTCCACTCTTTGTTGCTCTTACCTTCACCTTATCCATGCTACTGGCTACTTTTATTGGGGTTTCCTTCATCATCAGCATGGTTTTGCTGCTATTACTCCACGAAGGTACTTGTTCTGTTCTTTTTTTACCCCTCTTCTTCACGACTTATATCTTGCTATCATGTGTATTGCAGTCTATTACCTGCTTTGTTAGTTATTTTTCTATTTTGTATTGGTTACTGCTGTTCAGATGCTCTTCTCAGGATGTAGCAACATTCATCGTCATTTAAGAGAACGTTATAGTGTTAGAAAAACATTAAAGCATGATCTTTAACCATGACCTATAAATCATGAGACAAGGAACATTTAAACGTACCTTGTTCCATTGAGTATGTCTCTTCTTGAACTTGTGTTAAGAACTTGACCCTCAATTGCTATAGCTCTTGATCTTCCCTCTCCTACTCTCTCTTATGTTTGCTACAATGATGGGATAATCGTTTTTCAAACTAGTCCAGTAGAGAGAGGGACCAAGAGCCTATTTATAGATGTATAAGTGACCCTTCCCATCATTGATCATTAATAAGCCTCGTTCATTCTTCCTTCTGGATAAGATAAATCTTATCATGAATTACTTGTTTCAAGAATGTATATACATAGTCTTAATACTATGTACATTTATTTATGTGAGGTTCCATGAATGGTAGGATAAGTTCATTTATCACCTCAGCTAGATTCATGACTTTGGTCATTGAATTTTGTACTTCATTAATTAGGTACATGACTTTGGTCATAATACCTTGAACCAATCCATTCACCTATGTGGGATAGCATTACATTTATGTGGTCATGTAAGCCACATTATAGCATTATTCCAACTTATAGAACGTGGATTATCAAGCTTCATAAGCAATCATTCACTCAAGGATGGCAAGAGTTTTGTTGCAGCAACATCATCAAGGAAAATTACTTGTTCTTGCTTCGACATTCTGGTAGACTGATCTTCGACGTCATCCTCTTCTACGAAGACAAGAAACAAGTATACATGCCATGGACAGATCCTCTGTCTAATATGCTGCATTCACAGCCATTCCTTGAGTCAGGACGTTGATAGTTATCTGCTTTTGTTTTCTATCAGCCCATTTGTATTTTTAAATTTTTTTGCCTCATGCATGTCGTTCAATTTCCAGTTGATAGAAGCAAAAAATGATACGACAGCGAGTATCATCATCAATGAGGCCTGGTTTCATGCAAACCTTAATCCAAGAAGTGTGTTTCTATCAATTCATTGACGGACAAAATCAGCATAACCTTGTAAGTTTTATATACACATTTATTCATTTCTTGCTATCTATATATTGCATCACTCTTAACTTTTGCCAGATACAATGCCAAAAAGTTCTGAGGTTTGCTGCTCAATTTGTTCATAGTAGCAAGACGCCTTCATTACTCTGAGGACTGGAAACAAAACAATAACTGTTGCAATGCGTGGAAGACAATTTACGGACAATTGGAATATCTTTGTGGCAGAACACCAATTACAGTTTGGAGAAATTTTGGTCTTTGTTCCTGAATCTGTTACTACCTACACTGTTGACAGGTTGTCAGCCTGTGCAATAATAAAAACTTGCTCGACTAAAGTTAATTTCTGTAAATAGTGGTAAGCAGGGTCGAATCCACAGGGACTGGGTGTAACTGTTTGTTTTCAAATTCACAGTAACAAAGGGGATATTTTTGTGCAAAAAGTGACAATCAAAGAAATTCAAATAAAATTTAAGAAACTATTAAAAATTAAATAACTAGGTACTAAAATCAAATAAATGATAACTAAGGATCTAGCCAAGAAATTACTTCAGTAATGGTTCACCTAATTGATCATCGATGCAAAACCAATTCCAATTATTTACTAATAAATAGGTTATAACTGCCAAACAGGCGATGACAGTCAACCCCTCCTTACTATGTCGGTGACTAAGATACGCCCGTTAATTACTGCTCTAATTAGGAAATAATTCTAGGTACGCCCGTAATATTTAATTTTCCAATTGCCTTACGTATTAGAGGAGCCCTATTCTAACCAAATAATGCACTACCAGGGTTATTTCAAATTAACCCGCATATTCCCCTGACACGAATCTAATCATGCCAGTTGTCACTAATTCAGAGCAATTAAACAATTACGGATTTAATGCCCCAATTGACAATAGATTCCCAAATTAACTAATTATTCGAATCCAAAACAATCAATTAAATGAATAACCACAAGCACTGTAATCAGGGAATATGCGAATACCAATAAATAAAAGAAAAAGACAAAATTAAATCGATCTCACAAATTTTAGATGAACCGAAGCCTTCGTTGTTTTTTGACTAGAAAAAGAGATTAGTTCATCTCCGTTGAGGAAAACCCGTGCAAAATTGCAGAATTAATTGTTGCATACATCGTTCCTCCATGCGATGAAGAGAACCGATTCAATTAAGAATAAAACAAAAGAACTACTAAGGCCAAAGAATGACCAATTGTTTTTTTCGCCTCCTTCGTGCGGCCTCTGATGGGCTAATAAAATAATACTACTGAGACTACAAACAAGTCTCCTAATTGGAATTGTCCATCCCTCATACTACGGAAAGAAAAGAAATAGGAATTAGCTGAGAAACTAGCTTTCTCCCTACTTTTTTGCTTGTGGCGGCTGGCTCTCCCAAGGCTCCCAGGAGTCCTCCTCGCAATTGACCTCTATTTCCTCTTTAACCGCGACCAACAAATTAGGAGATTTCCTAGTTGACACATTTCTTATTTGTGCTGAACTACCTTTGTCAGTTTAAATCATATTCGGTAAATTTTCACCTTTTTATTACATTTTGCTCCAAATTCCTGTAATAAGCACAAATACCAAAAGTGAATAGAATCTGACAATTAATCCACATCTGGTAAGGTAATAGGGAAAATTAATTACAAAATAAATAGCAAAATTGTAACCTATCAATTCCCCCCACACCTAAACCATGCTTGTCCTCAAGCATAAGAACAGTAAACAAATACTAATATTTGACAATGGCTATTGTTCCACTTACCATATTGCCAAGATACCAAGAAAAATATGTCAAACATCAGTGATCAAAACCCAAGAAACATCACTACGGTTAGCTTCTAAACCACAAACTCCTCTAATTTCAGGTTAATTAATCCAAGAAGAAGAAATGACACACAACATTTATCAACAAATGGTCCAACTATTAACCAAAATTTTAACATTAAATCTATAAATCGGCAAGTTGATTTTTATTATACACTAACACAACATTCACTTTTGTTTCATGTTTTTTTATTTTTTTGTTTTTTTAATAGTAACACAAGACTTAGTCTCTGGCCATTGGAGTTTTTTTACGCGAACTCCAATATTTGTCAGATGAAAAAAACCTGGTTACTCAGCTCCTATCGCCACGTGATCATGTACTCATAGCAATCACTACTTTATGACGCGAGAATCAATACTTTTGGTGAAGATCCCCAGTTACTCGGTAGTAAAGACTAGCAGAGTACAGTCAACTTTTATTCACAACTAAATAACACAAAAATCAAAAGAAATTTTGCATCAGCTAGCCTCATTTTCAAACATTGAGAACTAAGGTTAATAATCGGACCAATTCACATGAAAATGCCAACAATCATTTCCTATGCTTAGGAAAGTTAACCAAAAATTATAAGAGTAAAACAATCACCGATATTCACCAAAGAGATGTTTTTTGACTCAACCACATTAACTTGATACACTTTTATTATTAAAATTTGACAATAGCAGAAATAGAGGCAACAATCCAACATCAAACTTGACAGTCATAGGAGAGCTAGACAGATAAATGACAAAAAGTAAACGAAAACTAGACAAATAACAAACTAAAAATAAAAGAAAAATATCTGAAAACTAAGAACTAGAAAAATTAACATCATAACTGCTCCTCCCCACACCTAAATCCTACATTGTTCTCAATGGAGATAATAAAGTAATTAAAGTGAAGAGAACAATGAAACTTCCCTCTCGAGTTGCGAAGGGGTAGGCGGGAACGGTAGAGAAAAACTGATGTGGCGGAAGTATGCACCCAAATGTTGAGATATTTTAACTCAATTCAACCAATAAATACAAAATTCTGTCCACCCAAAATCTCAACAAAGTCTCCAATTGGACAGTGAATATCTCAACTCAAAATCGACAGTTCCAGCAATAGCAATTTAGAAATTTGACAATAACCACACAATCACAAGTTTTTTTCTTTTCAATCAGGAGGCCAACCTAATAGAAATAACAAATGCTAGGCAAAATACCCTAACTAGTACCACTGGTGCACGCACAAGTAGGAAACAATTCAAACAATCAATCCAAATCACTTGATAAATCCAAACACACCGATCAATACCGAAAATTAGAAGAAATCAAAATGAGAATCAATTGGCAATCAACTCTCAAATCACCCCTAATGCTCCCAAACAAATGAACTGCCAAATGCAACGGCAACGACCAACCCAAAAATGCTATAGAAACCCCAAACAAAGCACAAGTGAAAAACATGCTAGTCACCTTCTACTATTATGCACCAAGGAACCCAAGAAAACAGCAACAAAATCCAACAATTTGAGACCCAGAAAAAGATTAACGAGGGAGAAATTTGAATATCTCCACCTGTCAAAGATAGGCAGGTGGTGACAGGAGCGGGGCTGCTAGTGGAGGTATGCGAGAGGTGGAGTGTGAGCTGCGTGGCTGGAGGGTAGAGATACTGTGGGTGGCAGTGCTTGCTGGCAGACGGCAAGTTGAAATAGTCGGCAGGAGAGAGCGAGTGAGCAGAGATGCGACCGTGACCTGTGGTCGATTGCGAAGAAAAATGAGACAGCCGCGAGAGTGGCGGCAGCGTCAAGCCAAAGGCGGCGGCGCCCTGTCTTGGAGGCTCGAGGACATGGGAGAACACGCGCGCGCTGGCGGAGGAGAGGGTGTTGCGACGAGCTAGGCTGCTACAGCTGGTGGGCGAGCTGGTTTGCGTAAGGGCAACGGAGAACTGGTGAAGCCGCCGGCGCTGTGAGGAAGATGGCCGCGTAGCGCGCAACGGCGGCGCGCTTGACAGGGACGGATGGCGGCAGCAGTCGTGGAAGGAGAGAGAGACAAAGGGAAAGCACGCGGACAAGGGAGGCGCGCGGCGGGCGACAGCGAAGAAGGTACGGTGAGTGGCGGCGCACGTTTCTTGTCCACGGTGGTCTGGGTGACTGGCGGCGTGCGTTGCGTGAGGGAGAAAGATGGATGGCAGCGACGTGTGGAGTTTCAGTCAAACAGGAGAAAGAAACAAGAAAGAAGAAAGAAAGAAAAGAGAGAGAAAGAAAAAAAATAAAATAGTTTTTGATTTTTTTTCTTTCATTTTTTTTCATTTTTGAAGATACGGCCAAATTGAAATTTTTCTCTTTTTTTCTTTTTTTCTTTTCCTTTTTTTTTAACAAAATATTTTTTAAAAATTCAAAATTTGAGATCAAAATACCTCGAAATTTCTCGAGATTTGAATACTTACCTTTCCCGTGAACATGACGCAGACACATCAAAAAGGCAAGAACCCTTCTGATCATGAGCTCTTCATACGCGCACGTCAAAAAGGCAAGAACCCTTCTAATCATGCGCTCTCCATACGACATGGCGCAGGCACGTCATGTCAGAGAGATACCTATGAGTCATCAAAAATGAAAATTGAATCAAGAAATTAGTCAAACTCAAAGAAAACATATTTAAACTGTCGAATAAAATCGAACAAACAACTAAAAGAAATTGGGTTGCCTCCCAATGAGCGCCTTTCTTTGATGTTTTTGGCTAGACATTGTCATGTTTGTTCAGGGAGGATAAAATCTTGTGGCTCGTTTTAATGTTTCATCCTCTATATAGTCCTGATAGCCCTTGTAAATAGAGTAATCCTTGAGCACACGAGCTACGATCTTCCATGAGTTAGTAGATGGCGCCAAACCAGTCAACAATAATCTGGATTCTTCACTCACTCCTCCATCACACACGTTTATTGGTTCAAGATATTTTGTCATTGCCACTTTTAACTTATTTCTGTCATGAAATTCAAATTTTTTTGGTATAATAAAATCAATCTCATTAACAGGAATTGAAGAATAAGAATCAGGAGAATATTGATTAAGGAATGGAGAAGATGTCACCGCATTTGGAGATTGTTCATTGGATTCATTCACTTGGACGAGTTAATGTTGGGGTCTTATTTCTTGCACTTCAACTTTCTTTTCAATTACATCTTTTAGATCCATTTTTTTGAGACTCTTGTAGCTTCATATCACTTGTCAGGATAATTGCACTCTCATCTTCTTCAAGGTCGATGTTGGTCTGTGAGGGCAATTTTTCACTCATGTGAGAAGCTAATTGAGTTATCTTGGATGTCAATAGATGCACTTGATCCGCTATCTCGGATATCACTAGTTGCACTTGATCCGCCATCACTTGTATCTCCTGATGAAATCGATATGTATTAGCAGCTAGTAGTTCAATTATTTTTTCAAGAGACATACCTGATATGGCTGATGGCTGTGGAAACTCTTGTTGTTGAAAATCCATTGGCCTGGTCGCATAATTAAAATTGAAATTATTCCACCATCCTTGATCATACCTGTTTAAGTAAGGGTCATACCACGTTTGAAATCGAGGTGAAAAATCTCCAAAAGTATCAATTGGAACACTTAGGTTATCTTGAAATGCGGGGCATGTGTAAGTTGATTAACCTGAGGCAAAATAAGTTTCACAATTTGCAACAGTCGATTGATCATTAGAAAGAACACTAGTCTCATAACCCCATTTAGGAATAAAGTCCAATCTATCATCAAAATACGGAATATTAGCAGCCATAAACTATATAAAAAAAATAAGAGAAAAATACATAAAAATGAAAACAATATGAACTAAAAAAGAAACAAATTAATCTGGCACCAGTCCCCGACAACGGCGCCAAAAATTGACAGGTTGTCAGCCTGTGCAATAATAAAAACCTGCTCAACTAAAGTTAATTTCTGTAAATAGTGGTAAGCAGGGTCGAATCCACAGGGATTGGGTGTAACTATTTCTTTTCAAATTCACAGTAACAAAAGGGGTGTTTTGTGCAAAAAGTGACAATCAAAGAAATTCAAATAAAATCTAAGAAACTATTAAAAATTAAATAATTAGGTACTAAAATCAAATGAATGATAACTAAGGATTTAGCCAAGAAATAATTTCAACAATGGTTCACCTAATTGATTATCGATGCAAAACCAATTCCAATTATTTACTAATAAATAGGTTATAATTGCCAAACAAACAATGACAGTCAACCCCTCCTTACTGTGTCGGTGACTAAAGTACGCACATTAATCACTGCTCTAATTAGGAAATAATTCTAGGTACGCCCGTAAGATTTAATTTTTCAATTGCCTTATGTATTAGAGAAACCCTATTCTAACCAAATAATGCACTTCCAGGGTTATTTCAGATTAACCCGCGTATTCCCCTGACACGAATCTAATCATGCCAGTTGTCACTAATTCAGAGCAATTAAACAATTACGGATTTAATGCCCCAATTGATAATAGATTTCTAAATTAACTAATTATCCGGATCCAAGACAATCAATTAATTGAACAACCACAAGCACTGTAACCAGGGAATATGCGAATACCAATAAATAAAAGATAAAGATAAAATTAAATCGATCTCATAATTTTTAGATGTACCGAAACCTTCATTGTTTCTTGACTAGAAAAAGAGATTAATTCATCTCCGTTGAGGAAAACCCGTGCAAAATTGCAGAATTAATTGTTGCATACATCATTCCTCCATGCGATGAAGAGAGCCAATTCAATTAAGAATAGAACAAAAGAACTGCTAAGGCCAAAGAATGACCAATTGTCTTTTTCGCCTCCTTTGTGCGGCCTCTGATGGCCTAATAAAATAATACTACTAAGACTAAAAACAAGTCTCCTAATTGGGATTGTCCATCCCTCATACTACGGAAAGAAAAGAAATAGGAATTAGCCGAGAAACTAGCTTTCTCCCTACTTTTTTGCTTGTGGCGGCTGGCTCTCCCAAGGCTCTCTGGAGTCCTCCTCGCAATTGACCTCTATTTCCTCTTTAACCGCGGCCAACAAACTAGGAGATTTCCTAGTTGACACATTTCTTATTTGTGCTGAACTACCTTTGTCAATTCAAATCATATTCGGTAAATTTTCACCTTTTTATCACATTTTGCTCCAAATTCCTGTAATAAGCACAAATACCAAAAGTGAATAGAATCTGACAATTAATCCACATCTGGTAAGGTAATAGGGAAAATTAATTACAAAATAAATTGCAAAATTGTAACCTATCAACTGTTCTAATCTTTGATAGACATTGTGAAGAAAAACATTTCCCATGGTATGACAGTTTTTATGTGTATTCTATCATAGGAGGTGCAGTAATTTAGTTGTAATCCAATGAACATCTTCCCTAAACTTAGCTTGTCTAATGAACATTTAGTTTGAGGACTCCGTTTATTCCTCTATTATCCTATTCTGCGTGTATATCTGTGGTTTACAATATACATTCCTAAAAAATGATATGCTTCATAGACGGAGCTTCATTTATAGTTGACACATGCTTACAAATAAAATATGCACCATATAAGTAGCTTTGTGAAGCTTCATCTACAGCTTGTAGATAGTTCCATGGAATATACACTATATCACTGACTCGTTCTTATATCTCCAACGTTTTCTCCCCAAGTAGCAGAAAAGGAATTGAGTATGGGCTTTTGATCTAGACATAATAAAGAACATCCTCACTGCATTTCCCTTTAAAAGATGGATACTTTGCACTTAACCTTACAAAAATATTCCTTATTCATGAATACGGCTTATGCAGCACACTTTCCATCCTTTTCTATGCCATAAAGTAGAGCTGGCAATTATACCCAAAACCCAACAACCCACCCAACTCACCCACTAATTTGAGAGGTTGGGTTGGGTAAGTTGGGTATTGGGTAAATTTTGAGTTGGGTAATAAAAATCCATATATATTTTGGGCGGTTTGGGTATTTGTGTTGGGTACCCATTTCCCAACTTTTCCCTCTTTGTATGTTTTCTATGCAAATATAACCCATCCTGTTGACACATGGAAAAAGACATTCTTGTGTACAAAACTGTTACCACCACCCCCAAAAAAACCCCCCCCGGGGCAAAAAAAAAAGTGTTAATTTTTGGAGTAAGTTCCCTGTATTTTGGTTGGACTTGTTGATGGTTTAGTAAAGGGGTTAGCAATTATCATTTGAACGTAATTTGACCTCTGCTATAGTAGAGCAAGAATCATCAGCCTATGACTAGTTGACCGAGAGTCGTCCCTATGGCAAATATATATCAATAAACATTTCTGAGACAAGTGTTGTAAAAATTCGTTTATGGAGCGATTAAATATTGAAGTAATAGCCAAATTTTTGTTAATCCCTTCACGAAAGATTTGTATGCTAAATGTTGAAATTATAAAGATATGGTTTCTTGAAAGCTTATTATTTGACAAGAGATTCTTTGTTATAATTTTTTCCGTTACACTCGTTACATTATTTAGTTGATTGACATGTGTTCCATGCAATAATAAATAAGAATTTGAGTTTTAAAATATCTCTTAGTTTGGACCAAAACTATACCCAGTTTGAAAATCCTTACTTGTATAAAAAAATAGTGAGTTCATCCAAGTAGTTTAAATAGTTAGAATGTGTGTGTATTTGTGAAAGTATATTAGTGTGTATTGTAATGTGTTTGTATGTGTAAAAATAATATATTTCAAAAAATCTTAAAAAGTGAGTATATTTTTGTGTCTATGAGTGTTTTAGTGTGTAAAATTATGTGTATATATGTGAAAATGTGTTTATGTGTGTGAAATTTTTTTTTTTTGTATGTGAAAATGTATTTGAAAGAGTTTATGTATCAAAATCTATTAATTAATATATTGGGTCATATTTGGGTCATGGGTTTGAGATGACCCAATATGACTCAACCCAAAATTAACCCATTCTAAAGTTGGACAGGTTGGGTGTAACCCATTTAAATGAAAACCCAACACCAACCCGCCCAAAATCCGTCCAACCCGCCCAATTGCCAGGTATACCATAAAGCATTAACGCGATCTCTTAATTTAGTCCAGCAAGAAACAACTTCAAAGCACAGTTTTAAACACTGATTAGATTTTAAAAAAAAAAAAAAAGAATGTTATTCAGTCCTTTTCCCGTACAGCGCCAATATCTATCATTTGATCCTCGGCATATTTATAATTTACCATCATGCGCGAGCATGGTGATCATCTCCTAGTGAAACCAAAACAATGAATCAATGTGAACATCATAGCAATCATGTGAAAAGCTGAAACAGAAGCCAAAACATGAAACATGACCAAAACCTGGAGTTGAAACACGAAGCCATGTATTCAGCTCTGTTTTGAAACTCGGACCGGACCGGCCGGTCGGACCGGGAACCGGCCAGGTAGCCGGTCCGAGTCTTATTAAAAAACCGGAAATTTAAAACCCGGTCAAAAACCGGGTTTGACCGGAAAAAAATCGATTTTTCCGGTTCAACAGTAATTTTTAAAAAAAAAAAAATTCAAACTGTATAATATTATGTTTTGACCCCCTAAATTGTTAAAACTTATCGATATACCTCAAATATTTGATACTTTATAAATATTGTCCTAAAATTTGATGTTATTTTTCAATTAAACTCATAATTTTAATTCTAAACTTGTTAATATTTATTAAATAATATAAATTGCTACTTAATTGTTCTAATTTCTTTATATTTTCTTGTTAAATATATTTGAAACATCAAATATATATGAATATACCTTTTTTAATATCAATATATTATTAGATATTATAAATATAATATTTTAATTTTTAAATAATTTTTATTTATGACGTCATCCGGTTCGACCCCTATCGACCTCCGGTCGAACCCATTGACCCCTGACCCCTGACCTTGGCCGAGTCGCTATCCGGTCCGATTCTGAAAATATAGGTATTCAGTACAAAAGTGAACGATCAGCCAATTCAAGTTTGACCAAAGTGGGACCCAATGAATTCAATGTAACCAAAGAGAACTCTTATTGCATGATCTATTAAACCTTTTCTTCACAAATACCACATGAATTTAATTTGGATTCGTGCTGCAAAAAAAAAATTCCGAAAATATTAGATCTAGTAGATCCAATACAAACGACATAGGAGCAGTCATAATTGATAATCTTTAAACTAAAACTTTCAAAGACTACAAATTATGGATTTAAAACTTAACGATTCAAAATCTGATATTGGTTGCTCTAATACCACTTGTAGGAGTTTCCAAGATCTCAATATCATATATTTGAATACAACTGTAATATAATCGCGGAAGCATACCTGGATTCATATTGACAAACTGCTACTTGAATTCCTAGAGATTTTTGGGTGGTCTTCCAGGTCAACACGTATTTGCTATTCTCTTGAAAGAATCCTTTAATTTCTCTCTAGTATGTTTCCTATGATGGATATCAGGAAAGAGTTATTTTGTGATATTAGAAAATACGACGATAAGAATACGTGTAATTTGGGGATCATAATCCTATTTATAGATAACTTTTTTGTTATCTTTTGGACTCCTATTTCAGCCCATCATAAAAAAATAGGAATTGCTCTTAAGTCTTTGCACATTAAAGGTCTATATCCTATTAGATACATTAAAGCCCAAATCATTATTGATCACTTTAATTGGACTTAATCATATTTGACAGTCTGCAACACATAATTATTCATATATAAGTCCAATATTGGATTAAAGATTCAACACTTATAAGCCCATACCTAATTTCTACGAACATAAACTCCGGCAATTATAGATATTAGAACTCCTAGAACAGCAAGAGAAATCCCATAGGGACATAGACATGAAATACTTCCTTTTTGCATTTTAGAAGATTACTTGACCATGCCAAGAGCAATATTCGAGTCAATTGCTCCTTAAGGTTCATAGCACATCAACACTCTATAATTTCTCAAGTCATGATGACTCATCTAAGAAGTTCCTTAAATTTGCAATTATAGAACCTTAAACTCTATTTTAAGATGATATTTGGGAGGCAACTTCTTCATACGACAAATCCAAAAAAATTCCTTAAAAATTTGCAATTGCAAAACCTTAAACTCTATTTTAAAAGTTAAAACGTATCACATAGAAGGATTACTTTGCAAATTCAAGAACAAAATTCAAGAATTTCTGTGCAACTCAAATATAGATCAATAACAGTAGTTAAACAAAGAAAGTTCATGGCTTTCCTAACTTATGTCAAATCCAAACAAAATAAAGAATAATACAAAAAGAATCTAGAAATCAAAGAAGAGCCTTCCAGACTTTGAGAAACAGAACTGCTCTTAAATTCTCAATTAGCTTTTCTGTTGAATTCCTTCACGTGTGCAAAAAAGGCAAACATTCTTCTTCATTAACCACCTTTTGATGCAGTCGGCAGGGTACTCATGCCTGCATTCTAGAGTTCCAATTGTCTCCTCATCCTCATACTCGCACTGGCAAACTACACAAATTTCAGGTTCTTGATCCACAAGTGTTTGATAATTTCTGATTTTCTGGTGCTCTGAGATGATTGCTTCTTGCAAACCACTATTTTTATTAATCCTGTCTTCTGGGACCAATTGTTGCAGGAACTCAATGATTAGGTCATCAGCAGGAATAAAAGTCCTGATGCTGGCAAGATATCTTTCCTCATTGATGAACTCCAAATCCAATGCACGTAGTGGAGTATGATCTTCTAGTGCAAAGCTCGAGCTCAATCGCAAGTGCATTTCAGATTCTTGAAGCTGGTTCTCTAGTGGATAGTTCTCCCCTGCATCCAAATCAAGTATGGCAGTCTCACTGTCTAGGGTAAAGGTCAACCGGGAGAGGTTATCTTGGCCTTGATCAGATTATTGAAGCTGGTTTCCAAGTGGGTAGTTCTCCTTTGCATCCAAATCAAGTATGACAGTCTCATCTTCTGGTGCAAAGCCGAAATGGGAAAGGATGTCTGGTCCGTGATCAGATTCTTGAAGATGGTTCCGGGGCCATTGGAGGTTCTGTTCTTGATTAAGATAGTAATTATTATTCTGATCATAGTACATCGGTTCAGCAGGATGACCGTAGTCGTATTGCACAGGGCTAGGAAGAAAAAAATCCCGAGAATCATAGCCTAGCTGAATGAATTGAGGATAAACTGGGAAGCCATAAGCTGACGGAACAGGGTAAAAAGGAGTCTGATCAGGCAGGGGGAGGGAAGCACAGTGTTCGGTGTAAATTCCCATGTTTCCTTTGCGGATAAGTTTGGTAGTGATGATAATGCTGATGAAGAGCAGATGAATAGAAATGCTGTTGCTGCATTTTTGTTGGAGAGATTTTTTCAAAAATGATACCCTAGTATGAATAATATGAAGCTCACGTTATGAACTCTGATCCTTATATAGGAGTTGCAGAATCTAGATCTGGTTAGGACATGGATTTGATTTGAATTTTAGTGGAAAAGTCGAAATCAATTCGTTTAGGAACACAGGTTTTGGAAACTTTCCTTTTTTTCTGATTGCCATCAAAGAAGAAAGCGCGCTTATGAATTGCGCTCACAGCCAACGCTTTTAACTCATCCAACAACACAATGTTAAGAAGGCCAAGATTAGATTGGGCCTCAGGCTGTGATTATGCACTCAAACTCAAAATATTCCAAAGAAAAAGAAGTATTTGGCAATTCAGCATATTTGATTAAGCGAAGAAATGATCATTAGTAGCGAAACCTTAAAAAATATCAAAATTACCATTATTTAAAAATTAAAATGGTTGAGGTGACCAAAATATATAAATACGCTTTTATTTTATTAATTATTACTATTCCAGATATGTAATGGTACGGTATTCTTTGGACTACAAAATCAAACTAAATTCTAGAGCAAGATTTGATAACTAATAGTCAACAAATTGGAGTTCATTTATCAACAACAGATTTTTTTTTCTTTAATTGGCTCTTTCTTTTTGCTTAATTTTTTTCCCTTTTGTGTATTAATTAACCTGTTAGGTAGACCCTTTTATTAATTAGCTCAAGTTTATTGAAATCCTATAATAAGGTTTGACTTGGGTCAATATATTATTCTAACTACATTATACTGATGAATGCTTCATGCCCTTTTGTCATATTATTTTCATTTTGGTTTGAGCAGTAGAATTATGGGTGCAAGTGAGTAGCTCGATGCTTGACTTGTGAAAATTTCGACTCGAGCTTGATGACTTGGCTCAATTTGATCTTGTTCAAGTAGTAAATCGAATCGAGTTTTAGATTTAAAATGTTTGTTTGCATGTCTAATCAAGCCTAATCAAATATTACTTGTTATTTAATTTTAGTTTTTATTTTCAGTATTATTTAATTTTTTATTTGTTAGTTTTTATATTCAATTTTGACTCGACTTGATTACATCTCTATGCAAAATGACGTGTAATGTCATTGTAAGGATGTATTACAGTATATTATATAGTGCCTTCAATACCAAATTGACAATTTCATATATCTCTAGATGAATTTTTTCAATTTCAAAATATATGATTAAAAAAAGACTTTCGGAAATTGATCCGGACAATACAAAATTTTCAATAGTTGTCGAATACTTTGCCTTTCAGCAATGAAGAAATTAAGCTCCATCAAATTTAGCATGCCCAGCCAATTTAACATGAATCAAGCAAGTAATATAGTGTCAAATACTATGCACTAACACATCAGCAGAATAAGCTAAAAAAACACATAAATATTTGTCCAACAATGAAGTTCATATTTCATAAAATAGATGAGAAGTGAAACTAGAAAAATACCAAAACAACAAATTACAATTATAAGGCACTTGAAAAAGATGGAAGGCTGGGAGGAATTGGAATGTCACCAGTTCCTTCGAGCATCAGTAGAACTTTCTTCATGGATGGACGAAGTGCCGGCTCTTCTTGGATGCACCAAAGAGCTATCTTGATCATTCTTTCCAGTTCTCTCACGTCATCAACCTCCTCATCACCAACCAATTTGTATAGCTCTCCAGCCTCAAAACATTGATTAGCCCATTCTTCAAGAATTGCTTCATTCTCAGGACTGGTACAGTCTACGCTTTTTCGGCAGCATATGATTTCTAACAGCATAATTCCAAAGCTGTAAACATCTGCTTTAACTGTCACAGGCAAGTTCCTGAACCATTCTGGTGCAACATAGCCTCTTGTTCCTCTTACTCCTGTATAAGTTCTGGTTTGATCATTTTTCAACAGCTTTGCCAATCCAAAATCAGAAATCTTGGCACATCTGCTTTCATCCATGAGTACATTCTGAGGTTTGATGTCACAGTGGATGATTTGTGTCTCACATTCTTCATGTAAGTAAAGAATACCTCTAGCAATGTCACAGGCAATTTTCATTCTTTCGTCCCAGCTTGGATGATTCTCTGGTTTGTGCAGGATTTTTTCCAACGATCCATTGCGCATGTACTCATAAACTAGAAGCCTCTTAGCTCCATCAAGGCAGTATCCAAGTAGCTGGACGAGATTACGATGATGTGTTTTCCCAATCACTGAGATTTCGTTCTGAAACTCCCTTTCCCCTCCTTCTGCTAATCCTTTCTCAAGTTTCTTCACGGCCACAATCTTCTTGGAATTTGGCAAAATCCCTTTGTACACAGTCCCAAATGCTCCTTTGCCCAATTCTTCTCTGAATTCATTTGTTGCCTGCTCTAGCTCAGCAAAGGTAAAGGCCCTTGGAGCCACATTCTCAACAAATTCGACATTTCCCTTTCCCGGTATTTGTTTATGGGCCCCTGCTCGATTTTTCTGAACATAAAGTCCAGCAAATACAGATATCAGAACTGCAAGAACAGCAAGGGAAATCCCAATTATTAGGACATAGACACGAACTTCTTCCTTTCTGCATTTTAGAGGATTACTTGGAATTACACCTTCATCTATAGTTGCATGTTTGTGGACCTTGACAAGAGCAATATTCGAGTCAGTTTCTCTTTTTCCATATGTCAATGGGAGCTTCTGCTTCTTGCATTGTCCATCTTTGAAGAATGCTGCTTCGCAGTTGCAATCTTCCAGACAAACCTTTGCACAATCATCTTTCGTGCTTGTGTTCACAATGGAAAAGGTGTAATCTGCCCATACAGTATTTTCCAAGAATTCAATGGTATAGTTGACATTTGAATCCGTGGAATTACAACTATCTGTAACAAAACTTCTCTCACAGCCCAACCTCCAATTTCCTTGATTGACAAACTGAAATCCAGGAAGACATTTGCAATCGACCAAGTTATCAATTTTAGTGCAAAAGCCATTGAACCCACAAAGGCCTTTAGGATCACATCTATCAGTTGAGGATTCCCATATGATCGACCAATTGCGCCCCTGATCTACCGAATATGAATACAGTCGGAAAATACCATCCACATCAATCTTCATCAAATAGATCATCTTGTTCTTAGGATGTCCTCCATCAGAAAGATTCTTCACTAAATTAACACTTGAATTGGTCAAGTACAGATGTCCGTCATCCTCGAGATTTAGAGTTACATTTGGACCGTCTCCAAATGTTTTAGAGACCCAATAGGCATTTTCCGGTCCGTTTGCTGCTCCCACTGGGTACTGTACAAGGTTTCCATCTGTTTGCATTACAAGACGAAAAATTCCTCTTGAATCATCAGTTTCTGAAGCACTGGAGATCAGCTCCTGACCGGGTATCAATTGCTGACGAGGCAATAAACTATTAGTCGGATGCTCGAAACTTTGCCATATGATTTCCTTATCAGAATTGTATAACACAAAATTTCCAGAATCCAACATAGAAGCTGATGAAATAGGTTCAGAAGGATCAACAACAGTTATGTCTTGGCCTTCTGGCTGTTGCAAAATTAGCCTGCCATCCGTAGACAAAATCAGTGAAACGTTGCTCGAAAAGATGGGGCTGTCCCTGTTGGCAGTCCAAACAGCAGTTTTTTGGGGAATTCCAGCAAGAAAAATCCCAACAGCATAGCCATTGCGTTGCTGATAGAATCCAAGGGCAAATATCCCAGATGGCGACAACCATGATGATGAGTTGCCTGTGGGTGTTAAAGAAGAACCTAAGCTAATGTTAAGAGGCCTTTGTTGAGCTGCTATTCTTGAATGGAATGTTGATAAAAGGAAGAAGAACAAGAAAGCAGCCATGTATGGAAATTGGGTGGTGGAAGAGAAGACAACCAGTTCTTTTTATTCTTGCTTTTTTTCTTTTTATTATACTGGTTGCATCACACTTGCTTTCTTCATATACGTAAAAGTTACGTAGAAATTTGGCATGAGTTGGCTTCTGAAGCCTTTACAGCGATTCAGGTCTTCTGAGTAAATTTTGCATGTTTCAGTTCACATTCAGTATATCGTTAGGAAGCTTCCCAATTCGGACATCCACACAACCTCTGTGGTGCAGAAATAACATTTGAAAACTCAATTCCATCTTAATCAAGGCTAAGAAAATCTTGGTTGACATGAAAACTCTCACTACAGCTGTTCTGAGAACCCCCGATCTCACGGCGGAAGCAGGAAGCAGGAAATGCATGTGAATGAAATATAAATCCAGACTCGTGAGTTACTAAGTAACTTGGATAAAAATAAATCATTTTAATCCTATAATTGTTGTTCGTTCAAAAGTTATTGGGCCAGACCTTGGATTCGAGGAATTATAACCTTACAATATTCAAGGAGTCCTTCAACTCAAGGCATTACAACTCTACTATGTTAGAGGATTCTTGAAGAATTTTATGCCTGTGTTAGAAGGGTAAGAGGAGTCCTTTTAGAATAGTCCTTAGACCTGGGGCATTATGTTGGAGGGGTCAATTCATGAAGAATTTTATGGAGTCTCTGGAAATTTATCAAGTCCGTGTTAGAGGGATCAATTTTCTTATTCCACCAGGACAGTGAAGAAATTTCTATTAACTTCCACCAAGTCTAAAAAGATTAAGTTTGTACTCGAGATACTGAAATTATAATCTATACAGTTAGATCAAGAGTTTTGCATTTAAATTAATAATTAGTTTGGGTACGAAACAAAAAATTGAATGTAAATTAATTAGGGTACTAATCAATGCCAAACTTCAAGGATTCAATTGGTGGCACCAACCATACAAGTCTAGGATTAATGTATTGAGATTTTAGAGGTATTTTTCTTTTCTTTTTTTTCTTGGTCATAGAGGAAAGGGTGAGATTTACGAAATACCGTGAAGAGGGGATTAGAACTCAGGTTTTCAAAATTCTAAATTCTGAAACTTCAACTTTTACCTCTGGATCAAAACATATATGAAAACAAAACTATTGATTTTAAATAAAACTATGGCGGTCAACAAAATTTATGAAATCTCTCCCAGAATTTTTTTTCCCCCCTTTCCAGTGATCCTCGTCCTTGTGGTGCAGCCTGCATCCTTCACTTTTTATAAGAGGACACAAATAACAGATTATCAAAACATGCCTGGGGAGACTTCCACAAGACTTTTGGTGTTTAGTCGGTCCAGCCACGGAATACCTTTCGGCTGTGTTGGAAATGTGTTAATGGTTTGACGGAGAGATGAATATGGAAGCCGCAAATCTTGCAAAGACTATTCCTTACATGTTGCTCTCTATATTATTGGTAGACTATTCCTTTTAAGATTAATAAGGGGAAAAAACAATTTTTTAAAATTATTTCTAGCAAAGGAAAGGTAGGATTTAAAAAGTAATGAAGCAGCGACGGACGCAGGATTTTGGTTTAGAGGGAGGGATGGGGGAGGGGAATGATCAAACAACGAGTAACAAAAAATTATCAAAACAAATGATGCACTCTAATCAAAAATTAAAGTCTTAAAACCAAAGTTTAATAGGTGATAACTAAACACTAAATGTTTTTAATATGAAGAGACAACATATAAAGCAAAAGATGAAAATTAGGTCATGGACCAAAATCATATAGACATTAACCCTATAAAAATTAACACAAAAATGTTAAGATACAAATTTTAGAATAAGAACAATTGACAGATTAATAATCATAAAAAATAATCTAAATCACAAATTTAAAATAAGTATATGTGTCCAAATAATGAATGATTATGAATCAAATTATAAAGGGATTGTAAAGGAAAAAAATTAAACTTGCATTGAAAAAATGGAGTTTTGGGACGAGTCGATATTTGAAATAAGTTGAACGAATGTGGGAAAAGATGGATGCTTGCTTCTTGGTTTAGGCGTTGGCTTTTGACTAATACATCAAGTCAATTGCATATAACTATAATTCTAAATATAATTAAATTTCTTTTTATTTGTCAATTATTTGTTTCCTTACCTTAAGTAATGTAAGGACGTACTAAATAGTAAATACATTAAAGCTATAATAGTGAAATTTAGTTTATATATATGTATGTATGTGTGTGTGTGTGTGTGTGTGTGTATGTATGTCTGTGTGTGTGTGTGTATAATGAAACTAGAATGAGATATTATAAAACTAATTTTAAAAATTAAAGGACATAAACATGTTAACTAACCAAAAAAATTGTTGAGGGACAAAATGATAGAGTTCAAATTTAAATATAATATACCATATAGAATTTTTGGAAAATTTTAGGGATAGGGGGGTGGCTGCCCCAACCCGCCCTCCCTATGTCCATCATTGCAGGGAGGGATAGGGAAATTTGAACCCAGGACTTAAGAATTTTTATCCAAAAATAATGTTTAATTATATCTATTGTTTGTGGATCAAACATGAAGCATAAAAAGGGTTGGTTTAGTTGCATACATAGTTTGAAAGAATGTTTCTATGTTGTCTATTATTTAGAGAAAACAAAATTTTCAGTTCTCTCCTTTCATCACTAATTAAATTAAGTGCAAAATCTTTCTAGCTTATGTGCAAGCATGTACTGGACTCAAATGATATTAATATGTACAATTAATTCCATTGTAAGAGTTTTTCATTAATTGATAAGTTTTTTTTTTATATATATAGGTTAAAAGTTGGATTACAGTTGTAAGATTTTGTGTTTGTACATTCTTCCGAATTTTGCCGATAAGTATCTCTTTCTATATAAGTTGAATCACTAGGTTAATTATCCTGCCAAACAACATTATTATTTTCCAGAGGCTGCATGCACCAAATTAGTTGAGGAGTGAGGACCAAATTTGGACTCTAATACCAATACAGTTAATTGTAGTATATATTTTCTACTACATCTAAGAATTTGCATCTAATTGTTTAGGTACTATAAGTCATCTGCAATTCAACTATTCTTGGTATAGCAAAAATTAACCTTTTTTTTTACATAATACTATGGCAAATAACTTAAGTTTTTACCTAATAACGAGTCTCTGTGGGATTAGTAATAAGAGTCTGCGAATATTTATGGCAACTATTCAAGTACAAAGTAGAAATATAGAAGTGATACGCGTAAAAAACCAGTAAAGGAGAATGTGTATTGTAAAAGTACTATATATATTATGCCCTTTTTGTTCTTATGATTATGCATCGGCAGTTGCATGTAGCACTTTTTATTTCTAGTATAATGTAGTAATATAGAACTGCTTATATAAAAATGCTATTATAGGAGTAACTTTTTTTTTTCGACACAAAACCATGGCACTAAAGGTTTTACTTAACAACAAGTCCAAGTATAAAGTAGAAATATAGAAGTAAATGATTGACAATCCAACCACAATGTAAATGACAGAATTTAAAGTTTTAAAAGAGACAGTGTGTTGCAAAAAAAAAAAAAAAAAAAAGACACCACAATTATGTGGAACTTAAAAACGATGTAGGACTGGGAGGATCTGGAATATCAACAGTTCCTTCGAGCATCAGAAGAACTTTCTTCATGGATGGACGAAGTGCTGGCTCATCCTGGATGCACCAGAGAGCTATCTTTGTCATTCTTTCCAGTTTTCTCATGTCAACAACCTCCTGATCACCAACCAATTTATGCAGCTCTCCGGCTTTGAAACACTGGTAAGCCCAATCTTCAAGAACAGCTTGATCCTCAGAAAAGCTCCAGTCTAGACTTTTTCGGCAGCATATGATCTCCAACAGCACAATCCCAAAGCTGTAGACGTCTGCTTTAACTGTCACAGGCATCTTCCTGTACCATTCTGGTGCAACATAGCCTTTTGTTCCTCTAAAAGTTGTGTGAGTTCTTGTTTGATCATGCTTTAATAGCTTTGCAAGCCCAAAATCAGAAATCTTGGGACACCTGTTTTCATCCATGAGTATATTCTGAGGTTTAATGTCGCAATGGATGATTTGTGTCTCACATTCTTCATGTAAGTAAAGAATGCCTCCTGCAATGTCGCGGGCAATTTTAGTTCTTTCGTCCCAACTCGGATGGTTCTCTGGTTTGAGAAGGACATCTGCCAATGATCCATTGCTCATATACTCATAAACTAGAAGCCTCTTAGCTCCATCAAGGCAGTAGCCGAGCAGCCGGACGAGATTGCGGTGATGTGTTTTCCCAATCACTGTGATTTCATTCTGAAACTCCTTTTCTCTTTCTGTTAATACTTTCTCAAGTTTCTTCACAGCCACAACCTTCTCAGAATCTGGCAAAATCCCTTTATACACAGCCCCAGATGCTCCTCTGCCCAACTCTTCTCTGAATTCATTTGTTGCTTGCTCCAATTCAGCAAAAGTAAAGGCCCTTGGAGCCACATTCTCAAGAAATTCAACATTTCTGAATCGTGATATCTGTTTATAAGCCCATACCTGATTTCTACGAACATAAACTCCAGCAATTACAGATATCAGAACTCCAAGAACAGCAAGGGAAATCCCAATTATTAGGACATAGACACGAACTTCTTCCTTTCTGCATTTTAGAGGATTACTTGGAATTACACCTTCATCTATAGTTGCATGTTTGTGGACCTTGACAAGAGCAATATTCGAGTCAGTTTCTCTTTTTCCATATGTCAATGGGAGCTTCTGCTTCTTGCATTGTCCATCTTTGAAGAATGCTGCTTCGCAGTTGCAATCTTCCAGACAAACCTTTGCACAATCATCTTTCGTGCTTGTGTTCACCATGGAAAAGGTGTTATCTTCCCATACAGTATTTTCCAAGAATTCAATGGTATGGTTGACATTTGAATCCGTGGAATTACAACTATCTGTAACAAAACTTCTCTCACAGCCCAACCTCCAATTTCCTTGATTGACAAACTGAAATCCAGGAAGACATTTGCAATCGACCAAGTTATCAATTTTAGTGCAGAAGCTATTGAACCCACAAAGGCCTTTAGGATCACATCTATCAGTTGAGGATTCCCATATGATCGACCAATTGCGCCCCTGATCTACTGAATATGAATACAATCGGAAAATACCATCCACATCAATCTTCATCAAATAGATCATCTTGTTCTGAGGATGTCCTCCATCAGAAAGATTCTTCACTATATTAACACTTGAATTTATCAAGTACAGATGCCCATCATCCTGGAGATTTAGAGTTATATTTGGACCGTCTCCACCAGTTCCAGATGCCCAGTAAGCATTTTCCGCTACATCTGTTGTGCCCACAGGGTACTGTACAAGGTGTCCATCCGTTTGCATCTTCAGACGAAAAATTCCTCTTGAATCGTCAGTTTCTGAAGCACTGGATATGAGCTCGTGATCAGCTGCCAATCGCTGACCGGGCAATAAACTATTAGTCGGATTCTCGAAACTTTGCCATATGATTTCCTTTTCAGAATTGTATAACACAAAATTTCCGGAATCCAACATGGAAGCTGAAGAAATGGGTTCCAAAGGATTAGCAATTGATATGTATTGGCCTTCTAGCAGCTGCAAGATGAGCCTGCCATCTGTAGACAAAATCAGCGAAACATTGCTCGAAAACATGGGGTTATCCCTGTTGGCAGTCCAAACTGCAGTCTTTTCAGGAATTCCAGCAAGAAAAATCCCCACAGCATAGCCATTGCGTTGCTGATAGAATCCAAAAGCAAATATTCGAGTTGGCGACAACCATGATGATGAGTTGCCTGTGGGCGTTAGAGAAGAACCTAAGCTAATATTAAGAGGGCTTTGTTGAGCTGCTATTCCTGAATAGAATGCTGATGATAGGACGAAGAACAAAAAAGCAGCCATGTATGGAAGTTGCGAGATGGAATAGAAGAGAAGCAGCTTTTTTCTTGCTCTTCTGCGTATACACTGGTTGCATCACACTACTTAATATGTGTGTGAACTGATAGAAATTTGTCTGTGCAACGACTCAGATCTTCTGGGGAAAATAGTTGTATTCATGTTTTGAAAGTAGGAAAAATGAATCAGTTACAACTTTCAACTTCCATTTGTACAGAAACTTCTACGGATAACCTACTAGACAGAGTAAAGACTGGGAGAGATTTTCATCCCGACGTCCCAGAAGTCGCAGAGTCAACAAATTGAAATTTGAATAATTCACTTCCACTGTGATCAAACTTATAATTAACACCTGTCTTTTTAAAATTAAGTTGAAAAAGTTGAAAAAATTCACACCGGTATTCTTGAATGTTGAAAAATTTGAGGAATGTTTTAATCATACTCTTTAAATTGGCACCCAATGACCTGGTCAAATACTCAACAATGAAGCCTCAACTTTCAATTCAAGTTTACAGGAAATTTCTTCTACTAAAAAGTAAATTGCATATATTCAAATTCAATCGATCGTAGGATGAGAATGGAAACAATTGTGAATTCCACTACATACAAATAAGAATCTTCAATGGACAAACAATTAAAAACAAGAATTTTCAATGAACAAAAAATTAAAAAGATGATATTCATCTTAAATAAGCCCTAAAATGTACTTCTAAATATTATTAAGTTGAAGTGATTTATGAAAAATATTAAAGATTTTGCTAGAATTGTATAGTTAACAAATAAGATAAAGAGAGAGGTGCTAACCAGAGGCAAAAAAAATCGTGTCTCTCGTTGATAGAGTTTTTTATTTGATAGGCACTATACTTCTCTAAGGACATTATATTGTATGTTAATATATATTTTATTATCCTCTAGGTAAAAAAAAAGGATGAACTTCTATATTTATATTTAAGTCTAAATTTGATAAGTCATTAATATTTGAGACCGGGGATATATATTTGATAAGTCTAAATTTGTTAATATATATTTAAGTCTATATTTATACCATTGTAGGAGCATCACTAAGTTATTGGTTTGGGGGGGGGGGGGGGGAGGGGTTTACCCCGTAAAAAAAAATTTTAGGGGTGTGTGCAAAAACTAGAACCAAAATAGTCCTTAATTCTAAATACCTATAACATGCAAAAAAAAAAAAAATTTGAGCTTCATAGCACATCAGCACTCTATAATTTCTCAAGTCATGATGACTAATGACTAATCCAAGAAGTTCCTTAAATTTGCAATTATGGAACCTTAAACTTTATTTTAAGATGATATTTGAGAAGCAACTTCATCAGATGACAAATCCAAAAAATTCCTTAAAAATTTGCAATTGCAGAAGCTTAAACTCTCTATTTTAAAAGCTAAAACGTATCACATTGTAGGATTAGTTTGCAAATTCAAGAACAAAATTCAAGAATTTCTGTACAACTCAAATATAGATCAATAACAGTAGTTATACGAACAAAGTTCATAGCTTTCCTAACTTATGTAACAAATCCAAACAAAATAAAGAATAGTACAAAAAGAATCCAGAAAGCGGAGGAGAGCCTTCCAGATTCTGAGAAACAGAACAGCTATTAACTTCTCAATTAGCTTTTCTGTTGAATTCCTTCACGTTTGCAAAGAGGGCAAACATTCTTCTTCATTAACCACCTTTTGATGCAGTCCGCATGGTACTCATGCTTGCATTCTAGAGTTCCAATTGTCTCCCCATTCTCGCACTCGCACTGGCAAACTACGCAAATTTCAGGTTGTTGATCAGCAAGTGTTTGATAATATCTGATTTTCAGATGCTCTGAGATGGTTGCTTCCGGTAAACCACTATTTTTACTAATCCTGTCTTCTGGAACCAATTGTTGTAGGAACTCAACAATTGGGTCATCAGCAGGAATCAAAGTCGTGACGCTGGCAAGATTTCCTTCCTCATTGACGAACTCTACATCTAATGCACGTAGGGGAGTATCATCTTCTGGTGCAAATCTCGAGTTCAATCGCAATTGAATATTTCGTCCCAGATCAGATTCTTGAAGCTGGTTCTCAAGTGCGTAGTTCTCGTCCGCATCCAAATCAAGTATGACAGTCTCATCTTCTGGTGCAAAGCTAAAACGGGAGAGGAGGTCCGGTCCCTGATCAGATTCTTGAAGATGGCTCCGGGGCCATTGGAGGTTCTGCTCTTGATTAAGATAGTAATTGTTATTCTGATCATAGTACATCGCTTCAGCAGGAGGATGACCGTAGTAGTATTGCAGAGGGCTAGGAAGAAAAGAATCTCGAGAATAGTAACCTGGTTGAATGGATTGAGGATAAACTGGGAAGCCATAAGCTGACGGAATAGGGTAAAAAGGTGTCTGATGAGGAGGGGGGAAGAAAACATAGTGTCCGTCGTAAATTCCCATGTTTCCTTGAATCCTTGGCGGATAAGTTTGGTAGTCATGATAATGCTGATGAAGAGCAGGTGAATAGAACTGCTGTTGCTGCATTTTTCTTGGAGGGCGTTTTTTCAAGAATGATACTCTAGTATGAATAATGTGAAGCTAACGTTATGAACTCTGATTCTTATATAGGAATTGCAGAATCCAGATCTGGTTAGGACACGGACTTGACTTGAATTTTAACGGAAAAGTCGAAATCAATTCGCTTAGGATTAGGAACACAGGTTTTGGAAACTTTCCTTTTTTTCTGATTGCCCTTAAAGAAGAAAGCGCGCTTATGAATTGAGCTCACAGCCACGCCTTTAACTCATAGCACGCATTTTTCTCTCAAAGTCCCAAATGGTTGTTTTGTACTTCTGTTACTTTAAGAGTTTATCAAAGGCTGGCGTTGATCAATGCCAGTGTTAAAATTTTACTATCACAGTAATTTTTGTGTTTTCAAATTAAGTGACAAATAATTCATTGTGAATAATCTTGAACTAGTAAAGCGCATAGTTCTTGTTTTGAAATAAATTGCTGTGACTGTGAAATACCAACTGTTGCAATTCATAAGCCTCGTCAAAAGTTAAAACAAGAATTTTTTTTAAAAAAAAAAAGAAAAAATATGAGGAAAATGGATATAATTATGGTCAATTAAGTGCCTAGGCATTCACACATTCAAACCAAAAAGAAAAAAGATAATCAAATACTAAGGTCTTGTTTCGATTTCCATTTTCTCTAAAAGAATTTTTATATTTTCCGTGAATATATTTTTCAATCACTTTTTATCTCATATACAATAAATCATTACTTGGATAATTAATTTCTGCAAATAATATTTCTTCTGTATCATAAACACATTTCCCAATCCACTTTTTTATTTCACGTGCATCACATCACAAAAAATGCTATAATAATTATTTTAAATAATACTTTATTCAAGCACACTTCATTTTTATTTTTTTTACAAAATTTTTAAAAAATAACAATCCAAACCGGCTCTAAATTTTGATTAATCCAGTCTTTCCTACACGATTGCAGTTTGCCAGGTTCATTTTTGTCTCTTGTGAAGGTGTCCATATTGTGCGATACAGTTCCTAAAAGACCCTTTTAGTCCTACTATAACATCAAGAAATCTTGCCCTCCCTCTCACTCTCAGGTGTTTTATGGTGCTATATATAATAATATCCCTTTCTCCCCAAAAATTGTCCATCAAAACCAAGAGGAAAAGCCAAAATGCTGAACTCAATTATCATCAGAGCATCAAAAGTATTAGCAGTAGGAGCTCCCCTTCTTGATGCTTATGCCAATATCCGAAGAAGGGACGCATACAAAAGGCTGGAAGAAAGTTACAACAGATTCACAGCCAAACTTGATGTTCTTGAAGAAGTCAAAAAGACGGATAAGGAAATTTTGGCTCTCTTGAACCAGAACCAAGGCTTTCTCAAAATCCAAACCATGGTTGAAACTCTCTGGATCCTTCAACTGAAGGCTTTGTCTCGGGCTTCTTCTGCTGCTGCTGCTGATGATGATGATGATGATGAAGATGATGGATACGGTGATGATGGTGGCATCTTTGCTAACTTCTGAGATGGTTTTTTTTTTTTTTTTGGGTGTTGGTGGGGTGGGGGGAGAAGCTAGGGGGGTTGAAGAAGCTATGAAGATATCCATAGCATATGGATTGCTAGATCTGCTGTCTTTTCTTTTTTGTGACGTTTAGTTTCCAGAGGAAGAAAAAGTACTTGTAATTGCAAAAAGAATTTATGCAATATATGGTGATTTTTGGTTTTTGATTAGTTTAGATTTGTCTGCTTAATTTCTTCCTTACTATGGATCTTTTCCATTTTAAGATTATGGTTACATTCTTCTTGGAATTTTACAGATTTACCTCTAATTACATCCCCTTAGGCATTTGATATACTACATTGATCTCATATAGTATTTTCCCTAACAAAGCCTTTGAAATACTTACAGTGTCTTCTTGAATATACAAATTGAGGATCTATACATGCAATTAATGGATGAAACCAGACCTAATTGCTAGCACAGTCTCCATAGCACAGAATTGATTATCATGTTAGTTTGAGATTTTTGAAGGGCTCCATTAGCCCCGAATTGCAAGTATAATACTGGAACCAAAATTTTGAAACTTCATCCTTTGTTTTAAATTAAGCTTTAATTTGGTCCCAAAAAAAAACACACATTAATCAAGGATTTCTATTTTTCTTTTAGGTCTGTCCAACAGATACTAATTAAGCGCTTGTTAAAATGTATTTCAAATGATTAAATTTTTAAATGTTTTAAAAATTAATTAAAAAAGTGTATAAATGCAAGTAAAGTTTATACTTGTTTGGAAAAGATTTTCTACCGAAAAATCTCTACATTTTTCATAAACATATTTCTCAATCACCTTTTTATCTCATAAATGTCAAATTATTACGGTACATTTTTTACAAAAACTTCAAAAAATTACAATACAAAGACAACCCTAGAGTGTGTATATATACAGTATGGAATTTAGATGCGTTATCTCGTTAAACACCTGATAAAAAAAAGTTTTTTCATTTTATGGACCTAACTAGCCATAAGGAGTCAAGGAATTCCAATTACAAAACAAATTCTTGTATTTCTCTTAGAGTGGCAGTTTAGTCAATTTACAAGATGTACCACCACAGACCAGCAAAGCCTGTCAACCAAGAACCTGCCACCTGCATTTCACAGTAGTGGCAACTGAGCACCCTGCTGCCTCGTACCAGAAAGTGTTGCGGTGCATTTGAACAAAAGTTAAGTTCCGACAGAAAAAAAAAGGCCATTAATTTTCCAGTATTCTCAAAGGAGCTCTGCTTTTTATCTCCTTGCTTTCTTTCTTCCAAATCAGTTCTAAGCTCCAAAAAAAAAAAAAACGAATTTTACTCTCAAAGAAAAAGAAAGATATCATCATGTCTTCCAAATCTACTGATATTCTGACGTTGTTGGGAGCATCTGCCATCTTGGGTCTTTCTTGTTATTCATGCCTTCAGCAACGTCAAGAAGCTAAATCCATTCAAGAAATGTGGAAGAATGCGACAAATAGAGTTGCGGGTTATGAAGCAGAAAGGGAAGAGGATGCTGAGAAACTGAATATGCTTCGGAAGATCCATATACTGTGGGCATACTACCAAGGAAACCATGGAGGATCTAGCAGCAATAATGGTGATGATTCTGGTTTCTGATGAAGAGAGGAGAAATGGTCAAGAATGAAAAGGGGTTTTTTGATTCTTCGTGACGATAAAGAAATTGGTTTTGAGTGGGATTCATAGTACAAGTTCAAGAAAATGGCAGAGATGACTAGTTTGGAATATCTGATTTTGGAAAATTACTAAGAAATTTGCTTTTGATTTTGGTTGTGTTTTGTCAGATTAGTTTAGTGCATCTTGGATGTGGCTGATCTGAGCTGCTTTGTTTCGTGGTTGCAATTCTGCTATTATTTCCTCAAACTATAATATATTTATTTAAGTATTTATTTTGTTCGAACATGTGGGAAAATCTATTTGATAATCAAGTTTTTTTTTTTGGGTATGTTACAAGTGCTTTAAAGATGTGTTTGGCATAGAATAATTTTACGGAAAAGAGAAACTAAATTGTGATTGAAAGAATGAGGCAACATATATGCTTTAAATCTACCTGAATAATTTTTTTTTTTTTTTTGTTAGGATTGGCACATCAATTTTCTAAGTTTTCTTACTGCCCTTTGACTCTTTGCACTCCTATTTCATTAATATGCCTAATTAAATTCAAAATAGTAATTTTTTTGGTTAAAAGAAAAACTAATTAGTATAGAGCTCTCTCAAGGTTTATTTATTTTTTTCACACCAAATATTAAAAAATAAGAAGTAAAATTGATGCAGTTTTATCGAAATTTCTGTTGCATGATGGAATTAACAATTTTCTTTTCCTTTTTGCTTGCTTTTTTAAAAAAAAAAAACAACATATATTGATGAATCAAAATATCAGTCAAGTGGGCCTCGTAAGCCAGTCAGACTTTTCAAAGCCCAAAGTCTGCCCAACAAAAAGGCTTGCTCTTCTAAATTAAAGTCTTTAAGGTTCTTTTTGAACTCTCTAGTAAGTTGGGCCTTGGACTGGCCCCAATTCAATACTGAATTCTTAACGCTTTCTCTGTTTTTTTTTCCCCTTTTTTAGGTCCGAGATAAGAATGATTGATCAAGAAATTAGTTAATGGAGGATGTATTGAAATTTTGCAGAGTTAAAATTGACTTAAGGCGGATTTATTATACTTAATTAGGGATCTTCCAAAGTCATGAGTCTAACCAGAAGATCATAGCAGAGCTCTATAGCCTGCAAAATTACATCATTATTGATCCAAATCCCTTTTTTCCTCCCCACCAAGAAAATGAAAAAAAAATTAGTAACTGTAAAATCTTATCAACTTTGTCTACGATGTTTTCCAAGTGCCAAGTTTTTATTGTATGGTGATGCTTTTTTTGTCTATCAGATGTTGTTATTGCACACAATACGAGGATGTTTTCATCGTTACCTCATTACCATATTCACTACATCCAAACCAATCTAAAAAGAAGAGGAGAATCCCCTACATTAAGCTATCAGATAAAATAGTTAAAACCATTAGATAGATAGACAGCAAATCCTACTTTAACACCTTGCTTCCAGTAGCAAATTGACAGTTAAAACATTGATTTGATGTTAGGAATATGTTGTTGGAAAACTTTATTGCAAACTTTAAGCCATGTTATAGAATAAGATTTGTCATAAAGAATTTCTTGTGCTGCTGAAATTCAGACCTATTGCAGTAGTTAAACAAATAAAGTTCCTAACTTTAACCTACAAATCCAAAAAACATAAACAATAAACAAAGGAATCCTGAAATCGGAGGCTTGCTCCACTTGACATTTTTGTTGAATCCCTTCACGTTTGCAAACAAGGCAAACATTCTTCTTCATTAACCATCTTTTGATGCAATCAGCATGGTACTCGTGCCGGCATTCTAGAGTTCCAATTGTCTTTCCATTCTCATACTCGCATTGGCACACCACGCAAATTTTAGGTTCTTGGACCACATGATTAGCAAGTGTGGGATAATTTTTGGTTTTGAGATGGTTGCTTCTAACAGATTACTATTGTTGTTATTCATCCTATCTTCTTGGACTATCTGTAACGCAACAATCAAGTCATCAATAGGAATTGAAGTACGGAAGCTAGCAAGAAATCCATCTGAAGTCCCCACATCAAATATTCCAATGCCTTCTGGTTCTGGTGCAAACCTAATCCGCGAGCTGATATTCAATAACTGATCTACTTCTTGAAACTGATTTCTGTAGTCTCACTCTCTATCCAAACCAAGTGTCGCCGTTTCATCTTCTGCTGCAAAACTAAAATGGGAGAGGATGTTTGGTCCTTTATCAGATATCATCCGTGAGCTGATATTCAATAACTGATTTGCTTCTTGAACCCGATTTTCCAATGAGTAGTTTCGCTCTCCATCTGAATCAAGTATCGCAGTTTCATCATCTTCTGCTGCAAAAGCTAAAACAGTTTGGTCCCTGATTAGAGCTAATTCGCGATCTGATATTACGACGACCCCACCTCCCTCTAAAGCGTACCCAAGGGTTTGGCGGATTGTCTGCCTAACTATCGTCATGACTCACTCACTAACAATGTTGGAATAGTCTATCACGCCTCTAGATTGACATAAAAGTTCCATTTCAACCAAGAATTTCAACTTAATTTATAACCCAAAAGTGAAACATAAAATTACAGTTCCAAATCTCCAAAATACATTCCATCTATAAAAGTACGAGTACATAAAAATTATACACTATAGTTCATGCCTATTTGCTCCGACCTTCACTCCTGTAAGGAAAACAAACTAATGGAATGAACTAAAAGTCCAGTGAGATTCCAAAAACAAGCAGTCAAGTAGGTAAAACACGAAAATATCACATTTAATATTTTTTACAGTAATAAATAATCATTCAATCATTGGAAGGATACGTGCTCACTTGGAGGCATGCATTCAGTCATTCAGTTGCTGACCATTTCCTTTATTCCTCCGACATTTGAAAATATTTAACAGTGCGAACTCCTTCAGTGTTCATTTCATTTATTCATTCATTTCAATCATTACATTGTATTCACTGGTTAGTTCTCTACCAGATTTCGTAGTCATACTCGAGTATACCAAACACTGTCCAAGGGTCACCAGCCGCCCGATCGAATCTGCTTCTGACTCGAGTCGACTGGCAATGAAGGACAAGGGTCCAGTTCAGCTAAAGGCTTACATTCATACACAAGTAACATTCAATCACTTGATCATTGAAAATTCACATTTACTTAGGTCGAGTGTGATAAAGTGCACACTCACCATTGAAAATCCATTTAACAATCATTGAAAAGCATTTAACACTCAAGCAAACATTTACAACATTCCACATTGTTATTGGAAGCACAACATGCAAGGAACACTCACCAATAGTCAAGTAAGCAAGACAAGAGAAAGCTTTCACAAGTTCTCTTTGGGGTTTCCCTCAAATTCCTCTTGAATACCTAAGATATGCACAATCAATGATTACCTATAATCTTTCAATCAAGGCCAAACAATTTCCCCTTAACCCTTCACTCAAGCATGCTCAATTTGTTGTTAAATTAAGAGAGAAACTCTATTCATTTAACCACTAAAATGACACTCAACGGAAGATTCAAAAGTACTCCATTTGTACATCAAAATGTGGTAGGAGTTTTTTATTTAAAAGTTAGTCAAATTGCTCAAGAGTTTAACAAAACACACGTGGGAGGGAAAAATCACTTTCACTTCCTTAACTCCTAATCTTTTACCCAAATTTTGATATATATAAATGAGCATTTAAGTTTACTAAAACTTCACCAAACCACCATTTATTTTTTAGTAAAGACACCAACAAATCCTCCAAATTTTGAACATCAAGCAAGTGAAATTTTTCCACAAAACTCTTGGTATGATGCTCCACTTTTCACCCCTTTTTAATTCAAACTTGTTACTCCTTTTAAAAGCACATTCGAGGGCAATTGATTAGCAAGTTATTTTGAGCAAAATTTCACATTAAACCTAGAGGAAATGAGACAAATTCCAATCCAAGATTCGACCAAAATCTTCCAAAATTTCAGCAAACAAGGTTCAAGAAAAACTCCTCATTTCACTTTTAAAATGAATCTTGAGACCAAATTTGGTGCTTGAGTGAACCATTAGAATTCACCACTAAAAACACATTTAAAAAAAAGTAATAACTTTCAAGATTGCAACCTCTAGTTCTTAATCCAAAACATCAAGCTTTCTTGTTCAAATCAAAAGAAAACTCATATACATAATAAATCCATGATCCAAGTATGAAATGGGGTGCAAGTAATCGAGAAAGTTAGGTTTAAAATCCGGAAAATGTTTCCAAGACCCTTCCGAGTTCGTTTGTCATTTCATAAGAAAAATCCCAGTTTTCGTAATGCTCTTTGAAAAGTCATAACTCAAGTTTCGTATGTCCAAAAATCATAAATCTTATACCATTAAAAAATAAATTCAAAAGTCTGCAACTCTCTAGAAGACGTTTTCATAGAATTCAGCCCATAAAATAGTCAAATCTCAATCTCAATTCACTGCTCAACTAAGTGCAAAAACAAGACAGTCTTGGATTTTTTGCCCACTTTGAAATTTTTCTAGTATTTATACAAAATGAACCAAACCATGAAGTTTACATAATTAAAAGAGCTATGAGTTTAGTTCAAATGCAACAAATGAAACTCAATTCAGATTTTTCTACACCAAAATATAACAAAATTTTCAAGACTGCTCAGAGTCTCCTGCGGAAAAAATTTTCAGCAACACTTGACTCAACCTTCCCACTTAAACTCATAATTTTTGTTCAAATCCAAGTCACGATCAAATTTTAATGTCTAACAAAGTTTGTGGAGCAAAATTTCCCCCAAAAGTTTAAAAAAAATAAGGGATAACAGCACTCAAAAGTTTCGGCCAACAAGAAGCTTTCAAAATAAAAATTTCTCAAGTCATCTACCTAGATCAAGGTTTCAAAAAAACCCATCAAAACCCATCAAAAATCCAATCTTTCTAGCTACAAATCTACTAGAAACCTGAAGAAAAGAGAGAGTTTCAAGCCAATACCTCTCCTAACAATTTCAACCAAGCAACAAGTCCAAGTTTCCTCCAAGAGCTTCCCTCCAAGCTTCACTCAAGATCTATTGGAGTAGTTTAGGGTTAATCTTTGAATTTCTCATGGATTAAGCAAGAAATCAAGGCTAGAAAATGGAGTATTTTCTCTCCCCTTACCTCCCAAATTTCATCCAACAAGAAACCAAGAAGAAGAAATGGTAATAAAGGCTTGGTTTAGGATAAGAATGAAACTTAGTCTTGGTCAAGAATTCATGGTTGAGTGACAAGTGTCAAATCAAGATGTAATCCTTATCTAATTGTCTTCCATTCACTAAAATATCTAATCCATCTCTAATTATCTCTTAACACCTTATAGTACAGTATTTCTTTTGCACAAAACTTTTTCTAATCTTTCAAATTTAGTGTACGCACCCAACTAGTCGGTCACACTAGTATAATACACTATGAAACTTAACATGCACTAAACTATAAAAAAAAAAAAAAAGGGAATGATAGAAATCTTAACTTAACCTTTAAAATCACTATCAAATTAAAGACTAGCAAATAAGCAAGTAAAGTAAAATTAAAAGGGAATATAAATTAATTTTTCAAAAATAGAAAAAAGTTAAAAATAAATTTTGGGTCCTCACATATATAAAATAATTGATCTGCTTCTTGAACCCCGTCTCTCAGTGAGTAGTTTCGCTCTCCACCCAAACCAAGCATCACATTTTCATTTTTTGCTGCAAAGCTAAAATGGGAAAGAATGCTTGGTCTCTGATCAAATTCTTCTTGAACATGATTCCAAAGCCATTGGAGATTCTCATGATTGTACATCACTTCAGCAAGACAATTATAGTAGTATCATGTAGGTCTAGGAAATGCAAAATCGTGAAAATCATAACCTGGTGGACCAGATTTAGAAAAATTTGGGGAACCATAAGTTGATTGAATAGGGTTACTCTAATTAGGCCGGCGGAAGAAACCATAGTTTCTGTAATAATTTTCCACGTTCTCTTGAGCTCTCTTTTGATAATTTTCCATGTTTTCTTAAGCCCTCTTTTGATAAGAAGGTGGGTGGTGATGATGTTGATGAAGAATAGATGAATAGAATTGCTACGACTGTAACTTTCTACCTCTCCCTCCCGCCACCTCTACCTCTCCCTCCCCCATCATCCCTCTTATTCTCCTTCTCCCCTTCCTCTTCCTTCCCCCGTCACCCCTCTTTTTTTTTTTTTTTGGTTTTTTCTCTTCCCCTCTCCCTCCCCCCGCCACCCCTCCCTCTCTCTTCCCCGCCATCCCTCTTCTCCCTCTCCCTCTTCTTTTCCCCTTCCTTCCCCTCGCCACCCCTCCTCTCCCTCTCTCCTCCCCCCGCGCCATCCTCCCCCTCTCCTAGCTGCGATTTGGTCACGCGACCAGATCGCAGTCCCCCTCCCTCTCCCCTTTTGTGATCTAGTTGAGCAAGCAGATCGGTCAAAGGGAGAGAGGGAGGGTGGCGGGGGAGGCAGAGGCGAAGAGGAGATGGAGGAGAGAGAAAGAAAAAAAAAAAGAGCACCAATAGATCGGTCAAAGAAGAAGGGGAGAGGAGCAGAGGGGGTGAGGAAAAGAGAAAAAAAAAGAGGAAGGCCGAAACTGGTTGCCGGAATAGTGACCGGCGCCGGCAGCGGTGGTGGAGGTAGTGGCCGGCGACGGAGGACGTGGTGGGTTGGGTGGAGGAGGAAAAAGAAGAAAAGTTGAAGGGAAAGTTTTTTGTGTATTTTTTAAGTGTGTAGGTTAAAAACTTCGATAAATTTTTTGGGATTCTTATAGCAAAAATTGTTATAAAACTAGTTTTATACAAACTTTGTAAAAAATCAAGGATGCGTTTGGATTCCATGTTTTTGGAGGTGTTTTTGAAATACTTAACTGTAGCATTTTTTGAAAAACTTCAAAAAATGTTTGGATGGAAGTTTTTGAAAAACTCTTTGTTTTTGAAAAATACAAGCGTTTGGATTGACCAGTTTTTCAAAAACACTACTTATTGGATAACTGCCCAATAGCTTCAGTAACAAAGCAAATGTGACCTTTTTATAAAGGAGTTAGAATTTGCAATATAATTTGTGGTCGAAGTGGCATATACTACCAATTTCCTCTGTCCAACATCAACTACTACTACTTAACTTGTTTTTGATTTTTTTGTACAATATCATCCACATATTTGATGAATTAATAAGCATTTAGGTGTATATACGGGGGTAGAGATATGCACGAGTTAGCATATATAAGATAAAGGTTCTAATTCGTGGTCAACATTACACAATAACATTTGTTACACATTCATAATCAAGTGGAAATCACACGTTTCATAAAATAAGACTATTAAACTTTTATTTAGGGCCTATCGGTCCAATGAGCCTAGTTATGCTCATTCAAATACATGTGAGCCGCCATCGCCCGCCGATCTTCATTCCAATTATCTATGCCCTGCTGCGACATATCGATGGGTTGACCCGGATGCGGCTGCTCCCCTGCTATATGTGCATCAACTAGGGCTCCGAGAGCTGCTTCTTCGTTGAAGTACTCATCCGTTGGGGAGTATGCGCGCATAAAATTGTGGAAAGTACAACACGCAAGCACAATATTATTCTGAGTTGCTATTAGGTAGTTCTGCATTGGACCCTTGAATATTGGAAATCGCTTCTTAAGAACCCCAAATGTGCGCTCAATAATATTTCTAACCGATGCATGCCGCCTGTTGAACAAGCGTTTAGCAGCCCGCTCATGATGCGTGCCCTGTGCTCCCCTAAACGGTGCCATAAAACCCGGCATATTTCTATAAGCAGCATCTACCGCATAATATTTCCCTGTCAATGATGTCGTGTTGATAGTTTTTGAAGGTATTGAAGAGAACAAAGAGAAACGGGGGCACCAAATACTGAATGATGGACCGCCTTGAAAGTATTTAAAACTACTATTATGGAATTTCTTAATTTCAGTTGGTACAATAGGAAGAAAAGCACATACCCTGCGGTGGCATAGGAAAACTTGAATCAGGATCTAGCAAGGTATCTTGAAGAATTCGGGCATCATGAACACTACCCTCCCAACCGATCCGAACATATACAAATCGCATGTCATGATCGCAGGCAGCAAGGACATTTTGGGATAAGTCGCCATGCCGATTTCTATACCTCTCTCGTATTTCTTCTGTGCACTAAGCGGAGACGTGCGTCCCGTCTAGTGCCCCTACACAATCCTATAAAAGTATACAACAAAACTAATTTTTTTTAGAATATTGTAAATTGAAATTTGAAAACATAAAGTGCAATCCATATGCTAAAAATACAAACCCGAAACCACGGCATGAGTGATGCATTGTTCAAAATTCTTGGGTGAGTCCCATCGAAGTCAATTGGCCTAACGAGATCACGACCGAGGCGAACTAATGCTCGTAACACACAACGAACATGTCGATCAATCGTCTCCGTTGAATGCTGGAACCGCTCGGCTAGAACACGGTGCTGCTCATCATGGCTCAGGCACATTAGAGTTAAAGCAACGGATTCATGAACTCTCACCTGCTGTAAAGGATATGTATGCCAATAACCACGCTGAACCAACAAATCACACAACATCAGGAATTGGGGAACATCCAAGCGCATGTTTTCAATAATTCTGTCCTCATGTCCGTTTATCAGCTCAAGCACGTAGTCCCTCCCCGAGAACACACTATCTCTAACTCTTCTTCTTCTGGGAACTCGGTTAAAGCGTGGGTCGAAGAACATGAAGCCTAGGAGCACAACTCCCAAAAGGATGTTATCGAAATCAACATCGTCCGTCTCGTCATCCAAGTATCCGCCCTGAATATGTCCCTGATTATCCATCGCACTGCTATCAGTATCAAGTATGCAATAAAAATTCAGGATACCCTGCAAAGAAAGGAATCAAAAGGATTAAAAATAGAACCCAACAATGCTCTGGCTATATGCACAAATATTTGATATAGAACAATCATGATAACAACTTATGAAGTTCACATCTTGTTCCTATTATGATAACAATGCTCCGGCTATTTGAACCTACTTTTATAAATGTAAAGCCTAGCAAAATAAGAAGTTTGCAGTTTCACAAATACAAGTTTCCAACAGAAGCATACTTGCTGGTTTCCAAGTTAACAAGTTGCACACCTATGGAACAATAAATCCGCAAAACATTCTAATCGTCTGGTATAATTTATACCTGGCCAAGAAGCTTAGCAAAAGTTTCCAAGTTAACAAGTTGCGAAGCTTGGCTACAAATGTACCACAAATCTTATACAATCCTTAGGTATGGTGAATACCTAGGCAATATGATATAGAACAACTGGTGCAATCTACTACTTTAGCTAGGTTCGACCGAAGGCAAAGAATTGGCCAGCTGTTTAATGAACATTTGAAATCAAGTATAACTATGCCAATTCCAAACGTTACCAAACAATTAAATCATCTTATCCCTGCTTATGACTCTGTAACAAAGCCTATTATCACACACAGCCAAAAGTTACAGCAATCTATTCGAACGAGCACACACAGCAATTAAAAGGTCACTAAATCGAATTATTAAAATTTAGAAAAAAAATAGACTCATTCGGGGTACACAAATAGAAAAATTCACCGTCAAAGTTTCCAAGGCCAAACTACATCAAACAAAAATAAAAAGTGAAACAGTGGAATTGCATGTTCGGGGACACAAAGACAATCCAAGTGGGCTGCCACAACTAAAACTCGGATGGTATGAGCATCTATGCGGGTGGGAGGAGCCCTCGATGTCTCACAAACGCAAGCCGGGCATCGTCTGTGGTGCAGGAGAACCAAATGATACGCTCCGCTTTGGACCGGAGGAGATAAGCCATCTTAAGGTGAACTTCAATGTCTAGCCCAAGCGCACAGAGAGGCACCATTGCAGCTTCTAACTGCGCATCGTCATCTACAACAACCTTTTCACTCTTCGAAGGTGCAAAGGTGAAGAGACCTCTGCACCTCCGCTCTTGCTCTTTTTACAGCTCAATATGTGTCAATGTTGTCTAGGACGCGGACATACTGCTGGAATTGGGGGGGACGATGGTGAGAAGAAGGAATCGCAAGACATGTCACCCGATCTGCGCTTCCCTTTGCTGTTCTTAACTTTTTGTTTCCCTTTCCGACTCACAGGCTGTGAGGGAACATTTTCCTCGGAGGAATCCACGTCCACAACCCCCTTTCCTGAACAGCGTCTAGCAGCTCTCTCCATTTGCTGCTCGTCGGCCGAGTTGGGCGGTGAATCTCCATATCCACCGCTGAAATCCCCAGTCACCCCTCGATTCATGAAAACTTCTTCAAGCATGTGATAAAGTAGGCATGAGCAGTTGTAGAATCTAGCGTATGCCTGATTCACCTACAACAAAGCAGAAGATAGCAAAAGCACAATGAATGCAACTCTGAAAAACATATGATTGCATTAGAGTTAGAAAACCAGCAATTAAATCCAAGGGGGGAACAGTTAATGCAAGGGGGAAGATAAAATCCAACAGGGAGACCGTTTTTATCGATTCCGAATAGCTTAAAAGTAAGAAACCAGCAAGTCAATCCAACGAAAAGAAAATTAAACTACGAGGGTGAAGATAAAATCCAAAGGGAAGACAGATTTACATAATTTCAATTGGCCTAACGAGAAACCAGCAAGTGAAGGGCATAGTACGGGGGGACACTTAGTGAAAGGGGGAAAAGAAAATCCAAGGGGGGGGACAGTTTTCAATAGTTCAGATTGGCTTAAAATACAGAAACCAGTAAGTAAATCCAGCAGGAAAATAGTTATATCCAAGGGGGAAGAGAAAATCCAAAGAGGGGGCAGTTTTTAATAATTCCAAATGGCTTAAAAGTAAGAAACCAGCAAGCTATACTTGAACCAGTTGGCTCCACCGTTCATCATCCATCATGAAGGTGTAGTTCGTTGAGTCCCACCCCATACCAGTGCCCCGTTTCTTGAATGAAATGTAAAGCTTAGTAAGGCTCTGAAGGGCATAGTACTTCGACCGAATACTATTGCGGGGAAATGGAATTCCGAACCTCTGAAGAAGCATGTTAGTAACCTCGGGGATGACATGGCTCCCGATGTTTTGAGACGATATCTCTCCATTCCTATGCATATGCAGCAGATGTTCGGCAAACGCAAATTCATGTTCAGATGTGAAATTGTTACGTTTTGAGTACTTTCCTTTTGACGGTTTCATCTTATTTCTCTCTAGGATACATAAACAAGAAAATTGGACGAAAATGGTCAAAAACAGACAAATGTGTCCTCGTTGTCATATAAAAATGGAGAAGGCAGTTGCACTTGAGGTTGTAAGTAGAAGGCTAAATGCAATTGGCTAACCTTGAAGTAATTAGTTATGCAAAGTTGCAAATCGTTTTCTCCCTGAGCTGACAGCGAACAACAATTGCTAAATCCCCTACTCCTTCGCAAGACTGTGAAGTATATATAGAAAATACAATCCTAGAGGTCATTTAATTGACTAAACTTCAACAGAATTAGACCAACTGACAAGTCTAACTTACCCTTCCAAGCACGCCGCGTCACAGGGGGCATGTAGCTCCAAGGAGGAGACAATAAAAGGACAATGAAGTAGCTGCAGCCGCAGTACTTACATAAAATGGAAGAAATTAGGTCCCCAAACTCATGCAAATTACTCAGCAAGACTGTGAAAACACACAAATATACTACAGCTAGCACTTTAAATCTACTACAGCCACCGTTTGGTTCGGAACAAATTATACATTGGTGCAATTTAGGCAATAATGTTGGAGTACATTTATAGCTCTGAAGAGGGTCAATTATATGAAAAAATATGCGGCAAACAAGTCAAGCGCCTATTCCAATAACACTGAATGTGCATAACAAAGACGATCGTCGGCAATGAGCAATCCCCATTCAGGACGAAGTTGTGAAAAAATGTTTTCAATAATTTACAATTAAGAACCAATATGAAAAAATGACATCGGCTGACCAATTTCATCATGAAATTAAAGACGCTGAACAAGTTTAAATACTTGATGTTGAGTCACTATTTTTTTTCCAATCGTCGGAAACAGATTGAAGGTGAAGAAAGAGACATCAATTTAGATGGTTGCCCAAATAAAAAATTTCAACTGTAGCCCTACTCTGTACGAATAAACCCAAAACTCAACGAACTCACCTGCAAGTTCCTTGAAAAAGAGGAGGCTTCACCGAACTTCTTGTGGGATGCAGCAGCGTACCGCCAATATTTTCACGAATTAACTACTGTAGCAGGGCCGAGCGAGTGATAATCGCGTAAGGGCACCTCAACGAAAAGAATCTACAGCGTGTGACTCCAATTGCAGATCTGCCCGCAGCAAGCTCAGGTGAAGCACACAGTTGTTTGTGTAGCTCAAGCTTCATTCCAATTAACTCCTTTAGCTGCCGGGCTGGAGGTGTGGAATCGATGGGCTGCCCCGCTTGCAGAAATCGTCGGTTGGTCGCTCTTCGAAATTTGAAAGGAGGAGCTGATGTCCAAAGGCTTCTTCGTTCTTAGCTCAGCTCAACAGAGAAAGGATAAGAAATTTTACACTGTGGCATCACATGACCGAAAAACTGTTTTTACTCTTCAGGAGCTAAAACAGTGTAGTCTTACTACAGTAGACACTGTAATTTTTTGGTGAAAAGCTGTTGACCACTTTTTGTAGTTTGACTACAAAAACAGTTTTTACAAAAACTACCGATCCAAACAGAGCCCAAGGTTCCAAACAAGCCCTTAGTTTAACAGTCAAAAAGAGCCTTACTGACCTAAAGCGAGCCATTTTTTTTATTCGAAATTTTAATGTCTTATTTTTAATTAATTAATTTAATTTATTCTCCGTTTCCCTTTTTTTAAAAAAATTTGTATTATTCTTCCCGCGTACTAATAATGAATGGCGGGAATCTATTTTTTGCATATTTTAATATTTCGAAACCTCGTACTGAATCGAAACTTCCAAAAGCGAAATCTTCGTCAAAAGATCAAAATACTGAATAGAAAATGGCGAAGAAGAAGAAAAACGAGGAGCAGCAGCTGCGCGATGCGAAGAAGGCCTGCGGCGAAGCGAAGGCGGTGGGGAATAGGGCGGAGGAGGGGCGGTGGGCGAATTTCATCGGAAACATCCATAAGAATCGAGGGGAGTACGTGGAGGCGCTGGATTGGCTGCAGAAGGATTATGACGTTTCAGTGAAGCATCTGCCGCCCAACCAACTCCTTCCTACTTGTAATACCCTCGGCGAACTCCACCTCCGCCTCCAACATTTCCACGAAGCCCTAAAGATTCAGGCAATTGATAATTTGACCCTTTTTTCCCCCTTTACTTTGGGAAATTGTCCTTGCTCATAGGGTTATGTGTTCTACTTGGTGCATTATGAGTTGTACCGTTGGCTTGGAATCTTAATTTTGTCAATTTCTAGTGAAAGTGAATAGGAAGTAGGTTACCAGTAAGAAAATGAGCCTTTTTTTTTGGGGAAATTGTAATTGCTCATGGGTTGTAATTGCTCATTTTTCGCTACTGTGTGGAAGTGTTGTACATTATGCATTATGAGTTGTACGTTGGCTTGGAATATGAACTTTGTTACCTTTTGGTTAGAGAAATAAGGAAACTTTATGAAAATGATGCATTTGGTTGCCTAGTTGGCTTTCGATATTGTAATTGCCTTCAGTCGGCTTGAATCTCCATCTCAGGAAGGTTATGTGATCATTGCTCTTACTTTGCAACAGGCTTCTTCGGCTAGGAAACTGGATTAGTTTGAGCTATGCTTAAGCTGGCCCATGGCACCAACGTATGGTGGATTAGTTTAAAGTGCATGCAAGCTGATTTGAGACACCTGACAGACAATGTCAATAAATTCATATAGTTGTATGACTATTGATTTGTGGTGTTGTAATTTGCGCTTATCTAAGAAGTTGTTAAGCCTTTTTATGAATCAAAATATATAATTTGTATTTGCATTTGGAGGAAGTACAGTTTCATCAGTAGGTCTCTGTTCTTGCTGAATTTGCAATCTGTTTTCAAATTTCAATCAAAATATTCACTTTTTCTTTGTTTATGGTTCTTGTTTCTTATTGGTTTTCGTCTTATAGGAAAAGCACTTAAGGCTGGCAGAGGACACAAATAACCTCATTGAGCAACAAAGAGCAAGTACACAACTCGGTCGGACATACCATGAAATGTTTTTGAAGTCTGAGGATGACCATTCCTCGATTAGGAATGTCAAAATGTACTTTAAATTAGCCATGAAACTTGCTGAAGATATCAAGAAGAGTCCAACAGATAGCAAATCTTCTATTGTTAGGGAGTACATTGATGCTCATAATAACCTTGGAATGCTTGAAATTGATCTTGATAACTTGGAAGAAGCCAAGAGAATTCTCAATAGAGGATTAACAATCTGCGATGAAGAAGAGGTAGATGAGGATGATGATGCACGTAGTAGGCTGCACCATAACCTTGGCAATGTTTATATGGACCTTAGGGAATGGGACAAAGCACGAGAGCACATAGAAAAGGATATCACAATTTGTAAGAAAATTGGGCATTGCCAAGGTGAGGCAAAGGGTTTTATTAATCTTGGGGAGTTGCACTACAGAGTCCAAAAATACAATGAGGCCATAATTTGTTACCAAAAGGCCCTTCAACGGGCAAAGTCAATGGAAGATGAGGATGCTTTAGTGAGTCAAATTGAACAGAATATTAAAACTGTAGAAGCAGCAATTGAAGTAACGGAAGAATTAAAGCATGAATCTCAGAACCTCAAAAGGCTGGAAAGGAAGTTGCCAAGTGCTAGAGGCACAGGATGTGAGAGGAAGAATTTGCTGCAACAGATTGTATCTCTTGGTCATCTTATTGAGAAATCAAGCATGACACTTGCATGGCGGAAGGTACATATTAGAAACTATTTACTTATCTGTTTTCACATTTGGTGTGATCAGCATCATACTTGAAAGAGCCAATTGTATCAGAATTTGATAGTACCCATCGCTGGAATCATGAATATGAAGAATCACGCAGTTGGTTTAGACCTGTTGGAAGTAGTTTATCATAGGAAACACCAATTATTCCATAGACCAACCAGAGTTTGACTGCCAGAAATGAAAGTTCTGCAGTACTTTAAGCTTTCAACATGATGAAATGTTCACATTCCCTGACGGAACATTGTGATTTAAGATGCTCATGCATATTAAAGAGAATTTCTTGTATGACTTAGATGTTCTTGGTGCTGAGGGAAATTAGTCTAAAATATGCGAAGTGTGTACTTGTTTATGTACTCATAATTTGGCATTCAAGAATTTTGGAAGGCATCTTTTTTTCCCCCAACCCATGTCTGCTAAGCTACTGCAACAATGAGTAATTCTGCTTTGTATTTCTTATAGCATCTTAAGTATGCAAAGATGAAGAAAAGGATAGCAAATGAGGTTTGTGATAAAGAGCACCTGGCAGATTCATTTCTTGCGATTGGAGAGTCATACCAGAAGCTTAGGGAGTTCAAGAAAGCTCTTAAATGGTACACAAAGAGCTGGGAATCATACAAGCTAATTGGCAACTTGGAGGTAACTCAATATCTCTCTCTACACTACTATGTCCTGCTTCTTTTGTACATTTTTGATATAGGAAGTTTATGCATGAGACTGGTTTATGTAAGACAGCAGTTTATAAAATATATTTTGACACCTGAATATTAGCTTTTCCCTCGATCTGTGTGAGTATATTATGTTTATGTGAATGTTGTGCTTTTAGGGACAAGCATTATCCAAGATTGAGATAGGAAACGTTCTCGATTCTGATGGTGATTGGATGGGGGCCTTAGATGCTTTTGAAGAAGGTTATAGGCATGTAACTTCGACTTGACTGTTCTCTTTGCCTTTAAAATGGCTTCTTTCCAGATAGGTCCTTGTTTGACCTGGTACTTATTATAACAAGCTGGTGCTTGGGATTTTTCTTATGAACTTGCCAATTAGGTTCTTTTTTCACACAGAAGGTTTATAGCCTATGCACTGACACGCACCAACAGATTATGTCCTTAGCTTTCTTGTTTTGAAGATCGTAGGCACATTTGAGCACACAGACAATTGCAAGTTGTTTTTGGTTGCGTTCACGTGGCCCTGCAGAGGTCTAGATGCATGTCTCCTAGCCAAATTCATAAAAGAAGTCCTTGTATGCAGATAGTTAAAAAAAAAGTTGTTGCACATATGTAATTTTGACTAGTGATTACTGAAAAACTTGGGTTAGTCTTCCATGTAAATTTCTGTCAGTTGATGCAAGAAAAAACAAAGAAGAGATCAATAAAATCACTAGAGAGGGAAAGAAAAGTAGTTATTAGTCCTTTATTATTTTACAACACCACAAACTTTTTGCTACAACAGGTGAAATTTGCTTTAAAAGATGCTGCATTTTGTCATAATCTATCTGTGACTATTTTCTTTTGGAGCATCCATCATGTCTTTACTCATGCCACATGGTGTTTTTCTACAATGCAGGATTGCTCTTGGAGCTAAAATTCCTTCTGTTCAGCTGTCTGCTCTTGAAAATATTCACTACTGTCACATGATCAGATTTGATAATGCTGAAAAGGCTAGGTACTAAATTCTTTTCTGATTTGGAGACCTATGTGAATTTGTCTGTGACATTAAAAGGTTCTTTAAGAATAAAACTTAGGAGTGAAAATCTTCTTAGCACCTGTAGGTTGAAGTGTATTTTTTTTACGTGACCTTTAATCGTTATGAAGTACATGTTACTCCTGCATTTTTTTTAATCCTAGCACTCACACAAGTATGTTTCCACTTTGATTCTCTATGAGGTACCTGCTTGATGAAATAAGATTCTTTTTTTAGGAGTTTGAAATTGTCAATTGACAAACTAAGGCATTCAGGAAGTAAGGGAATTGAGGCAAAAGATACGGCAGGCCACTGTTGTTCTGAAACTGATACTGAGATTGATGATCACTCAGCAAAAAGGTCTGAAGTTAGCATTTCACCGGAAAGAAGTTCATCAAATTTCACTAGGTCAAAGTCTCATTCATGTGAGGAGGACTTAAATGAAGATGCTCCATTGATCTCATTTCTCCATCCTGGTAAAAAGGCAGCAAAGTTGAGAACCCGGTGTGAAGCAGCAGTGCATACTTCTATCAAGCCTCCTGAAACCTCACCCAGGAGCACATCGATGTCTGTTGGCAGCCAGGCAGTTGGTCGTAAACGTACCCGTGCTGTTATTTCTGATGATGAATATGAAAACAATGAGGAATATACCTCCAGAAGAACAATTTATAGTGGCCACGGAGAAAAAGTTGCTACTTCAGATGGATGTAAGTCAATAACCATTGCATTCAGCTTTATGATTGCGACAGCAAAGATGAGAGCACTCACTTGCTTTTGTCAATTGCAGTGGAGAATACAAAGAATTCGAATTGTCCTGCTGCTAATGAGTTCCCTGTAAGCAACTCTTTGATCAAACTCTCATGTAACACTATCCCTGTAAACTATGCTTGATTCTTTTTGTTTTGGTAGGATATTTCACCGCTTGCCTCAAAATGTGCCATGAATGCTTGTACTCCTGTTAACCTTGAAGAAAGTAGTTGTTCGTACAAATCCAGAACTTCAATCTTAGTTGCTCAAGATGGCAAGGATTTCAGACAATCAAGCACAAATGAATTTGCAAATGCCACTGGAAAGCTGCCTTTCAAACACAATGTGCCAAATATTTGTTCCTCTCCTGATGAAAGCTGTGTGAGTACATTTACATAAGTTTTTCTCATTACTCTATATATTAAGTAACAGTACAAAAACTGCCTAAATTAAGTGATAGTGCGATTGTAAGTCAGTATCGATGCTATATGATGCATGAAATTCGATACTGGCTAATGTCTGCTTTTACTCCCTTGACAATCCAAGACTCCTGTACCAAATTGAATGCCCTCTTATTTGCATAATCAAGATAACTGATGCCTTTGTATCTTTAATGTCAATTGATTTTGGCAACACTTAATTTTGGGTTTCAGGTGTATTTGCTATCATCATATATTTTGGCTGCAATACTATAAGTCTGTCCATGAATTATAGCATTTTGTACTTACTGTGTTGATTGCAGCAACACATACCAATCAAAGTTGATGATTACTTGGTACAAATGAAATTAGACTCATTCGTGAATCGAGACAAACTCAGCATAGAGCAGATAAAGGCTGAAGTGGCATGCTTGTACTACCTACAACTACCTTCTGAGAGGAGAGTAAAGGGTAGGAATAGTTTTTTTTCTTTCTGAAGTTAATTTGCAATTTGCTATTTTGCTTTCCAACTAGGAAAAGATGGACCGTGTCTATGAAAAGCTAAAAGTCCATTTAAAAAGCTTTAGTGTTTGTATCCAAGAGTAACTGATGAGCAACATGAGGGACAGTTAATCTCATTTTCCTTCATATGTTTGTTTTACTAGAATTTTTTTTTAAATTAAGAAAGTGGATAAGAATGGAAAGGTTTGTGATGTTGAAGTTCCTGGATATATAAATTTACCACTCAATATTTTTCATGGTGTAGATAGGTCTTCACTGATTTGACGCCTAGAATGAGATTTTGTATCTATGCCTCAACATGTTAATCAATAGTGTACTGACATTTGAGATCACCAATGTCATACTTGTCAGTATGTATATTTGTTTCATCCCCTATTCCATTGTGACACTATTATGCCTGCCACAGTATGAATGGTCCATGCCATGCAGAAATAGTATGCACCATCAGTATATTTATTTTGGTGCTTAGGTTTATTTTGTTGCTTTCCTCTCAATGCCACTGCTGACACCTATGCTTTTGTCACACTTACAGCCATCAAATTGACACGTGGACCTCAACATGGATTAATTATAAGTGTGTAATTAGTTCAAAATAATTGAGTGCATGATCCAAATTGAATCAATTAGTACTTGCATTTCAATGGGCTAGAGAGTGAAGGAAAATAGTTGTGCATAATAGATGCAGTCTCTGCATTATACTAAAAATATGTATGTTAATTTGGGAGATTAATTTTATCCTATGGATGTTTTGGTCCAAATGATCTGCTTCACCTCCTTAGCAGCTAAGTAACTTGTAATTTGGCAAAAACTTTGTTATGTATCAAAGTGAAATGATGGAGTCTGATTACCCAACAGATTAACAAAATTATCATCTTGTTGTTCCCTAATGTGCTTCATCTTCTTAATAGGGTACTAATTTGAAATTGATAAAATTATTGTTAATCTGTATTATTTGACTGATCAATGAAATTATGATCTTGCTATTCTTAATTGCTGAAATTGATTACAGAGTGAGAATTTAAATATTTCTTCATGTTTCCATGTAGTTCATATTTTCCTCTTTAGAAACCTACATTGTGAAAGGAGATGAAGTGTTATACATGCAATTAACTTTAGGTTAGTAGGTTAAACTGTCATTTCTAATTTTCAAAGCCACTAGGTTACCGCAGTTTGGTTTGTGCTTCTCCTCTGTGTTACAGACTTGCAGCAATTGTTATTAACTTTAGCTTACATTTTTCTTTTCTTTAGATTTTGCTGTTTTGTATGCTATACCATTATGCAAATGCAATTTTATTCTGGTGGCGTGTATGGCCATGTTGTCTCATTCTTGCTTTTGGACCAACCCTGCATTTGTTGATTTTTGTTGTGTTAGTACACGCTTTTATGTGGTTGAAGCTAGAACTTGTGTCTGGATTTGGATCAGTGTCTAGTGTCTATTACCAAACCCATTGTCTGCCTGTGCAGGGGAATGGAAGGAGAACATTTTTTTTTACATGACACAACAAAATGGATGGTGTGAAAGACTCATTTAATGTAATGAAAATACTCTAGTTAAAACCTGGGAAAATCAGTAAAAGATTAAAATGGAAAAGGAAATGAGTGCTAAAACTCTAATTGTCACCTAGTTGCAGCTCTGATAATGAAGCAGTATAATTCCTGCAGATATCACCAAACATGATTGCTTAGTTGCAAGTTTTTTTTTACTATAAAGTGATGTTATCTCAAGCATGGATAGTAGCTTACACAGATATGCTATCACATCAGGTTTGGTGCCAGTGGTTCAAGACATAAAATATGATGGTAGATCTTTAGAAACTTTGGAAGCTTACATATTGAAGAATTGCGAACTTGGAAGTGGCCAGATTGAAGTTTCAGTTGGGGGTATGTCTATAGCACTTGAACCTTCTATTTATGTGAAGCAGTTTTCATAATCTGGGGTTACTTAATTTTCATTTCCATCAGTTTACTGCCTTTGAATTCTTTGAAACAAATGATAAACTGTTTTTACCTTCTACCGGGAGATGCATGTCTTCTGCAATAGATGACCATGGATGGATGAAATGACAGGAGATAACTTCTGGAGTATATTGCAAGATTGCATAAAGGACACGTACATATTTCCATTCTTGTCTAGCTGTTCCAACTTGTACTGTACTGTAATCTTTATACTTGACTTCAACTTGTGGTTTTGCATTTTGTTTTTGCATGTTAACTGTCTTAGGTAAGAAATGGATATGCTGATTACAATGAGTATTTGATAGGACAACTTCAGCAGAAGGTTTGGCTGTTGGAGCTATTTTGTTGTCCTTAAGTTACCATGGTATCACCATACTGGACCACAACTTGGTAGTATTTTCCAAAAGTAGTAGACTACGGAAATTTTCTTGGATCAAATTGCATACTGAAAGTGAATGTGTTTTGGCTGGCTAAATCTAACCCATGAAGTACATTTTGCCCTTGGAGTAAATGCTATACAGTTCACAATCAGCACCCAAAGAGATCTTGCAACCTTCCAAATCGTAGTTTTATGCAAATGTATAGCCAAAATAATTACAGAAACAATTGTATAACCTAAAAAGGATTCTAACCACTTCAAGAATGTTAGTGTTTTGCTATGATTTTGAACTAATGTATAGTCTAGTGTATAACCTAATGTATAACCTAATGATTTTGAACTAATGTATAACCTAAATAATTGTATAGACAAGGCTATCCATGGCCAACCACAGTGCTTGTGGCAACTCATGAGCCTACTTACCCTCCATGGACCATAGAGATGCATCTTCTTTATGAGACTATCCATTGGCCTTTTTGTATTGGTGTTCACTTAGAAGTGGTCAGTAGTTTGTGTCTTTCTGTGTAATTGTATCTCTTAAGCTTGTACCTCTGTGTATCATCCAAATTTAGGTTTTCATCCTTGAGATTAATTGTTTAACCTTGTTCCAGAAACTCATGTATTAGATTTGATGCTATATTTGTTTCTTTGCACTACATTTTTAGGACTCAGAAATGTTGTGCTGTCTTTTGTCCGGGTAAGGTCATAAACTGGATTCGTATACACAGAAAGTCCCTCATACGGTTTCACCTGTCCTCTCCCTAAGATTACATTTTAGGATAATTCAAATTTTTCCTTTTTTTTTTGGGCGAAATCTTATGTTTTACCTTTTTTTCATTATTGATCTACTGGTTTTTGAGCCTGTGTCCTACTCTCTTTTAGAAGCATTTTGTTGTGTCCTTGTACTGTTCTGCCACATCTCATGTCCATAGCCATGTTTCATAGCTTTGCCACAATGTGAGTTCAAGTGACAGGTATCCAAAAGATGCAATATCCACTGATTTCTCCAATAAGGTTACATAGGCACTAGACTATATGCATAAAATGGATGTGTGTGCAATATAAAGATTCAATGAACAAATTGTGGAAGCTTAGGAATCTGAAGTCGACATTTTTTGAATTCTTGGAAGTCAGATAGTGTGGTTTACCTATTTTAAGTTTGAATATGCTTCATTAATTTGTGTCAGTTGGATTTCTCAACATCAAAATTCACATGCAAGTTCGTTAAAAAATCATGCATCAATTTGTGGTGGTAACTTTGATAACATTTGCATAAAGTAAAATAAGATGTGTTCTTCTAGCCGTTTAGGTCTCTAGTCTTTTAAATATACTGAGTTTGACCCAAATGATCACAAAAGATGAGTTTCTTCATTAGAATTTAAGTCACTTTTTAAAACAGTATTTCTATAGCAAATTATAAATTGAAGCATCTTGTTTCCTTTTTTCTTTTTGCTAGACCTCTAGAATCTTGTCATCAAGAATTTTTCCAGAATTGAAGCCAGAACTTTAGTGAGTTAAAACTTGGGGAAGATTCCTTTTTTTTTAATCCCAGCTCATACAAACATGAAGTCAGCCTTCATTTTGTATACCCAAGAGCTCGTAATATCTCGTGCCAGTGGGTACTCTCTGTGAGTCTGTGTGCCATATTTTTTTAACTTTGTATTTGCAAGTTAAAGAATGAAGAGCAAATTGATCTCTTATATTGCTTAGCCATAAATGTTGGCTCTGTTTTGGCTGTCTTGTTGATAACTATTTTCCATAATATGAGCATGTCTATTACCTTGGCTTACTATTTGAGATTATTAACAATAATGACTGGTATTGTAGTCATGTAGCACATTTGTGGCAACTATATAAAATTGTCCACTATGAGTTTATTTTTCTGTATGAAGCTACGCTTAAGTCCTTTGTTTTGTTTGTTGCAAACCCCCTTTATTTATGCATGGTATCATTGTTTTCAAGTAGTGTGGGTACATAAGCGAGTAATGAAGTTATACATTGACTGCTGCGAGGAACTATCAGAACAACCCAATTTGAACGTTCTTAAGAAGCTATACAACTTAGAGGTGGGCTTAAATAACTTGTGTTGGTTTTATGCTGCTTGCTTTTGATAAGTTTTAATGACTGCAGGAGAATTTATAGGAATTAGTCCTTTCACAAGCTGCTATAATCACCCATGTGTTACCAGGTATCAGAAGATGAAATTGTTGTCTCCGACTGTGAACTGCAAGATATATCTGTCGCACCACTGCTTGATGCCTTGCATGCACACAAAACAGTTGCCATCATAAACCTTTCTCACAATCTCTTAGGTAACTTTTATTTGCTTGTCATTTCACTTGGTTTTTCAGACTTCAAACCAGTAGCATTCCTTAATGTTTCTCTCAGGAAGTACCCATGATAAATTCTTTTCTCTTTGATTGGTAAGTACATTGTTGCTGTTTTCCAGGAAATGGAACAATGGAGAGACTCAAGCAAGTATTTGCATCATCAGGACAGAATTATGGTGCTTTAGTATTAGATTTGCACGGCAACCGACTTGGTCCCACAGCTTTATTCCAAGTGTGTTCCATCTCCTATGCTCTGTATTTTTCATTCTTTTATTGGCGACAGGCAACTCTTAAGCCTGGAAAATTAAGTGATAGTTTTGAACATAGATGTCAACTCCTAAAATCTTAGAAACTGTTATGGTTTAATGTTTGAAGAGATAAGTTCAATGGTCATGTATGGAGTATAGGAATACAATAGTTATTCTTATTTCATACTTTTTCTTCCAGATCAATATTACAACTTTTTAATTGAAGCAGTTTAACATGATCAAGATCTTTATTTTTACAAATAGGGGATAATCATGTCAGGAAGTTACATAAATCCTACAACATTAAGGTGGTTTTGTATATTTGGAATGATATACAGGTATGTTAAAGCAGAAAAGTGTGACTCGCAGTCATCTTACCCTTATCTTGTTGTAGGTTTATTGAATTTTGTAGTTGGTGAAACCCTGTACTAGATTTGCTTGTCTGTAGAATAGAAATTTTCGTTTTTTGAAGACCATATATTCCTAATCGTGTTTATGCAGAAAGCTTTATCTGATCTTGATTTAAATATGAAGTAAGAATAGCTATTAGTACATATGTATATGCAACAATGCTAGGATTTTTCAAACCATTGCCTGCTTGGATGTAGACACTTTCTTAATTTAACTGCACTTTTTTGAAAAAACTAACACTTTGCGACTCACATAACTGGTGCTCTTTGGGCATCCTTAAACAAGCCAAGAATTTTATCACGTTATGCAGCTTCTGCATTCTCTCTCTCTCTCTCTGTGGAAGGTAGTTCAAGAAGTCAATTACTGTATCTTTCTAGGTTGTTCTATTTACAGGAAAGTGTAGTGAATTCTTTCCTCTCTGTCCCTCTGTGGCAGACATAAAAGCATTTCTTTCATTTCTTCAGATGCAAGCGACCAGAATTTGCAGGAAAATTTGTTTAGCCACATGAACTAACTAATATCTAACCACTTCCTTTTGAAACTTTCCTGCCTTTATCTCATCATTACGAGTTCAGCTTTCCAATGAAAATTTCATTTCATTCAACAATAGCCTAGTCTTATGTCATCAATCAAACTCTTTGGATTGTGACATTGTACCTGAGAATTGGAGTTGAATCAGCACAGGCAGAACCTATCATTTCTTTGCTCATTATACAAAAAGATCAATAGATTCATCCAATGATACTTATATAACAGACACTTATGATGTATTTCCAAAAAGAATGTATAAGATCATGATCAGTTAAGTTTACTGATATGCCCTCAAATTTTTAGCTTTTATCAAAGTGAATTGTTCCCAAGTTCTTTAAAACTGTGGCTGAGATGCCCTGCATTATGTGATTCATGCACTTTCACTCTCTGGACAATAATTTCTGGATTTTTTGAACTGCTCGATGTTTAAGCTACACATCGAACTGTAAATCACCTTTTAACTTTGCAAAGGGTTTTTTTTTCCCTTCTCTTTTTTGACTAGTTGACACATTTTTTGTTAAAGCATGTTCAAGTTGTATATCCGGAGTATCCTGCCTCCAAATTTGGCTATATAGGTGGCTAGACCATGCAAAAAGCTGCTGTGTCCCAAAGTACAAAAATCTCTTAGAAAATTGTAACATCCCATAAAGAATCTTTCTCTTGGTGGAATACTCATGCTATTTTCAACGATATCAATGTGAGAAGTTGCACAGGCTATTCGATTTAAGTAAAATAATTGATACCTTCATCTATTTAAGTGATGCGTTATTTGTACACGATAAGAGTTGGCTATGCTGGAGAACTACTTGAACTATAATCTGTTTATGGATATCTATACATCCTGAATGGAAAGTTGCTCGAATTGCAAATTTTTTTAAGCTGCAGCAGGGAACGCCACAATATGCTCCTGTAAGAGTTTTTGTTCTCTTGATTTACAGATTTGTGAATGCCCGGTGCTATACTCACGATTGGAAGTATTAAACATTTCTGGCAACCGCTTGACTGATGCATGTGCTTCTTACCTTTCTTGCATTTTGAAGAACTGCCAAGGTGAACTTCTTTCCCCTTCCACCCGATCTTTTTCATTTTCCCTTTGCTCTTCTATAATCATTATCCATTTTATTAAGAATAGTTTCAAACCTGGCCTAGTTTCATGATCTGCTAGAAACATAATTGTGGCATCTTTTTTATTTTTTTGTTGGTGCTTTTAGTTTAGTGCCTAACATACTAAAATTGGTAACTTATAGTGTACTACTTTGATTGCTGCCAAATAGTGTAAACTAAGAAAATAAAGCTCTTTCTCACAATTTATGGCGTGTCTGGATTTCTATTGCATTAATTTTCCTTTTTTTCATTATTCTTTTTCATTTAATTGATCTTCCTCTTTGTTCTTGTTTTCCTTCTAATAAAACCATTTCATTGTTCCAGCTCTTTATAGTTTGAATGTCGAAAACTGTTCTATCACGTCTAGAACAGTTCAAAAGATTGCTGACTCACTGCATTCTGGATCTGTATTAACAAATCTCTCTTTAGGTACTTCTCATATAAATGCAAATCTATTTTCAGGATTTCTATGTACACTATTTAAGACTCTCTCTCTTTTAACCAGGATATAATAACCCAGTATCTGGGAATGCCATTACGAACCTTTTGCTTAAAATTGCTGATTTGAAAAGGTTTGATCAATTTTCTTTTACGTGCATAATTTGTTCTAAATGATATCTTGAATCAATAATAATGTAACATTTTACAACTTGATGTTTCTAGATTTCAAGAGCTCAATTTATCTGGTATTAAGTTGAGCAAACCTGTAGTAGGTAGCCTTTGCCAATCTGTCGTGAACTTAAGATTGTCAGCTTTGATGCTTGCAGGCTGCAGTATTGGAATGGTAAGTTGATTGTTGTGTCTGTTTTCTAGCAGATTCTCATTGACTTAATATCCTCAATTTTGAAGTTACTTAAGATTCTTTTTGCAGGATGGGGCATTACAGTTGACTAAGACACTCTCAAATGACACTCAGGAACTGGTGAAGCTGGATCTATCATCTTGTGGAATAACATCAGAGTATTTCAGTATGCGAAATACCGGAATTTGTTTAATCAATGGTATTCTTGAGCTGAATCTTGGAGGAAATCCTATTATGCAAGAGGTATTTTTCCCCCCTAAGGAGCAAAAGACGGTTTTGCTTATATTCTTGGGATGTATTTTCTGTGCTGCATATATATGTACCCGTCTATCTGTTTATATATGGTATTCTTGAGCTATTATGCGAAAGGGAGCAGAAGAAAGGGTTTGTGCTTATGTTGTTCTTAATTGTGTTTTCTGCTCTGGATACACTCACACACACATATAATAAAGATAGCATAGATCTAACGGGTTAGAGCTAAAATATAGAACAATATATTGCTTTAGATTTCTCCAAGAGCCTCAACAGTCCTGGAGGTCTTACACTGCGTTCTGTGGCCTTACACTGCCCGGGCCGACTGTTGGCACTTACAAGTAACATGTTCGACATCAAAGATCTAAGCTTACAGATCTATACTAGCAGCATTATAATAAGCTGGAATACATAATTGTCACCCCACTTCCCCCTCTGGCTCTGATACCAGAATGGGGAGGAGAGGACCTACACACACATGTGGGGTGTGTGTGTGCGTGCGCGCACATGTTTGTCTATATATATTCAGACAACCAACTCATAAGTGGTGTTATTGGGTAAGATTGCCCAAAGTTGATTCGTGATTAGATATTTAGTCACATAGTGGCATAATCCATTTGTTTTCTGTAAAACATCCTTGCATTCAGTGCTTGATCTATCTTAGTCTGTCAACTACCACGGTGGTGAAGTTAATACTTGAGAATCACAGTAACCTGCTATTGACATTTTTGACGTGCATTCATGGATTCATACAGATAATGTGACTAAGTTCCAGCAAGTTGAATTGGTTATAAACTATTGATATTAACTTTACAATCACAACTACTGGTATCTGATGTGCATGAATCAAGGCTTATATTGATTTTGAGTGTCCATATGCACTGTTTTAAGGTAAAGTGAGGTGCCCATCATCGTATTCTAAATGTCATGGGCCTCTAGATGTAATAATCTAGCATTAGTAAGGTTATAAAAAGGTTTGTCAAAAGAGCTCTTTAACAGGATTCTGGCATCATTTTTCTCTTTAGAATCTAAATGAAACCATGATATCAGGGTGGCACTGCACTGGCCTCTGTACTTGCAGATCCTCGATGTTGTTTAAAAACTTTGGTACTCTCCAAATGCCAACTTGGGCTAATTGGCATCCTTAGGACACTTGAGGCACTGTCGAGCAATTGCTATCTCGAAGAGCTCAACTTGGCTGAAAACATCCTTCCAGCTGAATTAGAATATAGCTTGCTATCAGTGAAAGGAAGCCCAAACTCCACGCAGACTAAGCTCATTCTTCCAAACTCTTTACACAAAGCATCTGCACATAAAGAGTTTGAGACTTCTACACAAGAGCCCTGTGCTGTTAACACAGATTTCAATCAGATCGAAGTTGCAGATAGTGATGATGATATATTTGGGGTGAATGTTGCTGCTTCTGGATTGAGCAACGAGCATATTAGCTTATCCCAGAAGAGCCTACTGAATTCAGAATCTGCATACATTCAGGAGGTTCTGGCTGCTATTGCCATGGCAAAACAGTTGCAAATTTTAGACCTCAGTAAAAATGGTTTCTCCCAGCATGCTGTGGAGAGTTTGTTTACTGCATGGTCAAGTTCAAGAGCTGGTTTAGCTCAGAGTCATATTCAGGATAGTGTGATTCATATGTCAGTGGAAGAAAACAAATGCTGTGGCATCAGGCCTTGCTGCCAAAAGGTTTGAGCTATATGGCTGCTGAAATTGCTGGTTATTTCAGTCGGCTTCACTGAAGATTTGAAGTGGATGCAATCAACATGGCATTGACCATATTCAACTATTTGGTGCCTCAACAATGGCTATCAGAAAGCTACGTACATAGAATCTTTTTCTACTTGTGATTATTGGCAAATTTGTCAATTCATTTATCTATGTAATTATGATAAACAATGAGCTGTACTTGTGTTAAAGGAAGTGTAGGACGCCCATGTTTGTTCTCCTTATCTGTTTTTTTTTGGTAACATTCTCCTATTTGGGCTATATTTGGTAAAACAACTTCATATCCATACGTTGCTCGTACACTGCTTTAAAATGTCGTTTCATGCTATTTGGGCTGCGCTAGGGACCTTGGCTATAAGGAGTTTTAGTCTAAAGATGGGTCTCGTGGTGCTTCTTGACCCTCCCAGCTCTGGTGCATGATTTCTTACCAGTAAATTATATGGGTGCATCCTGCAGTAAATTAGTTACTCCTTCCATTCCATTGACATTGTTACGATTTTTTTTTTTTTGTGGTATATCCCAAATGAATTATCACACATCTATAATGGAAAAATAATTTTCATCCAAATTTAAATCTTACCCTTCTCAAATGTGGATCCCATAACTTTTACTATTAAGTCAAAAGAAAATGAGGAGGACTCACAATCTGGAGCGCGAGAGACACCACCAAATGTTGCAAGATGTTTACTTGCACGAATGGCTTTGTTGTATGTCAAATTTTTCAAACGGATTATTATTTGAAATAATTACTGTAGCACTTTTTATAATATGATGTATGTGAGATAAAAAGATGATTGGAAATGTAAAAGAATAGGTTAAAAATTATGTTTACGATACAAACGAAATATTATTTGAAAAATTTTGCTATCCAAACAAACCATTTGATTTTCTTAATAGGCTTTTGGCCTCCAATTAACTAAAAAATTAGAAAATTTTTATTTCCTCATTAGTTTGGTCCACTTGAACAATGGATTGAATTGTTTTGTCTTGTCAATCATCCTTTTTTTTCAAAAAAAAAAAAATTTCGAATAGATGATGGCTGGAATTTAAGAAATGGGGTGAGAGAAGCGAGATCTGAACTCAAGGCCTCTAATTCTTTGAAAAAAAATTTTCTTTTGTCTTGTCAATTATCTTGTGAATTGCTAAACCTAAAGTGGGAAAGGTTGGTCTTTAGTATCTCGTGATTTATAACAGAAACTACTAGATTTTTGGGTATATGGATAAAACTATTGAAGATTATATTGAAATTTTTCATAACAAGAGTACATTACTTAGTACTTGTAATTTTTGTTAAGATCTGGATACATAATTCTTAAAGGAGAAAAAAAAATCACCTCTCCTAGACATTCAAACAAGTAAATGAAATTCTTTCCTCATTTTAAAAGCATTATTAGGGTGAAGAAGGTAAAGAATATTTTGATTGTGATAATTATCTTGACTCTTTCTCCTTTTAACAGCTCCAATAAAAAAAAAGTGCCCTTGTCTTAGTTAAAGAATTAAGAATGTTGTTTCAAAATTTTACTTCTGTCCAACACAGCTATTAGGAAATGCTTTGTTTTCATCTCCCTGGTGAAGTACTACTGCACATATATGCATTACATTTCTAGTTTGTGTTCATACATTTTTCATTCCCCCCTTTTCTCTGTTATCTCTTTCCAAAATCCAGAGTGAACTCTAGTGTGCATCATTGAATTTTGGTGATTTCCTCTCTTATTAGCTCTTTTTGCCTTTTTTTTCTTTTCTAATGCACATTTGCCTCTTTCTTGACTTTGCTGTTTACTTCAATATTATCTATTGAGGAATCTAATCATACATTATTGATATTTAAACTCACAAGAGATTCTGAATATACCTTTATTGAAGCCTAGGCGACTAGTTGCTTGCCCATTAGCAGCCATTGGGTTCTTTTCTTTGTTGATATGCATAGCATTTGATGGTGATTAATCTACGAGGTAACTATCCTATCATTGGGCATTGTGCATGAAATGTCTTGAAATTAATAATTTAGGGCATGCAGTCTTTTTCAAACCCTAGGTATACTTTCTTTCTTTTTTTTTTTTTAACTCTACGTTTACTAGAATAATTTTGTAACTGATGTACTAAAAACTTTAAGTTTTGTTAATAATAATTGTTTTGCAAGACACTGAATTAACAAGTTGAAGAAGGTACCATTATTCTTTTCATTTACATTTTATTCTTTTACAATTGCAGATTTCTATGCATATATAGCTCGAGGTTATTTACGTGAATATTGATATTTCTATTCAAAATATAATTCGATAGTGTTAGTTTTATTCAGGCTCCAAAAATAAGAAAATGAAATCTAAGAAATTGACTTTAAAGTGGATTTCATGAAATTGCTAAGAAGGAAGGAGAAAAAAAAAAAAAAACTTCTTCTTGTCTTTTCCAACACTCCCCGTGCTTCCACTCCTCCTTTCCCTTGTCAAACATGAGGAGGATCAAAAATGGTTTCTAAGACCGAAAAATGCAATCTAATTGACCAATGAGATGTAATTTAATTCTCAACCAATGATGCTCTGATACCACTTTGGGAAAAAGGAAATTCTTGAGCCACTCATTTCTGCTTGTTAATCATCAGAATACCTCAGTCAAGGTCCAAGAATTTTTATAATTTGTACTAACTGCCTGTTTTAATCAAATTTAATTGGTGATGTCTTTGAAGATAAAATAGCCATCTTATGGATGATAATGATGAAACCTTCGTCCCCACATAACTATGAAATATTTGTACTTAACTTTATCAAGGTTTTAGCTGTTAAAGAATCGCACTTATATTAACTTCTTTTTTTGGTACCTGAAAACATGGATTATGTTGTGCAGTCTAAGTTATTATTATGTTGTGAACAAATGGAGGTTCATGTGTCATGTGGATAAGGAGTATGTGTAAAATTTGCAACTCAATGCTTTGCTACCATGCATCAAAAGTGTCATATTTGCATATTTTGAAATGAAATTTTTTGACAAAAATTTAGGTTTTTGACCCTCCAGAATATTGATTTGTATCACTTAACCCCATAAAACTTAATATTGGAATGTGTAAATCATATTTTAATTCAAGTCATCAAAATAGCTCTGTCAACCATTTTTTACAACAAATATTATATTGATCACCTAGTTTGAATCTAAATTAGTTCAAAAAGAAGTCCTATTATTATTGTTGTTGTTATTATTATTATTATTATTATTTTGGCATGTACGGCCTTCTTCCTCTTTTTTTTTTTTTTTTTTGGGAGGTGGGGTGGGAGGGGGGAGGGGTGATGGCCATCCATGTGTTACTTGCAGGCGAAGAAATTGCGAGATGTGAGTGATGATGAAATTGAGAAAATTAAATTCGGCTCAAACTATGGAAGTTCATATTTCTTAAACATTAAATCAAATTAAGTTAGTTCCCCTCTAATTTTATCATCAAGAAGATAGTAAAATGATATTTATGCACCCAAAAATGAATAGTAAAGATAAATTAGATATTAAAAATAGTTAAGAGGCTAACATATTTCTGTTTCACCTTCTTGTAGGTAAAAATATAACATTTGACTCATCCTTGGTTTGGGTAATTAAACACGAAGAGGAAGGGGAACAAATTAAGTGTCATGCCAAAATTAAAACATAAGGACCTCATCAGTTAAGGTTATGTTGAAGGACGACAATCATTGGCTAAGGAGCCCAAGTTTATCAATGCAGATTTATTAAATTTTAGGTTCCAAATTCCAATATATGAAGCTATGGGTCCAAATGCCCAATTTTTCCACAAAAGCTAAGATTGTGTATTAGTGTATGTGTGACATTCAAAATTTTTTTGACTGAGGTAAGGAAAATCTTAGGTTGAAAAAAGAAAGAGTTTTAAACATTTTAAACTATCTTAATAGAACTAATCTCAATATTTTTCTCTTTCTCGTTTGTGTGAATTATTGAATACAAAAGGTAAAGTTTGTGTGAATTATCGAATACAAAAAGAAAAGTTTAGTGGCATTTTGGTTACACGCGACGTTACTTTTTAGTACTAGTAAAATTTGCATGTGCTTCTCGATCAATTTTCGTTAGAAGGGAAGAGGATAGCGTGTTGATGTACAGAGATTAATAACCTATGGCTTAAGTAGGGGAAAGAGGTGTGACTAAAATCCACAAAAGAAGAGAGCATTTCTACTGTTTTTTTTTAATGTAAAATTTTATCAATTTAATCTCCTAATTTTGTAATTACCATCAATAGAAAATGTTGCAATCGTTTTACAAAAAACACTGGCACCTTAAAAGATGGAAAATGATTAAGGATTTTGCTAATGGGTGCCCTTAGGGTACTCGTTAACGCACCTAATATTTATGTAACCTATCATATATATATGTATACCAATAATTATTATTTATTTATATACACACCTAGTATTTATTTATGTAACCTATCATATATATACTTTCTCTATTTAATCTTGCCTACGCTTCCTTGTATTTATTTACTTTTTCTAATTAATTTTATATTTTTAATAATACGACACTTGAAACATACATTAACGAGTGCCTTATGGACACCCGTTAGACAAATCGAATTATTAAAAGAAGAATCATAGTACAATGAATAAAGTCATATTCTAGACTTGTCTAAATGTCTATCAACAAAAGGGGAAAGAAAAAAGACCACAATCATATAAACTCATGAGCAAATTCCAGGTATGCTTGATCCATGAATCTGGTTAAATGGGGTTGATTGCACCGTCTAATCCAATACGCAGATTTCATGATTGAAATGTAAAATGGTCTATGATTATGTACATGGCATAATACTCATCATTTAACATCATAGTATAATTTCTGTAACAGTGAAAGCAGTTACAGTTAAACTCATGGGTTACGGAATAAAGATTACATTCACTTTTTGGCTCTTGGTATCAATGTAATATTACTCTATATAATAAGGAGAGATTCTAAAGTCTGTTTTGGTATGGTATTACTATTCTCAAGTTAAATTTACTATTAGATGATAAAATAAGCATTTTTGACCATTAGGTTATAATAATTTCAAAACTTTTAAATTTAAACCACTATCATCATTGAGAGGCACATATTGAAGCAATGGCATCCTGAAGGGACTACAAAATTTTCCCATAATAAGCATATAAATTTGATGAAAATTGCTGTCTGCTAGTAAATGAGACTCGTATTGATGTTTCAAGAATACAAGGAAATTTATGTAATCTAAAATTCAAGGTTTGCAAACAATATAGCCTAGTGCATAACATTTCCCTAATCATATTGTAAATTAAAAATTCTTTAAACAAGTAGATCTAAATATATATCAGGTGGGCAAAATCAAGATTTCAAATGTGAATAGCATACGTACTAGGGCCTGTCCATCATTTGATTTAGGTTTTGTAAAATCTAACTGTGGAAAGTGAGTATACATAATAATCAAAATTAGTTAAAACTACTATTTGATTAGATTCTAGATTTTAGACTTTTTTGGTTATTTAAAAAAAGGAAAAATCATTCAAAACGTTCCTCACATTTTGTTAAATGAATTTTTTTCGTATTTCACTTTTAAAATGGTAACTTTAAATCCCTTACAAAAAATCAAGTCGATAAAATTCAATCTTAACCTAGGCTTTTGATCACTTTTTATCCTGAATCTAATCACATGATTCTACATTGTCATTTTTTTAGGCAAAAAGGTTAGATTTCATTTGTAATTAAATAAATGGCCCGATCCATATTTATTTTTGCCCCTAAAAATAGTAGGATATGACCCAAGTCATATTCATTTTTTTTCCTAAAGTGGGTTTTAACCTAATTCATATTTATTTTTGTCACTAAAAATGTGGGATCTGATTTTTTTTTTTTTTTGTACATAAAAAATGACTACATCTGAGTCACGTGGTGATCTTAGGCTAAAAAGCGGTAAAAAAAACATAAGTTAGGACTAAATTTTGTTTACTTGAATTTATAAGGGATATGAAATTAATATTTTAAAAGTGAAGGAGGAAAAAAATTTATTTGACGAAATGTGAATGATGTTTTTAGCGATTTTTTCTTTAAAAAAATCTAAAATCGAGATGAAAAACAAACAAGAACATAAACAAAAATTGATTATCAAAAATTGGAATCTATAACTTGGTGAAATAATCAAACTGAGAAGAAGCACCAAATCTGGTCATACAAAAAATATTTCAATTCCAAAATGGAAACTTCATTTTAAGATAAAAAAATAAATAAAACTATTAATGGTTGGACTATATCTGATCTTTTTGGCTCTACATGACATTGCCATCATCGAATATGCTATTAAAGTATGGATTTTTAGCTTTGCTATTACAATGATTAATTATGCTATATAAAAACACAATCATCACGCGTGGTTTGGCATAGGCTTTGGGCTCGGAAATCTAAGAAATGGACCCAGAATGGGGCCACAGAGGCTCTCTTGTCAAATCCTTTGTTCAAATTATGTATAGGGCCGGATTTGGCTCGTGGGATTTGGCTCGTGCGTTGATTTCAAGTGGCCCATACTCAATTCAGTTGAGATCGACCACATAAAGCAGGATTAAGGTGGGATTAAAATTTGTTTGATGATAAGATTACTAGATTAGACAAGTACTGTGCAATACAAAAATCACCTTTTAGTTTAATTATTTAACTAAACTATGGATGGTCATTTTTTGTTAAGTGCATTAGCAATTCATATTTTTTTTTGGGCAAGCAATTTTATATGATTTTGGCAAGTTACCAAAGAGTTTTGGATTGCAATTCTCTATAGAAAAATTTTCATGCTTTTTGCAAACAAATGCTCCGATCAACGTTTTACCTTATATATATCAAATTTTTATAGTATATTTTTCTATGAGAACCCTAACAATAACATTCCAAATGGGTTCTTATCTTCACATCACTTCAAGTGGTAAAAGTAATGATAAGATAACTATTCAATGTTTTTAAGCTTGCAAAGACCTACAAAAATAAGATTTCAATTGAGTTAATCTTATATACACTGATAGTGTATACATTATCATGGTTGGATACATAATACGTATACAGAATTTGGATTTCAAATTTAAATTTAAATTATGTATCATGTATCTAACCGTTAAAGTATATACACCGTTAGTGTATAGAAATTTTGGTAAAGCCAATTGAGATACTATGTTTTTAAGTCAATAAAATAATCAGTATTGTAAAATTACTCCCTAGTAATATTCATATTGAAGTTAATTAATGTATGTTTAGAAAAGTCAAAATACATTTCCAAAAGTATGACAGAATTCAACATCAATTAGCTGCTCCCTACTAAGAATTGTATATGAACTTTTTCTATATACACACACATGTATCAAAATGGTTTATTGGGGGGATTTTTATTGTGTTTGGGAGGGAGGGAGGGAGGGAGGGGTGGTGGTGTGGCTGTAGGGCATTGACTAGTACAAGGGAGTAGTTGGGTTTCTTTTACTTCTTGATCACGTTAGTTGAATCAGAATCAAAACAAAAGGCCGTGCTTGTCTACCTTTTTTTCTTTTCAATCTAAATTATTTATTTCTTAACAAAAAATACTAGTATCTATATGTGGTAAAAGCCTTGAACATTGTGTGAACATGATGCAAATTCTTTTTCTAATTCCTTAAAAGTCAAAAAATCCAATTATGCAATATGAACTTTAAATGATAAACCATTGTAATTTGAACCTGGGAAGTTTTTGAAACGAGAAACGTAAGCATGGGAAAACCCAAGAATTTTTATTTCCAATAAGAAAAATAGATAGAAAGGGGAAACAAATATCACCTTAGGGTGGGAGTGACCGCCCAACAAGGCTTTAAAATTGAGGGTTAACTGATAGTATATTATTTGGAATATTTTTTTGAAAAAAATAATGTAATACTTTTTTGACATGATATATGTAAATAAAAAGATGGTTGAAAAATATGTTAATAATGCAAGTGAATAAAATTTGATAAATAATCTACCATCCAAACAAATACTAATATATTTATATTCTCAAGCTTTGACTAAATTACAAAAATCTATCTCGTGTTTTGATCAAATTACAACCAAACCTTTTGAATGGCAAAACATTTATCAAATGCTGCTTATGTTAATTATCATTAGATGATGCCAAAAGACCAAAATTAATCTTTATTTTCAAATTGAGCTTATGACATTGATCTCCCATGAGGTTTGTCCAAATTATGTTGACAATTCCTTAGGTTTGTCCAAATGACAAAATAAACCCTATACTTTGTCCAAATCAGTTCAATGCTTTAAATAGCTAAACATATATCAAGTGCCATTTTCCACTGGTCAATGGAATTAATTGATACAAAAGATTGAGAATTTTGAAATGCCCATTAATTACTAAAATTTTCCCCTTTAGGTTACAGTTAGTTTAATCAAAACTCTAGTCATATTGCATCACTAAAATAGCTGTTTCAGTCACCAATGCAGTCTCTTAAACCATTGCTGTTATGTACAATTGATATTAAAAACTTTTTTCCATGTCAATTTGAAAATAACCAAACCTTGTTTTAATAAAATACTAATTCTAAAACCACCTTCAACTATTAAAAATTAAGATTTAGTTTTTGTACAAAGACACACATTTAGAAATTAGAAGTAAAAATCCAAGAAAGACACTTATATAGAAATAAGAGTAAAAATTTAATATTGAATTATGAGTAGAAGATCATGTAGTCTAGTTAAATTTTATTCTCCCACACCACATTATATATGTAAATGCAATTGGTGATTGTTGTATGGAAAAATTTGGTTGGGAGTCTGTGTTAGTGGCCAAATTGAGTAGACTCAGATTTTTTTTTCTTAGTAGTTAGAAATTGATTTTTCCTTTTATTTGGGTTTTACATTTTCTTGGGTTGCATGGAGGGATTTTCTTATAAATAGTTGACAACCAAATGGGTTTAAATTGCATTATGGTCAATTATAATTTGAACAAACCTCAGAGGTAAATATAGTTTCTTTGTAGAGGGGGCTTTGCCATTTCTCTACTTCAATTAATTGGTTTTCGACGCTCTCATTCATAGATGGATGATCATAATTTGGTCAAACACCAGAGTTTGTTTGATAGTTTACTCAAACCTCAGGAGAGGTAAATGTAGTTAACTCCAAAATTTATCTGTTCATATGTGCAAAATTTCCCCATTTCAAAAATCAAGTTACACCCCCAAAAAAACACATACATTGATGAAAATATTTTGACCAATGAATTTCATTCCAAATGTTTTTGTTGGGGTGGAGAGATGGGGGCAATAAAAGCCATATAAGGTGACGTTAGGGTTTTATAACCTTTAACAAATAAATTCTAACATTTATGCTACATAAATTACTTGAAGTAAATAGTTTATGTATATTTAAATCACCTAAAGATGATAGAAGGTACTTATAATATATGGTACAATTTGAAAAGTTATTACTCCCTTTCATCCCATTTAATAACATTGCAAAGATAGTAACTTTATTTCGCATAAGCTAGTGAAGTATTTTTTTTTTTTTTTGGAGCCAGCTAGTGAAGAACTATTTCAAGCATCCACCTATCTTCTAAAATAACTAAATAAAAATAAATAAAGAATAATAACAAAACAAGAAGGAAATTATTACTTCTTTATTTTTCAATAAATCTTGTACACAATAACACTACCGTTTTTGATATGATGCCCCTTATAAGAAGAAAGGTTTAAATAGCTCCCATTGTCCCGGGGGCACTTGAGACATCATATCAAGATTAGCTGGATGATTGAATAGGTAAATGAAGCAGATAGTCACATGCATAACGTAACATGATTCTCTAGTGTCTCTTTTCGAGTATCTTTTGCAATGGCTGGGCTCTGAGGATTTTTTTTTTTTTTTTTTCACTTTCTTGCCATGGATTAGAGCAATACACTGCTGCTTCTATATATTGCATTATTGCACCTAACAATATTAGAGATTTTTTTGTTAAAAAGATAAATATCTATCTTAATATGTTGCTCGTAAGATTGATTTAATAATCGGAAGATATGCATATTTAAAAAAATTTTATCCATTCAAAACGGGGTAATTCCACTTTACACTCTTCAATTATATTGTGATTCTTACTTTCATTCCTGAACTCTAAAATAGGACACTTTAATCCCTAACCTATCAACACCGTTCCGCTTAAGTATAGTTTTTAGTGTGATTTCCAAAACTAATGGCATGCTAGCCATTTGAGCAGCACGATTGCATGTTGCAATGGCATATATAGAAGGAAAATCAGATTAAATGATAACAAAAAGAAATTCTAAAATTAGAGGGAATAAAGGATTTTAGGATCCAAAGCTGGAATTGAGATATAATTTAGAGACTAAAGTATTCCAATTTAATATTTAGCAACCAAAGTGGGAACTACGATATAACTTAGGGATTAAAGTGTTCCAGTTTAGAGTTCGGACACCAAAGTAGAAATCTATTTATAGTTGAAGGGTGCAAAGTGAAATTAACCTTGTGTCCAGCACTATCTCCTTCAGCAATCTATACATTTATGTTAAAAGTTTTAGCTATGCTACGGGATTTCTTATTTAAAAAAAAAAAAACTTAGTTATGTATGTTAATAGCATTTATTTTTCTTTCTTAAGTGATTACTTGTCAAATTTCATCAAGAGCTCCTTTTCTCCCAGGTTGAATCAGGGATGGGCTTATTGGTCATTAAGAGACATACATAAGATAGAAATGATTTTTTTACAATTATTAACTTTAACAGTCAAGTAATGATCTAATACTAAAAGGCAATTAAGTGAGTGAGAATGTCCTAAGGCCTTACCGACATTCCACCTCATGATGCTTAATTTGTTAAACCACATTATCTATAATTTGTTATTCCAATGTGGCCCTCTTTTATAGACCTAAGTAAAACGAAAAGCCCTTTTCTATTCATGATGCTTTGAATATTCGATCATTTGCAAAAATCAAGAAAGAGACAAAAATAATCCAGCTTTTAACACTAAACATCTGTTAGTGGTAGAAGTCAATTATTACTATTTTTTCGAGAAAATTCAAAAAGAAAAATTATTAGAATAATGAATAGAATGATCTAGCCACCAAAAAGAATGATTTCATTGGCTTACAGCAAGTTTTGGCGCCCACCCTTGTAATGATGCCACTATTAAGTTGTTTATGCTACTTTGAGCCTTGGATTAGGGAACCGATTGAGCAGATAAATGAATTAAAATCGTCTAAAACGAAAAAATAAAGGTATCTTAATTAAGGAGGCTGTCAGGGAGAAACATCTCAAGAGAGTCCATTAAAGAGTCCAATATATAAGTCAGGAACCCAATTATGACCCAAAAACTTAAGTTATTAGGTTTTGGATCCTTACTTACATATTAATCGCTCTTTCTCCATCTCTCGAACCAATGTGGGACATAATTCTTTATTCATGAATCTAACAAATCTCCCCTTCCATGAGTAGTTCCCATATTAAATCCAAATTTACAAGTCCTTCTTCGAGCCCACTTTAATATTCAACGCAAGTCCACTTTACCACTTAAGATCACATCTTTTCCCAATCATGGACCCACTCTTCTTTAAGATCTAAACTGTATTCTGGACTGTATTCTCTATTCTGGACTCCTGCCAACCTTTGGCTCTTTGATCCAACACCAACCGGACCCTTGCCAAACCCATGGCGCATCTAGTCCAACACCAACCAAACTCCTTAGCACTTTGGTCCACTATCAATAAGAGAATTTTCACCGATCCAACTCTGAGAAGGATTCACTTGCCCATGAGTAGTCTAATCTTGCAACCTGAATCTCTGATACCTATTTATTCGGAAGAAACATCTCAAGAGAGTTCACTAAAGAGTCCAATATATAAGTCAAGAACTCAACTCTGATCCAAAAACTTAAGTTATTAGGTGTTGAGCCCTTACTTATATATTAATCGCTTTTTCGACATCTCTCGGACTAATGTGGGACATAACCCTTTACTCATGAACTTAACAGAAGCATTAGCCAATGACAATTGGTTTTGAATACAATTAGTAATATCTCAAATAGGAGCCCTTTCAAATTCCAAAATGAATTCAAATAGAAGAAACATGCAAAGGTAACATTAAACACACTTAGACTTTTCTCTAGATGGGGAGTACAAAGTTGTTTTCATTGAATCGACCATTTAACTCTGCAAATCCATTGAAGTTCAATGTAGAGAGTCCAAAATAATTGAAGGGAGACTCCACTCAGTTACCTACAAAAAGATTTGGTTCACAATTTCACATCATTTTTTTCTTCTTTGGTTTATGTATTTTTTACAATACCTCTATTACTCATTTAAAATTGGTTTTATTGAAGAAACATTATTTTATTCCCCCATTCATTTTTATTGAAATATCATAATAGTGTGAAACATTATAAGATTGGCTAGCAGGTGAATTCGAGAAATTTAGTCTGCCAAATTCAAATTAACGAAAATGAAACATGTTGCAGTGGAATGCAAATATATTGTAATAATATTAAAAGATGTTTGAATTAATAGAGTATTTTCTTAATAAAAGTTATTTTTGTTTATAAACTAACTTAATTACATCAAACACTATGAGACAATGCAATGAGGTAAAGCTCAAATAGGAAAAGAAGCCGAGCAACATAAAATTGCATCAATACATATAACTATTCAAAGTATATTTTTTTACTTCTTCCTAAAAGTAAGTATAAATTCTTGAAGTACTTAGGGCCGTAAAATTTTATATTTGATAATTCTATACTTAATTAACTCTTAAGATGTGGTTGGTAGTGTATTGTTGAACACTAGTGCAACCATAATGTAACCTTGTCCTAAAAATATGCATTAATGTTATTCAAGGATGGACGTTCATCATTCAACAGCGTTAAATTAAGTAGACAAAGTTTATGTTTATGCTTAAGAAGTAAAAAGCAGAGGTTAAAAGTTTAGGATTACAATCCTGTCATCCCTAATATTTTGAGGGTATATATATAGAGATAATGAAATCATTTCATTTACCTTTAACACAAATAGGTGAGCCAAATTAAAATTGTTTTGGATTCAAATCTCCATTTTCCTCCCCAGTTCTTAAATCTCATCCTTTACTGACTAAAGAAATAATAAAAAAAAAAAAAGCCAAATACCCAACATAGATTAATAGCATGGTATGCATTTCAAAGAGTTTATATTACTCTACCATATTTGAATAGATCCAAAAACACAAACCAAAAAAAGAAAAAGAAATTTCATAGTACCTTTTTAATTTTCAATTTGCAACCCCTATAAAATTTGTTTGGTACTACAATGTATTTATGATGTTCAACAAATTAGTTTTGGATAGTGCAACTTTATGCTTGCTTTGCTGGCCACCATAGCCGAATTCTTTAAAAAGATGAAAGCGAAAAGCCTTCGTGAAAAAGTTACAAAAACTCGGAAGTTTGCTCCATAAATCCCATGCAGGCTGTCTTATATTCCCAAATTTTTAATTCCATGTATTTCAAGCTCGTCTCCACTTTTTACGCTTCAAGTTACACGAATGGACATTGATGAGCTGGTATGTTTTGTTTTATTTTCGCAAGATTTGGTGCAGTATCTCTTGATTTTATTTTTCAGTGAAGGCTAAAGTGATGCTGAGAGGAGCATATATAGCACATCAATTGGAGGTTTATATTGTAATTATTTAATTTATAATTACTTTATTCTAGAAGTATTTCATCGAATTGTTAGAATAAATTATCTCAAACTACAAAAAACTCTCAGCCTGGTACAATTCTTAAATGTGATCTTGAAAATAGAAATTTGAGGAAGGGAAATGTTATTTCTATTCCCATTTTTGTTAATTACACCCCATTATCGTATAGTTTTCATTTATTAAACTATATGATAAAACAAATGGTGGAAGTGTAAAAAACAAAAAATAGATCTGGGTTTGTTTGGATTGACATGATTTCAGATAAAATAATTTGCTTCACAAATTTCAATCACCTTTTTATCTTTCCAATCACCTTTTTATCTTACATACATCACATCACAAAAAATACTACAGTAATTATCTCAAATAAATCATCCAAATAAACTCTTATCCAAACAAACTAATTTTTCTTGAAGAATTGGGATAGTAAAATTTTACTAATAAATGTGAATGTAAACATAGAGTATAGAGTTAATTCTACTTTGCACCCTTCAACTATTCCCCTATTCCACTTGGTCATCAAACATCAAAATAGGACATTTTAATCCTGAAAATGTAAAATTTGTCCCTCAAAATTTTAGACTTGAATGTGATAAAATTTTATACTTGATAGATTAAAGTAGGAATATTTTTTTATTTTGTAGATTAAAGTAGGATAAATTTTATACTTTAAGAACTAAAGTGAAACAGATTTTATACTTAAGGAACTAAAGTATTCCACTTTAAAGTTTAGAAATCAAAGTGAGAATTCGGAGGTAATTGAAGGGTGCAACGTGCAATTAGCCCTAGAAATAATTAAATGACATTATATCGTTTTTGTTTTAATGGAGAGCACCAATTTCATATAACTTTTTCAAAACTTTGATCTCTATTTGCTAAACATTGGATGCCAGCAAAAGTACTTTTTCCGCACGTAATAGGTGGCATCGAATTATAATTGCTCCTAGCAGTTTTTTTTTACCTCATCATGATATTCTTTGGTGTGGGAAAAATCATGAAGTATAATTACGGTACCCAATTTCTCTGATATCATTACACAAGATATACAGTAGAAATTCATTGATGTGCTTTTCTTGGACTTTGTTAGCGAATAGGGCTTTAGACTTTTAGTAAAAGATAAATGTCACTTTTTTTTAATTTTCTTTTGAATGGATGTGAATTAAGAAGAGATGATTTTTCTTATTAAAGAAATCACTGATAAACATCATCTTTTTTTCTGGATAATAGGCTGGTTTAAGTGCTTTGAAAACTTTATGGTTGCTATGAAAGTGACAGTTAATTATGGGTAGCTAAGAGTCAATTTGTTGTAGCAATAGAACAAATATATTAAAATAAAAAAAGATCCAAAATCATTTTGTAATTTGAAAAGCACAAAATACAACTAAGTTTGACAAAAAAAAAAAAAAATTGGTTCCATCATTAACCAAAAAAAAATTGTGAAAAATATGATATAGGTATTTTATTTTTGTTTGGTTGATTCATTTCAAAGAGCTATGACATATCCAGAAACAAAAAGAATGAGTGGTATAGTCAACTTAAACATGTTTCATCAACAGTTTTGGTTTTTTTTTTTTTTAAAGATAATTAATAACACAAAAGAAAGTAAATTTGTACATCAGAAAACATCACCACAAGTTTGTTAGTTATTCCACCAAATGGACAAATTTTACCACAAAACTAAGCAAGCATCTTGTGACTAACAACTGTTATGACTTGGTCGATGCCACGATATGATATAACAACTTCTTCTTCTTCTTCTTAATTTTTATGTATAACTCTAATATTGCATTTCAAATACTGGAAAACTTATGAAGACAATTGCGAAAAAAAAATAAAATAATAAATAAATAAAAACTAAAAAAATAAAAATAAAAAGTCACTGTAGGAAAGTACATATCTTCATCCCTATGAAATGAACAGTTGTGTACGTCAATTTCTACCTTACAATGAGTACAAAATTAGGACTTTACGTGCACAAGTGCATCACATCATATACGATATATGTTCATATCACCCCCAATAAATGGCATGGTACAGACCATTGATTGATATACTATGCAATACTAAAACACCATAATTCACCATATCTATAGCGAAATCATTGGATATATATGTTCATCATTTCATCCAAAATTAATAGCAAGGGAAATTTGAGTTATCATCTAATCTATTTGATCAAGCATAATATGACATTATTCATTGCTTAATAAGAAAAGAATTGCAAAATAGAACCAAATAAACTCGTAAGAATAAAAGATTTTTGTAACTAAGGTGAGTTTTGGGATATATATATCATATCAACTATGGAGTGTATATAGTTTTATTTACATCATGAAGTTCTCCAAAACCATATGAAGAACAAAGGGATCCAAAAGGAAAAAAGAGAAAAGGATAAAAATCAAGAAAGATAAATAGTTAAGTTCCTAGATTTGATGCAAACCAAAAGTCTAGGAAGTAAGCCAAATTAATGGCCTTGAATATTTTTTTCTCCATGATTATGGAGGAGAATCTGGCAAAACAAAATCAACCTCGTTCACAAAACCTAAGACAAACCTTGAAGTTGTCAAAGCTAATAATATCCCATGATTTGTGCATTACCCACCAGCTGACCATCATCTTCTTTGTTCTAAAATAAAAGGAGATCAAATAAACAAAAATATACTATAATTTCTTCTCTTCTTCCTCTTCTTCTTGATTCTCAGGGATATCTCCAACTTTGTAAGCCAATCTCGTTGTGTTTTCTTGAAGGACCTGAGGCTGGAATAGGGAACCTTTTGGGCAAGGAGTTGAAAAAGTGGCCTGAATTCTGAGATTTTGGGTTTAATTTGAAGGCATTAGTGCTTCTGGAGCCCTGACTATGACCAATAATGGAGAAGAAAATCAGCACTACCAGCCAAAGCAGTTGAATTAAAGGTCTTCTACAGTGGGTCATTTTGCAGGACTGTTTGCAGAAAATTATGCAAACGCAGACAGAAGGACAGTATTCAGAGAAAGGGAAGAAGAAATACAGTGCAACTTAGTCAGCTCTGGTGAGTTTTATTGAAGGGTTTTGACGAGAAAAAAGGAGGATGATCAGCAAGAAAGCAGAAAACAAGGATAAATTAATTGAAGCCAGAATATTGAATATGCCGTGTAGTAATAGAATAAAATTGAGCAGTTTCTGGGGTCTGTGTTTCTTTGTACTGTGTTGTGGAGAGAGATGAATGTGATGAGTATGACTAGATAGCTTTGAGGAAATCAGGAGGATGGATACTTCTAATTCAACTGGTCTTGTGGCTAGTGGTAAAATCAGAAGCAGAAAGTTGATGAATTTGAAAAGGTAGTAAAGAAAAGCTTTTTTGAATGGGTCTCAAGGGGGAGTTGGGAAGTAGAGGCTGTAGGGAATTAGAAAACAAAAGAAAAGGTGACAGGAAAATAAAGTAGAGTAGGTACTATTTGTAGTTCTCTTTCTCCTCTTGAGATCTCTTTGTCAAATGCCAAGAAAAGAAAGAAAAGGAAAGGATTGAAAGATAAGAAAGAAAGCAGGAGAGGTAGGGTTATGTCATCTTAAGGTTAGGTGAGTGCTCGGTCCCAGTCCATATTAATGGCCAACTAAGGTTTTGGCACTGTTGTTTTAGACCCCCATAACAGGAATTCTTGTCTCCTTTGCATAGTTCTCTTTTCTAGTCTCTGTCATGATCTCTCTTTCCCTCTCCCTCTCTTTTATTTATCTTCACAATTTGCATTTGATGTCTACTTAGTAATATTTACTATTCAAATTTATATCATCGCAAAGCCACAAATATATAGTTGTCACAACTTGTGGAAGGAATTTGAAGTTTGGGTCATAAGATAAGTGCATAAAAAAATCTCCAAAAACAGATTATTGAATTTGCATAACGTAAGTTAGTGTCACAAGAGTCTACAAAGTCTCCTAACTTTATAGTAGTTACACCCCCCCCCCCCCCTCTCTCCCCCTAGTGAGATAATAATACCACAAAGGGATTTGTTTTTACGAACATTGCTTGGACTTGAAAAAAGTTTTTCACCCTAGGGTGAAAAACTTTTGCACAGCTGATAAATTCTTAGAGTGTTGCTAATTTGCAATTTAATTTTTTTTCATTTTTGACAATTTAGAACCTAGAGCTCTATTTTCTGTCACTTTAATCCAATTAAATCCTAATCATGAAACAAAACTCGGGTCATTAATATCATCTATTGACTAATAATTAGACTAACTACGCATAACAAGATCGCCATCTATCTTTAATTATTTAGGACTAACGTTCTACCCAAGTGCTCAATTCACACAAGTAAAATTTATATATCATTTCAAAGGATGAAGAAAGAAAAGCTTAACGGTAAAATCAAATACTAAAGTGGATGGAGTTACAAACTAGGAAATGTTGAACAACATACGTACACCTTCCAATTTCCTTCTACCAAATATTTTTAGTTTCTACATCTTGGTTCTGCACCCCCACGCCACTCCAGTTCCCCCCCCCCCCCCCCGCCCCCCAGCAACAAAACACACAAAAAAAAACATAGTTTAAAAATGAAATAAAAGGAAAATTGGATCCACGCTGGAGGAGCAGTTGGGTGAAGACTGAACAGTGCTATGTAGGTTATAGGGTGATGGGGGTGATGAAGATAGAGGTACTCCAACAGTAGTAGTAGAGTACAGCAGAAGCATGTACGTACAGGATATATATATGGTAGGAGGAAAGGACGGAGATTTGTTTACTTACTAGTGATACTACTGTTTCTGAGGATTCAGAGGGCAGAGTTCCCTTAATTGAGGAATGGGCTTGTGGGGGCGCCTTAATAGTCAAGGTCGTGTCTATTGTCTATTGTCTATTACGTTTCTATGACCCCACTTTTATATGGCAAGTGAGCAAAAAGATGTCCAATTCCTTCACAGAAATCAAGCAGAAAACGCCGTGCGCACGCTGATGTTCCACTTCCATGTTTCCAATTCTACCAAGAAAATTGTTATTTAAAGTGATATAGGGGCCTCACCAAATTTTTAGTCTCAATTATGCCATGAAATACACTATACACTAACTCACTAAACAACAAATGCAACCCATTTTTAGTCTTGAATTATTAGAACGATTTGATGTATGTGATGTGAAAAATAATTTAAAAATATATTTACGAAAAAAATAAAAATTTTTCTGTGAAAAACTGAATTCAAAAGAAGACCACATAGCAATATGCAAAGTACGCTAATATAAATTACTCATTCAAAGTTATGTCTTACCCTTGATCTCACCTATTCAATTTCAAGTAACTTTTGCTTGAATTGTTAACTGTATAATACAATTGCTTTGGAAATTGCAGAGAGCCACTCTTATTTAAAAGGGCAAACAAGTTTGCAGTCCTTGTGCTATTATATGCAAATTCTATGCTATCTGTCTCAAAATCAATTTAACATAAACTAAAGAAGAGTCTTCAATTGATCACAAGTTGTCTGGTCTATTTAAGGGTCGATCTATATATATATATATATATATATATAAATCTCCTCTGATTGTATATGTAATGACCATTCAATTTGTCCTAGAGACAATATTCAATTGCAGTAATCTGTCCTCTCTAACTTTTATTCTTTTAGGGCACTACTGCTATACAATGCTCTGTTGTTACCTTTAATTTACTAGTTGCATGTGTAAATGAAGTGAGATTTCCTTCCCCTTCAAGGCAAAACTTTACAGACACACACACGCATACCAAATTCACATTTTTCTTTCGAATGATAATACAAACTTCCATAACTCCTAGGGTATAGATGCAGATACCTGAGATCAAGCATGGGGCATTATGAGACAATTTGTTTGGATTGAGGTTTATTTGCCAAAATTTATTTGCTTACATCATCATTGCAATTTCCAACACATCTTTTTATCTTCCCAATTACCTTTTTATCTCACATACATCACATCACAAAAAATGCTACAGTAAAAATATCTCAAATAATTTACAATCCAAACAGAGCTTAGTAGCCTTTATTTATTTGAAAACAGTTAGATTCTAAGAAGATTGGATTTGATTACTCAAATGCTACAATGGTTACAACCGAGAAACTCGCAAACAGCCCACCAGGAGATGGTGACTGACTGACGTAGCAGTGCAAGTTGGCATTGAATTTGAACCTTATGATATTGACTGTTCGTTTGACGAACAGTTCTCTACAACTGGGATGGATGGAGAAATGAGATTCTGAATCACTCAACCGATCCAAAAGGGCTTCAATAATTGTAATAATGACATTTCATTTGATTAACTCAAGTTTCATCTGTTTATCATTTTCCTTGATGGACGTATTTCCCATCACCATTTTGAGATGTTGTTTTCTGCCTATCTTAAGATTGGCAAACTAAGCGACACGATATGGTAGTACTCCAATTATGATAGAAAGGCTTATCAATCGAAGTTTCATGCAGTGTTAGCGTCGTACATCCAAACTCATCCGATTTTTTTCACAAAAATGGTTACGTTTTCCATAAACACATTTCCTTATTATCTTTTTACCTTACATATATCAAATCGTTACAGTAAATTTTCTACAAAAATTCAGAAAAATACAATCCAAACGGGGCTTAGAGGCTTACAAGATCCTACAACCTACAAAGTACTTTTCTCTATACAATAATATACTTTATATGTGGATATTAATATTTTATAGTGCAAAATCAATTGCTGAATTGAAGCTATTTATACCATATAAATATTTGACATAATGAATTCAAGTACCTGCACATATTTAATCCAGGTGGTTCTTTAATTGCCTAGTTCCATGTGTGTACCATGCTAAGCTTTTTAGTTCATTGACTTTAAAATCAGTTATCCGGATAAGTTAAACTACTAGATTTAGTAATCATCTAGAAGGTTTTGGCCTAATTATAATGAATTTCTTGGATAATGTCCTATTGATTTATGAAGGAAACTGTAATGAACAAATTGGGTTGATTGGTTGGTACATAGTTTAATGACTAAAAATAAGCAATTCAAAAGTGCAAGCTCTAGAAAATGTTCAAAGACTTTTTTTGAGTGATTTACCCTTTTAACTATTGTACCCTAAAACGGAGAAATACATAACATCTATACCCTTTTTTGGCTGTAATAAAATATGACATCAATAAGTGGTCTAGGATGTGCCACCATAATAATTTATTACATATTTGAAAGTGACAAAGAAAATTAAAGTTGCACTTTTATTTATTTATTTATTTTTTGAGTGTTGCTTCAAGCACTTAGATGATTTTTATCCATGTTAGACTTTTATGTAAAAGCGACAGTGCAACTATTTCCTCTGGAAAACAGTTGACAAGGACCCCATAACTGATGACGCGAGACTTGGAAAAAAATTTCTTGCATCTGTATTTCAACAACATTTTAAGTTGCTTCGTCAAAGAATTTATTGTCTTCTTTGACCTTAAATAGTACAGATAATGTCGGTATGATTTGGATATAACTAGCGACAACAGCACGCGGGTTTAGGCTGACTTTAGTTCTTTTTTTTTTTTTTTTAACCTTCTAAATGAATAAAACTCCAATTCCAAAACTTTGCACAAGTTATACCTAATAATTCATTTCTAAATACATTATTGTTAAGGTTTCTTTGCACGAGATTCCAAGCTCAAAAGGGTATTCTCCTTATTGATCAAGCTAATCAAGAAAGCAGGTCTTAGAGAAATCTACTTCATAAAAGGAAATTGAATAATGTGGTGTCGAATTAAGAGTGAAATTAGTGGTTCTTCATATCAATTTACAGCGATAGAAGGCTTTCTAAAATGTTGAGACATTTCAAGTCATGGGACTTTCAAGATCTGTAGAAAAATAGGTGTCATCAGAGGTTCCTCTGCCTGTCCATCAGATGCTAACCTTTTGATATGATTTTTGAACATTTTCTACAAACTCTTGCTTCAACACGAATAATAGAAATCAAACTCTTATACAGTTTCATTTCGGTGAAGTTTTAGCTCAAATCTCACTTTTGGGGTCTCAATATACCAGTTACTTTCACAATTAGATCAAAGCCTTATTGACTCAACACTCCTCACTTGATGGCTTCAATTCATTTTTTATTTTTTAGAAAAACCCTACCTATCAGCCTCTCCGAGTTTTATAATATTTTTTATGTCATTGTGTTTAATTTTTGTTCTTAACCTCATTATTTTTTAGAGTAAATTACTAGAAAATAATTTAATTTAATTAAGCTCAAATAAATGCTTGGCAGTACAAAGGGTATTTCTATGTGTTCTCCTAAAAAGTATTCGAAATTACTTTGAAGTACACAAAGTTCACAAAAATAAAAATAAAATACAAAACAAAATAGAACATGCAGGAATGACTTAGGCCCTGTTTGATAACCCAATTCAGCACTTAAACTTAATAGATTCAAATCTTAGCATGTTTAGTCACGTTTGATAATAAAAAATTGAACATCTGAATTACTTAAGTGACATTGAATTTTTTAAACAATACTTGCTCCCAAAAGTAAGTTATAATTTATTCACATATCACTGAATGTGATATACACTCAAATATATTCTATTTAATATTTAACAATTGGATAGCTTAATGAATTTAGATTTCAGTTTTCAGTTTTATCAAACACATCCTTAGTCAAAATTCTACCTTTAGAAAAATTAATTTGTTATAATCATACTGGAAAATATCGGAATTGATATATTTTTTTTCCTTTTTCCCCTCCCGGAAAGTCTTTTCTTACTGCTCTGATTAATGTAGTAGTTCTACCATTTCGGAAAAAAAAAAAAATTAATGTAGTAGTAGCCGTTGAAGGAAAAGTTGCCTATCAAATAAACCCAGTGTACTGAAAGTCTGAAACGTTTAATCTATGGTCCGCAGGCAAAATATATGCTGGATGAAAATTAAGCCAAGAAGTTGTATGATCTTTCTTATACTCAACTCAAGTCCATTTAAGGATGCAACTTCAATATTCAATACAATAATACACTACTAAAAAGTAACATAGTATAAGGGAACTTTCAAAGGAATTAAATTCGCAAGGACGTATCTATTGTTTGTCAAATTTTGTCCCACCATTTAGTAACAACATCCTTGTCAAGAAAGTGGATGTAGAAAAACGAGAACAATAGAGAACCCTTTAATTTCTATGCTCCATTATCTTTGTTTCTTGATTTAATTAAGTAAATTTATTGTGGAGTCATCATCTCATAAGTTGTGCAAGAACAACTATAATGCCTTACTTTTTTTGGATATTTTTGGGGGTAAGAACTAGAGGAAGGTTCTTTGAAGCAGTTGATTTTTTCTTTTACTACATGTTCATGGCAAAAGGGAGTAAAAGATCTTATCAACCCATGAAGATGAATTCTGCAAGTGAAACTGATCAACAGAGAAGGATACATTGGGTAGCTTTTGGAATCCCTCCATGAAAGGTTGGCTGCAAAGATGAATTACACACTGATACTAGAACTTGTTACCATTAGTTTTAGGATTAATCTTTTATATCCTAATAATATATATACTATTAGTATTGGATGAATGATAATTATGCAAAATTTGAATTTGAAATTCAACTTTTACACATGTGTCGTGGATTCAACGATGATAGTATATATACTGTCAGTGTATATAAAATTTACTCTTAGTTTTAGGTCCCGTTTGGGGTTGCGGTACTATTGATAAAAAAAAAGTACTTTTATGTACTAAAAGTATTTTTAAAGTATTTAATGAATATCATCCCATAAAATTAGGGTAGAGTTTTTATGTTAAAAGCACTTTTATGCTTTTTTGAGTAGCTTTTGTAATTTAAAAAATAAAATATCAAATTTAATCATCTTATCCTATATTATGACCAAATAAAGAGATAAACACTTTTAAAAATTTTCAAATTACACATTATCCAATACAATAAGCACTTATTGACTTATGTCTCCAAACAATAAATTTAAAAGCATTTAAGCAATTGATAAGTACTTTTATTAAAAACTCTACTAGAAAAGTACTTTTCAATAAATTACTACAATCCAAAACAGACCTTAATAGGGGAAAGGAATAAATTCACACTCTTTCCTTCTAAATTTACACATTGTATAAATTTTTAGAGCACAAGTTTATCAATACTATTATACTAACGGTATAAGTTTTAGTACAGATAAAAGAAATGAAATGGGAAGAAAGTTCCATTAAAAAAAATTGAATGTAGCATAGATCAACATCGAATGTTGTTCGAGAAATATCCATGATGGTTGTAACTTGTAAGCGTTCTACACAGGCACGCATTATTATTCTATCCTCATATACTTTCATGGTTTCATTTGCTTAAATTTAGCATGTTAAAATTAGGGAGAAGTCAAATCTATAATCTACACCTTTGCCTTCTAAATTTACATCCCTAATGCATTGGTAAATTCTACAATTAATATTAATACTTGTACACGTATAGTTTTAGAATGAAGTAATGTGGATTTAGCCTCCCCTTGGATTTATTTACAGGAGTGCGGATTTAGCATTTTTCTTATTTATTTTATTATTATAATATTTTATTTGATAAAGTACAATCGTGATACTGTAGGTTTCTATTAGCCCTTCCTTTTTTTCTTTTTTTTAAGGATCTATTAGCCCTTCTTACTCCAATGGTCTAAAATTTTGAGAAAATAAAGACTATTCTATGCAGCTACATTTCACGTGGCCTACCTCCAACCTTTCAAAGGGCCTGAAGTCCGGGGACTTGGGGGGCAAAAAGTTCACACTTAAAAGTGAGGCCCATAAATAGCAGCAAGATGTAATCAGTAAGACTGTTGTGGGCCTTCTCTCTGACGGCCTCATTGCCAGCTTTCCAGAGGCCCATGCAAATGAATTTTGCCTTTACAGAGCAAAAGTTTTGTATTCGAGTAGCTGAATAAAAGAAAAAGAAAGGGAGAATTGCTGGGGTCGCGCCAGTGGCCAGAGTAGGACTGTTAGAGGAAAAAAGATAAAGGAAAAAAAAAAAAGGGAGCGGTGTATAAATAAATGCATGTTATATTTTGTATTTTTCACTTATATTTCTGAATTTGGATGTGTACAAGCACAAACGACTTTGATTTGAACTCCAAGGTTTCTTGAACTTTGGATTCTCGTTTTTTGGAGAAAATTTTTTTACATTTTCTGTGAATATTCCTTTCACACAAATTTTAATTACTTTTTTTTACCTTAAATACATCACATCCTAAAAACCTGCTACAATAAATTTTCTCCAAAAATTCTTCAAAAAAAAAAATGCCATGCAAATCGGCTCTAAGGTTTTATTTGAACTCTAAGGTTAGCATGACCATGGCTGAAAAAAAAAATAAAAAAAAAAAAAGAAGCAAGCACTTAGCGTGACAATGAGCAAAATTTCGGCAAAAGCAACTAGCCGTAGACCCAAACTTGCTTTTGACCCAAACTTACCTAACTTGATTTTGAGCCTCAACGAAGAATTGTTTAGATCCCCAATTGTAATTGAAAGTTGGTTCTCCAATTTGCACCTTTACGGAGAGGGGAGAAAGAGGGAGGAATTCTGGGAAGACGAAAGATGGAAATAAATAGCTCAATTTGGGATCCCCAGATTGCATTTCATGAATTTGTTATTGGGTCCCTCAAGCTCTTAGCTTCTCACATATACGTCCCAAAGTTCAAACTATTACCTCATTTTGGCTACACAAGTCACCAAGCAAGCTTTTGCTCAATTCCTACCATCATGAAGCAAATCTAAATCACAATACCCCATTATACTCAATAAAATTCACCGCACAAGACCACCCACGATGTTAGAAAGGAATGTTTTCGCATACAAAACTGTTGCGGAGTATCATTTATTACTAATTTACTGCTTTCTTGAATGTTGGTTAATTAATTACTAAATAATTTTCTTCTTGCTTTTCTAGATAGTTTCTTTTTTTTTTTTTAATAAAGTTTTCAATTATTCTATTGTCATCAAGAACTTGAGATGATGACAGCTTTTCCATGTTTGATTGGTATGTACATATATACATATGAGGGTTTAAAGGAGAAAGGATAGAGAAAGAAAATTAAGCCACGGGATTGCTGAGAGGCTTCTGTTTGAAGTGTTGTCACCTATGGGGTTTGCAATGTTAATAACTAGAGGATGGGAAGCATTGAGAAGTCTTACGGGAAGATAGAAGCGATGTTGTGAAACTCAGATGCATGGGATCGGCTGGTTCAACTAGATTGGATTGAAAACTGGTTAGCTATCCTGTTAAATACATCTAATTAACCAAAAAACAATTGATCATGTCAAATCTAGTAAAAGATCGGGTTTTGACAACTACAAGTGCTCTATCTAACCGGTCCAGCTTATTGACTTCAATTACTGAGTTTGGCCAAGTTGCTACCGATTCTCAATTTCAAAACACTAGATAGAAGTGGGTGGAGGTGGAATTGGGGGCTTATTAGTTGCAACCAAGAAGAGAGAGAGATAAGCTCGCAATCAAAGAAAACGATCTTTTATGTTTCAATACTGTGAAAAGAGCTATATGTGTTTGGTACTATCGATTTGAACTTAATTGGGATTATTGAGGTGATCCACATAAAATCGAATGCCTAAATTGAAAATCAAGGGGCATAATATTGCGGGAATAAATTGAATTTGATTGGGATTATTGAGGACTAAATTGAATCCTTTTGAAAATTGAGGGACATAATAGTATATTAAGTAGAAATTGAGGTATTAGTGAAGCAATTTATCTAAGGTATCAATTGAGCAGATTTTGATAAGTCCAACACCTCACAAAAAATGTCAATATACTAACTTTTAAGCTTTTGGATTCGCGCTCATACAATTAAGGCTCATACTCACTCAAGAATATGTTGGGACTCTAGGCCTATTTCGACCTTGGATTCAAGCTCACAATTAATATATAATTATAGAGTTAGTATTGTTATTAGCATAAAACTATATGTAAACTATTATATCAAACACATTATTGTATATAATAAACATATTTATATAACTAATTATTTGCGTTGGACTTTGATAGGTTGATCCTAGTGAAACCCATTCTTGATTCAATTAAACCTAAAATCATATTTTGACCTAAATTCAGTCTTGCCCAATAATACATAAGATTCGAGATTTATTTCTTTCTCAGCCGAGTTCGAGTCAATTCAACCTCATTAACAGTTCTACATTTACCCTTACTCTTAATTGGAAGCTCTTTCATTTATCCCTAAATGGAGTCGAGCTTGATGCTTTTAACAGATTGTATTTCATTACAAATAATTTCTACAACTGTCTAACGTAGGTGTAGAAGCCCAAGTATCGTTCACAATTATAAATCGAATGGTCCAAATATGCATGACGTTTTTGGGACCATATATAGAAATTTTTGAATCGTTAGCCAAATCAAGGCATGCACTGTTTGCAAATATCGTCAGCCCCAATTTTTCTAGCTAGAAAAACAAAGACAGCACAAGTGATTAAGCTTATCATAAAACGTTTATAGCATATCTGCATTGGCTTTCAAGTTTCAACACAAGCTATATATACAAGTTAATCATAATCATACTTTCTTTTTCTCTGCTATCAGTTCCGGAGGCTCGTGTTTGGTGTTGCCTGGTCTATCAGATATGGAATGCAAGAAATGCAATGGTTTTCGAGTCTGCTTCAGTATCTGCTATTGGTATTATGGAGACTATTCTTTATGAAGTAAGACATATTGTCCTAGCTTGGGGCAAGATACCCAACTCCATTGAGAGTTGGCAGTTAGCATTGGAGCGGGGCCTGCCGGCAACTTGGTAGTCTTTTGTAGCTGAGTTTCATCTCTTGAACAAACATTTTTGCTCAATGAATGGAAAGTTACAGTTTGCTTTTAAAAAAAAAAAAAAAAGACATCACTCAATTTTCGATGATCGAGTTGGTGTTTAACAGCTTAGAAGAACAATCAGTTTAGAATTTAATTGCTAAGAAAATGGATATTAAAGAAGTATAGAAATCCAAAAGTCCAAAAATGGTGTCTGCAGACATCTAAACACAAACTTCAATGAAACGACTAAGCTGATGTATTTAAGGAAAAAAAAATCTCTTTTTCAAAAAGTTAGGTGCTTTTCATGACTCTGAACCTTTAAATTAGTAAGATGTATTCGCATTTTTACATATCTTGCTGCTTTGTTTAGCAGCTGAACACCTATAGTCAACTAGGTTGGCATACATTCAATATATGGAAGCTACAGCAAACAAATAATTGTTCAACAAGCTTGAAATAGAATGCAGAGATCAAATCTGCACAAATCATCAATTTAGGCAGCTCTAAATTGGCTAGATTTATCGTTCCATTGATGATTTTATAGAAGCATTTCCCGAAAGAGCAAAAAAGTGAAAGTAAGGAAACCCTCGATGCTAAAAGAGCTTAAATTCATAATCATCTTGTTGTAGAAAAATTTCAAATTGCATATCGACCTATTTCCAGCCATATTAATGGCTATACTTCTAGCAATGATTTTGACTACGTTTTCTGGTGGCGAAAACTCGCTAAGCTGATGAACTAAACGATCAAAACCACTAAAAACTGATAAATATGGAACAAAACTAATTAAAGAGAAGTTCAAACCCTCTACAGATCTTTATTCTTTTATAAGAAGAAAACCTACTACTATTCAAAACTCCCCGAAAATGAACGAGTTTGACCGAGCCCTCGAGAAGTTTTAAAAAAGAAAAATAAGAAACCCGGAAAGTAATGTTTGACTAGCTTCAATAAATTTCTGGATGCCAAAGTAATAGGGTCTGAGAAGCTGCTAAATCGGAAAATCATGCATATTTTGACTGCATGATTGAGTTGCCATGCCGTATAGTTCAAAACTACCATGTTGGACTTTGTTTCACGTCGTAGGACTTCGTGGTACAGCATTCCACGATCAAGGTTTGAAAATTCGTGGTCTTCTGTGTTTTGGTGCTCATTCAAGAATTGAAGTGTTAGGTGCAGTCAACATTGCGTTAGGTAATTGTCTTTGAATTTTGGTTACATCAAAGCCCCATGCCCGCCCAAAACACTGCGTCCATGCCATCATGCAGAGGTCTCCTAGCAATAATGGGTTTCTATGGGAACCATTACCTTTTTCTTTCTCTTTGCTCCAAAAAATCTTTAGATGAGGGGAAGGTACCTCAACTTAAAGCTGATGAAATGTTATTCACAGACTTTTAAACGCATAATAATAGAGCAGTTCTTACGTATTGCTTGCCAATAAGAAATCACTGATAATAGAGCTAAACCTAAATTTTCTTTCGATGAAAATAAACAAGTCTTACCAATTCAGCTAACCATCAAATTGCATTACTTGTCTTTTAAGACTCTAAAAGTCGTCTCCTGACTCTTGAATCGACTAAAAATGTAGATGAAATTTTCATTATTTCAAGATTTTGAAAAGTATCGGAATTAAATAGAGAAAATTTTGATTCAATATTAGAAGCTCCAAAGAAGACAATTACATAGTATAGTATTTCAATTTATCTTAAATCCAAATTGACTATTAAAGAATTCAGTCAATATGATTAGCTTTAGATAAATGGAAAAGTACGTTGTCTTTAGTGTCTAAGACGCAAATTTTGGATAATTCAACTCCACATATAAGACGGGAGAAAATTAGGCGTGGGTGAAAGGTGAGACAAGTATCAATATAAAGTAAAGGGTAATAATCATCATGAAATGGACGTCACTATTGGTGCCATAATTCTTCATGATGTTTCCAACATAAGAAGCATCATCATTTGCAATGAATATGCAGACCAATTTACACGGAGAGATGCAATAGTTCACCGCAAAGAGGAAATGATTCACTATCAGAAACGACTAAAGAGTAAAGGAAATTAATGGACATTATTGTTCATGATGTCACTGATTTGCTATATTCTAAAATGTAAAAGGAAATTGAGTGACATTATTGTTCATGATGCAACTAAATTGCAATATACGTGTGTAGTCTGTTTTTGGGGAAAAGAAAAGAGTACGAAACGTGGAGAAACAATTACAAGTTCTACGTAGTAAGTTTTCTTCTTATCAATGTAGAAAGTGGCATGAGTTTGTTTGGATAAGAATTTATTTGGATGATTTGTTTGATTCAGTTACTGTAGCACTTTTTGTGATGTGATGTATGTGAGATAAAAAGGTGATTGGGAATTGTGTGTATGATGCAAGCAAAACAAAATTTGAAATTTTTATTCCAAATTCTTGTTTTGTACCTTTCTTAATTGCCATTTCTTGAAAAACTTCAAATGCATTTTTTTACAACATTTATAATTCACAAGTCATTTATCAAAAAAATTTCTACAGTAAAAATTTTCTAAAAATACTCTAAAATTATCCACTTCAAACACATTCATTTTGCATTCGATACACTTAATGAAAAATAATTTCTTTTTGATATAAAAGTGAAATTATGTGCAGAGGGATCCAATTCTCACTGACTCATAATCGCCCCATAATCTTATAATTTAATGTTAGGACACGAGACATATGCAGTGATATACTGGACTTCAATTTACTAGTTTCCATAAAATTTTCGGAGGGGAAATGTAAGATTTAGAAAAAAAAAAATACGACAAGAAATATACACTTTTACCGGCCATAATGGAACTTCAAATATTTTGGCACCATAGCTGACCCACAACTTACTCCATCATTTAAGGTTTGATTAATTGGTGATGTATATATAGATTTATGTAAATAATTATAATTCTAGGGATTGCGAATTGGGGAATCCCTAATACTCCTGTTTATCTACATTAGTCAATTGGGGCGTGTGTACAGGATCAAAAATAAATGCATAACTTTTGTTTTCTATCTTGTGTGCTATCCTCATCATGTTAATTCTATAGAAAGCGAAGGATTTGGAAGCGTTTTCTAGACAGTGTACAATTTTGTAATAGGCTATAATATATGGCAAACATAAATTTGTATAACTTTATAATAGAATGTTAACAGTCAATGTTGTTAATAATAAAATGATTTTTCTAACGGGTGCCCATAAGGCACTCATTAACACACCTAACATTTACCTAATATACCATGTATATACACATATTAATAATTATTACCCTCCCTTGCATTTATATATTTTTTCTATTTAATCTTACCTACCCTTTCTTATATTTATTTACTTTCTCTAATTAATTTTACATTTTCAAAAAAATGATATACGAAATATATCTTAACGAGTGCCATAGAAAGATTGATAACTAAAAAAGGAATGTTAATCCGTCAGATTTACGTGATTTGTTTTTTTTGAATTGTAATGTGGAAGTTCTTTTTTTAAAAGTTAAAAGCAATTGTTACTAAAAATCATTCTTGCCCCTTGCCTTAAAAGTGAAGGCTAAAAATAAATGGGTTACTCTAATGAGTGCCCATTGGGCACTCGTTAATATATTTAAAATTTACCTAACCTATTATATTTATACATATACTAACAATTATTACTCTTCCTTACATTTATATAATTTTTCTATTTAATCTTACCTATCCTCTCTTATATTTATTTATTTTTTCTAACTAATTTTATATTTTCAAAAATATGATACCTAAAATATATCTTAAAGAGTGTCCAATAGACACCCGTTAGATAGGCCTAAAATAAAATAAAGATCGTGGAAAAACTTTTGTATTGAATGCTTATCTAACAATAGACAGAAAGTTGCAAGAACAAATCAATAGCTACTTTGGAGATTTTCTTAAGCTGATGTTGTACTTAGGGATGGCAATGGTGCGGTCACCCGTCCCACTCCCACGGGGGGCTAATGAGGAGGGGGATGGGGCGGGGGCGAGGGGAATTTTTTTCCCCTCGCTTAGAAACGGGGCGAGGGGCGGGGGAGTGTACCCCCACCCCATTCCCTGCCCTGCCACCCGCTTTAAAAAAATAAATATATAAAATATATATGTATATAATTATATATATATTATATAATTTAATTAGTTACAAACTTATGATAATGATAATATTAGTTATATGTATTATATAATGTCTATTAGTATATATAATATAATTGATATTATTAATTATACTAATAATTATATATGTGTACTAATACAAATTATTAATTGGTTATACTAAATTTACTAATACATTTATACTAAATTCCTAATTACACTTAATACAATAACATTTTTTTCTTGAAAAAAACACAAGCACAATAATGAATTAGTGATTATATTTGTGTCAAAAATGAAAACTTGACTACTTTAGTTATATTTATTTCATCATGTTAAATTGTATTCAAATAATTTTTGTTTGATTGTTTTTATAAGTTTCAATTGTAAAATTACAATGAATAATAATTTGATGATGTGTTGATATTTTAGTATTTGATTATTTGTTAAAATTTAACCATAATAAAATTATATAACAAATTTTTATTAGTCCCGCGGGGGCACCTGCGAGAGAAGCGGGGTAGGGTGGGGGAGCGGGGGCAAGGGATGGGGCGGGGGCAGGGGGAGTTTGTAGGCAGCGGGGCGGGGGATGGGGGAGGGGTCCCCCGCCCCAACCCCGTCTCGTTGCCATCCCTAGTTGTACTGGTACAAATCAATAGATTTAGTAGTGTTTGGATTGCAGATTTTTATTTAAAAAATTCTTATGTTTTCTATAAACATATTTTTCAGTCACTTTTTTATTTTACATATATCAACTCGCTATAATACATTTTTCTACAAAAAATTTTTAAAAAATAGCAATCCAAATGGAAAAATTGTATGATACTCTCACCTAGAAAAAATATTTTGGAGTACAAAGTATCCATGACATTTTTGTAAAGTCATTCAACCGCTCAACAAGAGTCATTACTAATACCGAGTCAATACGTAAAAGCTAATATTGACCTAAAAAGAAAACCGCAAAACACACTTTCAAACCAAGAAAAGTTAGGCAAAACAAAAAGTGAACACTACTACAAATTTAAATATCCATGGTGCTTGTTAGACCATGGAAGACCAGCCGTAGACAATCCCACAAACTTTTACAATGGCAGCCTTTTCTAGGCTGAGAAAATATAAAGGGCGTCCGGTCTACGGGGTCTAGTGGTGTACAATTCAGTCTCCGTAATTTGTGATGTCATATCAGCCGACCAACAGAACCCAGCAATGGATCCCACTCTACGTTTACGGTGCACGGTGGACCCCATCCGCCCCACGTTCCCCATTCGTAATCTTAGGCAATTTCAACTCAGAATCCAATCCTACCAGCGTGTACATTCACCATACTAAATCATAGCCGCTAAAACGAAATGTGGGCCCACCAACCACGAATGGGTTGACTGGAGACTAATTACGGAGTCATATCTTATTCAATTTTTTTTTTTTATCTTTTTCAAAGAAAATTAGCTTCAACTCCCCAAAATCCATGTTTTGTAGTATCAAATTATGACCGACTAAATTTTAATTACTCCTTCCATTTTAAATTCAATGTCTTAGTTTCAATTGATACCATAGTTTGTCAGATCTTGTATCTGTTAAATTATAAATATGTTATTTTTAGTGCATACTCAATCTACTATTAGTGTAGATTTTTATTATATAAATCATATCGCACTGAACGATTTCCAGTAATTTATTAATAAAATTCGCTTTTTATAAAAAAAAAAGCTTAGTAGAATTCAAACAATAACGACATAGTAATGTTCACCTTATTAGTTAATTGAAATGTATAAATATATTACAAAAGAGTGGGCACAAATATAATTTGAGTGGTATTTACTATTTGAAGATGAATAGAATTCCAATGAATAAAGTGATCGTTGTTTTGAACAGTCTAATTAGAAAGACATGCAACTAAGAATGAAAGGAATAGTAGTATTTGACCCTAATTTAAGTGTAGATAATTATCACTGATTTTGAGCTTAGTTGGTTCCTTGAACCCTTTCTCCTTTTGTTATATCTTTCACATTTCTTTTGATTCTTTCCCTCACGCTTCCAATTGCTCTCACACTCTCCTACCTCGAATGAAAGCCTCATACAATAATTGATCACTAGTATACACATTGTGTATGTAATTGCACAACAAATATATACACCAAATACAATCAATATATATATGCTAAAGGAATGATAACTTTTGATATTTAACTCAAAAAATCATAAAAATTGGGAAGGAATTGCATTATCACATTACGGTTTGCCAAAAGACAAGATCTATAAGGATCTTTATCTTCAAAAGAAAAAAAAAAGCTACCAAATTTAATTTTACTTCTTAATTTAGGTCATTCTTTTTTTGGATAATATTACAAGTAATCCATGTAATTCATTAATCAAAAAATAATTTATTTGAAATGTAAAAATGTGCACTTTAGATCCCATGTTGTTTACTTGAAATAGGAAACAACTTAATATAAAAGCCAAAATTTTCCAATGATTTTTACCAAAAGTTTTTAAATGTTGCTCGTGCAACTTAAAGGAAGTGATAACCTCCAAAGTCCAAACAACAATTGGTTTGATTGAGTTGCAATTTTTCTCTACAAAATTATTTGGTTGCGTCATAATTGTATTTTTAAATCAACTTTTATTTTTCAATCATATTTTTATTTTACATATGTCAGATTACAAACAAATGCTTCAATCCAATTTAAGGAAAATTATTAAATACAGAAACAAAAAATGGACAAAAAAAATTGAAATTTTGAGAAAAATTAAAAGATTATTATGTAATGCAACATTGATAGACAAAGCACACTCACTCCATAGTGGAGAATCCAACCACAATATGTACTCTAAAAGCAATATACTACCACTCATTGAATTTACTCCAATACCACAAAAGACAGAGCAGAAAGCACCTTCCATTTCACTGACCATAGACCAAACTTAAAAGTGTATTTTCCAAAAAAAAAAAAAAGGATAAGCATATGGACTAATTTATGCTTCTTCTTTGCAAGGAAGAAAAATCTAAATGTATATTTTCTCTCAAAAAAATTATAAATATGTATTTTCAAACTTTTACAAACAGAAGAATAATAAATCTCAAGAAAAGAAAAGTGCTGAATGGACCCCACCATCTTACATCACCCAACCTTTGACTCTCTTGCTCTTTTTAAACTGCTGTCCCTTCTATTCCCTAACCTCTACCTTTCTCTCTGTCTAAATTCTCCTCTATTCCCACCAAAACTTGTTTCTCTGAAACTCACTGAGTTACTAGCCGAGTCAAGATAGCTTTCAACTTGGTGCAAGAATCCCAACAAAAAAAATGGTCAGAAAAAGGAACGATTTATGCATAACGGCGCCGAATTTTTTCCGGTGTCCAATCTCATTAGACGTGATGAAGTCACCGGTCAGTCTCTGCACCGGAGTAACGTACGACCGGAGCAGCATTCAGCGGTGGTTGGATGGCGGCAATAATACTTGTCCAGCCACCATGCAAGTTCTTCAATCCAAAGATTTAGTCCCAAATCACACTCTCCAACGGCTCATCCAGATCTGGTCCGACTCGTCCAGGACTCGGTCACCGGCCACCGAGTCAACCGCCGTGAACTCGGTCACCCAGGCTGAAGCCAAATCCATAATTCAACAGCTCAAGAGCAACCTCCTTCCCCCGGGGTCCCATGGGGAAAATATTTCTGGGTTCATCTCGATCAGCCTCCAATGCATGGGTAGATTAATCCTTTTCGCCAAACAATCGGAGGAAAATTCAAATTTCCTTTCGTCGGCCGGTTCGGAGCTTTTGCCGGCGCTAGTTTCAAATTTTTCCAAGCTTCCCATGCAAATTCAGGCCAGCGAAAAAGTTTTCCAGCTTTCTTACCTGCTTTTTAAAAATCACAAGTCCGCACTGGAGCAACAAGAAATTATCATCGACGACAAGTTCGTCGCCGCCATGTTAAACTTTCTCCAGCTAGGGAGTCGAGAATTCAGAATTTCCGTCGCAAAACTACTAAAAATCATCGCGAATTTGAGCAGCGAAAAAAGACACCTGCTAGGTGAAAACGACGACGTATACAGGGACTTATTGAGATTAATGATCAGTTCCGAGTGGGATCAAGAAGCCATGGAAAGTTGTTTATCTTGTTTGCTAACAATTTCAATGCCAAAGAAAAACAGGCTCAGGCTTGTACGTGGTGGAGCAGTGGTTGTACTTTCAAAAGCGTTAGATGAGGCTGAATTAAGCGTTGGCTCAACCGAAAAAGTTTTGAAATTGCTTGAAATCGTGTCAACTTGTAAGGAAGGAAGAGTGGAAATTTGTGGGAATGAGAAATGCGTGGAGGCAATAGTGAAAAAAGTGCTCAAAGTTTCAACACTGGCAACCGAACATTCAGTTACTATACTGTGGAGTTTGTGCTGTTTGTTTAGGGATCAAAGGGCACAAGAAGCTGTGACAAAGAGTAATGGGATGGCAAAGATTTTGTTGCTGATGCAAAGCAATGTTTCAGGAGCAGTGAGACAAATGTGCAGTGATTTGCTTAAGGTTTTCAGGGTTCAATCTAGGAATTCTTGTTTATCAAGTTATGATACTAAGACTACTCATATCATGCCATTTTGATGTTTTGTGGGATTTTGTGATCTGGGATGTAGAATTTGGATGAGGGTTGAAGAAAGGGGCAGTTTTTTTTTTTTTTTTTTGTAAATCAAAAGCAAATTTTTTGACAAGTATACTTACTATATAGACAAAGAAAGGAAAAAAATTCTTTTCATTTGAATTTTGTTTTGATGTGTCATGAATTTTGGTTGTCTTGTTCTTTGATTTGATGTCTTCTTGATTGAAACTAAAGCTGTCATATCCTGGACACAAATTGGAATGTTAGTACAAAGCTTGATTTTGTTGCAGTTAGTTCCTACATTTCTGGCCAAATTTGTTTAAATCAAAGATGATATAGATTGAATTTTCACAGTATGAAGACAAATTAAAAGCACTTGGCATATTATTTCTGAAGCTAAACCTGATCTAATCAATCTTTTTTTCCCCTTTTTGCACCATGTAGAAGTAATTCCAGTCATTCTCTTTGCATATAGTAGTGTAACCAGACTCACAGATTGAAACTCAGAGGATAAGAAGAAAAAAACTTCAAAAAGATACCTCCTAAAAGGAGAGAAGAAGAATAGAAATAAGGGAAAAAAAAAAGAAGAGAAAAGGGTTCAACAATGGTTTCCAACACATTGCCTTTTCTTCTTTTCTTTCCCAAGTTGATATTTGGAGGAAACAGAATCTGCTGAATATGGGGGACCAGAAAATAATGTGCACCCAGAATTCAGGGTTCTGTCAGCAAGACGATAAAAGGCTTGCATGATTTAGTTCATTAAATTAGTTGTACAAGAGAAGAAGACAAGTTGCAGTTATTGCTGAAACTGCAGCAGACTTTTGCTGACTGTAATGGCGCCCCTTCTTTTCCCTTTCAATTAGCACTGTATAAATTAATTTGATTGCAGAAAAGAGATGGAAGAGATTGGAATCACAGCCCCAAAAAGAAATCTGTGGAAAGAGGAGGCTGGGATATGTAAGGTACATATGAGTAAATTGTTTGACCATTCCATTTCTAGAAAAGATACATATTAATAATACACGCAAAAATGGGATTAGAAAATGCAGCGGATAACCTAGTGGAAGTTAATTTATGAGGGATCTTGAAAAAAGGATATCACTAAAACAATTGGGGGCTTGTGAATTGATTGATTCAATGGTTGGAGGTTTTGCAATTTAGTAGTATTCAATTTGAGTAATGGATTTTTTAAAAGCCAAAAAGCATCGATTGGCAATTCCAAAAGTTGGAGTAGATGGTTCTCTATGCACTTGAAAGTCTAAGGTCCCTTTTTCTTTCAAATTTAATTGTCCTGTCCTTTCTCTATTTTTATAATTCATCGTGTGTTTCCCATATGAATGTGAATATATTTATATTTAAATGTGGAGATATAAGAAAATTACATGGGCTTTCCCTGATTTCTATCCTAATTATAAAGACACCCCTTTTATGGCAGCCTTGTTTAAGATTTTCTTACATTAAAATGGTTCATTAAATACTAAGAAAAGAAAAAGGCCTTATGGTCCATCCCTTGCTACTTACTTTGTTAGTTCTAGCATACAAGAAAAGTCGTGAATTTTGTTTTCCAACTTGACTAGTACAAATTTGGGAGCTTATTGAAGTCGACCAGGGTTCTAGTTTTTCACCAATTGAATCAATGAAGTGTTGACTTTTCATCTAATTTTCTCCTTATTCAATCAAACTAACAACCTAGTTGGTTAAGCAGTTGATTCATCGAACTAACTAGTTGAACCCTAATTAATTTAATTCGAGCACTACCAAACTCTTTTAGGAACAATTCTATCGACGTAGTTTCCTCTATTCAAGAGATTCGAATCCGAAATCTCAATCAATAGATATCAACTCCTTGCGACTTGAGCTAGTCACCGTTGGTCACCAGGGTTCTAGCTTTTCACCAATTGAATCAACGAGGTATTGACTTTTCATTGAATTTCTTGCTTATTCAATCAAACTAACAACCTAGTTGGCTAAACAGTCGATTCATTGAGCTGATTGGTTGAACTATCACGTTAGGCCAACTATGGGCAAAATCTCACCTTTGCTATAGTGAGTCCTAAAGGGAAGGAAAATAATTCAAAACATACTATAGGGAAAAAAATTTACTTGCCTCTAATGGGAAAAGTTATTGGATTTTCTCACAATTTTGCAAAATCTGAGAGGATGCCAGTGTAATTAAATAGCATGTGGACTGGGCTTTTTATTTGTTTGAATTACATATTTTGTGCACATTAAAGTTCATTGGATCCTGTCCATAAGGCCAACTGCCCTATGGGGTATGTATGTGTGGATGTTTGGCTACAAAGATTGGCATATTAAAATGATTTTGTGAAAGTGGAAGCATTAGGACAGAGATGGTCCGGTTTGTTTGTTTTCAGCATATGTGTCAGACTATTATCCCAAGGAGGTACCATGTTGGCCCAAGTTGGGCAACTCACGTGACCTATGATTGCAAGCAAGGGAGAGCTACCATGGTGAAATTTAGGGATAATTTCAAAAACCTCCACTAAGGTTTTTCATAATTTCACTAGGCTTCCTTGAAGTTTATAAAATTACACTTACCTTCTTTGGCAGATTTGTGGGCCTAATTACCTTAAGACATTTAACTATACCTTAAGACATTTATGTCTTATTTGAAACTAATATCTAATGATTGAGTAATTAGGTCTAATTAACTATTAGTAACTAATTAATGAAACTAATTGTTGAAAATTTCTTTAATGATGAACAGTAACTTGCAATTATAAAATAATGCCAATTGATATACCAAATGGCGCAATTTTTATTACTGAAAGGATTTGACAATGTCCATAAATTTGTTATACACAATGTGAGAAAAAGGGGATTGGTAGAAGAAAGAAAACCCAGGGCAAAAATAGGCCGTTTATGAGGAAATTTGCTTTAAAACTCTTAAAATTGTAATAGCTGTAAAGTAATTTTGTGAAAGTGAAGAAGAAAGGAGAGAGAAGAAAGGCCAAATTCAATTTTTTTTTCTATTCAAAATTACAAGAATCATAACAAACCTCATGTTAAAAGAGATGAGTGGCTTGTTTTGCTAAATCTTGCGATCATTAATGTAGTTTTATTGCTATTTTTTTATTATCTAATGTATTAAATGTGAACTTTTTGAATAGTAAAATGTGTGTGTTAAATTTTTTTAACTTTTATTTATTTTCATTAGTTTACTAATACAACTTATACAAATGCGTAAAGGGGTATTTATGAAATAATCTTTTATCCCTCTTCTTAAAGTTCTTTTTTAATGATATTTTTTCTGACTTGAACTGATTTTGTTATCAAAATCTTAATTTCGGGAGAGGTCAATGTAATTTTGCAAATCTTAGGTGAGACGAGTGACATTGTGAGAAACATCAAGGGTGGTTTCTGAAATCATCCCTAAAATTTATCAATGCCTTGAGCTAGCAACATTAGCAGTTCTACAGAACAGTTTTCACACAAATTCTGGCTAATAGATACAAAGAAAAGCATTTCCATAAATTTTACCATCGCTTTCATGGTGAAACAATCCATGCCTTTGAATGTTTTTTCTAATGCAGACACGTAACATGTTTTTGAATGTTTTTTCTAATTGTATAATTTTTGAATGTTTTTCTAATGAGAAGTTTTAAGAACACCTAACAATCAGGACATATTACTGAAACAGCGAGAAACTGCAGCAGTTGTGACTAAGATTATTCACTTAATATTTCTTACAAATTCAAACACGAAAATTACTGAACAAAAGGTGAAATTATCATTATTAGACATAATAAATCCTTCCAATTCATCAATAAAACAGACTTTAGCTGTAATTATCTTTTCAAAAGGAATTGATCATCATTTAGACTACTTAAAAAAAAAAAAACCAATTAGATGGCATATTATAGCCATCATCAAGGTTAAATTACTACTATCATTTTTGCATGATAAGAACCTGCTGACTAAGCTAACAATTATCTACTTGAGAACTTTAACTACCGATTAACAACAAGATATTATCCCCCCTCAACAGAAAAAGAAATAACCCTAGTTTAGCCCGTCATTTTGAACTAGTGAAACTTCATGCTTGTAACTTTTTTCCATATTATTTTGCTTTCTATCAATACTGCACTACTTGAATAAGACAAAATGATACTACTAATAAATTACAGGACCAATTTCAATTGCACCGATTATTTCCCTCCGTCTTCTCGGCCAATCATTTCCATGATATTTGCCCATAACTCAGAAGAAACTATCAAAAACTAAATATAAAAAATGGGCTTGCCAAGCTTGAAGATGACTTTATTTCCTCGTACAGAGAAAATTAATTATAAAAAAACGAGAGGGATAGGATGCGTGAATGGCTGGGTTAAGTTTTCTGGGCTAAGCTAACTTGTTTTATGTCCAACAGCCCAACCAACCAAGCCTTGGGGCTAAATTCACAATATTTCATACTCCCTCCGTCCCACTTTGATAGTCCCGTTTTCCTTTTTCGTCTGTCCCAAATTGTAGTCCACTTTCCAATTGAAGAATGCAGTTGTATTTTAATTTTCCTAAAATACCCTTATTCAATGTAAGTTGTTGTTACTATAAACCTACCCCATTTAATGAGAGTTGATTCTTTTTTTACCATAAACCTACCCCATTCAAGTTTCCATAAAGTTGTACCATATTTAATGTGAGGGTATTTTAGGAAAATAGCAATCTAAATTTACTTTTCCAACAAAATTAACTACTTTTTCTTAAACTGTGTGAAAAAAAAAACAGGACTATCAAAGTGGGACTAACAAAAAAGGTGAATTATAATAACGTTCCCTTCAAGTTTATGTAAAAGTTAGGGACCTCCCCTCTTATTTTCAAAATAACATGGACCTCTCTTATCAATGCTTTCCATCGATCCCATACTTACTGTAATAGGTTTGACATTTTTTACCTTTTACCTTTCTTGTTAATGTCCTTTACATTTACTAAAAGAAAGTTGTTTAAAAAAAAAAAAAAAGAGTTGTAGTTCTCTCCAAAAATGAAAATAAATAGATAAAAGAGTTTTTTATCATGAAAATTGAAAATTTCATATATTTGTCATTTTATTCTAGATTTTTCATACCCATTTATCAAAATGGGTATGAAATTTCTGTACATACAATATAGATCAATTTCTGTAATAAAATGAGGTATTTCCAATTGTATACTTGGAAATCCAAACTCGTACATACAATTAGCATTAGATAATGGAATCAAAAGATCAACTTATTTAGTGACAAATTTTTAAAAAGTACAATGATGATAACAATAATAAAAAAAAAAAAAAGTTAAAACAAGATAGGAGGTCCCTATTACCGTAAAATCAAGAAGGGACATATCTGACTTTTGTAAAAACTAGTGGGGAGATTATTGTATTTTAACCAAAAAAAATAAAGAAGAAGAAGAAGAACACCATGCATGCATGATATGTTTTGTATTCTGCGCATTAACATAGCAAGAACAAAAACCATTAGGCATGAGTGAGGTTAACCTAATTAAGGCTTTCAATCTCTCAATTCAAGCAATTCCTCCTCTTACTCCAAGACTAATTACATTCACATCCGCTAAAATTTTGATTGCTGATTACATTCGTTGTACTTATCCCGCTCATGAATACGGCATCGAATCCCAATAAATGTCTGCAAACATTTTTGTTACTAACAAAAATGAAATAGACTAAAAAAGAACAAGGCAAAGAGTAAACTTGCATTCATGACTAATCCCTTTCCTGGACTGGATTTTTAGTCATGTTTGACTTGGGCGGTGCACACCATCTTAAGTGGAATTCAGTATGGAATAGCTGGCCCAAATGTGGGAAGCATGAAACTGGACTGACGCTAAGTAACACGCAATTCAGGGGTGCGTGCTTTCAGATGCAAATTTTGATTTTGACAAACTAGAGCTTGATCGGATTGTAAATTTTTGTAAAATGTGATTATGAAATGTGCCAAAGAATTATTTTAAAAATTTTTCTGCAAAAATTCACAATTTAAACCAACTCGCTAGATTGCCCTTATATGTTGCATTTGTGACAATTAAATAATATTTTGATTTAGATCACTTCAATTATTAGTTTAAACTTGCACACAGTCCTATAGAGCTAAATTTGTGATTTAACACAAGCATGAGCACACAAAAAAAAGAAAATAATGAGGGCTCCATTTGAATTAGCTGTTTTTGGGGGTATTTTTGAAAAATTTTACTATAACAGTGTATATGAAAAAAATTTTACTATAAAATTTTTTTGAAATATTTGATATATTGTACGGATGAGATGTTTTTTAAACAGTTATTATGTATTACTGTAACATTGTATTTGAAAAACTTATTTTTGACAAAATGTTCAATCCAGACAGATATTTTAGTCTTGAGGATATTTGAAAAACTTATGTTGCGGTTCAACCGTCTAGAAAGCACTTGGCTTGCAGTTCCCATTTAGATGAGATGTTGATGTACTCATTCAAGAAAAGTATAAATTGTTTTCCTTTATAGGAAAATTGATTTCTGGTGAACCACTAGAGCCGGTCTAATGAAGGAAGGATTCTTATAATCTTTCTCGCTGCCAGGCTCAAAATCCAAATCCTATATTAGAAGTGGGGAAGTGTGAGAAGGATGAGAAGGGTTAAAGAAAAAGAAAAAATTTTGATTTTTTTGGTGTATTTAGAAAAAATATATACCTTCTCTCTTTACGAAAATAAACATCCATACAGACTCTTTCAAGCAAAAATTTAACACATTTCTGCTTGCAAATTTATATATTTCTTGAAACATCAAAAAGTGAAAGAACGGTATAAATTGGATTAGAAAATCTGTATCTATATGTATTGCAGAAGGGTTTTTAGCAGAGACCCTCTTAATGACTTCCAAACTTCTCATTCTTTTTTCTAGATTTTTGTAATTATTTTAATACATAAAAAGTAGTGGGTTATAACCAACCCTATCACCAATCAAATTTAAAATTTAAAACATTCCCACTATTTATTTCATAAACCATTTATAGTTTGTTATTTATACTTTAAATCCTTTTTATTCCTTAATTAAAGACAAATGCTCATTCATATGCTATTTTAATACAATGTTACATTTTTATAATTAAGAAATATTTGTCACCACACTACCCCTATAACCACCCCTACAAATGAGCTTTGCAAATTACAATCACGTTTAAAAAATACCTAAATGAGCAGATAAGTGGGGCAAAGTTAAAAAAACACAATAATACTAATCAATACCTAAATGAGTAGGGTCATTTACTGAAAGGTAATCACCGCCGGCTTCCTGACGTCTACCGAAGGTTCAAGAAAAAAAGTATGATGCGTACTAAGAAGAGCACCGGAGTTCTGGTACCAAAGCTGCATTAGTTTTCATCGATCAAAGAGGGATCTGTAACTATATGTATTGCGGAAGGGTTTTTAGCAGAGACCCTCTCAATGACTTCCAAACTTCTCATTCTTTTTTCTAGATTTTTGTATTTATTTTAATACATAAAAAATAGTGGGTTATAACCAACCCTATCACCAATTAAATTTAAAATTTAAAACATTCCCACTATCTATTTCATAAACCGTTTATAGTTTGTTATTTATACTTTAAATCCTTTTTACTCCTTAATTAAAGACAAATGCTCATTCATATGCTATTTTAATACAATGTTACATTTTTATAATTAAGAAATATTTGTCACCACACTAACCCTATAACCACCCCTACAAATAAGCTTTGCAAATTACAATCACGTTTAAAAAAAATCACAAATGTGCAACTAAATGTAAAGTTGAGGAAAGTACAGCTAAATATAAAGTTAAGGGGTTTACTATATTTAACCCTAAAAAAATTCCAAGAACGTAACAAGTAGTGGATTATAGATTTTTGTATTTATTTTAATACATAAAAAGTAGTGGGTTATAACCAACTCTATCACCAGTCAAATTTAAAATTTAAAACTTTCACATAATCTACTTCATAAATCGTTTATAGTTTGTTATTTATACTTTAAATCCTTTTTACTCCTTAATTAAAGACAAATGCTCATTCACATGCTATTTTAATACAATTTTAATTCGCAAGCATATAACATGATCAAGAAATAGCAGAACCAATTAGGACTAGATTTTGACAAAAAAAAAAAAATTAAACCTAGATGGCACTGGCACGTTGCCGTAACTTGCGATGCCAATTAGGACTATTTAGTACTTTTTTTTTTTCAAGGAGTTAGGACACTGTAAAGCTTATTTAGACAAACTTTGCCCCATCGGTAATTTGAATATTAAGTTATTGAATATACTACAAATTCTATAATATTAGTCTGCTACAAAAAAATAATATTTTACTAGCATGTGGTATTTGTGTACGAAATTTTAGAGGCAAATCAAATGCTTTTACTTATACTCTATACAATTTGAATGGTTTTTTAGCGAATATAATTATACTATGCAGGACCATCACTTTGTACAATTGGAGCTAGCAAATTGTATATCATCACAATTTAGATTTTGCTCGATACCTGCGCAGTTGGTGAGTTCTATCAGTAATACTACATCAAACTTTTAATGTTGTTTCATACTCTTCTCAACATGTATTTCAAAAAATTGTAGGTTTGAAAATGATACATGTGCTCGAAAGTTAGTTACATGGTTGATGTCAAGCAATTTTACAACATCACAAGCATTGTTGATAGCAAATTCAAAGAGAATATGAATATCCGAATATACAATCATGTGTACGGTAAACTTACTCTATTTAATTTAATTACTACATAAATTTTTTAAATTTATAATCATAACCTATACCTTCTTTCATTCTTACTAGGTTAAATATTTTCGAATACTTGTTTACATTCAGAGCATTAATATAGAAAACATGTTCAATGAGTTATACAAAAATTGTGGATAACTATGTGAAGGTCGTTTTTAAAAAATAGTGTGTATGCATTGTAATAATGTGGTCGACACTGTTGTTAGGTAATTAATTTCATGTACCTTTAATTTCAACAAATTTTTCTGTATTGTATATAACATTTTATTTGTCAAACAAGTACAATGTTAACATACAAATCAAAGATTCCAGTGGTAACATGCATCTTAATCTACAGGACAGACATGCACGATTCATATTTGATTGTAATGCTTCTTATCTCAGAGAATTACAAAGGAAGATAGAATTTCTGATATATGTTTATTTTTTATAATGCTATTTATAAATTATGTAAAAAAAAATACACTAATTTTGAATTTCGCACGTACTTAATTCTCAGGACAATGGTGATAGGTTGTTCAACCAAAGAATTAATTCATGCAAAGATCGTGCATTTTTATTTGTAGTACGCATTCCACAAAATTCAACAGAATTAATTAAATCACCAATTTTGGCTTTCGTACTAAAAGTTGATTGGTGTGAAGAGTGTTCACACCTTTATGCAAGATTATCAAATCGAATGCATAATATTTGTAAGTATTTTATTTTAACAATATTTAATTACATTCATTTTTATTCATATATCATTCATTTTCTAATATAAATTTCTATTATTTTTTCAGGATTTATCTTTCAAAAAATGGTAATTTTTGAATAATATACACATTCTATCATATTTCAAACTATTGTTAGACAGATATTATATTTTAATTGTGTTGGTACAATTTTTTAACCTTTTTTAATTTACCATTTTATTTTCATTTTTTAATAATGTTAGCTCTGTGCGTGGCACAGGTATTCACACTAGTATCAGAGTAAGATTCAAATTTGAACACTCAAAATATATAGCAAGTACAGCGACTTCCTTCTTCTCAGGGATAACTAGATAAAGAGATGTCACAATCTTCCAAAAAATTGGCTAAACACTAGGACTTTATTTGATAATCCAATTCAACATTTAAACTTAATAGATTCAGTTTTAATATGTTTGGATGCATTTGATAACAAAACATAAAACATCTAAATTAATTAAGTGATACTCAATTTTCTAAGCAAAATTTGCTCCAAAAAATAAGTGATAAACTATTCACTTATCACTTAATATGACATACACTCAAATATATCAGATTTAGTACTTAACTATTCCGTAACATAACGAATTAATTTAGTTTTCAGATTTTATTTTTTATCAAACACATCCTAAATTAAAGAAACTACTTGATGTACATAAATGCTAACTCCAAGACTTGGACGTAGAATAATTCAAAATGATTCTTGTCCCTTCAATTGAAAATCAATAGGAATATATGTCAACTGCACAATCAAAGTTGTATGCTTACCAAAAATTGATACCCAGATTGCATTGCAATGTTTTAGAATTTCTGTAAAATAATATACTATAACAATATAATATGTGTGAAATAAAAAGATAATTAAAAAATGAATCAAGAAAATGTTTCAAAAAATTTTCTATAAAATCTTACTATTCAAACAGGAAAAATTGTAGAATTGAAAGATGTATGTGCTAATAAACTTTTCTATGCTTGCCTAACATCTACATCATGTATCTTTGGGACAACATGACAATAACAGCAATATATTAAGAGTTAACTTTATATACTGACACTGTATATATTATCACGAATGGATGTATGACACATGAGTATAGGCCAAGACAGAGCTTGTGGCTGGCTTGCATCTTTGCCTATCAAGTCAAATCCAGCAACCACAAATTGCTATTAAGTAATAAAATATTTTGAAACTAATCATTTTTTGGGTCACTGTAATTATTTAAAACGTAGGTAAATTATACATTATTGAAATCTGATTAAATAACAACTATAGATTTTTTTTAACAACTATATAGATTTTGTTTGTCTGCACACCTTACTTTATGGATCTTATGCATTTTAGGCTTTTCTAAATCTCACTCATTTACTCCTTGTAAATCTTGGTATATGTTAAATACTTGCAAATCCCTAGTTTTCTGGATCTCGTCCATTTCTATTGTCCATATTGTCCTACACAATCCTATAAATGCATAGGTATTTTCTAAATCTTATTGTCAGTTATTTATTTCTCATGCATTGTCTTTCACCCCTTTCTAATTTCTACAGAATATGTCGACTGGCCAGGAGCAATGAGTTTTTCTTTTTCTTTATTGGATTTAAAAGAGACTTTAAGTCTTGTAAAGTACAGTAAATGTGTTTCGTTGAAGTGCTTTTGCATTTTTATTTTTTTATTTTTTGTATGCACGTTGATAACTAGACGAAGAGAAAGAAGCTGACTTTCCATAGTAGGAACAAATGCATCCACATTTGTTACTTGCTATGGACTTCTAATGGGCCTAAATGCTAAAGGATTATCTCAATCAAGCACCTTTGATGAAAGAAAGGTGCCCTTAATTTGAATGGTTTGAACGATCAGGATCTAGTTTAGCCAATCTAAAGTTTTTAATTTATTAGGACAGTTTAGATTCTTAATTTCAAGATAAGAGATTCGTGAAGTTGTACCCATATTACCATATCTTTCGATTAGAGTTATTGCATTTTAATTGTGATAGTAATTAAAAATATGAAACATTCCAAATGGTTAAACCTCAATGATAATGGTAATTAAAATGACAAATTCCTTATTAAAAGTATTTAGCGGTCCTTACATTCCATCTCCAATTCTTATGTGTGCGTCAAAGTTTCTTATCCGAAGAAATTTGTTACTCAAAATAGTGTAATTAATTGCATTAGACACAATTTCAAAATCGTAAAATATATTAGTATAAAAAATAGATGCTCTTGGAACAAAAGAGAAATATTAAAAAGAATTGATACGAATGTCACGAGACAAATGTATAATTATGTGCTTTTTGTTAATATGAAAAAGTACTGAAAGAAAAGCACAAGTAAAAGAATTCAACAAGTTGAATGTCAATTGACAACTAACCTCAATAACACTTAGAAAAAATGTAAATAGTCTTTTATTCAACAATTACTAACCCAATAACACAATTCCTTCCAAGGGGTAAAGGAAGGGATGAGTATGGTGAAAATAATTAGAATGACTGGAATCTAACAAGTCAATTTATTCACTCTAATACCCCTTTAGAAATTGATTTTTTGATTTAAGTCTTTACTTTGCTAATAATTATGAATTCTATTTATTAGACTTGCACTTGACATGTGCGTGTATTTCTTGTTTAACAACATCTTTTGTACAATATTTTTAAAAAATAATATTATGATTTAATGGTAAAAATACTTCAAAACATGAAGGTATATTTTCAAATTGTATACGTATAGACTGTATAGTGAAAGAGATGCATCACATCCAATCCTAAAAACTGATAGTACAATCTTTCTATTCAATTTGTAGAGAACAGAGATTTGTCAATGCAAACAACCTCTTTCCGTTTCAGAAGATTTTAATTTGACTGTCATTAATGTCTCTAGAGGAACGAACAATTGCAGAGCTGAGACCAGTTGAATAACAAAGTATAAGCATTTCGTTTCTTTGATTTTTCATTTTGATCAGTTTGAATAGTTAATCACTTGAAATGGAAACTAAAAGATGAAACAGCAAAAGAAAAAAGCTTTAGAATATTTATTTTCTTTAGACAGCCAAAAGTACCTTGGCTAATCTGTACTACTCTGATTCCAGCACAAAGAAGGAAGAGAAAAGTGTGTCTTGCATATAAGCTTGTGCTCAGCTAGTTATAAGCATCAAATCAAATCAATCTGTAGCAGCATTGAAGAAGATTTCGGGAATTGAGATTACAAACAGTGTGTGATAGATAGTGTTGGACTGATTGATGCGTGATTATGCTTGCCACTGCAGTCACGAAGTTGCAGCAAGCTGCATCATGTCATACCAAAAACTTAAGAGAAGTGGCTCTGTTTCTGAGGGACTTGGCTCAATTGAGTCTGTTTCTGAGCCACTTGATTCTTCCTCTGTTTCTGAGGGACTTGGCTCACTTGATAATTCTGTTTCTGAGGAACTTGATTCTTCTTCTTCTTCTTCTTCTTCTGAGTCACTTGATGTATAGCCAATATATTCAATTACGATCCTTAGAACTTCGTTTCCCATATCCATTTGTTCTTGTTGAATTTGCTCCACTGAACTTTCAACAGACTCACTACACCGTCTCACATTGATCATTTCGAGAGTCGGACATTCCCCTAGACAAGAGGGCACCTCATCCAACTTCGTACAATCATGCACAACCAATTTCTCAAGACGAGGAAAAATAGCAGAAGATGCAATCCAGCTGCAAAATTGCAAGCCAGACAATTTCAAGACTCGGAGGTTAGGGAACTCCCCATCTTTCATTTCCCATTCTTCCCCATCAAAGGAGCGATGGAGTAATTTAAGCACTTCAAGATTGGGCAATTTTCCAATTGTTGAAATTTCACTCCATGGCTGATGATTACGCGAGAGAGTCAACTTCTTCAAATTCAATGGGAATTTAAATCCATATCCAACAAAAAATGACAGATTGAGTGATTCTAGTTGACTCAAAGACTCAAACACGAGAATCCGGTCGCCAGTTCTTGTAGGATCTTCTCTTGATTCGCAGGATCTCGTGCATTTTAGCTTGCGGATGCTTGGAAACTTTGTCAGTATCTTTTGCAAGCTTTGAGAGGAGGGATCAATGGCAATGTTTAAAGTGTCTAAATGATCTAAACATGGTGATACTTCAAGATTTTCAACGGGAAAAATAAAACCAGAATCGTCACCTGTATATAGATGCCTCAATGTCTTAATGTTCCAGATAGTCTTTGGTAACCAACAATCCGCATCCAATCCCCGAGCCACTAAAGTTTGTAACCTTGAGAGGTTGTCTATTGCAGATGGGATGAATTTCATTCCTGCAATCTCAAGCCCCAAGAATCGCAAATGAACAAGCAATACTACTTCCATAGGAAAATTTGCAACAGAATCGAAGCCCCCCAAAATCAACACTCTGAGAAGTTTAGGTAACGAAGACTCCAAATCCAACACAGTAAGATCAAAACTTTGAATCAAGATCATGGTGCGTAAATTAGGAAAAGATAGCATTGCCTCCGGAGTCTTTAATTTCTTGGAATTTATGTCATAAAATCCACGGTAGGGGTTGCTTAGGCAGGTAAGACGACAAGGATCTTTCCCATGACGAAGGTTGTGTATAAAGTTTTCTTCTTTGATTTTTTGTACACAAAACCCATGCACCAAATCGTGAAGTCTGCAGGCTTTGGCACCGCCTGTACTTCCTCGTTCGGTAACCATAACTAAACTTCTATCAACCAGAGCCTTCAAGTAGTCGTTGGCCACATTCTCTAAGCTCTTTCCTTTAGTCTTTCGTACAAATCCTTCAGAGATCCAAAACCATGAAATACTGCGGATATTAGACATTTTGCCTTCTGAAAATGCACAAAAGTAAAGAAGGCATGACTTCAACTCATCTGGTAAATGACTATAACTCAGTTCAAGTGTCTTTCTACAGTATTCATCGTCAAGGACAATACTGGAAGTTAGACTCTTTGCAACTTCTTCCCAGTAATCTTCTGCAATATTAGTAAGAATTCCAGCAACAATGACAACTGTGAGTGGTAAACCCCTACAAAAATTTGCTATTTGAGATCCAACTTCAATTAGTCTCGGAGGGCATCCTTCTTTACCAAATAGCTTTTTCTGCAACAATTTCCAACTCTCTTCATCAGTAAGCTGCCGAAGATGGTGAGCATTGCAATCAGGACTGAATTGCAATTCAACTCTGCTGGTAAAGAGAATCCTGCTTCCATTAGCATCATCAGGCAGTGAAGTTTTCACCAAATTCCATGCCTCAATCTCCCACACATCATCCAAAATGATAAGATACCTATTTCTCTTCAAACGCTTGTACAGCATGTGAGCCAAATCAGCTTTATCCATCTCAAGATATCGATCAGGACTCTCAGAACAAATACTACACAAAAGCTGAACTAACAAACTCCGTATACTATATGCTTGAGAAACAGCACACCAAGCAATGATATGAAAGTGCCTCAAAATTAATGGATCATTGTAAATTCTATTGGCCAATGTTGTCTTACCAAGTCCACCCATACCCACAATTGAAACAAAATCCAACAGCTTTGAACCCCTGGTAAGCCTATCAATAATTGTCTTTACCTCATCATCGAGACCCACCACAATGTCATTCAACACTGGGGTGCTACGTTTTGACTCAACGTGGAAAGATTTCCGGTTAGTTCTCTGAGCTCCAGTGTCATGCCTCGTGCACTCATAGGTTTCAATCTCAGTCCTCAAAAGCTGGATATCTCTGACAACACCTTCCAAATATTCATGTTTATCACCAATCACAATAGAGTCAATGACAAACTCTGCCCTGTAAGCAACCTCCATAACACGACTCCAAAGAGCATGGAGTTTTCCATTCCGGTTGCGCTGGTCTACTATCTTGCCAAGAAAAGATCTTAAGAATACAAGATGATCTAGGACTGTGTGGATTTGATCATTTGGGAATGCAATTGAATCATCAGCCCCATTACAACTTTCCAGTTCAATCAGATTTTCAATGAGAAAATCCATAGAGCCCAACTCATTGGTCTTAGGAAAACCAAATGGCGATACTGATGTTACTGGATAAACCTGTGCAACTTCTGCCCTAACAAACTTGAGCACTTTGAGCAAATGAAAAAGAGCGACATCATTTTCCTTGGCCAAGCCTTCTTTGATCAATTGATTCACAGAAAGTGAGAAAATTACTATTGCTGCATCACAGACCACAACTCCAATAAGAGTCTTCATTTCATGGCGTAGCTCTTTGAACTTCTCCGGATGCCTCAGAAGGGTTGTCAAGAATCTTAGCCCATCAAGGAGTTTTTGCATGTGAAATATAATCGGAACCAGAATACTGGTACAAGATTCTAGCAACTCCGTAATATTGTGAACAAGACAATCCACAAAGTCAACTACTAGATGCTTATTCTTCTCCAGAGCTGAAGTGTCTGATGATCTTGACAACTTTGAAGCAGTCAAGACATGGATATAAGTTTCTCGAACTTGTGGATCGCTGGGAATAATCTTCTCACCTATTAGTTGAGAAATTTGAAGTTCCGTTTCATTGCGTACTTCACCTTCTCTGTCAAACCACCATATAGAAATCAGGCGTAGTGCATTGATAGCCACCACTTCAGCGTGAATTAACAGATCTATCAATTGCTGACCCTGAAGCATGGCAAAGCGAATGAAACTTTTCCAGAACATTAGCTTCTCTTTAAGGGTTCCGAATACGTTCCTTTCGCGGAGTTCCGCCAGATTCTTTGAAACCGAATCAATGAAATCAATAACTAGTTCTGGTTCTCTCAGCCAGTAACAGCCCAGCAGAAAGTTGATGCACGATTCCTTGATATCTGTCTCGAAAAACAACTTTATTGCTTCCCGGAATATGGTGAGCTCACTTTTGATTCGAGTCAAACCAGGTAAACGAGAATGAATCAAGTATTCGCTGCAAGCAAATACAAGATCTGGCATTCTTCTTTTAATCAGATTTTGAATTCTGAAAGAAGTAACATCCTTCTCCTCCACGTCTTGTTCCAAACAGGTTTCATGGTTCCTCCTCCTCCTACACATTCTCAGATACAGATCAAAGGTTTGTAACAGCCTCACCTCTTTCTCCAGGTTCCAGATATCAAAACACAACTCATGCTCCAGGGTCTTATTCATCCAGCCCAGATAATCTAGAGCGGAATCAAAGCAATCAGTGCTACTACTGGAGGATATCTCCACCATTGTATCTTCTCTTCACTCTGAGATCAAATTTGTATATTGAATAATAAACTCAGTTCAAGGTTTACAACTTTCTGATTATCTGAAAATTGTCAAATTGGCTGGACTCTTTTTTTTTTTTTTTTCTTTTTCTGTTGCAATTTGCAAAGACTCTTTATCTTGTCTAGTTGTCTTGGTGGATACTTTTTTCTGCTTTCGGCCTAAACGAGTCAGCTTTTGTCTACTTTCGGCCAAAGTGCATTCCCAAATATTGGTAGATATGACACCAAATCGGGGCAAACCTGCATACTAAAGCGGCCGTAGTAAATGGTTGTAATACGTACTCGTCATTTTCGATATCTACACGAAATTGTAAAATAGGGAATATAATACTAAAGCAGTAAATAGTTATATTTTCACCAGAATGTAAACACAATACTCAAAACTGTTCCGTCAATATTTTCCAATACTCAAAACTGCTCATAATTTCCGTCAATGCCATCGTCAATATTTTTTCCCTTTCTTTCAATAGTGTACTTAAAAAGTGAAACAATATGAAGATAACAAGAAATGACATGCCCAAATAGTAAGCTATAGGAGCAACCTCTCCCAAATCGGAAATATGATCTAGACTCTCAACTTGCAATTGTTGCTGCAATAACAATTTGATGGTTCGTAAAATCCAAACTTAGCTAAGGTATCAGATAAATTAAGGAAGTTGATTGCGTTAAAAACTGAAGCTTGAAGAAACGTACCTTTAAAGGTATCCTAAGATGCCACACCCTTTTAAATATAAAAGATGAATTCTAAGTTGGGACTAAATTTTACTGACTAATTTGATTTTGTAAAGAATCTGCAAAATTGCCATTTTAAAAGTGAAGAGCAAAAAATTTCATTTGAGGAAATGTGAGGACGTTTCGAACAATTTTCCCTTTCATAAAAATAAACATCCATGCAAAATCTTTCCAGCAAAAATTTGACATATTTCACCTCGCAAAATTATATGTCTCAAAACATCAAAAAGTGAAAGACCGGGATAAATTGTATTAAAAAATCTCTGAGTAAGACCCAAATGCTTGGTTGAACACTCCCTTAAAATTTATATAGCAAGTACAGTAACTACAACTCCCTTAAATTCTCAAGGATAAGAGACGTCACAATCTTCTCAAAGTTGGCTAAACACTAAATTGATGGAATCTGATGTATATAAACGCTAACTCGGAGACTTGGATATAGAACAATTCAAACAAGTCTTGATCCTTCATTGAAAATCAAGAGGAATATAAATCAACCGCATAATCAAAGCTATGTGCTCAAAAAAATATATCCTATCTCAACTGCAATTTATTAGGAATTTTATAAAAAAAATATACTTTAACAATGTGATATATGCAAAATAAAAAATAATTAAAAATGTATTAAAAGAATAATCTAGAAATTTTTCTATGAAAACTCACAATCTGAACGGAACTTATGATTTATAGAGTCGAAATACTTACTTGTTAACAAATCCTTTTGTGGTTGCCTAACATCTATATCTTGTATTGTTTTGGAAAATCTGAATCAGAAGGAACATATTAATATAAGACCCTGGGACTTCACAACCTCAACCCAAGTCACTGAAACAATCTGAAACGAGTCTCCTTTCTAGGATAATTTACCCCATTCACATGATCAGGCCAAGATAGAGCTTGTGGCCGCAATTGTCTCACATCTTTACTCATAATGTCATATCGTGGTAAGTTATACATTATTTTTTTAAGGGAGTTATAAATTATTTTGAATCCAATCTTTTGTTCACCGTAGTTATTAAAAGTGCTAGTAAATTATACATTATTAAACCACTGGGATTGGTCTAGTAGCAAGGCGAGCACTCTTAGAATCTTCCTAGTTTCTAGATTCAAGATTCAAATATTGTGTTTAGCGGTCGAGATTTGGAAGTGTAGGAAGGATTCAAATCTTGTATCTGATAATTAAGGGTCAGAAAAGTGTGAGAAGGGGTGAAATGGTTAAAATTATACATTATTTGATGCGTATATTAAACGAACTAGAAGTATTACTCAAATTTGATTCGTTTATTTGTACAAATATTCAAATTTGAGTTCAAGCCCAACTTATTGAACTAAGAGCAAAATTTGAGCTTGAATTTGAGCTTGGAGATGATTTAATTATATTTTTAATAAATAATACATTATTTTAAAAATGGGTAAATTATATTTTACCCCCCTGTGGTTTACCCTTTTTTTACATAACCCCACTATGGTTTCAAAAGCTATACATAACCCCCTCATGGTTTGGATTAAAGTGTCAAAGTAACGGAAATAGTCACTCGTAACGGAACTTCTAAAAATGTCGAAATTACCCTTATAAATACATGACACATTAACCCCCTATGATTTTTATATTTTACCATATAACCCCCTTATGGTTTAATATTTTACCATATAACCCCCTTATGATTTTCAAAATATACACATAACCCCCCTTGGTTAATACATAAATTTCAACCTTGCATAAGGGTATTTTTGACATTTTAGGTGACGCCGTTACGAGTGACTACTTCCGTTACTTTGACACTTTAATCCAAACCATAAGGGGGTTATGTATAGCTTTTGAAACCATAGGGGGGTTATGTGAAAAAACGCTAAACCACAGGGGGGTAAAGTGAAATTTGCCCTTTAAAAAAAGTTTAATTTTATTTCTTGATTTTAGAAAAAATAAAAATATTAATTTATGTACAATTAAGTTTTTAGTAAAATATAATATAGTATTAAATGTATTTATATATTTTTATAATTGCATATATGTTTGCGAACTATTCAGGTTCGTGTTCAACTCGATTACTAACTGAGCCTAATATCGTGTTTGAATTCAATTTATTTGTTAAATGATCGAACTTTTTTCAAACATGAACAAGTCGAACAACATGTTCGTGAACAACTTGTTTTGTTAAAAGCTCTAATCACCAATGTCCATTCTCAAATGACTTATGGTTTGTTCACGATTGATTATTTCAACTGATTATAGATTTTGATTTAAGATAATCAGTTTTTGTGATGTTCTAAGTTGCTTTTGTTTCTGATTGTAAATTTTTTAATGATAAAAAAGTTAAAATCTATAATCACCCAAAGAGGTCATTTGATGATTTTGATTATTCTCTATATATAATCAATTTCCATAATTGATTTTGTAAAATCTAAAACAAGCGAGAACAAGGCCTCAACATTGTCTTGCATAATCCTAGAAGCCTACGTATTGTCTAAAGCTTGTTGTCAGTTTTTCATTTGCATGCATTGTCTTTCCATCACGGTCAGGCAAAAAAGGACCTCATTCTACTTTCTAAAAACATATATATCTACTGGCCACAGGCAACGAGTGATATTTTTCTCTCTCTCTCTGTGTGTGTTTTCAAGAGAGACTCAAGTCTTACCAGGCATGTACCATAACCGTTTTGGCTGAAGTGCTTTTGCATTTTTTTTTATGCATGTTGATGGCTAGTGGAATGGGAAGAAGTAAGACTCACCAACCAATCAGGCAATAGAAATATATGATCCATCCATCTTTGGCCAAATCATTTTTTGTCACTTGCTGTGGACTTCTAATGAACTAAATGCTAGACGACATTTCAATCAAGGGCCTTCAGTGAAAGAAAAATGCCATGAATTCATTGATACAAGAGAGACGGTCTCGTGACTGCAAACAATTTGAATGATTTCATAATAGTTTAGCCAATGTAACCCTCTTAATTTACTTAGGACAGGTTGGCTTCATTAGTTGAAGAGATTCTCAAGTGCTACATCATTCAAGACTTGATAAAAATTAATTTTTTTTAGCTTAATACAAAAACAACGGTTGCATGGATTTTTCTACAAGAAATGATTAACTAGTGAGCACAGACTGACACTTTAACGTAAGACATGGAGAGGGCAAAGCAGGTTGGCCCTAAAAAGAATCAGACCTGTTGCAAAACCCTAATATAATAACATGTGCTTTCTGTCAGTCTTGCCTCGAAAGGTAAAAACACTTGTTTTCACACACACGCTATGAGTTGAATATTGATTTGGTTTGATAAGGTTTATGGTTTGGCGTAGCAAGAGAGGACAAGTTTGTAGGTAATCGCGTAGATTAGGCAATTCGCAGAAACTTTGACTGCCCACATGAGGCAGCTTAAGAAAAGCATATATAAATTTAAGGCATCTTAATCGAGGTGTGCATGAACCGCCCCAGGAAATCGCCTTTCCCAGCTACACAGTTTCTATGTGTGATCTAATCATCAATGTTCCTGATTGGCTGAAACTGGTGAAAATGCAAGTTCTCTTAGATTTCCGACTGTGCTGGATGATTCGCTGGACGGTTTTGTAACTCAATTCGTGCTGGACGATTTAGATTTTCTGGATTATAGTTCTCTTGAATTTGTAACTCAGTTCGTATTAGATGATCATTTCTAGCAATCTTTGTAATTAAGTTCCTTCCTTTTTTTTTTTTAATGAAAAAAGGAAGAAATGTAAGCCGTGTTGTACTATTTTGGATTCAACATCGAACTAGTAGCTAGGGTTTTGAGATTTGAGCTATAATCTTTTCATTATTTTTCGAAAAATACCTTCCCGGCCTGACTGAAATTGACTGTCTTAGTTTGGGTGTGGTGGATCTCTCTTGTCAAATTCATTTTATATAATACTTTTCCTGGCATAGGCTGATTTGTTACCCAAACAGCCAAAAAAAAAAAAAAAAAAAAATGGAGCCAAGTGAGAGTTTTGAAAGTTCAAAAGATCTCAGTGACACTTTCCAAAACCTCAAGGGAGGTCTGTGAAATTATCTCCAGAAAAAAAATGAAAAGATTTGACAATCAAGTCATACGTTTTGTTTGGAAAAAGTTGTAAGTTTTGCATAATAAAATGAAATGCTTTACTTTAAAATTAGTAAATTTGCTGATGGTGTGGCAAATATTCTGAAAAATAGTGAGATTTGTTAAAGAAGTCATACATTTTGCTTGAAAAAGTAGTAAGTTTTCAATACAAATTATAAGTTTTGGAAAAAAAGTGATAATTTTTTTTTGTTAAAAAACTAGTTAGATTTATTATTTAAAGAGTAAGGTAGATAAAGTGTGAAACCTACTTCTTCTCTGCAAAAATTTACTATTAGTTGTACTAAATTTACACCGCAATTTTGTCCTTGGTAAAACCTGTAATAACAGGTTAGAACTTATACTTGGCATCACATACAACTCATTCGCAAGTTATAGTGATTCCTTGTCACTGCACTACTGTCCTCAAGTATAACCTCTCATTATGTCATTCTGGATATTATTCAAAATAGTTACTCATGTTAGTGTACTTAAATAATTATGGTATTATACTTCGAGATTTTTATTTTTATTTTATTTTTTGGGGTATGCTCTATTTCTCTTACTTTATATGTTAATCTAATCATTTATAACTATTCATTCACAAATTTTATAATCGTTCAAGTAGTACTATGGCTTAAAGTAGACCAAATCCCTTTCCAGTTTGATCCCCGTGCATGGAAAGGAATATCCTTTCCAAATCTTTATCGTTCAAGTTTTCCTGTCTTGAAGCAACCAACAACAAATCCATATCTTGTATTTCTTGGACAATCAAGAATCGGTGGGGTAAAAGATTAGCCCAATCCCTCATGTATACAGCCATCATTGAAATCAATCACCAATCTGGCAGGCGCCTCTTCACACGATCAGCCCAAAAAAGGGCTTGAGGCTGCATTAATTGATTCACACATTTCTTTCTTTGTTATTTTATTTTTAATCTCCTTAGACCACATATTTTTTTTAATTTTTTTCCCACACATCTTTGTTTTTTTATTTTATTTTTTTAGCTTTCATATTCTACTTCTACTCCTACTCTATACTAAGGGAGAGGGGATGGATCCAAATGAATCAAGGGAGAATTCGGAAGGGATTGAACTGTCATCGAATCAAACGGATGCTTTTGCACTTGATGAAACTTTTAAAAAATCCTGGAAATGAATGCAAGTCGCATGCAGGATTCCTGGTGGCCAACCACTCTGCCACACATCTTTGTTTGTTACTAGTAATGTTAATATTCCTGTAATAATAAAGTAAACTTTATATAAAAACAATAATTTTTTTTAAGTATGTATTAACTGCCAAGATACAATCAGAGTTTGTTTAGTTTAAACCAACTCCATTTGGTCCGGAAACATGAACTCCTTTTTGATAAACCACCAGGGCTCCAGCTCGTTACATTTGAAGTAATAGGGAAAAACAAAATTTGCCACAAAGAGGAAAATTTGTTGAAGCACTTTTATCACAAAAGGGGTTCACAAATTCCAAATAATTCGAGAAAAACAACTATCTAGTATAAACAATAAGGAGAACAAAAATTAAATTTATTGAGGGACCATTGTCCTAGAATTTAGGACTTATATATCTTTTGGCCAATGTATAGCTATTTTTACAACTGCATAAAAGTTACAATTGCTACGTTTCTTTCCCAAGTTCTTAAATAGAATTTATCTAATCAAAAGAGTGAAAAACAATAATTAGGTCCAATCAAGGAATTTTCTATACTCTTGTTCTTGGTGCAACAGCAGTATAAGATTTGAGGAACCAGTGTAATTTGTTATTAGTTCGTGAACCGAATAATTTCCTCCACCAGTGACCTGCTATAGAAAGAAACAAAATACAGTAGTGCTGTACAGACTAATTTCTTCACAAGATTACCAGTAATTCTTGTTAGTGGGATCAATATTCACAACTTGTAAAACTAGATATCGGGATATATAACTCCTAAGCGCTCAAGCAACAATTTTATGATTTATATTTTCTTCCTCTTAACCAATAAATGGAATTGCTTCATTTATTGGTCAAGTCCCAAATTAACACCGACTTGGATTTGAGATTGGATTCGAGATAAGCAAGCAATGTTAGATCAAAAGTAAAGAAAACTATACCCTACATAGGGCAGATTGTGGCATCTTCTTGATTTGCTTTTGCAATTCACTGCATTGTTCACAAGAGTCGAAACAGGAAAAGATTGGCACTTGGCAGTTGGCAGCAAGCACGTCTTAAATGGTTTTTGCTGCTTGTCTACCCTTTTCCCCCCATTTTAGAAAGGAAATGGTGGGATTTAAAAAGCCAAAAAAGGAAAAGATGGATTAAAATCTTTAAGGTCTAGATTCTCAACCTTAACTATTAGGCCAAAATCTCCTCAGCTCCTTGTCTCCTTAACTAACATGACTGGCTCGATTATTGATTATTTTGTCTACTCAATCAGTTTTAAAAGTATTGACACCATGCACACTAAAACTAAAGCAATGGCGTATTTCATTATGGAGGAATTCAAGTAGAAAAGGATTGCCAAAAAAAAAAAAAAAAAAAAAACGGTTGAGTCATTGCCGTAATCAATATTTCTATCAAAATCTAAGGGTGCAAAGTGGAATAAACCCTTGACAGTAATCAAAGATCATTTTAGAAACTTTGGAATTCTAAGAGTTGAAGATTGAAAAAATAAATAAATTTTAATATCGAGCGGTTTTACAATTAGAAGACTCGTCCTTAAATTTTGCTTAAGCATTACAAGCTTAGTGAAATTCAATGGTAAGTAACTAAGATTTATTAGAAATTAAAACAAGTTCTCAACCTTAACTATTAGGCCAAAATCTCCTCAGCTCCTTGTCTCCTTAACTAACATGACTGGCTCGATTATTGATTATTTTGTCTACTCAATCAGTTTTAAAAGTATTGACACCATGCACACTAAAACTAAAGCAATGGCGTATTTCATTATGGAGGAATTCAAGTAGAAAAGGATTGCCAAAAAAAAAAAAAAAAAAAAACGGTTGAGTCATTGCCGTAATCAATATTTCTATCAAAATCTAAGGGTGCAAAGTGGAATAAACCCTTGACAGTAATCAAAGATCATTTTAGAAACTTTGGAATTCTAAGAGTTGAAGATTGAAAAAATAAATAAATTTTAATATCGAGCGGTTTTACAATTAGAAGACTCGTCCTTAAATTTTGCTTAAGCATTACAAGCTTAGTGAAATTCAATGGTAAGTAACTAAGATTTATTAGAAATTAAAACAAGCGTCATGTTTTATTTCAAGATCTATTTTAGAAATAGTGAGGGCAAATGTAAAATATTTCAATAGTCTTTGGGGACAAATTTGGGACTAGCTAGATAGAAAACTTTGAAAGATCAGGAGTCAAGAGCGAGGCGATACTAAAGAGCTAAACTTTTTATATGTTATTGTATAGTTTTCAAAAAATTGAAGGCGTGCGATTGCAAACGTAGGATATATATAGCTCCGCCCCTTGTATTGCTGTTAGTTTGCATCTCTAATACTTACCAAATTCAACCAAATATATAGTAAACTACTTGAGCATTACCTTGTAGAAAATCATGTTGTACTCCAAAAAAAGAATTAGTCGAAATCATGTTCTATTAATTTGATTTAAGTTTCTCCTTCTTCTATTATGACAAAATACTTCAAAACATGAAGGCACATTCTCAAACGAAAAGTCTAAAGAAGGGAAGAGAAGTTACCATAACTCACAAAATGGATGGCTAATGTGATTCCACGTGCAGGTTTTCACTTGCTATTATAGGTTTTACTACTGACAAATTTGTGGTGGTAGATTTAGTGCAACAAACAGTATGTTTTGTTATAAAAGAAGTAAATTTCAAGATTTATGTAACTTACTCTTTAAATAATGAATCCTACTAGTTTTTTTTTTAGCTAAAATTACCACTTTTTCTCCAAAACTTACAATTTATAAAGCTTACCATTTTTTCAAGAAAAATTTATAATTTTGTTAACAAATCTTATCACTGTTTATTAGTAAAATTTACTATATCATTAACAAGCCTTGCTAATTTTTAAGAAAAGTTATCGTTTTTATACAAAAACTTACTACTTTTTCAATGAGTACCAGTTTTGAGTTTTTTTTTTAAAGTAAAACCAGGAATTGATAGGGGGTTAGGCCTAGAGCTGACGTGTTTATTAAAAATATTCAATGAGTACTTGACAAAGAGGATATAGCTCACAATTATGACTAAATAAAAATTGGATGGGGCTAAATCCATACTTCTACGATCTAAATCCACATCCTTATAACTAAGTTGACCAAAAAACCCATAGCATTATAAGGCTTGGTAGAGACTTTTTCAATAAAAAAAAATTAGCCCTTTTTTGTTCAAAATAGATAGTTCTCATTTGGATTTAAAATTTCTATCATTATGAATGGTCTTAACATTTCTGACATTTTTTGTATTCATTTTGATGGCATTTATTTTTTCCTCTTATTTGGTGGGGAGAATGTTTTTATCTCTTTTTATCATGTTCAGAGCAGATGAGAGATTTTTTTTATTTGTGTTAAGAAATTATTTTTGCCATTTTGGCATATTGCACTTCAAAGTTGATTGAAGAATAATTTTAGAAAACGCTAATAGATCAATAATTAGGATGATGGTATCAAATAATTTCAATTAATTAAAACTTATGATTGATTTTTTAAACTTCTTTTGGCTCCATTTGGATTAGCTGTTTTTGGAGGTATTTTTTAAAAACTTTACTATAGCTGTGTATATGAAAAACTTTTGCTGTAGATGTTTTTTGGATTATTTTTAGAGGTATTTTTAAAAAATATTTTTTGAGTATTTTTATAATTTACAATTTTTTTGAGATTTTTTAAAAATATATACTGGCTCTGTTTCTATGTGTTAATATTTATTTATTTATATATAGATATATATAATATTTTTTATTTCAATTTTATTTTATAACATGTATATTTATATATAATATAAATATATTTTACAAATATAATATGTATATTAATATATATTTAATATACATTTATAAATATATATATTAATATGCATATTATAAAAAAAATTGAAATATATATATATTTATATATTTATATAAATATATATAAATAAATATATTTTAAACAAAATATTTAATATTTATATATAAATAAATATTTATTTCAATTGATATAATATATATAAAATATACATAATTGAAATATACATATTAATATTAATATAATTTATATATATATAATATAATATACATAATTGAAATATAAAAATTAAAATATACATATTAAAATATACTAATATACATATTATAAAACAAAATTGAAATATAAATAAATATAAATATATTTTTAAAAAATATTTAAAATTTATATATAAATATATATTTATTTCAATTGATATAATATATATAATATACATATTAATATATATAATTGAAATATACATATAAATATTACTATAATTTTTATACATATAATATAATATACATATTAATAGTACTATAATTTAGATATATATAATATAATATACATAATTGAAATATACATATTAATATATATTAATATACATATTATAAAACAAAATTGAAATAAATATATTTATAAATGTATATAAATATATATAAATAAATATTTTTATAAATATTTTAAAAGATTGACCATAAAAGTTTTTCTTTTGCAGTGTAATAAGCAAAAATATATTCTTTTTGGGTTAGAAGGCAATTAGCACAAATATGTTTGTGATAATACATGAGCCCTATAAGGACATTTTGGGGCTGTCGCACAAGCTTTTGGCAACATTACCAGCGGCTGAAGACGTCAAGGGGGAGTTTTGTTAAACGTTTGCTCATTCAGGGTTAGATTATTATTTGGCGAAATCTCAGGGTTTGATTGGTAATTTGATCAAACATCAAGAAAGATAAATGTGATTAATCCTTTGTTAATCCAGTCATAAATTTGGCTTAAAAAAGTAGTAGTATGTTTTGTATATAAAAATGGCAACTTTTACTAGATGTGGTAAGATTTGTTAACAAAATCATTAGTTTGCTCCATCTGAAAAGGGTAAATTCTGGAAAAAATAAGTGGTAATAATATTTTTTTCTAAAAATCTAGTAGGATTTGTTATTTAAATACTAAGTTACATAAATTAGCAAACTTACTTGTTTTATGCAAAAATTTACTATTAGTCACACCAAATTTACTACCACAATTTATGCTTATGAAAAAAAGTTACGTCATATATTGTAAAATTGTTCATAATGCAGTGCACAAGCACAGGTAAATTTTCTGGAACCGTTTGAATTAACTGGAATAATTCATCAGGGCTCTTTTTCCACACTCATCTTCAGGCGCTATTGATTCTTTTGGCCATCGATCACATGACCACACATCAATGTGTGTTAATAATAAAAGTATAAACTCTATTAAACATCAAACGAGAAAAGAACAATGGAGAAAGAACATTTTACAAACAGCGTTGGACTGAATTATGCAGTCACAAAGTTACAGCTAGCTGCATCATGTCGTACCGGAAACTTGAGAGAAGTGGCTCTGTTTCTAAGGGACTTGGCTCAATTGACTCTGTTTCTGAGCTGCTTGATTCTTCATCTGTTTCTGAGGGACTCGATCCTCCTCCTCCTATTTCTGAGCTGCTTGATTCTTCATCTGTTTCTGAGGGAGTTGATCCTCCTCCTGTTCTTCCTCCTCCTCCTATTACAATCTTTAGAACGTCATTTCCCACATCCACCTGTGCTTGTTGAATTTCTTTCACTGAACTTACAACAGACTCACCACACCCTTTCACCTCAATCATTTCAAGAGTAGCACATTCCCCTAAATAAGAAGGCACCTCTTCCAGCTTCCTACATTCGTGCACAATCAATTTCTCAAGACGGGGAAAATTATCAAAAGATGCAGTCCAGCTGCGAAATCGCAAGCTAGACAATTTCAAGGCTCGGAGGTTGGGGAATTCCCCATCTTTCATTTCCCATTCTTCCCCATCGAAGGAGCGATGGAGTAATTTAAGCACTTCAAGATTGGGCAATTTTCCAACTGTTGAAATTTCACTCCATGGCTGACGATTACGTGAGAGAGTCAACTTCTTCAAATTCAATGGGAATTTAAATCCATATCCAGCAAAAAATGATAGATTGAGCGATTCTAGTTGACTCAAAGGCTCAAACACGAGAATCCGGTCACCAATTCTGGTAGGTTCTTCTCCTGATTCGTAGGATCTCGTGCATTTTAGCTTGCGGATGCTTGGAAACTTTGTCAGTATCTTTTGCAAGCTTTGAGAGGAGGGATCAATGGCAAGGTTTAAAGTCTTTAAATGATCTAAACGCGGGGATACCTCAAGATTTTCAATGGTAAAAATAAAACCACAATCGTCACCTGCATATAGATGCCTCAATGTCTTAATGTTCCAGATGGTCTTCGGTAAATAGCACATTGAGTTTCCTTCTATCCAAAATGTTTGCAACCTTGAGAGGTTGGCTATTGCAGATGGGATGGATATTACTCCTTTAGTATCAACCAGCAAGAATCGCAAGTGAACAAGCAATACTAATTCCGTCGGAAAATCTGCAACAAACTTGACGCCTCCCAAAAGCAACACTCTAAGAAGTTTAGGTAACGAAAACTCCAAATCCAACGGAGAAAAAGAAGAACCTTGATCCAACATGATGGTGCGTAAATTAGGAAAAGACAGCATTAACTCCCGAGTCTTCAATTTCGTGGAATTTGCATCATGAACTCGGTAGGGGTTGCTTAGGCTAGTAAGACTAAAAGGATCTTTCCCACGACGAATAATATGTATAAAGTTCTCTTCTTTGATTTTTCCTACACAAAACTCGTGTACCAAACTATGAAGCCTGCAGCTTTTGGCACCACCCATACTTCTTTGTTTGATAACCATAACTAAACTTCTATCAACCAGAGCCTTCAAGTAGTTGTCGGCCACATCCTCCAAGTCCTTTCCTTCAGTTTTTTGTACAAATCCTTCAGAGATCCAAAGCCATGAAAGACCGCTGACACGAATGCTTTTGCCTTCTGAAAATGCACAAAAGTAAAGAAGGCATGATTTCAAATCATCGGGTAAATGACTATAACTCAGCTCAAGTGTCTTCCTGCAGTATTCATCGTCAAGAATAATACTGGAACTTAGACTATTTGCAACTTCTGCCCAGCAATCTTCAGCAGTATTAACTAGAATTCCAGCCACAAGGACAACTGTGAGAGGCAAGCCCCTACAAAATTTTGCTATTTGAGATCCAACTTCAATTAGTCTCGGAGGACATCCTTCTTTGCCAAATAGCTTTTTTTGCAGCAATTTCCAACTCTCTTTATCAGTAAGCTGGCGGAGATGGTGAGCCTTGCTATCGGGGCTGAATTGCAATTCAATTCTGCTGGTAAAGAGAATCCTGCTTCCATTACCATCATCAGGCAATGAACCTTTGACCAAATTCCACACCTCAATCTCCCACACATCATCCAAAATAACGAGATACCTATTTCCCTTCAAACGCTTGTAGAGCATTTCAGCCAAATCATCTTCGTCCATCTTAAGATATTGGCTGTGACTCCCAGCAGAAATACTACACAAAATCTGAAGTAACAAATCATGTATGCTATATACTTGATAAACTGTACACCAAGCAAGGATATGAAAGTGGCCTGAAATTAATGGATCATTGTAAACTCTGTTGGCCAATGTTGTCTTACCAAGTCCAGCCATACCCACAATTGGAACAAGATCCAACAGCTTTGAACCCCTCGTAAGTCTATCAATAATTGTCTTTACCTCATCATCAAGAACTTCATTCAACACTGGGGTGCTACGTTTTGACTCAATGTGGAAAGATTTCCGGTTAGTTCTCTGAGCTCCAGTGTCATGCCTCGTGCACTCATATGTTTCAATCTCAGTCCTCAAAAGCTGGATATCTCTGACAACACTTTCCAAATATTCGTGTTTATCACCAATCACAATAGAGTCAATGACAAACTCTGTCCTGTAAGCAACCTCTATAACACGACTCCAAAGAGCTTGGAGTTTTCCATTCCGGTTGCGCTGGTCTACCATCTTGCCAAGAAAAGATCTTAAGAATACAAGATGATCTAGGACTGTGTGGATTTGATCATTTGGGAATGCAATTGAATCATCAGCCCCATTACAACTTTCCAGTTCAATCAGATTTTCAAGGAGAAAATCCATAGAGCCCAACTCATTGGTTCTAGGAAAACCAAATGGCGATACTGATGTTACTGGATAAACCTGTGCAACTTCTGCCCTAACAAACTTGAGCAATTTGAGCAAATGAAAAAGAGCAAAATCAGTTTCCTTGGCCAAGCCTTCTTTGATCAATTGATTCACAGAAAGGGAGAAAATTACTATTGCTGCATCACAGACCACAACTCCAATAAGACTCTTCATTTCAAGGCGTAGCTCTTTGAACTTCTCCGGATGCCTGAGAAGGGTTGACAGGAACCTTAGCCCGTCAAGGAGTTTTTGCATGTGAAATATGATTGGAACCAGAATACTGGTACAAGATTCTAGTAGCTCTGTAATATTGTGAACAAGACAATCCACAAAGTCAACTACTATATGCTTATTCTTCTCCAGAGCTGAAATGTCTGATGATCTTGACAACTTTGAGGCAGTCAAGACATGGGTATAAGTTTCTCGAACTCGTGGATCAGTGGGAATAATCTTCTCACCTATTAGTTGAGAAATTTGAAGTTCCGTTTCATTGCGTACTTCACCTTCTCTGTCAAACCACCATATAGAAATCAGGCGGAGTGCATTGATAGCCACCACTTCAGAGTGAATTAAGAGATCCATCAATTGCTGACCCTCGACACCGTGAAGCATGGCAAATCGAATGAAACTTTTCAGGAACATTAGCTTCTCTCCAAGGGTTTCGAATACTTCCCTTTTGCGAAGCTTTGACAGATTCTTTGAAACCGAATCAATGAAATCAATAACTAGATCAGGAACCCTCAGCCAGTAATGGTCCAACAGAAAGTTGATGTTAGATTCCTTGATATCTGTCTCGAAAAACAGCTCGATTGCTTCCTGGAATATGGTGAGCTCACTTTTGATCTGAGTCAAACCAGGTAAACGAGAACGCATCAAGTATTCCCAGCAAGCAAAATCAAGGTCTTGCATTCCTGCGATAATCAGACTTTGAATTCTGAAAGAAGTAACATCCTTCTCCTCCACATCTTGTTCCAGACAGATTTCATGGTTCCTCCTCCTCTTCCTCTTACACTTTGTCAGATACAGATCAAAGCTTTGTAATAAGCTGACCTCGATCTCCAGACCCTCGATATAAAAGTGCAACTCATATTTGAAGGTCTTGTTCAACCAGTCCAGATAATCTAGAGCGAAATCAAAGCAATCAGTGCTACTACTGCAGGATATCTCCATTATTATTGTAACTTCTATCCACTCTGAGATCAGATTTGTGTCTTGAACTTAGTCAGCTATTGCCGGCGAGACTCTTTTCTTGTTACAAGTTGCAACTTGCCAGGCTAATTTCTAATCTTGCCCTGTTGTGCTCATGGAGACGTGAGGGGCCTAAACGAGCCAGCTGCCAAAGTTCATTCCCATACAGTGGACTATTTTAGACGGCGTAGAAAATGACATACATGACAATGAAAAGTCACCGTGACTAATAATAAAATACTAGCCCAACATTGAACGTTCGAGCTGAAAATATGAAAATTGAAGAAATAAAGCATCCCCTTAAAAATAAAATTAGTGTACTTAAACAATTATGGTGTTATACTGGGTGAATTTTTTGGTTGTTCGCTCTATTTCTCTTACTCTGATCTGTTAGTTTAATCATATTTATAACTATTTACTCACAAATTTTATAATACAAGAAGTCTTTGTTGTTGAAGTAGCAGTAAGACTTGAAATGGAACCAAATCCGTCCCAAATTGATCCCCCTGCAATGAAAGGTGTTTCAAACTAGTATCTACATTAATGTTTAAAAGTCCAACTCTAGCATCAAGAGTTCTTTTCCTAAAAAGTAAAAATTTCGTTTTAATTTTTCTCATCACTCTTACATGTTTATGCTCTAGTTTAATGGGTCAAAATCTCAGGATTTAAAGATTTTGGGTTTAAAATTTTAAATTTCCCCTCCCGCCTCTTGAAAATTCCACACAGCCCTACCAAAAATAAATTTAAAAATATAACAGCTTAAAGATATTTTCTTAGTTACCATCAAGTTTGACCTCCAAGACAATAAAGGAGCCTTTTGTTATTAAAAAGAAGGGTAAAAACAAAAAAACCCTTATGGTAAGCCTTTAACAGATTCCGTCACCTTTACAATTTAGTTCAAAGCATGAGGGGTCGTGTTGTATATTTTAAAATCATGAGGAACTTTTCTGTGTATTAGATTTATCACAGGGAATTTTTTTATTTTTTACCCTAAAAAGAATTGTTCAACTAAAACATACTTTAAAAAAATAAATAATCACACATTGTTCATAACTAGGTTCAATTAAGTCATTTTCCATATTCTTGGTCACGGTGCAACAGCAATCTAAGATTTGAGGGACCAGTCTAGCTTCTTGTCAGTCTAAGATTTGAGGGACCACACAATTTTCTATTGCAAGAAACAAAAAACAGTAGTGCTATTTCTTCACAAGATCACCAGTAATTCTTGTTAGTGGGATCAGTGCTAACATATTACAGTTCCCATAAATTCACAACTTGTAAAACTAGATATCATGGTCACGGTTCCAGAACCGCCGGTTCTTCAAAGAGGTAGAATCAGAACTACACCATATAAGATGGTTTTGGTTCTGGTTCTAAAACCGCCGGTTCTGGTTCTTCAAAGAGGTAGAACCAGAATCGCATAGTTCTGATTTCGGTTCTTTATGGTTCTGGTTCTGGTTCCGTATGGTATCCTACAATTTTATTTAATTCTTTATCCTTACCATACGAATATAACAATATATTTAAAATTTCAAATTGAATGTACAAAAATAAATACAAAATAAAGATCATATTTTAATTTTATTATTATTCTACAAAGTAAGAAGTAATAAATAGACAATACAAATTTTATGAAAAGTACATTATATTATCAAATTAAAAAATACATTACACTATCAAATGGTTGTCATGTGTTGACTTTCTTGAGTTGGACAATCATCAATGTTGAAGATTTCATTTGAAGAAATATTGCAAAAAATATTTTTTTTGCTTGCATGATTTTGAAGATGAGCTACTACCATCAAAACTTGCAAAACTTGCCATTTTTTGATAGCAAATAAGCAAAAAAAAAAATTGTAAGTAATAATTTAATACTTACAAATTATAATGATAGATATTAGACGAATAGAAATAATTAAATAATTAGTAAAATATATAGAAAGTCCATAAAATTTAAACTTTCTTAAAACCTATTAAACACAACTAATTTTTTTGAATTATCTCACTACTTATATTAATTATTTTTAACGGTTCTGAAACCGGCGGTTCTGGTTCTGGTTCTATTTTTAGAGAATCGGAACCGGAACCTTTATCCAAGGTTCTGGTTCCATGGTTCTGGTTCCGGTTCTGATCCGATTCCAAATGGTCCGGTTCCTGGTCCGGTTCCCAATTCCAAATGGAACCATGGCCATGCCTAGATATCATGGTATCTAACTCTTCAGTGCTTATGCAACAATCTTATGATTTATATTTTCTTCCTTTTAACCAAGAAATGGAATTGCTTAATTTATTGGTCAAGTCCCAACACCAAGTTGGATTTGAGATGAGAGAACAATATCAGATCAAAAGTAAAGCAACTATACCCTACATAAAGCAAAGTCATGTCGGCCAAATCCATAATAGATTCATAATTGAAAACTTCCAAAATCAACCACATTATGTTGTCTAACTAACATTTTGTAATGGATGAATTATCATCCTATTAATCGACAATACTGCGTACAATTAAAAGATTTACCGGAAGAATTGGTTATCATATCAATCAACAAATGCATATGTCATATCATTTCAATTTGAATTTAAATTTCAAATTTTGCACATATGACATGTTTCTAACCCTATTTATGTATACACTGATAATGTATAAAAGATTTAGTCTAATTTTTATATCAATTTTTATGAGAAAGGCTATTTATGGAAGCCAATATGTATTTTTTCTATTGGAGTCTAATAAGCAAAACATATTCTTTTTGGGTTGGAAGGTAATAAGCAAAAATGTGTTTGTAATAGTACTGGAGCTCCCTCCATAAGGACACTTTGGGGCTGTAACACAAGCTTTTTACAGTGTTACTAACGGTTGAAGACGTCGGGGGCGTTTTGCCTAACGTTTGCTCATTCGGGGGTTAGATTGCTATTTGACCAAATCTCAGGATTTGATTCGTAATTTGACCAAACCACAAGGAAGATAAATGTGATTAATCCTTTGTTAATCAAGTCATAAGTTTTGCTTGAAACTGTAGTAAGGATTGTATTAAAAAATGGTAAGTTTTACTAGTGAATTAACAAGATTCGTTAATGATGTTGTAAATTTTACTAAAAAAAAGTGACAAGATTTGTTAATAAAATCATTACTTTGCTTTAAAAAGTAGTAAGTTTTATTTAAAAAAAGACAAATTCTAAAACAAAATGATAATTTTTTTGCTAAAAGTATTTGTTATTTAAATAGTAAGTTACATAAATTATGAAACTTACTTGTTGTATGGAAAAACTCACTGTTTAATTTACTACCACAATTTATTTTTATGAAAGAAAGTTATGTCATATATTGTCAAATAGTTTGTAAAGCAGTGCACAAGCACAGGTAAATTTTCTGGAACCGTTTAAATTAACTGGACGAATTCAAGGCCCTTCTTCCACAACTCTCTTCAGGGCTATTGGTTCTTTTGGCCTTTGATCACTGTGTGTTAATAATTCAAAAAAAAAAAAAGAAAGAAAGAAAGAAAGAAACTTGACTTCCCAAATATAACATTGCAAGCAACATTTTATGAGTCTATGTTTTTCCTTTTCCTACAAACTAAAAGATGAAACACCAAAGAAAAAGTTTTAGAATATTTACCTTCTTTAGACTTCCAAAAGCACTGGTAATTACAGGAAGTTTGTGCATGAAAATAGTGTAAAGAAGAAAGACACACATTAAGATAACTCTTGCACAAGTTTTTGGATTTTGTTTTCCTTTCGGCTTGATATCCAAAGCTATTTCTAGACCTAATGCCAATGAAAATGGGCTGCGTGTAACAACAATACGCAAATTGTATCAGACAACCATTTGAGGCAAATTATACTATTCTTTTGCTACGCCCTTTCTCTATCGGGAAGTAACATAACCAAGTTTTTTTTTTCTTTTTCCTCGTCTCTTCTTAATATTTGTTGCAAAAACAAAAACTATTTTATGTTTTAACATGTTAATTAATTGAGTGTATGGTTCTTTGTCGAGGAAAAACAGAAGCAAGTCACAAGTTTCTGCACTACTCTGACTGAAATACAAAGAAAGGAGAGACAAGTGTATCTTGCATGTATGCATGGGCATGCTCAGCTAGCTTTAAGCATCATATCAATCTGTAGCAGCATTGACGAAGATTTTGCGAGTTGAGATTATAAAATGATAAAATCCATTAAACATCATCGAACCAGAAAAGAACATGGAGAAAAGTTTAGACATAGACTCTGATAGTGCTTGCCACTGCAGTTACGAAGTTCTGGCCAGCTGCATCAAGTCAAACCGAAAAAAAAAAATTGGGAAGCTCCAGAAATTGCTTTGAAAAAACCTTGAAATCAGACTCCTTGTGAGGGAATTGACTCTGTTTCTGAGGGAATTGGCTCTTCTTAGCCAATCCATGCATCACCACATTGTTCAATAACTATCTTTAGATCTTCATTTCCCATGTCCATCTGTTCTTGTTGAATTTTCTCCACTGAACTGACAACAGACTCACCACACCGTCCCACCTCGATCGCTTCAAGAGTCGGACATTCCCCTAAACAAGAAGGCACCTCTTCCAGCTCTCGACAATTATACAATACCAATTGCTCAAGACGGGGAAAATTATCAGAAGCAGCAGTCCATCTGCGAAAGTCTAAGCGTGCCAATTTCAAGACCCGAAGGCTAGGGAACTCCCCTTCTTCCTTTACCCATTCTTCCCCAGCAAAGGCTTCATGCTTTAATTTGAGCACTTGAAGATTGGGCAACTTTCCAATCGTTGAAATTTCACTCCATGGCTGCTTATTATCTGAGACAGTCAATTTCTTCAAATTCCTTGGGAATTTAAATCCATATCCTGTAAAATAAGACAGATTAAGTGATTCTAGCTGACTCAAACAGTCAAACTCTAGAATCCCTCCACCATTTCCGATTCTGACACCCGTTATTGAACATTTTAGCCTGCGGATGCTTGGTAACTTTGTCAGTATCTTTTGCAAGCTTTGAGAGGAGGGATCAATGGCAAGGTTTAAAGTGTCTAGATGATCTAAACATGGGGATACTTCAAGATTTTCAACAGGAAAAGCAAAACCGCCATTGGTAGTATAGTAGAGATGCCTCAGTGTCTTAATGTTCCAGATAGTCTTCGGTAACAAAAAATATCTTGAGTATCCTCTTACCAGAAAAGTTTGTAACCTTGAAAGGTTGGATATTTCAGGTGGGATGCTATTTATTCCTGTAATATAAAGAGCTAAGTATCTCAAGTGAACAAGCAATACTACTACCATCGGAAAATGTGCATCAAACTTCAAGTTCCTTAAATCCAGCACTCTGAGAAGTTGAGGTAACCAAAGGCTGAAAGCATCCTCTTTAAACAATAACAAACTGCGTAAATTGGGAAAAAGTAGCATTAAATCCCAAGTCATCAAATTTCTGGCATTTTGATCACAAACTCGGTGGCGGTTGCTTGGGATAGTAAGAATAATGGGATCATTCTGACTATGAATAATATGTAGAAAATTTTCTTCTTTGGCTTTTTCTACACAAAACTCATGTACCAAATCATGAAGTCGGCAGGCTTTGGCACCACCCCTAGTTCTGTGTTCAGAAACCATAACTAGACTTCTATCAACCAGATCCTTCAAGTACTCATCTGCCACATCCTCTAGGCTCTTTTCTTCAGTCTTCTGCACAAATCCTTCAGAGATCCAAAGCCATAACAACCTTCGAATTGGAACATTTTTGTCTGCTCGAAATGCACTAAAGTAAAGAAGGCATGGCTTCAAATCACCTGGTAAATGACTATAACTCAACTCAAGTGTCTTCATGCAATATTCGTCGTCAAGGACAATACTGGAACTTAGACTTTTTGCAACTTCTTGCCAGCAATTTTGACCAGTAGTAGCAAGAATTCCAGCAACAAGGACAACTGTGAGAGGTAAGCCCCTACAGGATTTTGCTAATTGAAATCCAACTCCACTTAGTTTTGCAGGACAACCTTCTTTGCCAAATAGCTTGTTTTGCAGCAATTTCCAACTCTCTTCATCGGTAAGGGGGCGGAGATGGTGAACTTTGCTATCAAGTTTGAGTTGCAAAAACAAATTCTGCAATCTGCTCGTTATAAGAATCCTACTTCCATTGGCATCATCTGGCAATGATTTTTCCAACAAATTCCATGCCTCAACGCCCCACAAATCATCCAACACTAGGAGATACCTATTTCTGAGCAAAGCTTGTTTTAGCTTTAGAGCCAGATCACCTTCATTCTCCTCTGGATATTGTTCGGGACTCCTAGAATCAATACTATGCAATATCTGAACTAACAAGTTGTGTGTGCTATATATTTGAGAAACAGTGCACCAAGCACGAATATGAAAGTGCAACTTTACTGAAGGAGAACTATAAACCATATTGGCTAATGTGGTCTTACCGAGCCCAGGCATACCAACGATGGGAACAACACCCAACTTCCTTGATCCTCCAGTGAGTCTATCAGTGATAGTTTTCACCTCGTCATCGAGACACACAAACTCTTCATTTTTCGTGGCCGCAATAACTTGTGATGACACACAAGTGAAAGTCTCGGTAACTCTCTTGGTTTCGCCATCATAGCTTATGCTACCATAGATCTCTTGGGCTTCAGTCTTCATAAGATTGATATCTGTAGCAACATCATCCAAACAACATTCACGTTCATCACCAACAAGTGTCCAGTCGATCACTAACTCTGCTTTATATGCAGCCTCCATAACACGACTCCAGAAAGCTTGGATTTTTTTGCTCTGATTGCACTGCTCCTTGATTTTTTCCAGGAAAGATCTTAAAAATTCAAAATCTTTTTGGATTTTCTGGATTTTATCCACTGGAAAAGCAATTGAACCATTGATTTCATCACAACTTGCTAGTTTCTTTAGATTTTTTAAAAAAAAATCCATAGAGCCCAACTCATTGATCCTAGGAAAACCAAATCCCGAAACTGATGTTAGTGGATAGACCTGTGTAACTTCTGCCCTAATAAGCTTGAGCACTTTGAGCAAATGAAGAAGAGCAAGATCTGTTTCGTTGGCCAAGCCTTCTTTGATTAACTGATTCACAGAAAGGGAGAAAATTACGATTGCTGCATCACGGACCACAACTGCAATAAGAGTCTTCATTTCATGGCGTAGCTCTTTGAACTTCTGCTGATGCCTGAGAAGGATTGTCAGGAATCTTAACCCCTCAAGGAGTTTTAGCATTCGTTTCATAATCGGAACCAGAATACTGGTACAAGATTGTACTAGCTCCGTGATAATGTGAACGAGACAATCCATGAAGTCAGCCACTAGATGCTTATTCTTCTCTAGAGTTGAAGTGTTTGAGGAACTTGATAACTTTGAAGCAGTCAGGACATGGAAATAAGTTTGTCGGACTTGGGGACTACTTGGATAAATCTTCTCACGTATCAGTCGAGAGATTTGAAGTTCCATTTCCTCGCATAGCTTTTCATCATCTCCGTGAAACCAGCATTTATAAATCAGGCGTAATGCATTGAAAGCTACCACTTCAGCGTGAATCAAGAGATCTATCAATTGCTGACCCTCGACACCGTGAAGCATGGAAAAGCCAATGAAACACTTCAAGAACATTAGCTTCTCTTTAAGGGCTTTCACCAGAACAATCAACGCTTTACGAAATTTGTGCCTTCCGGAGAGAAGATCCTCCAGATTCTCTGAAACCGAATCAATGAAATCAATGACTGGTCCTGGATCTCTCAGCCAGTAATAGTCCAACAAAAAGTCAATCCACGATTCCTTGATATCTGTCTCGAAAAACAACTTGATTGCTTTCCTAAATATGGTGAGCTCACTTGCGACCCATATCAAACGTTCTGGACCAAGATACCTCTTGTCTTCGATGCGAGCAGATTCAAGATCTACCATTTTCCTGATAATCAGTTGTTGAATTCTGAAAGAAGTAACATCCTTCTCCTCCTCATTTTGTTCCAAACAGGTTTCACGGTTCCTCCTCCTCCTCCTACACTTTGTGAGATACAGATCAAAGGTTTGTAGCAGTCTCACCTCGCCCTTCAGGTCCGAGATATTATTATGCGGCGAATAATAATGTCTGGGGGCCTCATACAACCAGCCTAGATAATCCAGAGCGGAATGAAAGCAACTAGTGCTACTACTGGAAGGTATCTCCATTATAGTATCTTCTACTGATTCTGAGATCAGATTGGTATCTTGAATAATAAACTTAGTTCAAGGTTTACAACTTTCTGATTATCTGAGAATAGTGAAAAATATTGTCGGCGAGAGTCTCTTCCTTCTGTTCTTGGTGCAACATGCGAGACACTTCCAGTTGTCTTCTTGTGTTGGTGGAGACTTTAGGTCACTTCCCCAGGGCCTATACGAGTCAGCTTTTGTCTACTTTCGGCCAAAGTGCCTTTCATGTCCAAGTAATGCACGTTTTTAGACCACATAGAAACGATACCAATTCGAGGTAAATAAATCTAGATAGATGCTAAAGCAGTAAATGGTCATAATACGTAGTGTTCATTTTTTATGTCTAAAAGAAAATTGTAGAACAGGTTATAATACTAAAGCAGTAATCAGTTATAATTTTAGCAAAATGGAAACACTTTAGTGAAAGCTGCTCACGTTAATTCCATCATTATCCTTGTTAATGCCAACTCTATAAGAAGCTTGAAGGCACCTAAAACTCCAGACACGTTAAGGTAACAATTCTTAGAAATCTAGGAATTGACTGTTCTTTGGACTCCGGTGTAGGGCTCGGGGAAAAAAAAACCATAGCAATTAGATCGCATAAAGCCATCAGCAAGACTAAATTGCTAAAATCATCTATGGGACAGGAGCTTGCCTGGTAAACTGACAGCCATAACAATGAAAATTCACCGTGGTTAACAATGAAATATTATCCCAATCAGGGACGGATCCAGGATTTTAGTTTACGGTAGCAAACCATCAAAGATATAATAGCAAAAAATATATCATATTAAATAAAGCATCCTAAGTGTAAAATAAAAGTCCAATAGACGATAACTAAGAATACTTTTCTTTTTTTTTCTAATTAAGGCTAAAGTATAAAGGAAAATGTGAAAATTAGGCTCTGTATCATTCTATTTACTATCAATGCTAGGCAGTCAAAACTATATTCGAAACTTCTTTAATTTGTAGAATAGTTAAATATTCTTTTGTTTGCCTTTGATTTCCTATGCACATAACATAGTATTAGCTTACTTACTAATTTCAAGTTATAGTAACCGAGGAAACTAAGAATTGGCTTGTTATGAGACACTAGCTTAAAAGAAAAAATTAATGTTTCTTTAATTGCTATTTAAAAGTAACAATATACTTTTATGAGGAAACGACTGGTTAATTTGGTATAGGACACTTCTAAAAAGAAATTGAGGAAAATAAATAAATTAAATACTAATAATCATATTTAGGGGGACAATTGATTCAATTTTATTTAATACCAACTACTCCCTTCGTTCCAAAATTTATTTTTGTCGTACTTTCTATTTTGGGATGTCCCAAAATGTTTGTCTTGTTTAAAAAGTTAAAGCTCCTTTTGGTATTTCTTTTTCAATATTGTCCCTGCTTTTTAATCAAAAGCCTGTTACATTCAAATTCAAAATTTGAATTTTGAGGGATAAGATTGGAAAAAATGTTCAAACATCACAATCAAAACGCTATTATTGATAAATGTTGGATGCCTAAAACTCGACCAAAATTTTGGGATGAAAGGAGTAATCATGCTATTGAGGCTTTTAGAATTTTGAAAACTTTTAAGGCGCCCCTTCTATAATTGATTCCAACATAGAATTTTCCAGCTGAACACATGAAAATTGAAGAAATTAAGCATCGCTTATAAAAATTTATTTGCCCACCATCTTAAATAGTAATCCACACTTCAAGCTTCTAAAGTTTCCAGATATATTACCCACTTTTTACCTTTCTTTCCATAGTTTACTTAAGTAAAATAATTTGAAGATGACAAGAAACAAAAGGCCCCCAGTGGTAAACCATCCGAGCCACCTCTCCCAAAATGGAAAATATGATGTGGACTGTCAATCCGCAAAGCTGGCAGCAAGAACATTTTTTTAAGTTTTTTGACGGCTCGTGAAAACCAGCTCCGCGCATCACTAAATACAAAAAATAGGTCCCTGGATTGCCAACTAAGTGATAGGCCTGGGCCGCTGAGAACCCGCCTGGACTTGTCAAAGATCGAACCAACTTTGTCCACACTGCCACCAAGAGGAGGACTTGAATAGTAAAATTTGGTAAAAAAAAAAAAAGAATGGTAAAATTTGGGAAAATAAAACTTAAATCGTCAGAAATGCCCTTCTATAGTCATGCTTGTTAATTTACTGCAAATTTCGTATTGAAATAAAAGGTTGCGAAACAAAGACAAGCAACAATAAAAATACTTTCAAATTATTGCTGCCAAATTTCAATTTATTCAATAAAACTAATATTTTTTTTTGGCTTTATCAAGCTACAAAACTATTTTTATTTTAAGGTGTGCAAGCAAATATTTACAGTGAAAAAGAAAATGAATAAATCTCAGCTATTAGAAAAGTACATATATTGCGGTTAGAGCTGCATATATCATCTTTGTTTTTGACATATGCTGCCAATAGAATTTATGCCTAAATTGGCACCAAATTTATATGGCTGTCTTGTTACCAATGATGCTTAGATTTTTTTTTTTTTTTTTTTAAGATTGTAGGTCAAATTTAACTTTTTCGAAAGAATTTCATACTCATCATTGCTTAATTTAGAACTAATTATGTGATGGCCCCTATTTGTTAATAATGATGCTAGATTTTTTTTTCCTATTTTTGGATTATAGAAAAAAAGGGCCAACACTTTTTCTGTCAAAATATTTTGACAATAACCATAAGCAATGATGGTAGAATAGTCAATTGACCATTGGTATGCCCTTTATTGGGTTCCATCTAGCTAATTGGGTCTTACCAAACAAAAAAAAACCTAGCTAATTGAGGAGAAAAGTGATAATTTTAAAAATTTAGAGAAGCTCAGTGATATTGTTATAAACTTGATGGGAGGTTCATAAAATTATCCCTATCTAGAAGTACTCCCTTAACATTTTTGTGATTGCCTAAAAATCCGTATCTAATATTTCTTGGACAGTCTAAAATAGGAGGAGTTCAAGATGAGCCCAATCCGTTATGTATACGCAGCCATGGGACCTCCCTACCGAAGTCTAACTCATTGAACCAATCAGGCCAAGTTAACTGATTCCCATTTTTCTTTCTTTGTTAGTATTCCTATGAAAGTAAAGAAAATATAAAAACAATATATTTTTGTTGAGAATATATGAAATATGGATTGGAGTTTGTTGTTATTTAAACCAACTCCACTTGAGTACCAATTTTCTTTGGCGATCTTGTCACTATGATGCTCAAATTATTTCTTTTCTTTTTTTTTTAAGATTGTAAGTCAGATTTAACTTTTTTTTTTTTTTGGAAGTATTGTCATAATAATTGGTGCCTAAGTTAGAAATGAACATGTGATTGCCCATGTTCATTAACAATTCACGAGTGATAAAATTTACAAATTTTAGTTGGTTGCGTATTAACATTAGGCCTCCCTAAGGAGTTATATGGCTTGAAAAGAAGAAAGAAAAGAATGAACACTAGAGGAACCAGAAAATTGAGATGAAAAATGGCAATAGTGAAAAATAGGAATAATGAGAATGATAAGACTGAAAAAGAAATGGACATGATTTATTTTCCACAGGTTACTTGGAGTCTACGTGGCAGTAGCTATTAAAAAGGGAATAAAATTTACAAATGAATCATTTTGGGTTATTATTTTTTGATAAGAAGCTTATTTTGGCAAAAAACTCAGAATTTTGATTATTGCAAATTAAATTCCAAAGACAGACACTAAGCTGACCTCACTCACTAATAAGAGCATATAAACACAATGAAATGGGATTAATGCAATAGCAACAAAATGGCACTTTGCAAAGATTGCCAAAATAGGGAGAGGGAAAATCAACAATAATCGTTTGCACTTGGGTAAAGTACACCATCTGAAATGGAGCATCATAGAATAGATTATCCAAATGAATGGATTATGAATTTGGACCATCTTTTTTTAGTGTGCTTATCGAAACCTTTTTTGGGATACAATTTTGTTAGGATACTTTGATGAGTAAGAACACAGGAGTTGTATTCTAGTTATCTAGCTTGAGTCTTGCCCGTCTGATCGGGACTGTATGTTTAGAAGAATAGATTATGTTAAGTTGTACACAAAATGATAAGGCATGTTCTTAAATGGTTTTGAACGCTTGATTTCAGTTTCTGATCAAATGATTTTGAACACTTGATCTTTGTGTCCCTATCGAAACCCTTTTTGATTAGTTGTGTGACATTAGCCGTGGAATCATGAAAAGTAACAGCAAAATGTAGGAAAAGTATAAAAGAAACCACAAAAAATAACAGCAAAATGTTTAGATAGCTAAATTGAAGAACAAGGGAGGTTAGAAATAAAGAAGTTAAGATGTGCTGAAATATAGTTGGGACTGTTGGAGATGATAATGATAGATAATGAATAGTCCATATTCCACACGGTTTATGGACTAGACCACAGCAGTGAAGGCGGGTCACCTTCAATCAACACTATCACAGCTACAGATGGACTGAGTTGCTCAGATCAAGACCTGTTCAATTTACACTACCAAACAGAAAACTCAAAAAATGATTATAGAATATTTAGATAAATTTGCCCATGCATGCACCTTGTGGACATGATCAGAAATGCCTTCAATTCAATTGCAATTTATCTGGGATATAATTCAGTAATTGAGACTTCATTTACAGACGGCCCTGGTAGCAATTTGGTGTTGGTAGATGTGCCTGATTCTGGTTGATCTATAGGCAAGTTTTGTGTTCTGCTACGACCAAAATATGCAGGAGGGTTTGGGACAGGCAGCGTTACAGAGTTGCTATTCAGCATGAGAACAACTGAAGCCATGGTCGGCCTTTGCTCAATTTCGTCTTGAACGCATAGCAATGCCACATGGATGCTCTTAATAACTTCATTTCTTTCATATGAATCTCCCATTTTTGGATCCATCAATGCTAATGGCGTTCCATCCCTCCATTGTCTCCATGCCTGCAACATGATGCATTGCAAGTAATGATATTGGAACTAAGTTTTCTGCTAAAATGTATCCGAGAGCTCTCTCTCTCTCTCTCTCAGGATGAGAATGCCAAGAAAATGAGATTTTTATTCTGCACTTACATAGCTTAGAAGGTCATCTCCTCCATGAGTTTGGTAGAACTGATTGTTCTTCTTGCCACTTACAATTTCTAGAACTAAAACTCCAAAACTGAACACATCTGACTTTACAGAGAACAAGCCGTGCAATGCATATTCAGGAGCCATGTAACCACTGCAAATTAGGATCATTCAACAGTTAAGAATCTTAAAGATTGATGGTGAGAAAATGCATGGAACATAATTAAACACTAGAGGCTCAAAGGTAATGAGATGATTGCATAATTACAATTACGTAAACATGGAGTATGACAAGACAAGGGTGCAAGAACTTACAATGTCCCTGCAATTTTACTTGTATTTCCTTCAGATTGATCGATTTCAAAAAGCCTTGCCATGCCAAAATCAGCAATTTTTGGGTTCATATTTCCATCTAATAATACGTTACTGGCTTTAAGATCGCGATGTATAATCCTAAGTCGAGAATCTTCATGAAGATAAAGGAGTCCTCTTGCTATTCCTCCTATAATCTTGTATCGTCTTAACCAGTCCAACAATTGTTGCTTTTTTGAGTCTATGCAATCATCAAACATGATAAGTCTTGTTAGTTTCTTTAACTGTAAAAAAACTTTAATTTTCACAAAAGACTTGGCAATCAATTCCTAAGTAAATCAAGAGTATTTGACTTGAAACTAACCAAAGACAAAGTAGTCAAGGCTTTTATTGGTAATAAATTCATAGATGAGTATCCTTTCTTCTCCTTCCAAGCAGAAACCCAACAGTCGAACCAGATTTCTGTGTTGAAGCCTAGCAACCAGGGCAATTTCGTTTTTAAATTCTTCTGTACCTTGAGCTGAGCTTCTTGATAGCCTTTTCACAGCTATCTCTTGTCCATTAGAAAGTGTACCCTGATTGCAAATTAACAAAATAAAAACAAACTTTGATTCAACAAAGATCGCATTCATAAATTTTCAGCACACAGGGAAATGGCTTAAACTTATTGTACCTTGTATACAGGACCAAATCCACCTTCACCAACCCTGTTTCCAATGGCAAAGTTGTTCGTGGCAGCTTGAATTTCACTGAGATTATATTGTAACGATTCTATGGTTAAGATTTCAGTTGCCCCTGCAACAAAAATAGTACAAACTTAGTGAATTTAAACGAATCGACCCTCCAAGAATGATAAATGTGTCCTTGTAATTTACCAGTTGTTTCGCTAATGGCATCATGTGTCTTCTTGGATCTCCTTACAATGCAGAAGCCCATAATGAATAGAACAATAATAGAGATTGGCACAACGATTGCAACAACTGTTCGTGTTGAGATTCCGGCTCCCCCTGAATAAATAGATAAAAAGTTCTTTAGCGCAAAACTCTACGTCTAGACTAATGTAGGTAAGGATCTAAAAACTGAAATATTGAGATTCATTTATTCCTTTAAATTCTTCAACAAATAAAACAATTTGAATTCCAATACTGGATTTTGTCAAAATAACCGATCAATGGAGCTTTTTGTGGTTTCATAGTTATACCTTTTTTTTTTTGGGCATTCTACTCTTAGTTGGCACCAAAAAATTGTACTATTCAATTTCTTTCATTTTTTTTAATAAATAAACAAGTCTGCCAAAAAAAAAAAAGGATTCAGGATTTCCACTTCCACTGCCTCATTGAGCAAGCAATTGGCTGCAAAATAATTAGGGATAATATTAGAAACCTCCCTTGAGGTTTCTTTTAATATCACCTGGCACCCCTAAGGTTTTAAAAATATCACTTACCTCTCTTACTTTTGTTATTTGTGTAACAAAATTTTTAAAAAACCTAAACTACCCTTTCACTTTCTAAATAAAAATATTTCTAAACTACTTTGTTCACTTCAAGAAAACCATCACCTCAAAAATAATCTTTAGTAGTCCTACCACATCATAATGTTATATCCCATAAAAATATAAATTTAAAAAATAAAAAAGATATTTGAAAATAAATACACTTGCATCAATTTAACTCTATATGCTCAAAACAATTTCTTACGAATTTATATATTTTTTTCAACATCTTCTCAACTCTTGCTCAAACCATTAAATTGTACCAATTCTTATAAAAATCAATTCAAACTAAGCAAATAAGCATATCCCAGTTCATCACAATCACAAAAAGTAAAAGATAAATAAAATTCAATTTATTATAATTTACAAATAAAATATTGCATAGTCAACCACAAAATGAGTAACAGATAATAATGGTGCAAAGGTAAAAGGAAAAGAGTGACTATTTTTGTTTCTTTGTTTTTAATTTTTCAGCTCCATTTATTTGATGTGTTGTGAATTATCTGTCAAATAAGGGTTAATATAATCTCTTTACAATTATTAGGGGAGGTAAGTGATATTTCTAACACCTTAGGCATGCCAAGTAATATTAAGAGAAACCTCAAGGGAGGTTTCTGATATTATCCCAAAAAAAATAATGAGATCTATACAAGCCCTAGAACATGATGAGTATAGTTGTTGACTACCAGGTGGGGCTCAATTCAATAGCTACAAGTGCGAAAGACTTGAATTACTAACTAGTCCTGAAATTACGATTGCAATTAAGAGTTCAGATAAAATTCATGTCAATTTAGTAAGAACTGCAACTTACCTTCACTACTTGTAGAATTGGAAGGAGAATGTGGAGAAGGTGGAGGAGGAGGACCAGGATTCCGTGCAGGCTCGGGTGCCGGGCTTACAGAATTGTAAAAACTGTAGACTTCATACCTAATAAAACAGCTAGGAAATATAACATTACAGCCCGGACTACTAGCACAGTATGTGGGTATGTAAGCAATGGCATCTCTAAGGCAATTCTCGCAGTCAAGACTGGTAAGATCTGGAGTACACTGTCCAAGGGCATGTATATCTTTCTGAAATGGGGCATAACTAGTTTCTTTGACAGCAAATTTCTTTCCTGAAGGATCATTTGCATTTGCAGCACGACTTGCTATGTCAATCATCGTATCATTCAGGACCCGGTTGAACTGGTCTGGATCAGTGGCATTCGGTACAACCCGAGTAATGAAGGGGACACCCTCAGTGACGATGGAGAATATGGACTCGTTCGAATAACGCAACAAGCACTGGCCATAAGCAGTAAATGCAGTCGTCTGATTCCAGCACGCCTTCAGAATTTCCCCGCTGGCATTTGCTACACATTGTCCACAAGCGACGGCATCCACATCACCTCGGCAGAGAAACATGCCATAGACCATGCTATCAGGGTCTTGCCCAGCAGTGAAATTGTAGAAACCATTGCTGGTTGTCGAAGAAGCATTCGAGGATAGAGTGGAAAGGAGGAGCTTCCGGTTCTCTGTATACGCACTGCCAGTGGTGCTGTTAGGATTATATGCAGTATTTCCACAGTGGAATCCAAAAGGACCATCGGCATAACTCGGTCTCGTATTGTAGCTAACCAAAATAATCAACAGGAAATACGAGAATAATATACTTTTGGAGATCATTTTGATGAGAATCAGGCAGATGATCAAAAGTATGCACAATTGTGAGTTTTTTTATATTCAGGCCAAAGTACATGAAATCCCTTAGGCCAGGGAAGAAGTCGGATGGGAAGACTTTGATTTTTTTTTTGGGAAGACTGAAGACTTTGAATTGGTCACCCTGCTTCGACAGTGTTACGTACTTTTCATTTGCGAGAAGAGCAATTTGATTACGAAAAGTCTTTGCCATTTATTGAAGGGAAGTCTTTGCCAGTTGTTGATTAGTTAATGATTCATCATGTGCTTATATGGAAGTGAAATTATTGGAGAAAGGTTTTTCTGGTTTTGATGTGGATTTTTTTTTTAATTGTTGATTACTTTGACTAAGCAGCGTGATTATATGGAGTTGAGATTGGAGAAAGGGATTATGAAAACTTTACCGAGGGAGAGAGAAAGTAGGATTACAAAATATGGTCTTTTTTTTTTGGGTTGATACCAAATTAAATTTGTCTTTCCAAAAAAAAAAAATGTAATTTTCTAGATTTTGCAACCAATGGTTAAACACATAATAATTGTCTATTTCAAATATACTCTGACACTCAAACAATGATATGTAATTTATTCCTTCCCAAATGCTCTGTGCTTAAGATTTTTTTTTTCCAAGCACTTGAATAACAACCATTAGAGTATAAAATGAGGGGAAATTCTAACATGTCATTCTTAGTTTTAAGTAGAGGTGGCAAATCAACCCATTTAATTAAATTTACCCATACCCGCCCATGAATAGATGGGTATGGGTATCTTAAATTTTTGTATATGGGTATAAATGGGTTACCCAATAATACCCATTTTTATTGGGTATAAATGGGTTACCCAATATTACCATTTAATAAAAATGAGTATTATTGGGTAACCCATCAAACCCAATTAACCCATTTAGAATTCTCTTCCCCCCAAGTCTCTTCTTTTCCCCCACCCATTTTTTTTCAAATTTTTCATTTTGTCATGATGTTAACTACTTTTGTTTCATTATTATTATTATTATTATTATTTGTTGGTTTTATCTTATTATTTTGTTTTCCCTTAGTTTGTTAACTTACTCATTTTTCAGCATTACTAATTTATGATAAATTTTAGCTTATTTTCTTATCTTTCTAAAATGAAATTTTAAATTTATATATGAAAAAAATGTTAGGGGTTCAAAATTTTTGGATTAAGTTTTTATATTAATTTTTATAGTACTTAGTTTAAATTTTTATATTCTTATTATTTAATTATTAAATAATAGGTAATTTTGTGACATAGAGTATAAATGAAAAAATAATTGGTAATTAAGTTTATTGAACATTATAAATAAATATTTAAAACTAATGATGGGTACAAAGAGTGGTATAAATTGATAACTTAGTTTGCAAAATGAATTTAAATGAGTTTACACAAAGTTAAAATAAATGGGTTATAAATGGGTAACCCAATTCATTTTTTGATTTACCCATTTATATCCATCTAATTAAATGGGTATAAATGAGTTGACTCACTTATACCCATTACCTATTTTACCCAACCCAAACCCGTCCAAATCACCCATTTTGGCACCTCTAGTTTTAAGTTAGACAAATACTCATAAGAGATTGACGTTATTCTAAGTAGTAGTACTTTTCCTAAAAAGTAAGGTCCCGTTTGGATTGATACTTTTAGGAGTTTTCTATAGAAAAATATACTGTAGCGATTTAATATATGTAAGATAAAAAAAGTAATTGAAAAATATGTTCACGAAAAATAAAAAATTTTTGTATGGAAAATTACAATTCAAAAAATTTCGTTTTAATTCATCTCATTCATCTCAACTTAAAGAGTTGAAACTCAAAATTTTAGAGATTTTGGGTTTAAAATTTAAAATCGCTTCTCCTACTTCTCAAATCTCACATCTGTCCTGCTAGAAATAACTTTAAAAATATACAACAGTTTAAAGATATTTTCTTTATTACTATCATCTTTGACCTCGGAGACGGCTAAGGAGCTCCTTGTTATTAAAAAGAAATGCTCAACTAAAACGTACTCTTTTTTTTTTTTTGAAGAGAACTAAAACTTACTCTAAAATAATAAATAATCACATATTTTTCTAGATATTTTGTTAAAAATAATTACACTGCAAAACATTCAAGCTTTAATGTCTTCAAGCCATGAATGAAAATTCCATATCTTGTATTTCTTGAACAATCCAAAATAGGGGGAATATAAGATAAGCCCAATCCCTCATGTATACAGCGATGAGCTTCACTTACCAAAGCCCAACTCATTAAAACAATCTTGTACGAGTTTCACGCGATGAGCCCAAAAAGGAACTTTAGGCCGCATTAATCGATTCACATCTTTCTTTCTGTGTTATTTTACATTTTTTGATCTCCTTGGATCACATCTTTGCCTTTTTTTCCCCCCACACGCCATCTCTTTTTTTATTTTTTTTTTTAATTTGAAGGTCTTGAATTAGGATATACTAGTTACAATCCCTTATTCCTCCCACCTTACCATCCAATCCAACTCTCCCCCTTCCCCGCACATCTTTGTTTGTTACTTGTACTATGTCTCTTTTTTCTTTTTCTTTTTTACTATAACAGTTAAAATTGCTATAAAAAAAAAGAAACTTAATATAAAAACAATAATTTTATTAAATCACTAGAGTGAGTCTAGTGGTTAGGGAAGATTTCTTAAGATTTTTTCGCTATCAAATTCAGGATTCAAAGCTTGTGACAAGCAGTCCATTGTGAAAAGGGATGGGAAGATTAAAAAAAATCACTAGGATTAGATCAGTGGCTAGGGTAGGGCTTTTAAAATCTTCCTCGTTGATTCAGGATTCGAATATTGTGCCTAACAGTTGGGTATTGGACCAAAGGAGAGTTCTTAGAATTCTTGTTATTGTTGGGTGGTTGAAGGTTCTAATCTTGTAGTTTTCCTTAGGCCTGTCAATCGGGCCTAATGAGCCGGGCTTTGATGTGTTCAAGCTCAGCTCATTTAATTTGAGACATTTTCGGGCTTCGGGCTATGAGCTTCGGGTTCGTAAATGTGAAACTCATACTCAGCTCACATAATATTCGGGTTGTGAGCCTTAATCGGGCTTAGCCCAAGCTCACTTATTACTCCTGAATTTTCTTAATATAATTACTATAACTATTAAGTTGTAAAACTAATTTAACATTTACAAGACTATAATATTAAAACTAAACATGAACAAATAATAGTTCTTAAAAAGTATATAAACCAAAATTTTTTCAACAATATTTATATGTAATCTGTTTAAAATGCATGAAAAATAGTAATAAAACATGCAATCATAAGCCAATACATCTTTAAAAGTTGAAACTTTTTTTTATAATCTTGTGATTTAAATCCAAATATGCTTGATGATTTTTGTGTTTGTAGACCAAAAAAAAAAATCAACCAATAATATGCCAATACAAAAAGTTACTCAACCAATAAGAAAAATTAGAGATTTAGTTATGCATTACTAATATTGGCTCTCAAGAAAGCTCATGAAAGAGTCTTTAGATGTGTTTTTGTGTTTTGTAATTTATATATATATTTAGTATTTAGCAAAAATATATTTGGATATATAATTATACATAATATCAAAATATAAATATTATATATATAGGTAATTAAAGGGCCGGGCCTATATCGGGTATGAGCCTAATAAGGCCCAAGCTCGGCTCACATTTAATTCGGGCCTAATTTTTAGGCTCAAGCTCAGACCGGCTCACTAAATGATCGGGCTCATCGGGCTTTCTGTCGGGCCGAACGAGCCGAGCTCGGGCTGGCCCAGCCCCATTGACAGTCTTTTCCTTATTATCAGGTGATTCATTTGTTCTAATCTTATACCTGATAGTTGGGCGTTCATAGAAAGGAATGGGTGGTTTCAGGTTTTAATCTCATGGTTCATAGTTGGTGCAGAAGTTGAACGTAGAGAGGGGAGGAATACAGATTGAAGGAGGAAGCATTGTCCTAAAATTTAGGAATTGCATCTTTTGGGCACTGTACAGCCTTTTTTAACAACTGCAACTGCACGAGAGCCACACTTGCTACTTTTCTTTCCCAAGTTCATAAATAGAATTTGTCTAATCAAAGGAGTTATTTTCTACATTCTTGTTCTTGGTGCAATAGCAATATAAGATTTGAGGGACCAATCTAGCCTGTTGTCCGTTGGCGAACTTCACAATTTTCTCCACCAATGACCTACTATAGAAAGAAACAAAATACAGTATGCCATATAGACTAATTTTTTTCGCAAGATTACCGGTAATTCTTGTTAGTGGGATCAATGCTAATCAACATATTACGGTTGCGTAAATTCACTTGTAAAACTAGTTTTCAGGATATCTAACTCCTAGGCGCTAATGCAATAATCTCATGATTTATATTTTCTACCTTTTAACAAATCAATGGAATTGCTTGATTTATTGTTCAAGCCCCAAATTAACGCTTGGGCCTTATTTGGCAGGCAAGTTTTTTTGCTAATTTTGTCTGCTATAAATTTTTCTAAAATTTTAGTTACAGTAATTTCAAAAAATTTTATAAAATTTTTAAACGATTCACTTTAAAATATTCAAAATTTTACACACTTCAAAAATTTTTTGAAAAACTCTTACAATAAATTACGGTAAAATTTTAGATAAATACCTAAAAAACTCACTTACCAAAAGAGGCACAAGTTGGATTTGAGACGAGAAAACAAAATGTTAGATCCAAAGTAAAGAAAACTATACCCCACATAAAGCAAAGTCATGTCAGACAAATCCATAACGGATCCATAATGGAAAACTTACAAAATCAACTACATTATGTGGTCTAACTAACATTTTGTAACGGAAGAATTGTCATCTTGTCAATCGACAATATTGCTCCGCTAGTAGCTAGTTCAAAAGCGAACGCTATGTTCCTTAGCGGTTCATATTGGAGAAACTGTCAGAACCCAGCTTCAAGAAGAAGATACAAAGAAGACTAGTTGAAGAAGAAGAAGGAAAAGGAGGAATCGAGGAAGAACTGGGAGAGACAGAGGAACTAGAAAAATGAGAGAGAAATTGACTTGAAAATTCTGATATTGCCTAATGGCTTTCCACCATTTACAACTATATACACATGCTTATCTTTACCAATCTATCCAAAGCCCTCCACTAAACTACAATATTAACAACTAAGAATTTGGATTATCTAATACATTTGGGGCCGTGACAGAAACTTACAAGCATACGTGTTTGCTCTCTTTTTCCATGACCCCAGATTTGTTAAGTTTGGCTTAGGGATGCTAATGGGCACTTGTTATTTTTGTTAATATTTTGCAATATGAAAGTTAATTAATGTAATAAATGTGAACATGTGAATTCAGAAAGTAAATTATCTGTATTTTCTATGGTCTAATGCGTTAGAAAAATACTCTATTTACTTAATCTTTTTTACAACTAATGGCAAAACACCAAGGTCCTGTTTAATAACCCACTTCAGTACTTAAATTTAATGGAATAAAATCTTAACATATTCAGACTGTTTGATAACTAAAAATTTAACATCTGAATTAATTAAGTGACACTGAATTTTCTAGGTAAAACTTGTTTCTAAAATTAATCACTGAATGTGATATGTAATTAATGTATTAGATTTAATACTTAATAATTCAATAATTTAATGGATTCAGGTTTCAAACTTCAATTTTCGAACTTCAGTTTCATCATACGCACCCTAAGTAAAAATTAAGTATTTCTGATATTGTGAGAGAATTAAAATTGGATTGATTTGCGAGATATGGAGAAAATCTCTCATAATCATTTTTATTTTTCAAGGTTTTTTACGATTGAAATATGACGTATGTATCGTAACAGTAAATACAATAGACAAATGAATCTCATTCATCAAAAAGTTTTGATGTCATGACCAGATTAAATCCTCAAAATTGTTGGAAACTATTATGCATGACAACCATTTAGGCCGCAGTTGGATGAGGTCACTTCAGCTCTTGTACACATTCGGAGATGCTGTCCTTTTATATAATTTGATTCAGCACGTACGCATGCAGAGATGTGAATAGGATCTTATAAGCTAACTAACACTTCGTATTGTATTGTTCTGTTCAATGCACTATAAATTCGGAGACGTGGGTGAGGAAGAGATCAGATTTTATTGATATAGCAAAGACCAAACAAAAAGGGGACGAGCTAGGCAGATTGTGGCATCTTCTTGATTTGCTTTAGCAATTCATCGCGTTGTTCACAGGGGTCGAAACAGGAAAGGGCTGGCAGTTGGCAGCAAGCATATATCTCAAATGGTTTTTGCTGCTTGTCTGCTTGACTAGCATGCATGATTGGCTCTATTATTGATTATTTTCTCTACTCAATGAGTTTTAAGAGTATTGGCACCATGCATGTATACTGTTTGTTTTAGCACACTAAAACTAAAGCGATGGTATGTTTCATTGTGGAGGCAGACATCAATACTTTTATCAGCTCTTTTTTTTTTTTTTTTTTTTTTACAAGAGAATCTATGGCGATTATTCGCGAGTGCGCACTGAATAATCCCGTCCCGTATAACATATATATCATATGATACGCTATACTTTTGTCAATTATTTAAATCTATTATTTTGGTGACTTCTCTTTTTTCTATATAATATCTTCCTGGAAATATATGTTCATCATTGTGTTATAGGATAATATGGTCCTCGTATAATTAGAATCATATGATGAATATACAGTTTTGCGAAAGTTACAATATTGCCACCCTTTTTTTTTTGGATTATATATCAAAATTGTCGTTTATAATAATTACTCGAGAAGATTAATATACTTAACAATTGTACTTTCTAAATAATGGATCTTCGATCCGAGTGCTTAGATATAGTGCATGTCTCATAAATCAGGACTAATAAAAAGAAAAGGAAATCTACAGACGGTTGAAACTAATGAAGGAATTTTGCTTGTTTTATGAACTCAATTTCTAAAAATTTCGAAGTATACTTGCTTAAAAATTTGAGTTTATAAAAAAAATTATACATACAGCAACCAAACAAGAATGAGAACCAATTTCAATTGTTACAATTGTATCTTATGACTGTGCTCTTCTCTTCGTTCTAAGCCCATTATGTAGGTTGACATCTTTCCTTAGAAATTAGATTATGGAAGCATAGGCAAAAATTTAAACGAAATAATACAAATTTTTTAGACCTTTTTTTATCACAAAATCAGTAGAATGATTTAAAGGAAAATACCTAAATATTAGCATAGTCTATAATTAACTTCAAAAGTTAACAGCCTTCTAAATGGTATAAGGTTTGATGCAAACAGAAATGATATCTTCTCCTAGCTCTGATGATCAAAATTCTTCATGATACACAGTCACTATTTATTTCTAGGCCATTCTCTACATATATACTCCATCCAATTGACTGATATTCCAAATTTTAGATTTTAGACCTAGTAATTAACTGTAATGAAAATATTAGAAGTAAACCAAATTATGAAACACCTCCATGTATTGCCGACATAATTTTGGAACAGTCCAAGTCAAACATCAATCAACTTTTGAGATGGCAAAAGAAGATTTGGATTAAGAGAGGACAACCTTTTCCATGAAATGACTAAGGAAAAAGCCAGCCCTAGATTGAAATAATAAAAGCGCTTTCCCCTAACATGAAAAGAACTTTGGTAGAAAATGACTTTTCTTGGCTCTCTAGCTCCTCTCCCCTAACATGAAAAGAACTTAGGTAGAAAATGACTTTTCTTGGCTCTCTAGCTCCTCCTTGATTCTTTTAATATTGAATGTTGGCTAGTAAGCCCATGTGATCCAAAGGGTGCCACGACATCATTACTTTAAAGTTAAAGAAAATTAAGAAATTAAGGGTCCGTTTGTTTCGGGTGAAAATATTTTCCAGGAAAATATTTTCCTAATTTCCCGTGTTTGGTTGCACAAAAGTTACTGAAAACATTTTCCTATGTAAAATATTTTCACTCATCTTATGGAAAACAACTTCCCTTCCAAACTTACTGAAGTTGTTTTTCGAAATGCATGCATCCAGCCTGTAGTATGTTCCAACCTTACTGAAAACATCTTGTAGTATATTCTTTTTTTTTTTTTAGTGTAAACAGGAGGACTCAAACTCAAGACCTCTTCCTTACACTCCCTCCCCCGTACCATCCAATCCAACCCAACCCTCCCCCTAGTATATTCAAAATTAAAAAAAAACCTCATCCTGCTCATTCTATGCTAATAATTAATTATGTATAATAGGGACATTCTTTTCTAGAGAAACTTTCGGCAGTGAGAGTGCAAGATATATGCCACAATAAATATTACATGTGATTGATATTTGGCACTAAATGGCCAGCAATTTGTTTATTGCTTAAGGTGATATTTTTTATTTATATATACATTTTTCAAAGATTTTTTAAAGTTAAACAATGAGATAAATTTTCTTATTTTGCATGGAAAGAAGTATGTAGTTATAATGTGCAGAAAGTAAAGATAGAGATAAAAGTGAAAATATTTCAAAAGTTAAACAAACACCTGAAAAATGAAGTAAGAAAAATTAGAAAATATTTTCAATAAGCTAACCAAACACCTGAAAATGATGAAAGGGAAATGATTTTTATGGAAAATTACTTTCACGGAAAATATTTTCCCAAAAAAAACATTTTACTTCCAACCAAACAGACCCTAAGTAACAATTATGTGATCAGAAATGAAATAAGATAAAAGAAATTAATCAATTTCATGGGATGCCATCACACTGCCCAACCTATATCCACAGTACTTCTGTACCGTCCCAACGTGTAGAAATTGTTATGTTGAAAAAGTTAGAGTTCGGTTTTTTTTTTCTGATAAAGAATTCGTAACCGCTATTCCAGAGTGTACATTGTCTAAACTCTGCCTCCTGCAATTCTTTATTTCCAAAATGTCAGAGATAGGACTGAGACTTCTTTTTTCCCCCTTTTATTCGATTTTCAAATGAATAGTCTATCATTTATTGGATGTCCAAATGATATTCTTGAATTATGTACCACAAACAAGCAGAAGTTTGCACACTGCAATGCCTGCAGAATATGAAACTGATTTATTTTAAAACCGTACAATTTCTCCAAAATTATGAAATCCATAAATAGGGTTTCTTTATAAATTTCTTATTTTTGCTAACATGATTTTCGAACGTTCTACAAACAAGAGATTTGTCTACTTTTCCATTATATTCATCAGGTAGTCCAAGCCATAGCAAGTCAAGCATCAATCACCTTTTGAGATGGCAAGAAAATATTTGGATTAAGAGAGGACTACCTTTTCATGATATGATTAAGGAAAAGGCCAACTCTAGAATATAAAAGAAAATCAGTTTCGCCCTAGTTAACATGATAATATAAAAGAAAATCAGTTTTCCCCTAATTAACATGATAAGATCTTCATTGAAAATGACTTCTCTTGACTAGATCTTCAGCTTCCTCTTCCTTTGCTTCATGCTGGCTACAAACCCTCATGTGAATTAGACGGCGCTACGACAGTTTCTGCATACTTAAACAAATAGAAAAATTAAGTAGTAATTATTGGATGATCACAAATGAAATCAGTTTAATAAAATTTGAAGATAGAGTGCATACACATAATTATATTTTCTTCAATTTTCTGGGATGCCATCACACCATCGAACGTTGTGAAAATCATAATCTTCAAAAGGTTCAAGTTCGGTTTTAATTGAGGTGCACTTTTAAGTTTTTATTTCAAAATTGTCAAAAGGTGCATTTTTTTTTATCGTCTTGCAAGAAATTTTCATGTAACATGTTGCAGTGTTGGATGCCTCAGATTATATTGTTTGATTATGTTTTAACAACATATTAAAGAATTCAATAGAAATTATAGCATGATCACATATGAAATCAGACTAAAGAATATATTTTTGAAGAGAGGGTTCTCATACAACTATGGTTTCCTTCAATTCACGGTGTTCCATCATACGATGTAATCCATTTCTGCAGTACACCTGTTCTGTCTCATGATGGAAATTACAATCTTCGAAAAGTAAAAAGTTTGGTTTTGATTGAGATTTTTTTGTTAAAATTTCCATAATTTCAGAGTTGAAAATGATTAGACCCTTTAATGGAATAAACATGCAAAATTTCCATTGTTATGGTAGCTTTCGATGTTACTAATTTATCTGGGTTCCATAGGAATCAAATAAAGTCAATTAGGCGTTTTACTCGATTCCTTATGGAATTCTCCTTAAGATTTTGTAAAAACATATGGTATTACACGATTTTGAGCAAGTCTAGTAATAATATTTCCCTTTAAAAATCACAGTGACCAACAATAAGATATCATCCCAACATTGAAAATTCCAGTTGAACAATAATAATTGAAGATATGAAGCATCCCTTTACCAAAAAAACAAAAAAAAAAAATCTATTTGCCCATCATCTTGAATTAGTAATCCAAACTTCATCTTTCCCATTTTTCCCTTTCTTTCCATAATGTACTCAGACTCTTAAGTAAAACAATATGAGCATAAAAAGAAACAACATTCCCAATTTCTATTGCGCCAACTTTTCCCCTCCCTTTTCTCTAACATTCTTTTTCATAATATTGCCCATATATAAAAACAAATTTTAATTGCGTTGCTTGAATATGACTTTCTCTCCATGTTTGACGAAAAAAATAAGAAGTTAGAAACACAAACCCAAAAAAAAAGGATTAAATACCCTGGAGAAATTTATTACTAAATTAAACTACTATAATATTGCAGGATAGGTAATTGGTTGGGTTATGGACAGGGGAGCATATATATATTAAGTTATTGATTAATTATGGGCTTGTACTTTGGCCCAAAGTCTCAGCTTCTTATAGTACAAGATAACATCTGCTAAAATTTTGATTGCAAATTACGGCCTTTGTTTGGCAGCTAAATTTTTAAAAAATTTGTAACAGATAAACTTGGCAAAAAGCTTATCTTACGAACAAGGCCAATTATTCCATAACTAGACACTAAGCTGACCTCACTCATTGGTAAGAGCATATAAATACAGAGTCATCCTGCTATTAGATGCAGAACTCGAATGTTGTGTCTGATAGTTGCGAACGGACAGAGTAATAAGAGGGATACGAGGGTTTTTCTTTTTTTTTTTTTTAAAAAAAAAGAGCATATAAACACAATGTAGTGAAACTAATGCATTAATAACAAATTCCACTTTGCAAAGATTGGTTGGTTGGAATGGTAATAAGCCAATTAAGATAATATAGGGAAAGGGTAAATCTGCAATAATCCTTTGCACTTGGGCTAAGTACAGCATCTTAAATGGAGCTTATCATAGAATAAATGACCCAAATGAGTGAATCATCAATTTGGACGACCTTTTTAGTGCTCTTATCGAAACCATTTGTGAGATAAACTCCACTTTACCAAACATAAAGCAAAGTCACGTCAGTCAGTCAAATGTATAAACACAATCGGGTTTGGACTAAGTATGGTTGGTCTTATGTGCCATTGATATTTATAATTTTTTTTATGATTTGATTTACCCTCATTTAATTTTGTTGTATTTAATGACGTATAACAAAAGTTACATTGAGCATATACTTAATTATGAAATACAGTAAAATTTTGAAAGTTTACGTCAAATCGTAAAAAGAATATATCAACTAATTGTGCCTAAATTAGACCAACCAACTGAACCTGCACCGTTCACTACATTCGAAAGAATAATCCAAAATCAATCACATCTTGCGGTCTAACAGAATTTAAACAATTGCCATCCAATCAATCACAATTGCTCCGCTGATAGCTCGGTCAAAAGCAAATGCAATGTTGCTTATCCGTTCATATTGGAGAAACTCACAAGCGCACGTGCCTGCTCTCCTCTCCTTGATCCCCGTATTTGGAAAAATCGATCAAAACATCTTTCGCATTTTACAAGATGACTTTTTTCGTCCCTCACTTTTAAAAATGTAATTTTACGTCACTTACAAATTCAAATTGACCAAATTTGGTCCCTACCTAAGTTTCTGACTAGTTTTTTACCGGAATCCATCATGTAACTTGCATGTGATCATTTTTTAAGGGTAAAATTGTCAAATCAAATTTTTACATAATCTGATTCATAGTCCCTCATATTTCACAAAATGAATTTTTTGGTCCCTAACATTTTACAAAATGAATTGTTTCGTTCCTCACATTTCAAAAAATGAATTTTTCCATTCCGTACATTTTTCAAAATGAATTTTTTCATCCTTCATTGATCATGTGTATGAATAGTTTTTTTCTATAAACTCACGTATATGTATATTTGATTTAATCTGAACACTACAAATAACATGTAATTTATTTCTATTAGATTTCATCTAAACATGCTAATTGTAATTGTACACATGCTATTCAATAGATATATATAGGGGTTTAAAACTAATAATTTTGTTTGAAACCTATATATATATTTATATGATTTCACCATTTGAACCTATTCAATATTTGTGACATTTCTATTTTGATAATAATTTATTTATTGAATTGTCTAATAAGTTCATCTAATTAATGAGTCATAACTCGAATTCTATAATTGTGCTAACAAATTTCAGTTTAAATACGAAATTTCTACTTGACATTTTTAAAACCAACAGTTGAATTACTTGCCTTGTGATTGTCTTAAAATTAGAAAATGCCAATCACTAATTTCTTTTTGTCATACTTTTCTTTTGTTTATTTTTTCTGTCCAAATTTAATTCGATATAAACCCTCGATAATATTTAGGATTAAATGTCTTCTTTATTTTCAAATTTTGAGTAAAAGAAAATTAAAATAAGTGAAACACTAACAATTTTTTAAACCCATGTATATATCTATTTGATTTCACTTGAGTAGTATAAATAGTATGTAATATATCTCTATTTGATTTCACATGCTATTCGTACTGTTCAAGTGAAATCAAATAGATATATACATGGATTTAAAAAAAATTATTCACACAAATGATCAATAAAAGATGAAAAAATTCATTTTGAAAAATGTGAAGGATGAAAAAATTCATTTTGTGAAATACAATGGACGAAAAAATTTATTTTATGAAATGTGAGGGATTATGAATCGAATTATATAAAATTTGATTTGACAATTTTGCCCTTGAAATATGATCACGTGCAAGGCACGTGGTGAATTCCGATCAAAAACTAATCGGAAACTTAGGTAGGGACCAAATTTGGTCAATTTGGATTTGTAAGGAACGTAAAATTACACTTTTAAAAGTGAGGAACGGAAAAAGTCATCTTATAAAATGTGAGAGACATTTTGAACGATTTTCCCTTCTTTATTTATTCTTTTTTATTTATTTATTTAAACAATTTTTTATTCTTTTTTATTTATTCTTTCATGATTGTTATCAAGTTTTTTCATGATTGATGTGGTACCTTTGCGTCATAAATACTTTAGACAGATCAATCTCATTCAAACTAAATCCGGAAAACTATCACGAGCTAATGTGAATGAATCACAACTATTGAGGCATAGGTTTGATGAGGTCGTTTTACCCACCCTCGGATTTGCTCCTTTAATTCATAATAACAAGAAAATTATGAGCAAAATTTTTCATCTTTAAGTGAAACCCATATTCAAAATGTTGTTGAAGCGGTCTTAATTTAGTGATTAAGATTGAAATTTCAAGATTTAGAAGTTTTGAATTTAAATCTCTTCTCTATCTTCTTACTTCTTAACCTACTCCTCTTCTACTAGAAAAAAAATTAAAAATAAAAAAATTAGCATATGTTTTAAGGATGGCAATGGGGGCGGGTGCCTGCACAGGGACTAATGGGATGGGGTGGGGGGAATTTTTCCCCCCATTTAGAAATAGGGCGGGGGGTGGGGGAGCGTACCCGCCCCGCCACCCGCTTAAAAATATATATAAATAAATATATATGTAATTATATATGTAATATTTAATTTAATTAGTTACAAATTTATGATAATGATATTATTAGTTATATGTATTATATAATGTATATTAGTATATGTAATATAATTGATATTATCAATTATAGTAATAATTGTATTTGTCTACTAATAGAAATTATTAATTAGTTATACTAAATTTGCTAATACATTTATACTAAATCCTTAATTACACTTAATACAATAACATTTTTTTCTCAAAAATAAAAAGCACAAGTACAATAATAATTAGTGATTATATTTGTGTCAAAAGTGAAAACTTGACTGCTTTAGTTATATTTATTTCATCATATTGGATTGTACTCAAATAATTTTTGTTTGATTGTTTTTGTAAATTTCATTTGTGAAATTACAATGAATAATAATTTGGTGATGTGTTGATATTTTAGTACTTAATTATTTACTAAAATTTAACTATAATAAAATTATATAACAAATTTTTATTAACTCTATGAGGGCAAGCGACAGTGGGGATGGGGGCGGAGCGGGGGGAATTTGTTGGCAACGGGCAGCCCCGCCCGCGTCCCCTGTCCCAACCCCGCGCCGCCGTTGCTATCCATAGATGTTTTCCTTTTGTGTATTTTGATTCAGCATGCAGGGACGTCAATAGGATTTGAGAAATATAGGCATTCTCTTTCTTACCCAAAAAAGAGGAAAGGGAAAAAAGGAAAAATAGAGATGGCGGATGAGGGAGAGATTGCACAGTCATTGATATAACTAGACCACAAAAAGTGGATGAGGGGGCAGACCGCGGCATCTTCTTGATTTGCTTTTGCAATTCATTGCATTGTTCACAAGGGTCGAAACAGGAAATGGCTGGCACTTGGCTCCAAGCATGTGTCTCCGTCTTAAAATGATTTTTCCTGCTGGTCTGCTTGACTATCATGCCTGCCTCTATTATTGTTTATTTTGTCTACTCAATCAGTTTTGAGGATTGACACCATGCATGTATACTCTTGCAAAAAATAAAAATAAAAAAATGATTTTGGCATGGCAGAGATCAATGATTTTATCTGCTCCTACCTACGTGCAACATATCCTATGATGAATAACACTTTAATCAATTATTTTATTTTATTCCTTTGGTGACTTCTTTTTTCTGTGTAATATATTCTGAGAAATATAATTTTTATCGTTTTGCTATAGGATAATATGATCCTTATATTCTTAGAATCAGATGAATACACCGGTTTTCCAAAAGTAACAAGATTTCTTAGGTTTCATTGCTCCCTACGTAAAAGTTTCTCTCCATTTCCTTTTCCTTTGATGATTTTGGATTATTAAAATTTTAGGATTATTAAAATTTTAGAAAATAACAACAACGTGGCACCCTTTTTTGTTTTGATTTGGAAGATTAATATACTTAACAAATGAACTTTCTAAGAAATGGATAATTATTGTGAGTGCTGAGGTAGTGCATGCAAAATAAATCCGGAAGTACAAAAGTACATTCTGTAGACTGTTGAAACTAATGGAAGAATATTGTTTATTTTAAGAACTCAAATATACGTCTAAGTATACTAACAACAAATACACAAGAACAAGAACAATTTTAATTGTTATAATGATATCTAAGGGTCATACTCTTCTGACAACGAAGTACAATCTAGTTAATAAAACGTTTCACCTATAATGAAGAGGATACAATTTGAGTCACTTCTTCTAACAATGAAGCACAGACTAGTTAATAAAAACGTTTCACTTATAATCAAGAGGATGTGGTTTGAATCATCGTAGAAGTAAATAAGAAATCACTATTGATCCTTTAAAAAGAAAAAAAAAAATTGGACCAAGCTTTTCTTCTCATTCTTAGTGCATTACGTAGCTTGCTTGACTCCTTTCCTCTAAATTTAGACTATGGAAACCTGTGGCCGATATTGAACCACAAAACGATACTACAATTTTTTTTTTTTTCAACTTTTTGTGGATAGCATAATTAGTAGAATGACTTAAAGTAAAATACTGAAATATCAATATAGACTTGTACAGTGTATAATGAGTAATTCAAACAGCTTACTTTGATATTTTCAGTTGTATAATAGGATATAAGTTCAAATAGAAATGTTTTTTTTTTTCCGAACTATGATCTCAAGAATTCTACGCAATCGAATTCGTCCGCTATTTATTCCTAAGTCAAATTTTTTATTCGATTCTCGATGTATATTTCAACTTTAATAAAAAAAGTTGCGCGAGTACTTCAAAATTATTAAACTCATAAAATGGGGTTTATCTATAATTTTCTTTCTTAATTTTGCAGCTAAAAGACATTGTACAAGTATCCCTAAATTATGAAATCCATAAACAGGGTTTACCTATAACTTTTCTTAATTTTGCCGACATGAATTTCCAACAGTCCATAAATACATTTCTCTTGTTCCTGTATATTGATCAAGTGGTCCTAGTCGTAAGAAGTCAAACATCAATCGCCTTTTGTGATGGCTAGAAAGGATTTAAATAGGGATAATTTCAGAAACCTCCCCTGAGGTTTCTGACAGTTTCACTCCCCTCCCCTGTGGTTTCTGAAATTCCACAAACCTCCCTTGTCAGATGGTGAGGTCCCATTTCTTACATCATTGGTGCCAAAAAGACTTAAAGACCCTTACAATTTTGCTAATATTTTGTGATTATCTGAAAGCTATTAGTTAAGTTAGTTATAAACACAATTAATGTAATTAACCATAAATTAGAGTCCTAACAACCAAAATAGAAAAGGGAGTGTAGGGAAATGGAGCCAAACTTAGGCGCCATGATCTTGATCTGATTGACATAACAGCTTGAAAAAATCTGTGCATATAGAAGCAAGAAACTTACTGGACTCCCGCCATTGTTGAGATAGAGCAACTGAGCTTAATGCTTGGCAAACAAACTTGTTGATTCTAAGCTTTGCTGAAGAGTCTCTTAGCTCGACCAGTAAGTGTTTAAGATTTCGGAGACTGTTTCAACATTCCTTGGCAGCTTATGATGATTTGTGCGTTGTTTGTATAAGCTTGATATATGTTTGCTTATGATTTTCTGGTTTGTCATGTGACTTGGTTTGCTAAGCCTCTACCAGATTATGCTTGCTTGATTCTATATTTCTCGTCTTACTTGGGTTGTTTGATATAGTTAGATGCCAAACCTCAGTACTTTGAGAGCTCATTCTTTCTCTGTGTAACTTCAGCAACTAATGTTGCAAGATGGTTAATATTGTAACTAATATTTTCTGTAACTTCAATAACTAATTTGTAACTTCAGTAGGCTATGATTGTCTATTGTAGGATGGTTAACACTGATGTTCATGATATTGTGCTCCATTTTATGGGAAGAAAAGTAAGAGTGGCTAAGGTAGATCCCTAAAATACATTAGACATCCTTTATTAGAGAATGCAGCAGCAAGTTTGCTTATTGCAGAAGATGGGCTATAAATCAAATACAAACGATGAAAATAGGTCATAGCATCATAATGTATCATCCTGCCCGAAATCTGACACTTTTACCATTGAGTTATGCTTTAGTTGAAAGTAAAGAATATACAGAGGAGCCTGCAACAAAAGTAAAGTTCCGAACGTCATTAAGCATTCTAGGCTGCTCCACCTCAATGTCATTAACTGGAACTGGTCAGTTTCTCAAACATCCTTTTAGTGCAAATTAAGGAGCTTGCTGCTTGAACTTTGAAATGATTCCATTCAATTTGGGATTGTAGCTGCTGATTGAAAAAATTATCTTCTGCAAATATTAAATTTATTGCAATAATGTCAGGATACAGGGAGAGAGTTTTTGCAATCATTGGTGTCAAGGTGTATGCTGCTGGGCTATATGTGAATCAGTCAATTTCACTAGGATAAAACTGTTTGCATTTATCAAATCTGATTGAACAAGGAAAGAGAGGAGAGGGAAAAGTAAATTAAGAAGCTAATATTGATTGGAAACTGCAGCTCCTTTGGAAAAATCTCTGCAAATTGTTCTGGTGAGAGATGTGGATGGTAAAACGTTTTAGGATGCCTTAGATGAAGCCATCTCTCCAAGAATTAAATCGCCTACTCCAGTTGATACCTCTGCTCTTTCTACATTTAGTACTCTGTTTCAAGGAAGGCCTCTTAATAAGGGTACCATTATCTTCTTGACTTGGCCGGACTCTACCAAAATGCTTGTAAGTTGCATGTAGTAAAATTCAAATTTCCTGCATTTCTTTATATGCTGATGGCTTTTTGCTAAAGATGTGTTTCCTCTTTTCTTCTTAGTCTTAAGCTTCTACTGTGCTATTTTCTTTCTTGTAAACATATCAGCTTGACTCTCTTAAAAAATCTGTAGGTTTCTGTATCGAGTGATGGGTTGCCTTCTGGTGTTGATGCAACTACTGAGTCAACAAATGTGATATTAGCTCTTTTTGATGTATTTCTGGGAAGTGATTCAGTTTCTCCTACTCTTAAGGCTTCAGTGACCAGTGGATTGACAGCATTGCTGAATGGCTGAAGTAAAGAAAACAAGAGAGATTTTCTGCTCAGTTGTTTTAATTCCTGACACTCAATGTTCATCATAGCTTTCTACATGAATGAACTGCTCTAAATCTTGTTTTGTACACTATGAACACTTTGGAAAGAGCATTGCTCCACTAATCTAATAACCAGAAGTAAGAACCCTCCACTAAAACCTCCCCTGACGTTGTGTGCTTGTCTGTTGATTGGTCTCACTTACACCCCCCAAGTTTCATTCTTCTTAAGTTCCCTCCCAATTCTTCACATCAGATTAGCTCTCTAACCCAAGATAATGAGGGCATTTGTGGTATACACTTGTTTCTCTCTCCAGATACTAATTTTTTATTGTTTGTAATTTTTAAATTGGGTCTATTTTGGCATTGCCTATCAAGTTTTAGGGGAGGTTTGTGGAATTTCAGAAACCACAGGGGAGGGGAGTGAAACTGTCAGAAACCTCAGGGGAGGTTTCTGAAATTATCCCATTTAAATAAAGAGAGGACTACCTATTGATCATATGATTAAGGAAAAAGACAATTTTATAGTTATAATTAAATAAGAAAAAGACTTTCCCCTAACATGATAAGAACTTCATTAAAAAATGACTTCTCATCGACTCTTTCGCTGCTTCTCGACTCTTTCCTCTATTGAATGCTGGCTACTAGGCTCATGTGAGCCAAAGAGTTCCACGACATTTGATCTAAACAGCTTTAAGGTTTTTTTAATATATATATATATATATATATATATATATATATATATATATTTATATATATTAAAATTGACACTACTGGTAGAAGTTATATCATCAAATTAACATAAACAAATATTAAAGAGTAGAATTAAAAAATGGATATTATAGATCTGAAAATTGGATGAAATTTACACTATAAAACTCCAAAAAATATTTTTTAAAAATAAGGTAATATAATTGTAGCCTCACGAACTTTCAGGATTATATAATGGTTATTAACTTATCAGAAGTGAAATCAAATTAAACCATATTTGAAGATGGTGTACGTCCACACAATCATACTTCAAAATGGTACATGTACTCCAAAATAGGGTTTTTCCATACCTTTTTTCTTAACTCTGGCTGACATGTTTTTCAAATAGTCCAAGAATTAGAGATTTGTTTACATTTCCCTAGCTATATTAATCAAGTGGTCCGAGTCATAAGAAGTCACTGATCAATCACCCTTTGAGACGGCAAGAATAACGATTTGCATGATCAAGAGAGGACTAGCTTTTCATGATATGATTAAGGAAAAAGCCAATTCTACAATAGTATGAAACAAGAAAAGCACTTCCCACTAACATGATAAGAACTTGATAGAAAGGAGCTTTTCTTGATTCTTCAGCCCCTTCTTCCTCGGCTGTATGCTGGCCACATAGCGTCGTGTGAATTAGAGGAAGCCACGACAGTTTTTTCATACTTAAATAAATAAAAGGATTAATTGGTAATTATTGGATGACCACAAATGAGATAAGATCAAAAGAATATTTGAAGATATCGTAAGTACACATACTTGGTTACTACATTTTTGTTCAATTTCCTGGGATGCCATCACACTGCCCAACGTGTCGCAAATCGCAATCTTCAAAAAGTTGAAGTTTGGTTTTAGTTTAGATGTATTTTTTATTTCCAAAACGTCATTCCAACGTCTATAGATTTTAGTTTATTTTTTAAGGGAAGACTCCAAACATTGCAAGGAGAGAGCGAAAACCGAAGAGCTTGACAGTGAAACTATTTTTTTTCCCATTTTTTCGTCTAAAAGGTGACTTCAAATCTTACAAAGGAGATAGGAGAAAGGAAGGGTTTGAGAGTCAAACTAGAACATTACAAATACCTAATTAATGTTCCTACCTTTTAAACTGAATTTTGGGAACAAAGAAAAGTAGAAAACTTTACGAGATATAGGCCAACATATTCAGCCTACAAATTAATTCTTGGATGATCACAAATGAAATCAGATTCAAAGATTTGTTTGAAGATAGTTTGAAGATAGCGAACGTACACACAATCATATTTTCCTTACAAATTTCATGGGATGCCAGCACAATGTCCCAACTTGTTGGAAATCGAAATCCTCGAAAAGTTGAAGTTTGGTTTTAGTTGAGATGTATTTTTTATTCCGAACACGTCCAACATAGGACTTTTGTCATTGTCATGCAAGAAACTTCAATGTAAAATTCAAAGTACCCTATCATTTTGGTTAGAAAGATGTGGGGTACTGTTGGGTGTCTCACCTGATCATATTAGTTACAATTTAATTATCTACTAATAACACCTTAACAATTAAATAGTAAATATGAATTATTTGATGATTACACATAAAATCAAATAAAAATTACAACGTTGAAGATACAGTTTCATGGCATGCCATCACATAATACAACCCTTTTATAATTATAATCACATAAAGTGTAAGTTTAGCTAAAATTATGTACTATCAATGAAGCACTATGAGTCTACGACTGATACCATATCCATGAAACTGAATTAATCTGAAAATTTTGCGAATAATGATACAAAAAAGAAGAAATTATGGTATTAAAATCTTAATCCCAATAGGGAAAATTAAGTCCGTGTATTTATATTGAGGTTCTTGCACCCAACTTAGAATGAGAAATGATTCATGAATAAATCTTGGAATGAGGACAGAATTAGTATCGCAAACGACATTATGGTCAAGCAGCTTAGGTGATTTGACAGCTTATTAGTTGTTAACACAATGATAAAGAAAACGAAGTACTCGATAATTCCAAACTAAGCACGTGGTTTGGCAGGGTCTTGAATCCAAACTCACTAATAACTAGCAAATCTGATAATTTAATAATCTTAATTGCATGTCCCTGATACATACATAATCATGTATATTAATCTGGTCACCAATCAAAGTTTATTAGAAGCTAGCTTTATTATAATCACGAAGTTTGATCTGATGATGCTGAAAGTCCAACAATTCATTCAAGAAAGTGGACAATAGATTCATTAATTAAGGGTTTCAAAAGGTTAATTGTCAACAAATGAGACATGTATACTTTCTTTTATTGTTTTCTTGATAAGGGAGGATCCTGGTAGAGTACGTGTGCACTTTTGAAGTCAAACTAAAAAGTGGCTGAATCTTCAAATGATTATAGAAATGGAACAGCATGTGATCAGTTTAGGTTGAGATGATACTTAACTATGTATTAATTGGGATTAATCAGCTGGAATTATACATACCTAGAGAAATACTAGTTAGGATTAATCTTCTAGAATTATAATAAATGGTCTATATTATTATAGATATATAAAGGACAAGTAGTTCATTTATCATTCATGGTTTTTTTTTTTTCTTTTGTCATGTTTTCTCAAGAATATTGGTCTTGAGGATCGAAGTAGACACCATTATAGCTTTTTCCTAAAATTTGACTACGCAATTACAACAAATTATCAGCTTATATTAATTATTGATTTTTATATTCAGTTATAAAGATATCATTAAAGCTGATGTACTTCAAAGCAACTTCAGGAGCAAATCATCCGCCAACCTGTACCTCAACCAACATTTTTGGATGCATAGACTGCAAAGAGGATATGCACATAATGAAGACAAAGTCACCTTTTTGTTTTGAAGGTGGGAAGAACCCGGAGAGGATCAGATAGGAGATATGCTTTTCCTAAATAATTGAGAGTTGACCCCTAGTGATGGGAGGATTTATCAAATCGAATAAAGAAAAAAGAGGACAAGTAATGTACTAATATTTGAAATATTATTTAGAATCATTATTGTAGTATTTTTTATGATGTGGTGTATATGAGATAAAAATGTAGTTAAAAATATAAAAAATGGGTTGAAAAAATCTGTTTAAGATGTCAGCAAAATAATATTTGAAATAATTTTGCATCCAAACACCCCGATATCTTTCTAATAAAGCTAAGTCGAAGAAGGAGAAGGGAAATAATATGGCAATACCCCTTGTATGGGGAATAATCACATGGCACCAATTTCTTAGGTGAACTTAATTCTATTTCCTCCAATAATACCTGCAAAGGTTCATACGTCTATAATTATGCTTCTAGAGAGATGCTGCTGCGGGATAAGAAACCTTGAATTTTGAAGCTTTGGAGCTCTTATTTCTGATGCAATGAGCAAATTTCTTGTTGGCATTTAAGCAAGATAGAATAAAAGTGACCTTGTTAAGTTTAATCTAAATTTGAATATAGACCAGAAATGTCCAAAAAATTGAACATATACAACAATTCTAAATTTCTATTTGAGTTTAATCTACTGACAAATCATGGTATATACTTATACATAAACAATCAAGTACTTCAATTCAGTGCTGTAATGTTGATCACTATGCCATTTATCCCAAAAAAAAAAAAAAGGACCACTCTTGTTTGACTGCTGAATTCTGGCGGTTCGACTCTTTCGGCCAATCCCTTGCATGGTTGGTGTGGATTATTATACTTCATATCTGATAGACATATGATAAGGACAAAGTGACCTTTTTGCTGTAAAGTTGGGGAAAACCAAGAACAGATCGACTAGAGATATCCTGTTCCTAACCACATTGAGATCCAGTGATGCTTTGCTGGTTATGTGTCTAATTCCCATGCATCCCGCAAGTCATTGCATGATGTATGTACAAAGACACCCGTGGAAAGTAATTAAGTTAACCTTATTTTCTTGATGATAGCTAATATTGTTTAGACCAGGTAGAGGGAAAAAGTCTTTCCAATTAACCATAGTGTATGTGGTCGAACTGAGGATGTAAAAATATTGTTTTTATTTGACATATGTTGCAATATAAAAAATTACAATTTCCAATTAATCATTGCGTATATGGTCCTATTGATGATGTAAAAATATTATTTTTATCTGACATATATCGCGTTACAAAAAGTGCAATAATACTTTTTAGATAATCTTGAGTCATAAAGCGTAGATAGTGCTTATAAGAAACTTGAGGACAAAAATATGATTCTAGTGCCAAATGAAAGGAACTTCAATTATAATGCTCATTGGAGCCCTTGTTGTAATTACTTATAAGTTAAAACTAACCTAAAAGTTCCCTTTCTGCATTTGGGCAAGATGATGTTCGATATTTTTTAAGCAAAAAAAAAAAAAAAAGATGATTGAAATCTCTCACCATGCAAGGTGCAGTTGCTATCTTTGACTTATCATTGATCACCATGAATTATTGGAAAACACGTACTTTATTCCCCACTCTGCAACATTTAGACGGCTTAAGCAAATAGTTGATGGTATTGGCTGCAGAAATTCTAAATCTTCAACTAGTGATAGTGCATATAATTGATCATCATCACCAATAAACAACTAATTAGAGACAAAGGAATAATTAAATCTTACAACAACTTCCAAATGCAAATTAACAACCCCCATCTTCCTGGAAGCATTAAATAATTGCTTTCTCTACACTGCAGATGGGATTATGTTTATGTTCATATATAGGTGCTTAATAAAATATAAGTCACCTTTTTGTTTTAATTAAGGGGAAAATCGAGGGAGATCAAGTGGAGATTTCATTAGACCTATGATAACTCCAAACCATTTCAGACCAAGTGATTCTTGCTTTGATGGGCTGTTAGTGCAATTAGGCCAATTATTTTAAACCAAAAAAAAAATGCCAATAATTGAAGAAGATGTTCTTATAAATATACCTGCATCTGTTTACTTTTTCAAAGTATCTATTCTTCGGCTATCTAAAAGTGTTCATCTGTCCACTCTATACTCCATTAACAGCTTGATCTCCTTTGCAGAAAATCCCCTTTTCTCAAAGTCTTAGCAGCATTCAGCTACCCCGGTTGATTGAGGTTAGTTTTCCATCTATATATACAATACATACATATTGTTTACTTGCTTCATTTTTGACATTCAAGAGTTTCTTGAGTGGCCCATAAAGCTTAGGGTTGAAAGGGTGGTTAGAATTGGGAGCATTTCATGAGCACTAGTTGAACATATTATGCTTAGTTTGGGGTAAATTTTGTTAAATTATTTTTTTTAGAATCACCATTATGGTTACAAAATCTTGTTGGCATGAAGTTGGAGTAGTTTTTAATAAAATTGTAGAAAGCGTTTAAGAGTTTCGGACAAAGATTTGACATTCATTGGGAAAGTTTTTTACAAGCAACTATAATTAGTGAAAAAGACGAATTAGTTCAAGAACCCTGTAAAGTCAAGACGAAAAAAGATGACTCTTTTTAAGGTGCATTAATATTATAATCACTCCACTTTTTGTTAATGACAAATCGTTTTATTTAATTACTTTTGCGAAAAATCCAAAAAAGGTGAAGCGCTGTTAACAATAGTCGTTAGAGTACGACATTAATAAGACTCTATCAAGTATTCTACTCCATAGTTTAGAGAATAATTATGGAAAATTTTCGTAGCATGAATAATTGCAGCTTTACAAGATTTGAGTAGTATTTTCCAAGTATTTATTCAAAACAACACAGATAAATTTCTTCAACTTTTAGCCTAAATTGAGGCCTAAATCTGTAAGTAGGAAAAGTAAAGTTTAAAATAAAGGCAAGTAAACTACACTGTATAAAATGAGCCATCCAAAATTGCAAATTGACTGATAAAAATTAATAGACCCTCAGTCAGTTGTCACATCCCAGAGGCAACAGTCACCGTACCACTGAGGGTTGTACCTCCAGTAAGAAAACTAGTACATTTGAAGTTTCGAAATCCGTCATTGCTGCTGTCACAGTCATGTCACAATAAACCATAGGACTTGACAGGTTTAATTTCTATGATCCATCATATCATCTATTTTCAATCTCTATCAGTCATTTCTTAGCTCAGGTGTTTGGATAGGTCAACTTTACCGAACAAATATTTCCCTCGGACATATTTCTTAATTCACCTTTTTATTTGACATACATCACATCAAAATAAGTGTTATAATATTTATTTCAAATAATACTCTATCCAAACACACCCGTGCAGGAAGGCAAAAAAAATTTCAAAAGGAAAACATATGTTGTATTGATTTTTTTTTCTTTTTTCTTCTAGGTATACCCATTTGGATTGCTATTTTTTAAAATTTTTATAAAAAAATATATTGTAATAATTTGATATATGTGAGGTAAAAGAATTGACTAAAAAATATGTTCATGAAAAATGTAAAAATTTTTTAAGAAAATTGCAATCCAAATTTTGAACTAGGTGGAAGTAATTCCATTTTGACAAGTAATTTTTTAAATTTTCTTCTTACAAGATATATGCTACTACTAGACATACTTCTTTTGTATTTATATTTTTGTTTTTGTTTTTTAGTGTTAAAGGTCCATGATAATCCATCAGCCTAACCAGCCATGTGCGGTCAATATCCCTAGGATTCTGCTTTCTAATAAAGCGAAGGCAAATACGCCTGTAGACCTACCATTAAAGTGGATTTGATTGAGTTTTCTGTTTTCAGGAAGGGGAAATTTGTTTTTTTTTTTTTTTTTGGTGCTCTAAGACTAAGAGCACATTGTAAGAATTGATTTGGTGTCACTTTTTGGGTAAATTTTTTTTTTTGCCTAAAATATATGTACTTCAGAAAAAGCTGAAAATAATTTTAGAGTTCTAATAGTAGTTTATCTTCTTTTTCTGTGTATTTATCATGTGTTCTCAGGGCATGAAATGAGGGGAAAATTAAGAAAGAGAAATTAGAGGAAATCAAACGATATATTTGACCCTTAGGTAATGCAATTTTTATACAACTAATGAAATGTTCCCTTCTTGAAACTTGAAAAAGCATTAAACATTTTTACTTACACTATAAACACATTTTTCAACTCATCTTTTTAATTTCTGACGATTTTTTTTTATTTCATATATATTACATCGCTCTCATAGAAAGAGATGCAGTAACTATTTCAAATTATATTTCAAATAATACTTTATCGAAACACAGTAGTCTATTCGGGCTAAGCCAGTTATTATTAAGTCATTCTTGGATATTAAATGCCTTAGTTTTTTTTTTCTTTTTTAATCTAAAGGAACATATATATGGACCAAAGAAACTTTCTAGTCCAACTACATCAATACTGCGTAGCTGCTAATGGACCCTTCCAGTTCCCATCTTCACAAAATTAAGGGTTATCCATATCACTTTGCTTCTTCATCATTCCATAAAGTGTCTTGTCCAATAAATTCAGAAATTTCTTTTCACGAAAATTTGTGTCCAGCATATTCTATCAAGTGTCATATTTTTAATTTGCGTGTATTTGACAAGGCATATATATATGCATTGGTGAGAATTCCTGCCACTAAATTGTTTCTTGAAGGCCATATATACATAGGAGAATGATATTTCTTTTCTTTCTTTAATTTTTTGTTTTTCTAAAGCAGGAGAATGATATTTTACTTCTAATCTATAGACCCTATATATGCATTTTTTTTCTTTCTTTTATTTTTTTTCAAAAGCCGGAGAATGATATTTTACTTCTAAGCTAAAGACCCTATGCAATTTCTTGTAGTTTCTGGAGTTCAGAAAGTAACAAGAGGGATATCATGTCCACTTTCCTTTTTTTTTTTTTCATCTAAACGTCATCGTTTTTTGGCTTAGCCCCTTAAAAAATTGAAAGTTTTCAAAGATATGCCTTATATATAGAGTCATAGATAAAAAAAAAAAAAAAAAAACTTGCTTACAAAAAAAATTAGAAAAATGAATAACAATACAAATCTAAGTATAAAGTTTGTCCCTTGAAGTAAATGCTCTTCTTCCCTTTATGTCCAAAGTGGTTTTGCGAGTATAATAAAATGATCACAAAAGATTCTGAAGAATTCTATGAATGCGTCGAGGAGGCCTTAATCTAATAGTAATTAAAATTAGAATCCAGAAATTAATAGTTTTGGATTCTAATTCTTTAGCCCTTCCCTGCTTTTTAAATTCCGCCCCTCTTTGGTTAGAAATTTTTATTTAAATTCTAGCGAGTGAATTAAAAAAAAGAAAAAAGAAATTGGTCTGTAACATTCACTTGCGATCCTTACCATAATGTACCTTTAATTGATGCCACGTGAGTTCCTTTTTTCGGTCCAATTCTGCATCGTCTCAATTATTCACCTCCCTACTACGTGCCCATTTACAGCTTCTCCCACTTCTACATCTCTATATGGTATATAACTGCACCACTATCTCAGCACTGTGTGTTGTGCGTGTAAAACTTCCTGCATGCAAAAGGGCAAAGAAAGAAGATGGCAGAAATGGAAGTACTGAAAGCTAAAGATGATCCAAAATGGAAACATTTCGGCTTGCTTTTCTACTGGCAAAGAGAAAACAGAAGCAGTAAATACTAATCAATGCAATTTTTAGGGTCTTTTGTGTCACTCACGTATACATACGCCCGTGTGGTTCTCCGTACAAGAAACTTAAGCTGCACAAAATCCAAAGGTTAAAAGCCATAATATCCTGTCCTGCATCTACCATACCATATGTGTATACCCTCTATCATCATAATTAATGTTCTTGAAAATCATTTGATTTTTTTTTCTTGTTGCATATTTAGGCTACACGCCAACATATATGTTCTTTATGTTGATGGCCAACTAAAAAGATACCCTATTATCCTTCAATTATTGGAGCATAAAAGTTTTGATCCTCAAAATCACTTTGGAGTGAATTGCAGTTTAATCCCTCATCTTCTGACTTTGATGTACCTGAACCTTTTACGTTTTGATTATATGTTTCGATCAAACCCTTGAATCTTTTCTTTTCTTTTTTTTCCATTTTTGGCACGTCTAAATCCTCTTTTTTTTTTCTTCGAATTATCTTTTTTAGGATTCTCAATGGCAAATAATTGGGAAAGAAATTCTAAGGCTAAAATATAAGGGTTCAAAGTAGGATAAAACTAGAAATTAACATGGACCCTAGCAAAAGGCGAAATATAAATATAAGATGTCCTAGCAAAAGAAGAAGAAGAAGACAAAAGAGGTCCTACATCTATATCTATATTCAAATTTGCACGATCAACTTCTTAATTAATTCATAATTGACAAAATCTCAGCGGCTCACCAACGAAATCCTACACGCCCTCCTAATTGAAAATCTCTAAATTGATCTAAATTGATGAAATAAGAAGATTTGTTTGATCATTGATGCTTTGCTACACTCCAAAAATTTGCACATGCTACCAGGATTTTTGCTTAAAGTAACAAAAAATTCTATTGAAATAAAAGATTCTAAACAATAACAAAAACAAGAAAGGGACTGCCACTCTGCCAGCATGGTTGGCTACTTAGACACTTGTCACTTGATGATGCCCATTCTTTTTTCCTCATTTCCTCCTCCTTTATTTTGCTCCAGTATTCTCTCAGGAGACAGCTTCACTTCTGAGCTACCACCCCCCACCCCCACCCCATCCGCTAGCCTCCAAGAAAATATGACTTCTATGGATTTGGACCTCTTCACATAGAATGTCACAATGTGTGTGTTTCCAGTGAGTTTGTGGGGGTGTGTGTGAGAGAGAAAAAATACTGAAGAGGAGGAACAACTAGACAGCCTCACTCACAGCCTGTATGCATGTGTCCAAGGCTCAATTTTTTAGCTTTAGTTTAATCCCTTTAATTTATTATAATTATTCTGCCGCTCTCCCCATCAGTGATTACCTATATGTTTCCTTCATTCCTTCATCTTCTCGATTTATTCAGTAATTTTTCAGAGCTACTCTCCAAAAATTTTGAAGTTTCCTAGGATTATTCTAAACAAAGGGTAATGGACAAATGCCTAATGCCTTTAGTCTCAAGTAAATAAAGATTCAATTTTGATTAGTAGTACTAATTTTGATAGATATTATTGTTATCAGTTGGATTCATTTCTGGGTTTCTAACCTGGGTCCTTTTTTTTGTTTCTTTTTTTTTCGCTCTTCGCAGCATTTTGGCTCAAGTGGGATTCTTGAAATTCGCGTAGAATTGACTTTGGATGGTGTTTTGAGAGAGGTGACAGCACATTGAGGAGAGAAAGAATTCAATTCTCAGAGTAGCAGCCGAGTAGAGTAAAAACACAACCTATTATAGGCTTCTCTAGTCTTTATACAATTTATCTGCAGCATTCGTAATCAGTAGTATCTGTGGGTGCCGCTTCTGCTTGTCCCTAGAGCAAAATTTTTCATCCAATGCCACAGATCTCGAGACCCTTTTGATAAAAGCCAATTCTTTGGTAGTTTTGGACTGTAAAATGAGCTGGGATTTCTGTTTGAGTTAAAGGGAGGGTCTTGTTTACTCCACCTTTCCTTCATTCATGCACGAGAGAGAGAATTGTTGGAAGGATGGCTGAATACAGAGAACTTGACACAGGGCTTTGACTCTTGCGCTTTTGTTTATATTTAAGGGGTTGACCTTTGGTGAAGTGGTACAGAGCCCCACAATCGTAGGAGGGTCGGTGGTTCTGTTTGTTTTTGCCTCTTGCTTTGGATGAAAATCGAGGTAAAAAATAGTAGTATATGTTTTTGAATTTCATCAGTTGTGCTGGTCATTGTTTGATTGGTTAATTCTGGTTGTACTTTAGTTATATAAGCTTTCGTTGTGTTGGGAAGGCAATTTTTACCACTAGAATGTGTGAACAATAGTTGCTTGTTGCTGGTTTTATGGGATTTGGTTAATTGTACCTAGTACAGAGACATGGTTCTTGAATATATGCAGTAAAATATAATATGCACTTGTGTTGAAGGGGTTGCATTGTATGGGTACACGCCTACTGTTTCCCACTGTTTTGTGAGTGAAACGTGGACCGTGAAATTGGCATTAGCAAGGTATTTATGGGGATGGTGGTGGGTATTGTCCAGATCTTGATTTGCTTGAGGAAGTGAGAGGAGAATTTTGGGTTTAATGTGGAATTTTGATTTTAAATTCACTGCAAGAAATGCAGAGGTTTGATGAGGGTAAAGAGGTTTTCTTTGATGCTGTAGAGTCCTTTTCATCTGAGGAGTCTTTTATAGTTAGAGAAGACTTGGATTCTGTCAATTTAGGTTATGACATTTGGTTGAGTGAGCTAAGAAGTGTGAAGGACCGACGAGAGAAATTTTTGGTTTCAATGGGATTTAAAGGGGTTTCATCTGTAAATGATGTGGCACCTAATGAAGAATCTGGGACCATGGGAGCGGACAGGGTCGGAGAATGTAGTGGAGCAGTTAGTTGTTCTTCTTCATCATCTGTAGAGGAAAATTTAGTGTGTGACAGCAGGGAATTGAATGGTGAGGCAAATTGTTTGGTTGAGGAATCCGGGGAGGAATGGTCAGAGAATCTATCCATTATGACAGAAAGGGAAACAGCTGGAAGTCCTAGCTCTGCTTCTGCAGTTAGATGTAGCGAAATGCAGGCTCATGTTGAAAACTACAAAATTGTTGATGTGAAAAAGAAGAAAACTAATGGTTGGTTGAGAAGTTTTTTGTGTAAGATGAAGAAAAGTAGATGCATTGATGCATCCACGGCACAGAAATTTTCTGATGAAGAAAGAAAAATAACTCAGGTGAAAGTTCAACAGAAAAATAAAAAATGTAAGGAATTTACTGCTGTTTACGCTGGACAAGAAATTAGGGCTCACAAAGGCTTAATTTGGACGATGAAGTTCAGTCCTGATGGACAATATCTGTCAACCGGAGGTGAAGATGGGATTGTTCGGATTTGGAGTGTTTCATCAGTAGAAGCCTCCTGTACGACTTCAGCACGTAATTTGCAGAGTAACAACTTAAAAGGGAGCTCCACTTTTAAAAGAAAACAGTCAAGAATTGCATCTATTGTTGTTCCTGAGAAGGTTTTCCACATCAACGAGTCTCCACTACATGAACTTCATGGTCACACCAGTGACATTTTGGACCTAGCTTGGTCCACATCCAATGTGAGTAGATTAGCAGTTAATGACCTTATTTCTTCACGTTTTCATTGTTGCAATCAATTTCTTGGAGTTTCCAGTAGTCCTTAATTTTTATCATGAAGCTAATTTGGAGTTTGTAATGCAGCATCTTTTGTCATCATCCAAGGATAACACTGTTCGTCTATGGCAAGTTGGCTCGAATAAATGCCATTCAATTTTTCTCCACAATAATTATGGTAATTGTCAATCTAATTTTGAGATCCATGGTGCCTAGGCTTGCCATATGTTTTTCTTTTTTGACTTATAAGGTTGCAGCTTTGCCATTAAAAGTCTAATGGTTTTTCTGTTTCCTGTGGATCAGTAACGAGCATTCAGTTCAATCCTGTTGATGAAAGCCACTTCATCAGCGGATCTATTGATGGAATAGTACGAATTTGGGGAGTACAGGAGAAGAGAGTTATAGATTGGGCTGATACACGGGATTTAGTTACAAGTGTACGTTACCAGCCAAATGGGAAAGTAAGATCCAGTTCCATATTAGATATATGAATTGGTAAATAATTCAGCTTAGTATTATGTCTTTTGGAAATTGCCCTTGTGAGACGAAACTGACAGGATATTTGTGCTGATATGATGTAAACAGGGTTTTATAACTGGTTTCATCTCTGGTGCCTGTCGTTTTTATGAAGTATCAGGTATGTAATTTATGCATGTCGCTACTGTCGTTTAAATCTAAAATAAAAGAACCCGTTTGTGTACCTTAGGAGCCACTAAGTATGTTTCCTTGTCATGCAGGCTGTGAACTTTTGCTACGCGCGGAGATGCGAATTAGTGGTAAAAAGAAATCCTCTGGAAGCAGAATAACTGGCATTCAGGTTCTACTACTCGTATTCTAGCTATTTTAGGTATGATTATGTATCTCTAGTTTCAATGCTGCTCACACAGGTTTCTCAATTCTTGCAGTTTCTGGATAATGACTCACAAAGGGTTATGATAACATCTGAAGATTCCAAGATTCGAATACTTGATGGACTTGATATTGTCCACAAATACAAAGGTATAAATTCTGTTCATTCTTGTTTGCTGTAAAGTTTCAAGCTATGATCTTCTATTAAGTGTTTGAATACCTCGTTTTCTGTAAAGTTTCACGTAGCACAAGCTGTTTCATACAGCTTTATCAACTACTACGGTTCTAGAAGTGCCTATTTATGTTCAGTAAAAGATTTATAAAATTACTCGAGTCCATATTGAATGCAGTGTATCAAAAGTCTATCTGATATTTTGTGGATCTGCAGTCTTTGAATGTATTTTTTTTTTTATGAGAATAGTATTTGGATGACACTTTAGATTTTTCACTTGGGGATGTATTGGAACCATGTCCCTGTAAGTTGAATCTACATCTGAATTTTTAAATTATAAATGAACAATGAGAAGGAAAATCAAGAATGCAATCATATCATACTAGAAACAAACACAGAGTTATGGCCAATTGATTTTTCACCAGCACATCATCAGCATTTGGTATAGGTTGATTCCCAAATATTACATATACAGAACTTGTGTCATGTACGTCTTGTAGTAGATCGATTCTCTGTAAGTTTGTCTGTCTTGTTAGACATATTGAGTCTTTCAGACAACAAATCTAACTGAAAACTTTTCATATTTTTGCATACATCATGACCTGCAGTATGTGCTTTTGCAGCATTTGGATAATGCTGAGTTTAGAGCTAAGAATGTACTATTAGGCATCCATTTGATGAGCAACTTGTCTGGTTTAACAGGTCTAGCAAAATCAGGAGGTCAGACATCAGCTTCTTTCACTTCAACCGGGCAGCATATAGTATCGGTTGGAGAGGACTCGCGCATCTATGTCTGGAACTATGACAACATAATGATCCAATTATCCAAAGCAAAAAAATCAGCCCGCTCCTGTGAGCATTTTTCCTTTGAAGGTGTATCAATTGCAATACCTTACTCAGGCATGGGGACAGAAAAAAGGAGGGCTGGTAATGACAGCACCTCTGCGTCCTCGCAGACATGTAGCAACCAGAGCTCGTATTCATTGGCTAGAGATCAAGAACGATTTTCTTTAGCTAGTTGGTTCTCCATGGATGTCTCATCAAAAGCTTCTGCAACATGGCCTGAGGAGAAACTACCCATGTGGGAGATACAATATCCAGAACATGATGATCAAACTTGCGACTGCCCTGATGATCATCTTCAACAGCTACATCAGCATCAGAATAACAGCCAAAGTTGTGGGAATTTCCCCGCATCGTGGGGTCTGGTGTTCGTCACAGCTGGTATGGATGGAATGATCAGGACATTCCATAATTTCGGGTTGCCTATGAAGACTTAAAATTTCCAAGAAACAAGAAGACCTGTCTCTCTTGTGGATAGCAAGTTGGCTGACAAGGCCTTGAATAGTGCATGAGATGATTACTTGAGCAGCACGATTTTGCTTGTCTGCTGACTCCTCCTTTCTCTAACAATTAGCTAATTTCTTTGTAGACTAGATTGGAAAAACTGGCCATATAATTTCATTGGCATTTATTCTCAAAATGAAATTGTAAATGACTGTATAAAACCACAAATATCAAAAAAAAGAAAAAAAAAAAAAGAAAAAATCCCAATGCCTGGCTCTTGCTTTCCTTGTACAGTTTGAGGTACCCTAGAATTGCACCTATTTCTTTTAGCTGCACAACCATCCTAGCTTTTTTTTTCTTTTTCTTTTTTTTGCTTCTTGATTTAATTGGAAATGGGATGTTAAGAATGACAAACTAGGAAAGTAAGGGAATTTCAAGGAGAACCTAAAGTGAAATAAGTCCTACTGCTAGAGGAACATCTAAACAAATTTGGTGAACCTTCCAAAGTCTTACTGTAGAAAAGGCAATTCATTAATTTCACATCAGAAGGAAGTGAGAATGCATCGGATACAGACTACAGGAGAGTAATGGAACTGTGGAAGCTGATCCTCGTAGGTAATTATTTAGTTTACCAACGCATGGACATAAACTAATTTAGTTTAGTGTAGGAATAACAAATGAAGTGACACTACAACAGAGGAATTTTACTCTGTCTTATTTTGCTATAAAGCTCTGGTGAAATGTCGCTATATTACCATTTTTAAAACGGGGCTTTTTTGCTAGTAGATGTGGATGAGGCGTAAGTTAGGATCCATGAAAGGAGGTCGAGTCCACCAAGAAAGCTATCACCCACCCCAGAAATTTTTTTTTTTCCCTCGTGGTTTTGGAGGGGCACCAGAAAACTTTTTGATGAAATGCAACTGAAATTCCAATTTTATCCCTTCTCCCCTATCCTCCCTCCTCTTCCTCCTTCTCCCCCCTCCTTCTTCTTCTTCCTTCATCTTCCCCTCCTCTCCCCTCCCTTCCCCTACACCCCCTTCTCTCTCATGACCAAATCATGGAGGAGGAATAGGGAAAGGGTGGTGGTGGAAGTGGTATGTGATGGAGGTAGGTGGAGAAAGAAAGAGGTAGGATTTTTTTTAAGTATTTTTTTATGTTATTCTTAGGTGTATTTGAAGTGTCTTTAAGATGTTTTTAAAGTGTTTTTGAAATATGTTACTATAACATTGTGTTTGATATACTAGGGTTTGCATGGGTTAGATAATTTTGGATGTATTTTTGATAAACTATTCTGTATTAATTAGGTATCTTTAGAAGTGTTTTTGAAAACTTTTATGATAACAGTATACGTGAAAAACTTTATAGTAGATGGTTAGGTATTTTTCCAGTGTATTTTTAAAAGTGTATTTTAGGATATTTTTGGAATTTAAAATTTTTTTGGAGTATTTTTTTTAAAATTAAAAATAACATCACCTATCATTATCATTCACTGCTATCGGTCACCGCTATCATTTCTTTCCCCACTTCCTTCTTCTCTCTCCTCCCCTCCTTTCTCCTCTCTCTCTCCCACTCTTTCTCTCTTCCCTGTTCTCCCCTTCCTTCCCCTATAACCTCTTCCACTTCCTTCTCGCTAGTTTGGTCACAAGCTGTGATTTGTCTCATGATCAAATATGGTCATAGCCTATGACTAGATATCCGGTTGTCATGGCCACGACTAGACTAGGAAAGGGAGAAAGGGGATTGAGAAAGAAGGGAGGAGGAGGGAGGAAGAGAGAGGGGGAGAAAGAGGAAGAAGGAAGGAAATGGAGAGAAAGCAAAAGGGAGGAGAAGAAGAGAGGAGAAGGAAGAGGCGAAAATGGAGTAGAGGTGGAGGAGAATGATGGAGGAGGGGAGAGGGAGAGGGAGAGAGGAGAGGCAGTAGGGGTAGTGGGTGGTGATAGTAAATGGAAGAAGAAAATATGGTAGAATTTTTTTTAAATTTTTTATTTTATAAGTTATATTTGAAATTGTGTGTATTTTTCGAGCTATTTTTGGAGTTGTTACTGCAAACTCCATAAGTAAAAATAATTTTGAAAAAATGGATAATCCATATGAAACCACACTATATCATTGTGTTTGAAAATCTATCCATTGTATATAGTCCATATGAATTAAGTATTGTTTGGAACGAGTTTTGTTGTATTTTTAAAATTTATTATGATATTTTTAAAAATTTATTATTTTTGACCACCATCCACCACCACCTGCTCCTTCTCCCTCCTCTTTTCTCTTTTCCCTGCCTCTTTTTCCTCCTCATTTTCCCTCTCTCTTTCTCTTTCTCTCCTTCCTCCTCCTCCTCCTCTCCATTTCCATTCTTTTACGCAATCCTCTCTCCTTCATCCCCTTCTCTTGTCTCGACGTGGGGTAAAAAAATTATTGACGCCTCACAATGGTGGGCTAAGATGGGACCAACGGCAATGGAAGTGGAAATAGTCAGGGAGGATGATAATAAAAGAGAAAAATAGACATGTATTTTTTTAGTCTTTTAGAGTGGGTATTTTAAAAAATTTATAGTGTTTTTAGGGGTTTTTATAGACGAAATTGTTAAAAATTTTGTATAATAAAAACATGCCAAAGAAGGCAGCTCCCAAGTTACCGCGAATTTAGAGTGTTTTTGGAGTTACTTTTTTAGTATGTTATTATAGAATCCAAGGATAAAAACATCTATATAGAAAATTCACCATGCAAATAGGGCCTAGATGAGATTCGGGTCAATTAAATTAAAATTAGATTGAGTTGATTGGACGTACCTTAACTCGACTTGAAGATTAGATTCGGCTCAATCAAATCAAAACTAGACCAAATCGAGTCGACCAGCCTTGACTCGGCTCGACTCCTACAGAGTCCTACTCTTCTCAGCCGCCTCACCTCCACATGCAATTCCATGACCAAATATAGGACAGAGATGAACTCATCAGAATCTCCTTTGCCGTTTAATTCTCGAAGTTCCATTTCTTTCCCTTATTTCATTTCTATACGGAAAAATCCCTTCTTTCCTTTCCTTTCCTCCGTGGCAGTTCACAATTGACACACGAGCTCCTTCTCGCTGGCTTGCTCAACAGCAATGGCGTCGTCCTCAAGCGAATCTCAGGCGGTAGGATGTCGTGTTCTCATCATTGTACTGCTTATTACTTATGTACCAGTATTTCTACTAAGTTCAACACGTTTCTACAATTACATCGTCAAGCGGCAATGCAGTAGTATGACTGTATTGGGTTAAGTTTCGGCTAATATATGCTCATTTCACACGCACACAAATCACGCTTACTGTGTGAATGGTGGTTGTTTCTGGTCATGATGAAGACCTTATTTTTGGCGAAAATGTCTCTTTTTTTTTTTTTTTTTTGGGTCTGTGTTGAGATTATGGTCAGTGTTTGGTGAGTCTGCTGGTTTGGAGAGTGAGAATTTTTGGCAAAGAAAAAGGGGAAAAAAAAACCCCCCAAAAAACAAAAAGTTTTTTTTTTTTTTTTTGGGAATCTGAAAAGGGTTTTTCCTAATTGGGTTGATTTTGTCTTTGCACGCAACATCTTAAATGCTCATATCAGTATTTCTTTGTTTTAGAAGTTCACTTTTGGTATTAATTTTTTTGGGGATTCTGCTTGTTCCTTGATATATTTGGATGAAGGAAATGACACTTTTTATTGTATTTAATTGGTGAAAGTTAGAATATTTCCTGTAATGGGGAGTTAAAGATGTCAAATCCTTTGATTTTTGATCAATTGCTAGTGGGCTCTGTTCTACAGTTTGAATTCCTCTGTTTTTTGTGCTGTTAAAGTTATGTTCCCCGGTATTTTTTCATATCGAACAGCTATGGTTATTGTGTAATGGGCAGTCGGTTAAAGTCTACAGCTATGGTTCACATTACTCGTTTTTTGACTCGTCTCTGCCGCATTATAATCGCAACTATGCTCAAGAAAAACCTTGTTCAATTAGATTCAGCAAAAGAGCAATGCTTTGTGTCCATGTATGTATTACCGGGTATGTTAAGTGTTGTTTTGGCATGTGTGTTGGATGAATTAGCTAGAAAAAAATGGAAAAACGGAAAAGGAGAAGGGTTGTAATTTTCCTCTGTCATTTTTGGTATTTATTATTTTTCTTGTGCATGGATTTTTTTTGTAGTTGTAATGAGTTTTTATTGAAATCGTGCAGAAAATTGCAAAAGGGAAACGTTTCTATACTGTATATTTTTTGTTTGATTTGTCTCTCCTCTCCAGAATTTGTAGCTTTGAGTGGTACGAGAGGAAATAAATAGGAAATTTATTAAAAATGTTAGCACTATTATCTTTTGTAGCTCTCTCTCTCTCTCTCTCTCTCTCTGCGCACATGGTTGGACATCAAGAATTTTTAGAAGTGGATAAGAAATGGTATCTTTTGCACTCAATTGCAGAGATCTTGGACCATGTAATATCTTTTTATGTATCCACTTATAGTTTTATGCTAGGTCTGTGGGGAAAGTATGTGGCTACATAATTTGATCTTTTTGTGATTGCCCCACGCATAAAGACTTGAGAACAAAACAGAATCTTCTGTACTATTGCTTTTTTATGTATTTGAAAATTCTTGTTGTCTGATGTTTCTTTTTCCCCCTAGAGGACTGTATGTTTAACTTGTGGTGACAAAGGAGATGAAGGGCTTCTTATCTACTGTATCAACTGCCAAGATTCTGCAGCACACTTGTATGTCCTCTCATTAACTAAATACTTCTTTTCTTGGATTTGATAAATTAAACGTTTGGATTGCTTTCCTATTGGGATGATCTTTCAAGTACTGTGCATCCATCCCTCTTGGCAGATGATGTCAATCCAATTTGAACTAGACTGTGAAAGGTGAATTTTACATTGGTGATTGTTTTGCTCTTGCAATATAATCTCACATACCACACATTACGAGCATATTGAAACTTTGAAGTTTTTCCATATTTCATAATTGAACTTGCAATGAATGCTTTGCAAGTCAGTTGTTGCCCTTCAAGCATAACTCAAGCTTTTTGGGATGCTTAGCGCTTCTGCACCGTTTAAATCATTTTAGAATCTTTATGCATATTTTAAAAATTTTGAAATTTGTAGTTTTCAGCTTTGTATGTTCAGAAATATCTTTGGATTGCCCAAATGCCTTTGTTTGTCGTGGAGATGTTTGTGACTCTACAGCTGAAATTTATTTTAAATAATAAATTGAACCAATGTGTTTGACTATTTGTGTTTGGTTCATGTGACTTTCCAGCTATTGCCTCGATGATTTCTGCTCAACTGATGACCAGTCTGGTTGGAAATGTTGGGATTGTGCACCCAGAAAATACAAGGTTGATTCATTCAGAAAAAGTGAAAGAATAAGTACGAGGATAGATAGAGCTATTGATGTTCGGATGAAATTGGAGAAGAAACTGTATTCAAGGAGTTCACTTGCAGGAAGGAAATTTGTTGCGACAAATCATGGAATGGTGGAAACACCTCAGCTGTCGGGAGATAGTTCTTCACCAGTTCTGTGTATGAAGAACTTGTCTGACAGCAATGATGGGAATATTGAACTTAGGGACTATGATAGGCTTAAAGAAAGGTTTGACAAAGTTGAAGCAGAATCCTTGCCATTTACTTCTAACATCCATGATAGTGGTTTTTCTAGTCCAAAGAGGATAAAATATAGAATGACTGAAACTGCTCAATTGGAAGATGATTCTTCAACATTAATTGACAGGATAACGAACGTCCACTCATTTGCTGAACTTCCAAGAAATGAAGAGCTCAGAAACAGGAGGAGGAGGAGGAGGTTAATGATTGATGACAGCTGCAGTTCTGAGGAAGACAATCCAATTAATGTTAAAGAGTCTTCTCTGGCTTTTCAAGGATATGTTGGTTCACTAAATACGTCAAATAGAAAGAGGAGGCTAATGATTGATCATAGCAGTTGTTCTGAGGAAGATTGTACAATCAGTGTTGAAGAGTCTTCTGTAGCTTCTCAAGAACATGTTGGTCCACTTAATACACCTAACGGTCAGCTCTCATCACGACCTCACCGCCAATTGTTTGCACGGTCATTAATGAATCCAATTTGGCGGTAAAACCATTTTTCTTCTTAATGCATTCCCATATTCTGTTGCTGCACAAATTCAGTTTGTTTGGCATGCCATCCCACTTCTTTCCACAACTTTGAGAAGATTAGAAAATGGCTTTACCATTAATTCCCCCATGCCATTTTCTAATTATGTTTGTAATAAAGCCTTGTTTAGAAATTACTTGAACATTATGTTTCTTGTTTTGTTCATTGTAAGATTTTCTTGCAGAGGTTCCTTTAGCATTACACGTGAAAAAAATCAGACCAATCTTGGTATCTTAGCCCACTTGTCAAGGAAAGCTTGCTCGAAGGTCTCTGACATAGCAATTATGCTGCCTCCAGAGCTTGTAGCAGAAGTTCTAGCCAAACGCCGCGTGTGGCCAAAGAGTTTCCAGAATGTGCCACCAACAGATGGTAGTATTGATTTGTTCTTCTTTCCGGAGTATGAAAGGTACTGTTATGTGGATATAAACTGGATGTATTTACTGTACATGTAAAATTACCCCATATCTAATTTATGTTTATTGTCTGCTAAAGGGATGAGAAAGTTTACGATGGCCTTCTTGATGACATGATTGAAGGTGATAATGCTTTGAAGGTCATAATGAAGGATTTGGAACTTTTGATCTTTTCCTCTCGTGAATTGCCACTAGAGCACTGGAGTAAGTTTGTTACACTTTTCATTACAATCTTTATGTTTGGCATTACGTACTTAAAAAGGAATTCTGCTAAATGCACACCATTTCAATTAATTTGCAGGATTCCAGCAGAAATATTATTTATGGGGTGTCTTCCAGAAAGTGCATAGTTCTCTTCCTGTTAACAATAGCAGCAATGAGACTATAACGCCTTCCAAACAAAGCAACCAATCTGGACATAGTTCTCCTAGTCATAATAAACCTAAGCCTGATCCGACCTTTCAAATTTGCCACCGCCCTTCTAGTACAATTGGCTGTCCCTTCCCTAGTACGCAGTATACTGCTTTCCTTAACACAAGTAGAAGTTCCTCAGAAGATTCTTCAATATCTTCCACTACTATTAGCGTAGCAGAGAAAACAGCCAGCAGTTGAAGAAACACAGGCTGAAGAGCAATGACACTGAGATGAATGCAGGATAGATGCATTTCATGATAGCTACATGCAGCAGGAAGAAAGAGCTTTGCACATTCTTCAGATTTGATATGTATAGAAATGATCTAGTTAGGTCTACTCTGTTTCTTTATCTAGATGTCATCATACAAGTAGAAATGAAACTCTCCATTACGACTACTCTGACATGGCGAGGAAAGTATCTTCTTTGATAGTCACTTTCCTCAGAAGCATTATTTCTGGTGCTTTGGAGCTTTTCTTGTTAGATTTGACCTAGACAGGTGACTTGCACAACTGGTGATATTGAAATACTATTGTATACATACCATGTTTTATGAGGTTGCATAGTACTTGCTACACGAAATTATCAAATAGTCTGTGCTTCTGAGAAAGCCAAAAAAAAAAAGCCATTGACAGAGTTGAGCAACAAAGCAGATTTCCTATTGTTATACTCAAGCAGGATTCAAGTAATCATTTAATTTTCTAAGTAAAACTGATATGGAATTTCAGAAGCATTGACGAAGCTGATCAACTAGTCTTACTCATACCTAGCCTGCTTAAGGCACTAAAGAGGACAAAACTATATAGGATACAAGTTGTTCAAATTTTAAGATCACATCAGGTAATTGACTTCTGGAATAGTCAGATACTTTAGTACCTATGATAGTTGTTAAACAAGAAGCCATGAAACCTTTGTCAAAACAGAGAAGCATAATCATATAAGACGAAAAGGAAAACAGCATCGAGGTACATGACAAATTGTGTCTGAACAATTTCTTTACAGGGCATCACCTGCGATAGCTGTAACTTTTTATGTTAAAGTACAAACGAAGTATTCCACCTTCAAAGTTGCACTTAAACCCCTTTTTTCGTGAATACTCCCACTCCTTATTAGCTATCCTAAATGCTATGTCTTGATAAGGTGGCCCTGCACGAAACCTTACTATGCAAGTGTCATTCCTATCTGCATCCTTCTCAATCAAATAAGTAGGAGCTCTTGCTTTATCAAGAAGATCTGGATAGAAAATGTTGAACTTGTATCCCACCACCATCTTCGGCGGAGGATTATCATGGTCGTAGTGAGTTTGATTGTACTTGTTCCATCGGTAGCCAGTATGAACAAGATTGAAATACTTTGGCTTTCTTGTGAAGTACTTGGTATCAATTGCTTCCCCATTTTCATCATCATCATCGTAAATCATCAACTCTGGTGGATATGATCCTAAAGCCTCCTCATCAAGCTCTGAACTACTTTGTCCATCAGTACTACCATCACCAACCTCCAACGGTTTCTTATTCTGCTGGATATGTCCTCGATCATGCAGCACCTTGGCATGGATACTTTTGAGACGAGCCTTAGCCTTGAATACACAGAGCCTCTTCAGAACAGCTTCCCAAAATTCAACTTCCTGAGCATTGCCAGACCTCATATTAGACTCAATATGGGACTCTATATCTTCCAATTGGTTGTATGATTTTCCTTCAAGAAACCTTTCTACATCTGCTTCAATGCTCCTATGAATTCCCCTCTCTCCACAAACTCTAGCGTGATCCAAGGCATCCTCACAAACAACCAAAACTGTCTCCCAATACTCCACATGCATTTTTGTTTTCCTGTCCAAGCAAAGTTGCAACTTTGTCTCCTCGCGAAGTTTTTCCAACTCTTCTACATTGAGCCCCTCAAAAGCCACCATGCTAGGTTCTGCATTTTTATCCTTCTCCAAATCGTCATCATTTGAGCATGAATCAATGAGCCTAATCAATATATCGATTGGCTTTGGACGGCCCTCGCAAAACCGTTTTTCTGTCCTAATCTTCCTTTGAGCTAAAAGAAATTCTTCTTCCTTCTTCTCCCATTCCTGGACCTCGGATCGAGCACGCTCCCGAGCTAACAAAGCCATCTCTTCCTCACGTTTCCTTTTGGCAATATCCCTTTCTTCCCTCCTCTTCTTTAACTTCTCCACTTCACCAAACCTTTCCATCTGCCTTTTCCTCTCTGCCTTTGATGATAACATGTTACCCTCTATTCGCCCTTCCATCACATCCCGTTCAATCTTTTTCCTCCAAACAAATACTTCATTGATATGAGAATCTCCAAAACGCTTGCTTGAACCATCAACAGAATACTTTGACCTCCATTCTCTTGCAACTTTTGCTCGTTTTTTCTCGACCTTTCTCGCCAAATAGTCAGCAATTCTCATATTATGGCACTCATCATCAGAAGTATAAGGGGTGGTGGGGCACTGTTGTGATTGGCCAAGCCTCTCCATTCGCCTCTCCATTATGTTCTTGGTAGTATGCAAGAATATATAAGGCAGGCCTGAAAACTGAACAGTACCGATGAAACACGAGAAAAAAAAAATTTTTGCTGCTCCAAGAATATGCCGTGGGCACCAAACAAAGTATGCAAGAATTGACTACGATTAGCCGAACGTTTGCTCCAAGAATATACCGTAGGCACCAAACAACGTATGCAAGAATAGACCACGATGCCGCAAGGCCGGCCTTCCTTCACTAGGTCACGAACTCAGAATATTTTCTGTTATAGAACAGATACGTAGCGACGTGTATATTTGTAGAATTCTATCCGTATAATCCGCCTTGCAAAAGGTAGCGTAGCTAACTGATCAACTCACCAAAACTAGGACTCAATATATATACACACATAAATGTTTGCCGAATCCTATGCTGCTTTGGATTTAAGCGGACATAATGGTACGTATAAATGTTGTAGAATTTTGTTTTGTTTTCTTTTTTTTAAAGGCAATGTTCTATGTGCCGAGTGCCAATAAATTTTTTTTTTTTTTCATTTTTGCCGAATTAACATAGATAGTATTGGGGGAGGGATGGATTAGGTGGTCGGAGGAGGAAAAAAAGAGAATTAGATATTATAGGATTTTGTTTTTAAGCGATATTTTATGTGCCAATAAATGTAATTTTTTCCCCCTTCATTTGTTTGCGTTTTTTTTTTTGGGGCTCCAAATGGCGCCCTATGTTAAAGCCATGAGGGAAATATTTTTCCACATTACCTTGTAGCAAACGTCTTATAAAAATGTTTATAGCAAACTTTTGAGAATAAAATGCTATTTATCTTCAAGATTTTCTTAGAAGTGAAGTACAGAAGTAGAACTCGAAATCATATGGTGAAATTTAAAAGAAAATTTTGATAATAAACTAATGTTTTTCAGAAGGGCCATCATAGTAGGCTCAAAACTAAAATTGGATGGTGTAAATTTTGTAATGTACCTAACCATCCATACACTAAAATCTTCTAGTGCTGTTAATGTTGCAGTCCATTTTTTAATTCCACAATCATTTTTGCACAAAATGCTAAAATTGCCCTTTTTAAGTCCAAATGCAATAGGAGGGATAGTTTTATCATTTTAACATAAATTTGATGTGGAAATAAAATATGAACTATCACATTAACTATCATCATTTGCCATCTTCTTTACATGCCTTTTTTTTTGTTTTTTTTTTTTTTAAAAAAAACAGCTTCTGCCTATTATACTAATGTGCTCCATGGACAATATTCTTGTTATATATATATATATATATATATATATATATACATACATACATATATATATACATGTGTGTGTACATGTATATATGTATGTATGTATGTATAAAGGACATTGACCTAAATGGCTAAATCCCCACCACCCATTAAGTCCCCTCAAATAAAGAAAAAAAGCACTTTATTTGTCCTTACAAATAATAAGACATGTGTACCCGATGACTACAAAGATTTCTTCCTAACAAAAAATTGACTACTATAAATTTTTGACTTCCATTATCAATTTTTTTAAAAAACATTGTCAAAGTTATTTCTTACAAATAAAATACTGAAAAGATATTTTAAGTTCCCTAGATCTCCAATTGTTATAATTTGTTTGGATTATTATTTTTTAGAGTTTTTGTAAAAAAATATATTAGCGATATGATATATATAAGATAAAAAAATAATTAAAAAATATATTTATAAAAAACATAAAAAAATTTTCCGAAAAACTCCAATACAATCATTTTTTTATCTTAAAAAACATAAAAGTATGCATCGCCCTTTTTTGGACTTTAATTTCCTAGTCTGCCTGATGAGACATTTCCTTTTGCCTTCCCCTTTCTGTTTTTGGGTAGAGAAGACATTTCCCTCGGAAAATCACGTTTCCCACAATACCGCAATACCCAAAATAACTATCGTTATCCAAATAGAACCCATCAAAATAACCCAAAAAAATCCCTGCAAGAATCCTCATTACACCCCCCCAAGAATCTTGAACCAAGGCGTTAAAGAATCAATTTTGCAATTTCTTTCATTAGACGAGAAAAAGAATTCTAGTAGGGTTCTTGTTCTCGTTTTGCTTTGTGGTGTTTTTTGAGTAAAAATGTCTATTTTCTCAACCTCTTTAAGCCGTCCCATTGCTTCTTTCAGTGCCATTTCTTCTTCACCTTCTCTCTGTTTCTTGAAATCCCATCACCAAAATTACCATAATTTTGGTTTTCAAGGCTGTTCTCAATCTTTAGTTATCAGCTGTTGCTTCTCTGAACTGGGCTCCTCCTCTGAACCTATCAATATTAGGTAATGTACAAGAAACTTCTTGAATTCCTTTTGGTAATGGGCTGCGATGAATTGATCTGTAGCAAACATTCTTGAAAGTTGTTTGGTGAAATTGCAGGTGCTATTCTTAATTGTCATTTTTGTTCTTGGTTTTTTTTTAATTGTTTTTTGTTTGCTTAAAAGTTTCTTGCTTGATGAAAGCTGCAGTTCGAGTGGCGTGCAATTTTTAGACTTATTATAGTGATAGAACAACAGTATTATGGCAAATGGGATAGATTTTAAAAGCATATACAAGTAAAAAGAAAAACAGTAATTTTGCGCAGTGTTGGTTTCGTGAAAATTGGGACATTGGTCATAAACCATTAGGCCTATGCAGTGTGGGGAAAAGAAAAGTTTAAAGGTCATAAGCGATATGCAGTTTAAAATTCGTGAGCCTTCACGAGGCAAAGAAGTGGAAATTGTGGCGTTGATATGCATTTTGGCAAATTAAAAGTATTTTCCCTTTGTTTATGTTGCCATGCTCTTATTTGAAGCTGTTTCTTACTTCATTCTGATTGGGTGGAAAAGAGAAAGATCTATTTCTCTGGAATCAATTGAGAATGGGCAGCTTATCATCACCATCATAAATCCTTAGTCGTAAGGAGGATCATAGGGAACCATTTGAATTGTCTAATTCATGCAGAACGGTCAGTGTGGAGTGAAATTTCATTAAATTGTTTGTTTAATGCAGCTTGTGCTATTGAAGATACCTCCCATTTTGGTTGAACATAATTGGTTTCAAGTGATTTTTAAAATGCATTTGTTAAGCTTTGTCTAGGATGGCATGTCTCTTTCATGCAAGTTTACACACTGGTAGTGCTGTGTGACAATGTTGCCAGGCACACGGATTAACTTAAGAAAGTATATGAAGTGTGCCAAAAGCGTGCTTAACAGCAGTTGTGGTTTAAGAATAAGAATAGGAGGAGAACTGGATGGCACCTTCTTTATTACTGCAGAACTATACAAGACACTCCCCTTTGCAGATCCATGCTTCTTAAATAATTTAAAAACTTCAAATAAGCAGTTGTATTTTCTATTTTGGTTTGCTTATGACATCATGTTTGGTTACCTGAGATACCATAAAGGTATTATCATCATGTACTTGTTTCAAGAGTTTTACTATGTACAGTATTTGGAATTTCCAAATAAAGTTCTGGTTTGCAGTTGTCATTGTCATCTAGTATTATCCCATACAAAACAGAATATGTTCCTTTTCTGGTAAGCTTGATTGTTTTTCATATCCAGCAGGCAACCTCAAGTAACTTCTATGGCTTCTTTTACAATGACACTGAATGAAAATGGTACTCTACAATCATCATATAAATGGCGTAGGGTCTTGCTTAAAGTAAGTGGGGAAGCACTTGCTGGAGATCAAGAACAAAATATTGACCCGAAGGTTGGAATTGAAAGAGCCATTAGAACACGTTATTGTGCTTTCATCCTCTCCAAGGCCCTAAAAATGGGGTGCTTGGCTTAGTAACTTGTATACTTTTGAGTTAATAATTCTTTTGTGCTTGTTTAGGTCACTATGGCAATTGCAAGGGAGGTTGCATCAGTTACCCGACTTGGCATCGAGGTGAATTTTCATTTCCTGCTTATTGTTTCACTTTGGTTTCCCATATTAGGGACTATATATAATTTATCTGCCTAGCTTTCTGATCCTTGCCCCAGAATAAATAGTATCTTTTAACTTGGTGCAGTGTTTTAAGGTAAAACTTGAATCATGTACTTATTAAACAAAAATTAAAATAAAAAGAAAGCCAATTCTGGAATGGCATTGTATGTGGTTGAAACTATTAAGAAGATGTAGTAGCACATGGAGGCCACTAGAACTTGTTTATGTTTAAGTAAAAAGCTAAATTTTCGCCTCTATATAGGTGAACTTATCTTGTGACAACCTAAAAGGATAGAGTGGCCTCTAGTTTGGAAGTGCAGAATGAGGCGTTCGTAATAGTTTCTGAGAACATGGGCTTATGATGAATAATAATAATAAATATTATTATTATTATTAAAACTGTGTTCAGTTAATTCTTTTCACTTTGCTGTTATCTGTTTTTCAAGGATCTCGGCTACTGTATCTAGTTACCTTGAAGAGGTTTTACATAACCAGTTAGCTTACCTATTTAGCTTCTGAACCCATTTAAATATTTCAAGAGTGAGTCACCCAAAAAGATGGCTTTTTGCATGGACCTCAACAGTGGGATAAAAATTTGATGAGAAATTGCAGCTCTAACCTTCTGACAGAATTGAATGATTATTAATTGAATGATCTTGTCTTGAACATTTGAAACAACATTTTGGGTCTTCTTTTAGATTATTAATTCTTTAACCAGTTTATGGATGCTGAATTCTCTTCAGAAAGGTTGCATGAGTGGACCATAACTATTCACTGGATTTACGAAGATATTTTTGTTGGCTAATTTGGGATAATTTTTCAGGTTGCAATAGTTGTTGGTGGAGGAAATATTTTTCGTGGATCATCTTGGGCAGGAAGTAGTGGTCTTGACCGTTCTTCAGCTGATTACATCGGGTATTTTCTCATCTCAGATTTGTGTAAATAAAGTTCTAGTTTTAGCTACAAAGCATACTTTTAAATCAAGTTTCTACTGATTACCTGCCATGAGCTGTACCACATAATTGCCACTGTTCTTCATTTTCTTCTCTTGAAACTGTGTGTGCATATTTTACCTCTGGAGACTTGTACATGGTAGAGGTTGCAATAGTATAAGGGATCATGGTACTGGATCTTTTGTGATAATTAATCTTTCTGAGTATGGTGTGCACATGCATGTTCGTTGGATTGTGCATCTATGTGTTTGCCAAAATGCTTCCTACCAGCCTTCACCCTTTACATTGTGGTGCTGGCAAAGAGTGAAATGCCTCAAAGCACTCGAAGAAGCTCGTTTATGCATGGACGCTCCAAATGGTGCTTGCTGGATGTGTACAAACTAAGAGATGTATATGAAGCAAAAGTATCAGAGTTCAGTTCTTTCTCACATCTCAATTAAACTAAATACTGCATGTTAACGACTAGTTTTCTTGTACATTTCAAAATAGTAAAGCGCATAAAGGATGTTTCTCATCGTAGTGTTAATACTGTCCTCAAAATTCGGTTACAAAAACTTTCATTGTTGGTCAGCTTCATGCGTCTTAATTGAAGACATTAATTTCCAGGTCAATTTTGACATAATAAATTTGCGCACTATCATTGGTTTGTATAACCATTTTGACTGGATAGAAGTGTTGCTTATATCTTAAAGTTTACAAAGCTGCAATTTGTAAAAGATAAAATCTTGTGTCGGATTCCTAAAGTTTGTGACAGAAAAAAAAGTTGGGAATGTATTGTGAAAGGTAAAAGCTTCAATATACTCCTTTTGTAGAAGTCAAAATCTTGTGAAAAGTTTAGCTTTGATGGACTTGCTAGATTCCGGATTTAAGAGTGAAAAAGATAATGAAGGATTGAGTGGCAGTTGGCTATCTTAAAGGGAGAGTAATTCTGGTCATTTCTATATTTCTTGATTATCCATGTTCCCTTTTGCTTTTTATAGAAAGTGCATGATAAGTTTTTCCATATAAGAAATCAGGAAAGTTGCAAGAAAGAGAAAAGACAAAATAAGAATTAGAGTTCAGGGACCTCATCTAGATTCTTTTCCCAGCAATTATCTAGCATTAGAACTTAACAACATGTATCAAAGGTCTATTTAGATCATCAGCCAATTAGCCTATTTACTCACTTGAAGGTTGACAACCACAAGGTAAACTTTTTAGTTCAACTAGGACCAGGGACAGTTTTCTCTATAACAATTCAGGATTACTCAAAATTTCAAAGATAGGCTAAATCCTAAGTCATTGATTTTGTGCATTGTTTGATGTCAGCCATCTGGCTTATTTTGTTAATTGGGTTTGATTTGGTTCTAATGTGTGTTATTACTTTACCTGGATTAATATTCTTATTCACTATTCCTGTTTGCAACCAATTAGGGTTTTAGGATGTTTGACCATTGGTACTGGACTGATGGCACTAATGTTTTCAAATCCTTGTTCAGGATGTTGGCAACTGTAATGAATGCTATATTTTTGCAAGCAACAATGGAAAGTATCGGGATCCCGACAAGAGTCCAGACTGCCTTTCGTATGTCAGAAGTTGCCGAACCATACATACGCAGAAGGGCTGTCCGCCATCTAGAGAAAGGAAGGGTGGTAATTTTTGCAGCTGGAACAGGAAATCCCTTTTTCACTACAGACACTGCAGCTGCCTTAAGGTGTGCCGAGAGTAAGTTCACTTTCCTGACCCAGACCCTGATATGTTCAGAATGTCTAACATGGATGAGAGGATAATGTATTACTTGGAATGCTTATTGCATTTTCCCCATGTTTGTTCCTTTTCTCCTAATAAATGAACTGTCACTCATCTAAAATCGATGAAAGATGGCCCCAAAGGAAAGGCACAGTTTTATGATATTTGACATGAAAACAAGATCGCCTTCTTTTTGCAGACTTGAAACTTTGGAAACCACATATTTGCTACCAAATTTTGTAGACCCCTACTACTGCACTATGCTGATTAAGCCTTTTAAGACTGCCTGGTGTTTAATTCTTCTGTCAATATTTTAGTGCTCCTAATTGGGTTGCGTTTCAAATGTTTTTGCAGTAAATGCCGAGGTTGTGCTGAAAGCTACAAATGTCGATGGGGTTTTTGATGATGATCCTAGGCGAAATCCCAATGCTCGTCTTTTGGATACCCTGACATATCACGAGGTAACGTCAAAGGAACTTTCAGTTATGGATAAGACAGCCATTACCCTGTGCCAAGAAAACAACATTCCTGGTACGTATCTTCAAGTTTCATATTCATTACCATTATTTGGTTTCAGGGCTGATAAACCAATAACGTTGTTGCATTTTAACCCGTTTAAAGCTGATTTTAACCTCACTTTTCTTCATGCAGTTGTCGTCTTCAATCTCAACAAACCAGGTAACATATCAAAAGCCATTCGGGGAGAAAGCGTGGGTACATTGATTGGTGGCACACGCGATTCAGCCAATTCTAGGACTTGAGAGAGGAAGGCTGAATACTGCTAAGTAAGGTTGTGGAGCCTTTAAGTGATGAGCATTATGCAGAAGAGCATCCTGGAGCTATGACGTGACCGTTTAGAACCACATAAAACCTTTAGGATCCCATTTTTGAGTATTCTTCTTGTTGGATTAAAATTCAATCTGCTGATACTGTAAATGATTCCACTAGCACCATTGGACTTCTCTGATGCATGTTTTGCAAATAGCTCGGAACCCATCAAAAGAAAGAGTTATATATCACTTTTCACTAAACATTTTTAAACTTTCTTTGGTGCTTATGACTGCTTCAACTTCCATCTTTGACTTACCTGTCAACTTAAACACTTGCTTACTGCTCTTGACATTGGGGTTCAAAGTTGTCTACGGTAAAAGGTTGAAGAATAATTTTCACCTTCCCTTTTCAGTCTGCTTTAATTTTTACATGGTCAAAAGACCACCAAAGTGCCAATCCTCTTCCTTTGGATCCGGAAATTCTGACCCATAAATTATGCAGATGCAATGGAATTGAAAATCCAACGGTTTCAAATAATACTACTGTTGCCAATTGCTTGGCTGTTCTCGCCTTTTTTTCTCTTCTTTGGGATCAAATCATTCGTAGTTCTAATCTGGAGTAATATGATGGCAAAGTGCATCATTCAATCTGGTGCATTGTTGTAATCTAACCAGTAATCACATTCAAACTTTACCTGAAAGGGGTTAAGTATAATATGGCCCTTCATTAGTCAATCACCCAATTCTAATACCCATGAAAAGATAAAATAAGGAAGAACTTCTCTTCTTTCCCAACTTTTCAAAAAGCCTTCCCCTCCCTCTCCCGGATTTCGTTTTATTTTATTTTTCTAATGTAATATATCCTAAATTTTCATAGTGAGAGTCCTCTTTTTCTCCTACAAGCTTCTAGTGAGAATTTTCTGTGTCTCAAAGTCTCTAGTAAGATTTGTTTGCGTTGTTTTTTCTTATTTTATTGTTAGACCTGAATTTATTTCAGATCTAGATTTGAAATTTATTGGATCTTGGATCTATTTCAAAGTATCTCATCATTAATATCAGAGCTTAAACCAGTTGATTAGCAAATCTAATGATTGCAACACGTATATAAGAGAGTTGCGGCGATTTATTAGAATATAGTTTTGAAATTTCTTGTATTTTTTAGATCTGTTCATAATTCATAATTTTTCAGATCAATTCATAATTTTTTAGATCTGTTATATCTAATATTTCTTGTGCATGTTTAACCTACCATTAGGACAGTGCGTGTAAATCAAATCGTGTTGGATGATTTCAGCAATCTGTTAATGAAATTTGCTATTTATTAAACAAAAAATAAGAAGCAAGAAAAAGAAAGATAGGACTAATAAAGTATTGCCATTCATTAATGCATAATGGATAGCAATTATATCCTTTTTTCCTGTATAACCGCATTATGTTCGTGGTACCCGCCGTGTTCAATGCACACATGATTGATGACAGGAGACTGCCGGAAGCCGTGAAGGCTGACTTTTGTTTAGGATTTCTGGTTCTAGTTTCCTTCCATCTGCACGTTTTATTAATGTTTTTGAGGGAAAATCTAAACGTTTTTCAGTGAGTAGAAAAATGGGACTGAGATTCTTTACAATTGAGATGGCAACGCACCAAAAACCAACGGCCCAAATAAGTTTAATATAAATTCAGATTAGTGAAATCCGTCGTAGGAAATAAATTTAAATGATTAATAAAGTTTGTAGCGTATTTGTACGTTATTATTAATTGTGATAAGTGCACAAATCACCCCTGAGGTTTATAACAATTACAGCTAGCTACCTCCATGTTTAAAAAATTACATCTAGCTCCCATAAATAGTAGCTTTGGGGATTTTTTTTTTCCAAAAAAAAAATGTATAAGTAGGAGGTTTCGAATACAAAACCTTTCATGTACGTTCTTTCTTCTCATACCACCCAATCCATCCATCCTTCCCCCTTCCTCTCTCTCTCTCGGTAGCTTTGGGTTTCATTTGGCTGAGTTGTGCGGAAAAAAATCATACTAATATCCCATATTGCCCTTGACCATTTTTTGGTTTTAAATCAAATTATTCAATGAATGCAATCATTTTTTCCGTCTTGTCTCAAATATTCTGCCTTACATAAACCTACAATCACTACCTCTATATTCCTTTAGCCAATTTACTATTGGCTTAACTGTTTATTGAACATTGGTAGGAGACAGAAAAGGAAAACAATGAGAAGAATGAAATATGGGTGGATTAGGGAACATGATTAGTACTAAAAATTGTGAGATATGAAAGTGGGGATTTTGCAGAAGGATGACAAACTTGGATAGACAAAAGAGAAGGGTCAAAATTATATAAAAATAAATATTAGTGGTGATGATAGAGCTATTTAGTGAGAAGAAATGCTTAAAGGCAACTTTGTGGGTTTTGATAGCCATTTAACTAATTTTACTACATTTTAAAATTTTTTTCCTCTTTTAAAAAATTTTGCCCTGAAATTTTAATGCATAGAATGGTATCATTGTTTTGGAAAGGTTATTATAGTTGTTTTGAGCTATGAAGTGAGGTAAGTGCAATATCTAGAATTAAATAAGTGATAGGTGAAATTATCAGAAATCTTGGAGAGGCTTCTAAAATTATCCTTATTATATGAACTTTAACTTTGGATACATACATTGTGGATGCAACCCTACACAATTTCTTCACCTGATTTAACCAAAATTTCATCTCTGGATTTTTCTTTTGTCTTTTGTCATTTTCTTTTTTTCTATTTGTTCTTTTCTAAAGACTAGTACTAACACAAATGATCTACTATCCAAACACATCCTATCTTATGCTATCGAGGGGAGGAGGAAGGACAAGAAGTTCGAGAAAGATGATATAAGATATGGTGCTATTACATGTGGTTCAGTTGCAGCCTCCACCTCATTTTCCATCTAGGGCTAGCATCTTGGGGCTTTCGGAAATATGGGAGGAATGGAGTCAAAAGAAGAAGGCAAAATCGATGAGAGAAGTACAGAATTCTTATACTAGTTGAATATTGAATTCCGAACGATGATGTGAGAACTTCTGTATCGCTTGCTTTACGAACGGGACCATAGACCGAGTCTATACAAGTTTTGTCAATCCAAAATAGATAGGAAGTGTTGTACTTCAATATTGTATTAATAAATACAAATAATTTGTACCATCAAAAGTTAATTTGTCGTGGGTTGAGGTGTAGACTAGCTCTTAAAATTGTTGAAGGAGAGTACATGAACAACTTCTGATCATCAAGCTAACTATCTTGAATTTGATAGCTACTAAGAAATTCGGTAGAGTTGAGACACATAGAACGCTTTTTTTAAGACGATACGCGCCCCCACAATATTTTTTTTAACTGATGCAGGAGCTCTAGCATGCCGTCTCCAGGTACAACAGCCCAACTCTATAGTTGTTGCTTCCCTTTGATCTGCACAACCAAGAGAAGTAGAAGCTTCCCAATATCTTACTTTGCCCAAAGAAAATCAGAATTAGGGAGAAAGAAATGAGTGAAGGGAAAAATAGTATTTAAAATAATCTTTTTGTTGAGAGAAATGTGTATATAAAAAATTCTCCCAAAACTTCACTATTTATAAGCTACACAAACCTTTAGAAAATAGGTTGAATGTCCAAGTTAAATGTATAATGGTTTTTTTCATACTAAATTGTAGTTAATTTGGAGAATTTGTAACCTAAAAAATGATTCATATATGAATGGCTTATAAGACTCAATAATTCTTCATTTGACCAAATAATTCACTTGTAACTCCTATTTAAATAATTGTATAATAGCTCCATTCAAAATGTATTGTAACTCCCAACATTATAATTCCCATAACTCTCAAATAAATTATTATAACTCCTTGTAAAGATTTGGCCAAGGAAAATTTAAGATTTTATTAAAATACATTAACATTTCCCCACTTATTTTAATTAAATTTGAAAGAGATAAAATTTTGGACAAAGTGAGAACATCATGCATAATGAAAGTGGCATTGCCTTGAAACCTTCATTTAGTGTTTCCATAATCCTCATATTAGAGTCAAAGTGGACTAAATCCTTGAAATTAAAACTACTTTAATATATGTAAGATTATGTTTATCGCGTGTATGACAGCTATAACCAGTCTATTAATAAATGTTTGAATTATTTTCGTATCAATGATCAGTGCATGAACTATTTCTGAAGTGTATCCTTGGCTAGAGTGCTTCTAATTATTTCTTTTAATTAATTATTTTCTACAATTAATTTATTTAGTTAGAATTTAATCCTTAAACCCCCATTATTCTTGACTCAAAAGGAAACAAATTTCTCTCCAGTTCCTAAAGAGACGATCTTACTTGTCACTGTCTACTAGTTAGTAAATTTAGTCAGATAATTAATTCTGGTATATCAGATTAAGCAAACTCTTCAGGAATAGGGTGAATCAAGTAACCCATTGCACATCTAGAGTCCTTACTCCAGTACTTAGAATTGATTATTGATTGCTTTTGGTGGTAGTTAGGTTTTATTTAGGCACCTGTCGTTCATGCGTTAAACTAGTATAGAAATTGTGTTCTAGGTACTCTAAACAATATACACTCAGAATAGTACATAAGCGTAAGAGCTATTTTAGTGGGTACAAATCACACATTAACAGCAACAAGAAACTTGACTTTTTTACAAACAAACAAATTCAACAACTAAATAGTTGCAAAGTGTTTCATATATTTTGAGATCATCATTGTTTAAGACGAGGCTGTCTGCAGACTTAGAAATTTAACTTGACTCTACGTGCATTGTGTTTAGTATATCTCAACTGGAGTTGAATTCAAGTTAATGGCCCGCTAGTTTATAATTTTTAAACTATAATGTCATAAGACTTTTACTTTTGCATGGTAAGAAAATACTCATATACATGTCTAGTAACATAACTTTAGGCATACTTCAAAACTATGAAATCATACACATTGAAGCAATGAACTTTTAAATTTGAATGCGATTAAACAATTATAAAATGCATTGCATTCTATAGATAAATTATAAGTCTTGGCAATTGAATTAGTCAATTACTTACTCTTAAAACCTTATCATTAGATTTTGAGTGCATAAATAAACATGACACATCTAAAATTACTTCGTAGTTTCACAACCAGTTCAAAATTTTTTAGTATAAAGCCTTTTGAACAAGAGCAATTTCGTCTTAAAATTGTTGGACTTCAATATTGCATTAATAAATGCAAATAATTTGTACCATCAAAAGCTAATTTGGCATGGGTTGAGGTGAGAACTAGGTTTTAAAATTACTGGAGAAGAGTACACAAATAACTTTTGATCTTCAAGCTAACCACCTTGAATTTGACAGCTACTAAAAAATCTGGTAGGGTTGAGGCACATAAAACGCTCTTTTTAAAACGATACGCGCCTTTGCAGTATTTTTTTTAACCGATGAAAAAGGTATAGATTGTCGTTTCCAAGATACAACAGCCCAACTCTATGGTTATTGCTTCCCTTTGATCTGCACAATAAAAAGAAGTAGAAGCTTCCCAATATCTTACTTTGCCCAAAGAAAGTTAGAATGAGGGAGAAAGAAATGAGTATATGGAAAAATAGTATTTAGAATAATCGTTTGTTGAGAGAAATGTGTATATAAAAAATTCTCCAAAAACTTCACTATTTATAGGTTACATAAACCTTTAGACAATAGGTTGAATGTTCAATTTCAATGTATAACGGTTTTTTTATACTAAATTGTAGTTAATTTGTAGAATTTGTAACCTAAAAATTGATTCATATTTGTAACACAAGCCTTTCTTTGCTTGTATTTTTTTTGAAGTGATAATTATATGCTAAGTCTTGTTGATGAATAGGTGTTTGTACTTTTAATGGTTGTTGCTTTATAGACTTTTTGTGTAATTTATTTGTCTACTGAGTGGAAGTTATTTATTTCCTTATACTATATAAGAATGAGTTTGGGTCAAAGAATGGCTTTGAATTTCAACCGTAAGAGTAGGGACATTTTAGGACTGTAAGGTTGTTTTGAGTGTAGTTATAACGCTGGGTACTACTTAAGATAGCATGCGTATTTTTATATTTACTGAAATGTTCTTGTGATTTGTTCAAAGGTTTGGGTATTTTGGGAATGTATGATTATGTGGTTATCTTTTCTACAATAGGTATAACCCATGATAGCTTCTTTATTGATGTAATTACTTAAATATTCTTATAGAGGCATTGATTGGCTTGTGTTAATTAAATTATAAGTAGTATCAATTATTACCATTGCTTTACTATTATAACTTGAAGACATTCAAATACCATTTTCATCTCAATTAAAGCGTTTATTAAGGAATTTATGACTAAGCATCAGTTTCATCTTCATTTCTTCAAATGTGCTCTCCTTCACATTCTTCCGTTATGTTCCTTTCATTTTCCAATAAATAATTATTTGTACTGCCATTGTATTCTAGATTTCAATATGGTTTTATACTGAAACTATTCTTGGTGGTTTAGCTTGAGATGAGCTTTTATTATTTTTTTTATGGTATGATTTGCTTGTAAAATCATAGTTTCTATTGTGAGTTAGATGCTTCTATTCTGAAATTAGATACTCCGTTAGCGTAATTTAGTGTTAATATTATTGCTTCCCACAAATTTGGTTGCTGTGTACAATTTAAACCGTGTGATTTTGTTGGAATAGGTTTGAAGCAACTATGAGAAAAAAGTTTTTGCAGGGAGTATTTGGAACAAGGTAAGCCAAAAAACTACTGCAATTGATGCATTATGGTGTGGTTTATACTGCAATTGATTTTTCTACTACAATTGAATTTTTTGAATGGTGTGATTTCTTATCTAATTGTTTGCTTTGGTAATAAGGTGGTTCTTATGCAATTGATTTTGGTGATAGTTAGATTCCGAGTCATTTTGAATTGATAGTTAATACTTTGTCCTACTGATTTGAGTTTGTGTCAAAGTTTATTCTTTCATGTATTCTTTTGTATATTTGCTTAAGCTATTCATCAAAGTACTTGACTTGAATGTGCATGATTAGAAGGTTGAAACCAATAAAGAATAACTACCAATAAGAATTGAAATCCCAAGTACATCTACCTCTAATAATCAAACAAGTAGTTGGCTAAAGTCCTCTGATGATCAAATTCTAAACATTGTGATCATGTTGTCCCGTAGATCATTAAGTACATTTGGAATGCTCCTAACTTTTGGGAACTTGGTGGAGCTCCTATTATTTTAGATTGTCTGTTGAAACTGTTAAATCATTGCCATGCACACAATTTTCTCATGATTATTTTCCTGTTCAGTTCTTTTTCTTAGTTTCCTGTTTGGAGATGAAAGTTCCTATAGACATTTAAACAACAATATAATTTATTCTTCTGCCTTTATGACTTCATAAGTGCATTTTTTATGTAACATTTGTCCAGGAAAAGAGTTTCCTGAAGATGATAAAATACGAAGACTCATGCTTTATGCTGGTGCTAAACACGTTTTACATAAGGTTTCAAATTCTAGCTTCTTTAGTGCTGAACAATGAATTCCAAACTTTCTTTGTCGTATTTGATGATTATTTCTTTTTAAAATGTACTATTATTTGTTTGTTGGTAGTAGTAGCTTGCGAACCTTGATTTTCACCGGTATGATTTGATTCTATTCTTAGTATCATTTTGTTGTGTACAAGAATCAGGTAGTACTATCCAATGTCATCTATTGTTAAGCACAAGCACTTCTATGTATTATTTCTTCCTGTTAAAATACATTTTTTTCTCATCTGGATAGTCTTATGCTTCTCATTTCTAAGTTGGGGATATTCCTCTTCTGTTTGCTCAGAGTCTGCAGGAAGTTGCAATAGTCAAGTTTCATTGTTCATTGTCTGATTCATAATAGAGAAAGTGAAGGTTTTGCTCTGGAAGAAGGCAAACAATGATTTGGACAAATTAAAACTGAGATTTTAATCTAAAAATATATCTAGAAATTTTGCAGTTCTCAACCTATCTACAAGATAACAAAGACAATGCAAGGAAAGCTACTACTACTACAACAGACAACTACCATGTTCGATAGAAGTTAAATGCAACAGCCTACTACTTTACTTTCATATAAATATGAGTACCCGTTAGGAAATGAAATTTATGGATTCCGTTTTTACTCAATCTTCCATTCTTACGAAGTTTAATATATAGTTATCCTTAATCTTTTCATGGTTATCTTTCTATTATTAAAAATTAGTTTTCCATGCTGTTACATCAAATAAAAAATTAAAAACTATTTTATACCATATGTACCAAACTCCCGCGCATTGAGCGGGCTATCTTCCTCTATATAATGTAAGAAATGATTGTAGTTGTTGGGAGTTGTGTCAAGAAAATCCATTAATTCATTGCTAAAAGTCTATATTTGTTGAATATTAAGTGAGTAAATACAATAGTATACCCTACTTTAAGTACATAAAAATTTTATCATTTGTTTCCATCCATGCTAAATAATTGTCTTTGACTTTGATATCCCAATTGTTCAAGACTTAGATACAATTAGTCAAATCTTATTAACAAATATAGTACATTCACTGTAACAACAAACAAATTACAATTTTTCATATTATTTAAACACAATTCTATTAAATATCAATGCATTTTACAAAAATATTAAACTTCATGTTAATTAATGTTGAAAATATTCACTTACTATTTAATAAAAAAATATTAACATAATCGCACATAATCATGGGCACTATAATATGTACAAAACCGTGCTATGCACGGTTTTCTAGCCTCCTAGACCTAGTATTTTAGCAACAAAAGTAAACTGAAACTAAAATCGTGGCTGACCAGGATGCCCTGACGCGTTTTACTCCAGCTGCGGCGTGGACCTGGTGACTATTCTTTCGCGCATCGAAAGTTGACTATTCTCGCGTTATGCAAGACCGCCTTTGTTTGACTCGTAGCATTTGGTATGCTCCTTTCCAGGAACATTTTTAAACTAAGTATGAAAGCAGATTTTCTACGTTTGAAATTGCTCAAAATTCAACTATTATTTGTTTATGGTAAAATACTAAAATTAAAATCAGAGAAGAACTTGACCCCTTAAATAATTAATTAACGTAAACATAAGTCTAAATTGCTTAAACTATTTTTCTTCAAAATAAGTAGATCCACACTTGTCAGCACACTGCAAAAGTCTCTTTAGCATCACCATGATCTTCTTCTTGCAAAAATCTTGGTACAGATAAATGTTTAATAACAAAAATGCACAATTTTTTTCAGCCAGGTCAAACTTTGTGCAAATGTTTAACAGAATATTATTTGAAATATTATTTACAATACAAAAAAAATATTTTTCTTACATTATTTGTTTTGTGATGTGATGCACATAAAATAAAAAAAAAGATAAAAAAATAATTGAGAAAATCTGTTTATAATGCAAATAAAATAATATTGAGAAAAAAAACCAAACTAATATCGTTTGTAGAAAAAAAAAAACCAAATATCCAAACTCATCCCATGATATTTTTTCCATAGACAGAAAAAATAAACACACACAATTAGATTAGAAAAGCTTATAAGTCATTGCCAAATTGGGTCCAAAAACCGATATAAGGGGGACTCACAAACCAACACCATCCAATCCATTGGTGACAGGAGGTGCGATTGAGGAGTTTAAATCCAGAGTAACTACCCCACAATCTTTCGATGTGGGATGGAGTGTCCCATCCCCCCCCCCTCCCCGAGCACACCCTCGCCAATTACATGGTAACTCATCCCATGATAACTACATGAGAAACTGGTAACAACACTCTGATGTCTCACAATTCCATGCTTGTTACAAAAGAAAACTAAATCAAAGATTTTTTTTTCTTTGTTAAACCAAAGCAAGACTTCTCAATAATTGGGCATGTTATGGACAATCTGCATGCTAAATTAGCTTATAATCTGTATGGTAAGTTGTATGATTGGACAATTTTTAATCCTCCATTGCAATTTGTAAACGAAGCATTAAGTGATATGATTGAATGAAAATTTTCTTCTTTTCCTTGAAAAAAAAGCCTAAAAATATATAGTGCCTTTACCCAATAGAAACCTTGAACATGCAAGAAATTCATTTTCATGCAAAGACATGTGAAAAAAAAAACACTTATTTAAGCAATAAAAAGAAAAAAAAAATATAATACAATTCTCATTGAGATTCCATATACAAAACTCATTTGCTTTTTACAACCAACTCTCAAAAGAAGTACAAAAAGATAAGCCTAACTCCTCTAATTTGGCCCACCAACAACCTACTGGCAAGAATCATTGAATAACAGCATCATCTTGAGTTTTCCCCCAACTTCCTCCCATCCATACTTGCAAAGCCAAAGTAAGCATATGCAACCAAAAATTTCTACTTGTTCTTTTTGACTTTTCCTTCTCCTACCCCCAAAAAAAAAAAAAAAAAATCTAGAAACAAATTTGTTTTTCACCTTCTTCTCTTTTGAACAAATTTGTTTTTCACCTTCTTCTCTTTTGGCTTTTCCATCCTTCTAGCTAAAAAGATTTGAGTTAGTTTATCAATTCTTTACATCTACTTGTGGAGAAATTTCCTACTCCCATAAACTTCAAGGCTAGTAAAAAGTACATCAATAATCAATTCTTCGAAGGGGCCAAAAAAAAAGAAAAAAAATCTAATCTGGACTAGCCTAATTTTTGGGTTTTGGAAACCCAAAAAAAAAAAAAGCTAGAAATATATAAATTAAAAAAGAAAGGAAAATTTGAAGTAATACTAAAAGTCAAAGAATGTGTTGAAGAGATCATACGAAGGAATGGATGGTGAAATGAGTGGTGAAGAAAGCAAGAATGATGGGCTTGGTAAGAACATATTATTCCAGTTCAAAAATGGATCCGGCGCCGGCGAGAAGAGTCCCGGAAGCGAAACGGGGGGCAGAGTCCCCGGGGCCGGCGATAGTATCCCGGGATTTTGACCCATTTCAAAACTAGTTCCTTCAAGAATTTCCATCAAATCTTCAGCAAAATCAGAACCAACCCTTTGCTGTCTCTCTTTTTCCCTTTCCGACGGGCTAGCTTTCTCCACCGAAGCTAAACGGGCTGCCGGAGAGAGATCGCCTGCGGCAGTTGGGGTGTTGCCTGGACGAGGAGAACGGCCAGTGAGACGTTGGACCAAGTTCATGAAGTCATTGACTGTGGTGTGGATTACTTTCGGGGAAACGGCGTAGATGACCACCGGTTGGCGGTGCTCGCTGTCGACTGTGGGCTGAAGATGCGGCGGAGCAGGCTGATTGAGGTGGTGCAGCTGCGGTGCGACTGGTGGTTTCTTGATTTTGTGGGAGTCTTTGCTTACTTTAAGTGGAGCTGGACGTGGGCCCTGTAGCTCTCTCCTAGGAGACGGCCTGCCGCCGGTGGAAAAATCCTGTGGATCCATGGTGATGGAAGATTTATGGAGTGATCGATTGGAGTAATTTGTAGAGGGAACTGGGAAGAAAGAAAAGACAACAGAGAGAAGCCAAATGGTAAAAGATGTATGGACTTTGAAAGTGCTATGAATGTGCTGATTTCTGTTTCGATAATGTTTTTATGTTACTAAGGTAGGATTCGAGGAAAGACATAAAAGTTGACAATAATGACATGAAAATGCGTTAAACTCGTTGCAGAAACTAAAAGGTACACTAGACCTCATTTTCCAAGGGTTGAGATGCTAGGAAACTTCACATTGGAATTGATTTAAAGGATTAAGTCCGTCAGCATTACAAGTTTTCGAAGTTGCCGTGGAGAAATATATTATGACGATTTGACGTTCGTGATGTCAAAAATTGATTAAAATATGTGTTGAGAGAATTTTATTATTATTTTTTTTTTTGGCAAAAACTTGCAATTCAAGTAATATCTTAAGTTTACTAACAATAAACAAGAAATAGAACATTTGTTGACTCTATTTCTTTTATGGTATCATCCATCTTTTCTACCAAAAAAGGGCAAATTGGATTGCACACATTATTCATGTTGTGCTAAAAATAAAATATGGGGATAGTGCCAATTTGGCCAAAACTTTAATGTGACATCACAAATTGAAAAAAGTTTCAATTTAGCTTTTGCAATGAAAATGTGCTTATTTGAGTATGGCCCTCTAAATTGAGAAACATTTTCAATATGGCCTTCCAAGTTCAATGTTTATATCTGGCCTTCTAAATTGAAAAATAGTAATGTGCCCTTTGGTTTTACTTCCATCTAGTTAATGATTGTTGATTCTCTCATTAAGGGCCATCTTTGAACCCCTTTTTTTCTCGAATCTTAAATCGTCCACACAACACAATTGGGGGTAACAAAAAATGAATTAATCTTATAATACAACTATCTGAGACCTTTTTTTTTTTTTTTTTTTACTGGGGGGAATATATTTGCATATCTTAAAAAGTTCTTTAAACACGATTTGATTTTTCTTAAGCCAAATGATGAGTATATAATTGGCCAAATGCATTGCAGTGGTTTGCAAAGAAACCTTTTCACGTGTGTAATATCATTCCCTTCTTTCATATGTCAAGAAGCAAATACCGACTTTTGCCTTCAATTTTCTATGCATGAGCCTTCAATTTTCTTATATATGTTTTGTAAAATAAGCAATTATGAGAGACCTAGGCTTCTTAAATTACAAAGAAGGACAAGACAAAAATGAAATGGAGGGCCGCAATAGAATACCATTTTCAGTTGGAGGGTAGTATTGAAATTTTCTTTGCTTGGCCAAGTTGACACTTTTTAGTTTGGAGGGCTGTATTGATATTTTTGCGCAAATTGGAAGGCCAAAATCACAGCTATCCCAAAAAGGGCTTCCCATAACTCTTTAAAAAAAAAAAAAAAAAGCTCAAGCACTCGTGGTAACAAATATAGTGACTAAAAAACTTCTTTATGGCTATTATTGCCTTGATCTTTTGCTTAAATTGTCATGCTTTGGAAAAAAAAAAGGAATAATTCCTTAACACATTTTTGAACTTTTTTTTAAATCTTACATACATTTCATCTAAAAAAAAAATTAAAATGCAATTGGAAGGAAATTTTTTTGTTAAGGGATGGTTATTGTCAATGTCATATGATCAATCCATACTATAGACAGAGGTGATTTAGATTACAGCCATATGAAATAAGAAGATAAATATGACCTTCTTTTTATAAATAAAGATGCAGAAATGGAAGTCACTCAAATAAAAGAAAATTGGAGGGTAGATTTTTAAAGTGGTACCCATTCCAACAACTTTTTCTGCCCACTTAAAGCCCGTGATCATCTACATAAATTACTTGTCAAAAAAAGTGTCTATGAAGCAATTTGGGCCTATTAATAACCCAAATGTGGCCCATTTACGGGTAAGATTGTCCACTTGAAACTAGGGCTGCCAAAGCTCACAAGTTTTTTTGTTTAGTAGTATCAGAAATTTTAATTTGTATCCAAAAAAAAAAAAAAAAACGAAAGCTCACTTTTCATGGGCTCCCACTTTGGATCTGTGGCAAGTGGTATATACATATATGTAATTTTTTGATGAAGTGCTACTGAGTTTTGGGGATTGATGTTTTAGGTTCAAGAAAAATTCAATGGCACATTTACATCAACATGCATACAATCTAAAGTATAGCTAGGTGCTTTCTTTCCTTTTTTTTTTTTTTAAATTTTTTAATAAAAAAGTATAATTCAATTAATTTTCAACTAAATCCACCATTAGAAATGACCCAATAAAATTTAGAGAATACCTACACCGATTATTGATCTTGCATTTTAAGCGAAGACATTTTGCAAGTTGACAGGTTAGAAGGTATGTGTAGTGTCCTCCCTTGTAATAGAGTAGGATTTCTCCTTCCATAAAATCCCTCCTTATAATAGAATAGGATTTAAAAAAAAAAAAAAAAAAGGCTAAGACGTGCATCACTTTGGTATTATATCTAGTATTCCATGAGTCAAGTCCCTTATGATGGCCAAACAAGAGGGCTTAAACTAGATAGACAATCTCCTCCCACCCCATTAATTTTGGATGGGTCGGGTTTGAAATTTCAGCCCACTTTATTGTTTGGCTCAATTTAAGCTTAACTCAACTTAAACCTTTTTAATGCTAATCACAACCCTGATTTTAGTGGACAAGGACACTCCTTAGAGGGGCTTTTTTTAAAAAAAAAAAAAAAAATTAGTTTTCAATAAGGTAAGGGTAAGATTTAAGAGGCACAAGAGAGAACATGGTAATTTGAATTCAAGACTTTGATCGATCTCAGCCTTAACTATTAAACTTAACCTTCTCTAGCATATGTAGAGCAGTAGAGGGGCGTTTGAACATTAGACAAAGGAAAATCTCTTCTTCCTTTATTTTTTTGGTGTTGGGGAGGAGGGGGGGGGGGTGGTTTGGGGCAGGCTTGACCAGTGGAAATCATGGTACAAATACCCTTAGACGATAAATAAAAAAAAAAAAAAGACCAAGAAATCATTATGGAGACGATAAACTAACAAGGCAAAATCTAGTCCCCATAGCAGCGTTACCAGTTAATAACAATTAACAGATACATTATGCACTATCTAATAAATTATCATACCCTTAAATTTTGGTTTTGTTCATTCATAGAAGACAAGTTTTATTTCAACTACAAGTCCAGATTTGTAAAATTAGACAACCTTCATGCAAAAAATTACTGCCATTTTACATCGATGCAAAAATCTCTGGGATTTCAATGCAATTTTACTTTCGCATTTCATCTACTACATTAAGATAGCTAGGCAGATATTGAGGATGAATAAAGAAGAGGGCAAATATAGAATAAATAAAAATTACCATTCTCGAACTTGCTGCAATAACCAAGGCAAATAAGAGCATTAATTAGCAATTCAGTAGTATTTCATAGAGGTGGCAAAATGGGCGGGATGGGCGGGATTTGCTTGGGTTTGAGATGGAACCGAGTCATATGGGTTTGGGCCAAACCTTACCCATATGTGTTTTGGGACTAACTTGGGCGGGATCATTTTGGGATGGGTTTAGATTGATCCCGCCCAATACCCAAATCCATTTCCTACATATTTTTTTTCCTTTAATTCATTTTTTATTTTTTATATAATTTTAATATTTTTGATTTATTAAATTTTTTTTAGTTTCATTAAATAAATATGCAAGTGCTTTATACTCAAGATTCCCACCAAAAATTAGATTAACAAATAAAAGAAAAGATAGATATACAGCTATATTCTAACATATATCAAGATGACCAAGGTCCTTAGGATGTTGAATATTTATCCTGATCATTGTCCAAGGATGACAGATCTAAACTGACTGAAATGCTAGAAATTCTTGTAGATAATGACTAGGAAGACTACTAGATTATATTCGCTGGTATGACTATAAAAATTGTTAAAGATGATTTTTGAATCTAAGACTCCGTTTGGATTGACTATTTTTCCAAAAAATAAGTTTTTCAAATACAATGTTACAGTAATATACAATAACTCAAGAAACATCCCATCCATATTAGTATATCAAATATTTCAAAAAAAAATTTATAGTAAATATTTTTCATATACACTGTTACAATAAAATATTTCAAAAACACCTACCAAAAACAGCTAATCCAAACGGAGCCCTTGCCATTTGAGCCCAATGGGTACCCAAGTATTTCCCATCCTTTCCCATTCATTAATGGGTATAGTTGGGATGTGTCCCAACTTAAACCCAATACCAAATTATAATACCCATCCCGCCCAAAGTTCCTTTGGGCATGGGTAGCCCATTGGGACTTGGGACAAATTGCCAGCTCTATTTCATGTTAAGAAAAATTCACCAAAACCCACCACATATTTCAGAGATCTTTTTCTTCCATTAAGGGAAAAAAAGGTGAAAATTTTCTTGTGGTAAAATTGGCTTTGTCGAACGAAGAAAAAAACAAAAGAAAAAAAGAAAAAGAATGTATTCAGCACAAAAAGGGTACATATATATATTAGAAAAGGAATAGAGTTAATGATGTTATTTGCTACTGAAGAATAGGAAAAATTCATAATCTTTTCTATCTTCAATTTATTACGTTCAAACAGTTTATAGAAATTAGAAAAGAATATCTTTCTAGGTTTATAAACTTTCGCTAAGTAATTCGTGCGTTTACCATATAAATTCCTTGGTTTTTTTAGGAAATTGCTTAATAATTTGTGAATCCGTCCTCAGTAACTTCCCTTTTGAATTTTTGCAAATTAATTTTTCATGTATATAATTTTATGAGCTTTTTCTCAAATTATAATTTCAAACTTCTCATGACAAAGAAAAAAAAAATAAAAACTAACAAAAATAATTTGTGAAATTTATTTTAAATTTGCCTTTTACAATTTAGGTCTTTCTTCTTTAATTTAAATGTATACTTTATAGGACATATGTCTAAAGTGCTTCGCTTCTTCCGTGATGATTCCATGCTATTTGGGTAGTTTCAACATATATATGTGAATTGTGCGAAACGTGTATTCCATTTGCATTAACACGAAGTTCCTGATTCAGTGTTTCTGCTTTGCCTTTTTTGGCTTTTCTTTGACCAGTTTTAACACAAACAGACGAATTTTTTCTCCCTTCAATTCCGCTTTGGGGCTGCACTTTATAAGAGGTAAAGCTCAGTGGCCACCGCCTCTCCTGGTGGGTGGGAGGTCAGGGGTTCAACCTTTGCGTCCCATTAAATTGTCTGTCCCTCATGAACAATTCGATTGGTATCAGCAAGCCTCCTTAGGAGTTGGTGTCCAGTGCCCGCAAGGGTCCGAGTCCTATGGTTATCGTGTTCGGGGGGATGGGGCCTCTCCTCCCAGATCGGAGTGAGATTAGTCGGGTCCTGAAAGAATTGACTGACCCGAACACCCACTCCGTCAGCAAAAAAAAAAAAAAAAAAAAAAAAGAAGGTAACTTGTCACCAAAACGAGAGTAATCATTATATCACTTGTAGACAAATGCACGGTCTGGTTTTGTTTGCTTTGTTGAAAATATGCAAAGGTTTCATGGTTGACACACCAAGAAGATTGTTAGATTACCACATTAGAACTTGTCGTACATTGCAACATTCTTTATTGCAATTTGCTGCATGCTTGCACACCTTTTATGTATTTTATGACTAAAACAGCTTGATTAATGGTATAACTCTTTTTTTTTTTTTTTTTGGGTGCTTGATGAGCACTCGAGCAATTTACAAAAGACAACACTAGTCGAGACACTTATAAAAGAATCGAGGTGGACATAAATTTCACTGAGGCATCCAATGTACTAGAATTAGTCTTGTTGGAAAATAATAACTTAAAAGAGTTATGGTGGTTATTGAGCAATTGGTGGGAGAATTCATAAGTTATTCAATGACCAATAAAATTTGTCCACTGGATAATCAACAGCCGCTATCAAAATATATCCTAGAATGAGTTAGAAAAGAAAAAAGCAAAGAAAAGAAAAATCATTAATTGTGCTCTTATAAAACTTCCATCAGATTTGGAAAATCACCAAGAGTCATTCGGGCCTGAAGTGTTAACTCTTCAGAGAAAATATTAACTATCGTAAAAAAAACATCGAAGGCATTAGCATTGGCAGAAATGATATGCTCTATCGTGCATTTTATCAAACACATAATACACACCAGATATTTTCACCTTGATCATGGTTCTGTGAACTCATAAAGAAACATCATGACACAAGCTTGTGAGACATAAACACTACAGTTCGTAGAAACATTTGAACACAAACTTATATGATACTAGATTCTACCAGAAGAAGCAAATACCCTTTTTTAGGCAAAAGATATCTTATTTTATGAATTACAATTCCTGAAGCTTTTTGAACTTATAAACATGTTATTGTATTCGCCTTCCAACACATATCTTCATCGATTAACTCCTTTCGCTTTCAGTTTTATGCATGATATAGGAGGAGTTGGTGGGTTCTACTTCTTCTTTGAAATCAGGAGGATGGGAAGAGGAAAAAAATCTTCTTTTTTTCTTTAGCACCTTGTGAAAGGTGTCTCTAAATCTGAAAATTTCTACGTGCAATGAATGATAAGTTTTGAACTTTTTTGGAAGCCAAGAAGCAAAGACAACAGATAGGACAAATACTAGACAAGGTTTAAGGTGTTTTTGGCATTTGCACAAATCACTGATTATGATTTGGCGTAAGCTGTAACAATTAGACCCAATAGTTAATTAGTTACCAAGTTTTAATTGGTCATTGAGCAACTTATAGATTATAAAACTTGCCGTTAATTCACTGTATTCTCTACTAGTGATAGTATGCTAGGGTTATAACTCACTTCCATGATTATGGGTATCACTTTTTGTGTAGGATATTTCTGGATTCAATTGACGGGGGTTATTTAGGTCACATCTTAATAGGATACTATGATTGGTTGTTCCTCTTACGATTTTGTTCGGAGCTGATTCCAGAATCGGACTAAGAACATATCAGATTAAGATTTTACTTTGTTCTTGATATATGAACAACTAGGATAAGTTAATTAGCTTCCATACAACAATAATCGAGTCTTTCCCTTGAATATTTTTGAGACTTGTACGTCGCTTAACAACCCTTAATATGATCGAGTTTGAGAATTCTGCCATTTTGCTGGAGAAAAAAAGGCATCCCAGTACTAGCAACGAAGTGGAATCCCATTCAACACTGAAATATCTACCAAAATCTGCAGTCAACTCATTTGATATACTCTAAACAGTTAATCATCACTTTTTCTTGTTCCAATTTAAGGTTGAACCCTCACTTTTTTATTCGTCGTTCGTCTCTCCAAGTCTGAAATGAGAAGTCCTCAACCTCCAAGAGGGTTCTCTAATGGCAAGCAAACCATTAGCCTCTGCCACTAAGTTAGTGGCAAGCACAAAATGAGCAAAAGTGTTTGTACAGACCATTAATCTGATCAACCATCACCATTTTCTCTTTGACGCATTTTAGAGTAGCAATCATGATGATGTGGTCAAAGACATGCTGTTACTCATTTACCATTTGAAGCAGCCCTTGCCAAAATGTGAGTCGTGAGTTCGTGACACACGTTATCAACTAGTGAATATATATATATATATATTTAATGTATATGCGGAATAGAGTCTATTATATATTGAGAGGTAGAAGATGGATTCCCAGAAGTTAATCTTGATTGCTCTTTGGTAAATCTCAATCAGATTCCACTAGTCATTTTACACAATCGAATTGCATTAATAGCTCAAGTTTATGAGATTTTGAAAGTACTACAATTCTAACTTCCTAGCTTCTGTATTACCCCTAAGTACCATATTATAGTAGCAGGGAGAAAAAAGGTGCTAATTCATTCTCAGATTGGTTAGTTCTGGTTATGGCAAGCTTGAGGAACAAAGGTAATCCTCAAAGTGCCATAGCATGCAGTAGAATGTCTTTTAAGTTATTTAATATTTGATAATATTTTCTATAGTGACAGTGTATTATTTACATTAGCCGGGTTTGGATACAATATTCTTATATCAAGAAAGCGAATTAAAATTTGAATAAAGGTTATGTGTCATGCATCGAAATCTGCTTATGCAATGAAATTTTTGTATAACCTTGGTGATTTTAACCTTTAATATTTGTAGTTTAGTACTTTGACAATGTTCTCTTTGTTCTTGACATTTTGATATTTGGTTGGCCAATAGAAATAAGTAGACCTTTAACTTGATCTTTCAAAGTCAAAAATTTCAATGAAATAGTAAATGCAACATTTCCATTTCTCTAAAACAGGGCATTTTTTGAAGCTTAAATTGGAAAATTTGATTTTTTTTTTTTTTTGGATTTTAATGATTCTTCAACTGATGAAAATGAGCGCGAGGCTATCAACATGAAAAGCCAAGATTGTAAAATTACTAATACTGTCCAAGTTAGGAATTCAACTTTATTACATTGAGGTTACATAGTTACCATTCTGAAACGTTCTTGTAGGAATTTCGGCATTTGAAGTAAAGTAAAGAAACCTTTTGATTCTTTGTGTTCTTTATGGTCTTCAAAACTGTCATATGATAAGGAATAATGAATAGTTTTATCCTTCTTATGCCTGGAACATTAGCATTTTCATTTTGATTCATGTATAAGCAGGAGAAAAAGGTAGCAAGGCTGCAACTGGAATTGTTCCCGAGATGCTGACTGAGGAAAACTACGAGGACTGGAAAGTTTGCTTGAAACATTATTTGGTTGGGCATGGACTTTGGGGTGTTGTATCTGGAAAAGAGCCTGAACCAAGTAAAGATAAGAAACAAGAACATGAGGAATGGAAGAAGAAGAATGCATTGGCTTTACATGCCATTCAACTTTCATGTGGACCAGCCACATATGCGAAGTTTAAAGAAGCTCACATTTGTGCACGAGTTGCATGGAATCATTTGGCTGAGAAAATCAAGCGCCCACACAAGTTCAAAGAGCATGATCATGAAGAGGAAAACCATGTGGAAGATGAAGGTAATTTACAATTATGAAGCTGATGAAATTTGTTTTGCTTTTGTAAGTTTAATCATCTGATCAAATTCTCATTTTTGAGACAGATTAGTTCTTAATCAGAGAAAGTTCTTTTGAACAGTTCGTTCAAATAGGCAAGTCATATATCTATACGTTAATTCAATAACATGTCCAGGAGCAAGAGAGTACCTTAATTATGGGTACTTGTACAAAGCAATTGAAGAAGGAAAGTGCCATTCTATAAAGAGTTTCCTGGAGCAGGATCCAAATGCTGTTAGGGCAAGAGTTTCTTCACATAGGGACACAGGTCTTCACATTGCCATTCTGGTTGGTCATATCAAGATTGCAGAAGAGTTGGTGAAGAAAATGCAGCCACAAGACTTGGAATTGATAAATGAGTATGGTGCCACAGCACTTTCTCTAGCTGCAATAAGTGGTGCAACAAAGTTGGCAAAGGCAATAGTAGAAAAAAATCCTAAGCTAGTTAGCATGGAAAATGACCATGATGATGGACAGCTCCCTGTCATCGTCGCTGCTTTGTATGGTCAAAAGCGTATGGTTCGATACCTATACAAGGTGACCTCAAAGGACGAGCTTCAGGGTGAGAGGGGTGCTACATTGCTCAATTGTTTGATTACAGCTGAAATTTTTGGTAAGACTGTACGCAAAGAGACCTATAATATTATGTAATATTAGGATGCCTGCCTCATGTTGCAGGAAGTTCAGAGTTTGACACGTCACAGCCCCCTGTCCAATACCTAAACATTTTAATTTTGGTTATTCCTGATTCTACTCTAGCCATGGTTTTGACCATTTTCCTCCTTCAATATGCTTTTAAGAGAAAGGATAGACTTTACACCACAAATTTTCATATTCTGTGATGCATTTCTAATCTTGTTTTTGGATTGCTGCAGATGTTGCCTCAATGTTGCTGAAACGATATCCGCATCTTGGTGTCACCCCAGATCATAATGGCGACTACACCCTCAGAATATTGGCTCACAAGCCTTCTGCATTTCCTAGTGGAACAAAACTTGTCCTCTGGAAAAAGTGGATCTACTCCTGTGAGTATATACTTCTACTAATTGCAAATTTATATACCAATCATCCTTAAACTCACATGTAGTGCTGCAATATTCTGTATCAATCATCTATGGCATTCAAGAGCTACTCATAAGAGGGTGTATAATATTGTGGTAGGTGTAATGGTGCATTCTCCTTGGGAGAGTCCAAGAGGTTCCCAAACTTATCATGAAGATGACAGCATTGGAAGTCACAGGTCAAGTGTGATGGATTTCCACAACATTGACATTCCAGATTCGAGTGATGGGGATCTGAGATTGCATGAAGGCCATTCCATTCGTCACTGTGGTATGTACCCGAAATCTGCCCGCCTCTCTTTCCAGCTGCTAAAATTCATATATTTGCACTGGAATAGAAAATCTTTTTGATAGCAATGTCAAATGGCAAACTTGTTTACACCCTATAAATTCAACTTTACAATGATGCTATATAAAATAGAAGTGAGTTTTTCTGCAATGAAATTAAGATATTCTTGCTGTTTGTTCAATGTTGAACAGATTAATGCAGGCAAACATGCATTTCTAGTACGAAAATGTTGTAGGTAGTACTTTCTTGATAATAGCCCATGGTAGGAAAAAGACAATTACATTAGGAAGTTTGGTTGGAATGCAAAAAAAAAAAAAAATCCCAGATACTGCATCCCAAACGAATAAAATTACAGAAAATTTGTGTTAAATACTCTATGTTGTACTTACCTGATTTCTTGAAACATTTTTGGTCTGAAGCATCTTCATGAATTTTGAGTTTTCATCTTGTGTTCTGTATGATCTAATGATAATCTTTGCAGTAATCAGTCTCTTGCATAGGATGGTGTGGAGCCTCTTAAGATGCCTTGGTTGGTCTCATCTACTGGTGCTGTACTTTCAATAAAACTTCCGATAATTATTTTACTGATCTGTTGTTGATTTTCCAGTCCCAGATATTAAGCATATACATGACAGGAAATTGGTTCATGATGAAGCAGTTAAACTCCTGAGCTGTATATTTAAGGAAATCAGACACATGAGCAAGTCACAACTTGAAAAGATGGAGATAGACAAAGTTCTATATGAAGCTATCAAGCATGGAATTGTTGAGTTTGTCGTAGAAATTCTCAAATTTACCCCAGAAATTATATGGAGAAAAGACAAAAAGGGAAGAACAATTTTTGCACATGCAATTGTGCTTCGCCAAGAGAAAATTTTCAGTCTCATATATGGTTTGGGAACACAAAGATGTATAATGGCACGTCGACATGATGTATTTGGGAACAATTATTTGCACTTAGCAGCAAAATTGTCCCCTCAATCCCAACTTGACCGGGTCTCGGGAGCAGCTCTACAAATGCAGAGGGAACTACAATGGTTTAAGGTTGTATCAATTTTCTTATTAGTCATCTCATATTGTTTTTTAGCCTCAAAACAACTTTGAGACCTGCATAGCAAATAGTAGGAATTTGTCTGGTAACCTCATGATTACATTGTAGGAAGTAGAAAGTATTGTACAGCCAAAGCTGAAGGAAGACATGAATGATAACAAGAAAACCCCATCCGCATTATTCACTGACGAGCATAAGGTGCTGGCCAGGGAGGGGGAGAGATGGATGAAAAATACTGCAGGATCAAGTATGATTGTGGGCACTCTAATCTCTGCGGTCATGTTTACTACAGCGTTCACTATTCCAGGCGGTAATAGCCAATCAGGCCTCCCAATCTTGCTGGAAACTCAAACAAAGGCTTTCTTGATATTCATGATTTCAAATGCACTATCCATGTTCACATCTTCCACTTCAATACTGATGTTCTTAGGCATTCTTACAGCACGATATGCCGAAGAAGACTTTCTCAAGTCCTTACCTACAAAACTAGTAATCGGGCTCGCATGCCTATTCTTTTCCATAGTCACCATGATGGTATCTTTTGGTGCTGCTATATATCTGATGTTGAACGAACAGCTAACTTGGGTTTTCTATCCCATTGTTGCTCTCTCCACTGTTCCAGTTGCATTTTTCTCATTGTTGCAATTCCCTCTCCTTGTTGAGATGATTAATCGCACCTATGGATCGGGCATCTTTGGCAATTCCAAGAGAAAACTCTCATGGTGTGGTTTATGAGTTTTACAACGGGTGTTTGGACTCCGGACATCCTCTATCTCACTTTCTGTACCAATTTCTATCCGACTTTATCACTACTTGTTAAATAGAAGATCCCGAGTTGAGCTCATGTTTTAGGTGGACATCAAGCTTAAAAGCTTATATTCAATTGATCTCTATAATGTATGTAATAGTGATCATATGATGTGATCTTCTAAATAAATTTTTTTTTTTTTTTTTGCAAGTGAATTCAAATCACTCACATTAATTGGTCTTAGTCTTATCAGTACCGAAAAGGTATGATCGGCTGATGCCAGCCTCCATCTTGTAACATCTAAATAATTGCCAACCTTTTCACACTTTGTGGTTTTGCCCCATCATTTCTCCATCTCGATCCACTTGCCCTTCTCCAATACTTCTCTATCTCGATCACCAGCAGCAGCTGTTGCACGTAAACAACTTATGATTTTGGAGGTATGCTTTGATTCATGGTCGTGATCGGATTTGAACTCACTCGAACTGTTTTTCAAGGAAAAAAATTCGCTGGGCATATATTCAAGTTTACATTCTGATTAGGTTTTATAAGTTTTTTCCAACCACTTTACCAAAACAACCTCAGGCCTTGGGGCTTTGGAATTGTATAAGCCAAATGGCACCATTTAGCACTAAGGACAACCTCAGGCCTTGTGGGGCTTTGGGATTGTGTAAGCCAAATGGCACCATTTAGCACTAAGGACTACAATTCTATTTCCGATTTTAAGGTCCATCCAAGAGTATTTTCTTTGGAGAAAAGCTGAAAAAGCCTTACAGGGTTGATTTTATTATCGAACTTATCAATCAAAATGAGGTCAGTATAATTTTTCAAATTAGAGGGAATCTAAGTGAAGTAGTTAAAAACCTCAATTGAAGTGTTTAGTTCGTTATGAATGATCTATTTTCAAATGATTCTTTTTTGGGATAATGTTTATTTTCAAAGAATTCTGAACCTGAAAAGCTTGCTTTATTATATATTTTCTAGGATGAAAAAGGAAAGGGAAAACTCCAATGTCCAATTCCATCAGAGTACCACCGCTATGGCTCCATTTTTGTCCATTTTCTTCAATTGTGCCCTGGGTCAAATCAAAATATCATGTCTGCTCTTATTAAGAATAATTATCCTCACAAGTTGCACTCAAATATCTCATTCGTCATATATGCCCTTTATATATTTTTTTCAACCCTACCATTCTTGTGGGCATTTCCCCCCCAATGCCACAAAAGAAAGCATGATTGGCTCAAATAGAAGCACACAGGGACAAGACATGAAGCCTAAAACAATTGATTTGTAAACGAGGTTAGAAAGATGGGCTTGAATTCAGGCAAGTTATTAAGTGTCCAAAAAAATCAATTTTATACAGTGTTAAAAGCCAATGCAATGTGAGAAACAAGTGTCCAAAAAGGCAGTATCATATTCTTTAACAGTGAAATGTGAATGTGGTGAGTGAGGATTGATTGGTATTCAACATTCCGCAATGCCGATTTCAGCACTACAGAGAGGGTTTCAAATTCTCACGCGACTTTTTTTTTTGTTTTTTATTTATCGGAGACGATAATTGTTGTATAACTTAATCTATTCTACACTAAAGGGGAGAGGGTGGACCTAAGGAGATCCAGAGATAACTTGGAGGGAACTGAACCACCATCGGACCAAACGAGTACACAATACACCCGTCTGAATTTTTTTGAAGCAAATCACTTAAATGTGGCATTTTGGTGGGAGGCAAGTTTTGAACTCTTGCCTCCCACCTCACCAAGTTTAAAAAAAAAAAAAATTTGCTGCCCGTCGCGCCATGTAGGAGCGACGGGCATAGAATGATACCACGGAGCTGATGGACCACATTTGACGGAACTTTTTGGCAAGTATCTATATTTCAATCAATTAGCCGATTTATGACTCCACTCATAAATGATAAATCGAGTGGTACAAAATTTGTCACATTATACCTTTTTATTGCCGTAAAAGAGAGCAAAAAAAAAAACGGTTACCAAACACCAAATGAGTGAAATTTTATTCCAATGCCAGCCCAAACAGTAAATGCAAGCAGTAATTTCTCAAGGTTAGACTAAAAACACAAAAGTAAAAAATAGCCTAAAAACACAAAAAAAAAAAACGTCTGCTGCCATGGATGACCGTGGAAATGGTCGTAAGTTCCTTTTCAATCCACCCAGACTGAATTATTGAAATGGCCCAGTGACTTCATTATTGGTTCAGACTTCTGAGCATAGCCTCAGTCAATCTGAGATAATAATGGGAATCCAATGCAAGCACAGGATAGAAAAACACATGGATCTCGTACGGGTTTGTCTACTTGTGAAAAGAAAGCAGAAAAAGGTCCCAAACAACGAACAAGTGTAATTCTTTTTCAATGCGAACCCAATTAGTAAATGCAAGCTATAATTTTTCAGAGTTAGATGCTGAGAAATTAAATTCCATCTGCCTTTTTTTTTTTCCTTTTCTTGATGAAATCATTTAACAAGGGGATGGAGGAACTTGTGATTTTGGATAGAGATTATTTGCAAAAAAAAATCATTTACATGTAATAATATCATCACGTCTCAAGAGTTCTCTCATATTTCTTCTTCTTTGTTATATTCTTGTGGGATATTTTCTGCACCACCCAATTTTAACGAGTAAGAAAGCATTGCCGTAAGAATCAAAGGAGTATATCATTATTGTGGGTTGCTTTTCAATCCCACCACCAAAAATTGAAGCAATTTTGAAAATTGTAATCATATTCCACCACCAAAAATTGTGATTTGTTCGTATTTTATTAGCTAAATCATCAATTTACGCAAAGAATCCCTCATGTCTCAGACACATGGGAATGGTAGCAGCATATTTACAGTTGTGTCGCATAACGTACTTTAAAAAGAACATCAGATCATTGATCAGAAAGAACACAGATAAAAAAGAAATAAAAAGTGCAAAAGTGTATAAGAATGAGAATCATTCTCTCTATAAATGCTAGTGCTAAAGCTAATGAGTGCCTAGAATAGTTTCTGTTTCCCCATCACAAAAGATCAAGCCCGAAGGATGACGAAAGTTGCAGGTTAGTCTAAAAACATACACATTTTTTGGTCTGTATATTTGCTCATTTAGGATATGAATGTTCACTTATGATTACCATAAAAGTCATGCTATGTTCCAGTTGTCCCTTTTTTGCGCATGCAACAGCAGTTCTAGCATTCAATACATCACTCTGGTTTCATCTAACCAGTTCTAATGTTCAAGCAACGAAGAAGTCCTGTTCCAGATATTGGAGACAATAATTGCAACTTTTTACTCGAGTCATGTAGAGTGATAATTAATAATGCCTAACACTTCTAGGTTAGTTAAACGGTCAATTCGTTGTAAATCTTCTGTAAAAATTGCATACTTTTTATGTACAAGTTGTTTTTATTGTAGTTTTTCCTAACTAATTGTGCTTGATAGTTCTTAAAGCATTGGGTTGATATCAATCTAGGGAGTAAAATTTACGGTGAACTACTCACACACTGTACAGACTTGCTCTGCAGTTAGGACTGACAATATGGGTTTGTGCAGACTTGATCTTGGTCAGCTCAGCTCGAAAAATTTCGAGTCGAGTCTCACACGCTAGGTCGAACATAATTTTGGGCCTAGATATGAAGTCGGATTTTATTGTAAGCGAAGTTTGGATTTTATTAAATTCTGTTGAATTTATCTCACATCGACCGTGAAAAGAACAGGATGCTATGTTATAAGTGTAAGGAAAAGCCCCTTGAGCTAGCTTTTGAGGTGAGAAGGCCCGATAGCATCCAATTTTTTTGTGAGTCAGACGAGTGTGAACATCATCACTAGATTTTTTTTAATAGTGAGCTTGGGTTTGATAAAATTCAATTCAAAATGCCCAATTGACAATCCCATTTTCTATCTCGTGCATGGAGAGATTGTGTTTGATAGATAATATGGTGTAAATAACACCTTAAAATTACACACCTAATTCCTTTTTTTTTTTTTTTTGAGGGACATCACCTAATTCCATTTGTGACGAGTTTTTTTTTTTTTTTTTTTGAATAGTTGTCATAGACAATTATATATGATCCTTCATGGGTAAGAATCTCCCAATTTAGATTTTTGTGCGGTTAAAACAAAATTATAGAGAAATTTTCAAAAGGAGATGACAATTCCCAGTACAGCTATTTGCATTCCAGAAATAATGGAATTAATTTAAGAAGATGTCTCAATATAATGGTGCAATAAATCTGTGTGAAATAATCCTATGATAAACTAAGGGGCTGCTTGGTAAGAAGGTTTTGGAATCAAGAATTAGAATCACTATCATAATTGTTGCTCGGCAAAAAGGTACGGGGATTGAAGAGTTGGAATGAAATCTAGAAATGTGAGTATGTGACTCTGCATCCCTGACTATATTGGGAAAGTTTTAGTTGATTACCAAATTTGACCTTTAAATGACAAACAGACAAATTTCGATCTAGTCACTGTAGTTGACAAGACTTCTAGTGATGAGGTTTGGGGGTGATTTTGATAGTAACAAACTAAGTATAAACTTCTTGAACCAAAGAAGATGATCAACATTCTGCTATTTTGGATATCTAGTTTCAACTTACATCTATCTTTGATAGGAAAATCTTGGAAATAAATATGATTTCAAGAGGTTAAAGTGGTAATTAGGTTTGAATTTCTCTTGAGCTTGAAAGCTGATTGGTGGCGGTAAGGAAGAAATGCTGTCCGTCGACGTCCAAAACGGGTGGAATTTGGAGGAAGGGAAAAAAGGGGAAAAAAAAGAGAGGAAAAACTGTTAAAAAATATAACATCTTATTCTGATACCCAAACTTAAAAAGATTTTCCCAACCAATATAATATTGTAACGATAACATAGGGTTTTTCCTAAAAAAAAAAAACATAGGGTTGTACCTGTTTTAATTATTTGTGTATGATACGAATTCCAATTCGGGAGCATGAACCAAGCATCCAAAAAGTGTAATTTAGATGTTTTAACTAGTAGTTGGATACCGTTTAAAAATTCTTATGTAAATTATCTTGTATAATTGGTACAAACAATTGTTAAGGCCTTGAATTTCATTCACTATGACTATGGAACTTTGCCAACACTATATCATGGCTTAGTATAGAGCCAACACAAGTTAGTTCAATTGATAAGAATAGATCATTTCTTTATATAAGCTAAAGGAACTAATGGTGTTTGCTAGTTGTCTTTTGGCTAATGTGAATAAACTTCTTGATTATCTACGTTGGTTGTAACTTTCGGTAATAGTGTCGAATTGAAATTGTGCATCCACCTTTATATCTTGGACACTGGCATCCTCTAAGATTATGTTTCTAAGCAGGAGATGATATAATTGGTAGAGCAGCAATCGGAATCGTTCCTGAGGAGCTCACTGAGGAGAACTATGAGGAATGGAAAAGATGCTTGGAACATTATTTGGTCGGTCATGGCCTTTGGGGTGTTGTTTCTGGAGAGGAGCAAGATCCTATGAACGATGAGAGACAAGAATATGGCGAAGAAAAGGAACAAGAACATGAGGAATGGAAGAAGAAGAATGCATTGGCCTTACATGCCATCCAACTTTCGTGTGGACCGGGCACATATGTTAAACTTAAGGAAGCTCACACTTCTGCGGAAGTTGCATGGAAGCATTTGGTGGAAAAACTAAAGCCCCACAAAATATTGGGGGAAGGTGATCCTGAAGATGAAAGCAGCCATGTTGAAGAAGAAGGTAACTCTCGATGATGTTGCTATGAAATATTTATGGTTTCGCAAGTAATTTTACATGTGGAATGAAGAGGTTCTCTCTCTTGGTCAAATTTTAAGAACAAAATGGTTCATTTGATAGCTAACTTGAATCATGTGGTAGCAGGAGGGAAGCATTCAGCGATTGCAGGTTTTCCATCTGTTCTTACTCTTATTCCATTTGATTTCTTTTCTTTTGCTCTTTTATCAGGCAATTCTTTGCTGTGGAATTTCTGTACTTTACTTCAAATGAAACTCCAATTCAATTGTGCAAGCTCTGTGTGCCAAATAATGGCGGACACTTGAGAGTTGTGAGGCCTAATTTACCAAAAAAAGGCCTTGCAAAACATCTCCCACAGCTAGAATTTGTCATTAGTGATTTGGTTAATATCCAATTACAATATTATTGCTCTTTTTCTGCTTTTCTATGCTTCTTGAACAGTTTATACTCATTCAGATTTCAATTGCTCATTAATTATGATAGATGACCATATTAGAGATATTATTCGAAACAAATTCTAATGTTTACAGGACCAAAAGAGTACCTCCATTATGCGCCCTTGTACATAGCAATTGAAAAGGGCGATCTTCATCTCACAAAAAGTCTCCTTCATCAAGATCCAGACGCTGTTAGGGCCATAATTTCATCACATGGAGAAACTGCACTTCACCTTGCCATTCTAAATGGACACATGAAAATCGCAAAGGAACTGTTGAGGAAAATGGAACAAGCAGACTTGGAAATGGTTAATGACTATGGATGCACAGCTCTTACTCTTGCTGCTATCAGTGGTGAAAAGAAGTTGGCAAGGGCAATCGTGAACAAAAATGATAGTCTACTTAGCAGGGAAAATGAACTTGATGATGGGCAGCTTCCTGTCATCGTGGCTGCTTTGTATGGTCAAAAGCATATGGTCAATTATCTATACTCGGTGACACCAAAGGAGCAACTACATCCAGAGGTGGGCAAGAACGGAGCTACACTGCTTAATTCCCTGATTACGGCGGAAATTTATGGTAAGATTATAGATGTAAAAGGCAATATACCAATCTGCATCAGACTATATGTGCCTCTAATGATCTAGCTTCTGCTTTTTATTGTTACAGATGTTGCTTCAATGCTACTTCAACGGTATCCAAAACTTGGCGTCACCCCAGATCATAATGGTGACTATGCTCTCAAGTTACTGGCTCACAAGCCATCTGCATTTCCTAGTGGAGCCAAACTTGTTTTCTGGAAAAGATGGATCTATTCGTGTTAGTGTCCTTTTCCCATTTCAACTTTACCTTTTAATCAAATACCAGGGCAAATGTCGTGATAATGATCACTGACTTGTATATAATGAAGGAAAATATTCTGCTCTCTAATTCAGTGATAAGGAGAACAATCTAAGAACAATAGCCATTATGCATTTCTTTTTTCTTTTTTAACTTTCTATGAATTTTAATTATCATTCCAGTATGAAATTTGAATTTTGATTGTCATGTCAGTATAAAAACTTCCAACGTCAAGAATACCATCTATTTATGCCCCAGGTCTAATGGAACATTCTCCATGGGGGAGTCCAACAGATTCTGCTGGAGATGAGATAGCAAGTACGAAAAAAGCAAGCATGATTGGAGACCACAGCATTGAGATTCATCATTCTAGTGATGGTGAGAAGAATTTGACAGGGAATCAAGGCCTATGGATTACTAGCTGTGGTATGTCAAAAATTAAATTTCTTTTTCCAAAATTCCTTCCATAGCTAAAGACTTTTGGGGTGGGAATCTCCTCTCTAGCTTTTATTTTTTCCGTTTTTCCTCCTCAAATTTTGCTGTAGCTTGATGACAGAATGGAGCGCGACGTATTTTAGTAGGTCAAATAGTATGACAAGCGATTAGGGCTGCCAACAGGTTTTTGGGAGTGAGTTTGACAAATCCAAATGTGGCTTACAAAAGAAACAAGATCTTTGGGCTTCTGGGCTTGGTGTTTTGTTTTATTAAGCTCACACTTAGATCCCAAATATGTTGAGGCTTTCGGTTTAGTTCGGATTTGGGCTAAACTCACGATTAAAGCATAATTATATTAATATATATTTGACATTAACATAATGGTATATGGGGTATTACCTTTTTACATTGTAATATACAAAATATAGGGAAAATAACATGTTTCATCCATCACATTTCGTAAAAATATTCTTTTCGTCCCTCACATTTAAAACGAAACAAATTGGTCTTTCACATTTAAAAATCCAAACTTTTACATCCTAGAAATAAACTCTCAGTGGTGAATCAAACCATCTAATAACTCAATTACAAATTTTGGAGATAGAATTGATAGATCACTTGCAAAAATATATTTCCAACAAATAAATTAAAATAATTAAAAAATCTTAATTAAAACCCATTTGTTTCTTCAAAAGAACGAAACAGTGCTAAGGCTCTCAAGTACTAAACCCTTAGTGCAACAAAACTGAGGAAGATGGCTAAGGGTTTAGTGCTTGAGAGCCTTAGCACTATTTCGTTCTTTTGAAAAATCAAATGGGTTTTAATTAAGATTTTTTAATTGTTTTAATTTATTTATTGGAAATATGTTTTTGCAAGTGATCAATCAATTCTATCCCCAAAATTTGTAATTGAGTTATTAGATGGTTTGATCACAACTAAGAGTTTATTTCTAGGATGTAAAGCTTGGGTTTTTAAATGTGAAGAACCAATTTGCTTCGTTTTAAATGTGAGGAACGAAAAGAATATTTTTACGAAATGTGAGGGATGAAACATGTCATTTTCTCTAAAATATATATACTTACATGTAAAATTATTTGGGCCAAGCTTGAGTTGTGTAGAGTTGAATGAAGCCGTGGCTCAACTTACGATCAAATCGACTCTTATATTTTGGTTCAAAACATAGTTATTAAAATCAACCCGGGCATCAACCTGGCAGGAGGACTGGGTTGGTGGGTCAATAGTTCAATCAGTGGGGTCACAGATTGAACCGTTGGGTCACACTATATAATAAAAAAAATTAATATAAATAAATAAACATATAAATTATAATATAAATATAGAAATTCTTAAATGTTAACAAACCATAAGCTATTCATGTTTCAAAGTTCATATACACACCCATACATGTTTCTTAATTCATGGATTCATATTGATATTATATACAAATATAAATGATAAATCTAAGTATCAAACAAAGAAATAAACCCTAATTCCCAAATTTCTTTTCAATTTTTCTCATTTTATTGTCAAAGAGAGGACAATGCCTATGTTGGTGTGGTTGGTCAAATTAAAAAATTGGGTAAAAAAGTAATCAGAAAAATTTTCAAAACCACCGAGTTCATAAAAAACTGCCGGGTTTAGCGGATCACTGGTTCAACTGTCCAGATCTTAATATGTTTAGACGCGTTTGATAACCAAAGTAAATATCTGAATTAATTAAGTGGCATTAAATTTCTTAGACAAATCTTGCTTGAAAAAATAAGTGATAAACTATTTACTTATCACTAAATGTGATATACACTCAAATGTATTTGATTTAGTATTTAATAATGTAATAACTTAATAGATTTAGACTTTAGATTTATGGTTTCATATTTTAGTTTTATCAAATGCACCCCAAGTCTCACATTTTGGAACATTTTCTAGTAAAGATAAAAGATTATTTAAGAAATATTATTTTAAAAAAGATAAAATATTATTATAAAAAAAGATAGAAGGTTATTTACTTAAGGATTCTTATGAGTTTCACCTTATTTAGGCAAACTCATAGTTCTTAGCCACTAAAATTACCGTGGTAAGCAGGCAAAGCTGTAGTTTCTAGCTCTCCTTGATTGATCCGGATTCTTATGAGTTTCACCTTGATTTAGAAGAAACAAAAGAAACTGAGAAAGAAGACGAAATGAAAGAAATTGGGAAGGTTGTATAAATAGCGATTTTCCAAAATCTATTTTCCTTCTTTTGCACTTAAAAGCCTCTAATCCCCAATTTTCCCCATCTCAGCCAATAGTTCCATACACTGCCACCAAAGTCCCCAAAAAAAAAAAAGCTGTGGTACTATGCAAGTATACATCAAGTCCTTCACGTACGGTCAAGACAATCTTTACTCCTCCAGAGTGAGTTGGACTCCCAAGTGCAAAGAATATTGCTTCGGGAAGATGTATATAACTGAATGTGTACTTAGTGAAACAAGAGATGTAGACAGTAACAAAACACATGTATAGGGATCGTAAATAATGTTCAACTTCTGGTCTTACCAATTCTTGTGCATTTGCATCTGTGCTGCTCAAAATTCAACTGGTGGAATCTTTACCATAAATTCCCTCAAGTGATTATACCGAAAAACTGCTTAGGATCCTCTCCCCCAAATACAGAGTTACACAAATATGGATATGTAGGACAATGTTAGTTCTCCATGTGTCAGAACATGAGGTGCCCTCTGATAATTTGCCATAGTTATGTCAGCTTTTTTATGAAGGGATAATTTCAGAAACCTTCCTGAGGTTTCTCATAATTTTAGACAGCTCCCCTCATGTTTTGAAAATTACACATAGCTCCCCTAAAACATAAGTTTGGATTTCACCTTGATGATGTAAGACCAAAAAAGTATATGAATGCCCAAAATTGCCCTCATCTAATTTTCAAAATATGAATAACCATTAAAATTTTTTAAAAGTATGCGTTTTGTTGCTTAACCAATGTCATGATGTTTTCCATTTTCATGGTTTTTTACATCCATCCAAATTTTCAAACTCTTATCACTTCTTCTTTCGAACAAACTCTTTATCTTAGATGCCAAAATCCACTGTCGTAGTTCTTACCTTCACAATCTTTACCTCTCTATAAGTTTTTTCCATATATTGCCTATCAAACTGTTTATCATAAAACTTACAATTCTTACCTTTTCCCCACTCAAACGGCCAATCGCTCAGTTACCAAAATTCTTTTAACCTTTGCTCTCAACATTTGGATTGGTCATCCTAAATCAACCCACATTTTTTCTCTGAATTGACACAATTTTATTGAGATCAAGTTTGCTATCTATTAAGAGGAACCAAGCAACATTGGGGTAGTAGTTTAGTACAGGCAATCAAGTTGTACTTTCCCGTAATCCAATGGCTTTTTTGTGCTCAATGATACGAACAATTGGGTTGTTGGTGGTGATGATTGCTTCCATCATCATCAACAGCAGTAGCATGACAATAAGATAAGTGAGATAAAGGCTTTTAATGGGTATGACAATTTTAGATTTCTATTCTATTTCAATTTATGGATAGTGATACCAACGTTGTAATGAGTAGGGTAACAGAATAAAAAAGAGTTAAAGGGTTCAGATTAGATTTTAGAAGATCAAGAATTCAAGAGAAGTTTTGAGAAAGGTTATAGGAATAGTGATGGCAAGCTGACGATAAGGAAGGAGACATTTTTCTGGATCAGCATATTTGAGTGATATAAGGTTACAATTTAATGGTCATGACTGAAATAGTTTTGCCACAATATGTGGCTTGGTCAAGACGAATTGTTTTCCTTTTTCCATTTTCCTTTCTTTTGTTATCTTTTTCCCTTTTTATCAATGGCTTGTCCTTTGAAAAATTATAAAGGTTATTATAGTTATTCGTTATCATCAAGGGATGCAAGTGTAATATTGAAAATATCAAGGGAGTTCAGTGAAATCGTCAGAAATCTCAGGGAGGTTTCTGAAATTATCCCTTGTATGAAAAAGTGGATGCCTCTTCCATTTTTGGCAGCTTATACCACCGTATCCAGTTGTTAACTGTTTCCTATCCTTACCATCTTCCTCTGTCTGAGCTCTTCATTCCTTGCACATTCCAATAGGTACTATTCCTATTTCCTATCATCTGTCCACAAGTTTGTCCTTCTAATTGTGTTCTTTTTCACTGTCAGTATCAAGTGATAATGTAGTTTAAATCCCACTTTTTTAACTCCCTTTTTCTGTACAACTCATTTGACACGTCATATTCACTAAGCAGGAATGTAAGTTTCTATCTCTAATGACAAACAATACTAGTTTCACGTACGTTTAGTTGTGAAGAGGCTCTTTAGTCGAGTATAGTTCCGTTTTAGATGTCCGTATGCAGTTGTGCAACTAATACACTGCTACAGATCTATTTTATTCACTTTGATCTCACGTCTGAAGCATGAATAACACTACAGGCTTTCCATCTCATTTAATTCATTCTATGTATATTTGTTTTCCTGCAGTACTGAAGGTTTTGCATGGACTCGGTTGGAGCATATTAAGATGCCTCGGTCTGTGTCATGACAGGAAATTGATTCATAAAGATGCCATTCAACTCCTAACCTGTATATTCAAGGAAATTGAGACATTGAGCATGAAAGAACTTGAAGAGATGGACATCGATAAAATTTTATACGATGCGATTGAACATGGAATCGTCGAGTTCGTTGAAAAAACTTTCAAATTTAGGACCGGAATCATATATAAAAGAGACAAAAAGGGCAGAACAATTTTCTCACATGCAATTGTGCTTCGCCAAGAGAAAATTTATAGCCTTATATATGCCTTGGGAACAAGAAAGAGCATTCTAGCACGTAGGCATGATTTTTTCCGAAACAATTTCCTACATTTAGCAGCCAAGCTGTCTCCGTCGTCTCAACTTGACAGGGTTTCGGGAGCAGCTCTTCAAATGCAAAGGGAACTACAATGGTTTAAGGTAAGCAATTTAATTCAAAGTCAATATCCTATTTTATCTTAGGGTCTGTTTGTTTGAACTGAAAATCTTTTCCAGAAAATATTTTCTTCAATTCCTGGTGTTTGGCTGCAAAAGAGGTCAGGAAAATTTTTCTGGTAGAAAATCTTTTACATAACTTGGTGTAAAATGACTTCCAGAATTAAGATATGGAAGTTATTTTCCAACAACTATCGCGACTTATCAGTCTCCTTGGCGCTTGGCTATTGTACAAAACCTTAAGTACCATACAACAGAGATCAAATCAAGAGCAACGTCCCTGCACTTGCTTCTGCAAATCCCACAACTTTCCACCTCTAGTTTATGTTCCTCCTACTATTCCTTTTCTCTTGTGCCACACAAACACATTTATGGGCTTTGCATTGAGAAGTTTTGGAGAAGGAAAAAAAATAAAGCCAATGGAGGCAGGAGGAGCATTTTTAGAAGAAGAGTTAATTACAATGACGCGCAACTGGGTTTGAGAGATTTTGAATTCCTAGTTCTGTTCTTTGATTTATTTTTTGGGACTTGAAATGATTTGGATTGGGGATTGTTTGTGGTGGCTGACGAGGTGGGTAGAGGTAATGATAATTAGTAATAGCACTTAGCAAAAGAGAAATCCGGGGACAATATTATTGTTGGAGGATTTTAATTTTTTTGGAACATTTTCTTAAAATTGCACCAAACATCAGCAAATGAAGGGAAAATTAGATATTTTCCAGGAAAGGATTTTCATTGAAAATGTTTTCTTAGGGAAAATATTCTACATTGAAACAAATAGACCCTTAGTCTACCACATTTTCGTGGTCATTTGTTTTCGTTTTCATGTCTTATGAAACTCCAAGAATTTTGGCTTTACGTCTCATCAGAGTATGCAGTGGAAAATCAACATACTGCTGCAAAAAAAGTTTTGCAATAGATTTGTAGCATTTTTCTGATATGTTGCCTAAACTCATGCCACATAAGAAATACGACAGTCTTTATTATAGCTCCGCAAAAAATGAGGCAGTTTTGTGACACAATTAAATGTTGCGAACGTACTTGTGGCATCTATAGGTGTCGCAATGACGGTCAGACTTTCTCTATGTTGCAGCTTTTTTTCATTATGCCAAGACATACAGATATAAGAACTACAATAATTCTTTACCTAATTGTATTGTCCTAGTAAAACTTTGTTCCTGACAACAATTGTTTTGTAGGAAGTTGAGAGTATTGTACAACCAAGGATGAAGGAAGAATTGAATGCCAGTAATAAAACGCCTTCCGCCCTCTTTTCTGAAGAACATAAGGTGTTGGCTAAGGAAGGAGAGAGATGGATGAAAAATACAGCAGGATCAAGCATGATTGTGGGAACTCTCATTGCGGCAGTCATGTTTACAACAGCTTTCACGGTTCCAGGTGGTAATGATAGTAAAACAGGGCTCCCTGTCATGCTAGAAACTCAATCAAAAGCATTTTTGATTTTTATGGCATCAAATGCACTGTCGCTGTTCACTTCTTCGACATCAATTCTAATGTTCTTGGGGATTCTCACTGCACGTTATGCTGAACGAGATTTTCTCAAGTCCTTGCCCACAAAGCTAATATTTGGAATCACATGCTTGTTTGTATCGATAGTCACCATGATGGCATCATTTGGTACTGCTCTATATCTGATGCTGATCGAACAAGTAGCTTGGATTTCCTACCCAATCATAGCTTTCTCTGTTATTCCAATAGCTCTTTACTCATTGTTGCAATTCCCTCTTCTGGTTGAGATGATCGGTCGCACTTACGGACATGGTATCTTCGACAAACCTAACAAGAAACTCGATAGTTTTGAAATCTGAACTACTACTACAATCTGATCTCCATTCTGCTGCTTATCATAACATTCTGTATTTCACTTCCAGTAGATTGCTTCAAGAAGTTGCTTTTTACATAATCCTTCAGTGTAATGCTTTAAATAGATCTTGTAGGCAACATCTAGTTGTTTTGGCTCTTTCGTTTTGTTTCCAGCTTGTGCCCAGTTTGCGCTGGAATTCTACATATTCCTTTGATTCTATGGATTCCTTGAGCTATCAATAAATCATACCTATGGGTTGCTTTTGATTGTTTTTGCCACATCAATTACTACCTAATATGTAGTATTGATATTTTAATTGGATTTGCTGAGTTCTCTTACTCATTATTTAGTGTTAGCAAATGCAACTAAGATGGAATTCCTCAGTATCATTGCTGGTTGTGCTGTGAAGATGAATCTTAAATCAAATCTAATATAGTGTTCTTGGTATGAGTAAATGATATAAATGTGCATATTATAATTGTGGTTTTTCCTTTGTAACGCCTAAGATACCCTTCACTTATTTTAGGGGTGGCAATTAGGTCAGGCTGCGGGTTGGCTGGTTGGGTTGAGACCCAAGTATCATGAACAAACACGTTAACAAAATATGACTCGCTAATTTCACAGGTTATTCGAACCTAACCTGAATAACCTATGTGTTTAACATTCCTTTTTTCGGCCTTCTCACCTTGGTAGTATGGTGGACTTTTCTATAATGGAGTTTCCGTAAAAATATAGAAAGTTGCAGCCCAATCTTAAATTTTGTATATGGTACTTGTAGTAATTTTTTTGTTTTCCTTTTTGTACAAAAAAAAAATCATGAACAAAAATAAAATTACGACGCTTTCACAAATAAAATATCTTGTTTTCGCAAAACACTCATGATTCCGTTCTCGTAATACTAATCTAGGTTAGTTTTCTTTACGTCCAATTTATTATTAAATTATAAACTTACACATTAAATGGGTTAAACGGGTCAAATAGGTCAATCTTGTTTGTTTGGCGGATTAATCGAGTCTGACATGATTTTGACTCGAACACGTGAAGAATAAATCCATACCCACTAATTTTGTGTTAGGTTCGAATTATATTTTCGAATCGTATCAAAAATTGCCACCCCTTGTTTGATAAAAATTACTTAGACAAAGTCCAAAGTGATTACAAAGTTCTCTTTAATTAATCGATAACCCTTCACTTATTTGATTCAAAATAACTTAGTAAAGTCACAAGTCTCATTAGAGAGGATCCTTTATCTGTTTACTCTTAATATAAATCAAAATTTATTTACTACTGTTAAGTGTGATATCGAATCATATTTGGAAAAGTATGGGGAAAACCAGCTGTGCCAACCTCTATGGCTTTGTGGATAAAATAGACATGAGAGAGTTGATTAGCTCCTAGCCAATTTAATTTGGTCTGGAATTTGGTTCTAAAGCATAGCCAAAGAGATATATTGCTGCTCCATGTTTGTTTCATGCATTTGTGGATATGACATTATCTGAGTATTCTTTTTCTTAAGGAATCGATGGAATATTCTTTTTTTTTTTTTTGACAAAAAGACCAATAATTGATGGACTATTCAAGGACCACAAAAATGGAGTCCAAATAATACTTTCCACTGCGTTAAATTCTTTGCTGAATTTATATCAGCAGAGGTCAAGCAAACATGTGTGTTTATTAAGATTTATTAGTACTTTTATCTTTGATTAATGTGGCTATGTAATCTAAAATGTAATGGATTACTTTTATCTTTTTTTTTGGGTGAAACTTTTCTTCCATGTTATCAGCAATATGTGATAAGTGGTAAACCAGCCTTTTGATATTCGTGAACTGTAGTCTTCTGGTTTCTAATGGTTTATTATAGGAGTCTGCGGAGGTGAGGTTGCATGGACCACAATATATATAAGTCTTTACAAGTTCTCAATGTATGTATGTAAAGATTAGGTTGGAAATGCATGAAATTAACTCTTCTTCTTCTCCTTTAATTTTCATGGTAAAATAAGAGGGTATCCATTGAGTCTCACTAAAACCCAAGTTAAAAATAAAATCAATACTAATATAATATAGTAGTCATAATTATATTAATAATGATCATAACAATAATAATATGAATAATAAAATGAAGAAAAATCAGCTCGTTGGAATGAAAAATCATACTAATACTTATCATAATTACAATGAAAAAAGTAAGACTAGAATTTTATTAGCTCGTTGGAATTTTATTAGCTAAAAATCAATCAATTTGCATTGATTGCGTGAAACACATGGGAATAGCATAGCATATCACAGTTGTATCGAATAACCACTTTAATTTATGTTACATCATATCATTAATCAGAAACAAGATACTGTAGATAACAAGAAAGAAAAGGTGCAAAAGTGTACATAAATGCTATTCCCATTAATGAGAATCACTAAAGCGCATATAAAAAGCTATTCCCATTAATTAATCAGAATCACTTTGTTGTATAAACTGTATATAGATGCTATTCCCATTAATCAGAATCCCTTGATGTGTGCTTCTATAAATACCGGTGCTAATTAATGCTTAGGGCGCCATTACGGTTTCGCTTCCTCTATTAATTACAAAAAGTCACGGTCAAAGGATGACGAAAGTTTCAGGTTAGACCAAAGAAATACGTGTTTTTTTGGTTCCCTCATTTTATTCTACATATAAGTGCTCAATTGTGATATTTTGTTCACTTATGATCAGCGTAAAAGTCATGCTGTTTTCCATTTACCCCATTTGGTTTTTCTTTTTCTTTTTTTTTTTCCTATTTTCTATTTTTCCTCTTTTCATTCCATTGGATCAATTCTAAGCAGCCAAAGAGGTGCAAAGTCATGTTTCTGAATTTGAGTGACTTTTCTACTTATGACTTAAATTTTTCATTGTTAAAATGGCCAATTTCGCTCTTAACAATCTATTCCCTAATATTTGTTTCTGAACGATTTGATGTACATGTGTATTCATATACTATGTTAAGTTGTAATTTAGGTGTTTTAATAGTTATCCTGAGGCATCCATTAGAATTTTTTTAATACAAATTATAGGCACCCATTTAAAAAATCTTGTAATGTTGAGTTCGTGGAATCTCTTTTGTCAACCAAACATGTGATAAAGTTCCTTTTTCTTTACCTCATTTTACTTCACTTTTCCGCCAAACAAACAGAACCTTTTGGTAACTATAGGAATATGAAACAAAAAAAAAAACTATAGGAATATGAAGCTTTGCCTAAACCCTGCCGCGAGGAGTGGGACGTGGGTCTGTAACTACATTTTGGGGGCCTGCACCGTACATTGTGAGGCCGTCAATGTCTCTGCATGGCCACCTTCAAAATCAGTCCTGTTTGATTTACAGTGAAATATCACCATGCATTCCTTAATTAGATGTAGAATCACGGGAGAGTCAAAATGAGTAGTTGAGGCTAATTCTTGAAAGGACGATCAGTTGAACTCACTGCTCTTCTGGGAATCCATTGTTGCAAACAGTAACTGGGACTTTAGTATATTAGTCTTGCAGTATTTCTTGACTTTTCCGTAGTCCATAATTCCAAATGGCCAAAATAAGGAAGAAATCTGATGGGGTTGTGAGGTTGTTTAATCAGTTAATGAAGTTCAGGACAAATGCCTTCATTTATTTCTTGACGAATTGAAAGGAAATTTGTTACTGGTTCGTTATTTCATCTTACCGCTTGGTTTCAAGATCTCTAGCTTTGGTTGGTATGCTTCTGAACAATGACCTAATTTTGCATTTCTTTTTTTTTTTTTTTGGTTTTGGGGTAGGTCTAATTTTGCATTTTCAAAGCTGCGTCTAGCGTTTTCTGATTATTGTTCGAACAGATAGCCATACCATCTTACGAAAGCAAATTCGTATACCTCACTTTTTATGTGTTTTCTTTCTGTGGAAATGCCCTTTTTGAGCCCTTCTAGCACAGCCTCCAAAAGTGCTCTAATGTCCTCCAATTTGACACACAGTTTAAGCTAAAGGGACCAATTCTAGTTGCTTTTTGACTAATAGGAATAAACTTGTTTATTATCTATGTTCTTTGTAAGTTCTGGTAAGTGTTTTAATTAAATTGTGCACCCGCCGATATATCTTGGACATTGGCATCCTTTAAGATTATGCATCTAAGCAGGAGATGATAGAATTGGTAGAGCAGCAATCGGAATTGTTCCCGAGGAGTTCACTGAGGAGAACTATGAGGAATGGAAAAGATGCTTGGAGCATTATTTGGTTGGTCATGGCCTTTGGGGTGTTGTTTCTGGAGGGGAGAAAGATCCTATAAACGATGAGAGACAAGAATATGGAGAAGAAAAGAAACAAGAACATGAGGAATGGAAGAAGAAGAATGCATTGGCCTTGCATGCCATCCAACTTTCGTGTGGAACAGGCACATATGTTAAACTTAAGGAGGCTCACACTTCTGCGGAAGTTGCTTGGAAGCATTTGGTGGAAAAACTAAAGCCCTACAAAATATTTGCAAAAGGTGATCGTGAAGATGAAAGCAGCCGTGTTGAAGAAAAAGGTAACTCTCGATCATGTTGCTATGAAATGTTTACGGTTTCACATATAATTTTAGAAGTGAATTGAAGAAGTTTTCCTACAAAATATTCTCAGAAGGTGATCCTGAAGATGAAAGAAGCCGTGTTGAAGAAGAAGGTAACTCTCGATCATGTTGCTATGAAATGTTTACGGTTTCACATATAATTTTAGAAGTGAATTGAAGAAGTTTTCTCTCTTCGACAAATTTTAAGAACACTATGGTTCATTCGATAAGTATTTTCAATCATGTGGTATCGGAGCAAAGTTATGATTCAGCAATTGCAGGTTTTCTTTATTTTTTTGCTTATTCCATTTGATTAGTTTTCTTTTGCTCATTTAGCAAGCAATTCTTCACTAGGGAATTTTTCTGTACGTTGCTTCAAATAAAACTCCAATTCATCTAGCTCTGCTGTGCCAAACAATGGCAGAGACTTCAGAGTTGGGAGGCCTAATTTTCCAAAAGCTTAGAATATATCTTTCACATCTGGAATCTTCATTTAGTCATTGCTTAATATCCAATGACACTATTATTGCTCTTTTTCTGGACTTCTTGAAATTTTTATACTCGTTCAGATTTCTATTGTGCCTTCTACGAGCTCATTAATTATGATAGATGACCATATTAGAGATATTATTCGAAACAAATTCTAATGTTTACAGGACCAAAAGACCTTCGCTATAGGCCCTTGTACATAGCAATTGCAACAGGCGATTTTGATGGCACAAAAAGTCTGCTTGATCAAGATCCAGGCGCTGTTAGGGCCATAATTTCATCACATAGAGGAACTGCACTTCAATTTGCCATTCTAAATGGACACATGAAAATTGCAAAGGAGCTGTTGAGAAGAATGCAACCAGCTGACTTGAATATGGCTAATGACAATGGATGCACAGCTCTTACTTTTGCTGCAATCCGTGGTGTAACAAAGTTGGCAAAAACAATCGTGGAAAAAAATGACGGGCTTCTTATCAAGGAGAATGACGGACTTGATGGGCAGCTTCCTGTCATAGTGGCTGCTTTGTATGGTCAAAAGCATATGGTTGATTATCTATACTCGGTGACACCAAGAGAGTTATTTCGCCCAGAGGAGGGTAAGAATGGTGCTACACTGCTTAATTCCCTGATAACAGCAGAAATGTATGGTAAGATTGTGGATGCAAGAGGCAATATACCAATCTGCATCAAACCCTTCTTCAATATATGTGCCCCTAACCCCTTTCTGATTGCTACAGATGTTGCTTTAATGCTACTTCGACGATATCCAAAACTTGGTGTCACCCCAGATCATAATGGTGACTATGCTCTCCAGTTACTGGCTCACAAGCCATCCGCATTTCCTAGTGGAACCAAACTTGTTTCCTGGAAAAGATGGATCCATTCATGTTAGTGTCCTTTTTCCAGTTCTACTTTACTTTTACATCAAATTCCAGGGTAAATGTTTTAATAATGATCACTGACTTGTATATAATGAAGAACAATATTATGCACTCTAATTCAGTGAGAAGGAAAACAATCTAAGAATAATAGCCATTGTGCATTTTTTTTCTTACTTTCTACGAATTTTAATTGCCATATCAGTATGAAATTTGAATTTTGATTGTTATCTCAGCATAAAATCTTCCAATAACAAGAATACCAACTTGCCGCATATAGTAATTGTGTACTAGTGTTGGAGACTGCTACTTATACTCTGTATTTATGCCCCAGGTCTAATGGAACATTCTCCATGGGGGAGTCCAGCAGATTCTGCTAAAGATGATCAGACAACAAAAGCAAGCATGATTGAAGACCACAGCATTGAGATTACTGATGATGAAGCGAATTTGACAGGAAATCGGGGCCTACAGATTACTAGCTTTGGTATGTCAAGTATCAAATTTCGTCTTCCAAAATTCCTTCTGTTGCAAAACATTTTTGGGTTAGGAATCTTCTCCCTAGCTTTTCTTTTTTCTCTCAATTTTTGCTGTAGCTAGATGACAAAATGGAGTGTGTTGTTTTTGGCAACGGATCTTCTGTCTCACTCTCTATTCTACCTTTTATTATACTGCTATTTCTTCTTTATAAATATCATAATTTAGTTCTTTTTTATTTTCTTAAAATCCAATAACTTGTCTTCACTGCAGCACGACCCATAAAATAGTATTAATCTTCTATATTATGTTCTGATAGTGTATTCGCTATCAATTTTGAATGAGTGATAACTTTGAATTCTGATAAACTTTGAATTTGAAATTCAACTTTGAAAAATTTCATATTTGAACTCTTTTACTTATACTATCAAAAAATCTATAAAGGAAAAGATTTACCCTATAAAATATATACACTTACATGCAAAATTATTCAGGCGATGCTTAATTGGGCGGAGCCTAATGAAGCCCCAAGCACGATTAAGTCGGCCTTTATGTTTAGATTCAAGCTATCATTAAACCAGTTAAAACTTAAGGCTTAATCCAAAGCGCTATCATTAGACCGATCCGGCCCATTCACAGTCCTTTGTGTGTTTGAATAGGCCTATCTATAACTGGGATAAGCCAGAGGAAAGTTCAAGTTTTATAGGATTAAGTCCAACATTTTGGAGGCTTTTCTAGTAGGAATAAAAGATTATTAAAATAAAAGAAGAAAAGAGATTTTTTTTTTTTTTTGGAAAAAAAAAAGATAGAAGATTATTAAAGATAAAAGATTATGTCCTTCTAAGGATAAGAACGAGGGATTTTTCATTCACATGTGTGCATAAATACGATTGCTAAACTTAAGGATTCTCATGGGTTTCACTTTTTTTAGGCAAAGCCATTGTTCTCAGCCACTAAAATTACCTTGGTAAGCAGGCAAATCTGTAGTTCTTAGCCCTCCCTTACTTGATTGATCCGGATTCTTATGAGTTTCACCTTGATTTAGAAGAAAACAAGAGAAATTGAGAAAAGGTTTGAGAAAGAAGAAAAAAAACGAAAGAAATTGGGGAAATTTTATAAATAGTTGTTAACTCTTTCCGATCCTTGCCTTCTTTCTCTGAGCTTTTCATTCTTTGTACATTCCAATAGGCATTATTCCTATCATATATCTGTTCACAAGTTCTGCTCTTTCTTTTCTGTACAACTCATTTGGCGCTTCATATGCACTAAGCAGGCATGCAAGTTTCTATCTCTGAAGACATATAATACTAGTTTCCTGTCTGTTTAGTTGTGAAGAGGCTCTTCAGTCGAGTGTAACAATGTTTTAGATGCCCTTACGCTGTTGTGCAACTAAATAACTGCTAGACTTCTGTTTTATTCCCTTTGATCTCACTTTTGAAGCATTTATGATACTAATGGCTTTCCATCTCATTTAATTCATCCTATGTGTATCTGTTTTCTTACAGTGCGGAAGGTTTTGCATGGACTCGGTTGGAGCATATTAAGTTGCCTTGGTTTGTATCATGACAGGAAATTGATTCATAAAGATGCCATTGAACTCCGGAAGCTCATATTTGAGGAAATCCGGGAATTGAGCATGAAAGACCTTGAAAAGATGGATATCATGAAAATTTTATACGATGCGATTGAGCAAGGAATCATTGAGTTCGTTGAGAACAGTTTTACATATAAGACCACAATCATATATAAAAGAGACGGAAAGGGCAGAACAATTTTTTCACATGCAATTCTGCTTCGCCAAGAGAAAATTTATAGCTTTTTAAATGCCTTGGAAACAAGAAAGAGCATACTAGCACGTAGGGGTGATTTCTTCGGCAACAATCTGCTACATTTAGCAGCCAAGCTGTCTCCATTGTCTCAACTTGACAAGATTTCTGGAGCAGCTCTTCAAATGCAAAAGGAAATACAATGGTATAAGGTGAGCAATTTAATTCAAAGTCAATTCGTAGTCATACATATTTTTGTTTTCATGTCTCATGAAACTACAAGAATTTTGGCTTTATGCGGCATCAGAATAATGCCGCGAAAAATCAACATATACAGCTACAAAAAAAGGTTTTTGCGGTAGATTTGTGGCATTATTCTGATATGTTGCCTAAACTCATGCCCCATAAGAAATACGACAGCCGCTTTTATGATGCTGCAAAAAATGTATGCGGCACAATTTCAATGTTGCAAATGCACCTAATAGCGGCATTTATAGGTGTCGTAAAGACAGCCAAACTATCTCTATGTTGCAACTCATGTCACTGTGTCATGAAATAAAGACATAACAGCTGCAAGATTCTTTATTTACTTGTATTGTCCTAGTGAGAGATTGTTCCTGACGTGAATTAGTTTGCAGGAAGTTGAGAGTATTGTGCAACCAAGGATGAAGGAACAACGCAATGCCTATAACAAAACACCTTCTGAACTCTTTACTGAAGAGCATAAGGTGTTGGCTAAGGAGGGAGAAAGATGGATGAAAAATACGGCAGGATCAAGTATGATTGTGGGAACTCTCATCGCTGCAGTCATGTTTACAACAGCTTTCACAGTTCCAGGTGGTAATGATAGTAAAACAGGGCTCCCTGTCATGCTAGAAACTCAATCAAAAGCATTTTTGATTTTTATGGCATCAAATGCACTGTCGATGTTCACTTCTTCGACATCAATTCTAATGTTCTTGGGGATTCTCACTGCACGTTATGCTGAACGAGATTTTCTCAAGTCCTTGCCCACAAAGCTGATATTTGGAATCACATGCTTGTTCGTATCGATAGTCACCATGATGGCATCATTTGGTACTGCTCTCTATCTGATGCTGATCAAACAAGTAGCTTGGATTTCCTACCCAATCATAGTTTTCTCTGTTGTTCCAATAGCTCTTTACTCATTGTTGCAATTCCCTCTTCTGGTTGAGATGATCAGTCGCACTTACGGACAGGGCATCTTCGAAAAACCTAAAAAGAAGCTCTATAGTTTTGCAACGGACACTACAACCAGCATCTGATCTCCATTCTGCTGCGTATCATGATATTCTGTATTTCACTTCCCGTAGTTTGCTTCAAGAAGTTGCTTTTTAAATAATTAATCCTTCAGTGTAATGTTTTAAATAGATCTTGTAGGCAACATCTAGTTGTTTTGACTCTCTTGTTTTTTTCCCAGCTTGTGCCCAGCTTGAGCCCAAATTCTACAGATTCCTTTGATTCTGTGGATTCCTTGAGCTATCAATAAATCATGCCTATGGATCGCTTTTGATTGTTTGCCACATCAAATACTACTACCTAATATTCACTAATAATGGATCATGTGCTTTGCACGTTTAGATTTTTTTCTTAAAATTTTTAAAAAATTATTTGTTTTGAAGGAATAAAGGTAATTGAGATAAAAAAAAAAATGTGATATTTAATATTTATATTATTTTGTATTTTTTTTCTGAACTTAATTTGCCATAAGTAACCAACACATCTGTACAACCAATAAAGCATTATTTGTCCACAAGAGCATTTTTATTTTGTAATAGTATCAATATTTTTTTATCTTTCTATTAAATTTGGATAACCTAAATGTTCTCTTTTATGTATTTTCAGATAAAATTTTTAACTTTTTGAATAATTTATTGTTCCCCTTTAAGTCATTCTATTTTTAATTATAAGTTTTAGTGATTTTTTCTAATTATTTTTCTTTTTCTTTTTTACTAATAGTGGATTGTAAAATGATCTATAGTGCTATTGTAATTATAATAGGATTTAAATATATTGAAATTCCATTGTTCGAGTTTAACTAGCTTAACTTTGAAGAGAAATATTTTGATTTGGTTATTTGTATTTCTCATTGATGATATACTTTATGATTATAGAGTTTATACGATTAAAGATTATAAGATGCTAAGATTATTTATTATATAATAGTCATATTGAACTTGGATATATTTTTAATCACCTTTAAAGTACTCTTTGAAATTGGATATTTTATAGAAAAGAATATATGTTTTGTTTAGTTCACCTTAACTTAAAGGGATGTTTCGCTTTTGTAACTATTATTATTATGATTGGCATTGATATATATAATATTCATTAATAATAGTTTAATGTTGCTAGTTGTTACAAGAATACCATTGATAAAGTTCATTAGAATTTAATTTTTGTTGCAATTTAAATAAATAAATTCCTAATATAAAACTCTTTGTCTACCATCGTATTCTATCTCCTATTATATTTTGTGTTAAAATTTCTAACTCAGTACTGATACACTTATACTAAAAAGGTACTCTTAATACTTAATTTACTTGTGTCCAGAAAACAAAAAGACTCATGGTATTTTTGAAGAGACTCATAGTACCAAAATATTATATTTTGTTTTATGTTTGAAGTACTCTTTATAAACTTAGGTATTTTGTAAACAAAATTTGTCCTTCTTTTTTTGGGTAAATAAAAAAGTAAGGAATCTTTGATTTTTATAATTGCTAGCATCTTTGATATTATTTATTAGTGACATGCAATACAATTTGTCCATTTATTAGAGAGGAGTATAATTTTGGTATCACAAAAACTAATATCACTTTTTACTAACACTATTAACCACTAAGATTCACCATATTTTTATAATTTATAAATAAGATTTGTTCTTTTTTCGATTTAATTCATCATAACTCAAAAGAATGTTTTTTATTCTTGCAATTGTTGGCATAATTAATATTAATTATTGATGAAATGCAATGAATTTATTTTTTTCGGTTTAATTCTCCACAACTCAAGGAATGTTTCTTTGTAACTGTTAGCATAATTCTTATTAATTATTATGAAAATGCAATGCCATTTGTCTATTTGTTGGTGCTAAGGGCAATTTTGATATCACAAAAATTAAGAACAATTTTTGCTTAGATTCTTACACATAAAGACTGGTGATACTTTCTATAGGGTAATAGATAACAGATAGATAGATTATATAGTGTTAGCAAATGCAGCTAAGATGGGATTCCTCAGCATCATTGTTGGTTGAGCTATGAGGATAAACCTTGAATCAAATTTAACATAGCGTTCTTGATATGAGTAAATGATATGGCTGTAGGTATTATAATCGTATTTTTTTGGGGTAATATCTAAAATATCTTTCACTTATTTGATAACAGAAATAACTCGACAAAATCCAAAGTGATTACGGTGTTCTCTTTAATTAATTGATAACCCTTCACTTTTTTGATTTAAAATAATTTAGTGAAGTCCTAAATCATTTCAATGTTCCCTATTAGGGGTGGCAATCAGTTCGGGTCACAGGTTGAGACTAAGGTATCTTGGCCAACACATCAACCGGAATTCGACCAGAAAATTTAAATGAATCGGCTTTCTTGACTCGAACCTGACTCGTTAATTTCGCGGGCTACCCAAACTTGACCTGAATAACCTGTTTGCTTAATTTTCTTTTCTTTTTTAACCTTCTCATTTTGATAGTATGATGGATTTTTTTTTTATAATGGAGTTTCCATAAGAATATACAAAATTGCAGCCCAATTTCATAGTAATTTTTTTATTTTTCTTTTTGTACAAAAAAAATCATGAACAAAAACAAAAGTACGATACTTTCACAAATAAAATACCCTATTTTCGCACAACATTCATGATTCCATTCTTGTAATACTAATTTATAACCTTAATTAGTTTTCTTTTTATTTACCTTATGCCTCTAATTTATTAATTAAACTATAAAATTATATATTAAACGGGTCAAACGGATCAATCCGTGGGCTGTCCCGAATTCGACCTGTTTGCTTAGCGGGTCATTCGAATCTGACCTAAATTTGACCCAAACCTGTGAAGAATAAACCCATACCCACTAATTTCATGTTAGATTCGAGTTATGTTTTCAGGTCGTATCGAGAATTGTCACCCTATTCCCTATCAATAATTGTTTACCGTCCTTTCAATGAGGATGTCAAACCATGTTATATTGAGAAAAAGTTGAAAATCTTTTGTGTTTCTTCTTTCTTTCATGTTTCTTGAGACAACAAGCAATGACTATACGTCATCTTTCGCGAATTTTACAAGAAGCAAACAAGTAACAAGAGAGGAAGAGTAACTTGGTTATTTTCAGATTTTACTTCCAAAAATGATTTCACATCATTTCATTTATTATTATTATTATTTTAGTATAAATCGGTGGGTTTGAATCCAAAACCTTTTATTTACACTTTCTTCCTTTGAACCACCCAATCAAATCCACTCCTCCCTTCCTACCCCCTCCCCTAATGCCACATCATCTCATTTTTTATTTTGCCCTTGTATGAAAAGTTTGTACTACGCCGTGCAAACAAAAGTCTCATTACAAATCAATCGAACAAATCAATATAACATCATGTAAAGTCATGAAGAACAATCTTCCAAAGATGAAGGAGAGCAGTTTATCACATGATACCATTGTCCTAGACTTTGAGGCTATTTGAATGAGATAGATTTTACTCAAATGGGACAAATTTCATACTCTAAGAACTAAAATGTCTCGTTTAAAAATTTAAAAATTTAAGTGAAAATTTAAGTGTAATTGAAAAGTACAAAGTGAAATTAACCCTAAATTATACATGCCGACCTGCTAGTCTGCAACTCGACAGCATCAGCGGAGGTGTCAAATGCCAACAGCCTCCAGCAATTCTTTCCCTAAAACTGTGATTGCAGAGGAAATATATAGAGTGGCCGAGAGTCACTTTTGCCTTTCTATTCCTTTTGTAACATCTCAAGGTAAACTACAGCTTCTGGTGGAATCCCTACATGTCCTCCTAATTGTAAACATTTTTAAGTTTCATTTATTAAATTTTTCCCACGTTAAAAATTTCTATACAAAATTTTATCTGCCTAGGAAGCCAAAAAAACTAGTAATAATATATAGTTAATAGCCTTTGCTATTATTTCATGAGTTCATTATCATTTTTTTTTTGGGGCATTGGAGGGACTTTAAGCCTTAGAAAAGAGAAGGACCTGAACAATGGAAGACTAGGCCCTATTTGATAACCCAATTCAACACTTAAAATTAATAAAATCGGATCTTAACATATTTAGACCGTTGGCTAACAAAAAATTAAATGTTTGAATTAATTAAATGGCACTGAATTTTCTAGGCAAAACTTGCTCCTAAAATTAAGTTATAAGCTATTCACTTATCACTGAATGTTATATGTATTCAAGTGTATTAGATTTAATACTTAACAATTTAATAATTTAATAAAATTTAGATTTCAGATTTTGAATTTCAAACTTCAATTTTCAGACTTCAATTTTATCAAATGTACCCTAAGTTAATTGAGTGACTTCTGATTTACCTGATTATTGTTCTTACCAACTAAGCTAATTTTAGGACCTCGAGTTCCTTTTACCATAGCATGTGTTGAATACCCTTATAATATATTTTTCTTTTTTTCTTCAAATTTAACTCAGAATTTTTTGACTTTTCTTCTTGGCAAGTCCTTATTGAAGGATATCGCCTTTTCTATCCAATATGTCAAATTAAGAATGTTAATTTTACATATATAAGGCAACAGGTGAATTTTTCAGTTCTTTGTAAACAATCAAGATGATAAGCACTACAAAGCTTGCCTTTTCATTTTCTTGACTCTTTTCTAGGATAATATTATTTATTTATTTTCAAATAGTTCTGAATCTTTTTGTTTTGACAGGATGTCGAAGCCTGTACAATAATAAAATTAAACTTAGTTGCTAGTTAAAATGACCAAACCCAATTCCAAGTACTGGAGCAGGGACTCTAGGTGTGCAATGGGTTACTTGATTCACCCTATTCCCGAAGAGTTTGCTTAATCCGATATACCCAAATGGAATGGTTATTTCTTTTCACAAATAATTATGAATTTGTAGACAGGACAAGTAGGGTCGTATCCACAGGGACTGGGTATACTTGTTTCTTAAGAAATCCAAAGTAACACAGGGGGTGATTTTGTAGGAACGATAACAAGCAAATAAATTCAAATAAGAAAATGAAAATAAAAAATAAATAACTGACTAGAAACTAAACAATACTTCACTGAACTCAGAGTAACAATAATTAAAGGCCTGAATCAATTAAAACAAGAAAACAATTAAGAATAAAATCAAGTAGGCAACTAAAAATCAAATGGCAATTCACTAAAACCAAGATAATATTAATTAAGGAGCTAGCCAAGAAGTAACTTCAGCAATGGTTCACCTAATTGATCATTGATGCAAGCCAATTCCAATTATTTACTGATAAATAGGTTATAGCTGCCAAACAAGCGATGCCAGTCAACCCCTCCTTACTGTGTCGGTGATTAAGGTACGCCCGTTAATCACTGCTCTAATTAGGAAATAATCTCAGGTACGCCCGTAAGATTTAATTCCCCAACTGTCTTACGTATTAGAAGAGCCCTATTCTAACCAAATAACGCACTACCAGGGTTATTTTAGATTAACCCGCGTATTCCCCTGACACAAATCTAATCATGCCAGTTGTCACTATTTCAGGACAATTAAACAATTACGGATTTAATTCCCTAAATGACAATAGGTTACCAAATCAATTAACTATCCGGATCCAAGACAATCAATTAATTAAATAACCATAAGCATAGCAATCAAGAAATATGCGGATACCAATAAATATAAGGAAAAGATTAAATTAGAACGATCTCACAATTTTTAGGCAACCCAGAGCCTCCATTTCTCCTTGACTATGGTGAGGAGATTAGTTCATATTTGATGAACAAAATCCCCAAGAAATTGAAGATAACGCTGCGGCCATTGTCATTGATATTTGAGAATTTAGTCCGTTCCAATCAGGAGGAGATAATAAAGTTACACGACATGCTCTCCTCTGCCTCGCTACAGACGACATACGAGGAAAGAAAGAAAAGCTCCAAGTGTTTAACATGAAGAAAAGTCAAAAGCTACCAATTCCTAATGCCTGCCATGCGTATGAAAAGCAAAAACCATTATTTTTGGGAAAAGTCAACCATTCCTCCTCAATTACAGACGGTCAAAAACTAATCATCAGGCCAGCTGCCAAACTTCATTCTTTTCCTTCTTTTTATTATTGCCGCGGCTCACCAGGAGGAAGAAGCCTTTCGTCTGTCACTTCTTTGCGGAAATTACCAAAGTGGGCGTGACATCTTCTCTTTCCCAAAAATGCCCCTGGGACAATCTTTATCATCTGGACTTTCTTCCTGTCAAATTGGCACCTGTTATCATATTTTCGTTCTACTCCCTGAAATAAGTGCAAATTACGAAAAGTGAGTAGAATCTACTAATTAATTCACATCAAGCCAGGTAATAGGGGAAATTAATAATAAAATAAATAGTGAAATTACACCCTATCAATTCCCCCCACACCTAAACCATGCTTGTCCTCAAGCATAAGAAAAGTGGACAGACGCCAAAAGTTGACAGTGGTCATTACTCTTATTTACTACATTGCCAAGATACCCAGGAAAACCATATATCAAGTAATAGTGATCAAAATCCGAGAACCATCACCCTGGATAGCTTCTAAACCGCAGGCTCTTTCAATTCTAAGTTAACTAATCTAGGAAAAAGGAATGGCACACAACATTTATCAGTTAATGATCCAAATATTCATACAAGTCTCCATATTAAATCCATAAACCGGCAAACTTTCCTATTATTTATTCTCTCTTTCTTTTTTTTTCTTGTTGGTTTTTTTTTTTTTTTTGATAGCAATAACAATTAACACAAGAAAACTTAGTCTTTAGCCGTCGGGGCCTTTTGACGCGAACTCTAACATTTTTAGATGAAGGAGCCCGGTTACTCAGCTCCTACCGCTATACGACCACGTACTCATAGAAAGCATCACCTTTTGACGCGAGAATCAACACTTTTAAGTGCAGATTCCCGGTTACTCAGTAGTAACTTAATAGTGGAGTACAGTCCAGATTATTCACAGCCAACCAGCGCCAAAAACACAAAATCACAACACTAAAAACCAAAAATAGGAGCAGCTCGCCTTATTATTGCCAAACATAGAGAACTGGAGTCAATATTGGACCAGTTCACATTAAAATGCCAACAGTCATTCCCTATACCTAGAAAAGTTAACAAATAAATCAAAAGGGTCAAGCAGTCCGATATGCACCAAGGAGACATCTTGAATTCAACCACATTAACCCGATACCTTTTTATTTTAAAAACGTGGCAAAAGTAAAATTAGAGTCACCAAGCCAACATCCATTTTTATATATATATATTTTTTTCTTTGACAGAAAGCAGAGAAAGCACCAAGAAAGGAAAATAAGCAACTAGAATTAAAACGAATAACTACTAAAAGCTAAAAACACTATAGACCCCCCCACACCTATAGGACACATTGTCCTCAATGTGTCAAATAACAAAAAACAAAAGTGAGAGAGAAGCAACCAAACTTCCCTGAATTCAAGTCAAAGTGAAGGGTGAGGTGGGACTGGGGGCGGGAAACCGGAGTGCTGCAGGAATGCCGCCAGATTCTGTGATATAGCCGCCACGTTGCTCTCGATGCTAATTATCCGGGCGTCCAAATTCTGAATCTGCGTCCTGATTTGGTGCCAATCTTCAGCCCCTGCTGGTGGAGGGGGCTGAGTGGACGTCGACGGGCCAGGATCACCGCCAACTGGGGCCGAATGGGTGGAGGAAGAGCGAGGCGGGGCGCGGGGCGGTCCCGGGGGCACAAATCGGTAGCGGCCATCGACAAGCTCCAGAACCCCCATCTTCTCTAGCCGGTCAGCAGTGAGATACTCCATGTTGCAGGCCAAGTGCAAATCGTGATCCTGTAGATTCAGAACGCCTAGCTGGACCGCCAAGTGCGTGATATACGACCCAAGAATCAACGGCTTGTTCTTCTTCGCCATGACGGACTTGAATTGTGCCGCCAACCAACAACCCAAATTGACCTTGAACCCATTCGTCATACACCAAAGGAAGAAGAGCTTCGGCCGAGAGATGATACCGGAGCTGTCCTTTTTGCCCGAGTAGCTATATGCTAAAAGCCTCTGAACATACCGAGCACTCAGGTCCTCTAGAAAGGAGCTCCGAGACCGAGAGGGATCATAACGCTGCATGTCCACAGACATGTCCTCCCACACCTCACGGTAGGCGGAAAGGAAAGGCTCCACAAAATTGCAGGCACTCTCGCCGTACTCCCTAGTCTCTGCATACTCCCGAGTGATGAAACCGAAAGCCAGATTGAACTGGGTGATAGAGAAATTGAATTCTTGGCCCATGAGACGGAAGTGAATGACATCGGGAGTCGCAACAGTATACCTAGTTGGTAATTCAAACTCAAAAGTGGCGTAAAACTCTTTAGTCAACTCGACAAAGGCGGGCTGGAAAATATCAAGATAGGGGCGCCATCCAATGGCGGTGTACATGCGCTCAACCTCCCCCTGGATCCCCAGAAAAACCATAGTAATGTGGTCCGCGCATTTGCACGGAATGATACGCCGCTCACATGCTTGAGCGTAGCGCCGCTGATCGGCGGCTCTAGTGAACTCCAAATGCCCTTCCAAGTGAGTGGCAGAAACCACGTGGGCACCTCTACCCCTACCTAACCGGGTTCGGACACCGGGAGCAGTAGGTTGATTTATAGGGGTATTGACTGGAGTAGAGGCTTGGGGTTGAGATTGCGAGATTCTAGGGGTCCTAGACCTGGAAGCTGATTTGGGCCTCACCATGATTTGGAGCAACCAACTTAATCAACAGAAACTCCAACAAAGATAACAACTCACCAATGCCAACAACGAAATAAGGGGCTGCTCACAAATGAAGGGCCCAGCAATTGCAACCCAGCAATAGCAATTCAGAAATTACACAAAGCAACACAGTCACACGGGTCTGGCACTTGATCAAATATCCAACCAACTAGAGTTAACAAATTCCAGATAAAATATTCCAGTAATAGCACCCAAAGACTCGACAAATAACCCCAGCAGTGAGCCTCAAGAAGTGAACAAGTCAAGAAATGGAAGTGGAAAACTCTGACGTTAACAACTGAATCTCAAACCCCCAGCTTCCAATCAGTTAGCCAAAGGCGTAACAATAATCTAGCAGAATCAAAATAACCACAGAGGTGAGGAAACAATTCCAGCGGTTGACCCAAAGTACTGAAAACCCCCAACTGACGGTCAAAAGTAAACCCGGTTCAACTAAAATTTCAGCAAATGTCCCCAAATTAACTAGATGAACCAAGCACCAGGATGCCGTCCACAATTAGCAAATGCTACCTATTTCATAAGTAAAACAAGCGGCGAGGTATTCCAGTTCAACAAGCAAAAGCAGAATCAAAATGCCCAAAGGACACTCTGTAATTGCAGTACTCCAGCCCTCTCAAAATCTCATAAAAAAAAAGTCCAAATTGAACTTGCACCCAATCCAACAGAAGCAACAGATCAGGGTGAACGACACAACTATTAAGAAATCCCAGCAACATCAAGCAATATTAAGAATTCGAGGGACAGCTTCCAAATACCTTCACCGTAGAGGGTAGCCAAACGAAATGGGATAGTAGCGGGGAAGGGCCGAGGGAGGCGGGCGCCTCGTGCGCTGAGGCGGCAGTGGCGGACAGAGAGAGAGTGGTGCGGGCAGGGAAAAAGGCGGCGGCACGCGGCTCTCGTGGCAGTGGTGAGAGGCGGCGCGCGGGGTGGTGACGACTGGTGGAGCTCGATGCGAGGGGGACAGTGGCGGCGGGAACTTCAGCAGCGGCGGCGGAGCACCCGATTGGGGCGCGCGATGGTGGAGGCGCTGCTCGAGGCGTCGGTCAAGCTAGAGTGGTTGTGCGATGGGAGAGGGAATTCCAGCCGTAGAGCAGATCTGGTGGCGGAGGGAGTGCGCAAGTGGGCGGCGGACAGGGAGTCTTCGGTCGACAGAGAAGAAGAAGAAACAGGGGAGAAGAAAGAAAGAAAGAAAGAAAGAAAGAAAGAAAAAGGAAGAAAAGAAAAGAAGGAAAAGAAAAAGGAAAAAAAAAAGAAATTGTTTTGTTTCTATTTTTTTTTTCTTTAGGCTCTATTTAAGCCACGGTGATTTTTTTTTGTTGTTTTGTTTTGTTTTACGGAAATTAATTTCAAAATTTTAAATTATTATCTTATTTTTTATTTATTATTATTTTTTTTTAAATTTTTTTTTTGAATTTTGAAACCCGTACCTTTCTCGCGAACGTGACGCGAGCACGTCAAGAGGGCAAGAAAGCTTTCAGACGATTCTGATTGTGAGCTTCCTGCACGTCATCACGCGGGCGCGTCAAGAGGGCAAGAGAGCTTTCGGACGATTCTGATCGTGAGCTTCTTGCACGTCATCACGCGGGCGCGTCAAGACTGAAGGTCACATACAAATCAGCAAAAACGAAAATTGAAACCCAAAATCAGTCGAATTCAAGGAAAACATATTTAAACTATCACACGAAATCAAACAAATAATTAAAAGACACAATTGGGTTGCCTCCCAATGAGCGTCTGTTTTTAATGTCTTTGGCTAGACATGGTAAAGTGTCATTGATTAGGACACGGTGGCGCGTCTAGACTTATTGTCTCCACCTCTCCACTTGAAAATCCTTCGTAGTAATGCTTAAGACGGTGTCCATTCACCACAAATTTGTTGTCTGTTTTAGCGCTCTGGATTTCAACTGCACCATAGGGAAAAATGTGAATCACAATGAAAGGTCCAATCCAACGGGAACATAGCTTACCTGGGAATAGCTTGAGCCTGGATTGGTACAAGAGGACCTTCTGACCAATCTCAAAGGTTTTTCTAGAAATTTGTTGATCATGAAATGTCCGGCTTTTCTCCTTATAAATTACTGCGTTTTCGTATGCTTCGTTCCGGATCTCCTCCAATTCTTGCAAATCCAACTTCCGTTGAGCACCGGCCTCCTCTAAATTCATATTGCATTGTTTTATCGCCCAAAAAACCTTGTGCTCGAACTCTACTAGAAGGTGACACGGCTTCCCAAATACCAACCTGTACGGTGACATCCATATAGGAGTCTTGTACGCCGTCCGATAGGCCCAGAGTGCGTCCTCCAACCTTTGGCTCCAGTCTTTCCTATCAGGGCGCACCATTTTCTCTAAAATGGACTTAATCTCCCTATTCGACACCTCTGTTTGACCATTAGTCTGAGGGTGGTATGACGTTGAGACCCTGTGGAGTACACCATACTTGCGAAACAACGCAGCTATGGTTCTGTTGCAGAAGTGCGTCCCCTATCACTGACAATAGCTCTTGGCATTCCAAATCGCACAAAAATATTAGACCGGATAAAATCTGCAACTACTTTCGAGTCATTAGTTCGAGTGGCCTTAGCCTCCATCCATTTAGACACATAATCAACTGCCAGCAAAATATATAAAAAATCAAATGAAGTAGGAAAAGACCCCATGAAATCTATACCCCAGACATCAAAAATTTCAACAAAAATCAACGGGGCTTGGGGCGTTTGATCTCTACGGGCTATATTACCTACCGTTTGACAGCGATCACATGACTTACAAAACACATAGGCATCCTTAAACAATGAAGGCCAATAAAATCCACTTTGTAAAATTTTATGAGCAATTCTCTTGGGTCCAAAATAACCCCCACATGCAAAAGTATGACAAAAAACTAAAATCGATTGAAATTCCACTTCACTTACGCATCTCCTTATCACTTGATCTGCACATCTCTTCCATAAGTACGGGTCATCCCAGATGAAATACTTGGCGTCGCTCTTCAATTTATCCTTTTTCGATTTTGGCCAACCTGCAGGAAAATTGCCAGTCACCAAATAATTAACCAGATCGGCATACCAAGGCAATTGAGAATTTAAAGAAAATAAATGCTCTTCAGGGAATGCATCTCTCAATGGTTCATTATCCCTTCAACGGGTATACGGCTCAAATGGTCAGCTACTAAATTTTCTGAGCCTCTTTTATCCCTTATCTCCAGGTCAAATTCCTGTAGGAGCAATATCCACCGTATGAGCCTCGATTTTGCATCTTTCTCGGTCATCAGGTACCTCAATGCTGCATGATCAGAAAATACAATCACTTTAGCACCTAACAAGTATGACCTAAATTTTTCTAAAGCAAAAATAACCGCAAGAAGCTCCTTTTTAGTAGTGGAGTAATTTAATTGGGCTCCATTCAATGCTCGGGATGCATAGTAGATGACGTGAGCTGCCTTCCCTACTCTTTGCCCCAATACAGCCCCTACGGCATGGTCACTGGCATCGCACATGATCTCAAATGGTAGACTCCAGTCAGGGGGCTAGATGATTGGAGGTGAAGTCAACAATTCTTTCAACTTGTCGAAGGCTTTCTCACATTTGTCATTGAATTCGAAGGTCACATCCTTTTATAGAAGTTGGAACAACGGGGCTCCAATTTTTGAAAAATCCTTCATGAACTTTCGGTAAAAACCTGCATGTCCAAGAAAAGAATGAATCTCCCGCACATTTGCGGGGTAAGGTAATGCCGATATAATATCTATTTTAGCCTTGTCAACCTCGATACCCTTAGACGATACAACATGACCTAAGACTATCCCGTGGTCAACCATAAAATGACATTTTTCCCAATTAAGCACAAGATTAGTCTCTATACACCTTATCAGGATCAATTTCAGGTTATCTAGACATGTATCAAAACTATCACCATACACACTGAAATCATCCATAAAAATTTCAATAATTTTCTCCACATATTCAGAAAAAATACTTACCATACACCTCTGGAACGTTGCAGGTGCATTGCACAACTCAAATGGCATTCGTCTATAGGCAAAGGTCCCGAACGGGCACGTGAAGGTTGTCTTCTCTTGATCCTCTGGGGCAATTGCTATCTGAGAGTATCCTGAAAATCCATCCAAAAAACAATAGTAAGCCCTACAAGACAAACGTTCAACCATTTGGTAAATGAAAGGGAGAGGGAAACGGTTCTTTTTGGTGACGGCGTTTAACCTACGGTAATCTATACACTGCCTCCATCCAGTGGAATTGCGCACTGGCACGAGCTCACCCGTTTGGTTGGCCTCTACCGTCACTCCTGCTTTCTTTAGGACCACCTGGACCGGACTCACCCAAGGGCTATCAGATATTGCAAAGATGATCCCCACATCTAGCAATTTTAAAATCTCTTTCTTTACAACTTCCATCATGAGGGGGTTGATTCTCCTTTGAGCCTGCCGAACAGGTTTAGCATCCTCCTCCAGTCTAATCCGGTGCATACAGATGACCGGGCTGATCCCCTTAATGTCTGCGATTGTCCAACCTATCGCCTCTTTATGCTCTTTAAGGACTCGGATCAGTTTCTCCTCCTGGGTTTTTGACAGTGCCGATGAGATAATCACCGGGAGTGTCTCATTATCACCCAGATATGCATATTTCAGGTGCTTTGGTAGAGATTTCAACTCCAGTACAGGTGCCTGCACCACAGATGGCAACACCCTCTGGTGAGGTTCAGGAGTAAAAATAGGTAAGACTTCATACCTTTTCGTGGTGGTCTGCAATGAGTGTAATGTACCTATTGTGCATTTTAGATCCTCGCTCCACTCCACCTCAGGAGTTGTCTCCAACTCGAGGTGCTTGGTTAAAACCACCTCCAACTCATCCCTGCCATCAGTTTCAAACACTTCCTGCACTACAGGGTCAATAGCACTCACAGAGAAAACTGAGCTAAAGTTGGAGTTTGAGGGATATTTCATAGTATCAAAGATATTGAAATGCACAATTTCCCCATCAAATTCCATGGATAAGGTGCCCTTATTAACATCAATTTTTGTTTGTGCTGTGCTCATAAAGGGTCTACCTAATAACAACGGTGAGGGATCAGGGGAGTGATCATCATCCATATCAAGTACATAAAAATCAGCTGGAAATACCAAATCATTAACTTTTACCAACACATCTTCAACCAACCCATCAGGATATGCATTAGTTCGGTCAGCTAATTGAATGATTATTCCAGTTTCTTTTAATGGACCTAATTTTAGAGAAGTATAGATAGATTTAGGCATGACATTAATTGATACTCCCATATCTAACATGGCCCTTCTGATCACAGTATTACCTATCCTACAGAGAATAGTAAACATACTTGGGTCCCTGCACTTTGGTGGGGGCTTTCTCTGCAGGACCGCTGACACATTCTCCCTAACAATAACCCGTTCATCTCTCCTCAACCGCCTTCGATTGACACACAAGTCCCTTAGGAACTTGGCATATTTTGGTACTTGTTTGATTGCGTCTAAGAGGGGGATATTTATGTCAACCTTGTAAAAAACCTCCAAGATCTCCTTCTCCTTATCCTATTTTTTCAATTTTTCCAACCTGCTAGGAAAAGGAGGCGGGTTAGTTTTAGCTGTAATTATTGGGTCAGGAAGTACCTTTAGATCTGCACCATTGCTGTCCTCCCTTTCAAACTCATTTTCGATCTTTTCCTCATCCTTATCTTTAGGGATAACAAGTTCAGGCCCCTGAATTTCCTTCCCGCTCCTCAGGGTCATTGCGCTCACGTTCTTCGGATTTAATTCGGATTGAGATGGCAATTTACCTTGGTTCTGGGAATCCAAACGGTTGATTGTTGTGGCCATTTGACTTATCTGATTCCTTATATCCTGCATTTCGAAGTCCGTCCTTTGCTGATTTTGCATAATGGTTGCCTCCGTCCTTTGCTGATTTTGCGCCATGGTTGTCATCATTTGTTTCATCATCTCCTTCAAAGATGGACCAGAGCTTGGGGGCGGAGGTGGTCGGGGTTGGTATTGCTGCTGGTACCCTGGTGGCTTATTTGGCACAAAGTTAGACTGCCTGTTCGGTGTAAAGTTGGGTTGCCTATTCCCTCCATAACTGAGGTTGGGATGATCTCTCCACCCGGGGTTGTAGGTGCTTGAATAAGGGTCGTACTACTTCTTTGGCGCGGGCGCGTGAGCAGCCATGTTCACATGTTCTGCAGTTTCTTCCTGAATCATTGGGCACATGTCTGCAGAGTGACCTATATCAGTGCAAATCCCGCATACCCTGGCTTGTGATGCATTTCTCACAGCCAATTGCTTAACAAACGCGGTCAACTCAGTTAGCTGCTGCTGCATGGAGGGTGTCTTTACCTCATTCACCATACGTATTGGAACATCCTCTCTCGTACCGAATTGTTGTGAATTTTCTGCCATACCCTCTATTAGCTCCCGTGCTTCCTGAGGGGTTTTGTTCACCAGCGCCCCTCCACTTGCAGCATCAATTATGCTCCTGTCTCTGAAAAGGAGCCCCTCATAAAAATACTGTATGATCAATGCTCACTTATTTGGTATTGGGGGCACCTGTGCAACAAGTTCTTGAACCGTTCCCAATACTCATAGAGTGACTCCCCTGGATGCTGCTTGATCCCACAAATTTCTTTCCTCAGACTTGCAGCCCTGGACGCAGGAAAATATTTATCCAAAAATTTTTTCTTCAATTGGTCCCACGTGGTGATGCTACCTGGTGACAGGTAGTACAGCTAGTCCTTCGCAGAATCTTTCAAGGAGAAGGGGAATGCCCTCATTTTTATCTGCTCTTCTGTGATACCCGGGGGCTTCATACTGTTGCACACGACATCAAATTCCTGCAGATGCTTATACGGCTCTTCACCTGGTAAACCATGAAAAGAGGGTAAAAACTGAATCAGATCAGATTTTAATTCAAATAGAATGTTATCATTTAAGGTGGGGAAGGTAATGCATAGAGGCTGCTGCTTTAAATTAGGGGCAGCCAACTCCCTCAATGTTCGTGCATTAGCCATGGTTCCTTCCTCCTGGTCAGAGTCACTTGAAGTGTCACCAAACGAATCTGTTGGGTCAACTCCTGGCTCAGGTCTCTGAGATGCAGCACTGGAGTGCTCCTCTCTGAGCTGTCCGGTTTTCTTTCTCGTTCTACGTGCGGTCTTTTCTACCTCCGGATCAAAAATCAAATCACCTGTACGAGAAGATCGAGGCATACACTAGAAGAAAACCAGAAAATTAGGACAGAAAAAAATGAATTTAAAAAGAAACAAATAATAACGCCAGTCCCCGGCAGCGGCGCCAAAAATTGACAGGGTGTCGAAGCCTGTACAATAATAAAATTAAACCTAGTTGCCAGTTTAAATGACCAAACCCAATTCCAAGTACTGGAGCAGGGACTTTAGGTGTGCAATGGGTTACTTGATTCACCCTGTTCGCGAAGAGTTTGCTTGATCCGATATACCCGAATAAAATGGTCGACTGAGTATACTTGTTTCTTAAGAAATCCAAAGTAACACAGGGGGTGATTTTGTAGGAACGATAACAAGCAAATAAATTCAAATAAGAAAATGAAAATAAAAAATAAATGACTGACTAGAAACTAAACAATACTTCACTGAACTCAGAGTAACAATAATTAAAGGTTTGAATCAATTAAAACAAGAAAACAATTAAGAATAAAATCAAGTAGGCAACTTAAAATCAAATGGCAATTCACTAAAACCAAGATAATATTAATTAAGGAGCTAGCCAAGAAGTAACTTCAGCAATGGTTCACCTAATTGATCATTGATGCAAGCCAATTCCAATTATTTACTGATAAATAGGTTATAACTGCCAAACAAGCGATGCCAGTCAACCCCTCCTTACTGTGTCGGTGATTAAGGTACGCGCGTTAATCACTGCTCTAATTAGGAAATAATCTCAGGTACGCCCGTAAGATTTAATTACCCAACTGTCTTACGTATTAGAGGAGCCCTATTCTAACCAAATAATGCACTACCAGGGTTATTTTAGATTAGCCCGCGTATTCCCTTGACACAAATCTAATCATGCCAGTTGTCACTATTTCAGGACAATTAAACAATTACGGATTTAATTCCCTAAATGACAATAGGTTACCAAATCAATTAACTATCCGGATCCAAGACAATCAATTAATTAAATAACCATAAGTATAGCAATCAAGAAATATGCGGATACCAATAAATATAAGGAAAAGATTAAATTAGAACGATCTCACAATTTTTAGACAACCAGAGCCTCCGTTTCTCCTTGACTAGGGTGAGGAGATTAGTTCATATTTGATGAACAAAATCCCCAAGAAATTGAAGATAACGCTGCGGCCATTGTCATTGATATTTGAGAATTCAGTCCGTTCCAATCAGGAGGAGATAATAAAGTTACACGACATGCTCCTCTGCCTCGCTACAGACGACATACGAGGAAAGAAAGAAAAGCTCCAAGTGTTTAACATGAAGAAAAGTCAAAAGCTACCAATTCCTAATGCCTGCCATGCGTATGAAAAGTAAAAAGCATTGTTTTTGGGAAAAGTCAACCATTCCTCCTCAATTACAGACGGTCAAAAACTAATCATCAGGCCAGCCGCCAAACTTCCTTCTTTTCCTTCTTTTTATTATTGCCGCGGCTCACCAGGAGGAAGAAGCCCTTCGTCCGTCACTTCTTTGCGGAAATTACCAAAGTGGGCGTGACTGACATCTTCTCTTTCCCAAAAATGCCCCTGGGACAATCTTTATCATCTGGACTTTTTTCCTGTCAAATTGGCACCTGTTATCATATTTTCGTTCTACTCCCTGAAATAAGTGCAAATTATGAAAAGTGAGTAGAATCTACTAATTAATTCACATCAGGTCAGGTAATAGGGGAATTAATAATAAAATAAATAGTGAAATTACACCCTATCATTTTTTCTGTTTTTGTTTTTTCCTTTTTAAAGTTACCAAAGAGTGAATGATATTGGAATACTTGACTTCGTTATATTCTGGGGAAAATACCGGTTTTCATCCCCAAACTTTGGGGTAAAGACACATTTCGTCCCTTAACTTTTGGGCACGATACATTTGATGTCTGAATTTATAATTTTTGACCAATGTCATCCTCAAATGGCAATTTAACCAATTTTTAATGGAACTGGTCACGTGAAAATCACATGACCGTTAAGTAAACTTAAATCACATTTTTAACAAAACCTGCCAGTTTCCCATAAAAAGCTGGTATGTTATGGGCAATTTATTATTTTTTTTAACTTTCACATATTTAATTTATGTTAAATACAAAACATACTAGTTTTCCTTTGGGTGCTATTTAACCAATTTTTCCTATAAAGAGCTGGTATGTTTCCCATAAAGAACTGGTACAAAACATACTACAAAACCTGCCAGTTTCCCATAAAGAACTGGTATGTTACGGGCAATTTATATATTTTTTTTAACTTTCACATATTTAATTTATGTTAAATAAAAAACATACTAGTTTTCCTTTGGGCGCTATTTAATCAATTTTTCGTATAAAAAGCTGGTACAAAACATACTACAAAACTTGCCAACTTCCCATAAAGAGCTGGTATGTTATGGGCAATTTATTATTTTTTTTAACTTTCACATATTTAATTTATGTTAAATACAAAACATACTAGTTCAATGGGTAAAAATATGTTATGAATAACTCAAAGTTTATACTTTTAATGGTTCAATGGGTAAAAATATGTTATGAATAATTGAAGGGCCAAATTTTTACTATTTAAATAGTTCAATGGCTGCTCAAATAATTTGCTCTTATATAAATAGTAAAAGTATGCAAAGTATATGTAATTTTTAAATTTTGAGAGGTGCTTTTTGTAACTATTAAAAATCTCAAGGGATGTTTGTGAAATTATCCCTTTTCATTTTTCATGCTGATTATTTCTTTTCTTGCCTATTTTTCATTTTATCCTTATTTTTAGCTTTTTCTCCCCTTACGTACGGGACGCAAGTATTTGGATGGATGCTTAGTCAAAATTGCCAAAAGTTGACTGATTGCATGCAAGAAACTAGTAGGTTTTGTTAAAAATGTGATTTAATTTTACTTAAGGGTCATATGATTTTCACGCGATTAGTTCCATTAAAAATGGGCTAAATTGCCGTTTGAGGATGACATTGGTCAAAAATTATTAATTCAGACATCAAATGTGTCGTTCCTAAAAGTTGGAGGATGAAAACCGGCATTTTCCCTTTTATCCTGTCTAGGTTTTGAAACTGCTCCAAACTCAATTTGCTTCTCCAAATTCCAATTGCGTCAATGTATCACCTTCATTTCTCATATTTTCTCCACTTTCTATAATTTTGCCCTAGGTCATGTCAAAAGGTCTTGTATGGTCTAATAAAGAACCATTATCTCCACAAGTTACACTCGGATATCTAGCTCATAACATATGCCCTTTATTTTTTTTGGGGTAAAATACACTTTAGCCCCCAGTGATTTAGTGCTTTGTAACATAACCTCCATATGTTTTCAAAAATTATACATAAATCCCCCATGATTTGGATTAAAATATCAAAATAACAAAATTTGCATTCCATAATAAAGTCAACTAAAATGTCAAAAGTACTCGTATATAAAGTTGAAAATTATTTATTAGTCACCGAAGGGGTTATATAAAGCACTACACCATAGGGGTGTGCATTCGGTGCAAATTCGGTAATTCGGTGCACTGAATTCGGTTATTCTACATGTAAAAATTTAAACCGTTTTCAATTCCGAATTGAGCATAACCGAATTCATTCCGCAACCGATTTCAAATTCGAAAACGGTAATGAATTCGGTTAAACCGAATTCATCTATTTTAAAAAAAAGATAATAATACCCTGTTATCAGCTTAAGTTTGCAACGCTGCTTCCGTACAACTTACAGGCTATGAGGCTAATTGCAAACTAATTCTAATTGCAAACTTACAGGCTACAAGCCTACAACACCAATCCAAAGGAAATCAACATCCAAATTATTACACACACATTACAAATGCCAAAATCCATCAAATACAAATCTGGAGTACCAAGTACCAACTACCAATATACAATACAACTACAAGTTATTCAAAGTAACACTAACACACACTTTTCAAGTTCACATTTCACAAGTCACAATGAACTGAATGCAGAAACCAGAAATCAGAAATCATTCAAATTGAAAAGAATACATAATGGCAAATTGTCTTGAAAATTCAAATTACAAATGGCTATTATGGCTTAGATAACAGAAACTCAGTCAAAATCTGAAAACTGACTGCAACATAATTTAGTTCCAGACTTCCATTATCTTTAAAGAGTTATTGAAGTTTGCAATTGGAAGCTCAGATTTCGTCCCCTTATCAATTCAGGATAACAAATTTCCAAGTCGATCTTGGCCATTTTACTGCCAGAGATGAGCACTTACCTAAGTGAGCCAGAGATGAGCAGTGATTGGTGCTTCGGCTTTGGCACTCAACAGCGATGAACCAGCACGGCAGGGATGAACTGGTGAAGTGAGAAATTCGGTCGAATGAGGACTGAGATGGAGACAGGAGAGACGTAGAGTGCGGCGGAGAGCAGCTTCGATTTGGGAATTGGGACTTGGGAGTGAAGCTGTGAAAGCCCTAAGTGAAGGCACTACCGCACTAGGCAGTGATTGTTCAAATTATCAGCTGAAATCTGACTTTTCCCAAATTCATCCGAAGTGATTGTATAATTTTTAATTTATAAATTGGGGCTCCTAAATTATAATACATTCATTAGGCTCCTCAATGATTTATAAATTATTACTGATTTGATCTCCAAATTTATTCATAATTGAATACATTACTTATGTTCTAATCATTTTGTGGTTTAATTGGCATTTATTTGGTCACTTATACCTAGAATCCTTAGTCTATGATGTAAGAAACACATAAAAAGTGATTAATTTAAACTAGAATAAACTTTAGACTATACAATGATTGGTGATAATTTATGAATTTATAATTTACAATGATTAATAATAAGCAATATTAGTTAGTAGTTACAATGAATTTATAATTTACACTGATTAATAATAAGTAATATTAGTTACAAACTTACAAATTACAATGATTAATGATAAGTTATATTAGTTACAAACTTATAATTTATTTCAAATCAAAATAAAAACTTATTTACTTACACGTGTTATTGTGAAAGTCAATATACTAATACATTGTTTTGCAATTCACATACATTCACTTACAGTCTTACACTGCTTAGTTGTCTTGTCTATACTTAAAGCCTTAAGATTAGTAAACAGATAATATGAATTTTAACTTATTTGATAACTTATGCCTAAAATCATTAGTCTATGATTTAAGGAACACATAAAAAGTGATTAATTTAAACTAGAATAAACTTTAGACTGTACAATGATTAGTGATAATTTATGAATTTATAATTTACAATGATTAATAATAAGTAATATTAGTTACAAACTTACAAATTACAATGAGTAGTGATAAGTTATATTACTTACAAACTTATAATTTATTTCAAATCAAAATAAAACTCATTTACTTACATATATTATTGTGAAAGTCAATACACTAGTACATTGATTTGCAATTCATAAGCATTCACTTACACTGCTAACTACTTAGTTGTCTTATCTATATTTAAAGTCTTAAGAATTAAGATTAGTGAATAGATAATATGAATTTTTATGTTAAATATGTAAAGTACACTAATACTTGCAAGTTAGAGATTACGCATTCAAATATTCAATAATTCAAACATGAATGATGTATCAAATTACCATTATCTAAATTTAATTACTAATTATGTTTATTGTTTAATATTTAGTGTTGTACATATATGTGTTAATTATTATCTAATTCTAGTCATATTACTCATGTATAAAATAATAAGGATTATAGTTATCTTATATTGTTATGTATTACTATATATTTGTATTATTATAGTCATATAAGTATATAACAATTAACAAATACTAAAATAATATATTGTACATTATTATATATTATTATTATTATAAGTACATGATATGATGATAAATTGATAATACCATATACTAATTATTATTAATAGCATTTACCTATATAATATAATAAAGTATTAGTAGTATATACTAATACTAAATAGCATTTATCTATATATTCTATAATTTTATATACCAAATTGGTAATTCGAATGCGGTAATGCGGTACCCGATTTCAATTACCGAATTTGAATGTGAAATCGGTTATTACCTAATTCATAATCTTATTACCTATTTCATACCATATTAGAATTCGGTGAATTTGGTACGTACCGAATTTGTACCAAATTACCAAATACCCGATTTCAAATTATCGAATTGAATTTGAAATCGGTTATGAATTCGGTAAGAACTGAATTTGCTCACCCCTACTACACCATAAAGAGGTTATATGGTAAAATATAAAATCATACAAGGTTGGAGTATCATACATATTATGTTTATATATTTTGATCACTTCAGTCATTTTAATTTTTAAACAAGGGTAATTTCAACATTTTTATGGATTCTGTTCCAAATGATCATTTCCATTGATTTGACACTTTAATCAAAATTATGAGAGGTTATATATAATTTTTGAAATTATAGGAAATTATGTGAAAAATCCGCAAACCATAGGAGGGTAAAGTGTATCTTGCCCTTATTTTTCGGCCCCACAATTCTTGTAGGCTCTCACCCCCAATGCTTTTAAACAAAGCAAAATTGGTTCAAATATAGGCACACAGGGACAAGATAGGAAGTCTAAAACAATTGCTTTGTAAAAGAGGTTAGGAAAAACGGATTTGGATTTTAAAGCAAAAGAGGTCAAGGTTATTTTCATAGAGGGCAAATATGACTCCTTAGCTCTTACTGAAAGCCTAAATAACATTCTAAAGTGATGTAGGTTAAATTGGGCTTAATTGAGAAAAGGAAGAGACGCAAGTTTGGTTTCTTATGTTTGCCTTATGTACTAAACTAGTCCCCAATATTTGAAACAATTGAAGTGTAGTCTCAAAAGCTGCTATTTATTGGCATTTTTGGACAATTAACAGAAATTCAACAATGGTTGATTGTCAAAAGTAAATTGGCGTCAATCAATAGTTTTGAGTTTACACTTTGGATCTCCAATATTTGAACTTTGAATCATTATAGTTCCTTAAGTTCTACATACTGGTATTGATGTTTTAGAATGAAATGAGATGTGAATTGGATCAAAATTTTGTTAGATATGTACTAGAATTTCTAATGAAAAAATGCATGGAAAATTTATTAAACTTCATTTTTTTTTTGTTTTCATTTCATATTTTCATGCCACTACTTATGCATATGCTTTTTCTCTATTGCATAGTTGGTTTCAAAATTGGCATAAGGTATGCGGTATGCATCTGTTGTTTTGCACGATGAAATTATTAATTGATGATGAGATGTATCATTTGTTCACTTATGTTGATCCTTAAATTCTCAATTAAACACTCTTTTAGAATATGAAGAATATATACTATATTCAAATTAAGTTGATCATATTTTCTTTTCTTTTCCTTTTTTCATTTGAATGTGCTATCAGTTAAGTTTAAAATGAAGCGGATATTTTTTAGAAGCATTTTAATTGTTTAATAAAATTGTCAGTGTATAAAAAGATGAAAGTTAATGTTTTAAAACTATCCTATTGGAATGTCTTATTTTAATAGGTAGGAAAGGCAAGAAAAAACAAAATGAAAAAACTATCCTATTGATGCAGTTGAAACCACTTGTGATTCTAAGAATTGACCCCTAAAAGTGAAGCACCAAACCAAACTTGTGATTCATATCCATTCTGCAATCATAGAGAACCCCTCTTGACCTGCTTCGGTAACAAAACGCAGAACGAATACACTACTGTGTTTCTTGGGACGGATCAAATTGGGCCTTGCAAGTTTTTGGACCATGAATCCCAAAGTTGTTGGCTAAATCAAGCAATTGGGCCATGCAAGTTTTTTTTTTTTTTTTTTTTTAAATTTACATTGTGGAACCTTGACATGTGAACCACATGGGAATAATATTATGGCCGCATCTCAGACCACTTTACTCCAAGTTACATCATATCTTTAGTCAGAAACAAGATAGACAAAAAGAAAGAAAAAAGTGCAGAAGAGGTAAGAATGAGAATCACTTAAATAGAGAGTAAGAATATTGTTAATTTCATTTTTGGCCAAAGAATGTTTTGTGCATCTAGTCGTAATAGAATGACTGTATTAGTTTCACTTTCTCTGTTACAAAAGATTACGGCTAAAGGATGACGAAAACTTCAGGTTATTCTGGTTCCCATATTTAATTGTGCATATGTGCTCATTACAACATTTTATTGACTTATTGTTAGTACAAAAGCCATGCTGTTCCTTTTTTTTTTTTTTTCCAATTTCATTGGAAAATCTTATAACGCTCTCAGTGATGATCCTTTTGTTCATAATTTTGAGCATTCAAATTCCCCTAATTGGACTTTGTGTGGTGGAGATAGAAGATGGTAGAAATCTTGAAAATGTGATAAGTCATGCGGATGAACAATGTTATTATGGTCTTTTGCGTTGTATATATTCACAAGTATTGGTTTAATGTATATATAGCGTCTTTTACAATAATACTAAACAATATGTTTAGACCCGAATCAATGAACGAATCAAATGAGCTTTTAGTTTGATTGAGTCAAAGATACAGTTTTTTAATTCACATAGAAAATCTGAATAATACTATGAAAAAAATTTCTAGTAAATAACTGGCCGGTTCAACCATGTAGGCTGTTTTGACCAATTTGGACGGGTTATTTATTTTTCATTGTACTCTAATGTAAAATTGGAGAAAGTTTTATGGCCGGTTTCCTTTTCAACCGGTCGAACCAGCCAAATGGGCACGATCTAGCACTGGTGCTGGCAATTTTTGAGTCCCAATCCGTTACATTTTGAGCCATCAATATTGCTGCAAGGCAGCCTTCACTGTTAGTTTGATTTTGAGTCCAATGAGCAGTTGAAAGGACTATCAGTTAATCTCACAGCTCTTTCTGATTATGCATCTAAGCAGGAGATGAGAGAATTGGTAGAGCAGCAATCGGAATTGTTCCTGAGGAGCTCACTGAGGAGAACTATGAGGAATGGAAAAGATGCTTGGAACATTATTTGGTTGGTCATGGCCTTTGGGGTGTTGTTTCTGGAGAGGAGCAAGATCCTATAAACGATGAGAGACAAGAATATGGAGAAGAAAAGAAACAAGAACATGAGGAATGGAAGAAGAAGAATGCATTGGCCTTGCATGCCATCCAACTTTCGTGTGGACCAGGCACATTTGTTAAACTTAAGGAAGCTCACACTTCTGCCGAAGTTGCATGGAAGCATTTGGTAGAAAAACTGAAGCCCCACAGAATATGGGCGGAAGATGAAAGCAGCCGTGTTGAAGAAGAAGGTAACTCTCGATCATGTTGCTATGAAATGTTTACGGTTTCACATATAATTTTAGAAGTCAATTCGATAAGTATTTTGAAGGACACTATGGTTCATTCGATCAGTATTTTGAATCATGTGGTATCAGGAGCAAAGTTATGATTCAGCAATTGCAGGTTTTCTTTATGTTTTTACTTATTCCATTTGATTAGTTTTCTTTTGCTCATTTAGCAAGCAATTCTTCACTAGGGAATTTTGCTGTACGTTACTTCAAATAAAACTCCAATTCATCTGTGCTAGCTCTGCTGTGCCAAACAATGGCGGAGACTTGAGAGTTGGGAGGCCTAATTTTCCAAAAGAGTGCTTAGAATATATCTTCCACATCTGGAATTTTCATTTAGTCATTGCTTAATATCCAATGACAATATTATTGCTCTTTTTCTGTTTCTCTGGACTTCTTGAAAAGTTTATACTCATTCAGATTTCAATTGTTCCTTCTGCGAGCTCATTAATTATGATAGATGACCATATTAGAGATATTATTCGAAACAAATTCTAATGTTTACAGGACCAAAAGAGTGTTAGTAAAATAATAAAATAGGCTGATACAAAAGAGAAGAATAAATACAACCTAGAGAGAAAGTAATAATCGAAAATAACAATAATAATAATCCGAGGTTTGTGAGCACAATTTCCTTAAAACAGATTCGCCCCCTCCAGGTAGAGTGCTCGAGGATACAACGGATTAAAGGCGTCTGTCTCCCAGGATACAACGGATTAAAGGTGAATATGTCAGCACCAAACTTTCTTCACCACAGCGAACTCGAACTAGAGTAATATGGAACACTATAAAAGATGAAGATGCAAGAAGGAAAAAGAGAGAGAGAGCGCGCCTTCTTTTGAAACAAAAAGAGATATTTATAGATGTTGGCTAAGGGTGACTGTTAGAAATTGGCAACAAGTATTAAATTTCAGATAATTATCTTCACGTTTGTCAAAGGACCACATTCATGTACATACATGTATCTCAATAAGATAACTCCAAAATCATGTATTAAGTACATGTATCCTATCCAAAATCATGTATCAATAATTAATACACATGAATCCTATATACATGAATGAGTGATAGATAATTATCCTGGATTCTTTCAAGAGTGCCATTATGAGAACAAATTTTCTCATTCACTCTACAATGGATATAGCCATTTTTCCAACAATTCCCTACATGAATGGAAAAATTGTTTTGATTTGACTCTACAGTAGTGTTCCACGACTGAAATCTGCATAAGATAGGTTGGTGTTACCCATTGAACCTTCTCTTGTGAAATAAACTTACTTTACTAGCAATCCAGTAGACATGATGTCTTTGAACTGTCTCGCTTTTTAGTGTAAATGAATCATATATTTCACACAGGAATTATGCTCCATTTATTCAGTTCTCATAGTTATATTCGTTTTGGCCATGAACATCAACCTGGTTCAGCAAGAGTTTTTAAGAATTGAGCCCTAAACAATTCTCTTTTGAAGCGGCCCCACTTCACTCTCACATAGGTGATTTACTTAAGTCTTCAGTAATAAATTACTTCACTTAAGAATCATTAAAGCACACCATTGTGCTATCCTTAATTCTCCTTTGCATCATTGTTTCATTATGGAATGGGTCTAGGGGTATCCCCCCACAATGACTGCGCTAAGACCTTATAATTAAGTTGTCCCTTTGAACCTAGATCTTGGGATATCCAGTCAGTTAGGTTGGGTTTCCTTTATAACACTTAGCCTTCCATGGACTTTAGTCCCATTCCCTTTGCCATTTTTGCAACCAACTCTCTATTCAATCCTTTGGTTAGCGGATCCGCTATGTTATCCTTTGATTTCACATAATCAATAGAGATAACTCCTGTTGAGAGTAGTTGTCTAATGGTATTATGCCTACGACGTATATGTCTAGACTTACCATTATATATGTTATTCTGTGCTCTTCCAATTGCTGATTGACTATCACAGTGAATATATATTGGTGGCACAGTTTTTCCCATTTTGGAATGTCTTCAAGGAAATGGTGGAGCCATTCAGCTTCTTCTCCACATTTGTCCAAGGCAATGAACTCAGATTCCATTGTAGATCTAGCTACAATAGTTTGTTTAGAAGACTTCCAGGATACTGCCCCACCAGCAAGTGTGAACACATACCCACTTGTGGACTTTGAATCTTTTATATCAGATATCCAATTTGCATCAGCATACCCTTCTAAAACAACAGGGTATCTAGTGTAATGCAGTCCAAAGTTCCGAGTGTACAGTAGGTATTTGAGTACCCTTAAAATTGCTTTCCAATGATCAGCACTCGGATTGCTTGTAAATCTGCTCAATTTGCTTACTGCATATGCAATGTCAGGTCTAGTACAACTCATTAAATACATTAGACTGCCAATGATTCTTGAGTATTCTACTTGAGAAATACTCTCTCATCTATTCTTAGATAGATGGAAACTATTGTCTAATGGAGTTCTTGCAATTCCAGAATCATTCTGATTTAATTTTTCTAGAATCTTGTCCACATAATGAGTTTGGCTCAAGACCAACCCGTCTGATATTCTTGTAATTTTAACTCCTAAAATTACATCAGCGAGCCCCATATCTTTCATGTCAAATTTTGAATTCAACATGTCCTTGGTAGACTTAACCATTTTGTCATTACTACCAACAATAAGTATGTCATCTACATAAAGACATAAGATGACATAGCCATGTTCTGTTTCTTTAGTGTAGACACATTTGTCACACACATTTATTTTGTATCCATTAGTTATCATTACATTGTCGAACTTTTCATGCCATTTCTTTGGCGCTTGTTTTAGTCCATATAATGATTTGACTAATTTACAAACTTTATTTCCTTTTTCCGGAGTTATGAAACCCTCAGGTTGCTCCATGTAGATTTCTTCATCTAAATCACCATTTAAGAAAGCCGTCTTTACATCCATTTGATGTATCTCCAGTTTTCTCAATGCAGCGATAGCAAGAATTATTCTGATAGAATTTATTCTCGTAACAGGAGAATAAGTATCAAAATAATCCAAACCTTCTTGTTGCTTGTATCCTTTGATTACAAGTCTGGCTTTGTACTTATCGACAGAGCCATCAGGTTTTATTTTCCTTTTAAAGATCCATTTGGACCCTAAAGGTCTACAACCAGGAGGAAGATCCACTAACTCCCATGTATGATTCTGTAAGATAGAATCAACCTCACTTTTTATTGCTTCTTTCCATAAAAATCCTTCAGAAGAACTTACAGCTTCTGTATAGGTTTGTGGTTCCTTTTCTAATAGAAAAGTTGTAAAATCATCTCCAAATGATTTTCCACTCTAGCCTTTTTGCTACGTCTCGGTTCATCTTGTTGAATCAAGTCATGATCATGTTTTTCTTGATTCATAACTTCATGTGTTCGTTTTGATGAACTTGATGCACCATTCGATTTACAAGGAAACACATCTTCAAAGAATGAAGCATTCCTTGATTCCATTATCGTATTTTTGTGTATATCCGAAATTTCTGAATTATACACAAGAAATCGATAAGCAGCACTATTATGTGCATAGCCTATAAAGATACAGTCCACAGTTCTAGGACCTATCTTTATTCTCTTTGGTGCTGGAATAGCCACTTTTGCAAGACACCCCCACACTTTCAAGAATTTGTAGGATGGTCTCCTACCTTTCCATAACTCATAAGGAGTTTTATCTTGTTTTTTTCAGGGTACCCTATTTAAAAGGTAATTGCTTGACAAAATAGCTTCACCCCACATATTTTGTGGCAATCCTGAACTTAGTAACATCGCATTCATCATTTCTTTTAGTGTGCGATTTTTCCGTTCAGCAACACCATTCGATTGTGATGAGTAAGGTGCAGTTACTTCATGAACAATTCCATATTTTGCACAATAATCACCAATAGGTGTTTCATATTTACCACCTCTATCACTTCTTAACCTTTGAATTCTCCGGTTAAGTTGATTTTCAACTTCATTCTTGTAGAGAATGAATTTTTCCAAGGCTTCATCTTTACTTTTGAGTAAATACACATAACAGTATTTTGTGCAATCATCAATGAAAGTGATAAAATATTTATTACCACCTCTTGTTTGAACAAATTTCAAATCACAGACATCTGTGTGAATCAATTCAAGGTTCGGTGTTTCTTTCAATTGTTTGAAAAGATGACCTGGTTAATTTTGCCTCTACGTAAATCTCGCATTTATGGTTTGAATTGATGTGAAAGGAAGGAATATGATCCAAGTTAATTAGTCTACGCAAAGTATCATAATTAACATGACCTAGTCTACCATGCCATAAATTGGAAGACTCAAGCAAATAAGCAGAAGACTTATTCTTATTATTCACAATGGTCATTACATTCAATTTGAACAACCCATTGGTTGTATATCCTTTTCCTACATACATCCCAGATTTGGATAATATAACTTTATCCGATTCAAAAACCATGCGAAAGCCATGCTTGTTCAGCAATGATCCAGAAACAAGGTTCTTGCGGATTTCTGGCACATACAGGACATCGTTCAAAGTCAATGTTTTGCCAGAAGTCATCTTTAGCAACACCTTCCCTTGACCTTCAATAGCAGATGAGGCAGAGTTCCCCATGAACATTTTTTCACCTTCAACTTTTTCGAAGGTAGTAAACAAGTCTTTGTTTGTGCAAACATGTCTTGTAGCTCCAGTGTCAATCCACCATTCTTTCGGATTTGACCTTATCATATTTACTTCAGAAACCATAGCAGTCAGGTTCATGTTTTCCATGTCTCCCTCGATTCTATCAAGCAAGTTTGCTTCATGCTTCTTCTTCTTTGGAAGCTTACATTCAGTGGACTTGTGACCTTTTTTGTCACAGTTGAAGCACTTCCCTTGGAATTTCTGCTTAGAGATTTTCCCTTTTACCCCAAGATTTCGAGTTGGCTTTTTGCCTTTGGAGTTTTGCCCTTGATTATACTCCACAATATTTGCTTTAGCATCAACAGAAGTTGTTGCCTTGCAATCAGAACCCCTGTTGTCTTCTTCAATTCGAAGTCTAACGATAAGGTCCTCCATACTCATCTCTTTGCGCTTGTGCTTGAGATAGTTCTTGAAATCCTTCCACCCAGGAGGTAGCTTCTCAATAACAGCAGCTACTTGAAAGGTTTCACTCAAAACCATGCCTTCAGCTAGAATCTCATGCAAGATAATCTGAATTTCTTGCACTTGACTGATAATAGTTTTGGAATCCACCATTTTATAGTCTAGAAATTTTCCAACGACAAATTTCTTTGCCCCAGCATCTTCGGTTTTATATTTCCGATCTAAGGATTCCCACAATGCCTTCGCCGTCTTGTGTATTTGATACACGTTATACAGCGAGTCATGCAAGCAGTTCATGACTTAATTTCGACAAAGGAAATCGGAGTGCTTCCAAGCATCAATAGCAGTGACAGCTTGTGCATCAGTTAAGCCTTCAGGCAGCTTTGGAGCATCCTCACTTAAGAATCTCGAGAGATTCGATGTTGTCAAATAGAACAACATCTTTTGTTGTCATGTCTTGAAGTTCGAGCCATGGAACTTCTCAGGTTTCTCACTATGGTTGGTAGAAACCATAGGAGTAATCTTTCCTTCAGGTTGTTTCACAATTGTGCCAGAAGCAGAGGCATCAAAAGTAGATGTGTTGGTTTCTCTTCCTGTATTGTCAGTCATTGAGAACCGAGTCTGTTTTAAGATTGTTAGTGAAATAATAAAATAGGCTGATACAAAAGAGAAGAATAAATACAACCTAGAAAGAAAGTAATAATCGAAAATAACAATAATAACAATCCGAGACTTGTGAGCACAATTTCCTTAAAACAGATTCGCCCCCTCCAGGTAGAGTGCTCGAGATTGAGTAGGCATCTGTCTCCCAGGATACAACGGATTAAAGGTGAATATGTCAGCACCAAACTTTCTTCACCACAGCGAACTCGAACTAGAGCAATATGGAACATTATAAAAGATGAAAATGCAAGAAGGAAAAAGAGAGAGAGAGCGCGCCTTCTTTTGAAACAAAAAGAGATATTTATAGATGCTGGCTAAGGGTGACTGTTAGAAATTGGCAACAAGTGTTAAATTTCAGATAATTATCTTCACGTTTGTCAAAGGACCACATTCATGTACATACATGTATCTCAATAAGATAACTCCAAAATCATGTATTAAGTACATGTATCCTATCCAAAATCATGTATCAATAATTAATACACATGAATCCTATATACATGAATGAATGATAGATAATTATCCTGGATTCTTTCAAGAGTGCCATTATGAGAACAAATTTTCTCATTCACTCTACAATGGATATGGCTATTTTTCCAACAAAGAGTACCTTCGCTATAGGCCCTTGTACATAGCAATTGCAACAGGCGATTTTGGTCTCACGAAAAGTCTCCTTGATCAAGCTCCAGACTCTGTTAGGGCCATAATTTCAACACAGGGAGAAACTGCACTTCAATTTGCCATTGTAAATAGACACATGAAAATTGCAAAGGAGCTGTTGAGCAGAATGCAACCAGCTGACTTGGAAATGGTTAATGACTATGGATGCACAGCCCTTACTCTTGCTGCAATCAGTGGTGAAAAAAAGTTGGCAAGGGCAATCGTGGAAAAAAAATGATAGTCTACTTAGCAAGGAAAATCAACTTTATGATGGGCCGCTTCCTGTCATCGTGGCTGCTTTGTATGGTCACAAGCATATGGTTAATTATCTATACTCGGTGACACCAAAGGAGTTATTTAGTCCAGAGGGTGGTAAGAATGGTGCTATGCTGATTAATTCCCTGATTAGAGCAGAAATGTATGGTAAGATTGTGGATGTAAGAGGCAATATACCAATCTGCATCAAACCCTTCTTCAATATATGTGCCCCTAACCCCTTTCTGATTGCTACAGATGTTGCTTCAATGCTACTTCAACAATATCCAAAACTTGGTGTCAGCCCAGATCATAATGGTGACTATGCTCTCCAGTTACTGGCTCACGAGCCATCTGCATTTCCTAGTGGAACCAAACTTGTTTTCTGGAAAAGATGGATCTATTCATGTCAGTGTCCTTTTTCCAGTTCTACTTTACTTTTACATCAAATTCCAGGGTAAATGTTTTAATAATGATCACTGACTTGTATATAATGAAGAACAATATTATGCACTCTTATTCAGTGAGAAGGAAAACAATCTAAGAATAATAGCCATTGTGCATTTTTTTTGTCTTACTTTTTACGAATTTTAATCATCATGTCAGTATGAAATTTGAATTTTGATTGTTATGTCAGCATAAAATCTTCCAATAACAAGAATACCAACTTGCTGCATATACTAATTGTGCACTAGTGTTGGAGAATGCTACTTATACTCTGTATTTATTCCCCAGGTCTAATGGAACATTCTCCATTGGGAAGTCCAACAGATTCTGCTAAAGATGATCAGACAACAAAAGCAAGCATGATTGGAGACCACAGCATTGAGATTCATCATTCTAGTGATGGTGAAACGAATTGGACAGGAAATCGAGGCCTACAGATTACTAGCTTTGGTATGTCAAATATCAAATTTCGTCTTCCAAAAATTCCATCTGCTGCACAACATTTTTGGGTTAGGAATCTTCTCCCTAGTTTTTCTTTTTTCTCTCAATTTTTGCTGTAGCTAGATGACAAAATGGAGTGTGTTGTATTTTGCAACGGATATTCTGTCTCACTCTCTGTTCCAATTTTTATTATATTGCTATTTTTTGTTTATAAATATCATATTTTAGTTTTTAAAATTTTTTTAAGATCCAATAACTTATCGTCACTGTAGCACGATCCATAAAATAGTATTAATCTTCTATATTATATTCTGATAGTATATACACCATCAATTTTAAATGGTACTTAGTCCCAAATTTTTGGGCCGATGGACCTGAGCTCGGACCGATCCACCCTATTCACAGTCCTTTGTGTGTTTGAATTGGGCTATCCATGATTGGGAGAAGCCAAAGGAAAGTTTAAGTTTAATAGGATTGAGTCCAATATTTTGGAGCATTTTCTAGTAAGAATAAAAGATTGTTAAAATAAAAGAAGAAAACAGACTAGCACAAAAAAACATAGAAGATTATTAAAGATAAAAGATTATGTCCTTTTAAGGATAAGGAATCGTTGAGTTCGTTCATAAAACTTTCAGATATAGGACTGGAATCATATATAAAAGAGACGGAAAGGGCAGAACACTTTTTTCACATGCAATTGTGCTTCGCCAAGAGAAAATTTATAGCCTTATATGCGCCTCGGGAACAAGAAAGAGCATGCTGGCACGTAGGCATGATTTTTTCGAAAACAATTTCTTACATCTAGCAGCCATGCTGCCTCCACAGTCTCAACTTGACAAGGTTTCTGGAGCAGCTCTTCAAATGCAAAGCTATGTTTTCAGACTCGGACCGGGACTCGACTCGGTCGAGGTCAGGGGTCAATGGGTTCGACCGGGGGTCAATAGGAGGTCGACTCGGATGATGTCATATATACGTCATATATATATATATATATACCTGCAAATCAAATTTATAAAATATAACCAAATTCATCCAAACTCACAAAATTTATAAAATAGAAATCCCATACATGTTTAATCCTTAAAAAATAGCAATCCAAATAAGGTAGCAAGTTCATGTTCAAATGCTTGATAAATATCAATCTTTTTTTTTTTAAGACAAAAGACAAAATAAGGTTTCATTGCTTAGAGACAAACATCACAGAAATTTACATTGATGGCTGCATGGAACTTTGAACATCCAAGCGAAGATAGACCAGAAGTGAGAACTCAGTTTCTTGCCCATTAACCGTTGGTAAAGCTTCTAAGTGAGCTTGGGAATGTCAACATAGGTAGTCATCATTTCCGAGACATCACAACCAGACTGCTCTAGCATTTTCCTCAATATCTTCACTCTCAAGTCTACGCTCACCGGTTCATCATGAAAGGTATCAGATAAAGAAACCCAAATCCTCGGTGAGAACATCCTCCTCACAGGCAAATTATCAAACACCTTCCGTGCAAGAGCCGTTTTCCCTGATCCCCTGACCCCACTATTCCAATCCCAAATCCCAAATATAATTAAACACTCCAGCTTCTCATTCACACCCGTAATATCCAAATCCCAAATGTCCAGCATAATGAATCAAAAAATTCCAGTCACAAATCAACTTTAGCATAACGAATCAGCAATAATAGCTTTCAGATTGTAAAAATTACCAGACAAAGCTTTAGTTCACCCGCATGCTAATTACTTGATTGTCTTGAAATCTGAAGGAACAGGTGGCTGTTGCGGCGGTGGAGGCTAGAGATTGAAGGACGATCGATGAATCTCAAGAGATGGCGGTGGAGATCTGAAGAAGAAAGTCAAGAAAGGAAGAAAATGTATCAGAAGAGAAGCAGCAGAGTAGCCGACGCAAGTTTTGTGGCTTTGTCAATTTTCAATTTTGTCCGATTTGTCAAACTCTGACTGAAAAAAGGCCGAAAAACAGAAAAAGAAAAAAAACCGGGGTTAATCAAGATTTCCGGTTCGCCGGTCAAACCCGGTTTATAACATTTGAGTTTATGACCCGGTTTATGACCGGGTTTGACCGATTTTATAACATCCAAGTTTTTTTAACTAATTCGGACCGGATGCCTGGCCGATTCCCGGTCCGACCGGTTCGACCGGCCGGTCCGGTCCGAGTCTGAAAACACAGAATTGCAAAGGGAACTACGATGGTTTCAGGTTGCAATTTAATTTGTAGTCAATATCCTATTTTATCTTAGTGTATCATGTTTGTTGTCATTTCGTCTTTTTTTTTATTTTTTTTATTTCCGTCTTATGAAACAGAGACTCAAAAATTGCAATAATTCTTTTTCTAATGGTGTTATCCTAGTGAGGCTTTGTACCTGACATAAGTTATTTTTTAGGAAGTTGAGAGTATTCTACCACTAAGGATGAAGAAAGAAGTGAATTCTAATGGTAAAACACCTTCTGCCCTCTTCTCTGGCGAGCATAAGGCATTGGCTAAGGAGGGAGAGAAATGGATGAAAAATATTGCAGGATCAAGTATGATTGTGGGAACTCTCATCGCTGCAGCCATGTTTACAACGGCTTTCACAGTTCCAGGTGGTAATGATAATAAAACAGGGCTCCCTGTCATGATAGGTACTCACCAAAAAGCATTCTTGTTTCTTATGGCATCAAATGCAGTGTCAATGTTCACTTCTACAACATCGATTCTGATGTTCTTGGGGATTCTCACTGCACGTTATGCAGCAAAAGAATTTCTCAAGTCCTTACCTACAAAGTTAATATTTGGGATCACATTTTTGTTCTTCTCGATGGTCACCATGATGGCATCATTTGGTACTGCTATATATCTGACGCTGATCGAACAAGTAGCTTGGATTTCCTACCCAATCATTGTTTTCTGTGCGATTCCAATAGCCCTTTACTCATTGCTGCAATTCCCTCTTCTGGTTGAGATGATCAGTCGCACTTACGGACATGACATCTTCGACAAACCTTCAAAGAAACTCTACAGTTTTGAAACCGACACTACTACTACAATCTGATCTCCATTCTGCTGCGTATCTGTATTTCACTTCCAGTAGTTTGCTTCAAGAAGTTGTTTTTAAATAAATAATCCTTCAGTGTGATGTTTTGAATAGATTTTGTCGGAAACATCCATTTATTTTGTCTCCAGCTTGTACTGGAATTCTTCAGATTCCTGTAGCTATCAATAAATCATACCTATGGATTGATTTTGATTGTTTGCCACATCAAATACTGCCTATTATTTAGTATTGATATTTTAATTGTCTTTGCCGAGTTCTCTTATTCACTAGTAATAGATTACGTGTTTTGGACGTGTACTTGGCAATTGGGTAGGTTGGCGGGTTAATATTGAATTTTCATTTAAATGGGTTATACCCAACCCGTCCAACTTAAAATTGGGTTAATTTTGGATTGGGTCATATTGGGTCATCTTAAATCCATGATCCAAATATGACCAAATATATTAATTTAATAGATTTTAATATATAAATTCTCTCAAATACATTTTCACATACAACAAAAAAAAATTTCAAACACATTTTTACATAGATAGACATATTTTCACACACTAAAACACTCACGATACAAACACACACTCATTTCTTAAACTCATTTGAAATACATTAATTAGTTTGTTTGGATAGTAAATTATTTGAAATAATTTTGTGAAAAAAATACTTTAACACTTTTTTGATGTGATGTATATGAGATAAAAAGGTGATTGAAAAATGTATAGATGATACAAGCAAGTCAGTATGTGTAAATAAAGTGTAAATAATATGCATTTCACACACACTATTTTTACGTACACAAACACACTAAAATACATCCTAATATATTTTCACAAATATACGCACATACTAACTATTTAAACTCTAAAAAGGTTAGAAATTTCACCTCATGAGAGGTTTCTGGAATTATGCCATATAAAAACGATGGCAGATTGGACCCGCTTTCAAACTTTGAAAATTTGTTTCTTTTTTTTCCCCATTTTTTTTTTGAAAAGAATTGAGTTATACAGGACTCTACAGTCAAATCAGTATTCTATCATGTAGATCAAAAAATCTTGAATCAATTCCCCCGCAATGACAGTAGTACTTCGTAAAAACATGGAAACGAGTAGAAATTAATTAATTACTTGGCTACGAAATACTAGATTTAGCAACTAACAAACAAATAATAAGAAACTAGATTTAAGTTCGACAGGTCGACAACTTCCTAATGACCTTCATTGAGCAAAAAATCAAATTTGTTTATTTATTTTTTTAATTTAAGTTGGATAATGGGTGCTCAACACAAATACCCAAACCACCCAAAAAATATGTGGGTTCTTATTACCCAACCCAAAATTGACCCAACACCCAATTTACCCAATCCAACCTTTTAAATTAGTGGGTGAGTTGGGTGGGTTGGGGTTTTGGGTATAATTGTCAGGTCTATTTGCACGGGAACGTGATGCTTTTAATTTTTTTTTGCCTTAAAATTTTTAGAAAATCAATTGTTCTGAAGGAATGGACAATTCCACAAACTTCCCCTGAAGTTTTTAATAATTACAAAGAGCTCCCCTCAATTTTTAGAAATTACACTTACCTCCCCTACTTTTATTGTTTATATAACAATATAAGTCCAACAAGTTAAATTTTCTTTCAAAAATCCTAAATTGCCCTTTAAACTAAGAAACCAAAATATAGTATGGTTAATCATTTTCTTCCACATTTTGTACAAATCAACAAGCTTAATCCTTAACAACCATCCAAGTATAAGTTTCAAATCCAAATAACCATTCAAAAAGATTCCAAATTGCATATATAGCAAAAAAAAAAACCTCATACAGACACATACCTCCTATTATTTGAATGCTTAAATATCTTTTCAATACAAGCTAATCTGATCTAGAACCACCATTACAACCTTCTTATGGTCTTAAAAATATTAATATTTCAAAAGTTGAGAATAAATTCCACCTCCACAATAAAATCATAACAAAAAATTTCCAATCCAATGAAAGAAATCCTTATGTAATTGTTGACATTTTATAAAAGTTTTTCAAGACAACAAACAAAATATGACAAATTTCACACTTTTAGTTCTACTTCCTATTTCAATCATCAATTTCATTATTTAGTTTGATATATAGTCTACTCTCTGTATTAATTTTATAATTTTAATTTGCTAATATCCACAAAACTGAAGATAAAAAAAAAAAGCGTATAGCATTATATTAACTACAATAGAAAGGAGCGAAAGTAGACAAGAGATAAAAAGATAATTTTTTTGGATTTTGTAAATCTATTGCCTTAAATTTAGAATTGTCTACCAAGTGGAGGGTATTATAGGTATTTTATTATGCCAAGGGAGGTAAGTGCAATTTCTTAAACTTGAGGGGAGCCAAGTGAAATTGTAAGAAACCTCAAGGGAGTTTATTAAGATTTATTAGTACTTTTATCTTTGACTATGTAATCTAAAATGTAACGGATTACGTTTAATTCAAGAAGAGTTGTATACAGCAAAGAAGAAAAATGGTTAGTTTTTTAGGAGAATTAGATAATAAGTGCTTCTAAAATGTAAATATGTGAGTGGATGAAATGACTATGGTCTTAAGGATAAATACCAATTTACCTAATAAATACAAAATTGAACACTAACCCTTTTTTTTTTTTTGGGTGAAACTTTTCTTCCATGTTATCAGCAATATGTGATAAGTTGTAAACCAGCCTTTTGATATTCGTGAACTGTAGTCTTCTGGTTTCTAATGGTTTATTATAGTAGTCTGCGGAAGTGAGGTTGCATGAACCATAATGTATGTAAAGATTAGATTGGAAATGCATGAAATTAACTCTTCTTCTTCTCCTTTTCATGGTAAAATAAGAGGGTATCCATTGAGTCTCACTAAAACCCAAGTTAAAAATAAAATCAATACTAATATAATATAGTAGTAATAATTATAATAATGATCATAACAATAATAATATGAATAATAAAATGAAGAAAAATCAGCTGTGAATAATCATACTAATACTTATCATAATTACAATGAAAAAAGTAAGACTAGCAGCTCGTTCGAATTTTATTAGCTAAAAATCAATCAATTTGCATTGATTGCGTGAAACACATGGGAATAGCATAGCATATCACAGTTGTATCGAATAACCACTTTAATTTATGTTACATCATATCATTAATCAGAAACAAGATACTAGATAACAAGAAAGAAAAAGTGCAAAAGTGTACATAAATGCTATTCCCATTAATGAGAATCACTAATTGATTAAAGTGCATATAAAAGCTATTCCCATTAATCAGAATCACTTTGTTGTATAAACTGCATATAGATGCTATTCCCATTAATCAGAGTCACTTGTTGTATGGTTCTATAAATACTTAGAGCGCCATTGTTGTTTCACTTCCTCTATTACAAAAAGTCACGGTCAAAGGATGACGAAAGTTTCAGGTTAGACCAAAAAAATACATGTTTTTTTGGTTCCCTCATTTTATTCTACATAAGTGCTCAGTTGTGATAGTTTGTTCACTTATGATTAGCATAAAAGTCATGCTGTTTTCCATTTACCCCATTTGGTTTTTCTTTTTCTTTTTCTTTTCCTATTTTCTATTTTTCCTCTTTTCATTCCATTGGAATTGTAAGCAGCCAAAGAGGTGCAAAGTCATATTTCTGAATTGAGTGACTTTTCTACTTATGACTTAAAATTTCCATTGTTAAAATGGCCAATTTCACTCTTAACAATAGAGCTGATCTGTTCTCTAATATTTATTTCTGAACGATTTGATGCGTGTGTATTCATATACTACGTTAAATTGTAATTTAGGTGTTTTAATAGTTATCCTGATGCATCCATTAGAATTTTTTTAATACAAATTATAGGCACCCATTTAAAAAATCTTGTAATGTTGAGTCCGTGGAATCTCTTTTGTTAACCAAACAAGTGATAAAGTTCCTTTTTCTTTACCTCATTTTACTTCACTTTTCCGCCAAACAAACAGAACCTTTTGGTAACTATAGGAATATGAAGCTTTGCCTAAACCGTACCGCCCGGAGTGGGACGTGGGTCTGTAACTACATTTTGGAGGCCTGCACCATACATTGTGAGGCCTTCAATGTCTCTGCATGGCCACTCATCGGTTTGATTTACAGTGAAATATCACCATGCATTCCTTAATTAGATGTAGAATCACGGAAGAGTCAAAATGAGCAGTATTTCTTGACTTTTCCATAGTCCATAATTCCAAATGGCCAAAATAAAGAAGAAATCTGATGGGATTGTGAGGTGGTTTAATCAGTTAATGAAGTTCAGGACGAATGCCTTGATTTATTTCATGACGAATTGAGAAGGAAATTTGTTACTGGTTGGTTATTTCATCTTACCGCTTGGTTTCAAGATCTCTAGCTTTGGTTGGTATGCTTCTGAACAATGACCTAATTTTGCATTTTTTTTGGTTTTGGGCTAGGTCTAATTTTGCATTTTCAAAGCTGCGTCTTGCGTTTTCTGATTATTGTTCCAACAGATAACCATACCATCTTACGAAAGCAAATTCGTATACATCACTTTTTATGTGTTTTCTTTCTGTGGAAATGCCCTTTTTGAGCCCTTCTAGCACAGCCTCCAAAAGGGCTCTAATGTCCTCTAATTTGAGACACAGTTTAAGCTAAAGGGACCAATTCTAGTTGCTTTTTGACTAGGGTTAATACCACTTTGTTCCCTCAAACTTTGGGCGATTGTCCACTTCAGTCCCTAAACTTCAAAATGGGACACTTAAATCCCTAAACTTATAAATACCTTCCACTTAAGGAAAATTGTTAACAAATCCTGAATGTCGTTGGTGGTCAAAGTGTTCCATTTTATAAGAGTTTAGGGATTTAAGTATCCCATTTTATAAGTTTAGGGACTTAAGTGGGAGGTATTTATAAATTTAGAGACTTAAGTGTCCCATTTTGAAGTTTAGAAACTGAAGTGGGTAATCGTCCAAGGTTTGAGGGGAGAAAGTGAAATTAACCCTTTTGACTAATAGGAATAAACTTGTTGGTTATCTATGTTGGTTGTAACTTTCGGTAACAGTGTCTAATTGAAATTGTGCATCCGCCTTTATATCTTGGACATTGGCATCCATTAAGATTATGCATCTAAGCAGGAGATGATAGTATTGGGAGAGCAGCAATCGGAATTGTTCCTGAGGAGCTCACTGAGGAGAACTATCAGGAATGGAAAAGATGCTTGGAACATTATTTGGTTGGTCATGGCCTTTGGGGTGTTGTTTCTGGAGAGGAGAAAGATCCTATAAACGATGAGAGACAAGAATATGGAGAAGAAAAGAACCAAGAACATGAGGAATGGAAGAAGAAGAATGCATTGGCCTTGCATGCCATCCAACTTTCGTGTGGACCAGGCACATATGTTAAACTTAAGGAAGCTCACACTTCTGCGGAAGTTGCATGGAAGCATTTGGTGGAAAGACTGAAGCCCCACAGAATATGGGCGGAAGGTGATCCTGAAGATGAAAGCAGCCGTGTTGAAGAAGAAGGTAACTCTCGATCATGTTGCTATGAAATGTTTACGGTTTCACATATAATTTTAGAAGTCAATTCGATAAGTATTTTGAAGGACACTATGGTTCATTCGATCAGTATTTTGAATCATGTGGTATCAGGAGCAAAGTTATGATTCAGCAATTGCAGGTTTTCTTTATGTTTTTACTTATTCCATTTGATATAGTTTTATTTTGCTCATTTAGCAAGCAATTCTTCACTAGGGAATTTTGCTGTACTTTACTTCAAATAAAACTCCAATTCATCTGTGCTATCTCTGCTGTGCCAAACAATGGCGGAGACTTGAGAGTTGGGAGGCCTAATTTTCCAAAAGAGTACTTAGAATATATCTTCCACATCTGGAATTTTCATTTAGTCGTTGCTTAATATCCAATGAAAATATTATTGCTCTTTTCTGTTTTTCCGGACTTCTTGAAATTTTTATACTCATTCAGATTTCAATTGTGCCTTCTACGAGCTCATTAGTTATGATAGATGACCATATTAGAGACATTGTTCGAAACAAATTCTAATGTTTCCAGGACCAAAAGAGTACGTTCGCTATAGGCCCTTGTACATAGCAATTGCAACAGGCGATTTTGATCGCACAAAAAGTCTCCTTGATCAAGATCCAGACGCTGTTAGGGCCATAATTACATCACATGGAGAAACTCCACTTCCATTTGCCATTCTAAATGGACAAATGAAAATCGCAAAGGAACTGTTGAGGAGAATGGAACAAGCAGACTTGGAAATGATTAATGACTATGGATGCACAGCTCTTACTTTTGCTGCAATCAGTGGTGAAAAAAAGTTGGCAAGGGCAATCGTGGAAAAAAATGGTAGTCTACTTAGCAAGGAAAATAAACTTGATGATGGGCAGATTCCTGTCATCGTGGCTGCTTTGTATGGTCAAAAGCATATGGTTAATTATCTATACTCTGTGACACCAAAGGAGTTATTTAGTCCAGAGGTGGGTAAGGATGGAGCTACGCTGATTAATTCCCTGATTAGAGCAGAAATGTATGGTAAGATTGTGGATGTAAGAGGCAATATACCAATCTGCATCAGATCCTTCTTCAATATATGTGCCCCTAACCTAACTCCTTTTGATTGCTACAGATGTTGCTTCAATGCTACTTCAACAATATCCAAAACTTGGTGTTACCCCAGATAAGAATGGTTACTATGCTCTCCAGTTACTGGCTCACAAGCCATCTGCATTTCCTAGTGGAACCAAACTTGTTTTCTGGAAAAGATGGATCCATTCATGTTAGTGTCCTTTTTCCAGTTCTACTTTACTTTTACATCAAATTTCAGGGTAAATGTTTTAATAATGATCACTGACTTGTATATAACGAAGAACAATATTATGCTCTCTGATTCAGTGACAAGGAAAACAATCTAAGAACAACCATTGTGCATTTTTTTCTTACTTTCTATAAAATTTTTCAATAACAAGAATACCAACCTGCCGCAGATAGTAATTGTGTACTAGTGTTGGAGAATGCTACTTATACTCTATAGCTATACCCCAGGTTTAATGGGACATTCTCTATGGAGGAGTCTAACAGATTCTGCTAAAGATGATCAGACGACAAAAGCAAGCATGATTGGAGACCACAGCATTGAGATTCATCATTCTAGTGATGGTGAAACGAATTTGACAGGAAATCGAGGCCTACAGATTACTAGCTTTGGTATGTCAAATATCAAATTTCGTCTTCCAAAATTCCTTCTGTTGCAAAATTACTACTTTTCTTTCTTCTCTCAATTTTTGCTGTAGCTAGATGACAAAATGGAGTGCGTTGTATTTCGCAATGAATATTCTGTCCTACTCTCTATTTCACTTTTTTTTATATTACTATTTTTTATTTATAAATATCATATTTTAATTCTTTTTTATTTTCTTAAGATCCAATAACTTGTCATCACTACAGCAAGATCCATAAAATAGTATTAATCTTCTATATTATATTCTGATAGTGTATACACCATCAATTTTAAACGGTACTTAATCCCAAATTTTTGGGCCAATGGACCTGGGACCAATCCGCCCCATTCACAGTCCTTTGTGTGTTTGAATTGGGCTATCTATGATTTGGGAGCAGCCAGAGGGAAGTTCAAGTTTAATAAGATTGAGTCCAACATTTTGGAGCCTTTTCCAGTAAGAATAAAAGATTGTTAAAATAAAAGAAGAAAACAGACTAAAAAAAAATCCTTTTAAGGATAAGAACGAGGGATTTTTCATTCACATGTGTGCATAAATACGACTGCTAAACTTAAGGATTCTTATGGGTTTCACTTTTTTAAGGCAAAGCCATTGTTCTCAGCCACTAAAATTACCTCGGTAAGTAGGCAAAGCTATAGTTCTTAGCTCTCCTTTACTTGATTGATCCGGATTCTTATGAGTTTCACGTTGATTTAGAAGAAAACAAAATAAAATTGAGAAAAGGTTTCACGTTGATTTATAAACAGTTGTTAACTGTCTCCTATCCTTACCATCTTTCTCTGCGCTTTTCATTCTTTGCACATTCCAATAGGCATTATTCCTATCATTTGGCACTTCCTTCATATGCACTAAGCAGGCATGCAAGTTTCTATCTCTGAAGACATATAATGCTAGTTTCATGTCTGTTTAGTTGTGAAGAGGCTCTTTAGTCGAGTTTTAACAATGTTTTAGTTGCCCTTACGCTGTTGTGCAACTAATAAACTGCTAGACTTCTGTTTTATTCCCTTCGATCTCACATTTTTCCATCTCATTAATTTAATTCATCCTATGTGTATCTGTTTTCTTGCAGTACTGAAGGTTTTGCATGGACTCGGTTGGAGCATATTAAGTTGCCTCGGTTTGTGTCATGACAGGAAAGTGATTCATAAAGATGCCAATGAACTCCTGACCCTCATATTTAAGGAAATCGAGACATTGAGCATGAAAGACCTTGAAGAGATGGATATCATGAAAATTTTATACGATGCGATTGAGCAAGGAATCATTGAGTTCGTTGATAAAATTTTCAAATATAGGACTGGAATCATATATAAAAGAGACGAAAAGGGCAGAACAATTTTTTCACATGCAATTGTGCTTCGCCAAGATAAAATTTATAGCCTTTTAAATGCCCTGGGAACAAGAAAGAGCATACTAGCACGTAGGCATGATTTTTTCGGAAACAATTTGCTACATTTAGCAGCCAAGCTGTCTCCATTGTCTCGACTTGACAAGATTTCTGGAGCAGCTCTTCAAATGCAAAGGGAAATACGATGGTTTAAGGTAAGCAATTTAATTCAAAGTCAATTCTTAGGCATATGTTTTTGTTTTCATGTCTCATGAAACTACAAGAATTTTGGCTTTTATGATGCTGCAAAAAATGTATGCGACACAATTTCAATGTTGCAAATGTACTTGTGGCAGGCATCTAATAGCGGCATTTATAGGTGTCGTAAAGAGAGCCAAACTATCTCTGTGTTGCAACTCATGTCACTGTGTCATGAAATAGAGACATAACAGCTGCAAGATTTTTTATTTACTTGTATTGTCCTAGTGAGAGATTGTTCCTGACGTGAATTAGTTTGCAGGAAGTTGAGAGTATTGTGCAACCAAGGATGAAGGAAGAACGTAATGCCTATAATAAAACACCTTCTGAACTCTTTACTGAAGAGCATAAGGTGTTGGCTAAGGAGGGAGAAAGATGGATGAAAAATACGGCAGGTTCAAGTATGATTGTGGGAACTCTCATCGCTGCAGTCATGTTTACAACAGCTTTCACAGTTCCGGGTGGCAATGATAATAAAACAGGGCTCCCTGTCATGCTAGAAACTCAACAGAAAGCATTTTTGATTTTTATGGCATCAAATGCACTGTCAATGTTCACTTCTTCAACATCAATTCTAATGTTCTTGGGGATTCTCACTGCACGTTATGCTGAAGGAGACTTTCTCAAGTCCTTGCCCACAAAGCTAATATTTGGAATCACATGCTTGTTCGTCTCGATAGTCACCATGATGGCATCATTTGGTACTGCTCTCTATCTGATGCTGATCAAACAAGTAGCTTGGATTTCCTACCCAATCATAGTTTTCTCTGTTGTTCCAATAGCTCTTTACTCATTGTTGCAATTCCCTCTTCTGGTTGAGATGATCAGTCGCACTTACGGACATGGCATCTTCGAAAAACCTAAAAAGAAGCTCTATAGTTTTGAAACCGACACTACTACCGGCATCTGATCTCCATTCTGCTGCGTATCATGACATTCTGTATTTCACTTCCAGTAGTTTGCTTCAAGAAGTTGTTTTTTAAATAAATAATCCTTCAGTGTAATGTTTTAAATAGATCTTGTAGGCAACATCTAGTTGTTTTGACTCTGTTGTTTTGTTTCCAGCTTGTGCCCAGCTTGAGCCCAAATTCTACAGATTCCTTTGATTCTGTGGATTCCTTGAGCTATCGATAAGTCATGCCTATGGATTGCTTTTGATTGTTTGCCACATCAAATTCTACCTAACATTGAGTGTTGACACTATTTTAATTGGCTTTGCTGGGTTATCTTATTCACTGGTAATGGATCACGTGCACGCTTTCAACGTGAATATGATGCTTTTAGATTTTTTCTTAAAGTTTTTAGAAAATCACTTGTTTTGAAGGAATAAATGTAATTGAGATAAAAAAAAAATATGTTTCTGAACTTAGTTTGTCATAAGTAACCAACACAATTGCACAAGTAATAAAGCATTCTTTGTCCCCAGAGCATTTTTATTTTGTAATAGTATCAATATTTTAGTTTTTTTTATTACATTTGGATAACCTAAATGTTCTCTTTTATGTCTTTTTAGTTAAAATTTTTTACTTTTTGAAAAATTTATTGTTCCCCTTTAAGTCATTCTATGAATTTTTTGTTAGATTTAATGAGTTTTCTAATTTTTTTTCCCGCTAATAGTGGATTGTAAAATGGTCTATAGTGCTATTGTAGTTATAATAGTATTTAAATATATTGAAATTCCATTGTTCGAGTTTAACTAGCTTAACTTTGAAGAGAAATATTTTGATTCGGTGAAACTTATTTGTATTTCTCATTGATGATATACTTTATGATTATAGAGTTTATATGATTAAAGATTGCAAGATACTAAGATTATTTAGTGTTGGTGCTGTCGAGAGCTGCAGGAGGAGGATCTGGACCATGTATTTTGCTTAGGGGAGGGGGCAAGATTAGTTTGGCGTCACTTCGAGATTCGGGCCGGGGAAATGGAGGGGGTGCGCACGATGTGTCACCTGGTGTGGTTTTGGTGGTTAAGGAGAGGGAATAATATGTTTTTTGAAGTTCTTGTATAGGATTCTCCCATCGGTGATTTGCTGGGAATTGTGGACGGCAAGGAATAGGAGAGTGTTTGAAGGACAGAGGCTGCGGATCATGGAGTTGGTCAATCGGATCGTCCAATGTTTGATTGAGATCTTTCAAGCATAGTTCCTGGGATTGCGGTGGTCGGAAGCTTCGTGGGAAGGGTTCCTGGGCGAGGTAGCTAGCCGGAAAGCGAGGTTGACCATTCAACCTATGCGATGGTGGTCACCGCAGGGTGGGTGGAAGTTGAATTCAGATGGGTGTTCTCGAGGGAACTCGGGTTTGAGTGAAGGGGGTGGGCTGGTGCGGGATTGTCATGGGGACTTTGTATTTGGCTACTCGGAGTACTTTGGTACACTGACCAATCTGCAGGCTGAGTTGCGAGCGCTCCTGTTGGGGGTCAAGTACTGTTTTGACCGAGGGTATTTGGATTTACATTTGGAAGCAGATTCGCGTATACTGATTCGGATCGTTCAAGGGGCTTGTGCGTGTCCATGGGAGTTGCAAAGGGAGCTGGACGAGTTGCTTGTGTTTAAACAGCATTTTCAAACAATCTTGCACTGTTTCAGGGAAGCGAACTCGCCAGCAGATCGCCTGGCAAATGTTGGTGCCAACTCGGAGATAGGACAGCTGTTTCACAGATTCGCTGAGCTCCCGTGACTGGTAGGGGGATGTCTGAATGGATAAGTTGGGTTTCCCATCGTTTCATAGAAGGGTGGTTGGTTATGGGTGACATAGTGTACGCATGTTTTCCACTTAATAAAATTTTCTAGTAAAAAAAAAACAAAAAAAGTACTCTTTGAAATTGGATATTTTATAGAAAAATAAAATTTTTTGTTTAGTTCACCATAACTTAAAGGATGTTTCATTTTTGTAACTATCACTACAATTGTTCTGGATCTCTACAACCAACACCAATTACCAAATATGAGTAAAATTCATCAATTAATGCAATATTTGACCGAAATGCAACCGTGTTTATTTAGATAATAGATAGATGATAGAGCGATAGGTAGATAGATTATATAGTGTTAGCAAATGCAGCAAAGATGGGATTCCTTAGCATCATTGTTGGTTGTGCTATGAGGATAAACCTTGAATCAAATCTAACATAGTGTTCTTGATATGAGTAAATGATATAGCTGTAGGTATTATAATCGTATTTTTTTTGGGTAATGTCTAAAATATCTTTCACTTATTTGATAACAGAAATAACTCGACAAAATCCAAAGTGATTACGGTGTTCTCTTTAATTAATTGATAACCCTTCACTTTTTGATTTACAAGAATTTAGTGAAGTCCTAAATCATTTTAATGTTCCCTATCATTTTAATTGTTTACCATACCTACGATGAGGATGTCAAACCACGTTATATCAAGGAAAAACTGAAAATATTTTGTGTTTCTTTCTTTCTTTCATGTTTTTAGAGACAACAAGCAATGACAATAGGTAACATTTTTTGAATTTTTGAGAAGCAAACAAATAACAAGAAAATAAGAGTAACTTGGTTATTTTCAGATTTTACTTCCAAAAATGATTTCACATCATCTCATTCATTTATACTTTCTCTCCTCGAACTATCCAATGCACTTCTCCCCTCCCCCCTCTCTCCTCCCTCCCCCGGCCACATTATCTCATTTATGATTTTCCCCTTGGGTGAAAAGTTTGTACTACGCCGTGCAAACAAAAGTCTCATTAAAAATCAATCGACAAATCAATATAAAAAGTCATGTAGAACAATCTTCGAAAGATGAAGGAGAGCAGTATACCACATGATACCATTGTCCAAGACTTGGAGGCTATTTGAATGAGATAGATTTTACTCAGATGGGACAGATTTCATAATTTAAAAACTAAAATGTCTCGTTTAGAAATTCAAAAATTTAAGCGTAATTGAAGAGTACAAAGCGAAATTAACCCTAAATTATACATGCAGACCTGCAACTCGACAGCATCAGCGGAGGTGTCAAATCCCAACAACCTCCAGCAGTTCTTTCCCTGAAACTGTGATTTCAGAGGAAAAATATAGAGTAACCGAGAGTGACTTTTATCTATCCATTCCTTATGTAACATCTCAAGGTAAACTACAGATTCTGGTGGAATCCCTACGTGCCCTCCTAATTGTAAACATTTTAAAGTTTCATCTGTTAAAATTTTCCCATGTTAAAAATTTCTATAGAAACTTTTATCTGCCTAGGAGCCCTCGTTGAGCCGAAAAAACTTAGTAATAACATGCATTTAATTGCCTGTGCCATTATTTCATCAGTTCATTATCATTTTTTCTTTGCGGCATGGGAGGGACTTGAAGCCTTAGAAAAGAGAAGGACTTGAACAATGGAAGACTGAGTAAATTGAGTGACTTCTGAGTTACCTGATTATTGTCCTTACCTGATTATTGTTCTTGCCAACTAAGCTAATTTTAGGACGTGGAGTACCTTTTACCATAATATGTGTTGAATACCCTTATAATATATTTTTCTTTTTTTTCTTCAAATTTAACACAGAATTTTTTGGACTTTTCTTCTTGGCAAGTTCTTGTGGAAGGAAATTACATGGTTTCACCTCCTTTATCCAAAATGTCAACTTAAGAATGTTAATATTACATATATAAGGCAACAGGTGAATTTTTCAGTTCTTTGTAAACAATCAAGATGATCAGCACTGCAAAGCTTGCCTTTTCATTTTCTTGACTCTTTTCTAGGATAATGTTATTTACTTATTTTCAAATAGTTCTGAATCTTTTTTGTTTTTCGTTTTTAAAGTTATCAAAGAGTGAATGATATTGGAATACTTGACTTCCTTTTATCCTGTCTAGGTTTTGTCAAAAAAAAAAAAAAAAGGGTAAACTCAAACGACAACCTGCCACTACAAAATCAATTTGCTGCTCCAAATTCCAATTGCGTCAAAGTGTCACCTCCATTTCTCATATTTTCTCCATTTTCTATAATTTTGCCCTAGGTCAAGTCAGAATGTCTTGTATGCGCTAATAAAGAATCATCTCCACAAGTTACGCTCAGATATCTAACTCATCACATGTGCCCTTTATTTTTTGGGTAAAATACACTTTAGCCCCCTGTGATTTAGCACTTTGTAAGATAACCTCTCTAAATTTTTAAAAATTATACATAATCCCCTCATAATTTGAATTAAAGTGCCAAAATAACGAAATTTACATTCAATAATGGAGTCAACTAAAATATCAAAGTGTCTCTATTTAAAGTTAAAAATTATCTATTAATCACCGGGGGTTATATAAAACACTAAACCATAAAGATGTTATATGATAAAATATAAAACTATGCAGGATTAGAGTTTCATACACATTATATTTATATATTTTAGTCACTTCAGCCATTATAATTTTTAAACAAGGGTAATTTCAATATTTTTATGAGTTTCGTTATAAATGATTATTTCCGTCACTTCGACACTTTAATTCAAATTATGAGAGGTTATATATAATTTTTAAAACTATAAAAAATTATGTGAAAAATCCGTAAATCACAGGAGGATAAAGTGTATTTTCCCCTTATTTTTGGGCCCCACAATTCTTGTAGGCTCTCAACCCCAATGCTTTTAAACAAAGCAAAATTGTTCAAATATAGGCACACAGGGGACAAGATAGGAAGTCTAAAACAATTGCTTTGTAAAATAGGTTAGGAAAAACGGATTTGAATTTTAAAGCAAAAGAGGTCAAGGTTATTTTCATATAGGGCAAAAATGACTTCTTACCTCTTACTGAAAGCCTAAATAACATTCTAAAGTGATGTAGGTCAAATTGAGGTTAATTGAGAAAAGGAAGAGGTGCAAGTTTGGTCACTTATGTTTGCCCTATGTACTAAACTAGTCCCCAATATTTGAAACAATTAAAACGTAGTCCAAAAAGCTGCTATTTATGGGCATATTTTGGACAATTAATAGAAATTCAACAATGGTTGACCGTCAAAAGTAAATTGGCATCATTCAACAGTTTTAGGTTTACACTTTAGATCTCCAATATTTGAACTTCGAATCATTATAGTTCCTTAAGTTCTAAATACTGGTATTGATGTTTTAGAATGAAATGAGATGTGAATTGGATCAAAATTTTGTTAGATATGTACTAGAATTTCTAATGAAAAATGCATGGAAAATTTATTAAACTTCATTCTTTTTGTTTTCATTTCATATTTTCATGCCACTAATTATGCATGTGCTTTTTCTCTATTCCATAGTTGGTTTCAAAATTGGCATAAGGTATGCATTTGTTGTTGTGCACGATGAATTATTAATTGATGATGAGATGTATCATTTTTTCACTTATGTTGATTTGTAAATTCTCAATTAAACATTCTTTTAGAATATGAAGAATATATACTATATTTAAATTAAGTTGATCATATTTTCTTTTCTTTTTCCTTTTTTCATTTGAATGTGCTATCCTTTGAGTTTAACATGAAGCAGCTATTTTTTAGAAACATTTTAATTGTTTAATAAAATTGTCAGTGTATAAAAAGATGAAAGTTAATATTTGAAAACTTTCCTATTGGAATGTCTTATTTTAATAGGTAGGAAAGACAAGAAAAAACAATATGAAGTTTTTTAAAGGTAAATTTCTTATACACCCCCAGTGGTTAAACACTTTTAAAATACATTCCTTATAGTTCAAAAATATCCACTTACACCCCTTGTGCTTTGGATTCAAGTGGAAGTGAAATAGAAACATACTCTATTAATGGAGATTTCAATATACGTGCTCCTATAGTGTAACAGATTACTTGATTCTAGTAATGTGAGGTCTTAGGTATGTTTTTCTTTTGAAAATGCCTCCAAAGAATGTTTACCATTTATAAAGAGCCCAAAAATAGATTTGGCAACTAAATTTATTTTTAACATTTTTGTAGACAGAAAACGTTCATTTGGAGGCATTTCTGGAAGAAAAACATCACTAAATCCTCGCACTAAAATCAAGTAACCAATCACACTATGTTCAATTCTCCATTAATTGACTGCATTTTTGTTTGTTTTTCACTTAAATCTAGAGCACAAGGAGTGTAAATGGACATTTTTTTAACTATAAGAGGTGCATCTTAAAAAGAGTTTAATCACAAGGGGGCATATGTGAAATTTACACTTTTTTAAAACATTCCTATAAGTAGTTGATATTTGTACTTACTTTTACTAGCTTTAATAATTGCAATCCCAAACTATAAACATTTGAATCATTATAGTTCCTTAAGTTCTAAATACTAGTATTGATGTTTTAGAATGAAATGAAATGTGAATTAGATCAAAATTTTGTTAAATATGTACTAGAATTTCTAATGAAAAAAAGCATGGAGAATATATTAAACTCCATCTTTTTGTTTTCATTTCATATTTTCATGCCACTAATTATGCATATGCTTTTTCTCTATTGCATAGTTGGCTACAAAATTGGCATAAGGTATGTGTTTGTAGTTTTGCACAATGAATTATTAATTGATAATGAGATGTATCATTTGGTCACTTATGTTGAAATTAAATTCTGAATCCAAAACATGCCTTTAGAATATGAAGAATGTATACTATATTTAAATTAACTTGATCATATTTCTTTTTTCCATTTGAATGTGTTATCATTTAAGTTTAAAAGGAAGCAAATATTTTTTAGAAGTATTTGAATTGTTTAGTAAAATCATCAATGTATACAAACATGAAAGTTAATATTTTAAAACTTTCCTATGGAATGTCTTATTTTAATAGGTAGGAAAGACAAGAAAAAACAAAATGAAGTTCTTTAAAGGTAAATTTCTTATACGCCCCTTGTAGTTAAGCGCTTTTTAAAATACATCCCTTATGATTCAAAAATATCTACTTACACCCCTTGTGCTTTGGATTCAAGATGAAGTAAAATAGAAACATACTCCGTCAATGGAGATTTCACTATAATTGCTCCTACAGTGCATCACATTACTTGATTCTAGTAATGTGAGGTCTTAGTATGTTTTTTCTTTCGAAACTGCCTCCATATGAATGTTTACCATTTATAAAAAGCCTAAAAATGGATTTGGCTACTAAATCTATTTTTAACATTTTTATAGATAGATAACGTTCATTTGGGAGGCATTTCTGGAAGAAAAATGCCCCTAAATCCTTACACTAAAATCAAATAACCAATCCCACTATTGCAGCATGTATGTTCAATCCTCCTTTTATTGAGTGTGTTTTGGTTTGTTTTCCACTCAAATCCAGAGCACAAGGAGTGTAAATGGACAATTCTTTTTAAACTATAAAAGGTGCATCTTAAAAAGTGTTTAACCACTAGGGGTCTATGTGAAATTTACACTTTTTTAAAACATTCCCATAAGTAGTTGATGTTGGTACCTACTTTTACTAGCTTTAATAATTGCAATCCCAAACTATAAACATTCGAAGGTCTACATTCACAAGTCATGCAAGAATTTGTGTAGTAATAATTAGAATAATGTTCTGTAATTAGTTTTTCTATTTTCTTGTGCTAGTTTTTATTTTGAATATTGTTTGTGTATTAACAAAGTGGTGCCTCTTCTGCAAAACAATTATGTTGTGCCAATTTGAAGTGGTTTCAGGAAGGTTGTTGTGATCAAGGGATGCATTTTTCATATATTTAAAATCCTAACGATAACTATTTGAAATCTAAGGGACAATATTAATTGAAATTTCAAAACATTAGGAACCAAAAATGCAAAGTTAAAATTTTCAATTAACAACGATTTGGTATTGACTCTTAGTTGTTGCAATTTTTGGTTAATTGTCTTAAATTTGTCTAAAATCAGAAACTTTGAGAATCACTTTTATTTTAGTCAAAATATTAGAGACTCATTTGACATACAAACCAAACATTGGGTATCAAAAATGTGCATTGATGCAGTTAAAACTAGGGATGCAAACAAATCGAACCGCTTGCGAGCTGATTGCAAGCGGGTCGAGTCTGAGCTCGACTTGAGTTCGAACTCAAGTTCAAAAATATTAAATTCGTTAGCTCGCGAGTCGGATCGAACTCGATTATATATCTTTTTATTTTTTATTTTAATAGTAAAATTACATATATATCCCTAATATTTTATTATTTGTTAAGAAAAATTATTATTTTATTCATTTTTAAAAAATAAAATAATTATTTTTTATTTTTTAAGTTTGAACTTGACATTTTGAACTTGTCGAATTCCAGTTCCAGTTTTGTAAAATTATGTTGAAACTCGACTCAATTAAGCCGAAACTAGATTCAGGTTCAACTCGTTTGCATCCCTAGTTGAAACATAAGGGCAGTGATTCCAGAGTACAACTAAAGGGTTCTCAGAATTGACCCGTAAAAGTGAAGCACTTTTAGTAAATTTCAAATTCCACCCCCAAAATTGTGATCATATCCATGATTCCATTCTGCAATCATAGAGAGCCCCCTTGACCTGCTTCGGTAACAAAATGCAGAACGAATACACTGTGTTTCTTGGGACGGATCAAATTGGGCCTTGCAAGTTTTTGGATCATGAATAGATATTTCCGCCCCCTCCCTAAGATTGTTAACTTAATCAAACAAATTATACAGTGAATACCTCTTCTTCTTCTTCTTCTTTTTTTTCAAATTTACATAGTGGAACCTTGACATGTGAACCACATGGGAATAATATTATGGCTGCATCTCTAACCACTTTACTCCAAGTTACATCATATCTTTAGTCAGAAACAAGATAGACAAAAAGAAGGAAAAAAGTACAAAAGAGGTAAGAATGAGAATCACTTAAATAGAGAGTAAGAATATTGTTAATTTCATTTTTGGCCAAAGAATGTTTTATGCATCTATAAATGCAAGTACTAGTCTTAATAGAATGACTGTATTAGTTTCACTTTCTCTGTTGCAAAAGATTACGGCTAAAGGATGACGAAAACTTCAGGTTAGTCTGAAAATTGTATTTTTTTTCCCTGGTTCCCATATTTAATTGTACATATGTGCTCATTACAACATTTTATAGCTGATCTTATAAGGCTCTCAATGATGATCCTTTTGCTCATAATTTTGAGCATTATATAGCTGCAGTTGTAATAGTCAATAAATGACTCTATATATATATTTTTTCAAATAACCACTTCTAATATTCAAGTACTGAGTCCTATTCATAAGCTTGAGTCCTAGTCATTGTAACATCAGCAAAGTCATACATAATATAAGTGGTATCTTCAAATTACATTATCTAAATCCATTATAGTTTGACTTTCTCAACAATATGTCATAGACCATTATAGGTAACACTTTATCATTCAAATTCCCCGAATTGGATTTTGTGTGGTGGAGATTGAAGATGGAAGAAATCTTGAAAATGTGATAAGCCATGCAGATGAACAATGTTATCATGGTCTGTTACATTGTAATATTTACAAGCATTGGTTTAGTGTATATATAGTGCCTTGTACAATAATACTAAACAATATTTTTAGACCCGAATCAGTGGATGAATCAAATGAGCTTTTAGTTTGCGGTTCAACCAGTTTAAGTGATTGAGTCAAATATACAGCTTTTTATTCATTTTAGAATTAGAAAATCTGAATAATCTATGAAAAAAATTTTCTAGTAACTAACTGGCTCAACCATGTAAGCTTTATCAGTTTTGACCAATTTGGATGGTTTTTGATGGGTTATTTATTTTTCATTGTACTCTAATATAAAATTGGAGAAAGTTTTATGGCCGGTTTCCCTTTTCAACCGGTCGAACCAGCCAAATGGATACCGTCTGGCACTGGCAATTTTTGAGTCCCAATCCGTTACGCTTTGAAGCCTTGCTCCCTCCACAGGCTGGCTGGTGAGACCACAGGCTGGGTCCTCGTAAATGGTTACATTTTGAGCCATCAATATTGCTGCAACGGCGCCTTCACTATTAGTTTGATTTAGAGTCCAATGAGCAGTGGAAAGGACTATCAGTTAATCTCACAGCTCTTTCTGAATCAATTGGGAGAGCAAAAAAATGGCAATAGAAACTGCAGTATTCTCCAGACCTGCTGTGTTTCTTGAATTCTCAATGTCCCAAATCTCCAAAATAAGGAAGAAATCTGATGGGATTTTAAGTTCATTAATCAGTTAAACAAGTTGAGGAGAAAAGCCTTTATGTCATGAAGGATTTAGAAGGAAATTGATTACTGGTTGTGTTGTTTTAGCTTTAATTTCCTGCTTGCTTTCTGAATCCCAAGTTGTGGTAGCTAGGTAAGCTTCTCAATTAACTACTTTTTTATATTCTAAGCTGCTTTTTTGTGTTTTGTGATTACTTTTCTAACTTCCAACACATAATCATACCTTCTTTCCAAGATTGGTAAATTTATAGTAGACCTTTTTTTGGAGTGTTTTCTTTCTCTGATAAAGAATTAGGCATTTTGAATGGTGCAACACTGATTAATATATTGGACAGCTACATTCAACTTAGCTAATATTTTTCTCAATCTTTGACTCATCAATTGGATGAAAAAACTTAATCATACATCTATTGTAAAATGACATAACATTGTGCATGGAAACCTGTTTCCCTTGAAAGATCATATTTTTGAGCCCTTCTAATACAGCCTCTAAAATACTACCTACATTGTTCTGTAATTTGACGGACTTGAAGCTACAGGGATAAACGTGCTTGCTAGTTGCCTTTTGACTAATGTGGATGAACTTATTTATTCTCCATGTTCTTTTGTAACTTTCAGTAATAATGTTTAATTTGAACCTCTTTTTTATGTTTTGGATATTGGCATCCTTTAACGTGATGTATATAAGCAGGAGCTGATAGGATTAGTAGAGGTGCAATTGGAATCGTTCCTGAGGAGCTCACTGAGGATAACTATGAGGAATGGAAAAGATGCTTGAAATATTATTTGGTTGGTCATGGCCTTTGGGGTGTTGTTAGTGGAAAGGAGCAGGATCCTCTAAAAGAGAGTGAAGATAAGAAACAGGAACACGAGGAATGGCAGAAGAGGAATGCACTGGCCTTACATGCCATCCAACTTTCATGCGGAACACGCACATATGTTAAATTCAAAGCAGCTCACAATTCTGCCCATGTTGCATGGAATCATTTGGCTGAAAAACTAAAGCCCCACAAACTACTCACAGCACATGACCTTGAAGATGAAAACAGCCATTGTGAAGATGAAGGTAACTCTCAATCATGTTGCTGATAAAATGTCTATGTTTGACATATAATTTAGAAGTTAACTGATGAGTTTTTCTCTCTTGGAAAAATTTAAGTGTTTTATGTGGTTCATTTGATGCCACGGGGCATTAGGAGCAAAAATTATTATTTAATAATTTCAGATTTTTGTCTGATTTTGCTCTTGGTCCATTCCTTTTCTTTTCTTTTGCCCTTTGAGCAACCAATTCCTGACCAGAGATTTTTGTGTACATTACTTCAAATAGAGCTCCAATTCATCTATTCAAGCTCTGTTGCACCAAATAATGCTGGAGACTTGGGGGTTGGGAGTCCTAGCTAAATTGCCAAAAGAGGCCCTGCAGCATATCCTCCATAGCATGGATTGTGTCATTTAATCATTGCTCAATATCCAATAACAATATTGTTTCAGTGCCTACTCTGAACCAAAGAGGGAAAATTATTCTCCAGCCTATGATAGTCATAAACTTGCTCCTAAAGAGTACATATTCCACGAATAGATTAGTAAAATGTCACCTTCATACCAAAAATTATTTCAAAGATTTTCTGATTTTGATCTTTACTTCCTCAATTTTTTATGCTCCTCATCAAAATTTCACGTGTGCCTTGTATGAGCCCATTGTTATATGTGACCATGTTAGAGATATTAAATGAAACAAATTCTAATGTTTACAGGACAGAAAGAGTACCTTCATTATGAGCGATTGTACAAAGCAATCGAGAAAGGTCATTTTCATCTCACAAAACATCTCCTTGATCAAGAGCAACACGCTGTTAAGGCAATAGTTTCATCACATAATGAAACTGCACTTCACATTGCCATTCTGGGTGGACACATAAGAATTGCAAAGGAGTTATTGCACAGAATGGCACCAGAAGACTTGGAAGTTGTTAATGAATATGGATCCACAGCCCTGACTCTTGCTGCAATCAGTGGTGAAACAAGGTTGGCAAAGGCAATAGTGGAAAAAAATGACAGGCTACTTATCAAGGCAAATGACCGTGACGACGGGCAGCTTCCTGTCATTGAGGCTGCTTTGTATGGTCAAAAGCATATTGTTAAGTATCTATACAGGGTAACACCAAAGGAGCATCTAAGTCCAGATAGGGGTGAAAATGGAGCTACATTGCTTAACTCGCTAATTACAGCAGAAGTATATGGTTAGATTATAGATATAAAAGGCAACATAGCAATCTGCAACACACACTTCTTCATTATATGTGCCTCTAACTCCTGCTTTTTAATTGTTACAGATGTTGCTGCAATGCTGCTTCGACGGTATCCAAAACTTGGCGTCACCCCTGATCATAATGGTGACTACACTCTCAGGTTACTGGCTCACAAGCCATCTGCATTTCCTAGTGGAACCAAACTTTCTTTCTGGAAAAATTGGATCTATTCATGTGAGTGTCCTTTTTCCAGTTCTATTTTACTTTGATCACTGACTTGTATGTAATGAATCAAAATATTCTGCTCTCCAAATCAATAATAAGCCCAACAGTCTAAGAACAATGGCCATTCTACATTTTGTGGATTTTTATGATGTTTCAGTTATCATGTCAGTATGCAATGTGGATTGTTTTTCAGTCCAAGTTGTCGGGCAAGATAAAATCTTCCACCAACAAGAATATTAAGTAGCCGTGATCAGTAAATGTGTACTAGTGTTAGGGAATGCTACTCATACCATCTATCTATGCCCCAGGTGTAATGGTACATTTTCAATGGGGGAGTACAACAGATTCTCATGAAGGTGAGGTAACAAATGCTCAAAGAGCAAGCATGACTGAAGACCACAACATTGACATTCATGATCCTAGTGATGATGAGATGCCTAAGACAGGGAATCAAGGCCTCACTAGCTCTGGTATGTAAAATACCAAGTTTCTTTTCCAAAATTCCTTCTGTTGCACATTAAAGACTTCTACTTTTTTGTGGTGGGATCTCTCCTAACTTTTTCTCAATTTTTTAGCAGTAGTTTGATGACAACGTGTAATGCATTGGATTTTAATAGGTAAATAATCTGATATGTGGTGGACTATCTAGGATTGGAAGAAACCAGAGGAAAGTTCAAAAATTAAGAGGATTCAGCCCCACATTTTGGAACTTTTTGTAGTAAAGATAGAACATCGTTTCCTTTCAACGACGAGCAATGAGGAACTTTTCAATTCATGTGTGCATTAACTATAAATGGTAAAATAATAAACTCAGCTGCTTCCATGTGAACTAAAATGAAGTGGCGCTTGACCCATTGGCCACCAGGTAGTGGGGCATTTGCCATCAGGTAATATCAGGGGGTTGAATATACCTTGCTAACAGTGTCTATCACAAGAGTTCTTAAGAACGTAATCTAGCTAGCATTAGCATTGCTGCATTGGCATATGCTGAAGAATCTTAACCTAACTAGCTACAAGAATAATTCACGACTACACCATGAAAGAGGGGGTCAATTGACCTCCTGACTTGCATACAGCTTTCCAAATCATTCACTACTGCTAATCTTAAAGGCAAGATAGTCAAATCTTGTTAGTATGTAAAGGACCCCAACATCAGGTTTTCCTAGGGGATTGAAACTCAAGCCTATGTTCTGTTAGACAAGAGTGGATTGGTTAGGTCACCAACCTTTACTCCTCCTGAGGCAAGTTGGACTCCTAAGTGTAAAGATAGCTTATGAGAAGATCACCTACATAGGGATCCATGTAGATAGTGCAACAAGAGATGTAAACAACAAGGCAAAACATGTATAGGGATGGTAATGTTCATCCTCAGATCTTACCAAGTTCTGTGGACTTGTATCTGCACCACTCAAGATTCAACTCATGGAATCTTTATTAATTTTGCTCAGGCAATTGTACTGACAACCACTTAAAATCATCTCCAATCTACAGAGTTATCTAAATTCAGATATGTAGGATTATGTTAATTTACCATATATCAGAATGTGAGGTGCTTTCTCGTTTGTCTTAGTTACCTCAGCTTGTCTATAGGAAGAAGTGGATCTCTCTTCCATTTTTGACAACTTATACCACTGTATCCAGTTGGTTGCTGCCTCCTATCCTTACCATCTTGTTCTGAGCTTTACATCCTTTGTCTATTCCACTAGATATTATTCATATCATCTAATTCACAAGATTGTCCATCTAATTCTGTTCTTTTTAGTTTCAGTGTCAAGTGGTATTGTATTTTAAACCCCACTTTTTCTGCTCTGCTTAGCTTGCATGCATGCTTTAAGCAGGCACGCAAGTTTTCTATGCCTACTATTATTTACTCGAGTACACCATTCATTTAGATATCATTATTCAGTTGTGCAACTAATACGCTGCTACAGTTCTTTTTTATTCCGTTGATCTATATCAGTAATTGGTTCCGTCTCATTTTATTCATCCTGTGCATATTTTTCTTGCAGTACTGAAGATTTTGCGTGGACTTGGTTGGCTCATATTAAGATGCCTCGGTTTGTTTCACGAACTAACATTTTTTACTCAGGCAAACTATGATAATTTTCTAATGTTTTCTGTTGATTTCAGTCCCAGATATAAAACAAATACATGACAGGAAATTGATTCATAAAGAAGCCATTCAACTGCTAACCTGCATCTTTAAGGAAATCCGGACATTGAGCAAGAAAGAACTTGAAAAGATGGACATTGATAAAATTTTGTATGATGCGATTGAGCATGGAATCATTGAGTTCGTTGATGAAATTTTCAAATTTACGCCTGAAATCATATATAAAAAAGACAAAAGGGGCAGAACACTTTTTTCACATGCAATTGTGCTTCGCCAAGAGAAAATTTATAGCCTTATATACGCCTTGGGAAGAAGAAAGAGCATACTGGCACGTAGGCATGATTATTTCCAAAACAATTTCTTACATCTAGCAGCCAAGCTGTCTCCACAGTCTCAACTTGACAGGGTTTCCGGAGCAGCTCTTCAAATGCAAAGGGAACTACAATGGTTTCAGGTTGCAATTTAATTTGTGGTCAATATCCTATTTTATCTTAGTCTGCCATGTTTTTGTGGTCGTTTGCTTTTGTTTTGATGTCTTATGGCACATGGATATAAAAGCTGGAACAATTCTTTATCTAATCGTACAGTCCTAGTGAGGCTTTGTCCCTGACATTATATATTCTGTAGGAGGTTGAGAGTATTGTACAACCAAAGATGAAAGAAGAAAAGAATGGTAGTAATAAAACACCTTCCGCCCTCTTTTCTGATGAGCATAAGGTTTTGGCCAAGGAAGGAGAGAGATGGATGAAAAATACAGCAGGATCAAGTATGATTGTGGGAACTCTCATTTCTGCAGTCATGTTTACAACTGCCTTCACAGTTCCAGGCGGTAATCATGGTACAACAGGGCTCCCTGTCATGCTAGAAACTCAACCAAAGGCATTCTTGTTTTTTATGGCATCAAATGCACTGGCGATGTTCACTTCTTCAACATCGATTCTGATGTTCTTGGGGATTCTCACTGCACGTTATGCAGAAGAAAATTTTCTCAAGTCCTTACCCACAAAGTTAATATTTGGAATCACATGCTTGTTCATCTCGATAGTCACCATGATGACGTCATTTGGTACTGCTCTCTATCTGATGCTGATCAAACAAGTAGCTTGGATTGCCTATCCAATCATTGTTTTCTCTGTTATTCCAATAGCTCTTTACTCATTGCTGCAATTCCCTCTTCTGGTTGAGATGATCAGTCGCACATACGGTTATGGCATCTTTGACAAACCTAGAAAGAAACTCTTCAGTTTTCATACCTGAGTTGCTGCCAGCATCTCTTCATTCTGTTTTATCATGACATTCTATATTCTGCTTGCGATGGATTGCTTGCCGATATTGTTTTACAAATAATCCTTATCTGTGATGTTTTGAGTAGATTTCACAGGTAACATTTATTTGTTTTGACTCATCTGTGATGTCTCCAGCTGGTGCTGGAATTCTACGGACTCCTTTGATTCTGAGGATTCCTTAAGCTATCAATAAAGCATGCCTACGGATTGTTTTACCTAAAGCTGATACTTTCATTTGCTCTACCAAGTTCTGTTATCCGATTTATAGTATTATCAAATCAGCTAACATGTTGAATGTCTTAGTATCATTGTTGGTTGTTCTGTGAGGATAAACCATAAAAGTTAAATCAGATCCAAAGTTGTACAAAAATGAAAAGGCTTTTTTTTTTTTTTTTTTATTCAAATGAAGATTTGGCTTGAAGATTGTCCGTAGGTCTCTCAGCATCTGCTTTATCACTCTTATCCTTGAGAAACCTAATGAATAGATGTCTTCAAAGTGTTTTAACTCAAATTAGTAATCTATTTATTTGCTTAATGAACACAAAATAAAAAGGGAAAAATCTTTAGCTAAATAATTTTTACATAGTTATGAGTTATGTTAAGGTTGTCCTTTTCTAAATTCTCCACATTCTATTGGGAGGCCAGCTAAAGGAGGCAGGAACCTACTATTCTATACCCCGCTAGTTTTAATTCATGTTAAAACAGTTTAAAGAATTGCAGCTTTTGAAAAAGAGTACAAGATCATGTTAGTTATGGTTTTCCTTATGAACTGCCAGCTGATTTTCAAACAAATCTGTGCTATCCAACTTTGCTACACTGCCCAATTCCTTGGAGGAAAAGCTCAAGTTTATTAGTGGTTCATATAAATATGTTCTTCTCAATTATGTTCTCAGTAAACAGCAGAAGGCTCAACAGATGAACTTAACTTCTTCATTCTTTGTAGCTAATTGAATACTGACTCATTGTTTTTGTAAAACTTTTCTTCCATCTTAGCAGTAATATGTGATAAGTTGCAAAGCAGACTTTTGAAGTTCATGAACTTAACTCTTTTGGTTGGCCATGAATTTCTACCAAGTATTTAGTTCGTGAATCTTATATCTGTCTTGGTTCTTGGTATTCCTAATTAAGATCAGGTGCAAAATCCAAACCCTTTAATTTAAAAAGTCATTAATGTACTTCAAGTTTAAAATTACTATGGAAATGCATGAATTTAACTCTTCTTCTTCTCCTTTTCTTGGCAAATTAAAAGGACATCCACTGAGTCTCACTAGAACATATATAATGCTGGCATGATTTAGGGAAGCCCTTTTTAGGTTATGGCAATTCTGGCCTCCAACAATTTAATAGAAAATAAATAAAAGTGCTGGCTAATTTTATGGTCATGCAGTTAGAATGGCAACTGTATTTGGCCTATATTGCTAAATTTAGTTGCACTTGCATGGATGATTTTTAGGTGAAGAACATGTTTTATGTTTCTGGATAGATACTTTCTAGACCTTTTTCTTCCTACTTCTTTTTTTGACTTAAAAAATAAATAAGTGAAACGTCTTATCAATCAATCGAGTTACACTTCATTATTAAGTCAGTGTTCGTTTATCATTATTTGATCTACTAATATCTATACAATTCCTACCATTTTTCTTCGCTACTAAAGTTTTTGTCGGGTAAAAATTTTAAAATGGAGCTAACAATTTTATCGATAATAATATATGCAATATAAAAGAAAATAGAAGTCTCCTTGTGAAAACACTCCTTGAGAAAAACACCAATATTTGTTTTTGTTACTTGCTATTAAACTGAAAGCTGATGAATTTGAATACCAATATTTTTTTAATACATCTCTTCGAGATTTAACGCAATTTAGTTGTGAGTGAAACCAAAAATAAAACAGAACAAAATATAATAGTTTAAGAGTTAAACTTTCAGTCATGTATTAATCTTAGAAAGCAAGCAAGGTTTCTTTTTCTTTTCTTTTTTTTTTCCTTTCTGGGAAATACCAGCTGGTTTTAATTGATTGATCCCAAAACCTTACGTCCCAATTTTAATTCATGCGAATTTGAAACCAAAAAAAAATTAGATTTTTAGCAAAACATTTACCATAATGGTGATAAAATAAAGGAGTTATAATATTTGATTTGAAATTCTAATCATTTTACCAATACACGACAGCCTACAAAGGAAGCAAGGTTCGTCTTTCTCAAGACATTTTTATGAGAAAAGCAGAACAAATCACAACATGCAAATACATGGCAAGAACACTTTCCGAAGAAAACAACACTACCATCAGGAATGCTATAATTATTAAAAAGTTAAAAAGATTTTGTTGAAAAGTCATCATCCTAAAAGACCATCAAATAAACAAAATGCTAGTTTCTTTAATGATAATAATGTGCTAAAAAGTTAGTTAACGACTTGAATGAACATCTAATATTTGATATAATGAATGTGCACCTAATAACATTAAATGCAAATCACGTTTTTCTTTTATTTTTATGCAAACGATTGTTTTCATTGTTTAGTTACATTCCAAATAATCCTTGTTATGTTTATGTTATGGCATAGAATAAAAAATTTAGTGCAATTAAATATGATGCTCTAATCGTATTTTTAAATGGCAATTCTTTGTGTCTATATTAGGTTTCTAAATTGTTTAATTTAATGGTGAGTAATTGTTGTTGCTACAACTAAGCCTTCTTTCCAATTGCTTATAATCAGCTAATTACATTTCAAGTTAAAAATTATTCTTGGGTATTCTTGTTTGGTTTTTAACCTTTGCATCAGCTTATTTTTAAGTGTATATATATATATATAAGGATGATCCAGCATCCTTGAAATGCTTGTAATAATTGCTCAATTTCTTCAAACTTTTAATCTAAAGCATGCTTTAGTTATTGTAATTTCTTAATCAATTTGAAAAAAAAAAGGAAGGAAAACGGAAAATAAAACCTTAGAAATTGACCCTAAAATACATCCACGAATCACTTCACCAGATAATATTTCCTAGTATGAAGTGCTACTCGATTACAAAGTTCTCAATAGGGGTGCAATCAAGTCAAACCGCTCGCAAGTAGTTTGTCGCGAGCGGCTTGGTCAAAAGTTTGGACCGAGCTCGAGCTCGAGCTATTCGTTACATTTAACGAGTCAAGTTCGGGCTCCAAAAATAAATACTCGAGTGCTCAACGAGTTTAATTGAGTTTTCATATTATATTTATATTATATATTCATATTATATTCATATTATATTCATATTATATATTTTGAGAAAAAATTAATAGGTTTAGTTCAAAATTCGAGCTCGAACTCGAGTAGATCTGGTTTGATATTTAGTCGAGATCGAGTCCAAATTTATTTACTCGTTCGAGTTTGAGCTCAAGTTCGAATAATACTGATTGTGATCGAGTTCAAGGTCGAATATAGTGCTACTCGAGTTCGACTCGACTTGATAACACCCCTAGTTCTTAAAAGAATGAGAAATTTTTTTTAGCTATTATGTACATTTGCGTACATTAAATAGTCTAAAAAGTACAGGTATAGGAGCTATTTTTCGAAACAACATGTTGACTAAGAATGAGAAGTAGACATATAATACTAATGCATATGTATGTAAATTTGCCTTATCATTATATGAGGGTTAATTACTCTTTTTTTTTTTTTTTTTTTATCCTTTCCACCTGCAATTGCCAGGATTAGAATCCTAAAACTGGTAACACAGAAAACTCTAGGAGCCTTTTCCTAACCACTCTGGATCGATCCCAGTGGTAATAAAAAGTAATTATTTAAATACCACTAAATGTGTATTAAACAAATAATCATAACACTGATTATGTGTAAGCACACACAATCTAGACATGGAAACTAGCGTGACAAGTAATTATTTATATCAGCATTAGTTGGATGTTTCACTTTAGCATCACTGATTGGCTTGTATCCCACCCATGATAGAAACGATTTACTGCACATTAAGTACCTGCCTCTCATTATATTGGTCCCTTCACAATTTACCTCTTCCTTAATTTCCTTAATTGTTCTTGAATTATATTTATACCAAACTGAATTAGATTTGATGCTTAGAATATCAAATGTATAAATTGTTCCATCTACGCATATTTCATTTGAAAAAAGGTACACACCGACCAAATTCAAAATTCCCTATTACAATTTACAACTCTATTGCATGAGTAGTTAAAGTGAGTGTCTGAAACATAAGAAAGGAATATATTTAACGTGCAAATTTTTAGATTTGGGAAAATAACTCTACTCACGAGCTGTTAAAAATTTGGAAAAAAAATATATACAATGATTAATCTTTTATACACTAACAGTGTATATACCGTCAATTTTGGATGACTGATAACTGTACAAAATTTGAATTTGAAAATCAATTTTTACATATTTTTATATAACATTTGAAAATCTTTGTACATCGTTTTTAACGTCGCATATAGATTAAATGATACCGTAAAATTTATGCTTTAATAGTTTACAGCTATAATACGTATGAGCTGATTCAAATACCCCCAAACATATGATGCATTGATGTGCTTCGCAACAAATTCTGCCTCTTCGGACACGTAAACCTTTCAAATTCATCTAACCACCCACCCCACTAAACTCCTCCAAATTGGACAAAACCCCCCAAAAATCCAACGAACCTTTCACCTAAACCCCTCTCTCCAAGCCGTCTACTCTACTCGCATTCTCTGCTGAGAAAAGCCTTCAAATCAGAAACGGCTATTCTTTGCTCAAATGAAAAGCAGCCGAATTTACGCCTTGCGCGCACGCCACACCCCCCTCTCCTTCTCGTCTCTTCTCCGTCACAGACAGCGTTACATTAGTAATTCCACTCTCCCTCCGCCACGTCATCTGTGTAACGGACGCCTACCCCATTCCCGCGGGCCCCATCTCCATCTCCAAACCTCCCTATATAGCCTTCTCTTTTTTGCTCTTCTTTCTTACAACCTCAGACCAGAACGAAAAAATTTTTTTAAAAGAAAAAACAAACACAAACATGAAATTTTGAGCTCATTTTCTTTTCCGAATTTAACCTCGTACAATTGATTAATTTACAATTTAGTCCTCCTAACCAAAATGGCGCCGTCTGCCAGGGCCAACCGGAGGTGGGCTGACGAGGAGGACGACGACAATCAGCTGGACCGTCTCCGGCGGCCCCGGCGGGTGAGGAAGTATAGGTCGATTGTGGCAATAATGAGGGTGGCTAGAAGGGTCCAACTTATAAATGAGGATGATGATGATGGTTTTGATCAAACGGTGGAGATAAAGAAGGAGGAGAATGTTGATGATGGTGATGGTGATGATTGTTATAGCAAATTGGGGTGTCAGGAATGTGGGAGAGGGGATAACGAGGAGGAGATTTTGCTGTGTGATAAATGTGATAAAGGGTACCATTTGGATTGTCTAAGGCCAATTGTGCCCCGGGTGCCATTTGGGCACTGGTACTGCCCTAGCTGCTCTGATCACATTCGTCCCAGCATGGCTCTGGCTAAAAGTATGATAAACCCTTTAATTTAATTCAAAAAAACCCACAAAAAGTTTAATCCAATTGTGTTCGTACAAAAATTTAATAAAAAGATGTGTTCCTGTGTGTGCTGGTGTTTGTGTTTTAGCCCATGTGTCGTGTATGTTCCATCTATACAGTTCAATGCAAGTGATTGTTTTGGGAGGTCAGCTCAATGCAAGTGGATATAATTAACTGTTTGATAGCAATGTAGTGTTTGTGTGTGAATGACTGACTCCGTGGGTGAGTGTGTGGGAATGTCTCTGTGTGGGTTTTTTTTTCTCTCCCACTGAGGGAGGTACAGTTTGTCAGTTTTACTGGAAAGTACAGAAAAATGTTAACTTTTGTTGACCCTTTAATTTCTTGATTGTGTTTAGGTCTTACGCAGACATCCATACTTGATTTCTTTCGGATTCAGAAATGCAGTGAATCAATGGCGGATTTTACTTCAGCTCTAGGTAAATTTGGACGGCTGCTACAGTATGGTTGGAATATGGAGTCCATGTATCCGTGTGAATCCTTTTTGTCTGGGAACATATCATTTTTCTTAGTTGATTTACTTGTGATTATCTTGCTTCTGATTTGTCGAAGCCATCATTTGGAAAGAGAAGTGGAAGTAAGGTTAAAGTTGAGCGTTCATGTTGGAAACATGCTGGATGATGGCTTTAATTGTCAGTATGATTAGTGCAGTTAGGATAGTTGAGGGAGGGAATGGTGCAAGTTAGATACTTTTTTGTCTCTTGGTTTTAGCCGAATTCATGCACTGCTCTGTAGAAACCTTGAGTTCTGCTTCAATCAAATAAGTGTTTTGCCAGCATAAAAACTTCTGCTGGCAATTTATTCTCTGCATTTGCTTAGTACCAGAATTTGTATCAGCTGAAGATATACTAAGCAGTATTATAGAAGCTTAAGCGACTTCTATGGTGATGTGAGTTAGGTTTAGGGTGTAAATCAGCTGACTGAAAGTACGTATCTCATCTCAAAAGATCCCAGAAGATTGCCACAAAATATAGTTATATAGGCTCCGATAAAGCAGAACCTTTTTTCCCAATAAGGAGTACCGTTTGGTCGTACAATTAAAAGATTAGGTTGGTGAATGTAGTTCATGTATTTCTTAGTTGACTGTGATTATTGCTGCTGCATTTAGCTATGGAAGTTAATGCAATTAGTCGGGAACAGTTTGAAATGCTTTTGCTTTTAATTTTCATAACTTCCAAGTTTCCCTTACAGACATGTGCTGATACTTGTCCTCGCCTCCTTTTTATGCATGGCAACTGTATTCTATGTATTATTGCTTGGATAGTTTCCAACGCTTGACTTCTTTTCATTTTCTTAAAAGAGAATGAGAAAAGAAGATACGTATATTGACTTTGACAAGAAAATTCAGCAGGAGCCTTCCTATTCAAAATCTTCCGAAAGTTGATGGATAATCCCTTGCTCATCATGATGGTTTTAGACCTTGAACTGCATGTGCAGTTTCCCCTTCTTCTTCTTGACAGTATAGAATGAAACGTTAGAACCACGACGTGGTTCTCAAATATGGCAGAATGCGAAGCCAAATGAAATGTTATCAAATTCAATAGTGTTTCTACTGACTAACGCAAGCCTAAAATCTTTATGAAGAAAGAATATTATCATTACAGGAGAAAGAGTGGAATGCACCGTTTGCTTGTTGATGCTCACTATGAGAAAACCGTTAGTGCATATACTTGCCTAGTCTATATGATACTTGTGCAAACCCCTAAAATGTTTGACAGCATTGTTTGACCATATCTTTGGATGGGGTGGAGTGCTGTTGTCACTTCATAATTTTGAACATGAAGCGTCAATGATGATATAATTAAAAAGATATGATACACTTTATCTAGGGCACACAAGGTCCAGGTCTAGAAATGCTTAGAGGCAGTTCCCATGTGTCAATCGCATAATTTTCCCGATCAGAACTCCACAACCTTATTTTTGGTGCAATGGTTTCCCAATGAAAGCTTTGAAGTAATCTTGCAAAGTTGTTTCTGGTGTAAGTTCTTTTTGATGCAGAAAAGGTTAGTTATGATAGTGCTTTAGAGCCAACAGGTCTGTTTGTGACCAATGATCCCTTCTTACCTTCATGAGACCTGTTGTATGATCACAGCATTGATAGCTGAAATGCAGAAACTTACAGGACTCCATGTGATTGTCCCTAAAGAATATTTTATGTAATCAAATCCTACATTTATAAACCTACACACGTGCAATGTATATTTTCTGTAATAAACCTGATCTTTGTCACTCATAAATGTACATTGACAGAAAAAATATATATATTACTCGTAAATGTATGATTACTCTGTCAATCTACACTTCAGTTGCTACTGCTGTGAGCTAGTCTTCTTTTTTCCTGAAGTTGTTTAACTGGAGTATTCCCTATTTAGGCTGAGTTTTTGGACCAGTAGTTCTTCTCACAATACATAGGCACTGAAGTCTGTTCATGTTCCGTTCTTGCATCTAAATGCTAATTTTCAGTGTAACATAGAGATTACTGTTTCTGAACTAGATGAAGATTTCCTTCTTTTGTCATGTCATTGAGTTTTCTATGTTGGTTCTCTGGGGTAAATGTCCATGAACTGTGTCCAACGTGGTGGTCATTTCTGTTTAACTTTCTTTACAGGCAAGTTAAAGAATGGGATGCAGGAACTTGAACTGATTCGGTGGGAGTCTCAGTTTGGTTTTCAATTCAAGCCAAAAGATGTCTATTACTTCTATAGTTTGCTAAGAGCTGCTCTTTTTGGCCCATTTTTTCTGGAGTTAGTGAACCCTGGAATCCCTTGTAAAAAAAACAAAATCTCTGTCCCCCTCCCCCCCCCCCCCCCCCCAAACTGGCTCCAACTGAAGATATGATTAAATCTCCTTTCGTGGTATTTTTGACTTTCCTTTCTCTCCTCTAGGCACTTTTTGATGCTGCTGATTTACAATTTTAATGAGGCTTACCTTTTTGGCTTTGAAACTTAGCTATGATTTCCGCGACATAACTACCATCTCAGATGAGGAAACCAGTGCATTATGTTTCTAAAATGTATTATGTTTCTAAACTTTAAAGAACATCTGTGTCATATTCATTTAGCTGTCTTCAGCTGTTGATTTTCCTTTATTGCTCTTCATCCTTTTCATTTAAATTACAGATACTAGAAAACGTCGGAAGCGTTCTGGGCCTTTGGTGTACCACAAGAAAAGGAGAAGACTTCTGCCATATATACCGACGGAAGATGCTGATCTAAGGCTAAAGCAAATGGGATCTCTTGCTTCTGCTTTGACCGCAATGAACATTGAATTCAGTGCTGAGCTTACTTATGTGCGTGGCATGGCTCCTAGGTCTGCCAATCAGGCCAAGTTTGAAAAGGGTGGAATGCAGGTTCAACCTTAAATACCTCTTGTCAATTAGTTTACTCAAAATCTTTAAAATGCTGCAAGGCAATTAGTGGTAATTATTAAAAAATGCTTGTTTTCAGTCATCTAATTTCCTCTTTCACTTCTCTTATCAGGTCCTTTGCAAAGAAAATGTTGAAACATTGGAGTACTGTAAACTTATGGAGAAAAGTGGCTTATGTCCCCCACTTATGGTTGTGTTTGATTCGTGTGAAGGGTACATCTCCCATCCGTGCTTTGTCTCTGTGTCTTAGCCCCCAGTCATTTGTTATTTGCCTGTTTAATGTACTGCTCTTGAATGCTGCAGTTATACGGTAGAGGCTGATGGTCCAATAAAGGACTTGACTTTGATAGCAGAGTATGCAGGAGATGTGGATTATATGAAGAAAAGGGAATGTGATGACTGTGACAGCTTAATGACGCTCCTTTCAGCAAAACAGCCATCCAGGAGTCTCGTTGTCTGCCCGGACAAGCGTGGCAACATTGCCCGGTTTATAAACGGCATAAACAACCATTTGCCGTAAGCTTAGAGCGCAGCAACCATCCTATACAAATGTTTTTATTATCCTTCCGTGTTCTTTTCTTGTCAAGACATCTATACAATGTTCTTATCATCCTTTTGTGTTCTTTCCTGTGATATCTCCCTTCAATAAACTTTTACTTCTATGTCTAGCTGAACCTCCTTAGTGAAACGAAATTATCTTTATTCATGTCAGAAATACTTACAACTTGACATTCAGCCTACAGTTGTTGAAACCAGTCCATTTTTGTGCAGGGAAAGTAAGAAGAAGCAGAATCTTAAGTGCGTGAGGTATGATGTAGATGGCAAATGCCGAGTCCTTTTGGTTGCTACTCGCGATATTGCTAAGGGGGAGAGGTTGTACTATGATTACAATGGGCACGAGCATGAATATCCAACTCATCATTTCATCTAAGTTCTGAAGCAACGGATTTTTTGCCAATGAGACTGCAGGACCATAGAATTCTCATTTTTGTCTTCAGATATACATAGCAGCAGCAAATTTTTCTCTAACAGTAGGTAGCTGTACTGCTGGCCATCATTGTGGCCATGATAGTGCAAATTCCAAAGAGGATGTTTTTTTTGGATTTGACATATCAAATGTTAGACAGGTTACATGCTTATGTAGTACAGTTACAATGGAACCTCACAACATTTAACTTCAGTGATATTTATCCAAAAATTGTTTATCTTCTGCTTTTCTTGATTCCATTTTTCTGCCATTCGAAATATTTTCTAGATAGATAGATATATCAACTTCTTTTAATGCTTCAGATTATGTATTGGTACAGAAAGACTGTTCTGTCACAGGGACTTTTTAAGCAATCTGCAAGTTTTCCCATATGCTAGGCATCATTTTAGATACCACACTTGCATGTCTTCTGTGCATCATCTCCACAACACAGCATCAATTTCTCCCCTTTTCTGCGAGTTTATTTGGTTGGAGAATTCTTGCTTACAAGCACAGACTTATAGTCAAAGTTCAGTAAAAACTGACTATGCTGTTTTGAAATGGCCAATGCATTAATATGTCTAATCCTATCTATAACTAAAGCACTCGATTTTCTAACCAGTTCCTAATGAGCACTTATAGTACGTCTAATTTACGCCTACTTGTCATTCAAATAGACATACATTCATTCTTTGCATTGCATTAGGACACTCGTTAGCCACTTATATTGAGTACTGATTAGACACTCGTTAGACAAACCCCAAAACCAACTCCCTAATTGTGAAAACTCTCCTAGTAATATATGTTATTGCAGTATCCGAGTTACTACTAGCAAATATCGAATGTTAGTACTTAATCCATTACATATCTGGATGGTGCCGTCCCTCAGATCATCGTGACTATCAAATGTACTCGTTCTTGGAGGACCTTGATTGTTGGTCTTGATACAGGTACAAAAGGTAAATGCTCTAGAGATAGGAGATACTATAATGTGAGAACTTATTTGTCAAGCAAGCCCTGACGCCATTCTGGTTAGACTAGCAGACATGGTGATCATGTTTTGCAAAAGATAGGACGCCAAAGTTGGTAGGAAGAAAAAGATTACAGCATACTTTACAGTTTAGGGAGTCAAATTTGAAAGCATATTTGTGATTTAAAGGCTTTGGTAGCATGTTCCACAGTTTGGACAGCCAACTCAAAAGCAATCCTCATGTTCTGAATGTCAGCCTAAGTAGCTGGCAATACACAAGAAGGAAACAAACAAGTCCACATGCTTGAAAGTGTAGGGCAGAGAGGGCTATCTTTGTTGATGGCTTCTAATTCATTTAGGCACACAAGTTAGGTAAATTAGTGGAAGGATATAAAGCCTTTGAGTCTCTTGAATAAAGAATTTCTGCAAGGTGCACTTGAGCTTGCAACAAATCTTGTAAACAAGTCCACAGCTTTTGCTTCTAAAACAGCTTTTACCTTTCAAATCTCACTGAAATGTATGTTCATATTTGTTAAAAACATCTTTTCAACCATCACCTTTAACTTTAACAGCCTTGAAAGAGTTGAAGCGAGTGAGAAGAAGAAGCCCTATTTTCAGAATAAACTTGTAAAGGGAAACAGGGTAACAGAAGATCACAACTCGTTTCGAAATTCAAGATATAGTACAGCCAATTTTGCTCATCTCATCAGAGGTTGGAAGAAAAACATGCATGACTTGGGCAGAAGCTGACCTAGATGTCTGCCTCTTTGGCTAAGAAGCTCTCACTTTTCCTGCCTGACGCACGTTACATTTCACAAAAGCACAAGTGCATGATTGATGTCCCATGCCACTGAAAACTGAAACTAAAACGGCTGGCGGAAGATAAAAAGAGTGAAGCAAGTGTTGATGGATACTAACGCCAGTCAAGTGGTAAAGGATTGAAATCTCACTTGTCTTTGTTTGGTTCAAGTGCTCTCATTTTTCTCGGATATTCCCTCTGTTTCATTGTTAATATACATAAAAAAAAAAAAAAAAAAAAACAGGAGTGGTTATTTTGAAATTAATAGAAAATGCTAGTTGCTTTGCAAATTTGTCATTTGAAAAAGTTGCCTTTTTTTTTAAAATTCTAAATACACATCTACCAAGTGAATATTTTGAATTCAAATGTTATATATGAAAATTAATCTAGTGCCAACTCATTTATATTTTTTTCCATAAGAAATTGAATATTTTAAAAAATGACTTTATATTAGAACATAAGAGCATTCATTAATAAGGAAAAATACAAATATCTCGTTACCATGAAATACAAGAATATAAATCACTATTTAAATTCTCATTTTGCAACAGTTTGGAGTTTATCTTTTATTCCCTATGCTTCTGATTTATAAATTTAAAACCCCATATGTATGGCATTTGAATGGCAAGAAAAATTTTAAATCTTGTTTTGTTTGAAGTAGAAGTGGCAATATGTCTCAAGCCCCAACGGATTACTCATACGCAAAGGAACTTTGGATGAGATAGATATTCTAATTTTAATATTAAGCTTGAAATGGGACGAATCCTATTCATACCCATTAATTGATGGGAATTTTTGGGAAATTCTTGGGTACCCATTGGGGCCCAAGTACCTCATCAAAATTTTATCTTATCAAAATTTTGAACTTCTTTTCTAGTAGAATACTAATCAAAATGAATATTAGGAGTAATATGAAAGTCATTAATCTATAATTTTATTAGAAAATATTTTGTCTAGTTTTGATAGTTTTATGATGGCTCATAGTTCTACATGCCATTTCTTTGTACTCATAAATACAAGTTCTTTTAAGTTTTTATAGGATTTATTTTTTTCCTCAACTAAAATTTAGCAACATTGGAATATATACATAGAAAATAAATAAAAGAAAATTTGTGGGGGAAAAGAATTCAGAAAAATATAAATTCACAATAAGACTAAAAGAAATTTAATAAATCAAAAATATTAAATTTATATAAAAATAAAAAAGAATTAAAGGAAAAAAGAATATGAAAAATAGACTTGGATATTGGGTGGGATCAATCTAAACCATTCTAAAGTAATCCTATCCAAATTAGCTTCAAAATATGTATGGATAAAGTTGGGTCCAAACTCATATTACTCGGTCTCATTTCAAACCCAAGCAAATCCCGCCCATCCCACCTATTTTGCCACCTCTAGCTTGAAGGATCAGACATACAAAACATTTGTAGAGCCAAGAAAAATAGGTGAAGAAAGGGATGGGATTTAGTAACATGTAGGTATAAAACGTACAAAATAATTGGATTACACTTATTTGGGTTTAAAGTAGATTCGCCTTTTGGGGCTAAATTTTGGCCCAAAGACGCTAGACCAGATCTAAATAACTAGACCATATGTTTTTTGTCTAGTTGGGGTGAGGCGAGATGGGGTAGGAGGAGGGATAACATTGAAAAAAGAAATCAAAAGTAACTTTGACTTTAATAAGATAATAAATATTTTGAAACATTTACTTTCAATAAGATGGAGGGAGTATTTGATGGTCCAAAATGGAAAACTATAATATAAATGGACTGAAAAGATTAATTCTTTTAGTATCAATAGTGCAAATTTTTTTAATGAAATTTTAATACGTTTTTGAGACCCAATTTAGTTGTTAAGAAAATTAATTAGGTCATTTTAGGATCTCTAACTCAACTTTCAAACCCTTTCTTTCCCCTTCCCCTTGCAAGGTTGGATTCTCATTTAACCAAAAAAAAGTTAGTACTATTTAAATAATTGTTCTTGCTAATATGAAATAACTTGATTTACTTGATTAAAGTTTTGCACATGATTTTTTTGACGACATAGTGAATTTTTTGAAGATTTAAAATACATGACTTAAACTTGGGCCATCATAGTCCTAGACCAACACTCAACAAACTAAAAGGGCTCAATTTTGGTTTTTTTTTTTTATATCTAATTCAATATGGGCTAGAAGTTTGCTCTTATAATTCGTTCTCAATTTTAACTTCCTAAAGCTGGCTCACAAAGCCCAACTAAAACATCTCTTTATTTGCAAACAAGAAAGTCGTTGATTTGAAAATGAATTAATTTTTTCTATATATTGACACTATATATTACTTGCTGGTTTAGATCTATGTTTATGTCATTTTAATTTAAATTTGAACTCCAAATTTTACACATATGATAGACATTCAAACTAGCTAACCTATATATTATTAATGTAAGAAAGATTAATAATAAAAGGATAATTTCAGAAACCTCCAAGGTTTCGGACAATATCACTGTGCTCCTCCCTCAACTTTTAAAAATATCATAAACCTCCCCTCTCAGTTAATTGGCACCCATTATTGACATCAATAGTGGTAAAATAACTCTTATGCCTTGCCTTTGCTTGAGATATATATTTTGGATCAATTACAAATTGCACCAATATAACTAGGGGTGAATAGCATTTTTCTCCATATTTTCTCCATTTTTAACAATTTATTTATTTATTGGTTTGGTGTTTTTTCAAAATAAATTACTAAATTCTTGGGAAAACATTAATTGTTAATAAAAAGTAAAGTTACAAAAGTTAATTCTAGTAATGTATGATAATAACTAGGAATCACTAATAAAAATAAAAATAAATTATATAATTTTTATACTTTTATTATACGGATTTGTAATAATTATATATTCTTCTTGAAAAAGTCAATTCTAGTAATGTATGATAATAACTAGGTATCACTTATAAAAATAAAAAAAAATTATAAAACTTTTATACTTTTCTTTTTTGAATTGCAATAACTATAGATTCTTCTTGAAAAACAAGAATATATATTTAAAACTGAAGGTGCAACATTGTTACCAAATATTTAACTTCTATCGTTATTGACATTTAATGAACAATATGAGGTTGTTAATTAAAAAAAAGAGAGTTACATACGATTTCTAAATAAATTTTCATTTATGTATTAATTATGGCCATTAAAAATTTTTTAAGGAATAATGTATTTTAGCATGAAAGAAATTCTTAATATGGGCATGAAAGCACATGATGCAATTGCTATGGACTTGTAATTGTAGGGGGTAATTTGAATTAAAGTCAAAAATTAGATTTATAAACAAACTAATGTTGAGGATAGCAGCAAAAGGGCATTTAGGGGATTAAATTATTATCTCTCTTATGAAATTAGTTTTTTTGGTTCACTTGGGCAGACATGTTACAAAATCATATGAATTAGGGGAGGTATATGATATTATTAAAACTTCAAGGGAGGCTAGTCATACTGATAAAAACCTCAGGGGAGGTTTTTGAAATTATCCCTATTGAAAAAAAAAAAAAGGATATGCCCGTATTATCCACTCCACTGGACCTTTCAAGAATTATGTCTGCAACAAATTCCTTTTTTAATTGACACTACTATTTTTATCTTATCCACCTGCCCACCAAAAACTAATCCAGATGGCGTATATGTGTAGCCAAGCCAACAGACAAACTGAAAACAATGTACTACGAATTGACCAATTGTGCAAAAGGGGCAACAAAAAAAAGAAAAGGAAATCAACATTTGTAGGTCGGTCAGGTGACAAAAGTTGAAAATGGATAACATGCAAGAAACAGAACAAATGACAAAATACAAGTAAATGGTGGTCCGTATCTATCTAAAAAACATAATGACAAAAACAAGGAATGTGTTTGCCCTCTAACTTTTCATTGGACATCTTCTTTATTTGACAATACAAACTACTTATATATTTCTTTCAGAACTAATATTTCATGGTGCCCGCCTAGTGCTTTCTTATTGCAAAATGGGAAAAAAATATTCAATTTATAATTTACTAATAACAAATTCTCAACATTAAATAAAGATTTTGACATTGTAAAAAAACATTTAAAAGCTTCGTTGACAAGAAATGGCTCGTCATTGGACATTTATTGTATGTTGAAGTGTGTATTTTAAAAATTTTGTCTCTATGGTTAAAGTAAAAAAAAAATAATATACCCTTTATTTTTTAAATGTCCTTATCCTAAGCCTTAAAGCACTGAGCTACTACGTCCTAATACTTTTGTACTACGTAATGTAGGCAAGAAGATATGCATGTACTACAATAGATTGCTTGTACGTACTTGTTTATGACAAGAATATTCTTGGGAAGATGTCTATTTTTGAGGTTGCTTCTGGACCAGGATGGCCTGTAACCGTCAATTTCAGAGTCCTTTTTCAAAAATTTTTAGGATATGCTCTATCAAAACCGTGTGCCACGGCCAAAGTTCCTAGGATATACCATATAGTGCCACTAGAGTCCACAATTAAAGTCCTTTCATCGTTATCTTGACCTTATCTGCCCACTGCCAACATATACATGGACCTCCACCGTTTTAATTCCACTTAGGATAAGGTGAAAATTGCGCTTTGAACATAGACCCTTTTCTGCTCAGAATTCAGTTTACAAACGAGAGAAGAAAATACAAAGTGGGCTTGAAAGGGGAAAAAGGAGAGAGAACAAAAATGGGTAGCTTAGAAGAAGAGAAGCTGTTTCAAATGGTGCACGATTTTATTGAACCAGAATCAACTTCAGAAAATCCCTCTTATTCCTCTCAAAATCTGTCTCTCAATAATCATCATGCTAAGCAATATATTTTGCAGGTATTTTGTTTTCCCCTTTTTCATTTTAAGTTTCTTGATCATTCATTTTTGTGCATGTGCTAAACACTAAATTCTGTTTTTAGTTGGATCATTTTGTATTTGGTGTAATTCTGAAAGGGTATGAAAATCTTTCTTGATTACAGGAGATTGTTGCGAGTAGAACTGCAGCTGAAGAGGGTCTTCTTGGTTGTGTATTGAAGCACATGAGGCACAAAATCGAAGCAGAGAAAACTACTAGCCTCAAGAAATGGCTTGTGATTAGACTAAGAAAGGATGGTTATCATGGTGTTTGTCTATGTCAAACTTCTTGGCCTACTACTTTAGGCTGCCCTGCTGGTAAGTAATTTTTTTTTAAAATTATTATTTGGTTTACTTTAGAACTTTGCATATTTATTTTTCCATGTTATGAGCATAATCTCTTTTATGTTTAAGTCTCAAGGACCAGAGTGATAAAACACAAAAGATCCAAATTTGTAAGATGGGATGTAGTAAATTAGCATGTAACCTCCAAAAATTTTGATAATTAAAGGGATGACAAGATAAGTCATACTAACATTCTAGGAATCCACCTTCCATCTGCTATTTTTCTGTGAACTTTAATTGCAAAATGATCTAAACTTCTTTTTCTAATGGTAAACAGGTGATTATGAATACATTGAAGTTGTGATTAAAGATAAAAAATGCAGCTCATTGAGGCTGATCTTAGACATTGATTTCAAGTCACAATTTGAATTAGCAAGGCCTACATCATCCTACAAAGAGCTCACAGATACGCTTCCTGCAATCTTTGTTGGTGATGCTCAGAAATTGAACAAGATAATCTCCATCCTTTGCTCAGAAGCTAAGAACTCACTTAAAGAAAGGGGTCTGCATGTTCCTCCATGGAGGACAATCACTTATATGCAGTCCAAATGGTTTAGTAACTGCCAAAGAATAATCCCTTTGAATCCTAGCAGAGAAGTAGGCTTAGGCAATAAAGAAGCAATGGTTGGTGAGCATATTTCATCCAATTTTGACACATTGACAGCATCAGCTTCTAATGGGAAGAAGGAAAACAAGGCAGAGAATTTTGTTGCTAGATCAGGTTTATCTAGTCAATTTGCTGCTATGAGCACAAAATGCTTCTAATAAAGCTTTTTGACAAGATATTGGGTAGATTCTTGATTTTGCAGAGCGGAGAAGAGATTAGCATCCTCCATAGGCAGTACTGTTCTCTTTTGTTTGCTTTGGCCTTTTTTGAGTTTTGACTTCTTGGAACAATTGACAGAGATGAGATGATTTTTTATAGCCTCACAATTTTGTTAGAGTTCTATTTGTAGAAATTAGTGTTCAGGTACTAGAATTAGGGCATGTTACATGGATTCGTTGGGGTACATTAAATTAAAATTACACTAATGGTTCATGATCAATGTAAAATAATAAATTTATAATGAACAAATAATGAACTTCGAATTTGAACAACTGTTTGGCAAGGTGGCATTTACTAAGAAAATTTAAGAGAGACTTTATTAAAAAAATAAAATAAAATAAAATTCATGGGACGAAGACTATGGTATGGTCTCCCTCCCTTTGAAAAATGAAGAAATTAAAAGAGGAATTGGAGGAGGAGAGGGAGAGAGTCCCCGGTCAATTGTTAGACACTATGCTCTTGCGATATTGATATCGTGACTTGAATTTTTCTTGGAAAGTTGGATAATCAATGTTAAGAGTCCATCCAGGTTCTCTTTTTCTTCTGATTTGATCTTCTTCCTCGAATCTTTAATTTTCTGCCTCATGGTTTCGCCTGCACCCCCAAATACAACCTCCTTGATCACTTTTGCTATCTCTTCCCTCTGATGTCTACCATTTTCATCTCTCACAACTTCAATAGCCACACCATTTTCCACCAACACCCTACCAGTAATGGGATGTTCGAAGGCCATAGGCATGGCCATTATTGGGACACCAAATTCTATGCATTCTGATGTAGATGTCCAACCACAGTGGGACAAAAGGCCACCAATACTCGAATGGCCTGAAAATCTTCGCCTGCGGTACCCATCCTTGAACAACTCTCCCTTTATCTTTCACTCTTTCAAGAAAACCCTCTGGTAAGATCTCGTCGAGCCTACGTTCCTCACCTTTTGGAGATCCCAAAGCCCAGGTGAAATTTACATTGCTCAGCTCTAAACCGAAAGCTATCTCTTTTATCTCTTCCTTTGACGAGAAATACATTGTGCCAAAGGAAGCAAAAACAGGTGAATGTTCACTTCTCTGCCCAAGCCAATTCATGAGCTCAATATCGTCGTCACCTGATTCACCAGTGGAATTAAGACTACTGGGAATTAATGGACCAACAGGGACAACTTTCAGGTTCATCGAACTAGCATGATGATCCAAGTATTTCCCTTCCATGGCTCTACAAGTGTTAACCGGTAAAGGAATGGGAGAATCTTCACAAGGGTCCAAAGCATTGCGTCCAACTGCAGTAAGAAGTCTGCGTAACTCGAAATCTCGAAGATAAATGGCTGGAAATGGATATTCGGTGCCAGAGTTGGATGTCAAATGAAATGTGTATGACAAAGATGCAGCGCTAACATTATGGAGCCAAACGGATGGCAAGGTGTACAAAGGACTTACTGAAAACCGAGCGAATGCTTTATCGTAGGTCACCGAGTCTGGCTTGAGAGATTCTACGATGTTGTGTATTTCAGGATTGGACAGTCAGGAAGTTGAAAAAGATGGGAAGGAGATGACTCGGGAGGCCATTGGTTGTGTGGTAGCGGGAAGGAAGTTCAGGCAATTCTTGAAGATGAAATTCCACAAGTTGAATGGATTCTGAGTACTTGCCTGTGATTTTCTTGGAGATGGAATTGAGATTGATAGGTGTAGAACAAAGATAAATGTGAATTCCTCTCTCAGTGAGTTTCTTAGCTAGCTGCAAGAATGGAGATGTGTGACCATGCCCCAACATTGGTAACATGAGAACCCTTGCAGAATTATTGCCAGCATTTTCTGTACTATTCGCCTCCATGAACATGGATTGCGCCCCTTCTGTATGTATGGAGAAATGAGCTCTTCTGGGCTGTGATTAAATAGGGATTATTTTCCCAAATAGAATACAAAAATTGGATGTGGAAAGGGACAGGATCCATTTAAACTGAACAACTTGCGCAGAATTCTGTGGCCTGGTGGCATGGGTAATATTCTTGCTAGGTTGCTACTGAGCAGCATAGGTGGTAACTGAACTATATTTGTCTCGGATTGGAATATTTCTGCTCTCGTTAAATCAATTAGGACATGAATAATAGTAATTAGTATGGGTATTATGGTAGTGTTTTCAATTTTAAATGGCCTGTATTGTCGGAAAAATGCTTACATACACTTGGTCTTTGTTCAATTATGAATTTTTAGTACTGCATTATACAATTTTTGCTATTTTGGTTTTCATGATCTTCACCTTTTTTTTTTTTTTTTTTTTTTTGTCTGCAATGCAGTACAATCTCTCAACTCCATTAGGTTTATTTTTGCGTTTGATATTAACCTTAAGAGATAAGAAGCTTATTTTGGTCAACGTCATCATTTGATAAATGACAAAATTCGTAGTTGACTTTAACAATAATAAAAAAAAAAAGTATGGAGCAAACAACCAGCATTTGCCAAATAGATAAGTGATCAGGTTGACAATTATGGAAGAGGGGCAGGAACCGTAGCCGTTCCGAAGGTTCATGGCCAAGATTTGATCACGAAAAAATATATAAGATGCAAATTGTATCTTGTATATCATTTTTCATACCATGCATGGGGTACACAAAAAATTTGTTCTATAATTATACATTATTGAAAGTTGATTACACTGTATGCATATAGAATTATATGCTGTGTATTTTGCACAAAACCTTCAGGAACGGCTGCAACTGTTCCTGCCCCTGTCCAACAATTACAATGATACTTGATGCTAGGAATCTGGCTTCTGAGTAGATAACCTCATTTGGCTGTCGCCACTGAACAAAATATAATAATTCTAGCCATTTTTTTTTGTATTTCAAGCTTGGTCAATTGGCCATAACTTACTTCTCTTCCCATGACACTACAACCAAATATACGAATATCTTGATCTGAGAAGTTAGTCCTTCTGTACCACGAATCCTCTCTCTTGTGACTTTGGTGTGTGTAAGTATATTAGGGAAGTAAAACTAACATTTTATGTACTATTACCATCCATTACCATGGATTCGTGGGAAGCTTATGGTCTGTAATTTAACTATAGAGAAACCAGCTCTTTTGTCTATAATAACCATGACTATACATGTCCAAAACATCACATTAGGGTTATTATCACTTTATCCCCTTAACATTTGGTGTCACTGTCAATTTCCCCCTTAACGTTATCTTTTGGTCACTTTACCCCCAAAACTAACGGTCCAACTTAACGGAATTTGTTAATTAAAGTAAAAAGACATGTTTAACCCTTAAAATTATTATCACTTTACCCCCATAAACTATAGTCTCATTATCAATTTATCCCCTAGAGTCATATTTTAGGCAATTTATCCTACCATTAAACCAACTTAGCAAGTTAAAAAATTTTAGAAGAAAATACCCTCCTCTTTGTATAATAAAAATAATAAAAAATTGTAAAGTGGCTCTTCTCCTTTTTAATATTAAGAAAAAAAGTCAAAGTATTAATATCTTTATTCTTAGCAATCTTATTAATATCAAAAAAGAATAGAAAGATGGAGAGGAGGAGGGGGAGAGGGAGAGAGCTCAATTCTTTTTTAAAAAAATTACAAATAAGAAAGAATTAAATACTTTTATTATTTTAAAATTATTTCACTTTTCTGTTTACTACCAAATTCCAATTCTAATCCCGACAACCTTAATGTAATACGATAATGTTAGACTTTTTTTTTCTTTCTTTGCAAAAGCTAATTTTTTTTCTTCTTCTTTTCTATTTTTTTTTTCTTTTCCTAGTATTAATAAGTGTGAAAAAAAAAGAAATTTGAGAAAATCCTTTTAGTTTTATGTTTTTCAATCTCTTAAAGTTAAAAAAAGAAGAATAACCATTCCAACTTTTTATTTTTAATTATATATAAAAGGGTAAATATGTTTAAAAAATTTTGATCATACTAGTTAGATTAACGATGAAGTAAAATGCCTAAAAAATAATATTAGGAACTAAAGTGATTGTATCACTATAATCTAAACGAATAAATTGATAATAACAATGTAATAATACTATAAAATAAAAGAGTATTATTGTCCAAAATTTCTTAACATGTTAAGTTGAATTACTTGTGGGAATAAAGTGATTAAAAGATAACGTTAGGGGGTAAACTGATAGTAGTGATATAGTTTAAGAGGGTAAAGTGATAATAACCCCATCCCATTATGATGATTACCATATGCTTATAAGTGTTGATAATATTAGTTTTGGTAATTATAGTTCAAATGAGCCATCTCACTATTCCCTGTGTTATCTTAATTTTTGTAGGTGTGTTTTGTATTTAATTATTAACCTAAATCCCTTGAACTAGCACATCATGCCTAGTAGTATAATTTCATCTCCATGAAGAATAGGTGCCCTTTGACATTTAGCTCAGAACAAGTCATCTCATTGTTTTATGTGCCATTTTTGTTATTACTTTTTGATTAGTAATAAATTATTCATTTAACTTCATCAAGCTAGTCCACCAAAGTCTAATACAATTATGGGCCTGTTTGGAACCTGAGTTTTTTGGGAGTTTGTCTAAAACTTTACTGTAGTGCACTGTAGAATTTTTTGAAAAAATTTTGTAGAAGTTTTTGTAAGGTGAAAATTTTTTTTGTAGAAGTTTTTGTAAAGTGAAAAACTTTTTTTTCCTTTTCTTTTTTTTCTTTCTTTTTTCTTTCTTTTTCTTTTTCTTTCTTTCCTTTTTCTTTTTTTTTTTCCTCTCTTCTTCTTCTTCTTCCTTTTTCTTCTTCTTCTTTCTTTCTTTCCTCCCCGTTACCTCCCAGCAGCACTCACGCCCCGCCACCTCTCTCCTCCCTTTCCCCTTCTCCTCCCGCCACCCCCTGTGCCCCTTCCCCCTCTGCCACCATGACGCCCTCCCCCACGGCACCCCTTGCCCTTTCCTCTGCCAGAGCGACCCCCTCCCCCCGCGCACTCCCTGCCACTCCCCAGCTTCTCCCGCCACCCCCGCCCTTTCCCCAGCTTCTCCCGCCACTCCCCCTCCCCCCGTTACCCCCTGCCCTTTCCTCTGCCAGAGCAACCCCCCTCCCCCCGCGCACCCCTACCTTTTCCCCAGCTTCTCCTGCCACCCCCTGCCCTTTCCCCAGCTTCTCCCGCCACCTCCCCTGCGCGACCTCCTCCCCTGCCACCCCCTGCCCTTTCCCCAGCGCAACCCCCTCCCCCCGCCACCCCGCGGACGGCGCTGAAATAGTCCCGCGGTTTCTGGCAGAAAGCATCGAGGAATTTGCAGAACTGGCAATGCTTCGTCGCGGAGGATTTACTCTTCTGCATCCAGTTGAATAAGGAAACCATCACGTTGAATTTGATGTCCAATTCCTCCATTCTGCACTTTTTTTCCCTTTTTTTTGGCTTTTCTGGGCTATGATTTTGCTTGTTCGGTTCTTGGGGTTTTATGTTCATTTTTTGTGTTTGAAAATGAAGGATTTAAAAACTGCCTGAAAGGGGGAGGGGGAAGAGGGCGGGGGAGGCAGAGGGGAGGCAGAGGGGAGGGGGGAGGGAGAGAAAAAAAATTGTGTATTGCCGGAATTGACCGCCGGAATAGTAATCGGCGCCGGAAGTGATGGTGGAGGTGGTGGCCGGCAGCAGACGATGTGGTGGGTTGGGTGGTGGAGTAAAAAGAAGAAAAGTTGAATGGAAAGTTTTTTGTGTATTTTTGAAATGTGTAGGTAAAAAGTTTTGAGAAGTTTTTCGGGGTTCCTGTAGCAAAAGTTGTTAAAAAACTAGTAGGTAAAAAACTTGGTCAAAAAACCCACTTCCAAACAGGCCCTATGTTCTTCTAATAAAGCAGCTAGACTTTTGGCATGTCATGCTTCATCGCTGAGGGGCAATGCAGGATGTCTATGTTATCTTCATTCCCCCCCTCAGTTTCTTTTGTCTGTACTTGATTCTAAGCATGTAATCTGAATCTATTAGGACTTATTTCTGTAATTAATTCGTGTATTAGGATGTAAACCACTTTCTGTATACTAATCATATTTTTCTCCATCTATTCTTCAAAAAAAAAAAGAGTATATTCTTCATGTCCATGACAGAAAAGAACCCTTTATTTGTATACTTTGGGAAGGCTTTTTAATTTTCCCAATTTGTAAGTCTGGGTGGTGATTCTTATCCTTCACAAGGGAGTTGACCTTTATATGAGCTTAATTTTAGGGCTGGGAATTATTACTTTCCATCAATATTTAATGGGACAACATTTTACTTTCATAGGGATCTAATTGAACATTTTAATTTTTGCAAGGATACTTTCACACTTTTTTATGATCTTCGAGGCGGCTGTGCCTAAAACCAAAAACTTCCCAATAACTTACTTAAGTAGTTTCAGGGACCAATGGCTAAGTGGTCAACAAAAAAATAATAATTAAAAAGTTGTCCCGATCGTTAGTTGTATTTCTATATTCATCCACTAGTATTCAACAATCTCGTTTGTTCTTTCATGCTTTAGTTAAATGAATTTCCATTCAAGTTAGCCTTTCAAATTGTCGTCCTTCTTATTTGTCTTTCTCAATAACTAACTTATATAGGCAAGTTACTTTTATGTATGTCCTAATTTGAGTTTCAATCAATTGAATTACGTGTTCAAACAAATTTAACCGATTAAGCTCACCTCTTGTACATATGTTTTGAAGTAAATTTAGTGCGATTGACTTTCCAAATAATAGTGAACCCAAATTCATCCCCATAAATGATGCATACCAACTTGGAATTCAGAATCTAAAGGAGGTATCGAAGACTTAAAGATTCCAGAAATCAAAATTGAAGCTTTAGTTGATAATCAAGTTGCATAAATTACATATTACTATTAATTTTTGTAACGAGTATCCAATAGAACAACTAAATTATATCTAAATAAATTATCATGGAAAACCATACACTCACATTTATTGCAACCTTTGAATTGTGTCATTTTTTCGAATTAACTATATTTTTCTAAAAAGTTAATACCTGAAACTCCTCTTAATGCCAAACCGTATTGCAATTATCTTTAGATTTCATATATCCAACTATTGCAAAAGTTTTGACTTCATCATTAAGGTTGATTTCTCGTCCAACTCTTACAATTCTTCTTACTTTGTCGTTATTGTCGAGAGTAACGAGAATGCATTTGGAGCTAAAATCATCAAATGGTAATAGTTCAAAGCCATTTGGATAAACCACAAGTGTCATCAAAGAGTTCTCTTTCTGGATAATTGCTTCGGCTTGTCTTCCTTTCACTCCAACCGACTCAAGCTGATCATATTTATAAGGGTAAAAAATAAAAAAAAAATTCCCTGTGGTAAATTTAATACACAGAAAAACCTCCCATGGTTTCAAAACGTACAACATGACACCTCATGTTTTGAACTAAATTATAAAGGTAACGGAATCCGTTAAAATTAACAGAAATGACTTATTGAAACCTAAAAAAAAAAAATTTTATACCTAATTTTTAACAAATATACCTATTCTACCCCTTAACCCTCAATGCTCTTTATCTAGAGAAGAAAACAAATGATTTTTTTAACCTGTCGTTTGCTTAATTACATCAAAGCATTTTGGTCATTTCATCCATTTCCGTTAAGTTTAACGGATTTCCTCACCTTTACAATTTAGTTCAAAGTATGCAGTGTCCTGTTGTATGTTTTGAGACTACGGAGGGCTTTTCTGTATATTAACTTTACCAAGGGGGCTTTTTTATTTTTTATCCTATTTATAACATACATTAAGATATTTGTTTTGAATTCCAATAAAGCAGAGAGAAGGATAATTTTAGTGATATAAATTAGCTAGATGAATTAAAATTAAATTGAAAGAATACAATCCTTAAATAAAGTGCCATTTGCATAAGAAATGATCTGTGTACTATAGTTAGAACAAATAGACTAGCATAATTGGGTTTATATTACTGGTACATTTTAATTTGCATGCGCCACGAACACTTGGGATCTTTGCAGCCACCTTCATAAAAAGGTGGATATGGATGTGGTCAAGACAATTTTTTTTTTTTTAATCTTCAAAGAATTTAGCGACTATGAAAGTTGCGACAGCCAGATTCTTGATATACATGTATAGTAGTATTACATGTTTTTTAACATACATGAATATATCTATTGAGAAACTGAAATGAGTAAGATTTAATTAATGCTCTTAAATAATCAAGATTTGTGAAAAAAAAAAAGGATAAATTTGTCTACTGTGAGGTGATACATCTTTTGATTAAGGGATAATTTCAGAAACTTCCCTTGAGGTTTCTGACAATTTCACTCAGCTCCCCCAAGTTTAGAAAATTACACTGACCTCCCTTGTTTTTACTATTTAAGTAACATTATAGACCCATTAGGCTAGAATTATACTTAAGTATCCTAAAATATCCTTATGCAATATCATAACATCAAAAGAAAGTGAAAAAAAAGGTTTAGTGATCAATTTAACAAAAAAAAAAGTAACAAACACTTTTATCCAAATTTGCTATGCTTCCACGATAATTGTAAACCCAAAACCTCATCAACCGTTCAAGCAAACTCTAATTTAATTCCCAAATTCTATCGATTTTGGTATCACTAAAATCCCAAATTTTACCAAAATCGCACTCTAACTTAATCCCCAAATTCTATCAATTTTGGCATCATCAAAATCCCAAACTCTACTCGAATCACTTTACAAATAGACCATAACCACCACCACCAACTGAACTTCCCTCAATAACTTTCCACCCCAAATTAACACCATACTTTGTCTATTGACTAATCTCACATCTCAAATTATGAACCTAACACCTATCGCATATCACCTTCCTTGAATAGAAGACCTAGCCAACCACTATTGATGTCTATGCTAAGAGCAACCCCATACTCCAATGGCATTAGGAACAAAGAAACTAATCTTTATGACAAACCACCACCAATACTTGTAAATCAAACAAAAATGAAACCAAATGAAGAAATTAGATTCTAGTGCGTAATAGACATAATAGCATAATCCAGAGTCATCCCTTTTTCTCTTCCAACGATAGCCCATTAATTTCATTTTTTTTTCTCTCTATCACAACCATCTTCATCATCTCCATCTAATTTGACCATGAAATTTTCATTTGCTCCCTCAATTTATAATTTTGGAAATTTTGATTCTTTAATATATGCAAATTATAATATGAGAAGAAATAAACAAGGGGGCTGATAGTTAAGTACCATGGAAAGAAAGAAATAGACAAGAAATAAACACTTGGGGTAGGTTTGCATGGTGGTGTAGTTGATGGATGGAAGAGATTGTGGGGTTATACGTAGGAAGGAGAGAATCATAACAGGTAGAAAAAAAGGGAGGGAAAGAGAAAAGAAACTACTGTTCATTAAAGTAGGGTTGGGGATGGTGACGAGTTGTTGCAGGTTTTTATATTTTCTTTTACTTTTGGTTTGGTTTTTGTATCCCACATATGTGGTAAATTATCTATTAAGTAGAGGGTATTGTAGTCATTTTATTGAACCAAGAGAGGTTAGTGTAATTTTCTAAAATTGTGGGGAGCTAAGTGAAATTTTCAGAAATCTCAAGGGAGATTTCTGAAATTATCCCTTCGATTAAAGGTATTTTTCCCTTAGAAGGATATGCACATTTCGTATCGTACATTTATTTCCTTCAATTTCATAGATGAAAGCAAAATTTGAAGCTTCACTGTTTTTCTAATAAGTTAAATAGCGTTGAAAAATAAACCAAACTACTAGATACTCGAATTGAGTTCGGATTGGTAACAGCTCGTTCAAACTTGATTCACCAACTAATCAAGATAAATTTGAACAACATTTTATATTTGATAATATTTGAACTCGATAAAAACTCGTTTAAATTCGATTCGGCATATAAACAAGCCAACATTGAACAAAATTTCAAGTTCATTAAAATAATCAAATAAGGTTGAACACTAGGCTGTTCAAATTGATTAAGTTCGTTTACACCCCAGGGTTAAATGCCTTAAACTGCTCTCAACTATATTCCTAGTTGCACTGGACAACACAGGATTGGTTGTGGTTTGTTGCTGTTACATCCGGTTCTAGCATATCTTAACCCAAAGGGCTTTGTATGATTATGTTAAGACATGTTCTGATGCAACATTATGTGAAATGTAAATTTGTAAGTCACACTATCAAATAAATCACCCATTTGATAAATATATTATCAATGTAACTAAACCTTCATTTATTTTGAAAGAGAAACCATAATCTATTTTAGTGCCAAGATCAAAGAAGTCAAGTTTTAAGTCAAAAGTCTCAATTGGATAGGCTATGCTCTTGCAATATTGGCATTATGACCTGAATTTTTGTCAAAATGCTAGGCAATCACTATTAAAAATGCATCCAAGTTCTCTTTTTCACTTGATTTGATCTCCTTCCTCAAATCTTTTATTTTTCAGCCTCATTTTTTTTTAAAATCCTATTCTATTACAAGGAGGGGTCTTGGGGAAGGGGATGGTAGGGGGGACGTCTCTTGCTGCTACTGCTCTTTAATGGAATTGATGCTAGTAAGATTTAAATCCTGACCAACGCCCTAGGAAGTAACTTAAATTTCCCTTGGTGATCAATGGACCAAAACCCAGTGATTATTTCTTATATATAATATAGACAATCTCGGAATCGGCCCAATCTTTTACTAAAGATTTTGCCGAATACAAAGATTCTATTGCATGTATTTTAGATAAATACATACATATCTAGATAAAGAATATTTTAAATAAAAAAAATCTAAGAATAAAATCTTTCTATTACTGTCTTGGATCCACAATTAGTCCTCTAGATCCTTAGGGTTGGCATATTCTTTTATATTCTGTAGTTTCCCCCAAGCAAGGCATTTTACACCTATCCCGTATCTTATCCTTTTCATTCCCTATTCATGGAATAAAATCTTAAGTTATTACTTATTATTAGTTGGTAATCTAAATGCCACTTCCTTGATCACTTGCGCCATCTTTTTTTTTTCAGGGTAAGTATTTAGCTATCTCTTCCTTCTGAAGTTTGCCAATTTCATCTCTCATAACTTCCATAGCTACACCATTTTCCACCAGCAGACCATCTTTAAGGTTCTGTTCAAAAGCCATCGGTATGGCTACTATGGGGACACCAGATTCTATGCCTTCACATAAAGATATCCAACCACATTGGAATAAAAATCCACAAACACTTGAATGGCCTAGAATAGTCGCTTGTGGTACCCATCCTTGAACAATTATCCCTCTATCTTGCACTCTCTCAAGAAACCATCTGGTAGAATCTCTTCAAGCCTTCTTTCCTCACCTTTTGGACATCTTAAAACCCATATGAAATTTGCTTGGCTTAGCTCCAATTGAAAGCAATCTCTTCTATCTCTTCCTCGGACAAGAAATACATAGTGCCAAAGGAAGCAAAAACAGTCAGATGTTCAATATCCTCCTCACCTAATTCAGCAGCAGAATTAGGAGTAGTAGGAGTTAATGGACCAATTGGGAGAACTCTCAGGCTGTTGGAACTAACAAGATGATCCACGTACTTCCCTTCAATCGTTCCGCAGGTATTAACCCGCAAAGGTAAAGAAGAACTTTCACCAACATTCAGTGATATACGTCCCACTGCAGCATGAACTTTCTCTAGGTCAAAATCTCGAAGATAGATGGCTGGAAATGGATATTCAGAGCCTGAGTTGAATACATTGTGAAATGCATATGACAAGGTTACTGCTCTATGAACGTGCACGGAACCAAACCGATGGAAAATGGAACACAAGAGTTACTGAATACTAAGCGAATGCATGATCCTAGATCACAAAGTTTGGCTTGAGAGATTCTACGATGTTGTGTATTTCAGGATTGGACAATTTTAGGGAGTAAAACAAGATCGGGAGGAGATGAGCCAGGAGCTCGTTGGTTGTGTGGTAGTGAGAAGGAAGTTCAGGCAATTCTGGAAGATGAAATTTTACAAGTTCAATAGATTCAGTGTACTTGATAGATATTAATTTCTTGGAGATGGGTTTAAGATTGATTAGTGTAGAACAAAGATAAATGTGAATGGCTCTATCAATGAGTTTGTCGAGAAGAAACACCCGAGAGATTCCATCAAAGAGCCCAATATGTAAGTCACAAACCTAATTTTGATCCAAAATTTTAAGCTAATAGGTCTTGAACCCTTACTTATATATTAGCCACCATTTTTATGAGTAACCTCTCACATTATACCCAAATTTACAAGCTCTTTTTCGAACTCACTTTAATATTCAATAGAAGCCCATCTTAACACCTAAGATCGCTTTTTTTTTTATCCAATCATGGATCCACTCTTGTTCTGGATCCCTGCCAACCCTTAACTCTTTAGTCTAACTTCAATCGGACCCCCTACCAAACTCATAGTGCAACTGGTCCAATACTAACCAATCTCTTTGACACTTCAATTCACCATCAAGAAGAGAATTTTTACTAGCCCAACTCCGAGAAGAATCTACTTACCTATGAGTAGCTTAGTTTCACAATTAAACTCTGATATCAATTGTTAGGGAGAAACACCTCGACAAAGTCCAATATGTAAGTCAGGACCCAATTTTGACCAAAAAATTTAAACTATTAGGTTTCGGGTATTTACTTACATATTAATCGCTCTTTCTCCATCTCTCGAACCAATTTGAGACATAATCCTTTACATATGAACCTAACAAAAACAAATGTGAATGCTCCTATCAATGAGTTTCTTGGTTAGCTCCATGAATGGAGATATGTGACCATGTGCCAATATTGGTACCATGAGAATTCTCGGAGAAGTATTACTAACATTTTCTGTACTGTTAGCCTCCATGACCATGGATTGCATAGAAAGCTTATTTCTGTAATTTAACTGAATAATTCCATTTTGTTTGTGTAAAGAAATGAGCTCCTTTAGGGGCAATTGAATAGGGATTCTTTTCAGAAATACAATACAAAACTAAAATTGGAAAGCAATGGAATTCATCAAATTGAACAACTTGGGTAGAATTTTATGGCTAGTTGTAAGCAAGACGGGGAGTCTGGGGATCACGATATATCTGAGCTTATTAGTTACAGAATTGTTGAAATGGATAAGTATTGACCTATGAAAATAGGTAAGTATTAATTAACCTATGGAATGATTCCAAAAGAAAAAATTAGGGTAAATTACATATAATTCCTTTGTGATTTCATCTATTATCACATGATCTCCTTAACGTTTCAAAATGTCCATTTCACCCCTCTATAATTTTATGCAAAGTGAAAATTTGATTAAAAATAGTCTATGTAACGTTGTTAGTTAAAATATCAATAGTACCTTTACTTAAATGTTAAATCAATAGACAGCTTAACCACCTTGTATAAAAGCATAGAGAGATTACATGGATAAATGCAAAAGTCTTAGGGAATAAAGTAAATATTTATACAAATCGTAAGGGAGTCACATGAATATTAAGATTTTATCACACAAATTTTTAAAGTGCATTTGATATAAACATCATAACTGATTGTGTTTTTCATCCATTTTTCACATTACATAAAATCATAGGGGGTTAAGTGGCTATTTTAAAACTTTAGGGGGTCATTTAGTATTATATAAAACTATAGGGGGTAATAAATAATTTATCCAAAAAATTAACCTATGGAAACATATATGCTGAATTGGGAGAGAGACAGGAATGGTGCCTCTATTTGCATGAGTTAAAATGTAACGTGAATTGTTTGTTAATCGCGTAACAGAGGCACGATGTTCCATTTTTATTCAGGTGGGCTCCGACGATTTAATTGTGAGTCGGTTATAAGGTTGTACGATTAAATAAAGGTTAATCACATTTTATTCGCTTAAAGAATATCTCATTTATCAGTTTATCCCCTAATCTTTAATTTTACTCACTTAACCCCCTTTAGAACAAAATTGCTCTTACATTATTCTGACTTTTCATTTACCTTGTTTTCCTTTCTTTTATTTCTTTTTCTCTTTCTTCTTTATTTAATTCTTCCTCTTTCCCACAAAATCTTCACCTTAATGATTGAAATTAAAAAAGAGAAATTGCAGAGATCTATCTTCTCCTTAAATAATTAAAAAAATATTCAAATCACTTTCCTAAAATACAATTTTTTTATCCTTTCAATTCTTTCAATTTTGGGTTTTCCTCTTTCCTTTCTAGTTTCTTATTTTGTTCTCAAGAAAATATCATAAGATGAAATTGTTTTCCTTTCTTTTATTTCTTTTTCTCTTTCTTCTCTCTTTCATCCTTCCCAATAGAAATTCCATTTCAACGAAAATTTTGTTTGAGTTTGTAATTGCATATTTCTGGGTGAAGGTTTAAAAGGCATCAAAAACTAATTTTGATTTTTTGTATGATGCTACGTGCCACAAATTTCAATTGATGAATATTAATTAGGTCACAATTTCATCTTAAGATATTTTCTTGGGAATAAAATGAGAAACTAGAAAAGAAAAAAGAAAATCCAAAATTAAAAGAAAGAATTGAAAGGCTAAAAAAATTGTATTTTAGGAAAGTGATTTGAATATTTTTTTTAATCATTTAAGAAGAAAATAGATCTCTGCAATTCCTCATTTTTAATTTCAATCATTAAGGTGAAAATTTTTGTGGGAAAGAAGAAGAATTAAATAAAGAAGAAAGAGAAAAAGAAATAAAAGAAAGGAAAACAAGGTAAATAAAAAGTCAGAATAATGCAAGGGCAATTTTATTCTAAAAGGGGTTAAGTCAGCAAAATTAAAAATTAGGGGGAAAACTGAGAAATGGGGTATTTTTTAAGAGGATAAAATGTGATTAACCCTTAAATAAATGAGTAAGTTTTTTGTATAATATCAGCGTATAATTTTGTTTACACTAATAGATTTAGATCATACCACATGACATGAATTTAAATTTAAAATTCAATTCATACACATGTGTTGTACATCCATAGCTGTTATTATATATATAAAAAAATCACTACACTATCGGTGCATAAAAATTTTATCCAAAATAAATTGTATCTTTTCTATTTTATTTTGTTTATTGTTTTAGCAAGAAAAGGGTGATATTTAAGAAACAAGGAGGGGGAAAGTTTTTTTTTTTTTGGGAGTAGGAGCGAGGGAGGAAGGGAATTTAAATCCATCTTATTTAATCAAAATTATACAGTTAAGAAATTGTGGTAGTGATAATAGTTCTTAGGCACCATTTAGAGTTGCGCTACTTTTGGTAAAAAAAAAACTTGTACTTTTAAAGTATTTGGTGAATATCATCTCATAAAATTAGGAATAGAGTTTTTGGTGCTAAAAACACTTTTAGCAAAACCTCAAATTTGGCGCTTTTAGAGTATCTTTTGTGATTAAAAAAATAAAATATTAAATTTAATCATTTTATTATATTATGAACCAAATAAAGAGATAAATACTTTTAGAAATTTTCAAATTACATATTATTCAATACAATAAGTACTTCTTAAACTATATCTCCAAAAAATATATTTAAAAACACCTAAACAATTAATAAGTATTTTTTATTAAAAACTCTACTAGAGAAGTAGATTTCAATAACTTACTACAACTCCAAACGGGCCTTTAGTCTTTCTCACATTAAAACATACTGGTCTTTTTAAAAGAGCAACCAATTACATGTAACGAAAATAAAATGGAACCTAATTACTCCAATAAGATTATGATAATTAATGCAGAATAAATAAATAAATACACACACATGTGTGTCTGTGTGGTTAGTCTAATGGGCACACGTTAAAATATATTTCAGGTGTTAGATTTTTGAAAAGGTAAGATTAATTAGGAAAAATGTATAAATACAAGAGAAAGTAGTAATTGTTAACATATGCATATAAATGGCAGTTGGTGAAATTTAGATATATTAACAAATGCCCAATAAATCATATACACATATATGTATGTGTATATGTATGTATGTATGTATAAATCTATAAAGAATTTTATCTATATTTAAGCAAACCATGCAACTCTTTTTATCAATGGATGTGAAGTCACTTCTTGTAACTTATCCTAAGTAATCGAATTCACTTCTTTCCTTTTGCTCTTAACATTTTACACGTTATTAGTTAAAATCTTCACCATAATCCAGTTCTTCATTACGTGTCCTATTTAAGACCCGATTTATATTGAAATTCATCGAACAATAAACGAAAGTAAGACTACGAGCGCAGCGGATCTTCTGTTCCACACCCTGTGTGACAGCCCCACCTTCCCCTAAGGCGTACCAAAGGGGTTAGTGGACTGCCTGCCCGACTCTCGCCAGAACTACTAAGACGGTTAAACACCAACTCAAGTCGTTCGGGAATCTATTAGCGCGCTTAACCAAACCAACAATCATGAAGTGGAAAACGAAAATCAAAATGGAAGGCGAATAGTGACTGCCACGTCACAATCCGCCCAAGACCCAATCGAATACAAGTAACTTCCTACAATCCTTGAAATGAATATATACAAGCCAAATATAATACATTGAATATGAGTACACACACTGTTATAAACCACATTCGTATGTTTACAAGCCAAAAGGAGCATTTAAATCCAAGTACAATTAAAGTTTCCAACTATTGAGGAGCTATACAAAATCTCTCAACTAGCTCTACTTAACTCATTCTTCAAAATCAAAAGTCCAAAAGATAGTTCCCTGTAAGGAAAACAAAATTAACGGAGTGAGCTTTCGTCCAATGAGGTACCATCACATAAATATACCAGGATCACATAAACACAAGGACATTCAATCCAAAAATGTTCGTCAAGTAAGTAAATTCAACAACACCCAAGTATATGGAATAAAAGGATACGGATGGCTCTCAAGAGCCTTTTTCCCTTGCTTGCTATACTTGATCCCATCTCATTGACTCTCCGTCAACGTATACCAGGTAATCATGACCGTAGACTCCTCTTTACTCCAATTATCCGTCCACCACACATTCCCCTTACCGGGCCCGAACATTAAGTAGTACAGAATTGGTAATACTCGAGTATACCGGAATCAAGGGTCCCATACCCAAAGATTCTTAAATACAGTCCCCATGGCTTGTCAAATGGCCTCGACCAAGTCCTTACCGACTCGAGTCAATTGACTTCCAATGAAGTAGAGCTCAGAGTGAACAGTAAAGGTCCAGAGTTAACAGTAAAGGTCAGTATCCAACGACACCAAATCAAGTACAGTCAAGAGTATTCAAGTGATATACTAAACAGTTAAATAGGCCAGAGAGTACGAGAGTGGTAAAGTGCACCCTCGCCTCACCTAACCCAAACAATAATCACAACTAGTCCAATCACAAAATTCATGTACAAGAAAGCCATAGAATACAAACATGTGAGTAGTACACTCACCAAGTCAAACAAAGAAATTTCACAAGTTTTCGCCCGACGTGAGCTTCGGATCACCGGCATGCCCTATAATAATCAAGAAAGTACAATTAAGATTCAAACACGAGTCGAATACCTTGTAATAGGAACTATTAAGGCAAAACCCAAATATAGCTTGGAAATGAAAATACATAACATTTAGGGTTAAAAGTAGAAACAAACCCTAAAACCGCTCATTTCTATCCAATCACAACCCAACTCACAAGAATCCAACGCCCTAGACATTTGGACAGCATTTCCCCTAAAATTTCAGCTTTTCCAACCTACAATCAACCATTACAATGCATCCAAAACCACCACAAGCACCCAAACAATTCATAGGCCATTCAATGTACTTCATTAGGGTCACAATACCTCTCAATTATAGCCAATTAGAAGCTCAACACCTAACCATAGAAAAGTCCTAATTAGAAACCCTAAATCTGAAATTTTTCCGCACAAGAGGAAATTTTCCGCAAATGACCGCAATTAACGCACAAGAGGTCTATTTAACACCATTTGGAGTCATCAATTCAAGCCAACCATATCCATCATAGGAAAACAGAAAAATTCTCACAAAAATCAGAAAATTAGCTAACTTCATCCTAATCCATAAAATCTTCCACAAAATCTACTAATTAGCTACCACAAGGCACCAATTGGCCATTATTAGAAACAAAAAGTGAGTTCCAAGCAATTTACCTTAACTCTTCAAGAAAGGTTGTAGCTTAGGAGTTTTTCTTTCAAAACAACTCCACCAAGTCCTTCAAACACCCTTTGTAAGTTGATTTTGTGGACTAATTCAAGAAATAATCGGTTGGTTTTCAAGATTTGTGCAAGATTAGAAAATGGAAGGTTGAAGATTTCTTTCCTTTGCTTGCTAGAGAGGTTCGGCCATGAGAGATGAAGAATGAAGACTATTTGGGTCAAAATTGGACTTTTAGTAGAGTTTAAAGAAAGTTAGGCAAGTCTACTCCACTCATAATTGGACGCTTGTCACTTTATTTTTGCTTAGAGTTATCCTCTTGTCCCTCCATGGTTAATCCATCTAGGTAACCTCTAATCATTTCCTAACACCTAGTTATTAAATCTCTTTATACAAAATTTAACCTAATTGGCCGAATTTCTCTCACTAAATGCACTAGCGGGTCCCACGTCCAAAGTACACGCCTAATTTCTCATGAGCTAACTTATACTAGAAAAAATGATTTAAAAACTATATTTACTGATAAAATGTTGATAAAAGTAATAGAATAAGGAAAATAAAAGAAAACGGGTGCACAGGAATAAAACCCTAAATAATAAATTTTTTTTTTCTTTTTCGTTCTAGGTTCTCACACCCTGTGCCACTCTCTGTCCCACTTTTTATTATATTACTATTTCTCGTACATAAACATCATGATTTAGTTCTTTTTTGCTTTCTTAAAATTCAATAACTATTAATTGAGTAAAAAATAAATACATTAGCTTCAAAAAAGCAATATATAATAGAAAATTAAAAAATATAGCAAAAAATTCATAAAAAATCTCATTTTTTATACATTTTAATTTTTTGAATTGAAAAAGTTAAGCAGAAAGTAAGAAAAAGCGCACCATTACTGTCAAATGCATTATCCACTAAAAAAGATATGAACAATGTATGTGAACCCTCATTCTATTTGGTGCATCTGTATACTTAATCTTAATTACCTATGATGGAACATAAAATGGGTGTTCTTACAATACTTGCTGTAAACGTATATAAACTATTGTATTCATTAAAATATTTGGTGTAGATAAACAAAATTCACACTTTTGGCAAAGGAAATAAAAAGCAGCAAAGCTCAAATAAACATCAAGATAACAAAAACAAAGACCAAAAATTGAATAATTACAATACTTGCTCCGATTCCCCAGTGGATATACGTGACAAAATCCTGGAAACGAGCCAAAGGAAACGTTTGTGAAATGTCAAGTTTTAACTCCTATGTCTTGTTGGACGGGCTACGCTCGTGCAATATTGGCATCATTACCATAATTTTTCTAGGAAGTCCGTCCTAGCATTATGATGACCTGAACTTTTCTTGGATAGTTGAGCAACCAGTGCTAAAATCCATCCAAGTTTTCTTTTTCACTTGATTTAATCTGTTTCCTTAGATCTTTCATTTTCTGCCTCAAGGGTTCCCCTGCACATCCGGTTACCACATTGTTGATCACTTTTACTATCTCTTCCCTCTTAAGTCTACCATTTTCATCTCTTGTGATTTCAATAGCTACACTATTTTCCACCAACACCCTAGCATTGATAGGCTGTTCAAAAGTCATAGGCATGGCTACAATGGGGACACCAAATTCTATACCTTTTGATAAAGAATTCCAGCCACAGTGGGATAAAAAACCACCAAGACTCGGATGGCCTAGAATCATTGCTTGTCGTACCCCTCCTTGAACAATTCTCCCTCTATCTTGCACTCTTTCAAGAAAACCCTCTGGTAAGATCTGTTCAAGCTTTCTTTCCTCACCTGGAGGAGATCTTAAAGCCCAAATAAAGTTTTCATGGCTTAGCTCCAACCCGAAAGCAATCTCTTCTATCTCTTCCTCTGACAAGAAATACATAGTGCTAAAGGAAGCAAAAATAGTTGAATGTTCATTTTTCTGCCCAAGCCAATTGATGAGCTCAATATCCTCCTCACCTAATGTCACGCCCCGAGCCCGCACATGCCCGTCACATGACATCTGCCGTACTCCCAAGTCCCACTCAGGAATACAAAGCTACCTTAACTAATTAATTTTGACAGTACTAAATAATTTAACTAGATAAAGTGCGGTACGAATTACATATAAAAGGAAGTCTACGAATAATCAAGACGTTCGTACATTTATTCTCCAATAGAAACAGCGGAAACAAGAGTAAATAAGACTAACAACTAGAAGTAGCTAGACTGCCAACTTCTATTCATCCAAAGCTAATAAAAGTCATCATCGGGGTCTTCTATGTAAACCAACTCATACTCCTCAGAATCTGCAAAAATGGTAAGAAGTGAGTTGAGCGACACATCGCTCAGTAGGTAATATTTACCCTTCTGTTGGACCATGCACTTTTAATTTTATAGATACATATATATATAAGTACAACTCAAATCGTTTGCATATCATTCACATCCGTAATTTTGAAAGTAATGTTATTTATAAAGCAATCAGTAGTAAAGAATGACAAGGAATTTAAAAGCACTTTATTGACAACCATACATGAGAAATTGCAACCATACGTGAATCATCCCATAAAACGTCGCATATCCATTCATAGATCATTTCAAAACAGTTCATAAATCATTTCATATCCGTTCATAAACCTTCTTTCAGTTTAGCTCATAACAAGTACATGCAATGACCGGTTACTGAGTACTCAGTCTAGAGATTTTACCCCTTCTAGGTGGGCGATCAATAGGTTTCATGACTACCGATTAGTCTCATTTCATTCTTGGGTCAATCGGCTGGGCTTTATACCAGGCTACCATGACTTTATCAATCGGTCAATTGGTTGAGCTCTATACCAGGCTACCATGACCTCACCAATCGGCTGGGCTTTATACCAGGCTACCATGGCGATTGGACAGGACTATAGTCCCTACGTCTATTCCATGACTGCTCTGAGCTTTACTTGTCAAAAATTCATTTCATATTTCATTTACATAAATCTTTGCTTCCATAAAAGATTCAACTCATTTTGTATATACTAACGTATCAAAACATTTCAAACAAGTCACATGGTCCATTTTATATAGTAAAATATAATTTTCATAAATATTCAAGTAAAACATCTAATCAAACAGCTTTCGAGTCAACACAACCAAATAGGATTGAAAACAAAAATTTCATTTGCACATTTGAAATCTCAAAAGGGTAAGTACCATCTACTTCAAACTGCTCTCTTGAGAAAATTCTTAATGCGCCCTTAAACTTGCTTCAAACCTATAACCAATAACATATATCCCTTAATCAATTTAATTATCTTAATTTTGAAATGCATAGTCCTACCATAAATAATTCTAGAAAACATGTTTGGACATTCACTAAAATGTTCTTGAATAGTTTCGCAAAAATAGCATGGCTCCCCTTCCTAAAATTTCCTAACTTAGACAGTTTCATTCATTTTTCTTTTCTTTTTTTTTATTCGTTTAACCAAAATTGGGTATTTATAATAGCGTTGGACTTTTAAGAAAAAAATTCAGACTTTTAAAATAATCTACTTTATGAAAATGACTGAGCCTAACTAATTTGGGCATTACAAAATATCAGGATATATCGTTAGGTAATTTTAAAATATTTTGGAGTCAATTTAACCATTAGGACCACTTGATTCAAGATCAATTTATAAAACCAGTTATATGTCAAACCTTCTGGACCATAAAGTAATCTTCAGAATACTTTTATTATCTTAAATGTTTTGGAGTTGTATTGAAACTTATGGAAACCAAATATGAAACTCAAGCACGTCTTCATCCTTGGGACTAATTGCCAATTGTACTTTTTCTCTTGCTCCAATAAGGGTTCATTCTCTTCTTTCTTTCTCTCTGGGTCTGTCTTGTTTGTGTTGTGAAAGCTTTGGAATTATTATCCCGTTGGCTTGATGGATTAATGTTTAATTCTTTTCTTTCTTTTGTGCTTTCAGCCGTAAGACCAAGACCAAACTACTAATTGTTTTGGACTATCTTTTTTTTTTTTTTCAACCAGAGACATCAATCGGTGTATATTAGGCCTTACAGAAACCCATTGCATTGCTATATGAACACTTTATCAAGAACAATAAACTTAACACAGTGCTTCTAATATTTTATTTAAAAAAATCACCATATAATGTCTACCTCCAAATAAGAAAGCCTTCACAAGAATACGTAGCTTATGTATATGATCTCTTCCAGGAAACAAAGGCTTCCAATCCATCCATTCCATGAATATGCAACCCACAAATGATCCAAAGAATTCACACAATAATTTTGGTGCTAGATACCATTTGCACTGACATATTCCATTGTAAATTCCTACAAGTTGCTAGAATATGCTAATATATGAATTGGAACCCTTAATAGCTATCGAGCATCTTGACTCAAAACTATTATAATCACCCATTGAACACCTAGGCTTATAAAATTCGTAAAAAGAATAAATCATAAAATTATATGTCAGAATCTTACTTGTATTGGTTTGGATGTTGATGGTGTAGAGATTACTCTTTGTACTTTCTTGTCTTCTCCCTTCTCTTCTCACTGACGGCTCTTGTTCTAGAGATGCAGATGAAAGAAATGTAAGGTTGGGGTTACTTTTCTGTCTAGGGTTTCAATGAAATCCTAAACCTAGCACTACCTACTAGTAGGTGGGTTGGGCCAAAGTTTTTTTTTTTTGATTTAATAGAACCCCTTAGCCTATCCTACCGTTACTTTATTTTATTATTTCTTTTTACATAAAATTTTATCTGTTTAATTAATTGAAAAAATTACAATAATGCCATAATAAAATAGGGGCCAAAAATCGTGGGTTTCACATTCTACCCCTCTTACAAAAAGTTTCGTCCCCAAAACTTACGTACCTTGATCGAACAGATATGGATACTTATTCCGCATGTCCTCTTCTAACTCCCACGTAACCCCTCGTGGTGTATGGTTCGTCCATTGCACTTTGACATAGGGCATGGTCCTTCTCTTCAGAATTTGGTTCTTTCAATCCACGATTCTTATGGGAACTTCCTCCACTGAAAAGTTCTCCTTCACTTCGACTATTTGGTCCTCTAAAATGTGGCTCGGGTCTGATACATATCTCCTCAATTGGGAGACATGAAAAACATTTTATATCCTCGACAGAGTTGGTGGAAGAGCCAGTTAATATGCTAAAGGTCCAACTCTCTCTCCAGTATTTCGTAAGGTCCTATATATCTTGAACTTAATTTACTATTTCTTCCAAACCCCATCACTCCCTTGGTGGAGGATGCTTTTAAGTATACCTTTTCTTCCGGTTGAAACTCTAAAGGTCTCCTTTTTGGATCCGCCCAATTCTTGTTTCGGTCCTGAACTACTTTTAATCTTTCTTGAATAATCTTAATTTTCGTTCCACCAAATCAGGGCCAATGGTCAGCATCTCACCTATTTCATCCCAATATAAGGGAGATCCACACTTTCGCCCATACAACGTTTCAAATGGTGCCATATCTATCCCGCTATGACAGCTATTATTGTAACAAAACTCCATTAGTTTCACCAACCTATCCCCACTGTCCGAGAAGTCTAGAACACATGCTCTTAGCATGTCTTCCAATATCTGTACGATCTTTTCGGACTGTCCATTCAATTGGGGGTGGAAAGCGGTATTTAATCTTAGACATCAATCCCTATAATCTCTTGGTAGGTCGATCAAGAATCTAGACATGAATTTAGGGTCCTAATCCGACACTACTTTCACAATTCATTTTTTTTTTTGCCTAGATATCACATTCTCTCCCCCTTTTAAAGGTTTTGTCCTCGAAACCTAAAAGACATAAACATCAAGATAAGTTAACAAAATTTTCAATGTTCTTGCAATACATCTTAGGAATTATTCCTACAAGGTCTAAATTGGATTCCCTTATTTAATTCCATTCGGATTCTGCTGCGCACTCTTATTTTTCTCAATATCTTCCATCTTCATATTTATATAGCTTAGATGAACATAATATCTCTCACAAATTCGGCGTCCTAAATATCAGCTTATAACGCTCTATAGATATCAACCTATAGAAAGAATACCAAAGACACTAACAGTACCATTTCTTCTTTTGTCACACATCTTATCACAACTTACTTACCCACTATCACAAAATAATCCTCATCTCAATATATGGGTTCCTGCCCACTGCATTTGTAATTGGTGATGAAAATCCCTTATATTTCTCAAATTTCATATCTATCTCGTTTCAAATTCCAAAGAGATTAATAATACCTCAAATAGCATCATTCTTATTTTCAATTCCTATAACCTGAGTTATTATACCACTAAATGCCATAGGAATCTTATTCCCTTTGGTCATTTTTTTTTCCTACTTCAATTCATTTTTCGAAAACATTAGTATCTCAAATATCATTTCACAAACTTCTTGATCATACAAAAATATAGAAAATTTTATACAAAAATTATCACCAAATTCTCATATAGGAAATATAATAACTTTATCATAACTTTGGTAAACTATTTATCTATGCGTAGAATTTCAAACTTACACAAGTTTAGAAACTGAAAGTGTTTTGAAATACATACGTCAACTAACTATACTTCTTTCAGCATTAGAATTTAGAGTACAAAGAGAATTTATCAATAATTATTGTTAAATTTTTCTATACGCTAAGAATTTTTTTTTCGCTAAAGCTCTTTTTGAGATTGGATGAATATATAAAAAAAATATTTTGCATAGAATTATAGGATATAATTATTTAATGTATTTATTCTTTTTTTTAAGGTATATACATATATATTTAGAAACTATATTTACCAAGCAACTGCAAGGTAAAGGTACATATTTAAAAATTCTGATTAAAAACTATTTGTGCAAACAAATTTTGGTTTCACCATTTATTCATTTTTAGGTAAAATGTAAGTAAAATTATATATTGTAAGAAATTTATAAAATATGTTTGCCTGATTATGATGTAATAATACCTGAACTAATAATATCAACTAGTTTAATAAATGTCTTGAGCATTAGATTTAATTATCGTAAACCTTAAAATAAGTCAACAAAATCCCAAGATCCAACATGTATTTCATACGTACTTAAATTCCTTGGTACTTTCAATTTCCTGCAGACAATACTTCAAATATATATATATAATATTTCCTACATATCCGACATTTTAAACTTAAAATGTGCAATCAAAATCATATCCAATAAAAGAACACCATAAACAACTATAGTACCATTTCAACTTAAATCACACATACAAATTTTCAAGCCTATTTATTCAATCACAATCGATCATTTCCTAGTGTGTATTTCTTCTAAAGAGTAAATCGTACCCCAAACTCTGTTACTACTAAATATTATGAAAATCTCTTATTTCACAGTCTTCTATCCAATTTCATTCAAATTCCTAAAATTACTAATATTATAAATATCATTCAACATACATCTAGATCGTATAACCTAAACTTTGATAACATTAAAAATCACATGAATCTCTTCTTTCCTTTAATTCTCTTTTTCTTTTCATCTCATTTCAATTCTCAAAACCCCTAATACCTCAAAAATCATTTCACATACTTCCGGACCATATAACCTAAACTCTGATACCACTAAAAATATCACGCTCCGAGCCCGCACGTGCCCGTCACATGACATCTGCCGTACTCCCAAGTCCCACTCAGGAATATAAGGCTACCTTAACTAATTAACTTTGACAGTACTAAGTAATTTAACTAGATAAAGTACGGTACGAATTACATATAAAAGGAAGTCTACGAATAATCAAGACGTTCGTACATTTATTCTCCAATAGAAACAGCGGAAATAAGGATAAATAAGACTAACAACTAGAAGTAGTTAGACTGCCAACTTCTATTCATCCAAAACTAATAAAAGTCATCCTCGGGGTCTTCTATGTAAATCAACTCATACTCCTCAGAATCTGCAAAAATGGTAAGAAGTGGGTTGAGCGACACATCGCTCAGTAGGTAATATTTACCCCTCTGTTGGACCATGCACTTTTAATTTTATAGATACATATATATATATATATATATATATATATATATATATATATATAAGTATAACTCAAATCGTTTGCATATCATTCACATCCATAATTTTTAAAGTAACGTTATTTATAAAGTAATCAGTAGTAAAGAGTGACAAGAAATTTAAAAGCACTTTATTGATCACCATACATAAGAAATCGCAACCATACGTGAATCATCCCATAAAACGTCGCATATCCGTTCATAGATCATTTCAAAACAGTTCATAAATCATTTCATATCCGTTCATAAACCTTCTTTCAGTTCAGCTCATAACAAGTACATGTAATTGCCGGCTACTGAATACTCAGCCTAGAGATTTTACCCCTTCTAAGTGGGCGACCAATAGGTTTCATGACTACCGATTAGCCTCATTTCATTCTTGGGTCAATCGGCTGGGTTTTATACCAAACTACCATGACTTTCTCAATTGGTCAATCGGCTGGGCTTTATACCAGGCTACCATGACTTTATCAATCGGTCAATCGGTCGGGCTCTATACCAAGCTACCATGACCTCACCAATCGGCTGGGCTTTATACCAGACTACCATGGCGATTGGACAGGACTATAGTCCCTACCGTCTATTCCATGACTGCTCTGAGTTTTACTTGTCAAAAATTCATTTCATATATCATATACATAAATCTTTGCTTCCATAAAAGATTCAACTCATTTTGTATATACTAACGTATCAAAACATTTCAAACAAGTCACATGGTCCATTTATATAGTAAAATATAACTTTCATAAATATCCAAGTAAAGCATCTAATTAAATAGCTTTCGAGTCAACACAACCAAATAGGATTGAAAACAAGAATTTCATTTGCACATTTGAAATCTTAGAAGGGTAAGTACCACCTACCTCAAACTGCTCTCTTGAGAAATGACCTCTTTTGGGGTTTGATTAAATAGGAATTCGTTTCACAAATACAATATAAAACTTGAACAACTTGGGCAGAATTATGTAGTCTGTTGTAAGCAACATGGGAACCTAGCTTGGTGGGTATTCAGCAAGAGAGTTGGGAACTGGTCAGTAGTTGTACAGGATTACAATATATCTACTCTTCTTAAAGAATATAGGCTTATGCACAAAAAAACAAAGCAGATAGGTTTTTCCTTCTATTTGGAAGGAATAATTTAGAGGGTAATATGGTAGTGTTTTCAATATTAAATGGCCTGTTGCTGTGGGAAAAATTTCGAGTAGACATAGTCTTTGTTAGTTGTGAATTACCGGTAATTTGTTCTTGGTGCGTTATACAACTTTCTCTATTTTGGTTTTCAAGAAGTTCACTTATTATTATTTTTTTTAATCTATGTCGCGCCCCATTTTTAATAAGAAAAATAAAAGACGAGTTTAGAAAAAATGGCTTTTGATTCAATTTTTGATTGAAAAATGGATTTTTTGATTTAAAAAGAAAATGAAAAATATGGGTCTAAATGGGACTTGAAAATGCAACAATTTGACGCAAAATATAGTTTAAAAAGGGTTTTTTGAATGAAAAATGGAGTCGCCACTTGATATAGAGTTAAGGTGTACCAAATCATCTAAAATGAATTTTTAAAGAAAAAGTAAAAAAATCCTTTTTAAACGACTCCAAATCTACGAAAATCAGAAAAAAAGATTCGGGAGTCACATTCGAAAAAAGGGAAGGCAAGGATAAGAATCCAAGGCACCCTTTCAACCTAGCCAAGGCTAGTTGCGCGATTTAATCAAAAATTTTCTTATTTTACCCTTAAAATTTATCACATTTGGATGTACTATATGAATGCATACCATAGACCTAGGAGGGTATCGGAGGGTTGAAATTTCTTTTCAAACCTTACTTGATACTAATCATATTAATTGTGACGTCCAATAAAGACGCTTTAAAGAAGTCACGAATAATGTAAGTCATGAGATTCGAAAGAAAGAAAAAGTAAAGAAAATAATAATATACAAATGTGTATGACCTAAAGGAATGCATCATGTCGGGTATGGGGGACTAATGTTCGTGACTCAATTTTTCCTTTTATAGAGGGAATACGAGCGTGCTAAGGCTAGAAAGCCAAACTCGTCCATATCCCATATTCAAGGAATTTTTCTAGTCTAATCAAGCAAATGTACTAATTCTAGGTCTAATACTTAGATGAAATGCAAGTCTAATGTCATGTTTCATACAAAAGGTTAAAGAATACACATATAAGGGAAAATATGGGAGAAGGGATATATGTATAAGGAGAGATGTCATGCAAAAAATGATAAAAGATCCAAAAAAGTAAAAATATGCGTGAGATGAAGTGATTTTATCACACAATCATGATCTAACGTGCGGAGGGTTCCTAAGGGTCTAGCATTGAACTAGCCCTTGACTAGCGTTCTCTCACAAGCATTGGACTTGTGAGAGTTCGAGGAGAAGACCATGACTAACATTGGACTAGCCACGGTAACGTGCATTCCATCCACATAATCGGGTATAATACTAAACAAATAGACATGCAAAAAATATAGTTGCACCAAGCACGTAACACACAAGCATGCTTATCTAGATGCAAAGACCTAGGAAAGCGATAAACACATAGGCACACACAAGCACATAGCACATAAGCCCTATCTATTACATTCGGGAGGCCCTACTACAATCTAAGGGGGGAAGAAATAAAATGAAGTAATAAAATAAATACCTAACTATTACAACTTGGCATTCTAGCCTTTCAAATGGTAAAAATCGAGGTTAAAATAAATATTCAAAACTTCAAACAAGTAAGGCAAATAATTGAAATAAAACTCTCAATAGGCATGTAATTGAGCACATAAAGGTCACATAGGGCACGTAGAGTCAAACAAAGTAAGAAATAAGGGATATGGTGTACTTTCCTTGAGTTGTGACTCTAATGAAGTGAAATGACTTATTTACCCTCCAAAATAATAAAAGGGTCAAGGTACCACTTTAATTAACAAGTAATCACAAGAAATGAGAATAAGCATGAAATCCAAGGCATTTAAAGGAAGGTGAATAACCCATGTAAAGATTAAAACAAGTAGTGATTTGATTGCAAAAACTAAAGAAATTTGATGGGTCAATTTGATTGATTTTTCCAATTATTTGGACCATAGTGAAACAAAAGGAAACTTGGGGGGCCAAAGTGCAATTTTTGAAAGTTTTTCCATGCAAACTTATGCAAAGTTACGAAGCTTATGCTTCTGCAATTTCCAGCCAACATTTCTCTTCTGCAATTTGCTTAAGAAGCCGAAACATGCTTGTGAAACAATGCCAATAAGTCTATAAATTCATCCACTAAACCTCCCGATGCCATGACCTCCAACTCATATTGTTAATCTCAAACACAATCATCTATACGCCAAAAGATCTACTCAAAACAACCGAAAATAAAATGCAGCAAAACCACGAAGAAAACATTCTGCAACTGAAACCATTTAGCGACCCACGTAGCTCAGGAAAATTTGAGACAGAGGTTTAACACGCAAACGAAAGAAAGCTATGAAACTAGCAAACTTAAACTCATTCATGGATTCTTTTCTGCAATGTTTCGGCTTCTATATGCGCAGGAAGACAGCCATGAACATGGACTCAAAAGAAACATGTAAGCTTGTCTACTAAATCCACAAGACTCAAACCATTAACATGTCAAACTCTAATGCAACGTTTGCTGAAGATTCAACAACGGGAAACCAACAAGACATACGACAACAAAGATGAGGGAATGGGAAAAACACTTCTGCAATAGCAAAGTAAACCAGCCCATTCTTGCTGCAATTTTCTGCTGCAAGTTCGCAGCTCCAACTCACGCGAATGATATATAAAAAAAATGTACAAAAACTCATTGTTCATTAATCTAACTTACACACATCTTCACTCATCAATCAACTGAGAGGATTCAGGCCAAGAAAGCGAGGAAACACAAGAAATGTAACAAAAAAAAATCTTAACAGCTTTTCGCACAAAGAGTTCCGAGACAATATCATGCGACCCATAGAGAGGTTTTCTTTCTTATTGCTGGTTTCTGGTTCTGCAACCCCCTTTTTCCTTTTCACAACTCATTATTTGTCAGCCAAAATCACATAACTCTACAAATTACCATTTTAATGTAGTCAAAGTACAAGATTAACAGCTAACCAGGTTCCTTCAAAAGGTCTTCCATCCATTTTTAGTTCATTAGCAAACATATAGATCAAATGAATCACACTCCAAGCAAACAACAAAACTGGACGCTTGCTCCATTTAACACTGAAACCCAATATCAAACATTACACAAACAGCAAGAAACGGAGAAGCAGCAATCAAGGAAACATCAAAACAGACTTGTCCTATGCTTTACACCATTTTTCTGGATTTGCCTATTCAAATACACAAAGACTGACCATAAACATCGAGCAAAAAACTCATGGATTCATCAGGTGACCACTATAGAAAACCCTAAACCCCATGTTCTTAATCAGACTCATCTCATAAGTCCCTACTGAATCAGATCTTAGCAAACGAGCAAAATAGCAGAATCATAGAACCAGCGAGAGCTTGACCCAGTAGCAAGCAAAAAGATTCACATCCGATGGCTTTATCTTTCGTAAAAACATGTTAAAATCCACCAAATAAGAGGCATTTTTACCTGAGAATGCTAGCACGGTTGAGCGGTCTTGAGATCTGCCCGAAAACGCGTGCGGGTTCCCAGAAACGCGATCGGGAACTTTTGCTGCAGAAGTTGTTGCCTCGTCGAGCAGTCCTCCTTCTCTCGCTCTCAGTTTCGAGCCTTCTTCAAGATTTTGCAGATTTCCTTTGCTTGTTCACCGATCCTTCCTTGTGTCTTCCTTAGATTTTGCTTTGTTTCTCTCCCAATTTGTAGCTTCTTTCTTTTCGTTCCTCCCTTGCCCAGTTTTTCTTCCCCGACGCTCTGATTTCTTTCCCCAGCCGATAATCCTCTCTCAATCTCCTATCTTTCTCGTTCTTTCTGGTTTTTTTTTTCTTAGTTTTCTCTCCAACTCTCTTTTTCTAAAACCTAGACTTTTCTTGCCCGTCTGTCTTTCCTCTTCGATTCTCCGCCATCGCACTCTCACCCCCTCTCTCTATAGCCTCTCTTCAGCCTTTTATACGGGAAGCTAGCTCCCGAAACCCTCATTTGGACGGTGGATAAAACTCATCATTTTTTTGCATTTTCAGAGCCCTTGATCCTTATGTCTTTCCGGAATCTTCTTGATAAATCCTGAAGAAGTGATGTGGCCTTTTATAGGCACCGAATATCCCCAGAACTTAGCATCAATGGTGCTGGTTTTTCTGCATTTCTGGTGATTATCTGGAGCCTTTGGATGGTGGATTTGGGATAAGAATTAGAGGATGATCTGTCTGTTGTACTGAGGGGCTCTAACAGAAAAGAAAAATGCGAGCGAAGGGGTGTAAATGGAATCCATATTGCCGCTGCAAATTTTCCTGTACTCGTGTGCATGTTTGTGCTTGAAATGTGATATGGAGAAAGCTTGGACCATGTGCAGCTCATGGTGCGTGAGCTTGCTCTTTTTTTTTTTCATTTTTTTTAATTTGGATAAACAAACAACAGAACTTCATAAATCGAATCTAAGAAAATTAAAGTATATTTTTTGTAAGAAATTTTCTTTTCCGACAAGCCTTAATACTAAAAAGTCTTAAAATAAAAACTAAAAGACTAGAAATGAATAATAATTTACATTTAACCAATGAAAAATAAAAATAATAGTAAATAAAACTAAATTTAAAATTTGGTGTCTACAATCTACAATTACTGTCTCTCATCCTCAACTTTAGGTTGACTTTTGTGTTTGATTTTAACCTTAAGAGTTAGTTATACTGAAACATATTTGTGAACTTCATCATTTGATAGATGACAAATTCTTAATACATTAAATAGTTGACTTTATAAAATGTATAGAACACCACCAATATTTGCCAAATAGATAAGTGATAAGATTGACTATTACAAAACAACTTGATGCATGCATGCTAGGAATGTGGCTTCAAACCAAATACCTGAATTAGCACTTATCATTGAACAAAAATATAATCCGTTGGGATTCTCTATGCCAAATTTAGTGTCAATTCCACTTACTACGTGAGGGTAGCGAAAATTTAAATAAACAACACACTCGAGGATCCCATGTAAAATATAATTATTCTCGCCAATTTTTTGTATTGCAAGCTATGTCAATTGGCCATAATTCTCGGGCCTCCCTATAACACTACAACCAGGAATACGAGCATTTGATTTGAGAAGCTACTCATTCTGTACCATGAACCCTCTCCTTTGTGACTGTTGTGTGTGTGTATGTGTTAGAGAAGAACTACCAACATTTTATGTATTATTACTTATTAGGATCCATGACCATGGATACCATGGAAAGTTCATGGTCTGCAATTTAACTAAAAATTTTACTTTTTTTTTACCGAAATATCGGCTCTTTTGTGTATAATAACCAGGACCAGTATATGTCCAAAAACTTGCCTTTTATGATTATTACCATATTTCTATTGGTCACTTATTAAGATATATTTCAGTAATCATATTTTGAAAAATGTAAAATTAATTAGGAAAAGTAAATAAATACACAGGACATAGGTAAGATTAAATAGAAAAAGTATATAAACGCAAGAGAGAGCAATAATTATTAGTATGTGTATATACATGATAGGTTAAATGAATTTTAAGTGTATCAATAAGTGCCCAATAGATATCCGTTAGAAAAATCCAATAATAAGCGTTAATTATTATAGTTTTTGTGTTTATAGTTCAAATGACTCATCTCACCATTCCATGTATTATTTCAATTTTTGCAGGTTTGGTTCGTATTGAATTATTGACCTGTATTCCTTAAACTAGTTCATCATGTCTAGTAGAACTTTTTATTTCCATGAAGAAAAGGTCCCCTTTGACATTAATAGTTAGAAAGGTTTTCAATATACCATTTTGTGTTAGGAAGGTCTGATTGGTATTCAATTACTAATTTAACTATATATATATATATATATATATATATATATATATATATATCTTCCTTACAGTCCACCAAAGTCACTGTCATGAGGTTATAAGTCCTTGGACATTTAAAATTTCCCAATTTGTAATCCAGGTTTATTCTTTGCGTGGAAGTTGACCTTTATATGAGATCAGACCCTATTTGATAATCTAATCCAATAATTAAATTTAACGGATTCAAATCTTAATACGTTTAGACGCATTTAATAACAAAAAATCGAATATCTGAATTAATTAAGTGACATTGAATTTCCTAAGTGAAACTTGCTCTAAAAATTAAATGATAATATACTCATTTATTACTTAATATAATATACACTCACATGTGTCAGATTTTATCTAACATCCAAAAAATGAAAGGAAGCTAAAATTGCACTATAGAGCATAGTTATTAAACCCGGCCCGGCCCGGCGGTTCACCGGTCAACCCGGTGAACCGGCCATGAAACCGGGCCGAGTTCTTAACAAGATCGTTTCTGCATTGAACCCGTTGACTTTTCAACGGACCGGCAGTTGAACCGGTTAACTCGGTTGAACCGGCCGATTTTATGAAAAACCCGGTCTTCGAAAAAAATTTGTAAACATTGCTGGAATTGAGAATTGATCGCGCGACCTCATGCAAAGAAGAAGACAACCATTACCGTTGGACCAACCAACAATTTATTAGTTTCTTTGTTCTTATATTATATATTACAATCTTATTCTTATTTTATTTCTCCAAAACAAAATTTATTTGAAATCTTTTAATAACATTTTTATTATTCCCTGAACTCTATAAATTATGAAATTGACTTAAAAATAACATATTACACAAATCATTTTAATGGTAAATATTATTCTTAATAAACTTTTGCACTTAAAATTCATAAATAAACTAGATAATTATACTTAGATAAAATTTTATACTTGATATTTGGTGGATTACTAATTAAATTTAGGTTGTTAATTCTTATAAAAATTAATGAATCTATAATAAATTAAACTAACTGAATATTTATTATGGCATAAAAATTATAAAACATAATATTTAAATATATGTAGTGACCCACCGGTTGGACCACTCATCCACCGGTTGAACCAGTAACCCGTTGACCCACCTCCTTCACCGAGTTCCTCCCCGGGCCGGGTTTAATAACTATGCTATAGAGCACTCAAAATACGTGCAAGTATAGAGCAAAACATGACACTTTGCATTGGTTACACACTAGAAGGAGATGCTATCTTAGTAATTCGGCTAATTTGGAGTAGCAGACATGAAAATCCTTCATGCAAGTGGCCTAATATTTAAGGATTTGCGTGCTGTGTTAAGGAGTAATGTTGATGTCAATCAAGTTTCTTAAGATGCAAACAAAGTTGCGCATTAATTGGCACATTAGATGCAAATATAGTTGTGTATTAATTGGGACATTATGCTAAAACAGCCAATTCTATTGACTCTCTATGGCATTCACCCCCAAACTTTGTTTGTCAATTCGTGCTGATAGTAATTTTTTTTTTCACTTATGGGCATCGTAGCTTTTTGGCCAAACTAATCCCTTAAGATTATATATAGAGTCTTGACCAGAAATATACTGCAAAGTAGCACATAGGGTTCAATTACGGGATCTACTGATTACTACCAGGCTACGGAACTGATCGCACTACCCGCAGGGGGTAATAAATCTAGCAATAAAGGTTTGGTTTTTCTAATGGGTGACTAAAGGTACTCATTAACATATCTAATATTCATCTAACCTATCATATATATGAACATGCTAATAATTATTATTCTCTTTTGTATTTATATACTTTTCCTATCTTATTTAATTTTACCCTTCTTCCCTTGTATTTATTTGCTTTTTCTAATTAAACTTATATTTTTATAAATATAAGATCTAAAAGATATTTTAATGAGTGCTCTATGAGCACCCGATATTAGACAAATCGATAAAAATTTTCTTTCTATAAATAAATAAATAAATATAAGTAGCCCATTTAACCATACTACGGCACATTTATACTTTTTAGAAACTAAAACACAGGCCCAAGCCTGCGTCCTATATGCAGAAAGCCCAAAATTGATGTGTCACTGACGAAATATACATACAGTATTGCTTCACTGAAACGTCTTCTTCCCTTTTGCCTTTTCAGTGCATAGGGTTTTAGCATTTTGAGCTATCATTCTCTCTCGCTCACTGCGTGTTTTTTAGTGTGTGTAGTGTGTGTCCTTTTTCTTTTCTTTCTTGAATTATTGAATTTTTATTATCAAAATGACTAAATTCCGAAAGCTTAATCGACCAACTGGTCATCGAATGTCCATGCTCAGGTTTGAGCTTTCATGCTCTTGTTTACAATTAGATTCTTTTTTTGATTTGTATTGTAAAACGATTTATTGTATTTTTTATTTTGTTGTTGATTATGGGCAGAACCATGGTGTCCCAATTGGTAAAGCATGAGCGTATTGAAACCACTGTCGCAAAGGTAGGAATTTTTCTCCTTTTTATTTATTTTCTGTCTTCCAATTTTAGGCCCCATTTTTTTATTCCATTTCGTTATGGGTGTTTTTTTTCCCCCTTTTCTGAGGTTATATTTCTGATAGGTTTTGTCGAAAATGGTTGTTTGTTATTTAACAAAATTAATTGTATAAATGATTGATCAAAATGTGCATTTTCTTGGTGTTGATTACGCTTAGCCTAAGATGGATTGAGAGTAGATGTTTTCTTGGAACTGTTTATGTGGGGTCTTTTTAATTAAATTTATCTCAGAATCTGGATTAGCGTTGTCATATTCAAGAAAATGATGTTATGTTAAAAATTCCAAGCAAATGCAAGCCTTTTTCAGAAAGATTATGATTATTTTTTTGTATTTTTCAGAACTGGAGTATTGTTATTAGGTTTCAGTAACTTGAATATGTGATTTATTTAAAAGATTGTAGCAGACCTCAGATACTGAATTGGGATTAATGTAGTTGGCTGGGTAGTTTTGCAGAACTGCTAGACATTGTTGTGTGCTAAATTTCTTTTAATTTGATTGAATTACAGGCTAAGGAAGTTCGGAGGCTTGCTGACAACATGGTGCAGCTCGGAAAAGAGGTGGGCTTATTTGTTATTTTTTTAATGTAAAATTTTGTAACTATAAGTACAGTAAGGTAATATCTCGAGTAGGCCGATCATTGACAGTTGCTTTCTGGATGAATTTGGCTCATGATGATTCAGAAGTAAAGTGAATTGCTCTCACTTGATTAAATGCAATTTTTATGATGATTTTAGAGTATGAGAAAGTTTAGAATAAAGGAAAATGAAGATGGAGATGGGCAGTAGTATAATAAATGCTACTCTTTTGTAATGGGTCATTTATTGTATTCTTGATTGCTAATGTTATCTGTTGCCATAGTTCAATTTGTATCATGGTGCTATATTCCACTCTGTGTTCCAATTTCTTCATCTTTTGCCTTGTCATTTTGAAATGTGGATTTTCTATTGTGGGTTATCATCAACCCTTCTCTAAGATAACTTAGTATTCTTTTCTTGATTTTACTTTTGCTTCACTCTTTACAATATTAATACGTTTGAAAGATTTTTATATTTTTGATCAGGTTTGTCTGAAAGTTGTTTTTTTATTTATGTATTTCTTTGAAAAATATACTCCAGGTCTTTTACTTTTTTTTTTAGTACCAGAAGTATCCTGGCTGCTCTCTGTAAATTAAATTGTAAATATGGTTATAGGTGGTATTTTCCTGTCATACTCATGTACTGTGGATGAATTCCTGAAGGTACTGTTCGACCCTCTTGTAGCATGTTACCTTCTTTACAATGAGAATTACCAAATGAGATCCTGGGATCTATGCTCTTCCTTGGTGATTACATTAAAGGTCAAGTGAGCATGCTATGGCCTGATTAGGAACGCATATTGAAATGAGTGTACTAGTCTCTTGTTGATGCTCCTTGCTTTGTGTTTGTGCAAGTGAAAGTAACAGTTATGCTATTTTTCAATGCTAGATAGTCCAAAAGGTTTTTTGGAAAACTCTTGCTTTAGGTTCTTGATTGGATTTAGTTACATAGACAAATAAAGTTCAGCAGTGTTAAGAGTGAGCAAAGGAAAAGATTATTATGCAATTGATGGCCTGGATAGTGCAGGCAATTTGGAGAAAAAGGGATTATTGAATATTCTACAACTGAATCATGCTTGTACTGCTGCTTTGTGCTCCCGTTTCCCTTCTCTTCTCTTTCAGCTTTGGCTTTCTAGGTTTAGATGGACATTGTCTTGGTGAATAAGCAATGTGATATCAATTTGGAAGGGGCCAAATCCACACCCTAAGTGCCAACAGGACAGTAAAGCCTGTAGCATTTAATATTGTAACTTTCTAGAATCTGAAGTTATCCTTTCACACAATAATAACAAACTGCCTTCATAACACTCTTCTTTCAGCTATCTCCTACCATTCTTTTAAAGACATTCTATGTTTTTTCCTAATACTGACACTGCATAAAGCATTTGCTGTAAATTTATCAGAGTGAGAAAGTTTTTTCTCATGAATTAACGACACAAATTTCATCCTTAATGCTTGAAAACAAAGAAGGATCAATTATAGATCCGTGACAATTTGTGTCGTACATGCAGGGAAATTTACTGATATCAAATAAATATTAGAAATTAGGAGACCGTATAACTGGAAAACATTTGCATGATTATAGATTGGAATTAAAAGTTAAAATAATTGGACAATGCAAATTATTATTATTTTACGAAAGCATAAATTTATAGTTGCAAAAAGGTGCGAAGGAAACCATTAACTGTTGAGGGCTTCAAGGTCCTATTGGTATTTAGGGTGTGGATATAGGATGATAGGGTGTGTATTGAGTCCCTCTCTATCAATTTTCTGTTCAATTTACTCCAGACTCCTGTTATTCTATTTTTCTTGTCTTTTGAAACAACTTTGAAAACCTTTGGATTTGACTGAATTGGCTGTTTTTCATCTAGTTGAAGTTCATGAAATAGTGTGCCCAAAGAAGTCTTTGTCCGTGCCCTCATTTGAAGCCCACCTTACTGTTAACTGCAAGTTTCACAGAAGCAAATGAGATATGGAAGTGTAGTCCCTTGAAAATGGTCCTCAATCTGTCTGTTGAATTTTGGTGCTGCATGAAATTTCAGTTTGACCGCATGAAATTTCAGTTTGACCTCGCAATTTGTAAATTTTGTTGGTTTTTCAGAAAATAGTTGAAAATTGATCTTAACTACTGTTGTTTATGTTTGGAATAAACTAAGGTAGTATATTTTTGGCTGGAACTATTCTTGCTTTTTTTATTTGCTTACTTTAAAAGGGGAGTTGAAGCTCTAAGGTACCATGTGATGGTTGATGAAATATACTATTCCATTTTCTGTTTCCATGGCAATTTCATATTTAAATTGGAAAAGATCTTGTAGGATATTGTGTTTCCTGTGGGCCAGTTTTCTGCCCAGAGTGCTTGTGACTTGCTTAAGCACATATGTCTAACACAAATGACTAAATCAGCTATTAAATTAATTTATGGCATTTTTCCACTTTAATTTGACCAATGGATATGCTTCTCTGCCTGCCTGGCCCTTGGGAACCTTGCCACCCTCATGTTACTTGTAGTTTCATTATTTGAGTAATTATTTTTGTATACTCTCAGGTGGTGAAGAAATCAACTTGTTTCATCAGCCAGATGTGTGCTCTATAGTTGCTTATATAGAAATTTGAACCATCATGTACCAACATTATTCACTGCAAATCTTTCAAAGAATCATGATCTAGTCTGAAAAATTTCATTGTTATTTACATAATACTACTATTAACTTGAGAAGTTCTCAATTATAAACAGTATCTGGCTACAGGATTTAGTTGCAACAAATTTCTGGGTTAACATGCAGAAATTCATTGTTATTATGCACAAAATTGGAATCAGTATAGACCAACACCATCAGCTGTCCTATTTGACTGCAAATATTTTATGTTGTACTACTCTCAAACTTGACAGTGCATTTTTTTTTAAAAAAGTATCTGACTATAGGATTGGGGTTTTCAAAATTGCCTCAATCTTCTGGGTTATTTTATTTGTTACACAGTCCGTTTTCCTGGTGGTTCAGATATTGCAGCATTGCGTGCTACAGAAAGGATGAAACCCTTGATCTCATTGGTCTTTTCAAAAGATGATGACCTTGGGGAGTTCAAGCATCCAATTTTATAGTTTTTTGGCATTATGCCTAAAAATCTCGGCAACTATGGATGAAAAGAACAATACATGGCCTATTATGCTTTATTTATATGATAACTGCAATTAAATGAACTTCATTGGCATGTGAAATAATCTATAAATTGCTTTTTTCTAACTGGAAATTTTACTGATTGCGTGCAGTGGGCTTAAAACTTAAGATTCTGTGCCGAGTGTCTGCTTCAACTCTGGAATCTGTTGACTGTGCTTTCTTTGGATGATCATATAATCACTATTAATGGCAATTTGGATGATCGGGAATATTTGCTTATTAAAGACCTAAAATCAATGTCATTGTTAAAGGCTCATTTGGTTTATGGCATGTCACAGGATTGGAAATTGATTCTGTCGCATCCCATTTTTATTCAGTTTAAGTGACAGGATTAGTGATCCAATTAAGATAAGGTTATTTCATATTTGGGACAAAATCATCAAAATTGGGCATGGGGTTCAAGGTAGTAACCCCTAGTTGGCAGTTTGGTTGGAAGATAATTTGTACCCTTCTTTGATCGTATTTCGGTACCTGAGTATGCAATCCTACATTTACATAGTTGATATTGAACTTTTGCTAGGATATCTGGTCAATAATTGTGTACTGAACAAATAGAAATCTTGGGATGAGTCATTGCGGGTAAACTGTTTCCTGAATGATTCGTCCCCTGTAATCCAGCCCACCAATCAGATGAGCCATAACTGGATGTAAAATGACTACTATTGATTGCTTCCATTATCAAGTGAATTGAATCTATTATTATATTATTGCAAACCAATCGTCATTGTATGTTGGGAGTCTCGTTGCTTTTAGTATTAGAGCTGTATACATATGTCTTTACCTTGTATTTCAACTCCCTTTCTGAATATTTTCAGGGTACCCTTTGTGCTGCAAGGCGTGCTGCTGCCTTTGTTCGGGGAGACGATGTTATTCACAAACTTTTTACGGAATTGGCTTACCGATACAAGTAATGTTTTAACCTGATGCGTTACAAAATGTTGTTGCACGTTTCTGGTTGTAATAGTTGACGGACATGTCTGTATAACAGGGAGAGAGCTGGTGGGTACACTAGAGTGCTTCGTACTCGAATCAGAGTTGGTGATGCCGCTCCAATGGCGTACATTGAGTTAGTTTACCAAATCTTTTGCCTCTAGCTGCAATTAATTGATGATTAGGTTGTCAGATTCTTCTGCAATGGTAACTGAATGCTCCTTTTATGGGACAAAAAAAGAAACACAAGATATTAATCACACATACCTGTTCGCACAGTTTTGTAGCTTTCAGAAATCCTAGGATACAATTTTCTGTCAAAATTTTGCAATTATCTGACAGTTCATCAAAATTTTGTTTTCATAAATTGAGATTCAGGTGCTAAGTTGTGTCTCAGGTGAAAAGAAATTTCCTTTAATGTGACCTTTTCATTATCAGAAGTTAAACAAAAGAAGGAAGGGTGTTCTTTGATATGCAAATCAGATACCCGCATAGCCTTCTTGGATGATGAATCTCTCTCTTACACGCTCAAACATGCACACACAAATTTAATGATGGTATTAACAATGTTTCTTTTGGCAAATTTTGCAAGTGGTCAACCAGGATCTGTGGAATTACCTTCCAGATCTCGTCAAACAATTTTGTGCCGGACGATCTTCCAGTTATTTGGTCAATAGAACTTATATCTGATAAACAAAAAGTAAAAATTTCTTTTCATCTTGCAGGTTTGTAGACAGAGAAAATGAACTTAGGCAGGCAAAACCTCCAACTCCCCAACCACCACAGAGGGCACCATTGGATCCCTGGACTAAATCACGACTCAGCAGGCAATTTGCTCCTCCTAAAGAAGACAAAAGCTCAGAGTCCGACAGTTGAGATATATGTGCATGAACATTAGCATGAAGTTTATTTTGGCCTTTTGGTCTGAATTTCAAGATAATCCCCCTCTTCAACCACAAGTTTTGATAGCTAGGCAAATGCTTGGAGCTTTACTTCAAGCATAATGTATTCATGTGCTACTAGAATCTTTCGCAACTGATGTGCTGTCAACTTCAAAGAACAGTTTTCTGCACCAATGTAAAAATTGTGCATCAACCATGATTTTGGGAGGAAAGCAAGACTGCAAGAGCTGCCCTTTTGGCAATATCTACTTCAATTACGAATATTTGATAGCTTGATCTTTGATACAGTTGATGCAACTGAGGATTTTTTTTCTTCTTGTGGATAAAAATATCATGCGAGTTGGGAATGTTATTGTTAGATAGTCCCAAGCTTGAGCCTAGAGTTCCCAGTTCTGGGAATCAGGATAATTTTTTTTGCGGATTGCAAGGAATATTAAGGATCGATACACACTTGTTCTTCATGTATTTTAAGTAAAATGGTCTTTTTCATCATCACAATTCATTGAATTGAGTTGTCATTTTTTCCAGCTTTGCTAACAATGATTACGGTTGGCTACCAACTTTGCAACTAAACCCCCTTACCTGCCATTTAATAATATATAAATATAATAAGAAGACATCCCAGCCTAAATCTGTTGGCCATTGGAACTACTGATGGACAAAATTCTTTAAAAAGATGTAAATGATAGACAAAATTCTTTATCAAAAGTAATCTTATTTCTCTTCGACCAGGTCAACTTAAACCAGGGCTTGCAAAATTGGCCTCCCAGATTAAGCAACAACAGGGGGCTGAGAAGGGTTTCCTTTCTACCAGATTGAAACGATCAATCTTGAATACGATCTTTTTGTTTTAACTTTTACCTGAATTGGTCTTGAAGTCTACTTCTGTCAAGGAACTACTTATATAACAAGTCAAAGCATACATTCCTGTTATTGCTTTTCCATTGAGATAATAAAAGCCAGTTTGGATTGCTATTTTCTAGATTTTTTATAGAAAAATATACTGTAACGATTTGATATATATGAGATAAAAAAGTGATTGAAAAATGATTTCATAAAAAATGTAAAAATTTTTGGAAAAAAAATGGCAATCCAAACAAGGATACATGTCCCATTAATGCATCTATCTTATTATGTAGCAAGATATCATGAGTGACACCAAAGAAAAATAGATGTCTGGGGGATCCAATTATGCAGAACAAGCATTGCAGAGTACAATTTCAATATGAATTACTGATGAAGCTGTATTTTTTTTTTGGGAGGAATGGGTTAGATGGTATCGCTATCAGGAGAGAAAGTTAAAAAAAAAAATAGCTGTATTTTTATCAAACAGAATCTAAGTGATTAGCAAGACGATAAACAAACACTCTACGCTGCAACAAGTATTAAAAGAATTTGGGAAGTAACCTTTTTGGCAGTAAAATTTGATGCTATTCTAGTATACATAACAACTTCTAGTTTACCTGCACCAAATAGTATGATTTTTTAACATTTATTTTCTTGTTAATTTTCTCTTTTTTTTTGGGGTGGATCAAATTTCAATTGGTCCTAAAATTTGATATGATATTGAAATCCTGGGATTGAAAGTTCAATTCAATTTCTGAATGCACTATGGCAATATAATAGATTTGGACACAGACCAAAAAACTTTTGCCAAAGCAGCCAGCATGCTTGAGGGTTTGCTTTGCTTTGAATACAAAGTACATACGGTGTCATGTCTCTATACTTTCTCAAACCTTATCTTGCTTTCCCTTTCTTAGTAATCTTTTTACATGCAATGATTAGAATATGGAAAGTTTCATAGTATTCGCATACGTTTTCAGTCCACCTTCTAGGTGCACATTTTTTAAAATTAAAGAAAATCGAATATAATATATTTATCAATTCTGTTTTCTTCCCCACTTTATTCATTTTTTAAAAAGAATTAATTATGAGAAAACACTTTGTGTTAAACTTTTATAGCAAGCGGGTTCTCTCTTAAACTTCTTTTTCTTTTCTTTTTTTCCCTGTTTTACCTCTCTTAATATTTAATACACTAGAGAAAAGTTGTTTATTTTACTATTCTTTTTTTTTTTTGAAAGAAAGTGGTTTATTTTACTATGAAAGGCAAACGTACCGCTTATATTTTATGAAATCTTTTCAGTTACATCTTTATATAAAAGTTAGACTCAGCACTTCAACTCTTTTTATGAAAAGAGTAAAATCAGTCTTCTTGAATAACATAATATGGCTCTTTTGGATTTGCAATTACATCTTTTTAGTTCGTGGAATCTACAGTAATAAACTCCAAAAACACACAATCTCAATTGCACTAAAATAAAACAAAATAAAATAAATCCTAAAATTTTTTCACCTTCCACATGCAATCACGGCCACCACCGTTGGCAGCTACCCTCCCCTCATATCAAATTTTAGGACCAATTGAAATTTGACCCACCCCAAAAAAAAAAAGAGAAAATTAACAAGAAAATAAATGTTAAAAAATCATACTATTTGGTGCAGGTAAACTAGAAGTTGTTTATGTATCTTAGAATAGCATCATATTTTACTGCCAAAAAGGTTACTTCCCAAATTCTTTTAATACTTGTTGCAGCAAAAAAAAAAGAGGGGAGGGTTGCTGCTGGCGGTGGTTGGCGATAGGAAAATTTTAATGAATTTATAAAAAATATCTAAAAAATTTTAAATTCTAAAAACATCCTAAAATACAACTTCAAAAATACCAAATCCAAATGAACCATCTATAGGAAAAATTTTTCACATACACCGCTACAATAAAGATTTTGAAAAACACTTCTAAAAATACCTAATGCATGCAGAGCCATATACATTACAAATATTATTGCTTTCCCAACTCCTCAGAAAGCTTCCCAAAAAAAAAAAAAAAAAAAAAAATCCTGGATCAACACTAATTGTCACTAAAAGAAACTTCGTTCTGGATCATTTTTTTTGGAAAAATCTCACTCTGCCAAAAGAGGCCGGATCAGATGGTAAGACTCGTTCACCTTACATAAGGTAAAAAATATAACTGAAGACGTTGCAAAAATTTTTCTGGCCTGGCTTGACATTTTATTACAAACGTACCCTATTGTGAAAACACGCTTTTTTTCTGGCCTGGCTGACATTTTTTCACAAACATATTATACTATTTGTGAAAACAAAGTATGGAGAAATGCATGGACTGGTCTAAACAAAGAGAAACACAGAGACGTAGCGATAGGTGCAAGGCTTGGCTCATCAGGGAATGTCCCACATTTTAATGTCCCAAACAAGCATGCTCTTGTGCAGAGACAAGTGTTTCTGTATGCCCTTTTTTTGGTTTCGAATCAAGAATGCTTATTGGTCGGTTGAGACAGAAGGCTTGGAACAGCTTAATATAACTGGTAATTGTCATGATGGAGTTGTTAATACGTTATTATTGGCTTTGATTAGGACAATCGTTATCCAAAACTTGGGTTTTGCCTTTAATTAACTTCTTGATTAAAGAGTCACCAATCTGTGACATTGTAGTTCTACTAAATAGAGTAATGTAATTGTGGATTCAACAATCTGCCTGTCCAAACCTGTATGAAGTGAACCACACCTCTATCCAGTCTTTTTACATAAAAATGCAATTTACCAAAAGAAAAAAAAATAATAGCAACATAAGATTCTCTTAATTTCCTTAGGCTTTTTTTTCTTTTAATTTTCTTATTTTTTAGGTTTCCTATGTATTTATTGTATCTTGAGGAATATAAAGAACAATGACCTAACGTTCTGCAATCACTTGTTAGTATAGTCAGCAAGCTTATTGTGCTAGAAGCAGATCATTTGCTTTTTACCAATTAATAGTGAAATCATCCTAACTTTTCTTATTTATTATGTTCTTTGTTTTGGGTATTTTTGCACAAGCAGGAGATTTGTACATGAAACCATATTTCTGCTTTAGGTTTGGGACTATCCACTGTTTTTAGAAGACCTTTTTTTTCCCTGAAAAAAAGTGTAAAAAACTTGAAAGAAAGTAGAAAAGAAAAAAAAAAGAAAGAAAAAGATGTACAATAATCTTTAACCAAATTTACTTTATACACATTATACTGTTGATCTACCAAAGCTGAGCGCCCTAATCTAATTGTGTGTGTGTGTTTCTTCTGTCTATGGAAAAAATACCAAAGCTGAGGTACTTCTTGCCCCAATTATATCGTTGAGTACCTCAGTTAGAAATTGTTATCAATTTGACTGATTGATATTTGAAGCCAATTCTTGAACTAAAATTGCACAATCGAATGAAAATTCTTGAAGGATGATTCGGATATAAATAAAGTAGAATCCCTGTTCAAGACAAGCATGCTTCTCTAATGTACAAATGTTGCCAATGTATAGGGGTATAGTATACAAATTAATAAAACTTAAAACTAAAATTTAGTAATTGAATTATCAGATTGAATTTTAAATTTTAAAGTGTCAAAATCCTAATATTTTGTATATGCAAACTTAAATGAATTTAAAACTCTTGTGAAAAGCTGAAACAGAAAATTCCAAATTGGCAAATTCAGCATGGCAAAACAAAAGGAGTTTTTGGTAGGGCTATGCAAAAGGGAAAGAAACAAAACAAGATAAGGTTTACTTTAATTACTTTATCAGGAAAGGTTACTTCATCTTATCACCACATAACAGCAGAAAAAGATTCATTAGATTTTGACTTATAATTGGGCAGGCATAATTGCAAATAGCCAGATCAAATGATGTAAATGGACAACTAAATTGGTTGATAATCATATATCTCCAAGAAAAGGAATTAAATAGTTTTACCATTAAAACCAATAGTAAGAGTAATTAGCAAACAATCATTCTGATTTAACAATATTACCATACAAATGGAGGGATTGCTGGCCATCAAGAAGAAGGATGATTAGAATTCCCATATGCGAGTTAGTAAGATATGACTTAGTAATCATCATTTCACATCCATATACATCATCAACTAAACCTGTTATTTTCATTAACCTAATCCAGCTACCACAGTTGCAAATTCTGATGACAGCACAAATGAAATTTGAATGTTTCTAGAAGTAAACACAAACAATTTTACACACAATTCTCAACTACTTAATTGCATGTTTCGTGTTCTTACAAATAAACGAAAACGAAAAGAGGCAAATTATGAAAAAAAAACACACACACAATGTAGTATCTCTTGTCATAACTGGGCTATGGCATATAGACATAATGATGAACCCCAAAACCAAAAGTATGAAAAAGACATATATTATGCTTTTTTTTTGGGGGTTGTTGAAAGATGACTTGTACTTGTGTGGTACTTTTACTCCATCTAACTGCTAATTGGTAAATCTTCTTACAATTCCAAAAAATGCAAAGAAAACAATTTGAAGAGGTTATCTAGGCGTCTCATATATTGTTTTCTTGTCTTGCACTTCTTAACTCTTTGGGAAACTATGAGATAGTTGTCAATGTCACTTTTCACATATTCACAGACACTCAATTCTATTTATAAAATTATTTTGCAAGTAATTTTTTTCTTAAGGCCCTAGTTGAAAATTATGAGCAGTTTTCTTGTTGTTGTACAAGAAAAAGATGTAGACGTGTCTTTCGGAAGAAATGCATTCAGGAAATAACAAGGATAATAAGTTCTTAATGTTATTAGCATAGGACTATCCAGGTCTATCAAATCTTAGGGATCATTAGCAGATGGCTGTACACAACAGTACAAGGACTTTAGAACTATTTTCTCCTCCTTCATTCTAAAACTCCTCCAGTCAAAATCTTTTCCACCTCTCCAATGGTAGAGAGACCAGACAAATTTGGTCTTTTCTCATAAGAGAAACCATTCTTTAGTTTTTAGTTTTCCTTGTTTCAATAAATTCTCCACCTAAAATTTAAAAAAACTAATCTCTACCCGATTCTACATACATACATACATACATACATATATATAATTGCTAGTTTATTCTTCCCCCCTTGAAATAGTAGCAAGGATTTTTTCTTTTTTGCTCAAAATGTTAGGGAAGTTATTAGTAAGGATTTCACAGTACAAGGAGGCAATACCGATATCTTTTTCTTTTTCCTATGATCCTATTTATGTTATTTCTACCAAGAAATTACGGGTTCCTTTCAACTTCGGGACAGAAAATTCTCTAGTATTCTACCCCTATTGTACGTTCTGCATGTGATGGTTACTTTTAGATTTTTAGAATATGAATATTATTATGGCATACAACCAAGCAGAAATTCGTGTCACTGAAGATGTCCAATCAACCTCAACATAAATGGGAAGATTGCAAGGAAAGAAATAGAAATAATTAAATACCAACTTGTGTGTATAAACAAAAACAAACTTTTTAACTCCCATGACAAATATATGGATTTTCTTTAATTCTTCTAAAAATGAATTGAAAGCAACAAGTTGGTAACAAACTAGTAGAGTATGTTGCATTTCTTTCTTGATACGAAAATTTTGGTATTTCACCAGAATATTGTCAACATAAAAATACCAAAATGTGAAAAAACATAGAAAAATTTGTCAAACAAACTTACCCTGTCGTACTGGTAGTAGAAAGAGACATCCAAGGCAGGAGAATTCAAAGGGACGTTAGTTTGTCTATATTGATCCTCTCCCTCCATTCTCTACTCTCTACCTTCTCTCACCTTTTCCATCATTTTTATTGGCCATTCTCCACCCAAACTCAACCATCCTCTACCTAGTACCTACATAAAATCTCTTTCTCATTATTTCTGTATAGTATTTGTCATCCCCTATACTATCTCCATTCTGCACTTTTCAAGCCATTGCTGAGATGGGCTTCCCTTAATTTGCATGATCCCAGAGGAAAGCCAGTTTTGCTGACGCCTTCATGCTGAAATGTGAGTAAATATTTTGTGGGAATCTTCTTGAGCAGATTTAGTGTTGCATGTTTTCTTTAACCCAAATTAAAGTTTTCTTCTCTGCATTTATTCTTCCTGCTTCCCTAATTAAAAGCACATATATGAGGTTCGTTATTCCTCGTTTCTGAACAAGTGGGTGTTCTCACAGTCACTGCCTCTTTTCTACTCCCTTTTAAAACTTCAAAAAAAAAAAGATTGTATTTTATATACAAGTTCATAGGTATATTCATAGAGACACAGAAAAGATTGTGGGCATAGATAAATGTGTGTGATTTCTTATGGTTGTTGGAAATAGTGGCCCTTTTGACCATTTGATACTTTGATTCTTGATTTCTCTACATTCATTTTTTGTATGATCGCTTCCTATATTTTTTTTTCTTTTTTGAAAATTCTGACAAGATTACAGAAATTCTACAGCACATCTTATGGTACTTCACAGTGTATATGATAATGCATGTTTTGGTTATGCAGATCATCAGCTTTCTTTCTTCAGCAGGACTAAATCAAACTAAAAGTCTCAGTGGCACATCTTCAAGCTCCATGGAGGCAAGGCAACGATCGCTGTCAGTGGTTTCTTCTTCAATGCTTTTGCTTTCTTGTAATTGGAAATTTTCATCTGATGCTTATTCCATCAGGAAGTCTCTCTTAGCAGTACAGAACATTATAATAATGCATCAGTAGGTGGAAGTTTGATGTTAATCCTGCATACTAGAGGATTAAGTATATGATTGGATTCGTATTTGTACAAATTTGTTTGTTGAGAAGAGTTGATTTCTTTGTTTTTGTGTTTTGCGATGGGGGTGGGAGGGTTAGGTTGGTTTTTATCCTTAAAAGGGACTTCTGTTCAGATTTATGAATTCATCAGTTTGAGGAGCTGACTTTTTTTTATTTGTTCCTCCCATATTGTTTATTACTATTTTCTTACTATATTTTCCTATGCCAATCCTTAATGCAGTACAGTCCCCAATCTTTAAGCACACTTCTTTTCTAATCAATCTCTTCCATTACACAATGTTCCAACTGTTGGTACCTCATTGACCTGCCATTATCCTGGAACTTTTGTTCCCCTGTAATTATGATAACAAAATTAGTAGCCATGATTTTAAATTCTGTGCTTTTATTGATTTTGCTGCTGTGAGTATTTGATTGGATGGTTTCATAGTTGCAGTTCCTCTGTTTTCTTTTTTCTGTTTTCATGATTGTTTAGTTTCTAAGCATCCAAGGTGGCAGGATGAAATTTGCACAATCCACAATCTTCTGAAGTCTTGGCCACTGAGAGATGAAATGATGAGTCATCTCTTTCCTTGGTTAGATTTGACTCTAAAAAAGTAGATAGCTAGTGTAATGATCTCCAACTAAAAGGTCCCTAGTAAAAGGTGCTTGGAGAGCTTTCTTCTCTCCCTTGGCTAAGGCCTAGCCAAATCAGCCTAAAGTCAACTCTTGATGATTTTCTATTTTTTTCCTGCAAAAGCCTCTCAAGCTAGTAAATTAGTTGAAACTGCTTTAAGGTAGTCCATTATTATACTTTAGCCAAAATACAAGTGAGGCCAGTTTAGTTAATTACGCTTAGACAACTAGGGATGCTTGACAAGTTACAACAGTTAAGTCTACTGACAAGAGTAACACTTGGATTTTATTAAGCAGTCCTATTTGATGTGAACCTAACTAATGTTTTTGTTTTTGTTTTTTTTTTTTCCTTTTTTGAAGCTAACTAAGATCTTTCCTGAAAAAGTTGAGAGAATGGCTACCTCCACTTCCTCTACTTACCTAGTGAATAACAGTATCAAAATCCTACTACAGAATTAGATTAGAGCCCCATTTGGTCTAACTACGATAAAATTTAAGACAGGAATGAGAGATTTGCATCTTCAAATTTTCCTTGGAGAAAGGCAGGATTTTTGAGGAAGGATATTAACATAACAAGGAACTATTCCCCATTAGAAGTATATATTTTGCCTGATAGACTATAGATAGAGAACTGTTGATTGGATTTTAGTTTAGGATCTACCCTTTAGGAGGTTGCCCTGATTGAGTATGAGTTACCCTTGATCAAGTGGTCTGGCCTCCTAAGATTTATTTCTCATGAGCAAAGAATTTCCTTTCCATAAGTAACATGGTGTGGCACATAACAGCACTGAGATTAGATATGCATATAGTGAACGTTGATGCATCTTATTTTTCCAGGATTTTTAACATGTTCTGTTGTTTTGGAGCCAATCACCAATTTAATTTGCAAAAAAACTAAAATTTAGTGTATTAATGTAGATTACAGTCATGTACTGCTCAACTGCGCCATGAATGAGCTTTACAGAAGTCACTGAAATTGAAAGCTTGCATTTTCATTAGGCTTTTACCTTCCTATTAGAATATCAGAAACTTACAAGCAAAGCAAGTTTATAGCATCATATGCTCTGTGAACCCTTGACTAATATGCACAGTTTCCTCCTCTTATCAGAGAAGATGCATGTAAAAGGAGATTACACAAAATTAGAGTCAAGGCAATTGAGAAGCCCTTCCAGCTGATCTCATTACAAGAAAGAGGAGCAAAATACAGGCTTCATCCATTGAAATTAATCCTGTTTTTCATTCTACTAGGCACTCTTCTGAAAATTATCTTCTCTCCAGCTGTTTGTATTGGTGACAGTATACCACAAGCAGTTTCTCGGTATGTCCTCATTTACTTTGGCTTTTCAATAAATGGGATTTCTAGTTTCTTCGCATGTTTCACTAGTCATAACTGATCATCATTTTACAAATGTTTAGCATGTGTAACTTGCCATGATACAAAAGGACTATGACAATTTCTAATGTACATTTGCAATTTCCTGGCAAAAGTAATCTGATATTTAGAACAGATTCAATAGATATTCAGGTTGATAATTTTTTCAAACAACTACTACTTTGTCTCTAATTCATCATCTTGACCTATGTACTTGGCTAGGAAAGATGCTTATATGCATCGTCTTACACCTGAAACATTATTCTTCCAGAAATCGAATCAGAAAATTGTTTTGCTTTCAATATTTAGAAACTTTTGGACAAGATATTATTACTATTAAAACCTGAGCATCTGTTATGAACAACTCACTTGTTCTGTTATTCTAGATACGGTTAGCGTGTTAACGCTCAGCTAAGAATTGACCAATACATGTACCAAATAAGCAATATATGATCAACAAATGTTTGGTTATTCATTAATGAATAACTTATGTAATGCAGGCCACATTTTGTTAACAGGTGGATATGGGGTGGAGTGGATCCTCGTTATATATCACATGTTGATGTTAATTGGGATGAAGTCTCCAAAGTTGTGAAGAAGATGCCAGATAACAATAACATTCAACGAGTTGGCCTTCTCAATTTCAATAGAAGTGAAGTTAGTCAATGGAAACAGTTTATTCCTTATGCCAATCACACAATCCTGAGGCTAGACTTTGCTGATAGTAATATTACCTGGGAATCCTTGTTTCCTGAGTGGATTGATGAAGAACAAGAAGATGAACTTCCCAGTTGCCCTTCTTTACCGAAGATCAAAGTGCCTGAAAAGCGGCTTGATCTTATTGCTGTTAAGCTTCCTTGCAAAAATGATGGTAATTGGTCAAGAGATGTTGCTAGGCTACATTTGCAGCTAGAAGCTGCCAATTTAGCTGCTGCTTCCAAAGGCAATTACCCTGTTAACTTGCTGTTTGTTACCCAATGTTTTCCAATACCAAATCTATTTCCTTGCAAGGAGCTTGTTGCACGGGAAGGTAATGCATGGTTGTACAAGCCAAACTTGAATGTAATCAGAGAAAAACTTCAGCTCCCAATCGGATCTTGTGAGCTTGCTCTACCTCATGGCAATTATGGTGAGTAAAATCCTCCTAAAAAGTCATTTTAAACTAGAAGTCCTAAACAAGATATTGCTGGATCACTGTTTTGTCCATCTTTACCAGTGTGGATAACAAAAATAAATTTAGGAAAACTAATGACTTATATATTTCAGTCTGTATCCACAGGGATGATAAAGGAAGAATATTCTTGAATTAAGTTAGATCATAGTTGTTGTGAGATGGTAATTGGTTTTACATTTTTCTATTGTGATAAAACTCAGGATCACATACTTCATCTTTATCTAATTTCTTGAAAGATTTTCAAGGAGATACCAAGTTTCTTACAAGAATCTACTGTTAACATTGAAACAGAACGAGACAATGCAGTCAAAAAGCCCCGAGAAGCTTATGCTACAGTCCTTCATTCAGCTCATGTCTATGTTTGTGGAGCAATTGCTGCGGCACAAAGTATTCGCATGGCAGGGTCTACCAGGGATCTTGTTATACTTGTTGATGACACCATTAGCGAGTACCACAGAAGTGGACTTGAAGTTGCAGGATGGAAAATCCGAACAATACAGAGAATAAGAAATCCCAAAGCTGAGAAAGATGCGTACAATGAATGGAACTATAGCAAGTTCAGACTATGGCAACTGACAGACTTTGATAAGATCATATTCATTGATGCTGATCTTCTCATACTTAGGAACATTGATTTCCTATTCAAAATGCCACAGATCTCAGCAACAGGCAACAATGGCACACTTTTCAACTCTGGAGTTATGGTGATAGAGCCATCAAACTGCACATTCCATCTGTTGATGGAACATATAAATGAGATTGAATCATATAATGGCGGAGACCAGGGCTACTTGAACGAAATATTTACGTGGTGGCACCGGATTCCAAAGCACATGAACTTCTTGAAACATTTTTGGATTGGTGATGATGAAGCAGTGAAACAGAAGAAAATTCGTCTATTTGGAGCTGAGCCACCAATTCTTTATGTCCTTCACTATTTAGGATATAAACCATGGTTGTGCTACCGCGACTATGATTGCAACTGGAATGTTGACATATTACAAGAGTTCGCGACTGATGTTGGTCACAGAAGCTGGTGGAAAGTGCACGATGCAATGCCAGAGCGATTGCAGGACTTCTGTCTATTGAGTTCAAGACAGAAAGCACAGTTGGAGTGGGACAGAAGACAAGCTGAAAAAGCAAATTATACAGATGGTCATTGGAAATTGAGAATCGAAGATCCTCGCTCTAAGAAGTGCATTGACAGGTTATGCAACTGGAAGAGCATGTTGCGCCACTGGGGGGAGAAGAATTGGACGGATGATCCGCATTTCTACCCTACACCACCATCCATTACCACAGCATCTCTTTCCAGTTAGTGATAATACAATTTTACAACTTTCAAACCGTTCATAAATTTTTTCCACTACAATAAGATGCTACAAGTTACCTTTTTTTTTCAATCAGTTTTTGGTTCTTGTCTTTTCAATGTCCAATCTGAGAGTATGCAATAGCTATTCTTCTTCAATTGCAGCTCCTATTCATTGTCCAACAATTTAGGAAGGGAATTAGTCATTTTTCCCTCACAATTTCTCATTTCACAATGTCAGTCCTATAAATGGTACCCCTTTTATGTTCCTCGGATAGTTTGAACCTTTAAGGCATAATCTCCCAATGCTATACTCTTACTAGAAGGACAATAAGTCTGCTTATATTGGAGCTAGTAATAACTCACAAGCTTTGCACGTGGATATATTTTTCCAAGATATAAATCCTTTGATATATTAAATTTTTCTGCAAAACTTTGATTATTGGCATAATATAAACGAAGAAACTGTATAATGAACAAAATTAAGTAATTGATAATTGTACAAAATGATTGTTGTGTACAAAGCGATTAAAAGTTTATTGTGTATTCTACAGTTATATAACTCTGAAGATCGAAGATTATCATATTTAAACTAAATTGTTATAATATTGACTAAGCAACCGTATGACAAACAAAATTAAACAATTGCTAGTTGTAGAAAATGTTTATTATAAACAAATCAATTAAAAGTTTATTGAACTCTGAAAATGGAAGATTATCATATCTAAATTAAGTTATTGCATATTTTACCTTGACTGTGACAGTAAACAGAGAAAATTTTCTATGTTGTGTCAAAAAAGTGTATATAACAAAACCTGAGCAAAATACATTCTAAAACTTTTGTCTACTTATTAATTGTCTCATTACCTGTTTATAACTTTTATCTTCTTATTAATTGTGATTTTCTTCTAAACCAATATGTATATAGTTAGCTTTAATTATCACGCATAAGAATATAATAATTGAAGATAATTTTAACACATACAATAATTCGAGATGAAGAAAATGATTGGTGAATATAGTTGTAAGTGGGCAGTTTTTAATTTTAATTACCAACATTTTTTAGATGTAATTTATTGAAACTTTTTATTTTTCTTACTAGTGTCATGATTGAAATGCAAAAACTCTAATTAAAAGACATGAGGGTAATTTAAACATAATAAAAACTAAGATCAAAATATGCTTATACTTATGCATAAAAAAAATATGTTTATACTTACACTCTATATTACCAAAACTCATTATACTTTTTGTATAGTAATGATAATGAAATAATCAGTAGATTTGGACAATTACCCTACAATGATACATCCTTATGAAACATTCTTGACGAACCTCTAATTTCAGATTTATCAATGGAAGAAGACTTCATGATTAAGCAAATGTTTGATTGGTCTGGTACATCATACCATTAATGTCCGAGATAAAATGAAATTGGTTGACAGAAAAAAAAAAAACCACTGCCTCAATTTGGTAGTGCATCTCTTCAACAAATAAAATACAGAAAAGAAAGCATGGTTGTATAAAGGGTAAATTACTCATGACCCCCTGTAGTTTCACTTATTGCCATATGATCCCTCTAATATTTCGAAATCCACTTCACGCCATAATTTCATGTAAAGTGGAAACTCAAAAGAAAATAACCTATGTAATGTCGATAGTTAAAGTACTAGTACTGCCCTTAGTTAAATACTAAATCAAACAACATCCTAGTCATCTTGCATAAAAGTATAGGAAAATTATGTGAAAAATTACAAAAACTACAAAAGAGTGTTCAATTACCATAACCGATCATGAATTCTGTCCATTTTCTATTTTACATAAAATTATATGGGAGTTACATGGCTATCTTGAAGCCTTAGGTAGATCATCTGGTATTATGCAAAACCACAGGACAGTTATATGTAATTTACCCTTGTACAACTTGTGAGAGCAGCAAGTTATGAGAATAATTTAGAAGCCTTCAAGCAGTCCAAGTCGGATCCAAGAAAATAATAGGTTTATTCCTAGTTGAATGGTTCTTCAGTTACTGGTCCTACACGACATTATACTCTTCTTGTCTCCACGCATTTTCAATAAAGGTTACTAGAGAAGTTTTGGATTCAGATGTTCTCTACATTCCGGAAGTCAAGCATACATGACCTGTTTCACTCAAGAACACTGTGTTGGCTTATTGTTGTGACTTGTGATCAATTAGAAATCATCTAGTTGTAACTTTGTTACAAACAGTTATTTCCAAAAAAAAAAAAAAACTGGCTATTTGTATATATAGAAATATTTGGAAAAGATGAAATTGAGTGTGTTTAGCAACCGAATTTGTCACAAAACGAATGTAATTATTATGAAAATTTCTTAACTTTTCCCCAACTTTACTTCATATAAACCACCTACAAGTATAACTAGTTGGATTGCTCCTTGAAACAAGGCCTGAATATGCAAAAATGGTGAACCGGAATTATGATTTAAGACTATAAATTTATTCAGTTTCTCACTGTATGATCTGTAGCAGCACTGTTATATCACTTTCCTCGGTAGGAAATGCGCAGTCAATAAGCATGACAATCCAGAACCTGATGCTATTTTTGGACTGTGTTTGTGATTCAGTTAGCATATCATTTCATAGCTGCTTCTTTAAACAGGATAAACATGCAGAGTTCAAATGATAGTTGAATTCTATTAGGAAATGTTGCCTGAAAATTCTGAAAGCCAAAACAACTGCAGAGAAGAGTACTGATAGTGATGAGAATTCTTCCTGCATTGACGTGAAGAGGTCCATGAGAACCGTATCAGACACATGCCTAAAGCAATTTTTAGAAAGCGATCAAGATATGGAATTGACTAAAATGATTTAATTACAGTGAACAATTATGGAAGTTCATAATGATGTATGCATATTGCAGAACATGTGAGAAACATGTTTAACCAAAAAAATGCTGAGATATGGTATTAATCAGGAAAACAGCATTTTTTTTTCCCTTAGTAGGGTGGGCTATTTCAGCAAAAAAGTTGTCATGGAACCATATCTGCAACTATGTAAATTCTTCTTGAAATATCTATCAACTATGGAAACAAACTATAGAGTTCCTGTTGAAGATATGTGATCTGATATTATGGAAAGATTTGATATTGTAAATATTAGGAAAGATTTGATTATAGTATCATGTATTAATTAGGTATCATATGATTATAGTATCATATATTAATTAGGTAGTAGATTGATTTAGATTAGCATGATTTTAGGATCTAAATTAGGTTATACCTTGTGTATATATATTTGTATATTGTGTAGTCCAAAGGTATGAAGAAGAGTATTTTCTCTCCCCTTTTTCTTAGTTTACAGTTCCAAAGCAAAATCATTTGCTATATGCATAAATGTTTCTGTCATGTTGATTGTGGATATATGCCAGGGGAAATTGATATATTTAGCACATTCATTATAATTGCTATTCAAGTATTTCATATGTTGATTGCTTGCCATATTTTTCTAGATATAATCTGTGTCAATGCTGCTGTCATGAAACTCGTGGCAGTTATAGAGAAATGTTTCAAGTTTATCACTCAATCCAAGATCATATTGCGTCTTCCATGATCTACTTTTTACTTTACTTGTTATGAGGATCTATCTCTGAGAAGGTCCATGGATACAAGACACCGACCAGTGTGAGTACTCTACTTCACTTTTGTTTGCTCTCTTGCTTTTCGAAACACGGTGAGGTCTTGCAGAAATTTATTTTCTGAAATAGTTACACTGTTGTTCGCACTGATTCATATAAACAGTCACTCTGGAAAGGATATTTTCAATCCATTCGTGTGCTGGAAAATAAGTCTGTTTCGTAAGCATCCTTTGCATATTCTTAGCCATCTATATTTACAAACTTCTGTATCTCTTGTTTTATCTTGTTTCCTGTTGTGCAATTCTTTGTTGTAGCACTTATTTGTCCATCAGATCCTGTTATGCAACTATGTTTTCCCGTTTCTTTTCCTCCAGTGAGTAAAGGCAATAGAGAAACAGCCAAGAAAATGTATATCATTTGCATGCTGATTAACAAGAAAAGGAAATTGATCCACAAAAAAAGAACTTTCCTATGGATCAATAAGAAATTGATATATCTGATGCACTATCCTGTCACCATTTCCATTTCATGTTGTCTTCTTTTCCTATCAATCAAATTGTGAAGTAGGAAATCATCTCAAGTGAACCCCTCCACTTTCACCATGTAGCTGCATTTCATCTTATTCTTGTTTTGGCAAGTTTCATCCCATCTGGAAATTTAAGAGGTCAAATGTGATTAACCAAATATATGGTGGCTGGATTACCACTCCTACTGATGAATTTGTTTCTTCTTACTGATTGAATTACTTTTGGATTACTATCACTTCTTACACAATTGTGGACAGAGAGATTCTTATTAGGATATGGCACAAATGAGAAAATTCCTTAATTGTTTTTCTTCCAAGGGATCAGTAGCATATGAATTGGCAATTTTTATCTGTCCTTAATCATTGAATGCATAAATGATAGAACTGACAAAGAGCTAGCATTTCTATAAGAGTTTATCAGTATCCATGATCAAGATTTTATATAGAACAACTTGTTTATTAGATAAGCAATTTATCTCCCTATCATTTTTGTAGAGCATCAAAATTGCTGTGTGAAGGCTTTTCTAAAGGCATAAGTCTCAATACTTGATAAGATTTGTGTTTGGTTCTTTAGCTTCCTAAAGGCATAAGTCTCAATTCCTCCATTCATGGTTAATAAGAATTTTTTTCCCCTTTCCTTACTTAAATCCTGAAGCGTTGCCATAGAAGTTTCTATGATCCCTTTCCAAACAATTTCCAACATTAAAATGGCCAATGAAATTATATTTCTATATTTGAAAATTACAATATTAAAACTCCCACATTTTAGCATAGTATAGTATTCATATACAAAGATGCTTAATGGGAGTTTTGACAAACTTTTGAATGATCTCAACATACTCTTGTTCATGGTTACAAATTTTTTTTTTCCCTTTTTCTTACTTAATTTCCTAAAGCATTGCCACAAAAATTTCTATAATCCCTTTCCAAACACTTTCTCTCCAATTCAAAAAATATCAATATAGCCAATGGAAATTATATTCCTTAATTTAAAACTCAATGCAGTATTACGTAAATAGTCTCAACAATATTAACAAAAAAGCATTCATGTTTGGAAGCACGATAAAATCATTAAAATATATAGTGAGGATATTCTCGAAAAGAAAATCTGATGCACTAATTCACAAATTCAAACTCGCATGTTTAATATAGTATAGATAGATTTGATGTTGTGAAGCAAACTTCAAGAGGAAAGAAATATCATTAAATTATTGAGTTCCCTTTTACATTTCATCTTAAAGGATATCTTTCCAAATTAAAAATATTTGACAATTTCAGTCAGACATTGGCCACAAAAATTCTGCTGAGTACCAATAAAAATTTTCAAGAAAATGATTATAGGGTTGACTTTCGAATTAAATGTGCTGAGTATCATTTCTACTTCTGCAAGGTCATTTTGGTACAGGTTATGTTCCAGTTCATGATTTTCCAAAGAAAAGTGGTGATAAATCAAGAATGCCAACTTGCATTTCTGTTGAATATCTAGATTGCAAGTACTATAATGGTCTCATAATGCAGTTTAATTCAGTCTCTGATACATTGGTAGAATGTCCTGAAGATCAAGTCTTTACATATCCTGAGTTTCAACTCAGGTGATTGCTGTTTTATCAGTGCTTTCTCATTGCAGAGTGAAATCACCATGTAATTATAATTCGTAGTGATTGTTAAAAATTGATCTCTGGAACTCAAAGGAAACCTGTTTTCATGTTTTTTAGTTTTCTACTGATAGTATAACATCTAACTAAATGCTTACCTCGTACGAATTCATTTCATCTACTAAAGGACAATTCTTGCTTTCTATATCAGAGAAGATGTATACAAAAGGAAGTTACAGAGGATCAGAGTTAAAGACGTAGAGAAATCCTTGCAGATACCTTTACAACAGCAGAGCATAAAATACAGACACCATCTCCTGAAATTCATCGTGCTTGTCATTTTACTCGGTATTTTGCTGGCGATCTTCATCTCCTCAACTATTTGTCCTCAGCAGAGAATATCTGATGCTGTTTCCCAGTAAGTTCTGATTTCTACTGCTTGTATTACTAGTAAGATGTTGTCATTAACCAATCTTTCGTAGCTCACCTTATCAAAGAAGAAAATGAACTAGATGCTCTTAGCCGATGTATTTTACTTGAAGTATTTGGTTTAACCACTGCAAATTTTCTGCCACTGAAGGGGCATAAGAGAACCGATCCTCAACCTTTTTCAAGCATTTGAGAATTCTCTGCCACCGATCCTCAACCTTTGTCGAACATTTGAGAATTTTCCGCCACTGATAATTTTATGTTTGGATGATGAAGTCCACGTGGAACTACCAAAAATTTGTCCATGTGAATTTATTTTCATGTGGAACTTATCAATCATTGTCAACATAGACAAATCAAGTAGTACAAATAAATACAAGTAGGATAATTTATTTAATCATTAATGAGTAGCTAATTTGATACAGGCCACATTTTGTAAACAGGTTATTGTGGAGCAATTCTGATCCTCGGTACATATCAAATTTAGATATCAGTTGGAATGAAATTTCGCGAGTTCTAGAACACGTACCTGGAAAGAATACAGTTCCTGGAGTCGGCCTTCTCAATTTCAACTCCAGTGAAATTACTCACTGGAAACAGCTTCTTCCCTACTCCAATCATACCATCTTGCATCTGGACCATGCTGATCAAAATGTTACATGGAACTCCTTTTATCCTGAATGGATTGATCAAGAACAAGAATACGAAGTTCCTAGCTGCCCTTCCCTCCCACAAATTGAAGTTCCGGGAAGTCGACTTGATCTCATTGCTGTTAAGCTTCCTTGCAGAAACGAACAAAATTGGAATAGAGATGTTGCAAGGTTACACTTGCAAGTAGCAGTAGCTGGTTTAGCCACATTTGCTAAAGGCAATTTCCCTGTCTATGTGCTCTTCGTTACCAATTGCTTTCCAATACCAAATCTGTTTACGTGCAAGGAACTTATTGCACGCCAGGGAAATGCATGGTTGTTCAAACCAAACTTGAATCAATTAAGAGAAAAACTTCATCTTCCAAAAGGATCTTGTGAACTTGCACTGCCACTTGGAGATGCGGGTAAGTTCATTTCAATTCGCCCTCTCTGTCCAAGTCATTGCTTATTTTTATCTTATAACTTTGTGTCAATGAAAAATTTTTCTCTTATAACTTTGTGTCAATGAAAAATCTAAATAAAGATGCTATTGTTACTCCACTATTCTGTATGTTTGGCACAGTAAATTTGAGGAAACAAGTTTTGTTGGAAACAAAAAGCACAGATATCCTAACAAAATATGATGTACAATGATTTGAACCAAAAAAGAAAAAAGGTTCTTTTAAATGCTTACAATAATATGATGATCATGAACATATTTTGGGAACAATCTAGACTCTTTGGATGCTTGACTGACTGAAAGTAATTTGTTCACAAGCACTTACAATTATCTGATAGGAAAAACAGAACAAGACTGTTCAGTGAAAAAGAACCGGGAAGCATATGCTACAGTCCTCCTTTCAGCTCATCTGTATGTTTGTGGAGCCATAGCTGCAGCTCAAAGCGTCCGCATGGCAGGTTCCACCAGGGACCTTGTGATTCTTGTTGATGAAACTATCAGTGAATATCACAAGAGTGGACTTCAAATGGCAGGATGGAAAGTTCGGACAATACTGAGAATCAGAAATCCCAAAGCTGAAAAATATGCTTACAATGCATGGAATTACAGCAAGTTCAGATTATGGCAATTAACAGACTATGACAAAATAATTTTCATTGATTCTGATCTGCTTATCCGTAGGAACATTGATTTCTTATTCTCAATGCCAGAGATCTCAGCTAGAGGAAACAATGGCGTACTTTTCAACTCTGGAGTAATGGTGATAGAGCCGTCAAATTGCACATTCCAGTTGTTGATGGACCATATAACTGATATTGAGTCCTATAACGGTGGAGATCAGGGTTACTTGAATGAAGTATTTACATGGTGGCACCGGATACCCAATCATTTCAACTTCCTGAAGAATTTTTTGAGTTACGAGGGGGAAGAAGTAAATGAGAAGAAAATCCGCTTGATTGCAGCAGAACCTCCAGTTCTACATGTCATTCACTACTTAGGATACAAGCCATGGATGTGCTCCAGAGACTACGATTGCAACTGGAACGTTGGTAAACTGCATGAATTTGCGAGTGATGATGCTCACGGAAGCTGGTGGGAGGTGCATGATGCAATGCCAGAGAAATTGCAAGACTTCTGCAAGTTAAAATCCAAACAGAAGGCACAGTTGAACTATGACAGACGAGAAGCTGAGAAAAGAAATTATACAGATGGTCATTGGAAAATCAAAATCAAGGATCCACGTTTTATGAAATGCAGTGACGACTTGTGTGACTTTGATTTTGAGTCCAGATTGTGGCGTTGGGGGGAAATCGAGTGAGCAGATGATCCACGTTTCCTGCCACAATCCACTCACTGTAACTACGATCTTTGTTTTGGTGCTGCAATATCAGTCTCTAAGTCTGTTTCAGGATTGGCTTTCCATCTAAGTGATAATTTTCAGTGCTTATTCAAATCCTTAGGGAGGGAAGGGGCAGAAACATTCTCCAGATACAGCTAGCACCCTACATGGTAGATGTCATGTCCTTCAAACTCATCATGCTAATTTATATAGCTATGCTGTTTATTTCAAAATTTCCACTACCCTTATGGAGTATCATTCAAGAATTTTTCCATTTTCTGGTTTTTTATTCGCCATTGGGTGATTACAATTTGCGACACAAGATAATCAATTCACCTTCAATGTCATTCCAGAAACTGGAAAATATTTCTAATAATGACAAAATGTCTGCTTGCTCAGTGGAGATGATTACATTTATCAGGACCTTGGAGTCTTGACTTTTTCAAATGAATCCACACCTTTGTCACGAACAATCAGCGTTGTCCCTTCGTCTATCTGCATCAAAGTCCTATCATTTGAATTCAGAAAGTCTCAATTCAGACAACGCTATCCTTGGAACAGTGCTGAATGCTACCGTTAACTCACACAAACGGAATGCCATACTGATGTACAATTAGCCTAATATTTTCGAGCTGGTGTGGTAGACTATACAGAAATAAAGTTGGAAATGAAGACATAGAAGTGATGCAGATCTCAAAAGAACATTATGCTTGCATAGATTAATATACAATGTCAGAGAGCATAATATATAGCTCAACTTACCTCACCTTCAACTTAATGTCCATGTATAACATTTCATTTCAGGCAGCATTGTTATCTTCCAGGTTTTCTAGGCAAATCTGAATGCACAGGGCTGAAAGTTTCCTCTTGATTCATAAACTGTTTCAGCTCATCATACAGCATTGTGGTTTTTGTTCTTTTGTCTGAACAAATACATAATGCTGCATGGACAATACTGTTAGGCATAGAGATTTGACAAAGCAAAGGTAAACAATTGAATGATTGCGAGCCTATACCTCTAGTAAGTGTGCTCATAGGCTGCTGTCTTTGAAACAAACTTAATTCTTCTACCTAAGAATAGATCTCCTTCATTTGGATTTTGAGTTCAAAGGTTTCAAGTCTATTAATCTGTACAAGTTTGATTACCAAACAATCTACCGTAACATTTTGTTTCTTGTTTAGGGCTGTTTTCATCCTTTACAACATTAAGCTCCTAACGCATTAGCATATACTGTAAATTAAAGATGTATCGATTGGTTAGTAAAGAAACACTAAATTCGAAATTTTTGTAAAGCAACAAAACATCAGTTGCTATTTACTTTTTAGAATGCCTTCTGTCATTTGGCTTGTCATCAATCTAGTGTGAAGTCCAATTAGTTCTAAACAATATTTGAGCAAAACCAGGTGAAATTTAATCCATGCATAACATTTCCACAAGGATAATGTTCTTTATACTTACTGGATGATTACGATAATTGGTAGCACCAGTCACATGAAACTATTAAAGATATGACTCCAAATTGCCTCATTTCTAGGGCCATGGGCTAAATAAATGAAAGATATGTTTAGGGATAATTGCAAAATGCTTGAAGAATACAACTTTCTCACATGCCTTCTTCATAATTGGCCTAACATTGTTTCATGGTTAATTACAAAATGCCCTCTTGAAGATTACTCGCTCATTCATTATGCTATTGGATAAATCCACCCTCAAGTTCTTCTAATTTACTCCACTCAACCAAGAAACTCCAAATTGAAAATCACTTCTTCATCTTACGTGCACATAACAAAAGGGCAAAATTCCTATCAATAACATTAATAATTAGTGAATTTGGGCAAAAATAATGTCCACTTAAGGGCATTTTTAAGAACAAATATAATTGTAAACCATGGAGCTCAATATACTATATTGGTCCTGCCTTCTTTCTACATGTAGCGGACTGATTTCTTCTAAGTTGTTGATTCTACCAAGGCCAGCTTACCCTTTTCATTAAAGTTGCTTCAGAACTAAACCCTTGAATGTTAATTTGAAAGTATTGAAAACTTTAAATAAAAGGAGCTAAGTGGAAAAAACTTCATCACTTTAGATGGTGCAATGTTCATTTTAAATAGCCATGACGTGAATATATAGGACATTATTTTGCTGCAATATTCATACATATGTTTGTACAAAATCATGGAAGACTTATTTGATTTCATTTATGCTTTGGTAATTGTTATTCTAAAACCACTATGTGCTTATTATCTAAGTGCATCTGGCCAACCATTTGATGGATTTATTATCAAACTCCATTAAGTTAGGAAGGTGAATTTTGTGTTTGAGCAAAAGCAATAGGTGAATAAGTAATTTTGCATTTCTTTCAAAAGAAAATGTTTTTCATTGAGAATTATTAGGGACTAAATTGGATTGAGGTATTATATACAACATTTATCAGGAGTTTAAGGATTTCTAATCTAATATATCCTAGATATATGAAGAGGTGATTTTTGTCCCGCTGGAGTGAGTCACCCGAGCTGAAGAAGTGCTCCTATCTTGTGTGGGCCACTTGGACGAGATCACCTGCTTAGGTCAAACAAAGGGGGGCTGGATCCCCCGGTGTATCTCCGAAACTTAAGTTAGTTCGGTATTGGGAGAAGTAAGATAAAAGGGTAGGGCAGTCTGTTACCAGAAATTGGTCATCCCCTTTCACGGTGGACGCTTCAAGTATTTATAGAGGATGGGAGAGAGGGACTGCTATCACAGGTTCCTAGAGATCTCATACGGTCAGTGCATCCAGTGGACTGGACCGGTCTCTGTGAAAAGACATGATGGGACGTTCGTCAGGTTCAGGCGGCGTGTCAGGGCAGCTTTCCGTCAGGCGTCAGAGGTGCCAGGGGTCACATCCAACCTTCGTATTGATGTCGAATGTCCAGGAGTCACCTCAGCTACGATGTTAACCGAGGTGACGAGGAGGTGGGATGTTACCCGACGGACGGTGGCCAAAGTGGAAAACCCGGGGTGAGCCTTTGGACTACCCGGGCCGAAATGACCATCCTCAATATACATCATATAAAGATTATTTTATTTGATACTCTATACATCATATAAAGACACATTGATGGACAACGTTACACAGTGACAATCTAAGTCACCAAAATTATCAATTGAGCCCCCTCAAAACTTAAAAAGTTTCGATTTAACCCTCCAAACCTGAAGCCCACCTACGAAAATATTAGACACGACAGTTTCTTCCTATATTTTATCTTTTCTAAATCTATTTCATCTCTTGAAATTACTAAATAAAGTATATCAAAAGATAACATTTATCCTAGAAAGTTATAAAAGCAAGTATTGATTTAGAAGAACATAAGAACAACTTTTAACCCCAAGAAAAAGTAAAGATTTTTTTTTTAATACGTAATCATTGGAGACTTATTTATAAATCTATGTTAACTTCTCATATGGTTGAAAAGAAAAATACCCTTACATATAACATGCATATATACGTTATCACTTATTGCACACTTTGAGATTGCATAAATACTTATGCAATTTATTTTTAGTTTTTCAAAAAACCTTAAAACTTAGTTTAGTCACTCTATCACCTCCTTGATATAGTGGAAGTCACGTGGTGCCCATAGCCATTTATTGCCACTGCCACAGCTTGTCATGTTTGCACTTTGCAGAATTTTAAAAGGCAAATTAAATAAGGAAAATCGATCAATTTGGAGGTTCTGCACTGAGGGTAAAGACATTATAATGCTCCATACACAAAATACATAGCGGACTTCCCACCCAAATTATGCATAAGACTGATAAATGATCAATAGTAGGCATTACCTGCTCAACCATGGATTAAGAACTTCTTATCTTATTCTCAAGAAATCAACTTTCTTTTCGTTAAGTTTAATCCTTTTTTTAAATGAAAGTGGGAGATCTCGAATTCAGAACTTCTCACTTACATTCCCTTCCCATATGAAACATCCAACCCATCCCCCTTTGTTTAATCCCTTCAAATGTTAAGTAAATTTCCCTTTAGTAATAACTCTTTAAATTTCTCTACAATCATACTCTATTGAGCCATCCGTTGGACACCATCCTGAGCGCCTCTCTTCCCTAAGTTGACCACCATGTCATATAATTTTTTGTGCAGAATTTTAAACTTAAGCATGAATAGTCATATAGTATAGGTTATATATTATGATTAATCTTCTATACAGTGTATACACTTTTACCATTAAATATATGATACATAATTTGAATTTAAATTTAAAATTAAATTTTGCATATGTGTCATACATCTAATTGTGATAGTACATATACTGTTAGTATATATAAAATTAATTCTAGATATTAGGCAACCTTTTAGCTATAGAATATGTCATCTTGGTTGTTAATCGGTTCTACGTGCGTAATCCCTTTTCTTTTTTCAAGAACCGGACTATAATGATTAGAAGAAAACTGGAAAAGCAATCCCTCCTCCATTGAACTGCTTTTTTCCCCCTATCATTAGGTAATTTCTTAAGCAAATGCTCATTCATAACTAATTACACTAATTTTTTTTTTATTTTTCGCTCTTTTTTGAAGGAACGCTTTTCTGACTTGTTAAATTTAATTTCAAAGCTATAAAAAAAATAATCACGAAGCCCAAATGAGATCTGTACCTGACCAATAATTGGTCCTATAAATTAATGGTGTGGATTCTTTTTCAACTATTCAATGTTCAAAGCAGCCAAACAATTGGTCCCTCAATTAGCAGTTTTTGGGTGGTAAGTAAGTTAGTAAGAACCATTGCAAGTCACTAAAAAATGCGTGGATGACCTTTCTTGACTTTAAAACTGTATAATGATATCTTCCTTCCTCCTAAACTTTTAAATACCAAAAAGAAGAGGGGGGGGGGGGGAATGCACTTCTTTTCATGGATGAAGGATGTACATTTTTTCTTCTAATTTGTCTCTCCTCAAGAATAAATTGGTCCGTCACAAGGGTCCAAAGACATAAGTACATTCTGTTTATTGCCACGATCGAGTTACTCACGGGTGTCTAAGATACAAAATTTTCATTGGTTCGGTGCTACGAAAACATATTTCACATGTGAAATCGGAGCATTACACATTTGGTGACAAAAGATGATAAGACCTTTTATGGATCATATATATATATATATATATATATATATTATAGCAGGGGAAGAGTGAGATTCAAGAAACATGAAGAAAAAAGAGAGATTTAAACTCAGGACGTGTAATTTCTAGGTGCTTTGATCACAATCATGGTTTAGGTAATGCAACAAAAATGTAGTTTTCTTTGTCTATGTGCCTTGTAAACCTAATCTGCATAGCTTCACGTGAAAGGTTTAGATAAATCACTTTTTTTGTGGGGTAAAGATTTTTATTTTGGTTAACTTTGGCATTTTTTCCCTAGGATGAGGCAGCAAAGAGTTTGATTATTTGAGGATAGTGCTTCTTTGATCGACAGCACTTAGATGCAATGTTTTTCAACACTAAGCATGTGAAAAGATTTTGCCCATCTTACATTATGGAAATGGAATGTGACATTCATTCTTTTGGCCATTTGGCTTATTTCTTGATTTTCCTTGTCATAAATATTTTACTACAACATTAATTTTGCACGTGAATTAATATACTCTTTCAAATTTTGTACGAAATGAATCAGTTGTTTAATATTTATTAAGTGATTTTCAAGATAAACCATTCTTTGTATTTCCACTTTTACAAAGAATTTGAGGGTAAAATATTTGAGGGTTAGTTAAACGACTCATGGAAACTAGAACTGAATTCTAGAAAAACTATAAATCTATTATTTTTTTTATGTCAGCAAAATCAGTTGATTTTAAAACCCTTAGACAATTTTAAACGAATGTTAGCACATATAATTGTCTGAATAAAGTGCTTAAAATTAATTAATTCAAAATTAACCATATTGAATGCATACTTTTTGATGTCTTTTCCTTTGGCTACAAAAAGGCTTTGTAGATGTCAACTCTCCAGAATGGTATCCATGTTCTAATTATTATATAAATGGAGCCATGTGATGATGTCCAATTCCCTATTTCTGTTTTCTTTTGGGACTAAATGAAGATAGAGGTACCATCCATGAACGGAGACCATAAAGAAAGTGAAAAAACTGCATCTTCTTGGATATATATATATATATATATCTTATCGAGTAAAAAGATACTAGGAAAGGGCTCAACCATTACCAAATTATTGTATGCCATGGGATTTAAAAAAAAAAAAAATCTTATACAGAGAAAGGATGAAATTTAAAAAATTAAGAGGGATTGAGGGAATTGAACCGAGAACCCTTAACTCCTGAATTCTCAACATTAGCTATAGTTTGTTGTTTATTATTCATGTTCACGTATATAGATAGTACAGGCATTAAAAATTCACCAAATGTTTTACTGGTTGAAACGATAACACTCCCTTGACAAAAGTGTATGTCAAATTAGTTTGTCTTACATTTCAAAATGTAGCAACGTCGCCACAATGAATTGCTGAAAATTTTCTTTTAATAAATTAAACTGAGAACTCAAGAATTATGAATCCAAATTTAACTAGATGTGAATTTTGTCTAACTTTATGATAGTGTTCTTCCTCCAACATTTTTTGAAGTAGGTTGTATTATTACTATGTAGTTACTAGTTAGAACTAAGTTGTAATATAATACTACAACTTTATATTGGTTGTGATCTTATTAAAAAAAAATATATGGTACAAGCAAGGACGGTTGTCATATCAACCATTTTTAAACGATGTAATATTTTTTAAATATTTTGTAACTCTAAATGAACTATTTGTACATTCGTACAACAGAAGTGTAATATTCTGTTGTCATTCATGTGTGTTTCATACATAATAATTATTTATCTATTGTAAGCTTTTACAAATAATTATATAAAATTACAGCTCGTTTAGAAAATATTACATCACTCCAATGACAACCGTGCATGCCCCCGGTCCTTAAAATATATTTGACATGCAAGACCAAAGCTGCCTGTTGAACGGGAATGATGCTTCAAGAATAGTACGTCCTTCATTGTAGAGTCACGGACATAAGAGTCACCAAAGTAATAGAGAGTCACGGACATGGATTACTTACACACACAAAAAAAAAAAAAAAAAAAAAAAAAATTCCCTATCTTCACGTGACTCGTATATTTGTCAATTAACCAATGAAAGTGCTTCAAATAAAAATATGAAGCTCATTAATTTCATATCACTTTCTTTTTTTTTTTTGGATTTTCGACAGGAAGTGGATCACACAGACTAATCCCCTGCCTCTAGCAACTTGTTGGCAGCGAAACTCGAACAAAAAACAACACCCCATATTCATCAACCCCATACCACCACACCAAGCCCCGGGGGCTCATCTCACTTGTACAATCACATGTCATCTACATCAGATTATAAAATTTTTGTTTGTCCTATTAATAGACGATATTAAATTGATCAAAGACGAATTACTAAACTTACCACATATTTATTGTTACTTGGTCTAGACAGACATAAAATTTCTCACGTTTGCTAGACTTGAAATCATGTCTGTTACATGACCACCACAGTTACACCCCTCGTACACAGAACATGTAATTAATTACAAACACGATTTTAGTTATAATCCTCGTACATGTAATTACAAACAGGAAACAGTTATTTTGCCATCATTTTGGAGCATTAATTGCGACTGAAGGCTAAGGCTGGAGAGAAGAAAACTGTCAAGATTATGGCATTTCAAGTATCAATAGGTTCAATCCTTACCTCCTACTATATACTTATCACTTAATTGTGACTGTCACTTTTAAATGGCTTCCTCCAATGGTTTTCGTTCAGTTAGGTTCCCCTCTTCCTAAATTATGCTATAATAGGTTATACAAATGTTACCATTATGACCAAAAAAAAAAAGGTAGTTGCCAGCTTCTCAAATCTCAATTGTTAATCGAACCAAGTAAAAGATGAGTCCTATTAATGAACGTATGCTGATAAAATTGTTGAAAGATAAGATTCTTTATTTGATCGCCTTTCTACTTCAAGATGAGTCCTAATAATACTCTTGATTCAATTAACAACAATCTAACATAGAGAGCATCCTAATTTTGCTTGTTAATCAAAGCAAGGCAAGTTTAAGTCCACCCCATCCTTACTAATTGAGTCGAAGATTAACATTTCGGGTTTATATACAGCCACCATTTTATGCTATGAGCACAGTCTAATTCACCCGAATATCATCATGGTTTGGACTAGCACATCCTCTGTATCAATTCACAAAATTCCCCCAGCATAGATAAGCCTTGGCTAAGTACAAATTTCCCAGGTAGACATAATTCCACTGATAATATGTGCCTAGTTAATCAAGAAGAAGTAGGAATCCACTGATCACCTTGAATGAAATTTGGCACTGAATATGAGGAAACATGTTTAGCTGGAATCTGACTGCTCCAAGGAACTCGTTTAGAAGTGTTAGCACCAGCTCCAGTATTACCGAATTCCCCATAATACAGCGTCTTCAGAGCAAAATCTCCACTCCAGGGCATCCATCCATCTGGAGTAATGAGAGCCTCCAAGGTGCACTGGATGAACACCGTCCTCGAATACTCTTTCCATGGCCTTCCAAGGTAGTTTCTGTGTACGCTAGGTTTACTATAGTACAAGGACATGTACTCTTCTGTGCCGTTGACGATGCAGCCCAGGAAGACAAAGCCTGTGGACTGGGCAGGGTCGATTCTTCCATGAGCAGTCACAGCATTGTTCTCTCCCTTCTCTGGTTTTACTTGCCGTGGAGCGACTAAGACGAGGCAACCCTGGAAGAATGCAGCGGAGTTCCCAAATACGAAATCAACGTTGCCCTGAATGCGGCATGACTTGTAATATTGGCGTAGCGAGTGAGCATATAAGGTGTCCTGATTGCCAAGAAATTCACAATTTTCTATCACTGAAAGATCACTGTCTGATCGAAAGGCTACTGCTTGGTGCGCATTAGGGCCAGCTGTGTTCTGTATGGTGAGACCGCTCGCCATGAAACCATCACCAACAACTCCTGTAAGAGGATTCCAAAAATCATTACTCATAAATCACAAGAACTGAGGGACGAAATCCCATCCATCACAAAGCCCTTGTGTTAATTTTCTTTACGGCCAAGTATTCTGAATGAAAAAGACGTCCCAATCTAAAACGCGTAAAAGCAGTTGCAGTCAGCCTTTCATTTTCCTGACGAAATGAATTTTTTCTCCAGCTTCGTATTCATGTTCTACATTGAATGATTCAACACATACTCCATTAGCGATGTACATAGAATTTCAGCCGACTCATGTCTAGAACTTCATGAGATATATAAATGAATACACTCTCAATTGATGAGGTAGGTAAGCAGAATGCTTCAAATAAACGCAGCAAATAGACACATATGGCAGAAAAATAAGGCAACCAAAGGATGAAGAACTGGTCCCTTTAAATTGAAGGCTAGAATCAGTCAATGACAAAAGGGTCTTACTTTTGATTTCCCACCCACCTCTTTAACTCAGATCCTTGCAGTTCTGTTCCCATTAACTACCGAGGTTTAGGTGAAGCTGAATTTAGTTTAGTTCCATTGATTCATGTATCTACGTACTTCTTCAGAAGCTGCTTACACCCTTTTTGTCTCAGGCATATAAAACTACAGCACCAGACAAATCACCAACTGTTTTACTAAGTTTCATGCATTTAATGGACGTGTGTTGGATAGTATTCCTTGAATTTGGATAGCATATCTTTCCTGATAGTACTTGCTTTCAAGCAATTACTTCTTCTCATCAACCCAAAACAACCAACAAAATGTTTTGCCAAATCATTCCCTAGCCACTTCTCAGATGCTTGCTACCAAGTTTTTTTTTTTTTTTTTTTTTTTTTGTTTGGACAGTGTTCTACTACCCTATATTAATTCTGGATTCGACGTATGTGAAGTAAAAAAATTAATTGCAAACGTGTATATGGCATAGAATTATAAAAAAAAATCCCAAAAGCCCACTTGTTCAAAATAAAGAAAGCATATTATTCAGAAAAACTAGGAACAGCAAAATCACATGTTTCAATAATTTATAGTGCTAATAAAATTTAGGCTATCCATCAGGGTTAAAAATTCATGAACAATAATTTAAAAAAAAAAAAAAGAAGAAGAAAAAGAAAAAAGCATAGCCAAACAAGTGAAACACTATTATAAAATGAAAATAATAAAAACAAAATACACATAATAACAACAACAACAAAAAAAAAAGGAGCAAAATATTTGGCATTCAAACTTACCAACAGTAGCAGAATCATAGGTGGTAACACCAGGCTGGCCCACATTCATAGACCCTGTAATGACCGTTTTACCCATCCCATCACCCAAAAACACCACATTCTTTTTCTCCAACGGGACCCGAACCGTCTCCTCATACACGCCCGCCTTTATCCATATCACGAACCTCCGATCCACCGCGTTATCCGGACCCGCATGCACCGCCGCCTGCACCGACCCGTAATTACACCCGTCCTCTTTACAAACCGTCACGTCTGGCTTCAACCCGGTCGGCACTCCGCCATGGAACTCCAACCCCGACCCACTACCCGACCCGCCAACCCCTTCCCAAAACCCGTCCCTCTCAGTCTTGGGTGGGCCCCATGACCCGGTATCGTCGCCCAGATTATCATAGTTCACCATCATCCCCAGAGCGTTGCTGCTCAACCCAAGTAAACCGTTCAAAAACGCCATCGTTTCGTTCACCTTAGACGTCCCATTGACGTATTTCAAAGCGGACCAGCAATCGTACTGGTAGACCAGAGCAGCAGACATCCATGCACGGGCGTCCTTGATTTTGCCACGTGCCAGCGCCGAAGCCGTCTGATCACTCCGAAAATCAGAATAATTCAGCACCTCCACACAATTCTTTGCCGCATTGGTCCGGTTTAGATTCCCTGCGGACGCCCCCAGGATATCGTTCACCATGGACTGGGCAGTCCTGAGGTTTTCCTTCGAGACCCGGATGGCCAATTGGATGGTGTCCAAAACGGTCGGGTTGGGAGACCCGGCGGAGGAACTGGACAATGAGGACTCGCATGTTGGCGGGTCACGCGAGGCCTTGCAGGCCTCGTGAATGAGCCCATTTGGAGATGAGACTGAAGGAGAAGCAGAAGAGGGGGGTGGTTTTGAAATGCTATGGCTGGGAGCAGGGGAATAGTGGCGGTGGTTGTGGTGGCGGAGGGCGGTGGAGAAGGAGAAAAAGAGGAGGAGAGAGAGGAGGGAAAGGGACAATATTGCTGCCATTAGAATGAAGAGGAATTTCTTGGATTTGGAACCGGAATGAGTGGAAGAGAAATTGGGTGGGGGTTTGGGTTTTATAGGCCTTTTGGGATGCATGATGATGAATTTGGGAAATAGCTTTTATTATCTGTCAAAATCAAGAATTAACGGGATATGCAAATTTGTGAGTTGTGACTTTGAATGATTCTTGTACGTATTCCCGCGGGTTATTGGATGGTAGTGAAATGGGGAGAAAAAGAAAGCAGAAGGCTTGAAATGTAAAGAACTCACTGATGTAATGTTAATTGAATTGATCGGTGGATGGTGCCAGGATTTGAAAGAGTCACGGGTGGAGTGGAATTAAAGCTGGGGTGATGTTTGTTTGTGGGATGGAAGGATCCATGAATGGAATGGGCGATGAAGGAATGGAATGGAATGGGAATGGTAGTGGAGGAGGGGAAGTGGGGTGGCTACTAGTGGGAATGGATGCAGTGGACACCACTGACACTGAAAGAAACAGATATATCTAATTGCTGTGAAAGGCGGTTTGAAAGGTTTCATATTTTTTTCTTTTTCCTTTATGGGATGATTAGGAAACTTCATGGGTAGGAACAGTTTGGTTTGGGACAAAAAAGGATTAAATGTGAGGAAAATTTTGGATTTTGAAAAGGATATATGCTGCTGATAAAATGTTTCAGCAATGTCGGCTGTAGCAGTCTAAGAAGGAAACTAATAAGGAAACTAATAAATCACTTAGCCAAAAGTAGAGGATCCCGACATAATCAAACTAAAAGGCGTCAAATCAAACTAAAGGTGACAAGGATTATCAAGCTGTTTCCGAGCCACTCGCGAATAATTTCATTAAAAATTTGATTTAAATTCAGTCAAATTAAAACTCTAGTTGAGCTCGAGCTACTCGTCCAGCTTGACGAGGTAATCTTGAACACTCAGGAACTCTACTTAAGTGCCGTTCGAGTTTTTTAAAATACATTTTTTTTCAATAATAATTTTTTTAAAATATTTGTGTGTATATATATATATATATATATATATAAACAAACTTACATGGTTTTGTCTCTATCCAAATGCTCATCTCGAATAATCATACCTCAATTTAAGGGGTAATTTTATCCGTATTTTTATTTTGATTTCTAAATTTTAAAATGAGACGCTTTACCCCTTAAAAAGGCTAAATTCATCTAACTTTTATTTTTAAAAAACGAAATCTTGCCCACTTTAATCCTTAAAGTATAAATTAATTCTACATTAGTTCTCAAAGTATACAAGTTAATTATTCCATTTAAGCATAAAATACGTCTCATTTCCATTAACAATTTTACTTAAGTAGGACAAAATTTCTATTTAGGGACTTAAGTTTCATATTTTAATTGACCAAGGCAAAAATTCAGTTATGATTAAAGGGTGCAAAGTGGATTTAACCCCATGCTTTAATTCACACATAAAGCACCAAGATGGATCCAACTTGCTCATCCAAAGCATGATTTAATTCCTCATCCAAAGTGTTTTCCTCTTTTTTTTTTTTTTTTCCACTATGTCAGGCTTTTGGTATCCTCACCTATCAAGTCTTCCCTCCAAGTCAACCGGCACGCGTTCATCGTCTTCGCTTTCCTTATTGTCCAGCTCGGTGTGCTCAAGATTTCCAGCTCCCTTAATTGCTCGTAGCATGTGGCTTGGAATTTCTAAAACTGTTGTCAAAGAATACGGCAATGGAGTTTCATCCTCTTTTTTTTTCTTTTTTTTTTTGGTCTTCTTATCTTCTGCCCACGGTAGATTGTCTAGATAAATATAATCCTCTTCACACTAGCAATTCCAACAACCGGAGAAGGGTTGAATTTGACGGTAAGATGAGAGAAATTATAAGTAGGAAATCCTGAATTCAAAACCTCCCGTTCATTTGAAAAAAAAAAAAAAAAAACTCCAAAGCCCTTATTACAGGTTAACACGAACATCTCTTTCCTCCTCCTTTTCTTTCTACTTGATCGAATTACAAGTTCTTAATTTCTACCCCAACATTACTAGAATGCTATATAGTAATGCTCATAATCTTTGTTTATATTCCTCTTTTCCTACTAAACCTCATAGTTATGAAATCTGGACCGACTCACTAGTTCAATAGGTTAACTCGATGAATCAACCACTTAATCGGATTGAATCATTAATATGGCCAGATAATATGAAGACTCATTAACTATTCAATGAATGAATCAAAACTTGTTTGGTTTTAAGCAGTTCAACCAGGTTGAATCAAATTTGGGCTGATTTTTGAGTAACCCGATTACTGATAAAATCTTCTAGCTCGTTTACTATTAACAAACATAGGACGTCATGGATTTCAAAACAAACTTCAACCAACAAGCCACATGTTTTCTTATGTTAATTACTGCCTTTAATTGGTTATATATCATGCTTTGAACTATTAGTCTCCTTTCCCCTTCAAATTCCTTCTTCTTTTTTTTTTCAAGACTTTCCCTTCAAATGCATATTTGGAGTGTGCTATTAAAACTTATTATGAATCATTCTGAAGTAAAAATTACTCTAAATAATATCTTATGCTTAAAAACTTGTAGATAAGATAATCTAACAAACTAAATAAAAATGAATTCTACACTTGAACTTAATTGGATTCCTAACCAAATTTATTTTGTCACAACTCTCACAATAACCAATTATTACATAAGTCATTGAATATAATATAAATTTCCTATAAAATATTTTATTAATACATGTACCAGAAATCTTATACCTAAAATGTGAAATACTATATTTAAGGATAAAGTTTGTATACACTAACATTGTATACATAAGTAGGTCTAGCTGCATGACAACCATTTATTTTGTTGGATAAAGGGCGGGCTAGCTTTGACCTTTTATCATTTATCAGAGAATTTCCTTATCCATAATTCTATATATTCTTGAAGTACTAACAAAGAAAAGTGTGAAATCTGGTGACTAAATATTTAAGTTTTACATGGGCCTATTTGAGTTGAAAGAAACCAAGGTAAAAGATGAATCTCAGTTAGATAGAAACGCAAAAAGAAATCAAAACCTAGTAAAGTTTGTTTTTTGTCCCCCCCCCCCCCCCCCCAAAAAAAACAAAAAAACCAAAAAATATGGCTATCTTCACAAACAGTTTTGATATATATATATATATCTCTCTCTCTTTCTCTCTTAATGTAGTCCATTCATCTCAAACATGCCATGGTTCTAAACCACCTAATAGGTGAGATTCAACTCCTATCCGAAATGATCTAAGCAGTACAGCTCCTTCAACAAAAAAGCGGAAAAAAAAAAAGTCCAAAGACCATTACGAAAAAGAAACACCATACTTTGCTAGTTTTGGATGAGCGAAAGTTGTTGCATCACCTATGCACAAATATCCTATACATCTATTGCTCTTCATTGCTTGCACGCCTAACTTATTTCATGACCAGTTTTAGCAATTTCAGTTGTCCGTCCAAATTTGCCAAAAGATCAAAAGCTAGGACGTGAAAAATCTGAATTTCTTCACCTATATATACTTACTAATTGCCTTTTAATATTTGTAAAATATGTTCCACAAACTTTAATATTTTCTTAGTCAAGTACACTTTAACATTTATGGATAATCACATGCAACCATGTTTGGGAAATTGGTAACAAGTACACTTAAACTTATGAAGGTGTATATTCATTGCGCAGACTTTTTTGAAAAAAAAAATATGGAAGGACCATTTGTTAGGCCTATGTCCTTTTTCCATAGACAGAAGAAACACATACACAATGAGATTAGAACGCCCAAAAAGTCATCGCCAAATTTGTTAGGCCTATGTCGTTTATGGCCTTTTCTTATTGTGGAAAAATGTTTTTAAAAGAACGTTACAAGCCCTTCTTTTCAAGTTTTGATAAATTTTTTTAGTCAAAATTTTGATAAAATTGCTTGTCAACTACTTGATAAGCGTTACAGTGCACAGGTTAGCTTTCTTTTTCTTTTTCCTTATTCCTTTTTATTTTAAATAAAAGCTATTATTTATTAATTTATTCCCTAATTCCAATTACTAAGTTGTTTATTCATTCTTGGTTACCAAAGTGCAGTTTGTTCATTCCCAATTGTCAAAATAACGTAGTCAAAATTTGCAAGTAATATGTTGAAGTCAATAATCTCTTTGGCCCCCATCATCCATGTGTATCCAAAGAGGTGCAAATGTTTCTGTTTTAGTAAATTTTTATTATCGATTCTCTCCTTCTTGCTGTTTCTTTTCCTCTCTGTTTCGTATGCTCTCATAGGAACTGCTGGCTGGCGGCAAATTTGCAGGAATTAAGAAGAGAGAATATTACCATACCACAAAAACAATAAATTTTCATTTTTTATTTGTGTTCTTTTATTTTAGAAAATTGGCTTCTATTGTTTGTTTTGGTATGTAGAGAGGGGATGATAGGTGGCCTAGCGATATACTACCGGTAAATATGGCCTTCGTGTAGTTATTGCAAAATAAATTAAAAAATGGGATAGGCTAAATTCAGACCTTAATCCACACTCCTAATGCTTTAATAACCTGTATCATAAACATTGTTAACTTGTATCATTAGTATCAGAAGTTGTACCAGGGGTGGTGAATTTAATTTGGAGAGTATATTTTTTATTGCAAAATCTTTCCCACCATAGAAATGGAAAAAAAATCATTGTAATTCCATAATCTTGTGATAAATTTTAAGTATTAAAGAATTAAAACTTTTTCATAACAATCTTTTTTAGTAATACATTCTATTCATGAATTCTTAATTTAATTAATAGGACTAAATACGATAGAAATGAGGTGTGGAAAAAAAAACTTTAAAATATCAAGCATCATTAGAAAACCAAAACAAATCCAACGAAAATATCCAACGAAAAAAAGGAGTGCATAAAAACAGAATATACGCTGAAACAGGGAAAAAACAACATATACGAAAAAAAAGACACAAAAGTACAATGCACAATAATACCAGTTCTAGGATTAGTAAATGTTTAAATGGATGGATTATGGCCCTGTATTATCCATTGAAATCCTATCCATTTATATCTATTTAATCATATTAAATAGGTATAAAGAAATTGGATCAATCTGAATCCACTATCCGTTTAAGAGGATCCATTTACCCATTTTGCCATTCTGCGATCTCGTATATAATGATATCGGACAACTAACTTGGAACACATTTGAAATGCTTCCAATGACTTCTTTCATTTCTTGCACCCTCTTGTCCTTTCTCCTCTTCTTCTCCATCTCCTCTGCCAAGACCACCACCTCCTTCCTCCAGCCACCACCACCACCATCTTCTTCTCCCTCCTCCTCACCGCCGGAGAATAACCTCATTCATGAAGCCTGTAAGGCTTCACGTGACCCGCCTACATGTGAGTCGACATTGTCCCAATCCAGCCACGTGCCGCCTCCCAATTCAACCCTCTTGGACGTCATCCAATCTGCCACTTGGGCTTCTTCAGAAAACCTCAACCTTTCCATTTTAATGGTGAATGATATCCTGAACTCGTCCGCAGAGAATCTGAACCTCTCCATTGCTGCCTGGAATTGTGTGGAGGGACTCGTCTATTCTGCGTATAGGACAGGTTCAACGGCTGAGAATTTGCCACGTGGTAGAATGAAGGATTCACGTGCATGGATGAGTGCGGCTCTGGCTTACCAAGCTGGCTGTTCGTCCGGGTTGAAAACTGCCAACGGGGGTTTCAATTCTAAAGTGAACAAAACGGTGGCGTTTTTGGATGGTCTAATTGGGATAACTACTAATGCTTTGGGCATGATGGTAAATTATGATAATTTTGGAAACGAATCCAGGTCATGGGGCCCACCCAAAACAGAGCGGGATGGGTTTTGGGATCGGGTTAACGGGTCGAGCGATGGTGTTGGATCCGGGTTTGACTTTAACGGCGGGGTGCCGTCCGGGTTGAAGGCGAGCGTAACGGTGTGCAAGGGCGGTGGTTGCGACTATGAGACGGTGCAAGAGGCGGTGAATGTGGCGCCGGACAACGATGCTAGCCGGAGGTTTGTGATCTGGATCAAAGCGGGTTTATACGAGGAAATAGTTCGGGTACCGCTGGAGAAAAAGAATGTGGTGTTTTTGGGTGATGGGATGGGCAAAACTGTCATTACAGGGTCGTTGAATGTTGGCATGCCAAGAATGTCCACCTACAATACTGCAACAGTAGGTAAGTTGGAATTTCATTTGGCATTTTGCTTTCAGCTGTATTGGTGAGTTTTTTTTAACAGTTTTGTTCCTTTAATTCAATAGAAGGGTTGCAGTTACTTGCCTAGTATTGTTTTATTCTGTTTGTCTTTGGAATGATTGGTGATACAAGCATGTTATGTAGTTGTTTTTCAATTTATTCTGGCAAACAAGTTTCAAAACTTAAATTTTGTAAAATTTAAATTCGTTACACCATAGCAAGTTTGAGAAGTTGAATTCTATATGCTTTGCACAAATTAAATTATGGAGTAAGGAAAATTTTGTTTTTGACTAGTTAAACTTGATTGGTGCACTAAATTTGAACTACAGCTCTACAGCTTTAGCCACTTTGTTAGTTATTCTACTGAATCCCTATTTGGTAAAGGAGTTTTTGGCCCATTTTGTTTTCTATAAGTTTTTTAATAACTTTAACTACAATAATTTCAAAAAAAATTTTAACAAACTTTAAACTACACACTTCAAAATACCCAAAACATACAAAAAAAAAAAAAAAATTTCATCGTAAAAAATTTTTCCTATGACTTCTACAGTAAATTACAGTAAAATTTTAGACAAACGTCCAAAAAAATTCATTTGCCAAACGGTCTGCAATTCGAGAAATTCTTGGTCATCACAGTAGTCTATTTGTGTTCTCTATGCTTTCTGGTTTTTGGACAAATTGTTGTGAAGGGGGGAATTATAAACACATGATCTGGTAAGTTTTTTCTTTAAAATTCCGGTCATCACGCATAGCTAATAATTCCCATGTGGTATTGTTTCCCATGTATCTGGGCACCTATAGCTTGCAAATCAAATATAGAGGTCCGTCACATGATTTGGCAAACAAAACTGTCGGTGGTCTTACATTTTCTAAAGTATTTTGTAAATCTCTTTGTAGGTGTAATCGGTGATGGATTCATGGCCAGCGGTGTCACATTTCAGAACACCGCCGGCCCTGTTGAACACCAAGCAGTAGCCTTCCGATCACAATCTGACCTTTCAGTCATCGAAAACTGCGAATTCATCAGCAACCAAGACACGTTATATGCTCATTCTCTCCGCCAATACTACAAATCCTGTCGTATCCAGGGCAACGTAGATTTCATATTTGGCAATGCAGCTGCATTTTTCCAGGACTGTGTCATCCTAGTTGCCCCTCGGCAAATCGAACCCGAAAAGGGAGAAACCAATGCTGTTACAGCTCAAAGCAGGACGAGCCCTGCTCAATCAACAGGTTTTGTTTTTCATAACTGCGTGATCAATGGAACTGAAGAATATATGGCATTGTACTATAGCAATCCAAGTGTACATCGAAATTTTCTTGGAAGGCCATGGAGGGAGTATTCCAGGACAATATATATTAATTCTACAATAGAGGCATTGATTTCCCCTGAAGGATGGTTGCCTTGGAATGGCGATTATGCATTGGCGACACTTTATTATGGGGAATATGCAAATAGTGGACCGGGGGCTAATGTAACAGGCCGGGTGAGTTGGAGTAGTAGGATACCTGATGAGCATGTTCAGGCATATTCTGTGCATAATTTTATCCAAGGTGATGGTTGGATCCCTGCTTCATCCTGATTCATAGAAGAAAAATTAGTCATGCCAGACATTATAATTTTCAGAGGCAACATATTTTTTCTCATTTCGTGTATGTTTAGATTGAGATATACTCTTTTTTTTTTGGGGGTCAATTCTAATAAACCCCCTCAAAAATACTATTTTTTTTTTTTTTTTGTCTTGCACCTTGAAGGTTGAATTGCACAAATCCATCCTTATAATATTACAATATTCCCAATTACGCGTAATCGGGTCAGACAAACCAGTTTGTGATTAATTTGATCATGTGCACTTCACATGACTATGTGAAGTAATCAAACTCTCTTCACAAAAATTAGTAATTGATGTGGCCAGAAAAATATGTAAATGAAGTGACCAATTTGCTTTTCTTTCAGCGGGAGAATAATCTTAGTGACGCTAAGTGATATTTGTAAAAGCCTAAGAGAAGGTTTCTGAAATTAACCGTACAAACAGATGATTTGATGGATTGTAATTTTTTGGCAAATATTTTTTTATTGTTATACCATAATAATGTTCTTCAATTATAATTTTTTTTGTTCAATTTCATATTTGTCTCACATATATTACATCATAAAAGAATTAAAATATTATTCTATTTTTTTCAAAATCCAAACAAATCCATTTTTTTCTAAAACACTCCTATCTCATTGTGAAGCTATCCCTGAAGTTTAGGGGTGAGCAAATTTGGTACATACCGAATTTGTACCTAATTTCAAAGTAATTTGAAATTGGGTATTTGGAATTTTGTACAAGAGCAGTGTGTATAAAATTCACTGAATTTCAATATGGTATGAAATTGGTAATGAGATTTTCAATTTGACGATAATCGATCTTGAATTCAAATTCGATAAAATGAAATAGGGTACCATATTACTGCATTCAAATATCAAATTAGTTTATAAAATTATATATTATATAGGTAAAGATTATATATTATTAATATATTATTATATTAAATAGATATAGACTATTAATAATTGTTAGTATATAGTATTATCACGTGTTTATGATAATAATGATATATAATATACTTATATATTATCACGTGCTTATGATGTATAATATACTATTTTAGTATTTGTTATATGACTATAATAATATATAATTATAAAACTTGTCTTTTATACATGACTAGAATTAGATATTAAGTATAAGCATAGTCCTAAATATTGACCATAATTAGTAATTGGAATTTAAGCATGGGTAATTTGGTACATCATTCATGTATGAATTATTGAATATTTGAATGTGTAACTTGTAAATTGCAAGTATTAGTATACACTAAAATTGCATTACATATATAATATACACATTTATATTCTCTAATCACGAAGCTTGTTTAAGCATAGACAACTAAGCAACTTAAGTAAATGCATATGAATTGCATGTCAATATATTAATGTATTAGCTTTCACATTAAAAGCAATTAAGTCATTTGCAAATTAAGCATTAAAGCTATATAAGAAATATGAATAAAAGTAAGTGTAATGCATTACATAATATGTAAATTATAAGTAAATAAATGATTAAGTGTACACATCTGCACAATATCATAAGGCAGTTCCATTTTGGTTTGGCTAAGTTATAAGTCTGTAACTTATAACTAATACCACTTACAACTAATATCACTAATCATTATAAATCATAAGTTTGTAACTAATATGGATAGGTTGCAATTTTATCATTTATTTTATTATTAATTTCCCCTATTACCTGACCTGATATGGATTAATCGTTAGATTATACTCACTTTTGAAAATTTACATTTATTACAGGGAGTAGAACGAAAATACCATAACAAGTGCCTATTTGGCCGGGAAGAGTTCAAGTAGCAGGCGCCCAGGGGTATTTTTGGAATATGAAGATGCGAACTTTTTTGAGCAAGTTATCCGGTTGGCCACTAAACTTTTGCGATCGTCGAGTTTTGGTCACTCAACTATTAAAAGTCTGATTTTGGCCACTAAAATGTATAAAGTTAAAACACGAGGCCATTCTGTTACATTTGGCCGTTAAGTTCGCAGATATGTCTGTCTGCATGATTTCCAAGACAAAAGGCAAGGTCAATTTAGGAAGTTCAACATCCACTTGTACCTCTTGTTCCCCTCTTCATAGGTCGACCCAACAAGCTCGCTCTATCTCTCCACTCTCCTGTCACACCTTTTTCGTCCAAAACAAGGCCTCTCCAAGTCTGCTCCGCCAGTCCTAGATAAGCTGCATTGGAAGAAAGATGCGGTCATACAGCTCAAACCCCAACACTGAGATCTAATTACCACCAGTACATCAGTGGTGGCTTGCACCAACAATCCAGAGGCATGACTAGTGCGGTGCCTAATTACATGGCCGCAACAGAATCTGCTAAAGAAGAGATGGTTGTTCCCTGTCCCAGACCCATATGATGCAAACACGAGCTATGGAGATTATATGAGAAGCCCAAGCTTTAAAAGTGCTTGTGGAGTGCATCTGAGGTTTGAACGGCTATCTAACTATTCATCTTGCTACGCCAAGAGTCTGACAGTAGGGGAGATTTCACCTTCTTCGACTGGCGACTTGAGAAGGTGGTTGAGGTGATTGAAGGGGATGAAGAGAAAAGCTTCGATCGAGCATTAGATTTGGAGGGCCCTCGTAATCTATACTATTTGTTTCTTCAATTCCCAATTTGACTGCGTATTTTTTGCTTAGTTCTAGTTATATTTATGTCCCCGCTTTGCTCATCAGCTTTTAATCCATTTGAACTTCCTAAATTGACCCTGCCTTTTGTCTTAGAAATCGCACAGATAGACAAATCCGTGAACTTAACGGCCAAATGTAGCAGAATGGCCTCGCGTTTTAACTTTATATATTTTAGTGGCCAAAACCAGACTTTTAATAGTTGAGTGACCAAAACTCGACGATCGCAAAAGTTTAGTGGCCAACCGGATAATTCGCTCGAACTTTTTTTGGTAATTTGTGGAAGACAGCATGGAGGGAAACAACGGAAGGGCTGGAGTCTTATTCTGCTGGAGCCGCCGCACAGTAGGAAGCATTAGATAGAAATTAGAATTAGGAACAAAGAACTAGCACTATCCTTTGAGCTTTGGCTCTTTGACTTTTCCTTCTTAGCTTTTGGTAGTGGTAGTTCTCCCTCGTACGTGAGGAGCAATTAGGAGAACTAAGTCTGTAACTTATTTTATTATTATAAGTCTGTAACTTATAACTAATACCACTTACAACTAATATCACTAATCATTATAAATCATAAGTTTGTAACTAATATCACTTATCACTAATCATTATAATTTGTAAGTTTGTAATTAATATTACTTATCACTAATTATTGTAAATTAAAGTTTGTAAAGACATGAGTGAGTTGCATTTTGATTTAAATTAATCACTTTTTTTTTAAGGCAAATGGCATCCTTGGATTGGGAAACATGTTCAAATTGTTAAGAGATAAAGGACAAAAATAAGCTTTTTATTGAACTTTATAAAAAGTAATAAAATTCTCAACATCCATATCTTATGCAAAGAACTAAGAAAAAATATATTTTGAATTTAAAAAACAAAGTCATATTATAATCGCAATAAATTTGCAATCGAAATATGTGTCCCACAATCATGCCAATTGCAAGCAAATTTGAAATATTTGAGCATATATACACTCTTGAAACTTCCTTAAGTGTTAGCATAGAGAGAATAAATACAAGAATGTTATTAGATAATCTATTGATCCTATGTTCAGACTCTTCAGCAAAGCTAATTTCAACCATTTCATTGATCCTATCCCCGGAATGGTAAGGACTATTTGAACACTACAAATCGCATGTAGGGAATGAGGAAAATGAAAAGGAATCACAGGTAAAAAGTAAAATAATAGAAAAACAAAAATCGAGAAACGTGTTTGAATGCACTATGCTTAAAATGCAGGTTTAGAGTCTAGAGATATGATAACATCATAAAAATAAAAAAAAAGTATGGAAACTCTACAAACACCTAAAGAACCTTCATACTAGAGTAAAAAATAAAAAGACAGCCAAAATACTCGTCGCAAAATATGGAGTTGAGATACAGCAAAATTAATTGTAATCCAAGCATAGTTTCTATAGCCTTTATTTTCTTCTTTTTAACTGTAGCTGGTGTTTCTTTACTTTTGCTTCCTATTTTGCTTTGATAAAAACCAATCTTAAACTCAAGATGAATTTTTTTGCACCAAATGATGTGACAATGAAAATCGAACATTGATGAGTTTACGACCACCAAATAGACCTTCTTAATAAGTTTTCATAGTGTATTTAGTGAGTAATATGGGAGCTACTATATTTAGCAATTAGCATGCTGATTTTTTTCCTACTGAATTACATGAAACTTTTATAAACTAAACTATTTTTTCTCTTGGGGATTTTAGTTATATAAATTCACCTGATGAATCTAAACTACACAAAATGCAGAATGCATGGAAGCCTGGGATTATGCTTTTTTTGAAGGCCGAATGTTGGAATAAAAAGCCAGCTCCTAAGTGTCCTAGGCAACATCATCAGCTTGACAAAAGACCCCGTGTCAATCAAGAAATATACGATTCGCTTTTGCACCACCAGTTTTGCAGGTGACATGTAGGAGCCTGTAGGGCTCTATAGTCCCTAGTTTAGGATCTTTCTGGAGCAAAGTGATGGAAGCTATGTGCAGAGCATAAAACACATCCTTCATGTTAATTTTAGCGAAATGGGCTTGTTTGTTATGGCTAAAGATGTTACATATTAGATCCACTTAAGAACATTTCTTTCTTTATTTTTCTAATTTTCCAGCACTTCTGAAGTACGTATTTGTAGATGAATTAATATGCATTGCCCTAAGAATGTAACTATAACAGTTACTTTTATATATACTCAATAATCATATTATTAAATTTTGGTTACCTATAATAGATTATTAGTAGGAATTCTATAACAATGTAAGTTATAGTAAGTTGTAATTTATAACAATATTAATTAGTATATTCGTATAAAATGAAATGTGTAATAGATTAGTAGCCTAGCAGGTACATAATCACATGATATGCAATAAACATATAAAATATGATAATTCGACCAATAATGGGAAATTGAAAAATGTTCAATATGCATTTCAAGATGGTTGTTAATCAATTAATACCGATGGGTAGTTGTCCAAATTTCGATATTAGATCTAAAATTGAATGAGCCAGTTTTTCCTTTTTTCCAAAATTTTGGACATCCTTATTTGTAATCTATCCTTCCTGAAGCCCAAACCTATTTCATTTCACATTTCCTCTGTTATATTTTCTCTTTTCCTTTTATTGGTAAGAAAAGGTTCGTTTCTATATAATCTTTCAACGCAATTATGTTATGTATATGGTTTTGCCCGAATGGCGAAACACATAAGAAAGATGGCGAAGGTTGTTCAATCGGATACTCTATTAGCACTTCTTGGGGAAAACAAATTGGAATAACAGGACATTATATGGTATTATGAATCATGAGGAGGACAAAGTTTGTGCATAGTTTTGTTTAATTCCTCAAAAAGATCTATCTATGCATGATTGGTGATCTTAATCGCTGTTGATTCTGGGATGTGATCAACCGATTTTTGCCTATGATCGTTTTCAGGTAGAAGTTGTTTCTTGATCTTATGCGAAAGTGTAGAAACAAAATTACCAGAAAGAAACTCAAAATCGAAAGAGATATTAGAACGAAAAGAGGGCTGGACAGCTGGGCCTGTTTTTACTGGAAAAACTCTGTTCCTCCCTCTCGTTTTTAGCATTTTCTTAGTTCTATCTGGACCTTTTTCCTCTAATTTTTCCAGTGCTTTTCATTGCTCAGACATATTACTAGTGATATTTGTATAATCTTTTCTATTCCATGGATAATTGCACCAAAAACAAAAGTTTCCTTCAATAACCATGTAAAGAGAAGACACTAAAATACTTCAATGCTTAAAACTTCTTGAAATTTAGCAGTTCTACCATGGAGCTTGCATCGTTTAACACATACATCACAGGTCAAGGCCTATAACACTAGACAAGCATAATTTACTTAATTAGAAACAGCAGTCACTACCCATGTATCTGCTAGATTAATTTAATCAAAATGGGACTTCTCACAGAGTGCTGATTTGAGCTCCAGGTGATTGGGCCCTGCATGTAAGTAGCATTTTTGAACCTGTCTGTTCTTTTGAAACTGATCTGATATGTCATCTTTTGGTTCATTCTTATGAACCGGAGTACAGTTGGATATACGCGAATATCGATCCCTGGGATGGATGTGATCAGACTATTGTAAACTGAGTAAGCCTTGTCCACGTTCGTCACCGTTCTTTTATATGTCTGAGTATCAGGCCGCAACTGAATAGAAAACTAAGGATAATTGAGTTCAGCTTCGGGATGCTGTAAATATTCACACATGTGATTCGGCGCTGCGTAATGAACATTATGTGATCATCTGTGTAGTTCAAACCACACAAGTACTGAACATAATTATCAGGATGGATGTCATAAACTAATCCAGGGTCAGCAGCTCTTGCCGGATTTACATGGCCAGCACCAATTGCAAATAAATTTGCGGGAAGCATCCTCTCATCAAGGATGAGGCTCCCGTCATGGTTCAAGAAGTCAGCACTGGTCACGATAGAAGATTTAACGGCAGCAGGCAAGCAATCGGGATGCAAACTTCCTTTTGTGATGTTGTCCACAAAGGAAGGCCAAGCAGCAAAAATGCTGACACCTAGGCCAATGATATCGGGTTTAAGATTTCTGGGGCTTGTCAAGCTCGGACCTCTTGAGGAGCAAAATGCTATGGCAGGAGCTTCTTTTAATCCAACAAATGTACCTTCGAATGCTATCATGGCAGTGGGTGCAAACGTAGAGAAAATTGGCAAAGGAACAAAGACATTAGTAGCAGTGCTTGCCGTGCAACTTTCTTGAGAACCTACGTCACCCTACAAATTAAGAGAAACTATTTGTACATATACATATTTAAGCTATTAATTTTTAGAAAAAATGACCATTTTGGTCCATTATCTTTGAGATTGTAGCTAATCTGAATTTCTATATATTAGTATCTATCAATTTCATCTCTCATTTCCTAAAATAAAGCCAAGTAGAACTTAAAATTAAATAGCCCTAATGTTGCTTATCGTGCGTAGGTATGTGCATCATTTAAAAATAATAATTTTGATTCCTTTTTTTTTAAGTTGTTATCAATTTAGTCCCTTATTAACATTGGTTACTAATTTAATTAAGCTAATGGATGATTTGTAACGAAAAAGTGAAAAACTCCAACAAAGTTGGCTACCTCACAACAAGTTCAGGGCATGTGCAAGGCATGTGCACGACATGTGCACGGTATGTGCACATATCCTAATAAAAGGATTAGAAAGTTATTTATGTTCAAAAAAGTCCAAGCCGTCTCATGTTTTATGATCCATATAAAATGTAACCCATTATAAAGTGACCCATTACAAGATCCTTAACAACACCACGTGAAGAAACCTAACTCCTACAAGCATAGAATATAGCTCAACCACCAAAAAAAGTTCAACTCCTGAATATGGTGCCAAAGTTTTTGGCCAAGCAAATGGCATAGCAGCGAGAATGGCATCACTAGCTCATTTAGCCATATATCAAGTTTGTAAGGATAATGCATGTGAGGAAAGCACCATCGTTGCAACCATGAAAGTTGCCATTGTAGATGTTGATGTGCTATCACTCTCTATTGGAGGACACGAGGAGCAATAGTTGCAAATGGCATTGTAATTAGTGCTTCTCGAGCAATTTAAAAAGGGGTTATTGTCAGCTGTGTAGCTGGAGATGGAGGACCATTCCGTGGTACACTATCAAATTATGCACCATGAATTCTGACTGTGGGTGTGAGCACCATGGACTGTAGTATAAGGGAAATAGCCATGCTAGATAACAATGCACGATTTGATAGTGTATCTTCTAACCCAATGTTTTTTCAAGCATATTGCTACCCCTAGTACATCCAATGTAACACTTCATATCTAATAAACTAGCCCAATAACCTTTTAAGTTGAAATCACGAGTTCAAATTGGTTAACTCAAAACTATTAGCAACTTAACAGGCCGGACATTCTATATTATTCCTCTTCTCCTATGCCATCCGATATGGGATATTTTATCGGGCAACTAGAAAATATGCCCCAAACACATTGAACAAGACTTTTTTGCTGACAATGTGGTTTTATGCAAAGTTGATGGATTTTGATGGCGAAATTTTACTTTATATTCAAACTTCTATTACTACAAGTACACAAGTCATGCATGATCAAGGCACAAGTTAAGATCTAGAGATCAATGGAGTCAAGTAGCATAAAGCTTAGGTAGGGAAAAAATGCAGAGCAGATGAGTATGTTTTGATTTTTTCAAATTTTGTCTTTGGAAAATTCTTAACATGAGTAAAATAAAGAAAAGAAATGTCGATCTGACCTAGAAGAATAAAGTCGAATGCCCAACTTGCATAAAGATAACCTAACTCTAATAAGATAGTCATGTTCTTCATTAATATCCAGACAAAATGGAAGGAGAATTCACCAAAAACACATCCTAGCAACTTTCAGAATGTAATTTCAGCACCAGTATGACTCTAATAAAAGAGAACTCTATAAAAAAAATCAAACTGATCTAGGAAACACAAAAAATTGGCATATGAACAAAGACTTCATCAGCAATGCTTCCTATGTGACTTTCGTGAGATCTTATATCGCCTTACAAAGTAAAGAAAGATATTTGTGTTGAAAAGTTGTAGTAAATAAGAAATCTAAACTAGACAAATATAGAGACTTTGAGGCATGAAAGCACTTTCCTTAAGATGTTATTTGTCTCTATGTTAGACAAATTACCTCTAGCATACAACAAAGTCTAAGAACTATCAAATGAAAGGAAAAAAGTGATTTAATTCTGTCAAAATCCTACTATTTAAAAGAATTGAAGCACCTATCCAAGGGACTATCAGAGGATGCAATCCTTATTGAATAAGTGTATAGGTAGTTAACCAATTAACAAATATGTCTACTAAATATAACCGTCATTAACTACCTCTAACCCCCTATCCTAATCAGAAAGCCCCAAGTGCCCAAGTGCCCTTGTCAAGATTTTATATATCTTTCAATTCATATTCAAGTATATGAGCATATTCAAGTATATGAGATATAAATTGAAATAACTTTCCCACCAAACTTTTCCTCCAAACTAATATTTTGGAACAAGTTTGTAAAGGAAACAAGACAATGATGCATATATAGACAATGAGCACTCTATCCTCTTTTTATGTGGGACAATGAATTTCAACATTCTCATTACAAACTATTACCAGCAATCCCCCACTTAGTTTGTAATGAAATTAAATCAGCACTCATATTATCTTGCATAGAGAAAGGTGATTGTGAACTTAAACCCTTCTCTTAGTGTAAATATTTCACTTATTCTAACAAGTTATGGTAGCTACGTTGCTTAAACCATAATTTTAAAGTTAAAACAAAAATAGCACACACAAGATTATATCCCTTTCGGAAAATAGTTCACAAAATAATTTTAGCACTTTTACCGGTCGTGTGCTCCATCCTAGATTCATGATCATTTACAAAAGAAAACCTACACTTTTGTTAGGAGCGGCACCACTCCCATGATCATATAGGTGAAGCACATTTCAAGCCTTTATTACCAAGGTACTATGAAACCATATTTAACTTCATTAAGAGTATAATACTCAGCCTCTTAAGTATCAAATTGCACTAGTACCTTGGAATGATATAATACAATTTCTAGTGCTCACAACCACCTATTAGTAACTTGTTATTACCATTTAAATCTTTCATCTAGTGTTAGTACCAGACGAGAAGTTGGGTTACCATTACTAGTGGTTCTAGACAACGGGTTTTAACCACATTCCTAATGACGTTGCTTTCACTACATCTCTTGAGAGAGCTTTAGTGAATGGATCCGCCAAGTTGTTGAATGATCTAACATACACTACTGTGACTATGTCATCATTCAATAATTCTCTGACATATTCATGTCTTAGACTTGTATGTTTGGATTTGCCGTTATATATTCTATTTAACGCTCTAGACATAGTGGCTTCGCTGTCACAATGCAAAGAAATGGCTGGAATTGGTTTTGGCCACAACTCAATGTCTAACAATAAATTTCTTAGCCATTCGGCCTCTTTGCATGCAACTGCTAAGGCTACAAATTCCGCCTCCGTGATGGAATGAGTAATGACGGCTTGTTTCTTTGATACCCAAGAAATAGCTCCTCAACCCAATGTAAAAATCCATCCAGAAGTAGACACATTGTCACATACATTGGTTACCCAATTTGCATCAGAATAACCTTCAAGTGCAATTGGAAATTTGTTATAGGAAAGCTCTAAATCTTTTGTCCTTTTAAGATATTCGAGTACTCTACCTATAGCTTTCCAATGTTCTATACCAGGATTTTTAGTGTACCTAGCGAGTCTACAAACTGCATATGAAATATTTGGCCTAGTACAATGCAGAGCATACATTAGGCTACCAATTGCATTAGCATACTCTAATTGAGCAACTGGCTTTCTAGAATTTTCAAACAGCTTAAAGTTAGGATCATAAGGAGTGCTTGTTTCTTTCACCTTCAAATGTTGATACTTGTTCAAAACTTTCTCAACATAATGAGATTGACTTAAAGAATAGCCCGCACTATGTTTCTTAACTTTAATTCCTAAGATAGCATCTACTTCTCTAAGATCTTTCATATTGAATATAGAAGATAAATACTTCTTAGTTTCTTCAACGCCTTTGTAATTAGTACCAACAATTAGCATGTCATCCGCATATAGAAAGATTATCACACCATACTCTCTAGTAAACTTGGAATAAATGCACTTATCAGCATTATTATATTTAAAACCATTAGAGAGTATAGCAGATTCAAACTTTTAATGCCACTGTTTAGGTGCTTGCTTTAAACCTTACAAAAATCTTATCAGTTTGCAAACTTTCTTTTCATTTTCAAGAAGAACAAAACCTTCCGGTTAATCCATATACATTTCTTCATTTAAGTCGCCATTTAAAAAAGCCGTTTTTACATCCATCTGATGTACACACAAATCAAACATTGAAGCTAATGCTAATAGTACTCTTATAGATATAATTCTGGCCACTGGTGCATAAGTATAAAAATAATCGATTCCCTTTTTTTACCTAATCCTTTTGCTACTAATCTTGCCTTAAAAGTTTGTACAGATCCATCAGTAGCGTATTTCTTTCGAAATACCCCCTTACAGCCAATTGGCTTAGAATCCGGAGGCAAATCAACTAGGATCCAAGTATGATTACTCAATAATAAACCCATTTCATCATTAATTGCCTCTCTCTAAAACGACGCATCTCTTGATTTCATAGCTCCACTAAAAGTTTTAGGGTCATCTTCTACATTTAAGAAGATAGGAATCTTGTCAAGTAGAAATTGTCTATCGTCTTCAACTAAGAAAACAATAGCTTGTGAATCTATAAAATCAGAGGATAAATGTTTTTCCTTCCGTTGCCTTTGACTCCTCAATTCACTTGGAATGTCCCTTGCATCCCTTTTATTATTATTAGAGTGTTTAGCATTGGAAATGGGCGGTGGCTCTTGGCTTGAATCTGTACTCATTGTCGAATTATAAAGAAATTTATCTTCTAAAAATTCAATATCTCTAGATTCCACAATGACGTTAGAATCTAAATCTAGCAACTGATATGCTTGTGAATTTTCAGCATAGTCTACAAACACACTTTTAAGTGCTTGAGGTCCCAATTTAGGTCTTTTATGATCAAGGACTCTATAAAAGGCTATACAACCCCAAACTCGAAAATACTTCAAGTTTGATTTTCTACCTTTCCATAATTCATATAGTGATACCTTGGATTTAAGCGAAGATACTCAATTATGTATATGATAAGCAGCCAGTAAAGCCTTTCCCCACAAATGTTTAGGCAATCCAGAACTTATAATCATGGCATTAACCATATTTTCTAAAGTCCTATTTTTTCTTTCTACCAAACCATTTTGTTGCAGAGTATCAGGTGCACTAGTTTGGTGTATAATCCTATTTTTTTCATAAAATTGAGAAAAATTAGTAGGGAAATATTCCCCACCGCTATCACTTCTCAAAATTTTAATTTTCTTTCCTTGTTGATTTTCCATAAGATTTTTGTAACACTTAAACATATGAAATGACTTATCTTTCGTTTTTACCAAGTAAACATACACATATCTTGAATAATCATCAATAAATATGATGAAATACCTATTTCCTCCTCTTGTTAGAAATCCATTTAATTCACAAATGTCAGAATGAGCAAGATGTAACAACTCATTGTTTCTTTCTACTTTAGAAAAAGGTAATCTGGTCATTTTTGCTTGTATGCATATTTCACATCCTTTTTCAATGTTATCTTTGAACGAAATCAGCCCATATTTAGACAAAAATTACAAAGTTTTATGATTAACATGTGCTAATCTACCATGCCAAAGAGAATATGAAGCATCGACAGAATACACAGAAACATTATCTTTATTGATACATAGCTTGAACATTCCATCACAAGAGTATCCCTTGCCTACAAATACACCATTCATAGAGAAGATAACCTTATTAGACTCTAGTATAGCCTTTTAGCCCCTTTTTGTTTAAGGCATCAGCCGACACAAGATTTTTCCTAATTTCTGGAACATGAAATACATTGACCAATATAAGTTTCTTTCCAGAAGTAAACTGCAAGTCTACACTTTTTTTGCTGTATTATGGTTTTCCATCAATACTTCATGACCATCAGGAACTTCTTCATAAGTCTTGAACTGGGACTTATCATTACAAACATGTACGGTGGCACTAGAATCATACCACCAGTCACACGATTTGGTTGCAGCAGCCACATGCAACTCAGAAATCATGCCAATGTTCTAATGTGAAACCATTGCAACAATCTCAGCAACTTCTTGTTCAACCAGATTTGCATTTTTGGCATCGTCTTTCTTTTGATTTTTGTTGCTATCTGCCTTACATTCACGCTTGTAATGTCCCTTCTTGCCACACTTATAGCAGACTCTATTCTTCTTCTTATCCTTGGATGTACTTGCTTCTGGAGACTTTCTTTTGAAACCAGAAAATTTCTGTGAATTCTTCTCACTTAAAGCATTCACTTTGACATCAGATTCTATTTGCTTCTTTTGAAAATTTCTGGTATCTTCTTCAATACGCAAATGTTTCAAAATCTGATCTATAGTGAATATTTCAGTAGTATGGAACAACTTTTTCTTATAATCATTCCAACTAGTTGGAAGTTTGACTATTATTGCTCCAACTTGCAAAAATTCAGATATCTCTACTTTCAAATCATGTAACTTAGACACAATCACTTGGAGATCATGAATCTGATCCATAAGAGAAGAATTCTTAGTGATACGAAAATCAAAATATTGCATAATTAGAAATTTGTCTGCACCTTGTTTCATCGTATTATACTTGTACTCCAGCGCATTCCAGATTTCCTTTGGTGACTTGACTGCAGTATACAGATCATACAAGCGGTCAGAAAGAGTATTCATGATGTGTCATCTGCACAGCAACTCGTCCTCTGCGCGTTTTTTGCATTGTGCCTTGACTTCATCAGAACCATTATTTTTAGGCGTTGGAATTTCAGGAAGTGAAGGATCCAGAACATAAGCAATCTTCAAAGCCATTAGGAAAAATATTATCTTATCCTTCCAACGGGAGAAGTTAGTGCCGTCAAATTTGTCCAACTTGACGAAAACCTGATTCATCACTTTGAAAGTGAATTCAGAACTGGACTCCATTGTTGATAATAACACCTTAAGATTGTTGAAAAGTTGTAGTAAGTAAGAAATTTAAACTAGACAATACAGAGACTTTGAACGTGAAAGCACTTTTTCTTAAGGTGTTATTTGCCTCTGTGTTAGACAAACTATCTCTAGGATACAACAAAATTTAAGAACTATCAAATGAAAGGAAAAAATAATTTAATTCTGTCAAAATTCTACTATTTAAAAGAATTGAAATACCTATCCAGGGGAGTATCAGAGGATGCAATTCTTATTGAATAGGTGTATAGGTAGTTAACCAATTAACAGATATGTCTGCTAAATGTAACCGTCATTAACTACCTCTAACGCCCTATCCTAATCAGAAAGCCCCATGTGCTCAAGTGCCCTTGTCAAGATTTTATATATCTTTCAATTCATATTCAAGTATATAAGATATAAATTAAAATAACTTTTCCACCAAACTTTCCCTCCAAACTAATATTTTGGAACAAGTTTGTAAAGGAAACAAGACAATAATACATATATAGACAATGAGCACTCTATCCTCTTTCAATATGGAACAATGAACTTCAACATTTTCATTACAAACTATTACCAACAATTTGAACATATTCTAATTCTACGCTATTAACTTTTAAGGAAATAACTATTTTGGTCTATTATCTTTAAGGTTGCAGCAAATCTAATTTTCTATATATTAGTATCTATCAATTTATTCTCTTATCTCTTAAAATAAAGCAAAGTAGGACTTCAAATAGAAAATTAGAGAGCCCTAATGGTACTTATCATGTGCAGGTATGTGTATGGACCATTTTAAAATAATAATTTTGGTTCCTTATTTTTTAAGTTGTGGTCAATTTAGTCCCTTAATGTCACTACTTACTAATTTAATTCCTCATTTTTATAAAATAAAGTTAATGGAGGATTTCTAATGAAAAAGTGATAAATTCTAACAAATGTAGTTATCTCACAAGAAGTTCAGGGCACGTGCACAGTATGTGCACATATCGTGATAAAAGGATTAGAAAGCTATCTATATCCAAAAAAGTCCAAATTGTATCATGTTATATGATACATATTAACTGGCATTGCGACTATAAAATGAACTCAATACAAGCTCTTCAACAAAACCAAGTGAAGAATATCCTATTTCTACAAACATTAGATATAGCTTAACCACAAAAAGAAGTCTAACTCTTGAATGCGGTGCCAATACTTTTGGCTAAGTTAATGACATAGCAGCTGGAATAGCACGACTAGCTCATTTAGTCTTGTATCAAGCTTGTAAGGATGATGCATGTGAGGAATCGTCACAACTAGGAAAACTATTATTGTAGATGGGTGCAAATGGTATTGCAATCGATGTTTTTGGGCAATTCCAAAAGGGATTATTGTCGATTGTGCAACTGGTGATAAAAGACCATTACATGATACAATGAATTTTGACTATGGGTGCAAGTACCATAGACTGCAGTATAAGGGCAACAACTATGCTAGGTAACAATGCATGCTTTGATCATGTATTAGTCTTTCAACCCAAGGCTTTTCTAAGTACATTGTTGCCCCTAGCACATCTAGCAATTGGAAAAATATGACCCCAACATATTGAATAAGACTTTTGTTGCTAGTAAGGTGGTTTTATGTGAAATTGATGGATTCTTTGAAACATTTGACTTAGGACAGACTATGAGAGATGCAAGTGGAAGCTGCTATAATAGTGACAAATAGAGATGCATATAGGTGTTAAATCTCACCTCCCCACAACTAAGGTGAATTTTGCTTATAGAGAAGCAACAAAGGCATACATAAACCCTTTATGTACATCCACTGCCACCATAGTGTTCCAAGGAGCGATTACAAGAGTAAAATATGCTTCTATAGCTGCACTTTTCTCCTCAAGAGGCCTAAGCTTGACAAGCGTTGATAGGGTATTAATTGTTGGTTATTTTATTGTTAATTTTTCCTTTATCCTTGCCAAATATTGTTTTAATTATTAATATTTACTTATATTTGGTATTTGGATTTAATTTCAGGAAATGGAAGTGAAACGTGCTAAAAAGAAGAAACCATATTGAGAAAAAGACTCCAAGCGTGGGAGATTTTCCACGAGCCTGGCCCACGTTGTACTGGAACCGGATTGCGCTTCCTTTTTGCTAATTAGGAGTGTTTTGGAGTATTAAAGTTTTTGACTATCAAGAGGAAAGTAAAAAGGAGGACTTCGGAGGACTGGACTACAGGGGATGGACTCTTTTCTCAATTGCGTGGGAACCATGGAGATAAGAAGCATGAGTCATTTGGGCTCTTGGAAAGAAACGTACAGAGGCTTGTGAAATGGAATTGGACTCTCAATTCATGCGGGGACCACGGGACTAGATAGCATTGGTATCTTTGGCTTTAAAAGAGAAAAGGGATGTACAAAGAGTTTTTATCACTAGTTTAGGGAGTTTTTAGTATAGTTTTAGTTTTCTTTTCTTTCTTGGTTTCTTTGATGGCCTGGACCTCAGTTAAATTACGGGAAGATTTTCTCATGAGGCGTGGCTAAGTTTCTCATCTAGTCGAAGGTCAATTTGAGGACTCGATTCAGAACATCTGTGAGATCTAATTATTTTACTTATTTCTTTTATTTATGGGTATTTGTGCGTTTCCTGATTTAATTGCTTATGCTTGTTATGTTATTTGAATGTCACGGGCCCGATATTCGAATTAACTTAATGATCTAATGCCAAATTAATTGATTGAATCCGTAATTGTTCAATTGATTAACACCAGTGGCGACTAGCGTGATTGGTTTCATGTTAAGGAAACGTATGATCTAATTTAAACAAACCCTCGTAGCGTGTGTGTTAGTTAGGGTTGGGTTTTTCTAATTTTTAATGCAATCGAGTAATTAAATCCTACGGTCGTACCTAGGGTTATTTCTTGGTTAGAGAAATAGTTAACGGTCGTACCTTAACTATCAAAAAATTAAGGAAAGACTGGTTGTTCATCGCGTGTATGGCAACTATAACCAATCTAGTAATGAGTAATTGAATTATCTTTGCATCGATGATCAGTTGAATGGACCGTGTCTGAAAAGTTGCACCTTTGGTTAGAGTCGTATTGATTATTGATTAATTTTTGTTTATTTCTAGTAGTTGTTTCTTTAGTTAGTTAATTAGTTATTTTATATTTTCCAAAAAATCCCCCATGCGTTGAACTCTAGAAGAAACGAATTATCCCCAATCCCTGTGAATTCGACCCTACTCACCGCTATATATAGAATTTGTATTTTTCTTGAGTAGGTAATTATTATTGCACAGGTTCGGCTCCTGTCAAGCGTCGGGATTTTTAAACCTGGTCTCGTTGGCTTAGGTGTCATCATTCTTGCTGCCTGGCCTTCCTCTATGGATAACAACACAAATTCAATAGCCCCATTCAACCTAAAATCTCAATGTCAATACCTCACCTGAGTGGCATTGTAGCCTTAATACGAAGTTTGTCTCCTAATTGGTCACTTGCTGCTATTAAATCTACTACTATGACCAGTGCTGACTTCTTGAACCATAACGAGAGCCTTATCCTTGATGAAATGATGCTTCTTGTGAATTTATTCACAATCGGTGCTAGATATGTAAATCTAGTAAGAGCTGCTGACCCTGGATTAATTTATGACATCTATCCTGATGATTATGTTTAGTACCTATGTGATTAGACAACACAGATGATCAAATAATGTTCATTACACAGCACTATATCATATGTGCAAATATTTACTTCTTCTTTGAATTCAATTATCCTTTCTTTTCTGTTCAACTGGGGTTTGATACTCAGACATGCAGAAGAATAGAGACAAATGTGGACAAGGCTTCCCCAATTTATAATAGTATAATCACATTAATCCCAGGGATTGATGTTTAAATCTATCCAACTATCCTCTAATTCACAAGGATGAACCAAACGATGACACATCAGATCAATTTCGAAAGAACAAAGAGGTTAAAAAATGCTAATTACATGCAAGGCTCTATCATCTAGAGCTAGTGTTCGCTGTATTGCCCAAGTTCTAGATGACTTCGACGGTACATAATTGGAGCCTTCTGGTATGACACTAATAATGAGAATCACTAGTGGACCTATTTGAGATATAATTTGACATGACTCAGCTGATATTGGCATAGTCAACTTGACAATATCACATATCAGCTGAAACTTGCTTATTTGCATTGATTCGAATTGGATGCGGATCTAAGCAGAAAAGGACTTTGTACTCAGAGCCTGATCTATGGCATGAATCCACTATTTTGGGTCAGATCTACGCATGGATCGATGAAAAACAAATCCGTGCAATTCTTCTTTTTCTCTTCCCTTGCTCAATCCATCTTATCCCAAAATGTAGAAGCCATGTGTCCCACATCAATTAGCATGTTGAATATCACATCTAAAATTATTTCAACAATATAAAGACATTTTAAAATAACTCCAAATCAAGACATTGATTGGGATTATTCAACTCCAATGATATTTATTATTGTTATTATTTTTTATTTCAGGAAGTTGTGACCATTGGAATTGATCAAAATATAGAGAAAATACTTATTGAGAATATGGTAGAAATGCTCGCTTCTCCATGTCTTTATATTTTATAGCATTATTTGATGGTTACCTATTTCTTTTATTGTACTCCCTCCGTCCCATTGAAAGTGTCATACTTTCCTTTTTGGTCTGTCCCAAAATTAATGTCACTTAACACAATTGGCAATAAAAACTTTCCCCCATTTCCATCTCATGCCCTTAAATATACCAGATTCTTTTAAGATTTTGATGGGCCCCAAAAAATTACAAGGATTGCACTTGATATGCGTGAGTTTCACAGCAAATGGAAACAATGGTCGTGCAAGGAACATTCCAAAAAAGTGGCTGAAACATTGTTGAAACATCGGTCCCACATGTCTGTCACCACTCCATTATCATTCTAATAGTCAATAAGTTACGCTGCTCCATAGAAACCGGATAGGGGCATTGCTGGAAGTTACACTAAAATCGTTTGAAATTCAGACACTGTTGAAAATAAATACAACTCCCGAAGTGCGACAATTATTTCGGGACGGAGGGAGTATTGAATTGAACACTATTACTTCTTTCATGTTTTGGATTCTTATTATGCTATTGTGTACTAGGGTTCTTACTGTGTTATATAAGATATAATGGTTTTAATCTCGTATTTCAGTTTTGATTTCACATACAATAAGAATAAAATGTACACTTGATAATAAAATTATTTACTTTAAATATTATAGGTCTATGGCTACAATAGCATTACTTTATTTAAATAATTAGTCAGTATATATATATATATAATATAGGCATTCAGTAAATCTAATTTGATAATTGTGTTTATTATGAAAATTTTCATTTTTAGTAATTTTTTAAAAATTTTGAAAACTCTTATGTGCTATAATAACTACAAGCATAAATTGATTATGACTATCTTTTTCCTGCACAACACATAATTAGGGATAAGTTGAGTGGTACAAAAGAGAGAGTGTAAGTGAAAGATCCCGGATTTGAGACCTTCCACTTACATTAATTTTAAAAAAAAATGAGTTAGCTTTACGTTAGGTGCATTGAAATAAACTCTTCAAGTATTTTTTTTTTTTAGTGATGATAAATCGTCAACAATACTTATGCTCTGTGTCAACCTGATAAGTCATAATTTGTGCTAAATTTATAATTATTTTTCCCTTTGATTTTAGCCAAATATTATCTTAATTGATATATTCTACTAATATTTGGTATTTGGGATTAATTGCAGGAAGTGGTGAAGAAAAAGTACTGAAAATCGTCATTCCAGCAGATTCCCTGATAGTTTGGCGTGCCCACGCCTAACTCCAGCTTTCAAGGACGGATTTTCGGGATGATTTGCACACGTGAAAGCTTCCAAAACTAAATAAAGCAGCGGACTACAATGCTGAAAAGCAGTGGGGCCATTTCAAAAGCTGAAGAAAGCTATCTATAATAGGATTCCTATTGTTTAGGAAAATTGGTACTCGGGTACCAATTTTGAAGGAGAGAAATTAGGATGGGAATCTGTTTGTTCTCTCGGTGGGCCTGGCCTAAAAGGAAATGGATTTCCTTCATCCCTTTGAGTGGCTAAAAACGTAGAGGATTAGGAGACTTGGGGAGGCTTGTTTTTAAATTTGTTTTTACTTGGAAAAGCTGGGGGGAAGGTACGGGGGTCGGGGACTTTTCCTCCGTAGCCGACTTTTACTTTTCTTCCTTGGCTGATTTGGCCAGGAACAATTTGGTAAGATTCAGATAGCTTTTTCGCATGGTTGTTCTCCATTAATGGAGAACTAACCTTCTAATTCTAGTCAAGGGACAACTGAAGATTTGGTTCTGCAATTACTGTGAGATCTAATTTATTTTAATCGCTTCCTTCATTTATTAGTATTCATATGATTCCTGCTTTCAATTGTTATAGCTCTTGTGTATAATTGATTAGTGCGCAATAATTAATTATTCATATAGGCTATTTTGCTAAATAGGGGTAATTGAATCCGTAATTGTTCGTTACCTCTATCCCAGTAGCAACTGGCGTAATTGGGTTTATGTCAGGGAAACATACGATCTAATTTAAACAAACCCTCTTAGCGTGTTTGTTAGTTAAGATTGGACCTTTCTAATTTTTAATGTAATCTAGAAATTAAATCCTACGGTTGTACTTAGGATTGTTTTTGGGTTAGGGAATTAGTTAACGGTCGTACCTTAACTATCGATAAATTAAGGAAGGGTTGGTTGTTTATCGCGTGTATGACAACTATAACCAATCTATTAATAGATGTGGAATTATCTGTGAATCGATGATTAGTGCATGAACCATTTCTGAAGTGTACCCTTGGCTAGAGTTTCTTTTAATTATTTCTCTTAATCAATTATTTTCTGCAGTTAATTTATTTAGTTAGTATTTGATCCAAAAACCCCCCATACTTTAGACTCTAGAAGAAACGAATTATCCCCAGTCCCTGTGGATTCGACCCTACTCACCGCTATATACAAAATCTGTATTTTTCTCGAGTAGGTTTTTATTATTGCACAGGCTGACACCCTGTCACAACCTGTGTTTTCAGACTCGGACCGAACCGGCCAGTTGAACCGGTCAGACCGGGAATCGGCCAGGCATCCGGTCTAAGTCAATCAAAAGACTCGAATGGCAAAAAGCCGGTCAAAACTGGTCAAAAATCGGGTTTGACCGGGAACCGGAAGAACCAGATTAAACTTGATTTTTTCATTTTTCCAATTCTGACTCTATTTTTTTATTTGGAAAGCTTTGACTTCTTGGCTCTTGTATTGATCGTGTAAAACAATAACTTCTAAAAGCTAGAAAGAAAAGAAAAACGAGCAGGAAAAAAAGAAAAATGAACGAGAAGAAAAAAAATTGAAGAGAGAGAAACCCTAATCTCCTTAATCGCCGCTTACTCCTTCAACCTCCACAGCGGCGCCGCCTAAGAACACCATCCCCTTCAAAGGACATCAAGGTAGGGAGGTCAATCAACCGATTAAAGAGCTTTTCAAGTTTTATATTTTGGCTTTTTTTTCCACTGCATATTTCAAAAACCTGTGTTCAAATCACAAATTATTTGTGAAATTGACTACATTTGTGTTGCTTAGCTTCAAATGGGTGTCGATTCTAGATATAGAATTTTTTTTCCGATTATATTTTTGTTGCTCAGCTGTGTTAAGCTCCTTCGAAGTACTTTGTTTATTCGATTACGTTTTTGTGGAGTTCGAAGTTTGAGCTTATTGTCCGATTTCAGGGTGCCATTTGTGTTGATACGTTTTGGATTGGTTGCCAACTTGAATGATAGTAATAAGTTATCTTGGTTATTAGTTAACCATTGGTTGGCTTTATTAGGTGTAAAGCTTTGCTGAATAAGTTTATTGATACTTTTTTAAGGTTATTGTTATCATATTAGTATGTGTTTATGTGTTTAATGGTTACTTTTTTAAGATAATTTGTGATTATTCACAAAGCTTGTCAGTGATTGGCCTTGCAACATTACTATATTTGGCCTGACTCTCTCAATGTTCAACTTTCCTCAAAAAATGGAATGGATTGTAAGATTTTGATTGTTTTCTCATCTTTCCTTCAGATGATGATAACTTACAACAGGAATTTGTTTATATAGGAATTGCCAAAAACTTACAATTCAGCTACCCAAAACTCAATAATTTGCCTTGTTCTATTTACATGAGTTGCTTGTGTGGATGTGCACGTAGGTCAGTTCAATCATGATAGATATGGCTGTGATATTATTAAGCTCACATATAGGCTGTTGGAGTGGGCATTTTCTCAAGAACTACTACACCTTTTTTTCTACTGCCATCAGGTACTGAACACTTTACTTTTGGCTCCCTCACCCAGTATGTTATTGACACGATAAATAAAGAATTATTTGACTGTTTGATAATACATTGGTTATTCACACTTGAACCTGCAGATGCAAATTCATATCACCAATCATATGGTTTTTGCTGAAAAGAGGATAGAGCTTCAAATCATATCAGATCCAAATTCATATGATCAAATGTATTTTTGGTGGCAGAGGGGCTGCCATATGTTTTTGTGATATGGATTTGAATGTTTGAGTTATTGATTATGATTTATAAATTTGATTTCTAGGAAAAATGAATGTGTATGCGTGTCTATATATATATATATATGATGTATTTATGACATCATCCGATTTGACCCTGATTGAACCCGGTCGAACCCATTGACCCCTGACTCCTGAGTTTGACCGAGTTAATATCCGATTTCAATCTGAAAACATAGGTGTCAACTCCCTCGAAAACACAGAGATAGTAAGGATTGAACATATGAAAGTAAGCTATGCTAACACGCATCCGAAAATTCACCTAGATGTGGTGAGTGATTGGAATTGGACACCAACCAAATTTTATTTAAACACAGAATTAAATAACTACATAAATCTTGGCATTTTAATGCAGCGCATTGAGTCTTACCCAGAACCAATCTCCGAGACACAAGCACCGTTTAAGAATGTAACCATCATCTCACAAAGGGTACCATTGTAAATTCATGTTTCAATGAGCATGCCATGTTTGTATCTTGAGCTGCTCACTTGTATTATACTTTTCCTATCCCTAAAGTGCCCTTAAAAATGTCAGATGAAAATCATCCAACCCAACAGTTACACACCAGCTCCTTTATATATATATATATATATGTATATATATGTATGTATATATATATGTATATATATGTGTGTAGGAAACAACTACATCTTATAATGTTTAATTATATGCAAAATAATTTTTTCTAAAATAATTTGAGAGTAGTAAAGTATTTATATATTTCATTAATGACATTTGATAATTAACTTCCATAAACAAAATACAAATAAGAAAATATCATACATATCTACAGGCATCACATAGAAACACAAACTTAAATAATGTTTGTTTATACGTGGGTTTATACACAAGCAGACAAAATTATCTTGCGTCAAAATTACCCATGTGTATGTAAAATTTATGTAAAAGAGCAGTTTTTCCTTTTCTAAAACTTCTATTGATTGTTCCATAGTGTTTGAATTTAGAATTTTTAATTGCATTTTACATAAAATAACCCATAGATATCAACTGAGTAACTAGACCTACTGGAGTCTGTGTGTCTGAATAAATTTAGTGAGTCTGAAACTGAATGAATCTGATGAATCCAACCCAGACATTATCTATTTACATGCCTTAAAAAACCCTATATAAGAAATGGGAAGTATGCCATTAAGTACTATCATATATCAAACAACCTTCCTTGCTCCCATATACCCACACAGTGAATCACAATGAAGATGGGCAGTATTTCCACCCATGGGCATGTGTTGCATTCTTATTATCTATCTTCGTGTCCCAAGTTTTGCCATTTTGTATACAGTTTCTTGGAGAGTTTGTATTGATGTTGCAACATTTACTCTTGGGAAGACCTTTTTCAAAGGTGATGTGCTCGGTAAGGCCATCCTAGCAATTTGACTACAACAAAAATCTTGTTTTAATTTTTTTTTAACCATAAAGCCTTTTTTTTTTAAGCCCCAACTACTTTGTTAGATTTCGAGTATGGAGCAATGGTTGCCCAAGTCTTCAATGTTACCTTTTACGGTTACCTCGGATCGGATGTGATGAAATTCAGGGAACATTTCTTGGAAGCAATGGCCATACAAGTTTTACTATTCCAAGCAATGTTTCTTTCTACTTCATTTCATACAACGTTCAGTGTCTTCAAGGGTTCAAGCTTGCTACTCATGTTGATTAAGAAGCAGCTGCTGTATATAACTTTCCAGGAATTTCATTATCATCTTCTATGTATAACCGCTTTATTGTCTTCATGTTCGCTATGTATGGTCAAGATCCCAGCCTGATTACCATTTTTCATTGAAACAAAAAAAAATGTTCTACATACCATAACCAAGAACATTGTGTTTTACTACGATCTCGAAAGAATTCTTCTTCAGTTTTAGTATTTCTTCTCTCAAATCATTAGGAGTCTCATATTTCTACTCTCTCATGTTTGTCAATTGATCTTCATGTTGTACTTAATAGCCATTTTTCAGATGATTAAAGGGGTAATTAGTAAGTGAAATTAAATCTCAGGTGAGAGTAGATTTCCTCGTAGGCATTTTCAGTAACATTTGGCTGGATCTACTTACAAATGCATGAGTTTGGACTTGGAGGGGAAGACAGTACAAATGTAGACTTGGCAAATGATACCAAAATCCCAAACTTAAGTTGTTTTGGGCCCACGAGGGAATTCTCGGTGTAAAGGTGTGGTGTCCACAACTGTACTCCAAAAACTCAACCAAAAATATTTCGATTCTTCATTGGGAAACCTTTGGTCTCCTCTTGAGAATTCAACTAACATCTTCTTTTGGCGATATGAGATACAAGAACTCTCTATACTGCATGATGAGAATAGGATCTCTATAATTGTATGGTATGATGATAAACGAGGTGACACAAATGCAGTTTGTGCAACAAACAGCAAGCCTTCAAGGACTGTATACTATTCTCACTATTCAATCCCTAGTTTGGTCATGATTCTAAACTTAGGGTGACTTTAATAAAATTGAAGTTTGAAAAATAAAACCCGAAATCTAAAATCTAAAGTCTAAATCCATTAAACTATTGAATTGTTAAGTATTAAATTTGATACATTTGAATGTATATCACATTTAGTGATAAGTGAATAGCTTATTGCTTATTTTTGGAAACAAGTTTTGTCTAGAAAATTTAGCATCACTTGATTAATTCACATGTTCAATTTGTTGTTATCAAACGCGTCTATATATGTTAAAATCTGAATCTATTAAGTGCATAATTGAATTATCAAATAAGACCTTACTTTTCTTATAATAATTTTAAACACAATTGCTATATTGTTAAAATAACAACAATAGCAATTACAATGTTGTTAAAATGACTAACAATTTTTTTGTTAAAAAACAATTTTGTCATAAGCTGCTTTAACCATGGTTCTGTGATGCCGTTCTAGCCCCATGTTTGTCAAATATTGGTAGGTCCGTTGACTGGCAATGCACCAGCTAGCCCATTTTGCCAGCAAAAGACAGGCTAACACAGACACCAATTCAGCCCACTTTGGACCCAGACAGACTCCACCTAATTAAGGGCCAACCCATTGTTCTTTTGTAGAGTGTACAGCTTGGAGAATTATTTGTCAGACCCTTATGTAATAGAAGAAGATTTGAGAGAAATTAATATAAAAAGAAAAGAATTGAGAAGCAGATGAAAACAGAATTGGAGAATGAGAAAGATGAAGAATTGCTCTGGAAATTAGAGGCGGGAAGACAATTGTATCACTCAACTTGTTTCTACAATAATTCACTAGGAAGGCATTTAGTGACTAAGATTGAGATTTCAATTCGCAATAATTAATTGTCTGGATTCAAATGTTCCCGCTTCCTCTTCACTACTTAAGTCACATCCATTTTCTACTAGAAAAAAAATTTAAAAAAAAATCATTCTCAAGGCTTCAAACATAATGAAATTTCTCTACTCAACATAATTAACTGGCAAATTCTTTGCTAGCCTCTTGATTACTGCTAACTAACTAACTGCTAATATGGCACTTCGTTACTAAACAACCCAAAACGACTTCAACTAAAACGTAAAACTAAAATGGTATATAGATTTGCGTTAAAATTCATATAGATTTGGCATCCATGTACATGCTTAAATTGAACCAAAATTTGACTGTTTGTAATTTGCTCCTTGCTAGATTATCTCTATTATTATAACAAATACAGTAGGTCACTGGAACAAATGATAATGCCACAGCTTATATTTTGTTTCCACGACCAGTTTATGTACAATTACAAAACTACCCAATCTAAGTCCAAATTTCATTTGGAATTGAGAAGGGTAATTTTGACATTTTGTATAAAAATGGCTGTGAAATTGAAAAATGGACTATGGCATTAACAGCGCCCCTTAACTGGGTCTGTATCTGTTAATTTGTTGACTTATAAAGGTTAGAGAAGTATTGCATATGCAATTCCAAAACAAAAGCTTTCATTGACATCTTTGTAATTGTTGATTAGTGGTTTATATATTGCCCCAAATATTTGTAAACCATTCACCTTGTTACCACAATTCTATTATGTATCTTTTGGGTAGAAAGTAAGCTTATTGTCAATTCTATTTTAAACATAGCTCGATTTCAAAAATCCTATCTAATGACTCAATTAGACATGGCAATTATGCCCAAAACCCAACAACTCACCCAACCCACCCACTAATTTGAGAGATTGGGTTAGGTAATTTGGGTGTTGGGTCAAATTTGGGTTGGGTAATAAAAATCCAAATATATTTTGGACGGTTTGGAGTATTTGTCTTGAGCACCCATTACCCAACTTAAATTTAAAAAATAAAGAAAGAAATTAAATTCAAGAAATACAACTCTCGTTTCCGACGACTTCAACGATAACTTTTGTTCTTTTGCCCGAATGAATCACCACCACCTCCTCATTTGCCACCTCTACTCTTGAGCAAATTCATATCTCTTCTTCAATTTATATTCAACCACGCTTGGTGTTTGATGTATTGCCCCAGTGGGCCATTGTTTCTCAAAGTCTCTTATTGATGATATAGTTAGTTTGAGATTTCAGAAAACCATGCCACTAACAAATATTGTTTAGAAAACCATGGAAAATATCAGCCACCACCGCCAGAAAGCATATCAGAAATGCAATTGAAATATAGAAACCTATCCAGATCAGCAGCTGAGCATATTGTGCCAGATCTTGTAAAGTTTGCTGGCATGCTTCATATCGTTTTTGGACTACTTCACAAATTGTGCTTTCATTGGAGCTTTTCAAATGAATTGAATAGTGATATTTGAACTAATTTGTTGAGAATTGTATCTCTCTCATCAAAATTTTAGTTTAATTTAAGCGTGATTGGATCTTTTATGGGACTAGAAATATTTTAAACAGTTAATACGTGTATATTTATGAAAGTATATTAGTGTGTATTTTAATGTATAAAAATAATGTATTTCTAAAGAATTTAAAAAGTGAGTGTGTGCTTGTATCTATGAAAGTATTTTAATGTGCAAAAATGTATTTATGTGTGTGAAAATTTTTTTTGCATGTAAAAATGTATTTGAGAGAATTTATGTATCAAGATCTATTAATTAATATATTGGGTTATATTTGGGTCATGAGTTTGAGATAATCTAATATGACCCAACCTAAAATTAATCCAATTTAAAATTGGATGAATTGGGTATAACTCATTTAAATAAAAATTCAATATCAACTCGCCCAATCCACCCAATTGCCAGGTATAGACTCAACATTACCCAAAATCGGTTGTAGATAAAAGTGTGACTTTTCACTTAAAAGGAAAGGTGAAAGAAGTAACAAGTTAAAAGAGTGTGGATTCCAATAAATGTACGTCATTGGACACTTGTGCAATGCTTACAAATTTGTAAGCTTTTGCATATGTAACATTTATTACTCGTCCTCTTCGTTTGATTTGAAAAAGTCCTTTTGTTCAATTGTACATCTAAAATCAATAATCGACTTAATGTAGTTGTTCATTGTTGTGTTGAGAATTTCTGGTTCATATTTCTCTTCTCCCTTTCCATTGTTTAAATTCCTCCACTTTCCTGCTAAAATAAATTAAAAAGTCCCCATTCCCTGGCCAGGGAAGAAAAAAAAAAGAAAGATACATTCTGGGCTACAATTTACATGCTGTGAAACGAACCTTTCAAAGTTAAAAGTGCCATTTCCTCTTTGAAACTCAACCAAATGTTTCCAAGGTAAGCCACATTTGCAGTAAATTGCTGTTCGAGAAATGAATTTTAATTAATAAATATGGATTTTAATTGCATACATGCTTTAGCACAAAATCGTTAAATCAGTGAACACTCGAATTTACAATAAATATTAATTTAGTCTTTCATTCTTTATGCTGCAGTTTCAGTTCCGGCATACTTAGCTGTGCCATTGTCATGCTACATAAAAATTATACTTTAGCTGAAATATTTAGCTTAGTGTAATATGAGACAAGAATAATTTTGGAATTCTGATAATAATTTCGATTTGACAAATCATGCTGTTGATCATGAATTAACCAAATAATTGTCATGTTTAAGGACCTGATTTTATTCAAGGTAAATAAAACGCTATCTTATGAGCATATAGTAGACAAAACTCATGTATAACTACAACCATCCGATGAAAGCAATATATCTGTACAGTTCATCAATGTAAAATCCTGATGGTTAGCAATTACAATGTCCTTGCTTGTTAATTGAAGTTTAAAGGGAATTCTTGGCTAGCAATTAGCTTTAGTCCTTGTTTGGATGAATATTTTGAAGGAACTTGGAATTTAACTTCATGATTGAAGAAGTTCAATCGACTAAACATGATTTTCATACACTAATTTTTGAAAATCATGTTTTATAAATTTGAGTGCGTTTGGATTGAAGGTTATTCGGCAAATTTATATGTATATTAATGTAGTATTTATCCCATCCACTAGATAATATAAGTAAGATTAAAAAAAAAAGTAGTTGGACAGATAAAAATGTCATTAGACAATGATACAAAAATTTCTTTTGAGGAACCTCTAATGGTCTACAAAGTGATGACGCTATGATACATATCTACATGTGCATCTTCCCAATGACTTAGAAGAATCCCTTAACCTGCATGACCTAATTTATGGGGGGACATTTTCTTTAAACTATTTTTGGACCAAACAAGACTAGCATCCACTTTTCCTTCTCAATTTCCATTTCTGGAAAGTTGAAAGTTTTGTCCCCAAACTAGTCATTGTTATTGCGGACTCTGAGGAGCAATTGTAGGTTGAAATTTTGGGCTTCCTTCCCTGACTTCTCTTTTGTATGGTACGAGTGAAGGAGAAGTCTCAGGCCTTATCAATTCTTCTCGGGATGTGATTTTCCTTTCATACTTACTTTTGACAAAGTTAGTCTCTTATGATGAGAGGATAAAAATACCATTTTTGGACGTGTGGACCATTTTGTATGCTTGTCTTCCTTTTCTTTCTGATAGGGACCATTTACTTGCAAGATACAAATTGATTTAAAAATTTTTATAATTAGCTTTATGTGTCTATAGATGTGTGTAAGTTACTAGGTCAAATATAATTTATGATATTTCCGCTCCAATATACTTAATTGGATGCCATGTATATACTACAAGCGTATACATGCACGTATAATACGTATATAAAATACATTAATATAATTTTCGACAGAGGGAATTGTATCCTAGAATGGCAATTTAACTATAGTTTGTATAGGTTTTTTAAGGGAATTTTCTAATTTTTTTAATAGGGCTTGTAACAAAAAAAATTGAATTTCTCAAAAAATTTAGAATTTCAAAATTTTTTTTGCCTAGAGTCACCACTATATATGTGCATATGTTTATAGAGTAGGAGAATGGAATTTCAAGAATTTCGGTTTTGGTCCTCCAATATGTGTTGATATGTTCCTTTGATTTCAACTGGAGATTAGCAATAAATGGAAATTTTATAGATTTCTTGTTCTAGACAAAGGAGATATGCAATTGTATTATGTTATTCCTGTTTTGTCCAATTTTTAGGAGGAGTAAATGAATAATTTCTCCAACATTTCCTTGATTTGCATTTTACCTAGCATGCATGATGAAGTTTCACTTTTGTTCGACAAATTTACTATCAGATGATTTAAGAATGTATTGATCAACCAGGCAATGCCTTAAACTTTTGTTTAAAGAAAAGTGGAAGAATAGATAAAGGAGTAAAGGGTTCAATTTTTCCCTGTTTGATTAGAAGAAAAGGACGAGGAAGCAAAAGTAAAGAGATTACGCACCTTCATTACCCACTATTTTCTCCCCTCCCACATTAGGTGGCTGAAATCTAAATAATAAACCAGAAACTATAATCTAAATGAGAAGCTCTAGGCAAATAATTTTTTTCTCCCTTTTTTCAAAACTTCCTTCTCCTCCTCATATTTTTTCCATTCTCGAACTGTCGGCTTAGAATCTAAATCCTGAATTTGATAGTGAAAAAAATTTTAAAAACTCTTCCCTAACTATTAGGTATGGTTAATGATAAAATGACCATAAAGAAAAATAGTACAAGCCTTTTGCTTTTATTTGTGAATTAAAATAGTATGAGTACTTTATTTACTCAAGTTTATTCTTCTCTCCTTTTCTCTTTTCCCTTTTTGTCATCAATGGATGTTTTTCTCGTCTCATCCTTAATATTAAGGAAGCAAACGAAGCGCCACAAAAGCTATAGCACTAAAGTCAAAATCGAAAAGATCAAAGAAGTGAAAGTAATGGTTGACCTAACGAGCCAAAAGGCATTTTTTTTTAACCCCTTCTTTTAACATGGCTTCCCTTGTTAAACAAATAATTAGATATTTAGCCAATCCAGTCTCCAACCAAGTTTTCTTTGATGAAGGATGGATGAATATCTCCTTAATATATCCTTTGAAACTAATATTCAATGATACATAGGTTACCAACGTTCTATTGGTACCTAGCTGTCTATGGAATTCAGAAACTGCTTTTGAGAATTTGTGATAGTTCCAGCATAAAGAAATTGACTTCTTATTACATTGCCATGTCTATTGCTTGGACGTCTTGTCAATCTACGTGCAAGTACTTCAAACAAACATTTTGCGTGCAAAACCAAAGAAATGGTAAAACAAATGCTCGGATTGAACGACCAGAACATTTTGCAACAAATTACAGTAAATAAAAATTAAGTGAAGTGGGGTACATAGAAAATAAAGGAAAAAAATAAAAAAGGAGGTTTCTCCATGTTTGGTAAAATAGGAAAATATAGGAGAGAAAATGGCAGTCAATGGATAAGTATATGCAACATTCTGGAGGGGAAAGGAGATGGGTTGAATAGTTCAAGAGGTGGGAATGTAAGTGAGAAGTTTCGAATTCAAATCATTTCACTTATAACTAAAAAAAAAAAATATATATATATATATATATATATATATATATATATGAAACATTCTACAAGTAATTTACCAATCGAATCTAGGTGAATTAGCAGGACTTTTAGTGCAAGAAGAAATGTTTCTATTGATTTTCCTGCAATATATTCCAAGAAAGAACAAATAAATGACATTCTAATTCATTGCTTACTCCTTTCCCTTACTAAAACCTTATGTGTCAAGGTTAAAATTAGTACTAAGCATTTGATTATAGGTCTCTTGCACCCTTTAACATATCAAATTAACGTTACCCATGTAGTAATGGAACTAAATTTTGTCATGTTATTCTATCACTATCATATTGGTCCGTATAGTTATTTTACTTTTAGCAAATTATAAATAAACTAAATGAAACATATCTCCAAGAAATAAGAAAAAGTTGAAAAGGCAACAAATGAGGAAGGGTAACAAGTGCCACCACTAGTTATTTGCTCGATTCTTTTAACCTCGAATGAATCTTTACACTAACTGTTTGGCAAGTATTTTTTTTCTAGTAGGTCACTTTTGAACATATGCATTTTCATGTATAAAAGATGAGATTCTTTGATGGACTGCATTAAACTAGTCATGTCTATAATTTTTTTTCTTTGTTTTTGTTTCGCAATACCTGGTCTCAATGCAGAATGAACCCGTGCTACGAGTAATATTATTCATATTCATAACAACGAGCAACCAAGAGCCTTAAAACATTTCACAGAATATAATATAAACACTAAAACAAATAGATTTTAGAAACAGAGTTTGAAAATTTATGTTGGTTCAGATTGTACGTATATGCGATGTGGTTAGATGGTTTTGCATGTAAATTCTGTGCATAATAGTACTTTGCATCCTAGTGTAACTGATCTGTCGAATAATGTACTAATTGGCCCCCAACCAGCAGTTTAGGAACATTGAGGTCCCTTCTTCCTCAATCAGTGCCAAAGGTGCTTCATGGGAATGATTCAAGGGAAAAGAGACATGTATGGCTTTGATTTTTATGGGGTATTTTGGTTAGTGTTCTCAATGGTGGAGCCACATGTACTGAGGGTGGGCAATTGCCCTTCTCTCATGTTCTAAGAAATTATAGAATAGCCTTATATATTTGTAGTGTTTTTAATTTTACACCTTATTTGCCTCCCCACCCCTCCCCATAGGGGTGTTTGTGACCACTTGGTCAAAAGCTTGGCTCAAACTTGGTTTGACCGAATTCAAACTCGAACTTAAGTTGTTCGTTACGTGTAACGAGTCGAGTTTAAGTATCAGTAATAAATATCGAGTACTCGATGAGCTTAATCAAATATTTATATTATTTACATATTATACATTTTAATTATGAAATGACTATTATGGGTTTGTATTTTAATAAATTTATATGAAATTATATTCAGTAAAAAAAAGTGATTGATGAAAAAATGGTAATCTAAAAAATCTAAAATGTAAAAAACAAGAAAAGAAAAACTCGAGCTATTGGAAACTCAATCTCAAGCTCCAGTAGCTCGAGTTTGATAAGGCTTGCAATTTACTCGATCTCAAATGAGTTGAATTCGAGTTTGATTTCTATTATGTCGAGTTGAGTTCGAACTCAAATTTATATACTTGATCGAGTTCGAACTCGAGTTTGAGTAACACTGATAGTGATCGAATTCGAGTTTGAGTATGGTGCTACTCGAACTTGACTTAATTCGATAGCACACCTACTCCCCCTCCAAATTTTTAAAAGTACCTATTTGCAATCTTCATCCCCATAATTTTGTAAAGTTCCTTACACGAAATTTATAAAGTTCACAAAGCACCTATTTGCTCCCTTCATGCAAATAATTTTGTAAAGTTCCATACGTTAGACCTTTTGAAATTTATAAAGTTCACATACTTATTATGTATATCTCCTCCTTCATGTAATATACTATTCACTATAAAAAGAAAAAACAATTCAATCTTTATTAGTTTAAGCACAACTATGAAGATCATTATAACTCTAGAGCAGCAATTTCCATACAAGGTTAGACAACAATCTATATTAAAGACTTGACTCTATTACAAATCTATATATCGGTAGTTACTTCCCTGTCCATAGGTCTCACTCTACCACTGATTGTACTTGTTACACGATTTAAAGAAACTTATACAACTTTATTATACACTTGAATTTTACTCATATACACTAATTAAATATAAAAGATAGTTGCATATGCAAGTGTAAACTTAATATGAAAAGTAATACACTAACCGTGCACAATTGTATCAAAGTTTAACTGCACCTCTTCCACATCGCGATCCAAGGCCGAAGGGTAGCATCTTAATAAACTTACACACTTGCAATATTTTTCTTTATATATTTTTTTAGATTTCATACATACAAATTACCAAAATTCCATCTTAGTAGCTGTCAAACTAGCAACAACGAATGGATTCTTAATGAAACTGATAAAAAGGCTATTGCCTCCTTTTGAGCAGTGTATTTGTGGGAGTCTTTCTTACATTGATATTCTTGAATTTAAATTTTCCTAAATGTAAATACTCAAGAAAGCTGTCATATTTATATTACCCATCATTTTCATCTGAAAATTGCTAATGATTACACTGAGCATGCGCTTAGAACAAATTACAAGTGGCAATTGATGAAAACTATGAACGAACACCTTAAATTCTTGTACTATCATCTGGTACATTTTCAGTGTTCTAGTTGTTGTACTTTTCTGTCAAGCGTTTGCCATTCAATATATCTGACAAACCATAAAGGCTGTAAGCAACGAGAAGTAAAACTACAATAGGAATAAAGGAAACTTCGCATGCAACTCTAACTAGCCATATGTTTTTGGATGATACTTAAGGAGTCCTAGTTTGGGGCTGCAAAGAATCAACTTCAACTGAGTAACTAGCGAGTTGCCTAGTTGTAGCAATAGCTCCAAGTCTCCCAACCCCCCCCCCCCCTCTCCTTCCCCAAAACACCTCTCTTTCACAAAAAAAAAAAAAAAAGGGCTCAAAGTCTTGAGGTCAAGCAGCTTGAATCAATTGAATCAAGCTCAAAAATATGTTCGATTGAAATTTGAGTGTTGTTTAGCGTGTGGCATGCCTATTATATGTCATATTTAAAATACCATAAGGCATTAATCTGTGTTACTCAAGCTCTATTGAACACAATGGAGATGATTGAACTCTAACTCATGACGGATTAATTCTAACTAAAGTAAAATGGACTCAAAATAAAACTCATACGAATTAAACTCGATGTTAACATATATTTTATGAGTGAAACTCAAGTTTGTCTTAAGATATTTATTCAAACTCGATCTCAAATTCGAGTACATGCGTGTTTCTTTCACAGTCAGGCTCAAAATTCATTTGGTTTGAACACAATCCTAACCTAATCTACCATCAATGAGTGAAATCATAGACCTAATCTATATTCATATTTTTTCCCCATATTCCGAAAGTTGCCTGTCCGACATTATCTCTAATCAAATGCAACTAGTTGCACCGTATACGTACATTTGTGATTTCAAGTCTAATACCGTGCTACAACGTATTGCATTTCTTTTCCCATTTTCACACCTTACTTCAAGCAAAAAATTTCATCCTCAAAATCATTTTCGTACTCCTTATATGGACTGGTATACTTTCTCCCAAGAGTGGCAATATTTAAAGTTACATAGATCATCTAATACACCCAAGAACTCAACCATAAATTAGTAGCAAGCTTTCTAGTTAAATGCGTTTTGATATGGGAAATCTAGCTCCATTGATAACATGAGATCTTCTTCTTCTTTTTTCAAAGATTGGTTGTCTCCAACCAGACGGTACGGTCTTCTTCATGCTTCATATAACGAAAGACTGGTTTCCTTGTTAGGTAATATTAATCGTCAATGACGGTGACGTTTCGAGCATCTTGCATGTCGATCTTTCTAGCTTTTGCATTCAAGGACTTTGGAACATGGGTTGTGATGCAAACTCCTTTTTGTCCCAATGTACCTTCCTATCCTCTCTTTAATAACAAGAAACCCTAAATGTTTCGTCATATTAAGTTTTAGTCCATAAACTTTGGTTTTGTTGCATATGAACCTTCTGCATTTCAATTTGTGTCTATCGACTGCATTTGCGAATTTTTAGTTTGAGGAGATCTTGCATTTTTTGGCCCTCCACTCCCCACAAAATTCACATAAATTGCTTAAATTTGAAAGCCAAATAGCACGAGAATCCTCGTCTTTTCCATCCTTGCTAACTTCTCGCACAAAAAATATAAGCTTTGGTTGTTTGAAAATTTTCAGAAGCCTTAATCAAGGAAAACTGAATAGCACTTTTAATAGTTTAAAGTTTCATGCTAGTATCTTGTGTCTTTAAACATATTTCTTGAACCTTTGAACTGTCAAGGCCTTAATTCTTAATTTGAAGCAATAAGGTAGATCAAGAGCTTGTCTGAAATGATTCAAAAGAGTACTTGAAGGCTTAGGTTTTAATCTGTTAAAACGATACTTTGCCTTTTTCTTCTTCCAAAACCAAATTGAATTTCTCCTATTTTGAACAAACAAGGCGGCCTAGTGTAATGTTTAACAAAGCTTATCCTAGTCACTCAACACTCTGTAATTTAGTTTCCTTTAAGTAGATGGAGGCAAATTTTTCTTAGTGAATATTCTTAGTCTAATTTTTCCTGACACCTCTAGAAAAGTTTTAACAACTGCAAAATGATATTTGGTTTCATAGCAAATAATTGTCTACAAATTAAATTTGTTTCCTTTGGTTCTGCTTTTTGTGGAACTTTCTTTAGTTTGTCTAGACTAATCGTTTTAAGTGGTTAAAAAGTAAATCCTCAAAACATTATAGATAATCCAACTCAAAGAATTCTATTAGTAAAAGAAAACCATTAGTTTCAAATTGTTTTTCTGTCAATTCAACAAAGTGCATATCAAGAGTTTTAAAGAGCGACTACTCTCCCTGTTCCAGTATATTGGTTGCTTGTTCATTTCCCTTTGGGTTGCACAAAACAAATAATGGGTCGTAAGCAAAGTCATAAATAAATAATGGCAAAGTTCCGTAAAATAGCTTCAAACAATCACTAGACTCTCAAAATCTTCAAACCACCAAGATAAATAAAGATTTAAAACTGTTATCATGACAATAGCCAGCCATATCTATTGCAAATTGTCTAAAAAAAATTGCCATATGATTAACTAAGTTTGACAACTAAATTCCGAAGATTGATTGTTTCACATAAATTTTCTCGTGATGACAAAATACATACACACATACATATGTAATCATTAGAGGTGAGTAACTGATAAGTTATATCAATTACTAGAGGACAAAGGTCATAAAATGGCCATTAAAAATGTGATGCACGACTGTGGAAGGTTTTGTACATTGCAGATCTAATGACTAGATTGGTTTAATAAAGGACTAATTACTTCAAATCTTATCTCGTGGGAACAAAACAGCCTCCAAATTCTAGGATCGTGATGGTCAGAAAGGCAGAGAGAACTCTAGGAATAAGCTACCATCAAGCAAAGCCTGCAATTCTCAGTAAATGCATTTCTTGACCCTTAAAGTTGTACTACTACTTTCACAAAAGAATGAAATCCTAGCCCTTCATCACCCTAAACTCATTGTGGTCCCACCTAACATTTTGCCCTTCTTATCTCTTTCTCCCTCACTCATAAATCTTATGAGTAGCAGAATAGTTGAAAAAAAGAAGTTCCAGAAGTTGTACAGAAACTTTAAACAAGTTTCCATTCCAATTTCCCATCAGCCATCTCTCACTTCCTTTCTTGATCTCCATCTTGTTGAAAGTTTTGTGCTTATCATTTTTCAGAACTCTACACTTTATGTGGATTGAAGGAGGCATCAAATAGGGTTCTTCTTTTTCTTTCTGCTTTTCTTTTAAATCAAGAAATTTGAAGCTGAATTTATGGATATCAACCCTCAAAAACTCACAGCATGGGAAACCTCCATGCCTGTGGAAAATCATATGGCACATCATGATCACATTTTCTTTGAGACTCCTTGGCCTAACTATGTCTTTGAAAACCATCAAATCCCTTCTTCGTCAAGCCAACATATATCAACTTCAGCTATTCTCAGCAGCGGTCAAATTGACCATCATCATCATGATCATCCTCATCAGCAGATGGAAGAAGATCAAGCAGAAGAAGATCCTGAGGAAGAACTAGGAGCCATGAAGGAAATGATGTTCAAGATTGCAGCTATGCAACCGGTGGACATTGATCCAGCAACCGTTCGGAAGCCTAAAAGGCGAAATGTGCGCATTAGTGATGATCCCCAAAGTGTTGCAGCAAGGCATCGCCGCGAGAGAATCAGTGAAAAAATTCGAATTCTACAAAGACTCGTCCCTGGGGGAACAAAAATGGACACTGCATCCATGTTAGATGAAGCCATTCGCTATGTTAAGTTCTTGAAGCGACAAATCCGCCTACTCCAAGCTAATAGTCCCCCACCCATCGGAGTTCCGGCATGTCCACCTCTTCGAACTTGGTCAAACAAGGGTCTTGACCCTGTCACTGCTCCCACCGCTACCCCAATCCCCCCCATTGTAGGGTGTAATGGAAATGGTGATCCTATGAGCTTCAACAATGAGGTAATTGGTGGATAATTAATGACTAAGTGTGCTAGCATTAGCTAGTAAAATTGTAACGTCCTTACTTGAGTAATTAATTGATTAATAATTGTACTACAGCAATTTTTATGTATATATAATTAATTATTAAACGGTGTGACGTTTCAAGTTAATTAGAATAAGATTTTATGTTAGAAAAAATCATGTGATTCCAAGAAACGTTTGTTAGGATATTGTTGACTAAAGGGCAATTGAATAATCATAACGGTTACCCTGAGCTGTGTATATCCATATGTTTAATATATAGAATAAGGTTTCTTTTCCTTTCTACCTCAGAAAGCTCATTTGGCCGATTTCTATCCCAGGAATAAAACAGTGACGTGAGGAAGCAATTGAATATGATTATACCCTCACTGCCTGCCTATCTTTCCCCCCCACTGTGTGTACCGTGTGTGTGCGTGCGTTTCTTTCTGGAAAGCTTATGATTTTTGTGGGAAAACAACAAAGAGGATTTTGAGTTGCATGTATACAATATTTCTTTTATGTCAATCTTGTCTATGTATTATGTGCTTTGGAAAGGTTCTTGGTATAGGAATTATATGGTCCACTAGGTCCAAATGATTGTTTTTGCAGTCCCAGATGTGCTAAAAGATCCCTGTGTTCAGCATGATGATCAAACCCTAAATTTCTTCATGGGAGTTGGCTTTTGGGATTTTCATGATTACCACTTTTTCTTTTTTATTTATTTAATCACCCATACATCTTGCTTCTTAGAAAGCATAAGACCAGTTGCATAGAACTTCTACCCAAAAAATGGAAATTGTGGGGAAAAATTTCCTGCATTAAGAGAGTGCAGAGGCTAAAATTGTGCTTTCACTCCAATTTGTTGTGAGCCCTTATCTCCTTTTTTTCCCCCCCTAATTTGCAGTTGCTTATGGTCTATATTTAGGAAGAAAAAAGAAATTATATCACAAAGATAGGGGTCAACATAAGATTGATCTTTTGATTACTCATGGTGCCCCTACAATACATAATTGTAGTCACGGTAGCTCCAGCTTTTAGTACTTCATTGATGATAATTCAACATTCACCATTGGGGATGAAGATAATTCAACATTCACCATTGTGGGTGAAGACATAGTAATTTGTAGTCACATTCTGAAGAAGCATATTTTTCTATATCTTCACTTTATAGCAAGATGACAGCTGAAGAAGCATATTTTTCCTCTTGTCCGAATTGATAGCCATAAACTTATGAACCTTTTCTATTCTATCTGAAATGATATATTAACTTTCTTCATTTAGATACCATTCTCTACCGTTCAAGTATGCAACATGAAGGTAATTAGTGATATGTAGTAATTACTCACCTTTACTCGCTATTGTTCATAATGCAGGTAAACTCCATCAATACTTTGACTTCATATGTTGCAAGAAGCAGTGAATTTACTTCCACAGAGTGGAAAGTTAAACATATCTGTTAACAATTTGATTATAACAAATTACTATGTCGTACATTTTTCTTTTTGGGGCAAAAATTAGGACATTTTCAAATTATCATAATTTCAAAATCTATTATTGCATAACCAATATTATTCGTTTGAATCAATTGCATGTTGAGAGACAGCACCAGCAGCTTTTTGCCCTTTTTTTTTTTTTTTTTTTTTTTTGTCTTTCTTTCTGCATCCTCTGAGTACATTACATTTCAAAAGCAGCAAGGAACTGGTGTACTAGTCCTCCAGCTTTACATTCCTTCTCTGAGGATTAAGTCAAACGTTTAGTTGCTTAAACATGATTATTTAGCTAAAGACAAATTGAAATATGGTAGACAAGGTGTTTCTTTGATGTTAATTGAACTTCTGTGTTCACTTCCTCTAAATCATTTTCTGATTTATGTTCTGCATCTTTTCTTTTGTTTCCCCCTTTTCAACATAAAATTATCAGCTTTCAAGTTTTCAAGCTTATCTAGACTACAAAATTATCAGTTTTCAAGTTTTATTGATAGTTGAACATTGATTACTTTTGTTGAAACAACTCCCTTTTTTCATATTTTTTTCAACTTTTATTTAAAACGGAAAAGTGACTCTTAGTGGTTTTCTTTTTCATTATGTATACTCAAATTTCATGGTTGTCGTTCAATGGTTTCAATATTTGGACTAGAAACATAAATTTGTTTTAGTTTCTATTGCAAATTTTAGATTTTGGAGACAAATTAAACATAAGTAAATAAAAAGATATGTTGGTGAAATTTCCAAAGCTCAGCAAGTTGCATGGACAAAGTAAACTATGACAATATTACCCTGATTGAGGGGGTAATGCTTATTTTTAAAAAAAAAAAAAAATTGGTAGAGATTCAATTTCAACACATATGTAAACCAGTATATCATATACGACTTTTTTTGGAAATTAGAAAAGGATAAAAGTTCAATCAGTGTCATATAGCACTGTAAAACTTTTTTGTCTCTTAGGAATTGAATGTAACTCCACCCCTTACATAAAATTCCAAATTCAATGTCGCATTTGCTGAATGTGAACTCTTTTATGACGCATATAATTTTATCACGTAGATTAATTTTTTTTAAAAAGAATTGAACAAATTCAAAAAAATTCCAAACTCCATCCCTTATATAAAATTCCAAATTCAATGTCACATTTGTTGAATGTGAACTCTAGATTAATTTTTTAAAAAAAGAATTGAATGTAACTCCACCCCTTACATAAAATTCCAAATTCAATGTCGCATTTGCTGAATGAGAACTCTTTTATGACGTTATACTTTTATCACATAGATTAATTTTTTAAAAAAGAATTGAATGTAACTCGACCCCTTACATAAAATTCCAAATTCAATGTCACATTTGTTGAATGTGAACTCTAGATTAATTTTTTTTAAAAAGAATTGAATGTAACTCCACCCCTTACATAAAATTTCAAATTCAATGTCACATTTGTTGAATGTGAACTCTTTTATGACGTTATACTTTTATCACATAGATTAATTTTTTTAAAATGTGTTTTTTTAAGCTGATATTTTCATTACTCTAAACCAGCAAGAATGAGGAAAAAAGATTTTAAGGAAAAGTTTATTTGGGTTATCATTGGGAATTGAGCATTTATAAGCGTCTCAGTTTGCACATATTCTCATTTAATCATTCTTGACTCACTTTCTCAAACAAAATCCTACACTCAAGTAACATCCCTTCTTGTTATTTCCACCAAATATTCAGAAGCAGTAAAACAACAATAGGGAGAATTGTAATTTTGGTCCCCAATCTATAGTGCATATGCGAAATTATTCCCAATCTATTTCGAAAATCAATTTTGGTCCCCAATCTATTCAATTTTGCGCTAAAGTGGACAATTGACGGAATCTCTTCAATTTCAATCGGAACTAAGTCACGTGAGATCATGTGCCGGCACCTAAAACCCCTTTTTCAATTTTTTAATTTCTAAATAACGTTTTTTAATATTTTCAGCTTTATTAAACAAAGACATGCAAAGGTTAATCTCACAATCCAAACTACTCCTCTTGTTGGCCGCTGCCTTCAAACCCCCAAAACCCACAGCACGAGTAAGAAGCTCAACTTGGCCTCCAAGTCCAAGTCTCGTTCCTGCCTCCATTAGTAATGGAGATAATCTGCAATCAATGCTAGAGACGGACCCAATTCAACTCTCCTGCACAAACAACAGGAGCAGCAGCAGCAATACTACTTCATAAGCAAGCAAGCAAGCAGCCGAGAGAAAAGAGCGGATGATGATAATTGGAAATCAATGGGATTATACGGACCAAATGATCAAAGGGATTATACTGGTAAGTATATTCTTTCCCTATTAGCCATTCTTCATGGTTGAACTAGAATTAGCCATTATTGGTAGGTCATGCTTACGGCTAGAACCGACACTTCATCAGTAACTATAGAATGGGCCTTGTCTCTTTTGCTCAACCACCCGAGGTGCTAGAGAAAGCTCAAGCTAAATTGGATGCTCAAGTAGGGACTGATCGATTGGTCGACAAACATGATCTATCCAATCTTCCTTATCTTCATAACATTATTTTAGAAACACTTCAGTTGTACCCAGCAGCACCAATGCTAATGCCACATGAGTCGTCTGATGACTATAAACTTGGGGGATACAATATTCTGTGAGGCACAATTTTGCTAGTTAATGCATGGGCAGTTCACAGGGACCCAAACGTATGGGATGATCCAACAAGCTTCAAGCCAGAGAGATTTGAAGGCTTGCAGGTTCAGCCATCAAAGTTGATTCCATTTGGGATGGGAAGGAGATCTTGCCCTGGTTCTGGCCTAACATAGCGGGTGGTGGGTTTGGCCTTGGGATCTCTAATTCAGAGTTATGATTGGAAAAGAATTGGCGAAGAGGAAATTGATCTGGCTGAAGGGACAGGAGTGTCCATGCCAAAAGCCAAACTACTAGAAAAAATGTGTTTTAGAAATAAAAAATTGAAAAAGGGGTTTTAAGTGCCGGCACGTGATCTCACGTGACTTAGTTCCGATTGAAATTGAAGAGATTCCGTCAGTTGTCCACTTTAGCGCAAAATTGAATAGATTGGGGGACTAAAATTGATTTTCGAAATAGATTGGGGATAATTTCGTGCATACACTATAGATTGGGGACCAAAATTACAATTCTCCCAACAACAATAATAGTAATTCTGGTTAGTTTAATTTTCACTTATTCTTGGATATCGAATATCAGTAATTGGAAATCAATAACTTCATTGACCAACATGATAAAATTACAAATTGTTTAACACACAAGATAAATTTACAATTGTGGAATGCCGTTGTTTTACCGGCTGACTTTGGAGAAATTTGGGCCAAATTTCCCTTCTTTTTTTTTTCAAATACACATTGTTTGCTATTTTCCTTAAAAATTAAAGTGAAATAACAAAATAATGAGCTTACATTCATTCAAAAATACATCATTTTGAAAATTTTGATATGCCTTGAATTTGTGTATATGTGCTCAGGGAGAAAGTTGAAATTCTTAATCATGTAAATAACACTATTTATTCCGCTTCATTAGATTCTAATCTACATCTCTTTCTTTCTCATTTTCCAACCCTTCTTCCATTTTTGAATTTCTTTAGTTTTTTCAGGCAACAACTTTAGGAAATTAGCCTTATTAATTAATAGTCGTAAATGAAAAAGTTTTAATATTTGAAGATGATAAAAAAAGATTTTTAAAATCTTTTGGCACAAAATCTATTCTCTATAAGAATAAGTGAAAACTTTAAATTTTTAAAAGAATTTTTAACATCTTGGAGCCGACTGCCTATCCACAAGTGTAGCAAGTAGTAGAGAATTGCATTCATATTCTACGCAATACCTTGAGCTCAAATTAGCTTCGATGTCAAAGATCAAGCAAATGCATCATTATTGTGTCGCTTTACTTTACATCAAACAAATGCATCAATAATAAAGTAAGATCAGGTCATACTTTAGGGGGACTTATAGTAATTAACCATTAATTTTAGAAAAAGGACAAAATTTCTCAACCCCTATTACTTAAAACATCAAATATTTTGAAATACGAAGGGTCAAAAGAATATTAAAGTTAGGGCTGTTCACTAGTTGTTCAAAATTTGGACACCACAATGTTTGTAACAGGCTTAAACCAAGCTGCGCATTAACTAACTGTAATGCACTAATTTAATTGGTTCAATCAACGAGTTAGGCGGTCTTTGAGAACCTCTTGAATACTTAAACTTAATGAATTAAAATTTTTTTTTTGTTGAGTTTGATTGATACTCTTAAATACATTAAAGGTCACTTAATACTATACAAAATTTTTAGCAAAAGCTTTACTAATTAATTTGCTGAATGCATATACCATTATCATAATAATTATTCCAAATTATTGTTTCATATATCAGCATACTTCTTTAAAACCATACTCCCTCTGTCTCATATTGATAGTTCTAGTTTTTTTCATACAGTTTAAAAAAAAATAGTTAACTTTGTTGGAAAAACAAATTTAGATTATTATTTTTCTAAAATACCCTTACATTAAATAAAGTTATCTTTTCATATATCAATATGCTTTGAAAAATCTAAATGCATTAAATGAGGTAGGTTATATTCAATACTAACAATCTATATTAAATAAAATAGTTTATAGTAATAACAACTTACATTGAATAAAGGTATTTTAGAGAAATTAAAATACAACTACATTTTTTAATTGGAAAGTGGACTACAATTTGGGATAGACGAAAAAGGAAAACAGGATTATCAAAGTAGGACGAAAGGAGTATATATCTACATACTTTTGCTCGTACACACGTACCTTCTCTATCTTGCGCACATGCTTTGGCATACATACATATACTTTCTTCTTCTTTCTCTCCCACTCAATGATCAGATCCTCACACACTATCTCTTTTACTCTCACAAACATACACATTTTCTTTGCCAATGCACCTTTCTAAATCTTTGATTTATTGTAGACCCAAAAATATACATCTTTCATTTCTAAAAACACACATGTTCACACATAAACGCGTACTCTCTCTTGCACATAAGAAATTACTTTGTCATTGAGGTATGTCGTCTATCGATATTAAAAGGTAATATTTAAAAGATTAATTTTATAAACTAATAAATTGATATATTGGTATCTAACTACATAATGTACATAAAGTAGAATATCTCAATTTCAAGCTCAAATTCAATAGATTATTTAATAGATGTGACTTTTATGAATTCAGCCGATTCCAACTTTATTATTTAAATTTTTTATTTTTGCAATTTCAAACTTTAGACATTAGTGTTACAAAAAATGCCCCCTTAGTTTCACAAAGTTATCCACGTAAATTAAAAATACAAATCCAAAAACGAATCTAATGACTTTATGTGGTTAAATCCAACTTTTCTCAATTTTCCTACATAATATCATATTAACAGTTTCAAAAACCCGTATACATATTTAAATTAAAAAAAAGTTAGATTGCCAACTTGCAAGATTATTAGACGTCCATCTAATACTTTCTCTTTGGTGTCTTTATTTAAAGTTTTGTTGTTTTAGTGATTATATGAATTGTAATCCAAAAAATTGTGTTCTACTTGTTTATAATTCATTATTGGAAATTATATTTCATTTGCGTATTTGTCATTGTGAAAGTTAGTAAGAATGGAGTTGTATATGTGTCTCAATTATGTACAAGTGTATTTGTCTACAAACAACTAAATTCACCATGTATACCATATTATATATATATATATGTATGTATGTATGTATGCTCAATTGGCTTTACGAATCGAGCTGAGTTTATTAGTGTTCAGCTCGAGGGCTTGTCAATAATCTGATGAAAGGAAAGAGTGAAGTGGTTTGAGTATATAGAAAGAAAATTTACTTTTTTTTTATATATTTCTTACTATTAGATAGTGTCCATAAATCTCGTAATTAGTCTCTAAAGGTTTAGAGTGAATTCAATGAGAATTAAAAATAAGCAAGACTAGTTAGAGCTGATTTAAAGGTACATAGTAAACAAACAAAGTTGCTCGTATAAGCATTGAGGTTTTGATCTAAAGAAAGAGAGACGTCTAGGCTCTGGCCCAATATGCCTCCTCTGGTCATTAATATAATACTACCATTATATCCCAGAACATAAGTTGTCTCAGAAGATACCTAATCCCCGATTTGACTCTTAAATCCTTTTCTTTTACCTTCTTGATTGTAAAACTTGAAGTTCTCATGTAAAAGATTGAAAGTTTTGTATAATGCCTTTTGGATTCTTGCTGTTTCTTTTTACAATTTTTTCCCTCCTTCTTTTTTGCTTTAGTTTTTTGCTTTCTTTTGTGTAAATTTTCAATTCTCATTTTTGTTGTCAAATATTTAAAGTCATAGTTCATTATTACTAGCAATCAGATTTTGATGGTACAAGCTATTGCATTTACACATGTAAAGTAGGGATTAATCCTTTATACATTGTCAAAGTGGGGATTAATTTTTTTAAACATTGTCATTGTTATTACAGATGCGCAAAAAGTGAATCTCAAATTTGAATAAAAATTTTGTGACATGCATCTAATTTAGCTTGTATAATAACATTTTTATATTGATAGTAGGTATATAAAGATAATCCACAAAAGTAATGCCATTAATTAACCAAACATGATCTGATGTACAAGGAATATGTATTAGATAAAACCTTTATTGTGTTAACCAATATAGTATTTTGGATTATTATTCGTTAATACATTTTCATCAAGATTACATTTCCTTAAAAAAGAACAACTTACTTTTGTACCTTAAGTATATAAGATATATCAATTATGTCTCCTAAAGGAAGAAAAATAGAGGGCAATATGATCCTAGAATCAAATTGAAGATGGTTAAATGCAATATAGAGGTAAAATGCTCCAAATATTATATTGATAAATTGAAAAAGCTTTTGCAATTAAAAGGGCCAAAAGTACCTATTGATTATATTCCATGGGGCAAATTGCACCTATTTCAAACTTCCCTTGGGGTTAACTATAATTAACCCTTTAATAGATGAAAGAAAGTTAAAAACAAAAATATTGGTGGGGCCATCAACAACACTATTTAAGCACAACATCGGCCACCACGCCAAGTCTTTGACTCTTGGCCGATTATTTCCTTCCAATTCCAGAATTCAATTTCTATTGCTGCCTCCATCTTTCCTTTCTGTTTCTGGGCATCCCTTTAACAATTCTACCACATTCAAATCGTTCCCATTTTTATTAACATTAATAGCCTCAGACACAGTAAAACTTGCCCCAGCTCCAAGATTCTAGGACCAGGAAAGCATTAGTGGTAAATCACCTTCTCATTTCCTTCATTGAAAGTTGATGAATAACTGATAAAGTTCCTTTCTTGATAATTTTTCAGTTGGATTTATTGGATTCATTCAGGATTCCAAAAGGGTAGTGGCATTTGCATCCGGTTTGAATTTCTTGACAAGATTTGGACACCCTCTTGGTCCCTTGATCATTACCTACGCTGGGTTCTGATGTTAATGTAGTTCTGATTCAAGCTTCTTCAATCTGTTGTATTCTTTGTTACTGGAAATTGGGGCTTTATCCTTGATTGATGCTCCAGCCTTTGTTGATCTAAAGGGAATCAATTTGGTATATAAGTGATTGAATTGGTGTTTTTTTTAAATGATCTTGTTGATGGGCTTGAGTTTTCGTATAGAATTTTGAGTATTATACAATTATATTAGAACAAGTGATAATAGTCAAAATGTTTTTGGAACTGGATCTTGTGAACTGGGGTGGTGGTGCTGAGGACGATTGAGAGGATGAGCAGTTTGAGTCGAACAGCTTCGTTGAAACAAAGAACCCAGATTGTTGGCAGCCCCCGAGCTGTTGCTAGCCCAAGAATCTCACGAAAGAGCTGGAATTCCGAACCAGTTCTTATAGGCATAGTGATAGGATTAGTTGTTTCCTTTTTCTTGGCCGTTGGTTTGCGGTATCTTTATGTTCTTCCAAGTCTTACACAGGCTTTTCACGATGATAGTGTTTCACATTTAAATGATTCAGGTAACTCTTGTGATGTATTTGATGGAAATTGGGTATTGGATCATAGGTATCCCTTGTACAATGCCTCAGAATGCCCTTTTGTAGAGCAAGGTTTTAATTGCTTGGAAAATGGTAGGATGGATAAAGAGTATCTTAAGTGGAGATGGAAGCCGGAGAATTGTGATATTCCAAGATTTAATGTGATGAGTATCCTGGAAATGTTTCGCAACAGAAGAATTGTATTTGTTGGTGATTCAATGAGTAGAACACAATGGGAGTCCTTGATATGTATGTTGATGACTGGGGTGGAAGATAAGAGGAGTGTTTATGAAGTCCATGGCAGCAAGATCACGAAACAGATTAGATTTTTGGGTGTGAGATTCAGTTCCTTTAATTTTACTATTGAATTCTATCGATCAGTGTTCCTAGTTCAACACAGTTGGGCACCTAAGCATGGACCTAAAAGGGTTAGATCCACTCTTAAATTGGACGAGTTGGATGATATCAGTGATGAGTGGATTAATACAGATGTTCTGATATTTAATTCCGGACAATGGTGGGTTCCTGGGAAGCTTTTTGGAACGTAAGTTCAGTTTCTCCTTTTGGATAAGATAAATTCTAATTTTCTTGCACTTTGCCTGTTTCTTTGATCATGAATGAGTACTTTCAGTAATGTTATGTATTCGGTGTGAGTTTCCTTGTAGGCAGACACCTGTCTTAACAAGTGCTGCTTCTTGAAAATCACAACCTATGTTTGAATTTTAGATGTGTCCCCTTCCGTGTTTATTTGACTGTTTCTGTTTGCTTCCATGTTCCTCATCTCGTGGTGGATCTGCCATGGATATCTTTCTTAAACTTTTAATAGCTGGAACTAACAATGCTTCCTTTAAAAGTCAAATCTAAGGTCCTATAAACCTGAAATCCTCAATTCTGGGTGTCTTTTGTCTTTTACCTTGTGCCCTCATAAAGTGCAATATCTCTAAGATCATCCTCTCTGGAGCTTATAATTCACTAGGGCTATCACTATGCCTTATCAATATGATAAGCAAGCTTGGAAATTCCCTGCATTAAGTTCTACATTTTGTGATAAGGAATGATAATGTCAGTCTTCAAAGGGGTGAATCTACACTTTTTTGCCAATAATGTATGGAGGCAGTAAATGTTGCTCTTCTCTGGAACTAATAGTTTTGCATATGCTTTTATTTACTTTGCCATCAAATTGGCGTCAACTTTTATTCACTTTGCACATGGAGGCAGTAAATGGCTTCAACTTTTCTAGTTTATAAACTTAGGAAGTGCTCTGATTCTCTACCAGTTGACAGTAGATGTTCCCATATGAAAAGATTAAAAATGAGATGAATTTTGAAAGTGACAAACAAAATTAGGACATCATGTAAACCTAAAAAGATGAAAATGCAAATTTTCCTTCTGTTTCCTTCTCTTCTTGTTATGCTTGAACTTATTTTCCTTGACCCTTGGATTTCTACATTGTCTGAGGTTGTTTCATGCATCCTAAGTAAGGATGTATATCGATCTTTATGATATATGGTGGTTGTTAATTTATGATTCATAATTTAAATAAGGAGAGAAGTTGACAAGTAGCTGCGGTGCTATTTTGTAGTGGTCTGATGATTAGAGAATTTGCTATCTACTGTCATCTTAAACTAGAAACAAGATCACAGTTTCACCATAGTGCATTAACAAGTTACAACCAAGACCATGCTTTTGGCTTCAGCATTCTCATACAATGAAGTAGCATACCAAGGAAACAAGCCAGTGTCTCTGTTGGCACCATTTGTTTTGAGGGAATAGGAGGGAAAGGAAAGAAAAGTATTTGGAGGGATAAGGTCTTTGATGTTTGGATTGGTTTTTGAGGAGGGAAAGGAAAGGATAGGGAGGGATAACATCTAGTTATCTTTTGTCAACATGCTTTCTGTCCAAAAGAGTGCAGAAACGGAAGGAAAGGAAACCAAAATTAATGAAAATTTTAAAATTTCCTAAAAAACCTTGTGTGTTTACAGGGCAGACTTTTAAATTATGGATAAAAATGTAACTAATGCGTGATAATTTCATTTCCTTTCTTTTCCTTCCCTAATCCAAACAATATTTTCAATGTTTCCTTTCTTTTCCTTTCGTATTTAGTCCAAATAAGATGGATGGAATCCACTTTCCTTTACCCTCTTTTCCTTTCTTTTCCACTGGAGTCTTCTTCTTTCCTGTCCTTCCCTTTCCTTCAATCCAAATGGTCCCTGTAAAGATGTACTAAAAATTAAGGACAAGGAAGCAAACTGTTTAAATTTGATCACCTGCAATTAATTAAGATACAAAGTTATCTGCTTCTAAAACCTACACCCCCCCCCCTCTTCCAATGAAAACAAAACCTGGGGCAAGGGAAACTCTCCCTCTGTATGCTCATTGAACTTGTAATTCCTATTTTGGTGGCAGGGGTTGCTATTTCCAAATTGGTAACTCATTGAAGCTAGGGATGTCAATTGGCACTGCCTTCAGAACAGCTTTGGGTACATGGTCTTCTTGGGTTGATACAAGGATTAACCCAAACAGGACACGCGTCTTTTTTCGAACTTTTGAACCATCTCACTGGAGGTATGTATCAATAATTATTAGAACTGAAAAAATATTGTTCTTGGCTGTCACCTGTATTGCTTTTGACGCTATTGCTATGTGTTTCTCTCCTGATGGAATACCAAATAAGAACTCAATTAAATGGCCATTCCCTGCATAGCTTAGCATTTCTGAGCCAAGCTTTGCTCTAACTCGGTATAATTTTTTATGTCCAACTTCTGAGTATAACTAGTTTTCTGTTCGAAAGGATGCCATGTTCACAAGTTGCACTGTCTAATTTAAATTACTCTTTGCCCATCATTTGTTGCATTTAATTTTTCTATAGTTGTTCATTCTTTTGAATTGAATAACTCACCTTGAGTTGCAATGTTTCGCTTTGGGATGACTTATCAAGCTGCCTTTATCTGTAGTGGTGACGAAACTCTGCGCTTATGCAATATGACGAGTCAACCTCTTTCAGAAACCGAAGGGAAAGACAGTAGCCCATTTTCGGACACCGTATTTGATGTGGTGAAAAACATGGCGGTTCCAGTAACTGTTCTGCACATAACTCCCTTGTCAGCTTTTAGGAGAGATGCACATGTGGGTATATGGAGCGACAAACCAAATATGTCGGACTGCAGCCACTGGTGTCTACCAGGAGTACCTGATATATGGAACGAAATACTCTTTCACCTGCTTCCTGGCTTCAAAGATGCATCCTCAGAGTGAGCTAACAGAGTAAGTTTGGCAGCCTTAACTTCACTGATCACCACGTCACCCAAAGATTAAATGGTTGACAGGATAACATAAAATTATGGCAACTGCTACAACAATTGTCTTGTCATTCTAGTTCAGCTGCAAATGTGATTCAGTGTCCAGTCGAAGCAGTTTTAATCTAAATAAAAGAACAACTTCACATGACCTATAGCATTGCCATCACCAAGCATTTAATACTTCTCCCATATTTTATTGGTTTTTCTGAAGTGGTAGGCCCAAAATAAAGGACATAAATAACAGTCACAACCTTCATTAAGAATGACTTAGGCTTTTGTAATGTTTATAGAACATTCTAAGCCTAAGCCAAGTTGCAACAAGTATGACAGTGAGGAATTCTTCTTGAACAATTAGACTAATAGAAAGGAAATATTCTCTAGAGTTCTCCAGGTGAATTATTGAGGATAAATGCTTGGAAGCTTCTGAAGTAGTCAATGACTTTGAACATATTTTTGTGCATGACATCTTCATATAGACAATTGATCGTCTCAACCAAACAGCTGGACTATACAAGTTTTCTTCAGCCATCTGCTTCTTTTCCTTCACCTTCACTTTATGCGGTTAGTTGCTTTCTTAATCTGGTGTTAGGAGCTTACAATCTCTCTTAGATATTGCTAATGAACATCATTTTCCGCTGAAATGTCAGCTGGCAAAAACTTAAGTTCTACGCTTCCATAACTAACCAACACTACTCCTCTTACCACCCAAACTTTGCTTTCCCGTATGCTTTCTGTTTGTAAGCTTCTGCTGGATGATAATTGTCATAAAACCTGATAATATGAATGTTGGAATCACTTTCAAAACATTGTCATCTCACTGACCGCAGTTTAGCTTTGTATATATTTTATGAAATTGACTAATCAAAAGCAAAGTGATGGAATTGATGATTTCATGAAGCTTCTAAATGGAGTGCCCTGTCTGATAAGCTTCTGTGATGCATGCAGGTCCTGCGTAACAGGATACGAGCCATCCTTCCTAACCTGTTCAACTGTATATTTTTCCTTGAAGAAAGGAGGTCAAGCACAATTTTGCATCAGTAAAACTAAAGGAGTGTATAGCCAGCCACGTCATGTATCATGACTTCATTTGTTCATTCTTTTCAATTCATTTTTGCACAGAACAGAAAAGATGTAACTTCATTATTTGTTTTTCTTAAACATTTTGCAATCTATTCATTGATTGTGATTGAATTGCTCATGCTTGCAATTTATATTTACGTTTTAAAATTCAAACTAGATTGGCTAGTCCAACTGAGAACCGACTAGGCATCCGGTCCAAATCATCTTAAAAGACTGCCTTTTAAAAGCTGGATTTAACCGGAAACCAGTGAAACCGGACAAAACCTGGATTTATATCCAAAATGGCATAATGATGGGAACTGTGAATATAGTCATGGCAAATCTTCACTATACTAAAAGTGCGAGTTGGAGTTGCTACAGTGCTCATGGACCGGTTATCCGGTAATTTTGAGCAACTTCGGTGGCATTTTCATAGACAGATAGACTGGTTCAGCTGTAAATTTCGACAATTCCAATGGCATTTCATAGACATTTGTTTGGGCTTGCCCTCTTGCTCCAGAGTTCAGACACTAGAATTCTTTTCCCTCTCCCTCCGGTGGCAATTTTTAGGAAGCAAATATGTGCCATACATAAAGCTCGATGCCCTTTACGGTGTTGCATTGTTAGTTCTTTCTTCTTCTTTTTAATTTTTGTTTGCCTTTATTACAAAGGATAAAATAGATTTATTCTGTAACAAAATAATAAAACAACAATTTTACTATAAATTCGAATCTTCCCGTATTTTTACGTTTAATTTCTCCATGTTTATCTACTATATTTGACACACATTTCTTCAATTTTTTTTAATTAACATCACCCAAATTAAGCCCATGCACTTGTCTCGCCTATAATACTTCACTTTTATTATTACAAATATTTTTATTCTAATTAGTTATATACACATCTGAGTGTGCCTTAATCACTATTATGTATAACAAGAAAAGATTTATTGAACATGTTTGAACTAATTCTTGATAAGAAATTTCAAAAAAGTAATGTACTACCTAACCTTTAGCTTTAGATACTTTTATTCGTATTTTCTTCATTCAGAGTTTTAGCTCTCTTGCCTATGTAATCTTGAGAGAAAGCCATCTAAAAAGCAACATATTGGATGTGTTTCTTTCTCCAATTGAAGACCTGGATTTGGCGGTTTTACAAGGTGAAGTTTTTATACTCTCACCTAGCTTATTTTGTTTAAACTTATTTCATTCTTGATTAGATACAAATAGTGTGTGCATAATTTTAAAAGTAATCAGCGTCACCATATCTATGATATTTGTATGTACTTGTACGTTTTAAATGAATGCATCATTTATTTATAGTATCAAGAATTCACAAAGATCTTAAGCCAAAGACTGACTATCTAAGAGAAAATTACAAATCAAATGAGTAAACGAGTAACAGCAATATTAAATTTACCTAAAGTCAAATTCTCCACATTTATTAACACCTATCATGTATTAAATATATAACCATTTTACATTAATCCACTTGCTTTCATTTGATCTTGATTAACATAGACTCGGGACATCCTCCCGAATCTTAATTAGTATTCCCCCCCCCCCCCCCCCCCCCGGTGACTTGATTGCATATTTCGTAAAACCAAAGTCTAACTCCCACATGTACGAATTTCATCGAGACTTGGACCAACTAAAAGGGATAAAATAAAACATTGAGGGAAAAAGGCAATTTGATAGAAAGAAAGGACAACACCAGTAAAGAAACATTAACAGTTTTCATTTGAAGGAAATACAAATTCACATTAAAACAAGATATCAATCCTTTCGGTAAATACACCAAAAGAGGAAGAAGACTCAATTTACTCAAATAATACAAGAACTACTGCAAGGGAAAAATAAAAATCTAATTAATAATAAAGATCCCTCTTGATTAATCTTGAACATGGGATTAATCTTCATGGGGATAAACCAAAAAGAAGGGGTGCACGAAACAGGAAAATTCCCCTGCAGCTACAATGGTTCAATTCTATGTTGCCCAAATAATAAATCAAAATCCAGCCATAAGAGGAATGGAAAAGTCTGAATTTCCAACATCGCCACTCAGGAAATATCCAAACTGCAAAAGTTCTGCCATGGGATCATCCATTTCAATGTCTGTTTGCAAAGGAATTTGTGGAAATTCATACCCTGTACGGAGGGGGTTTTCATAACTGGAACCAATTGGATCGCTGTTCTGCAATAGGGGCAGCATATCAAAATCAGAGTCAATTGGGAATTGGCGCCTCACCTCAAAATCAGTAGAAACTTCAGCCCCTTCACCAGAATCACCGGAAAATTTCTCCCAATCAGTGCAGAGTTGGTCCCAATCACTAAAATCAGTGGAAGACTCCTCCCAATCAGAGAACCCACTTCCAAGAAATCTTCTTTTCTGCGAAATTTCCTCCTGATGAGGCGACTGAATCAAAGTAGAAGTTTTTTCATCCTTATCAGCGTCAAGATCAACAAAATCCAGAACCTTTCCAGGGTTTTCAGTTTCTTCGTGATCGAGAAAATCAATAGCATCAAGATACTCTGCAGTAGAAGTTTTTTCATCCTCATCAGGGTCAAGATCAACAAAATCAAGAACCTTTCCAGGGTTTTCAGTTTCTTCTTGATCGAGAAAATCAATCGCATCAAGATACTCTGCAGCATTGTCAACTTCATACTGATCAAAGTCGAAAAGATCAACAGCATTATCCATCTTATCAATTTCAGCAACATTTATTGCCGCTGCACCATCCTTAACCATCCTTTCCTCAATCTTGTTCTTGATTGCTTCAATTTTACTGTCCAATATCTTAACCAACTCGACAGGATCAATTTCTCCATCTGTCGACTTCTCCAGAGGGTGCTCTCTGTTCTCGGCTGACAGTGATCGAGCTTGTTCTTTTTCAGAATACTTGTCAATAACAGATTGAACATCATTGTGGTTCTCAGGCCAGGTTTGGATTTTGCCACTAGGCTCAATGATCACCACACAAACTGGTATATCACACAGCAATGCGAGCTCCATTGCCTTCTTCTTGATTCCAGCAACCCTGTTCTTGCAGACTTTGAAGGATACCTTAGAATTCAGGGATTGCTTAGACTTCGAACTCTTCAGTGCCTTCTTCTCCATGGTTGCATACGAGAATTGAAGCAGGCGTGAGTTTTACGGAGAAGAATTGAAGCAACGGCCAGTTGAGTTTAAGTACGACAATTCGGAAAGAATAAGAATTTGGAAAGTAGGAATTAGAAAGCGTATGTTATGTAAAATATTGTCCCAAGACTGTTTGTAAACTAATATTTGTTTATTTATTTATTTATTTCTTCCCTATGGGAGAATTGGCAATGAACTTATTTAAAATAGTTTGAACTTATTTTAAGCATTTTTTTTAGTTAAGAAATTTTAACTTAAAAAATCTTGATGATTTTACCTTTGTAATTTTATTTGGTTGGTGGTTTTGCAAATTCCATAATTTTATACATAAAAGTTTACTTTTCTTTAATGTAACGAAATTAAATTGTCTAAACAATAGATATGATGATAAAGTACGAATGCAAGAGATAAAGGTATAAACAACCAAGGGATGGAACTCAATAAATCACACAACGCAAAATAAATAGAAAATCTCTTACAAAATGACAATGCATATATTCTATCATGGTTATAAAAAATATCTTACTTGCTGCTATAGGTTAGATTGAGTGTGGGTTTTTAAAATATGCAACAAAGTTAAAATGGATTGAGTTTAAGAAAAATTAAGCTTAACCCAATGTAAGCCCCCGTGCGCGCACACACACTTATATATAATCTTTTTCCAATAATTGAGGAATACTCAAAAGGTTTTGATCAATTTCTGGAACATATAAAACATCAAAAATTAATTTCAAACCTGTGTACCCTTCAATTGCCGGTGTTCCTATGCCTTTTATAGCAAGATAAGCCCCATTTCCAATCCGGACTCTAGTAATAGCAGTTTTATCAAGCTTTTTGAAAAGCTCTTGATCATAAGTCATGTATTTTGTAGAACCATTATCTATAAGCCAGCTTTCCACAGAGCTATTAGTGGCGAAACATGAACCTGCAAACAATTGCTCCTTCTGCGGTTAATTCTCCGCAGCCTTGGCTTCTCCTTGTTGCTGTTGAGACTTGCATATCTTTTCCACATGCCCTAACTGACCACATTTGTGACATCTTACATCTGGGTTCCACCAACACCTTTTTTGTGGATGATTGGTTTTTTTACAATAAGGGCAAAGTGGAAATACTTGAGATTTGTTGTTTCCAGGCACTTTTTTGTTGTTCTTCATGTTCTTGCCCCTGTTGTTGTTTGTGATATGGCTTGAAAGGCACCTTCCACTGATTCTTCTTGCCTCATCAGCCTTCTTTGTTCTTGTGCCTGTAGTGCATTTAACAATTCTGCCAAGGTGATACATGACGGATCTTTTGAGTTTTCCAAGGCCATGGTTGTAGGCTCAAACTTTTTAGAGATTGTAACTAGAATTTTTTGAACTATTCTAAAATCAGAAAAATTAGTACCAAGAAGTCTTACTTTATTGACTATGTCAAGGAGTCTATCAGAATAGTCCTTGATAGTTTCTGATCATTTCATCTTCTGCATCTCAAATTCTCGAATCAAGTTCAACACTCGCATCCCTTTGCTTTTTCATCTCCTTCATATTCATTCTTCAAGAAATTTCAGATCTCGTGCGCCGTTTTCAATGTCATGATTCTTGAAAAGATCGTGGATATGACAATTGCATATAGACTTGCTTTGACTTTCAATTTCCTTTGTCTCCTCTCATTATGGTGTTTCATTTGAGCAATTGTTGGATTGTTTAGAAGAGGAAGTACTTCATAATCATCTTCTATAGGCTCCCACAAATCATTTCTACCAAGATAGGCTTCCATTCTGACAACCTACATTTGATAATTTGTTCCATCGAATATGGGAGGTCCAAGTTGATGAGTAGAGGAAACCTCTGGATTCATTGTAATAAGGGTAAATGTTTTAAAAAAGGTGTTTAAACTCTCAATCCTCATAGATCCCTCAAGATGAAAGCTCTGGTGCCACTCTGTTGGATTATTAGAATAGAGAAAGTAGAACAAGAATGAAAACCTTTGTATTGCAGAAGTCACATTTTATTGAGTTATAAGCCATGCTTTTATATAGCATAAAGAAAACAAAATTAGAGAAAAACTCTGGAAAAAGATCTGCTAGAGATAAGATCCTAGAATCATAATCATAACAAGTATTTTTAATTATCTATTGCTTAAAAAATAGCAAAGTGAATAACTAATTATTGCAATCTGTTAGCAGTTCCACAAATCATGCTATTCAATAGTTTTTCTTAAACACTTTGCAATCTATTCATTGATTCTGATTGAATTGCTCATGCTTGCAATTTATATCTATGTTTTAAAATTCAAACTAGACTAGCTGGTCCGACTGGGAACCGGCTAGGCATCCAGTCCAAATCATCTTAAAAAACTGCCTTTTAAAAACCAGATTTGACCGGAAACCAGTGAAACCGGACAAAACCGGGATTTAAATAAAAAATGGCATAATGATGGGAACTGTGAATATAGTCATGGCAAATTGTGTTCAAAAGACAGTCTTAATTAGTATTTTTTTCCCCCATGACTTGATTGCATATTTCGTAAAACCAAAGTCTAACTCCCACATATAGGAATTTCATCAAGATTTGGACCAACTAAAAGGGATAAAATAAAACATTGAGGGAAAAGGCAATTTGATAGAAAGAAAGACAACACCAGCAAAGAAACATTAACAGTTTTCATTTGAAGGAAATACAAATTCACATTAAAACAAGATATCAATCCTTTCGGTAAATACACCAAAAGAGGAAGAAAACTCAATTTACTCAAATAATACAAGAACTACTACAAGAGAAAAATAAAAATCTAATTAATAATAAAGATCCCTCTTGATTAATCTTGAACATGGGATTAATCTTCATGGGGATAAACGAAAAAGAAGGGGTGCACGAAACAGAAAAATTCCCCTGCAGCTACAATGGTTCAATTCTATGTTGCCCAAATAATAAATCAAAATCCAGCCATAAAAGGAATGGAAAAGTCTGAATTTCCAACATCGCCACTCAGGAAATCTCCAAACTGCAAAAGTTCTGCCATGGGATCATCCATGGCAATGTCTGTTTCCAAAGGAATTTGTGGAAATTCATACCCTGTAAAGAGGGGGTTTTCATAACTGGAACCAATTGGATCGCTGTTCTGCAATTGGGGCAGCATATCAAAATCAGAGTCAATTGGGATTTGGCGCCTCACATCAAAATCAGTAGAAACTTCAGCCCCTTCACCAGAATCACCGGAAAATTTCTCCCAATCAGTGCAGAGTTGGTCCCAATCACTAAAATCAGTGGAAGACTCCTCCCAATCAGAGAACCCACTTCCAAGAAATCTTCTTTTCTGCGAAATTTCCTCCTGATGAGGCGACTGAATCAAAGTAGAAGTTTTTTCATCCTGATCAGGGTCAAGATCAACAAAATCAAGAACCTTTCCTGGGTTTTGAGTTTCTTCTTGATCGAGAAAATCAATAGCATCAAGATACTCTGCAGTAGAAGTTTTTTCATCCTGATCAGGGTCAAGATCAACAAAATCAAGAACCTTTCCAGGGTTTTCAGTTTCTTCTTGATCGAGAAAATCAATAGCATCAAGATACTCTGCAGCATTGTCAATCTCATACTGACCAAAGTCGAAAAGATCAACAGCATTATCCATCTTATCAATTTCAGCAACATTTATTGCTGCTGCACCGTTCTTGACGATCCTTTCCTCAATCTTGCTCTTGATTGCTTCAATTTTACTGTCCAGTATCTTAACCAACTCGACACGATCAATTTCTCCATCTGTCGACTTCTTCAGAGGGTGCATCTTATCAATTTCAGCAACATTTATTGCCGCTGCACCATTCTTGACCATCCTTTCCTCAATCTTGTTCTTGATTGCTTCAATTTTACTGTCCAATATCTTAACCAACTCGACAGGATCAATTTCTCCATCTGTCGACTTCTTCGGAGGGTGCTCTCTGTTCTTGGCTGATATTGATCGAGCTTGTTCTTTTTCAGAATACTTGTCAAGAACAGATTGAACATCATTGTGATTCTCAGGCCAGGTTTGGATTTTGCCACTAGGATCAATGATCACCACACAAACGGGTATATCACACAGCAATGCGAGCTCCATTGCCTTCTTCTTGATTCCAGTAACCCTGTTCTTGCAGACTTTGAAGGATACCTTGGAATTCAGGGATTGCTTAGACTTCGAACTCTTCAGTGCCTTCTTCTCCATGGTTGCATACGAGAATTGAAGCAGGCGTGAGTTTTATGGAGAAGAATTGAAGCAACGGCCAGTTGAGTTTAAGTACGACAATTCGGAAAGAATAAGAATTTGGAAAGTAGGAAGTAGAAAGCGGTACGTTATGTAAAATTGTCCCAAGACTGTTTATAAACTAATATTCATTTATTTATTTATTTCTTCTCTATGGGAGAATTGGCAATTAGCTTATTTAAAATAGTTTGAACTTATTTTAATTAGTTAAGAAATTTTAACCTAAAAAGTCTTGATGATTTTACCTTTGTAATTTTATTTGGTTGGTAGTTTTGCAAATTCCATATTTTTATATATAAAAGTTTACTTTTCTTTAATGTAACGAAATTAAATTGTCTAAACAATAGATATGAATGATGATAATGTACTAATGCAAGAGATAAAGGTATAAACAACCAAGTGATGGAGCGTAATAAATCACACACCGCAAAATAAATAGAAAATCTCTTACAAAATGACAATGTAAATACTCTATCATGGTTATAAAAAAACCTTACTTGCTGGTATATGTTAGGTTGAGTGTGGGTTTTTAAAATATGCAACAAAGTTAAAATGGATTGAGTTTAAGAAAAACAAATTTAAGCCCCTCGCACGTGAGCGCGCGCGCGCGCACACACACACACACATATATATATATATATATATATATATATGTTGTATTAAAATTGTATTATACTAACAATAATTTATGCTATGCATTATTCATTGTTCTAATATTTAATATTGTTCAAGAATTTTATAATACTAATTTGGGTTACTCTTCTATTAACTATCTAAATTTTTTTATTTACTTAACATTTTATACTTCTATTAAACTATAATTTTAAAGGGCAAAATTTTAGAATTTTAGTCAGCCTAGTTTTAAGTCCGAAACTGGATGTGCAATAAATTAAAAGAGCCAAAATAGTTCAAATCCGAGCAAGCCGAGTCTAAGCCCACCAATTAAATTTTTTTCTGGGCCTAAGGTTGAGCTGATCATAACTTCACAAAAAAAAAAAAAGAAGCTCAATTCACAGCCAAACCTAGAGGACTTCCGAGTCAAGAAGGCAAGGGTCAGTTTGACTAGAAAAGGCAAGTGGCTATTTGGAAGAATTTGGACAAGATCTTGGTTGAAAATGATCTTGGATAAGTTGTTGAAATTTAAAATAAGGACGAATTCGAACATTTCTAAAGACAGAGATTTAGAAGATCAAATCAAATCGACTTACATATGGTAAGAAATCGTGAAAATATAATTTTGATTAGAATTTGACCTTCCAAAATTCAAAATCAAGATAAAAATGAGGAAACTAAATTGACTAGACCAAAAGAGGGATATTAAATTGTTTGAAGTTAAATATTATGATTAAGAAGCACTAATTCAAGATAAAAGTATAAATAAGCATAGAGCTTACTAAACCACACAGCAAAACAAGTAAAAAAAAAAAAAAAATCATATAAACTGACAGTGTAAAATTGTCTCACATACATACATATATGTATACATATATATATATATATAATTGGCATAGATGCACTAGAACCCCTCCTTTAAATCTATAGTTACAATTGACACCTTAAATTAAAATCAAATTGAAAGTATAACCCAATTTGCGATTTAACTATAACCCATTTATTTTTTGGATTTGTCTCAGATATTCAGAGAGCCACTAGTCAAATAGTATTCCACGTATTGATTTTGCTTTCAATATATTAAGTTCATGTGTGTCGATGAGTACCTAAAATACCGAACAAAATCCTTTTTTTTATTTTTATTTTTGAAGGAAACCGTACAAAATCCTTAAGCCACGCATTGTCAATAGACACTAGTACAATGACAATCTTTTTTTTTTTTTTTTTTTTTTGTCACAACGTAACATTCCTATAACCTAATATATCCTAATTTAGGGGGAGGGGGAGCCAATGGAAGTAGAAACTCTATCGGAGAAAATTACCGAAGACAGCCACATATAGTGATAATAATAGTCACTCATCCATTATTTTTACATAAATTTTTTCTTTCGCACATAATCACACATTAGCTGCAAACACCCAGTATTTCCAATAATGATAAGTATAAATGTTGACAAATTGCATTTAACATCTGGTATCAATATTAACACAAGTGAGGAAAAAAAACATAAAGACAAAGATTATGAAAATAATGATAAAACTATCGCATCTTTTGTTTCAATTAAAAGAGGAAAATAACAACAATGGGACACACATTTTTCAGCGTTATACAAAGGATGAATAGCCCATCCATTGAAAATTAGCTCAAATGTAGCGCAATTCCCATTTCAAGTTTTTTTTTTCGGGGTGTGGTGAGACATAGGGCTGTCAACGGTCCGGGTCTAGACCCAGACCCGGATCGGATCCGTCAAATTTATCCGGGTATGGGTAGGGATTTAGTTCCGTTACCTGGACCTTGATCCGGATCCGTTTTGTCAAACAAAAAAACGGGTTGGATACGGAATATAATATTTCGACCCGTATTGGACCCGGATCCGGATATAAATAGATTAATAGTTTTAAAAATATATAATATTTATTAATATAATTTGATTAGGATGATGTATTTGAATAATCAATATAATTGGACCCGGATCATAATCAATATAATTTGATTAGAGTGATGTATTTGAGTAAGGTTAATTTGATTTCTTTTCTTATTTGATTTTTTTTTGTATTAGTTAGAAATTAGTTTATAAATATATGTTTTTTTTCTCATTTTTGTTAGGAATTATAAATTTTGTTAGTTTTTTTTTGGGTAGACCCGGATTTGGATCCGGGATCCGTCGAATCCGGATCCGGAACATAGAGTAAAAGACCTGTCGGATAAACGGGTCGGATCCGGATCCGATATAGTGTGCTGGGTCCGGGTCTAGAATAATAAATTCCGGCCCGGATCCGGCCCGTTGACAAGCCTAGTGAGACATAGGCCAATCAATTGGGATGGACTAGCCTGAACACTAGTTGTTCGGCCCACAATTTATTGGGTTGAGCCTTATGCAATATGAATTGAGTTGAGTTTGGAATAAAATATTTTGCCTAAACAAATCTAGTTAAATGGTTGAATTTTAGACGGCAAACTATGAAGGTTTTTCTTCTTCTTCTTGTCTTTTTTTTTTTTTTTTAAACATTCCACCCCTAATTGTCAGGCACAAAATCATTCCACCCCTAACTGTGAGGCACAAAATTCGAACGTTCAATTTAGCAAGGGCGAAGACTCTAAAACCCTCCTCTGGCCATTAGATCGATTTCAGCGATTGGTAGCTATATTATTTTTTTATCATAAAATTCAGGGTATTAGAAAAACATCTATAGATTGGTTGGTTATCTCATTTATTAATTGAAAACAATACATGACTTGAGTTTGGGCCAATCCGAATTCGTTTCAATACCCTACTTTTTTGGTGAGTGGAACATGAGCTACAAAAAAATATAAGTCTAATTGAGTTGAGTTGATATTTTGTGTGAGTTAGATTTGAGTGCGGCAAAATCTGACTCATATTATCCAATTAACAGGCCTAGTTGGACACCTAGGGATCAAATATCTATTTTTCGTTTTTCGGTGGCAGACAAAGTTCAAGGTAAAATTTCTGAAGCACCACTACATATATATATATGTAGCTGGGTGAAAAAGCAATCAATCATCTAAAACAAGAATATTTCCCAGAGAAAAGCAAAAAGGAAACGCGAAAGATTGAAGAATACGATTACAATAAATAGCCATCGACTAACTTGTTAATATCATGGAACATAAGAAGTTGCTAACGTTAAAACTAAAGAAAACCTTTAACATTTCTTTCTAAGGAATCTGCTTGATCCTCAAATTCCTCGTTATAAGAAAATATTCTACAAAAGAAAATCACAAAATCACCCTTTCAAAACATAATTTTCTCGGAATCCCTCTTCCTACTTTGATAACTGTAAACCAAAAATAAACAAACAAATATATTGTTGCAACTTCAGAAGGTAGTAGCTTCACCATTAGTGCTTGATTTCATGATTAGTGTTCCAAAGTGATTGATATCCGTGAATCACGAACTCATATGCTGTATATCTTGACAACCCATACCTTGGCTTCTTGATGTTTTCTTCACTTTGAACGCCCTTTTCAATGTCGGAGTCCTCATCGGGACAAAAAGAGGACGGGGATGATTTTACTGCCCTGCCTCCGATGAAAATTCTCTCTAATATTGAGAAGCAATCAGCAAGAAGCACAAAAAGAAAAGCAGCACATATAACAACATAAATTACGCCAATGGGAATCATAAAAGCGGCAAGGCCAATGTGGTATGCCCGCCCAGAACTGCCAACAGGCTCCTGGCTAGCCAGCTGAATGCAGTTGGTGGCTCCCATGATCGCAGCGTTTACTGCCATCCAAGTTGTGAACATGCAAAAGCCAATCAGGAGAAGACGATAACATGATTCTTCTGCTTCATCATCATCATCATCACGGCCATAAGATGATTCTTTCCAACTGGGATTGTTGTTGCAGTCCATGTCTTCCATGAAGCACTTTCCTTCCCCCTGGAAGATGGAAATCCAAGAAAGTGAACTTCGATTATGTATTTGCCTGAAGATTGATTCTTGACTTCCAAAGAAACTGAACTTCAATCGTCTCTTGCTTGAAGAATGATTGATTCTTGACTCCAACTGAGATTATATAGCGATCTGAATGGTGCAATATGGGAAACTGCAGCAGACACTGCAAGTTGCCAAAAAGTGGAGAACCGACTTACCATACTATGGAAAGGAAATCTTGTCGCAGTTTTTGGAATCCTTCGTTCAATTTCCAATATCGATGGACAAGTTTCCATTCCCACACTTCCTTTTCCTTCGTTCAATATCTAATTTCCTTTTTCATTTGTTGACAAAATTTTCTTAGACGAACTACTCAATGAGACCCTTGTCCTAGTTAGTCCAGTTTATGCTGTTAGGTGATTCCAAGGATTCACTTCTTGTAAATTTACATGTTACAATTCTTCGTCTAAAATTTTGGGTAATAGAACAAAAGAAATACGAAATTAAAGAGTGGCATTTTTGTTTTCCTAAAAAATTTCTTGTCATTTTTCACAGGTTTATTGTGTTCAAGATATTGCAAAAAGAATACAGACCAAAGGGATAAACAATTCAACTCATTGAAATTTCTAATCAACCAGGTCAAAAAGAAGAAAGACATTGGAACAAAGTAAGAGAAAAGAAAAGTATAAGAAGAAGGTCAAAGGTTCGAAAAGCACGAACTAGCACATGAATCAAATTCCCACTCAAGCGGGCACAAAATACTTGGGAGAGTTTAAGTGTAGCATATCTTTTGCAAACAATGATGGAGTCCTCAATTACGCAACGCGAAGTGTAGATGACTCCTGTACATGCTACAAGCGGAATATTCCACATAACTGCAAATCTGTTTCTTTTTTAAACAGTGGCAATTTGCCTAACTTCATGAGAAGCTGTCTAGATACCTATTACATTAACTATTGCTACTTTTGCTCTTCCACTCACCACCCATCCACAACCCTTCCACACCCAAAAACGCAGAAGAGGAAAAATGGAAAAGAAGGGTGTCATTCTATACAGATAGGAACATTACAGTCAGTCAATGACAATAGGAGTTATACGCCTTTTGGCAGGCTTATTTGCTGTGGGAGTGGCCAATGTAGCTGTGGAAGCTTGCTTTTCGTCATTATGAGCTTCAGCCTTCTCACTTTCTGCACCATCAAGGCTGTTGTCAGGCTCAGTTTTTGTGAAAGAAGCCCCTTGTGCCTGCTGCAGTGTTTTACAGTCATCCACGATGTTTCTCTCTTCTGCAAGATGAATCATGGCTGATCAGAAAATGACAATCATGATTGGAAGACTTTGTGAGATGCATTTGTCAGTATAAGTTCAAAAATAAACCTGAAACAGGGACCGATGATCCCAGCTCCTGATTTTGAAATTCTAGGAGAGTACAATAGCCATCTTGTGAGGACAATGCCAAATATTTGCCATTTGGTGACCTGTTCACATCAAAAAAGTATAAACAGTAAGCAACCAAAGTTCAGGATTTACTTCTATCAGCATAGCTGCTGATAAGAGCAGCACTAAACCTAAAGAGAACAACTAAAAGTACCAGGCAATGTCAGTTATAGCTGCATAATGAAGTCCAGCCAGGATTGCTATTGGTTCAATACCCTCCGTATCATAGATATATAAAGAGTTCAAAGTGGCCAGCGCAAAGATAAGGCGATAAGGGAGCCTAAAGAAGTCAGCTGTACAATTACCAAGTGGATTTCTCATCAAATATAGAAGCCATACGGTACACTGAAAAGGATCTAGCATATGATTTTAACAAAAATTTACATGACTTTAATCCTCGCAAGCTAAATTTCACAGGGCAGAACCGCACTGCCACAACAGGTTTGCTGGCACCAGGAAGCATCAAAGCAGGTCTAAACGTTGACCAAAAAAAAAGGTTTAGTTAAACAAAAGGTACAGCCCTGTTAAATGAAAAATGTATCAACGGCCATGATTAATGTCCAAATAAGTTTGCAATTTCACATGTAATCTTAAGGACAAGAGTACATGGGGAAAAAATGCTAATCTATCATATCTAGAAACAAGCTGATAAGATTCTTGTGATTAAAATAAAAATGAAGAGTAGACTTACCTAGAAAGATCATTTCTAGAAAGGATATAGGCAGCATTTACTAATTCAGAAGATGGTGTATGTTTGAAAGAACCTGATAGAGCACATAAATCATTAGTAGCATTCTAATGCATAAAACATTAACTGGCCTCTTAATCTCCAGTGAAAAATGACAAGAAAATATAGGAACAGGAGTAAGATGGTTCACTCCATGGCAACCACACCAACTGCACTGCTAACACAAAGCACATGAAAAAGATCTCCAGATAAGGATCAAAGATTGCATAGATGTTTATTTAGCAACATAAAAGTACATTTAGTCCAATATTCACTAGCACCATGTATGCAGGAAACCATCTAATATTTCCTCAATATAACTAAGTAATGAAGGTACGGCATTCCTCCTTTCTCCTTGATGTTTGGGAATGAACAATAAATAATAAAGGAGGATGTCAAAAATTCTGAGAGGTGAGGTGCAGTGCAGAGGAGAGGATAGATAATGCCAAGAGACAAAAAGAACTTATTAAAGCAACTTATTAGAGAAATGTCAAAATAACAACTTATTAAAGCAATACCTGCAGGCACAAGTAAAAATGATCCATCAGGAGACCAAGCTAATCTTCGGAAAAAAGATGGCAGTGTCTCATCATGGAAGAGGTGATTTTTAGCTGTCTGCATTTTGATACCACATATAAGACTCTTAAAAAAAGGAAAAGAAAAAAAGAGATTTAGTTCTGGCATGTGCCAGCAGAAGAAATTTCTAACCTTGGATTCATCCGTAGTCTGTGGTTCCAACCTTGATATGACATACTGACAAATGTAGTTCATCCTATCATTTCCTTTTGTTTTAGATGGCTTGTTGACATAAATCCTGCAGGTTCTATCTGAGCTGAGCGAAGCTAAAAACTTAGCTAATGGATCCCATGCAACACCTTGGACATAATGAGAATGGCCATCTAAAATTTGATGCACAGAACCTGAAAGGTTAACATCAACCAATAGGTTTACTGAGAACAATGTCTGAACATCTAACAGCTTCATATTTTCTTCTGCATCTTCACTAACTATATGCACAAGAGCTATCAACTGATGCACAAATAATATAACAGCTCACATTCGCTGCCCTACCTTTATTCACATCCCATATGATACAAGTGTTGTCAACAGATCCAGAAATAAGAAATGTACCATCAGTGGACCACTGCAAGTCCAATACATCCTTACGATGAAACCTAGAAAAGGTCATTAGTCAGTACGGAAGCAAAAGCAATACTCCTTGTCCTGAAATCATTCGCCTGCCATTGCTGCTGAGAATTCATATTGACATCAATCCATTTGATGCAGCAATGACAAGACATGTTATATAACTAGACCATGATTAGTTCACCACATTCTCAAACAGTAAGACAAGATCTTTTAATTAAGACTACAAAACAAAAGATTGTTTTTCTACCAAATGTATTATTACATGGTCTTGATTCTGGAGTCAGTCTTAAATTCTTGGGCTAGAATTAATTTGATGGGATCACTGCACCCAGGTATTTGTCAAACTGGCTAAGGTAAGGTCAAACATAAAATTGAACACTCCCATTCTCCCACCACCCATTATACACCCTGAAGGGTTCAAATTAATTATAAGTGACAAAAAGAGATAGCAATAGAAAGGAAATAATCCATAAGAGAAACAAGACTTAGTCAACTATCGGAATAAACATGACATCAGTGATAGCTTACGATAATATCTTCAAAAACTTCCATGTTTCTCCAGCATCATTAGAATGTAACTTCCATAGGACAAGTTCACCACCTATACTAGAAAAAGTTAAGCTTAGAAATTGACATCACAGATGTAGATACCAAGGCAGGTAATAAAAGAAAGGATATAACTAACAACAATTGAGTATGAAAAGCTGATTCCAGAATCTTATTCATACCATCAGCGCCAGATGCCAGTTGTTCTCCTGCATAGTTACTGTGAATTAGATCTCCGAATTTACAGCAGACATGACAATGATAATTTTGGAAGTAATGAATACACAGGCAGACATATAAAGAGATTTTGGGGCCATACATTTAAGTTTAGCATAAAATCTCGATAAGGAAAGAAACGCTTAACCTGACAAACTAAAGGACTCTCGATGAAACTTCAAAAACTAATCAACAGAAAAAAACTTGGGAAAGCTGGTCATTCAAATGCAATCTTCCAGGTAAAAGCAAACCAAAACCAAACATATCTGAAAGTAACACCAATCAATAGAAAAGTACATATATATATATATATATATATATATATCAAGCTCCCTGAACATTTCTCATCTTTTGAAGCTCCGAAATGCTATCATCATTATCAAACAAAATAAGGTCTGGAAAGTCCATTATTGTTGATTCGTCCTTGTCTTTCAGTACTAAAGGGAAAAAAAGATCTTTTTAAGATGACATGCTGTGTTAGATAAGTTGAAGACTATTATGCTCAACTTTTGTCCATAAAGAAGTTGAATCATACTCATCCAGAGTGTGGAATGTGTTATGTGCAACTAGTAGACAGATGTTGGATTAGGAAGCTGTTCAACTTCAAGATTGAGATTGACTCCATTACAATGCACAGGCAACCAAAATAGCATCTTCATGCAAAACAAAAATCATGATTGTACAACCACTAAAACTTATCAACTGGGAAGATCTATAGGTTTCAGTACATGATATTATGTTCTATATTCTCTCGAGGAAAAAAGTTAATAAATACCAAGAATTATACATCATTGCAGTTATGCAATCAAAGATGATTGTTCTCTCCATTAAAAGCTTAGACGCACATAGAGGCTCACATTCTTAAAAATTGTAATACTGCATAACACATTGCAAGCATTTCAAATGAGAAAACTACTAACCCATGCTTAACAAAGGCAAGCAAATGAAGATCTCGATAATAGAACATAATATTCGTCTCTCAGATTACATATCATAATTGTTCTCAATCGGGAATACTCACAACCTTACCAGAAGGAGAAAAGCGAAGCACATTTACTGCTGAACCGTGGTAAGATAGGTTAGTTTTATATGAAGCTCCAGGACCCCTGTTTTGCTCTTCACCAGAACTTATCTCCCATAGCTGAAAATTGCATTTTGAAAAGTCAAGAATTCACTTCACATTATGCCACATTTCACCAAAATCATTTCTTTTTCCAGAAAATAAACTTCTAACATCAAAGAAGTGAATCCCAGAAAGCCATTTTCTCTATAACTAAAGCATGCAGTACCGATCTTGATTCCCATTTCATTACTATACCAACCCGAAATGACCAAATCATGAAATATCTTTGCCATTCTTTTGCCTTTCCATAGTAATTGCAGAAATATTAGGTAAAGCTTCAATTTTGCAGTCTAAATATAAATAAAGACAATTAAATACCAGCTTCAGATATAATATTTAGAATTTTTTTATGTAAGACACACAAGTAAAGAAATGATAACACCAAATAAAAAAAAGAAAATCCACACAAATAAATTATAAAAAAGAGAAATTTCGCACCTAACCAGGAATTAAAATTGTACATAAATTAAAAAAGAAAAGGGCATAACTGATAAATAAGCGAGAGGAAAAAATTAGTAGAAGGAAACGACGTAGTATCACCTTTATGTCGAAATCGGCACCGCCGGTAGCTAGGAGACCTGAGAGAGAGTGAAAATCTAGGGTTAAGACTGGCTTGGTGTCGTGCCAATTAATTTGAACTGTTCCACCCTTCATTTTCCTTCTCTTTTTCCCTTTTTTCACAAAAAAAAAATTGAAGTAATTGGAAAATCTTGAATGTTTTTGTGTTTCAGACTTCTCTGGGGAGGGATTTGGGCAGAAGTTATTGGGGTTTAGATGAGGAAAATGTGAAGCAGAAAGAATTGATGAGCTTATTAGGGGTTTTGTGTGGGTTTTCGATTTGGGGGGGATTTGGGTTTATTGGGGAGGATGGGTCTGTTTTTTTGGCGGGAAATTGGTGGGAGAAGGCCGCGGCTTCATAAATAGTGTTGAATTAGCTGTTTTTTAAGATGTTTTTTAAAATTTTACTGTATATGAAAAACTTTTTTATTATACATGTTTTTTGGATTGTTTTTTAGAGGTATTTTTAAAATATATTTTTGAATATTTTTATAATTTACAATTTTTTGGAATATTTTTTTTTTTAATTTTACACGAACTACACTATCCCCTCCCTTTTCCTCCCCTTCTCTTCTTTCTCTTCCTCTTCTCCTCCTCCTCCTCCCCTCCTTCCCCCCAACTCCAAACCACTCTCCTGCTCACAGGTGGTGGCTGCGATTTTAGCCACCACTCTAATCACGACCGTCTTGGTCGCGATCAAATTTGATCGTGACTAGAAAGGTTGCGGTTAGTCGAGGAGAAGGAAACCGGGGGCGGGAAAAGGGAAAAAAGAAAGGAGGAAGGAGAAGGAGAGAGAGGAAGAGGAAAAAAGGAGGAGGAGGAGGAGAGAGGGGGGAAAGATGGACGGAAAGAGATAGGAGAGAAGAGAGAGGGTCGTGGGTGTGGGGGTGGTGGCGGTAAGGTGGTTGCCATGGTTGTGGAGAGTAATGGGTAGTTGTATATTTTTTTGTATATTTGGAGTTGTTTTTTATATATTGTATGGATATGGTGTTTTTAGAGTTATTTTTGTTTATGTATTACTGTAACATTATAGATGAAAAAATTGTTTTTCAAAAAAGTCTGAATCCAAACAGATGTCTTTTTAGAGAGAGGTGAGAACAAAATGAACGGTGAAGGAAAAAAGCGGAAATTTGCTAAATTAGTCCCTCACATTTTCAAAAAAAAAACTTTTTTATCTCTCACATTTAAAACCAGCTACAATAGTCTTTTAGATATAAAAAAAAAAAAAAAAAGTAAGTCTGCTTGGTCCTAAAACTCATTTCACCCATGTTTTTAAATTTGGAACAGATTGGTCGATCTGACCGGTCGAATCGAGAACCGATCAAGTGTTCGGTTCCAATTATTTTAAAATTTTGAGTTGGTAGAAATTCGATCAATCCGATAAAAAACGGGGTTTGACCAGAAATCGAAAAAACAAGTAAAAACTGGTTTTCTTATGTTTCCTTTTTATTGAATTACTTCTAACCCCAAATCATTGTGAGCTCCCCCTCTGCTGCAAATCCATTTTCACTCTTTCATTTCAATTCAATCGTCAAAAATCAATGCTTTAACCTTTTTTTTAAACAACATCTAATTTTAAATCTTGCATTCAAAAGAAGAAAATACCCAAAAAATGCAAAAAAAGGGAGTGAAGAAGAGAAAAGTTTGAAGAAAACAGATATTTCATGAGTTTGAGAATAAATAACTAACAAAATAAGAATGAAAATGAAATTAAAAAGAAAAGAAGAAGAAGAATGGAGTTGCAGAATGGAATGCGTCAGGAGGAAGAGGAAGATGAAAATTTAGCAGTAATGCTCTATGGAATACGTTAGGAGTAGAGGAAGAGATGGGAAAGTGTGACGTGGGGTCAAAATATTTTCAATATTATATTTTGACCCCTAGGATGTTAAAAACTATTAATATATCTCAAATATGTCATACTTTATAAATATTGTCCTAAATTTTGGTCTTATTTTTCAATCAAATTCATAATTTTTATTCTAAACTTGCTAATGTTCATTGAATAATATAATTTGCTACTTGATCGTTCTAATTTCTTTGTATTTTCTTGTTAAATACATTTGAAACATCAATTATATAGAATATATCTTTATTGATATTAACACGCTCTTAGATATTTTACATACAATATTTTAATTTTAAAATAAATTTTATTTGTGATGTCATCTGTTTCAATTCCAATCGAACCCATTGACCCTGACCCCTAAGTTTGATCGAGTCGATATTCGGTTCAAGTTTGAAAACAAAGGTTTGCTTCTTTGGTCAAAAAGCGTGCACCTCTCCTGCATGCCCATAATTTTAAGGGCAAAAGTGAAAATGCACTTCATTTCCTCTAAAGAAACACATCAACCACCAAAATCCTAAATATAAATCTCGATTGAATAAGGGAGATTTTAACTTTTTTATTCTTCAATATCATGCCAACAACGTCGCCAACAATGAAGGTGCAAAGATCATATTGCTTTAGCCTTTATCTTATATGCTTTGTTTCCTCTTTGGATTGTAATTGAACTCTTGGTCGACAAACTAGCAAAATGCACATTCAAAAAGTAAGCAAACTACCCTAAAAAAAAAAAAAAGCAAACTAACCCAAAGTAATTTTTCTTTTCAAACTCTTCGTTCTTACTCAACTTTCTAGCAGATTGATAGTTTTTAAGAAGTTAGATATTATTGACACCGATCTATTGCACACTGCGGATCATACCACTTGAAATAATGACAAGCATGATTTACCTAAAAAGCAAGAACAGGACATATTAAGAACCAATTTTTTCCGAGACAACCAAAATGAAATGTGGTCAGACTTACTCCATAGTTTGGACAGCCATAAAATCTCCCTCCCAGATTTGCAGATTTTCTAGAAGTCACAATCATGGGTTCTTTACCACAATGACATCGATTATTATTTGCTTTCATTGTACTTTTCAATGGGTGACTTTCTTACACGTCTTTTCTTGCTCTTCTTTTATTGCTTGCAGGTAACCATACCAAAATTTTCTTCTTTGATTGGGGGTTTGGTGACTTACAACTAGAGTTTTAGTAGTTAAAAAATGGAAAGAATGGGGAAGAAAGGATTTGGTAGCTTACATTTTCTTTTCTTTTTTTTTTAAAGAGATGAAATGAAGTATGTTCCTATTTTTGCCCTTGAAATTATGCGCATATGAGAGAGATGCACACTTTTTGGCCCGAAAAGTGAGCAAAAATGAGCTTTAGGACCAATCGGGCAAACTTTATTCATATCCGAGGGATTATTGTGGCTGATTTTAAATGTAAGGGACTAAAAAAGTTTTCTCTAAAAATATGAGAGACCAATTTGGCAATTTTTTCAAAAAAATGAGGGATAATTTGAGAAGACTCCTTAAGGGTTTATAACGACTTCTCTTAAATTTATGAGCCAATTTCAAAAGATATGATTTGAAAACTCATTTTAAAAGAGATAAAACATTTCTATTGTAAAATTATCCTTTGCTTGCGGATCTTTAGTTTTTAGAACAAGCCAAGTTAAATTAAATTCTTAGGAATTACAACGTATTAATGAGGTTAAAAAACTTTTTGTAATATTTAAAGTGATTGATCCGTACAAGAAATGCAAAAGAAAGAATTGTTATGATTAGAAAAAATATATAACATTTTGCACTTTGAGAATGCCTCAAATAAGTTTCTAAATATATTGTTAATAATTTATCTTTCTCTTGTTTTTAGGCCATCGATTTGGACAATAGGTTAGAACATTAAAAAATTTCTAAATATATTGTTAATAATTTATCTTTCTCTTGTTTAGTAAATTTTATTGAATTTTGGGTCATATATCATGCCCAAATTTTTTTTTAATTTCTTATTCAATTAGAAATTCTATACTTATCTTTTACCTCAATCTGCTTGCTTACATCTTCACCTTTTGGTTTGGTAATTTCACTATTTTTTTTTTAGGGATGTCTCGCGGAATGGATTCCGCAGACTATTCCCCACTCTCCACAACTTGCTGGCAGCAAAGTTCGAATCAGGGACCTAAGGCTTTGGTAATTTCACTATTTTTTTTTAGGGATGTCTCGCGGAATGGATTCCGTAGACTATTCCCCACTCTCCACAACTTGCTGGCAGCAAAGTTCGAATCAGGGACCGAAGGCTCCATCTTCAGTAACCTCAACCGCCAAACCAAGCTTGGTAATTTTACTATTAATTTATTGTTTCTTACTTAATGTTTTTTGTTTCAAATGGAAGAAATTATGGTTTTTATTGAAACTAAGATGTGTATTAAATCTCTCTTCCAATATACATAAAACTGTTCATTTGTTATAAGAGGCCAGCTAGAAGTTAAAAAACAAAAAAAAAAAATCTTATATATATGTGTTGGTAGATTTTAGTGATATGAGTAATTCATTTATATTCTAATTAAACAACTTTAGCTTTTATTTTTAAGCATATTTCCTTAGCATAAGTCATAACCAACCAACAATCAACTTAATATAATTTAGAGCACTTCATCACAATTAAAGAAAGGGGAAGGTCACAAAAAAATATTAATATTTAGAGATGCAGAGGGAAGGACCAAGAAGCAAAGGGGGGGGGGGGGGGCTAAAAAATATTAAAATTTGATTTTCGAAGGATAGGTTAGGTGATACGGGAAGAGAAAATATAAATAAGAGATCTCGGGTTTTAGACGTCCTACTTACACTAAAAAAAGAAAAGAAAAAAATACAACTAAAGCATTTTTTTCCCTATTAGTCTTCTAAGGAACAAAATGAAACATGCAAAGCACATGTTCCAAATTAATATACGGGAAGTTAGTGTTCTAAACTAGGTTTTGGTTCTTACTAAAGTGGTAAGCTAATAATGAATAATTTTGCAGTATATATTTTTTCTCGCCAAAAGTCATACTATGTCATTGAACTAGAACAAGGCTTATATATTTAAGTTAGATGCAACAAACTTTTTCATAAATCACTTCTTCATTTATGCATTGATAATACAATCAAAGAAATATTCTTCATTCTCTTTTTAACTTATGTAGCGAATTGTAAGGTAGATTGCATCCTTGGGCCACTGTATCTTTGTCCTATATTTCAAACATATATATATATTTTTTTAAATGGTGCTTCATTTGGGATAAAGATTAAATTCTTCTAATTTTCCAACAAAAATATAGGTACAAACTGATTAAATTCGCCTTCAAGCATCTCCTTGAATTTTAGTTTTGCTCGTACAGGAAGTTGCTTTAGATTGTTAGGAGAACCTAATTAGCATCTTTAATTTGGACAAGTTTGGGCAAATCCAAATTTCAAGGCGATTTTTATAGAGTTTCTGCCCAATATCATCAACACTAGCCATATAGTTTTTGATTCTTATTCACTTAGAACTTTGTAATTTTTCTTTTACCTCATTAATCTTGCTTGCTCTCGACCTTCACCTTTTGGCCTAGTAACCTTACTGTTTGTTGTTTCTTACATTATTCATATATTTCTAGCATGGAAAAAGTTATGTTATTGAAACTTAATATTCATGAAAGTATTCATTTACTGTAAGGAGGAAAATTGTCAAAGAGGCCTCGATTTAATAGCTAAAATTGAGGAGCAGAACTTATTAGAGATTTAATTTTAAAATTTCCTTTCCCCTCGCGCTTCTTAAATTCCATCTCTCCTCTAATGAAAAAAGAAAACTAAAAAGAAATTGTATGATTTTTGTATCTATCATGTCCATATAATAACTTGCAGGCTCTATCCATTGAGTTGAGAAAGCATCAGGACTAATCTACGACAAAGTTGAATTATTCTATTGTCGTCGTGTAAGCCCAACATGAAGAGATGAACTAGTCTTACAAGGAAGTGTTCAAATGTCAAACATATACACTAATTTACAAAACAGAAAGCTGAGTACTTATTAATTAAACTCATCGCAAAGTATAAATGTATGACCACAACAATTAAATAAGATGATTAGGTAGTATGGTAGTTGTCCATGATTTCTCATGGTCATGGTTATTCAACCAAGGTTTCTAGCCTCCAGAAGTAGGTATTTCAACATTCAACCTTTCAAAATTAAGAATCAAAAGCAGGCCATGGATGAAGGCCTAAATTAGAGTTACATATTACTGTTCCATCTCCATAACACAACCAAATCTGTTAAGAAACGACATGGATGAAGCAGACATTGCTGTAGAGTTTCTATTGGAAAACCTCGAGTTAGTACTGAGCAATACCTCCCATTCAATCCTTGTTGCAGACTGCCTGATTGTGACATCCCTCTATGAGGATCTGAAAATCATTAAATCCTTTCTGAAAAGCTTAGGACAAGCCCCGTTTGACCAAAAGGAAAACCAAGCTTTCTTGCTTACAGAGATTAGAGATGTGGTCTTGAAGATATTAGATGCCACTGACTCTTATGTCATCAATGCTGTCAAAAACAACAATAATATAACTGGAACAGATGTTGATAGTCTCTTCAAGAAATCCCGAGAGCTTGCTTTCCGTGCAAAACAGATTGATTTATTCAAGAAAGAACTGTTGTCTCTTCATAATGATGCCTCCAGTTCTTTCCTGGCAGTTGAAGAAGTTGGGATAGCTTCAGATGAAGTTTTGTCAAGAACCAAGAACAGTGTTTCCATTTTGAAGGAAGAAAAAATGGTAGGCTTTGATGATGAGGTAACCTTGCTGCTGGACAAGCTTACTGGGGAAGAGAAGCAACTGGAGGTGATTTCCCTTGTTGGGATGGCAGGAATTGGCAAGACAACTTTAGCAAAAAGATTGTATAACAATCCACGGGTTGTTTATCACTTCCATGTTCATGGATGGACTTCTGGGCTTCAAAATCTTGAGGTAAAAAATGCATTGCATGACATCTTAAGTTTAATCACCGATGATAAAAATCTCTGCACAAAATGACTCGTGATGAAATTGGAGAGAAGTTGTACAAGCGTTTAAAGGGGAAAAGATACCTTGTTGTTATTGATGATATATGGGATTTTGGGTCCTGGAGCACGATGAAGTGGTATTTTCCAGATGATATGATAGGTAGCAAAATCTTGATCACTAGTCAGATCAAAGATGCGGTTTTGGAAATAAGTCCACGCAACTCTGTTCATTTTCTGCGATTTCTGACTCACGATGAGAGTTGGAACTTATTTGAAAGTAAAGTTTTTACTAATGAAACCTGCCCTGAAGAGCTCATGGAATTAGGGAGTGAAATTGTTGCAAAATGCGAAGGACTACCACTCGCAATTGTTGTTTTAGCTGGGCTTGCAAGTTGCAAAGAAAAATAAGACTCAAGAGTGGTGGAATTACATTAATCAGAACACAACTGCATGTTTAGGTGGTGAACAAGAAAAATTCATGGGCATTTTAGGATTGAGTTATCAACACTTACCTAGTTCATTGAAATCGTGCTTTCTTTATCTTGGATCATTTCCCTGGAACCATGAAATCCCCGTGAAGAAACTAATCCAGTCATGGATTGCGGAGGGATTTGTCGAGTCTAATGGAGAAAAGAAAGTGGAAGATGTAGCAGAAGATTACTTGAAAGATCTTGTTGACAGAAGTCTAGTTATGGTTTCCAAGAGAAGGTCCAATGGTGGCATTAAGACTTTCCATGTTCATGATCTATTAAGAGATTTATGTGTCCAGAAGCCAAGGATGAGAAGTTCTTGCAGCCGAGTTGCGGATATTCACAAATTTCTACTTCACCACGAACTCGACCAATCCTCTATCACTACTTCAATGCTGGTAAAGAACTAACAGCTGGCATTCAAGCCTACAGGATTCCAGATTATTGTAAATGCTTTCACTCTTACTGGTTTCACTCTTTCAAGAAAAATGATGTCATCTTGCACAGAAGCATATTTACAGACTGGAGAAGGTCATTAGTGTATAAACTTCTCAGGGTGTTGGATTTAGGATATATGATGCTAGAAGACTTTCCAATGGAGATAGTAAAACTAGTTCATTTGAAGTACTTGGCACTTCTGATTTACAGCATTAGGAAGCTGCCACCCCTGTCTAGCCTGTGGAATCTCGAGACCTTTATCCTTGATACAGAGAAGGGACAAAGGGTTATCTTACCTCAAGATATTTGGAGAATGATAAAGTTGAGGCATTTGCATATTTCAGGGGAACTAGATTTCCAAAGTACCTCTTTGACTTCTTCAACTATTTCTGTGCTATGCAATCTGCAATCTATTTCCCATCTATGTCCTTCAGGTTCAATTCAGGATGTTCTGGCAAGAATTCCCAATGTCACAAATTTAGCATGCCATCTAACTTTATCAAACACAACTGAACACCTTGAATTCCCTGATCTTTCTAGTTTGGAACTGCTAGAAACATTGAAGTTTCATTATCAGACATATGGCATGGTACCATTCAGCGTCCCTGAACCAAGTAAATTTCCTCCACATTTGAAGAAGCTGACTCTGATAGGTAGTCATATAGACTGGAAAGGAATGTCAGTCATTGGGATGCTACCAAACTTGGAGATTCTGAAAATAAAGGACAATTTCTTCAATGGACCAAAATGGGAAACAGGCGACGAGGGGTTTTGTCATCTCAAGTTCTTGAAACTTTCACACACAGATCTTCAGCAATGGATTGCCTCAAGCAGCAGCTTCCCTTCCCTTGAGCAATTGGTGTTAAATGGATGTCTAGATTTGGAGGAAATACCATCTAGCTTGGAAGAGATCTATACACTTGAGATAATTGAGGTATATCATTCATGTCAGTCTGTTGCAGATTCAGCTAGGCGACTTCAAGAAATACAGAGTTACATGGGCAACGATGAATTGAAGGTCTTGATCCATCCCAACTTTGAAGAGGAATAGAGTTACTTGTGTATATTGGATGAAATTTTACTTTGCCACCGCTAGATTCCTATGTACTACAGTTCAAAAATAATGTCATATGCCATCTAAAGTTTAGCTGTCCAATTATTGCTGCTTATTATAGCAGACAAATAGAAAAGAATCATCAAATTCTTGCATGGTTTCTTGATCTGCCAGTAGAAATCCTACTTGAAATCCGAATTGTAGCGGATGTCATGCGCCAATTGTGAAATCAAAATGTAGGTTCTGTGTTAAAATTCTGTGATTAGTGCATCCATGCATTGACGGGGCATAGCCAAGATTTGACAATAGTTGGGGCAAAAGCAAGGGCAAGGAGGGGAGCAATGGGACTTTATCAAGTCTAACTCAACTCGTCAAAACAAACAGCATACTCCTTCACTACCCTAAACGCCAAATAAAACAAAAAAATTTTTTTTTTTAAATAAAAGTAAGGGAAATGATATTTACATGCCTGCATTGATATTTATACGCCTTCACTATCTTAAATTGGCTTAGGATGCAACAAAAATTAAAAATTTTTTAAAAAATAAAAGTCAAGCGAAATGATATTTACACTCCTGCATTGATATTTATACGCCTTCACTATATTAAATTGGCTTAGGATGCAATGAAAATTAAGGTGGTGCTGGTGTGCAGATATCAAATAGCGTCATAAAATATCATTGTCCAAATTGAATTACTAACTTAGGTTCATTTATGTTCATAAACTGTATGGTTTCTTTCCTAGTGGTATATTCTCCTTGTTTGTGCTAGTTAAACTCTAGAAGAAAAATTTAGACTCTAGAAGAAAAATGAAGATGAAATCTTGAAAGATGGTCCTATTTGGGGTTGATTCCACTTTACACCCTTTAATTATACTTAAATTTCTAATTTAGTCCTTAAATTTCTACTTTAGTCCTTAAAATAGAACACTTTAGTCCCTAAACTATAAAATTTGTCCCACTTAAATAACATTATTAAGGAAGTGAGACAAATTTTATGCCTAAGTGGGTATCCTTTAGGAACTAAAATGGAACAAATTTTATACTTTAGGGACTGAGTGGACAAGTTCTATATTTTAGGAACCTAAGTACAACAAATTTTATAATTTAGAAATTAAAGTGTCCCATTTTGAAGTTTAGAGGTCAGAGTATGAATTCGAGTATAATTAAAGGGTTCAAAGTGGAATTCACCCATCTGTATTTGTCACCGTCATAAATTAAAATGCTTATATTTTCGAATTATATCTATGACTCCCCTATATATAAATTCTATAATACAGAAGGATATCAATAAGCATTTACATCTTTTTTCGAAAGTAAAGACCAGCAAAAGGAAAAAGGAGGGGTTATATTGCAAGGAAACACCGACATACAACAATTTGTCCCATTGGTTATAGGAGGAACAGGAGGAATAGAAAATGAGATTTTTTAAAAATACAGCAAAATCACCTTCCAAGACTATCAATGATTCCTAAAGCCACTTCACAAATATGCTTCAAACCATCTTCCCTTGCAGCTAGCTCATGTGGATAAGCCACCCCTGGAGAGCGCCTAAAGCTGTTGTGACAAACATTTGGATAATCAGCTGCAGCCATAACATTTATGTAAGCATAGTCATATAACTCAGCATCCAAATCTTGAAGTGAAGCTTGAAGAGCTTCAATGGCATAGGAATATTTTTGGCACAATCTTTAATGAGCTTCTTCATCAGTGTATCATTTGTGGCACTCAGAACTTGGGAGGAAAGGTATGTGTTGGTAGCTGTGGCATTGGCCATTGCTACTCTAACCATAATAATTGCCAATCCATTGGCGTCTGCATTTAGGCTGGTCAAGTCTGATTTGAGGGATGATATGCAAAGGTCATAGTAGTTTGTGACTTTGCAAGTGCTTTCTATTAAACTTGAGTCACCCTGGACATGAATTGCCGATTGAAATGAAATGCACAAAGCAAGAACTATGGCAAATGAAGAGTAGTAGGCCATGGAAGAAAGAGAAGGGATGGAGGGAGAAAGAAGTGTGAAACAGTTCCTTTCTTTTATGGTGGAAAAAGAATGGAGATCTAGCAATCATTGCTTTGCATTAAATGATTTGTTTTTGTTCCTTTGGCTGAATACAGGGATCTAGTTCGACTTTAGACTATTTCTAGTGGCTTTTACTGTGTCTAATCCACCAATGTTCACAGACTTCAGTCCTCATATTGAAATCAAGACTTGCAAAGAATTTCCTTAGATGTACATTAAGAACTAGTGGATTATCATTTGTACACTGATAGATGCAGATGCATGAAATACAACTCATTTTAAATTTGAAATCTTTTCTTTTCTAAGCCACTTGTATAAAGAAAGGATAATTAATATCAGAAACCACCCCCGAGATTTGCCATAACATCACTTGGTACTCCTGAGGTTTTTAAAGCCTCTCTTACCTCAATTGAGTTGGTACTTTATATAACATTTCGATCCTTTGGATTAAAGATTAAAAATGCATTCTAAAAGAAATATAATACTTTGGTTCCATCTGTACCATTATGTGTCCTATTTGTGAATATCGCAGCAGCAATGAAAATCAAAATGACTCTAATGAGTAAAGGTCATGATGGGGGGATTATAAGTACTACAACAGCAAAGTTGCAACAAGATAGCAATACCTTTCATGATCGTTGCAGCAACTATTAGTGCTGCAGTTGCTTCAGCTGCACAAGTTACAGCAACAGAAGCAAACAAATTTAGCAGTAAAATGGGCAAATTAAGAGAAAATTCAAAAGAAAAAAAAATCTTCTAGCAAAACATGCCAAGTTATAACCTTGAAGGTAGTGCTAAAAATCTGCTAATTGTTCTCGGTTATTCCCAAGAGCAAGAGAAATATGGACTCCAACAAAAATACTGCTTTTATTTGGTAGACAATTATGTCAAAAAATCACCCAAAATGGTGCCAATATGGGATGGCAATTTCGTATTTATTTTTTTGTCTAGATTTTTTTCGCTTTGAACAATTATTTGGATTGAGCTGGGTAATATCATCAATTATGATCTTTAGAGAGGGTGACATCCAACCTTCTCAAATCGACAAAAGAGGTAAGATACCCTTTAGAAAATTTTAGAGATGCTAAGTGATATTATGACAAATCTCAAGGGAGGTTACGAATATTATCCCATCATAAATTGTAGAAAAAAAATCTTTATTTTATTGTCTGCAAATTAAAATAACAATAGTACTAAGTGTTTAAAATTAACCCAATTATTTAGGTTTCCTATTGGTTTTTTTTTTCTTTAATGATTTATTTCATGCAAGGGCTAATTTAGAAGGAGCAATAACAGTTAGGCTTAATCACGTATTGTCCTCTTGTAATTAGGGTCAAGTAGCAAATTAACTCCTGCATTTTCAAAATATACAAATTGCCCCCAATTGACTACTAGGAAAATGTACCTGCAGCCCCCAATTTCTTTTTACTTCATAGACTATGATATACAAATTTGAAGCATAATGTACTAAACCATTTATTTTTTTGGTTTAACTTATTTTGTTGTTTGTAAGCAATTTTTTTATGGTAAATATATTTATCATTATTTAGTTGTGTAAAATATTTAACAGTCACAAATTATTATACAAAATGAGAAAGTGTATTTATAATAAAAAAAACCTTAAATAGTTTCTATTTTTCTTCAATAGATCCTTGTTGTATATTAATTATTGATAAAATGTTTTTTTTAATCGGCTAACCCCAGAGAGAGGGAGGACGCCACTCCTCAATTTATTCCAAAAAATAATTATTGATAAAATGTTGATGATACACTACTATGCATTACTTATTAATAAAATGTTTATGATGCATTGATTATTAGTAAAAATAGAAATGACATAAAGTATTATTACTAAATATGCACCTTTTTAGTTTCTTGCAATAATTTATGATAATTAGATATTCAACTAAAAAAAAACTATAGATGATTAAGTGTCCAACGAACTGTTAATAAGCATAAAGAAGAAAAGTAAATGAAGAAAAACAGAAAATAGGAGTAAAATGTTTGTATTAAACAGTAATTATTTTTAGCAACAATTAATGCATAACAAGAATTTGTAAATAAAATAAGAGTTACTTAAAATAAATATATTCTATTTAATTTCTTATGATAATTAATTTTTTCATAAGAAATTCTTTAGTACATGATTGTGAAACTTGTATTTCTTAGTAGGAAAGAAATTTAAACGATAATAAGGAAAACAACAAGAAGAAAGAGTAAAAGACAATATTTTTTTTTTAACAATGAAGTTCATTGGACAATATTCTAACAATAAAGGGCATAATACATTAGACTATTATCATCAAGGAGTCATTTGTAGGTTTCATGACTACGGGGAGCAATTTGCTTCTAACACCTAATTACAAGGGGGCAAAATGTATTTAAGCCTAGCATTTTTTTTTTTTTTTTCACTTTTGAAAGATGGCCAGCATCCAAAACAAGGTCACGGGTCGCCGAATAAATGCAATGGGGAACAACCAATTTTGAAAGATAAAATTCCTCTGCTAAAGATTTCCAATGTCTTGGCATATGTTCCAGGTACAAAGGGTCTCTGGGCCCTGGAATTATTGCACTTTGGTTTCTTGAATGGGAAAAATCTAATCACATCTGATCTTCGAGCAAATTGACCTTTGTTGATATCTGCAGATGTATACAGTTCTTAACAACTTTTTGGACTTGTTTTGGCATAGCTGATAAGCCATGAGCTGCTAGCCTGTGAATTGGGACTCATCAATTGGGGTAACAAGTCAAGAAAAAAAAAATTATCTGCAAATAAGTTACTGAAAAATTTAACGGAGACACTGTACGGGCTAGGATGGGGTAAATTTCTCTCACGACTGCAAATGAGAAAATGCTGAAGTTATTTTCTGCTATTTCGACTTTATAACACACACATAGATATTCAATTGTGGAGCTAAAACCCCAGATTAAGTGGAGTCAAATCTTAGTATAGCAAAACTTATTATTTTTTTTTTAAAAAAATAAAAGCTGCTAATGTTACATATAGGTTAAAATTGTAGCATACGAGTACCCATTGATTTTTTTTAAATCACTACAAAATCATTCATTATCAATTTTGTTCAATACATCTTTTTCAATGTAACTAAATGGACCTCTTGATTTTATAAAATAATTTGCGAATCACCATCAACGTGATCTTCTATGAGTTTTTTTTAAAGAAATTTATCTTTACCATGCTATAAATAAAAATCATAATAACTTAATATTGTATTATAAATAAAAAAAATTTACCATCCACTTGAAAAATTCTTGTTTTTGGAAACTTTGAAATTTGAAGAATTGATTTTCTCACTCCACTCAAGAAAGTTCACCTTTGTTTTTGGAAACTTTGGATGAATTTATTCTTGAACTAACTTCCGTAAGGCATAAATAAGTTGAAATAAATTCAAAATTATTGTGATGGTAAGAATTATGAAATTTCAATTGTTTGGGGTCAATGTATATAGAAAAGAGAATTTGGTAAAATTTAGTGGGGGTCAAATAAGATGTTATTTTAAAATTTTCTAAAATTTCCTAAGCCTAAAAACTAATTAATTTTCCAAAATTAAGTGGGGTTAATTGACCCCACTTGCTTGCATGTGGCTTCGCCACTGACTAACAGCTTAGGTCATTACCATGAACATTCTTATTTGCAGGTTTTTAACATTTTCAAGGAAATGATATTGACATTCTAATATATGTTAACGTCAATCTCCCTAATTTTGTTGAATAATGTGAAAAGACATTAAGACTCCTACTTGCCATCACAACTTCAATGGATGTCATATATATAGATAGAGACGTATTATTTTTCATATGTTTGAAGAAAGTCAAAGGGAATGTCAATTGACAAGTTTGTAAAGATTTGGTAAGATGTTGGTGATTGAAACTTCTCACAAATTTTAGAAATTCCAAAAAAATTTCACTTACATGGAACAAACCCCAAAAAAACTTTTTTTTTTTTTTTTTTTTTTTTTGTATAATGGTATTTTATAGATGTTACGGTTTAATAGCAATTGTTTAACTCAAGTTCAAAAAAATAACTAAAAAAACATCAAATTTGGAGAAGGCTCTTTTCTTTCCAAAAAATAGAAGTAAAGGAGATATTAATTATCTCTCTAGACTAGATATGTTAGCAGAGGGCAAAAATGGGAACATATGGATTTGTAGATGTAGAAATAAAAGGAAGATCGGAGTTTTAGGGTCTCACCACTTTAAGTCGATTGTATAATTCTCTCAACATCTAGTATAAATAAATACGATTTTGGTGTAAAATTTAAGTTTGTAACTTATATAGTAAAATTTATATAAAAATTATAATTACTTCAAAATTAAATGAATTTACATCCAATACTATTATATTTATACAACAATTACCTTAGTTGAAAAAAAAAAAGAAAAATATAATACGTACCGTTAAACCTAGTTATATAGTTGAAAAAAGGAAAATCTAATACATACTGTAAATGAGAATATGGGCAAGTCAGAAAATCCCATACCTCTGAGTGTTGCTTTGGCATTACATCACACCTTACTCAGAAAAACATAGGTATGGATGCTCAGAAGAGGACTGTTATAATCTTCGTCACTGTCAGGTTCAGAATTCGAATTTTGTGCTTAACAGTTGGAGGTGAAAAGAATATGGAAACAGGGGTGGAAAAAAAATATTTTTACGGTAAACTTAAAAATCACACCAAAAGTAATCACAATTTTGGTAAGGAAAATTCAGCTCTTGATCTCTTGGATGCATTAACTAAGTCCATCCAAACGGCTGAGCCTGTTTGTATTGTAAATTTTTTGAAGTTTTTGAAAAAAAAAATAATATAATAATAATATATGATGTATGTGAGATAAAAAAAATGATTGAAAAAATATATCAAAGAAATATTTTAAAATTTTACTCACAATCCAAATAAGCCCTGTAATTTTTCATCCACATGAGACAAAGGCTAATGCCTTTTTTCCAAAACTCACTTGAGGTTTTCTTTATATTATAAGTTACTGGCATCCAAAACTCACCAACGGAAATATTAAAATGATAAAATTGAGATTTTTCTTAAAATACATTTACGTTCCCAAGGTTTGTCCAAATTACAAAATAAGCCTTATATTTTGACCAAATTATGATCTAAACCGTATAAACTGCCAATATCTATCACAAACCCCCTAACATCATTTTTAAGAAAATTAAAGCAAAAGTTAGGGGGAAAAAACCGAAGATAAGGATTATTGACAGTTCAAAAACTCCAAGTTTAGATTGTTACACACTAATTAAATCTAGCAATTTTTATCATCGTAATCAGCTTCGAGACAAAAAGTTACGGGGTATTAAAATTTCAGAATTTAGTTTTATCCAGAGGAAAATTGAATCTATCAGAGAGAGGTAAAGTAACAGCAGAGGAGTGTCTTGGAAAGTTCATTCAGTGGATGACATATGTAACATTTGAGATATTTTAATAGTCTTTATTTATGTACACTGTGGAGGGAATCAGAAAGGTAAGTTACAAGGTAAATTCTCTGGTACACATGAAGATATTGACCATTTCAACACATATCAATTTCAGCAAACTATTTTATTCATTCACTGCCTTCAAGCTCATGTAATTTGACATTTCGACAAGATGGTGGTTTATGCTCCCATATGAATGATGCATCGAAGGCCCTCTCCTTTCAGCATGTATTCAAATGCCTTGTTGATTTCTGAGAAAGGCAGTTCATGGGTGATGAACTTCTCAAGTTCAAGCTCCTGCAAGCAAAAAATGATTGTTCAAGATAACTTGAGGCACAAAATTAGCACTTGATTCTGGAAGCCAACATGTCAGTGCAGTTGGCTAGTATATGCATAGAATCGATCGTTAATCGCTATAGCTTCCTTCTTCATATAGATGCTTCTAAATACTTTAAATGACAGTCTGGATGATCAGTTTTTCACAGGAGAAATAAGCTTACCTTATTCATGTACTTTTCCACCACTGAGGGAAGGTCAGTTCGAGGCTTATAGTTGCCGAAAAATGTACCCTTGAGTGTCTTTTCATTCAGGACATTGATTGGATGAGTCTTGAATGCATCATCCTTATTTGGTACTCCAACAAGTACAGCAACACCCCATCCCTGCAAGGTCGTAGGATTCAGTATATCCAGACTTTCGGATTACTAATTATTGTCTTCTTGAAATATCCTAATAGCTAGGCATTGCAATTCTTAGAACAAAGGATAAAGTAAGCAGATTACATCATGAACACATTCAAATGCAGAGATCATTGCGTTGATACTTCCAGTACATTCAACACTGCGATCTACACCCCCATCTGTCATCTCTGCAAGAACCTGAAGGAAAATTGTCCCAGGCATTGTGAGCTGAATATTCATTGTCGTCACATTGTAAATTACTGCAGAAACAAGAATTACCTCTTGCACTGGCTTATTGTAGTCCTTTGGGTTCACAAACTCCGTGACACCGAATTTCTTGGCTGGTTGCAGATAAAAGAAAACAAATAGTCAGAAAGCAATAACAAAAATAGCCAAGTATTTTTTTTCTTATATTTCACCTTAGTTTCTCTAGTGATTTAAGTGCATCTATAGCTCAGGAAAGTATGAAAAGATTGAAATGCATGTTATAAGGGCTTCTTGTGCACCTTCTTCAAATCGGTTTGAGTTCAAATCAACCCCAATAATTCTTGAAGCACCAGCCATTCGAGCTCCTTCAGCAGCCTAATCATAAAGAAGCCATAGCATGGAAATTTAGGGGCTACTGCCATAATGTATGTAAAGAATGTTGCTTTTAACGCAAAATTAAAGTGCAGAAAAGATTCTTACAGCAAGACCAACAGCTCCTAGACCGAAAATGGCAACAGTTGAACCCTTAGGTGGCTTTGCAACATTCAAGGTTGCACCAAGACCTGTACCATTAGCATACATTCTCCATGTTATTGTATCAGTGGAAAATCAAAACTGTTAGCATAAAGAGACTTGAATTTCTGAAAAGTTTTCCAACCTGTGGAAATTCCACAGCTGAGAACACAAACTTTATCAAGTGGAGCTTCAGGGTCGATCTTTGCAACACAGCCAACATGTACCACAGTGTATTCACTGAAAGTGGAAGTTCCAACAAAATGATAAATTGGTTTTCCATTTATTGAAAATCTCGACTTCCCATCATTAAGCATCACTCCTCTGTTAGTATTGATCCTGAGGAGGTCACACATATTGCTTTCCTCTGATTTACAATGCCTGCATTCCTTGCACTCTCCTGTGAATACAGGAAGCACATGATCACCAGGTTTGAGTTCCGTCACACCCTCACCGACACTTTCCACAATTCTGCAAACAAAAATTCATTAAGGATCTGAGACAAGTTATTATCAACACCCTAAGAAAGAATATTTTGTATTCTAAGTCAATCTGGGACAAGTTATTCCCATACCCTGCAGCCTCGTGGCCAAATATTCTTGGAAACACAGGGGTCTGACCCTGCACATTGACAAAAGTAAGCTTGTTAAACGTATGAAAAGAACAGAAATGTAGTATCTAACAATGCTAAATTAAAACATAGATGCAACAGATGATTCATAATAGAACCTTGGCTTCCCAGAAGTAAACATCAGTATGGCAAAGTGAGGTGAAGAGGATCTTGAGGCGAACTTCCATTGCCTGGGGTGGTGCTACCTCCACTTCCTCAATTACCAGTGGCTTCCCTGGTCCCCATGCCACGGCAGCTGTAAATTGCAGCAACAAGATTAGACTCAACAAGTGTTCAAAACCAATTATTAGACGAATGATAAACAACTGTTCATAACTCAAACAAGTTAATTGGCCATGCAAGAGGTCTTTCTACAATTCATGAGCCAAATTAGAGTTATACGGTTTTTTATCTCAGCTAAAGCAGAGGAAAGAAATGATGTTAGAATTTAAAGGGGAAGTACCTTTGCAGCGTATCACTTGACCTTGAGTACTAAAGTAAGTAGACATCTTGAATATTCTTAGAGCTTCACTTGTGATGAAATTCAAATTTAAGCAGATGGTTTTGTTGTGGATAAATAGTTTGTTTAAGGTGGATATATATAGTAGCAGCTGAAGTGCAAGTTAAATGCTAGAGTTCCATTATTTTTCTTGGCTTCAGAACAAAACTGCGATTGCTTCGGCAGTTTTGGGATGCAAATCAAAATGGCTGCATACAGATAATACTGCGGTTTCGGATTCCTGGTTTCTGCAACTAGTTGACTTTTGCCTTAAACCAACCAAAAGAACAAAAACAAAATGGGGTAGTTGACCTTGCCAGGTAAGAATCACTAGTTGAGTGTATAATCCATTTGTTTGATACTAACCAAACCTGAGTTTTGGCATACAGTTTACAGATTAGGATGAAGAAAACAAGAAAAGTTGTATTGTCCAAATCCAATATTATTAAAAGATATAAAAGTTTGTTAGAGAAGAGAAAGCAAGCTGGTCTCAACTTGATATAAAAGATTACTAGTAACAATTAAAAATTCTTGTTAGATTTGACCAGAAATGAAGACACTAACTAAATCCATGGTTTTAGAATACTGGAAGCAAGTTTTGATCAGCTGTTTTTGGTTTTGCATCAACCCAGGTTCCTATGAATCTTTGCTCATTAAAAAAAAAAAAAAAGTCTAGTCTTTGAAGAGCAATCTTCTTCTTTCTTTTACCGCTAATTAGAGTAGTAAACCTGGCTGGGGGTAACGTTCATTTCCTTTATCCTCTTGCTCTCGTTCTTTTGAGCTCTTTTCTAACTGTCTTGTCGCTCTTCCGTGTTGTTCTTTATGCTAACTCTTTGGATGTCTCTTACTTGGGACTAAAGTATCCCCTTCCTAAGCTCTCTTAGATCTATTTAGGCCTGTCAACGGTCCGGGTCTCGACCAGATTCTGAACAGACCTGTTATTTTTTCAAGGTACGGGTTGAGATATAGTTTTATTATCCTGATCCATACCTATTTATTCTAACAAAAAAGTAGGTGAGATATGAAATATAAGATTTCGACCCGTATTCAACCTGAACTCATTTAAATAGATTAATAATTATAAATATAAATACTTCTTAAGATAATAATACTTTTTTCCCAAATCACCAAAGCCTAATATTCCATACAAAGTGCAAAATTTTGTCGGACCTTGTTTCTGTTGAGTCGACATGACCTGACTCTGGGACCTATCGGACCTGGTTCTAGGAATATAAGTATAAGACCTGCCAGATTGACGAGTAGAATTCAGAACGGGTTTATTAAAACGGGTTCGAGTCCAGAATATTTAATTCCAACCCATATCCGACCCATTGATAGGCATAGTTCTATTAAGTCTTTTAGAGCTAGACCAAAGGCGTGCTTTGCTTTGTCTAAAATTGACATAGTCATATTGCATCATTATTTGGTGAGAAGATTTCTCAAACACTTGCAATTAACTACAAATATATATATATATAGGCAGATATATGTTGATTAAACCACATTTGTTTTTATTTTTTTAAATATTTCCACTGCAGTAGCTAGTATCTAATAGCCTCAGTATATATTAAGAATCATCCGTATCAATTATCAATAATTTACTACTGAGAGCTACTTAATTTCTCAAATATCATTTTCAATTTCTTTCCAATGGCCAGTACTCTAGTAACTTAATAGGAACCATTTAAACAATTTCAATGGATTTTTGCACATAAGGGCAAACTCAAAGCGCTAAGCTCAGTTGGCCATAACGCCAATTAAGCAATATACATCTGTTTGTTGAGAAAAGTATTTGTCACAGTCAAACTTCTTACCTTATTGTCATACATCAAATACTTAGTTGCATGCAACCGATTTCATGATGAAAAAGGATTTATAGCATTTAAAGGTCAAATGTCTCACTGTCCTTCCTTCCCCGTATCATGTAGATGGAATTGGTAGTTGATATATTTTCCAAGTTCCTTCACAAATATTCACTGGCCACACTATTCTTCACAATCTTGTATCAGTGCAAAGCAATTAAATTTTGAGAATGGCTTCATGCAAAATACAACTAAAATATAGGTGTAGCCAAATAACCAAAAAATATACCCATAAAACAACTTTATATCCATATCGACTTGATATTTAACAAGTTCATTTTCATTTCAAATTATTAATAACAAAATTTGATATGGCTTATTATATTGTTTCACATACAGAGAAAGGACAAATTATAATGCTTCAATCAGCACACGTCAAGTTTAATGTTTCATAGATGAGCAAAGACACAAGGGAGCCAAAAGATTTCCATTTTCCTTGTATGTCTCGCGGGCATATATTTGATATAAGACATATGATTAGCCCATGAATAATTTTTCAATAAGAGGCAAAATCATTTTAAAATTATTGGTTTTGGACCAATTGTAATTCAATACTTATTATTTGAAAGTAAATAAAAATCGTCTTACCTCAAAACCACATAAATTTTGTTTGTTTTGTTTTTCTAATAAAGTTTCTTCCAAATTTATTTAGTATAGGGATTCCTAGTGAGAATTTTCTATCCTTGTAGAGATTTCTATGGAGATTTTGTATTTTTTTCTTATTTTATTGTTAATCTAAGCTTATTTTAGATCTAACTATCAGATTTGAAAGTTTTTGGATCTTGAATCTATTTCAACAGATCCCATCATTAATATTGGAGTTTAAAATTACAATATGCACTAAAGGGAACTACAATGATTTATCTATAGGAAGACAATTTTGAAATTTCTTGTATTTTTCAGATGTTGATGATTTTTCAAATTTATTGTATCTATTAAATTACAGATATATAATTTCCAGTACATGTTTAACCTGTCATTAAAACAGTGATATAAATCAAATCATACTGGACGATTTTCAGTGATCTATTCATGAAATTTGCTTTTATAAAAAAAAAATCACATAAATAATTGACAGGTGTCAAGCCTGTACAATAATAATTACCTACTCAAGAAAAATACAAATTTTGTATATAGCGGTGAGCAGGATCGAATCCACAGGGACTGGGGATAATTCATTTCTTCCAAAGTCCGAAGTCAAGGGGTTTTTTGAAGAATATAAAATAACTAATGAAACAACGAATAAAAATAAACAAGAATTAATCAATAACCAATACGACTCTAGTCAAAGGTTCAACTTTTCAGACACGGTTCATTCAACTGATCATCTATGCAAAGATAATTCAATTACTCATTAATAGATTGGTTATAATTGTCATACACGTGATAAACAACCAGCCTTTCCTTACTTTTTCGATAGTCAAGGTACGACCATTAACTATTTCCCTAACCAAGAAATAACCCTAGGTACGACCATAGGATTTAATTTCTCGATTGCAATAAGAATTAGAAAAGCCGAACCCTAAGCAACAAACGCTACGAGTGTTTGTTTAAGTTAGATCATACGTTTCCCTAGCATGAAACCAATCACGTTAGTCGCCACTAGTATTAATCAATTGAACAATTACGGATTCAATCAATTAATCTGGCATTAGATTATTGGGTTAATTCGAATATCGGGCCCTTGGCATTCAAATAACATAACAATCATAAGAAGTTAAATTAGGAAACGTACAAATACCAATGAATAAAAGAAATAAATAAAAATAATTCGATCTCACAGATATTTGGAACTGAGTTCTCAAATTGACCTTCGACTAGAAAACGGAAATTTAGCTACATATCCTCAAGGGAAATCTGCAGGAATCCATCCCTAACCATTGGTTTTTTCCCTCAAGACTAACTAAAGAAGAGACCAACACGCGTCTCATTTTTTCTTGTTCCCTCCAAGGTAGTAATCACGCGGGATTCCCGCCTTTTCTTCCTCTTTGTTCCCTAATTGAAGTCTACTACTTCGGCCGTCCATTGGCCAACCAAAAATAGAATTCTAATTACAAAAGGAAACTTCTCCAACTAATGCTAACTGTTTCCTAATAAGACATCTAATAAAAAGTGGTAGTTTCCTAATTTTTATCTAATACTCCATGTAGACTCCATCTTGAATTGAGAAACTATTGAAAAATCACCTCTTTTATTATTTTTTTGCTCCACCTTCCTACAATTGGCATAAAATACCAAATATAAGTAGAATCAATCAATTAATACAATATTTGGTAATATAAATGAGGGAAACAATTATAAAATTAATGATAAAAATGTAACCTATCAATAACGCAAAAATTTTGTACCATTTCAAGTATATTTTGGCATGGGTTGAGATGCCCACTAATTTGCGACTTCTACACAGTGTAATTTAATGTAGTAGGTCTGAACACTTAACCTTGAAAATCTATTCTATTATCTTTCTATTTTTATACAATTGCTTAGATCACTTAACCTCGAAGATATATTTCTACAATTGCTCATATCATTCTATTTTTCAACTCATTGAGAAACAATTTGGGATAGAACAAAAAGATATGTGTAGCATCTAAAATTTAATTAAGTCAAATTGTGAAAAGGATATGCAATACTAAGATCCAAAAATAGAATTAGTCAAGTACATTAACAAGTCAAATAGAATTAGTCAGGCACATTTGCGTCGGCATTTTTTATTCTTCAAAAGTTTTCTTTTGAATAGATATTCATACAAAAAGAAAAATTTTAAAATACTAAACATAGAAAACATTGAAACTAAATAGAATAAAAATATTTGACTCATGCTCAAGCTAATAATTAGTTTTCAATAAATAATAATTTGTGATTCAATTTTGACTATTCAAATTGATGATGGTAAAGTATCATATGCAAGAAATAGATATTCACTATATAGTTTTTTCAATTTTGTAAATTTGAGAATGGACATTATAAATTTTTGAAAAGGATAAATTATTAAAAAGATAGAAAAAGAAAAAATTCATTTATAAAAGAAAAACAAAGAATAAGAAATTGAAATAAGAAAGCTAATTTTAGAGGCAATCTTTTAAGTTGTTTAAGGTATAAAAAATTTTAAACAATAAATTAATAGAGAAATCAAATCTTAAATGGACATGGCTTTGACCTATAATAAGTTGCAAAGAAAATAGATTAAAAAAAAACATGATAATTACTAAAGAAATTTTTATCAAATTATTAATTAGACAACATAAATAGGTTAGTATGAGTATTATCATAAAATTATAGGATAAAACAATAAGAAGTAAAAATATTCAAAAGTTTAGAAATAATAATAAATAACCAAATCAAATAATAGGAGTAGAAAAATGGAAAGTTATGAACAATTGTAAAATTTCTAATCTATGTATAAAATGGAAATATGTGATATCGAAGACAAACAAAAAAGAAACACTATGGATTGATTGGTCAAAAATAAAAATATGTATCATTAATTCAAACCTATATAAAATAGGGAACTAATGCCTTTATAGAAACTTACTAAATTAAGGAATGTTACCATGTAGTCAGGGGTTCAAATCTTTGTATAGTAAAAACTTTTAAAAATGTGCAATAGTGCACTTTTGTGGCCTAGAGAGCTGGATTTCTTTTCCTTTGATCCCCTTAGCCAAAATGGATCCTTTCGTAGTATAGTTAGAATGGGAGTAATGTAGATAAATTACCACTAATACAAATAATAATAATAATAATAATAGTAATAATAATGATACTTGATTGTTGCCAGAAAAGAAAAAAAAACAAAAAACATAGCACCTATCCAATGCAGCAATGTATCATATAAGATCCGAATAGCAATAAATAATAGAAAGATCCTCTTATAAGGTAATAAGTTAAAGAGATGGTGTGAAAAATAAAAGCAATAATTCTACTATTGGAACCTGTATAGTTTCAAAAATAGGAGTTACAATATTCTAAATTAAGTCTATACATAGCACAATTGCCTATATACAATGTATACAACGTATAACCATCAAATTGGTATAAATTGGTAAAGTGGGAGGATTAGGAATTGTAAGTAGGAGGTCCTCCTGTGTTCAAAACCTCCCACTTACAAAACAAAAAAAAGAAAAGAAAAAAAATCAACATTACAATAGTTTTGGAAGTAATAAATTAATTGAGAAAAATTCTAATTGAAAAACTCATTAAATCATTTAGGGATTTTTGTATTTTGTCATTAATGAGTTTTTCAATCACAACCTTTGTCATTAATGAGTCTCATTAAATCCCTCTAGTTGGGAGGTTTTGAAAAACTCATTAAATGAGACAAAAAACTTTTGTCATTAAATCCCTAAATGAATTAATGAGTCTCATTAAAAAGTTGTAACTGAATTAAAACTCTAGTTGTTTTTTGCCATAAAGTCCTTCAGTTTTTCAAATACTATAAAAATTTTTAAAATGTATTCTAAAAGGTACTCTAAAAAGTAGTCTAAATTTTTTTATGTTTAAAAAATATTCCAAAATATATTTTAAAAACTCTACTACTTTTAAATATTCCAAAATATTTTCTAAAAATATTCTAAAATATACTCTAAAAACTCTGCTACAGTAAATTTTTAAAAAATACCGCCAAAAATAGCTAATCCAAACGGAGCCACCAAAAAGTTGTATTTAGGCATTTGACGAATAATTTGAAATTCCCCGAAATCGCTCTAGTTATTTGGTTTATTTAAGAGGTTTTGAATTTATAATTCACCAATTATTAAAACACATTTTAAACACTATAATAATTTGTGATGTATAAATTCAAGTACTTCCTAAATAATCTAAACAATTAGAGATATTTGAGAGAATTTCAAATTCCTTCATCAAATCTCTCGATACAAACGAAGCAACAGAATTTGTTATGAGGACAAGTGTTGTTGGCGTCAACACTGTGGATTAGGAAAGTGAGATAGAAAATCCCACATCCATTTCACAAGACCGTGTGGATATATTTCACAACCAGATGCATTTCCACCGTCATCCGTTCACCAAATATATATATATATATATATATATATATATATATATATATCCGCGTATGCATATACCCCTTGCAGAAGGGACTAGACAACAGATTCATCAACTTTTGTCTGTGTAGGATTGAAACACAGGAATATGGAGGCCTTTTCTCTGTATTTCCTCACCATTGTAGTCGTCTTGGTTTCCTTCATTTTTCTTGGCTTTCTAAGTCAACGTTTCAAATCTAAGACATCCATACTTCCAACAGGCACATTTGGATTGCCAGTTGTTGGAGAGACACTTCACTTTTTCTCGAGTGGCCCAGAAAAATTTATTCATCAGAGGATGGAAAAATACTCGGCAGAAGTATTTGCGACCTCATTGTTTGGGAAGAAAGTGGCTGTAGTTTGTGGTGCAGCTGGGAACAAGTTTTTACTTTACACTGCAAACGACCAGCTTGCTCCTTGGCTTCCTTCTGCAGCGTCCAAGTTAATGGATTTGGTAGATTCTCCTGGACAATCTGTCAGGCAAGTAATTTCAAAATGTCGAACTTTTCTTCATAATGAAATCCTGAATCCGAAAACTTTGAGACAGTACATAACCATAATGGATGCCCTGGCAAGGGAACATATCAAGACAGAATGGGATCCTTCCAAAGTGATACAGGTTTATCCTCTTTGCCAGAAGTATGCACTTTCGTTGTCATGCAGATTGCTCCTTGGCCTTGAAGATGCTTGCCAGATTCAAAGAATATCTGATTCTTTCTGGATCATAATGCAAGGGTTGTTTTCAATGCCCATCAATATGCCTGGCACCAGATATAATCATGCTTTGAAAGAGGTCAAAAGGGTTAAGCATCAATTCTTGAACATCATCGCCAAGAAGAGAGACATGGTTTTTCAGGATACAGGAAGTGCTGGTTCCGACGTATTGTCTCGCATTCTGCTCGAGGGAAACGCCTATTCCATGTCCGATTCAGAGATTGGTGCCTATCTTTTAACTTTAATGCTTCCCAGCTATGAAGGAATAAGTGCAACAATCACATTTGCCTTAAACCATCTGGCTGAGCTTCCCCATATTTATGAGGCGGTTTACAAAGGTACGTTTTAAAAATCTCATCCATTTCATTTGCGGTTATATCCAACGAGAAGCAGTTAGAAAATCAACCAGTGGGCTTTGATCCATTGGCCATGGGAGACTCTTAGAGCTATTCCGTGCATCAGGTCAAGATTTTGATACCAATTGGGTGTATATTCAAATGGGGACTTGAATGACAAACTTCTAACATTTTCAACTTAATCTATGAAACAAATTAAATTTAAGAGACTTGCGATGCAAATAAGATTTAAGTTTTCTTATTACAACATCCATGGAAACTAGATAGGCCATTCTCCTAGTTGTTGAACTAAGATTTCTCCTCCTTTCATATCTTCATCAACGTGTGGGGTTAATTCTTGATAGAAAGCTAATATTCATCTAATTTGAGCAAATCCACCTAAGTAGTTCATCTAATTTAAGCAAATCTATCTAATTAATTTCTTACATAGAAATTCATGTAGATTACAGTCATAAACTGAACATGAACTCCTCATTATTTAAAAAGAAGCTAAATGATGCTGTAGTATACAATCCAGAGGTGGATTTCCTTTCCCTCTAGGCTTATACAGCCCTAGCAGGGATTTCCATGGTATAGAAGTAAAACATTATTCTTGCCTAAAAACCAGAAGACAGTAATGCACCTCGACTAATCAAATAACAGTGATTTGATTAGCTTGCTTCTGCTGCCATAACAGCCTAACAATACAGAAAGAGAATAATTAAAGTACTTGCATTGGAACTTCCTAACAAATATATGTTGCATGAAAAGAAATTAAAAAAATCATTAAGTATATGGTAAAAGATAGCTGCCACTAAACTATTTATCGAATCAAATTTTGACCATTAAACAAATTTTGCCACTAAACTATTGATCGAATCAAATTTTGACCATTAAACAAATTTTCGTCACAAATTGATCACTAAACTAACTAATCAATATACGTGTGACTATTGTGTCGATTAATACTCTTAATCTATGAAATAAGTAGAACACATGGCAAAGTGCAGGGATAGTTTTGTCCACCACTTAATGATTAAGAGCAAACCTATGCCACATGTTTGCTTATTTCATAAATTAAGAACATTAATTGACGCAATGGTCACGGGTGGACTGATTAGTTAGTTTAGTGACCAACTTATAATGGTTTAATAACTAAAACTTAACCCGGCCAATAGTTTAATGGCTGCCGAGGTTTTTTGCCAATTATCAACTATGCTGGACCTGAAATCCTATCATTGAATTAGCACAAAGTTATCCTCTCTTGTATAGTCCTTCGGAAACCTTAAACTTCTGCTTGTATAATGAATCATCCTATTTGTCAAATGAACTGTAGTAAATTGCATGTTTACATAAAACTCCACTTTTGATGCCCACTTTTGAAGTTTTATGCCCACTTTTGATGCCAGCAAACTCGTACAACATCTGAATTCAACCAATGAACTCAGATGACAAAATTTTGTAGCAAACTGCTAAGTGAATTTGTATAAAAATTGATTTATTCAATAATAAGATGAAATATTCTCCTTAGTCCAATAATCATGTTTTGCTTCGTCAGTTTATCCCATGGTTCTGGATTTGGTGCCAATATTTGAGCTTGCATATTCTGTTGATTATAATTTCTAAAAGCAATCCCAAGAAATTTCACTTATTTCTTGTTCAATAAATTTCTCAAAGCTATTATATAATTTTTCATACCACATTCGATCTTATTTCACAATGAGAACTCAAAATTGGTTATTACAAAACAGTCCCAACTCCCAAGGATATTAGGACAGCCATTTAATACTATGTAGGCAACCCTTTTCTTGTGAATAGTTCTTTACACCAAAAGAATGACCAATCTATATATGAATCATTACATGACTGTTAATTATACTGTACAAAGTCCAATAACAATGCCCAATTTCTCTATAAAAAACCGTGGCTTAACCCTGCAAAAAAAAAAAAGAAAAAAGAAAAAATGTTGCTTAATCCTAGACTTAAGGCATATAATTTCCTAATTTTTTTGTCTAAAATTTTCCATTAGCCATTCTTATAGAATTTTACTCCAACAAAGGAAATTAATCAATTTCCATAAACCATCAACATAGAATATTGCTAGACTAAGTAAAAGAACTCTCGGAATTAGAAACTAATAAGCCCTGTGAGAGTATACTTGACACTTAAAACAAGGCCAATGTTTAATTAACTAATAATTATAGAACTTCCAGCAAATTTTTAAAAGTAACAGGCTTTTGGTGCAACTAGACTAGTCATCCGTAACTAGACTGTAATGTTGAAAATTTCCAATTTAATTCCTAATACGAAAGCTCAAAGTAGGTTATGTTCACCTTTTTTTTTTTTTAAAGAGTATTTTACATATATAGCCCCCATAATGTACCGAAACATACCATGGTCATTAAAATTGATAGTAAGGGTAGTTTCGAGAAGAAAATTAAATGCACTAGTTTTTATGTATATATATGTGTATGTGTCTATATAGTATATCATTTGAAATAATTGACATATCACTTATCCATTATTGGAGAAGAAAAGGTCGTCGACTTCTTTAATTTAAGCTTGCAATTGTATCAATGTCTACTCAACTTATATACGCAACTCAATACCTTAACTAATAATTTTCATTTGTTTGTGGCATTTTTACTTCCTACTAGGATATTGATATTTTTTGCTAGGGAGAAAAGAATTGCATTCATACATAATTACAAAGAAAGTGAAATACCTATAACATGTCCTGGGACTTAGCTTAAGTTGTAGAAACAATAGTTAGATGATCATGAGACTTGTAATTCGACTCTCAAATTCTCCCACTTTCGCTGTCTTCCTTATAACGTTTAGAGTTTCGCCTTGAAAAAAATATGGTAACTGGCATGGTATTAATCATTTAATGCGCAGAACTTATGGAGATTGCCCGGTCAAAAGCTCCTGAAGAACTATTAAATTGGGAAGACGTCAAGAAAATGAAGTATTCTTGGAATGTGATATGTGAATCGATGAGGTTAACACCACCTAGCATGGGAACCTTTCGAGAGGCCCTGATTGATATCAATTTCGCTGGTATAACTATTCCAAGAGGATGGAAGGTATGCACTTTTTCTGCTTACTCTACACGACAAATTACAGAAGAAAAACAAGAAACAGAATTTGACGAGTGCTGCTACTTTTGATCATTCATGAGAGCTTGCGCTTTCAGATGCACTGGAGTCCATTTACAACCAACAAAAATCACAAGTACTTTCCTGATCCAGAGGCTTTTGATCCCACAAGATATGAGGGTGATGGACCGACATCCTGCACATTTCTACCATTTTCTGCAGGACCTCGTATGTGCCCGGGCAAGGACTATTCCATGTTCCTGATACTCGTATACGTATATAACGTGGTGACGAGATTTAAGTTACAAAAACTGATTCAAGATGAGAAGATGCGATACCGTGTTGGTCCTGTTCCTGCCAATGGCCTCCCAATGCGCCTGCAAACACATTGAGATAATATGCAGTTTCCCTTTAAGTTCAAGAATCGTTATCTTGTAATTTTGAATGTATCTTATCTTTCAACAGTTATGGAGAAATGGGATTGGCAGTATGAAAGTATATCCATCTTTGTAAAATTGAACTCAGTGAGGTCATAGATAGGATTCTGAGTTGAAGGCAGTACCATTTGTATTGTACCTTTTTTTGGTTCTATGGATGGCCTAAGGCCCTAACTGTTGCAAACAACAAATCTTGGGGTGGTCACCCCTCTACAATCAGCTCCGAGTAGCTGGCGTAGCTCATCTGGTAGGTTCCGTAGTCTCTGGAAGCCGATGCTCTTCTTTGCTAGATATTTTGCATTCCCATTCTCTGCAAAGAAACTGATTGACCTGGGCAATGAGATTATGGTGGGGGCTGTTCTGTACATTGCCTTGAATAAGGGAGATGCTGGTCATTGAATCCGATTCTAAGATCACTCTTGGATATCCTAAAGCCCATGCCAGGTTCAGGCCATCGACCATTGCCATAATTCTGCAGCTACATTGCTTGCAATTCCTAGTTTAGCACAGAAACCACCATGCCATCTTCCTAGAGCATCCCGTAGAAGACCTCCAGCACCTGCAAGACCGGGTTGTTGGTTGAGTTTCCGTCAACATTCACTTTAATCCATTCCTCCGGTGGCTTGATCCAACTGATAAACAAAAGTTCCTTTTGTTGCGGATTGCTTTTGATGGACAAAGCTGCATGCGCTTGTTCAGCCTGTGCTGTCAGTTTTGTAGTCCTGACATGAAGCTTCTTGTCGTCTCCTTTGATGCAGAACTCATTTCTCCCATCCAAGCAAAATAAACTGATGGCCTGAAGCTTTCCAACTACAAGTTGTATTGCACTTTCAGTATTAAGTTCAGTATGTAACCCAATTTATGTAGTCAGTTCTCTAATTTGTTTGGAATAAACAATTAGAGGAAAATAATTTTTATGGATCCCTAATTTATTACTTGACATTGAAAAACAAATTCAGGATCACACTGGCCTCTGTTGAATGGATACTTATGTAGCTTTTTTAAGTTTGCAATACGCAAGGTATAACAACTACTGCTCTTATCTATTTGCAGCAATTACAATCAATACCAAATGATTAGGTAAACAAAACAGAATACTCTATGCTTACAAATGTACACCAATCAAAATTTCAGGCTATGGTTATAGACCAGTTAAGCTTTGTTGGTTTAATCTTTCTTCAAGAAGCTACAGCTGCTCCAACTTCATTGATGATGGACTGCAGGATGACAGAAGCAGGTTGAAATTTTCCTATTCCTTTCTCCTCAAATGTTATGGACAGAAGTGGCAAGAGACAATCTAGCTACTTGATCAACAAAGTTGATCTGCACATAATGAACACTAATTAACCCAGAAAGCCCAATATTCCAAGAATAGGCTCCTCTATATGCCACACTCAATTCTGCACTTCTCTCCAAACATTTGCAGCATAGTGGTGTGCAAAATACAGATGATTAATAGTTTTTGCCACCCGTTTAGACAGATATTGCAGCAGCACAAAAGAAACCTGAGAACCGATCATTAGCTCGTACTAGATTAGGGTTTAGACAACACAACTTCCAACCCTTTGCATTGCAGCTCACTAAAGACTTGCTTCTCAATAAAGGAACCAGAAGTACACCATAGCAACTCTGGGGAGTAAGAAATATGGAGTCACTTCAATAAGCAACCTTACTCAGAAGCCCTTTTCCAGTTTTCCTCCCAACAGGCCAAGCCAACTTGCCATCAACAAGCAATAGGTGATACTTATACCAGTTGAAGAACTCCCAAAGCTACAACAGTCTGAGGTGAAACCACTTCCAGCAAATAGCCTATAGGATGCGAGGAGTCATACCACAGGAAATTATTTTTTCGATTTTCCACAATGTATTTAATAAAGGGCAAATTACATTTTAGCCCCCTGTGGTTTTCGAAAAAACCACATAACCCCCCCATCGTTCAAAAAGCTATACATAAACCCCCTGTGGTTTGGGTTGAACTGGCAAATAGACGGAAAGCATCCACCGTAACGATTCGTGGGCAAAACGCGCCTGTTCTTCTGGTAGCAGTAGGAAACATACCCATATTACCCCTGACCAATTTGACGTACCCAATAAAGCCTAGATGGGTGCTCCTCATCTCTTTCCATCTTCCGAAATACTTTGTAGCTGACTTTGCACTGAATGTTGGTGAAGGAACCCAAGATAGAGAACGAAGGAAATCTGAATGTGAGTTCTAACATCAAGGTGCAGTCTTTTCCTTTTCCTGAAATATGACTTGAATGGATTATTAATTTTTTTTCAATAAACTATAGATGTCATGCTCAAGCAGTGCTGGTGGAAGTACTGAAGATCTAAGGTACCAATACCTATTTTGTTCATGTGGGAGAAAAGCAGCGGTAAAAATTGTTGAATCTGACAAACCTTCAAAAGGAAAGCTATATTTTGTTTGTGCGACAAGAAGTTGTGAATTTTTCTCATGGTGCAATCCAACAAGGAGAATAAGACAAAATTACACTAGTGATTTGAATGTTACAAGGAGAGACATATTTAGTGGAGAATCAAGTATTGATAGTTCAGAAGTGGAAGGCTTGCGCATGGATGGTGGTTTATATTTGAGGAAAATGAAAAACATTGAAGAAAGCTTAGGAGCCATGAAGATTTGCGTTGGTGCTTGTTTTGCTATATCTGTGCTATCATTTCTCATTTTGATGTTTAAGTGAAAATAATTCAGATGAATTGTGGCTCTAAAAGTGTTGTAAATCTGAACCTGTTGTGTTCAATGAATGAATGAATGAATCTGCTTTGGTAGTCAATTGATATAATAGGCAAACATGATTTCCAGTTGGTATGAACCTGCTTTGGTACTCACAGGCTGAACTTGGTACTCATCGAGACAGCATAGCCAAAAAGCACATACATGAGCTATCCAAAGTGGACATTTGCAATGGTTTAAAGCAAAAGAAAGTATCTCAATTAATTTAAGGGATAATTTCAGAAACCTCCCCTGAGAGTTGGACGGGTAACTAGTGTGTTAGAGAGTTGCCATAATCTCCTTAAACCCGCATGCGGGTTTAAAGAGTATTCGGATATTCTCATATGCACCTATGCAAATCGAACCAATCGGATATCTTATCCGTATCCCATTTTTTTAAATAAAAATCTTATAAATTTGAAAAATAAAATCAAATTTAGATGTATTAGGGTTTTAAAAATATTATATAAGTGATAAAATTTTATAAATTGTAAAAATAAAATCAAATTTAAATAATTAAATGTTATATTTGCATAAGAAATAATACAATAATCATAATAATGATAATACAATAATATTGGTGTAATAAAACTGCCATTAATTTAAATATTTACTTATAATGCCCAAAGAGCCTAATTACCAATTTTTTCTTCTCGCGCTCAAATATAACATTAACCCGCATGCGAGCTAACCTTGAAATAGAAAAAACACAGAATCCCGCTTGCGGGTTTCAGTGTTATTATGCAGGCGGGATTTTAACCTGCTTGCTTGTAAACATGTACCACATTGCTCTGAAATTATCCCTTAATTTAACTACCATTATAGCTATGCGGCAAGAGTTCAAGTATAGACAAATAAGGAGCAGTAAAGGTTCAGACTAAGTTCTAAAGCAAAAAAGCACACATCAAAAGCCAATTTCCAAGATGCCTCAAGCATGGAACCAAATTCTGAAGCATTGAGCCAAGCATTGAACAAAACAAAATAAGGTACATAAGTAGCTAATCATTAAGTCCAGCAGACACCAAGATTCAACAAAAAGTGTAGCAACAACATATTAACAGTAGACACCAAGATTCAACAGAAAGTGTAGCAACAACATATTAAAAAAAAGCATTTGCAGACAAATAACTTAATTGAATTACAAACACGTTTAGCCCTCTTAGTCCTCACATTCTAGAAACACGTTTAGCTTTCTTAGCCCTCAAATTTTCCAACACACTTGCAACTGTTGGTACAAGTTTTCTGACTCTAGTTGATCTTCTAGTATCCAAAATGGGTTCAACAGCAGAAGCAGTTCTTGTAGTATCCAAAACAGGTTCAACAGGTTCATCAGTTGGTCTTCTAGTGTCCAAAACAGGTTCAACAGGTTCATCAGTTGGTCTTCTAGTTTCAAAAACTGGTTTAGCAGCAGAAGTTTCACAAGGCTGCATAAATAGATAGGTTTAAGTCAGTTAAATGCAGTAATTGCAGTAATAACCATCATCATTAATAGTACCTGTGACACTGAACCCTGTTGTGAGACAGATCCAATACTTGTATTTCCAGCATTTACAACATCTTCACCTGCATTTCCAGCGTCACTAGCTCCAGCAGGCACCTATTTTAATGGTAACACATAAGGTAACAAATTAAGTACATATGACACTGATTACAAATTAACTACTACAATTGCACTGACTAATCCTTTTTGCCTATCAGATATGAATGTCCATGGAGCTCCATTTTCAGCACCAACTTCAATTTTCAACTCCATCAAAAACCATTTCCATGAGTCATATCTCTCGGCTTCCACTACAGCCATTGCAATGGGAAACATGTTATCATTGCCATCCCTACCCATAGCTGTCAAAAGTTGTCCACCAAATGGACTTTTTAAAAAGCAGTCATCTAATCCAATTATTCGTCGACAACCAGCTAGAAACCCATTCTTCATTGCACTTAAACTCCAGTACATTCTTTCAAATATCCCAACCTCGTTCTCATCCAGTCTAGTCACTTGCAGGACAATATGGCTACCAGGATTCCGGATCAACAAGGTAGCAGCATAATCTCTGATGACATTATACTGTCTTATATCATCCCCTTGTAGTGCCTCTCTTGCCAATCTTTTAGCTCTATAAGCCTGTCTCATGCTTATGTCCACCATAATCTCTCTCCTCACAGTCTTGACAAATCCTTCAATAGAAGAACTTGGTTCATCTCTGAACCTGTCTAAATATTTTTTGCTCAAATATCTTGCATTTGCATGATGATTGCTGTATTCTCTTCCACACACATGCACTCCCTTTATTGATTTGATCTGAAAGGTGCTTTCATTTTGAATTGGGCTTGCCCGTATTTTCCAAGAACAACCTTTTTTGCACATGGCAATAACTTTTGCTCTTTCATTTTTTTTGTACTTCATGGTGTAGCCTTCCCTGACATTCCATTCCACAAGTGCTTCTCTAAAGGCCCGTAAGTTCTTAAATTTATCCCCAACTTTCAACTCAAAATCTGACTTTCTGAATTCAACTGCAGCATTAAAATCTCGACAACTATTACCTTTCCCATTTCTTTCATCATCTCCCCACATAGTGTCAAGCAGTTCTTCATCATCAATAGCAAATTCATTCCACTCTTCATTAGTTTTAGAACTCTCCCCTTCTTCAAATTTGTTCTTAGAAGAGCCTGGTGTTTGCAGATCCTCCATTGTATATGTCTGGTTCGCTGTTGTTGGTTCTTCATCTGTGCCTTTTGCCTGCTGCTGATTTTCTATTTCATTAGCCTTTGCTCTGTTTGCAAAAATATCCTCATCTTCTGGTCCTTCTAATCCCTCTTTCAACCACTCAGGCTCTTCTAAACTATCAGATGTAGCATCACCGTACTCATCTTCATTTTCAGGCTGTTTTTCAACTTCATCTTGCTTTCTACAGCTTTTTCACCTTTTTCCTTTGCTGAATTAGACTCTGCTTTGCTGTGCTTTTTGTTTCCAGTTAGCTTGGTCTGTCTTCTCACTGACTTCTTGACTATCTGTTTCCCCTTTTTGTTTGCTAACTTTTTTGGGGTATCTTTATCAGATGCCACATTTTGTGCTCCACTATGTGGGGCATCAGTGGGGGCACTTTTACCATGACTTTTTACTCCAACTGAAGCAATTTCACTAGGCATTTCATCACGCAATTCAGCATATATGTTGATAACATCTACTCCTTCATGTGCAGTTAACATTAACTCTATTTCTTTATCTCCTTTAATTTCAGCTGCTCCAACATACAACCCACAATTTGGTATTTCAAAATATAGGTTCACATTCGAGGCATCACCATACCTACTATACAATTTACACAACATATCCCTGGACAATTTTCTTGTCTCACAATTTTTAAATATGGCTACATTGTTACCAGTATAGACAGTTTCTGGTTCCCATATGAATATACCACCGAAATGCAATTTTATAGTAATTCTTTTTGAAGTTGTCATTTTTTTCAAAGCCTGCATTAGAAATAGTGAAACACATGATAAGAAAAAAAACACAATCTGATTAAGAAAAGGACATTTAATAGATTACACACTTCAATGAAAACACATGATTACAAAAAAATACAATCTGATTAAGAAAAGGACATATTGCATATCGCATACTTCCATGGACCACATGACGGCCAATAAGCCGACAAGCAAAAATTATTCAATGTCCAAATTGTCAAAACTTTATCAGCAGCCAAATCACTCTATATTATTGAAAATCAAGCCACCCACATTTGACCCAAATCTGACACTAATCAACAAATCTCAAACTAACAAAGTCGTATTCTACCCATGTTTAGTTGAAATTCCGGTGATTTTAGAACTCCCGAATGCAATTTTCTTTACCCTAATCTTAATGCATAAATTCAATTCTAGTCGATAAAATACTCTATGCTTAAATATGATAATACAGATTGTCCCAAAGCAGCAAAATTTTAAATTAATCAACGCTTAAGCAAAATAATCACTGATTTATTAACTTTCCAATGCCCGCTAGTTTCTGTTCAAAAACCATGCAAGTGCATCTTATATGCTAAAATGATGTCAAAAAACTTACCAGATGCAACAACAGCTTTCGTGATGCTCTTTCACAGCTACTTTTTGGTCTTCAATGGTAGATCTTTGTGGGTTAAATTTCTCTCCTTCATTCGGTGGTCATGTTTTTCTCTCCTTTTCTCACGACAAAGACAGAACAAGGAAGAATCTGACTCATCTGCTTCCTTTTTGTATTTATATTAGGGTAATTTGGACATTTTGCCCACGAATCGTTACGGTGGGTGCTTTCCGTCTATTTGCCAGTTCAACCCAAACCACAGGGGGTTTATGTATAGCTTTTTGAACGATGGGGGGGTTATGTGGTTTTTGCGAAAACCACAAGGGGCTAAAATGTAATTTGCCCTTTAATAAATGGTTTTGTCAAGCCTTTGCATTCAAAAATTTTCCTCCAGCACCAAGCAGTATCTTTTAGCATTTCCGGCTTCCAAATAGATTGCCCTTAATCTTATGCAAACGAAACCATCTAATCCACAGTGTATTTATTTAAAATGAAGGGCCAAAGACGTTATACAATGCAAATTTAGACATCTGTTCCACACATAGACCGTCGAAGTTCCAATCCATCTTCCTCTTTTGGTATAAGATATCCAACCACGAGACAATGTGAAAATAATACAAAATGTAGCAAATTTCAGTCTGGTGTGTGCAGCCTATGGAAGTATAAGGAAAGAACAAGAATAGAGGTGAATACTACATGGAACTAAATTTATCAATTGCAGCCTTCTACCATAGGTTAATCTTTTATTTGCCCACCCTTTGATCCTAGTTGCGAATTTCTCAATAATAACCTTACATTCTACTCCTCTAAGTGTAGATCAGAGAAGAGGAACATCCAAATATGTGAGAGGAAGATATCCTCTTTTCATTTTTAGATAAGAGCAGAAAGCTAAGCACCATCCCTCATAAACACCTGCCATAAAGACCTCACATTTTTGCTAATTTGGCTCAAGATTGAGAAGCACTTCAAAACTGCGTAGCATCTGTTTTATAACGTTCATGGACTTATCACTGGCAGCAGCTGAGATAAACAGATCATCTCTAAAACATATATTATCACATTTAGGGTGAAAATCAAAACCTTGTTCCTCAATTTTGAAATCCAGCAAAGCAGCAATATTGGGAGTTCGAAGGCTTGAACTTTTGATGTTTCAATACCCGAAACAACAGCCTATCAGTTTTGGACGAGAAATCAGCTTACCTTATTCATGTACTTCTCAACCACCGAAGGAAGGTCAGTGTGCGGTTTATAATTGCCAAAAAATGTTCCCTTGTGTGTCTTCTCATTCAGGACATTGATTGGATGAGTTCTGAATGCGTCATCCTTATTTGGTACTCCAACAAGTACAGCAGCACCCCATCCCATCCCTGCAAGGTCGTAGGATTCACTATAGCCAGACTTTAGAATTACTAATTATTGTCTTCTTGAAATATCAAACTAGCAAGACATTGCAATTCTTCTTGATTTCCCATCATTAGGCATCGCTCCTCTATAAAACTAGGAGCTGTTGGTCTTGCTGTAAGAATCTGTTCTGCATATGAATTTTATACGAAGTACTATTGCACCATGGCTGCTGCTCCCCAGAAATTTCATGCTATTGCTTGTCTACTTGTCTATCGACACTGATAGAGGAGAGAGGCTTAATGATGGGAAATCAAGATTTTCAATAAACGGGAAACTAATTTATCACTTTGTTGGTTCCACTTTCAGTGAATACACTGTGGTACATGTTGGCTGTGTTGCAAAGATCAACCCTGAAGCTTCCCAGAAGTAAATATCAGTATGGCAAAGGGAAGTGAAGAGGATCTTCAGGCGAACTTCCATTGCCTGGGGTGGTGCAACCTCCACTTCCTCAATTACCAGACTACCAGTGGCTTCCCTGGTCCCCATGCCACAGCAGCTGCAAATTGCAACAACAAAATTAGGCAAAAATATTTTAAAAAACCAATCAGTAGATGTAAACCAAACAATTGTTCACAACTCAATCAAGTTGGTTAAGGCATGTTAAGATTACTTTCCGCATTCATTAGCTAACAAAATATCGCAGTTTTATGGTGTTCGATTTTTTACTCAGCTAAAACAGAGGAAGGAAATGATTTGAAAGGGAAGTACCTTTGCAGCGTATCACTTGACCTTCAGTACTGGAGCAAGTAGACATCTTGAATATTCTGAAAACTTTCCTTGTGACCAAATTGAAACTTAGGCAGATGGTTTTGTTGTGGACAAAGAGTCGTTGAAGGTGAATAGATATAGCAGTAGTAATCATGGTTCAAAGTCGCGGTCGCGGCCTGGAACGTTCCACATCGGTCTCGGCATATCGGTCACGGTCTCGGTGAGACGCAAATTTTAAAGCATTTAATATTCTAAAAACTGTTAATAATATAAAAAAAAGTATGCTAAACAAAAATAATAAAAAATAACAAAAGAAAATTTGTAAAATGTACTATTTTTATACATATTACACACGATAAGTACTTTTAATTATTTAAAACAATGGCATCACAAATAAAATCAAAATAACATAGACCATAATTTTAAAACTAATAATTGCAAAAGTAATATCAACCATTAACAATACAAACTAAAGATTTATTTATAGCATAAAGTTGAAATATTTTGATCAATCTCCTGCCAAAAATAAAAAGAAATCATATTACATAAAAGGTAAATAAGTAAAAAGATATACTAGTACTTTATATTTTCGTACCTGTTAATACCAAGTAGAATGACGATGTGGTTCAAAATCATCCTCATTTGTCGATGAATGGAAAAACAGATGTGGAAGTGGCAAAGGACTTTGAGTAGGTAGTGTATACGAGTTATCTGGTGTATTTACTGGATGTGAGGATTGACTAGATGTTCCATAATCATTGGACGGAACAAGTCCTGGATTGGAGATGATTTGCTGATGGTAGTATCCAAACCCTCGATAGTTAACACTATCGCTGGTACCATATGATGCAGTAGAATCATGACCATAAAATCCAATGTTATTGGAATCAAAAGAAGAACCATCATGAGACTTATCTATTTCTTTTTCATAGTATCCACTACCATGAATGCTAGTAGACCTTTCAACCTGTCCAGATCTGTCAAATGGCCGATATCCACTGTAATAGTCAGGAGTGATTCCATATGATTGGTCATAGCCATATGCCAATTGACTAGAACCACGGTTTTGACTAGATTCATGCTCATAAGTTGGGTGTATACCCAAATTTTGCATCTGATCATTGACTCCTCTATATCTTTGTGACCCTGAATGGTGAGAGAAAGTATCCTCACTTGAAAATTGAGTTAAATCATTGAGGAATTGACGTTGTGCTTCTATACCAGGACGATAGCCATGATCAGTATCTTGAGTGGCATAATAATTATCTTGTCCTTGAGCCCATGACATACCTCCTGCTTGTTGGCTATCTTGATTGTAACCACTATGCCTGAAAGAATTGTTCCCTTCATCTCCATTGTCACCATTGTCATCATCATCATTACTGCTGTCACTTTTATTTGAAGATGATGGAACAGTCTGCTTACTGGTTTGTTTAGTCTTACCTTTTTGTTTCCTACTTGAGGATTCAGCAAGACCTTTCTTATTTCTTTTGGTAATATATTGGGACAATGTATCACCAAAACCATCGTTGTCATGTTCTTGATATTCACTACTTTCTGATTCAGTTTGATGAATGCCCTTATCCAACCAATCCAGATTATCTTCAGGCAGTATGGGTTGTTCATTTTCTCTTATCCAATCATCCAATATATCATCTTGGTGAAAAATATGATTCAAGTCAATTGGGTTGTAGAAATCATCAGTATCTCTTTGATGCATCAAATTTTTCACCTTCAATCGCATATTGTAATGCACAAAACTAATTTATGCAATTTTTTAACTGCCAAACGGTTGCGTAGTTTTGTATGAATTAATGACCATGTACTCCAATTTCGCTCACAACCAGAGGATGTGCAAGTTTGACTCAATATTTTCACTGCAATATTCCTTAAATTTGGCGCATCTTCACCGTAGTTAAGCCACCATTCAGCTAAACAAACAAAGTAATAATAACATTCATTTATTATTATTATTTTAATTTTATAAAAATATTAATTGGATGTTTATGTAAGTATGAATTAAGTTGAAACCTGGTAAAGATTTTGGTAATGCTCTTGCTGCAATAGCACTTCCAAAGCCTCCCTTTTTGTCTGCAAAAATTTTGATCTACAAAAATAATGTATACACAAGTGTTAAAATTTTAAAATTTGTTGATTCATATAAATAAATAAAATAATCAAAAGAATACCTCATTTATTGAATCAACTTGTGCATCTAAATTTGGCTCCAACTTTGCAATGACGTTCTTTAACCCTCTTCGAACTTCATCCAGATTAAACTCACAAGTTCCAGAATATTGAAGGATCGGGTTCAAAAAATATGCTAAATACAATAAAATAACAAAATTAGAAAATAAATAAATAAATAAATAAATATTACATATTTAAATTGGATGTAATATTTTAAATTACCTGCCGCATGTAAATCCCGATGAAGTTGATTGTACCATCTATTATCAATCACTTCCCAAATTGTTTTCCAAGATTTCACCGACTTTTGAATAGCCATTTTTGCTCTATCCATTGCCTCATAAATAATTGGCAATGTTGGCTTATTATCTTGATCAATAGTTTTTAAAACTTTGACCAGAGGCTCCATTATTGCACACACATTTCTAACTTTTTTCCAAAACTTCTCTGACAATATCAACTCAGCTACTTTAATAGCTTCTGCTTTTCTCTTGGTAGTGTTATTAAACTCTGCCCATTCATCTGAGGTGCACATTCTTTTCAGTTCTGTACAATGCCGAAGAAGACTTTCCATAGAAATGAATTCAGTTGCAAATCTAGTGATACCTGGACGTAGCAGTTCCCTTTTTTTTGTATATGTCTTCATCAGATTCACTACTTTGTCACTGTTATATATGAAACTTGTTATCTTCTTCCCCTGAGCAATAGTTTCTTTTACATTATCCATTTTGCCAATATCCTCCAACATCAAATCTATACAATGCGCAGCGCAAGGTGACCAGAAAAGATTTTTTCTTTTTTTCATCAACAGTTGTCCAGCAGCTTTCATACTAGATTCACTATCTGTCACAACTTGCACAACATTTTTTTCCCCCACAACCTCTACTACCTCATCCATTAACTTGAAAATATATTCAGCAGTTTTCTTAATATTGATACAATCAACTGAACTATGGTATATCATGTGCCTATCACAGTATACCATAAAATTTATTATTGGATGTTTTGTACGAGTGCTCCACCCATCACACATAAGTGTACAACCAAAAGTTGAAAATTTATTATAAATATCTCCAAGATATTTCTCAAGCTCTTCAAATTCTTCATCTAAATATTCATTTCCAATTTGATAAGCTGAAGGGCCTTTAATACCAGAACCAGCTTTGGCAATTTCATCAATCATCGATTGATAATAAGGATTGTCAGCTGCATGAAATGGTATAGCATTGAAATGAAAAAACTTTGAAACTGCCTTACCAACTCTTTTTATATTTTCCTTCGCAAACATTGATTTGACTGATTTTTGTTTCGAAGGAAACATATGTGAGTCAATTCCTCTGCTTGTCATTTCATCTGCTTGTCTGACACTGAAATTACGTGACAATCCTCTTTTATTTTCGGAAGTCGTTGGGTTTGAAGTGCCAACATCCATATTCCCTAAAATTCACAATATTTAACAAATAAAAAATGAATGACTAAATTGCAAATTTATGTAATTATATTTAATAAAATAGTATCAAATTTGTTATAATATTTTAGTTTACAAATCATACCTGACATAAACATAGAAGGTCGACTCCCAGATACCGAATGCCTTCGTTGTTCGTCTAAAAATTGCAAGTATTGGCTCTCTCTAATTGCTTGCTTCATTTGTTTTTTTTCCAACGCCATCCGACTTTCTTCATCAATTTCAAAAAAGACTTCGTCCTCCTCGTCGCCAACCATGTTGAAATTACCATGCATACTTTCTTGTTGGAAAGAATTCAATATTTCTTCTTTTTTCTGTTTTATTGTAGCTCTTTGAATCTTACCAATCTTTAGATGCATTTTCATTAAATCTCTAACTTCACTTGAGGCCCTTGGACAAGGCTCAACTTGTCCTATGACATGACCGACATGTTCTTTCAACCTTGTAATGCCACCATGCATTATTTTTCCACAATAATTGCATCTCACAATTTTTCTATTCCCTCCCACGGGTTTACCATGTTCCCAACCAATATCCTTGCTCGTCATTGTAACTATTACACATATCAATATAAATGGTTAATACATCACAAAATAATTAAAGATATATGAAAAAAATACAACAAGCAGTTTCTAACATTTTGTAATTATAATAATTTATTTCTATTATATTAGTAAGTTAAACATCTAATCTATAATGTAAACCTGCAACAATGATCATTTTTTCATTTATTATAAGAACTTCGGCATTTTGTTTGTTGATGGGTGATTAACTTAAACATATAATTTAGCTCTCCATCTTCCTATAGTTTTTAGTTCATGATCATGATCACCAGGATGATTATGTATTATAATAAGTTGGAAGATAATACTAAATGTCCCTCTCTATTAGCACAAAAATATACACGTACAGTGGAAGCAATTCTCATATCTCTCCAATTTCTTTGTTAACCATCGTCATATATATATATATAAGCAGATTGAAACAACTGTCAAAAGAAAGATCATAAGCAGCATTACCAAGCCACAGCTTCACAGGGCAAGAAGGCAAACAATTAGTTTAAGTTAAGTGGGTCGACATTTTCGAAATTTTCTTATTTTACCACTGCAGAATTCAATGAACTACACTGGCTACAACCTCGTACATGTTAATTATCGAGATTTCGAGCTTAATGAAGCTCCAAAATCCAGAACAATATCGAAAAGTTTCAGCACTGCATCGATTTCCCAAATCACATGCATGTTCGTTCAAAAGCCGAAGAAGCATCTACTATATATACTTTTCTTTTCCCTTCTCTTCAACTTATAATTTTCTGGATTGGGATTTTGGGTTACTTATAGCTGCTGCCTATTCTTGGAGTCTTGGGTCTTATGTGAAAGAGGAGGGATTTCCTTTTTCTTTTTTATTTTTATTTTTTATAATCTTTCTATAGCATCAAATTTTTCTTTGTTTTTTTCCAGCGGGCCGCAGGGTAATTAATTGCCAATTACCTACTGCAATTTATTTGTCAGCCTCATTTCTTCTAGATAACCAAACTGCACCGTCATTAACTCTCGATATCAATCAATGACGACGAATTGGACTGAGTAAAAACCTACTCAGTCAGGCCGATTGCAGGCCAAATAACAAAGGATTTCTATTCCGCATGCATTGGGCGCCATGCCATGCTTAATCAATCAATGCTGCTGCTTTCTTAACCTTATACCTTGATATCTATGCTCTTCTCTTTCAAGTCCTCACCTTAATATATACATACATACATATAACTAGACATGATTTTTCACTCACTTTGCTACCTAGTCGTCCAAGAATTACAAAAGTTTTTGTTTTATACATAAGGATTACTAAATTTATAGAGGAAAAATTATTCTTGGAAAAAAGAATAATTTAGTAAGCATAGCAATGGATTAGTAAGCAAAGTACAAATCCAACCTCCAAGATTGCTAACCATTAAAAAGCCGGAAAAAAGACAAGAAATTTACTCACGCTTTGGAGTCACTTGTGAATCAACCTGGTAATTTCCACCTGGGGATACCTATCAGCAGGAGGGAAGAGCAGGACGGCCAGCTATTCAACAATCTGTATATTCATATCATAAGTGAAACGACTGTCTTGGAAACCTACAGTTGGCCCTTGTAATGGATCAGTTTCTTTTAATAACTCTAATGTCTTAGAGCACCTTACAAGCAGAATATCTGAAGGTACAATAAGAAAATCAATTACCTGCTGAAGCTTGACAAGGCAAGGGAGAACAAGGCAAAAAGGACATGAATCACAACCATCTGGGTTATCTCTGTGAAGGTATGGCCAAATGACTCCATTGGGCACTATCTTTTTGCAACATTCTACTTTGTTTCAGAGGGCGGAATTCCAAAGCTCGGCAAGAAGACAGAGTTAATCGGCAAGAAGACAGAGTTTACCATGAAGAAGAATTGAAGGAAACGGAAGGGATTACTACGTTCTGCAACACTACTAGTCCAATAATTTAGTAAAGTGAACGTGGACCCTTCAAAGTATAGTGAAAGTACTGCCTTCACTTTAACGTGGAAAAGAAAACATTTCCTTTCACGTGATAGTACTGTGTCCCTTTTGCTTTTTTTCTATAGATTTTTTGTTAAATTCACCTTGACTCGGGATGACTCGGGGTGACTCGACCGTGACAACCCGTCGCGGTGACGTCTCGGCCGATTTCTCGGCGAGACGAGTATCTCGGTCTCGAATCGTCGCGGTATCGTCTCGGCCTAGGCCGAGACGGTTACGACTCGGCCGAGACGTCTCGGTCTCGGCCGAGTCTTCGAACCATGGTAGTAATACAAGTTAAATGCAATAGGCTTCATTTTTTTTCCCTCTTGGCTTCAGAAGAAAACCAGGATTGCTTCTGCAGTATTGGGAAGCAAAGAGACAGCTGCAAACAGATGTTGCCTTGGTTTACAATATCCGGTTTCTCACTTTTTCCTTAAACCATCCAAAAAAAAAAGAACAAAAAAAATTTAGTAGTTGACTGAAAAAACAATCTTTTGGAGACCAATTAGGAAAAACTTGAGGTTTGGCATACAGTTTATCCAATTAGGAAAAAGAAACCATGAAAACGATGTAGAGTCCAAATCCTTTATTAAAAACTATAAAAAGTTAGAGAAAAAAAGCAAGCTGTTTTAGAGAAAAAAAACCACGGTCTCGAGTTGTTATATTTTATTACTGGTATCAATAAATAATTATTGGTTGATTTGACCAGAAATGAAGATGCTAAATCCATGGTTTTAGGAAATGGGAAACCAGATTTGATCAGTTGGTTTAGTTTTGCAAATCCAAGTTCCTAGGAGTCTTTTCTGTGGCAAAGGAAAAAAAATGGAAAAGAAGTAACTAACATTTGTCTATTTGCTCTTTATCAACTGTATCTGATTGGTTTAGTTTTGCAAACCCAACTTCCTATTTGCGGCGACCCTTTAGGTAAAAACACCCTTCAACTAACACCACTTTTATGATAATTTTTGGTTTTAACATTATTTCGAGAAATTCGCCGCACTGGCTGTGCATAGCATAGCCCACCCCTATTAGTACTACTAGAAAGTAGACAAATTTTTTTTTACGGCAATGATAACATTTTTATAATATAATCTATCATAATCTATATGGAGGGAGTATAAAGAGACTGTGTATAAGAAGTTAGAAAGAATAAGAATCTGACTAGATCAAAAGGGTACTTTGACACCTCATTTGAATTTTTTTCACTGCAAGTAGGGTTCGAACCTCCGACTTACGGTCCAAAAAGAGACTTATAATTCCTTTCTTTTCACTACAGACCATCTTTTTTTTTTTTTTTTTTTTTTTTTTGAGGAGGAGAAAGTAGTCTTGATGACGGCATCAAAATTCAACGCCCCTTCCATTTCATTTCCACCCTACTTCCATGCTAGTACTGCATGCTGCCCCGTTGTTATCTTTCTATATAAAGCCCTCGCACCTTTTCTACCTAAATGGCTCCTACTATCTAATTCAACCATTTCTTAGCATCAGTTTAGTATATTGCTGCCTACATCCCTTCCCAATCACCCCCCTCCCCCCCCCCCCCCCCCCCCGGGAACAAGAAAAAAAGGAAAAAAACTTCCATTTCCAACATTTATTTGGGCTGTTGATCAGATCCACCCATCGCCACTGACTTGACTCTTTCCTTCATCAACTATGGCTGAGAAGGTAAGCCAATTCTCTTGCTAGCTTTCCCAACCATCCCTCAAATGTTCGTGATATATTGTTTTGCATCTTTTTTTTTCCTCTTTTAGTGTTTGCTTAATCTGAAAATTTTAATTGCAAGTCTATGACAGCACATACAACGTGAGATATGCTTGCTTCTCTTTATATCAAGATCTCTACCCACATCTCCCAGCGTAAACCATATAATTCTGCATTTATATATATATATATATATATACACATATATGGATCGAGTTTGACTATTTTGCTTCGATAATATATATGCAACCATACAGGTGACTACAATGAGACTCAAGGTTGATCTTCAATGCCCCAGCTGCTACAAGAAGGTCAAGAAAATCCTCTGCAAATTTCCTCGTGAGTCTCTTATAATTATCAATTCTATCTCTTATGTTTTCAATACCAGTATACGAGTAGTAGTTCTTCTTTAGAGCAAGTACAGTTGGATGGACGACATCCACCGTTCCACCGACTATGTACATGGCTAGGCATGTGCGCCACCATGAGCTACAATTTTTTTTTATTCCATATTTTCCCCCCCTTCTCCATGATTATTATTAGCCGAGTTGAACAACAAAAGTTGGGTAGTGTGGCTTATGAAACTACTAGTGATCAGTTAGTGGCTTTAATTTGTATGGACAAGAATTTGAGTTTTTCTTTTTTTTTTTTTTGTTGGGGGTGATGCTCAATTTTTTGGACAAGAGAAATCCAAGACCAGGTATATGATGAGAAGCAAAATCTGGTGACCATCACCGTCGTGTGCTGTAGCCCCGAGAAAATCCGCGACAAATTATATTGCAAGGGTGGCAAAGTCATTAAGTGCATTGAGATCGTAGTTGCGCCACCACCACCACCATCAAAGGCCAAGCCGCCACCACCACGACCGTGCTCGCACCCGCCAATTCCAGTGGTGATCTGCTGTGTCCTATGTTCGGAACGGTACGGAGGGGGACCATGCCGCTGCAGGAACTGGCCGCCTGTGCCCCCGCACGCGTGCGGGTGCGGATCCCGGTGTAGTCATTGTGATTATTTCAGTGAGCAGATCACCGGCGACTGTACGATTATGTGAGAGGAGAGGAGAGGAGAATTTGATATGGGGTATGATATGCTATGAAAAGCATCCAAATTAATCAATTAATTTTGTTTGGTGGGCGGTACATGCATATGCATTGAAGCAAAATTAGTACTAGTATTGTGTAGTTAGGGCCTTAGGCCCTCATGGGACCTATAATATAAAAGGAAGCAGAAAATAAAGTTACTGTGTATGCGATTATGGAGTATATATATATATAGACGTACGTGTGGGGATTTATTCAAGTTGGAAGTCACTTAGAATAAGCTTTTGTATGTACCTGATGAATAAGTTTTCTTAAGTGTCAAGTACACTTTTGTAAAGATGTTTGAGCTGTTGTCCAAATATTATCAATTAAAATTTTCTATCATTTTGAAAAAGAAAAAAATATCATTATTTATAATAATAATAATAGTAATGATATCATTAAAAGTGCATGTACTCTCTTCTTCTTCTTCTTCTTTATTGTTATTATTTTTTTGGATTTCATTTTCTTGCTTTGCTCTATAGTAGTAGTAGTAATAGTGGTAGTAAATTAATGTGCTAGTGTAGAGGTTCTGGATACACATCTTCTTTCCTGTTTCTTCATTTCTTAAATCTCTCCATTCTTTGTTAGAAATAAAATTTAAAATAAATAAATAAATACATATATATATATATATATATATATATATATATATATAAAGGATTAATTTGTCATATATTGACAGTGTATATACTATCAGTATTGGATTAATGATAACTATGCAAAAGTTGAATTTTACATATGTCATAAATTTAGCAATGATAGTGTATACACCGTCAATGTAAAAAAGATTTACTCTAAAAAAAAATAGCAATGTGCTAGGGTAGCTGGAAGGAATGCAGAAAGGAGGTAGTAGTACTTAACAGTGGGGTAAAAGTAAAAATAACGCATATGAATTTGCATGCCATCTCAAATGCTCGCATGCAATAATAAATGTCATAAGTTTAGTCAACAAAAGAACAACCAACGTTAGTTTGCTCATCAATTCATGAATTCATCAGCTAACAACCTTCCAGGACACCATGGCACGGCAGTAAATGGAGTATATATATATAGTAGCAAGACAAGACAAAGACAGACTCACTCACAGTAACCTATTTTAGTTAGATTCATTAATTAATTTCGGGTTGGTTTGGCTGTCTTTGTCTTCACTCTTCTGTAATAAATTGTCACTCAGCGCCGGTGTCGTCCTGTTGGATTGTTACAAAATAATTGCGACGTGGTGGAGTCACTAATTCATTGTTCTTCCAATTCCAAATCCTTTCTTTCACTGGATCCTTTCATTGTGGTCTGAACTCTGAAGTAGTAGTAGTAGTGGTAGTAAAAAGGAGGCTTTTACTCTCTAATTCTCCAGAAAAAAAAAAAAAGGCGTCTTTGTGGCTCTAGGTTTTGGTTGGATGTGGCGGCCGCCATGAAAGTGACGGAGCAGCCCGCAGAGGCTTTACGAAGTACCGAAGGCTCGAATCATGACAAAGATTTCCCCATGAAATTAATTAAGCTTCAGAGGGATACTGCACGCACATATTGCCCTCTTTTAACCGGTGCATCATTTCATTTGAGGGATGGATGAGGGCATTTTCTGCTTCTCTTGTTTTTCTCCTCTCTTCTCTTCTTGAGTAGTGAATAGTGATTGCCATTCTCAAGTACAGTAGTAGTACTATATAGTAGTAATTACTCTCCGTAAATTGTACTGCTCCGTTTCAACAGACTACTGTTACCGGTCATGAGGAAAAAAATCTTGCTTCAGTTTCTTGTATGAGGCAGCAGAAATCTATAGGTCGAAACTCGAACGAACGTCCGACAAATGACCTAAGAAATGATTTACAAATTTTCCTGGTGCCCATTGGGCTAGTGAACCCAATGGATGATAAGGCCTCACCTAAAAATTAGCTAGCTGAAAACACCACCATCTCCAGTCCTTGCACCCCACCGGCAGCCCAATGTAGAAAAAAAAAAAAGAAAAAAGGAAGAAAACTCAAATGCTGCGGACTGCTGTGCTGAGTGACGACTGAGAAGGAAGGAGAGTAGAGAGAAGAATGGTGGCCGCCTCCTATTCGCCGTCTCATGTCTCTCGCGACCCACACCTCTTCTGTAACTCTCTTTATCCCACTCACCTCCACCAACTCGTCAGGCGCAATTCCTACGATTTCAGGTATGCTTCTTTAGTCCAAGCTTCCCAACAATTGGACTCGTGTGACCCTGTAGAAGCTGACGTTATTAGTATTTTGGCTAATTTGGGTGGCAAAGTTGTAGAACAAGATGCTGCACTTGTGCTCAATAACATGTCCAACTCTGAAACTGCGCCTTTGGTGCTCAGATACTTTCTGGAAAGGCTTAAGTTGAAGAAAGAAGTGATTTTGTATAATGTTACCTTCAAGGTGTTTAGAAAATGTAGAGACTTGGACAGAGCCGAGAAATTGTTTACGGATATGATTGAGAGAGGCGTTAAGCCCGATAATGTCACCTTTTTCCACCATAATTAGCTGCGCCAGGCTGTCTTCTTTACCTGAGAAAGCCGTCCAGTGGTTCGAAAAAATGCCGTCTTTTGGGTGTGAACCGGATGAGGTTACCTATTCTGTGATGATCGATGCGTATGGGAAGGCTGGGAATGTAAATATGGCTTTAACTTTGTATGGCCGTGCTAGGACGGAAAAATGGCGAATTGATGCTGCTACCTTTTCGACGTTGATTAGGATTTATGGGACGGCCGGGAATTTTGATGGGTGCTTGAATGTTTACGAGGAAATGAAGGCTCTGGGAGTTAGGCCTAATTTGGTTGTCTATAGTTCCTTGTTGGATGCGATGGGGAGGGCCAAGAGGCCCTGGCAGGCAAAGAACATATACAGAGACATGATCAACGATGGGTTTGAGCCCAGCTATGGGACGTATGCTGCCTTGCTTCGGGCCTATGCTAAGGCTCGGTATGGTGAAGATGCGCTTGATGTGTATAGAGAGATGAAGCACAAGGGCTTGGAGTTGAGTGTCGTTCTTTACAACACCCTGTTGTCGATGTCTGCTGATGTGGGATTTATTGATGAAGCTGTTGAAATTTTTGAAGCTATGAAAGGTTCTGAGAGTTGCAAACCTGATAGCTGGACGTATTCTTCCATGATCACAATTTATTCCTGCAGCAGCAAAGTCTTTGAGGCGGAATCCACATTAAATGAGATGTTGGAAGCGGGCTTTGAGCCTAATATCTATGTCTTGACTTCACTGATCCAGTGTTATGGGAAGGCCAACCGCATAGATGATGTGGTTAGGACTTTTGATCGGCTGCTGGGGTTAGGAATAACGCCTGATGAGAGATTCTGTGGTTGTCTTCTTAACGTAATGACTCAAGCACCAACTCAAGAACTTGATAAGTTGACCAGATGCATTCAGAAGGCTGACGCCAAACTTGGTCATGTGGTGAAGCTCCTTGTGGGCGAGGAGAACATTGAGGGTGACATCTTGCGGAAGGAAGCTGGCGAACTCTTTCTGTGGTGTTAGTAACTAACAAAAATTTTATTATAATTAAATTTTAGCAAATAATCAAGTATTAAAATATCAACACATCACTAAATTATTATTCATTGTAACTTTATAATTGAAACTCATAAAAATAATTAAATAAAAATTATTTGAATACAATTTGATATGATAAAACAAATATAAATAAAATAATCAAGTTTTCACTTTTGATACAAATACAATCACTAAATTATTATTGTTTTTTTTAGAAAAAAGTGTTATTGTATTAAGTGCAGTTAGGAATTTAATATAAATTTATTAATAAATTTAGTATAAATAATTAATAGACATGTATAATTAGTAGTATAATTGATAATATCAATTATATTACATATACTAATATACATTAAATGATACATATAACTAATAATATCATTATTATAAATTTATAACTAATTAAATTAAATATTATATATATAATTATGTACATATATATATCTTTATTTTTTTTAAATGAGTGGCGGGCCCTCGTCCCGTTTCTAAACTGGGGGGGGGGGGGGGGGAATTCTCCCTCGCCCCCTACCCCAACCCCAGCCCCAATAGCCCCCCGCGCTGCCATCCTTAATTGTAGGCTTTGGTTTCGCTTTTATTTCCAAAGGTTTCAAAGGTTACAAATGAGGCTTATAAGTGATACAAGACCAAAGGTATATATACCAACATTAATATAGATACATGAATTGAATACTTTGAGTACATGAATTTAATAGTTTTATATGAATGAACTACAAGAAAATATGTAAGTGTATTAATCAACCTTATAAAGGAATGAATATTCTAATATATCTCTTAGAGAATGAGTAGACATTCATACTTATCATTTTATTAATTTCATAACAAAATGTTGATACTATTTTAATTTTTATCATATGTGGTGAACTAAAAGATATTTTCCCAAATGTGATGAATTGGCTCTTGTTTTCTTCTAGTTGAATATTTATAACTTGCAGTCATTCTTTTTTCCTTAGACTTTTATGGAACTAAATTTGAAGACTTGTTATTTGATTTTCACAATTTCATATTGTAAATAAATCATTTGTAATATAGGGTATGTCCATTCTAGTAATGTGCGAATTCAAAATATATGGAATTGAACCGGACAAAAGATAAAAACTATGGAATTAATCAATTAAACGGTTAGTTCTAAACTTTTCAGCATATAAAAATGTTTGGGATTTCTTGTATTTTTCTTTAAAAGAATTCTTGTATCATTCAGACGGTTGTTTTTTTTTTTTTTTAATCGTCCTTGAATTAGGTTGAGGTAATTCCACTTTTCACCCAGTTGAAGGTCAAAAATTAAGCAAATTAGGGAAATAAAAAATGTTCTTAGTTTGTGAATTTTGGCACTTCAACGCTTGCTTTAGTTTTTGTATATAAATTAGGGGGAAAGAATGACAGTTCTTATACATTTACTTAAGTTTTGATAGTTTTTAATAACATAAAAATTAAACAAACTTTACCAAAAATTTTGTACTTTTTATCCTACCTAGAATTTCCTAATACATTTGATATGAATCAAAACCTCCAACAAAATGATTCCTTATACATCCAAAGCCTCTTTATGATTCAATGTATCAATTTTAATGCATATCTTAAGAAATTTATAAGACAATGAAATGGAACTTCTATACGTCTATGGGCATTCTAAACTCCGAGGCACAAATAAAAATAGAATATATTTTTTATACACTATCAGTTGATAATTTTTTTACACTAATAAAGACCTTCATAAATACCTTCCATAAAGACCTCACATTTTTGCTAACTTGGCTCAAGAGTGAGAAGCACTTCAAAACTGTGCAGCACCAGTTTTATAACATTCATGGACTTATCACTGGTAGCAGGTAAGATAAACAGATCGATCATGTCTAAAACATATATTATAACATTTAAGGTGAAAATCAAAACCACATTCCTCAATTTTGAAATCCGACAATGCAGCAATATTGAGAGTTCGAAGTCTTGAACTTCTCGGATAGGAGAAGCTGCAAAGTCTGTTATTGTCACAGATCAGGTTGTGGTGTCGGAGCATGGAGCAGATGTTGGGCTGCAGACTTCGACTTTGAATCCACTTGAGGATAGGGAATTCACTGATCCGGAGTCTGAGAATGACCATTCCATTCAACCAGCTAACGGCGCATTCACAGAGGCTGCATCAGAAGAGAAGGCGATGGAGACAGGCGACTCCTCACAGCAAGGTAATGGAATTACGTCTGATGTGGCAAACGGTGCGCTCGCGAAGGTAGACCAAGTTCATGACTCACGTGATATGGTGTCAATTGGAGACACACCCCTTGTGGGTACAAGTACAAGAACGGGAACAAAATCCTCTATGCCTCAAAATACACGGTTTAAAGATGTGCGACAATTTAAAGATGTGTTCGAAGAACTTAAATGGGAGAGATTACATGGTAAGATCCCCCTCGTATATCAAAAGCCATTCCTTCATTCAAGTACAACATGCAATGATGACAAAAATGAAGAAGAAGAAGATGATTCACAACGCGATAAAGACAAAGACCAAGACCAGAAACTAGTTCACGAGCAATTTACCCAAGTGATTTCAAAGAAAGCGAGGAAGCAGCTTTAAAAAAGGTAAAACAATGCAAACACATCAAGATATTAAATCAAACTCCCACGTTCACTCGCAATCCCACAAATGTGGGGCACCCTCATATGGATGATTTCATTCGATTCATCTATTATGTTATGTGTTTAGATTCGTAGATTTTTCTATATGTGCGTATTACTGTTGCATGTCTTTAGCTCTTCCTTTTACTTTAATAGAAGTCAGGTTTGGCCCCCTCTAATTCGCTGTACTCTTTTCGGATATTAATAAATTAAGGGATGACATCCCTTAAAAAAAAAAAAAAGCTCATTTTTATCATTGTAATCAGCTTAAGACTACATCTGTGAGATGTTAAAAGCATAGAATCTAGTTCCATCATGAAGAAAAATGAATCTATCAAAGAAGTAAGATGCAGAGTAATGTTCTAAACTGTAAACGCAGTTGATGATACATGTGCCATTTAAGATGATTTAAAGGTCTTTATTTATGTATACAAAACTGGAAATAAAGTTGAGTTACAAGGTACTTTTCTGGTACAGGTGAAAAGATGATGATTCCAACGTATCAAATTTAGCTAATTATTTGATTCGTCTACTTTGCCAGGGATGCCGCACTACTATGCTCCCATGTGTATAATGCAGCGCAGGCCCTCTCCTTTGAGCATGTACTCAAATGCCTTGTTGATCTCTGAGAAAGGCACTTCATGGGTGATAAACTTCTCAAGTTCAAGCTCCTGTATTTATTAAAAACCACCATTCTGTTAGGAACATAGACTCTCTATGGCAATTTGATGCAATTCATATTCCCATCAATTCACACAAAAACTAATCTTATCTGCTGCAGTAACACACTAATTAAGAATTAGTTCAATGAAGAGACGGTAGTCTAAGAGGTTTCTAAAGAATGAAGTGCATACAAATTATTATGTCAATTCCTTGTATATAAGAGACTAGAAGCATATACTGCTTGTCGAAGGATGAAGTACATATTTGGTGGATTGTCATGTCAGTGCAACTGGTTAATTGATGTACACAAATCGGTACATAACTTCCTTCTCCATAAAGATGCTTCACATAACAGCCTATCAGTTTTGGACAAGAGAAATCAGCTTACCTTATTCATGTACTTCTCAACCACCGAAGGAAGGTCAGTGCGCGGTTTATAATTGCCAAAAAATGTTCCCTTGAGTGTCTTCTCATTCAGGACATTGATTGGATGAGTTCTGAATGCGTCATCCTTATTTGGTACTCCAACAAGTACAGCAACACCCCATCCCTGCAAGGTCATTATTCAGTATATTCAGACTTTAAAATGACTAATTATCGCATTCAAATCTCATATTAGATTAGCCACTACGTTTCTTCAAACAAAGTAAAGAGTAAGGAGATTACATCATGAACACACTCAAATGCAGAGATCATTGCATTGATACTTCCAGTACATTCAATACTGCGGTCTACACCCCCATCTGTTATCTCTGCAAGAACCTGAAGACAAATTGTTCAAGGCATCATGAGCTGAATATCTATTGTCAGGTATAAATTGCCTCAGAAACAAGAAATACCTCTTGCACAGGCTTGTTGTAGTCCTTTGGGTTCACAAACTCCGTTACACCAAATTTCTTGGCTGGTTACAGAAAAATGAGAACAGACAGAAAGCAATTAAAAGTAAGCCTAGTTTTCTTTCTTATTTAGTTTCTTTTGTGACTTAGGAACTCTATAGGAGAAGAAAGTATGAACATATGGAAATGTGTATTATAAGGGCTTGTTGTGTACCTTCTTCAAATCGGTTGGAGTTCAAATCAACCCCAATGATTCTTGATGCACCAGCAATTCGAGCTCCTTCAGCAGCCTATCATAGAAAAGTAATAGCATGAAATTTCCTGGAAGCAGCAGCCATAGTACAATAGTACTTGGTATAAAATTCATATGCAGAACAGATTCTTACAGCAAGACCAACAGCTCCTAGTCCAAAAATTGCAACTGTTGAGCCCTTCGTTGGCTTTGCAACATTCAAGGTAGCACCAAGACCTGTGCCCATAATATACGAGGCCCATGTTATTGTAGGAATGAAAAGTTGAATCTAAAAGGACATCAAGTTATGGATTTTCAAACAAATTTCCAACCTGTGGAGATTCCACAGCTGAGAACACAAACTTTATCAAGTGGAGCTTCAGGATTGATCTTTGCAACACAGCCAACATGTACCACAGTGTATTCACTGAAAGTGGAAGTTCCAACAAAATGATAAATTGGTTTCCCGTTTATTGAAAATCTTGACTTCCCATCATTAAGCATCACTCCTCTATCAGTGTTGATCCTGAGGAGGTCACACATATTGCTCTCCTCTGACTTGCAGTGTCTGCATTCCTTACACTCTCCTGTGAATACAGGAAGCACATGATCACCAGGTTTGAGTTCCGTCACACCCTCACCAACACTTTCCACTATCCTGAAAAAATATATATATCGTAAAGCACAAGTTGATTTGGCTATGCCATCCAAGAACATTCTAAATTAGCAGTCAATCCAAGACAAATTATTCTCATACCCTGCAGCCTCATGACCAAATATTCTAGGAAACACTGGGGTCTGCCCCTGCACATTGACAACAATAATCTTGTTAAAACTGGCAAATATTTGATTTTAGGTGCATGTACAACAAATTATTCTCATGTCATTAGAACCTTTGCTTCCCAGAAGTAAACATCAGTATGGCAAAGGGAAGTGAAGAGGATCTTCAGGCGAACTTCCATTGCCTGGGGTGGTGCAACCTCAACTTCCTCAATTACCAGTGGCTTCCCTGGTCCCCATGCCACAGCAGCTGCAAATTGCAACAACAAATTTAGACAAAATTTTTTTCAAAACCAATCAGTAGATGTAAACCAAACAGTTGTTCACAACTCGGTCAAGTTGGTTAAGGCATGTTAAGATTACTTTCCGCATTCATTAGTCAACGAAAAATCAGAGTTTTATGGTGTTCAATTTTCGACACATCTAAAACAAAGGAAGGAAATGATTTGAAATGGAAGTACCTTTGCAGCGTATCACTTGACCTTCAGTACTGGAGCAAGTAGACATCTTGAATATTCTGAAAACTTTTTTCGTGATCAAATTGAAACTTAGGCAGATGGTTTTGTTGTGGAGAAAGAGTTTGTTGAAGGTGAATATATATAGCAGTGGTAGTACAAGTTAAATGCAAGAGGTTTCATTTTTATTTTTATCTTTTTTCCCCTTGGCTTCTAAAGAAAACCAGGATTGCTTCTGCAGTATTGGAAAGCAGAAGAAAAAGCTGCAAACAGATGCTGCCTTGGTTTATATTTTCCGGTTTCTGAAACCAGTTGACTTTTTCCCTTAAACCATCCAAAAAGAAAAGATTAAAAAAAAATAGTAGTTGGCATTGCCAGGTACAGATTCTGAAAAAACAATAATATTTTTGAGACTAGCAAAATTTGAGGTTTGGCATACAGTTTGTCCAATTAGGAAAAAGAAACCAAGAAAACGATGTAGTGTCCAAATCCGTTATTAAAAACTATAAAAAGTTAAGAGAAAAGAAAGCAAGCTGGTCTCAAGTTGTTATATTTTATTACTGGTATCAATAAATAATTCTTGGTTGATTTGACCAGAAATGAAGATGCTAAATCCATGGTTTTAGGAAATGGGAAACCAGATTTGATCAGTTGTTTTGGTTTTGCAAATCCAAGTTCCCAGGATTCTTTTCTGTGGCAAAGAAAAAAAAATGGAAAAGAAGTAACTAACAGTTGTCTATTAGTTCTTTATCAACTGTATCTGATTGGTTGATTTATGAACAAATGGACCAAATCATTTAGCACTGATCGACAAATAATATTGTAGGCTGTGGTAAGAGCCCTTGATGGACAAATACCTGATCCCAATTGGTGGTGAGAACATGTTTTTCATTAGCTTTTATTTCCAAAGGTATCAAAGGCTACAAATAAGACTTATAAAATTAATATAGATACATGAATTGAGTACTTTGGGTACATGAATTTAATAGTTTTATATGAACGAACTACGAGAAGATACATGAATATATCAATCAACCTTATAAGGGAATGAATATTCTAATATATCTCTTAGAGAATGGGTAGACATCCATACTTATCATTTCATTAATTTTATAACAGAATGTTCATATTATTTTAATTTTTATCATATGTGGTGAACTAAAAGATATTTTCCCAAATGTAACGAATTGGCTCTTGTTTTCTTCTAGTTGAATTTTTATAACTTGCAGTCATTTTTCTCATTAGACTTTTATGAAACTAAATTTGAAGACTTGGTATTTGATTTTCTCAATTTCATATTGTAAATAAATCATTTGTAATATAGGGAATGTCCATTCTAGTAATGTTCGAATTCAAAATAGGGATAATTTTAGAAACCTCCCCTGAGGTTCCTAACAATTTCACTGAGCTCCGTTGAGATTTAAAAAATTACACACACCTCCCTTGTCATTTAAAATAACAATTTTACCCTTAAATATTTTAATCAAATTCCTTTATTTGGTATGCTTATACTTAGAATGAGTTTTAAACTTATTTTTTCATTATTTTTTCTTCTTATTCCTTTTTTTAATTTTTCGCCAATAAAACTGTAGAACTACCACTATTGCTTCTAGTTTATATTGTAACCAAATGCCGAACTAGTGATTTTTTTGACAAGTTAATTTTATATGTAATCCAATGTTTTTGCTTATATTTTTTTTCTATTTTTTGGTACTAAAATTAACAATAAATCAAAAATAAATGGCTCCAAATCACTACCAAATTATGATAATCCCACTACCCAAAAAATTCATAAATTTTAAATAAATTATTTCAACATTTTCTTTTCTATCTTATAAATATAAATCCATAATAAAGCATCATCAAAAGTATCTTATCATAGTGATAAATTTATTATTATAGTTGTTTATCAAATAGTAGATATGAACATAAAAAATTTGGCACCTTTCATTATAATTATACTAGATAATCCTATAATTGTATAGGAAAATAAATTAAAACTGTAAGGGCATTTTTAGGTATTTATTTATAAAATTGACCAAGTCAATATTATTTTAAGATTTTGTTACTAAAACTATCAAATCAAGAGAGGTAAGTGTAATTTTTCAAATCTCAGGGGAGCTCAGTGAAATTATCAAAAACTTCAGGGGAGGTTTAGGTTTCTGAAATTATCCCTTCAAAATATATGGAATTGAACCGGACAAAAGATGAAAACTATGGAATTGATCAATTAAACGTTTAGTTCTAAACTTTTCAGCATATAAAAATGTTTGGGGTTTCTTGTATTTTTCTTTAAAAGTATTCTTGTATTATTCAGACGGTTGTTTTTTTTTTTTTAATCATCCTTGAATTAGGTTGAGGTAATTCCACTTTTCACCTAGTTGAAGGCCAAAATTAAGCAAATTAGAAAAATAAAAATGTTCTTAGTTTGTGCATTTTGGCACTTCAACGCTTGCTTTAGTTTTTGTATATAAATTAGGGGAAAAGAATGACAGTTCTTATACATTTACTTAAGTTTTGATCGTTTTTAACAACATAAAAAATAAACAAATTTTACCAAAAAGTTTTGTAATTATTAACCTACCTAGAAATTCCTAATACATTTGATCCTACATAGATATGATTCAAAACCTCTAATAAAATGATTCCTAATATAACCAAAACCTCGATCTATATGATTCAATGTATCAATTTTAATGCATATCTTAAGAAATTTACAAGACAATGAAATGGAACGTCTATACGTCTATATAAATTATAAACTCTTAGGCACAAATGAAAATAGAGTAGATTTTTTTATACACTGTCAGCAGATAATTTTTTTTTTTTTTACACAAGTTGAGTTAGATAACGCCATGTAACATAAATTCAAATTTGACATTTAATCATGCACATGTGGCATATATCCAAAGTTGCTTGTGTAAAAAAAATTACTATACTGTCAGTGCATAAAATATTAATCCATAAAAATATATGTATGTGCATGTATTGTAAACTTTATGTACAACAAAGCTGCACATAATAAATTTTTTCGAATTAGCATTGGTTAAAAAAAAAAAGCCACTTGTGGTGAAGTGAATATACAGGAAATCTCCCATGATTGCAAAACATACAATTCGACATCTCATGGTTTGAACTAAACTGAAAAGGCGACAAAAATTGTCAAGACTAACATGGGTAAACAAAATGACAAAAATACCCTAATACATATAAGGATAAAATGCAGAAAACCTCCCAATAGTTAAGCCAACTTACTGGAAAGTCCCTTGTGGTTTCAAAAAATATAATATTCAACCTTTCATGCATAAAACAGTTGCTCTAGTTTGATTAATATCTATATATGGGATAATACCATGATCACAAAAAAAATCCACAATCATCCATTGCATACATAAAGTGCATCCCTTTTGATGGTTTTTTCGACCTGGACAATTTTTACTTTCGCTTTTTGTGAACACTCATAAATCTTGTACTAGTATTGTAAGGTCTAGTTTTGCTACCCACTCGAGAGCTCGAGAAAGATATAAGCAACTATTTTGCAAAAATTTCCTTCACTTTATACAAATAAAAAGTATTGAAATTTTTACTTTAAATTCTTAAAAAAAGAGCCTCGAAACAATATTATAATAGCAAAAATCCAAATTTTAAACCTTTTCCCATACCTACATGAGACCGATGGTTGATTTCTCTCAAGAAGCTTTACTCCTTTTTCAATATTTTCCTAGAAGTTTTGGATTAAATCGAACTTGTATGTTTCAAAACTACAAAGGGCATTTCTGTAGGTTAAGTTGACCATAGGGGCTCTTTTGTAAGGGGTAAAACGCGTATATCAAATGAAATTAATTATAAAAAAACTGTTTTTAGGTACCACTTCCAACTTGTACGTTTCAAAACTACAAAGAGCTTTTCTATAGGTTAAGTTGACCATAGGGGGCTTTCTTGTAAGAGGCAAAATGGGTATATCAAATTAAAATTAATTATAAAAAAACTGCTTTTAGGTACCACTAGTTGCAAAACAAGTGCGTGTATTTCAAACACGTTAGTTTTGATGATTTCCATTGCCTTTGCAGTTTAATTCAAACCATGAGGTGTTAGATTGTATGTTTTGAGATCACAGGAGGCTTTTCAGTTCGCTAAACAACAAAAGGCTTTTTTTTTTTTTTTTACCCAATTAGCATTTAATAAAGTAAGGCATCACTCGAGAATTGATCAGTGTAGTTTTAAATCACAAAGAAAGAGGTTTGAGCAATTGTGTATGTTGTCATTCTAAATCAATAACATTTTAAAAAAAAAAACTAGTTAGTTTTGGGCCAGAAAAAAAAATATTACGACGAAATAGTAATATGTTAGAAATGCTCAAATTTTAGTCATTTTAGAAATTCCATGCTTGGTTTATTTTCTTCTGCAAATGAATTAAGATCCTTTTGCAAGTGAACTACCATTCTAACCATACTCACTTCTCTATTTGGTCCAACTATTTTTAAGTAAAAGAAGATTTTAAGAGTAGAATTGTTTATGACTAAAAATTGTATTAGTTGATTTGATGTTTCCAGAGATTGATCATGACTCAAAAGGGCACTACTTCCTCGTAGAGACCAACAAGGAGCAAGACATGGTGGTTTTCCAAGAAAAAGAAGTCCAAACAGGTTGAAAGCAAAGTAGCAAACTCGATTGCTAGTCATCTTATAACCAACTCATGAGGGATATTGAACACATTGATCGTGAAATTCAAGAGATGCAAAGGAAAACCATTTTTTTTAAATAGGGATCCATCCCTTAATTTATTTATATCCGAAAAGAGCACAGCGAATTAGAGGGGGGCCAAACCTGACCTCTGTTAAAGTAAAAGGGACAGCTAAGGATCAACAATAATACGCACATACGAAAAAATCTGTGAATCTAAACACATAACAGATGAATCGAACGAAATCATCCACATGATGGTGCCCCACATTTGTGGGATTGTGAGTGAGCATGGGAATTTGATTTAACATCTTGACGTGTTTGCATTGTTTTACCTTTTTTTGAAAGCTGCCTCCTCGCTTTCTTTGAAATCACTTGGGTAAATTGCTCGTGAACTAGTTTCTGGTCTTGGTCTTTGTCTTTATCGCGTTGTGAATCATCTTCTTCTTCTTCATTTTTGTCACCATTGCATGTTGTATTTGAATGAAGAAAAGGCTTTTGATATACGAAGGGGATCCTACCATGTAATTTCTCCCATTTAAACTCTTCGAACACATCTTTAAATTGTGGCACATTTTTAAACCGTGGATTTTGAGGCATAGAGGATTTCGTGTTTGTTCTTGTACTTGTACTTGTACCCACAAGGGATATGTCTCCAACTGACACCATATCATGTGGGTCATGAACTTGGTCTACTTTCGCGAGCGCACCATTTGCCACATCAAACGCAATTCCATTACCTTGCTGTGAGGAGTCGCTAGGCTCCATCGCCTTCTCTTCCAATGAAGAAAACCATTGAAGAAATTCGAAGACGTCTGATTTTTGCGGACGAATCAGAGGTTGATTCAGGGGAAGATACTCACGGTTACTGGAGTTCTTCACCAATCTATGATCACTATGACGAAGAAGATGATAACAGAGTTTTTGATTTTAACACGATGCAAGAATCATATTCATATGAATCATATATGAATATGATGCATCCATCAACTAAATTCTATTTAGACAATTATCTTAACGGCGACAAAAGTCCTGAGGTTGATAGAATAGTTGATAATATTCACTGCAACAAAAATCCAGAGGTTGATGCAATAGTTGGTAATCTCGAGTCTAACAGAAGTCCAGGGGCTGATGCAATAGTTAATAATCATCACTGCTACAAAGGTCCAGGAGTTGATGGAATTGATGCAATTGTTGAATGTAGTAATAATCCCTTTGTTGTGTCGGACAAAGGATCAGATGGTGATTTATGAGAGAATAAAGGGGTGGATTGTAAATCTGCACCAACTTATGATCTATACGAAAGGGTGAAGGATGTTATGGATTTTAGTATGATGCAACCATAATCAGGATCCCTTTTAGACGATGAATTCAATGAGAACGAAAGTCCAGCGGTTGATACAGTAGCTGAAAGATAGAATGCCTTTGTTTTTATGTCTTACTATGATGGTTTGAAGACCAGTTGGGGTTCAAAATTATTCCGGAAAGGGACAGCTGGGACTGTATTTCTTGTTTCCTTGCCTTTGCTATTCGGTTTGATGGTTATGATTTTTAGAATGTTATATTTTTCATTTGTAGCATAAACACTTTCATGATGTTGCTTTCTTTTGTTCCGTAGTCGACTGCATCTTGGTTTTGTTTCGCAGAACATTCAGTATCCTGTATTGCAAGAAATCAGGGGTAGACTTGAGTTTTCTTTTCTCATGCATATTGAAAAGGATATCCTGAGTTGTTCTTAGGTGAGTTTCATAGAACATTGTTTGGATCTAACTGCAAAGCATATTTGTTCCAGGGACCGCTGTCTAATCTTATTACCAGTTGCCCTGAATCTCGATTTGTTTCGGGTATATAGATGTTTTTTGTATTTCTTGGTACTTCCTTGCCTTTATTGGCAATCCATATTCTCCTCTGATTTCATCAGGCCTTGCTCATATTTTTCTGCCTGTTTGAAATCCCTCCACAAGTTTTAAGACTCCAAGTTTGGAACTCTCACATTCAATTTAAAAGTCAAGAAGAAGACTTAAAATAAATACCTTCCCCTAATTTTACTAGTTACAGCAACTGGTAGACAACAGCTGTAGAGGTTAAGATTCTGTTTTGTTCCTTTGCCAGAAAATTTGGAGCTCCGGAGTGTCTAGTCTTCTTCATCAAAAGTAGTTTAGAATGGCATATTTTGTAGTCTGGTTGTTTAAAATGCACCACAACACGGCAGGAATTAGCTAAAGTAATGGGACTCTGATCTTTTATTCTGTCCATCAGATACATTTTAGATGGTTTCAGGAGAAGGGAATTTTGCAGTCATTGGTCGATTAATGTAAGAATCAGTCAAGCTGCTTTTCATGCCAAGAATGTTGCTAGAATATTTGAGTTCTTGGAAGTATCTTTGCTTTATTGTCTAATTCCAGCTGCAGCCCTTAATTTCCAAGAGTAGTCATAAATCTAGAGAAGCAATGAGCGAAGAAAAAAAATGTACTAATGCTATCTGCTTTTGAATATCAATGTCTCATTAGACAGAAAAGAACTTTTAGAGATAGGTTTCTTTCATAGTTTCCTTTGATCAATTGTTCTTCTATCTTTTCTGAATCGATTCCCAACAGGATATCACTGTTGTTTCCTGCATTCATAACTAATACTGTCTTGATCTTTCATACTCTCAATGATGTTGATTAAAAGATATCTGATTGTGAAGATCAAAATATCTAGTCACATTTACAAAATTGATCTAGTGCAAATGGAAAATTCCAGTAAGCATACAGTGCTTAAAATCTTAACAAAGTGATCAAGATAGCGAAGACGTGAGAAACTTTTGTTGTATTTTATTACATTTGTAGAGTGAAGGAATAGTAAAGAAAAGTTGCATGCTACATTTTCTGCAAGAAAAGATAACTAATAATCATAACATCAAGTTCAGGACAATAGTATTCATTGCTCACTTTGGATGGTGCACTATGAATCCATACGGATAAGGCATTGATGGCCTTCTCCGTTTTATTCAAATACCTTTGTTGATCTCTGAAATTGGAACTTCATGGGTGACAAACTTTTCAAGTTCAGGTTCCTGCAAGCATGAAGTTTTACTGCGGATAAGAAATCAGTGCCACATAATTGGTAGTTTATATGGCTAAATGAATGTATACGCTTCGCTGGTCAACAGTGCAATGGCACGAACTTTGCTCAGCTTTTGCTAGATTATCTTACTAGTTCAACAAGAACAGAATGAATTACAGAAAATATAGTAATCTACTGTCTTGAAGTTTCAAGTGCCACAGGATAGTCAGTTATTCTTTTAGAAATGAAGCACTGCTTTGGGAAGCCAATATTGTAATATTACTGTGTCTGAACCAGCTATTGTGATTACAATCCTGTTGAAGTCAAGAAGTGTCATTGTCTTAATTAAACTACCTTGTTCATGTACTTCGTAACCACTGGAGGAAGGTCAGACCACGGTTTTTAGTTACCGTGGTCTAGAGTTGAAGTTGGCTTTTGCTGTACAAACATTAGACCAGATAATATTTTGTCCAAGAAGGAAAATAGAATGTGAAAATTTCATTATGAGCATATACAAATGCAAAGATCATTGCGTTGATGCTTCCAGCACATTCAACACTTCGATCTATGCTACCATCATCTCAGCAATTACCTAAAGACAAAACACTGTTTTCGCTGTGACCAGGAAGTTTAATTTTAGATTTTTTGTCTAAACACATTAAGCAAAAACAACAATTACCTCTTGAACATGCTTGTCAAAGTCCTTTGGGTTTACAAACTCAGTGACACTAGATTTTTTAGCTGTCAGCAGACGAAAGGAAATAGATTATTAGATATATATCAATAAGCATGTTTTCTTCTAGCTGTCAACATTTTCTTTAATTGATTTCGACATTTCCAAACCCAAGCTCAGCGACAACAAATTTTTTAACTCTCAGCAGATCAAAGGTAATAGATTAGCAGATTTCAATCAATTAGTGTGTTTTCTTCTAACTGCCAACCTTTTCTTTTATTGATTTGGACATTTCCTGGAAGAATGTGAAATGGAAAGAGATGCAGCTGAAAGACTTAGTCACCTTCATGAATCGTTCAGAGTTTAGATCAACCCCTATTATCCTTGAAGCACCTGCAACTCGCCCGCCTTCAGCCGCCTGATAACAAAAAGTGGTAGGCATGAGCAGCTTCCAGCAATAACAGTAACATGCATGAGGAAACCAGCTTTCACTGTCAACTGAAGTTTTAAAGTACAGTAATGATTCTCACGGCAAGCTCAACAGCTCTGAGTCCAAAAATTGCAACATTGGAACCCTTGGGCAGGTTAGCAACATTCAGAGTAGCACCAAGACCTGCATCAAATGTACTTTTTCCATATTAAATTTTGTAAGAAAGATACATAAAGAAAAAAAGTATTCATTAATAGTTTTGAGTTTGCCAAAAATCTCTAACTTGTGGATATTCCACAGCTAAGAACACAAACTTCATCAAATGGACCTTCAGGGTTGATCTTTGCAACAAATCCCACGTACCATAGTATATACACTGTAAGGGGAAGTTCCAACAAAATGATAAATTGGTTTCCCATGTATTGAGAATTTTGACTTCCCATCACTAAGCAATGCATCACTCCTCTGTCACTGTTGATCCTCTGACTTGCAGTGCTTGTATTTCTTGCACTCTCCGGTAAATACAGAAAGCACATAATCTCCAGCTTTGAGTTCTGTCACACGCTTACTAACACTAATTTGATTTTATATATTGGGGTACAATAATCTTCATTGAAAAGCTCATCACTTCTTCGTACACCACCAGATGAGATAGTGGCGATAGATTCTAACGAAGATGTGGAAATTGCTACAGCTATTCACACCTCTACTGCTGTCTATTGAGTAGAATTATCTGAAAATGAAAGCAAAAAGATGACAGATGTTGTTAGAGAAAAGAGATGAGGCTTTGAGAAACATTGCTGCCTTTTGTTTATTCGACCATCCATATATACATGCGAATCCTCCTAATTAGCCGCAAGAGAACCCTCCTATGATTGAGGAACTTACCTAGAATTATACCAAGATCCAATCACCTAGAGATATACCAGAATCCCAGCCAACTAAGTACTTATCTAACTAATATATATCTAATATTATCTATACAACTAATATACAGCAATACCCCCCTCAAGTTGGAGCATGAAGATTCGAAATGCCCAATTTGGCGAGTAATTGAACGAACTGATGCTTGCCCAATACTTTGGGAAGAATATCAGCCAATTGATGAGTAGTCAGAACATAGGCCGGATGAATGGTACCACGACAAATCTCATCTCGAATGAAATGACAGTCAACCTCAATATGCTTAGTGCGTTCATGAAAAACGGGATTCTGAGCGATGTATAATGCAGACTGACTGTCACTATAGATACGCACAGGAGTAGGATGGTGAACACCAAGAGTAAAGAGCAACCCACGCAACCATTTCAATTCACATGTGGTGATGGCTAAAGCGCAGTACTCGGCCTCTGCAGAGGAACAAGATATCGTTGGCTGCTTCTTAGTTTTCCACGAAATCGGAGAATCACCAAGGAACACAAAGTATGCGGTCAAAGATCTACGTGTCATAGGACAACTTGCTCAATCAGCATCACAATAGGCTGATAGGCGTAAATCAGAGGAGGATTTGAACAATATACCCTGACCCGGATTGGACTTCAGATAGCAAACCACTCGTAGAGCTGCGTCCCAATGCGCCTCCTTCGGCTGCTGCATGAATTGAGCCAAGATATGAACACAATAGAATAATTCGGGACGTCCGATAGTCAAATATATAAGACGGCCAACTAGCCTGCGATACTGTGCAGGAGATTTCATATCGACACCCTCATTAAATCCCAGACGATAATTTTGCTCTATTGGAGTGCCAGCTGGCTTGGATCCCAAAAGACCCGTCTCAGAAATAATATCCAACGCATATTTGCGTTGACTGAGAACAATGCCAGTAGAATTTTGAGCAACTTCAAGACCTAAAAACTATTTGAGCTTACCAAGATCCTTCATATGGAAACAGTGGCTTAAGTAGCGTTTGAAACGTTGTATAGCCGCCGAATCGTTACCTTCAATCATCAGGTCACCAACATAAACCAGAATTGATAAGTGCATAGCATCTTGCTGATAAGTAAACAAAGAGTAGTCGGAGGAAAACTGAACAAAATCGTAGCGAGTAAGGGCCGCTGCCAACTTGGCAAACCAACACCATGGGGCTTGGCGTAAACCATAGAGAGACTTGCGCAAACGACACACTTGATTGTGTCCTGATATCGCAAATCCTGGAGGGAAACGCATGTACACTTCTTCGTCAAGCTCACCATGAAGGAAAACATTGTGTACATCCATTTGATGTAATTCCCAGTGCTTTGCTGCTGCCACTGCGAGGAATGTGTGAACTGTTACCATCTTGGCTGTCGGCGCGAAGGTTTCTGTGTAGTCAATACCTTCGACTTGATGATTGCCAAAAACCACCAAGCGAGCTTTATAATGTTCAATGGACCCGTCTGCATGATACTTAATGCGGTAGACCCATTTGCTGCCTAACGTTTTCTTCCCCTTAGGCAACTCTTCAATGGTCCATGTACCATTGGCTTCCAACGCCTTTATCTCTTTCTTCATTGCATCGCGCCAACATTGAGAACGAATAGCCTCTGAATAACTGGAAGGCTCACGTCCTGCAGTTATAGCTGCCAAGAAACGGCGATGCGGCAAGGAGAATTAGTTACAAGTGACATAGTGAGAAATAGGATATGGTGTACCTGTGGACGCCGCCGTCGAGGATGAGTGAGCAGGTGACGCGCTGAGGCGAGCTGTATATGTGACATAATCTTGAAGCTGAACAGAAGAATATCGTTGCCGTTGTCCGCGACCAAGCACAACCTCTGGCTCAGTAGTATCACCTCGATTCCCATTGTCGTGCCCATCGGTGTCCTCAAGCACCCTCTCAGAGTGCGAGGTAGATGAGCTCCTGTGTCCCTCGCGATCGATAGAAGGCAAAAGCCCATGTGCTTCCTCTTCCAAATTACCAGAAGCATGTGGAGCTGAAGTTGCATTGTAGATGTCTTGATCCACAGTCTCCGTAGAGAAGGGAAACTCGGACTCAATAAATATCACATCTCGTGACTCAAACAGGATGCCAGTATCTAAATCATATAACCTCTACCCCTTCTTTGCATAAGGGTATCCAACGAATACACATTTACGACTTCGACTGGTGAATTTATCTCTGTTGCGATTAAGACTATGTGCATAGCAGAGACAACCGAAAACCCGCAAATTATTATGAGATGGTGCTTTGCCAACCAATAATTCAAAAGGTGTTTTTCCACCCAGAAGTGGTGTGGGAGTTCGATTAATCAAATAGCCTGCAGTCAAAATACATTCACCCCAAAATATGATAGGCAAACAAGATTGAAAATGAAGCGCCTTTCCCACATTAAGGATGTGTTTATGTTTACGTTCAACGCGCCCATTTTGCTGAGGAGTGTCCACTATAGACATTTGATGAATGATTCCAAGATCTTTCAAGTAACTGGTTAAACATGTAAATTTTTGCCATTGTCACTACGAACAATTTTGACCTTTCTATTAAATTGACGTTCAGTAAAAGCCAAAAAATTTTTAAAGATCTTAGGTACCTCGTGCTTCTTCTTTATCAAGAAGATTCAAACAGCATGTGAGTGATCATCCAGAATAGTTAGAAAATATTTAGAACCGCAAAGAGACACTTCACGATATGGACCCCATAAATCACAATGTATCAACTCAAAAATTTCAGTTGCCTTATCTTCACTAGAAACAAAAGGAGTTCGAGTATGTTTTGCCCGCAAACAGACATCACAATGACCTAAATCCGACCCAAACGTAATACCATCGATCATAGGAGAAAGGGATTCCACAACACGCTCGGAGGGATGTCCTAGTTTTTTGTGCCAAACCTCCGCACTTACGGTGCCGTCCACCTTATTTGCTAGAGCAGAAAGTACTTCCCTCACAACATACAGCCCTTCTCGCTCTTCACCCGCTCCAATCAGCATCCTCGAAGTGCGGTCCTGTACAACACATAGACAATCAGTAAACTTTAATATAAGAGTCTTGTCTCGAGTCAACTTTGACACTGAGATCAGATTGCAATCTAAGTCAGGTACAAATAAGACATTCTTGAGACACAAGGATCCCAAAATAACGGTTCCTACCTTTGTAGCAACCTGTTCACCATTAGGCAACCTCACAGGACAAGGAGAAATATTCCATACTTCGCTAAAAGACTCAACGACTCCAGTCATATGATGTGAAGCGCCGGTATCAAAAAGCCATTGTAAATTCGCCTTACCAGACAAACGATGGCTCGACGTTAATTTATGTGTGCTCAAGAGTGACTTCAATGTCAACCAATCTTCTGCACTAAGATTTTCCAGCCCCACCTTGTCTGCATCTCCAAGAACATGCATCGATGATGCGATAGTGTCAGTGGTCTACACAGCAGTTGCATTTGCCGTGCCACCCCTATAGCGACCTGGTCGTCCGCCTTTTCCTCTACCACGGCCAGTCGTATCTACTCCTCGCCCAGCAGGAAATTCGTGTAACAGATAGCAAGTGTCAATGATGTGTCCTGATCTTTGGCAATAAGAACATAGAGGTCTGTCCTCTCGTCGAGTTCCTCCTGAATTGCGCGATCCGTCTGCAACTGGTGCCTTGACTGCAAAACTGACTAGATCCGTCTTCTCAGGAGCGGGATTTTGCGTCATAGAGCAAACCTACTCCTGTTCCGTCACCTGCGAGTAGACTCGGCACATGTTAGGTAGGGGATCAGTTACTATTATGGGGGACCGAATGGTGCTGTAAGGAGTGTCATTGAGTCCCATGAGAAACTGATGAACTTTCTCCTCTTCACTGTGCCTTTCCAGCCGTGCATTAATATTGCACGTACAACCACGACAAGTGCACACCGGCATCGGATCGTGATCATTCAGATCATCCCAGATCTTTTTGAGTCTACCGTAATAGCCCATAACGGTATCATCATTTTGTTTGCACTTTGAAACTTCAGTTTTTAATTGATGAACCCTCGCTCCATTGAGTACAAAAAATCGTTGTTGGATATCATCCCACAACTCTTTGGCCGTTTCTCTGTAGGAGATCGTGGAGCGCAGGCTTGGCTCTATCGTATTAAAAATCCATGAGATAATCATGCAGTTCATAGTCCACCAATCTTCTACCTCATTTGAGTCATCGGTTGGTTGTTTAATTGAACCATCAATAAACCCATTTTTCTTCTTTGCTCGAAGTGAAATACGAATTGCTTTCGCCCACTTTTCATAGTTGGTGTCTTTCAATTGGGTATGAGTAATTAGATTTCCTGGATTATCATTTGACGTAAGGGCAAATGGCGATATGGATTTCTTCCCATCATCTGATCCGGAATCCCTTGAAGACGCCATGGATCTTTGGCATCAAAACAATGAGCAACTCGTCTATGGTGCCGCTGGTAGTGGCTCCGCTTGCTGACTCTTACTGGGACCGGTATACCACCGTACAATTTGCTGCGTTGCTCTATGCTTTGAGGCAGGTAATGTTAGCATCTACGGCACTGAGATGGCTTTTGATACCGATGGCCAAAGTTGACTCCTCGGCACTCCTTCACTGGTCTCTATCTGATTTCACTAGGCCAAGGCGGATATAACCCATCCTTGCAAGCCTTCGGAGCTGATCAGCGGGACAATGGGGATGAATTACCCAGCAACAAAACTGACTAGTGCTCTGATACCATGTTAGAGAAAAGAGATGAGGTTTTGAGAAACATTGCTACCTTCTGTTTATTCGACCATCCATATATACATGCGAATCCTCCTAATTAGCCGCAAGAGAATCCTCCTATGATTGAGGAACTTACCTAGAATTATACCAGGATCCAATCACCTAGAGATATACCAGAATCCCAGCCAACTAAGTACTTATCTAACTAATATATATCTAATATTATCTATACAACTAATATACAGCAATAGATGTCCATATAATAGAACCCGCCCAGCTTGATAAGCAGAGAAGAATCTGCAATCAATATGTGATAGAATCTGCTGAAACTGATAGGAAGGAAGACATTGGTCTGCCTAGAGTAAATGTCATTGAACATGAGATCAAAGAGGAGATACCATGCACTGATGTGTCTGTTCAATGGTCGGAAGATGCTTCTTTCACAGGTTTGACTTGAGAAACAAGAATGGTAGAATAGGATCGAGAGTGGAAAAAGTTGAAGAACCAGAATGTGGGAATGTGAGAAGAGCCAAATGTTATCTACAGCCAAGATCCTATCGTAAGAGATTCTGTATCAGCATCGTTCCATTTTTAGTAATTCGCCTGCAGATTATGATCTTAATCTTTAACAAGAATGTGAAATTTACTTTCACCAAATGCTGTATTTCAAATTTTCAGGCCTTCACACACATTTTACTATTTTTTCATCCTCATTTCTCTGCAGGTCTGTGCCTTCGAATGACATTTTTGGCAAACTCTACAAACTCAAATCTGAAAATATTTTCTCCCCACGAAGTAATGCATCAACAGGACACTAGAATTGAGGAGTTTGAGGCTGCAATGAGTTCGGATAATTGTAAAGCTCAACATTGACAAGTATATTTGATGAGAATGTTTTTTTGTGAACGATGAGTATAGCTTCATTCATAGTAATGTGGTAATAGTTTATTATCACCTTAGTCCCTTCGGGGATATCCAATAAAAGAAAGGTATTGATTTTCTTGAAGTTTAATATTCCCCACCATTCAATTTAAACTTTCAAAAGTCAGAACCATCTGAGTAGATTGACAAAATGGGAATAAAAAAGGGTTAACAATTAAAAAAAAAAAAACCCCATGTGGTTTAGCCACCATACAGAAAAATCCCTTGTGGTTTCATATCATACAAGTCGATATCCCATGGTTCGAACTATTCTGAAAAGTGGACGGAAATCGTCAAATGTACGGCGTGTGTCTTAAACGCACTGGAAAGACGCATATTTCTTGCAGAAAATAGATTTCTACACAAACTTTCACATGATATGCCTACTTTATCCTTCACACTTTAATAACAAGAGACGAGCTAGCTGTTTGACAAAATAACAGAAACCCAGGTGGAGGATTGCAATCTTGTATGGTCTTTGAACGCTAGCTATTTGAAAAAATGGCCAAAAGACACTATCAACAGCAACATCTCCACCTGGGTTTCTGTCTCGCTCTCTCTCCGTCTCACTTAGCTTCTTTAACCCCACTTTTTTCGAGTCTTAAACTTAGTTTATTGCTTCTCAAATTTTCTTATTTTCCTTTCTGCTCTGGGTGGTTGGCCACTCCCTAGCAATGGACAAACACCATCAGTAGCTGCCACTGGCCAAATGTTCGCGGCAGCAGCGATGCAGCGAATGGTTAGTCTTTGGTCCCCTGTTTTTTTGTTTATGTAGCCGGACTTTTCTTTACCAAATGCCTCCTTGATTCAACAGTTGGGTCTTATGTTCGAAAATACCCTTCGAATGCTGCCTTCAATTTTGGCCGAAGCCGAAGCCTCAGAAGACTCGGAAGCTCGTATGCTTAAACAAATAAATCAACAAAATCTTAAAAAGGAATGGACCATTTCTACAGTCAATAAGTAGTATGAAGATAGTGGGTTTGTTTTATAGTAGAGTGTATTATTCTTTTATCCATGCAGATAAAAAGACGAAAAGGAAGCAAGGGACGGGGGCGGGGAGGAGTGGTGGAACTTTGTTTCATTCATGAAAAAAAGTCAAGAACAATATGCTCTTTGCTTGAAGAAAGGAGAAGGCAAAGCAAAGGAAAACAGAAAAGAAGCGTGAAGAAAGGCCGTTATTCTGTTTTCTGACATATTTTACTCCCTGTCCGGTTGTCCCCCTCAACTAATCCTACTTAGTCTTCTTATCTCACAAATAATCAATGAAAACTCTTTTCTCCTCCTTTTTTCAAGCTCTGTTCGGATACCTTTTATGGATTTTTTTTTTGTTTTTGTTTTTGTGTACGTGTTTTTTCTCCCCCGTTGGTTTTGACAGAATGAAAGTGCAAAATTACTTTTGCAATTTTCGCTTATATCAAAAGGGCATTTTCGTCTTTTCACTCAATTCCGTCTGTTTTAACGATTTCCGTCGACTTTTCAGAATAATTCAAACCATGGGGTACCAACGCGTATGATATGAAACTACAGGAAATTTTTCTGTATGATAGCTAAACCACAAGGGGCTTTTTTGTTGTTAACCCAATAAAAAAAACATATCATAAGACAACTTTCTAATCGAGTTAAGCATACAATAATGTAAATTCTTGCTTTTAGAACCTTTAATATTCACTCGAGGGAAAAAATACACTATATCACTTTCGAAAAACAATGAGCAAAAACTAAAGACAAATGTTAAGCCAAGTTGAACTGCACAAACATAACCTTGATTTCCTTCCTCTTTTTTATTAGATTTTTTCCCCTAAATTATAGAAAGGGCATATTACTTGTTACAAAAATTATATTATGATGTAATCATATTAAACATCCTATTTTTGTTTTTTGGTTTTTTTTCCTTCATCAATAATCTTTTATGAGTTGAATAATATGATATTTAGATTGATAAGAGAACAAAATGGTTCAAAATTCACAGTCAATAAAATGGAAGATTTGTTTTCTTTTCATGTAGCATATCAATAACATACCCCAAAAAAAAAATTTACACTATTTACCTATAATTATAAAAAAAATGTCAGGCAAATTGGATTTCATTGCAGGACTTTGAGTTTCTTATTAGGGGTGTAAATAATAAACAAGTCAAATTCAAGTATTTAAATTTAGGAAAATATGAATGACACTCAATTTTTGTTAATGACACTCCCATCATCTGTTTTATCATATAGTATTATAAATGAAAATTATATGATAAAAATGATAATGGGAGTGTCGTTAGTGAAAAGTGGAGTGCCATTCCAATTCCCTTAAATTTATTTGATTCATTGAATAAATTTATAATTACAAATTATATCAAACTTAATGTTTTCAATGCAATAAAATTGAGCTGAAATAGAGGTTTTATCTACGCTGTGAATTTGATTAGGCTCAATTCAATTGTCTCGCAACCCTATTCCAAATTTTGATAAACAGATTCTTCAGCAGCTAGTGGTCATATTAGAAGAGAAGAGCATAAAACCTCATGACAACGAGCAATAAGCTTGAATCCCGGCGAAAGTTGGCTTAGAAGAAAACTGATGCTAGATATTTAAGATGATCAACCAAGGAAACCCAAGCTCAAAATTAGTTCATTATCTCAAAAATTGTATCTTAAACTAATCAAAATGAGAAATATGCAAGTTTGAATACTGTACTCCACCTACAGCATCAGCAAGGATTTTTCAAATTCTTTTCCTCTGTGAAAAGTTCATTGTTTGGGTGGTGAGCAACAAAACTTTATTCAGTCCTCTATACTTTGTTTTAGCCGTTGAATCCAAATTGAGTCATGCAAATGCACCCATTGTGGTAAGTGTCCTTTTCTCCCCCTTCCCCCAGATTTTTAAAATCAGAGCCTTAAAGCTCACACCTTTCTTTATACATGATCATGTATAGGAATCAGTAAAGCATGATATGAAATTTTGCAATGAAGATATGCTGTGGATTTGTCTTAATATTCAGTAAACAAATTATAATTCAAAAAATTATGATTCAAAGAGTTTGAGTTTTAAATTAAAGAAATATTATTATCTACAGTTCTTCTATCAGAATGTAGTGGCTGACTGACTTAACTGAGCTACTTTTCGTCAACCATGAGAGAGAATCAAGAAACAAAACAAGATAATGATCTTCTTGCCTTTCAAAGGTTAGTAAAATCTTTTTCTAATTTTTTGTGCTACATTTTGCCCAAACATTAATTAAAAAAAACATACTTGTTCATTTAATTTTTATCACTATTATTTTTATTAGTTTTGTTATAAATAAAACTAAGGTGCAATAGTTGTTTGACTAATAGATATGCTAAAGGTGTTCTTGAACTCCAATAGAATATTCTGTTAATGTGAGAAATCTTGTGGTAAAATGTTTAAATTATTTAATGTAGGCCCTGGCTTGACACAAAGGAAGTGAAATCATACATCTTAATGGGAATGGCTGAGATTTATATTTATCTCTGTGCCTTCATGAAGAGCCAATCTGATCTTATGTCCTAGTATAGGGAAAGTCCAATAGGAATGCAATTTTTTTTTATGTTGTTAAAAAGAGTGTATAGAAAAGTCATTCAAATGTTACATGTCAATTATGCATTCAGTTAAAGGGTTCTAAGAAGATTTATTTTTGATGATCATGCAATTGGCTTCGATTACTCTAACTTGTTCATGCTTTCACTAGTGTACTAGTTGAATGTCGTGTTTTCCTAATTTAACAAGATCCCTCACCCAGGAGGACATTAAAAGAGACGTGCAGTACATGGAAAAGACCACATGGTTGATATAGCAAATAATTAATTTGATCTCACATACCTACACAAAACTGGAAGTAAATCCACTAAAACAGCTAATACGCTATGAAGACTTCATTTACTGCTCCATTGACTTCTTTGAAAGAGCTCTACTTGATATCCATTTCTCCATTTATGCAAAGGATTGGACATGGTAGTATCATTCTCTATTGTTTATCCAACTCTATAGGTTTATTCAAAACTAAAGAACCATGCAAGAGAAATATCAAGTTTTACCTATGTGCTAGTGCTCTAAGAGATGACTATAAAAGTCTTGAAGGGACTCCTACTTCACTTGATCGCCACACTCATCCATGCTTTATATCTGTTAGCTTTCTATTGCATATTTCTACCTCTTGAGCAAGTTCTGCATGTAGTGCTTTTAACCGCATACTTCCAATCGGAGTGCTAAAACAGTTGTCGTTGTGTAAGCCGTACATTTGTTTTGCGATCTAAGCCACTTTAACTCTAAGATTGGCTCTATCTTCCACGCTTTTAAATTTTCTTACTACATTTTGTGAGGTTGTTTCCACCTAATGGACTTGATTTGTCCAATTAGGACTTTTTATGAGTTTTTAGTATGCTAAATTAGTATATAAATGATTATCTTAACAATTCCACATTTTAATTAATCTCGCATTCTCGTCGAATAGCTTTTTCCTCCTTCAGGGGTTAACTGACTATTTACTCAATTAATTAAACTTTCCTATTCCCTTGAGGTTTAATTGTCTTTATGGTGTTCTGTTGCCTAGATGTTTTGGTGTCTCCACTGCTTTACTCATTATCTTGGCAATCCACTGCTTTACTCATTATACTTTCCCTATCACATATCTTGGCAATCTGTCGTTTTCCAAGCTTTTATGTTTCGATCTACCAACTAACCAATTGTTATTTCTTTCATACATTAAACGCTCTGAAAAGAAAAGCCTCGTTAGACCCCGCTGCCTTCCTTTCATGCCACCAGGTGTCAAGGCTCTGGAGAAAGTCAATCTCGTTTAGATTACACCGAGGTACTTCAGAATTTCTATGTGCATTATATAAGCATCGTCTGCTTTTTGATTCCTCTATCAATCTTTCTTATTTCTCTTGAACCTTTAATTCAACTGTGGTTTGCAATCAGAAAATGGACTCTAGGACATGCAGCAATTCTATTTGGACGAGAGAGGAGGATAAAGCATTTGAGAATGCCCTAGCAATCTATTTAGATGATAGCAATTTATGGGAGAAAATTGCGGCTGTAGTACCTGGAAGAACAGTTGAGGATATCAAAATGCACTATGAAGTCTTAGTTGCAGATGTAAACGCAATTGAGTTAGGCCTTGTACCTTTTCCTCATTATGTTGATTCTTTCAAGAAGTCAAGAAAGCTGGTTGGGCATATTGCTATTGACAGAAAGGGAAAACGATGTGAAAATGTCCAGAGTGAATCCAGTTGTAGAGGAATATCATTGCGATCTGATCCAGACTGCAAAAGGGCTACATGGTCGGAAGAGGAGCACAGGTAGGCTATGTTTCAAATATGTATTCTTACATGCATACAATTAATTTTTGCTAAATAGTCCTTGATAATCTTTCGTGGCTCTTCAATTTGGAAAAGGAGCACAAGTAGAATATGATTCAAATGTGTATTCTTACATGCATACGATTATATTTTGCTAAATAGTCTTCCATAATCTTTCGTGGCTCTTGAATTATGGTGATCTCGAATCTCTTATTTTTATCCCTGAGAAACTTGGTCACCGACACATGTCATTAGACTTATAGAATAGTCATGCCAAGTAATTTCTCATAGATTAATGCATTTTAATTTTGTGGTATTTATTAAGGTATTTTTCTACATAGAGAATTTTGCTAATAGTGTTCTTTGCTTTCATATACTCTGGAATTGCACATTAGCACATTCCTCAATTGCATGGACATTTGACATTAATATATGTATATACTTTGTCATCAGGGTAATCTTGATATTAATATATATATATATATGTGTATATGTATAATCTTTCGTGGCTCTTGAATTATGGTAATCTTGAATATCTTATTTTTATCCTTCAGAAACTTGGTCACCGACACATGTCATCAAGGTTACAGCATAGTCACACCAAGTAATTTCTCATAGTATAATGCATTTTTAATTTTATGGTATTTATTAAGGTATTTTTTTGCATACAAAATTGTGATAATAGTGTTCAATGCTTTCATATGCTCTAGAATTGCACGTTGGCATATTCCTCAATTATATGGATATTGGACATTAATATATGTATACACTTTGGATATTGCACATTGGAATGAAAATAGACATTTCACAATGAGTTCATTTATCATTTTATCGCATATGCTATTGACATCTGTATAGCAATAGACCTGTTTTTACCATTGTCGCAATTGGCCATGTGCCAATATGACTACTTTGAGATATGCATTTGAAGCAAGGTTTCTCAAACACTTATGTGAAGTATCTATGTGTAATCATTAATCGTTTATTGCATCTTATGCGTTAACATGGTGATTCACTTATTTATATGAGTTGCGCATCTCCGTTTTTACACTTAATCATATGTTGCACATCAATATTTGAATTTGCTCGTAAGTGTCTGGTAAGAGTCCTGTGTTTTTTTTAATGCTCTAGAGAATCAAGAAAATGTGTCAAATGTGCCTGAATGATGGTGAATGCATATGTGATTTTTTTTCATGGGTGTTTCTTTCTTTATACATTACAATTCGATTGGTTGGATGAAAGCAAATTTGTTTTTGATTGCATATTAATATATCTATATTGCTAAGATGATTGCATCTTTGATTGAAGGTTGCAAAGTATCTTTTTGGTAGAAATATAATTAGAATGATATACTGTAACTATACTACATACTTGACAAATGAAGAATCAAATTAAATAGCCTAATTGCCTATTTAGCTTGAAAAAGCTTAATCCTAGCGACAATAATGTTTCTCTTCACTTTAACTGTGATTTTCAAATCCCATTATATAAGTATGTAAATCTAAGTATTCTTAAAGATTTGAAAGATGCAATCTAGTTTCATTGTCCTATTTTACTTGTTGTTATTTGAAAGATGAGATTTCAAAGCCAACCATTTTTCTCTCCCCGCAATATTGCATAACAGATTATTTCTCCAAGGCTTGGACAAATATGGGAGAGGTGATTGGAGAAACATTTCCAGGCTCTGTGTCCGTTCTCGAACTCCTACACAAGTGGCCAGCCATGCACAGAAGTACTTTAAACGAACAGTTGTTGTTGATAAGAGGACAGGGTCGAGTATCCATGATGTAACAATTCTGGACAATGGGAAGATAGTAACTCAACAAGTTCAGACCACTCAACTAATTTTTAGAGCTTCTAGCAATTATGTCATGGACACTGGGTTATACCAGTCAGTGAATAATAGAGTTAGTGGTGGTTATCTGCATGGCTCTCTGATTGATAGCCAGTGCAATATGTTTTCCCATGTGCCGAGCACTAAGGATATTAGTGCGGGAATCGATTTGCTCGAGTCTCTACTTGATTCCCTGGCTGATACTCCAACTCCCCAAGAGCCAAGCAGTCAAAAATTTTCTGAATTTACAAGTGCCAGTTTGTGCACCCCAGTGAATGCAAACCAGCATATGCCAACTAATGGGGAGGTAGTTATTGAAGATACAATTACGCCTGCTGATTTAGAAATTTTTAATTCCCTATTTATTTTCCAGCATGACATGTCCAATTCGCAAGGACCTATCATCGGTGAAGTTATTGGAACTGCTGAAAGTCCACAAATGCTCAATTTTGAAGCATTGCCATTTTCAATTCACCATGATTTTGGAGTCCATGCTCCTCTAACTGCTAGCCAGCCAACTCTAGATCCCCTACTTTCATATGGGATTCGGGGATTATTTCCCTATCCTGGGTCGTCAATGTTTGAAATGGACTTTTCAGATTTTGCAACTTTTTTTTGTGATGAACCTGATGAAGTGGCTGCCCCGACTTACCCAGCACCTCTATTAGGCCAGAACTGAGTGAATCATTATGAGGGGGATTTGTTGGCAATGTCAGAATGAAGAAGAACTCGCATGTTCTTCACAGAAGTTTATCCTACACAAATGTAATTCTCCCCTTGCTCAGCTCTCTCGGTGACTAATATTCTATTTTGGACTGGTTTTCAGAGTGTGTGTAAAATATGTACTGTATAACTACTAGGACGAATTTGCCAGTTACTTGTTATATTATCTGCTTTAGATATAGTATAAAGGTGCAAGTAAGTAGATAAATGGCTAAATTAGGGTAAACGAGTGTTGCAATCTGAATTAGTAATTAGCATCACGTACTTTGTTAATTATCAACCAACCCATGATATGGGTTTGCAATGTCCAACCTAGGCCCCAACTTAGCTTGAAAGCGTGATCGTCTCTATTGGGCTAAACATGACTTGGTCCTCTTGCAACTTCAACGCGTGAGTTTTGCTTTCATTTTTCATTTTTATTTTTTGGAAAAAAATTACAGTATTAATCCTACTCTAGATATTACTTCTAATGAGGATCGAATTTGAGTTTTTGGGGTAAGGAAGCTAGAGGCAATGACACTAGTATGACAGCATTTTAACTTTTTAATGTGCAAATTGGATTAAATTACTTAGTTTCGTAACGTCTAATAGACTAAATACATATGAAAACTTCGAAAGGATGCTATTTGGTTCTCACTTTTTCAAAAAAAAAAAAGAATTAAGACATGACATGCCAATGTAACACGTTTTTTCCTTTTTGGAGCAAATGCAAGGCGTGCATCTTCGTGTGTGTGTGTAACACCTTTGAAATCTCTTAATTCATTTATACCATATAAAATTGTTTGTCTTTGTGTGTGTGTGTGTTTTTTATATTTTTATCAATGATTTAACCCCTCTATATGGTAGGAATTTTTGTGAAGCATATCATATACTGAAGTGTAAATGGTTATCATTGACTAGCCAATCCTTTTCACGATTAGTTAACAATACAGCAGTTAAGAAGATATTCATCTCTGAGTGATCGTTGTTGTGAAGTGTATTTACTTGGCTCTTTCCTTTTGATTGCTCTATGTTTCGCATTTGTTGTATTCACGTCACCTATGATTTAAGTAAAACAACGTTGCTATCAGTTCAACCACAACAAATCTTAAGAAGCTTTAGGTTCCATTCGATAAAAGTGAATCTGAATTTTGAAATCTGAATATTGAAATAATTAATTTGCTGAATTTTAAGTACTGAAAAGAAATATATGAATGTCTGAATTTTAATGCTAAATCTATTTATACTATTTGATAAACATTTATAATTAAACGTTTAATAAGTTAAATTTGACAATTTTGCCCTTATATCTTTTCATCCAAAAAAGAAATAGAACCTATAATTTAATTAGTTTAAAATTGTTAGGTATGAAAAGGACAATATTTATTTTTAAATCAAATTAATATAAAAGATGAAATATATTATATGATGAGTATGGAGAAAATGTAAAAGTCATTAAAAATGGAGAAAAAAGAAGTAGAAAACCATTAGATAGAGGAAATTAGGTTGTTTAATTAGATAAAAATTTTGAACATAATTAACAAACAATGGTAAATTCAGTAGATAAGATAGTTGAAGTAATTCTATTGATTCTTATTAGAATTAAACATTCAGTTAGGATTCTTGTGTTAAAAAAAATACACACAAATTCAGCAATGCTTAACAAGTTCAGTAGATGGATTTTTATTTATCAAACACTCAAAACATCTGAATACTTGAAAAGGTTCAGTTTCAACATTTTTGTATGTTATCAAACAGATCCTTAATCTTTCCATTATTATAGTAGTATATTTTTACCACGACTAACTACTCTTTTTCATAACCCAATACTATAACTTTTCAATTTAACATTCTATAACAACTACCTCTCCCAATTAAACCACAACCCCCCCCCCTCCCCAAAAAAAAAAACTACTAGGATTGTGAAAAGAAAAGGAAAAAAAATCAAGTTCAAAACACTGCCATTTCTGTTGAACAACAATTGCGAGTTATGACTTTTGTTGTGGTACTTAGAAATCGGTTGAAATGATGGATTTAATCTACAACACGCGTTATCTTACTTTATATCAGATTTAACTTTCAATTAACAGTTTGAAACGTTTGAATGATGAATACCATCCTATTGGCTTAGTCTAAAAGAAAAATATCAAGCTAATATCCTTTTTCACTTGATTCGAATCTAGATGGAGTAATATATCTATTATCTAACTATTTGCTTGTAGTTAATATCGAAATAATCTGCAAGTTTTGTCAACATGTTACGTTTTGTCAACATGTTACGTTAGCATTTGGAATTTTGTAATGAGCAGTTATTTCTCCCCGCGGCAGGCTTTGGACTAATAGAGCTAAGACATCATTACCTCTGTCCATAAAAGTAGTCAAGTATTTTTTTTATTTTTTATTTTTTTTTGGGGGTGAGGATAAGGTGGCAAAAACACTAGAAAAGTCCATGGAAATTTAGATTCATCAAAATTATTACCAAGAGTGACGTGCCATTTAGCATGATCATTCAAATATTTGTTTTATATAATGGATTTATTTTTTATGTATATTAGATCCATGCTGTACTACAGATATGTTATATTATTACCAATTGCTGTATTCATATAAACAACTAATTTTGATTTAATGGTAACATGAACAGTGTCACATAGCCTAGCTCATTTGGAGATTGGAAAAACAAAAATCACTTTACTTATTTGATAAAATATCGTTGATAGTAGTGCATTACGTGACGGTATCAAATGATTATAATTATTTGCTAATATCCTTTTAGGGTATCTCATATGTTAGTTCTTAATAAGTGAGATTAAATAAAATTAGAAAATTGCTAGAATTAACCCAAAAAAAAAAACTACACCCGTTAAAAAAAAAATTTTGGAAAGTGAAATTAAAGGGCATCATTGGTAGTGGTGCATTATGTGGAAGTATTATACGGCATAGCATAATGAAATTCCTAATATTTTTTGGGGAGTTTCATTTGTTAGTTTTTGAAAAGTGAATTTAAATTGGAAAACACGCTCATTGTTAAATGAAGAGATTTTTTTTTTAGTGCATTTTTTCAAGCATCACATAAGAAACATCAACATGTTTGAAGTCTTGTCTTCTGATACCGTGTGGCGCCTGATGGTAATTATGGAAGCTTCTTAAATTGTCAAATGCAGATGGAGTTTGACTTGGCTTCCTCGTGTCGCCAAGCCTTGCAATTTCTTGTCATCGACGCAAAAGGAGTGGTCACCATCCAAGATTTGCGTGTAAACTTGTGTCGGCCATACCGTAACAAAGGCAAAAGCATAATTTTTTTTTTTTTCACTTAGGGATATCTCAATATTTTTGCCAGACTAATCCCCTATTACTGTATAGAGCCTTATCCCAAGCATGCATAGTAAAATAACATATGGAGATCAATCACAGGATCTACTAATAATTGTCAAGTTACTGAATCAATTAGACTACTAGCAAGATAAAGTAAAAGCATAATTACAGACGGCAATTTAGACCCAAAAAAAAAATCAACTTTCTATACCATACATGTGATTTTGTGTAGCTGGATTGGCAGTGAAATTCTTGGAAAAGTTAAGACTATATATCAAATACTTTGTACACCTAAACTCCATTTATTAAATTGTTTAAATACTAGGGTTTGTCTAAGAACTGGGCATTCAAGTTTTGAGTATTTATTTTTTACAGTATGAAATTAATTTGAGAAAATATCTAAATGTAAAGGTGCATCACATAATATATATATATATATATATATATATATATATATATATATATATATATAGGTACAATTTAAGGGAAGTTAATTCGATATGAGATATAATACCATTTTAGAAGGTTTAGGATCAATAAAGAAAATGACAAAATCTATGTGATCAAGCCCGATCCGATCTAACAACAGAACAAGTTTATAGTTGGCTTAGTGACTACGGGTACTATCGAGCCGAGTCGAGCTCAAGTAGCACCATACTCGAGCTCGAACTCAATCAGAATCAGTGCTACTTGAGCTCAAACTCGAACGAGTAAATAAATTTGGATTCGAACTCGACTCAATAAAATAAAATTAAACTCGAGTTCGACTCATTTGAGCTCGATTAAATATCAATCCCGACCTACTCGAGCTCGAGTTTTGAACTATATCCATAAATTTTTTCTCAAAATATATAATATAAATATAATATGAATATATAATATGAAAGTTAGGGGTGGGCGCGGATCGGGTACCCGCCTCATTCACCATTTGGCTGACCCGACCCGCACCTTACGACTCAGTCATTTTCTGACCCTTACCCGACCCACATATCAGCGGGTACCCTATAACGAGTACCCGCTGAGATAGGGTCGGATCAGCGGGTACCCGCCCCGCCCCGCCCCGTTTATCATTTAATTTTTTTTAAAAAAAATAATTTATACCAATTTAATTTCATATTTTACACATTCATCAAATTTTTTTCTAAAAAAAGGTTTCCCACCAAGAAACAAACATATGAAGAGAATATAAGATAAAGGAAAAAAATTAAAAGAATTCAAAATCAATAAAAGTTTGAAATATGTAGCACAATTTTTAATATATATGTTCCACATTAATTAAACTTTTTTCTATAAAATATAAGATCACGGCCTTTACAAATGAATCTTGTAAATAAACTATAGTCTCTCATATTTGTAATGCAATTTGTTCAATAAAATTACTTATTTAGTTCTAATTTATTATTTTATAGTGTGTGTATAAAAATAAAAAATATATATATGCGGGGCGGATCAGGTACCCGCGGGTTTTTAATTATGTGACCCTAACCCGCCCCGCATCTTAGCGGATACCCGACCCTTTTTTGACCCGATCAAATAATAAAAATCAGATATCCTAATTTTAGAATCGGATCGGATATGACGGGTTTTCGGGTTAGCGAATAATTTTGCCACCCCTAATGAAAGCTCGATTAAACTCGTCGATCACTCGAGTATTTATTTTTGGAGCTCGAACTCGACTCGTTGAATGTAACGAGTAGCTCGAGCTCGAGCCAAACTTTTGACCAGCGCTCGCAAGTTAGTCGCGAGCGGCTTGACTTGATTGCACCCCTATTAGTGACCAAGTGATGGTCACACCAGCAGTGACGGAGCCAAAATTTTGTTCTTGGGGGCAAAATTTTTTCTCACAAAATTATCTTAATATATTATGTTTAAAATAATTTTCATATATGTAAATATATGATATCTAAAACATCAAATATTAATTTTAATTATAAAGGTATGTATATTTCATAAATATGTAGCGTAGCATAATAGAAATTAAGACAAGAAATAATTTTTGATTAAATATCTTTTAACATCACAAACTATTCAAGTTGCACAATATGAGAAAATACTCCAATATGTCACCTATAAAAAAATAACTATACAATATAAATAGAACTATTTTCAATTAAAAAAAGATAAAAATTATGTTATCAAACTTTGAAATTTCAATCTCTTTTATTAAAAGTAAATTGAGTTTTATGTTCTTTCATAGAAATAAATTCATTCTATGATTGAATCAGTGTTAAAGTTTTCAGCAACTTCCTTTCGTACCCATACCTGCATCCTCGTGACCAAATATTATGGAAAACATAGGTGCCTGGCCCTGCAAATTGACAGCAGCAAATCCTGTTAAAACCGTGAAACTATGATTACCATAGGTTCATAACGCTAAGGTATAAGATGTACTACATTTATTTCATTTTCATATATGAGTATAACCTTTGGCTGTTTGGCACCCCAAAAGTAAACATCAGTGTATCTGTGCGTGGCAAAGGGAGGTGAAGAGGATCTTCAGGCAAACTTCCATTGCTAGGGTGTTGCTACCTCCATTTCTTCAATCACCAGTGGCATTCCCGGTTCCCATGCCACAACAGCTGCAATATATATTGCACGACAGAGGAATTACATTAAGCAGAAGAGTACATTGTATGCGGTCTAGGAGTTAAATTAGACAAAACAATTTGTCAAAGCCAGTGATTAGATCAAAACCGAACTTCTAAATGGGTAATTCTAAAATTGTTCCTGATTTTTTAGCCCGTTAAAGTCATCAAGAGCGGATATGGACACAATTTACAGTGCAAGGCAATCAGTAAATGCAAGGCCCGAAACTCACTGGACAGTTTGATTGACTTGGAAAGCTTCCTACCATCTTGATTTCCGAATCAGAGACGGAATTCTTTGGCTTTTTAGTTTCAAATACAACATAACTATGAATATACATAAAATACTTGTGGAAGTACATTTGCACCGTATAACTTGACCTTAAAGCTTGACATCTTGAACCTTCTGAGAACTTGGCTTTTGTTGAAAATGATTGTTAGGCACTAGGCAGGCAGTTTTGTTGTGAAGGGCGGAGATGTTCAACGCTGATATTTAGAGTAGAAATTCCATCCAAGAATCCTCATTTAAAATATCAGTGTTTCTATTAGTCATCAACTTGTGATTTCAGCTACACATCAACTCAAGGGAAAATTACAAAAATTGTATCTTACCTTCCAAAAACTGGGTTTTTAAATGAAAAATAATTACAAAATTATTATTAATTATAATTATTATAACTATGCCTTACCTTTTCTATTTTCACATTCAATGGAGTAAAATGATCACTTACATATAAAAAGTGTATCAATTTAATCCCAAAACTTATAATTGTCGTGTACATGTGCGTCTAATATCACAAATGCCACAAGCTGTGGTTACTAGTTAGCTTTTCTTTTTAGTTCATACAGAAGCGAGCAGTCCAATTATAGAGACGATTTCCTGTAGTAGTTTTAGCAGGAATTGATTGTAAAACAACGGTATAATTAGGAATGGCAATCTGCACAGCCAATGGGCACTCTCCCCACTAAAGTCTAAATGGGGCTGGGGGAGGAGGGGGATGGGGGCAGAAATTCCCTTCCCTGCCCAATTTTACAAGGGATGGAGAGTAAGGGAGGCTACCTCCGCTCCATCCTGCAAAGTATGTAGCATATGTTTTATATACATTAATTTAATGTATATTATTTCTATGCTAATACTCATGTTACATGTATACATAAACGTAAATAAGTAAAATGGATTCTTGTTTTCTTTGTTACACATACATATAAAGCGTCTGTTATATATTTCATTAATTTACTTGTTTGTTTGGTAGTTTAAAATCTCAACATAGTTTTCTTGTATTCTTGTGTTACACTTTGTAATATTTCATTTCTTTGTTTACAAAGAAAAAAAAACTATATACTTCCAATAGATGAATTTCAAATCAGGGGCTGTTCAGTGCAAGGACTTGTGGGGCGTTACTCAATTCAAGAAAACAAATAGGCTATGAGAGCTACAAAGCAACAAAAAGAAGGAATAAACATTGATGGACGATGATATGAATCTTCTGCCCATTCTGATAAATGTGCAACTCCGCCATCATTCTGATATGGGCTTATGGAGTGGCATATTTCTACCATCCATCCATAGAAGAGTGTAATACGTTGGCTGTCCAATCTATAAAAGTGGAAGAGGGTTCTCAATTGAAGGATTTTAAAGATGAATCTAATTCATTTAAATCTGAATGTGATGATCGAGCATTAATATCTAGTATATCTTTATTATCTAAGTTTTATCACTCATTAATTGCTGATTGTCATGTAAATTTTGGAGCTTATAATTCACTAAGAATGGAGAAAAGATGGACTGTTCATTTGTGGATAGTGCTAATCAAGAGCATATTGAGTTGAATAAAATTGGTAAATTTGTTATTGGTTAATTAGCCGGTAATAAGGTAACTTTCTTACCTAAAGTTCTTAGTTATCATGGTGACATTAAAGACTTTAGTTTGCTTGTGATGGTATGGTTTCTTTCTAATGTGTCTTTGCAAGCATTTAACCCTTACCTTGGTGAATTGTACGAGTGTTCTTCATGCATATTAAGAGCTATGTTTCTTAATTCATTGACACGTGATAAAATGTTTGACTTAATTGGAATTGTTTTAAGGTAGTCTACTATCATAATCATCTTGAGTTAATAAAGTTTGATAGAGCTGCTTATTTACATTTTGTTGGACATGTTCAAGTCAATTTGCGTCATCTTGTGAGTTGTCTTTGTCCTAATTGTAGGAGTCTAGTTTCGAGTCCTTATGCGTTGTTTGTGATCATCTTATGGGTTTCCTAAAGTCGTGTGATCATTACGTGTGCTCTTGTATTGTCCCTATTCACTTGAGTTGGATTGTGTTTCTAGTCGTTTATTTGCATGCGGTTCGCTGTTCTAGCATACATGTCGTCCATGCAAATTTTGTAGTGTATCATCTTGATGCTTGCGCTAACTTGAGTGTACTTTCAGGTCCATGCAAATATTTCTTTCTTTTTTCTTTCTTTTTTTTTTTTTTAGACATAACCCACAGGGTCGCATCCGTTTTACGGTCTGCGACTAATCCTGTTCGAGTTGGGTCCGACCCCCTGCAGGGAGAAGCTCTCCCAACATTGTTTTTTTCATTTCCATGGGTTTTGAATTCGAAACCTCATGGTTAAGGGATGCAAACCCCTTCCACTTACACAAACATCCGTTGGTTCCAAATATTTCTTTCTTGTTATCAACTTAGTGAGTTTGGTGTTTATGAGTATTCCATCATCATTCATTCCTCGTCTTTTGTATTTGACCCAGACATCGATTCAAGATTATGGTTAATGCAGCATGAGCAGGAATGTAGGGGTGTGTAAATATGAAAAATTCCAATTTTTCGACCAAATTCAGAGTTTTCGAGAGCAATTCGAAGTTTTCGTATTCAAAAGTAGCAAAATTGGTTCGAATTCGGGGCCATGATTCTTAAAAACGAAAATTTTGATTTTGAATTCACAAATTGAAATCGGAATTCGATTACCTAATTCGATTACAATTTCGTATATATAATACATGTAATTCATTATATTATATTAATAATAGTAGTATAATACCTCAAACTAACTAATCTAGATCATTATAGTAAATGCAAGTCATTATATTATATGTAATAATAATAGTATAATACCTCTAACTAACTAATCTAGATTATTTTTTTAAAAACAAATTCCAAACCAGTTTTTTTAATATAAATTTGGTGAATTCAGTAGAAGGCAAAATTCTAAATTGAATTCGAAGCAAAATTGTATTTGGAAGTTTTGAATTTGAAATCAAAAGAAGTCGAAATTTACCAGGTTCAATTTACCGAATTTTTCGCATTTAGACTTCCGAATTACCGATTTCCAATTCGACGCACATCCTTACTGTAACATGTACATTGAATCGTGTTCATGCTAAAGTTGTGTGGGCGACAGGCCATGTCAATGTGGATCATTTTAAGTTTGAAATGCCATGTGCATCCAAATGTGTATTGTGAAAAATGCTAAAGTTGGGGAGCAGAATATGCAATTTAAGGGAAAAAAAAATGTCCTAGTTTCCATGGAACCTCTGAAGAGTTTTGGCAAGCTCCCTTTTTTGTCTCAAGCTCCATTCGGCTTTATATATACTTGCTGTTATCTTTCGATGACTAACTAAAATTTAGAAAAAGGAAATGTTGAATGCCTAGTTAAGTCCCTATTACCATAACTGTAACTTGCTAAAAATTGATTCACTTTCTAAAAATTTCCTTTTTCTTTTCTTCCTATATATTACATTTAGCATTTCTCCGTTTTTTCTCGTTGAGATTAATTTGTAAGATAGCCCCATGGCAAGAGAGAGTCATGTCCACGTCCAACTAGGCCTGTCAATCGGACCTAATGAGCCGGGTTTTGATGAGTTCAAGTTCAGCTCATTTAATTTGAAACATTTTCGGACTTCGGGCTATGAGTTTCGGGTTCGTAAATGTGAAGCTCATACTCAACTCACATAATATTCGGATTGTGAGCCTTAATCGGGCTTAACCCAAGCTCACTTATTACTCTTTAATTTTCTTAATATAATTACTATAACTATTAAGTTGTAAAACTAATTTAACATTTACAAGACTATAATATTAAAACTAAACATGAACAAATAATAGTTCTTAAAAAGTATATAAACCAAAAATTTTTTTAACAATATTTATATTTAATCCATTTAAAATGCATGAAAATTAGTAATAAAACATGCGATCATAAGCCAATACATCTTTAAAAGTTGAAACTTTTTTTTATAATCTTGTGATTTAAATCCAAATATGCTTGATGATTTTTGTGTTTGTAGACCAAAAAAAAATCAACCAATAATATGCTAATACAAAAATTTACTCAACCAATAAGAAAAATTAGAGATTTAGTTATGCATTACTAATATTGGCTCTCAAGAAAGCTCATGAAAGAGTCTTTAGATGTATTTTTGTGTTTTGTAATTTATATATATATATATTTAGTATTTAGTAAAAATATATTTGGATATATAATTATACATAATATCAAAATATAAATATTATATATATATATATATATATATATATATATATATATGTAATTAAAGGGTCGGGCCTATGTCGGGTTTGAGCTTAATAAGGCCCAAACTCGGCTCACATTTAATTCGGGCCTAATTTTTAGGCTCAAGTTCAGACTGGCTCACTAAATGATTGGGCTCATCGGGCTTTCTGTCGTGCCGAACGAGCCGAGCTCGGGCTGGCCCAGCCCCATTGACAGTCCCACGTCCAACTTGTCAAAATTCAAGTGCTGGAATTTTTCCAAGGAGAAGACGAATTCTGGCTCCAAGAATGAAGCAAACCAATCGTCACATTCACCTGGTAAATCCGAGATGGAGGTACAAATTGAGACGTTCAGGACCCATCAGAGGATTGTGGCAGATTCGGATCAGAAATTGAAGGATTTGAATGAGAAATTCAATGGTATGAACAAGAAAGTGGATGAAGTGCTATATCTGGTTGAGAAGGTTCACTCAAGATCAAGAACGGCTGCTTTGAAGGATGTAATTCAACCACGATTTTAGTCATATATTCTTAGTTTTTTTATTTTTAGGTAACTATAAGTAGGCAATGGGGCAATTATGGTGCACGTTATATTTGTATGGGATAATTTCATAAATTTCCTGTAAGGTTTCTAATAATTTCGCTGAGTTTTCTTGAGGTTTTGAAAATTACACTTGCCTCATTTGATTTGATACTTTTAATAACCAAACCTTAGGCTTGGTCAAAACTTTAAATGAGTAACCTAAAATACGCTCAATTTATAAAGTTTATATTACTTTCCAAAATAATTGTAAAATATATAGCACAAATATAAGGAAGAAGTATCAAGCTCTAATACCCATATTTATTATTTGATAAGCTATAATTACACTAATTATTAGCACTAGAAAAATGATCAACTAAAACATCGAATCACATTCAAAATTATCAAAAAACAAAAGTGACCAGTTCAATATTTGGTAATGATAGCGACAAGGGTCAGTATTTATAGTTCTGTGATTTTACTCGCAAAATATATATATATATATATATATATATATATATATATATATATATATAAAAGGGAATAAGAAGAGAAAAGGAAAATAAAAAATAATGATAAATTCCATTCTTTGTATATCATATCCAACAAGGGATTATTATTAAAATGGTAAGGTTAATATTGTCATTTTAGGTGGGCAAAGGATGTAAGCGTAATTTTTGAAATCTCGAGGGAGCTTAGTGAAATTGTTAGTAACCTCAGGAGAGGTTTCCAAAATTATCCCTATTTGTATTGATGTTCTTACCTAGAATTTTAATGCGCCACATTATTATTTGAAAACTTTTTTGTATTAATTACAATAGCTTTTTTTTTTTTTTGGTGATTCTTTTGAATTCAGGAGATGACTCCTAGAAATCTTGATGCACGTGAGATTAAAAAAATAGTTGGAAAGATAAAAAGATCATTAAAAACATATTTGTGATACAAGAAAAAAAAAATTTTTTTTTTGTGGTCAATCTAAACACACTAGTGTTGGTAATTTAAACACACTAGTGTTTAGACATATGTTAGGATAAATTTCGTTTTGCCTCCTATGGTTTGGTACTTTATCACACAACTCCTTCACGGTTTAAAAACATGCATATAACTCTTTCATGGTTTGGATTAAAGTGTCACCGATAGTTTTTCCGTTAAAACTAACAATCAATGCAAAAAGTCAAAGTCAAACTAATAAATTGATAATAAGGCTTATGTGACATTGAGGTTTGAGGGGGTTATATGTAGGTTTTAAAATTATATAGGACTTATGTGATGAAACACTACTAAATCACAAGGGGTAAAGAGTAATTTATCCAATACATTAAGAGGTATATTATCTACTCATATGTATAGGACAATTTCACGACTCCATAGTAAACTACATTAATGACTTGGCAATCAATGGATAGTTGAATGTACGTCAAGTAAAAAAGTGACTGAAATATGAGTCAAGAGGAATCTTCTACAAATTTTTCTATGAAAATTGACAATCCAAACGTACTCTTGGATGTTAGATACTACTTGATGCGTTATAGTATGAAACTGAATTCTCCTTTTATTTGAGGTTCAAGAATCTGCATTTTTACGAGGTTAAGATTATTCAGTTTATACTGTCTTCACATATCAAGTGACCTAAAACTGTCTTGCATAGAAATCATTAGGCTGCATGCTAAGCTTTCAAGTTTCAACCAATGCCTTTACATGTCAAAGCAACCTAAGCTCCCATTGTGAGATTAAACTCCACATTACAACAATTTTGTTATTCTAACATCCATTACTTTCCAGAAAAATTACCAAGTAAAAGCTCCAGAATCAGTGTTTCAGCTGTTAAACATCTAACAGCGCCATTGAAGTCCAGAATAACTAACGTTAAAATGCATTTGGCTTCTGGACGCAGTATAGATATCTCATGTATTAAAGAGATAATGACTTGAATTGATAATCATTCCTAACTTGGACTGGAAAATATATCGACACAAGTTTGAAAAGCAGGCTACGGTGAGCCATGGAGCATAATTTTACAGGTTAAAACACCGCCTAAACAACAGAACATCCCAAAACTGCACCGTTCTATTCGCTATCGGTAATTCTCATGCATCGTGTTTCTTCTTCTTCTTCTTTTTCTCCTTCTTTTCACTGGGAGCTTCGACTTCTTCATCTGCTTCAGGGTGCTTTCTCTTCTTTTTCTTCTTCTCTCCCGCTTCAATATTTTCATTCTGTAGCTCAGCATCTTCAGCAGCATGTTTCTTCTTTTTCTTCTTTTCCTTCTTTCCAACCACTTCACTTTCAGGTCCAGCAACACCATCTTCTGCAGCATGAGTATCCTCTATATCAGTCCCCTTCTTCTTCTTCTTCTTTTTCTTCTCCACACCATTCATAGGAGTGTCATCACCTGCTTCTTCATCCTTCCTCTTTTCCTGCTCATTTTTCTCTTTCTCTGATGATAACTCAGTTGGTCCAAGAACAGCATCAGCCGCAGGATTGTAAGTCTGCAGACAAAAAGAAAAAAATAGTGAAAAAAAATTGCGACTTAGCAAACTAATAGAATGTAAAATATATGGCAGACCTTCCCAGGGGTTATCAGTCCCCCTGCACCCGTCTTTCGATCCTTGTCATAAACTTCAATCTTTGGTTTGCCTTTAGCAGAACCAGCAGCACGATTCAATTCTCTGCCTTCTAAACTCCTCAATCGTGCTTCAAGCTACAGAGAGAAGATGATTTAACAACAGAAGGGAGCCGAACACCTAAAACCTCACCTTAATCATAATAAAAGAATACCTTTAACCGATTCTCCAATCCCATTGTATTGTCCTGGTTATCTCCTAGAGCATCATATCTAATTGCCAATGCAGTTTTAGCGGCAAGAGATCTTGATATTTTACCCTTGTGCTTTGGTGCTGCCTGACCAATCAGAGATGCATGGTATATAAGACCATATTTAGGAGTTGCATGCTTTGTCTTAAGAGCTCTGAACAGAGCTTTCTCTGCACCAAGTATCTGCACTGTGCTTCCTGGTTGCTTAGCAAGATTGAGCAAGCTACCTCCATGGGCAATAAGGCGAGCACCAACGAGTTCTCCAACAAGAGCAGTAAGATTTGGGGCAATAGTGTTCATCCTGCTCTTTAGATAATCATACAGTTGAGCTCTGTACTCGGCAAAAGAAAGAACTTGGCTGCACAGATCTTTAATGTTCATCAAATCCAGGTCACTAATTTCAGTTCCCATGGATATCAAGGCAGCTTCTTTAAGCTCTGTTTCAACTTCTTCGGGGAGTATCTAATAATTCAAGTGCAAACATAGAATGCCAATGTCATCACTTCAAAAATAGCGATATAAGAGGGAAAGGGGGAGGGTGGTTTTGCTGGTTTCAGTAATAAATTAGACTTGGCATGCAACATTTGACCAGCAAAGCAGACTAAAAAACCAAACTACTAAACAGCAATTTTGATCTAAACCAGACTATCATTCTAACACTGCCTTCTTATGGAGGAACATTATAAACAATACCACTAACTATGCGTTGTGCCTAAAAGTCAATATGAGCAGCAAGTCCATGGATAGGTCTAGCAACAACCCACAAGGCTCAGATAAGATTTTTTTAACAAGGAGAAACCCTATGGTATTATATTGCTCATAATCCTTCACTGTCCCATAATAGAAAATAAATAATTGAAGCTCTACCTCAGAAAAATCAAGCTTCGCAGCATTTGAACGGTCACCCATCAATTTTGCTGCCTTCGCATACAGTATGTTGTCTTGTACAATCTTTGCCAGCTCAGGAAAATGCCAACCATACCACTCTCGAACTCTCATTGCATAAGTGTTTAGCTCCTTATCAATATCATCCAAAAGGCCGATAGCCTGAATGATCATTGTGTCCACCTAATAAAATCAACATGACACAAAATTAACTTCCTATAAGATGACAAGAAATCAAAAGGAAACGCAGCAGTAAACTTTTCAATCAAGTACAGTTATCTGATTTCTACATTTCTTCAATCTAAACTGAAGAAAAAAACAACATTACACAAATGGAACAACCAATTATTCAACCCAAAAGGAAACAAATCATCAGTGAAAACTTGATATAATCAAGTTTAGCTTATCAAGTTTACAACAAATACTGAGGTACACAAACTTACCTTATCAGGGCTGAACTTTAGCTTGTATCTAGACAAGCTGTGGGACAGACCCAAGCTCATTGGACTCAAATCTTGTGCAGCTAGACCAGAAATGAGTTCAGACAATTGACTTCTCACACCTCTCATCAATTCCATAACAGCATTGTTGTGAACACAGTCAATTTGCTGCAAACACAGAATCAGTCTCTTGAGTTTAAAAAAAAAAATCAAGGAATACATTATAAGAACTGCTATACTTGCAATCAGAAACAGTAATTATTATTAGCTGACCAGCTTCTCCTTGATTGCATTTCCGAGTTTCGAATCAGCCACAGCTAAAGCTTCACCTTCGCAATGAGCACGTAAGAACTTGCGGAGACCTTTGCTCGGCTTGCTATCAATCAACAAGGTTGCTGCTGACAATGCCTCCGAGGTATTATCAAACTTCGAGAAAGCTTTTAGCTTTACAATCTAATCATAAAAATCAAAACAAAAACACAAATTAACCCAGATAAATCATCAATCCACGCCTAAAAACAACAATCACAGATTCAACACAATTTCAAACCAACAAAAAATAGCCCAAAAACCATCCGGGAAAAGCCAGACTACTACAATCAAGAACTCTTCAATAGCATCTACCAGAAATACACAAGATGAAGAAACAAAAATAAACTTGTCATCTTAGCTAGATATTCCCAAAATAACCCAGAAAAATTCATAAAAAGGGGGAGGAAAAAAAACCTTTCTTGCGGAATCAGCAGTGGAGAACTCCTTCCACAAGTCCTAAAACGAAGGGGGAAAAAACTTTAACAGTTAAAATCAATCAAAATCATTAGAACCACAGATTAAATAAATAACAGCCACAAATGATCACCTCAACTTTGGACAGTTTGCCTTCGTCCAAAACTTTGAAGAGGGCAAAACCCGCTGGGGTTTCAAAAAGCGCAAGCATTTTTGCTTCTTTGTCCCTATAAACTCAAACCCATTAATACAAATTTACACAAAACCAAGGCAAGGAACATAAAAAGCAAGTAATCGAGAAAACACAGAAACAGTCCATTCTGCAAAACAGAAATGCGCGAAGGCAGAAAAGGAATTGGAAACTAGGGCTGAAAACTCACCGATTGGATATACAGCAGGGGAAGAGTGTGTCTGTGTGTGTGTGTGTGTGAGAGAGAGAGAGAGAGAGAGAGAGAGAGAGAGAGAGAGAGTAGGGTTTTTCAGTCAGCGGTGGCGTTTTGTATTGAAGGGACTGAGACGGAGGAACAGTCTAGGGTTTAAGGGGTTTCACTTCTACAGAGCACGCTGAAGCGGGGCGGGTCTGGTCGGATCAGGTATCCGATTTGTGTAATAATTTTTTTTTTTGAAATAAATATTCTTTTGCATATTGAATAAGGCAATAAGCCCCGCCTGATAGCTCGTTTGGTTACGGAAGCTCCTCAGCGACCGTTATCCATCTCTCCCACCAGAGATCGAATCCCAAGGACATCTCTTTTCTAGTCGGGGAAATTAGTCGGATTCGATTTACCTGATGGCTCGAATACCCCTCTGTCCGGAAAAAAAAAAAGAATAAAGCAATAAGTTAATCAAATATACTCGAATATTTCGTTCTTAATCAAATATTAGCTGCTGCTCAAATTTGGTTGGAGCTCGAGTATTTTTAGATCCGAATCAAACCAGCAATGCAAGGAGAAATACTGGTTGGAGCTTGAGTATTTTTGGATTTGAATCGAACAAGTAATGGATTGAGTTCAAACTAGATTAAGATCTTGGTTTCTCAAATTTGGTTGGAACTTGAGTATTTTTTGATTCAAATGAAACAAGTTATGCATCAAGTACAAACTATTCGATAAGAGATCGCTTTATTTACATCCACTTTAGGATATTACAGTAAAAATCACAATACATGAATAATCTCTATTGAATAATAATTTTTTTGGATCTGGAGTTGAGCTCATAAGCTAAATTAATAATTTCAATAAAATAATAAGATAATAAAAGTTTTTGAAAATCTTAGATAACAATTTGGTCCCATTTATATTATAAATTAATAATTCATTAATATTACATATCATATTTTCCTAAAATATGAGTTATTGTTGATTTTTGAATACCTTTTAGATGGAATAAGAAGACTTTGCGTTTGTTTATTAGAAAAAGACTTTCTTGTACACATAATATTGCAATCTGATTCACTGTATGCATTTATAAGAAGGCTTACTTGTTATTTATATACATAATATTCTTAATCTGATTCATTGTATGTATTTAACAAAATGAGAATGGACATGCATCATTTAGTATTTCTAGTCCTTTGGATCTCATAATGATAGGAAAATGATATCAGTTATGTATGTACATGAAAGATATTAGTAAAATTAAATTATATTTGCAAATCAGTAGATATGAATTGGTTTATACCTCTTAAATTTTTTGATTCATTTTATTAATAGAATAATTTTTTATAAAATGAATAAAACTTTAGTTGATTAAATGAATGTTTATTGACCAGTAAGTATACTCAAAAAATTAATAAATTATTAATTTATCAATTAATTAATACCTCTTTAAATTAATAGAATTTGCACGGTCTCATGGTTATTAATTTATAGAGGTTTTACTGCATCTAATTATTTTTGTTGAAACCATTAATGCCACCTTTTTATTTTAGACATAATAAAAAAAAATTTTGCACACTACATGTTTGTCAAATTTCAGTAAAAGGAGGGACTATTTCAAATAAGATAATTTACCTCCATTAGTTTTCACTAAAAAGTACTTGGTTTGTGAATGGTAAAGTTTTTATTTAGGTTTTAATTGTTAATTATAATCCACTATGGTAGATGAAAATGTTTTTATTTAGGTTTATTTTGATTACACGTCAGCCAGAATCTTTTTTCCTTTTTTTTGCTAGCCAGAGTCTTCTTATGGGCCTTGAAACCTTGGCCATCTCCACTTGTATATCTTAGACACTTTATCTCTTTTTTTTTCCAGACGGAGGGGGTATCCGGACCATCAGATAAACCGGACCCGACTAATCCCTTCCCTGCCTGAAAGGAGAAGCCCTTTCCCGTCGAACACGTTAACCCTGGAACTCGATCCTTGGTAGGAAAAATGGACAACAGTCGTTGAGGAACTTCCGTGACCAAACGAGCTGCCCAAGTGGGGCTCTTAGACACCTTATCAGGGACATAACAAATGATATGTAATCAACACATATAGGTTCAACAGTAAGGATAAATCACTTTTTCACAAAAAAAAATAAAAATCTCGAAAGCTTGTCTTAATTCGTAATAATGATAACTATTATTCAAACTTTTTTCTTATTAGGAAGAGAAAAGGACAATTGAGAATCCTACATGCAATTAGAGGACTATCACCTCTTATCCAATCAAAACTCACCACATCGCTATTTTCGTATATAATTGGGAGGACTACCACCAATTGATCAATCACAAGCAATGCCTTGTCAATTTGAAATAAATTAAAGGACTACCACTAATTGACCAATGAGACGACGACACCTCAGCAATTGAACTCAATTGGGAAGTCTCCCATTAGGGATGTAACAAATGATATGTAATCAATACATATTGGTTCAACAGTAAGGATAAATCACTTTTTCACAAAAAAAAAAAAAAATCTCGAAAACATGTCTTAATTTGTAATAATGACCAGAACTGAAACTATTATTCAAACTTTTTTCTTATTAGGAAGAGAAAAGGACAGTTGAGAATCCTACATGCAATTAGAGGACTACCACCTCTCATCCAATCAAAACTCGCCATATCGCCACTTTCATATACAATTGGAAGGACTACCACCAATTGACCAGTCATAAGGTGACACATCGTCAATTTGAAATCAATTGAAGAACTACCACTAATTGATCGATGAGACGACGACACCTCAACAATTGAACTCAATTGGGAAGTCTCTCTTTCCCCAATAGACTAGATATGTTAATTATTAGGGATGTAACAAATGATATGTAATCAATACATATTGGTTTAATAGTAAGGATAAATCACCTTTTCACAAAAAATAAAAATCTCGAAAACATGTCTTAATTTGTAATAATGATCAGAACTGAAACTATTATTCAAACTTTTTTCTTATTAGAAAGAGAAAAGGACAATTGAGAATCCTACATGCAATTAGAGGACTACCACCTCTCATCCAATCAAAACTCGCCAGATCGCCATTTTCATATACAATTGAGAGGACTATCACCAATTGATCAATCATAAGGTGACACATCGTCAATTTGAAATCAATTGAAGAACTATCACTAATTGATCGATGAGACGACGACACCTCAACAATTGAACTCAATTGGGAAGTCTCTCTTTCCCCAATAGACTAGATATGTTAATTATTAGGGATGTAACAAATGATATGTAATCAATACATATTGGTTCAATAGTAAGGATAAATCACTTTTTCATCAAAAAAAAAAATCTCAAAAGCATTATAAGAGGAAATAAATGCAGGAAATTATAAGAGGGAAATAGACTATAGAAAGTACTAGAAGGAAACAAATACCAATATATTTCATTTGGATGGAAAATATGTTGGAACATCAATAATGTTGTCTTTATTTGTATTAATTTTTCAGGTATGTTGATTTCAAATTTTTACATATCTGTGTCATGTTTAATTTGATGCACCTTGTGCCATTAGTACAGATTAATTGAATATAATAGTCTTTTCGAAGAAGAAGAAGAAGGTAGGTCATAAATATCCAGCAACTAATAAAAATCCCTTCAGGAGTTCATCAATTAGATGAATGTGTCCATTCATTACCACTCTATAGAATTATTTTCTTATTACACAATTACTTTTTTACATGGCTATTCTTGTCCTTACACGTAATACAAATATGTAGCAAGATTTGCAGTAAAAATATGCGGCAAGAAAGCAATAGGATATATACTTGAGTATGTACAAATGCATTAGTGGAACTAAATCATGAAAACAAGGATTAAAAAAAAAACAGTTGGCTATTATTCTTTTTTTAACTAGCTAATTCGGGGGGAATACCGCACCCAAAATTTACTAAAATAATACCGAAGATGACATAAGTCTTACCTCTAAAAATACATACGAAATTACAAGTATATATGAAAAGAAGTTCAACGCTTGTGCATAAAAGTAGTGCTATCATCTATGAAACAAAAGAAGTCGTTGGCTAATATTCAATCAGGTCAACAAACAGCCCTTTTGGGCTGTTGGCCACTACCAATGACTTAAGTTTTGATGGAGTGAGAGGACAACAACTATACGTGGGAGTGGGAGGAGTGGTGGGGTGGGAGTGGAAGGACAAGAACTTAAGTTTTATGGAGTGGGAGGACAAGAACTACCAATGACTTAACTCTTGTCCTTCAGTCATTTTGCCATTATATGTGGCTTCTCCAAAATTCAAATCGTATAGGTGTGTAGTACATTCATATGGTTTGATAGCGATTCAATTCCTGTAATTCTCCAATTGACCCATTTAGGTCTCTCTTTATATGTGGTTTCTCCAAATCCATTGCCCCATTTAAGTCTCCCACTATAATGGGCTTAAGTTCAACTCTTGCTGTCTTGCACATAAAAGCACATCATCTACTAAACAAAAGAAGTCATTGGCTAATATTCGATCAGGTCAACCAATGACCTTTTTAAATAGTTGGCCACCATCACTGACTTAAGTTTTGGTGGGTGGGAGAACAAGAGTTCAAATCTTATTTCTCATCACTTTACTACTATATATGGCTTCTCTAAATCCATATAGATGTAGAATGCATCCATCTAATCCGATAGTATTTCAGTTCCCATTAATTCTTCAATTAGTCCATTGAGGTCTCCCCATTTGTGTAGTTTCTTCAAATCCATATGATTGCATAGTGCATCCATTTGATCCAATAGTAATTCAATCCCCCTCAATTTTCTAATTGGCCCATTTAAGTCCCCCGCTGTAATAGGCTTGAGAAGGAGTAAGAATAGATATTGCCAATTAACCAAAAAAAAAAGAAATAAATCAATCGCTTGTGGACCACTAAATCCTTTTAGGCCTTCTTGTGAAACTTCTTTTGGTTGATAATAACAATTGTACTTTATATAATTTTCACCAATTTCTTCAGTGTTGCTCAACATTATCTTGTGATAATTCTACTATTTGACTACTTGTTCACCCAAAAAAAAAAAAAACGTCCTGAGTATATAAAATTACAATGCTATGTAGTCTTTTCTTCTTCTTTTTTTTTTTTTTTTTACGAAAATCGCCAATCTAGTGAGTGGGTTTTGGTACTCATATAAACAAAACAAAATAACAAAGGAGTACAGGGAAAGGAAAGAAAAGGAAAGGAAATGGACATAACAGTAGGGATGTGCAGGAGAATCCCCCGCACTGTCCGATCCAATTTTGCAGATATCCGATCCGTCAGATTTTATGCAGATATCCAAAGAAAGGAAAGGGACATAACAAAGCGTTTGGCACATCTGCGGATGACCATGGATATCTGGACATGAGGTCATTTTGGTAATTTTGTTACCGACATTATTAAAAAGTAATAACCCATTCACACATCTGGGTTCAAACCGTCATCTCCACCAGGCCGTTTCTGCATCTGGGCTCCAATTTCATGGAGAAAAGCGAATTCTCTCAAATCTTTTTTTGAATCTTGAGTATTCATTGATTTGCCATATTCTTTGGGATAATTGCATAAACCTCCCTTAAGGTTTCTAATAGTTGCACTCACCTCCTCTAAGGCTTTGAAAATAGCACTAACCTCCCTTAAATTTAATATTTTAATAGCACATTCAGTCCATGTCAGAGAAACTGTCATTAAAAAAATCTTTTGAAAAGTGATATAATAATTTTGTTTCATTTGTTCCCTTTTTGTTTCTTGTGACATTGTGTTAGTAAAATAATGAAAAACATTAAAAGGTGGAACCAATTAGTGAAATTGAAGAGAATGTAAGGGTAAAGAAAATAAATACATTAGCAACAACTAGAAGAAATAACGAACATATGTTCAGAAATCTAAGATTGTAAAACGTATAAAGTGTACACAGCCAACTCCAAAACTCTCCTTTACTAAAGAAACTTTTTGTATTAAGTTGAGATGATAAAGAATTGCTTACCTATTGCCTTTTGATTGCCGCAAATTTTTAACAAAAAATCTTTATATTTTGCCTTGATTTCTGCTTTCTTTCTCCTTCTGTTTCATGAATACTTAAGATAAAGTAAGCTCAACTAAAACCACTAGAACTTATTCTCTTATGGATTCTTGTTTGGAGGTTTCTTTTCCCTATATTTTTCTTGCTTCTACTTCACTTCTATGCAGATAATATACAACTTGAATTGTCTTCTTAAGTGTTGTCAATTACAAAATAACGTCATATTAGAGTATCAATTGGCGTCGTTTTGTGGCAGCATTTTGTATGTGCACTTAAAGTATTTAATCAGGTAAGAAATAACCATTAATATTGTTTAATTAGTTATTCTGAACTTGTTTATTATCCTTTTTTTTCCCTAAATTTGTTTACTAACAATCTTAAACTCGAAGGGTATATTAGTAAATTCACCCTACCTTACATTAATTATGTGCCCCAAATTCATGATAAGGGAGGTTAGTAATATTTTCAAAATCTCAGGGAAAGTAAGTGCAACTATTAAAAACCTAAGGGGAGGTTTCTACAATTATCCCATATTCTTTAGCATTCTTGGTCAAAGTCTAGAAACTCTATAGGAGCAAATCTATAGTATTCATTATTTAGCATTCTTGATCCCCATGACCTCTGGAATTATTGGCTGCAACACTGATGAAGATTTGACGGGATGGTTGCTATGAAGATGGTGACTTCTCTATGATATGGGAACTTGGTGACATACGACGCATGATAGTAGTATCAATGATGTACTTGCAGAACTGTCACCGTCCCTGCACGGTTAACGGCCCAGATTCTCCCTCAAAAATTTGTACCGCTGAGATAACAAAATGTAACTCGATTTTCGCGCCATGTGTGGGTCCCGCCACTATCTGTTGTGAAAATACATCCTGTAAAAAAAAAGTTACATTATGTACAAAAAAAGTTACGACCAGTTGATAATGACTACAATTGGCAGGGACGGTTGCACCGCGTCCCTACAAATGGGGACCAGGACCTGCAACCGTTCTCGACAGTTATGTGCATTTTTCACACGACGTAACTTTATTTGCACATAGTGTAATTTATTTTCAATAATGTGTAATTTTAGAATAAAATTTTGTGAATCCCACACATGTTAAAATCAAGATATAAGATGAAATCTGAATCGTATAAATTTTTTTTGGCCAAATATTAGCCGTGAACTGCCAGGAACGGTTCTGCCCCTCTTCCCTACAAATGGTGGCGACAATTTTTATTTGGGATTAGATGGATCAGATATCAGGTATGTCCGATCTACAAGAGTCGGATATCTGGATTATGGATATCATTTCTTTTTGGAGCGAATACAAATCAAAAAATTAGTGATTTGAAATATGTAAATCAGAACAGCGAATTCTCGAATTGACTCGTAAACACTTCTAACATATAGCCCTTACCTTCTAATAGACAATCCAAAGTCACGTGTACCAAGCCATATGAAAAAAATCCATAATCCATTGATTATGGAAAAATTAAAAAAATTGTAGTTAAAAGTCAAAACAATTTTGCGAGAAAGAGCAACAAAATTGCCCCATCATCTTACCATAATCCATAGATTTTGCCAAGGATCAATACACAGTTCTTGTGTGCATAATAAACCAACACGAGTCAATAAAATAACATGTTGCATATGGAAGAAAAGTGACTTAATGACATTTGATTGGGCAGATGATGCACTTCATCCAAGTCAAGGCACCTTCCACCTTTTCCAGCGAAAACTATTGGACAAGTTGATTGTTTTTATCCACTTGATCCACTCATTCCACTTCATCCAAGTCCTACTTCCTGTAGTTTTTTAACATCCCATCTAACATTTCACCCTGAAATTGACCCACTGAAAATGTGTCAAAAATCCACAGCCCAAGTCGAAGAAAAATGGAAAAAGGTAAGAAGAAGGCTATCACACAGTTTCCTTCAATACAAACATTCCATGCCAAGAATTAGCTTATAAAGTCTACTTTTCAGATCATTCTTCTATATATACACAGTCCACCTAAATAATCAACGCATAAAATTGTTCATATTCTTCAGCCTGATTCTACACATGGAATTGGAGCATCCCAAAATGCAAGAAAGTTCCCTTAGGGGGCAAAAAATGAAGAAACAAAGTGCTGGATTAGAGTCATCTGATGCTCATTCCAGCAAGTACCACATTGGATCATTTCATGAACTGCAAAAAGGTATACCGAGAAATGAATCCACAGAGGAGAAACTTCAATGGATACAATCACAAATCATTGGTGGAAATGTAGAATTTGGCACCCCATTTGGAAGACGAAGGCTTACTTATGCTGATCACACTGCCACTGGCCGGTGTCTTCGATACATTGAGGACTATATCATCAATCATGTTCTTCCTGTCTATGGTATGTTGCTCCTGCGTTCTTGAATCATTTCAGCATCAAATATTCTCCACTGTATCTAATAATATCTGAATTTACAGGTAACTGTCATTCAAGTGATAGTTATGTGGGTTGCAGGATGACAAAAATGACACATGAAGTTGCTAAATATGTCAAGAAATGCTTAGGGGGTGGAGAAGAAGATGCAATAATATTCTGTGGCTCTGGCTCGACAGCAGCTATCAAAAGACTCCAAGAAGTAATTGGAGTAGCTGTACCTTCGATCATAAGAGAAAAGGTCTCAAATTGTCTCGGAAATGAAGAAAAATGGGTGGTTTTTGTTGGCCCTTATGAACACCACTCCAATATCCTCTCTTGGAGACAGAGCTTAGCAGAGGTGGTTGAGATTGGATTTGATGACAATGGCCTGATTGACATGGAAGCTCTGAGACAACAACTTGAATCACACAAGTCAAGAAACTGTCCCATGCTTGGTTCTTTCTCGGCTTGCAGCAATGTCAGTGGAATTTATTCAGATACTAAGGCCATAGCCCGACTACTCCATCAATACGGAGCATTTGCTTGCTTTGATTTTGCAGCAAGGTATCTAAAATTCCGAGCTTTGAAACATAGAACTTTTAGCTTTGTAGCAAAGCTTCTTAGATGTACTTTCATCTATATTGATTCATTGCGATTTTTGCGTGTACAGTGGTCCCTATGTGAAAATTGACATGAGGTCAGGGGAAAGCGATGGCTATGATGCTGTTTTTCTTAGTCCACATAAATTTTTGGGAGGTCCGGGTTCTCCAGGAATCCTCCTGATGAGCAAGGCTCTTTATCACCTGAGATCTTCAGCCCCATCAACTTCTGGGGGTGGAACAGTTCATTTTGTCAATGGCTTCAGTGAGCAGGCAAGTGTCCCTTAAATTTTGTCTTGACTTTGAATTTGATTTTACCTGTGGTTTCAGTGAGCTAAAAAAGTGAAAACTGTACACAGGATTTTAGCTGCAACTCTTCTGTAGTTTTGGATCTTTTTAACGTTTTTCAGAATTTACATAAAAAAATATAATGATTTATTCGCAAGCAAAACTAGTCTTTGGTTTCATGATCGCTTCTTTAAGATGGACTAAAAGGTAGATTATCTCCTATGAACTTGACAATCTAACCAATGACAAATAATGAAGAGGGTATAAATAGAGAGATACTAATGCCTGCTGCAGTCATTGTCATTGTGTATAAACTGCTAGAAGACTCCAATTTCGTTGTATTTCACTGGCTACAGATATTAATCCAATAAAATCTCTGAAGTTAGAGGCACTTAGAGGTAAGAATGGACATTGCATGAAGCCAAATTTTGACAATTTTCTTGCAACCAAAAGGTTCTGCAGCTAGAAAACTGAGTGATGGAAATCTTTAAACAGCTGAAATTCAGATTAGTTCAAGAAGTATTTGCTAAATCATGAGAGTATTTCTACTGCCTCAGGATACATTGTATGTGAAGAACGTAGAGGAAAGAGAGGAAGCAGGAACTCCGCCTATCATCCAGAAGATCAGAGCAACACTAGCCTTTTGGGTAAAAGAATACATTGGTCACAATGTGATTGAAACAATGGAGCATAACTACATTCAACAAACACTTGAAAGGCTTCTTCCAAATCCGAACATAAAAATTCTTGGAAATGTAACAGAGAAGCGGCAAGCGGTCTTATCCTTTCTGATTTACTCTACTACATATTCTCCCTCTGCAGAAGGCAACGCTCAGGATAACTTAGACAGGAACGAAACATCAGGTCTCTACCTTTGGCGAGAAACAGGTAACAAGAAGGGCAAACCTCTTCATGGCCCTTACATTTCCAAGCTCCTCAGTGATCTCTTCGGTATCCAGGCTAGGGGAGGATGTGCTTGTGCAGGGCCCTATGGTCACATGTTGCTCGAAATTGACAGGGCTCAATCACTTGCCCTGCGATCTGCCGCTGAAAGGGTAAGTGATTATATACCTATTAACTAATTAACTTCTGCCATGGAAATTGCAAAGTTGTTTCATCATTTCATGCTGCCTTGCTAAGATTTTCATTTCTGGATAGGGATACATTGGTGTGAAGCCAGGATGGACAAGAGTTAGCTTTTCATATTACATGTCTAAGGCAGAATTTGAGTTCATTTTAGCTGCAATTGAGTTTTTAGCTATTTATGGACAAAGGTTCCTCCCATTATACCACCTCAACTGGGAAACTGGTGATTGGAGCTTCATGAAAAAAGCATTAAAGGAGGCTGGAGAAGGATATAACTGTGACTTCAATGGTACATCATTAGCCAATTTGATCAAGGACTTCAACCTTGGGTGCAATGACTCAAAAGAAAACAAAGATAGGGAAACTACAGAAGCAGGCCTAGAGTGCAAGTATGCTAAGTATCTGGAGACTGCAAAGCACATAGCAGTTATGCTTCCAAAGTTTCCAACTCAACGTCGAATACCAGAAGATATAGATCCCAGCCTACTATCTTTCAGAGTTTAGAATTGAATATTACCCTATTAGCACCTTTTTGCACAAATTTGATTCATTCTGAAACATAAAGAGAGAGGCTTCTGCAGTTCTTGGCATTTTTGGTTGGTAAAAATTGTCACTACAGAAATAAGCATTCATGTGAAATTGATCAGTTCAGATGATGGGAGTACATAAATGATTACAACTCATAATTAGTTACAGATTTTAGAAAGATCATTGGTTTAATTTTAAGTCCATCACCAAATCATCTCCTCTTTACTTTCGTACAACTTGTACGTGCATGTTGAAGCGGCATTCTATCGCCAAACATGGTAGCTCTAGACATTTTTTACCCAAGGTCTCTTTACCCCAAGTCATAGGGAAGTCTTCTTCTGCCTATAAATGATGGCTAATTCATCACCTATTAAGATAATTGAGCATTCTTAATTAACAACATTGTTAGAAAAATAACTACAAGTGTGGCTTTGACGAGAATAGATTCACTTTTCTTGAGGAAATTTACCCCCACTACATTGCTATCGGATTTGCCACAATTCCCTCTAGGAATTGTAAAGCTGAACTAGAGTTTCCCTACAGCAAAATAAAGAGACTCTCTCCAAAACAATTTAGAGAATTTGTATCTTCATTAGTAGCTAGAGAAGAAGAATGAAAAGTAGTAAAAAAATAACTACATTTTCAAATGAATGTGTACACTTCCTAAAAAGTTGTACTGCTTCGTTTTAGACGCAACTTTAATATTCAACTAACATAATTGTTAATCGAAACAAAATTCCACGTGCCAATCATCTGACCTTTAAGCAAATACAAGTGAAATTTTAAAATTTCCCTCTATAATTTTTCACTGTCCAAATTTATGTAAAATGGTGTGTAAACTTCTATAAATCTTTTATTGTTTTACAATCTTTTTTTTTTAGGGATGGCAATGGGGGCGGGTGACCGCGGGCATTGGCCCCGCGGGGGGCTAATGGGGAGAGGGTTGGGGCAGGGGCGGGGGCGGGGGCAGGGAAAATTTCCCCCGCTTAGAAACGGGGCGGGGGAGTGTACCCCGCCCCGCCACCCGCTTTAAAAAAATAAATATATAAAATATATATGTATATAATTATATATAATATATAATTTAATTAGTTACAAACTTATGATAATGATATTATTAGTTATATATATTATATAATGTCTATTAGTATATATAATATAATTAATATTATTAATTATACTAATAATTATATATGTGTACTAATACAAATTATTAATTGGTTATACTAAATTTACTAATACATTTATACTAAATCCCTAATTACACTTAATACAATAACTTTTTTTCTTAAAAAAAGCACAAGCACAATAATGAATTAGTGATTGTATTTGTGTCAAAAGTGAAAACTTGATTACTTTAGTTATATTTATTTCATCATGTTAGATTGTATTCAAATAATTTTTATTTGATTATAAGTTTCAATTGTAAAATTACAATGAATAATAATTTGATGATGTGTTGATATTTTAGTACTTGATTATTTGCTAAAATTTAACCATAATAAAATTATATAACAAATTTTTATTAGTCCCGCGGGAGAAGCGAGACAGGGCAGGGACGGGGCGGGGGGAGCGGGGTATGGGGCGGGGGCAGGGAAAGTTTGTAGGCAGCGGGGCGGGGAACGGGGGAAGGGTCGCCCACCCCAACCCCGCCCCGTTCCCATCCTTATTTCTTTTCAATATGAATTCATCACTTACTGCGTTTCTCAACTAATGATTTTCTATTACACTCTTATTACACTATCCGTTTCAGTGACACGTCCCGTGCAATAATGGATAAGAATTCAAGTTTTGAAATTGTATAACGTAGCGCAACATAAAAATGTGTAATAGGAATCCTCCACCCCCCCCCCCCCCCCCCACCAACCCCTTGCCTCCCCAGAGTGCAGCTCAATGCGTGTCTGACCTGGTCAGCTCTGCAAACTTTGCTTTTACATACATATCACTATATGGAAGTCGATGCTAGTAAATCAACTCGGAAACACTGAAACAGCCGAAAAGCAAATTGTAGTATGTACTGAAACTAATACCTCAGTCCACAATGTCATGCAATCGCACACAGAAAGTCCCCCATTCGAAGCTGGGGTAGATAACTATTGCATCTTAACACAATAATATGTAAAAACAAAAGAAGGGCTTACGTAAATTTCACAATAACATGTAATGAACATTCAAAGCAGAAAACCCAACACAAAAAATTTCAAGTTGACTCTTTTGCAAACATTGTTTAACAGGAAAATACATTAAAGCACTATTAGAGGCCCTATTGTCTCCATCCGTAACCAATTACAAATTCAAACAGTCAGTCCCTGTGTAGTTGCTGCTGCTGCTGCTGCTTTTTTCTTGCACCTGTATAGCTGGTTCATTATCAGCCATTAAGACTACTATGGAACTCGATGTACATGCTCAAAATGAAATGGCAGTGACAATAATAAGTCAATATTTGGCAAAGCAAGATAACAACCTTAACTCAAGTTTGATTCATGATATTGGCATTGTGTTCATGTCAGGTAAGAGAAAATTCAATGCTAGTCCTGCCCATTGTGGCTTTCAAACAGCCGTCCTTCTATATTTTAGTTAACAAGCTACAAGCTTGAATTTTGATGTATTTCTAACATAAAGATCAAGCCACCTCTAGAGACGTATTTTTCCCCCACTTTCTACATATATAGGTCAGCAAAAACTTTTAATGAATGCCGTCCAAAAATTTGAATCTGTCAAGTCTGGCCTTTCTACAAGCTATGAGCAGCAGTGCAAGTGCTATTTCCCTTGGTTATCTCTACACCATGGCTCAGTTCCTTCCAAAAGCTGAACTCTTTGGTGAAACAGGTGCACACCTGTAGCTCTCAAAGTCCTGATCGAATCCCATGACTGCCAGATATTGCACGATTCAGCTCTCAAAGTCACAACTACCAAGTCTGCCTGGTATTGTCACACAAGTTTTGTTCTGATTAACAGTCTTGATTGATAATACCCTGCATATTAAAGTCTCCAAATAGATATGGTAAAATGAAATTACATATTAAAGTTCCGGAAAAATTACCTTGAGGTTCAGGTGCAGTTGCCAAATTGACATTTCCCTTCAGAAGGAATTAAAATTGAAACAAGAAATAAAAAATAAGAATAAAAGAATAACTGACAACTAGATTAAAGATTATATTAGACAACACAGCCACAATTACAGAAAGAGAGAAAAGTTTAAGGATCAGAAAGAGAGAAAAGTTTAAGGATCAGAGAAGAAAAAAAGAGAGACTGATAACGAAACTAGATCAAATCTATGAGTATCAGGACTAGATAGAAATGGTTGCATGCACGTGGACTCAACTCTTGTTGGCATCTAAAACCCCTCGTCGGCTACTGACTTCTTGGCTATCTTCAAAGGAGACCATAGTATTTTACCTTGAAGGAGAATTAAGGAAAACATACGGAAAGCTATTTGGTATATCGAAAGTGAAGATCATTAATCTTTAAAGGATTATAATATAACTCTAAGAACCAGTCATAAGTTGAAACAGATACTAAAGGACTATAAATTTAAAAGTCTATGTGCAAAAACAAACAGATAACCAAGAAATTTTTTTCCCACTTTTCTAGCAAAATCCATTAAAAATAGACGTTGATATAAGAATGGTTCTCAAGTATCAAGCTCCTGATTAGGCCAGTGAATATGTAAATTTCCATTGAAACTTAAGACAAGGAAAAAGACCTCCAATCAAATGAAAAGGTAATAGTTATCAATAGAAGAGAGGTTTGTTATGAAACATTGACAGCATACATATGGCTTCAGAAAAACATAACAGTGATAAGAAACATGTTAAGATAAAGTTGACATTGTGTTTTGGCATTACATCTTCAAAAGACATGAACTGTGTTTTCAGCCACATGGTCCTAATTGAAATTTAAAACATCCAGAACAATTGACCACAAATATCCAGATGGGAAACAGGCACCACAGAGCTAGCAGATACAAATGTCCAGAAACTTACCAAAGGATTCACAAATTACAGGAAATGGCTGGCCATTAAAAGTTGGGGCTCTTGTTTATCTTCTTCTTCTTTGGTTTCCATAGACGCTTCTGCCCTTATTTCATTGACCCTTCTATCCCAAATTCCATCAATCAATTTCCACGTCTCATCACTGATGATTTGTGTCTGTTTCAAAAGCATAAAGTAACACTATCACTAACCATAAAGGCTAATTATATGGTAACATAGGGTAACCATACCAACCTCCATTGGCCTGGGAGCACCAAAAGTTGAAAATCCGACATTTCCAGGAGCAAAAGTGACTCTCCCCGGAAGAGAAACACCGTGGATGCCCCATCGTCCTGCGTAGATAAGGGCTCCATGCTCATCTACTGGTCTAACAGTTGGCTGGACCTCAAGATTTAGAAACTCAATTAGTAAGAATAACACAGGAACCATATAAGCTTATGACAACATCACTAGTAGCAAAATGATATGGATAGCTTGGTTTGAACCATATAACCCTTCAATGAAACATAAACCAAACAAAAATCTTAATAGTAAGCTCTAGACTGCATCCCAAAGCAACTTTGTCCACAAAGCAGGCTAACATGTCCTTGTGAAATAAGTGGAGTAAAACCCATAATATCAACTATATCATCAATCTTTAGATTCTCTCTGACATTACGCCTCAGGCACCATTTTAAGATGGCAGATATGCACAGAAAGAACTCTTAATATCATTATTGTTTTTCCAACTTACCCCGAGGTAGTAAAGCAAAAAAGTGATTCCAATTCCCATTTAAACATAAAGGTATAGATTTAAAAAAATAGAGTAACATCTGCTGTGAACCATTTTTGCAGTAATTAGGTGGTGGAAGAGAAGAAGTGTAATACGTGGTAATGAAACTACTACATGTTTACCTCTGGTGGAAGGGGGCCAATGGACTGCAAAAGCTTACAGACCACCTTCTCTTTCCCTCCCAAATGGGAGACGTTGCAAGAAGAACAGCACTGAATTGGTCAATTGACCCTCATTTGACTTCAAAAACAAATCTAAGACAACAGGATGCAGGTCATAATATTCATTGAAAGTTTTCCTTTAGTAACTCTTTCTGCTCTCGCTTCCCCTACCCTTTTGTATACTAAAAAATGAGAGGTAAATCACATGCATTTCGCCTACATGACGATTTCTCTCCTTCCTTTCACCTCCTAGTCAGCTTCCACATGTTTTTTGTTAAAGTGCACAATTCCAATAATGTCAGAATATGCATAGCCCGAATAGACCTTTGACAAAAGAGGCTAAAGGGGTAATGCTAAATATTCTAGGATTAGATCATCAGTAGTTTCCTGTTAAACATCACACAGCATCTCCAAGTTTAAAATCACTGATCATGAAACTGGTACAGAAAGCATGAACAGCATGAATACTATTACTAATCTCATAGAATAACACTTCAAGCTTGACCTAGTACATTTATGCTACAGTTTGATTATGGATGTAATATAAAAATGACTTTCCAACTCTTACCTCCCTAATATCCATCGCTGGAAGTAGATTTTTTGAAGATAGTATATAATAAAAAGCATCTAAACCCATTTTAAATAAATCTACCAAATTATACATCATCATCAATGACTTATTTGTCACACATAGTGCCCAATACATAGCTGAAGGAACTTCACTTGCACCTATAATGATATAATCAAACACTCAACTGCCAGTACCCTTTAGTTCCATGATTTTGGTGCCCAACATTTAAATCATTTCATAATGATTGTTGACTAAAAAGATGGAAGACAGTACACCGTATTATGTACTTCAGCAATCATGATATCCTTACCAATGTTCTTGGCTTGGATATTTACTGCATATGGTGATAAGTGAGGATATTCACAGTGACAGTCATCCTATTCACTATGCCTGTGCACTTAGTAAATTCGACATGCTGTTAGATTACAAATAAAGGTTCCTATAAATTTAAATGTTTCTTCTGTCTGCAACCAGAAAAATTCGTGTTTTCAAACTAAGAGGATTTCAGATAACACCCCCCTTGGACATATTTGGGATTGAAACCATCATCATTTTTGCATTAATTTAAAATTGCCTGCTAGCCAAACACGTCTATAAAAAAGCCCTGCATTCATGATCTAAAGAAAAAGGCCAATTTGACAATCAGATATGCATTGCATCTGCAAATAACTGGAAAGAATTTTCCAAGATCCAACTACATGTAAGATGTGAAACAAGAGCAAAATAGCCAGCAGCTCAGTGACTAGCTGTGGTAATGGTTGGGCCAACTCAACCCAATTATTGTAATATTACCAACTCCACACCAAAAGTCAGATCAGTGAGGACTACCTTATCACTTTGAAACCTAAAAGATTGTGGTCGAATGAGTACTAGTTGGCTTATAAATGACACCAACAGCATTCAGTTTCTCACTTCATCAATGTTTTCTAAATCTATTGCCACAAACAGTGCTAATATATTACCTAATACCCAGAAAAAGGATCATGCAAAACCAATTCTCAGACAAAATCTTTAAGAGTAATAGAAGACGATAAAAGAAGGAAGCTGTAAACATTCAAATTTGACAAATTACCTGAGGTATGCGTGGAGAGCTTTTGTATATTCTCCATATTTCATCAGCTTTTATCTCTCCCTTCTCAAGTAAAATATCTGCTCAAGACAGAAGGTTGAAGTGGAAGAGCAGTGAGCAGCTACAACCGTTGGTAGCAGTTACAATCTTCACATCTAAAGAAGTGTAATCTGAGAAAGAAGACTTGACATGAAAGATTAATACAAACCTGTTATACTTTCAACAGCAAAATGGTTTTCTCTTAGCACAGATGAGCATGACTCTACGGCAAAGCGCATGTACTCTTCTCTAAGTGCTTCAAGTTTGGCAGCAAGCTGGAAATGAAGCTTGGCATACTTAATACCACAAAGTATCTATATCTAATGCAAATAATAACATGAGTGGAATAATTGATAATCAAAATTTAATGAGACACTATTCATATGCTTTACATTAGGCACAAGATCATTCTGGTATCTGTAGTAAGCCTTCCCAAAAGCAGTCATTCCAGTCTGCAGAATCAGAAATTCTGAAAGCCTCGAAGCTTCTACAGTTGACTTGGCAGAAATCCAACAAAGATTGTCTACTCCAAACATCTCTTCCTCAATAACTCTAGCTGCAAAAGTATGCCATTAGCAAATCACATGCTATTTTTCTGTCTGCCTTCACCAATTTTGAGGACTAAAGAAACCTTATGGAGATCATGAACACTGTATCAACATCAGAATCAGCTAGAAAGTCCATTAAAGCTTTACCACTTTCTATTATATAGAGTTTTACCTTTATGCTCATCAAATACTCTAGTCCTATAGTCCAGTGGTATGTCACAAGCAACTTAAATATAGAACCCCTCAAGGAGGGCTAACAGACATATTGAGTAAAAAACAAGTAAACTAAAACAAAGGGATGTAAAGAAGGGCACAGATACCCATCGCAAAAAGTAATCATCAAGATAAAACCTGCTCAATCTATTTTATTTCTTTTTCTTTTTTTTTTTTTTGAGGAGGGGAGGATGGAATGTTGTGGTTTGCTATCATACAACTTTAACATGATTGGTTCTACAAAAGAATTATATCCATACAGAAGCACCACTAAAAAGAATTGCAGTGAGACACAGAGAGACTAAATCCTATTATAGTCCTGTAGACAAAACAAGACAGTGCCAAGACAATTTACCCATGTGACTTCCTACACCTTAGACGGAAGAAGTAAATTAACAGGGACCGCAACCACAAGCCAAAAGCATAGGATGTGCTATGGTCCTAAGAGACATAGATGACTTTACTACTGCTTAAATCACAAAGACATCAGTGGAGAGCCCAATTGCAGCAAAACTACACAACTAGATTTATTTACACAATCATCTGAATATCCATTGACTAGTGGCATAAGAAACATAGATATAACTACACAAAAAGAAGAAATAGGCATTAAAGAAAGAAACTTTGTCACTCACGAGCACATGCACGCACTATGGAGTACACGTAATCTCCCTTTCTTTTAAAAACCCTGCCTGGGGTTTCCACATATTGCATATTCGGTCGACTACGGATAGAATTTATATCTGTCTACAAATATCAAACAAATAGTTTAAGTTTATCATCCCAGCTCTGCAAGAAGAATGACAACTTATAAACACATAATAAAAAAAACCTCGGTGAAAGGCCGATAAGGATCTGGGAAGGAGCAAGCAAGAACAGCAACAGCAGCTTCTCGATACGCCAATCTTAGTTTCAATTCCTCAGGGACTTCTGTGCTATCTTCTTGGCCAGTTTCAAATGTGCCCTTTTGCTGCAATACATTGGCAACATTATGTAATTTTGTGCCAATATATCTATGATGTATATAAAACAGTTCTCAGCATCTTATAACATTGAAACTTACTCTTTTCAATGCCTCCAGAAGTTCATCACGCCCTATATAGTCCATGTCCTTTCTAGTAGTCAAAATCCCAGCTTCATTCCTGTCCAGTGAATCAGAGTCAAGTACCTTATTATAAACAAGACCGAAATAAAGAGTATAGGCAAAGCATACAGTATATTTTGCAGTTCCGCCCCAGTAAAATCATCTGTGAGCTCAGCTATTTCCTTCAACAGAGTTTCTTTCTCCTCTTCAGAACGAAAATACTTGTTTCGCGCATGCACCTACACCATATTTAATGACAATATTACAAAACAAAGATTGATTCTCTTCTTTGAACAGTCTATGAAAATATTCAGCAGGAGCTTCAGAACGTGAAGAATAAAAAGCATTACGGAAGCATACCTTTAATATGGCCAACCTACCATCTTTTGATGGCAAACCAACTCTTATAATCTTGTCAAAACGGCCTTTCCTCAAGAGAGCAGGATCCAAGATATCTAGTCTATTTGTTGCACCAATAACTAGCACCTGAGACATCCAAATTTGACTAACATACTAAGAATCTATTCTTGATATCAGCTTGAAACTTCTACATCTTAAAGAAGTAATCTCTAAATCTTTAAACTACATAGAGACTTTGATTATTTGTTTAAAACACAGGCATCCAAACCAGATATAGGCAAACCTGTGATGTTGACACTTTAAAACCATCCATTTCAGTAAGTATCTGAAGCAATCCTTGTTCCCTCTCTGCACCACCCTGGTATAGCAAATAATGTTTGAGATCACATCATTCATGTACTCTTATCAGCTTCCATCCTCTCTTATCAGCTCTTGGAAAACTCAGGAAAAAAATTTTGAGAATATAAAAGCAATCATATAACCAAATCCAAACATGTTCCTCTACCACAATTTGATGGTAATCAGATTGTTAGTTGATGCACTTATTTTTCACTCCCCATTCAAATAAATACTCCAATGGTTAAACTTTTATAAGTGAAAGTAAATCCACAAAATAATACTCAATTCAACCGTATAATGCATCACTCACTTCATAAGAATGACAAGTTACCTCTTAAAAATGCAGCTAAAAAATAGTACAGCACACCAGTTCAATCATATTTCAATTAAGGGTAACTGATAGTCAAAGTAAAATCAAATTTAAATTAAAACCATTGTAATAGATGACAGAAGTTTACCCCAATTCAAGGACTTGGTTTTCAAAGTTTTCATCCGCAAGGTTTTCATTGAGTTCCTTATTACTTAATGTTTCACGGAATTCCAACTTTTTTCATCATGTAGTATAGAAAACAAGGTCAAAAGTCATCAGACAACTAAAAAGGAAGGAAAAAAGGAAAGAAGAAACAGTCAACAGAGTAATGTGTAAATGCAAAGATATGCACGGATTAAAATAATAAATAAATTATGAGCCACCAGAGTTCTTCAGAGATCATGACTGAATTAGGTTTTCCTTCAGTGCTTTTTGGTTGCATCTGAGATCAGTGAGGGGTGGTAAGGTATGAAGCCTATAATGTGAACCCTAAGCATATGGGACACCAAGAGCATTTTTGGATGTTCGCATATTGATATGATGGAAAATGTTGCTTCACTTATTTTGTAAAAACATCACTATCAACTTTTCAGTCTGGCAACAATTTTGGAAACTAGTTCCAATTTCAAATTATTTATTAGTTTCATAGGAAAATCACCAGATAAGGTCCCAATGCCAAGAAGGATAACTATGATTTGTTGAGTAGCAGAATGAGTGAATGCCATAATGATTGTACTAAAAGAAAAGAACTACTTAGTAATAGATGACAGATATAGTTTGCAACAGCTCTAGCAATAAGAGGGCCACCATAGGCTAATGCTGTAAATAGTTTTATTAAGTTAAAAAAACAGGTATAGCAGCTACTCCCTCCGTCCCACTGAAAGTATCATACTTTCCTTTTTGATCTGTCCCAAAATTATGTCATGCTACCAAAAAAAGCCAGTGAAATTTTCTCCTCCTTCCATTTTTATCATCAAAGGTACTACAATTATATGTGGGTCCAACAAAATTTATCAAAAACTATGCATGCATTAAAGCAGTGCATCACCAGTATGCACCAACTGGCGCTTTGTGTGTGCAGCACACAAGAAGAAGTGAGATGGTACCTTTAAATAAATGTATGGGGTCCACCCTATTGACTTGATGCAGACACAATTCGGGCAGCATAAATGCTTTACTTTGTACAAGTTTTGGGCAGCCCGATAAATGGGCATTCTAGTAGGTTCAAGAGTTTATTTATTCTCTTTCTTTACTATTCATAGAAAGCTCCGATCCCGAAAAGTTTGAGTATAATTTACATTTGACTTGTCAACAAATCAACTTTTTATGCCCTTGGATATGCATACACTTAAAAGGAAGGAAAATCAGAAATATGGCTTATGCTGGAAGATGATACAAATCTCTATGCTAAATGTTCCTATCTATGATAGCTCAATTCCTGTGACTCTCTGCTCCAGGGGAGCATCTTGCTGTTGGAGAATAGGGAAAATTTTCTACTATTTGGCAAAAACATACACAGCACGTGTCCTCAATTTAACTGCATCAATAAGAGGGTACCTCAGAAAAAGCGCTTCAGAATATGATTAAGTAGTCAATAATCACCTTCCAACATAAGTACCTCAAAAATAGCAAATTTACAGTAGTAGTAGTTCATAAAGTTCAACACCCAATAGATGAATAATGCAGTATTCAATAAGAGCCACAAGCAGAAGAAAAATGGAAATTTAACATTTCCAGAAAATTTCCAGAAACTGAGTTGCTTATGCTAAAAGCATATATGCCTTGTTAACTCCAAAATAACTTACCCCACCAATATCAGGGCCACCACGTTTGCTGCCAATTGCATCGATTTCATCAATAAAGATGATTGATGGGGCAAATGACCTGGCACTAGCGAAAAGGTCCTTCACACGAGATGCAGCCACTCCTACAAACATCTGGAAAGCACATGATCTTAACTTAAAAGTATCCTAGTGTCTCAAGCTCTTGTTCATAATGGCTACATGCATAAGAAGTTGAAATTACTTGAGCTAATCCTCACTTGATTAAAACACAGAATTGAGTGGTTGCTCTATTAACATGGACAGCTCTATTAACATGGACATTCAACTCTAGACGTGCAAAAATAACACAAGAAGAACCATGTCTCATCCTCATATTATGCCTTTAAATACCACCCTTAATGTGGAATTTAGTCACAAATCACCATAGAGCACAAGATTCTGACTCCTTAAAAGTTTTATTATCAGCAATATAACGCTCAATATTCAGAAGCACATTTATCACATCAAAAGTTTGGCGCACATTTAAAATGCATGTAAGAAACCAAAATGGAGGAAATCATTAAATTACCATCTGTACCATATATCAGATTATATAGCTTATTCCGTTGATATGAGAATTAATAGATATAGAACTTTCAAGGGTAATATCAACAGAATATCCACCTCATATTGTCGATATCATTTCCACATTAATACCCTGTCAAAATTACTACAGCTTACATATCAAATTGCAATTTCTTGTCCAAACTTCCTTGAATTGTTTTACCTATTGTTGGCGAAAGAAAATTTTAGAGCACAAGAGAAAAACAAAGAGAAATAGAACATCGTTTACCTCCACAAAGTCAGTCCCATTAGCTGCAAAAAATGGAAGACCTGCTTCACCAGCTATAGCTTTTGCAAGAAGAGTTTTCCCAGTTCCAGGGGGGCCATGGAGAAGTACACCTTTTGGACAATAGATGCCTTTATCTTGGAATTCTTCTTCATTCTTTAAAATGCTTACAATCTCTTGTAGCTCCCTCTTAATGTATTCTTGCCCAGCAAAATCATCAAATGTAACACCAGTTTTTTCCTCTGCTGATATAAATTTAGCCCTAGTACAAAGCCAGGTCAAAAGGTTAGATCTACTACATCATTGCCGAACCAAGTATCCAATGAGATCATAACATCATATCCAACATTGAGAACAAGTACAACAGCTCATATGTTTCCCTACCTCTTTTGATATAGTTTAGCAGGAGGGTAGGATAAAAACAAAGGAAACTTGTCCTGGAAAATGATTGCCTAGCTACAGATGCTGCATGCTCATTATGAATAAGCAACCCTAATGAAAACTGAGAGTAGGACCCAGGCACAGACATTTGGGCTGTATAGAATCGGGAACACTAGCACAAAGGAAGCAAGCAATATAGAACTACATCAGGTATGAGAATCAAACACTTCATGAAAACACTTCCCATCCCTAGGAAACTAAAAAAATTATGTGTAAGAACTGCAATGGAAAGGTGAGACAAACTTCTCTTGATAATAGAATAGAAGAAATGATTTTCACTATTTAAGAATTATTCCGAAGGAAGGACTGTTTCTTAAGAAACTCTAAACCAAATGGCATGGATTGTCACTATATGTAAAATTAATTGCAGCAACAAGATACTCAAGCAACTTGAACTCAATACACAGATCCACATAAAAATTATATATATATATATATATATATATTACCCAAAGCATTAAGTCATGACAATTAACATGGATGATTGTATGATAACAAAAAAAGAGAGAGACTGCATATCCAAGCTTCTTGTGAAGAATGGACAAGGTGTACTTTGGATAATCAAAGAATACATTACATAGTACATGAAAATAGACTGCATGGACATAATAAGTTCTATCAACTGACAAATAACAGCTACCCACCTACCTACTCTTGCCCAATGATCCAAGGGCACGCTGTTTCAGTGGCTGTCTTTTCTTCTTTGGGGGCTCTCCGAGATCACATGGTATAAGTTTTGCATATATAGGTCTCATCATGTTATCAATCCAGAGATATAAAACAATTGCAAAAGCAAGGCGCATAGACCACACAACTGCAGTTGCAACAGTAGAATAAACTTCTGCTGGAACTGTATTAACATTGTACACATCAACATTTATAAGTTGTTGATGTAACTTCTGCCAAATATCATTCCAACAATCAATAGGCATACGATCGACCACATGGCGCCGGAAAACAATTTTGTTCATATTCCCTGCAGAACCTTCCCTTTTGCCATCTTTGTAGTATGGTAAAATCACTAAATATAAAAGGCAAAAGAAAGAAATATAATGAGATTCAGAAAATAAGGAGGCAACATAGGAACTTAATTTAACCTAAGATTTCTAAAGATGAATCTGGTTGATTGATGAAATAAAGAAAGAAAAGCCAGCATCAATTGACTATTTCAAATGAAAACCACAAAGTTTAAAATTAGATAGGTTGCAATTGTAAGATGAAGATCCAACCTTACACAATACCAAATTAGATAGGTTGCTATTATTTTCCAAAATCGATTCTAGGTAATCGGTGACATAACCAATCAACTGGTTCATGTGGAAACCAAAGGTATAAAAATCAGACATGTTGCAACATTTGGATGCAGATCCAACCTTTTTGAATACCACAAAACGAGCAATATCACTCAATTGCATAATAAAGACAAGCAAAAATCTAGGAATTCTGTGGGTTCTAATATCACCAGTACTTCTAGTCATCAATGAGAAATTAAGAAATAGATACAAAATTGGATGGAATTCCTCTCCCATGTCAATGTTTGAAACTCAGTCTCATTTCCAGCCCTCACAACAGTATTATTAGATTTCAATGAATATCTGTAACATTATCCACATAGCCTATATCGGTAAGTTCAAGCTCTTCATTAATTCTTTTTTTTCTGGTGGGGATAGCTTTTAAGCAGCAACAATTGGTGAAACCGATCTTGATGGCTTCTATTCACAATTCTAAATAATTATATGAGTATTTATTTAATTTTCACTTATGAAGGTGAGCTATATACCACCCAAAAAATAAACTATTCAAACATAACAACTTTGAGCAGTTGCATAGATTTGTCTTTCTTCAAAATCCTACCTACTCTTTTCTGTCTGCCTTCTTTGCTCTACCTGGTAGATTCTATCAAATTGTGCTTGCCTATATCATCTTGGTTCAGTATCAGAAGAAATGTTTTCTACTTCAAACAGGTAATCAAACCAAGCCAAAGTAATGTTACATGTATTGATTATTTAAACAGTTTTGGAATGAAAAGCAGATGTATTGAATTTTGCAATGCACTGCTACAAAAACAACAGTCCACCCAGAATAATCAAATAAACAAGACTGTAATCTGTTGTTTCTTACTAGATTAAAGTTATACATGTAAATTGCAAACCGAGCACGACTACATTCATGAATTATTTATCTTCTGAATAATTTAACGGGATATAAACTTGGCTGAATCTATTCAAAGAAGGAATGATGTACTATATCTATGTAAACAATGCTCTTTTACAGCTTTCTGCTGATAAGACAGATTGTTTTCAGAGTTTCACAATAAAACCTGATTTAGCATTCCTTTGCTAAAAATGCTTTTTAAGAGATTCCTAATATAAACACCTGACTCTCTCTACATATATATGCATACACTCAAACATGCAGATAATGTCATATGCACATCTGCATGACATTAACATGCTTTTAAATGTAGTTTCATTAACATATCTATGCCCATTTCTCACAAATCACAATCATGCATGGAGAACCTATATTCCTTCTTTGAGGTATTCACTTTCCATGCAGCACAATTTCATTGACACAACAGGTCACATCCAACCAAAAACCTGCCTCTTTTACATCCGAGATGGATTAAAAGGTGAACTGGGAAGAACCATAGTGACCTATGTATGTATGCACATCGGGGAGAACAAACACATGCCAACATGACAGAATAAGGAAATATTAGAAGCTTTATGCACATAAAAATTCAACATATCCATGTATTGAAAATGAATTCATTTATCTGTGCACGCTGGGCCTCATTTACTTAGTTTGTGCTCCATTAATGTCATACACAACCACACATCCACACACCAACACATACACATACACAAATGTATATTCACTCAGATCTTAAGAAATGATGAAACAATGTACATTTACTCGCACAAACACCCTATGCTTAAAAATCAAAATGTCAAGAACTTGTAGAAAAGGTTACTAAAACCGGTTACATGACGTAGACGCTTCCACTTTTTGACAGTAAAACCGACATTGAGTTTTCCTTTCATCACCATATGTCTGAACTTTCAACAGACAAGCATCACTCACCAGCACCTATAATAGAGGTATCTGAAGTCAAATTTATCAAACATTAAGTTTAAAACTTCACCCTTTTCTGCTCATTTAGGCAGACAACTTATTTCGGCAATTAACTTTCAGAATTCCACTATAAATTTGAGTACTTCATGAAGATGTTAAAACCAATTTTATTAGCCAAACCCCAAATCAAGAGCAAATGATTCCATTCCACCGAAGATCAAGCTAACAGTATACACTAACATGACTATACAAAAAATTATTCAGCACTAACCCAGTATATAACCAAATAAGAAGAATCTGTAGTACCTGAAACCGTCTGTCCATAGTTTGAGTACTCCATAAACTGTACATTGTTTGAATTCAGAAGCCTCTGGAACTCACTATAGTCTATCCTATGAGAATTCACAGGATCCCATTCAGTTCCCTTCACCTTTCCCTGCATTGTCAGCAATGCCCTGCTCCAATCAGAAGCCATTACCAGCTGCCTCTCCAACTGAACATTTGCCTTCCTCTCAAACTCCTCCAGCTTATTTACACGTTCTCTCTCCGATTCTTTCAATTTCTGAAATCCCATTAATTCACTTACATCATAAACAACTGAACTCTTATAGAAAAGGAGACTAAGTAGGCATCTACAAAATCAAATTTTACTTTTATTTTCTTGCTTCCGCAACATTTGAGTACAAAAGGAGTTTATTATTTTTTTGATTACCAAATAAATCAATACCAAAACGTTATTAACACGTTTCCCCAATTTTCCAAGCAAGAACAAGTACGTAAAAAAAAAGATAATCCCAATGTTATTAGTATTACCCAATTGGAACTAGATAATTCTTTAAAAGCCACTGACTTTTCATTCTTTTACTACCTAAAATTCAAAAAAAAAAAAAAAGAAAAAAAAGAAAAGCACCATGATTTCAAAACGCAAGAAGAAAGCCATACAAACTTTTGATACTAAAAATTAATATACAAACCTCAAAAAGCTGCTCAGCTGATTCATTTTCATCTGAACTGGAGCCCTGAGATGCAGAAGAAGAAGAAGAAGCATTGAAAGCCTTGATTCTGAGCTTTCTGGGGCTAAAGCAAAAGGATTTAATCTGGGGCTTTAAAAATTGCAACTTTGGAGCGAAAAATACTTGATTTTTGGGAAATAAAGAGTGGGGTTTAAGGGTTTTAGAAGGATAGCAAAAGGATTTTCGAAAATGGGGTAACACTTCTATTTGGTTCAAAGTTGCTGTCTTCATTTTTTTTTTCTCATTCATTCATAAATTAACATCGGAATTTCCAGAAGTGTGTGTTCTGTGTGTAATTTCTATCTTGTTTTTGGTCTCTCTCCGTCTTATATCTATCATAACCATGAAAGCAGGAATACAGACTCTCTTCAGTGGCTGCCTAGCCTTTCTTTATCACTGTAGGCTTGTAGCTACATTTTGGACAGTGGAGACGCTAAAACGTTGTCGTTTTAGATGAGCATGCATTTGTCCTTACTTTTTCTTTTTTTTTTACCCTTTTTTTTCACTTGGGCGCATGCGAGCGAAGAGGATCTAACTTTAAATGTCACTTGTTAGTATTATTAAACTCAAATTTCAATACGAAAAGCAAATTTTTATATGTGTTTATGTATGCAAAGGTGTGTTGAAGAGAAAAAATGCAAATCTACGTGTAAAAAATGCAAGTATGTGAGAAATCAAGATCCCATAAATGTTAGTATGTGTATGTGTGCGTGTCTATGTGTGTGAGAGAGAGTATGTGTATCTGTGTGTGCATGTCTGTGAGAAAGAGAATGTGTGTACGTGTGCGTATATGTACATATGTAAAAATATATATATGAGAGAGTGTATGCATACGAGAGACGACAGAGAGCATGTGCGTGTGTGTGTGTGAAAGAGAGAGAGAGAGAGTATATGTGTAAATGTGAAAATGTGTGTGTATGTGAGAAATGTGTCTAAATGAAAGTATATTTATGTATGCAAAGGTGTGTTGAAGGAAAAAAAAATGCAAGTCTATGTGAAACAAGTAGATTATATTAGAAATCAAGAATGCTTGCCTTACAAATGTTAGTATGTGTATGTGTGTGTGTGTTTATGTGTGTGAGAGAGAGTATGTGTATATGTGTGTGCATGTCTATGAGAAAGAGAATGTTAGGTAATATTTATTTTTTTTTTTACTTCTGTTAAATGCAATGAGCTCAAGAAGCAAAGCAGGGATCAAGCTCTAATTTTTTTTTATATAAATAATCAATTCAAAATAATTTCTCTAATATAAGAGGGATGAAATTTAAGAAATGTAGAAAAGAAAAGGGGATTTAAATCTAAGAGGCCAAGGCTACTCATTTTTAGAATCTTAACCTTACCTATTGAATCAAAACCTCTTTGGCTGTGCCCCAACTTCACTCTATCATTCCTATTTTTATAAATTGTTTATTTGGGCTAAGACTTTTGGCAATATTACCTAACCAATATTACCTAATAATCAACCCAATAATACCTAATGTTAAATAATTGTTTCTATACTTGTCGTAGTTTGTGCCAACTGTTCTATTAACTTTTGGGTTAAAGTAGTCAATTCAGTTCGAAATAAGTAAAACCTCTATAAATTAATATTGGATAAATTAATAATCTTTATTAAATAATAATTTTGTGGTCTCGACTTGAGCTAACGACGTAAATTAATAATTTCAATAAGATAATAAAATAATAATTTTTAAAAAACCTTGCATAACCTCTAGTCCCGTTCATTTTATAAATTAATAATCCACTAAAATTACATATCATATCTTCATAAAATATGAATTTATTGTTATTTTTTTCCTTAAAATTTAAATCTACTTGAATCTTATCCCTAATTTTTCTTATTGCATCTAAAAGTTCTAGATTTGAACTCTTATATTGCAATATGAAATTATGAAAAGTTATTGATGCATTGTGTGCTTCCTTTCGCTGCGTTACAAGCTCCAAAAATACTGTATCATCCTCAACTCCATTATTAGTAGGGATTTCAGTGACGGTAGTAACATTTTCTTCTAAACTTGAGATCTCTGAATGATACGGCGCAAATAAGCATGCAAGGGTAATATAGTAACTACATGGAAAACTGCATGGCAATCACATGTAGAGCAGATTGGTTAGTTCGTTAGATTTGGCGGCATCAGTCTATAACCGACTTCGTTAGAATTGGCGGTATCAGATTGTAACAAGCTCTGTGAAGGCCACAAGTATAAATGGGCCAGGGATGAGAGGAGTTGGGGGGTTATCATTTTGTTCTCATTCTTCCTGAACTCTCTACGAAACTACTTCATTGTACTTTTCTTTGATTCAATAAAGACATTCACCCATCCATCACCACCGAGGAGTGTTCTTCATTCTCTCATTTCTCCTGGTGAGGAGTGTTTTTGGATGTTGCCCAGTCCTTCTTGGACCACGTCTTCAAGTTACATGGCTTGCCAAAAACCATAGTCAGTGATAGGGATCCCATTTTTCTAAGCCAATTTTGGAAAGAGTTGTTCAAGTTGCTAAAGGTTCAATTATAGTTTTCTAGCTCCTATCACCCTCAGACGGATGGGCAGATCGAAGTGGTGAATAGATGCTTAGAAAATTATCTACGCTGCATGACGAGTGACCACCCCAAGGCTTGGTATGCATGGTTACCATTGCCTGAATATTGGTATAACACCAACTTTCATTCAGCCATAAAGACCACCCCATTCCAAATTGTCTATGGCCAGGTACCCCCTATGCACACTCCTTATTTACTTGGATCAGCTTTGGTGGAGGCAGTTGATAGGAGTTTGGCTGCTAGGGAAAGGGCGTTACACACCCTTAAACATCATCTCAAGCATGCTCAACACTGAATGAAGCACCTAGCTGACAAGCGCAGGACGGATAGGGAATTTCAGGTGGGGGATTTCATGTATGTGAAGCAGCAACCGTATCGGCAACACTCCCTCCGATCGTCCAGCTGTCAGAAATTGTCCCCCGGATATTTTGGTCCTTTCCCTGTTGTGGAACGTATAGGGAAGGTGGCGTATAGGCTACAGCTCCCTGCTCATGCCAAGATTCACGCTACGTTTCATGTATCGCTGCTTAAGAAGAAGGTGGGACAGCAGTCGGTCGCACCACACTTGCCAACCGCCACCACTGATCAGGGACACTTGTTGTTGGAACCAGTCGCAATTCTGGATAGAAGGATGGTTAAGAGGGGAAATCAGGCGGCTACGCAGGTCTTGGTACAATGGAGCAACTCCTTTCCGGAAGACGCTACGTGGGAGTTTTGGCATGACCTGCACCAGAGGTTTCCTACCTTCGGCCCTTGAGGACAAGGGCTTTCTCAAGGAGGGGCGTTTGATACGGCGCAAATAAGCATGCAAGGGTAATATAGTAACTGCATGGAAAACTGCATGGCAATCACATGTGGAGCAGATTGGTTAGTTCGTTAGATTTGGCGGCATAAATCTATAACCGACTTTGTTAGTTAGTTAGAATTGGCGGTATCAGATTGTAACAAGCTCTGTGAAGGCCACAAGTATAAATGGGCCAGGGATGAGAAGAGCTGGGGGGTTATCATTTTGTTCTTATTCTTCTTGAACTCTCTACGAAACTACTTCATTGTACTTTTCTCTGATTCAATAAAGACATTCACCCATCCATCACCACCGAGGAGTGTTCTTCATTCTCTCATTTCTCCTGGTGGGGATTGTGATCTTTTCTGCCTTCTGTACCACTGAACTTGGATTGATTTATATTCCTTAGACTTTTAGCCTTCTTTTATGAATAGAATAATTCATATTTTTTATAAAATAAAATAAACTTTAGTTGATTATATGAGTGTTTCTCTGAATTGTAAATACACTTGATAAGTTAATAAAATATTAATTAATTAATACCTCTTTAAAATAATAGAATTTGTATGATTTCATGCTTATTAATTTATAGAGGTTTTACTGTAACTCTTCACTTCAAAATTCGAAACATATTTTGCAGTAAAGATTTTTTTGAAGTTTAGCTCAACACAAAATTCCACTTCATAAATAGAAAGATCTTGTGTGGTGGAGATTTTGTGATTTTTTTTTATGTACAATAGGTGAATAAAGATATCTAGACAGCTAAATCCTGCTTTACACTTTTAATTTAATTTAATTTAATTAGAAATCAGCCAAGAAACTTATTTTGTAGTGGAGATTTTTTGAAGTTTAGCTCGAAACAAAATTCCACTTCACAAATAGAAAGATCTTGTGCGATGGAGATTTTAGGATTTTTTTTTTTAGTGCAATAGGAAATAAAGATATCAAGACAGCTAAATCCTACTCTACACTTTTTTCATTTAATTTGATTAAAAATCAGTAAAGAAAAAAGTCTATTTTCAGATGATGGAGGCTTCGGCACATATTTCACGTTTCGTACTTGTTTATATGTTAAATGAATATTTTATAATCGACAATTGGTTTTTCTAACAAGTTCTTAATATGCATTTGTTAAGACATCTAAAGCACACCTAATATACCATGTGAATACGTACACTAATAAGTATACCTTACTTTGCATTTATAAGTTTTCCCTATTTAACTCTACATTTCTAAAATATTGACACATGAACTACATCTTAATGAATGAGTGGCCGAGTTTATTGCCAAAATAACTCTTCTTCCAAACTATATACTCAAAGTAGCTTAATTTTAAAACTTATTACATTTGTGATCCTTTTTTGCCACTGAGGCTGCATATGTGTCAGGATAGAGATAAAGACGTCCTCCATTTCTCTTTATCATCTAATATTTTCTCCAATTTTCTCTATAAACCTTCCCACATTTTTTTCTTTCGTTATCTTTCCCTTGTCAAACATAATCTAAGAAGCCAATCTTTATATTAACAGCATTTAAAAAATATGTTTCGCAAGTTGATAATCTTAAGGTAGATGAAGATTATTCTCGTCTTTTCAAAGAGTAGGAAGGATAATATAAATAAATATGATAACTTTGAAATTTTTGTAATTGCTTACAATTTTCGTTGCAATTTTTGGTGCAATTTTTGCATTTTTAAAATTATTTTTTGAAAAAATATATGCAATAGGTTTGATACATTTTTAAAAGAAATTCGGAGACCAATAATAGTAAGGTCAATAATGGTAAAATTTATTTAGATAATTATAAGGAAATTATAAAAGTTATGCAATCTTCTTGTGCCTCTATAATAAAAAAATTAAAATTTTAGTTAATGTTGGAAACTATAAATTGGATTAGAACTTTCCTTTCTTGTTATCCTACATGGCAATCAGGATAACTAAATGGGAACAATAATATCATTATGGTAATAAAATTTGAAAGTGAATCACATTGGGAATATTTTTTAGTAAGAGTGTTATTTTGGCAAAAAACTCTGAGTGACCAACGGGCACTCGTTAGGCTTGACTAACTGTATTGTAATAGTAACTATTAGTATTAGGAAAATAAGATAAATACCAGCAATATCATTTCCAAACTAGAACAAAAGAGAAAAGAATAAGGAAATGAAGGGAAAATTTTAGGAAAAGAAGGAAATCCGAAGGTGCTTAACTAATTTGTGATGATTAATACAAAAGCGCATAAAAAGGACCATGTTCTTAGCATTTATGTATCCATGCCTAAATCCAGAAGAAGACAGTTGTATGTGGAAAACTCAGTTGGCCTTAGCGTTATTGCTATCATTTACAAATGAAAAATTAATGTCTAACGTAAACAAATCAATTTTCTTGTGCCTATAACTCTTAAATGTCAAAAATACACGTTTGGAATATCCGACTCAAATTTTCACGCACTAGAATAGTGTGCTCAATTCACTAGTATAACTAGAGCAATGGAGGCATAGGGAGAAAACGAAAGGAGGAGAAAAGAATGGGCACAGGTCTTAGGCACCCCATATTTGTTCAACAATGGGCTGTCCTAGTGCCCATCTTAGCATTCCTACCTTTCTCTCAATGTTTCAACTATGGTGAGGCTCTTTCCAAGAGCATCCTCTACTATGAAGCACAACGTTCTGGTCAATTGCCATATAACCAAAGAGTTACTTGGAGACGCCATTCTGGTCTTTCAGATGGTTTTCAAGAAGGGGTTAGTACATTAATGTTTTCATTACAGTTTAATCAGAAAAATAACCAGTTCTTCCTCCCATCCTTCTTTTTTTCCCCCGTTAATCACTTCCTGGAACACTAGATTTTTGCCATGAATTTGCAGAGGGTGTTCTACCTTCTGGTGCTTCACCCTATTGCCTCGGCTAGTTTTCATGAAAATTCAAATGGTTAACGTGCTATTGATCAAATTTTAGGGGCATTCAATTTTCATAACGGCGTGGTTCTCACACAACATATCATTTACTCACGACAAATTCCTCAATTTTGACCATCTAATTTTGTCATAACAAATGATGAGGGATTTTTAAGTCTTTTAAACTTATAAATCTCACAAGGAAGTGCATGATGGTTAAGATAAATATGTGAAACTCTCTCTCTCTCTTTCTCTTGTAGCTTGTCACAATTGATTACGTATGAGCATATCTAATTTTCTTTCACCCGGCCCTCAAAAATTGGATTGAAATGCCATTATGAAAAACTTTTTGTTTTGTTTTGTTTTTGATTTTGGACTATAGCCTATATCATAGTTTTGTGGTTTAATAGGTGGACTTGGTAGGAGGATACTATGATGCTGGTGACAATGTTAAGTTTGGCCTTCCAATGGCTTTTACCATAACAATGTTGTCTTGGAGTGTCCTGCAATACCAAGAACATGTCGTTGCTGCTGGCGGCGAACATGGCCATGCTCTTCAAGCAATCAAGTGGGGAACTGATTATTTAATCAAAGCACACTCAGAGCCTCACGTCTTATGGGTTCAAGTAAATTTTTTGTTTCTCCTTCTCTTTCTGTTTAATGATAATTTCCAATATTTCTTTGCCATTTAGCAGAAATTGATTGCTCAAATGTGAAGAAATTCAGTTTTGTATGCCTGAGAAAATTAAAAATTTGTACAAGTTTCGTTCCAAGAATTAACTAGTGCTTAATCAGTTAATACCTCTCTACTACCACCCTCTGTTTAAGTGCAGAAATTAAAATTTCTGAATGATGCTTAGGTTGGCGATGGGAAAAATGATCACCAGTGTTGGCAACGGCCGGAGGACATGAGAACCTCCCGACGTGCTTACAAAATCGACGAGAAAAATCCGGGTTCAGAGGCTGCCGGAGAAACTGCAGCAGCCATGGCAGCAGCATCAATTGTGTTTAGGAAAGTTAATCCACATTATTCCCACATTCTTTTGGAGCATGCACAACAGGTAACTTACTGAAATCGATCACTTGTTACTGAGAATGTGTACGTTGTAATAAAGGCAATATAAATGTGAAATTTGCATCAATGAAAATATTTATTCAGTTACTGAAATGGGAAAAATTACTTTTCTTTTTTGGATTATCTTGTTACCAATTAAAAGAATTTGAAATATTCAGATCCTCCAGAATGTTGCCAGGCGTTTAAATAACCCTTTTTTCATTTTTTTTTAATTTGCCAAGATTTAATAGATTTACCAAATTGAATAAAAACAAACACATCGATGTAAATCATGATCATTCAGAACAATACGGTCCTGCTTGAAAAGTTAATATGCTTCTTAAGGTAATATTTGCTTCTTAAGATGGTAATTTCTTAAACCAAAAAAAAAAAAAAAGATGGTAAATTCTTTAGTAATTTTAATTGCATTCATTTTCACTTATCTAATAATTCGTGCATTTTTTTTTTTTTTAATTTTTGGGTGCAGTTGTTTGAGTTTGGTGACAAGTTTAGAGGGAAATATGATGATAGCGTTGATGTGGTGAAGAAGTATTATCCATCTGCTAGTGGATACAAAGATGAATTGCTTTGGGCAGCTTTGTGGCTGTACAAAGCCACTGAAAATGTTGATTATCTGAATTATGCTTTAGAAAATGCTGAATCTTTTGGTGGAACAACTTGGGCCATCAAAGAATTCAGCTGGGATATCAAGTATGCTGGTGTTCAAATCCTTGCTGCAATGGTAATTAAGGCTTAATTTGCCAGCACAAATTTTGCTTTATGCATGTTTTAGCTGTAGTTCATGTGGATTTCTACAGTTATTTCAAGGCCAGTCAATTAATTAATATCAAAAAGTTACCAAATTAACTCTCCACAAATACAGCAAAATACTAAGTACTTTCCTTGAAAGTTTCCCAACCTTCTTTGTGTGATATATTGTTTCTTGAATCTTCATCAAAACCATTGACAGGATAGCAAGTGTAGGTGGAATTGCCTTAGTTCTCTTTATTTTCTTTTCCTGTAACTAATAATATTTTGCTTTTAATTTTTCCTTTATTGCAGTACTTTCTAGGGTGTAGCTTACAAAAAAGGGAAATAAAAAGATATATATAGCAAGTGTTCTAGAAAGGACAATGTATTTACAAAATTGCTAATGAATAGGGTTTTCATAGAAAGCATAGTTGTAAATTCAATTTTTCAAATCTTCCATAAAAGCATATTTGTTTCCCCTTGTCCCAAAAAGAGAAAAAAAAAAAAAAGAGAAAGTGAATACATAAATGGAGAACTAAGCAACTTAATTTGGGAACCCAATTAATGAAAAGATATTTTGCCTCAAAAAAAAACTTAAAAAAATAAAATAAAAGGAATGAGTGCCAATACTTAGAAGAATATGATGAGTACTAAATATTGATCAACTCCTTTTCCTTTTCTTTCATGCAGTTGCCAGGTGCCAAAAATGAAGAGCAGAACCATATTCTCCAAAAATACCGATCAAAAGCAGACTACTACATTTGTGCCAACCTGAACAAGAACCAAAATGCCTCAAATGTGCCTCGTACCCCAAGTGGCCTTCTGTACACAAGAAAATGGAACCCCATGCAATATGTTTCAACTGCAGCATTTCTTCTAATGGTCTACTCTGATCATCTCAAGGCCACAAACCAAAACCTAAACTGCAATGGAATTCCAGTGACTGCAGATCAAATTTACGCGTCCTCGAAATTCCAGGTTGATTACATTCTGGGCTCAAATCCAATTTCCATGAGCTACTTAGTTGGCTATGGCTCCACCTTCCCAAGAAGAGTGCATCATAGAGGTGCATCCACTGAAGGTTATGACAAAAACAAGGGATATATTGGATGCAAGGAAGGGTTTCAGAACTGGTTTCGACGACAAGATCCGAACCCTAATGTTCTTGTTGGAGCTCTTGTTGGCGGACCAGATAAGGATGATCAGTTCAGTGATCACAGGGGAAATTTCAGAGAGTCTGAACCTTGCACTTACAATACTGCTCCACTTGTTGGGATTTTTGCTAAGTTGCATGCTTTGGAAAAAAATTAGTCTCGCTATTATAGGGTTGCCACTTTTGTATTCAGACTAGAAGCTATGATTTTTTTTTTTTTTTCCCAAACTGACTAGAAGCTATGAATACAAGCCAAAGTATTGGCTCGGCTATATCCCACGCAAATCATGATTATGCATGGAAACGAAATAAGAACAACGAAAATTAGTGGTGTTTGAGTTCAGTTTTTGGTGTTCTTGCCCTTCTTTTGTTTTTATAAAAATTTTCCATTTTGCTTTTGATCTAAAGACAATTGCAAGTATGTAAAGGCAGTCCTAGAAAGATTAGAAACAGTAGATTTTTATCAATTTCCCTTGCGAAGATTAGAAACAGTCAAAACCTCTAATATAAGAATAAGAATGAGTTTAAATAAGAAATACTACTCTATTCCCTTGCGAAGATAATTTTAATACAACAGATCGAAAACAAATACTATCTAAGGAAATAATAGCTCTAAGCCAAGGAGGCAATTGAGAAATGAAGGAAAAATTCTGTGACCAGATTAAAGGAAGAGAAGCAAGGGAAGTTAGCAGCCATGTTAGCTTAATTGTCCAAGCACAACGATGAATTGAGCCTCGAAATCCAGATGAAAATGTTGCAAAGTGGCCATGATCCCGTAGTTGTCCTTGAACTCAATAAATGAACCAAATGCTTAGGATCCACTTCAATGAGAATATCCATGAACCAAGATCCACTTCAGTGGAGATGACGCCGCGTCGAATGGCGGAGCTGGTGGAGTAATCAAAAGGACGACGTCGTCGTTGAAGTGTGGACCTCATCGGAAACAGCCAACAATATAGCTGAAAGAATTTCCAGCAGCGGTGCGAGTTACCATTTAGGAATTTTCAGATCACTAGTTTCGGAGAATTTTCTCTTTTTGGCTTTTTCAAAACAATCAACGTCAAAAAGAGTTCCTACGCAATCGAAGGCAATCATCGTTGAAAGTATTGGTATATGAATTAGACCGGTTGTTTAATTTTGGTTCAAAGTTTTAGAGGCAGAGAAAACTTGCTTTAAATCAAACTAAGTTGAATTATTAGAAAATTAAAGTGCAAATAATAAAAGAACACTTGGCATAATACTATAGGTGGCATTGTCTTGGCATAGAAAACATGTCACCGAGAATCCCAAGTGATTTTTTGCTATGTTTGTCTGCTACAAATTCTTTAAAAATTTTAACTACAGTAACCTCAAAAAACTTTCAAAGTTTTTAACCTATACACTTCAAAATATTTTTTAAAAAAAAAAAACACACTTCAAAAAATTTTTTAAAAACTTCTACAGTAAAATTTTAAACAAACACCCAAAAAACTTATTTGGCAAACGGGGTTTTTTTTTTTTTTTTTTTGTCATATGACCACGTGTGGTATCCTGAATCACCAGACTAGTCCACACGTGTTCCACACCAACCTGCCCAGGCCGTGTGAGTTGTTTCACCGGAGATTCGATCCTTAGCAGTGATACTCACCTAACTAGGCTACTACCACCAGACCAAAGCCCTTGGGGCAAACCGGGTTAACATTTTATCCAGAAGTTTCTGCCTGGCTAAACAATTAGCAGTAGCTTGACGGATTTGGGGCAGGGACGGTCATCAGTATGACCGTCCCTGCACGGTTAAGGGCCAAGATTTGTCCTCAAAATTTTGTGCGGCTGAGATAACACCATGTAACTCGATTTCTGCGCCAAGTGTGGGGTCCATCACTATCTGTTGTGAAAATACATCCTGTGAAAAAAAAGTTACACGGTGTACAAAGAAAGTTACGCGCAGTTGATAATGACTAAAATTGACAGGGGCAGGTGCAACCGTCCGTGCCCCGAGTCCTAGCTTGACAGGCACTTCTGGATATGCTCAATTTCCCAAGGACATTTCAGTAGCTCCATTTCCTCTCAATGCCATGTTGCTAATTCATCACAAACTGCGATCTGCTGAGGCTTATTCCAGCTTCCAATTGCTCTGTGGATGCCCCAGGTCCCAAGACTCCTGAGACACATGCTTGTCTTGAATGCCGAACATCTCTTCTTGGTGACCGTGATGAAATGGTTCTACTACCAATTTAGTCTCCTGGTTATTTGGGACAAGCACCACGAACATGAAGTTTTGAGCGAACGAAAGAGGTTCTTCGGGATGAAAAGTAAGAAAGGTAGAGAAAAAAGATTGTCAAATATACTCAAGTATCTCCATTTCCAGATGCTAAGAGGCAAATTTTTTCTGCAGATTTCCTTAAGCAACCAAAGAATCAATTGGCTGTACGGATCATATGTGCAAGGTCTTACAAATGTTACGTTTGAAATAGATTATAAGTTGTAACGACCAACATGGTACAAAATGATCAGCAAAAGCTACAAAAACTCGAGATGATTAAGAAAAGTAAGAAATCTGACTAGAAACTGATCCTATGTATCTTCATCATCTTGAATATTTGCGCCACACATGCATTCTGGGAAGGGATTTTGGTAGAAGGGTTCTTCCAGCCTGAAACGACCTCGACCTTTGATGCCTGAAGGGGCACCTTCTCTTTTCCTTGGAGCTCCTTGCCTGCAAATTGTTATGCATCAAAAGATAGATCACGATAGATTTGCAATTCATTACTAGAGTTCTCGAGGACAATGTGAAATTTCTGTGCTTCAAGATGAAAAGTGAACACAAGATTTAATTCATTCAGCATGGACTCGCATCAACCAGAATTACCTATATATCTACAGGATAGAATGTTTTTCATTAGAAAGTGACATTTGATATTGCAAACAGATGTTTTTCTTGTTATGGGCCTGGAGATGGGAATTGGAGGAGAGAAGATGGGGAAAAAATGTTCAAGCTTTATTCCAAATGTTGATAATCTCCATCTATGTTTTTGCTATTTCTTTGATTAAGTAAAGATCCACATACTTCTGCAAACTAACTATATATATTTTTTGGCTTTCTCATGTCAAAAAGCATCAGACACAGATTATGATTCAGGGCCACTCCTTGCATACAAGAGAACAACAGGATTTTCCAAATTTGCATATTTTACAACCACCTGCATGGAAGAGTCAATTTCTCTTTTTCAAATGTCCAAAGCTATAAAGAAAATAACCTACTAAGATACCTGCTCCTGTGCAATTTCATTACAAGATGAGACAATGATGATGATCCTTCTTTGAGCACTCCGGATTCCAACATATCATATATTGCAACAAGGCCTTTCCTGAATAAGATAACAGCGAACATTAGTAACATGAGGCAAAAAAAATAAATAAATACATAAATAGTCATCAAAAGAGCACAAGAAACAATCATTGACAAGTGCAAAGAAAAGTCTATTACAAAGATATTGCCAAGCAAAAAGGCATAGAGTTTGTGCTGCTTCAAATAATCAATGTTTTTAGGAAATAAACAATGAGAAAAACAAAAGAGAACGATCCTCTACACTGGAACTTCCTTTTAGGATATATTCTACTAAACAAATATGTTGAAGCACAAACTAGTATTTTCTCATCCACTGGGAACCATGCTTCCAAACAGATGATCTACAGTACCTATCCACTCTTATCGTGCATATTACACAAAATATTATTCCCATGTACAGAACATATTGTTTGCAAGTATCAAAATTAGTAAAAAAAATGACTTCTCTAATATGTGTAGATCAAGGGGAAAATACTGGAACAGCCTAGAAGAGACACGGGCAAAAACTCAATTGGTATTTTGAAGCTGAAGGCAATTAAAATACCATGCGGGCCTCAAACTAAAAACAATTAAGTTCGATTTTCGATGCTAAGAAATGCAAACAGATGATCAGTGAATAAATACAATAAGTTCATGTTGGACCATCTATTCAAACCTCTGATTCTGAATCTGTAGGTTTATAGTTGCGGAGATGTAATACTTGCATACAACTGCTCGACACCATAAATAAACTACAATGGATCTAGAAAATTCAATGTGTGATTGGAATAACAACCTGTCTGGAGTGATTGTCTTCCGATGGCCCAAGAATCTGCGATGTCCTTCAACAGCTCTTGCCATGTTACCTGAATGTGATGGGATGAACACATCACTCTCTATGGAGATGATATAATCAAGTGCGGCAGATTGAGAAGCATGATGGGAAAATGCCTGCAGCTCTCCTTTGCTTGCAAGAGCTTCCTGCCACCAGACAGAAAAAGTTTTGGTTTTACAAATAGCAATAGTGCAGAAAATTCAAATAATCTTTATTACGTTAGAAGATCATTACTTCACCTTATACACTATATTTGGGAAACGAGAAGTTAGCTCTGAAAGATGAACACTACCACCATAAATCTCCCCAGCTGCTATATAAATCAACGTTGATGGAGGGTAACCAAGAGCTTGAAGGAATATTCCAACTTCCTTTGGAGTTAAGGGGCACAAGCCACCTATTCTCTGTTCTGTTGCATTAATATTTTTAATCTTCCAGTGGTTTGTGTTATGCCTAGCAAAAGATGAGTAAGGAAACTGAGATCCTATTACATGACAAACAACTGAAGTTGGTAAGTAGAACTGTTGAAAAAACCCCATTGAGCTTAATGTTAGAAAGACATTTTCTGAATCATAAACTAACCTAATTTAGAACACTGTCTATATCATCTTAGTGGTTGTTGCAGTAAGAAGTACGGTGTCACATTCTCAAAGTTTTTTCTTTGTTTAAATTAAACAGCAAATTCTTACACAAAATTCATAAATCAAAAAAACCAAAAACTTCTCTAGAAGAAATTACTTTCTTAGAAAGACCACTAATGCCTCTACGGAGGCAGCTGTATTGAACCTATAACTACATTGACCTATAAAGTAACAAAGGCTGCAGAATCAAATCTCAGTCTATCTCTAAGATGGTAAACCTCAATTATGCAAATGAAGGATCCAGGTATATAAGATTGAAAGCCTGCGCCTATGCTGTTACTATGTGTACCATAGAACAAAAAGTTCACCTCATCACTCTAAGCTCTTCAGCTTCAGCTTCAGTTAGACCATGCGTGCAGCCAGTAAAAGAAAGCATGTCCTTCTCATATCTTAGATGAAGTGCAATGTATCTTTCTGCGCGAGATCGCAGCCGCTCCACTAGCTTCTGCGGTGTCATCGTCATGTATGCTCAGAACCTAGTTTACCAGGAATTGAGTGGAAGACCTCAAATGAATACAGACATACACGGACACTCTGACTGTGTTAAAGTTCATAAATATTGTCCAGTTAATAACCTGTGTATTGAGAAATTAATAGAGTACAAAACATATGTTCAAGCTTTACCTTATTCTGATCGTCAGAGGACGAATGAGGTACTACAAGATGCCAGAGAACTTGATAATTTATATTGCAAATGCTGCTAATTTCGTATACTGAAGATAAAGCTCCATTTGCTAGGCACAAAGTATTTTACTAGAACACATATTGAGCATCTTCTGTAAACTAATAGCCAGGACTAAGTGATTCACTATCACACTTCAATTATATTATCAGTGCACTTTAAATATTTCCACGACAGCACAAGAGTAACACATAGCAGGGAAACACATATCAATAACTGTTTCTACCAAATCCATTCACACAGTCATCTTTTCCCCCTTCCCTCAGCCTCTGAGGTTTTATTCAGCTATTACAATCCATAGTTTACTACTTCATCTCACAGATTGTTCTCACATCATTTTTTTCCCATCACCTGTTATTATCATTTATCAAATGGTATTATAGTCATATGCAATCCACAAGATCTTCATAGTGGTAGAAGTGAAAGACCAGCATTATGTGAACCAGAAATTTCAAGTTTTTCATACATTTCAGAAAAAAATATATTCACACAGTCAAATTTCATTTTGAAATAAACAAAGGAATCATATTTATAAACGCAATGGTCATTGACCTAAAAGTCTGAATTCCTAGATGTCAGGAAATTAATTACAGAAACACCATGGTTCTAACCTTTCCAAGGTTTTCGATAGCAGGTGAGAAGCGGAGAGCATGATATAGAGCACGGCATCTCAATCTCTGGATATCAAAAGGCAGATCATTGTTGGCAAGCCGAGAATCAGATTTCGCGACATGAATTACCTATGAGAACAATACAAACCTTAGATTTCTCATGTTCACTATGCAAGGAGCTAGAAATTAAGTTGTTTCAAAGTCCTTCACAGTTCTTCACAAACATTTTCCTCTCTACACACTAATAGTTAATTATCAATACAGAAAAAATCCAGTCAAGCAGATTCACATCCTTCATTTTAAAGTATAATTTGGAATAATTTGCAAAAATTCATAATTGATTGAATTACTTTGTGAATCTAGGCAGAATTCCAAAAGCTGGTTCCTTGTCACTACAGAATTATTGCTTTGAACCCCTACCACTCATTTCTCCTTCCTAACCCTCTAGTTGCAAACACAAATCAACTCCAATGCTTTCAAGGAACCTACTGCTATCAACTCAACACCAAAACCATCAGAAATTCAGAATTGGTGTCATTCCTAGAGTGTCTTCTTACTCCACTACCATTGTCAAGTGCCAGCAATCCCAACTGTACCAATAGCTTCACCTCCCAAACCCTCTCATTTCATACACAAATTAATTCAAACCACTTACAGAACCTTTTATCCATGAGTTCACCTACAACTGTATCAGCAACTAACCATAGACAGATCACACATATATATATAGTTGTACATAAGGTACTTAAGGGACATCTTTACTTTATACATGTGCAGATCTCCTTCTCTGTTCCTTTGAAGTCCTCATTTACATACTGGCACAATATGGTGTGTGTTTTTGTGTTGTTGGGCTTGGGGACAGGGAGAGAGAGAAAGAGATAAGAAATGAAACGAATTGTACTAAAGAATGATATAAACTATACCTGATAATCCTTCCATAGGTGTGCCATCTCCTCATAGTAACTGACACCGGACCATGACGAGAAATGCTTCCTTGCTCGAGGAGCTGATTCTAATTCTTTGGGAAGCTCCTTCACAATCCTTACATCAGTTTGTAATGTCATGATAAAATGTACTTCATCGAATATGTCAGAAAAAATACTGCACAAATAATTATGGGGATAAAAAAATGTCAGCATATGTGTCTAAGAGCAAGTTAGATAGTAAATTTAACAAGCAGTCAGACAGCAGATATAATAGAGATTAAGAATGGTCAAAGATACAGAAAATACATAGCAGCTCAAAAAGAGAAAGGAAGAACAGTTCAACACGACAAGATGTAAGTAGGAGAAGTAAAAGCTCACAATCACCTTGTGTCTTGCCAGAACGAACGTTTATCCAGTTGAGGAATTACCAAGGTTGCATTCATTATGTGTGCCACAGCCACCATATCAGCTATCTAGATGCAGATTAAAACAGCAAAGTTGGTAGATGCAACCAAAGGAAGAATTTCACATTAAGTCATATCTGGCCTAAATTATTTTATGAAAAGTGGTCTGCCATCTCTGCCGAATAACTATAAAAAAAGATAAACAAGAAAAGTTCCCTCATTATCACCACCAAAGCAAAGTGCCTTCGCTATTAATAAAATTAGAAAGGAATAAAGCAACTGAAAGAAAGTAAATGCTTCTTTGCAAGTTCAAGAGATATTTGTTAAGCTTTTTGCCCCAATAAAAACTGTGAAATGTATGACCAACTTATGCTGAAGAAATAAAAACCTTACTTCTGGTCTTGTCGAAGGTTAAAAGTAAATCGCCAATCAGTTTTCTCTTTCCTCATTCTTTGCCTAAAGTTCTATTCTTTCTTTTTTTTTCTTTTTTTTTTTTGGATCTTTAAGCTGGTGTTTGGGGAAAGGACTTTGTCAGAGATTGACCTAGAATCTGAAATCAATAAGCATTTTCTTCAAATCAAATTTTGTTGCCATATACTTAGATAAAGGCCGAAGCCCCTAACTGATGAAAAGGTGCACCTCATATGGCTTCTCAAAGGGATAACCAAAGGGACATGTTTCTGACAGCTACTTCTCAAGTCACAATTGTTTTGAATCAAACTTCACTATATTATTGATATTAAAGCACAGAACTACAGAGCCAACCAAAAAAAGAAAAAAAATATCATGTAACTCACACCAGCACGCATTTGATTAAGCCCACCATTACTTCTGACAGTCATATAGTGATCCCATCCTTGGGTAGCTGAACATGAAAAACGAAATTCAGAGGGCACATATTTAGAGAAACAATTACATGGAAATGAAATGTTCTCGCGTCAAAAAGTATTTACATATGTCTGTTTTGGGGGTTTTTTTTGTGGTTTTTTTTGGGGGGGGGGGGGGGGGGGGGGAGTTTGGGAGATGACAACTAAGCCATGTATAAAGTTAAAAATATTCAATATCTTACAGGTCATCCTTTTAAAATTCTTATTCTGTTGTAACTGAGAAATAATTGTGGGTCTTTCAATAGAAAATAAGCTATGTCTTCCTCAAAACAACAACATCAATGACTTGTACAACAGATATAAGACATTTTCTGCTACTACAGCTTGTCTACTAGACAAAGAGGGACACCAGCAGAGACCTTTGTATCTAGAGGACGGCTTCACACAAGGGCGTAGACCATGGCTAAAAGGTGCTTCCCAGAGTACATCATCACGCAGCTGCAAATTAATAAATGACAATATAGCAGATGCAATGGTCATTTTGCCAAAATGATTTAAGAGATTTTGTAATTGTAATATGTCCTGACAAAAGAAAGACAACACTATAGTAGTATAAGAAAGAATATGAGTTGACAATCTAATCGAAAATTATAAGCTAACAAAACAAAAATTAAAAAAGACAGCGTCCTAGACCTTTAACTTTCTAGAGAAGAAGGCTCAAACTATTTTGGTAATCTACTGATGTACCTATTGGATGACAAATTTCAGTATCAAAGAGACAATATGAACATACATAAAGTACATACAAGTCTCAAACACATGATTTTATAATTATAAACATTGCTAGCAAGAAACGAGTATCAAGTTGCTAAATGTTTTGAACAGGAAATTTGATTGGTCTAGTTCGACATTCTAACAGATAAGACCATAATCACAGAGCAATATACAAATTTTCATTGTTTATATTATGCTTGTGCCTGTTTATTTTACTCCAAATCCATCAGCGAATGTCATTATCAGAAACTTCTTCACCATTTTCTACAATTAAAAAGCTAGGATAGCTGAATTTCTTGTGATTACTACAGAAAGTAATACACAAATATTTAAATGAATAAAAAAGATAGCAGCTATTTTAGTTGATTATACCATCCTTCTCATCTACACACATTTTGACCTCACAAAAATTCCATAAAAACCATCAGGACAGAAGGTCAATTCTGCTCATGCTATTCTTCCTAAAAGCCGTTCCTACAAATAAGCTAGATAAAACCTGCAATTACAAGACCATTTTTTCACACTTTTCCCTGTTCAACCACGAGTGCTAGCATCTAAATTCAAAACTAGACAATCTTATAAAATTGTCCACTAATGCTAAAATGAGCAACATCTTAAAGTTCCACTAAAACCATCAGAACATGAGGTCAATTCTACTCATGTTCTTCTTCCTAAAAGCCATCTCTCCCACGAAAAAACTCAATAAAACCAGCAATTACAAGACCATTATTTCACATTTTCCCCTGTTCAACCAAGAGCACTAAACATCTAAAACCAAAATTAGACCAACTTATAAAGTTGAATACTATTGGTAAAATGTCCAACATCATAAAGTTCCATTAAAACCATCAGAACATAAGGGTCGATTTATGCTGATACTTTTCTTCTTAATATCCATCGCACCCCTGCAAAGACTCAATAAAACCCGCAATTGCAAAGACCTCCTTTTTTTTAACATTTTTCCCCTGTTTAACCGAGAGACCTAAACACCTTGACCCAAAACCAGACAATCTTATAAGTTTCAATAGTAATGCTAAAATGTACAAAACAAAAGCTATTTTCTCAATGCTCCAAGTACGGCAATCTTCAAGACTCAAAGCCAATTGATGATTAATTCAGCTAGAACAACGAAAATTAGCAAACAGCAAACCACAAAAAACAAAACCCATTTCTCAGAATCAGCAAAGATGAGATCTTTATCATAATTGGAACCAGAAACGAATAAAAAAAATGCACCTGTTCGATTTTGGAATTCTTCTCTCCTGATGTTATTGATGGAGGCTTTCTATCTTCATCTTCCAAGACATCTTTGCTGTAGAATGTGAAAATGAAGATTGACAAAGCAAAGAGGATGACTATGTAGTATGTGATTGATGAAGGAGATGAATATCTTCTAAAGTAGATGGATGAATTCTTGGAGTGAGAAGAGAAGCCTCTGTAGTTAACCATCTCTTCTGACTCTTTCAACTCATCAGAGAAAGATCTCTCTGTTACTCAATTTTTTAGCTGTTTTTTGACTCATGTTCAGCTGGGTTCCTCGCTGCTGTTTTCCAGGAAGAGGGGAGAGGGGTCGGAGGTGCAATATGTGAAAACTGACAAGTTAGGAGGAATTACTCAATGGCCAACTTGAGCTTGGCTTGATCAGAGTTGGTCAAGCTGGGTTAATTATTAACTAATTAAGAGGGAAAATGAACAAGATTTTGGTATTTAAAATTTAAAACTCAGCTTGATTTCCTCCCAAATGGGCGTAAAATTGAAAGTTTATCTTATAAATCAAACTTTTAGTTTTATAAAAAAGGGTCAATTGCACTTTGCACCCATCAAACTTGAATTCTTTTCTTTTTCTTTTCTTTTTTTTTTATAGAGAAGACTGTTTCATTTAATAAATCTGTATTAGTGTTAGAAAACACATCATATCAAATATGACACGGATACATATAAATATGAAATTAATAGATATAACAGATCTGAAAAAACACATCGCTCTCTGCAAGTAGATTATAGGATTTTAATCAACATCCCATTATTTCAGTACAAAAACTGATTAAAATGATAAATAGTGCTAGCCCACTGTGACTGGTTTTCAAGCATCAAAAAACTCTGCATCTAAAAGCCATCATCTCACCAGAATTTTCTTCTTGAAAGCTGTAAACTGATAATATGAGAACTCATTATTATTATTCAAAATTACACTTCAGTTAATTAGAGTTCACATAATACATTAGAACCAAATTACCCCAAGTGTCTTACGGTTCAAATAATTAGAGCTTGGGGTGCAAATTGGAAAACAGGATAAGTTGAGAGTGCAAATTTGGATGTAACCTACTAACTAACGATTTTTGGGTTTAATTTGTTCAAGGTTGTTAATAGAGGGAATAAGTGTGGTGATTGATCTAAAAGTTTAGAATGCAATTAGTCCAAAAGTAAAATTGAGGCAGGAAAATGAGAATTGATCATAGATTAAGGGGAACAAAGTCAAACAAGGGATCATCAACAGGATTATTCACTTTCTTTATTTAGTTTTACTTTTCCAATTCATTAACTTTGCACAAACTGTACTAGCGATTAAAGCAGACTCCAAGCATGCACCAAATAAAATTTTATTTTTGAAAATATTATTTCTATGATAATTGACTCTACATTTTGAGAATAAATATGTAGAAGATTTTTGCTATATGTTCGTGTAAATGAATAGTTATTTAAAAAAGGGAAATATTATTTGCACTCCTATTTTTATTAATCACATTCCCACGATCATGCTAATTATATAGTTTTTATTTATTATACTATACGATAAAATAAATGGTAGGAATGCAAATAACAAAAAAAAAAAGCAAATAACATTTTCCATTTAAAAATAGTACTATTTGGCTATTGAATGGTAATGCAATTACTTAAGAATGGTAGAGGGTCCAGACTGGAGAATTGGAAAAGTTTAGATAACCGTTCTGATGAAAATTGAGCTAGCGTGAATGTGTGATTAGTGTTCAAGTTGTGGAGCAATGATATTCAATTCCAAGGTGTGACTTTTTTCCCTTTTTTTTTTTTGGGCAATAGATTAGGATTATTGTATCATTATAAATAAGGATATATATATATTTTTATCGACACGATAACTTCTATATTACAATTATTCCTACTCAATACTAGGGAAGGAAGGAATTTAAAGAAGTCAAGAGGAATCAAGTGAATCATCACCGATTCAGATGGATACCTAAGCACCCACTCACGAAATATTTCCAGGATTATTAGAATAAGTATATATAAGATACTGTAAATATGACTATTGTTTTCCTTTTTTTAAATATGACTATGTGTGTCAACACCAAATTAATACTCAATCTTTGTATATTGTATTGTATGTATAGGTGTGTAGATAACCAATGGCTTGTTGGTCACCATAAAACCTTTAGTGCTTTGTGGGGTGTTTTTTTTTTTTTTTTGATAAAAACAGGTTGAAATTTTGAATCCGGTAGTAAAATGTTTCTGACGGATTCATGCGTTGAAACGATGGAAAAACCAAGCCTAGAGGATGCATTGGATTTCATCTTTGAAGTGAAACGAGCATTAATCAGTCATCCAAACCAAGAAAATAACAAGTACCATCATTTCTGTTTTGCCCTCGATGAGTTCTATCGTCAAAAAATCAGTGCAGAATTTTTAGTATCAACATTGGAAAATTTATTTGAATCCCATGAAAATTTGCTCTCAGGGTTCAAGAATTTCTTGCCTGAGGATCAAGAAACTAAAAGGGTCACTAATTCTTGTCGAAACAAGGGAAATTCTGTACCTGAATTCCAGAGACAAGCATGCAATGAGTTTATTTTTAAAGTCAGGGATCGATTCAGGAACAACCCTGAAGTAGACGCTTCATTCTTGGACATATTGGTCTTGTATGGAAAGGGTGATAAAAGTATGATCGAGGCTTATGAGATGATTTACAATCTGTTCTTTGGCCATGCTGATTTGATAGGTGATTTTGACAGTTTCTTCAGTGATCGAGATGAGAAAGTTCGAAAAGAGATCGAAAAGATTCAGGGTTTTGTAGATGAAGACTGGTTGCATGAAGCTGATAGATGGAAGTCTCTACTGTCTTCAGCCAAAAAGGTAGCCAAGAGAGTCATAGCTGGAGAATGTCTTGATGATGATACCAAATTCACGCCCATGAACTTACGTTGCATTGAGAATTTGTATGGCGAATATGGTCCGGAAGTAATGCAGGAGTTGAACAACAATCCTGGAAGGGTTTTGCCCATTATTTTACCTCGTTTGAACCAGAAAAAGTTGGAACTTAAACGGGTTAAATCTTGTATGATCAAATTCTTGCGTGAATGTCGGCATCGCCGTCGTGGAATAGAATGATTTCTTGCTTCTGTTTTTTATGTTCTTCCCCTTCTTTTGTTTTTTAATTTTTTAACATCCTTTTCTTGTCTATATGCTTGATTTTACTCTAAGCCTGCAGGCCTGCCAGTATGGTTCTTCAGTTTCATGAAGAAAGAACATCTGAACAATTCTGACAATAAAGATTGATTTTGGTCTGAAATCTGAATACAAAGTATAGAAGATGGGATTCTGTGGTGAAGCAGCCAATTCTGGAGTCGAGTGCTAAATATGTTTCTTCATAGTATGTCTCCTGCCCAATGCTTCCATAATCAATCAAGACGATACTAGCAAATCCATCACCCCGTTGTCAACAGCTCAAAGACTGAACTTAACTGGAAGGTGAATTGGTGTGTGGTATTCCTAGTAAAGTTTACAGAAAAATGCAGTTTTGGTACCCAAACTTTGACACATGAACGGTTTTAATTTCCAAATTTTGGACAAAAACAAATCTAGTACCCAATTTTTCAACTATTGAGCACATTTAGCACCCTTGACGGATTTTTCCCAAATTATTACTGAAAAAAGTTACGTAATAGTCATATGTCCGAAAACTATTATATAAAAAAATGCCAAAAAAATGTTAAGGTCTAATAATTTTATCAAATAAAATATTCTTCTGACACTAAGTACTAAATTTAAAAACTAATAATTTTATCAAAAGGATATTTTACATTTTATGATATTTTTTTATTAATAGTTGTTAAACATGTGACTATCACATGACTCTCTCAAATAGCAAAATGGGAAAAACCGTCAATAGTACTAAATGTGCTAAAAAATTAAAAATTTGGGTACCAAATTTGTTTTTGTCCAAAATTTGGGGATTAAAACTACTCATCTGTCAAAGTTTGGGTACCAAAACTGCATTTTTCTCTAAAGTTTATATAATCTGAAATCCCTTTAGATCACAAATCAGGTTATCTTTGCAACTGTAGTTCCTCAATTTCATGCGTACTAATTAGACTCTAAAGTCTAAATATCATCCCAATGAAGTATTGAATCTAAGCCTTGTATACAATTTGCACCCAGTAAAAGGGAGTCTTTTCTGTCAGGACTTAGAACTAAATACACAGATTGTCTCGTCTTCCACTTTCTGTTTATTAGTAAATCCGATGGAATGCAAGCAACCAGAGACAGGTTCTTTTGACAATTTACAAAGACCGATTCTCTTTTTCCTAGTGATTAGTACCGATAGACTACAATTTCACTGAAAGATGACTGTATTTTGACAAAGGTTTGATATTGCTTCAGGTGCTTTTGATCTACATAATCAGCAAAATGCTTGAAAAAATCTGCCTGTTCTAATTAAATCTAGTGCCTTTTCAAGGTCATATTTTAATTTTGCAAGTAATTGCCACATTTACCTTCTTCTGACTTGCTGTGCTATAATCAGAGAAGCATTCCAGTATTGCTACAATACCCCAATCATCTTCATAACTATTTTATGATATTCATGCACCTGAATACATCATATGATGCTCGGGATTCAGTCGAGAATGAGTAAAACCAATATGGAAATTAAAAGACTTCTTTCTTAAACAACAAAATAACCCTGACTTTGAATTAAGTGACTACAGAACTTGTACAAGTTTAGAGAGGAAAAAAGCCTTTGATTAAGAAATCTTTCAGCCCTGTATTAAAAATGAATGCTGTTTCTAAAAGGAGAGTAACATTTTATACATGATATTTATGGTAAATGCAATGCCAATTTCTAACTAACCTGTAGTGTGCATTGTACAAAACCAGTAAACCGTCACAGCTTCAGAGTAAAACAAACGCATCATGACCGATTGGACACTGGAGACTCATTTATTAATCTATAAACCCCAAGAGCAAAAGTATCAATAGCTCGTTCAACACCTGCACTAGGTAACGCGGATAAGCAGCACCACCATTACGAAGATAAGAGTCATGGCAAACATCAGGAGCCATGTGAAACACGAGGTCTTGGAACTCTGGGAAAACACGCCCGCGGCCCGAGTATTAGCATGCCCTGTGCTGGCTAAACTATGTTCAACTGCTCTCTCTGTCGAATCAAGTAGCTGCACTCAACAAATTATATATATATCAGTCGACATGACAAACCCCTAAAATCAAAAAAGAAACCTGGGAAACCGAATTCTGAAAATGTCGTCACAAACTACAAAAGCAAAGCAGCAACCACCCCAGAAAGAGAGAAAAAGGGTTCCAGAAAATACAACAGAATATCTTCAATCCAAAACAGGAGCTCTAATGCAGACATGATGAATCAAGTGGTTACTTTTTGCAACCTTCTGAGATGGGCAAGCTAGTAAATGCTTCTGAGATGAATCAAGGTGTTATCATTTGCTCTTAACTTCTGCCTTTAGCTTATCTTAAGCTAAGAAAAGCCAATATTAATATGCAGACCATGAGGTGCAACTGAGAAAGGCTTTAATCAATCAAATTTTCAGAACAAAAACATCCTTCTAATGTTGTGAACACCTAATATCATTTCACAATTTTCTGTATTCATCTTTGCAAAAGCTGAAGCAAACAGGAAAATGCCTGTAGGCTCCCAAAAAATATCAATTTCAAAATTATCTTCATAGTTTCTTTATATTTTCCTTTGCCAGTGAAGTTCTTCGTAAAATAAGTGAATGTGATTCCTGAAATGTAAATTAGCACTATCAAATTCCCTATTCCTTTGTCTGCTCATGTTTTCTATGAAACAGAACAAAGCCTTTGCAAATGAGCATAACTACAACTTGCAGATCCTGCAAGGACACAAAGGAGATCTATCTCTCCTCCTACCATGAACTCATTCCTAAAGCAAATCTTTTAGCATCAGTTATAACATTTTCAAAGCAATAGATCATTTAAACCACAGAGATCATCTATACCGGCCCAGTAAATGAAGAGAAACACTGGAACAAAAATTGCAAGCTCATAGCACTAAGCAAAAATTACACAAGTGACATAGCTATATCCATAACATAAAGATATAAAGATACAAAAGGATTGCTCTAAAATTGAACAGCTCAGATGGCCAAAATTATAAAAGGCACCTGTCTTAACCCAAAGATGCAACTCGATTGCACCTAAAATTGAACAGCTCACATAATGACAGTTATAAATGGCACTTAGCAAACAATTTGAAGCATCTACAACACAGAGAATCTGCATGACAGAATTCAAAATAGGTCTTAATTCCCAAAAACTACTTGAAGATTAGTGGCACCAAGGACCAGGATTCAAACTCCCTCCAACATAAACAAAATTAAAAGTGGGGTGTGGGTAATGCTGTTGCAATGTTTGGCTTAGGAGATCATCCCTCATCATTCTAAGTCAGAATAAACATCAGCCCCTTTTTGGTGATGACACATCACTTCCTAGCAGCAGACTTTACTTCTCTATTTACCTAATTATGGAGCTCAAAGCCCTTCTGTTGAGAGAAGAATAATGAACCTAGCGAAATCCAGCGAGAGAAACAAAAGGGGTGCGTCCATTTAACTGATGTAAGTCCATCGTTTTCTGACATATTTACTACTATAAGGAGATCAGGCTATGCCTTTTGGTAAGACCATTATTTTCAGGAAAAAGTTACCGGGAATAGTTAACAACAGAACAAACAATCAAGCTGTAACTACCAAGTTATCATTGACAAACAAGTTAAACCCCATCAGCATAGTTATAGAACATTCAAGAAGCAACCTACACTAAAAGCTACCTCATAAATCTTTTACAAGATTGGGAACAGGAAAAACACTGAAAATAACTAAATACTTTCAATCTTAATGGACTGAATATGCACAAAATCAGCAAGACAGCATAACATTTCCTCTATGCATCATACTGGGTGAACAAAACTGGAAGAAGAAAGAAGCATGAGCATGTATGATTCTGTGTGTCAGCTAAATGTATTATTTGAAGAAAATACCAATGTAGTAAACCTTGTTTCTAACCCCAAAAGAACAAACTCACACATAGAAACTTGGACCCCGTTCACAAAAACATGTTGAATATTTTTATGTTGCCAGTGTGAAAGCAATATAACTTACTTTCTCAGTGTTTTTGACAGATTGATTCATCAACAGACTACTTTCTTTGAGTTGCCGTGCCAAGTGAACCATTTCATCAGTTAAATCCTCTTGAAGCTTCCTGTAAAAGCATAATCTCAGCATAATCTGCATAGAGAACAGCAAGGAGGAGGAAGGGCGCCTATGGTGCATTCTCTTCCTCGCCAATTAAAAAGTCCTAACGAACTCGGGGACAACTCAAGCATAAGACTAATAAACCAGAATAGCTCAAGTTTACCACTGTCATAGACATTTTTTTTGGTGGGGGGGGGGGGAGCAAGAAGATGATATATATCAAGGTACAAAAAATTGATTCTATTATCTAATATTCAAGTCAAGAAATGTTGGCCTCACTGAAATTTGGTACCACTTTTTTTTGTATTACATTATTAATAAATTATGAGTTATTCAACTGGAAAGTCTAGTTTCACAATCTCATATTGGAATAAATTTCAGCAAAAAGTTTCATTTTCGCATTTTTGTAATAAAGACATATATTCCTTTTCTCTAGTCCCTCGTTTTGATTATCATGCTCATTAGCAAATTTCAAGTGTCTATTTCATTTATCTTGTTTCTTTGACCCTTTTATTGATAACTTTTGATAGTCGCTTGTGCTTCTGATATGTGTCCATGAACATGCATTGTGTTTAAGGGACAAGATTCTAGACAGACAGATTTTGATTTTGTAAATTTGCATGTTTCCTTGAGTATTTTAACATTCAACTAAATTTTAGGATAATTAAATACTATATTTGTTTACGAACCAAGAAAGTTTTGCTTAAAAAAAGTTGTTTTAATCAACTTTCTTAATTAATTAAGGAAAGACACAGACACAAACAAGGTCTGACAGGAAATCCATTCATCCTCTCCAACCACACCTAGCAGAAGCGGTTTTCCTTTGATCCTGTCATATGTAATTTATATGAAGGATGCTATTGGGAGTTTATAACCCACTAATTCGAACACCAAGCCCAAACCAGACCTTCTAGTTCCAGTAAGCTTATATGGCTATCAGGAGCATTTTTTCAGGCAGAAACTTTACTACATTGGTATCTAAACAATACCTGTGTTTCTGAATATGTGTTTGTGCAGAAGCATCCAATTTGACTGGCGTTGATTGCTCGGATTCTACAGTATCATGAGACCCATCTTCAGTAATAGACTGGGGCCTGCAAAATTCAAAATTGAACTTACAAATACCAACAAGCAAGCATACAACAACAGATACCCAAATTTGCATGAGTGCTTACCCAAATCTCCTCCTTAATCCTCTTGGGGATTGAACACTTTCCCTGGCTTTAGCTGCATCAGTGACAGAAGTTCCAAGAGAATGGTCCTCGGTTACTTCCACTATAGACTGAATTTTGCCCAAAAAAAAAAAAAAAAATCAATCTACTGAAGCAACACACCATAAGGTTCAGGAAGCTAAAATTCCACATACCCAATAAGTAACAAAACTACATGTTACAACAGGGAACTACTTCCATCCGTTCTCCTAAGGAAAACCTTAATGATGATGCTCAAAATAAGGTGGTGTTTGGAAAAGAATAAAATTGCTTTTATCAGAGATACAAGATTGAGCTAACAACATGCAGAAATATGGTACCAAAAGTTCCTATGGAGAGCCACTTTATCTGCAACGCAACATCCAAGTAAAAACTGGTCCTAGTTCAATGATGGCAAGCTAGCTGCAAACAGGAATTTATTTTCCTCTTGCCAATAGAGTTGAAAAAGAAACTAGGATTAACCTTCCTTTTCAATGATAAGTAGAAAATGAAAAGATTCATGTATTTAAATTTAACAAATTCTAACTATTTAACATTTATTTTTCTCAAACCAGTTCAACAAACAAATAACAAACTAAGTTCTCATGAAAACCAGCCAACCCAGAAATGCTTCATACACTATTCAAGGAACTCTTTGTCCAAACTAATCTGAGACCCATACACGCTCAGTAAAAAGACACCAGGCCAAGGAAGATAGGATATAGAAAGATGGCATACCTATGCCCAACCATGCAATACGACATGCCTCAAGATTACTTTCTTACAGATTATTTGTCAGAAAAATCATCGAAGAATTACACCAACAAATGTGGTGTTGTAAACTGCCAAACATTGATGCAGATCTAATTGCTTGGAAAGAAGTATTATGTAACACCACACAAGGTCAATGGTAGGCAAACAAGTTTACAGATCAAACTCTAAAGGATTAAAAATAGGAGAAACTTGCAAATTAATTTCTTTCCTCCAGTCTTTTAAGCCCCCTCACCTTCGGCTTCCCCTGTCACATCCTCTGCCAAGTGGTAATTTCCATTCCAGCACATTTTTAAGAGTTCATTGACAAGAGACTTGATAAAAAATTGGATTATACATCTTTTCATTGAGGAATTATGGCTGAAATGGCATAGTTTTTGGAGATTGTAGCCAAAATAATGTGCTGTATGAGAAGTTTCTAATTTGAGCGGAATATTTCTTATATATCAATTTTGAAGGACTGAAAATAACTACGCCACTATTACATTGATGTGCCTTACCTGTCAAGATAAGTATGTTTATGGAGTGGTTAGTGATGTTTCAGCTTGATGGGGTCCTGTAGATAAACCTCAAATGCAGAAGAAAATAATGAAAGAAGGAACAAAAGGAAAAGGCAAAGAAAAAAACAAGTAGGGGAAAAGGGACAGAACCAAAGTAAACAGCACGCACCCATCTAAGTGCTATGCTAGAGGATGATACTGTAATTTCATAAAACACTACATTTAGAGTAAACCTGAAGAAAAAGTAATATTATTTATCCTATTACTCACGTGACTTCTTTAATTTAATTGACATGCCCAACAACATAGTATCAATCTGCTACAATATCTACAAATTGCCAGACGATTTTTTTAAGCATACAAACTTGTATACACTCTTTAAACTATTGAAACCAAAAAATGATCAGTAACTCACCTCCACCTCAGGGGTAGCTAATCTGGCAGCAATAACTTCAATTTGGTCAGAATACTCATTCAGCCTAGCTTTTGAAATACTGTTCAAAAAGCAGCAAAAGCAGAATAAGGAAAAGCTTTATTTCTAGATAAGGAAATAGTTGAGTGGAAGATTTGTTGTGTGTCGAGATTCATTAGGAAATTTTGACCCCTGACCTATGCTCTGCCATTTAGAGGTCTATGCTATTTCCAATAAAAGATAAAATCCAATTGTAGTTCCATGGTCCATAGGTTAGAGGACCATGAATACTTGCATCAAACAAAGTATGAGCATAATAAAGCAAATAACTTGTGCTGTTTGTATGTATCTTTCCTGCAACGAGTCCACCCCCACTTTCTTCAGATAAATTTTGACCAGCTGTGCTCAAAATGGTTAAAACGTTTCTTTTCATGTCTCTGTTTTCCTATTAAAAATAAAACCTTTATAGGGAAAAAACATAAAATAGAACATTGCATAAAGACCTTGGTAATCCTTCGTTAGTCTTCTCTTCAGCCAATTGCTCCAGTTGCTCTCGTAACGTGGCAACATACTGGATACCAAGAGACAATAATGAACAAAAGATTTTAAAAAACAAATAGTTAAAGCCCAAAAGTGCCTCAATCAGTTATAAGATTTAAACAAATTTTGGCTCACTGAATTAGTATTTGGAGGTTAAAATCAATATCTAATATGAAGTAGAAAAGGGAACGAGAAATATCTTTTCTGCTAAAGGACAGAAGATAACAAAGTAACACAGCACAAAAAGTCATTACCCAATACACAGTTGGACTTGAGAGGTCTTTACACATACATGTATGAGCTTTGCCTGATTCTGTTGCTGTGGGGCAGCTGCCAGTAACCTCCTCAAATTGATCTCTGTTTTGCTCAAACCCATAGAAATTCCTACATGTGTCAATGCTTGTTGATCAGAATAACCTTATTTACCTTTAAGTCAATGTATACGATAGCTAGAAGTAAATTATAAATGCCTTTACAAGCCAAAAGGAAGCATATTTCAGTACATAAATACACATAATTGTGCAAATATCAACTTGAAGCAGTACGGATTCGATGTCTCTGATTTTTCTTTCACAGTTTCAAAGTTCAAGATCAAAGAAATTTCATATACATACTCCTAAGCAGAAGTTTCTATATTTCCAGATGGTATTGTAAATGATGAATGGGAGCTTGCTACTTTTACTTAAACCTTTGAAGAAAACATATGAGCTTGACTGAGTATTAGAAAAAGTAGTATAGCTTAAAAAGACATTTCATAGTTTACACAATCGGATGTAAGAGAAACAATCAATCAAAAGAATTATCACTAATGCAATCACCTTGCAGCTGCAGCAATAAGGTGAAATCAAAACCAAAAAGTGTAAGAAAATCATACTACCCAGACAAAACTTAACACCTCCTAACTCAAGTATCTGCTCATCAAGCTTGTCAGCCCCAAACAGGGATACTCAAAGTCAACCTTGAGCTCCCCAAGTACTTGTCTTAGGATTCAAATCCCACTCTAGTAGTACTTGAGCTCAAATTAAAGGCAAAATTAACCAAAAGCAAAACCCCAAAAGTTTAATCGACCCATTAATGGAAGCTAATATCTAACAGCCAGAATTGCTCAAAAATCAATCAATTCAAACCACAATTACTCATATTTAGTTCCAAACTCCAATTAGCATAGCAACGCACAACAGTGTGGACCTAAGAAAAGAAACCACAGCTTGCAAATGTTTTACATATTTCGGCATTTTCATAAACACTTCAAAGGCAAGTACTTAAAGAAGGGAAAAATGATATTCCGCTCAAAAGAGGCCAAAACACATCAGACAAAGCAGAGAAACTACTTCCCTGGTGTTTCAGATATGCATTTAGGCAATGCCAACAAACTACTTTTGTCCCTGATTCTTTCGTTCTCTTTTGGATGCGTCTGTGCTTTCTTTTTTTCTTTCTTCTTTTACAATCGCATGCAACCTTTTTTTTTTTGGGTTAGTTGCAACCCCCCCCCCCCCCCCCAAAAAAACAAAAAAAATCCGCAAAAAAAAAAAGAAAACAAAATTTTATTCCCATTTATTAAATGATCAATTCATCCTCCCATCAGAAGCTTAAGTTACCAAAGAACCCTGTTTAGTGGAGGAGATTGGCGTTTTATTAGACCATACAAATAACCTATGAGGTCTCAATTTGAATTAAAATTAGAACTATTGGGGGTTAGACGTGAAAATAACCTAAACAGGAAAATTTTGAAGGCAATTTTGAGAAATATCAACTTCTTCCTCGGATCAGATATCCAGCATCTCTGATTCTTCTTCTTCATTATTTGATTCCTCAAGTCCGAATCAGGCCATCGTTGGACTAGCTGGACTTTAACCATTTTCACACTAGCAACACACACAGGTCCCACAGTAATCAAACAAAAGGAACATGAATTCCTTCATCTCTTTCGTTTTGATATTTCCTTCGGGAATTTCTACAAACGGCTATTGCGCAGAGTAGACAGAGTAGAACCCAAAAATTTTCACATGTAATTAGCACAAAAGCAGCAGCAAAATTCAATATTAACTATCAACGTACCAGTAAAGTGAAAAGAAGAAAAATATATTAGACCCAAAATTTCGACAAAACACCTGAACTTCCCATGTATTTCATATGCACAAATAAAGCAGCCGAAATTATATAGCTTGGAATAGAGGAAAGAATAGACCTTCAGCAGTGATCGAGGCGGAATCCGGTGAGGGGTGGCGACGCCGTCCTGGTTTTCTGACGTTGCTAAGACTGACGTCACTGATCTGCGTTTTTTTTTTTTTTTAATTCTAGTTTCCCCTTTTTTGTTTATTTTTGCTGGGCTGGGGGCTGCAATTAAAGTTATAACATGTATATAATGTTAGTAGTTTTTATTTTTTAAAAAATAAACACTTTATTCATACGTAGCGTCTGACAAAAATGAGGCTCAATTTCTTGTTTTTAGTTTTAACATGCTGGTAGGATTATGGAACGCGTGTCTTTTTTTTTTTTCTTTTTTTTTCTTTTTTTTTGGAACGCGTGTCTATTTATTTATAGTAGTAGGTGATGCATCATACAAGTGCATCGGACAGAGGCACAAAATGAGTTGTCCCTCAAAATAATCTCGAGGCTAAAATCTAAAACAAGAATTAAAAATAAGCAGACATTTGTGGAATGCGTCTAGTGGGTTTAATATATAATTATACCCTACGAATACTTTTTTTTTTTAAATGTTGCAAAATCAATTTATTATCAATTTTGTTAAATGCTTCTTTTTCAATATAAGTAACTGAACCTCTTGAACTTTTTAAAATAATTTGCGAATCACCATCAACTTGATCTTCTACAAGTTTCTTTTATAAAATTTATCTTTACCCTATTATAAATAAAAATCATAATAACTTAATTTCGTATTATAAACAAAAAGTTTACCATCAACTTGAATAATTCTTATTTTTGAAGACTTTGAAGTTTGAAAAAAAATGATTTGAAGAATTAGTTTTCTCGCTTCACTCAAGAAAGTTCATCACATGTGTTTCGAAATTTTAGATCAATTATTCTCGAACTAACTTCCATAGATAATTTGAAATAGATTCAAAATTATTGTGATGGTAAGAATTATGAATTTTCAATTTTTTGGGGTTAATATATATAGGAAAGAGAATTTAATAAAATATAATGAGGTCAAATCAGATGCATCTTTAAAATTTTTCAAATTGCCTAAAGCTAAGAACTAATTTTTCAAAGTCTTGACCCCCACTTGCTTATACGTGGCTCCAAGAGGTCGTGATGGGTAGGGGTGCAAACGAATCGAGCCGCTCGCGAGCCGCTCGATACGAGCTCGACTCGAGCTCGATCAATATCGAGCTCGAGTCGAGCTCGAGCTGCTCGAGCCAGAGTCGAGCTCGAGCTCAAGCTCAAAACATTAAGCTCGTTCGCGAGCTCGAGTATATATATATTTTTTTTTTATTTTTATTTTTAATAGTAAAATTACATAAATATCCTTAATATTTTATTATTTATTAAGAAAAAATATTATTTTATTTATTTTTTATTTTTTCGAGCTCGAGCTTGAAAATTACCAGCTCGTCGAGCTCGAGCTCGAGTTCGAGTTCGATGAAATTAAGTTAAGGCTCGACTCGATAAGGCCAAAGCTCAACTCGGCTCGCCTCGTTTGCACCCCTAGTGATGGGTGGCGACGTGCGATGGTAGTGTAAGATGATGGATGGAAAAAGATAGAAGTGATAGGTTTTTATTTTATTTTTATTTTTTTGTTAGTTGTATTTGAAATTTGTATGGATTAAGTATTTTTAAGAGTATTTTTTGTAGTGTTTTATAGTTTGACTATATTTGAAAAACTTCTTTATGAAAAAATCGTCAATGCATACAAACAAAAAATGATAATAAAATAAAACAACCCCTACTGCCCCTTTCTCTTCCCTTACCTGTCACCACCCACCACCACCAACCACTGTCACCACCCTTCCCCTCATTTCTGTCCCTACACCACCACCTCCCTTCCTTCTCCTCATATCCCTCCTTCCTTCCTCCTCCTCTCCTTGCTTCCTCTTCATCTCTCTTCTCCCTCTCCTCCCTTGCAACCCTGTTCCTTTTTGGAAATCTTGCTATATGGTTGCGGCCACTGCAGCCAAATCTAATTCGGTGTCTAATTGCGAGCCGTGACCAAACTGGGAAGAATGGAGGGGCGGGGGATGTGTGAGATGGGAGGGGAGAGGAGGAAGGAAGGGGAGGAGAGAGTGGGAAAGAGGTGGTGGCAGTGATTGATGGTTGTGACAAGAAATAATGAATTTTTTAATAATATCCTAATAAAATTTTAAATTATAAAAACACCCCAAACTACATCTCCAAAAAATATCTAATTCAAACAAACAATCTAAAGTGAAAATTTTCAAATAAACGGTAGCAGTAAAATTTTTGAAAAATACTTTTGAAAACGTCTAATCCATATGAATTTGTTTTTAAACGCATCCTTTGGCTTGCAAGATAAAAAAAAGATAAGAGTTGGGTTCTTGTATTGAAATTCTTACCTCCATTTGTTCAGTTTAGTGCATATATAATCTCACTATAATACATTACATTAACTAATTGTCTTTTCCTACTTGATGCTCTTATGACACTCACGACAAGCATAGATAAACAAAAAATGGTTAGCTCATCATTAAAATTTTTAAACTTTAAACCACCACCTGAATTGAAACACTTTGTAGAAGAATTTTACATTTTTGCCGAAAAAAAAAGTCCATGCCTACTTAATATTGTTTATCCTTAGGACACCAAACACATGTACCTTTAACCACTATATAGGTCAAAATATTTAAAACTAATGATGAATATATAATAATATGATCAATAAATAACAATTTTATTAAATACGAAACTACAAAAGATTTCGAATTTCATACTTAAAATCCTATTTTATCTTTCACTCTTGGCATGTGTTTGAATTATTTCGCTAATATGCTTTTAGACTTTTAGTAGTGAACTAATACCCTCTTCTTTTTTTCTTTTTTTTTGGGAGGGAGGGGTAAGCAAAGTACTACACTTTGTTAATTTGTACTCTTAGTATACATTTTTAAAAAGGTTAGAAATCTTAAATCTATTGAATGTCTATAGCCCGCCCTTTGTTAAGGTCATTAATAGATGTTGTTAATTGAAGAACCCCAATTTCAAGGTTAAAAATTCCACATGTCACACGTTCAAGTAACAAGACATTGTTATTAGAGTTTACAGCAAGAGCATTGTTGAAAAGAAAAAATTAAACCTCTAAATCACCAAATCATATTAATGCTTTAATCTAGTATAGATAGATTCTGAAAGCTTTCTCATAGAACCCAAATATAAGGGGATAATTTTGAAAACGTCCCTTGTGCTTTCTCATAATATCACTCAAATCCCTTGAAAATTTTAAAATCTCTCTTGCCTCTCTTATCAGCATGACAAATCTAAATATCCCTGTCACAGGTCACAAATCGACAACACTAACCTTGCACTTTTAATAACTATTGAACCAAAAAGCAAAAAAAAAATGAGAATTTTTAAACCAAAAAATGTAGATAAAAAACAACCAAATCACTATTTAATAGAGAGGATGGTTGGATTGTGCGGTAAAGTGAGTGGAGTTGTATACTAGAGGTCTTGGGTTTAAAACCTCCTACTTATTAAAAAAAAAGGCTATTCAATAATGATCCATATTTCTTTGTATCGAGGTAAGTTAGTAAATTGAATCTAGTTAAAGTCAACCATTTTAGCAAGATTTTGGTAAGTAATTAACACCTTAAAAAATTTCTTACAACAATTATGAGGAAGTAAAGAATTTTTTTTTACGAAATATGTTTTAATATATGATGTAATTTAAGTTGTACTGAAAATTAAAATAATGTCTTCACCTATGTGGTTTTGTAACATAAATTTTGGTTATACAAAAAACAAATTATAAATAAGTCAAGAATTAAAAAATTAATCAAAATATGATATAATGATGAAATATATATCTAGGAGTATACTATGATTGTTTTTGTTAAAGCATCATTAATTATACTAGGTAATAGTTACTGTATATCTACAAAATTACTCGTTATTGCATTTATAACGGCTCATATTTTCATTTTTCTACTTTTTAACCTTATTTTTTTTATTATAAGCTTCATAAGTAGGATAACATAAGGGTATTATTGAAATAAAAAATTATCTTTCTTACATTTCCTCAAAAAAGGCTAAAATGTTACAAAATGCCAATTCAAGGGAGGTAAGTAGGATTTTCAAAACCTAAGGAGTATTAAGTGATATTATGAGAAATTTCAAGAGAAGTTTTTGAAATTATCCCAAAATAAGACATCCATGATCCATGCACCAAAATAAATAAATAAATAAAATCATGTGTCTCTTCTGCTCATGATTAGAGACCGATGCAACCTCATTCTAATTAATTGACGTTATAATTTCAGAAACCTCACCTGAGGTTCCTAATAATTTCATTGTCCTCCCCTGTGGCTTTTAAAATATCATTTATATCCCTTGTCACTCAATCACTATCCTCTCCAAAGTTTTTAAAATATCACTTATCTCCCTGCCAATCAATTGAAACCCAATGCTTACCTCATCGATGGTTAAATGATTTTATTACCCCTACAACTTAGGAAATTGTAAATAGTTATATGGAGAGAAACAATTGAGCCACTTGTACTACCATAATTTCAAGTGTAAAAAAATTTGAAAATCTTGAATATCAAATTTTATATTGATAGTCGTTAACATTTTAAAATTCTTTTTCTGAATTTTAGTAGTTCCTGTAATTTCTTCCCCCTAAAAGAGATTAAAATTCCTATTGAGATATTATTATTTCATAAATTTTTATAAGAATAACAAGATGAATATGAAAATACACAAAAAAATATATTGTTAAAATATGTTTAAAATTAGATTTTTTAAGTTATGGATAAAGAGTAGTTAATACATATAATCTATTCTTTCATTCTTTTCCAAAATATTTATTTTTTCTTTGTATATTTAATTCCAACAATATTGTTCAAAATTATTTTCTCCACTTTGTTTTACTTATTTTTCCGTTAGAGTCATTTCCTTTCTATTCATTCAAACATTGCCTGAGAGTTATCATTTTTTGTTACACATGATGGAAATTTCTTAGCAATGTGAAATAATGGACTTCATAAGTGCAAGAAATAATTCAAAAAAACATATTTTAGCATATTTTATATTTTTATTTATTATGTTATTTTTCATTGAAGAGACCATATTTTTCTTGTCCAATTCTTATTCAAAATCTTCCAAATTTGACTACTAAGAATTTAGGAATTCTACGTGTAAATATTGATTCTAAATTAATAAAATTTTCTCTCCAATTCTTTGATTTTGTGAGTCATTGTTACTGAATTTTACTGGGCACAATGTAGTGTTATAATTTGCCTCACTTACACTGGCACTTTCTAGCTATAGTTTTTATTTTCCATTCTTAACTAATATTCCCTTTGATTCTAAGTCAACAAACTAGTAATAAGTTGAGGGGCACTTTTGGTATGAAATATTTTTCTCACTTTTAAAACCATTTATTATTATTAACTTTCTTGGATTGGGCTAATTTGTCACAAGAAAATTAGTTTTAAGGGAGGTTAGTGATTTTTTTTAAAACCTCAGGGGAGGTTTCAGAAATTATCCCTCAAGGGATTCATATTGTTGTTTGAATATTTTGAACTCGATCCCTGTTCTTACCCTGATATTTATTGACCCAATACAGAGGCGTTTGGTTGCATTTCGAAATCGAAATTCCAACTGAATAAAAAAAAAAAAAAGAAAAGAAAAGAACTGTACTATGGGTTTGGGTTTTTGTTATTTCCTTGTACTAGTTTGGTTTAAAACCAGACCGTCTGGCTTGTTCGGATTGAGGTTTTTTTTTTCCAAAAAAATTTTGTTACACCGTAAATACGTTTTTTAATTATCTTTTTATTTTTTCAACTATAATTTTATCTTATATGCATCAAATCTCAAAAAATGCAATAGTATTATTGCCAAAAAACTTTCCCAAAAACTTCAATCCAATCAGACCTAATGGGCAAATATATTTAAAAAAATTCTTAGTAATACACAATATGCATATTAGGGATGTACGTGAGTCGAGCTACTCGCGAGTAGCTCGGTCAACGGCTTTGGTTGAACTCGAGTTGATCGAATTCGAGTCGAGTCTCGAGCTACTTGATTGTTATTCAAGTCGAGTTTTGAACCAATATTTTGAGACTCGTGGCTTGTCGAGCTACTTGTCGAGTCGAGGGTTATTTAAATAATATATTTATAATTTAAATAATATATATGTATTATAATTATAAAATAATTGTTATGGTATAAATTATACTAAATTTACAATATACTCGTCTTTATAATAAAACTAGGGAGGGACAGCCCGTGCGACGCGCGGGAATTTGGTGCTTGTGATTCAAGATAATTAATAATTATTGTTTAATATTTTGTAGTATAGGAACTGAAGTATAATGATTTTATCATGTGATTTTAATAGAAAAATCATAAGTTACATAGTGAGTCAATAAAAATAATGTGCAATAAGACATCCTTATCGTTATACTATATAAGAATTCGTTGTGATCAAAGGTTATGTTTGAATTTCAACTGCAAAGATAAGGATAGTTTGAAAATGTAAGAATTTTGGAAGTGTAATTGAAAAGTATCCGAAGGTCTCTTCTAAAACTTATCCAAGATGATAAAACATTTTAAAATATCAATTGGACCCTTCATCTCTCGAATCTATATATGTTCGTGAAAGATCCCTCAAGCAATACTTCTGATTTCTCCCTCAACTTAAGCTCAACCTGAATTATCAAGTCAAGTTTATCCATCAATCACTTTGTGTTCAATCTAATCTAAAATAATTTTATTTTTTACTAACTATTTATATAATTTGGTGGGTATAATATGACTTAATCACATGTTTCTTACAGAAATAATAATGCCCAAAAATGATAGATAGATAAGAAACTTAAGTGCTCTTTTTCAAAATTTTGTAGAAACTATTCAGATTTGGTATTTTTTTGCTAGGGGCATTTCTTTATAATCTCATAAATAAATTCAAATCTACATAATTGTTAAAGATCTGAATTGAAACTATCTTAATTATAATTATAAAAAATTGGTGCAAATAATATTTTCTAAATTTGAAATTGTAGAAAATAGTAAGTAAAATCAGAAGAAATTTCTTATATGAATTCGAATTGCAAACTATAGGTAGAAACTACTTAATGATATTTTTCAATCAAATCAAGAAACATTATTTATCATTGTACAACATACAATGATGAGTAAATGAATTAATACAATGCAATCAAAATGGTGCTATAGTTAAAGTATTTAAACTCATCAAGTTCCACTACAAATTCTTTTACATAGCATAAAAAAGCAAATTTTTTGTATTTAAAACTATATAAACAGTATAATACAAGAACGAGATCATAACATGGAAAGCAAATAGAGTGCAAATGACATCTTAGTACTATGTAACATGATTAATTTTCTTTTTTAGTTTCAATGAATTACAAAATTCTAAGTTAATAAATTTTACAATCATAAAATTCCCAATTAAAATAAACACAAGCTGGATTCCAAATCATATTACATGAAAAAATAATTACTTGAACCATAACTGCTGGAATGTAGTCAACAGATCCCTGGAGTCAAGAATAATATAAGAAAGTTCATGAGAAATAAGGTTATTTGACTTAAATAAAGAGATAATACCTTGGCTGAGGAGGAGAAGATTATAAAATTGCTTTTCTGATTATTTTAGAAAGTAACAACATTATCTCAAATTATACTTTGACCAGAAACAGAATCTTTGGGACTATTAAGAAAAACAATACAATTAGTGAGTTTTTGGAATTAGAAGTATCAAAAGGCAAACTATATGGAGTTCTTGAATAAACCAATCATCAGAAAAAAAAAAAACTACAATCGAAAAAGACAAACCCAAAGAACTCACCTCAATTTAAAGGAAAAGCTATGCATTCCACCAAATATTTAATAGCCATAATAAAATCAAAGAGGTAAAACCGAAAAAGAAGAAAGGGTATTGGCTAAACATGGGAATATAAATATGATAATAATTGTTCAGATAATAATTAAGTTAATTGATTGTAATTAAAATCCAATTATATAAATATCCAATTAATTCCTTAACGGATGAGAAAGGTTTCAAGAAATTGGAAGGCTTGGATGTTAGTATAATAAATGATTAAAAGGACTTTTATGTAATTCTATCAAAATACAAGCTTTATTCAGTTGTACTTGATACTCAAATTGGCATCAAACATTGTAACATACCAAATCTGCCCCTAACCTTAAATGTCTGAAAGGTTATATAAGTAATTATAGTGAAATCTTGTACTCAATGTTCCAATTACTTTTCAAACACTCTTATATTCCCAAAATAGCCTCACCCTGCGATTAGAATTTTGTTCTAAACTCGTTCTTATATAGTATAAGGATTTTATAATAGCAAAAAAGTAATAACATAACTGTAAAAAGACCTAAAAAGAAAAAATGCCTTGAAAAAGGAAGAAAAGACGAGTTTCTACTTTCTTCTCTGTTCGAAGAAAGTTGAGAAAAAATTCACTTTCTGTTCGAATTACATCACTACCAACCACTGACTCAGAGTGATTTAGATCTAAACCCCATCTCCGTTACTCTCAGTCTCTCGCTCGTCGCCGACGCCGTTGCTCGCCGCATCTGTTAGACTCCATCGCCATCGCTACAGAGTGAGCTCGCTGCATCTGGTTACTGATATGTCTGCCTCTGCTCTAATGTAGTATGATTGATTACCGCTTCTGGTTACTCCAATCATATTGTGATGCCCCCTGACAAATATTCATGTACCGTGTTTGAGTCCAGAAGAGGAATCTTGATAGGAATACTCCTTTTTGGCTTCTGTTGGATATTGGTGATTTTGATAGCCTTAACATAGGGAACAAGCACCAATCTTGTTTATGGGTAAATTTAAGATGACTGGGATGCATGCTACATGTTTGTCAAAATGTGTAAGAGATGACAGAACGAACCTTATTAGCTCTGGAAAGACTGATACATGTCACAGAAAATCACTTGTTTTTTTTTTTTGGTAAGAATCACAGAAAATCACTTGTGATGTTTGCTTAAACCAAGTGACCGGGGAGACCCTATGAGCTGGCTGCTATCTAACTTATTGTGCGGAGAAGCAGCTGAATCCTGAATGATGGCAGATTTTCCTTGGGCGTAAATCATTATGGGATGAAAGCTGGCCTTTTCTTTTTCATTTCTTCTTCCTTTTTTTTGGTTTAATTTTTGCAAGTTTTGATTATGGCTTTTTCCAATAGAAAGGAAAGGTAAGGGGACAATCTGGCAAGGGGGCCTTCTTTTTCTTTAGCCAAGTGTCAATTTAGCCAACCAAGTTTTAATTGACCTTTTTTGGCGTTGCTTGTAACTTTGATGTTGGTTGTGATCATTGGATCAGTTCGCAACAAATGGGTCCATCATTTTTATGCTTACTTTTCATTTGCTCCTTTGCTTTCTTATTTATTCTGTTCTACAGTACACAACGCCAAGGGACCGAAGCACATGAAATTTTCTGTTCTCACTATGTCATTCCTTCCATTTATTTTTTAATTGAAAAAGCACTTGTAAAATTAGTGATATTTGTGGGGAAAGGAATTTCTGGATAGATCTTGGCATTAGTTTCTTGAATTGAGCTTGTGGTAGTTGGGATATTGCGGCTGTTTGAGATAATTGTTTGTCTCTCAATTTGGTGGCTCAGCTCATGTTTTGCTGAATTTTGGAATTTTGTGGGGAATTTTGGTTAGTTTGGGTACTTTCGCAGGACTTAGGGGTGTTAAAGATGCTAACTGTGGGAGGTAGAATGTGGATACTTTTGGTTGTATTTGTGTCGATGAATCATGGATTATATGCCTCATTTACTCCAACTGATAGCTACTTGCTTGCCTGTGGATCTTCCCAAAACGTCACCTTTTTTGGTCAGACTTATGTTCCTGATTCAGTTCGATCTTCAGTTGCTGTGAAAGGTCAGGGGAACTCTATTGTTGCAAACTCCAATTCTAGTGGTGCCCCTTTTCCAGTCTACCAGTCAGCTAGAATTTTCCCCAGTAGTAGTTCATATAAGCTTGATATTAAGCAAGAAGCAGCCGGCATTGGTCGAATCGAGTAAAAAAGCTTGATTAGACTCGACTTGATAAGACTTGACTAAAGGTCAAGCCTTATCGAGTTGAGTCTCGAGTTTAAAGGGAGTACCTCGAGTCAAGCCTCGAGTATCGTTTTTTTGGACTCGGTCGAGCTCGAGCCTAGGTACATATGAGTCGAGTCGAACTTGAGTATAGCAATACTCGAGCTCGACTTGGCTCGAGTACATCCCTAATGCATATTATTAACACTTTGATTCCATTAAATGATTTCCATAATAATACAACAATATGCATATTATTATTTTTGATGCCCATCTGCAGTCGTCCTCTCCTAGAAATTATATTATATAGATTTGATTCGATTCTCCCAACATTCTTTGTATATTTTTATTATTCTCCCAACATTCGATTCTCCCAACATTCTTTGTATATTATTATTATTTTTGATGCCCATCTGCAGTCGTCCTCTCCTAGAAATTATATTATATAGATTTGATTCGATTCTCCCAACATTCTTTGTATATTTACTGTGCTAAATAGACAAAACTTTGCTGCATGCCGTGGTCCAGAACAAATTCAATAGTGCAGAAATTAATATATTTTACGAGTATGATTCTTTAATTGGATTATTACTGGTCAACTCAAAAAAATTGTAACTTTTCCTTTCAATTAAACAATTGCATATTTATAATTTCAAGAAGCAACTTGTTATATGTTTTTTAGCAGTTGATTTGTTCTTCATCATTTTTTATGCAAATAAGAGATGGTATTAGAGGTGGCAAAATGGACTGGATTTGCTTGGGTTTGGATAGAATCGAGTCATATGGATTTGGGTTCAACCTTATCCATATGTGTTTTGGGACTAACTTGTCATTTTGGAATGGGTTTAGATTGATCCCGCCTAATATCCAAATCCATTTTCGATATATTATTTCCTTTAATTCATTTTTTATTTTTTAAATAACTTTAATATTTTTTATTTATTAAATTTCTTTTACTCTTATTGTGAATTTATATTTTCATAAATTCATTTTACACTCTAGAATGATTTAGATATTTTTTTTTTCAAAAAATTATTTCAAATAATCAACCAAACCAAAGTTTTTGGTTATTGGAACCCATTTAGGCCATTCTTTAGCTTTGGCTGAAGATGTGAACCTTTATATTAAACTATATCATGCATTTGCATATGGAACATAAGCATTCATCTGTTACACAAATTGCTTCCCCGTTCCAAGTCTAGCTTTCTCATCCTTCACAACAATTCCCACTACATCAAATAGGAAACAGCCAATTGACAGCAGGCAAAAAATCAATTAGTGTATCAAAGGGAAAGAAACAAATTATAAAAAAAATACCCTAATATAACAAGAAAACCGAGGAGTAAATTAGGAAGGAAGGGATATGAGGATGAAATACCTACCGGGATTTCTGAGGGTGGCATGAACAGAATACGAGATATAATTGACAAAAGTTGAGGGAGTAGCTGTGGGTGAGCGGAGGAAGAAAGGGAGGTGGAGGAATGGTTGAGGGAGCTTCGGAGGTCGGAGATGACAAGGGAGAGGAGTTGACCAGGTTGGAATTTTTTGGGAAGATATTTGGGCCCAATGGATACACAAGTATTTTTCCCATCAATTAATGGGTACGATTGAGATATGTCCCATTTTAAACCCAATATCAAATTACAATATCCATTCCGTCCAAAGTCTTTTTAGGCATGGGTAACCCATTGGGATTTATGAAAAATTGCCACCTCTAGATGGTATCATCTTTGTTCGACTATGGCAGTTTGTCATTATTTATCTTTTGGTTTGGTTATTGGGAAATTCATTTTTTGGACAATGAGAGTTTGGTTATCTTAGAATCCCAAAAAGTGTTGTAGAACAATCTCAATCTACAGTAGTTGTATGTTGTTGATCCATTTTATGCTTTTGGAGACTTTTACTTGGAAGAGACTCAAGTTTTCTCGCATGAAAAATCCCTCATCATATTAGTTGTGATATTTTTACTATGTGAAATTAATTCGATTTGTAGTCCTCATTTTATGTGAACAGAAATAGAACTAGGGCAAGAAATTTATTTTGACAAACTTTTATTATTAATGAGTTTTACATATTCAACAGAACATAGATTGCATGGTCTGCTGCAAAGAAGAACGATGAATTAGGGGTTTACATCACGAATCACATAGTACTTAATACTTTCACCACATGATTTTGAGAATTCAGATTTTAAACTTCAATTTTGTCAAATTAGTTTTAGTAAACAAGTATCATTTAAAACTCAAGAAAGTACCAAGTAGTGTCTGAAATAGCACAGAAGGTATCGATTAAACAATTGACCTTATATCTTCCTCTTGCAAATTCAAGAAAGTCCAAGTGATCAAAGTCCTTGAATTTTAAGGGGTTCTCCTCGTCAAATAACTCTTCTGGAACTCTCACCTTCTCACGCATGAACGAGAACAGTCCAATACTTCCTCTAATGACAACTTTATGCAGCGGAGCATAAACTCGTCCACTGGTCCATGCCTTACCAGCCAAAATTATTAGTCATTCAATCTTGATCGTTGCTTTATATAAAATTGAGGGATATAAAAAAATTTATATGACAGTGTATACATTAGCAGGTTTAGATACATGATATAACTAAGTTGTTTGAACCTAAATATGATATCTTTTTTCTGTATCGTAAACATAATCACTTTTTTGTATCCATTAACTTCATTAGTATCAAGGATGGCCAAGAAGTTTTTGTCTACACGAGGATGAAGTATTCAACGAGAGGCATGAAAGGAAAATACGCATCATAGCCAAAGCCAAGAAGATTAGAAATGGTGTACTTTGATTTTCGTTGAAAGTTGAAACAAGTCTTTTGAATGGTTGAACATTTCTAACTTAAGTTTTTGATCACCAGTGACTCACATACACTATATCGTTTTTTATGTATAAAAAGGTCATATTTCACTTTTTTTAATGATAAAAATGAATATAGATTGGTCCGATACTACTTTTTTAGAGGAAAAAATGAATACGATTTGAATCAGATCTTATCTTTTTAGAAACAAAAATAAATATGGATTGACTAATTTGTTTAACTACAAATTTATATGATCATGTGTGAGTCACGTGATGAATATCAAGAATAAAAATGATCGAAAATTTTTGAGACCAAAATTTTACCAATTTTATTTTATAAAAAATGTAAAGGTATCATTTAAACGAAAAATTTATTTGGCAGAATGTAAGGAAATTTTTGAACGATTTTTCCTAAATTGTGAAATGCAAATTTGGTAATAGATTGCGAGGACTTTTGGCAAATAGCACATGTAGCATGCAAAATATGATTAGAATTTAATATTATTATACTGTCGTGGATGCTAGTTATCCTATGAAGTGAAAAATGTTGGAGACCTTTTCCGGCCATTTTACCTATCCTACTATTAACGTACCAGCTGGCAGCTGATCTACTCCATCACCCACCACCTGGGACGGCGACTGACGGCCGACGGCTCTAGTAGCTTGCCGGCGATCTACGAGCAAACAAAATCACAAGCCCAGAAGATATTTCTTCTCATCTTGGGCAGTAACTTATCCGGGCGAGAGGTTTTATTTTCTTTCTTCATTTTTCGGCCTTTTTTCATTTCCATTTTGTTTCTTGCTATTTTTTTTCTATCATCTCCCTGATGCTGAAAAAGACTCAATTTTTCGTCTTGAGCAGAATTAGTTGATGCCTATATATATTTTTGCTTTCATATTTTCCGTGCTTCATCTTTTCGTCATAATTTCTTTTTTTTTTGCCATGCTTTAGAAAATTAATCCGAAGATATTTATAGAGAAAATATCTCCTTTTTTTTGGGGGGGGGGGAGTTCAATGGCTGTTGAATTACAATTTTTGCATGTTAGAAATCCTGAAAATTGTTTAAATATGCTGATTTTGGCGTCTTTTATTCTTCATATATGTTTCTATTTGTGCTTCGCCTTGCTTTTGTCTCAGCATTCATCTATTTGTGCTGTAAATTGGTACTTTAATTTGGTTGGATTATTAAATTAATGAGTGTTTTAAATCTTGAGAGCTTGAACAAGGTTTATAGCAATTATATACTTTGCAGGTTTGGTGCATCGTTGACTTGCAGACTTTTGAGAGGTACTGTATTTTTATCTTCTTCATTCACTGGCTGTTTTGTTAGAAGAGTTTTTTATACATGTATTGCTGTAAAACTTTTTTGATAGACGGTGTGTGTGTAAGAAAGAGGTAATTTGGGAGCTTGTTTAGAAATTTTACGGATCAATTTTCCTAAAAGGGCAAAGCAAATGGAGCAAAAAAAAAAAAAAAAAAAATTTCATATTTATCTTTTGATTGTGCCATTTCTTTCTCTGTGAAAGTTCTTTCCTCACTTTAGATTTCTGCATTTATGGTACCATTTTTCCTGCTGCAACTTATTTTGTGTTTCTCAATATTGGTTTATCAATTGCTGGTTTTTGCTCCTCACATGTTTATTTTCTTTCTTTAATCGTCTACCATAGCTTCCTCATTGCGTGTTATAGCTTCATAAAGAATCTGCTAAATTGACAAAAGAACTTCTTTCTATGAATCTTCATTCTCATAGTCTCCACAAACCACTATTACTTCGCAGTCTGCTTTCTCCGTGTATGAAACAATAAAGTCTGTGCTGCTGATGGCTTCTTGCTATCTTGTTCTTCCCTCTCCTGTGCGCACAATACCAAATTGTCTGACTTCATTCACGCGATCACTGCCTTCTGTTCAATTGGCTTGTCAACCTGTAGTATTTAAGCCCATTTCTTGCTCACTCGGACCAAAAGAAGAATTATCTGTGACTAATTTGAATTTTAAGAAGCAACTCTGTAGAGCAAAGGCATCTATGGCTGGGGTTTCAGATGAGAAAACTCAAGGCAAAGTGCAAGTTTTTGACTCAGAGGAGGATCTGGCATTGGCACTAGCAAAATATGTTGCCCATCTCTCAAATCAATTTGTGAGAGAGAGAGGTGCTTTTACAGTTGTTCTATCCGGCGGTTCTCTTATCAAGTCTCTCAGGTGTCAAAGATATATTCTTTCTAGTGTCGTAAAGCTGTTTTCTTTCCCCTTACTAAAATGTCTATTTGGTGCTTGAATGGCAGGAAATTAGTGGATGCGCCTCATATTGATTCGGTGGATTGGGCAAGATGGCATATTTTCTGGGTTGATGAAAGAGTAGTTCCTAAGGATCACCCTGATAGCAATTATTTACTCGCTCATAATGGCTTCTTGTCCAAGGTAAGCTTGATTTGAATGGTCAGTGTATTAGGGTGATCCTTGTAACTTTTGCTTGTGAAGACAAGTCAAGTTTCATTACATGGTAACTGTCATTGATTGATGGATTTGTCATGTGAGCTGGATAAGTAAAACAACTATCTTTTTCTTGGATAAAGGAAAGCATTGACTGATATGGTAATTTAGCATAATAGAATAACCAGATACCAGTACTTCACCTTCAATTCTTGCCCTGTGCTGGTCGCATTATAGTAAAATATATGTTTTGCTTTTAACAAGTATATGAAACAGTATTGTCTAAAGAACTAGCTAGTTACAGATGTCTAGTCTTTGTTTATTTGCGACAATCAACATTGTTTTCATGGGCTTGGAATTGATTGGACCTTACAAGTTTTCTTGTATTTTAAAAATGGCATGCCCACTTGGGAAGTCCAACCTGCAAAAATGTGCCAAGTCATTTTCATTTCTAAACTGCCTACTTAGCATGAGCTGAGTTGCCAATGAAGTGCAGGGATAACTACTCCATCTCGATGTTGAATTTGAATTGATTGTTCGATATCAGATGACTTGTTGCAGTTTTAATAGGTTGTGGTTTCCATTTTCACTAACCTACTCCTCGGGTTAGGGTGGGTGGAAAGGGGTGAATGATTGAAGTTATACCTTTTGCAAGAGGAGCTGTCTTGTTTTTAGGCCCATTCTTGATAGAGACTTTTGCTACTCCAGAGCATGTGAAAAGTACCATTTATCTCTGTTACTGTGAATTTGGCCAAAATCCTGTATCTACCCCTCTTCAGAAAGTTCATTAGTTGTGCATGTTGGTGCTCATTTGCAAGTTGAGACTGTGGGCTAACCTGCTTCTTATTACTTCACATGTCAAGCTATGTGGTCTTCACGGTTTTACTGCTTCAGTTAATTATCTCTTACTTATGAGTATCTTTGGTTTTGCTTTGATTAGATAGCATGCATAATTATATCCTCGGTAAGGAAATTCTCAAATTTTAAAATATCTAGTTTCAAGCAATAAGAGTAGTGGATGAAGTTTATCATTTTTCTTTTGGTCAGGCAGATTCCTCAATTCAAATTATCTTCTAAGGTAAGAGGAGAGAATTATTTTGCAGTACAGTGTTAGCTTATTGGTAATCCAACTGCAAAATTTAAACATAATATATAGTTGTATGTCAGACAAGTGGTAATTCTTAGACAGTTCATTTCTTGTCGCTCATTCTTATGTCCTCCTCTTTTCCGATTCTCTCAATGATACCTTCTATTCTAGTATGATTAGTTGATTCTTGTATCTTAGTTGTGGAGGAGACCATCCATCTTTAAATCCACATACAATCTGCTTGAAAATTTGTTGAACATAGTGAAATCCTTTTCTCAGGTACCAATTCCTTCTGGCAATGTATATGCCATTAATGATGCATTGTCTGCTGAGGGTGCTGCAGATGACTATGAGACCTGCCTCAAGCATTTGGTACACAATAAGATAATAGAATTATCTGGCACCACTGGATTTCCAAAGTTTGATCTTATGCTTTTGGGCATGGGCCCAGATGGACATGTAGCATCTCTTTTCCCGGGGCATCCACTTGTTCAAGAAAGCAAGAAATGGGTTGCCTACATCAAGGACTCACCAAAACCTCCCCCAGAGAGGATAACTTTCTCATTCCCAGTGATAAACTCTTCTGCACATGTTGCACTTGTTGTGGCAGGAGCTGGTAAAGCTGATGTAATCCGTAAAGCACTGGGCAGTGATGATCAGAAATCTGATCTGCTTCCAGTGCAAATGGTTTCCCCTGAAGGGAACTTGGCTTGGTTTTTGGACAAGGATGCTGCTTCAAAGCTGTAATTCAGAGTTGCTTATGCCTGAGTTGTTTGATCAAGCGAGAAAATTCTTCAATAATCTTGCTCGCTACTTTGTAGATGTGCTGCAGATTTTGTAATCTTTGCATTGCTATTGGAGATGTGTCTCTATTTACAGCCGGTAAGCGACTTTTATCAGACTTAGTCATTGGAAGACACTGATAAATAAATGGAATCTGTAATTTTGTGTTGTATAGGTATCAAAGAAACCTGTTTGCAGTTAGTTTGTCTAATGCAAAGTCAAATGAATAATGGTTATTTATTTATACTGAGCAAAGAAAAAATGGCATGTGATCAAGTGATGTTTAAAAAAAAAAAAAAAAAAAAAACTTTTCGTCTACTAAGTTTTAATGTTCATTTACTTATTTTCCATAAAAGATGCAAGAATTTCGAATCCTATAGGCAACTAAGCAGTAATAAGCTTCCCTCGGGGGAGATGGATTTGCAGTGCAGTGAAAGATAGGTTTCACAATTTGATTCATAAACTTATAATGTGGAACTCAATGTTGGTACGTGTATATGAAAAAAATTCCTAAGCTCTTGTCCATAGCTATGCGGCATGGATCTTGATTAACTCAGTCGCAAACACAAGTTGATATAATTGGTAAGGATCAGCGGACGCTCGTGCTGCGAGGGCTGATGGGGCGGGGGAGGGGCAGGAGAGTGTGCCCCTGTCCCGGCCCCTTTCAAAAAAGAAAATCAAATACACACACACACACACACACACACACACACACATATATATATATTATAATTTAATTAGTTATAAACTTATAATAATGATATTATTAGTTATAAGTATTATATAATGTATATTAGTGTATATAATATAATTAATATTATCAATTATACTAATAATTCTACATGTATACTAATAAAAACTATTAATTTAAGCTAAATTTACTAAAGCATTTATACTAAATTTCTAATTACATTTAATACAATACATTTATACATTTATATTTAACACAATACATTTACTAATACATTTATACATTTACACATAACACTTCTATTAGCCCCTCAAGGGTGGTGGGGCAGGGACAGGGAAATGTTATGTTCGAATCTCGATGCCGATATAAGAAGTATACTGACGGGTAATTTGTCAGATTCTTATAAGTTATCTATGGTTTCATATGCATGTTTTGACCTATGATGATAATGGGAGTATATGTTGGAATCCTGCACAACAGAAAACATTTGGTCACATCCTCTTATTCTTGTAACTCAACGCATACTTCCTCAATTTGCATTCCCATTGAGAATATTAACCTTTTTTTTTCAGCCAACTTTTGCAGGAAATTGGCTCTTTCTCTATTGATTAAGATACTTTAAGATTCATTCATTCGGCTTTTCCTAAGAAACTTCAACACGATCAATGTGCTGCAAGTCTTCATGTCTTCCCTTGCAAAATTGCATAACTTGCATAGATAGAGGCCAAGAATTCAATTCTGTAAAGGTCCAAAGTGTAACCCCAGATCGTAACCAAATCCCTCACCATGGATTTTCTGTTGAAGTTATTTGCAAACATTTCTATGAAATTTTAAATGAGGTCAAATCAAATCTAGTGATGCCCAAATCATGCAAATCGTTTCTATTTGACCTAATGTTGCTTCAATCAACTTGCACAAAGGTTCCGGGATCGAAACTCCTCTCTTGAGCCCCTATGACTCGCCCGGATAGACGTTGCATGGGGCTGCAGTGTTGCCCTCCGATTTGGTGTGCCGGCTCGAATACAAAAGGATAGGGTCGAGGCATGCTCCGAGTTACCCAAAAAAAAAAAAAAAAACTTGCACACAAGTTGGTCATGACTAGCTTCAAAGATACTTGCAGCAAAACAATTACGTAAATTCCATCTATTGCTAGACAAAACTTTAAAGTTCAAATAACCGTACCAAGCATATTAACCTACGTAAACTCCAAAATTTGATTACATTTATTGGCGAAGTTTGTGTCTAAGTGTTTTCCTTAGTTATAAGGCCTACTCATCTGGCTACTAATGAAACTGCTAGAGTACAAAAGCTTACAAATCACTGTCCAAAATTCTTGTTCAACAAAGGTAAAGGATCCCTAATCACTGTCATTTAGTGATTTACTATATATAAACTAGGATCACTTATTCCGGCAGTGGAAATAAATTGCATCCACAATTAAAAAACCATCCCAAATCACCCCAATTGCTCCAATGGTTGACAATTATGGACGGTAGAATTTAACGTGCATGTCTATTTTAAGATATCCTAAAGACTAATCCAGCTTTGCATCCTTAAGAAGAAGAGTGACATTGTAGACTTTTTTTTTAAGTGTAAGTGGGAGGGTTCGAGTGTAGAATCTTTCACTTACACTTTCTTCTCTTAGAACCACCCAACTCATCCCCTCCTCTCAAGTGACATTGTAGGCATAATCGTGTATATACACGTTTTTATCATGGTGTGCATAATTTATCCAATTTGGATGACAAGGAAGAAACTATAATTTGGCTCGATTAACAAACTTTACAATGGTGATAGCATTAGAGATATTGTAATTAATATCCAAAGTCTAGTTATAATTCATTGAGATGAGATTTTTATTTATTTTATGTTCAAAGTCTAATTGTGTTCGTAGACAATGATTGAAAAAAAGAGGATCCTTACGCCTAACTTTAACGGAAGAAAGAGGGAGAATAACTTATAATTTAGTAGAATTTTGAGGTTGTTTTTACTAGATGAGTATTAAAAAATGTATGTAACTCTATAAAATTCATGTTTTCCTCAACTTGAAAAAATGGCAAAAGACAAGACAAAGTTAATTTAAAAAAAAAAAAAAAGGCAAAAGACAAGGAGCATGTAATGGATGCCTTTCTTTTGAACGAAAGAAGCAAAATTTTTTGATACTTTCTTGTTGGCTAGGAACTAATTGGTAATATTGACCAAAGGAAATGGCTGAAAATCACCTCATTCTCCTTTCACATTTTCACAATTGCCTTCAGTTTCCAAAGTCTTCGTGGTATGCATGAAATTGATTTTCTAAAGGCCGATCCTGAGTACTTACGGCTTCTTCTTCTTGTTTTCATCATAATTCTACTTAATATTGTGTTAAGTCAGTTGAAATTCAAGTCTTTTGAATCTTAGCTCGGTTAAAGATTTTACAAATGCTTAAAATGTACATCTTTTCAGGAGTTAATAACCATGAAGATAGGTTATGGAGAAAGGGGAACTTAATTTTTTTTCCTTTCTTGCCAAATCTTCTTGATCTTTACTAGTTTAAGTTACTGAATAGGCTGTAGTCTGTTTCTCTTGATTTGGAGTAATAAATTAGGATCAAGAATAAGACCTTCACTTGTTATCCAGATGCAAAGGTGATGATGGAATACATCGGAGCCACAGGAGTACCAGTAAGATTTGATGCAGTACCCATAGAAGAAGGCATAGATTTTCACTTCATACTTGGCTTTGCTATTGATGCAGATCCATTAGGCAAACCCCCAAAATGGAACCTTTTCACCTTACTGGGCATCAACATTAACCCCAAAATCTGTTGCAGCTAGGGGTGCAAACGAGTTGAATCAAGTCGAACTTTGGCCTAATCGACCTCGAGCTCGACGTGCTCAAAATGTCAAGTTCAATCTCAACGAGCATACTGTTTTGATTAGTACGGTTCGCGGAGCGAACCTTCTAGGCTTCCACAGTGCGCAAGGTCGAGTCGAGCTCGAGTTTAAAAAATAAAAAAAATAATTATTATTTTATTTTTTAAAAATAAAAAATAATTATTTTATTTTTTAAAATGAATAAAATAATAATTTTTTAACAAATAATAAAATATTAGAAATATATATAATTTTACTATTAAAATTTTAAAATATATATATGTATATAATCTAGCTCCGAACCAACGAGTTTAATGTTTTTGAACTCGAGCTCGACTTGATTAGTTCGAACTCGATATTGACCAAGCTCGAGTCGAGTTGGTATTCGAGTTGCTTGCGATCCGATCCGTGAACTGCCCTACTGGCAGTCATCAAGGCCAAACATCCTAATGTTAAAGTCATGGCTAGCCTTTCTGGCTGCAGCATTGGCAAAAAGGCCCTGAATTGGTACATCCCAGCTGATACTCAGCATTGGATATCAAATGCATACTCGTCACTGAGATCCATGGTTGAAACTTACCATCTTGATGGAATCGACATAGACAACAAAAGATTTGGCAGACATAATGACAGCTTTGCTTATTGCATTGGTGAACTTTTGAGTCTCTTCAAGAACCAAAGCATCATATTTTTCGCGAGCATTGCACTATTTTACAGCATTGTGATCCCATATATCAAGCTTTATAAAGATTCTGGAGATGTTATTGATTATGTTAATCATCAGTTATACACACATAGGGTCAGAACTCCTGGAGGATACTTTGAGGCTTTCAAACTTAGGACTGCACAGTTTGACAAGTCCAAAGTTTTGCCTTAGCTATGAAGGCAATGGTAGAGGAATACAAGGGGAAGTATTCTTTGATGCTCTAAGGCTTCTTGAAGAAAATGGATTTGATATTTAATGGGGTGATGATTTTTTCAGCTGATGCTTCTGCCAAGAATAATTATTACAACCAAAGAAAGTCTCAAGCTTTCTTGCTGAATTCTACGAGTAGTGTATGATTTCTTGTGTTAATCTTTGTAGTGAGCTTGAAAGGAGAATCCCTTCCCTTTTCCTCCTTTTCGTTGATTGAGTATCAGGGCATCGAGGCAGGCGCGGAGGCGCTGTGTCACGTACGTTTTAATTCTATAGTATATAATCTTTTTTTTTTTCACGGTCTGGAGGGATATCCCGAAATCATCCAGACTAATCCCCCAAACTGGGCAAAGCTCTTCTCAAAGATGCCCAACAACGGCAGCAAGTGGGTGTCGAACCCTGAATCTTACTGTAAAAACAGACGATCGAAATTAGCCACGGCAGCAAGTGGGTGTCGAACCCTGAATCTTACTGTAAAAACAGACGATCGAAATTAGCCTAACTACCCACTGGGAGCCTATAATAGATAATCATGTTATACTATTGTATTGTACTGAATATATGTGAAATATTTTATTTATGTATATCAATTTTTTTGAAAATACAACTATATGGTGTTATCATGCATCAAGAATGTAGCAAGCATAACAGTCATATCGAATTGGACGAAAATACAACCATATTCGCTTCCATGTCTGAGTATTAAAACTAGTATAGATTCGATTATAGAAATAAGTGGAGAGTAATAACTTGTAATATAAGCAATTTTCAAATTCTTACATCATATAAATTCAAATCTCAACTCTTTACCACACGTTACATCCCATTATTAATAGAACTGTATACATGGAAGTTAATATTGCCATCAAATGACACATAATCACTTTGATCCATTCTAGTGATCTCGAAAGCTAAAGATAATTGAAAGTATTGTGCCCATCTTTTTTTTTTTTTTTTTTTTTTTGCATTTTCATTCTATAAAAAAAAATTTGTCATTCATTCAAGAAGTGTTGAGAATTGTTAGAATATTCATCATTTTGGTGGCATAATGGTAAATCATTTTTTTAGGATCGTGGTGACGTTAATCTTTTTTCATTTTCATTTCTTTTTTTACCAAGTGAGGTTGCTTCATTTGATGCATTTTTCTTTCCCCACTTTCATATTCTTTAAGATGAAGTAACTTTTTAGCTAAACTGACTTGTTTTGAGTAGACCAAACTAGGTAGCTAATCCTGGGAATATCTTGGCTCATTTTCTTTGCTGACATACATTAGACAATGAAGAATGTCATCCACAACACTTGTGCACAACGACTTTGGATAATAGATCATATGGGACAATTTTTTGAAAAAAAAAAAATACTATAGCACATTTTTTGATATAATGTATATGAGATAAAAAAGGTGGTTGAAAAATATATTGATAATATAAGTAAATAAATTTTTATAAATAATCCACTATCCAAACAAAAATGCTTTTTAATTCATGTCAACCACTCAAAGTTAGGGACAAAAAATATTCTCCCTCGTCGAGCGCGATTTCTCTCTATTCTAGAGGGACGAGTGCCCTTTTGTGGTTGTCTAAAATATGTCTGTTTGGATTAGCTCGTTTTTTGAAAAATAAGTTTTTTAAATATAATGCTATGGTAACACATTTCAAAAACACTTCTAAAATACTTCAAACACAACAATTTTATACACACTTAAAAAAAATTTAAAAATATAAATCTCGCCACTACTTTCTACTTCCATCTACCACCCCTCTCCTCCTTCCTCCTTCTCCACAGTAGTTTATTATTAATTTATCTATTTTTTTCTCCCCCACATTTTCAGTGGTTTATTTTGCATGGGTTTAGTTGGCATTTTTTTTTTTTTTTGCCTTTTTTGGTATTAAGGAGGATCAACAAGCCAAAGTAACTAAACGTGGTAATGTAACACCAAATTACATAAAATCTTGAAAACTCGAGATTTTATTTTAAGCAAATAGGAGATTTTAATATCTTAAAAGAGTTTAATTACCCATAATCAAGAGAGTAAAAAGAACACCTATATCTCAACCTCAAAATGATGGTCAGGCAAGAACATTGGACAAACTGATGTAACCTTTTGGTCAGAAGTTAAAATGATACAGCAAAAAACAGGTCTAGTTTACATTATTTGCTTAAGCAAAATAAGTTAAGTTTCATTTCGCCTTCTCGGAAAGCATGACACAAATCAAGATTTCCTTGAGAATCACCAGATTCTTCTCTTACAAAATGGCTAATGATTATTTTATGCATACCTTTTTCAATTTATTAGACTTTAATTCAAATAATAAGGGGGTAAATAACACAATAATAACTGTAAATACATTTAGCAAAATTTGAAAACATGAGGTAATATTAAACTTTTTATGTTTCAAACAATAATTTCTTATGATTTTTGTTCATATATAGTGTTAGAATATTATTATTATTATTTTATTGGTAAAATTAGTCAAATATCAAATACTTAATCAAAATTGTTAAAAATGGCCAATATGCCTTATTTTTAAACTCAATGGAGGAAAATAAAGATTAAATCAAACTTCACTCTTTTGGGCAATAATAGTAACTATAGATAATTTTAGCAATAAAAGGGCAATGTCATAACGCACTTTTTTTTTTCTTCTTTTTACAGAGTTAAGATTTCCAAGGTTGACTAATTTTCATGGGAGGTAAAGTGTGATTACCCTTGAAACTCAAAGCAAACTGTGATTAACCCTTTATTTTTTAGAACTTCAAACTTCCCCTATACCCTTTTCATGGCATTTTTTAGTTTTTAAATTTCAAACCTCCATTTTAATAACTTAGTCTAATATACCATGGACTCCGTTAAGTTTGACCGTTAGTCATGGGGTAAAATGACTAAAAGATAACGTTAAGAGGGAAATTAATAGTGACACCGAACGTTAAGGGGGTAAAGTGAGAATAATCCTAAAAAATATGCACTTTTCAGGTAAGCATACATATAGGCTCTCCGCTTTGGAAGGTGAGTTTTTTGAGTGTTTATATAAAACTTAAGTGTATACCGAAAACACTAGTAAATCATTATGCTTTTGGAATAACTTATAGTAACATGAGACTTGACCACTTAAGATGAATTCCTCACATAGAGTGGTCTTTTAGTGCACTAATATGCAGGCCAATCAATGACATATGGTATTCAAGGAAGAACATGAATACAAGCACAAGTTCCTATTTCATGAACATCAAAATCAAAATCAAAATGTGGTAGTCCATACAAAACTTTTTCATCAATTCTAAACACATAAAATAATTTTTTTTACTAGAAATTTTGCATTAGCATAGGATAGGCTCTTTTGAAGCTATAGGGCAAAAACCACCTCACGTTATGGAATTTTTTAAAATTTTAACTTTTTATTTTCGGATTTACCATCTAAAATCACGAAACTTTAATTCGACCTTTATAGTCTAAAAATTGCATTAAATCTTCCATCATGGTGTACATTACATCCCATTACCTATGAAATTTTAATCGACAAATCACTTAAATTGTTAAATAATTTTTTTTTTTGCTTGAATTCTAGTCTCAAATTTTGATTACAATGTCTGATAATCCATTTGTAATAATCATCAATGTTCCTAATCACACATTCATCTAGAGCAAACTTTTAAGAGTACAACTATCATTTTAGTTTCATAAAACATTTAAAATTATCTAAGAATCCAAATATTTAATAATCTAATTTATATACAAATAGAGATGTCCAAATTTCAGTAGTTATTTTAAATATTCATGGCAAGCTAAAGAAAAATTTGAATTCACCGTGACTAAAGAACAAAAAAAATTTGAATTTTGAATATTTTCTAACGACCTTATTTACTTACTGCTAACAATAGAAAACATAAAAAAAGGAAAAAAAGAAATTAAAATGATTAAAAAAAAAAAGAAATAGTAGTAAAATAGTCTTACATCACCACCAACCGATCACGCGCACGTTAGCCCCCACCATAGTATTCCCCATTTCCACTTCAAAATTTCAATATTTTTTCTTGACCAAAACGCTGCCGATCACCACCAGCTCAACTCCCCGGTTTCTTCATCTTCTCGCTGCCGACGGGATCAATTCAACTCGCGGAGACCTTGTAAACGACGTCGTCTGCGGTAACTTCCTCATTTCTCTCTCTCTTCTTTCCACTTCCTGTTCCGATCTCTCTCATTTCAAAATTTAGCAAAAAATGGGGTAAATTCAGAATTCGCAAAAAATTCAACTTTTTATTCATCTTCTTTTTTTTTTCCTCTCAGAATCATCTTGACATCATCGGGAGCTGAATTGAATTGAAAATCTACTGAATTCAGAACCTTAGTGTGTTCAATTTAGTGCAATTGAACTAGCTAGGGTTTTCAAAATTTTTCTGTGAATATATAGGTGTAGGTAGATAGATATACGAATACATTTGAGTTTATATAGATGGAGGAGAGGATAGTGTTGTGAGATTTAGGGTTTGGGTTTTATGAAGATGTAAAATGGCGAAGCTGTTAGGATTAGCGAGAGGATTAATAGGGGAACCAGCCGAGTCACCTCGGGAGATTACTCGAACCATTCTGACCAGTGAGAACATCGGTGAGAGTGGGTGGCTTATCCGATTCTTTGACTCGGCGTTTTTCTGTGAGTGGATTGCTGTCAGCTACCTGTACAAGCATGATCATGCAGGTGTTAGGGATTACTTGTGTAATAGAATGTATACTTTGCCACTTCCGGGTATCGAGAGTTACTTGTTCCAGATATGTTATATGCTCATTTACAAGCCAAGCCCCTCCTTGGATAAGTTTGTGATTGATATTTGCTCTAAATCACTCCAAATTGCTCTTAAAGTGCATTGGTTTTTGATGTCGGAGCTTGAGGACAACGATGATAATGATGGGATTAGTAGGATTCAGGAGAAGTGTCAGATTGCTGCCACTTTGATGGGTGAGTGGCCGCCCTTGATTAGGCCACAAAATGCTGCTTCGTCAAGCCCAATGGGGAAGAATCAAATGCTGAATAGGTTACTTTCTTCAAAACAGAAGCTGCTGTCTCTGACATCATCACCTCCCTCAACACAGCGGTCTATGTCACTTTCGCCTACTTCTGGTAATAATTTACAGCAGGATGATGGTGGTGGAAGTAATCAAAACCTTAATAGCAAGGTGTCATCGCCAGAAGAGAATAAGATCTTTAAGAAGTTTATTCCAGGACCAAAAATGCGGGATGCTCTACTATTCAGGAAGTCAGTGGACAAGGATGAGGAAGAGTCAGAGAAAGATGGGTTTTTTAAGAGGTTATTGAGGGATAGTAGGGATGAAGATGTCAGGAAAGTAGCGGGCAAAGATGAAGTGGAGCCTGAGAAGGAAGGGTTTTTTAAAAGGTTGCGTAGAGATAGTAGTAGAGATGATGATTCTAGGAAATCACTTGATAATGATGAGGAACCAGCGAAAAAAGAGGAGGGTTTTTTCAAGAGGTTGCTCGGAGATAATAGGGATGAAGATTCTAGGAAATCTATGGATAAGTCTGACGATGAGTCAGAGAAGGATGGGTTCTTCAGGAGGTTTTTAAAAGACAGTAAGGATGAAGAAGAGGAGCTTACATCAAGCTCAGATGGGTTCTTTAAGCGGATATTTCGTGACAGTAAAAACGATGCCGAGGAAAAAGCAGGGTCAAAATCTGGGGATGATGATGGTAAAGAAGGATTTTTCCGGAAGCTTTTCAAGGAGAAATTTGAGGAAAAGAAGGATGTTGGTGAAAGAAATGATGATGAAGAAAGAACGCGAAAAAATTCTGAAGATGATGAAAAAGAAGGTTTCTTCAAAAAATTCTTTAAAGAAAGATTTGAGGATAAGAAAGATATGAATGACAGGAGCCAGGAGGATGGGAAGGGGCAACCAAATGGTGAGGAAGATGAGCATTTGGATTTTTCATTGTTCCGCAGGATATTTCGGGTGCATCCTGAGGATCCTAAGTCTCCTGCAGTACAAGAAAACAGCAATGGCAGCAATTTCCTTGAAAGCAGTCCCGGAACAGAGAAATTTTTTCGAAAGCTGTTTAGGGATCGTGATCGCTCTGTCGAAGACTCAGAGCTTTTTGGTTCAAAAAAGAACAAGGAGGTTAGTCCACAACTTTTTTTTCTCCTTTTGACTGTTTCTTACTGCTTGTAATTGTAATTTAGTGTCTCCATTGGTGGTGTTATCATCTAGAAATATTGATTGTGACGTTACTTTTTTGGTTTTTAAACAATGTTTGTTTCAGAAAATTCTGTAATGATTCAGAGTTCAACATGAGATGGTGTTTTGGCCTTTCTTTATGGTATTGTTGAGAGTCAGTCAAAGTCATCAGATGTTCAAGTTTTAATATGTTTCTATATGCTTAATTGTGTAATCATCATTTTGAACTTCTGTAACAGATTTTCTGAACTCCTTTGCATAATCCTTTCAAATAAAGGGGATCCTGTAGGAACTGAAAGTGAAAAATCTGGCTTTATGGTTTTCTTTGGTGATTGAGATTTGTACCCTTTTGAAAGGCAGAACCTTTTGTTAGGTGGCTAATGCTTCAATAATGGTAAAGAACAGATTCTATCATCAGAAATCCTCAATCCAGTTCTTAAAGCAGTATCGTAAGCAGAAGTTGGGACCTCCTCCTTCCCCTGGCTTCTGTTAGGGGGGATGGGGGTTCAGCTTCATCAGACACACTGTTACTGTGGTTGTATGCCAAATATCTGTTTCTGATGCTAATACTTTAATTATTTATGGATATTCTTTATCACCATTTATCCCTTATATGTAATATAAACATTCTCTAACACAACGAAGCTTATAATACTTCACGGGTGGTCTTTTGCACACAAGTATATTACAGATAGAGACAATAAAAACCTTGGTCATGCTTACATGTCTAGTCTGTCATGCATCTGTGGAGTAAAGATGGATCTTTACTTTGGACCATTTAGTGCTTTTTGACTTTTTGAGTTGTCTTTTAAGGGAAAATTGGTTGTATGCTTTTGGTGGCTGTGGCGATGTATAGTATCTTTCCTCGGAAAATTTATTAATATCTTTGTGGTTAATGGTATCCATTGAAGTGCTGGGGTTGGTTTTGGTCCCTTGTTACACTCTCTCATTTGTTCAATGAGGGAGACTTGTAGGAATTGGGTGACAAATCACGACAGTTTCATGGTTAACTGACTTCATTGAAATGCAAGGATTCCCTTGGCAGTAGACAATTCATTGTCCAATGCATGAGCTGTGAATGTATGACCATTATGGTTAAAGGCTGATATATAGAAACCATATAAGTGGCTTGTGATGATTGTATATCATTAGTATGTCCCTGCTCGTCACAAGTGCTTTGCCTTGTCAGGGGGAGGCACATGTACTGCACCTAGCTTCACCTCAGCACATAGGCATGCCTCTAGGTGCCTTTAGACAATATGCTTCTACTCTTTGGAGAAATCTTTTGTACATTTGGCCTTGTTCTTGCAACTTGTAGAAAGTATGAATGCATGTTTGATTAGGAATAGATTTTGGCATTTGCCTCGTTCTATTTCCCCATCTCTTTATTTTTTTATTTTTTTTTTATGTGGTTCCTAATGCTGTTTCACTTTGCAGAAATGTCCTGCCTCACCAAAGCAGGAGAATGAGAAATTAATTGCTAAACCGCCACTTCCAAATAATGCTGCATCACATTTTCGGAAAGGGGGGTATCATGCATCACTTGATTTTGTGCAATCATTATGTGAGACTTCTTTTGCCTTAGTAGATGTATTTCCAATTGAAGATCGTAAAAGTGCTCTTTGCGAGGTTTGTTATCCTTGTGGTTTGCCCAGATTAATTTGTCCAGAAATATATCATAGTTACTGAAATTGTGCTTCTCTGTTTCTAGTCACTTGTGGAGATTAATGCACATATAGCTGCTGCCCAGAGTAGTGGAGGTATGTAAAGTAGTTTGGGTAGTTTACTCATTTCTTTTTCTTCTTTTGAGATGCTTCGTAATCATTTCAACTGTGGGTGTCTATTGTAATGGTTTATAAATAACCTAAGGACAAGGCCACTGATGCTCTTTTTTTTCTTCAAAATTCTCTGTGTTTCTCCATCTTCTCATGGTATTGCATTGCAAAAAAGTGATTATTTAAATTAGAATTTGATGTCTCAACAGATACTTGTTTGTTTTCTTTCCTAGCCAAAATCTGCTTAAGTATCATGCGATTGCTGAATCTTTTGCAGAGTCTCTATGATGGCGAGAGCACAATAAATGTTTCTATTAGTTTATGGTTTCAAAAGAATTTCTCTTGCTATTTGGGTTGGAGTGATTATGATTGGGCTTGCTGTCAATTGCTTGCGATTCTGAAAAGCAGAATCGGGATTCAAAAGCAGCTGTTTGGATGCTGCTGATTTTCAGCCTTTTTTTTTTGCTTCCAAAAAAGCTAGAAGCAGGTCTTAAAAAGTAATCAAGAACAGAAAAAAGTAGCATTTTTTAAAATCAGAAGCCGAAAGCTGTGCCTCCAAGAAAAGCTAAAAGCAGGTTTTTAAAAGAATTTGAGAACAGAAAAAGTAGTATTTTTTAGAATCAAAAGCTAAAATTAGGTGTTCAAAGTCATTTGGGAACAGGTCAATTGTACAATTCGGAGAGGACATTGATTAAACATAATAGGGCTTATTGTTTTATTCTTTTCAGTATGCTCTCTACAGCCAGATTTATTTGGAAATTTTTCTTTCACATTAATAGAGGTTCTTAGTGAATATTTAGAATAAAAGCAAATGGCATCTTGGAACAAGTTAAAAGCTTGTGAATTTGCTGATATAGGGCGATATGATAGAATATAGATAATTTATAATTGTTGCACACTTTTAAAGTTGTGGTCTGTTTTTTTGTTTACAGTCTCCTGTTTGATGTAAAGGATAAAAATTCGCAGGGTGTCATTTGATATGGTTGTGTACTGCTTTCTACTGTACTTTAGTTATGCGAGTATAATTTGCTTGGGAGACCCTTCTAGGTGGATTTTTTTTTTTCTCTTCTCTCTATCTTGAGACGTCCATTTATTTTGCTCCTCTGATCTGTATTTATTGTATTATATTCATCTCACTTGGTGAGTTCTCTGCTTAAAATATCAATTTATTAGTAGTGCACCTCCCATTACAATTGATCAGTAGATTACTACTTGAGATGCAATTCTTCCTAGAGCCTGTTGTTACTTGCATATGTTGTGTATGTGGTTTTGTTTTTAGAGGTTGTTACAGCTTTTATTTCCTTTAAAAGAAGTTCTAGACTATGACTTCTTAATGCTTGGAATTGTTTCCTCCAATTTAATTTTGTTATTCCTCTTGGTTCCTCTTGGCTGTGCCCAAGGGGAGATACGGGAGATTTTTTCCTGAGAAAGATAGGTCATTTTATTTGTTAGAATTTTTTTTTTTGGAAAGGAGAAATTTTTTTGCTTCTTGAGGCATGTTTAATACTTTGACATTAGTGATTTTGCTTGTATCATAGGTATTTGTTTCCCAACGGGAAAGGGAACATATCGTGTAGTTCATATACCTGTAGATGAAGCTGTTCTTTTAAATTCTAGGGAAAAGGCTCCATATTTGATCTGCGTTGAAGTTCTGAAAAGTGAAACTGCAAGGTAATTCATAGAACTGCATTAGCCTTAGAAGCTAGTTCCACTTCTTCCACTAAATATGATATCAAATGATGTGAACTAATATTTCTATTATATTGAATTTTTTTTCTAATAGCAACTCAAAGGATGTTTCAAACAGTCAAAAGCTTTCTAAAGGAGGTATACCTTTGGCCAATGGAGATGCATTATTGCCAAAGCCACCACCTTGGGCATATCCTTTATGGACTGGGCCTGATATGTACCATAGTGGTTATGATCGAATGTCTAAGTCTACTTCTCAGGCAATAGATGAGGCAATGACTCAGTTATGGGAGGCCAAAGTAAAATTTGTTCATGTGAATCTTTCTGTGGAGAGTCAATCAAACTCAGAAATTCACTTTTGCCGCCCTGAAATTACTCCTTCAAGTGGTGGCCAAAACAAAGAATTTGCAACTCATGCTTCGCTGCTGAGGGAGGGTTTGGATTTGGAGTGGGTGAAGGTTTCGTTGACAGCAGATCCTGGGGTTAGCATGGATGATATAGTTGACCAAGAGCCACCTAGGAGGAGAGAACACCGTCGTGTTCCAAGTACAGTAGCTATAGAAGAAGTGAAGGTACCGTTTGTTCTGGCTGTCTGCTTTTCTGTTTTTAAAAATTTAAATTTGGTGTTTGATTATGGCAAGAGAGTTTACTTCTAATTTTATATTCTTTTGTTTCTTTCAATTTCTGTCATTTCTGTACAAATGGGTAGTTCTCTCTAAAGTTCATAGCAATTGTAAGATTCTACTGGTGTCAGTTCTCTATGAAGTTTGTGGCATTATTGCTCTCTTTTTTCATATTTATATTTTTTATTTTCATAAAAATAGCTGTATTCTTGCTTTCTCAACATGCTTTATTGACATGTTCTGCTCTCACTGAAATTGATCATTATGTGCACATTTGGGTCAATTTTTTAGTAAACTTTGGGACTTGCAGAGTGGTGAAGAATACCTTGGAACTCCTATGGTTTTAGAATGATTTTAAGAGCCTATTTAATAATACAAGTTTGATTTTGTTTTGAATGTGCAAGTTATGGCATAGTTGGCTGCTTTTTCATTTAACTTATACTGTCTGGATACAAAGTTTGGATCCCAGAGAGGGCATTGTTGGAACTGTGATCTGTTATTTTGTCATTCCTTTTCCTGGTGGATATCTTTTTTGGTGATGCCAATGAAAAAATGTCTGAACAGTTCTTACGAGTATGATTATATTTTTTTGCATCATCATGTCAGTTGGAGTCATGTATTTATCTTATGTTATATGGGTCTTGTGCCGTTCTGATAGTATCATCCTACATTGGTGATGAGTTGGTTTTTTTCTGGTGAACTGAAGTTTTGTTATTGGTCAAAGTTTTCAAACACTTTGATCAAGTCAGTTAATTGAGTTGACTGAAAGATTTCAGAATTTTTTTTTGGTTTTTTAAGTTCTAGTATTTAATTTTAATTATATAGGAGGGAAATGAAATGAAAATTGTAAAGCATATGAAGCATATTATAATGACATTTGTTCTAGTGTGGTTGGCTTTTAGGTTAATGGTGTGACATGCTTGAAGATATATGTGATTTAAAGCATATGCATTTGAGTGGTGTTTACTCAGGGTAATTCAGAATTTTTGTTCTATTGTGGTAAATAGTTCAAGTAATGTTCTTTGATGACTTATTTCTTTTGGATTCCCTTTTTTGGCTTCTTCTACAAAGGCCTTTAGTGATCAGAAACAGACATGCTTTGCTTGATTGGGGACCTGTTACCTTGCATATTTATTTTCATCTGTATGATTTTGTCTGACTTGGGATTTCATTGTGTTCATAAATGTACCTTTTCACAGGCAGCTGCATTGAAAGGAGAAGCACCTCCTGGACTCCCTCTTAAAGGAGCTGGTCAGGATTCATCAGATGCAAAATCAAAGGTAGTCTAGCTGAATGTACTAGTATTGTTAGTGTCCCCTAACATTCACTTATTTTTATCCGGTTACAAAACAGACTGCAAATGGAGGTATTCCAAAGGAAACTGATGCATTGTCAGGTGAACTTTGGGAGGTAAAAAAAGAGAGAATACGCAAAGCCTCAGATTATGGAAAATTACCTGGTTGGGATTTGCGTTCGGTAAGTTTTCTGGATTTCTTACGATCTTTTTTTCCCTCTCCTCCGTTTTATTAAATAACTGGTTGTTGCTGACTAAAAATTCCCTCCTTTGCTGTTTCTAGATTTTAACTTCCACATTTTAATTATGAATTCCTTACCTGTAAAGTATTTTTGGGTTGTATAGTTCTATTGATTGGCTGCTTTGAGAAGTCTAATAACGTAAAAAGTCTAATAACTTAAAGAGTCTTGTTAGCTTAGAGTCACATTAGTGTTGACCTCAATTTACTGGCTTCTCCGCAGCAGAAGGATTCAATGATTTAGAATAGTGGGGGGTGCAGTTTTCTCTGATTCACAGAAACCTTGAAACATGGATTGTTTTCGTGCTATCAAAGAATTAAAGGTTTATGTGCCGACAGATGTTCTGCTGTTGACTGATGTTTGGCCATTTATGAAAGGAATTGTGGATTAAATACTGTGTGAAATGTTTGTAATGGAACTGTTAGTTCAGAATGTATTGGGGGTACAGACATCAGATGCATGATGGCTGGCATAAGGGGCTAGTTCATGAATGTGTTAATGCAAAAAACTTGAAGAGTGGATGATGGGTTAACAATGTTCATATGATCTAGCTTAGGAAAAACGTTGATGACATGTGCATAAGAAACTTGGGAAGGGAAGCTTTCAAATGAGGCTTCTCCAACCATGATGTACTGGAGCAGTTGGCCAGTTAGCATGCGTGAACTCGTATCTATTTGTGTAAATATGGTTTTGCATATTGGATGACTTACATCTGAGGTCACTGTTGAGCTTGCTTTGGCCTGACCATGGTGTGTGGTTGGGAGCAAGAAGCCATCAGTGAATGATACATTATCTGGCTTATTGTAGGATGTAGAACTTGGAATTTGACTGGGTTTTTGGAGTATCGTTCTCAATAGTTTGAAATCAGACTCGTCATTTTAAAAGCTTTAGATCACTGATTATAGCCTAATATTTTCTTTCCTTTTTTTCTGGGTTGGTTTGTGGTGCTTTCAATTGCCTTGTAGCTTCAGCTTTGAGAGCTGATTATATGAAGCAGACTTTGAGGTGCTTTGAAGATAGCTTTTTAACTTTCCAGAGCATATGAAACAGAAACATGCTTTTGTTCTTTTCTGCTGATTCTCAATAATCTGCTTTAAAAAGGAAGAAGCTCTTGGATACAAGCCCATAATCATTTGTGATGATCCCGCACAATAGGGGTTTTTTGTTTTACGCTCCTGCACATGCATGCTTCTGAGATTTCTTAATGCCTTGAATGTATCAGAACATGTTAAAATGAACACAAATTTGGTACCATTTTTATTTGCAACTTCACTTTAACCATGTTTCACTGGAGGGCAAGACATGAAACTGTGGATCATTGGTTGTTATCCTACTATATATAAAACCAGAGGGAGGGATTGGTGTAAACAATATGTATCACTTAATGTATTGCCAAATATACCCTTATTTCTTTAGACAGCTACATCACTTTAACTACCTACTTTCCTAAAACTACTTCACATCCTTACAATTGTTGAAATTAAGTGCCATTTCTCCATAACAAACTATCACTTTCCTATAATACTAAAACACTTCTTTGGCACAGTTGAACCTTTTAAACTACTACTTTCTAACAAAAATAATTCTAATAATTTTAATATCTTTTTATTAGGTGCACGCACATTGGGTGTGCCTTCAAGCACTAGTCTTTACTATGTCTTTTGGGTTTTATTCTTCAAAACCATTCTGGACAAGTGCATTAATTGTGAGTAGTAGTATTATTTTCAAGTTCTTGCTGCAAAATTACATGCCAGCGTGTGGCATGTTTCTGGGAATATACTGGCATTTTTATTCTTATAAACTTCAAATTTCTTTTATTCTGTTCCTTCTTCTCTTTTATGTGTTTATTCACGTGAGTTGTTTGCCTTCCTGGGTCATTTGGCTTCTTAGAAGCTTGGTCTGTCTTCATATGCTACTTAGTGTCTTGGATTGCACCACCATCATTTGTTTGATCTGGCTTCTAAAAAATTTTCTACTTTGGGGCAGATAGTAGTAAAGAGCGGTGATGATTGTAGACAAGAGCATCTGGCTGTACAGCTTATCTCCCACTTTCATGGTGAGTACTTGTTTGCTCTTAGATTTTTTCTTTTCCATTTTCTTGGCTACTTTTGATTTTCTTGTTTATTTATATCTGATATTCCAATTCACATATTTGTTCTCACTTCAACACTGTGCACTTGTATATCATTGAGTGAAAGTTTATTCATCGGGCATCAAAGGAAGGTGAAAATCTAGTAATACAAAACCAACTTTGTTCTGGTTTATATTTTGTTCTTCTTGGGGCGCTCTTTTCCTAATTTAACAAGTTATGGATCTTTTTATCCTGGGCTGTGGTGGTGGGGTTTGCCTACATATGTTCAGTTCAAATTTTGGCTCATCACATACTTCAGATGTGGTTATGATCTTTTCCTTGACCTCAAAATGGCAGATATATTCCAGGAAGCTGGCCTTCCTCTCTGGTTGCGTCCGTATGAAGTTTTGGTTACGTCCTCTTATTCAGCACTAATCGAAACTTTAACCGACACAGTATGTTTGTGATTTTAGTTGCTCATTCTCCTATAACATAATCTTGGTTATTTAATGTGCTCAATCTTGTTGTTTGATTGTTATTTCTGCAGGCTTCAATTCACTCAATTAAAAGTAGGTATTCCAATATTAGCAGTTTGCGGGATTTTTTTGTTGCCAAGTATCAAGAAAATTCTCCAAGTTTTAAGCTTGCACAGGTGATTTACTCTTAAAGACAAGGAATTTCTGTATGATTGTGGTTTGTTTGTGTTTCATACTCTTGCTTTTTCTGTGATCTCTCTGTTTTCCTTTACTTGTACCATTTTTCTGATCTTTCGTCATGCTTTTGGGTCGTATTTGTCCTTAGATTTTCCTTGCTTATGGCGGCAGTATTTGAAACAGTTTGTTAATTTTGAAGTTGTTCCTACTTCTATTAGAGTTGTTTAGGGACTGTAGTGCACTTTTGCTTTGTAGTTGCAATATGTTGTCATTAAATGGTTGGGCCAGGCATTGTATTTTTCACTGCATTTGGTATCTGAAAGCAGTTGAAAATCTTTGTCATTTTCTTTGAGTAATATCTTCAGGCTTAGAAAAATAAAAGATGGGAGTTACTGAACTGTAGCAACTTGATGATATTGGCTGTCTATAGTTCTACGTGAAAAATCCAAAAATGCAACTAAACCAAAGCTAAAGGCTCTTCATGATTTTGGCTTTTGTTTTGACAAACTTGACTATGTTGGCTGTCTAAATTTTTACATGAATAATTGAAAAATGCAACTAAACTAAAGCCAGAGGCATGTTGTGGTTTTGGTTTTTCTTTGGAAAAATTTTAAAAAATAAGACCAATTATGCATATGATTATTATTTTTAGTTTTCATACCATATAAGTAACAGGTGTAATAGAAATATTCAAGGAGGGACTAACTTCTGTCATGACCATCCTGAATTCAGGCTTTTCAGGCATCCATAACCTATTGCTAGATAACCATCTTAATTATTTCATACTAATAATGGTAAAAAAGTATACTATATGGTGAAGATGTCTAATACCTAGCTTGAAATGCTTAAACTTATTTATATGGCAATATGTGGTTGGGTTCCTGAAACGCCTCAAATCTAAATGGTCTTGATAAACTTTGAAATGAAGTTAAAACAAAATCAATTAGCCTTATTATGCATGTGAATGTTGAATGGTTATTATTTTATTGGATATGCTTATTCAAAGTCTGCACTTGATTTTGGATTGCTTTACTTGAGAGTTGAGAGGCTATTAATGAGATTTTTAACTTGTTGAACAAAATGAGTTTTACATAAAGGCACACAATCAAGTGACTACCCAACTAACAAGAAAGAAAACAAACCAAAATTGGAAAGCGTAAATGAACCAACCCAGAAGGCTGGAATAAGTTCGTTGGTAGGAAAATAAATCCTGATCTCTCAACTAATTAAACTTTATCTTTTGTTAATTAACACAACCAAATTATATAAATAAAAATGGAACTAAAAGGAAGACAGCATCAAATTTTTTGTTTGTGTTTCAACTTTTATTGAGAAAAATTTTAAGAAGTGGTTCAATAGAAAGTGAACTTGGCAACCTGATCCATTAATTGTTTTGCAGTGTAAATTGGATTGGATGTGACACCAAGGATGTGTAATTTCACTAATTGATCCTTATTTCCTTTTACCATTGACATTTGTATTACCTAATTACATAGAGAAGTAATGGGGTTGAGGCTTGGTTGGATTCTGGGGTAGGGTTGTGGACTTTGTGGCCCTTCTGAAAGCCAGGTGACTGGGTAATCAGATACTAAGTTTTCTCTTATATGCCTTGGCTAAGCACACTTTATGGTTATCTGCAATCATGTACTGTCCAATAATTTCAATTAAGAGGTCCATCCATCACAATGATTGGGAAAATAATTGTCTTGCATATCAGACATAATGTGTGAAAATTAAAAACACGAGACCAATCTTTGGGAAGAAAAATAATTATGCAAAAAATCCAGAATGGAACAAGTAAATTGGGATATCTAGTTACGTCTTTCTACTCACTCATATGCTTTTCCATTTATAAGACCTGACTTTTATTCTGTCAAAAATGTTTAGATGGCGTATTTGGATTGGCATTTTTTCCATGAATACCTAGAGCTTTTTTGGGGAGAGTAAAAGAGACTGTTAAAGTATTGAATCCTTTGTTTTAAATGACAGATGATTGATGTGGGTTCTTAGAAGAAAATTTGTGGGGAAAGTTGCATGGGAACGTTAGACGATGAACCTAATTTGATGTTGGATTAGATCCTTCTGTGTCTCATAAGAATAAAGTTTATGATATTGTCTTTGATGTGTCTTCAAATCATTGGCATGCATAGCATTTCTCTCTTAATAGTTGTTAATACTAGCAAGAGAGAGACTGTTGGAGGGAGCTCTTTCATTTTGTTCAAGATCTACCATGAGTGCAAAAAGAATGATAAGAAAGTGCATTGGGTGTGAGGCTGGGGTCCCAGTTATTGACAGGCTTGATTCAGGCTGCAGTGTGGAATAATATTACTGGGTTAATATACTCAGCTTCAGGTTGGTAGGATAAGGTCTTACGGGGTTTTTTTAACCTTTAGCCCACACCTTTTGTAAATTTTGCGAACTGTGAAGTCAGCAACTTTTGCTCCTAATGTCATTTGCTATCCTTTTGTTGAATGCTTGCGTGTTGTTGGATTAAAATTGAGCCAAACATTTTATTAGACTAAATTTTGTAATTGGTTTGTGCATTTGAATCGCAGAGAAATTTTGTTGAAAGCATGGCGGGATACTCCCTTGTTTGCTACCTTTTACAGGTACATCCCCTCCCCTCTTTGTATGTGTGTGTATGTTATGTGTTTTTTCTTGAATGTGCCTAGAAAATTAAGAAGTATGTTAAAAGATTGGCTGCTTGATATTGAGGTTCCTACATTCTCTCAGCTGTATTGTTTTTCTTGGTTCTTCTCTTATTCCAAGAATTAATAAGTTAGTGATCTTAGCTTAGGATATTTTGATATATGTGTCAAATTCTCTCAGAATGAGGCACACAAAATATTGTTTGCTGTCAGGGGTGGTTGTTTGGATTTGATTTTGATCCAAATCGTATTTTATTTATGCATTTTGTGAAAGTGTACGAGCAATACTATGTTGATTGTCATCTAGCCATTCATTAGGAAATTGCTTTCATCCTTCAAGCATAGAGACCTGCATTTTTTGTGATGGATACTGCCTTTCTGTTAAATTGTAATTTAAGGACAAAAAAATGTAGGATTTCATGGAGACCTAGATGGCGCAGGTGAGGTTGTTTATGTGTAGACTGCAAAACGACTGAAACTTTGGGGTTTCAGGCAGTGATAAAGTAGACAGAATATGATGGGAAGAGCTGGAAATAAGAATGACCTGAGGGTGAAATTACTCACTTATTTCATCAAAGTTCTTTACGCCCTCTGCCACAATCATTTTTCCTCTTTGACAGATGTGAGTGTATCAGACATCTTACATTAGCATTCAACATGCAGATAAAGGATCGGCATAATGGGAACCTCTTGTTGGATGAAGAAGGTCATATCATACATATTGATTTTGGCTTCATGCTCTCTAATTCACCTGGTGGTGTTAATTTTGAAAGTGCACCATTCAAATTAACTCGTGAACTTCTTGAGGTAAGTATCTTAGACATATGTAACTGTATATTTTACTTGTTATCTGTTTGACCAAAAATTTCATATTTTAGATTTCTTGTTTCTATTAAAGTGTTCTTTTTGGGTCCTGAATAAGTTCATTAGTTCATTGGCCTATGGTAGGTCATGGATTCTGATGCTGAGGGAGTTTCAAGTGAATTTTTTGATTATTTTAAGGTAGAATTTATTGCTGCACTGCTTTCTTCCTCTTTTGCATCCCTTGCAAGAACTCTAGGCATATATTTGGGGCTTGATTTGATTTTTGTCCTGTGTATTCAGGTCTTATGTATTCAGGGGTTCCTGACATGCCGTAAGCATGCAGAGCGGATAATTCTTCTTGTTGAGATGGTGCAGGTAAAATCTTTGATAAACTTTCTCCATTGTTGCTTGTTTTACTGCACTTTCTGGATGTAAAACTTTACCGGTTTGGTATACTGGTATGAGTAAAGTTTTTTTTTTTTTCCTAGTGTTAAAGAGCTGTTATGTTGTGCAACATATCACATGTGGTTCTTTGTCTTTTCAGTGTGAAATTGACTTAGGAGATCTAGAGTATTTAGAATGATAAAGGGACCTGAGGCTGTTGATTCCTTGATATCCAAGTCTATGGAAGTGTTTGTTTTGTGTTTTTGTTAAAATAAAACATGGGCTTATGTGCTTAAAATCAAGGTTGATTGAATAATTCACTAGATCAATTACAGATTGGTAACTGTAGTTAGACAAAACAATAGGTGGTCCTTGAGTTGTAAGGTTCATTTCTTTCATTTATGATCATTTTCATCTAGATGTATCTGATATTGGAAAGAAAAAAACAAATGTTACTGTCCTTCTAAAAGTAATTTGTACATTCTATGATGATCATATTTGGGGGAAAAGTGTCAAGCATGGTCCCCACATTAGAAATGCTTAACATACTGAACTTCTAAAGTTTAGTTAGAACCTGTTATAGAATTAAACACTTAGACCTGATTATCTAATTTCAAGGATTTAAGTGCATTTGGGATTATGACTTGAATGCATCTTTGAAAAAGAATTCTGCTTGATAATGGAGTAGACAGAGATGTTCAATTATGAATTATATACTTTCTGTACTAGTCAGATTGAATCCATAACTTGCTGTAATACTAATCATTGCTAGAACCTTTAGGAAGACATTACACTTTCATCTTCGCTGATTTTATTCCTTGTTAATGTGAAGGATGCATGAAAAGTGAGAGTTTGTTTATTATAAGTTCTATAGCTTTGTTGTTAGTTGAGTAACAGACATACAAACCTTCAACCTCTATTAAATCAACTTACCCAGTTGATTTTATCTAATTGAAATACTCTCTGCATCAGGATTCCGGTTTCCCCTGTTTCAAGGGTGGTCCACGTGCAATTCAGAATTTGAGGAAACGCTTTCACCTTAGTTTGACTGAAGAGGTTTGATACTCTATGATGCTTTTGATATTTCTCTAAACTTCTTGCATTTCCTTTTTTATGATACAAGTTGTTGTCTAGCAGCAATGTGTGTCCTTGGTGCTTTCTCTAATTAGCAGCAGCTTGGATGCATGGCGGACACGTCAATATGATTATTACCAAAAGGTTTTGAATGGGATATTATGAGCTTGAGTTCTGTTAGAGATTGAATTCATGAAAATTGACTCAAAGTGAAAGCATATGAAAGCTTCCTTATATTGAGGGCGATGCAGGAGGACTGGTTCATTTGTTGGATTCATTTCAAACATCTTTCTGGGGTTCCATAAAGGGTCAGTGGTAAAATTTTGCATTATGTTGTATCAATATGAGGATATTGTAATTATGTACGGCATATGTTACTTTTGGATTTCAATCATGTAACACTGGAGGTGGTCGATTTTGTTTCCCTCCATTGCTTATTTTCATTGGTGAGAAGAAATCTGATGGCTGGTGGGAATGCCTCCTGACTGACGAAGATAGTTTATTCTTTGGACCCATCTTTGACAGCACATACTGTACAGAAAGGCTTGCCGATGGAAGAGGCTCAAGGGTCAGCTGTCAGGATCGTGATCTTGTAATCATTGGTTCATGACTGACTGCAGGTTCTGAAGCGACAAATGGCTGCGTTTGTACGTGTGCTTATATTCCTCAAATGAGACCATGTTGGTGTAAGAATGCATTCTGCTGCTTATTCTTGCCTCATCTATTTTCCATCCATCTTCAAGCTAGACTTTTCTGCTACCTCCAAGGAAAATGTTCAGAGCAATGATTTGTTGTCTTGTGTATAAGAATTTTGTCGATTACAGCATCTGTAGTGCCAATTTTTTTTTTTTTTTTTAGTGATTTTATATGATTGTTGAAATGTGGCTTAAGTTGAGGATGTATAAAATGCCAAACTCAGCTAATGTGCTACATTTGAAAATTTCCAAATTACAACTTTGAGTGCAAATGGAGTTTGAGAGTTATTAAAACGCTTTTATTGCCTAAGCTGTTTATTGCAGTTGGAGATATATGTGCCAAGAGAAGAGGGGAAAAAGGATTAATTCAACAAACTTCAATAGCAGGATGGTACTTTCATAATAAAAATAGCAACTTGTGAATCTCAAATTTGTCTTTTATTATTATAATGGATTTTGACAGTATAGAAGTTGAGGATATGCTATGCAGAATCTCCACTAAGATCTTAAAAAAAAAAAAATTTTCAATTGAACAAAACTCATAGCCTTGGGGGACTAGAAGGAATATTTATTTATGAGATTGCTGGAAAATTACCACAAAAGTTAGACAAAGGACAAAACAAGGAAAAAAAAAATAAAGGTTTAATTTTCCATAATGTGAAGGAAAAATATGAAAGTTTAATTTATAGTGAGCTATATTGATGTTGAATATTGTGCCCTGTTTTGGTGGCTTTCTAAACTTTTTCTTATTATTAAAGTATACTAGAAGTATTATGATTGCTTTTGGTTTAGTTACAACTAATACTATACTGCTATTAATACATCAATGCACTTATAGTGCATTAATTCTCTATCCTTTTTAGGTATCATCATAATGGTGGTTCAAAAATCTTTATTCAAATTACAATAAATAGGGAGGTTGACTTTATAGATAGAATTTATCTTCACAACAAATTTTGAGGGAAATTTTATTTATACTCCATATTTTGTTAATTGTATTCCTGCAATAAATAAAAACTATATGATAAAAATAACGTGGAAGTGTGATTAGCAAAAATGAGGGTTCAAATAACATTTGCCAATTTTAATCGTTTTGATGCTCAAATTTTCTCCTATATTTCTATTCATTCATCATGTGTCAAAATAATTTGATACTATATGTGTTTGACTAAATTTCTAAGGGGCCCAAATCGTGTTTTGCATGGTTAATCATGAAACACCAAACTAAATTTTATATGTGTATGCATTTCATCTCCTCAAACTAAATTTTATAATTCCGCCACCAAATCTCACTTCAATAAATCTTCAAGCTAAAGCGTAAATCAATTATTATCTCAAGATGCCACCACCGCGAAGATATAGATCCCAAAATATATATGCCTATATGATACCAATATGTTAAATTGGTGGCATATTCATGCTAGGAGACATATAAAGCTAAGTATAAAAGATAGTAGCGTGACATGAATCGAGCACTCCAACGATAATGCTGACAAACATACGAAAAAGGCTTAATAGGCCATCACGGTGAACAGCATGAAGTCCTAAAGGCGCAAAAGAAAAGAAGACGCAAAAGGCTGCTGCCGAATACCTTTAAATTATCTCTATCAGCTTTCCTTTTTTTTTTTTTTATCACAGAGTGGGTGTCCAGGTCAATTCTTATAGGACCCGACTAATCCCATCCTGGTGGAGAGGCCTTATCTCCTGAACGCGTTAACAGCGGGACTCGAATTTTGATTGTCAGGAAGGTCGCCGTACCCTAATAAAAAGGAGGAGCGACCGTTCAAGCTACCCCAAAGAGCATCTCTATCAGCTTTCCATTGGTGCAAATTCGCAGGCATCAAGTGGTAAAAAGATGAGGGGCAGCAACACATTGCCCGTTCCAATGGATGTAGATTGTGGTGTATGTTCCCTTTTTCCTTTAAAGGATGATTCCAAAAGGGAAACTTTAAAGTTACAAAAGAAAATATTTTGCATAGCAAAGCTGCAAAAAAAAATCAAGACAGCCAATATATTAGTGCCAAAAATTTTGCAATCTTGTGTGACGCTTTTTATTGACATGACGTCCTCAATAGTAAATTTTCTCATTCCAATTGTTTGGAGGAAAAATACTCCACCAAGAAATATTCAATGAGGACATTTGAAAGAACTTTGGTTGCATGAGAACAATTCAGATAGTCGCAGACCATAGATGATTTTTTTTTTGACATGTAGTTTAGAATCATTTTGAATAAAAGGCACAGAAAACAATTTGGAGACATTTATTCTTACCAAACTTATATGAGCACCCTTTTTCTTTAATGGAAGATTTTGAACTCATAATTTCCTACTTACAATCGCTCCTCTTTTATCGGTCAATTCATACGACCACCTGTTTGTTATCATAGATACCATTATTAAAATATATCATGTAACCAGCATTACAATTTAAACACATCCTCACGTGCTAAACTGCTCCAGTTGATCTACAAAAGACTAAACTAAAACATAATTAACTAGAAATAGGATTACACTTTCAAATTCTAAGAGTCTCATGGTAGCTTGTTTTTGTTGGATAAATCAAATTTACAACTTGTATCTTTTAACGATTGTTTATTTTTTATTTTTTCAAATTAAAACATATAATTGTCATTGTAATCTTTTTGCATAGCACACGAATTACAGACACATTAATTATGAAAACAAATACAACATATATCGATTAACTGGGAAGCTCATTCAAAATCCATCCCTTTAATATGCAAAGTAACATGATAACCTTTTTTTTTTTTTGGGTCACAAATGATGAAACTGATGTGGTGTTTGGTAAAAGGGTTTCGGAATGGGGAATTGAAATAAACCCCATGATTCATGTTTGATTCACTACTATCGGAATTGAAATTTTGGAATGATAGTTAAAAATTTAGCATTCCACCATTCCTTAGTAAGTTGGTGAGTTTTGTCTAAAACCCAAGTGTGATTCCAAAATCTTATAATTACATAATATTTAGTATAATTAAAAAAAAATATTATTTATTAACTATATATTTATATTTATATTATAATACATACATATATAATATATTATAATTATAATATTTTATTATAATATTAGTATATTATATAAATATATATTATAATTATTTAGTTAAATATAATTATATTTATATAATATATATTATAAATTTATTAATATTATATAATAATATATTTATAATATATATGTATATTTATAAATGTATATTATATGCGCATATAATTATAATATATACATGTATATAATATTAAGAAATTATATAATTATATTTATATTTATTATTTTAAATATAATAATATATAATAATAACTATATTTAATATTAATATGCATTATATTTATATAAAATATTAGTACAATTAATATTTATATATTATATAATTATAATTATATATTTATATTATAACATTTGTATAATTATATATATAATATTTAATTTAATTAGTTACAAACTTATAATAATGATATTATTATATTATATAATTATATATTATAATTATTTAGATATAATTATATTTATATAATATATATTATAAATTTATTAATATTATATAATAATATATATGTATATTTACAAATGTATATGATATGTGCATATAATTATAATATATACATGTATATAATATTAATAAGTTATATAATTATAATTATAATTTTAAATATAATAATAACTATATTTAATATGTAATATATATTATATTTATATAAAATATTAGTATAATTAATATTTGTATATATTATATAATTATAATTATATATTTATATTATAACATTTGTATATTTATATTTAATTATATATATAATATTTAATTTAATTAGTTATAAGCTTATAATAATATTATTATTAGTTATATGTATTATATAATGTATATTAATTTATGTAATATAATTGATATTATCAATTATACTAATAATTATACATGTTTACTAATAAAAATTATTAATTAGTTATACTAAATTCACTAATATATTTATATTAATATATTTAATTAATGAAAATTTATTATATTCCATTTACAAAGAATCAATAACTATCATTTACGATGTGATTTATAATATATTTATTATATTTAATTCTGAAAGAGCCGACGAATCAAATATCAATTATAGTAACGATACACATTTCAGATACTTAAATCAAACAGATATATTAAAATGAATCACTTTATTTCAAACCCAAGATATCCGAATCCGACATGCGAACCAAACGCCAGCTGAAAGATCAAATCAAATGCTTAGTGGAAATGGCAAATGCCGATTGGAAATTTTCGGCCGCTGGCGGAGAATATAGGTCCAACAAACAAGAACGAGCCACCCTCCAGTTCGTGGCAATCGGGCAAACTGCGACGGCCCAAAATAAGGTTTAACTCGATAATATGGACGGCCGATAAAATCTAATTAGCCAAACAATTGGGGTTTTATCTGACTGCAAATGGAGTCTAGGGTTTTGCTGCTTCATCCTTCAGCAAAGATGGAAGCATCCGATCAAAAGTCCTTACGCCTACATTAGCTAAGCAGACCCAGAAACACAGAGTACGGGAGAGTGATTCTTTTGAAAGACTGGGCATTACCGCAGCTTTGACTCTGTTGCATTCGTTCCGAGGGTGAGGTTCAAGGGTTGGTCGAGCTACTCCTATTTCTCATCTTGAAAAGGTAGTCCGGGAGTGAATCAAGGTAGTAAGTCAGTGAGCTGATTCTGCCGCTTTCAACAAGAAGAATTCCCCTCTAAAGGGTCGAACTAATTTCCTATTGAAAGAAAAAAGCCCTCGTCTCTGCGGTGAATCTTCCCAGCTCTTCAACATGGTTAGCTCTCAATATCTCTGATTATTATCAGGATTTGGTTAATAAATCGAAAGTTTAACCTTTTCCTTTTCGACTTAATTACTTGTTAGTGCTATTATGATTTGTTCATTTGCTCTAACATGGGATAAGTATAGGTATTTTGTCTTTCTTTCTTCAGTTATCTTCAATTTATCCGTTTTTAAGATGGCCAATGCGAATAGGGTCGGGGGGGGGGGGGGAGGGGTTGTAGATGGGGGAGGAAAACTATATTTGTTGTTTCACTAGGTGCTGAAGTTTCTTGGATTGGAACTTTCAAAAAAATTTATAGTAATTATCTGTATTTAAAATCTGGAAGATTAGTAAAGAGTCAACTTTAGGTGCTTTCTTGATGTGGTCGTTTTAGCTTGGAGGGTTTTTGTGATTGGTTTTTGTCCGGAGTATTTTTGGCATTAAGGAAATGAATCATGGGAAGTTCTTGCTGTAGCATGTTGTGGTGTTATTATATGTTATATGGTCGTTTGTTAAAAAAAAAAATAGTGTCATGGTTTTGTGCATAGATTGCTGATTGCAGCTTTCTTTCATAAGTTTTTTATTTGTTAATCTTGTCGAAATTAATTTTGTAGCTCTGGTTTCATCATGCTTGTTTAATTTTTGCAGACTAAGAGAACTAAGAAGGCAGGTATTGTTGGGAAATATGGTATGTATCTTTTCCATTTTTGTCGGATCCTTTTACATTATGTAAAGAATTTTATAGGTGCTATTAGACATGTGTGTGAATTATTGTTAAGCATCACCAAGATAAATATGGACAACTCTTGATCTACCTACTTTCACAGACTTGTGCTAGTAACTACAAGAAGGATACATCCATAGGTTCAACAATCGTACCTGCACCTTGTGTCCATACATTCCATAGGTACACTAATCGTACCTCCAGATTAATCATTCCTTTAATTCAAATTACATAAACAAAATCCTGACATATCTGCACCCTCTTGTCTGGGACTTGATGCAGCTTCCGGTGCCTCAGACTGCTATAAATTTTCGGGGGTGCTTCAATTATTGTAGACCTGTTTGAAAACGGAAACCCCTCCAAAAGAAAAGAAGCTTGAGACTTTAGAGTTCGGAGTTCTGTCGCTTTCGAAAAGAAAATGGCCCAGAATTGTTTAGGAGGAGTTTTGAACCCATCCAAAACCCTCAAGCCAAAATGCATACCAATCAACCATTCAAACCCTTCATCCCTCTCATCATCTTCTTTGCGTAAATTCATTCTAACAAAATCCAAGAAGTGCCTTCCTCCATCAATTTGTATCTCTGCATCAATGTCATCAAGCCAGCAGCACCAACCGCCACCTTCTCTTGAGTCTTTGAAAACCAGTGAACGCAGAAATGAAGTCTTGAATGCTATCCATAGCTCATTAAACAATTGTTTATTTGAAACCCATCTTGATTTAACCGTTCCTGGTCTTAAATCCAAAACCAGAGGCAAGGTAACTATTTCCAAAATCCTTTCTTTACTCGATTTTTTTGTTTAGGGTAATCTTGTGATTCTTTTTTTTTTAATTGTACTTTTTTGTATTTTTTGAATCTCGATGGACTTTGTGTTCGTTATGAGGTGCATAATCATATATCTTACTTTTTGTCTCTGTTGCTATGCTTAGTTCACTTATTGATGAATGTTGGAAAAGGGAGTAAGAAAAGTGTGTCATTTAGTTTGGGAGAGCTGCGAAGATTTTTTTTTAAATTTTATTTTGTGTGTTGGTTGTTGCGAGTGAGAGTAAAGATAGGTTAACCCTGTTGAACACTTCATCAGCGGCTGGCCCCCCAGGGGGCCCGGGGGTGGGGGTCGTGGGAAATGCTTTGCTGGATTGTTTTTGGGTGTGAAAAGGTAGAATCAGCGGATTCTCTGATAACATAGTTGCTCTTCAGTTTTTTCGTATAGTTGATACTCAAATGATCATTTGACTTACTTTGAAGGTTAGGGACATTTATGATGGAGGAAATTATCTTGTGCTGGTAACAACAGATCGGCAAAGTGCATTTGACAGAGTTCTTGCTTCAGTCCCCTTCAAGGGGCAGGTACATGATTCTAAACATACAGAAAAATTTTTGATTAAAGCAGAAGAATACGTATTATTGGTTGAGGCTAACGAGTGTTTTGCTGCAGGTGCTTAATGAGACAAGTTTGTGGTGGTTTAATAAAACTCAGCACATTGTTCCAAATGCAGTGGTGTCTGCACCAGATAAGAATGTGACCATCGCAAAGAAATGTTCAATATTTCCTATTGAATTTGTTGGTGAGATATTTTTACCTTTAGTTTTTACACATTTTTTCCTTTTATGCAATATTCTGCAAATTTTTTTGTCTCCAACTACGTGTTTGTGTAACAGTATGATACTATATGGTAGTCTTGGACTCGAAGTGGCTCTCATTTCCATATTGAGTCACAAACTAATTCACTTGTTGATTGTTTTCTTTTTCTAGTTAGGGGTTATGTGACTGGAAGTACTGATACATCATTGTGGGCTGTCTACAAAAAGGGAGTTCGGAATTACTGTGGCAATGTACTTCCTGATGGTGCGACATGTTACTTACTGTATCAATTCCATCTTCTGTGTAACTTTTGGTTTTTATGATTCTTCAATGAATGTATAACAGGAATGGTGAAAAATCAAAAGCTATCAGAAAATATTCTCACACCTACTACTAAAGCTGCTGATCATGATGTTCCTGTGACTCCGGATGAGGTTTTCATTTACTAAATAGAACTTGTCATTCATTAGGCATGTGTATATATTCTGTTAATTTCTAGTGTAATAAAGTAGAGAGAATAATGGCTAATTGCATTTGAATGAATTGCCTTGCTTTACATAAAAAAAGGTCTATCTCATGTTGAGCACCCTACATATGGAAGTTCTATTTTATCTGTACAATGCACCTGCTAATGATGTCGTGCGGGACATTGTGAAAAAAAATTTCAGTTTTGCCCTCAATTTGGGCAACATATTAATGAGCATTGTTTGTTTTCCTTTTCTTTAGTCGTAACCAAATAATAGATCATACTGCTTATTTGTGTTGAAAATTTTGTATCTCAGATAATTCAATGTGGTTTAATGTCTCGAGCAGATTACGAGGAAGCAAGTAAGAGGGCACTACAGTTATTTGAATATGGTCAGGTAATTAAGTTTTGGCTTTTCTTAAGGGAAATTTGTCTCTTTTTTTTTCATGTGATCATTTGTTAAGGGATATTTATTAGAAGAACTGCCTCCTTAAGAATTCTAAGCATTGTGATCATTTGTACAAACTAGGAAGTATTTGAGAAAATGATAGCATGATCAAGGGGTGGTCAAGTGGAGCTGCTATTGGCATATAAATTCTCCTTTCCTTATCCATTTTTTTTCCCATAATTAACTGCAGCACGTGGCAATGAAACATGGCCTCGTATTGGTAGACACCAAGTATGAATTTGGAAAAGCACCTGATGGTACTGTGCTTTTGGTTGATGAGGTAATTGATATTCTCTCTCTCTCTCTCTCTCTCTCTCTCTCTCTCTGCGCTTGTGAAAGTGCTTGTGTTTGTGTGTGTCCTGTGCATCTCTCTCTCTCTCTCTCATACACTCCCTCCCACACATTTTCATGTGTAATTATAACACAGTCTTGTGTTTTGATTTTCTTTTGAAGGTGCATACTCCAGACTCGAGTAGATATTGGATTGGTCATTCTTATCAAGAACGCTTTTGGAATGGCCTTGAACCAGAAAATGTTGACAAGGTAATGCCTTGAGGGGGGAAAAAGGTTGGAATTAAAAGCAGAACCTTATGAAGGTGAAAAAATCCGAAAAGCAAAATCAACATTCCAATAATAGAAGAAGTCATTTGTCCCAAATTAAGTGTGCCTATATATATATATATGACGTGCATGTAACTGGCTTTTTCTTTTATACAAGATTATACTGGCACTCTTGGAGATGTTATAGCATTCTGACTCGCATATTTTAATACTAAATCTTTCCCAGGAGTTCTTGAGGCTATGGTTCAATGATCATTGCAACCCATATGAAGATAAGGTTATTCTATTTAAATTAGTTTTTTGTGTATCATTCGAATGACTATTCCCACTGAAGTTACTCATCAGAACTGAAAATGGTTATATCCTTGCTTAGGTCTTGCCTGATGCTCCAGAAGAACTGGTTTCTGAATTAGCTTGGCGGTGTGTTATTCATTTATTCACCTTTTTGTATTTTGGCTCATAATGGCGTATATAGTCATTTCTTATTAGTTTTTCTCGATGGAGTGAAGACGTTTGCAGAGTTTATTAGTTGTGACCACATATTACTGATATTTCCTTCTAATGACAGATATATATTCTTGTTCGAGACAATAACAGATTCAAGTTTTGAAATACCTACAGCAAAGGTAAAATCGTAATGACTGATTTGTTATCTCAAGGTTACTAGATTAGAAGCCCGATATGTGACTTGGACGTGTTCATGCAGGAGCCAATACATGATCGAATCACCCAAAATGTTTCGCAAGCGCTGAAGTCTCTCTTATAGTGTCAGAGCTTCTCCAGATGTTCAAGGCTGAAATGCCATGATTTGCTACCAGTTGGAACAGCTGCAGCAGCGATCAGTACTTCTGTAATTTAGCATGCTCAACAGCTCAACAGTTCCTTGTATTCGATTTTGTTTTATCTGCACTGTGACAGCGAGCACTTTCTTATGTTGAGATGTTGATATGTAAAGCTTCATCATCTCGTTATATGGATGGGGTTTACAATTAGTCCCAAGCTGTTCATCTTCTGCATCAAAGCCTCAGCCTTCTCAGTGGACCTTTCTTTAACATAAGAGTGAAAAAGAGGGAGACTGGCAGCTTTGTTAGAAACAGTGTCAAGCAAAGTTTCAAAATGCTCTTCAGCTTTCTCTACAATGTGCACTGTAATCGTCAATTCCAACCTCAATGCATGATCAGCAGCAGACATTCGAGATCTTTCTTTAGCCTCCATCCATGTGAATATCTGCAAAAGAACATTTTACTTCCTGCATCGAATTTCTTGACTTAAACCCCACAATAGGGAAAAAGAGAAATATACATAGCCTGTCTCTTGCACTTGTACTCTCACATTAACATGAAAACCAGAGTAAATGTGTAGCATCAGTGCCACTACAACCACCAAAATCACCTCTCAAACAAAGAGATTGCATTTCACTGAGTTTTAAGCATTTTAGTACAAGGCGTACAAGGTCAAAGAATGAAATTCGATCTCGGCATTCACCCTGCAAATACTACCAAAAGCAACCTTTCATGTCTGTATTTCATGTGCAGAAAGGGATCCAAGCCAAGGAAATTAGCATCTGTCAAGATAATCATACAGGTAATCCATCCCAGCAGCAAAGTTCTACCGGCCATACGGCAAACATGAATCTAGAAATTGCAGAACAGCAGAGAATCTACCGTAAAACCAAAAACTTAGAAACTCATTTTCCCTTTTCAATCATGTTTAATTACACCAAAGCCGTCCTAGAATCTAGCAATCTCAGCTTCAATTCTTCCAAATTTTGCGTTACTAGGAAAAGCATCAACATTGACACCACAATTACGAAATGTACAAAATAAAAAAAGGGAAACAAGTAAAGGGAAAAAATGGGAACATAAACAAGAAGGCAAGAAAGCCTAAGTAGTAGTAAAAGCATTAAGCATGAAGGACCTCCAGGGCGTGCTTGAAACGCTGCCGTTTCAGCAGTCGCCTGGATATGCAACGGAGCTCAGAGAATGAGAACCCAATTCTGCAGCACAGAAGTGGCGCTCCGCCGTGGGTACACAAGCTTTAAAATCCGTGTTTTGAGGCAGCCACCACCACCACCATCATCTTTATCAATCTTGTGGGCCTTGTTAAATGATTCTGTACTGAGTCTAGAAATTGTTTCTGATGAGAAATGCCTCCAAATCACTTCATTTGCTACACTGACAAATATAACATTTCCGCGCCCCACCAAAAATTAAACATCACCAATTAAGAAACTCTTCACTCACAATTACTACATCTTTCTGGGTAGTTAAGAAAGAGTTATATTTAGTATTTACCTGCTTGGAGCAAAAAGCTGCAGACGAACTGCCATTCTTGATTTCTTTCCCCTCTTCTACAGCCCACAGTTTTTTTTTTTTCTGTCTCTTTGTTAAACACGGTCGCTGTTTTATGAAGGAAGGACGACTATTGCAAATGAACCGTGCTGAAGCCTGGATACCAGATGGTAGCGTATCCAACATTGGCTTCAAAATTGGCTTGTCCAACTCAGATGACCTCAATCTTATTTCTGGTACTTCCATGGCTTGTCCTCACGGTGCTGGTATTGCAGCACATCTTAAATGTGCACACCCAGATTGGAGTCCAGCAGCACTTCTTAGAAATTTTTTCATAAATAGTTTAAAATGCGCAGATGGAAGCCGCTTGGTTCGTCAGCACATTCAATTTTTAAGAATTTTTTTGGTAGTTTTAATCAATAATTAAAAATTATTTTTGCTCAATCAAAAATTACTTACTATTTGATTTATCGCTTCATACATATCTTCTTCTGTTCTTTTTCATTTTATTTTTTGCCGCAGTTTCGGAGTTCAAATTTTTCCAGAATGTTCAGCTGGGAAGAGGCCGTTGCAAGGGGCATTTCCGGCATTGGATCACCGCCGATGTAAGAAACCATTATAGGTTGTAATTTGTTTGGTTATTGCGCAAGTTTCTGGAGATGGTGGGAAGGACTGTTAGAAGCAACACAAAGAGTTAATGGCCAAGAGCACGTAGAGTTAACAATCAATATCCTTTGGCAAATCTGGAAAGCAAGGAACAAGGTCAGGTTCAACAATTCAAAAATGGAGGAAATCAACATTGTGAGAAAAGCCCAGCAAGAATGGATGGAATTCAATGAAGTTAAGAAACAAGAAGGCAGAAAAGGCATTGCTGAAACAACTCCAAATCAGCAACTTAGAAGCTGGAAACCACCAATGGAAGGTGTGTATAAGATAAACACAAATGCTGCAATTTCCTCACAAATGATCAGAACCGGAAAAGGAAATGTACTAGGAACTGGAAAGAAGAGATTTTAAAAGTTTGGGTGATAATGGAGGAAAAGATATGAGAACCAAAACTAGAGGAGGCCCTGGCAATCAGAATAGCTATGCAATTGGGAAAAGAAGCAAGTTGGAGGAAGATCGAAATACAGTCTGACTGGAAAAGTGTGATAGACTGCATTACAATAGGCTCCTGCATTGACTGCAATTGTGCCATGGTACTGGAGGATATACAAGAGCTGAGGAAGTTTTTTGACCAATGCAATTTCTCCTTTATATATAGAGAGCAAATAATGAGTTGTGTCATAGGCTAGCAAAATTTGCTTTGAAACTAATTAATGATGTGTTAGGGAGAAACAACTCAAGAGAATCCATCAAATAACTCAATATGTAAGTCAGGAATCCAACTCTAACCCAAAAACTTAAACTGTTAGGTCTCGGGTCCATACTTACATATTAACCGCTCTTTCTTCGCTTCTTGAACAAATATGAAACATAGTCTTTTACTCATAAACCTAACAAATTTCCTCTTTCATGAGTAATCTCTTGTCAGGGTTGGTTGATCAGATTTGAAAATTGGAGGGAAATGGGGGAAGAAGAGAGAGAGAATCGAGAATGAGAGAGAAGAGAAGGAATGTAACAGGAATTCGTTATTACAATCAGATACCCTGACCAATCACAAAGGTCCTTATTTATAATTTGATGCAACCGACTAACTAACATCTTAAAGTAAAGCGACACCGTTTCTCTTGCAACTGCCTCGTTTAACTAGACTCACTAAAACGACGACGTATGATCGTTGTTCCTGACATTGCCTCCTCCTTCAGTTTAGACTTGTCCGCAAGTCTTGAATTCAGGAAATTGTTGCTCCATGAAATCCTTATCTTTCCAGGATGCTTCATCATACTCCAATTGTTGCCATTTGATCAGGTATTATATCACAAGCATTCCCTTCCTTAGAATAGCTCGTCTCTTCAGAATCATTTTTGGCATCAAGGGGCATTGATCCTGCATATCGAATTCTGGCAAGGTAGTGGAGACTTGCTGTGGTGGACCAATTCTCTTCTTCAGTAGGGAAACATGGAACACTGGGTGTATCCTAGCTACAGGGGGCAATTTGAGTTTATAAGCAACTTCTCCTATCTTCTCTTCCACTTCAAAAGGCTTATAGAATTTTGCTGATAGCTTGAGGTTCTTTCAAATGTCCATGGTTTGCTGCCTATATGGTTGCAGCTTGAGAAACACTAAATCCCCAACTTCGAAACTTCTCTCAATTCTATGCCTATCTGCAAAATATTTTGTTCGCTGCTGAGCCTTGAGCAGATGCTCCTTGATACTGGCTGAGATCCTCATTTTGTCCTGGAGTGCTTGAGCTGCTGCAGGAATGGTAGAGTCACAGTAGGGACCCATTGGTAAGGGTAATGCCTTGTAGCCATAGAGGGCTTCAAAGGGAGTCGCATTCAAGCTTGAGTGATAAGCAGAATTGTACCACCATTCAGCTAGGGGAAGCCACTTACTCCACTGACTGGGAAATTCTCCAGTCATACACCTCAAATATGCCTCTACACACTGGTTAACTCTTTCAATTTGACCATTTGTCTCTGGATGGTATGCAGAACTGTAACACAATTTCACCCCCACCAATCGAATTAACTCCCTCTAGAAGTGGCTAGTAAAGATTTTGTCTCTATCTGTAACTATAGTTTCAGGCAATCCGTGGAGCTTATACACCTGATCAATGAAAACTTGTGCCACCTGCTTGGCTGAAAAGGGATGAACAAGCAACAAGAAGTAACTGTATTTGGTGAGTCGATCCACAACCACCAGAATGGTATCAAAGTTTTGTGAATGTGGTAGTTTCTCTATGAAGTCCATAGAGATGTGTGTCCATGCTTGACTGGGTATAGGAAGAGGCTGTAGAAGTCCAGGATGCTGAATGTGCTCAGCTTTATTCCTCTGACAGTTATCACATGCCTGCACAAACCTCCTAACATCCTGTTTCAATTCAGGCCAATAAAATATACTGCTGATCCTGTGCCAACTCACTCTTTGTCCTGAATGGCCTCCAATGGAAAAAGAGTGCAGGGCTTCTATGATTTCCTCCCTGACTCCATTGCTTGACCCCACATAGAGTTTCCTTTTGTACCTGATGATACCATCACTCAATTGATACTGGTATGGAAATTCATGTTCTAATATCATCTTGGCAATTAACTCTTGACAGTGAGAGTCATGCTCATAGCTTTTGACTAGTTCTGTCATCCACACTAGTTTAACAGTAGTTAAAGCCAGGCAAGTGCCCGTCTCGTTCTCCTTCCCACTTTCCATTGCAGCTCTCCTGAAAAGGGCATCAGCTACCAAATTCTCACTGCCCTGTTTGTACTGAATTTCATAATCCAGTCCCAGAAGCTTGGTTAACCATTTGTGCTGTATCGCTGTTGTCAACTTCTGATCCAGCAAGTATTTTAGAGACTGATGGTCAGTCCTGATGATGAAGTGGTAGCCTACTAGGTAATGTCTCCATTTTGTCATCGCCATTACCAATGCCAGCAATTTTTTTTCATAGGCAGACAGCCCTAAATTCTTTGAACTCAGTGATTTACTGAGAAATGCAATAGGATGTCCCTCCTGCATGAGCACAGCTCCAATTGCCCCTCCACTCGCATCAGTTTTTACTACAAATGGCTGTTTAAAGTCAGGCAACCTGAGTACTGGAGCTGTGGTCATTACTCTTTTGAGCAAGTCAAAAGCCTTCTGAGCTGTGTCAGTCTAAACAAATGCATCCTTCCTCAGTAGTTCAGTCAGTGGTCTACACAGGATCCTATAACTTTTAATGAATCTTTTGTAGTACCCTGTGAGTCCAAAAAATCCTCTTAAATCCTTCATTGATTTGGGTGTAGGCCAGGTTACAATACTGCTCACCTTGGAAGAATCCATGCTAACTCCTTCCTCTGAGATGGTGTGTCCCAAATAATCCACTCTAGTCTGTGCAAATGAACACTTAGAGCTTTTAGCAAACAACTGATTCTCCCTGAGCACAGTCAACACAAACCTTAGGTGTTGCAAGTGTAGTTCCCACGTCTTACTATAGATCAGGATGTCATCGAAGAAAACTAAAACAAATTTTTTCAAATAAGGTTGAAAAACTTGGTTCATTAAGGACTGAAAAGTTGCAGGAGTATTAGTCAGCCCAAAAGACATGACTAAAAACTCATAATGACCACAATGAGTTTGAAATGCTGTCTTGTGCACATCTTGAGGTTTGACCCTGATCTGATGGTAACCTACAGTCAAGTCCAGCTTAGACTTATACTTGGATCCAGCCAACTTATTCAGCAGCTCGTCCACATTTGGAATGGGATAGCAATCTTTGATGGTGATTTCATTCAGCTTCTTGTAGTCCACATAGAATCGCCAAGAACCTTCCTTCTTCTTAACCAGTAAAACTGGTGATGCAAATGGACTGTTGTTGTGCCTTGCAATTCCATGTTGTAATATCACTGTAACCTGCTTCTCAATTTTATCCTTCTGAGAATGGGGGTATCTATAGGGCTTAAGCTTGAATGGTTGAGCCCCTGACATCAAGGGAATTGCATGGTCACATGCCCTGATAGGCGGTAAGGACACAGGCTGCTGAAAAACTTCTGAAAATTCTTCCAGCAAATCTTTGATTTCCTGAGGTTGCTGCTTCTCTCTTGTCTCTTCTGAGGCTCCTGCGAGGGGCATGTCTGCTTCCATGGTTCTGATAGCAAAGCATCTCTTCTTATATTCTATGAAATGCCTAAGGTCCTTGCCCCTGATTAAATCCAACTCACAATCCTCTGAACTCCCTTGTAGATGAACTGTTTCCCCTTGATACTCCATAGAGATCCTAAGATTATGGAAATCAAACGTGATGGGGCTAAAATGAGTCATCCAATCCACTCTTAGCACAATATGCCAGCCACTCAGTTGCATCACCTTCAAATCAAAGCCAAATTGATGTTGATTGACTTCCCATCTGACCCTTGGGCAAATGGCCTTGCTGGTTACACATGTTCCATTCCCCACAATAACAGAGAAGGGGGAAACCATTCTGTAAGGAATATCTAGAGCAATGACCAACTCACTGTCAATGTAGCTGTCAGAACTCCCTGTATCCACTAGGATTAGCACCTTCTCTCCATCTAGATGCCCTGTGATTGTGATAGTGTTTCTTTTGAGAGATTCTGATAGTGTGTAAGGACATTTCCATAACAGTTCCTGGATTTCCAGTGTGCTCATCTTGTTTCCCTACTGCATCCTCAAATTTCGTGTCCTCTTCTTCATCCCCAAGGAAGAAGTTTAGGTGTCCCATTTTACACTGATGCCCTGCCCCATACTTCTTCCTACACTTAAAGCACAGTCTATTGTTCCTTCTGTATTGAATTTCCTGTGGTGAAATTTTCCTAGTGGAATTATTATCTAGAACTATCCTTCTTGCATTGGAGAACTTGTGCTGGTTAACAGGGGAAATCCTATATAGATTGCCTGAGTTGGTGCTTGGGGGCTGACTTTTATGCAGGCCGAACTTATTTTCTACTAGATTTTTCTGCACTTCCCTTCCTTGTCTGTTCTGCAACTGCAAGGAGTACTCCTGTAGTTGGGCCATTTCATAGGCAGCAGATAGTTCTGTAGGCTTAAAGCATTCTGAGGATTGGTTTAATTTCTTCTTTAAGTCCACTAATAAAGCTAGACACAAAGTATCCTTCATCTAATTGGGGATTTTTCATCAGCATTAATGGCTTGAGCTCCTCAAACTTTTCTTGATAGTCCTTCACACTCCCAACCTGCTAGATTTTGTTAAATTCTTCCACTATATCTTTACAAATTTTGTTACCAAACCTCTTGCACAAAAATTCCTCAAATTCTATCCAATTGAGGCTTGTCCTTTCCATCTTAAGGCCTTGAAACCATTTATCTGCCCTTCCCTCTAAAAACATCTCAATTACCTCTACCTTCTGATTCTCAGAAATATAATAGTTCAGAAAATACTTATTACATTTTCTTAGCCATTCCTGTGGATTTTCTCCATGAAAAAGAGGTAACTCTAGTCTAGGAGGAAGAGGTGCATATATCCTACCTTCATCTCTTCTGGTGAAGTCACCATTGCTTTCGCCTCCCTTGTTGATCCTATGTTGAGGCGGTGGAGTAGGTAGCAGTGGTCCTTCTCTCGCCTCCTCCGCAGTGCTCCTTTCTCTGTTCATCATCATCTGTGGGAAGGAGTTGAATTTCAGCTCCAATCCACTCATCCCCGGCTCCAGTTTCTCCAACTTCATGTTGGAATTCTCCAATTCTACTCTGACCTTACTACCAAAATCAGCTCGAAATTGCTGCTAAGAAGAGTGAAATGCCTCCATAGCCTCTTGTAGTCTTGCTTCCTGCATCTTCACGTGTTCTTCCAAGGGTTTTAGGCGAGTTCCTTCCGCCATAGGAGCTATCAAGGATCGGTAGTTCTGATACCACTTTGTCAGGGTTGGTTGATCAGATTTGAAAATTGGAGGGAAAAGGGGGAAGAAGAGAGAGAGAATCGAGAATGAGAGAGAAGAGAAGGAATGTAACAGAAATTCGTTATTACAATCAGATACCCTGACCAATCACAAAGCTCCTTATTTATAACCTGATGCAACCGACTAACTAACATCTTAAAGTAAAGCGACACCGTTTCTCTTGCAACTGCCTCGTTTAACTAGACTCACTAAAACGACAACGTATGATCGTTGTTCCTGACACCCCTCACATTAAACCCAAGTTTACAATCTATTGTTCGAACTCACTTTAATACTCAACACAAACTCACCTTATCATCTAAGATTATCTCTTCTCCCAATCATGGACTCATTCTTCTTCAAGAGCCAAACTGAATTTTTGGACGCTTGCCAATGCTTGGCTCCTTTGTCTAACACCAACCGGCGCCTCTACCAAACTCATGGCGTACTTGATCCAACATTAACCAAACTTCCTAGCACTTTGGCATTTCGATCCATCTTCAAGAAAAAAATTTTCACCGGTCCAATTTTGAGAAAAATTCACTTGCCCATGAGTAGGCCAGTCTCACAATCAGAAACTCTGATATCACTTGTTAGGGAGAAATATCTCGAAAAAATCCATTAAAAAGTCCAATATGTAAATCAGGAGTACAACTTTGATCCAAAACCTCAAATACAAATTTTCCAAACTGGATAAAAGATCCAGCACAAAGGATTATGAGAGCAGCTTGCCCTTTTTGTAAAGTATACTTGTATTATCAAGTTTAAATTGATACAAATGTTATCGTTTGACAAAAAAATTTTGGACTTGACAGTTAGAAGTGGAAAGGATTTGGGGAGGGGTAGGAGCACGAGAATTAATAAAGAAACTTCTTTTTGCTATATGAAGAGTACAAAAAATTTTTTTTGATAATTATAATTATTGTGTGCGCTATCATGACTATAGTGTTCCACATAAAAAAACATAAGAAGATTTCAGCAAATTTGATTTTGTATGACGTCGTATCATGACGCATTTGCGCCAGTTAACTTTGTACATGATGAGTGATGACTTCAATTGTTCAACGGAGGAAACAATTATTACCCAGTATGACTGACGACCAGCAACGTAGATGGTTAATAAGTCCCAAAATTGACATCTGTTTGGATTGCTATTTTCTAAAATTTTTGTTAAAATATATATATATATATATATATATATATATATATATATATATGTATGTATACTATAATAATTTGATGTATGAGAGGTAAAAAAGTAATTAAAAATCTAGTCACAGAAAATATAAATTTTTTTAAGGAAAAATGTTGGTGATTTGGTGGATCTTAAATTAAGCTATAAGAAGTTCTTCATATATATATATATATATATATATATATATATATATATTTACCCAAGGAAGTATTTAGGCATCAAGAAATCAGAGAGTTTGAAGCTGAATTAGGAACCTCATAATTATCTGGCAAAGTCATAATAACAAAACTGAGTTTGCTAACTAGAAGGAGAGCTACATGATATTAGAACTCTAGTTTAAACTACTTTAGCATCTTTTTGACTTAGTATATATTGGAATTGCTAAGCTTTTTTTCATCTATCTTTTCCTACTAAATTCATGATAAAACCTTTGTACAAAACTTTACCACATTCTGATCCGTGTCCTATATATATAGAAATGTATTGATGAAAGGGATAATTTCAGAAACCTCCTCTGAGATTTTTAACCAATTTTACTAAGCTCCCCAGAGGTGGCTTCCAGTAAATTGTGTGTGTGTGTGTTTTTTTTTTTGGGTAAATAGTGAATTGTGTGTAGTACTTGACACATACCCTACAAAAAAATTTTGTTTTTGGGGTGCTAAAATTGACCTGATGCATTTATGATCTAAATTATTGACATATTGCATTTATACGAGCTTTTTGCATGTCGGTGTTTATATTGCTTCACGTTTGTGTTGTTCTAAATTTTTGCCAAGGGTTTTTCCTATCATTTTCCCCTTTCTAAAATCTAAATTTGTGTAAAGGATTTAATATAATGTTTTCACTTTACTTCTTGTACAATTCTTTTCACCTTTTTTTTTTTTTTTTGGTTCAGAAGCCACATCTTGGGGTTGAGGGGTTATTGTAATGCACCACATAGAGTAATTAAAATCTGAAGCAGCTGTGAAAGCAGCTTTGAAGCAAACATTTATTGAAGCTTTATTTAATGATGATGATAGAGTTGGATGCATGACATTATAAAATCATGCTAAATTTTCATTCTTCAACCATTGGAGGAGCTTCCTCTTTGCCTCTTCTTCTAGTGATTTTCTTATCCAATCCGGGGGCCCACAATGACATTGTCATTTTCATCCAGAAAAACAAAAACACGATTGCAGCAAAAATCTGCAAGTATAAATCGACTATGACCAGGCACAACTGTGACGTATGGGTTCTCTTTCTCGATTACTGCCTTTGCATGCTGTCCATTCGCTCCCTTCAATTCAGGCCACTCATATTTGTAAGCTGCATCAAAATATTTGTTTAGAATTTCCATTGAGTACTAAGAAGGATGTTGGAGACCAAAACCAAACCAAATGGAAAGATCACAAAACTTACTTTATGGGGTGGCGATTTTTTTTGAAAAAAGAAGAAGAAGAAGATGAAGATGATGATCAGCAGAGAAAATTCTGAAATTTATATCAGAATATTTGAGTTTGCTATATGCTTTTTGTTAATCAAGAATCTATTCATTCTCAAAGAATCATATTAAAATCAAATAACATATGAAGTATTTGACAAACATTGGATCATTTTTTTTTTTTGGTTGTTTTGGGGGAACATTGGACTATTATTTGACGAATTTGTTGAGATAAATCAAGCGTAGAAGATGGAGTGATTTGGGACTACTAAATCATTTCAATAGAAATGAAGAGTTTTCAACTCTTTCTCAGAAACTCCCAGCCAAAGGATTTTGCTACAACCCAAGATACCAATTCTTGGTGCTCGAGTCTAGCAGCATTTTTTGTGAATAGCGGTTGACTAACCTCGGGGGGTGCAACACTCGCGTTTGCTGCAGCCGGAAAAACAGGGTGGATATGGAATTCGTTGAGGCATTGCTCTTTGAAATATTGATGCTGTATATCTATGTAGGTGAAAGGTTGAGGAACCTAGAGGCAAATATATATAGGCATGCATGCAGTAGCGGAGCCAAGATGCAGCTGTGAGGGAGCAAACATTTCAATAAAGAAGGCTAATATGGCAACTTTTAATTGTCTAAATATTTTTCAGATTTTCTTCCTCATTTGGAATTTTTTTTTAGATTTTCAATAGGATAAGTATAAAAATTTTATCTTTAACGAAGACATGAAGTAATAGATATACGCATGGATGGAAAGTGTTAAATTGTAGTCCAAGCATGGAAAGTGACGTTTGCAAATATTTAATGGTTTTAATAGTTTTGAGTGTATAGACAAGTAGGTGCATTTTTGACATGTATGCGTGCAAACAAACAGCAACATGATGCGTTCACACATACAACTGTAAACAAACCAAACTGTTAATGAATAGTTTTGGCTCTATTCGTTAAATGTTAGATTTGAATTCGATTTTGAACCAGCTTGAACTCGAATTCAAATCAATCTTAGGATTTGTTTAACATATCGAATCGAATATGGACTTGTAAACATCTGGCTCGGTAACGCTCGAATAAAATTTTTTATTTAATATATATAACTATTTTATATGTAATAATCCATTTATTATTAAAATAATAATAAATATAAAAATTAATAAAATCTCGAGCTCTCATATTTAATTCAAATCTACCGAATATTCGAATCAAACTCGAGCTTAAATTTTAAGCTTGTATAGGATTCGAGCCCAAAATTTTGAATCAAGCCTGACAATTTCAAAGTTTGATTTGATTCAATTCAATATATATGTGTGTGTGTATTTATATATGTTTATATTTATGTGTTTATCGTATATATGTATGTATATAGTGTTTTCCATTTTTTAACCTTATTTATTGAACCATTAGGGGTTGGCTCAATGGTCAAAGGAAGAGTTCTTAGAATCTTTCTTACAACCAAGTTCATAATTCAAATCTTGGACTTGAGATTTGGAAGTGTTCAACATAGCTTTGCTAGCAAAGCAGCTTTGGAGAATAATTGTACATCCAAACATGCTTGTTAGCAGAGTAGTTAGAGCAAAATATTTGAAAAGAGAACAAGATTGAGTGAGGGAAGCTCCTAAATCAGCTTCATACTTGTGGAAAAGTCTACTAAGTGCCAGATTCCTATTGGTTAATGGGATCACAAACAAGTTGGAGATGGGAGCACTATCATGGTTTGGCATAGGGGTGGGCAAAAAACCCGCCGATCTGAAAACCCAATGAACCTGATCCAATCCGATATGAGAAATAGGATATCCGATTTGATTTTTCTTAGCGGGGCGGATGAGGGTCAGGTGCTCGCAAAAAATGGATACGGATACGGATCAAAAAAATAAAACCGGCGGGTACCCAATTCGCAAGGTATATTATATAAATATCAAAAAATTAGGGTTATTTTACAATTTTATAATTTTTAATCCTAAGTGTAAGTGAAGTGGCTCATAGTCTCATATTTTAATTCCATTTGATCCGGCTCTCCTCATCTTGTCTGATGAAAGCGAATATTCTCGGTGAAGCCTAAACCAAATGAACAAAACGAAAAAAAAAATTGTGAAAACTCTATCATAAAAATTGTCCATCCCTTTTATTCTTTTTATTTTTATTCTACCTTCATCAATCTTTCCTGCAAATTTTTCATCAATTCAATCAAAGATTTGTGTTTGAGCTCCAATTTTCTGTTAGCTAGATAATTAAAATATTTGTGTCTTTCATTTATTTATTTATTTGATATATTTTATTGCAATTATATCTCTTAAATTTGTCGTTTTATTTTAGTGCAAAAATTTATTTTTTTTATCACCTTTAATGCCATAAGGTCTATTCCAAAGATGTAAGGAAGTTAGGGAAGATTTTTCAAGATTATTTTAGTTATACTTTCTCTAAAAATAATTAGCTCTGTTCAATTCTTTTTCGGATTTGATTCCACCGTCAACTCATTTGGAATGCAGTCTTGCACCATAACATCCTTAAGGAAGCTGGGAAAGTTGCCAAAAAGTTATTATTCTTATGTGTGTTGTTTTGTAGAGAGATAAAATGTGCGAGAACGGTGATGTATTCAAAATTATCAAGAAATTTCATTTTGTCTATTGGATATTATAATTCTAATATGTACAAAATTTATGAGATCTGTTTAACTGTTGGATGAAATGTGTGAGAATGGTGATGTATGGACTTTGATTACAATATTTCCATCAATATTAATTGAAAAGCAGGTTTTTTTATTGGAAAACATGTTGATATTAAGTGGAAAGCAATTTCTTTTATTGAAAAATAGTTTTTTTAGGGGCGGGTACCCTATGACCCACCCATTTTTTCGAGTACCCGCACATTACTCGGGTACTCAAAAATATTAGGAGTCGGTTAGGGTCGCAAAATTGCTGATCCGATATATTAGGGTCAGGTCAGTCAAATCATGTTAGGAGCGGGTATCTGACCCGTACCCATCCCTAGTTGGCATGATTGATGGATACCAAACTCAAGAAATGGGAAAGTGAAACCAAATAGAGCACCACAAGCTGAGGTCTAGTATGTCAAATATTTGATTAGACAAGGACAATGGAACAAAGAGCTACTAAACAGAATCTTTAGCAAAGAGGAGGCTCAGAAGATTGCAAACATTCCACTCAGCATACACCAGAAAAGGGATTGACTAGTTTGGAACAACTCCAAAACTGGAGTGTACATAGTGAAATCTGATTACGTATTAGCAAGGGAAATGGTGGCACAGGTTGCAAAAACAGTGCAGATCAAGGAGCAGATAAGTAGCCATAATAGAAAAAAGAGCTTGTAGAAAAAAGTGTGACTGTGTGGGGAACAAACGTCAAACACAAATTGAAACACTTTATACGAAAATGTTTGCAGAATTGTCTTCTAGTTAATGAAGTGGTGCACAGAAGGATAGGGAAAGGAAGCAATATATGTACAAGCTGTGGGGATGCAATTGACACTCTGGAACACCTCTTTTTTTATTGTGATTATGCCAAAAAGATTTGGAAACTCAGTCCACTCAACTAGGATGGGTTAATAGTCCTACAAGCAAATTTTTGGAGATGGCGGGAAGGACTGTTAGATGCAACGCAAAGAGTTAATGGCCAGGAGCACATATAGTTAACAATCAACATTCTTTGGCAAATCGAGAAAGCAAGGAACAAGGTTAGGTTCAACAATTCAAAAATGGAGGAAATCAACATTGTGAGAAAAGCTCAGCAAGAATGGATGGAATTCAAGGAAGCTAAGGAACAAGAAGGCAGAAAAGGCATTGCTGAAACAATTCCCAATCAGCAACTTAGAAGCTGGATACCACCAATGGAGGGTGTGTATAAGATAAACACAGATGGTGCAATTTCTTCACAAATGATTAGAACAGGAAAAGGAATTGTAGCTAGGAACTGGAAAGAAGAGACTTTAAAAGTTTGGAGGATAATGGAGGAAAAGATAGGAGACCCAAAACTAGAGGAGGCCCTGGCAATCAGAATGGCTATGCAATTGGGAAAAGAAGCAAGTTGGAGGTAGATCGAAATACAGTCTGACTGGAAAAGTGAGATAAACTGCATTACAACAGGCTCCTGCATTGACTGGAATTGTGCCATGGTACTGGAGGATATACAAGAGTTGAGGGAGTTTTTTGACCAATGCAATTTCTCCTTTATATATAGAGTAGGCACAAAGTTGTGTCATAAGCTAGTAAAATTTGCTTTGAAACTAGTTAATGATGTGTTAGGGAGAAACATCTCGAAAAAGTTCATCAAAAAACCCAATATGTAAGTTAGGAAATCAACTCTAACCCAAAAGTTTAAACTATTAGGTCTTAAGTTCTTACTGAAAAAGAAACTAAAAGAATTAGAAAATAAACAAATAGAATAGCTTAGTCCAATTCCATCATTCTTTCCTTAAACTAATCTCAGCATTGTGGTTATTTCCAATTCTATCATGAGTTTGAATTTCTATGAAAAATTCAATCGTAGTAAACACAATATCCAACCCCAACTTATGATTAGTCTTCAACTTTATTGATAGGGTGCATTTTAGTGGGGTGTTTTGGGCATTAATATATGATTATTTGACTAAATATTTTCATTAATTGGGTGAATTCTACTCATATATGATTTTGGTGCTAATTGCAGGAATGGATGCTGAAAAGTGCTTAAAATCGAAATTCAGAAGATTCGTCGTACGTGAGGCACTTCAAGCAGTGGGGACCGCTCAAGAAACTAAAGAAACTAAATTGTAATAGATATTATTTTATTTTATTTTTAGGGAGTCTTGTTTTAATTTTGAAAGATCAATTTCCGATTAGGGGAAATCCCCTCATTGAATTTCGGCTATCAAAAAACAGGAAGAGAGGAAGTAATTAGACTTCCGGGAGACAACTACCTTTTTTATTTTTTTTTTTGGGCTCTGTAAGGAATTAGAAGAAAAGGCCATTGCTGTTGACCTAGAGATTGGTTCTTCATTATTGTTGACCGAATGAAAGGAACAAGAAAAAGACATTCTCGTATGTTATCGTGAACAATTGAGAGGAAAAGCTACTGGATTGACTTTTCTTTTCTTTGGCAAAGAATTGAAGTCCAGCCGCAATTGTGGACTTGTGGAAATTTGTTTTTCCTGCGGCTGGGACCAAGTTGGTAGAAAGCATCAGGCTTCTATCGTACGTTTTGATCAGAAGCAATAGAGAGTGGCGATTCTCTTCGTTCTGTTTTCACTCTGTCGGCCGGAATCGAACGAGCAAATCTAACAATTTTTCCCAACTACCCACGCATGGCTTGCTCTCTAATCACAGGGAACTAAATTCCTAATTCTAGTCAAGGGGACAACTGATGAATTGATTCAGTAATTACTGCTAGATCTAAATCATTTTTAATTATTCTCTTCATTTATTGATATTTATATGTTCCCTGCTTTGAATTGCTACAGCCTCTTGTATGATTGGTTAGTGCGCAATAATTAATTGTTCATATAGGTTATTTTACTAAATAGGGTAATTGAATCCGTAATTATTCGTTATCTCTGTCTTAGTAGCAACTGGCGTAATTGGGTTTACGTCAGGAGAACATACGATCTAGTTTAAACAAACCCTCGTAGCGTGTTTGTTAGTTAGCATTGAGCCTTTCTAATTATTAATGCAAGTTAGAAATTAAATCCTACAATCGTACATAGGGTTGTTTTTGGGTTAGGGAAATAACTAACGGTCGTACCTTAGCTATCGGTAAATTAAGGAAGGGTTGGTTGTTTATCGCGTGCATGGCAACTATAACCAATCTATTAATAAATGTTGGAATTATTTTTGCATCAATGATCAGTGCATGAACCATTTCTGACGTGTACCCTTGGCTAGAGCTCTCCTTATTATTTCTTTTAATTAATTACTTTTCTGCAGTCAGAATTATTTAATTAGCATTTAATTCTAAAACCCCTTATTTGTTTTGACTTGAAAAGAAACAAATTTCTCGCTAGTCCCTGAGGAGACGACCCTGCTTGCCACTCTCTACTAGTTAGTGAAATCAGTTAAATAATTGATTCAGGTATATCGAATTAAGCAAATTCTTCGAGAACATGGTGAATCAAGTAATCCATTGCACACCTAGAGTCCCTGCTCCAATACTCAAATTGATTATTGATTGTTTCAAGTGGTAGTCAGATTTATTTATTATTATTGCACAGGTTCGGCACCTGTCATTTATCTTCACATGTGGCAATGGACAAAACTTGTATTTCTCGAACAATTTCTTTGCTTGGTCACTTTTGTCAAAAAAACTCAAACATGTTCATCCATTCTTAATTGTACACCCCATAATTTAATTCATCTACGTCACTTAGAAAACTTCCCAAGACTGGAAAATCATAATTTCCACCACCAAAGTTTTTAACATCACTATCTTTTTCCTTTAATTTTTTCACACAAACAACTGTGTCAACTTTAGTAGTACCACAATTTTCAATCACAATTTCAATTTCATCAGCAAATTCACTTTCTTCCTTCAACCACTCATGAAACTTCCTTTTGAGTCACAAATTCTTCATCTTCTTGTGCAGATATAATTTTTGCAATTTCTTCTTTATCTTCCTCATCAAACAATTCTTTTTCTTTTTCTTTTTTGCCATAAGTTTCTTCTTTATTGATAAAATGATCATCACAAATTGCACCAAACGATGTCTGCAACTGAAGATCATCAACCGATTCAAAATCTTCATAAATTTCTTCATCATCTACATACTTGTCTTCGTTAAAATCTACTTTTCAGGTATTATCAAAATTTGGAACATAACCATGATGAGGATCCATATCTACCATAAAGTCAAAAATATCTTGCCAAAAAATGTGAAGCAAATGAGAATGATGAATAAGCTTCTTAAAAAGCATCTCAAACATTGATTTTCTCATAATTTGAAAAAACAATATTGTCTTCTTTTTACTTTCTTCTTTTGTCATCGATTTTGCACAATATGCATAAACAATCTATCCTAAATTGCATTGCCAAAGATATGTTTTCATTGGTTGTCTCCAACGCAGATGACTAGATCAATATTTAATATAAGTAGTCATGATTCCAAAATTTTCACCATTAACAAAATCTCTATGCTATGGATAAATAGGATCAAAAATCAATTTACCCTTTGACAAGAATATTCATCAATCATCTGTCCCCTGGTTAACTTTTTGACTCGATAAACTGTAACCAATTCAAATTCATTAATGAACTTAATTTTGTCTGATTATTCTTGTCCACTCCAAGCACCAAATAAATAGCTATAGTAGAATTTCTTTCAAATATTTACCACAACTAGAACCAATTTTGTGTTTCGATTGTCAACAATAAATCTTCTAATTTTGTGCCCCAATTTCACGAACAAGTCTTAGGATCAAGGTTTAGGGTTTTGATACCACTTGTTTGCACACACAAAAAAAAGGGGCACGGCGGAAGTAGTTTTAACACATAAAAATACATAGAAAGAAGAGGAAAATAAATGCAGAAACAAATACTCAACAATTTTATTAATTCAAAACTCAATAATAACAATATCAAGTTGTAATCTTTTGCTTACAACAATTCACAATCTCAACTTAAAGGGTTTTCCTCAACTCATTCTTCAAGACTCGATTCGACTCAATTCTTCAAGTAATAATCTACCATACTACTAGTATTTATAGATTGCAAAACTTCCTAAAAAAGTACAATTGTAAACCGAAACTTATTTGGAAATTGACTTGAAATTCCTAAATTTATATGAAACTAAATAAACAGACACCAAAACAAGAAACTAAAGGCAGTAGAAAATACACAAATAGAATAGTTTAGTTTAATTCCATCATTTGTAGTTGGATTAAGAAAACATTCACACCTGTTCATACTTATTCATTGCATGCTTATTAATGGGCTACCTTAGCAAAGGGCCTCTCAATTAATTTTCTGACCAGCTTCTCATTTTATAAATCAGTAATAAATTTTTAAAGAACATACTGCAAAAGGAGTCCTCAGGTTTGCGCATTATGCTTTCTTTGTCCCTCGCATGCTAGACATATTATCCCAATATCAAATATACTTCTTTTAGTTTTTGTTCTAATTTCTCAATAAGATTTGCATGCACCCGCTTCTTTTTTTTTTTGTTGAAAAAATGAAAACCTACGTATTTTCACTTTTACTTCACAATTTTATAAAACATGATACATATGTGAACTTTTTCAAGCAAAAAGTGGATGATTTTGAAATTTTGAACCTAGTTGTTACAATTTTGAAAATGCTGGTGGATCACAAAAAATGCATTTTAAATATAGGAATATAATATATTGATTAAAAAGCATGGACTATGTTCATTATCAGTGACAGGTCGTCAGTCTGTGCAATAATAAATACCTACTTGAGAAAAATACAGATTTTATATATAGCGGTGAGTAGGGTCGAATCCACAGGGACTGGGGATAATTCGTTTCTTCTAGAGTCCAAAGTATGGGGGGTTTTTTGGATCAAATACTAACTAAATAAATTAACTGCAGAAAATAATTGATTAAGAGAAATAACTAAGAGAAACTCTAGCCAATGGTACACTTCAGAAATGGGTCAGGCACTGATCCTCGATTCACAGATAATTCCAACATTTATTAATAGATTAGTTATGGTTGTCATGCACGCGATAAACAACCAACCTTTCCTAAATTTTTCGATAGTTAAGGTACGACCGTTAACTATTTCTCTAACCCAAAAACAACCCTAGGTACGACCATATGATTTAATTTGTAGATTGCATTAATAATTAGAAAGGCCCAATCCTAACTAACAAACACGCTACGAGGGTTTGTTTAAGTTATATCGTATGTTCCCCTGACATAAACCCAATTACGCCAGTTGCTACTGAGATAGGGATAACGAACAATTACGGATTCAATTACCCCTAACTAGCAAAATAGCCTACGTGAATAATTAAATATTACGCATCTATTCAATCATACACGATAACTATAACAACAATTAAAAGCAGAAAACATACGAATACCAATAAATGGAGGAAGCAGTTAAAATAGTTTAGATCTCACAGTAATTGTTGAACCAAATCTTCAGTTTCCCTTGACCAGAAGTAGGAGGTTAGTCCTCCATTAATGGAGAACAACCATGCGAAAAAGCTATCTGAAGCTTACAAAATTGTTCCTGGCCAAGTTCTGTCCAAGGAAGAAAAGTAAAAGACGAAAATCAAAATCCAAGCAATTGTCCTCCCCAAGGTCGGCTAAAAAGGAAAAGTACAAAGACCTAAGTCCCAACCGAATTGTTCCTCCCGAATTTGTTGCTGCCTTCAACTCTCAATCACGTGGGATCCGGCCTTCTCCTTTTCCCAAAGAGTCACGGCTCTTTTTCTTGTTTTTTTGGCTGAAGCCCTAATCAAATGGGAATCTAGCTTCCCTTATTATTTTTTGTTTCCTAATTGAAGTCTACTAGCAAATAAAACTAATCTCCTAAATAGGAAAAGAAACCATAAAAGAAAATATCCCAAGTTTTCTAATCCAATATTAAAACTAATAATGAAGATTAAAATCTTCAAAATCTTCCTTCAGAAATTGCCTTGAATTCGACTCGGGTTTGGAAACCAACCACAAACGTGCCACCATCCAATGAATTGGAAAAATGCCACTTTTAATCACGTTTTGCTCCTTTTCCTACAATTGGCACTATTAATCAAATATAAGTAGAATCCGACAATTAAAATAATATTTGGCTAAAATAAAGGGGAAAAATAATTATAAATGTAGTAACAAATTATAACCTATCAATCAGCAATTAATTAAATATTCGGTAAGTATTAATAATTAAGATAAAGATGCCTAAAAAGTTTAAGTCTAGTGGTTGAAGTTAAATTCACAGGACTTAAAAGGTCTTGGCTTCCCACTTTTTCCTACCCATTTCTAATGATATTCATCCTTTTTTTTTTTCAGAAAATCAATAATTGAGTTCCCCAAAAAAATAATCTAATCATATCAAGTAAATTCAAAACTTTGCTATTGTAAATAGAGTGGTCAACGTCATCGTCTACGTCTTTTGTGCTTGCACAATTTAGCTGATGTAAAAGTGTTGTACTAGGCAGTTGATGTAAAAGTCTGAGACTCAGAGCTTCCTTTATCACATTTTGGTGGGGCCAATGTCTGTGGTAATGTTTTTTTTTTTTATGTCCACCTTTATATATGAATGATTAACTTGATACAGCACTCTCATAAGAACCTTGAAGAATTTTTTTCTGTACCTATCCAAAATGGCAAGCTCAAGAATCAACGCGGATTGGAGCAACCGATCTGCTGCCTACAGAGCAGTCTTAGAGGGAAAAAAACAGTCAGTGGAAACCTTTCGCAGTTTCTGGAGGGAAGAAGGTGTGAAACCACTTGATAAATGTGGTGATACTGTTCTCCATTTTCTGGCCATTTACGGAAATGTGGCTGCTTTCAGATTACTTCTCCAAGACGGTCTTGTGACCAGCGAAAATCTGAAGGCAAAGAATGTCAATGGCGACACTGCATTGCATGAAGCTGCAAGATTTGGCCACAAGGATGTTGCAGAGATCATGTTAAGGACAGAAAAGGATTTGGCGTCTGAGCGCAACAAACTGGGTGAAACCCCTCTTTTTGTGGCTGCTGCATGTGGGAAAAAGGAAGCTTTCTCACTTCTGGAAAAGCACATCGGTGATTGCATGATGAGGAGGAATGATGGATGCACAATCCTTCATGCTGCTGTAATTGGAGGATGTTACAGTAAGCTTCTGTATGAAGTAAAATTTTGATTGTCTCTGCAAAAACTGTCAAGTTTGTTGCTGAATTTGAACTCTATGTTTGTTCAGTTTATCAGATTATGACATCTTATCTTTTGTCGAGGTCTATGCTAGTGGAATATGATGTTGTTGCATTAAATGCTAGTCCTTGTCAAGTTTACTGCTTCCTACATGTTTCGCTCTATTGTATCAAACAGGTTTGGCAATTTGCATATTGGAGTCGTATCCTGATCTTGCTGGCAAACGTAATGAAAAAGGAAAAACTGCTTTACATCTTTTGGCTGAAAAACCAGAGTCCTTCAGGAGTGGTTCTGCCTACACGCTCAAAGATCTTGGGAGGAAGTCCCTCATTCCTCTGCATATACTCCGAACTATAATCTATTCTTGTAAGTGCTGTATCATTACCCACATGCAAGTTGTAACATAAGACTTTTCCCAGTCTTAGGAGACACTCGAATTTCTTTTAAGTACTTCAGTACCCTACCCGTAAAGTAAAGTTGATTAGGCAAATTGCCAATAATCATTAGGCTGAATGTGATGTGGTCTTGAAGTCAATGAAGATCTTATCCCTGACATTGGGAGACAAAGGTTTTTAACTAAGAGTTAGTGCAGTATGTTCTGGTGACATGATTTTGTACTTAGCCTGGAAACCTTGTTAAAAATCATCTAATTTAGTGTTTAATGGTTTTGGGATCTAATTTAGTGTTAAAAATCATCATACCATTTTGTCTGCCAGCTGGTTTTTTCGAGGAAGCAGGGTTTAAATGCCCTCAAAATTTTGAAAGAGTGATACCATCAGTTCGTTGTGTTGCTGGCAGGTATTGCGGTCTTGTACAAGGAATCGCAACCTGTCAATAGTGCAGAAGACCCAAGCAATTCAGCTTCCATTCATAAATTGAACAGATCTTCTTTTGCCAATTTTATCTTGGGTAAAGCATTCTCGTATCTACTTCAAATGCACTCAATGCTAGTGATGATAGAATAGGTTTGTTTTCCCAAATTCTTCTTTTGAGAGTTGAAGCATAGTCTTGTCTTCGCAGTTACAAGAACGTCTTATTTCCTTTGACTAAATTAATTAGTTTCTTTTTCATGCCTAAACAATGTAAGAATTTTGTTTTCAAGTGCTATATATGCAGCTTGGCCTGCAAGCTCTCTTTTAATTTCCTCTTACTTCACATATCTTTTATTCATCGGCATGTCATGTCGTAGAATGAACATAAATAAGCAATCGCAAGTCTAGAAATTCATTTCGGCCAATTGAACCTCCTCAAACTGTTTCTTTTTAAGAACCCAGAAGATTTGTGCCAAAAGAACAGTTGCTAAGAAGATCGAACAAAAAGCCTAGGACACGTAATGGATGTTGAAGTACTATTTCTGCATCTCCCTCCTTGACGAAATCCGCTACTCATTAATGGGTTATCCAATTTGATGTATTTGCCCTCTAGGTTTTCCTTGGCTTAAAGAAATTGATGATGCAAAGCAAAGCCATGCAGTTGCACTAATGCTTGCAGAAAGGTTAATCAGAGCAGAAGATTGGAGCCACTATGTGCATGCAGAGGACAAAGATCTTGAAGTCAGCCAGTTCGGGATGATATCATCAGAAAAGAAAAATAGGTTGCCAGATCCACTAATACAAGCAACGAGGCTGGGCATCATTGAGGTAGTTCAGGAAATCCTCAGTGTGCACCCTGAAGCTGCGTATACCTTCGATGGAAAAGGAAGGAATATACTGCAAATTGCAGTGGAGGAGAGAAAATGGTTCTTGTACGACTACTTGATGACTAGTGGTACTCACATGGACAGAATGCTAAGCGCTATTGATTACGAAGGAAATAGCATTATACATCTCGCAGCACGCCTGGAACCCCCTCCCAGTCCCAGCACACCCCCTGCAGTTGTTCCGCAAATGATGTGGGAAGTCCTGTGGTTTAAGGTACCAAATTAAATTAATACCAGCATTGCATTGCATTGCCTGTTGTCCTTGTATATTGTTTAATTCTCTTTTCCGGGCTATTTGCAACTTGTGATTGAGCTTTGGCTCTCCATAGCGGGTGCAATATGACGCTTTTCCATATCTTTGGCAACTACAAAATTCTGATGGGAAGACAGCAAAACAAGTATTCGAGACGAACCATGCAAGTCTGCGCGAAAATGCTGAGAGAACTGTGAGAGATTTGGCCAACACTGTGTTGATTGTGTCTGTCCTCATTGGTACCATAAACTTTGCTGCAATTTTTACTGTACCTGGAGGTTTCGATCAAACGACTGGAGAGCCCATTTTTCTGAAGAACCGGCGCTGGGAATTCGGCTTGTTGATGTTCTACTTAGCAGGAGGGCTGTTCTCCTCTCTGTTCACCATGGGGACTCTGCTTGTGATCATCTTTTTGCGATTTGAAACTGAGGATTTTTATGTTTCCCTCCCCTGCTACTATGTGATGGACATGATTGCCATCTTCTACTCCGCGGTCTTCACAATCGTAGCATGTTGCCAAGCATTAATAGTGCAGAAAGTTGTGATTACTGACTTCAGACCCTTTGTGGTGTTCTTCTTTATCTATGTTCTGGTGGCCCTTGTGCTCATGGAAACATCATATCGGATGTTCGACTATGTGTATTACCTGATTCGATATTCACTTTCTTACAGAGGGCAAGAATCTTAAGCACTGCCCTTGCTTGCTTGTTCATGTCAATTTCGTGCAGACTGAAAAAGTCATCTATTGATTTAGGTGAATTTCCTATAGGGAAAAAAACTGAGTGAAGAATGTAACAATAAACATGTTCATGAATAAAACCATAATGAATTTTGATAGTCATCTTGAAAGCCAATTAGCAATAAATTGGCTCACTAGTAACCTCCCGTGACTTTGAAGTGTTTGCACATTATTGCATGCCTCTCTAATATTTTAAAATATCCAAAGAATTTCCTGTGATTTTATTTAAAGTGGATATTTAATCATCACTATATAAAAAGCAATAGGGACTGTAAGTGTAAATATATTTCGATCTTAGTTTTTGTTACGCCTAAATTACCCTCATATCTTTTAATTAGAATTATTACATTTCAATCATGACACTAACAAGAAAAATGAAAAGTTTTAATAAATTACATCTCAAAAATGTTGGTAATTAAAATGAAAAACTACCCACTTACAACTATATTCACCAATCATTTTCTTCATCCCCAATTATTGTATGTGTTAAAATTATCTTCAATTATGATATTTTTATGCATGATAATTAAAGCTAACTATTTTATATGCATATTGGTTAAGAAGAAAATCACAATTAATCAGAAGACAAAAGGTTATAAACAATTAATGTGAAAACAAAAGGTTAAATTGGTGATTAAATTCACTATATTATGTCATATTGACTAAGAAAACTTCGAAAAAGTTATCGATAATTATAAAAAATATAACAAAAAAGGTTTACAACTACTGAAATTGATAAAAATTTGTTGTATCCAAATCATAATGTTTTAGTATGCATTTTGGTCAGGTTTGGTTGTATACACTGGTTTGATAGCACATAGAAAATTTCCTCTTCTTATTGTCACAATCCGAGTAAAATATACAACAACTTAGTTTAGATATAATAATCTTCCATCTTTAGAGTTCAATAAACTTTTAATTGTTTTGTGTAAAATAAACATTTTTTACAACTAGCAATTGCTTAATTTTGTTTATTATTTGGTTTCTTAGTCAATATTATACCAAGAACTTAGTTTAAATATGATAATCTTCCAACTTCAGAGTTTTTATAATGGTAAAATGCATAATAAACTGTTAATTGTTTTTGTATATAATAAACATTTTGTACAATTACCAATTGCTTAATTTTGTTCATTATATAGTATCTTAATTTATATTGTGCCAATAATCACAGTTTTACACAAAAATTTAATATATTAAAGGTTTTTTTTATCTTGGAAAAATATATTCACATGCATAAAGGAAAATACTACAAGTGCTTTGCACGTGAGTATGATAACCCAAATGCAATATTTTTGTAGCTACTAAAATTTGTTGTGAAGTTTTGATTATCTAACTCATAATATAATCACATAAGTGTAATAAACCAAATATAATATTTTTGTAGCTATTAAAATTTGTTGTGAAATTTTGATTATCTACCTCATAGTATAATTTATGCATGCTTTTCAATTTCTTTAACCAATTTTGGTTGCTAACATTATTCAAATTGAACTCTTTGACCTAAAGCTATTAGAACTTTTTTTGAGCTTTTACTGATTAAATTTGGATTGAACTTTATAACAATTGTTAATATTATCATGTTTTACCAAAGGTGTTGTGATTACCCTTAAATTATAAAATTGTACTTTTTTGTATAGTTGAAAATAAAGTTGTTAAGAAGAAAATATATGTGCACACATCAAGTACGCATATGAGAAGCAAATCTAATTTGCAAAAGCTACTAAAATTTTAAAAGGGGCATTAGAATGCAACATAAATTGAATTGTTAGATCTTTATCATTCCGATCATTGTACTATGCATCTACTTTCCTACCCCCCATGCTTTCGCAAGCTCATGCATCAGTTGGGGTTGAGATATGTCTTTTCCAAGTGACAATAAAATCTATGATAGATTTTCTAGTAAAATTATCAGATATAATTGAAAAACTAAGTTTTTTTTTTTTTTTTGGCTAACCCCATACACAGGGATGGTCGCCACACCATATTTTATTTAGGGAAAATCGTCCAAAACTTCCCTCACATTTTGTAAAATAACTTTTTTCGTCCCTCACATTTTATAAAATAACTTTTTTCGTCCCTCACTTTTAAAAGTGCAATTTTATATCCCTTGCATATTCACATCGGACAAATTTAGTCCCTAACTAGGTTTCCGATCATTTTTTGGCCGGAATCCATCATGTGCAAGGCACGTGATCATTTTTTAAAGATAAATTTGTCAAATTATATTTTACATAATTTGATCTATAGTCCTCCACATTTTATAAAATAAATTTTTCCGTCCTTCACATTTTATAAAATAATTTTTTTCATCCCTCATATTTCACAAAATGAATTTCTCTATCCCTCACATTTTAAAAAATGAATTTTTCATTTCATTTCAAAAATTTTTCAGGCTGGATAAAAGATCTAGCACAAAAGGATTATGAGAGCAGCTTGTCCTTTTTGTAAAGTATACTTGTATTATCAAGTTTAAATCAATACAAATGTTATCATTTGACCAAAAAAAAAACCTTGGACTTGACAGTTAAAGGTGGGAAGGATTTGGAGAGGGGTAGGAGCTCGAGAATTAATAAAGAAACTTCTTTTTGCTGTATGAAGATTATAAAAAAGCAAATTTTGGTAATTATAATTATTGTGTGCGCTATCATAACTATAGTGTTTCGCATAAAAAAAAAAAAAACATAAGAAGATTTCAGTTAAATCTGATTTTGTATGACGTCGTATCATGACGCGTTTGCGCCAGTTAACTTTGTACATGATGACTTCAACCGTTCAACGGAGGAAACAATTGCAACACAATATGATTGACAACCCGCAACGTAGATGGTTAATAAGTCCCAAAATTATATATATATATATATATATATATATATATATATATATATAAAATAAATTGATGTACGTGAGGTAAAAAAAGTAATTAAAAAATCTGTTCACAGAAAATAGAAATTTTTTTTAGGAAAAATGTTAGTGATTTGGTGGATCTTAAATTAAGCTATAAGAAGATCTTTATATATATATATATAAATTTACCCAGAGAAGTCTTTAGGCATCAAGAAATTAGAGAGTTTGAAGTCGAATCAGGAACCTCATAATTATTTGACTAACCTCATAATTATTTGGCTAAGTCATAATAAGAGTACTGAATTTGCTAACTAGAAGGAGAGCTACATGATATTAGAACTCTAGTTTAAACTACTTTAGCATCTTTTTGAGTTAGTATAAATTGGAATTGCTAAGCTTTTTTTCATCTGTCTTTTCCTACTAACTTCATGGTAAAACCTTTGTACAAAACTTTGCCACATTGTAGAAATGTATTGATGAAATTATGAAATAGGTCTTTTACCTACAGAATTTAGTCAGTGCTTATGGGAACCTAATCTGCTACCTAAGCTGTTTGTCCAAATATTGGTTTATTGATATATGTAATTATACTTTTTTGAATTAGCTATAGTAAAACTAGAATATCACATATAGTGTTTTTTTTTTTTATTTCTAGGTACTGAGTTTTAATCCCCTGCCCGCTCTTCCCTTCTTGAATTTCACCCTTCTCGTGCTAGAAAATTAAAAAAAAAAAAAACAAAGGGAAAAGAAGTTGCATCCTCTAACTATGGCAACTAGCATCATAAATCCGACTCTTTAGAACACTTAAATGCAGACCCTCCTTATACTCTAGAACCAAATCCACAAAATTTTCAACTTCTTTCAATAATTGAGAAAATAGACCGCTACTAAAAATCAACATTGACTTCATAGGAACACCTATAAATCAACAAAAAGAAAACACACAAAAAACTTCATCAAGATAACTGACGCAATGTTAATAACATCCCAAAAAAATATATGGTAGGTACATAATGTGATGCATACATGTACATACACACACATATATATATATTAGTAAATCTTATATATACTAACAGTATATACATTAATGACACACATGTAAAAAGTTGAATTTCAAATTCAAATTTTACATGAAAAGATTAATCCAACAGACAAATTAATGCAATATGTTACATTTTGGTACCAAAAACGATGACTGGTTAGAGTTTCCAATGTCAATTTTTAATGTTCAATAAAGAGACTAGCCGTTAACTTGGTCCTTAATGTGATGCAGGAATCTATGTTCTACAAAGTGTTAAATTTTGCAAATTATTTTGTTCACCGCATTCTCATTGTGTTTACCTTCGATGGACGGAACCTCCGTCCATATGATTAGAACTGCAAACAAATCGAATCGAGTCGAGCTTTGGTCTAATCGAGTCAAGTTTTAACTTAGTTTTATCGAACTCGAACTCAAGCTCGAGTTTGAGCTCAATGAGCTGACAATTTTGAAATTTGAGCTCGAGCTGACTGGAACTGGAACTCAAAAAAAAATAATTATTTTATTTTTTAAAAAATAAATAAAATAATATTTTTTTCTTAATAAATAATAAAATATTAAAGATATATATATATAATTTTACTATTAAAATAAAAAATAATATATATATATACACACACACACTTGAGCTCGCGAGCCGGCTTGCTAGCTAACGAGTTTAATATTTTGAGATCAAGTTCGAGCTCAAGTTCAACTCGACCAGGTCAAGCTCGATTCAAACTTGACTTGAGCTGCTCACGAGTGGATCGATTCGTTTGCACCTCTACATCCGATGCCCAAAATGGTAAGCTTAGAACTCCAAGCACAGTCCATGCTTGCATTGCAGCATCAAATTCATGAAAAATTGTATAGATTGAATCAGACCCTTGCATCAGTTTTACAATTTAGCAAGAATGTCATAATACTAAATATGATTTTACTCTTAAAAAATGAAGGTGATAATATATGACATAATAATGTTAATGTAAAACAACTACATGAAGAGTTTGTCACAGTCAAATCACAAATAAGGCTAGAATTGCTTGACTTTTAGCTCATTGAACACATTAAAGCTTCTAAAGACTAACAAAAGCTAGTAATGTAAAAGTAATATACAGCAGATTAAAACATGAAAAAGAAAAGCATATGAAAACTGATAATAAACCTTGAAATAAACACCTGCATTTAACACTTTCTTTTTGAAACCTTAGAAATCAATTCACCCGAATGTAGTTATTCTCAATGATATGCTATAATTACCAAATGCATGAACATATATATGGGATAATTTCAGAAACCTCCCTTGAGGTTTCTAACAATTGCACTCGACTCCCCTCAGGTTTAAGAAATTACACTTACCTTCCTTGACATAGTAAAATATCTATAATGCCCTCCACTAAGTAGACAATTTTAAATCTAAGGCAATAAATTTACAAAACTTAAAAAAAATCTATTTTTCTATCTCTTGTCTATTTTCTAGCTAATATAACCTCTTTTTATTATCTCCAGTTTTGTGGATATTAGTAAATTGAAATTAGAAAATTTACAAAAGAGGTAGATTATGTGTCAAACTAGAAGGAAATGAAAAGGCTCACAGCGATAGAGAAATAAATAATGAAATTGATGATTGAAATAAGAAGAAGAACCAAACATGTGGAATTTGACATATTTTGTTTATTATTAAGCAAAACTTTTATAAAATGTCAATAATTACATAATGATTTTTTTCATTGGATTAGAAATTTTTTATTATAATTTTATTGTGGAGGTAGAATTTATTCTCAACTTTTGAGATATTAATATTTTTAAAACCATAGGAGAATTGTAATGGTGGTTCTAGGTCAAATTAACTTATATTGAAAAGATATTTGAGCATTGATATTTAATTTGGGGGTATAAAATTGGTTGTCAATGTGGTTTTGTGTTTTTTTTATCGTGAAAAATATTGATATTGTATATACTATTTGGGATATTTTGGATGATTACTTGATTTTAGAACTTATGTTTCGATGGTTGTTAGAGATTTAGCTTGTTGATTTATATAAATGTGGAAGAAAATGATTGAGTATACTATTTTTCTTTCTTAGTTTTGTACAAAAGGGCAATTTAGGATTTTTGAGAGAAAATCTAAGTTCTTAGACCTACATTGTTACTAAACAATAAAATTAGGGGAGATATATGTAATTTTTAAAACCTGAAGGAAGCTCTTTGTAATTGTGAGAAACCTCAGGGGAGGTTTGTCAAATTATCCCCATATATATACACACTTCTTCTCCATTTTACGTTGTCACGCAACAAGATGAGATCCTCCACATTACTTTTCTCTCCATTTATCTCTTTAATTTTTTATATGAAAGTTGATCCAACAGCAAAATTTATTCAATTCAATTTCAATTTTTGTACATACTTTAAACGGGTGGAGAAATATAATGTAGATGGTTTTGATTTTCAAAATATTGTTATAATGGTGATTATTTAGGTATAATGCACAGAAAAGAAAATCCTCTCCAATTAATGGAGAGAACTTAACCTATCAACCCACTACTCATCTTTCATTCATAATTTTGTACCTCTCATTTTATTTTATTGTTTTTTATATACATTCACCTAATTATATATCTTGAATCTGCGGAATGGCTAATAGCTTTCTATAAAAGGTGGAAAGTAAAAGGTCGGAACTCTGTAACAAAAATACTGTTTATGAAGCCCAAATCCAAGGTGCTAAAGTAATTTAAGGTTAAAAAAACACCTAATTAACTCTTGAACTTTACTGATCTTGTACTCTTAGCCCTCTAATCAATGTTTTGAAAATCGGACCGGACCGGCTGATTCGACCTGTTGAACCGCGAACCAGCCATGGCACCGGTCCGGTTCAATGGTATAGTTGACTTTGCCAGAAAACCGGTCAAAAATCGGTTGAATCGTGAAAACCGTCGAATCGGATTGAACCGGTGGTGTCCGGTTTTTAACTTTCCCTCCTTTTTTTTAAAAAAAATTTTGCAAAATGCAACTATCAAGATTCGAACTCAAGACCTTTGTAATAAAAGACCAATACTGTTGTACCATCACATCTTATTAGTTTTTTTTTGATAACTTATTTATATAAAGTAAACACTCATATTTCTTTTTTTCATTTTTCTTACAAAATTTCATCCTCTCATGACTCTTTCTTTTTAATTTTCAACTCTCTCTCTCTCTCTCTCTCTATCCTCTTTTCTTTTGTCACTTCCTTTTTAATCAAACCTCTTTATTTTTAATTTATTGATGTTTTCTTCCATCTTATAATTTTGTTTTTGTCCATTAAATTGAAAAAAGTTAAAAAAGAATTATTTTTTTAACCCAAATTATTTAATGCCACAACCACTCATTTTTATCTCATTTTTTGTTTCTTATCAAGATTACATTTCTATTTTCGACTTTCTTGACTTCCTTCGAACTCCAAATTTTCTTTTTTAAATTGCAATATCTAAATCCCAAAACGTAAATTAAAATTTAAGTTCACAATATCTAAATTCTCATGGACGTGAATTTTGTATAATTTCAAAATATTGTGATATTTTTGGGTTGGATTTAGATATAATTGAAATTGAGATGAAATTTATTTGTTTTAACTTATAATTTAAAAAATTTATTTTTTAAAATCCAAGTTATTAAAAAATAGTAAACTTTTCATCATATAAAGTATTAAATTAGTCCATTACATGTCTTATTTTGTACATACATATATATATATATATATATATATATAAATTATTTTTTAAAAAATCATTGAATCGAGGTTGAACCGGTCCGACCGATTGAATCTCGACCCTTTCACTTCACCGGTTCAATTAACGGTCCGATTTTTAAAACGTTGCCTCTAATCAATAACTGTATCCTTTGAGTCGATCTCTTCAAAGTGCAGCATATTTTAATTTTCCTTTTCTTTTTCCAAGTCCAATGATCTTCACTATACTATCCTCGGGCTAATGGCCATTGACCGAGAGTTGGTCCTCATTTTGCCGTTGCTAAATTTTGGACGTAGAGAGTTTAAGACTGGTAGGTTTTGAAGAAAATAGAGCAATCATCCATTCATTGAAATCTTTAATTGCAGTTTTAACCAGAGACAGAGGGAAATCATCCCACCAATGCCGTTTTACCTTCTACTTCTAATCCAAGAGAGAGTTTTGCTAGAATATGAGTTGGTGGCCTATTTCTTGTCCTACTCAAATGGGAGATCTTACATCAATGAAAGTTATCACATTAGTATCTTCGAACCTTATCTATCAAGTTGCCCGATTCATTGCTATTTTAATTTTTGAACGATATTGGTAGAGTCACTTTCGAATTCCTACTTCTTTGACCTACTCTAAACCCTACCTTGATGACAGCAAGAATTTCAGTAAAAGCCTTCATCTTTTGGTCGTGCAACTCCATTATTTCTCAAGTCGATTAAGTTCCTTAAATTTAGATGATATTTGAGAAGCAGAGGACAAATCCAAAAAAATTCCTTAAAAATTTGCAATTGCAGAGCCTCAAACTCTGTTTTAAAAATTAAAAGGTATCGCATAGTAGGATTAGTTTGCAAATTCAAGAACAAAATTCAAGAATTTCTGTGCAACTCAAATATAGATAGATCAATAACACAGTAGTTAAACAAACAAAGGTCACAGCTTTCCTAACTTATGTCACAAATCAAAACAAAATAAAGAATAATACAAAAAGAATCCAGAAATCAGAGGAGAGCCTTCCAGCCCCTGAGAAACAGAACTGCTCTTAAAAAATTCTCAATTTGCTTTTCTGTTGAATTCCTTCACGTGTGCAAAGAGGGCAAACATTCTTCTCCATTAACCACCTTTTGATGCAGTCGGCATGGTACTCATGCCTGCATTCTAGAGTTCCAATTGTCTCCCCATTCTCGTACTCGCACTGGCAAACTACGCAAATTTCAGGTTCTTGATCAGCAAGCGTTTGATAATTTCTGATTTCCAGGTGCTCTGAGATGGTTGCTTCTGTCAAGCCACTATTTTCACTATTCACGCCTTCTGGGACCGATTGTAGTAGGAACTCAACGATTGGGTCATCAGCAGGAATCCTGACGCTGGCAAGACTTCCATCCTCATTGACGAACTCCACATCCAGTGCACGTGCGGGACTTTCATCTTCTGATGCAAAGCTCCCAAGAGGGTAGTTCTCCTCTGCGTCCAAATCAAGTATGACAGTCTCGTCTTCCGGTGAGAAGCTCAAACGGTAGAGGAAGTCCGGTGTCTGATCAGATTCTCGAAGATGGCTCTGGGGCCATTGGAGGTTCTGTTCTTGATTAAGATAGTAATTGTCGTTCTGATCATAGTACATCGCTTCAGCAGGATGACCGTAGTAGTATTGCAGAGGGCTAGGGAGAAAAAAATCTCGGGAATCATAACCTGGCTGAATGAATTGAGGATAAACTGGGAAGCCATAAGCTGATGGAACAGGGTAAAAAGGGGTCTGATCAGGCGGGGGGAAGAAAACACACTGTCCGTCGTAAATTCCCATGTTTTCCTGAATCCTTTGCGGGTAAATTCCCATGTTTTCCTGGTAGTGATGATAATGGTGATGAAGAGCAGGTGAATAGAACTGCTGCCGCTGCATCTTTCCTGGAGGGTTTTTTTTTGGAAGAATGATGCTCTAGTATGAATAATGTGAAGCTAACGTTATGACCTCTGATTCTTATATAGGAATTGTAGAATCCACATCTGGTTAGGACATGGGATTTTATCTGGAAGAGTTCGCTCAGGATTAGGAAAACAGGTTTTGGAAACTTTCCTTTCTTTTTTCTTCTGATTGCCGTCAAAGAAGAGGTAAAAACTGAACTCAAAACCTTGTGCCTCTAAATACATCATCCACCTCGAAATTTCAGCATATGCTGATTGGATAATATATTACTGACAGCAAGACTTCTAAACCTAAGGAAAAACTAGGAGCAAAGTATTGAAACAAAATTAATAAAAACTAGGAGCTTTTAATTGAAAGTAAGTACATGGTGGGCTCGCTGATGAGTTAATACAAATTGACGAATCGTTTTAAAGCAACCGATTATTTCACAAAAGCAAAACCAGTTCCGCAAATACCAAACAAATCCTCTTAAAAGTGAAAACATCAGCATGCACACGAAAGCTGAATCCAATCTTAAACAGAACACAGCAGGAGACCCACAACCGCGGTATCCCACTGCCTTCTGAAATCCTAGCACAGGCAGGTTCCACCAAGGGCTAAAGACAAGAGTAGACTCCCCCACCATAACTGACAAAGCGTCTTTAGTGCAAGTAGCGAATCTATAAGTCACCTCGGCCTTGACATGTATGGAGGAGCCATCATAAGCAGCTGATGCAGGATCAGCAGGTACGGACTCCAACAACTGTTGGAGTCTTGAGTAGTGTGGTGTTCTTTGCTGCGCTCCTGGGACCAATATAACAAACAACAGAAATGAGAACTTTACTGAAGAACATGCTACAGAACATCAGAGGCTGCAGCATGTACCTGCAGCACCCACGGACCATAAATAAGAGGTTTTTGCAACATCATCAGATGCTGCAATTGACATTGTAAAATGATGACAGAATCACCTAGGACAAAAGAAAAAAGAACAAGAGGTACAAGAAATAGGTTCTTTGTCACCTCTCTTTGACGATAATGTGGCCTACATTATCAGATGAGACCTAGAGGTACATAGTACCGTCAAGCATCATGCATCATGTAGAAACTCCAGTTTCACAAGATGCAAACTATCCACAGATGCCCAGTATCTCTAGCTGGGCTCTCTACATTGACTTGACTTCAGAACTATAAATAGATCTTGAAGCTTGTGCAACGACCAGAATTGTCATCAGAAATTATGAGATCTACCTCTTTCTTGATTTCCAGCAGCATTCCTGATATCCTCCAATGGTCTGTTAGTAGTAAAATCCAAATTGTATGCAGCATTCGTACTGTCATAGACGTTCCCCTGCAATTTCATGAATTTCAATAAGCAACACGTGAGATATTCATTAAAAACTGAAGGAAAAGCAGCAGGTTTCCAAGAAATTTTAACGTTGTCGGAGCCTTACCATTGGGAAAATACTAGTGGAGTTTCCTTGTATGTCAGATGCATCGGGCAACACTAAAAGATGATGCAAGTCTGTCGGATGTTGCGCGTAACCAGGAATATTGTCACCATTCCAGGTCTGGTTGCTAGTGTTGTATTCAGTGCATAAACTCCCAGCAAACACATGCTCAGATCCACTAGAATTGCTCGGTCTATATAAGCCACCAGTATGCATTTGTTCAGGTCCACAAGATTGAGCAGTGAAATTCAGTGGAGCATCAAGGTCATTAAGTTCTAAAAAGCCACTGTCCTCTTGTAGACGCATGTTGTTTGTAGTATAGCCAATTTGATAATTATCAAACAAATTAAGTCCACCTCCATTGAGCTCAGCCAAGTTACTGAGGTCTTCTAGACCACCAAATAGATCACCTCCATCTGAATGAGGGATAGCTTCCGCAGCTCTTCCTTGACCAAGATCACCAAGCTTCTCATAGAGAAATGTAATACCAATCAGCAATTATTAATTACCTATTATATATTATAAATTATATGCATCAAATTAATACAGCATCATCTCTATGTTAGAGCATTTTATATAAAAAATTTGCATTTTACCAATCACTATGCAATTTTGGAAAAAAATTTTACACTAGTAGGAACTTCAATGTTCCCTACAACAACATCCACAACCCAGAGAGACAGGGATGTCCTGTACACTTTAGTAAACACCAATGAAGTGCTTAAGCAGGAGATGCTCCGTAGTTTACAATGTAGCATTGAGATCATTTGAGAGTTGAATTGAAAAACAAATAAACCTAGAAGACTCTCTACCAATGTCATTACACCAACCACCTGGAATGCACAAAGGCAAGAGGCATAAAGCAAATCAGAAACATAGATGAGTGCTAATCATAGATGGCCACTAGGACTATATCAGCTATAATCTATCACTTGACATAGTCTATGACCCATTCAAAATAATGATTAGACTCGAGGATTAAGATAAAAATAGCAACAGACAATTGAAAGCAACATGGATTAAGATGGACTTTAATGTTTAGGTACAACAGTTATTCAATGGGCAGGATAAAATCTAGCTGTTGAAACCTAAACTTAGTAACTTATGTATTGGACCACCACAACCTTGAACCTCAGATTTGAGTTAAAAGCCAAATCCTAAGAAGCATGCATAGACTCCAGACCTCTACAACCCGGACGACAAAAGAAGTAATAATGAACATCAATGACCTAAAGGCAAAAAAAAAAAAAAAAAAAAAAAGTAATAATGGACAAGAAAAAAATCCTTAGAATACCAGAATCACAAACTATATCTATACGAGCAGCACAAACGGCTTTCTCAATAGTACAAGATCAGATCTCTTTACTGGATGTAGACTACAATATTACAGTTCTCACAATTATTCTACATAACATTTGTCATTTATCAGCACAAATTGTCTTGGAAAACTACACAAACCAAACTTGGAGGTGACCCTTCTTTCAGTGACACTTTCTCTGCATGATTTAAAATCTAAGCATTCAAACCATTACCGAGAACATTCAGTTACAAGAAAATAAGAATGAGAAAGATATTATGATCCAAATTTTAAACATCCAAAATACATAATTGTAGGCCTATTGTTCTACCCCGCCCCCATCATCGTACCTCATGCTTGCTAATAGTTTCTATCCTCCTGAATATTCTAATTTTCATTTATGATTACCCAACTAACATAGAGCCAAAACCTTGAAAACATGGAAAAATAGACAGTAAAAATGAAGAAACCTTTAAAATATATATGAATGGAAAAGGAAGATGTATATCCCCTACAGCTGAGAGTACATTCCCCTTGAAACATTTAAAACCACTTTGAGTTCCTTCTCAAACTTAGTAACACTAAACCATTCACCCACCTCAACAACTGATCTACTTTTATAGATGGCATCTCAATAAGACACTATAAAGCATATTCTTTCACCCAGTCCAGAATAAACAAACTCCAGAATTGATCAAACCAAAAATAAAAAAGGAGTTGTCAACATTTCAACTGTTATTTGCATTACATTTAATCAGGCGAAAGAAAGTGAGTCAAAAGTTATAACTAGCAATTCCACCTGCACCAACGCATCCGATCCGACAGAGAAAGAAATAAAGATAACAAAATAAGGAAAAACACACCTATACACAATGAATAATCATACAAATAGCCATAGCTACACATGTCACACCATATCACGCTACATAAACATCAAGAAATCAGAAGGTATTACATACCTCAATATTTCCATTAACAGTGGGGAGCAAAGGGCTATCTTCTGAGAAAGCTGCAAGCAAATGAAGAATATCATCATCTGGTGGGTCCATGTCCATGCCATTACCAGAATGGCTAGCTGAGGTTAGACCAGCTTCACTTAAAGACCATCCAGATGCACTCCCAGCGTCAACCACTCTTGTGACCATTGAACTATTCTGACCATTCGAGAGAACCGTATCTTTGGAAGGCTGAACAAAGGAAGGTCCAGGTTCATTTGGGCGCATTAGGGGTGCATTTCCAAGGTCAACCAAGCTAATGGCAGCAGAAGAGTTATCATTTTCAGGCTGCACAGGTTCTACAGTTGATGGGCCACCAGGTAACAAAGAGTCAACAGGAATCTCTTCATCATCATCCCAGTCCTCTTCTCTAAAAGGCGCTCCATACGATGCACCATTTTTAGGTCCTGGTCCACTCTTGTGGAAGAGTTTGCACAAAACATACGCATCCTGGAAGACATGGGAGTGAGACATCAACTTGAATCAGATGACAGATGTATACCCGCCAGCTAATAAGATTGATAATAAAAGACGACGAATATCTAATAACAAACATAAAAGGCAGTAAGCAAAAGAGTATATTTTTTAGTTGGGGGGATACTTTCTTAAAAGCTCCACTAGGACTCAGTCATAAACAAAATGAGGTTACATTAGTGATTCAAAATTCAGGTTCATTCAGTCAATTTGAAATATTTAAACAAACAAGAACCTTAAATTTGAACTTCATTGGCATGCAAAGATGCAAGTTGCAATGATCATTCCATCCCGTAGAAAAGGAAACAAAGAATAACAAAGAGATTAGAGTCAAAAATAATATTTAATATGGCCTCAATCAATATTAATAGAAGAATACAAGAAAGCAGGACAGCTATGTTTCTCAAATGAGCCAAAATTTAAAAATTAAGCTAACTTGAGTATAACCAGACCTGAGCATCCCCCATATCAGCCAAGTTCCTATCTTCAATCCTGTATTCATGTATCACCCAATCAGTTCTTTGCCCGCGTGGAGCACAGCCTTTGTGGAACACCAAGGTCTTAACCATTCCAACACTGTTCTTATTATAAGTAACAGGTCTATCCTTTCCTGTGGTCTTCCAGTATCCAGTTTCAGTTGAACGGTTCATTCTTGACCCGCTTGCATACTTCCTCTCTCTTGGGCAGAAGAAATACCATTCAAGATCCTTACTTTTCAAGCAAGATTTATCTGATAAAGAAATTCAAGTTACTGAGAAGTTTTTGTAGTTTATAGAAGTGACAAAGGATGGAAACAAAGAACAAATCTGAGCAGGTCCTGCTACTAACAAGACAGGTCACATGCAAGGATGATGCATATTGTGCTTCCAAAACGATAAATAAATATGATACCATCATTTCAGAAAAGTGGGAGGTGGGTGGGGAGGGAAGGGAAGCAACTAAACAAATTAAAGATTAGAGAAAAATAAGTACCAGGAAGATCCCATGGAGAGAATTTGTAAATGTTGAGCTCTGATATGGCTTCAAAAGGAATTTTCTTTCCCATTACCTTCCGTTTCAGATAGTACATAACCAGCTCAACATCAGTTGGATGAAAGCGAAATCCAGGAGGAAGGGACGTCCTCACCATCAAGAATGACCTCAGAACGTCCCCCAAGAGAATAACTTCTTAACAACAGTAACAATCTTCTCAAAGCTCTGTGTCTGACAAAAAGCAATACCAAACCGTTTCCAAGACAATATTGTACTTCGTCGGAGAAGCAAATAGTTAACCAGATGAAGAAAAAGGAAACTAAAAAGAAAAGCACTAGAAGAAGATATATGTACGCCACAAACCCCAACACAATACCCTCCTCCCTCCTAACTAAGTCAGCCAACGTCAAGTCCAATGCCGAAATAAGACCTTCCGATGGCACCACAGCCTTCCCTGGTTCATGAAACAGAAAGCGCCCCAGAAAAACAAATGATACTTCTTCAAGGAACCAAAAGACATCTGGCGTGCAGTACAAAACCTATATCATCCAAAGAATCAATTAGCTACTTACCAAAATAGTGCAACTAAAATAAAACACTCGAGATGTGTTTAACTCCATTTATTGCAAGCTAGATAACATACATCCAAAATCAAAACTCTTTAGGTGAAAATCGCCTCACATTAGAAAAAAAAATTTATTCAACATTCATCAAGATGGTGGAAGTTGAAGCCACAAAAAACTTGCACACGTTTGCTACGTATATTACCACAACACTGTAGAAATCCATAGCATTTTAGGCATTAAAAACAATAAAAAAAAGTTTCATTTTCATCCATCCAATCCATTCAAACACATAAACTGAATCCATTCTACGGAACTTTTTTCAAGCCCAAATAAAGTATAGCATGAAAGCACTCAACCCCTAACCACCAAAAACACTGGCAAGACCAGATTAGAATAAGTTACACTGTGCAGATACTAGTAAAAAAGCCACAAACAAGATAAACTCTCGCATCAAATAATAAAGCCTCCTAAAACCCATTGAATATGCCCAAAATACTGGAAGCCCAGATAAAAATAAACATCAAAAGCAATCCAGGACACTCCAAACTTCCGCCGCCAGCCACCCCCCCTCCTCCGGTTATCAAGTAATCAAAAAACAAATGAAATTACCAATAGTTTTATCCAACATGAAAAAAACATCCAACAGCAGCTCTCCTCAAATTATTCATCAAACAGATACTAAAAAGGCAGCGAAACCCTAGAAAACCCCCAATTGATGGCAAATTGAGCATTGAAAACATAAAATCTGAACGCCGACCGATGGTAAATTGAACCACGAAAACATAAACATCGATAAAATATGAGGGCTGCATTAAAAAGAAGGCTAGATTACTCACCCTAATGGGCGACGAACGGGAGAGGCGAGACGGAGAGAGAAAACGCGTGATGAGATAGTATGTGGGAAGAAGCAAATGCAAATGAAAGAGAGTGAAAGTGTTGGGAAATGAGGGGTTTATATAGAGACAGAGAAGAAGCTCAGGACTCACTCAGGGGGTTCAAGGAAAAGTGTGAAAGGAGGGAAGCTTCAGAAGTACACCTTGAGCTCTGATTGGTTTGGCTTATTTCATTAATCGGAGGGTTTTAACTTTTTTTTTAAGTAAATAAATGAGTGTTCACTGAGCAGAGGGGTTATCACTTTTATTACTCCTATTAGGAAAATGCTATCCTTGGGTATCGATCGTCTAATGATTTAAACTCTTCAGATAATTTGAAAATTAATTACCCTTATTCTATATTTAATAGTAAATTTAATTTCATCGATACGATACCTAGAGGGGATTATAGAATTCTCCAATTAATTATAAGGTAAATGAATATTCGCTAATCAAATGGTTTAAAAAATAAATAATTAATCCACGAGATTGAGAGCTATCTTAGCCATAGCTATTAAACTCAATCTGAGAGTGGGTTAACGGGTTATTGATTGCACTAAAAGGTCGACGATTGAAACTTTTAATTGATGTAATATATTTAAATATAATATTTCGCAATTCTTAACACAAGACGTATGGTAAAAAGAATAAGTAAATTTTGTTGCAATACAAAAATAAATAAAATATGCTATAACAAAATAAGAATAAGTAATATATTTTCACTTCTGTAGCTCCTTCACTTGCTTGAGGTGGTTTGGAGAAGGCAAACTTCACTTGTTCCTTCCATGATGGTCTTATGTCCTTCTAGTTCTTTCTTTCTCTTCTGCTAATGGTGATTTCTTGGAGGTTTTCTATTGGTACCATTCTTCTTGGTCTTAGGCATATTATGAGAACTTGTCTATTGGGGTCAAGAGGATGTAGACACTCCACCTTCTCATTTTGGCATAAAAATTTCATTTTTGCTGCATATGGTAGTCTTGCCTTCTTACTTGGTCTGTTCCTGGAAAGTTCTCCTAGTTGAGGCATTGTGATGGTCTTTGAGAGTGACTACATAGGAGTTCCTTTAGGCTGCTACTTGCATAATCTTCCAATCTCCTATAGCAACTAAATTACTCAATTCTATGCTAACAAGCGCTCTTAACTCAATATGAGCCATGTTCGTTTCTATGCTTTTTTGTAGTCACCATATTAATTTACTTTTACTATAAATGTTTAAATTAATTTTATATACACTGTCAATGTATATACTATCACCATTACATAATGACATATATGCAAAATTGAATTTGAAATCCAAATTATTTGAATTTTTTTAACTACAGGGTACAAAATTTGAAATCCCACCTACAGTCTAAAGAGGGGTTTTAAATCCTTTTTGGTGGCCAACTTACCTAAAACAAGATGGTTAAATTCTTAGTTTCCTTGATTACCATAACTTCAAAATAGCAACTAAGGTAACAATAATATACTATGTACATAAGAAATCAAAGATAAAGGAAAAAAATTCAACCATAATATAAATTGAAGAAATTTAGGGCACAATTTTGAATTCCTTGCATTGATAGTAAATAGAATGAAACAAAATCTAATCTTCACATTTAGCTTTATGCTTTGTCTTTATTATTAAAACATTTTATCTCTAATTATCATCCATTCATTTTCAGTATGCTTATTAATATAATATTATTTTGCAATTGTGCCTCACGTTGGTTCACCTCTGCCTCCTATTGGCGTAGTCACATTCAAGTGCGGGCAACCTTAAAGAATTTTTAAAATTGGCTTGAAAAATTATAAATTTTCAATCTTGTCCTATAATTGCACCCCCTAAAATTTCTAAAATTTCCTATGTTCCTTTACTTTGCCTCCCTAAGTTCTTGAATCTACAATTATCACTTAGTTTATAAATGATGACATATTTGAAATGAAGACAAGTACTAGTTGAAAATTTAGAAAAAAAAAAAAAAAAAGAGAATTTCAAAACTATAAGTACATAAAAATAAATGTAAAAAATTTTGTTGGTCTGCAGCACAAAGAAAAATATCATCTAGTTGTTATTGTTGAAAAACACTAAATAATTTTAACCAAATTCACACCATTATCATACTAACTATTAATCACACCATTATCATACTAACTATTAATCACACCATTATCATACTAACCAAGTTCCAAATTTGTTTGGAAAGGAAGATTTGCAAACAAAATTTCAAATTTTTTTCTACTTACATCATAAACACAATTTTCAATCACCTTTTTATCTCACATACATCCATCACAAAAAGTACCACAGTAATTATCTCAAATAAATATTTCAAATAGCCTCCTATCCAAACAAATCGAATGTTTTTAACAAAAAATTTTGTCTTAATCCTAATAATTGCCTCTCTAACCTTGAATCCTCACTCCATCACTGTTCCCTCCCAAACTTTAATCTTAGGTTCATCTTTGAACTTCATTGAGTTCGAGTTCGACATGTAAAATATGGCAGGACTTTGCCCTCAAATGGAAGTTTCAATGCTTACGTTAATATATTCTAAAGAAATAAGCTCTTAAAATAAAGAAAATACTTGAATAAAAATGGAATAAATGAAAAGAAAATGAAAATTTGTCCTTTCTTTTATGGATTAATCTTTCCTACACTGACAGTGTATACACTGTCAACATTGAATGAATGATAACTATGCAAAATTTGAATTTGAAATTCAACTTTTGCACACATATTATGTATCTAATGGTAATAGTGTATACACTGTCAGTACATATAAGATTTACTCTTCTTTTACAGAGAATCGCATATGACCTTCATGGCCTTTTAACTTGTAAGGCTGGACACTTTTTTGGAACTATTAACGCGGTTGGGCTAACTTGGTCCATTCGGCCTGAAAAAAGTTCACTAAGCCTAATTTTTAATTGAGTCGGGCAACTATTGAGCCTAAACATTAGGCTCAAACTAAATGTGAGTCGAGATTGGGCCATGTTAGGCTCAGGCCCGATTGAAACTCGGCTCATATATGAGTAATTTTTATATATAATGTGAGTGTATATACTATAACAGTTGGATGCATGACACACGAGCAAATTTTAAATTTGCACATGTGTCATATATTTAATAGTGATAGCATATACACTGACAGTACATATAAGATTAATCCTAATTATATATATAATAATATCTATCATTTATAACTACTAGTAGTTAAAGCACACCCAATGTGTGTGTTATTAACAAAAGATATTAAAAATGATTAGTATTATTTTTTGTTGGAAAATTGTAAATTAAAATAGTTAAGCTGTTGTAGTTAAAAAATATGGTAGTTTTTAATTAGGGAAGTGGTGGTTAATTCAACAAATATTGAGTGATTGTAGGGATGTGAGTAGTTAAAATAATATAATTCTCTCTAAAAGTAAGGGTATATAAGGTAATATATTGAATAGCACAACTTATTTACACTAAACCCCTCCTCCCACTTTATATATAGTAAGATATACATGATACGACGTAAAATGTTAATAATTTATATGTAAATTTGTATTAATTCATAATTATAAAATATATATAATATATAATTATGCATTTAATTATGAGCTTGGTCCAAATTCGATTTGAATCCCCAAGCTCGTATAATAATAGGGTTAATTACATTTACCTCCCCTGAGGTTTGACCATATTACCAATCAATCCTTGTAATTTGTTCAAATAACTGTCTCACCCTTTGAATGATCAAACATTTAACAAAAACCCCCATAATGTCGAAAATGCCCTTATTGAGGTCATGTTGCATTAAAAAAAGAACATATTTTTATTTATTAACCTTCAAGTAATCCAAAAAAATAGAAAAAAGTTTTTGCTTATTATTTTATAAAAATCATATCTTTGCTTCCATAAATAGTTTTAAATCAATAATTATTTTAAATCTTAAAAATGAATATTAAAAATTAGATAAATTGAAAGAAAAATAAAAAAGAAGCAATTATTTTAAATCCTCAAGTATGGTTTGAATTTGTGATTCAAGACATGTTGCGGAGAGTACAAGGCATGTTTTCCTCAATTTGAGTTTTTAACATGAACCTAAAGCCCCAAACCCCAAAATTTCACTTAATTTATGAGTCGAGATTGGACTTGTTGAAACCTGATTCAAAAAGCCCCATTGACACCCTTGGACCAAAATCTTTGGGTCAAAACTCCATCATCCCAGTCAGGGCTTTGGGCCTGTAGATATTTCTGCTCATTCTTGTCGCTCTTCTTCTCAAACCTCAGTCCTCATATCTTTGTTCTGCATCAAGAAAACGGATCATGGGACTCACAAATTCCATTTCAGTTCCAATTGAGTGTAAAATGGCCATTTTTTTAAATTTTTTTACCCTGTAATCCTAATTAATTTACATCATACCTAAATTTATTTACACCATATCTCCACTTAATTATACATTAGGGACACGTCGATCGTAAAAAATCTTCTGTCCCACTTTCTGTATCATTTCCTATCCTAACAACTATCAAACTATCATATATTCTTCAAGGATTTCCAATTTTAATTTTTTTGTCCCTTGTTCTTTTTAAGTTCTAACACTACTAAGAGGGTAGAATACAAGAAGATAATGTCATAATTTTTTTCTTCGACCAACTTGTCCCAACATCTCTCCGCAAATCGGTTTGAACTTGAACTTGTAAAACCCCCGATTCGAAGAATACAAAAGTGGAGGGAAAAAAAAAAAAGAAGAATCCCTTGCCATTGCATAAGTCTAAAAGAGCATTTCTGCATTCCTGGTGAACTCGATTAACATTTTAACAGAAACAAATTGATCTTTCATCACTTTTCTCCTTATGACGGCACAATAATTTTTTTGTCCAAAACAATACGTAAAATATTGAGGTAATATAAATTGTTTAATTCTTTTTACACTGACAATGTGTATACTGATATAATTGAATATATACCACATATGTAAATTAGGGGGCAAAATACCATCCGCTCTTTTGGGAAAGATGACATACCTTTTATATCTAAAATATTAGTAGTAATTTTTGTCATCTCAGTATTTGATTTTGAGCCCTCATATTAATTTCCCCAAAAAACAAAAGCCCTCATATTAATTGGACCATAAGCCCCTCGGGGTTGGCTCGGTTGGTATTGAGATTGCCTAGTTAAATCCTGACACCGTATGGTCGAGTCCGACTCTTTCTGTCGTCTTGTGTATTCTTAAAAACGAGGCGCACAAGTGTGTAAATTAAAAGGCACATAAGACAAAAAAGAAATAGAAATGTGTAAATAATATTTTTTTTTTAATAAAAGGTATATATATATATATATGCTTCGATTAAAATGTCAGGATTCTAACCAGAACAAGAAGAAAAAGATTCACATGTTGGCACTAGATTACAAGATTTTTTACAATGTATTGTGATAATGACTGATCAAGAAACTGTTTAACTGAAAGAACAAATCAAAAAGGTGCAGATTCAATATCCCTTAATTGGTTATGTGAGATCTCCAAGTCCTCATAATCATAGTCCCTCATGGTGGCCTCGTTCTCTCTCCCACAATTCACCACTGGTTCCAGCCCCTGCCATAATTAATCACCACCAATTAAGTCAGAATTTTCACAATAGGAGACGATACGTGGAAATATGCAATTCATAAAAAGAATCCATCCTTGTAAAATAAATCATGAAACAAAAGTATAACAAGCCATAGAAACAAGTGCCAGCACTTGTTGAGATGTATTTCAAGTGCTATATTTTTAAAAATATAAAATTAATTAAAAAAGTAAAATAAACACAAGAATGGATGAGCTGTTTTTAGAGATGTTTTTGAAAAATTTTGCTGTAACAGAGTTTTTAAAATATATTTTGAAATATTTTTAGAAAATATTTTGAAATATTTAAGAGTAGAATAATTTCTATAATATATTTTGAGATAGTATTTAAACAACTAATTTTTAAAAAACACTCCCATCCAAACAGCTTGGGGCCAAAAGCAGAAATCTGACTCCTAAATGAACACATGCATAATAATAGGACCATGACCTAACCTGAAATTGGAATAAGGTCACTTTACATATATCCTCCTAAATTTACTTTACAAAAAATAAAAAAAACATGCAATTTAGGAAATGGATTGTAGTTGTTGAACTTTTACAATACGGTCAAATTTTCTTGGGACCATGGAAAAATGATCCCAAAAAAAGGATTTTTCTAACCTTAAAGTTTTGTTGAACTTTTACAATACGGTCAAATTTTTCTTCGGACCATGGAAAAATGATCCCATAAAAACGATTTTTCTAACCTTAAAGTTTAAACACGAGTCTGTTGCTCTTTTTGCAGAATAACTCCAGCAGTTATTTCATGTGTCCTGCGGTTCTTGCACAAAGACTCTTAACTATCTCTTGATTTTGAATACTATATTTTTACTAGGGAAAAAAGAGAACAAGAAAAACTCAACCATCTCAACACTTTTTTCTTGGAGCAATTTTAGCACATGGTTTAAGAACTCAAAATAACCTATAATTTTGAATATGATAATACATATTACAAAAAAGAAAAAAAATCATCAACCAAGTGACAAAAAGAATCATCAAACAAGCAAGAATTATAAATCCAAAAAAACCAAGAAAGTAGAAAAGGAAAATGTTAAGTAACAAATTTCAAGAAATCGTTAGATATTATATTCATGAAGGCCATTACCTTTGTAAAAATTCCAAGGGCTTCTTCCATGCTCCTCGTACTCATCACGTAAAGTGCTGCCTCCTATACAAGTTATCAGAAGCAAAGATCCAAAGCCATCAAAATCTTCCAAAAAGAAGAAGAAGAAAGAACAATAAGATTTAAAGGAAAAAGAAAACAATATATGTGCATTTACCCTTGCAAGCTGGAATTGTTGTATATTTAGAGTCCGAGGTTCATTTTCAATAGATGATTTCCTGTCCAATGAAACCATTGTTGTTTCCTCCATTCTTGAACGCTTCTATCTATCAATCACTCAATCACCTGAACTGCAACGAGAGAGAAAGGAATCCAATGTGAAGTATGAAGCCTTGGTCTGGAGAAATGGTGGCATATATAATACGAGGAGATGGTGGGCTAGAGTTTTACGTAAACAAACGTGGCAGAACAACGCCTTAAACATGGCGGTTTGCGTGGAAGTAACTGAGTCGAAGATGGATTGATGTGGGACACGTGGCATTTGATTAAGGTTGTTTTCATTGTGTTTGACTGTTTGCGGAAACAGACCGTGGGAAATTTGGACGTGGGATATTTTCCTAAAAGGTCGAAGGTTAAATGGTTTGATATCTTCTTGAGCTCTTGCGTGGTTTGATGGGGCAAACCAGTGAAAGCCACGCGTACCGAACGGATCTGGCTCTTTGACGGATATGATCTTCTGGGAGGACATGTGGAGGAAGAATGGTGGTGGTAGATTATTCTATTCTTCAATTTATTTCATGGTGGTGTGCTGTGGATTTTTTTTGAGGGTACATTTAGAGATGGCAACGGGGAGGGGTTGGGGCTAGGGTTGCAAACGAGTCGAGCCGAGTCGAGTTTTGACCTAATCGAGCCGAACCTTAGCTAAATTTTATCAAGCTCGAGCTCGAGCTCGAGCTCGACGAGCTGGCAATTTTCGAGCTCGAGCTCGAAAAAAATAAAAAAAAATTTTTATTTTTAAAAAAAATAAATAAAATAATATTTTTTTCTGAATAAATAATAAAATATTAAGGATATATCCGTAATTTCACTATGAAAATAAAAAATAAAAATATATATATATAATATACGTAATTTTATTATTAAATAAAAATAAAAATAAAAATATATATATATATTCAAGCTCGCGAGCCGGCTCGCGAGCTAACGAGCTTAATATTCTGAGCTCGACTCGAGCCGCTCGCGAGCGGCTCGATTCGTTTGCAGCCCTAGTTGGGGCGGGGGATCCCTCCCCCGTCCCCCACTCCGTTGTCTATTAGTTCCTCCCGTCCCCCGCCTCCCGCTCCCCCCGCCCCACCCCGTCCCAGCCCCGCCTTGCCCCGCTTCCTCTGCGGGTGTCTCCACGGAGTTAATAAAATTTTATTATAATTAAATTTTAATAAATAATTAAGTACTAAAATATCAACACATCACCAAATTATTATTCATTGTAATTTTATAATTGAAACTCATAAAAACAATCAAACAGAAGTTATTTGAATACAATCCAATATGATGAAATAAATATAACTAAAATAGTCAAGTTTTCACTTTTAGTACAAATGCAATCACTAATTCATTATTGTGTTTGTACTTTTTTTTTGAGAAAAAAGTGTTATTCTATTAAGTGTAATTAGAAATTTAGTATAAATGTATTAGTAAATTTAGTATAACTAATTAATAAATTTTATTAGTAGACATGTATAATTATTCATGTAATTGATAATATCAATTATATTACATAAATTACTATACATTATATAATACATCTAACTAATAATATCATTATCATAAGTTTATAACTAATTAACTTACATATTATATATAATTATATATATATATATATATTTTTTGCGGGTGGCGGGGCGGGGGTATACTCCCCTGTCCCCCGCCCCATTTCTAAGCCCCGCCCCCGCCCCACCCCCCGCCCCGAGAGCCCCCCACCCGGGCACCCGCCCCCATTGCTATCCCTAAGTACATTGAATGGTTGGATGTAGGGGAGGCATTCGGATCAATATTGGATTGGTGGGTCAGGTCAAAACTCAGGTACAACGGGAGATTTGCTGACCCGAATACAATTCGTTAATCAATGACATGCTAATATACCTGACTTGAATAAGAAATTTTTAGGTTGGTGGGTCACACGAATGACTCGATATGACCCGAAACATAATTTTAATTTATTAATCTGCCGCTATAATTACTAACAGAACTAATTTCGCACAAGACTAATTATATAATCAAGTAATAAAAATCTCAATAAAAGAATTCCAAACCAAATCTGAAATAAATAAAAATACTGAAAAAGTGTTTTATCCCAAACCAAATCTGAAATAAACTAAGACACTTTAAAAGGTGAAAATAATATAATACATCATTTGTCCAAACATAACAATTCCAACTTCACACAAGTTAAATAAATTTATTTAGAATTAAGTGGTTAATGCCTTTGGAAAAAAAAAAAAGAATAACGTTGTTTAGTTAGATAAATTATTTTTTATATTTATTAAATTATTTTTAATTCATAAATAGGTTATTGGATCAATCCGTGAGTGATCTGAATTCGACCTGTTTTTCAGGTTTGATCCGAACCTGCTCAACCTTAACCTAAACCCATTAATTTTATATTAATTCGTATCGTATTTTAAGGTCAAGCCAGAAATTGCCACTCCTAATTGAAAGGTTAGGAACGAGGGAAGGAGAGAAGATCTGGGATAATCGAGAATACAGTGTTAGTTTCATGAAAGATTCACTCTCTTCATAAACAGTAAGAGACAGACTGAGTATTGGCGATCCTAGGTGAGATCGGAAGGGTGATGGATAAAATGTAGATCATCATAGCTACCTTTCATGTAGAATATTGTACAATAGCATCCTTAACCTTAGGAAAATTGCACTGATTTTCCTTATTGCAGGGGTTTGTGTAACACATCAACCCAAGAATTGGAAGACTATGCAATACTATTCAAATACGAATGAGCATAATAATTCAAGAATTGGAAAATTATGCAATACTAATAGAAAATGAAAGGGCATAGAATAGTTAATTGATGAAATAATTGTCCCTTTATTCATGACTACGCGGCTCGCCTTCCTAATGACCCCCAAGCCCTCCACTTGGCTAATCACATTCAGTGTTACTACTTCTGTGTCCTTCATAACCTGAGAATGCAGAGCAATTCTAGCCCATTGAAAATCTAAAAAGAAAGAGATGAGAGCATGAGATTAGTTTACAAAGTAAAGGAGATAAAGATTTAATTTATGACCACAGTAAGTGGGGAGAGGGGGCAAGGGGGGGCCATAAGGAGTGGGAAAGGTGGGGATGTTAGGTTTCTTCTATGCCTCTCTCTTTGAAACCTTTCATCATTATTTTAAGTATAAGGATTTCTGTTAAGGTTATTATGTATATTTTACTCTACAAAAGGGAGGTATGTGCAAATTTCAAAAGGTGTAGGGTACTGCCTAGAATCGTTAAATCCATTAAGGGAGGTTTCTGAAATTATCTTACAAAATAGTGTGTAAATTAGACTAGTGATATTTGTTAGGGATCGCAGCAAATCGAATATTCTAAAAAATCCCTCGTACCAAACTATAACCCACATATCCAAGTTTTTTTTTATTAAACCCTATCGAGTAACCCTATAGATTTTAATTTTCATTACCAAACTCTCTCACTTTTGGATTTAGATTATTCATCGGGTACCCTCTAATACATACATAATGTTAAATGTTGAACTTTGGTAGAGTTATACATGAGAGGAATTCAACATTTTATGAAGGGCAAATGCCTATGCTATATATATATATAGGGTTTGAGATTTTTAAGGCTCTCTTACCAAGCCCTATTGGATTATTCATCGATTACCCCTCATCAATACAATGTCCTAACGGATTATTTATCGGCCATCTAATTGGATTAACCATTGGATCGAGTACTTGCGGGTATCGGATCCTACCCATTACTATCCTTGATATTTGCATTCTAAAAATAATCATTGTACTCCACTTTGATATTCTATTACGTGAAGGAAGATAAGGTGCTAAAGGATTATTTTGGAGTTCAAACATCATTTGCCGTAAATCATATCGAGAAGAGCAAATTATCTGGATGGCCATCAAACTTTTGGAATCGTCAAATTTTAACTATTGAACTATTAAAAGTCTGGTTTTGACCACTGAAATATTTAAAGTTTAGATTTTGGGTCATTTTATTAGATTTTATTGTTAAGCATGACAGATTTGAGTGCTTGCACGATTTGACTAGACAAAATTTGACGGAATGATCCGAAATCTAAACTTTAAATAGTTCGGTGGCCAAAACTAGACTTTTAATAGTTTAGTAGTCAAAACTCGACGATTCTAAAAGTTTAGTGGCTATTCGGATAATTTGGTCCATCGAGAATTATGTTTTTGAAACAATTCTCATCCTTCTCTTTTTAGATTTAGCAGATTTTGTTTATTGCATTTCTTTTAAATGTTTGTCAGGAGGAAAGCTAATAGTATTAATAGCGTACTTTATTATGTTCTAATCAATAAATTATTTTAATTGAAGCATTAGCTTTCTTTTGTAGCTTTTGTTAATGGTTCAAATAATCTTCAACCAATTATGTAATCTCTGTTCAATGATTAAACACCATTTGTTATCGTCTCTCTTTTTTTTAGAAAAAAAAAAAAAAGCAGCTATGCCCCTTAAATTTAAAGGCCTCAAATGTGGTCAATGCCGCCATTATTAGGCAGAAAAGTGGTGTTAATTATGGGCCGTTTGTTCTCTTCTACAAAAACTATCAGCAATTAATCTTTCATTGTAGTTGGATGTTGGAACTAAAGTAGGTGACGGAGAACACACCTGGACAAATCAAATCCGCACATGTTAAAACTATACCGTACAACGAGTCCTATATAAAAATAAATTAAGCACTAGATATTTAATTGGAAGTGATTGATTGGACCTTCTCTTTGCAGCACAATTTTTTTTTTAATGAGTTGGAGAATTTTCTTGATCAAACTTAATGAGACTTTCTTGGGTTAATTCCATTTTGTCCCCCCAAACTTTGGGCGATTACCCACTTCAGTTCCTAAACTTCAAAATGGGATACTTAAGTCCCTAAACTTATAAATATCTCCTACTTGAATCCCTAAACTTATAAAATGAGACATTTAAATCCCTAAATCCTAATAAAATAGGACACTTCGACCACTAATGGCATTCAGGATTTGTTAACAATTGTCCTTAAGTGGGAGGTATTTATAAATTTAGGGACTTAAGTGTCCCATTTTAAAGTTTAGGGATTGAAATGGGTAATCGTCCAAAATTTGAGGGGACAAAGTGAAATTAACCCGACTTTCTTTGTCTTCCTCCAATGAAGACAACCTTTCCACCATATGAGTTGACCAACCTCTTCGGTATGGTCTCATCCTTATGACTTATTTATTGACTAAAAATCACACCATGAAGGATCGCAATATTGCATGCATCATAAAAGGATGACCGTTGAGACTTGAGTAGTGTTTTTAGACGTATTATAACAGTGCGTCTGCGTTTTTCTGGAACTTGGGGAATTTCGTCGCTACATGCCCGCGTGCAATATGAGTACATGCAAAATTAGAAGACATGTCGCTTTGATGTCTTGAATCAAAATAAGAGATTTAATATTTTACAGTAAAATTTTTATTATCTTCCACGAAAAATGACCAAGCAAATATTAGATTATTGAGGTGAGGTGATTCTTGAGGTTCAGTTGCATGATTGGAATGGCCGGACGGAGATAGAATATGAGATAATTTCTGAATCCTTCCGCATGGTTTGTAAAAACTAGTATAGATAACTTTTTTGATTAATTTTTTCTATATATTCACAGTGTATAACACTGGACGAATGACAACTATGTAAAATTTGAATTTAAAATTCAACTTTTGCACACATGTCATGAATCCAACGATGATAGTGTATACACTGTCAGTGTGTATAAGATTTACTCTAACTTTTTTATATACTTGTTAGTGTAAAGATTTTTTTTTACACAAGTAGGTTTAGATCAATGGCATATAAATTGAATTCAAATTTAAAATTCAAATCATTCAAAACTATTAATATAAAAAATCACTACACTATCAAGATATAAAAAGTTAATCCAAATTATATATGTTTGGTTCCCCGATAGAATTGGAGTTTAGAATTGGAATTGGGCCTCAAATTCCAAATATGTTGTTTGGATACTGCTTCACTCAAAAAATTAAAATTGAATCTGAATCCTATGAATTCTATGGTTTCAATTTCATGAGTTGAATTCAGTAACTAGATCAAAAGAATTCTAATTCCAATTTCACAGCTAAATCTTACTTAAGAAACGGGTTTACACGCGGATCTTGTGGGTAAAAAATAAAAAACGGGTCAACTATGTAAGCAGCCTCTCTCCCGATCTACCTAATCATTTTTCCTCAGCCGCAAGTGCTTCTGCTCTCCGCCTTCACCTCCACCCTAAGTGCTCCGAGTGCTCTCTACTTACCGTGCCTAATTTTCTCCAACTGGGTTCTTCAGTCCGGAAGGTAACAACTAAAAGTTCACTCTTTTTTTCCTTTGCCTTCGATTTTTAACTTTGTAGCATTGAATATTGAATTCTGAATTTCTTTTAGGGGCAAAATCTTTGTACAAGAGATTGATTTGATGTCTTTCTTCAAGAGAATTCTGAATTTCTTTGACTCTGTAATATCTCTCTCTCATTCGCTCACTTTCTCTCTCACACACAGCACGCACTGCTCTTCTCTGTGCTCCGCTCTGCTCCGCTCTGCTGTTGCCTTTTGGCCTTTGGGGGAACTTACAGCTTGCTAGTTGCCTCTGGTGGATTTCAATCTTTTTCTCCGCTTCTCCTTTCTAGTGGCTTCAAGGATAAGCGATTTGGATCTTGGGCTTCTGGTTTTCTCACAGTAAGTTCAAAGGCTGTGCCTTTTCTTCTGTTTCGATGTGATTCTGGGGTTTTTTTTTAGCGTTTTAGTGATTTTGCTGGCATTAATGTTTTATGGGTTGTTTCTAATTTAGCTACTTGCTGTAGGTTTTTGTAATTCTGGACTAAATTTATCTTTTACTTTTGAAAAATTGCACTTGTCTCTCTATCTGATACGAGTGTGTAGCATCAACCCAACAATTGAAAACTTGTTTAATAACAGGAAGGGAAGAGGATATAATAGTTAATTGATGAAACAATTGGAGCAGCAATCATTTCCATCATTTACCCAACCTTCATTTGGCTAACCATATCCATTATTACTGTCTCCTATGTCCATCACAATATAAAAATGCAAAGTAAATCAGCTCATTCAAAAACTAGATAAGAGGGAAATAGAACGAAGGAGAGGTGAACGAGTGACTATTTTACAATATCAAGGACAAAGGATTTAATGTAGGACCATTGTATGGTGCTTTGTCCAGTAAGGAGCAAGCAGGGAATTGAAGTTATAAGGAGTTGGAAGAGGTAGAGATTTTAGCTTTTTTGTTTTGATAAAAAGAGAACTTTATTAACAGATTGTTAGAAATTATCTAGCATGATTTGATTTACATAATTACCTTAATGACAATTTAAATATGCATTATAAATTATAAATTTTCAATTCAATATGCACAATGGATTTGAAAAATATAAGAAATTAAGGAATAGAGAGTTTAGGTTTGTCCTGCTTGCCTCTCCTTGGAACCTTGCTATATGTATGAGAATATATGGATTCTATCAAGGTTAATTACCACAAATGATTTGCTCTACAAAGGGAGGAATGCCTAAATTTTAAAAAGCATGGGGAACTGTTTGAAATTTTAAGAAACTTCAACAGAGGCCTATGAATTATTTCTCGCTTTAAATTTAGCACATTTTGTTTGTTATATTGCTTATTTATGCTTGTCAGAAGAAATGGTAATCATTTCAAATCACCTATTAATTTATTATGTTCTGAATTATGATTTTATTTGAACCATTAGCTTTCTTGTGTAGCTTTTAATTTGTTATTAGTTCAAAATGATATCAACCAATCAAGTTGTACCATGTAATGTCTATATTTTTTTTCATAAGAAAAAATCCACTCATCTGTGCTCCTTAAAGGCCTCAAATATGATCAAATGCTAACAATGTTGAATAAGAGCAAGTGGACAAATTAGGGCCACTTGCCCCCTCCTAGTGAGACAAATTATGCACGAGGCTTTATCTACCTATGTAGTAAAAGCATGAATGGGTTTGTTAAGATGAATGGTTGCTGTGCTGACGTGGTTGAATGGGATTGATTCAAGCATGGTCGTCTATCACGAGGATCTCACGTGCTGAAGCTGAAGAGAAGAATTGGCTTGTTATCTTCCTTCTCCCGTCTCTTCTCTTTTTCGGGCAAGTCTCCCGTCTCTTCTCTCTCTGGCTTCTCTGTTTCTTCTCCCCCTCTCTGTTCCTTTTTTATGCCTGACAATCACCGCAATTTCTTCCTTATTTTCACTGTAGATTTCTTCCTTTTATCAGTTATTTGTACTTGCGGACATGAAACCCACAAATTTTTCCATAGATTAGGTGTACACTTTTACCCTAGAATTCAGGGATTTTTTGCCCAAAAAATGGCCACTCGTCTGATTCACTAAGCCTGTACGTACCCTTATTTCTCAACCTTCAGATCTTTGTCAACAATTTCTGACTCTCAATTTTACTCTCTCGGCTTCGATTTGATGGCTGCTTAGTAAGAGGGAAGTAGAATCAACATTAAAAACCGGAGGAATAGAAAAGGGCACTTGAGGTTAGAGGCTTTATAGGATATACATCTTATTTCATTTTCTCATAGGTGAAAAGAAAAATAGAGAGGTTTCTTGCCTTTTGGTGTATTCCTCTATGGTAAAGAAAAATTTAAAACTTGTTTGCTTTTTTCCTCTTTGCATGGCAGACACACGAATGCTACACAATTAGTGTTTGGTTTTTTTTTTTTTTTTTGGTATTTTCAGCTTTGTTTGGAAAGTGGAAAATCTTCGCAAGTGGTTTGGTGCCTTTTGTTCCCTTGCATCCTGGTAAACACATTTCTTGCCATTCTTTTTTTTCTTTACTTTTTTTGCACCACGAACATATATACTGATCAGTATTTTTTTTTTGTAATTTTCTGCTTTGGTCCGAAAATAGAAAAGGTTTTGCAGTAAAATTTCCATTCATTCCAGGTTGGTTTACCTCTGATTTGTATCATTAATTTGGTGAAATTTTTGTTAATATTATATGGGCTGATATTTTAAATATTTTAATATTAGTGTTATGTGCCTCTATGTTTGGCTATTTACTCTTATGATAAGTTTTTGCTTATGCTTCTTAAGAAGATATAGCTGCGCTTTACTGGTTTTATGTGGTATATAAAGGCATCGAAATATTAATTAAGTATATTTTAAAAAACATTCTTATTGGCCAAAAAATTAGTGATTTTTCCCCCCAATTTATGCTTGCCCTTCCAATTTGCCTTCTATGTACACTATCTCATCTCCCAACCATGCAATTCTTTTTTTTCCCAGAAAAATGAGAGAATCAAAGAGGGGAAAGCACTATACAGCTCCCCTCCCCACCGCTATTTGCCTTTCTAGCCAAAAACACGAAGAAAAGCTCAGACTTTCACATCATTTTCAGCCATTTGATGAATTTATTGTTGAGTTTTTCTAGCCTTTTTTTTTTTCAAAATTGACGTCCTAGCAGAAATGTTTGCTTTTGTTATTATTGATTGTTTTGTAAGTTTGAAAGAACCAAGAAGAAGCACAGCAAAGTAAACATCCAGTGTTTAAGGTGTGCGATCATCTCTTACAATAGTAGCATGCTTTGTATTTGATGATTTGCTTCTAAAGGTAGCTTTACCACTACACTGGTTTAGTTTTCTGAAAATTTACATGTCCTATTGTTATGGAGGATTAGATGATTTGAGAGATGTTTTTTAGCTTACTCTTTGGTCCTAAACAAAAATGATTTTACTTTTGCCTTTGTGTGTGTATGCTGAATGATCCTTTAATGTCTTGCAATGGCTCGAACTATCTTTAAATTCCATTGGAAACAATACTTTGATAGACCTAGAAACATTACTTTCATCGATTGTTTTTGACTTTTACTGCATTGTCATGTTAGTGACTATCATAGTTAGGACCAAAGACCAGTTAAAGAGTATTTGCCCAGCTTCTACTGTCTTGGTTCTAATTTTCCACATGTTTTGGGGCTCAACAAGTAGAATCTGCACTCAAATCATGAGTTGTTTGATATAACTTGGTTTCTGCTTAAATTTTGCTTTGAGGACCTGGTCATGCACTGATTAAGCCCTGGCACAGATAAGCACTGCTGAATTTAATGCCTTGGTTCATTGAAAGGGTATTGTTCAATGGACGGATCCTAACTTGGGGGGACAAAGACTTTTAACATACCTCAGTCTTCAATTATTTTGCAGCTTCCTTGTTACATTAGTTTCTCTAGTTTTGCACATGGACATGGCCATTGCTTTAATTACCCTACTGCTATAATAATTTGCACATGGACATGGTTTCTCAACATGACGACAATTAAGATCTTCATGTTCTATTAATTTTAAAAATGAGAGTTATAGGGAATTTTCCAATATTTTTTACACATCAAATTGGGCCTGAAAATTTCTAGTTTTCACTGAGAAATACACAAATACACATCTTCTTCCAGATATCTCCAAATACTGAATGATCCAAAAACATGGCCATGGACTGGGTTGATTGTGTCAATCAGACATTGTCTCTGTGTTGATCTAGGTTAGACTAATTCATCCATATTATTTTCCTATAAAGACTTCCTTTTCTACATTTTTATCTTCTGAGTTTTTAACATTCTGAAACATTCATTCAGAATTTTGGAAATAATGTGAAAATGGCTCTTCCATTGAAATTTATTTGGGTAATTAGAAATGCTTCTGGTATTATTACTTTTTACATGCTTTTCCTTCTGAATAATTTAATTTTTCCTTTATAGATCTAGATTGGGTTAATATTTTTCTTAGTTCGGCTAGTTGTTCAGATCTCTTCTGATTTTGAAAGTATTTTTAATAATGTATTTTTCATGTATTTTTACTACTACAATTTACTGGATGTGTTCTCCTAAATCTGGTTTTTATGAGTTTCATAATTCTTCCTGTAGTTTTGATTTTGTGGTACTTACAAGATATGTTTTGAGATCTAAATCAATTTTATATTTTTCTTAGTTTGAACAGTTCTTTCAAGATCTTTGATACTTTTTCTGTAATGTATTCTCTTGTATTTGGTTCTTATGAGTTTCTTAATTCTCCCTGTATTTTTTGTTGATTGTGTAGTTTTTATGAGGTACCTTGTGAGATCTAGGTTGGGCTTTTATTTTTCTTATTTCGATTAGTACTTTAAGAAATGTTTTCAAATCTGTTGTAATTTTTATTTTTCCTTGAAATGTATTGCTAAGGTTTTTTCTGCTACCTCTGATCCAGCGATCTTGTACCTTTTCTGGTGGTTCTACTGCTACTACACTTTCTAACTATGAATTTTCTTTCATTGTATGTGTTGGGTTGCATATTTTCTGGTCTGGCTGACTTCTGATCAACCACCGTTTACCTCTTCTTCATCAGACCGGAATCCAGTTTAATGGTAGTTTATCTATAATACAAGACGGAGCCAAAAAAGGATTACAAGAGACGAATTTCTCAGCCCACGAGTGGATGGAAAAATGGTTTATCACTCCAACTTTGTTGTTGATGAAGGGATTGCCAAAGCTTGTGGATGCCCTCTTCTTCCTCTAAAAAGTCATATAAAGGGACCTGCTCCAGCATCAGATACCACTGACATTGTTGATGAAGCAATATCATTTTTCAGAGCTAATGTCTTCTTCAAGAACTTTGACATCAAAAGTTCAGCTGATAAGCTTCTTATCTATTTGACATTATACATAAATGTGGCTTTAAAGAAGCTAGAGGGCTGCAGAACTTTGGCTGAAGGAACGAAGGCAATTATTAACCTGGGTTTGGAAAAGGTTCCTGTGCCTGGAGAGTCTGGTTTTCCCTTTCCAGGGTTATTTACGCCACCACAATCTCAAAAAGAGGCAGAGCTGTTCAGAAATTATCTGAGGCAAATTCGCGAGGAAACAAGTGGAAGACTATTGAGTGTTGCATACAGGCACAACGGGACTCCTAACAAATGGTGGTTGGCATTTGCAAAGAGAAAGTTCATGAATATTAGTAATCCATGAGGAAGTGGCCCGCCCCAGTATTTTGATGTTCCCGAGTGCAGCTCAATTGTCTGCATCCCCTGCCTATGTCCTGTAAGCATTGGACAACAACTTTGCATAGAAAGACAATGCAGAATCTTTGTGTTTATGTTATCATTTTTCAATTTTGACATTTCTGTCAGCACAACTGTTGGATGAAGATATCACCAAAAAAAAAAGAAGTATGTGTTTTCTTCTAGCTAGCTCCTTTTTTCCCAGCTTGGCGATCTGTTTCAGTTTCAGCTTTTTTTTTTTTTTCTGTTGTTTATTAAATGTGGGATTCTTCTGTAACTAGATATGGTTAAAGAGTTTACGTACTGCAGAACAAGCTCATCAAAAATTTGCAAGTTTCTTGGCTTTGTACGACAATTAATTTGTAATTTGTGTAAAAAAAAATTGTAATTTATGTGCTTTGCTGTGTAATTAATGTGCTGTTGGGAGGAAATTTCCTGTATAATTACCAGCATTGCGGGTTTCCTTTCTACAAGGTCAATGAGCCTAAACAGCACTATGATTTATGAGAAGGCAATTGAGATGCAATACTCTCATCATATTCTCACGAGTGTGAGAACTACTTTACAGAGAGGGTTCATCAAACAAAACTGCAACAAACAACTCGTAATTAAAGGGATTGCCTCTTTTATGTCTTTCTTTAAATTTTGTTTTATTATTTTTTAAATGTTATTAGTTATTCTATAATATTTTATAATTTTATTTTATTAACTTGTGTTTTATATGAGTTTAATAGAATATCTATCATAAGTATGGATAAGGTTCTTAAATTTTCGTGGCTCCTTTCGGTTTTGCGCCCGCATTGATGGGAAACACTTTCACTTACTCTTAAGCATCAATTTACATATGATAGAATTATTACTAAAAATTGTTCTTTCTTGTTATTGGGACCTGTTTGGTTTAGTTAACCACAGTATACATGCTAAGGCGAATAGACAGCAGAAGTTATTTCTTTACAGAGTTACAGAGGAAAGGTATGGTAATAATTCTCCACTGTTATTATTCATCTCACGGTCCATCAAAGTCTTTTGGTTGCAAGCTTTTGCCTTTATCTTGTTTTACTATCCTATGCTCACGTGCAATTTTTTGGTTTTTGATAATTTCACTCGACTCTCTTGAGATTTACATAATTATGAGGACCTCTCTTGATATGATAAAAAGATAACAATGTCCTTCATTAATTGTCAATTCGTTGAATAAAACTCTATCAAAAATTAAAAAGTTTTCTCATCTATTGTCAACCAATAACTCAAATTACAATCTTTTCCAATTAACACTTTATTCTCTTCCTCCTACATCTATTTTACTTTCAAACTCATTTATTTATTTTTATCGACCAAATGTACACCGTCACCATTAGCAAAGCCACCATATATACCAATCATTAGTGGCTATCTATCTTGGTGTCTATTCCTAATTCTCTCTTTTTCATTACTATTAAATAGTTTTTTGTACCCATTTTTGTTTTCAATTTTTGATAGGCATTAGCAAAATGAAATTTTCAAATGATGAGTGATGACTTCGTTATCAAACTAGATGGGGACGAAAATAGTGGTAGTGGCAAAAAATAAAAAATGAAGACTATGAAGTGGAATAAGAACTAAAAAAAGATTATACTGTTATAGTTGTTATGAAAAAAAAGTGTTTCTTGTATATTTATAACTATATTGTGTTTTTATTTTTGATTTGCAGTTATTAATGATGTTATTCCTATAGAGAGAATTTGATTGATTTTGAATTTTGTGCGAATGGAGTATATTGGATGTTGATATTAGTAGTGGTGGCTTAACTACTAATTTAGGGATATTGATCAATATTATTGTTTATTAGGTAAAATCTAACATTGATATGAGATTGTAGGCAAGCTTTTGGGTATACGATACTGCGTTTGTAGTTGATACCATGGTCTGCATGAAAAATTTTTAGGTAAAAGTTGGACATTAGAACAAAGGCAAGTGTTTAATTAGTGGTGGTTTGAATATTGATGGATAGACAACAGTGATATCGAGTAAGGATGAATGAAATAGAAACAATGAACCATTTTTTCCTTTTTATTTTTGTTGTGAATTAAAACCTAAGGGCATTATAGGATTTCGATAAAAAGTCTAGCCTCAAATGTTAAGATTTTAATATTAAATAATTCGGTAGCTTAACAAATTCAGATTTTGGATTTCCATTTTATAATACACACCCTTAATGTTTTTTGGCTTAATCTTTTGCATCTGAAGAGATAAGATTTGCTTTCTTAGGTTGATTGCCAACTGTTTTTTTTGCTAATTTTGTCCACTTAGACACTAAGAGCGTACATTTTTCCTTTTGAAGATTATAGTTTTCAAATGTAAAGAAGCATTGCAAAGTTACTACTGCGTATGACATCAATTCCTATGATTTGCATGGTTGAAAGTATTAATTCGAGTGTTTAGACGCTGATTGGACTGTACAGCAGGTTAATTAATAGAGCAATTAAAGAGACGTATACTATTCGCCTTTTTTTGTTTGTGCGTTCTCTTTAATTGTCCTTTCTTCCACTCATTCCTTTGTAAATATTATGAAGGCCTCAGACATTTTATTATGCATACCAGTTTACACCACCGCCCACCGCCTCCCTCCTCCCCTATACCTCCATTGTTGCCCCTTCCCTCTTCTCTCCTCCCTCTTGGAATTTAAAAGATAATAGAGGTATCTTTCTTTTAAAGTAGTGATTAAATGATGGGAGGAAGAGTTACCTATTAATTGCTCAAAATTAACAAAAAGGTCAAGGAACCAATTTATTTAACAATTAATTATAAAAAAAATAATAAACTAACATTCCAAAAGAGAGAGAGGAAGTGCGCACCCATTATGTTGCATCCCTTTTTTCTTGGACACTTGTACCTATATATATGAGTTATCATTTTCTTTTCCTTAGAGTCTCACTTTTGATGTCCTATTTAGATTTAGATTTGCATCCATGTAAGAAATATTCAAATGTGATAAATTTAATGGTTAGATTAAGAAAATTTTGGCTAAATCTCGCAACTAGTACAAGGAAAACGATTTATAAAAGTGTGACAACACATATTCTTAAATTATGTACTAGGTGATATACAATATTCTTCATTATAAAACTTAGAATAAGACAAAGGAAATCAGGACAAGTTCAAACTATATGGTGCCAGTCATTTGTGAAAATGCCTATAAAAAATTTCCTATATAAATGAAGCATGCAATACTGAATTGGAATGATCCCCTTTGGAGTTGCGGTGCATTTACGAAAAAAAAAAAAAGCACTTTTAAGTACTAAAAGTACTTCTAGGGTGTTCAGTAACTAATTTTTCATAACTTAAAGGAGTTCAATTTTTAATAATTTAAAAGCACTTTTGTCAGAAGTGTTTCTCTATAAGTTACAGCAACTTTAAACAGGGCTTGATTAGAGTTTTTCTGCAATAACTTTCTTATTGAGGTTATGGAGATTAGAACCAATAGGCAAGAGCAGTAGCAATCCCTGTCCCTCAAGGTTGGCTTGGCTGGTGATAGGGTTGCCTCATTAGGTCTTGGCACCCTGTGGTTACGGTTCGATTCCTTCTATCATTTTCTGTATCTTGAGAGGCGGGTGCACAGGCGTAAGGAGATTAGTCCGAAAGAGATACTCCCTGGTGATGACAAAAAAAAAAAAACTTGGAATGTAATTGAAGGTATTAGTTTAGAGTTAATTTTATATAATGATGGTGTGTATATTATCATCGTTAAATACATAATTTTACATAGAAAATTTAAATTTAAATTATTTGTCATGTATCTGACGATGATGATGATGATATATAAACTGTTATAGTATATAAAAGATTAATTCTTAATTTTAAGGTTGAGCACAACTCTATAACGTGACAAATTTGTAGCTTAGCATTGAAGTAGACGAAAAGATTCCGGATTTAGCTTTTAGCTCTAGTTGTTATGCTACGTGTATATACTTAACGAAGATATCAATGAAAACCTAATACCATGGAATCTTTTTAAAGAATAAATTGCATAGACCTTTTCAAGAAGGATTTATCATAATTAGAATGGAGAATCCATCCAAGGTTTGTTTTGTAATTTAATGTGTTATGTATTTTGGATATATTATGGAAGCTTGTGTTGTGGATGTCTAGATGGGGAGCTCTTTGAACAAGAAACACTAGGGCCTTGTTTGGAACCCAAGTTTTTTGTCCAGTTTGTCTGCTACAAGTTTTTTAAAAATTTTAGCTACAGTAACCTCAAAAAATTTTTCAAAGTTTATAAACTGTACACTTCAAAATATTCAAAACTCTACACAGTTCAAAAAATTACCTTTTGCAACATAATTGAACTGTGTAGAGTTTTGAATATTACACAGTTCAAAACTTCTACAGTAAACTACAGTAAAATTTTAGATAAACTTCCAAAAAACTCACCTTTCAAACAGGGCTTAGATTAGCTAATAAAATGTTAATAATGTCAATGAAATTAGAATTTTAAAGTGTGTGTGTGTGTTTACATTTCAATCTTGTTTCACCCGTTATGAAATTGATTTTGAAGAGGGGAAAGCGTGATTTTAGGGAGCACTTTATTGATTCCCTTGCAAAAAAAAAAAAATAAAGGAAAAAAAGGAGGGAAAGAGAGAACAAAAAAGGATTTGCACTTGAAATGCTTATTATATTAGCACAAAATAGGTTTTGCATCATTTTAATGTACTCGTTTTTTGAGAGACATTATTAACTTTACTTCTCATACTTGCATTAGGGGTATACTTTAAGTGTGCAAGGAGTAATATAAAACATTAATTCGTGACTTTTATAAATACTTCTTCAGTCTATCAAGATGACTACTTTATTACTTTTTCTTAAACTTATACAATGATACCTATAAAGTTTCAAGGTACAAGTTAAAACCAAGAAAGCAAGAATAAAAATGAGAAAGGTGTTTCTTAATAATTTTGTCCTACTAAAAATGCTCTAGTTTTAATTTTATACTAATACGCTTAAACCCATCTTGTGAAGAATGAAAGAGAAGCGTTAAATGTGCACCATTTCGCAATAAATATGCCCAAAATTACACTTTTTTTGTTCTAGTTCAAAAGAATCGAAAGTCTTTAAGCGCGTGTTTTTTGCAACAAATAATTATGTTTGGATTGCAATTTTTTCTTTTGAAAAATTGTTACGTTTTCCGTAGACACATATTTCAGTCATCTTTTTATTTTACATATATCAAGTTACTATAGTAGCTTTTCTTCAAAAAGTCCAGAAAATGCAATCCAAACAAAGCTAGTTCAAAAGAATCAAAAGCTTTAAGATTCGAATCAGAATTCGTGTTTTTTTTTTTTTTTTAAATATACCTACAAATTGAGTTTGTTCTTCAAAATGAACCATACTCTCCTGCACGATAAAAACTTCTAACAATAAACGTACAATGACTTACCTAATAATACCAAAATTTTTAAAAAATAGAAAATATAATTAGTCTATAAAAAGAGAAAAGGAAATTCACAGATAAAGTGAAAAAGGCACAATCGATTGACTGATAGATTCTCACCTGCAACCTGCACCTCGCCCCCCTGCACTGAAATCCAGCTTGCAATCTAACTTAAAAAATGTAAACTCGAATCTCTTTTTCGTACCACTGGCCCAATGGCTGAGTGACCACAGGAAGTCTCTTTTTTTATCGCAGGTGAAGGTTCAAATTTTATCTGTAGTAAAAAAAAATTTAATGGTTGGATCTGTATATTCACTAATTTCTACCATCACTTGAGATCTTCGGTGACATGTTTTCTATGCCAATCCAATGTCACCTATAATATTGCGCCAAGTGTTCTGTTATTATTATTTATACTTTAATTTTTTAATAATTCAACTTAGTTTGGTTTAACACAAGTGTAAATAATAATAGGACACTTGGCGCAATACTATAGATGGCATTGGATTGACATAGAAAACATGTCATCGAGGATCCCAAGTGTTTCTACCACAGCCTTTTTAGACTCTCCCTCCCCTAGATTAGGATAGAGTAGGTTTGTAATACAAATGTATCTACCGTTGCTAAAAAAAAAAACAAAGGAATCTCTTTTTCGTGTCTTAAAATTCTTCCTCATATTCTTCACCCCATCCATCCATCCCAAATTACAAGTATGCCCCCACCGCTTTTTTAATTATTAAAACACACACAGTCACACACTCTCTCACGCACTGTTCCCCCTTCATTTCACACTCTGATCCGAATAAACGATCAAGAAAACACAAACAATGCACGACTCCACCTCCACCTCGCGCCACCGTCACCGCCGCGAACCACCGCAACCGACTCACCGCCGTCGTTCTTGGTGTTGCTCTTTCGCCGTTCCGCCGCAGAGCCCAGAGAACCACTACGACGGCGGCGGCAAAACCCGCTACTGTGTTTCTACTCGCTCCCAGTCGTCGAAGCATCTCAGAAATCCTCCGACGCCTAAAAAGACCGAAATGCACCCGAAGTCTTCTCATAATTCCTTCCCCAACTCGCCACAGTCGCAGGCTTCGACTACCTCCTCCTCCTCGAAACTTGGGCTCCGGAAGATTTTATCTCCGGGTCGGGTCTCCCCTATTGACGAACCCGCTCCGGTTCCGACGACTACGAAGGGGAGAACTGCCAGTTCTTTGACTGAGGTTCCGAAATCGCCCTTGGGAGATGATTGTAGCTGTGGTGGGGCGGAGGCGGACGAGGAGGGTAGTTTGGGGAATTTTGACGTGAGGTTGAATTTGAAGGCGAGAAATGGAGGGGGATCTTTGATTTTGGAGCTGAGCTCGGCGGTTCTGGCCGCGAATAGCTCCGTGTTCGCCGGACTAATTGCTGATTACCGGACGAATTCGAATGCCAAGGGTTTGTGTCGAATTGAGGTGCCAGATGTTGACAATTTGGGTGTTTTTCGAGAAACGATTGAGCTTATGTTCGATGAAGATATCCCGAAAAAACTCGTCAAGATTGGGCCTTTTCGCGCCATTGATATGCTGGAGGTATATTTCTTGGAATATTTGCGCCACTTCTTTTTAATTTGCACTTATTTTATTCGATGATTGTACCCTGTGCTTGTTGAGTTGTACCTTGCTTTGACAAGAACTAGTTGTCTTGTAATATCATCTGTTTTAGGAAAGTTATTGTGTAATGGGATATTAATATGTTTGGCTATTTGCATACTGTTAATTATATAAAGTAATGGAAGAATATTTTAGATACAATATCTTGAAAGCATTCTCGAATTTGGTGAATATTTCTCCTAGGCTGGTGATGGAGGATGCAACTGGGGCAGATTGGCTACTAATGGAAGAACCAGAATTGAAGTACAAATATGTTGTTGTTAGTTATAAGCAGGAATTCTTGACCATTTTGTCAGAGAAATGACTAGTGCATTAGGAACAAGCATCAAAATAATTTTCCTGCTGAGATAATTAGTCAAAAGAAGACTTGAATGTATTATTCCGTGTAGAATGTAGTCATTTTAAAGCACAGAAGAGTCATTATTTGCTTATGAGGGGGTTCCTACTTGTATCACTGTCAAAATTCTTGATGTTAGCTCTGAACAAGTAGTCTTCTGTACAATGGCAATAACTGACTAGAATGTGTTCATTTTAGTTGTGCTTATATGTGCATTTAAGGTGTTTCCGTACCCAAGTGCCATGACTAGAACTTTTTCCTATCTAGTAGCATTTTGGGTTTATGGGATAAATAAAAGATTAAACCATAAAGTACACTATGCACTTCATATACTTGGATTTCTCTCTTTAGTTAACTTCAGTGAAGTTTTAGTTCCTGAAAGATTACGAAAAGAATATGGTGAAGTAGCAATGGAGTCACATAAGACCAGCAACAATGATCGCTGATATATACAGTAAATCTGTATATGGGCTATTGAGTTTAAATTCCCTGGAGTTGCCTTGGTTTGAAACTAGAGTTGGATAAACAGTGGATGCTTACGGCAATTATCTGTGACTATATATAAGAGTTTAGTGTGCCCATAATATTGAAAATCACATACTCCCTTGTAAGTCACTTTCCTTCCACAAAAAGAATAACTAATGTAGGCAATGATGGCTAAAGTTAAAAAATTATGTTGCTGCAAGAAAAAAAATAGTCATCAAATTGCTTGTACTGGCTCTGCTTTCTTAAATTCATTGTTCTTTATCTCTACCATCACAGCAAGATTTGTCAAGTGCTCATTTGCTTATGTCTTTTCCTTTTCCTCTTTTTCTTCGTAGATATGCTTTAACAGGAAATCTCCATTTTGCATTTTCTTAGTATTAAGCCACTCGTAACCGTTTAGTAGGTATCTATGGCATTTGCCAAACTGGGTGTGTTTTTATAATATGGCATTAGCATGGTTGACCCTCTCTCTCTCTCTCTCTCTCTGTGCTTTCTCCCCCCTTTCTCTCACACAGTTTATGTAGGTTGCCTATTTGTTTATAACAAGCTTTTGGCTAGAGGCAAGAGTCAATTACTATGAAGTAGCTGAATTTGATAGAGATTTGGCATACTGATCTTGCTTTGTTTCAATATCAATGTTTCTTTGAGGTTTGGATGGGTGTGAAGATATTCACAGTAGCATGTGGTTTTTTCTCTTTTCTTTATTTTGTTGAATTATTTCTGCTTAAATATAGCCTGGATAGTTTAGTGTCAACTAGATGTTATAGCTGCATGTTGGCTGGGAACTACATTGGCCCAGCATCGCCATTTTTGTGCTTAAATCATCTGCTTTTGTTTATTTATTATTTTGAAGTGAATACTTTGACTCTTAAGCTTATTTCGGTATGAAACAAAGTACCTGTGCTGAATTTTTTATGGAACCAGATCCCCGAGTCCTTGGATGTTCTGATTGTGAAGTTTGTAAAAGCTTTGTAACATTGACACGTGAAATATATGCCTGTACCACCCTGTACGTGTTCACATGCTGGATAGAGAAGGAGAAGGCCACTGTTGTTTTTTTAGGCTTCTTTTTTCCCGTTCTCTTTGGATTGTTAGTAGATGTTTCTGGCTCAATCTGAGATGAAATGTTTGTCATGTTCTCACACCCCTTTACTTCTTAACTTCAGGTGGCTGCAGGTATCAAGTTTGTCAGGGGTGTTTCGTCATGCTTAAAGTTCCTTGAAGCAGTGCCCTGGACTGAGGAAGAAGAAGAGAAACTGAGGGTCCTCTTTACAAAATATAAGTTCGATGATGGAACAAGTAGAGACATATTGGCCAGGCTTTATGCACTTGAGTCGGTAGATTCTCAACAAACCATGGCTCGACAGCTACTTTGGTCAATTATTACCTGTGTTGATACCAATGCTGGAAACGAGATGAAATCCTTAGTCAAGGGGCTCCTGTCCAAAAGCTCAGTTTACGAGAAGGACTGCGATGATATTGAGAGGGATGACATTTTTGCTGTTTGCCAGTCTTGTTTGAGTTCTTTGATCAGTCTGTTTGAGGAGGCATCTGGCACTGCTCAATCTGAAAAATTAACGAAACAGGATAAAGGTAAGCCGATGATTGAACGCATCTCAAAGCAGGTTGACAACCTTAATTGGTTGTTTGAAATCCTGCTTGAGCACCAAATGGCAGAGCAGATGGTAGATATGTGGGCAGATCAAGCAGACTTAGTTAGAATGCACGAGAGCTCATCTCCTATGATTAGATACGAGCTTAGCCGGGTGTCAGCAATGTTGTTTATCGCACTGGGCACTCGGAAACTGCATTGTCCGTCAGATTCTAGGCTGCGCCTCCTTAGTGCATGGTTCAGACCTATGCTATTGGACTTTGGTTGGTTACAGAGGTGCAAAAAGGGGCTTGACATGAAGGCCTTGGAGGAAGCAATGGGTCAGGCACTCCTTACCCTTCCTCTAAAGGAGCAATACACGCTGTTTATGGATTGGTTCTGTTATTTCTCGAAGCATGGCACGGAATGCCCTAATCTCAGTAAAGCATTCCAGATCTGGTGGCGCAGATCGTTCTTGAGAGGGTCTGAAACTTATGCTATTGAGTCTAGGTAAAATGATACTTCTTTGCATGTTTCCGATGCAATCAAATATCTTGGCATCAGAGATTGGTCAATTCAAAACATGTGAAACCGGTAATGTAGATTATGTAGGATATCTAACTGTTGTAACAATGTCAACTAGATAGAGAGTGCTAGCTCCTGACCTCCATTCTTTTGTGCATCATATGGAGTTTGATTTCATTGGGTTGGATATAGACCCCTCCCAGAACCCTATTAGGAGCTTGCTTTACCAGAGTGGGATAGACATATTTCTCTCAAAAGTAGTCTTGCTGTTCTTCTTCTTTTAATGTATCCTGGTGAAGTGATTGCCATGGTGATGAAGTTGACTGCAGTTACATCTAGTTTGAGTTTTGGAGAATTAGAGATTGTCTGTTTGCTGAAGAGTAAAAATGCGTATATTGGCTGTAGCTAAAACAATGTACCTATCAATTTGGTGCATATGCTTTGTTTTGTTTGTTTGAAAGTTATTAATTTGAGTGAGGCGTGGCCAAAATTATGATCACCGCAGAATAATCCTGCACTTGAAAATAAATTAAAAAAAAAAAGACAAGGAGATATAATTATATTTTATGCTCAAATTTTAAAAGTATGTTGGTCTGGTGGTTGAGGTTGCTGAAGATGGAGCCTTAGGCCCCTAATTCGAACCTTGCTGCCAGAACAAGTTGTGGAGGGCTCCTAAAAAAAAAAAAAGGAAAAAAAATATTATATGCTCAAAATTGAGTAAGGTCCTTGAATCTGCAATTTCAAGCATCATTGGCTTGCAAGAATTTGACATTCGATAACTTTATAAGAAAGATATAAAAGGAGAAAAACCAAATAAAGCCTTTCAGCACGGTGGCCTTTGAGAGGTATCAACCTTAGCAAAGCTGCTGATACAACGAACTTTGCATGAGAGTTTCAAGAAATCAACCAAAACATGTTCAAACGTTGATTTTAAATAGAAATCAAAAGGGATACATGTGAATGGATCAACTTAAAACCATTAATAATAGGATAAAAATAAATAGATGAGTCTTCAGTCAGAAACTAACAAGAATTATTTATATTTTTTATAATACGTGGGAAAAAAATATCTTGAGTTTAGTGATAACCACTATGTTTTCTTTTCTTTTTTTTTTTTTATTAGGTTCGTATTTATATACTCAAAAACTGAATAGAAAAATAGTAGTCTTTCCCTCCTTAATGTGATCTTGTTTAAGCATCAACGTGTTGGGTAAAGAATACATGAAATTCATCATTATTATATCACTATTCATTTAAGATCCCTTTTATAAAGGTACAAAATATCTGTGCAAAAAAATAAAAAAAAGGGTAATTACACAATGATCCTTGTACAATTTGCTTGACAGATTAAAAGTATAACACATATTATATTAGTAAATTTTTCTCCAAGAGGCAGACGTAAACTCCGCACCTATGTCTTTATTTTGGAAGCCTTTTGGCTGGAAACAGTAATCCGCAATACTCCTTTGTTTTGTTTCGTTTTGTTTTTGTTTTTTTTTTTTTTATAAGTGGGAGGTCTTGTCAAGAGACCTCCTACTTTCAACGCTCGTACCTTACTACTCAATTTAACCTTTCACGTACAAAAATTTTTTAAATCATGTTCTCGTAGATAGGCAATTGGCTTACATTTTTTTAAAATTTCTTTCCAATAAAGGAACGGTGGAATTTAAGAAGTGAGGAGGGAGTACAGGGATTAGAACTTGCGACCTCTAATTCTTGGAGTCTCAACCTTAGATGATTAAATTACATATTAGTGTATTAGGTCACAACCAGAATTTTATAAGCTCTGAGTAAGATGGAACAGAATTTTCAGAATATCATTTTTGGGCCCTACAATGATAAATCTAAATGTGAAGCAAATCCAACTTTTCTCTTGGTTGCAGGATGTTTGGGAATGCCGAAACTCCTGGCAGTGACAAGATCCCTTGAAGATGGGTAATTCGTGAGAATTTCTGAAAGATTTTTTGAACCACAATAAGCTACTAACTTTATTTGACCTGAAAAATAAATTGAAACTGTCTTCTTTTCTCGAGAGTGGATAAATCAAGTCTTAAAACTACAAGAAGCACATAGAGTTGACCATCAAATTCAGCCAAACACGACGATCTAATCCCAATCAATCACTGATGTATTAACATTTCTAGAACCCTAATGATAAAAAAAAATTTAAAAGAAAGTTTTTAATCTTGTGATTGATTTCAAACGTACATTTGAAAGAATGCTTTCAAGAATTTGTATCTAAAGTATTTTGCCATTATTACAAGCAATCCAAATAGCCTCATGACGTACTAAAATCTTGTACTTATAAACTTTGTAACCTCCTATAATACGAATTATTGCTATATTTCACTAGTTCAGCTTCTTTTTTTTTTTTTTTCAAAATCATATTGTTTCTTCTTAACCTTTTTTTTTAAATTTTTTTACGTGCCTAATTTTCAATTTATCCCCTTTTTTTTCAAATGTCCACAGTCCCTAGTTAGAAACCTAATGCAATGCAGTCCTCCTACTCCCCTTTGTCATTTCCTTTGCCTATTCTTCACCGAAAGCAGGTGAAAGAAAGAAGATTGAATTAAATGCATGCACCCAAAAAAGCTTAAGATCTTTCGGAAAAAGAATAAGCTACTTCAGCTTTTTATCCAGAATGATTTTTCTTAAATTTTTTTTTGACATTTCACTTGTATTTTGCATTAGTTATTTCAAAAGCCCTTATGTATGGAATGGTTGGTAGTAGTATTTTATGAGATACGTAAATAGTTGGAGTTGGAAAGAATGAAGTAATTATAGTCATTGTTTAATATTTCATTGTTTAATTGGAAATTTTCCTTTTTTTTTCCTTAGATGTATATTGCTTGATTATGATGTTTCCTCTATGATATTCGTTGCATTCCTCTTATTTTGTTTTCAGTCGTGCGCATCAATTTTTCCCTTAATGGTTTCATTTTAATGTTTTCAAATGGCCACAGAAAGAGAAAGTGAGATTCTGTAGGGACTAGAAATAAGCACTGTTCAAGTGCCCACGAGTAAGCCCTGCACAAGAGCTCATTAAGGTGATCCAATGGAGGAGTCGTCAAAAATCATACTAATTTTGTTCTGCATTATGGCTACTTTGGGTTGTTCCATGCCTTAATCTTGAAATCATGAACCCTAGAAAGTATCAAAGGATTGCCAAAATTCTGTTGTGTAACATGCATGCAGGTTTCAAGTATGGTCCAAGGTTTGACAATGCCTTGCAAGTGAAGAAAGATGAATACATACCCTACGAACCACCATCACCAATTGCTGTTTCACCTGAAGCAGAATCCTACTTCATCAGTCGCAAGGATCATGAAGATCACAAAGACAAGCATCACAAACACAAACATAAAAAAGATTGTGGAGCATCAACAACTACGACCACTTCGAATTCTAATTGTTTGAAAGGCACCATGCTTGTGGTCGCATCTATTCTTGTTACTTTTCTATGGTTCCTTTGATTCTTGGAAGATGTGGAGGAAGAAATAGACTACAATATACATTAGGTTCTTGAGTTAGTTCCATTTTAATTGTTTAGTTGTTAGTCTAATTCTAGAAGATGGTGCGTCGTTGTTCTTGATGTATTTTGGATTCTCTTATAGTTAATAGTAGTTTTATATATTCATATGTTATTGAGAAACTTTTATAGCTACCCTTTTTTTTTTTTATGCCATTCTTACCTTCAACGACAACGCATAGAATTTGAATTCTAAATTTAACGAGGAAGGCTATAAGAATTGTTGACCACTGCGTTAACTCCAGTGGTTTTAAAAAACTACTTTAGTCATGGTTTTTTTGTCTTGGGATATATGAGTATAAAAAGTTTGAAGCATAATTCAGTAATAGATCAATTATGAGATGATTGAAAATTGGCTATCTTGTGCCTCGTCTTCTTCTATCTAAGTTGCCATTTCTTTTCGATCTGAGTTGCATTGATTGAAAATTGGCTATCTTTTTGTTTTTTTTTCAGTTTGTCGTGTTTTAACTTGTGCTAACAATGGTTCCAAGAGAAATCCCTTGTAAGATAGTTATTTGTAGAATTCATTCTGCTCAAATTTATTCTCTTCAAGAGGAAAAGAAGAAAACTCTCTCAACTTTCTTAGCTCCAATCTTGCTCAATCTTCAATTCCAACCGTTTAAACTTAGATTTCCTCCATAAAAACCTTTAGTTTAGTGTTTGTGTGGCTATTGTTGGAAGTGGTTTGGAAGGAATTGGTGCATAGTTGCTTCTTTTCTTGAGTTGCAAGGTGAGTGACTTAGGAACCTTTCTTGTGTTCTTGATAGTGTTAAATTTGTGGCTTGTATGAGTTCAAGAGATGGATTTAGGTGTTATTTCATGAGTTTAGTTGAGATTGATGACATTTTTCTATTTAATCATGATTTTTCTGCTTTCATATGTTTAATATTGTGTGGCCATGGATGATGACTTGGTATAGCTAGAATGAAGCTATTGTGTGTAAATTGTAGTTATTTGCGGAAATTTCCGCTTTGTACCAAAATTTCCAGATTAGAGTTTCATTTTCCCCAATTCTGCCCGGTACTGTTACACCTAGTTAGAGGCCGAATTAGCCTTAGGTTAAAACATAAAAGTTGTAGAGAATGATGTTTTATAGTTGCATGTAAAATTTCAGCCCAATCTGAGCTTGGTAGCTTGTGAAAAGTCGGAAATACCCACACTGGCCTAGGTAGGAGTTCAGCGAGCAAGGTTGTCATTTCACCCAATCTAACCGTGACTTTTCACCCTGATCCTTACCGAATTAGATTTTTTCCAAAACATGAAAGTTGTAGCCAATGGTATAAAATAGTTGCCTGCAAAATTTCAGCTCGATCCTAGTACTGTATCTTGTGAAATGACCGAAATACCCTTGACTGTCCATGAATCCTGTTTCGCGCCCAGATTTCTATTTTCGTAGAGTTTTCCATTTTTGACCATGAAAATGCATGATTTGGCCTTGGAGGTCTTCATAAGAAATGTAGGTATATGTCTTATCTTTCCAACGCCCCTAGAATCACCTCGTTTCGACTTCGGTAGTCTGAGTTATTGTCGTTTACGCATAAAGCGGTTAACCAGCCCGAATGTGAGATTCTGGTTCTGTGAATGGCAATTTTGACTTAGATACACTACAAATTGGACTAAGTGTTCTTCATCAAAGTTTTAGCTCTTTGTCTTAGCTTCGAAACGGTATAACTTGCACCCCAATCCGATAAGTGTAGCTCTAATTGCGACCTTTCCGCTAAATAACATCAAAACTGTCTTTTGTTTTTGAACGTAAACTTCATTTCCACATATGTCCCTCGCTTGGCTATACACTTATACGTTCTATCGGGCCTTATTTTGGTGGTGTGTGTGTGATTTTGGGATTGATTAAGGAAAACAATGAAGCCATAAATAGCTGGAAAATAGGTAAATACAGAGGGCATGTTGCCCAAAATTTTAGGGCTACGCGATTCTTTCAAGTTGAGTTAGTCTTGGGAAAAATGATGGATTTTGGGAGTTGTTTGTACGGAGGTCTATTTTTCACGGAAACCTGGTACTGGATTGGTGTAGGAGCTCTTTTTGCATTTTCTCTGCTGTTCAATGTTCTTTTTATTGGAGCATTGACATTTTTAAAGCGTAAGCCCAACATACAACATTGTTATCATGCTATTTTGGTTTCTAATATACTATGTAGTAGGAAGTCTATGTCTTAATTCCGTGGTGTCAACCTAATGTCAGCTCTAGGAGATAATAAAACTGTTATTCTTGAGGATGATGAGCAAAACAAGGATAGACGGCAAGTAGCATCAAATCCTGGAGGTTTGTGGTCTATTCAACTCTAGCTTTTTGCATATGCAACTCAAAGATAAATACTTCTGCGTCCCTTGATAAAAATGAGTTTTGACAAGGTTTGAAACGTGATATATGCATTTTTTCGAAAATCCAATGTAATGTTTAATAGAACTTAGTCTGAAGATAACTGCCAATTCTCTCTGCAATATCCTATTGGGATAATTTCAAAAACCTCCCCTGAGGTTTCTGATATTTACACTTACCTCCCTTGTGGTTTGAACAATTACACTGACCTCCCCTGAGGTTACTAATCCTTTACAAATTCAGTCCAAATGATTCAAATATTATTTTAGAGAGTGAAATTAGAATTTTGTACCTGATTTATCCTTTGTTCCACATGTCCAATGAATGGCAAAGTATTCCAAATTAATTAACAATTAATAAACTTTAACGAGCGTGGTTTATAGGCAAATACGTATTGCCTATTTAAAGTACCAGCTCTTTACATGAATTTTATTTTTAAACATTTACTTTATCACAAATATTTATTCTCAAATACAGATTTGTATTTACTCTCAAATATTTAATTTTTGTTAAATACAAAACCTACCAGTTTTTCTTCCGTAGAAATATTAATATAACATTTTTCAATTTCAATTACAAATATTTATGTATTTAACATAAATTAAATGATTCAGAATAAAATACTCATAAAGAGCTAATACTTTACCCATGTAATGGATGAAAGCCATAAAAAATTAACATTTTATAGGCCATTTCTTTTTTAAAATTTTAATTTATATTAAATAGATAACCTATCGATTTTCTTTTTACAAAAATATTATTGTAACACCTTTTAATTTTTAATTACAAATATTGATATATTTATTGTAAATTAAATATTTAAAAATAAAATACCTGTAAAGAGCCGGTACTTTAAATAAGTTATGCGTATTTGCCTATAAACTACACTCCTTACTTAAATCAATAAACTACACTCCTTAACTTAAATCAATAAACTATACTCCTTACTTTAAATAGTGTAGTTTATAGGTAAATATGCATATTCTATTTAAAGTATCGGCTCTTTACAGATATTTTATTTTCAAATATTTAATTTATAATAAATATATTAACATTTGTAATTAAAAATTAAAAAGTGTTAAAGTAATATTCTTGCAAAAAAAATCAGTAGGTTATCTATTTAATATAAATTAAATATTTTTTAAAAAATAAATGGCCTCATAAACTATTAATTTTTTATGACTTTCATCCATTACATGAGTAAAGTATTGGCTCTTTATGGATATTTTATCCTGAATCATTTAATTTATGTTAAATACATAAATATTTATAACTAAAATTGAAAAAGTGTTATATTAATATTTCTACGGAAGAAAAACTGATAGGTTTTGTGTTTAACAAAAATTAAATATTTGAGAGTAAATACAAATCTGTATTTGAGAATAAATATTTGTGATAAAGTAAATGTTTGAAAGGAAAATACATGTAAAGAGCTGGTACTTTAAATAGGCAATACGTATTTTCCTATAAACTATACTCGTTAAAGTTTATTAATTGTTAATTAATTTGTAATACTTTGCCATTCATTGGACATGTGGCACAAAGGACAAATCAGGTACAAAATTCTAATTTCACTCTCTAAAATAATATTTTAATCATTTGGACTGAATTTGTAAAGGATTAGTAACCTCAGGGGAGGTCAGTGTAATTGTTCAAACTACAGGGGAGGTAAGTGTAAATGTCAGAAACCTCAGGGGAGGTTTCTGAAATTATCCCTATCCTATTAGTACATTTAAAAAAAAAAAAAAAAGGTAATAGCAATTCTGGGATTTAGTGGTAAGTGTATAATAATATTGGCATGAGTTACCTGATTTGAAGTTCAACAAGCAATTAGTCTTAGGAGACTTTCTTTTGTCCGCAACATTAGTTGACATCTTATTTTTAAAGGCTTTCATCTGCTCTACACACTTTAAGACAGAAAAGCTTTTGTTATATGCTGTCATTACTACAGGTGTTCAACTGGCAGTAAGAAGTGCTCAGGAAAATGGAAACTCAATCGTTAGTGAAACAAGCAACCAAACAGCTAGAGGAATGGTTTTGCCTTTCCAGCCGCTTTCCCTTGCATTCAATCATGTGAATTACTATGTGGACATGCCTGCAGTGAGTTCTATTCATCCTCGACTTGAACTTTGAAGAGACAATGCAAAATCTCGTTTCTAGACTCTTGTGCATTCTCTGAACTTGCATTTTTATTTGGACATTTGGCTGATATCAGGAAATGAAGACCCAAGGGGTTGATGAAGAACGATTGCAGCTACTGAGAGATATTAGTGGTGCTTTCAGGCCTAGCATTCTGACTGCATTGGTTGGTGTCAGTGGTGCTGGAAAGACCACATTAATGGATGTCTTAGCAGGTAGAAAGACTGGGGGGGTATATTGAAGGAAGCATAAGCATTTCAGGCTACCCCAAAAACCAAGAAACTTTTGCCCGAGTTAGCGGTTATTGTGAACAGATTGATATCCATTCGCCTTATGTAACTGTTTATGAATCGCTTCTTTACTCAGCCTGGTTACGGCTTGCTTCTGATGTGAATACAGAAACCCGAAAGGCAAGATCCTGAGCCTGATCAATGCAATCATGACCTTCAATCATTTGATACATTTTATGCATTACTCTTTCTGCCTAGAAATCAATCACGCTTTTACGTTATAATTTTCATTTGCCTTTATTACTGCAGATGTTTGTAGAAGAAGTCATGGACTTGGTTGAGCTCAATCCTTTGAGGAATGCTCTTGTTGGACTTCCAGGAGTTGACGGTCTTTCAACTGAGCAGAGAAAGAGACTTACTATTGCTGTTGAATTAGTTGCTAATCCTTCCATCATCTTTATGGATGAGCCCACTTCAGGACTTGATGCCAGAGCTGCTGCAGTTGTAATGCGTACAGTTAGAAACACTGTGAATACAGGTCGAACTGTGGTGTGCACAATTCACCAGCCAAGCATAGATATTTTTGAAGCTTTTGATGAGGTTTGCTCAATTTTCATACTCATCACACTTGATCCTTATATAATGCACTCCAACTTGTACTAAAACCTTTCTTTTATCTTCAGCTGGTGTTGATGAAGCGAGGAGGACAAGTGATATATGCAGGACCGCTTGGTCCCCATTCTCACGAACTTATCAAATATTTCGAGGTGAGGTTTCTCCTTTAATCATATTATTGCTTGCTTGGTGCCTTCACTCTTCTCCAGCAGTTGTTAAATTTCATCCTGACACCATAATTACTACCTAGAGTGCAACATCTCTGGAATAGAAACTGTGTAGTAGACAATCTCAGACTTGTTTCTGCTTATTCAGATATCAGCATGTTGGGCATACAGTCCCCATTCAAAATGTCTCATAATGTGGCTCTTAAAGCCTGAGCCCTGAGGAGAGGATAAGAATACAATGTTCTCCTAAATTTAAATCTTATCAACTTGCAGGCTATACCAGGCGTTCCCAAGATAAAAGAGGGCTATAATCTGGCTACCTGGATGTTGGATGTCAGCACCTCTGCAATGGAGGCCCAACTTGAGGTTGATTTTGCAGTAATATATGCCAACTCTGAACTTTACAGGTAAAAGAACAAAAAAGTCAGAGTTTTCTGCACAAATTCCTCAAGAAAGTAGCATCTGTCTCTCCATATATTCTCTAAGATTCTTGAGTTCTTTCTTGATTCACGTTTCCAGGAGAAATCAGGAGCTAATAAAGGAACTAAGCACCCCTGTACCAGGTTCCAAGGACCTACATTTTCCTACTGGGTACTCTCAGTCCTTTTTAGTTCAAATGCAAGGCTTGTTTTTGGAAACACAACTGGTCATACTGGAGGAATTCACAGTATAATGCCATCAGATTCTTCATGACAGTTGTCTTCGGACTTATATTTGGTGTTATCTTTTGGGGCAAAGGAAATGTAATGTAAGTACAACTTCTCCTTATTTCATCAGCATAGCAAACTTTCAAATCCCTAACCTGTTGCATGATGATAAAGTCCAGTCAATTCAGTTGCATTCTGCTAATATCAGGTTCAAGTATTTTATTTATCTGTTAACAGATTTAAGCAGCAAGACTTAATTAATTTACTGGGAGCTATTTATGCTGCTGTTCTTTACCTCGGAGCTACCAATGCTTCTGCAGTGCAATCTGTTGTAGCAATTGAAAGAACAGTTTTTTACCGTGAAAGAGCAGCAGGAATGTATTCAGAGTTGCCTTACGCGTTTGCTCAGGTGAGACAAGCTTATGACATTCATGTTTTGCTAAGCAGATATCATCTAGAATTTTTTAGTTCTAACTTATATACTTGTGTATCTCATCATTGCAGGTTGCAATGGAAACTATTTATGTTGCAATTCAGACTCTAGTATATACACTTCTTTTATACTCCATGATTGGATTCCAGTGGACTGGCCAGCAGTTCTTCTATTTCTACTATTTCATCTTCATGTGTTACACCTACTTCTCAATGTACGGGATGATGGTTATCGCGCTAACTCCTGGCCAACAAATTGCTGCAATTGTCATGTCATTCTTCTTGAATTTCTGGAATCTGTTCTCTGGTTTCCTCATCCCACATCCCGTACGTATACAGGCCTTGTTTTCAATTGATTATTTCGGTTGATTAAAAATTCTGATTTTGGAAAATCGATAATTTCTCTTCTTGAGTTTTTCGATCGATCATTTCACCAAATTCACTCCACTCATGGGTAGAATTTTTTAACTTAGCAAGTATGCCACCATTAATTTTGAAGTTGAATGTTTTGCAGCTTATCCCAGTTTGGTGGAGCTGGTACTATTGGTGCTCTCCAGTTGCATGGTCAATTTATGGTATTTTTGCATCACAACTTGGTGACAGGACCAAAGACATTGAACTCTCTGATAAAAGCACAATGCCAATCAACAAATTCCTCAAGGATAACTTGGGCTATGACCATGATTTCCTCATTCCAGTGGTTTTTGCCCACCTTGGTTGGGTCCTCCTATTCTTCTTGGTCTTTGCCTATGGCATCAAGTTTCTCAATTTCCAAAGGAGATGAGAAACCCTCCAGTAGTTTTTGGCTAAGCAGATAGGAGTAGCTATCTTTCACGTCATCTTTTCGTTATATTTATTGGTTTTCTGTTACTTTTAGGGCACAGGTTAAAAGCATACGAATCAGAGGGGTGAGTCCATCATAAAATTCGAACTGTAATCTAAGATGCACTTCAACTGACCTAGTCGTTTTGGTTTTCTTTTAACCTAAGAAGACGATTGGTATGATAATGATGAAAGTTAAGAGAATAAAAATTTGGGAGTAGGATCTGTAATAGAACCTAAGACATTATTGTCCCTCAGAAAATGACCACTTATTAGTTATGTGCATGCAACTTTTAGTAGCAAGCTAACAAGTTGGCTCAGTTAGCAAGAACAAAATACTTTCTTACAAAAAATCGTGTGTTTGAATCCCGTTGTCGATGTGAAGGTTGTATTAGCGGGTGATCTGTAAAAACTTCTACAAGGGACTTGTGGTTTTGGAGACATGCCTTGACTCGTGATGATGATTAGAGTGCAACTCATCCAAACTTTTTATTACCAAAAAAGAAAAAACTTTTAGTGGTAAGTCTTTTTTCATAAATAATATGAGTAGTAGGTTTATCAATCTCCTTGTGCTGTTTCACCCTTTAGCAATTCTTTTCCTTCTTAGAAAAATAAGTATCAAGTTTATTTCGTTGCAGTACTCATTTATAAGAAAAAATTCAGGCATTCAATTTCCCTGCAAAGCATGCATTTCCAATCTGACGCTGTTTTCTTCTTTAAAAAAAAAAAACAAACACGTAAACAATAAGCAATTTAACAATTTTGTGAAATTCTTTTTCTGGAATAGCTGGACTGCTCGTGTAAAATTCACCTTACATTGTGGTCCATCTGGTTAAAGCCTAGATGAAGCCCATAAAGTGGTAACAAATGTAGTCAACCTAGAAAAGAGGTTCAGGAGAGGTAAAAAAACTGGTAAGGATAGATTCAGGAGAGTCGTCTGTGTGTTCCCTTTCCCTTCCCCTCTAGTTCCCACATCGGTAGGATGTGGTTTGCATCTTCAGTATTTAGGGTCCTCAGTGGTAGTCAAAAGTTGGTACCTTTTGACTATTGCTGTGGAGTTACTTTAGGTGTTGTGTGTGTGAGTTGTGTTCTTCCGTTGAAAAAAAAAAGAAAAAAGAAAACAAGCTTAAGCTCATTGGCCAAATCATAAAATTAAGGGCAAATCCCACTTTACCTCCTGTGGTTTAGTGTTTTTTTACATAACTCCTCTATAGTTTCAAAAACTATACATAATGCACTCATGATTTGGATTAAAGTGTTAAAGTTATGGGAATAGTCATTCTTAATGGAATTTTTAAAAATATCGAAATTACCTTTATAAATATATGATACACTAACCCTGTATGATTTTTATATTTTATCATATAACCCCCTTATGATTTTCAAAATATACATATAACCCCCCTTAGTTAATAAATAATTTTCAACTTTATATAAGAGTATTTTTGACATTTTAGATAACTCCGTTACGAATAATCATTTCCGTCACTTTTACACTTTAATTCAAATCATGAGTAGGTTATGTATAACTTTTAAAATTATAGGGGGGTTATGAAAAAAATTAAACCACAGGGGGGTAAAGTGGAATTTGCCCTAAAATTAAATATTACCAATTGGAAACAATTGTTAATTGATTTTCTACTCAATTTTAGGACAATTATTTTATCAATCCCTTCAAAATCTTGGTTTAAAATACATGGAGATCATATTTTCTGTCTAGAATCTATCTTAATATATTAGTTGAATCTCATTTAATCTTTTTTTTTTATTTTTCAACATTACCTTTAGTTCAATGTTCAATTACAAAAAATTAGGCCTGCATTGCTAAACATACTTATTTAACTTATTTAAATGTTCATTTCTAGTCCTATGAATGGGATATGAAACTACTACAAAATATGTTTCACCTTCATTTTCTGGAAAATAATAATGAAAATATTTTTCAAATGTGTATCTACAAAACGCATAATAATTGACTTACCATGAAAGCAAAAAAAGCATCTAATTGAATCCTTGGCTTCATATGTTTGTGTGTGTGTGTATATGCTAACCTCTCTTATTGATCATCCCAAAAAAAAAAAGAAAAAAAAAGGGTTCTCAATGGACTCTTTAGGGTGCGGTTGATAAAATTGAAATTTGAAAATTAAAAGTTAAAATCTGAAATCTAAGTCCAAATCCATTAAATTACTAAATTTTTAAGTACTAGATTTGATATATTTAAGTATATATCACATAAAGTGATAAGTGAATAGCTTATTACTTATTTTTGGAGCAAGTTTTATTTAAAAACTTCGGTGATAATTAATTAATTCAGATGTTCTACTTTTGGTTATCAAACATATTTGAACATGTTAAGATCTGACCATTAAATTTAGGTGCTAAATTGAGTTATCAAATAGAATCTTAATCTCTTCCTCACAAAGTGTGCATTTTATGGCACATACTTTTGCTCTCTTTTCTTGTTTTCATCCTCTTCAACTCCATGGTGACAAGCAGACAAGAGTTGAGTTTTGAGCCATATACTCTGGCCCCGAATAAGGTGTATTCCAGGCTTTCAAGGGGTGCCCATCCCTCCATCGGGTCATACAAAGGAGCCTCTACCGCCTCTAAGGGCCACCTGCTTGACTCCGAGGTAGGGCATTCCCTGGACTTCCAAAAAGGGTACCTATCCCTCCATCAGGCGTTGCAAAGGATCTGCCGCCACCAGCACCACTACTAGGGCCACCCGTGGAACAAAATCCCTAAATAATGAGTATCCCACATCCTGAAATATTGATATAATACTAATAACTAGCTGTTACCAAGGTCTAGATTGCATAACTAGGTGCTCCTCTTTTTTCTGTTAACCCAATTACATCAGCTCCTAATAGCTCCCTGAGTCCTGTTGGTGGTTGTTCTATCAATCCATTTGACAGCTGTAGCTGGATTGCTTCCTTTGCTAGCTAGTCTGCGCATCTATTTCCTTCCCTCCAGATGTGTTGCAGTTTGCATGACTATTCTCTGTTCTCCATGGTTCTTATCTGCCTGACCAAGTTATGGTAAGGCGATGTGGCCACTGCTTCTACTATCAGCTCCAATCCCACTTTTGAGTCCGACTCTATGATTATATCTCTATATCATTTCTCCCATGCTAGTTGCATTCCTAGGTGCTCGTTCAATCCCAATATTGAACTAGGTGCTCGTTCAATGTAACTATCTAAATAAATTTTTTTTGCTTGTATATCCGTGGGTCTGTTTGGAAGGCAAGTTTTTTGCCTAATTTTTCTTCTACAAAATTTTTAAACAATTTTAACTACATTAATTTCAAAAAACTTTCCAAAATTTTTTAAATACATTCCTCAAATACTCAAAAACACACAAAAAATTTTTTTGTCTCTTCTTACTCCTTCCTCTCTACACCTTAGTCTACCACGGCCTCCATCATTGGCCGCCGCTGGCACCAGCGACTCTTCTTTTTTTCCTCCCTCTCTCTCTCCTCCTCCTCCTCTTTCCTCCCTCCCTTCCCCCTTTCTCTAGCTACCCGCTTTCCCCTCCTTCTCGTAGTAGGGGAGGGAGATTCGTGGGAGAGGGGAGGGAGCAAGGGAGGAGAAGGGGGAAGAGAGGGGAAAAAAAACTTTGTCTACCAAATGTTCTTCAAATTTTAATCAACTTTTATTCTTTTTTTTTTCTAAAAACTAATATTGGAGATAGAATCTATGCAAAAAATAGAGTGAAGAGTTAAATTTTAGTGAATTTTGGTCAATGAAGAAGGCGGGGGCTGTTGATGGCACCTCCACCAGAAACTCCATAGGTTGCTATGTGAGCAAAGGAAGAGAAGAAGAAGAGAAGAAAGGGAGGGGGAGAAAAAGAAAAAAAGAAGGAAAAGGGAAAAAATTTAAAAAAAGAAAGTTTTTAAATTTTTCCCAAACCCTTAAAAACACAAAAGTTTTTTCTACTCCTTCTATAAAGCTACAGTAAAGTTTATACAAACACCCAAAAAATACACCTTCCCAAAAACACCCAATATATATCTTCCAATCGGACCCTTGTTAGCATTTCTATTTACTAGTTGTTGTTTATTAACTCTTCCTTCTAGTATTGTTCTAGCTTCCAATTTTCCCCAAAGGCATGTATTTCGGTTCTTGGTTCATATCAAGCCCTCCCTTCTTCTCTCACCTTATAAAGTTTGCATTCACCCTTAACCAAACTAAAAAAAAAAAAAGTGGAAAAAAAAAGCAAGGCCTTTTAGACTTGGAATTGTAATACGTTATCGAAGAAAGATTAAAAAAAAAATTGCACTCTTGGAATTTCAATTTTGTGACCTTTGGTAGGAAAAGAAGTTGTAAACATTTGTAAATTAATGCTTCATTTACTGATACTTGGATAACTTATTTATACGTCTCATTCTGTGAAATGTACTTTGTAATTATCATGAAAAATTGTCATCATGTAGTTACATCAGATGCGTTGCATCCGTTACAAAAGCAAATACGGAAACTCGTCTAACAATCTTAAATTCATGTGTCATCCTCCACAAATTTAATTATTATCAAGAGTAAAGTAAATCTTATATATAATATCATCATTGAATTCATGATATATGTGTAAAAATTGAATTTAAATTTCAAATTTTGCATAATTATCATTCGTCCAACGTTAACACAATGTAGTGCAGGCAAGATTAATCATATTACTAATGCCAAAAATGGCAAGAAGCCAAGATTTGAAGTCTAATTAACCCCAGAATCCAACTAATAGCTATGAAGACCGAAAATTCCACCAAAACTCAGCAAGTTGTTTCTACAGCAAAACAAAAAAATACATCCGAAGAGATTACATTTAATAGGTTGTACACATAAACACATTATGGGAGAGTTTGATAAAACTGAAATCTGAAATTTGAATCCATTAAATTAGTGAATTATTAAGTGTTAAATCATACATGTATATCATATTAAGTAATAAGTAAATAGTTTATTAGTTATTTTTTAAAGCAAGTTTTGTTTAGAAAATTTAGTGCCACGTAATGAATTCAGATGTTCAATTTTTAGTTATCAAATGCATCGAAACATGTAAAAATCTGAATTCATTAAATTTAAATGTTGAATTGAATTATCAAACAAGACCTTGAAAATAGTCTCAAAACTAGTTGCGCTTGCATTGATGATTTTTAACTTGTCTTTGTCCTTTTTTTTCTTTTCTTTTTTCAACTAGAGTACGTAGAAACTTATAAACATACACATATATGTACACTATCTGAGCACTGTAATATTTCTGATGCTGACGTCATTTTGATACTTTTTCTCTTGCAACATGAACCATTGTACTCTGTCCAAGAAAACAAATTATTGTACCAAATATTATGCTTTAATTAATTTCAATGGGGTTTACAAAATGTTTTGTATAGGCCACAGTATATAAACCCTAAACCTAAACAGCACGGAACATTTTTGTACTATGTTTCAAAAACGAAATGCTACAGTGCTGTTTTTTAAAAACAACCCTAAAAATAGCTAATCAAACGGCGCCAACAAGTTTCTTTCATGTGAATGAGTTTAACTCTATATGCAAAAGAGTAAGTAATTGATAGAAACCTAATGCCAAATATTCCAATTTTAACATTTCTAGTATACCCGTACTGAAGGGATTATTAACGATGTTAATCCAATTTTAAAAAATTTCTTTACTCTCAATTACAAAAAAAAAAAAAAAAAAAAAAAAGTAGCCTTCAATGGAGTAATATGTCAAGAGGTAGTCTATTAGTTTCTGGACTAGTGAACTTCGTAGTGAAGACATATCATATAGGTTTCAGTACGAATCAATCTTTGTGACAAAATTATTGACATTTTTGGATGGGATAATTCTTGGTGTTTCTTATCATAAATTAATAAATCTAGTACATCTATCTGCGACACTATTGGCTCTATAGTTTTGGCAAAGTCTTCTGGCATGATATTTTTGAATAGCAAAAACCAAGTAACTCCGAGTTTGCAATAAGTTTTTCCAGGATGATTTCAACGGAATAAAATTCTGGTTCGATAGAAGGATTGAATTAGGTTATAGGTTGAGCTTGTGGACTAGGATGGATGGTCTATTCTTGTGTCAAACAGACTTCATAATCCCAACATCTTTTCTTTTTTTTTTTTTGGCTTCAAAACCAAGTTTTGAAGCTATGATAATACAAAAGATACATCTCTAACTCTAGTAGACAGTTATTTTTGGTAATTCTTTGGTTATTCCTTTATTTTATGGAGTTTCATATATATATATATATATATATATATACACACACACACACACACATACCCTTCATCAGAAAATAAAAATTTTTGGATATTATTACTCTAAACAAGTAATTCTTTTGGGAAGAACACATTATTTTATTTCGATCATTCTATCTTTGGAAAGGCAACAAAGGAACATATATTCCAATCAAATTTCTCAGAAATTCAATCTCTCTCTAGTAATTCAAATAGTGTTTCTCCTCACACTTTACCCTCCAATACCGAAGCGTTTAAGTTAGAGTCTATTTGTAATTATATTTTTTTTTTCTCAAAATTTCATTTGTAATTATATACTGTATTAAACATAAAACGGCATTACATATTACTTATCTTCTTTCAAATGAATGTATTCACCACTTATAACTAACATTAATCATTGCTGTATTTAATGAATCTGCATTATATTCTGAATTTAATTCAGTAGATACGTATTTTTACTTCAACACACCTAAATATAATGTATATGGTATGCAATCCCAATTTGAAACAACTACTGTTCACTTAGCCTTATCAATAAAGAAGAGTAAAACTAAACTATTACACTTTAGCTCCCAAAAAAAAAAAAAAAGAACTATTACACTTTCAAAGAATAATAGACTGAGGCAGGCAAAAGAATTTAATCACATACACACAAAAAATGGATACATGCCCGGTGGAGAAAACAATTTGCACTCAAACAAAAAATAAAACGCTGGAAAACAAGACAAAAGGAAAAATGCTTGACTTTTATATATCTATTGTGTTCCGGAATTTGTTCTCTAGAAAAATCTTATATACACTGACGGTGTATACATTATATATCACGGTTGGATATACGACACATATGCAAAATTTGAATTTGGATTATGTGTCATGCATCTAATAGTGAAAATGTATACAGTGTATAGAAAATTAATCATATACATATATATATATATATATATATATATATATATATATATATATATATATTTTTGTGTGTGTGTGTGTGTGTAGATGGATAACATGAAACAAATGAGCTCAAGTGGGTGTGAAGTTTAATTTTTCATCTATATTTTTTGGATTATAATTAGAATCATTAGAAAAAAAAGGGGTGAGGGGAACAAAAGAAAGTACCCCAAACTTTGAGGGGTATAGTGAAAACAACCATAAAAATTGTTGTCATGTAGTTACAACGGGTGCATTGCATCCGTTACAAAAGCATATATGGAATCTTAAAGAAAATCTAAAATTCATGCGTCATCTTCCACAAATTTAATCATTACCAATACCAAAATGGAAACAAGCAAAGATTTGGATTCTAATTAATGTCAGAATCCAACGAACAGCTATGAAGATTGAAGACTGAAGACTCCACCAGAACTCATTAAGTTGTTCTTTAAACAAAACCAAGAAATCATATCTCCAACTCGGGTTTAGCAGCAGGTATGTACGCATAAACGCATTGAGATGCAAGTGGTGGAAGACCAGCTCAAAACTAGTTGTGTTTGCATTGATGATTTTTAACTTGTCTTTGGCTTTTAAGATGATAGTAATTTATGGACTGTAGCTAGTGATCTTCTCCTTTTTCTTTTTTCCAGTTCAGAGAAGATTGGTTTTAGAAGTTATATCCGGAATTTAGAAGTTCCTAATGTTTTTTTCAACTACATTGGTTTTAGAATCTGAAGTGAAAATGGCAGTCCTGAATTTGGTTGAATTGCCGGTTAAAAAATTCTGTTCGTCTCCACAAAAACTGGAGAACTGAAATGGGATATCTAATTTGGTTTGATTTGTGGTGAATCTTGGATTACACTGCATATCTGATGCATTGGCATATTTAACACATAAATCTACCTATGCAGTTATAGAGATCATCATTTCCTCTTCATCTGCAACAGTTATTCAATGTGCGTGATATCCATGTTTGCTGTTTCAGCTTTTTCCAAAGGGAAGAAGAATCTGATTAAAGAATCTCTCAATCAGCCAGCTAGTCCAGTTTACTGTTGATAATCATGAAGCAACAGGAGATGGGACAACATTCAGGCCAACCACAAGAGAAATCAAAGTCGGTTCATGATTCAGCAACGGGAACAACGATCAACAAATTGGTTCATCAAACAGCATCTGATCAAAATGCTTCCCAACAGATGTCACATCCCTTGGGAAAAACCAGCAGTCAGATGGTTGAAGCTCAGAATCATTTCCAACAAGTATTATACCCTACCAGAAATTCGACTTCTGTTGGACAGGAGCAAGCAAATGCAGGATGTACAAGCATTTTTGACTTAGTTGAGCAAGAAGATGATCGACTACACAAGAAGCAGCGATACCTCCCAATGTCCTTTCAGCCATCTCATACCTCAGTTTTGAAGGAGCAAGAAGTTCTAACCGGCAAAGCGCCTGTTAAAAAAGATTCAGGAACGTTAGTCTCTAAACCAGGGATGTGTGCTCTACGATTGGCAAACTACACAAGGCAGATGCAGCTAAGGCCTCAGGTATATATAATTGAAGCCAAAATGAATTATTTCCATTTATTATTCTACAAAGCTTAAGAGTTTGATCAAACATAATTAAACAGGACAACAACATTGAGTTTTGGAGAAGCTTTGTAGCTGAGTTCTTTCTCCCTGATGTCAAGAAGAGATTGTGTGTTTCTTCATATGGCAGAAAACCTGATCGCGTTGTTGATAAGGTCTGTTTGCCATACCTTTTCTTGTGGGTGAGGTATCAGAGATTCTGGGTAGTGGAAGATGCTCTTATATAGAAATGAGATTTAAGCTTAACGATTTCCCTATGCAATCAATATTTAATATTCTGAGATTACATTTAATATTCTGAGACTATATTTAATATTTAATATTGCTGATAAAACATCATCCTTACATGCCATTATTTCATTTATTGCAGGGGGAGTGGATTTGCAACTTATGCAAAGTAACGCCTGGTCATGGTTTTGGTAGGTTACTGGTCATTGTGCTTCACATTTATCTCCCGTTGTGCTTCCTTTTTTGCCTTGCTTCAAACTTTTAGAACCACCCCCGTACAGTCTATATCTTTCAGGTTATCTGCTTCCTTGTCCAATGTGAAATTTGGTAATGGACAAGAATGAAACCACATAAATGATTTGCAAATATGCGAATAACATTTTATTGTTAGAGTTTTTCTCTTCTACATTCCTCTAAAGAGATTGAAAATGCTTAAAATTTGGTACTAATAATGGTGAATGAACAAGAAAAAGGAATCAATTAAAATTGTAGACAGAAACATGAGATTTCAGTGCAATATAGACCATGGTTCAAAGTCTTGGCCAAGACTGGGATGACTCGACTGAGTCATCATCGGAACGGGCCTCTCCGTTCTGATACCAGGATGAGATGATTTCGAGATACATAGATCACCGAGAAATTGGTCAAGTCACTAAGAACTCAGCCGAGAAATCTCCAATACAGATAGTCTCGGCCAAGTCGGTCCGAGTCATCTCAAGTCAACTCGTAAATTTACATTTTACAGATTTTCTTTTGCTAATTTTTTTATTATTTTTGTTTAGCATATTTTTGAATATTATTCACAATTTTTAGAATATTAAATGGTTTAAAATTAATTTGCGTCTTGCCGAGATCGTGACCGATATACCGAGGCTGATGTAGAATGATCCGAGCCACGACCGCGACTGCTACTTTGAACCATGATATAGACATAATTGATCACCTGTAAAAGCTGCTAAAACAACCTTTTTGTATGCCACTAATATAGGAGCAGCTTCTACAGTGAATAGACAAAGAAGAGAAGAGAGCAATATGGGCTTATGCAAATTTCAATTTAGGAATTTTAAGTGAATGCCAGTTATAATTTTCACAATTTTTTTAACTCTTCAATTCCCATTTATCATGTAACAGATATTACTACTGAAATACTACCAAGGCTGTTCAAAGTCAAGTACGAGAATGGTGCCATAAAAGAGCATTATCATCTGGAGATGCCTATCGAGCACAAATATTCAAGCAATCAAACTGTCCTGCAATGCGAAAAAGTAACACATGAGACTGTGTTTGAGCAACTACATGTGTATCATGTAGGCCGGCTTAGAGTTGCATTTTCTCCAGACTTAAAGGTTAAAGAAGATTTTGTTCTTGTTCCTTTATACAGAAGAATCTCAACTTCTAGGGAATAAAATGTAACTCCATGTTCAAGAGTCTTGTTTCCACATCTTCAAATGCCAACATCCATTGTGGTTTTCCCCATTCCACTGAAGAATCATTATGTATTTTTAGAAAAAAAAAAATATAGCATATTAACTTATTACCTGATTATTAGTCACTGAAATCTCTTACTTTTCCTAATGTGGTAGATTTGCTCATGGGATTTCTGTGTTCAACATCACGATGAGCTTATACCAAGAAAAGAACTTCTCCCCCTGGTAATAATTATTTCCTTTTCTAGTGTTGCAATATCATGTTATAAATCCATTTTGTTCAAACTGTATGGGAAGGTGGAGTGATACTTGTAGAAAAGTTCTAGCTTTTTTTCTTTTTTTGGTGGTAATAGATAGACTCCTGAAATGGACAAATTATGAGGAGCTAATTGAGTGGATGCTTGAAAGAAATTATCAAACCAGTTAAGCAAAGTGCTTTCACCTGAGTTAATAGTTTACCTGGAATACCTTGATCTATCAGTCTAAAATTAAAAACGAACAAAAAGATTGAAAATGCCTGAACAGAAAGTTTACACGAATCCATACAATGCTTTAAGCAAGTTGAATATGTATCTATTGGGCTTGTCTCTTTTATTGAAAGCAAAAGCGAAAGGAGAAAGAAAAAGAACTCCATATTTTTTGTGCAAAATGTAGAGCATCACATTCATGCAAAAAACCAGTTATTGAAGCCAATTTCCTCCAGGTAAATGAACTTGGACTGATATCAAAGAAATACCAAGATGCTAAGAAGAATTCAGCGTTGCCTGCTCAAGAAATAGAAGCTAGCAGCAGTGAAAAGTAAGTTGCTTCTTGAATTCTGGATCCTTGTTAAGATGATTATAGTAGCGAAAAACTCTAAGTTATTCGCATGGGCAATGTTGATACCACACTTTCAAAATAATGATTAAAAAATGATAAACATCCACAAAGGTTTATCAGTTTAATCCATTATCATTTCTTTTGGGCAGTTTAGTAATCTTAGCTGGCAGGACCATGTTTCTCATGAGTGTCTCCAATCTTTCCATGTGAATCTGACAAATGCACAGTAAAAATTGTTTAGTTTCCTAAAGTGGCATGATCAATGAGTCCTGTTTTTGTTCTTGCCTCTATTTCTGGAAATTTGATTTTATCATCTTTTGGTTGCTTGCGCAATTTTTACTTTTCGAGTAGAACTATCAGATATTGTTTGATTGGTTTCTTTATCTACATCTTTTTCTTTGGTTGAGAGGAAGTGGGTGAAATGGAAGAGGGACTATTCTAACCCTAACTGTGAGACTATCTGACAAACACTTTAAATCTTGTAGGTTCTCAAACTCAGTTAACCAGTTAACAAAGGCTTTGCAGCCTATTGTGAATGAACTGGGATATGAAAAGCGATATATGCGACATCTTCAGGTATCACGTTTAATGTCCTTCACTCCAAGCCTTGTATGGCTGTGTTTTTAACAACTTTTGCATCTGGCAAGTGACAAGTACAGTATTCCTTTTTTTTTTTTTTGTTTTTTTTCCAAATTGCTCGTTCTAGTGGAATAGGCGCAGACTCCAGTAATTGTGATTTGAGGATGTAGTGATTTCAAGGGCTTAATTGACATGACATTGCCTCTGGCTTGTTGGTATACGAGTTAAAAGTTGATTTACGAAATGCTGAATCCAAGATTCTTGCTTTTTGGGAAACTGTCTTTCAAATACTTTTGAACATGTTTTCAGATAGTCTAGTTTTCATGGCATCATACTCAACGGCCATGGTACAAGAACCAGGACATAATTATGTGCATATATCTGAACCCAAAATTTCTTGATGCAAAAAAATGACTCTCTTTAGCCGACATTTTAAGGGATGGCAATTGGAGCTGGTGCACACGGGAGGTTAATGGGACAGGGGGAATTTTTCACCCGGGGAGTGGTAGTGTATAATTTGCAGGAAACTGAATGGAACCCCGCCCCATCCCACGCCCCGCCACCCGCAAATATATATATGTATATATATAATATTTAATTTAATTGGTTACGAACTTATAATAATGATATTATTAATTATAAGTATTATATAATATATATTAATATTTTTAATATAATTTATATTATCAATTATATATGTATACTAATAGAAATTAATAATTAGTTATACTAAATTTACTAATATATTTATACTAAATTCCTAATTACACTGAACATATTAACACTTTTTCTAAAAAAAAATACAATAATGATTTAGTGATTGTATTTATTACAAAAGTGAAAACTTGACTACTTTAGTTGTATTTTTTTTATTATGTTGGATTGTATTCAAATAGTTTTTGTTTGATTGTTTTTATGGATTTCAATTGTGAAATTATAATGAATAATGACTTGATGATATGTTGATATTTTAGTACTTAATTATTTGCTAAAATTTGACTACAATAAAATTATATAATAAATTTTTATTAACCTCACGAAGAAATCGGGGGCGGGGCGGGGGAAGTAGTGGGCAACGGGGCGGGGGAGGGATCCCTGCCCCAAACCCGCCCCGTTGCCATTACTACTTGGCTACTTGCATCATGAAATTCTTTTTGCACCTTCTTCAGAGAAAGGCTAACCAACTCTGAGCCTCTTGCTCATCACATATTTTCCTTTGTTTATTTTCTATTGTTTCTTCTTGGCTTCTAACAAGCAACCATTGCCAGTTCAGGCTTTCACACAATGTTACCTCAGCTCATTACCTAACTGCCATGCAAGAGTTGGCACATCCTCAATCAACATCCACCATCATCTTATGTTTTCCACTTCCATGATCTCATCTAACATTGTACCATCCATCGTCAATTTGACAATCATCATCTCATGTTGAAAAACAGCAAAGCTAATCATCTTCAATTAACCATAGTGGAACAAAAATTCTCGTCTTCACATCAATTACCACTATCACCATAACAGCATATAATAACTTGTGTAGTCAATCTTCTGCTTCATTAACCTTGTTTCCAAAGCACTTCAGAAGCGTTTGATCAGCATGAACAACTTAGGAGATTCTTGTCCTACCATGTTGTTTGATCAGTTTGGTATTTATAAAACTTGACTTATATGGTTCAGTTTGACTATACTCATATTAAGCGATTGGCTGATATTGTTAGGTAGGTTAATTTTAATTGACATATGATTAGGGGTGGGCAAAATTACCCGTTAATCCGAAAACCCGCCATATCCAATCAGATTCGATCTGAAAATTAGGATACTCGATCCGTATTATTTGATCAGGTCAAAAGAGGGTCGGTACTCCCTTAGACGCGGGTCAGATTATGGTCACATAAATAAAAACCCGCGGGTACCCAACCCATCCTGCATATACATATTTTATTTTTTTATTTTTATGCACATACTATAAAATAATATTTTTATCACTAAATAAGCGATTCTGTTGAACAAATTGTATTACAAATATAAGAGACTATAATTTATTTACAAGAATTATTTGTAGAGGTCATGATCTTATGTTTTATAGAAAAGAGTTTAATTAATGTGGAACATATATTTAAACAAATGTGCTACTTAATTCAAACTTCTATTGATTTTGAATTCTTTTAATTTTTAACTTTTTTCTGTATTCTCTTCACATGCTTGTTTCTTGGTAGGAGACTTTTTTGAAAAAAAATCTTTATTAAATCTTAGATGAATAAAAATACAAAATTAAATTAGTATAAATGGTTTTCTTGAAAGAATTAAATGATAAATGGGGTAAGGCAGAACCCCGTTGACCCGATTTTTTCTCAACGGGTACCCTACAATTGGATACCTATTGATATGCAGAACGGGTAAGGATTCGAAAATGACTGACCCACAAGGTACCGGTTGGATCAGCCAAATGGTGCACGGGATAGGTATCCGATCCATGCCCACACTAGATATGGTTGCTTCTAGCAAAAAGTTTAATTTCATATTTATGGTAAAGCTTTTCCGTTCATCTTTTTTCAGCATAAATAAGGTAAGCCCTTGGTGGCTTTTATTTTCGGACAAACTACATTTTACCCCCTATAGTTTAGTGTTTTTGGACATAACCCTTCTATGGTTTTAAAAACTATTACATAACCCCCCATGATTTGGATTAAAGTATCAAAGTGATGAAAATGATCATTCGTAACGGAACTTTTAAAAATGTCAAAATTACCCTTATTTAAAAATTAAAATAATTGAAGTGACCAAAATATATAAACGTAATATATATGACGCATTAACTCCCTATGGTTTTATATTTTACTATATAACCCTCTTATTGTTTAGTAATTTATCATATAACCCCCTTATGATTTTTAAAATATACACATAACCCCCCCTGTGTGCTTAATAAATAATTTTCAACTTTACATAGGGATTTTTTTATATTTTAGGTAACTCTATTATGGATTGCAAATTTCGTTATTTTGACACTTTAATCTAAATCATAAGAGAGTTATGTATAGCTTTTGAAACCATAGAGGGGGATTATGTATAAAAAATACTAAACCATAGGGGGGTAAAGTGTAATTTACCCTTTATTGTCTTACAAACTGTCATTATTCATCTTTTGTAAGGAACTTAACATGGATTCAAAATTAAACAGATATGTTTTTAGATATTCTTAGTTGTTTATGAGAATCAATTTCTGTCTATTTTCGTAAAATGGTTTCTTTTTACATGCTTATGGCCCTTTTATATTATGGAATGGAGTAGAGAATGAGATAGCTATTGCCTCTTCATGTTTAACCTTGATGTATCTATGTTTTGTGGTTTGTAGACATCAGAAATCTTCAGCTCTATGAAAGATATAATGGATTATAGCAGCAAATTTGGCACTGGACCTATAGGTAAGCTTGATCAAGCTAGTAATACTTTTTCCATGTCCCATACGAGAAGCACTGCTCTTTTGATCCTTAAATCAAGATATAAAAAAAATTAGGGAATCCATTCCATACTCAATGATTAGTATGTCCAAATGAGCAAATAAGATAAATGCAACTTTGTTATAGTAGAAACAAGTGAAATTGGAGTTTCATCTTCAAATAAAGAAAACAAAACTATGACCCAAATTGAAAAGTACGTACCCTAGACACTTGTAACTCAAGAAAATAAACTTATGGATTACTTAGTAGTAGAACTATTATCTTTCCAGTCATCATTGCTTCCATGTAACAGTTACATTTTTGCTGTATGCAATTTACATTTAAGCATAAAACCCCATATTCATGTAAAGTGTTGAAAATGTGTACACACAACCTCAACTCTTCTGTGTGAGTGTGTGTAATTTTTTCTTTTTTGGCATAGTAATGCATGCATTTAAAATTAATGCTATGTGTCTAGAGAAGATGTTGTGTCCTTTCCTATGAAGCCTGAAAATTATTATGCTATATATAAAAGCCAAAATAAACACGACAGAAGGATGGATTGTTGCTTAATATGCAGTCTAAAGGACCCTACTAATTAAACTGTAATAAAAAATGATTTAAAAAATTTTTAAAAATTGAATTCAAGATTATTCTTTTAACACTAATTAAGCCCACAAAAATACAAACGTGTATAGAGAAAAACTAGAGCTCCTTAATCTTGTCCTTTTTTGTTTAATCTTTTAGAGAGCATGGCCAAGTTTACTCATTCATTCAACACTCGGAACCATTATTCAGCTCAACAGCCTCTTGCAAATGGCCAAAGTTCCGCACCAGCAGCTTCTCTTCATCTTTCAGCTCTGAGCAAAGATCATGCCAAAAATCCCACAAATCAGCTTCTTTCTGCTGGTACATCAACTATCAAAGCGGCTCAAACAAGCCCTTTCTTCTCTATGGCAAAAGTTCCCCATCATACGGATACCAGCAGCCTGGGAGGTGAATCATCTTTAGCAATTCTTCAAGACTACTTGAGGAAAAATCCAAATCTTGGTAAAGATGCAAGTTTTAAAGGAGCTGGCGATGCAGAAAATATGGGTTTCAGTTCTCCTTCTGCTAGCGGAGTTGGTTCTTCCAGAAGCAACGTTCAGCAAGAGGATGATTTTGAACAGCGATTGATGTCCTTTTTTGATGGCAAATTCGCCTCCTCGAAAGGTTTCCAGTCCAATTGAATATTGTTCTCCCAACATTTCCAACTGGTGCTGTTTTCTATCTAGAACTTGTTGTTTACTAGATTTTTAACTCTTGCAGTAAATGGGATTTGGAGTTTGTAATGTCCTTTAAATTCCTTATGATTTTTTTTTTTTTGGGGAGATTTGTTTCATGTTTTCCTTCTTCTTTTCCCATTCTTGCTTTCTCCTCATGCACGTCTGGATGTTCCAGTTTTAATTAGCCACCTGCAGTTTTGCTTCTTTTTTTTTTTTTTTTGAGAGTGCTAGAATTCTATATCACGTTGGAAATGAGGAAAGCTAATGAGCAAAGCGAAGAGCGATCAAAGAGCAGATATATTGAATATAACACATATATTTGGCTATGATGTTGACAGGAAATGAGAATATACATGATTGATTGATCCCTGTGCCTTCAAAAATCTCTGCTAATTAAATGAAGCTTCGCCTTCAGGGCCGGTGTCATATCCGGCTGGCAAAGGTCCTACAAAATCGGAAGTAGTATGATCATATTAAAGTCTTTTGCTCATTTGTGCTTCTTTCCACCAGCAAGAATACGCTGAATTTGAAGCCCTCTGCTGAAGGCTTGATTGAAGAGCAGTCTGGTTTGGAATTCTGAGACAAACGGGAACCAGGCTAGAACGGCAATCGGTGTAAAGATCACCAGCCCCATGAGGTATTCATACCCTCTTGCTAGAGCTTTGACTGAACCCCACATCCCTAAGCCCTTCACAATAGGCCTGCACGCTTGTGCTATCTGCACCCGAAAATCAAATTACTTTAGTCTTTCAAATTTAAGTTGTCTCTATGAAATATAACACCAGTCATATTGATTCCACAGAGAGAGAGAGAGAGTGTGTGTGTGTGCGCGCGCGCGCGCAAATAAATGGACCTAAGAAGCGATATGCACCTGAAGTAGAGCCCATCCTGTTGGTAAGAAAGCCAATAAGCTGGAAAAAATGTCTCCAACCGTAAGACTGAGGAAAGTGAACATTATGCCAATGGTCACCAGAAACGCAATAAACAGGAACATCTTCAGAAGTCTAAACATCAACTGGAAATCTGCACTGAACTTCTTCCTTCCCATTGACACTATCTGTAAAAAATTATATATATAGAATTTCATCGACCATGGAAAGACAATCAATCTTTGGAGAAAAATGAATTGTTTCAATGAAGAGGAGGATCTTAGAGTGCACTAATTAACCTTCAGAATAATCATCACCGCAACAATGACCAGCCAAGACAGTCCATAAACCTGTAATGCAGCGGGGAAAAAAATAAAGAAAAGAAAATAGACATTTAGTGCATGTTAGATCGCAAGTCAAAAGCTAAGATGTATCTTTGGAAGAAGAAAGAAACCACACAGTCCAATGGCTCGTTCTCACACTTACCATGATACTTTTCTCATTATTTGCCACATGTAGATGATAAACAATACCATACTGGTAGAGGAAGAAGCGCAAGGAAAGGAAAATTTCCCAGAATCTCCCTAAGAAACCTGTATGTTGCAGGTGCTCTTGCTCCTCGTCCCACCAGGACTCCCAACTTTTGTTTGCTGGAACACCAATACCTCCACGGTTACCTATCCACTTCATCCAATCATCCCAGTCTTCCACTATCTTCTGCCACTCAAATCCCGATGGATTGAAAAGGAAAGGAGCAAACAACCACGAGACCACAAGAAACCACATTGAAAATGTTAGAAAAAGGAAAGCAGCAGATCCCGTAGCCGCTGATCCATAGATTTCATAAACTATGAGCAAAACCATAATCTCCAGTGCTTTCGTGAAATGGCTTCTCGAGTACATCCGGTAATTTTCTGCAAACTTCTCATGTCTTACGACAAAGCCTCGACCAGTAGCTCTGTATTTAGCCCCTCCATGTATAATGGTACGCCCAAAATAATGCACCTTCGTCCCAAGAGAAAAAGTAAAGAAAACAGGTGCAAGCTGGAGCTGCATGATTATTACGTCACCAGCTGCAGTTCTAAACCCTCTCTCTAGACCGATCTCCATGACCATCGGCAACATCGTCAAAAACCCAATCTGAACAATAGATTGTGAAGCCATTGCAGTCCTCAAAGCATTATCTCTCCTGGATCTTGAAAATTTAATTATGGACTGCTCCAATCCACTGAGCGAAAGATAGAGCTTTCCATACAAGAAAGCATAAACAGCAAGGACCACCAGCTGTGCAGTTTTGAAGAAAAAGCCCATGTCAGCCGGTAAAGGACAACCAATAAGATATCTCAAACCAGATTTTTCAATTACTCTACAAATTTATCACAGAGATACAGTACTCTAAGAATTGTTTGTCTTCCAGCACGTACACTAAACAAAATTTAAGGTTATCTTGCGTGGACAATCAGAACTTTGTAAAGTGCTTCAATTCACAAGACTGAAAAATGCAAGTCAGAAAATAGTACTTGGTTCTGAAATTTCACTTTACATGATTTAGACATATCCCAATGTAGAAAATCATGTCTCAGAGATAATTCACCGGATCATCGTATTGCATTTTGTCTAGAAGACAGAAAAAGTATAGACCTTTCCCTTTCTCCAAACTTCTAATCTCACAAATATATTCAGTGCACAATGCCGTTATCAGCCATTATCAGTGCACAATGCCAAGTGGTAAAATATAAAAGTCACTGCTTTCGTTAATCAACATGAAAACAGAAATTGTTTAGAAGAGAAGATACTTGACCCACACACAATTATTCAGAATAATTGGCCACCATGTACGGTAGGAAAAGTGTTTCGTTCCTCCTCCTAAACCTTTCCTGCCCTCTTAAGTTGAGGCCAACATTATTTGATCAAATTCACATAAATAGTACCTCTAGAATTTATTAAGCAGGAAAGACACTTCCGCAGAAAAAGATGTTCATCCCTCTGATATTTCTAGACAAGTTAGATAAATTTTCTAATTAATAAACGTTCACAGCGAAACAATTTTACTAATTTTGATCAACATTTTCATTATGAATTCCTAAAAGACAATACTATCATGTGTCAATGCAGGTTTATATCTACCAGTATCCTGAACTTACCATGGAGCCGGCATAGAATCCAGTGGTTGTGTAAAAGCACGACAGCATACGGAAAAAGTCGAAACGATGCCCCAGTCTGTATATGTCCCTGCTGAGCGACTGCTCCCCGTTACCACATGCCACCTTTGCCTCAAAAAGCGAGATCTGGTTGAGACCAACATCTCGACCCTTCCCAACTTGGATATACTCATGGTGAGTGATGTTCCCGCGTCGTAACGTAGAATTGAAACCTATACAACAAATATCATGGAAATATCATTCTCTGTCAACCTTCTTTCTTTAAATGTACCATTAATGTCACTTTCCACTGGAAAACAATTGTGAATCTAGATAACGAAGTCAGAAAATTTGGGAAACTCACCGGCAAATATGTCCTCACTGAGATTGATGCCCGTTGAAGCTTTACTGATACCACCACGGGTAATGTGAAAAATTCTATCAAACACATCAGGATGTCCATAATGGAATCGAACCCTAGTCCAACCCATTTCAAGAGAAGAAATTAAGGTTTATCTAACAAGTTGCAAACAAAGAAGAAACAAAAATCGGGGAAACAGCTCAATAAAAATTTATATATACATTCATCAAAGTATATCCATACACATGTACGTTCGTTCTTGTCCTCTAAAGAAAATGGCATCAGAAAAATATATAACAGTCTACAAGAAAAGCATCTGAAAAGATGTGAGAAATTGTCTTGGAAAATGGTATGAGGACCTTCCAAGAAGAGGGAAAACATTTCATCTCCAAGCATGGGATTATTACACTTGCAATTTAAGTGGATATCTATCTACCCCCATCCAAAAATTTCATTTGGCAAGACTCAAAGGTAATAAAATTTCACTTGACCGTCTATCCCACATTAGATAATAGATACGCAAACTACTACTCCTTTGATGGCAAATGACCACAATTACAGTAAGGAAGACGTTTAGATAATAGATACAAAAGAACTTGCACTTTGATGTGAGAAAGAACATACTTCAAGGGCCTCGCAAGAACTCTTTGACCAATAGTGACAAAGCTTGTTTCTTGATTTGACATAAACCAAGCCAAGGACGAAACACTGTTCATGTTAAGATTGTGTTAGATAAGAAAAATTTGGGATGAAACAAGTTGAACTAAGCTACGTAACATGATATTCTTACCTTCCAGTGAAGATATGCTCACGAACACCAAGAATTGTCGGTGGCCGCACCCCATGATCCTCATTAAATTCCTCAAGTAAGTTGCGCATTTTAAAAGCTTCTTCCAAATAGTTGTCCTATAGAAGGAAGTTTATTATGTTTTCTGACTCAATCTAAATTATTACGGGTTCAAAATTCTGAGGTTTTACCTGGTTCATATCTATTGTCTGCAGAGCTTCCCCTCTAGTAAAAATGATAGCATGGTTCTGATTTTCAGGCTTTCCTTCTCCCAACTTTACTGCACCAGGTAGTTTTATGCGATAGATTTCCTTCATCATGAACCAAAATATAGTCAGACTCGAAGCAACAAGAGAATCAGCACGGTGATATTTTGTGGATAAAATATGGTTATACCTGATCAAGATTATCAACGGCTTTTACCAATACAGAGTAATAAACTTTCTGCACTTTTCCACCTTCCCTTTCTTCAACTTCATCAATGTATGCAACACGAAGAGATGGATTGCTAAATGAGAAAACCAAAAAAAAAGACATTATTAACATATAAACACATGGATTAAGAAATCAAGGGACCGAATCACAATATCCAATGTCCAGAAAGAAAAAACTTACTTGACCATCAAATTCAAAATATCAGTCGCACGACGATCTCCACTTCTCTTTTGGTTTCCATAGTTCTGACAGGTTGCAACATATGTAAATTTCATGTCAGCTATAGCCTCTATTTGGGTATACATAGATCTTTGGCTTTTCTTATCTTCTTCTGAGGGCATTGTAACTGCTCTATACCCTTTGAGTATCTCTGCAGAGTTGAGAGTCAATCAGAAACACAGAAAATGTAATTACTACTTTAATAAGGTACTTGGTTATATGAAATATGCTTTTATTTTGATAAACAAATTGGGTGCAGTTCAATTAATTCGTTTTTTTGATGGTTTAAATTAATTGCAGAGCGTCATGCTGTATGATGTTGGGTAAAAGTTGCACAGTCATCATTTATGAAACTAGAAATCTACTAACTGGGTCAAAAAACAAATTCTTAAGATGTTGAGACATATATTCCAGAAGTATTGATATAAATTTCGTCTTACCACTTTCTGAAGCCATGTCAAGATATGCCTGAAGCTTCAGTGCCCTTCTATAGTACATCATTCCTCTAACTGCAGAATGAATGATTTTGTAACAAATATAGAAGTATTGAACAAAAAATGTAAATAAAACAAGTGCAATAAGTAATGTGTCTATAACAAACCCGTTCTGCTTAAAGTCTGTCCCCTTAACGAGGCCCAGTAACGCAGCTGCAGTATGTTCTCCTCATTTTCCCAAACTTCATACTCATTACAGTTGAGACGTTCCAGAAAATTATTCCATTCATCTGACAAGGACATAGGGAGATGTTGGATAAATAACACAATAATTTAAACAACGCAAAACCAAAACAATGATCAATAGAACAAGGGGTAATCAGGATGGACCTGGATAAATCTTTTGGAGATAGTAAATGATTGAAACACCATCTTCATTTTCCATTTCTAGGTCAGTCTTTGAGAAGATAGTCTCCTCACTGTAGTAGGGAGTCATGACACTGCAATTCCAGTGGATATGGGGTAACTACATTTTCAAATTTAAAAACTGTTCTAATGCTTAATTACCAATTTGGATCGGCAATGACTGATGCATCTTGAATAAGAAAAGAAAAAATTTGTATTATTCTTCTGGTTGAAATAGAAGTCTACACTTCCATATGATGAACAACTATATTTATGATTTTTCATTAATTGATCAAGTACTCAAAAGATTCTTGCATAGATGTGGATATGCATCTCTCTGTAGTACAAATTGGATTAGCAGAAGCATCAAGTAACAAGATCAGAAAGCTTATGTCATTGTCATTATAGCTCAAATATGCCATTTAATTTATCAAACAGCAGCTTACCTGAATGAGAGCATTTTACGAACTCGAGGTGCCCGTGGCATGTCCATGAACAATGAATTTGCAAAAAATGAAATCCTTCTACGCGCTTCAAGGTTAGTTGGCACATCAATAGCAGATTCTTTCACAGTAAGGAGGAGATAAAGACGACTAATCTGCAAATGGAACACAATCCAATGTGTTATAGGTAAAAAATCATTTGCTCTGCATATATAGGTAGACACATCTGTCCTGATCATTTTGATGACAATGCTGCAATTGTTATTGATCAAGGACCTTTTATAAGTCATTAATTGAATGGTACAAGTACAAGGAAAGGAGGCATGGTATATTAACGAATGAAATCCTACATTTGAAAATATGTGCATACCTGTTCTTCCCATTGTGCTGTAACTACAGGAGGGTAGGCTATAGCTGACTTTTCAAATAGCTGTCTTCCAGAATCTTTGCTAGTGTGACCAAGTTCTACCAGCTCACTGAAATAAAATGAGCAAGCAAATGAATTCAGTGTAGCTATACCAGAGAAGAGCCAAAAATCTGTTTGTGCCACCAGAAATGAAAAAGATATCGAATTGATAGCTATCAACCTATCTACTTACCGGACTTCATTCACCATCATGTCCCGCGTTACCACTTCTAACATGTCCTGTAGTTTAAAGACCACAGAACCTCCCTGAGATGGATCGGCATCTTTCTGCAGCAAATGTTTTGAACAAGAATTAAACTACTTTTAAGACTTGTTGTGGAAAAATGTCTGGCATCCTATAAATAATTCTTGCTATTAACTCACCAATATCTCCACAAGCTCCACAAATTTGTTAACAAGTTGAGGAAGGGAACCTGCTCTGAAGTTTGAGAGGAATGTGCCTTTTGAAATACTACTTTCAACTTCTTTGATGATGATTCCAATTACCCTATAACATACTAAACAGAATTACCATCCGAATAATGATATGATCTAATATTCAAGAATACCCTTGACAACAGTAGTAAAATTCCAATAACGGCTGAGATGGCTAAGTATAAAATGGGACACAGTAAAATTAAGAAGGCTAGAGTTTTGCCATGAACCTTTCCTGCAAGTCAAAAAGCTAAACAACATGCAGATATTGGGGCAACCAGGGGGGAAGAGAGATAGAGGGAGCCACAGAAAAAGAGAGGGAAAGATAGATCGATAGGGGAACAGAGACTCAATAGGGGGAGATCGCAAGAAAAAGGGAAAAGAAAAAAGCGAGAAACTATAACAACCAAAAATTTGCAAAGTTCAACAAATAATCAAAGCCGTGAGCAAGAACCAACTAAAGGTAATTTAGCATCATGAGAACCATATTGAAGAAACTAACTTTTGCTGAAGTATCTCTTGACTGCAGAGGTAGATAACATGTAGAAGACAGGACAAGAAGCCAAAAGCTATAGAGAAGTGGAATAGACAACCTTTTCTCAGTTTCCCCAACAACCAGGGCATTCAAAACAAGTTTGAAAGATTCATAGCACTCTATAACAGCACATTTCATGTATTCATCAGCACAGATACGTTTCCAAAGGTCAGCATCCTTTGATCGAAATTGGGCTGCCATATCAAGTGCAATAGGGATCTGCAGAACAAAAAAAAATTAACAGGACAAAAAGTAAAGGATTAAGAAAGACTTCAGGAGATGAATGCTACCTTGCTTGCAAGCAAAAAGGGTGGCCACTGAATTATCTTCAAACTAGGATCTGAGGAATAAGGAACTAATAACAGATCCATCTCCCTGAAATAATAAAAATACTCAATTAGGCTCCAACTCCAAAAGGATAAAAAAATGATCAGGCAGAGAAGAAGTAAGTTATCAGAGGCTTTCCTGTCACTTATGAGATCTTCTTCGCGAAAACTACAAATTACTTCATTCCATAACTGAGCAAATTTTGCAGCTTCACTTCTCCTGCTTGCAGTAACCTGCAAATGCATATAAATTTTACCCCATTTTCTTTGGTGGATACTTAACACCATTGGTACCTATCACAATTGCTGCTCAAATGAACATTAACCTCATCAAAATGTTTTGACAGAGAAAAGCCTCTTTTCTTGGTTCCTTTAGAAGGCACTAAGTATGTGTTGAAGGCAGCAGGCAAAGACTGGAACCTTGACCTGAGCATGCCTAGGGTGCGGATCTGTGAAGAAAAAAATGTGGATGTGACTTTGATCACAGCAGAAATTATAGGATGACATTTGAAGAAAAACCAGGAAACAATGAATGATTATGATCTAGGGTGAAAGAAAATGCATGAAAAGTGGCTACTCATAGGGCTGCTAAGTAATTTTACATCCATAGAAGTAACCAAAATGTACAAAATGATATAAGCAAACTGCTTAAAATTTACGTAAACAGAAAATTTGCTAATGTGCAAACCAAAAGAAAGAACAGTTTTACACCTACGAAGCTACAAAGATGTGTTGAAAATAGGGAATACATTATAGTCTTTTCTGTGATGATGAGAAAATAAAGTCCCTTTCTTTCATTCTACTAGTTGTCATTCAAGAAATAATTCTGATTCGAACTTGAAATTTCTCAGTTTTGGAATATAAGTTTTGGTTTTCATACATGATTAAGCCTTTAAGGACCATTGCAGAGGATCATTGCAGATGGTTTTTATACATGAATATAAGTTTTGTACCTCTCCCAGACGATCAAATGCCCCAATAACACCACCACACAGGGTCGAGAAAATTGCATACCAAATCTGAGTGTCCAAAAAATAAACCTGCATAATAACTTTTAATCATATCAGATACTTATTCTGGACAAGGAAGCTTATTCACTTCTTTCTAAGACCGAGAAGAGGATAGACAAGAAAGACACACCAATAGCACTGGTGCCCAAAGTGCAGCTACAGCTCCATAGTTGTGCTTCGCTGCATCATGTATAATTTCTTTAGTGTCAAGGAAGTAGGATAAAGGAGAAGTATAAGAAACGACATGCTACAATAAAACATCTACCATAGGGAAAAAATTCATGCCAAGCATACTGCACTCTGCGTATATTCATGACATCCTTTGTCGGCTTTATCAGAGGCTTTATCTGGAGTTTAAAATAAACATCACATTCAAAGAGCTAGTAAATAACAAAAAAGAATCTTTCCTCTTCTTAATAGTGGAAACAAAAAAAAAACAAAAACAAAAACTAGAGATGAGGCAAATACCTCGATCAAGTAGCTAACTGCGAATTTGAAACATAGAAGTATGACCCAAAAAAGAGTGTATCTGGTTTCAGTGGAATATGAACGGTTCAGAACATGTTAAATGCTAGTACTTAAAAGGACATTAGTGCAAAGATGGTCCTAGTTCAACATACTTTATTAGTGCAAATTGACTTTCATGCATTCCCCTTCCCACGTAGATCCTTGGCTGCAAAAACAAGTGCCAAGTCATTGAGAGACGTAATTGTCTTAGCAGACATTCATGGGAACAACCGTTAGAAAATGCATCTTTATTGTTTCTGAGTACCAAGGAATCAGACCAATTAAAAAAGAACTGTGTTGAAAAGCCCAAAACTATGTTCAGATACCTTGGGTACCTAAGAACTTTTTGCGATCTATGCATTACAAATATATCTGCTATGCAGTTATAGATCTGTCATGTAATACAATAAGCATAATTCTGCTGAACGCATGAAATTTTATCAGAAACCAAAGCCTATTTTGTAAAGCCAGTTTAGGTGATTCAAAAAAATTTTAACACTTAATTCTGAATAAATAAGTAATAGTGCAATTATTAACTAGCCAGCAATTTCACTGGCATGTCAGCGAAGAAACAATTAGAATTATGAACTGTTAAAAAGCAAAAACTGCACCAAAAGCTTAAACATTGAGACTACAAAGTAAGAACTAACCAAATATGGAGAAGAGTAAAGGTCATCATCTTTTGCTACTGATACACTTTTGCATGTAAAGATAAAGACGTACATCATTTTCAGCTTTGCATGCAAAGATAAAGACGTACATCATTTTCAGCATTATTATTTGTCAAAAATTATGTGTGCATTCAGAACCTAAAAATGTCACTTGTACTGCATGTATATTCAAGTAAAATTTTTACCGTTAACAATATGCTATTTGAAGAATTCTCCTCCCGACCTATAACTAAATCACTGAATTAAAGATCTAGTTAACTTGTTTAACCTAGAGACAGATAATTATATAGATGAAATTTAATAAAGATCTAAGTATTGCTATCTTCTACACCTCGGTGTACAGTAAAGATTGAAGCTTACCATATTTGCACTTATATCAGGATTTCCACTTCATATTTATAGAAGGTAATTTTTTCACGTAATCCACCACTTCTATAACTCTTCATATACCATCAAGTGAACCAGTTTGACTTCATGTCAAAACCCCAACCATGTTCAAATCAAAATACAAGAAACAAAAAAGAAGAAAAAGAAAAAGTAAAGAACCATACCTGTGACCACCACAGAAGAAACCTTATAATAAGCCAATCTGAGTTCTCAATCCAGCGCCGGAGCATTGGAAAGATAAACAAAACTGCTGCCAGCAAATTAGGCAGAAGGTATATAGCCACAGCCATGAGATATAATGGAGGAATACCCTTCATTTCATTAAGGACGGATAAAACATCTTTCATATTTCCCAAAGGTAAAAAAGAGTCATTATTTTGGTGGAGGTAACACAGGGGAAGGACAATGGACCATGCAAGGCTGATAACTATCTTGAGAATGTTCCTCGCTACATCTGTGAATTTCCATCGATGGTACCCGGGAAAGTTCAAAATAAGGTCCAAAATACCTAGTAAAGAATACAAGAAGGATATTAATCTCTAAACAGAGCAGTCCCAAAACCAGAGACCTAACATTCCAAAATACAGTATAACAGAAAATTAAATCCCTGTCTAGTGAGGAAGTATTTGGTGCAAACTATTAAAGCAGCATTTCGGTTCCCAGATGGTGCAAAACACATATCAAAGAGGCTGTGAAACAAAGATGTCAGTTAAAAGGGCTGCAAGAAGACAATCATTCTCTTTCCAAATGCCCAATGTTATATCCAACATCACGTGAACTGAGAGCAATATAGCAGTAAATTTCATTTATACATTTTCTGAGGAGACAAAATCCCAGGTTATCACACCCTATACCAAATCATTAGCAGTGAATTAATTAAAAAACAAAACTGAGAGCCCACTCTAGTCTAGTTCTTCCTCTATCCATATTTGAACAACAACAGTTTGATGCTATATTAAATTAGAATGCCTACTTAAACAAAATCATCTGAATCTAGCTTGCTGTAGGATTTAGGATATCACACTAAAACAGTCCAAATCGCAGTATCTCGAGAATAACAAAAGTGAAAGGCTTCATACCATGATATTTCTACAACCATCTGAAGGTCACAAACCATTTTTGACAAAATCAGATACTACCAGTTACCTAATATAAATAAATTGGCTAGGAAACTTGAACTAAAGCACTAGGAGTGATAGAGCAGCATAATACATGACAAGGGTGGCAGGAAACTATTGTATGTCAGAAACTAATATGAATTCTAAGTCCTTTCATTATCTTCCAATATTAGCATTTCATCAACTCTTACAAACACATGTTATCGTTTTGACAAAAAAAAAAAATCAACTCTTACAAACAAAATATTATTAGAAAAAAATCATAAAAATGAAAAACTATTTGGCATTGCAGAAGCATGATAGCATTTGATAAGGTTTGAGAACAACTACTAAAGGCATCAAAGTTATTGCTGCAGAAACCAAACAAGAATTACATACTCTGAAGGAAGCGCAAAAAGGCTGCTGTCATGAAAATGCTGGACAGCTTGTATAAGATATCCCTTTGGAAAATGTTAATTAAGGAAACATCACTCCAAGCTATTATAACCATGGCCTGCGACAAAACAATTCCAGTCAATTGCTGAATCAACCACCAAAATTAGGATAAAGGAAAAATTTGTTTTATGAATTTTTTATTGGATTAAGTCAATTACCTGAAGAGCAAGTATATGGAATGTCCAGAGACGGTCAAAACTTCGGAATATATGCCAAAATGTTCTGGTCTCAACAAAATAGGATTTGCCTGTTTTTCCTGGCTTCTTTCTAGACGCATGTTTTCCCTAAAATAGGAGTTGTATGAAGAAAAAATGCAGGAGGCTAACAAATAATGAAAGGAAACTGGATTGGAATAAATACAGACCTGACCCACAGTGCGTATTGATTTAAAGAAATCACCATCATCTCTCATAGGCCAACCCAAAGAGAAGCAATCAGTAGACCTGGAGGATGTTGACCATGTAATGCTTCTAAAGAAAATGAACAAGCATTTCATGTTTAGTCATCAAATAAACCATTTAAGCGTATGCATACCAGAAGTACTCGTTGAGGTCATCATAATTGCACCAATCTGAATGCGGGGCTTTTCCATTTTTGCTCTTTTTGGCTTCCTGGTGGAAAATAAGCACCAAAAAGCTAACCTCTAGAGAGACACTCTCAATGTCAAAAAAAATTATGTGCAATGTATGCATGAAAGTACCTTTTCAATTACTCGGTAAATAGGTGTTATGACCTTCCGCAGAAAAGATTCGTCATCTCCACCATAAGAAGGCCTGATGTTTTCTCCTGTGACGATGCTGACATTTCCAGCCAAAAGACCTTGGAGTTCATAAGCCATCTGAAATATGCATAAACATTACCACGTGATATACTTTCATGTTTATTTCTAATAAAATCAATAGTGCGATCATTGTAAGGAAAATTGAAGCACTGACATTATGAAATATGTAGCATAGGCACTCTGGCATGAACCGGACATTAGCAGCTTCACCCCATATAAGCAGATAGAGACCCATGTATAGTAGTTTCCTTTGTTGCACTTCCTCTTGTCCTTGAGGGAGACTAGAAGCAAGAACAGTCTTAATTCAGATCAGAAGTTCAAGATCATTTAAGGTAAGACATGAAAATAAGTAAATAGAAGGAAGATGAAAATTATCTGACCGTAAGCTGTGTTTTCTTCCCAAGTATTTGCACCATGTTTTATAGTTTTTGAAAATCTTGTTCATGAGTGCATCAACAGCACGATCGTCAAGCTGCCAATCAGCTGCACGTTTAGTACTTACTCTTTTGACAAGCACAGGCAAAGAATTTTACTTAAAAAGCAATAGAAAGGGCAATTAGATGGTTCAACAACAATTGCTAGAGTGAGCAAAATGTAGATGCAGGAATATGATACAGGCTTCCTTGTTTGTTTTACCAGTTCAAAATCAACTCATAAGTCAGTCAAAATGCAATTTCATATCATTCATTAAACGTGGGTGGTAACACAAATGATACAAGAAGCTAAAAATCGATTCTGTTATTGCAACAAATTCAGATTCTCACATCATACAGCGTTCCATACCTTATTCAGTGGCTCAGGCTTCGGAACTAGCCTTGCGTGAATATCAGCAAGCAATAGAATTAGATGTTCCCTCTGGTTCCTGACATTGTCCCTCTGTAGACGTCAAACCCATGACAAATGATCACCTTGACAAACACATGATCTTTAAGTGATAAATATAATTAAGTATCTCTTAAGTACCTGAAACCCGAACATGGCACGCAGCCAATCAAGAAGGTCCAACTCCCCAATTTTCTGTCTTTGCTGCTCGAATGTGGCCGGCCAATTCAAATTTCGTGTGTTCCGGAGAGCAGAAACAGCAGCTTTAACCTGGTATGAAGCAAATAGTAGGAGTCTATCATCTTAGCCACATATATTTCTATATGGCATAAAACAGTCCAGTTTTTTATCAAGATCAAGGCAAATGTGCAACCTCATCAAGCTGCATGATGGACTGAGATGCCCCAGCAGAATCCAGAGGAAGAATATTATAAGGAGCGTAGATTTCCTTCTTGGCTTGGACATCATTTGCTGCGGCCATAATCTGTTCACATCATCAAATATAGAGGCTCTTATCCCAAAATCAGAAAGTACATGGTAGATAGTTTTGGAATCAACAATGAATTGATATTCTACAAAGACTGACCTCAGCAGAAACTTCCTCAACTTTTTCAGTCTTGTTAACTGCACAAAGCACTTCAAAAAGAACTCCAGCAGTCTGGTAAGCTTTGCCAAGCTGAGCCCTGCGGAAGGAAAGTTTGGTACCAGTACAGCAATTGACAATGAGAGCAAACACAACACCTTTTAGCTATGAAAATAGCCCTGGATAGATTATATTACCTATCAGCTTGCTCCCCCTTGTTGAGTGCCAAAACATAATGCTCGTAGTATTGTTTGTAAAAGCTCTCAATTTCTCTCGCATCTGTCTTTTTGACTCGGGAAGCAAGACTCGATGCATTGTCCTGAATAACAGTTTATTCCATTAGTCTTCAAAACCATGCACCCCAGCAAGTCAAAATGCCCTAATCTTCCAAAAGAATTGATCAATATAAAACACATTTCTTAAATATGATATTCAAACACGAAGAGATTTCTGGAAATCTGGAAATTGGACGTTACAAATATGCAAAAGGAGCAGTGAAACATCAGCTAAATACTCAAACCATTTAAGACTCTTTCGATTCACTTACCTATAGAAATTTATTGCATAATAAAACTATTAGTTCAGAGCTCCTCTCTCTCTCTCTCTCTCTCTCTCTCTTTCTCACCATATCCCTTTGTTGTACATCAAAATTGCTTATCAAATAAATGCGCACACAAATAAATCATCATTTTTGTCTAACTCAAAACCTTCTCACAAATGTGAGAAGTACAATTGAAGTCAATAGAATCCCTGAAATGCCCACTTACTATAAAAATTTCGTACATTATTCTACTAATCATCATCTCCCCATTAAAATGTGAATTAATTCGTTGGGTAGAAAAACAAATATCATTCAATTACCAAATTCTCCCTTTCTTTCCCAACACGTCATACATACTTTATCCCCCAATTTCAATCCTCTACTCTTCTCTCACATCACTAAAATGTAAATGCACCGAAACAACATTAACTCCCTTTTAAAAAAAGAAGAAGAGGAATAAAGCGAGAAATAATTATCACAATTAAAAATCAAAATAGGGAATAATTACCCGCTCCAACCGCTGAAGAAGACGTGTCTTGAACTGCCGTACACCACGTCCACTCGACGTCTGGTCCAATCTATGGGCCTTCTCAAACGCATAGAACCGACCTATACATACACGAAAATCATATAACCAAATATACGAAAAAATTTCTCCAAAACCAAAAAAAAATAATAAAATCAATGTGGAGAAAAGTTTTTGCTACGTACAGAGATAGGCGACGCGAGGGCGTTCTTGTTCGATTTCTGTGGCGACTCGGAGAATGGGAGCTATGGACTGAAGCGACGAAGGAACGACCTCAGTGTCGAAGACTTCCATGGAGAACGTTGTCATGGCGGCGCTCCGGGACGGCCGCCTCGTCAAGGCGCCTGCCGTCGGCGTCGCCGATTCCTGTCCAGTCGTCGACGCCATTTTTTCCGTCTACTCTTCCGCTTCGCTAGCTAGCTAGCCCTATCAAGCTAGCCAACCATCCAGTACCAAGCTTCCAAACTAACTCACCACCTTTTCTCTCTCCTCTCTCTATCTCCCCTTCGCTTTTATGCCTGCAATTCTCCTATCTCTGATCCAAACAAACAATATATCAACGTTTAATTCTCTGGAAATCTACACATTATCACACACACAATTACTCATGTATATCTAATCCTTCCTAAATCTACACCATAATTACTCGTAAATTGGTGCAGAAAATCGATAAAGAGAAAGAAACAATCCAAAAAAATCAAATTACGTAAACAAAACAAAACTGTATTATTTGCATCCTTCTTCCTAATTTCTTTCGATAATAATTACACACACAGAGAGATATATATGCACAAATTAATGAATTGATTCTTAACTAACTTTAAAATGCACCTACCTAACAATGTTTTCTTCTTAATTTCTTCCAATAAGTTAATCATTCAAAAAAAACCGGAGATCATTAAATATACACAAATACATACATTCAAATCTCAAAAAAAAAATCTAAAATTGATTACTCAAAAATTGTTGCAGAGATTAATAAGTCGAAGGAGATACTGGAACAACCAAATTAACTAGCAAAAAATGTACCTGTTTACTAATATTTTCCTAAATGCTTGACTAATATTAACAATGTAAAACCGAAAACAGAACAGAAGATTGCTTACGATCAAGAAGGAGAGAAAGAAGACAGCTAGCCTTCGCCTGCAATTATTATGATTGATGAAAACACGAAAAAGAAAAAAAGTGAGAATAAATTGTTCAACGAATTTGAGAGAGAAGAAATTGAGAGAGAGGAGAGAAGCGGAAGTTAGAAATGAGAATAATGCAGATTGGAGAGAGGATTATAGGTCCGTACCGATGAGCGGAGGCAGCTGAAGGGAAGGGGCGTTGGATGGTAGAGATGGAGGGAAGGAAGGGGGAAATTTAAATGGAGAGAGAGAGAGAGGAAGAAGAGGGAAAATTGGTGGGACCCATGCGTTGATACGGAGACAAAAGGGACAGTTAGAGCTGGGAACGGATTACGTGGTTGGAGCTGAGAGGTCACCGGGTTTTGACAGTTGAATTGGTCTCAAATTATTTCTTCTCTTTTCTCTTTCTTTCTTTTTTTGTCTTTTTTTTTTGTGCTCTTTTGTCAAACAAGTTTTTTCTTGGAATATTGGTTAAATTGGTTCTTTCATTACCTTTTTCTCTTTTTTTTTTTGGTTATCATGACAACTCACAATTTACCTTCAAAAAGTTTTACAAATGTTCTTATGAGTGCATTTCGGTTGTAGCTTATTTTTTTGAATATAATTTTAGAGAATATAGTGTAGTAATTTTTTTGTAATGTAATATATGTGAATTGCTAAATATATTTACGCAAAGTTTTACGAAATAATTTGTGAACCCAAATGCATTATTAGGAAAATTATAAATAATGCGATTAAAATAAGGATGTAAGTAAATATACATGCGGTATTAGATGCTTGACTCGAGAAATGCTCGCCCTACTTTATTCTTTTCTGAATTTAAGCTCGGTTCGAGTTAAGCCACGTAGAGCACTCACTCCGTACAATTGCAAGTCGAAAAAAACTAAACTCGACCAAATGAGGATGATAATTATAGTTATCTTTTTATTATTATGCTACAAGTAATGAATATTTAACCCATTTGGTTATGTAAAAAATATATGGTTAATCACATTTTATCCCCTTAAAGAATATCCTATTTCTCAGTTTACCCCCTAACCTTTAATTTTGCTCACTTAACCCCCTTTAGGACAAAATTGCCCTTGCATTATTTTGACTTTTCATTTACTTTGTTTTCCTTTCTTTTATTTCTTTTTCTCTTTCTTCTTTATTTAATTCTTCCTCTTTCCCACAAAAATTTTCACCTTAATGATTGAAATTAAAAAAGAGGAATTGCAGAGATCTATCTTCTCTTTAAATGATTAAAAAAAATAGTCAAATCACTTTTCTAAAATACAATTTTTTTAGCCTTTCAATTCTTTTAATTTTGGGTTTTCCTCTTTCATTTCTAGTTTCTCATTTTATTCCCAAGAAAATATCTTAAGATGAAATTGTGACCTAATTAATAACCATCAATTGAAATTTGTGACACGTTGCATCATACAAAAAATCAAAATTAGTTTTTGATACCTTTTAAACCTTCACCCAGAAATATGTAATTACAAACTCAAAATAAAAATTTTCGTTGAAATGGAATTTCTATTGGGAAGGATGAAAAAGAGAAGAAAGAGAAAAATAAATAAAAGAAAGAGAAGCAATTTCATCTTATGATATTTTCTTGAGAATAAAATGAGAAACTAGAAAGGAAAGAGGAAAATCCAAAATTAAAAGAATTGAAAGGCTAAAAAAAATTATAATTTAGGGAAGTGATTTGAATATTTTTTTAATCATTGAAGAAGAAGATAGATCTCTGCAATTTCTCTTTTTTAATTTCAATCATTAAGGTAAAGATTTTCGTGGGAAAGAGGAAAAATTAAATAAAGAAGAAAGAGAAAAAGAAATAAAAGAAAGGATAACAAGGTAAATGAAAAGTCAAAATAATGCAAGGGTAATTTTGTCCTAAAGGGGGTTAAGTGAGTAAAATTAAAGGTTAGGGGGTAAACTGAGAAATGAAGTATTCTTTAAGGGGATAAAATGTGATTAACCCAAAAATATATGGTATACAGTAAATTACTCACCAATATTGTCTCATTTTGTCCCCATTAGTTTCCAATTTTGTTTCATTTACCATCACATTAATCCCATTTAAGGGGTAAATGAACCAAGTAGTCCTATAACATTTTTATTGAATCACTTCTAAGTTGTTCAACTTTAGTTTGGGACAATGTCATCCTTTCACTTATATAATTCATACAATTTCATCCTTCAACTATAATTTGAGATGATATCGTCACTTAACTTTATAATTGGGCCAATTTGGTTTTCTGCTTTTTACTAACCCACTTTAGGAGGAACAAAATCGTCAATGCATATTCTTTGACCATGGAAAACAAAAATACCAAAAACTTATGAAATACAAATCAGGGAAGGGAAAATTGCTTACAAAAAAAAAAAAAAAAAATTGCGCAACTCAAGTGCTTACCATAAAACTCAATTGACTATTGTAAATTCGCAAAGCACAGTTGGACATTCCCTAATAAAATTTATGACAAAAAAAAAAAAGTTGAGCTGGGTTATTACTCTTTTGCTTTAAGCATTTTCCACTGTTTCTAGACCTATTCTGTTTTAAGCTTTTAGGCTTTTTTATTTTTTTTTTTGATGTTAAGACTTGATTTAGCGATCAAAAATAGAAATTAATAACTTTACTTTTTTTACAAGTTGGTCAATAAAAAGTTGGACTACCCAGTTGGCCCAATGATAATAATAAAAGTTAAAGGATGACATTATCGGAAGTTAATATGGAAGGACCAAATTGGCCAATAATAAAAGTTCAACGACGACATTATTTCAAATTAAAGTCAAGGGATAATTTCAGAAACCTCCCCTGAGGTTTCTGACAATCTCACTCTCCTCCCCTGTAGTTTCAAAAATATCACAAACCTCTCCTGAGGTTTAGGATTTTGTAACAAAATCAGCCCATGATGTCAAAAGTGAACATAAAAAAGTGTTTTCAGAAAAGAGAGAAAATTTTTTGTTTCCATAAATGCCCCCTGAGGTAAGTGTACAAGTTATATTAGTGAAATAATGAAAACTAATAAAAACAAAAAATAAATTAGAAAAAAAAGGGAAAGCTTTTACTAGATGGTTATTTGTTCCAATTGCATATTAAATCAACCATTAGTGCTTATGAGAGTGCATTAAATATTTAGTAGAGAAATAGTTTATTTCAATAAGTAACATGTATATAAATACTTAGTGAATGTACAATCTGATTGAAATAATGTACACTATGTTATCGACCAAGTACGATGCATAGAAATTGTTGAACATGCAGTTATTTGTTCACATGCATATTGCAATTAGTCATCGCAGCAATATACATAGTGCAATGGTATGTATACATTTGGAATGGTTATTGGTGCTTTGACCCACTTGTGCATCTCCTTACAAGCTGCAATGGGTATGTAAATTTATTTATATGACTAATATTAATTTGCCTATAAACATCTTACACGGGATGATCTATGAGGTACAATCAATTTACAAATATATACATTATGTTATATGTTAATTACTTGACTGCGTATATCTATAAAAGGTAGTGTAATAGTACGCATAAATTTGGAATGTTAGGTGTTAAAAAAATGTACATCATATTAGGTGTTAGTTATTTGACTATGTATATATATAAAAGGGAGATTAGATATAGTGTAGAAAAAAATAATTACGTGAGTTGGAATGTATTTGTCCTGATAATTACGAAATATTAACTGACTTGTGAGGGTATTTAAGTCTTTTTGCCATGATGATGTAAGAAATGAGACCTAAATTCTGACAGGGGAGGTTTGTGATATTTTTGAAACCATAAGGGAGGAGAGTGAAACTGTCAGAAACCTCAGGGGAGGTATCTGAAAGTATCCCTAAAGTCAAAGATCAAAAGTGGTTCACTAAAAGAGGTTGGATAACTATTTGGATCATTTTCCCTTTAAAACCTTGAGGAAAAAAAATGTCCTTTATTTTCTTTTTATCTATTCCTTCTTCTTTTACTTTTTCCTTTCTTTTTGTTTAGTTTTCTCCTTCCTTTCTCTTAAAATAAGAATATTCTAGTCCCTAAATCCTATTTTGAAGGGAAAATTTTTTTTTAAAAAAAAAACAAGTAACATGTATTTAAGTTAACAAGCACTAGTCAAAAATCAGACATGATTTACCATCTTTTGTCTGTCACTAATGAATGTCCAATTTCTTTGATAATGAATGGATAGGTCGTATTTCAAAAATTCGATGAATCACTTTCAAAACCTCTTATTTTTAGCTTATACTTCTACATAAGCAATGTGATAAAGGTAGTCATTTGGATCCGTCCTTATAGCTGTTAACAGCATCCTGGATGTGGACCTCTTAAATAGCAGCCATCTACTCTAATCACATGCCTACATTCATACTTAAATCCTTTCTTTAGTGTCTCAAAGCAGATATACAGCGTATGAAACCTCTCTTTCCCTGTGTCTTTATCTAATTCTATATCCATATATACCATGAATCTTGAGTTACGCTTCAGAAACTCGTTACAATAATCTCATAGTCTTTTGTATTGATCTTTGTAGTTACTGTGGATTAAGGTCCCTGTACACGTAGGCTATAGTGATATATACATTCAATTCCAAAATGGACCCACTCTTTTGTTCACCCTTAAAAAAAAAAACTACGTATTTTCTAACTAGGAAGCCTAAAGTAGCTCTTTTGTGGTAAAAGGTTTTGAACACGTGTATTGTGATTCCATAGTCTTGATTACAAGGGAATCATCACCTAGGTCAACTTTAGAAGCAAACAGCATCTGATAACGGTTTTCATCCTTGCATTTTACTCTCATTCGTGCAGCATCTTGGTTTACCCATCTAATATCCCATTTGACTGCATAGTCGTCCACCACTAACTTGAACAAGTGTTTATCATCAAAGAGCTAACCAACATGGAATTTTGTATCTTCCATGTCAACTTCAGGTTTGAACCTCACAAGACTAGGCTTCTTCTGCCTACTATCTTCATCCAAGGAAGAGTGTACACTTTTCATTTCATCCGAGTAAGTGAATCAAATTTTTCGTGGATTGGAATTTGGTCTCCTTCATCCAAGTGCATGTATTTCAAACCAGCAGGCTTGGCTCCACAATTTTTCTTCTTAGCATTGTAGGTGGTGGTAGTTTCTGGTTTTTTAGATTGTTCGCCCTTGCTTTGTCTTCCACTGCCAACTTGAATCTTCCCAATCCAAGCACCTAACTCTTGCTTAGGAGCAACATTACAACTGTGGAATATCACATCTTCATCATCCTTGCTAAAATCGTAATCATTGTCATGAAAGCTTTCACCTTAAGATGAATCCGAAAGGGCAGCATCATTGGTATCATTATCACCATTTCCTTCAAGATCAGCAGCTTCTATTTTCCTTTTTTTCTTCACATGCTCCATGATTTTGTCCATATAAACTAGTATGTCTTCAAGGTCAGCTAGATCAATATCATCAAAGGTTATATCGACAAACAAGTCAACTTCTTCTGATTGAATCTCCTCAGGAGTTGTTGCAGTTGAACTCCCTATATTACTATTAACATATTTTATATGGATGTCATCGACAACATATTTTATATGGATGTATGTTAGCTTCTTCATTCTTTTTGTCAACGCAAGCCACATGAATTGCATAATCATCACCACCTATTTGCTATAACTTGAGCAGATTAGCTTAACAGGGGATTCATAACCCCAGTAAATGCCACAAGAATGCAAAAATCATGTATGATTGATTTACTCACTGTCATTGGAATAACTCCTTCAAAGGTTTCCACAGTATCCCCCAAATATGTCTCTTGTGGATCTTTAATATATACCACCATCATGCACTTTCAGATTAAAAAAGTACCCATCTTGGCCTTTTTTTTCCCCCCAGAAAATACAAAAATTGTTTTATTATTTACATAAAGAATTTTGGCACCTAATATGTCTAACCTTTTAGGAACAATAAAATTAATTTAAAGGCAAAGAGACCATATTATAGATTATAAACAAATAAAATTAATTTAAAAATACCAAATTTCACCATCACAAATCACCAAACAAAGTAAATTTAAAGGGATAATTTCAGAACCTCTCCTGAGGTTTTTAACTATTTCACTGGGCTCTCTCTAAATTTTAAAAATTACACTAATCTCCCTTGAGCTTTATTATCTTGTAACATTCAAAGTCCAACCAACAATTAAGAAGTAATATTAAGAGAGAGAAAATAATATGATTCCACCATCAACCCTGTTCTATTAAATTGTTTAATTAAACTAATACCCATCCAAACATTAAAGAAAACATTAGAATTTACTGTTTATAATCATGAATTAAATCACATATAGCATAAAAAATAGTATATCATGATATATATTTAACTTAATGTAAGATCCAAATTACTTTTTTTAGTTATAAATTCATTGTCCAATATGATCAACAACAAATAATAAAAAAATCTATAACTAAAATATTACAAAGATCTAATTATAATACCATAAAATCTCAGCAACTAACCTTAATATATTGACAAAAATATTTATGGTGTTAAAGTTTGTTCTCTATAATATTTTGGTTGCAAATTTTTTTATTATTTGTTGTTAATCATGTTTGACAATGAATATGTAACTAAAAAGAGTAATTTGATCTTGTATTAAGTGAAAAATATATAATGGTATACTATTTTTTGATACTACATATGATTTGATACTACATATGATTTTTTAATGTGTGGATTGGTATTAAATTAATTAAATAATGTAGTAGATGAGAGACAATGGTAGAATTATATTATTTTCTCTCCTAATATCACTTTTTAATTATTGATTGAGTCTAAATGTTACAAGATAATTAATCTCAAGGGAGGTTGGTGTAATTTTCAAAACCTGGAGGAAGGCCGGTGAAATAATCAGAAACATCAGGGAGGTTTATGAAATTATCCCAAATTTAAAACACACCAAATTTCAGCATTTGCAAATCTATTCATGCCTCACCACAAATTTATAATACTGGAAAATCAGTCCTCCTTTCTCAAATCCTACTATTATTGTTAATTTAACCATCCCAACACACTCTGAGACTGAAATTAACTAGTTAACAAAAAAATTAAATACTTCAAGATCTCATTAAGGTTTTCTGTGATCTTGTTAACGAGTCAGTTTAATCATTATTATCCTTGTCACTATCGGCTTTCTCCATTATCAGAGTTCCTAATATTCCCATTTCATTTAGGATTAATCTTATATACTGTCAGTGTATATACTATTACTAAATGGGAAATTTGCCAAATTGGTCCCTAACATTTGCCAAAAACACTTTTTTAGTCCCTAACATATAAAATCAGCCAAAATGATCCTTCACATTTAAATTATGAGCCAATGTGGTCCTATTGCTCGTTTTTGCTCATTTCTCCGGCTAAAAATAGCACGCCCCCCTCACGTGGTCATTTTTTTAGGGGCAAAACCGGAAAACACATTTCATTACCGGTTGAAAGAAGCCATCTTTCCTTCATCTAATCACCTCACTAACCCTTACAAATTGAAGAGGGAAAATACAGTAGCAAGAAATTGGGAAGAAGAAGCTGACCTTTGAAGAGTAAAATGGATCCAAACGAGCGATGTCTTTGTGGAAAGGAACCCATCATTGTGACTTCTTGGAAGCCTGCAAATCCGGGGAGAAGATTCTATGGTTGTCCAAATTATGGAGTAAGTTTTCTTGAAATTTCAAGTCAGTTTGGGTTTGGGATGTGGGGTTAAAATTTGGTCTTGATATCTGATGTTCTTCGTGCATTTTAGGTAACTCGGGCTTGTGGCTACTTCAAGTGGTGTGACCCGCCAATGTGTAGTAGATCTGTGTCAATAATACCTGGTCTATTAAGATCAATCAACCGACTACAAGCTGATCAAGAACAGAGAATCCGCAGAGAGAAATTGCTTTGGGCTGCTTTGGTTGCCTCTTGGACGTGCACTTTGCTGTTGTTAATAAGCTGGAATTAAACAAAAATTGGAAGATAGTTATTGGTGGGTCTAACATGTTGTTTTAATTCTGTCTGGGTTTATCGGAGGATGTGAATCTGAGAGCATGTAGCAGCATCCAAAATATGAGGAGGCTTTGTTGTACCTACTGCACTTTTGTTAATGGTTGTGTAATAGTAACAGCAGCACTTTTGGTAATTATTGTGTAATAGGAAAGGCTCATGTTTGTACCATTAACAATTATGAATGCAAAGCTGCTTTTTGGTCAATTGATTGTCGGAAAGGGAAATTTGCTAATGTAAAAGTGAAGATGATGAATGGTCATGTCTCTTAACATTGAATTTGAAGACAATAAGCTGCAGATACACTCAAATTTAAACATCAACAATTGATAAGAATGGATGTAAAAAAACTGAAAATTTGTCGTCAAGACTGAGAATCAATCCCTTAGATAATTAAGGTGCCTTTTGCTCCATTTTCTACTGCGCATTGCAAATGTAATTCTGTGTATAACTCTGTTCAGAGATTTCTTTAGTAACTTGTTGCTCATGACTAACAATTTCACAGGAACAAATATAAAATTCCAGAAACTGAAAATTCAAAACCTACAAGATATTGTTAATGAAAATTTACTTGCTTTAGACTAGCCAAGAACAGAATTATACCTGTCCAAAATACTTAATAGAGGGAAAAGAAACTTGGCCAAACTCAGTTCCACAAAAGATGAGAAGCCAAGATGTTTTTACAGAAGTGCCAAAAACTAACAGCAAAATATTTATAGCAAAAACTAACAGCCAAGATGCTCTTTACAGCAGTGCTAAAGTCTCAGCTCAAGTCGTAATACATGAACTATAATATCCCAAAAGCAAAATACAACATAAAAGTTGTAACTAAAGCCACCAAAAGATGCTTAAACAAGCCACCAGCACTTCAATTTTTCTTTTGCTTTTCACTAATCTTTGAAGATTCATGTGCCTGCCCTCGACAAAGCTCTGCAACAGTGGAAGTGCACCTGCCTTTGGTGTGACCATATTGGTGGCAGATAGAGCACTTGTACTTCCCAATATTCTCCATCTTGACAATTTTAACGAAGGCTTGTTAGATAACATAAAAGTAAAATATGAGTATTTGACAAGCAAAAGATGTTTATGATACTCACTGGAGTATTTGCAGCATTAGAATGGTTTGATGTAGATTGTTGACTTCCCAATGGTGCATCTGCCATGAGATCCTCAGACATCTGAGTATTTGACTTAGGAACTGGAGGTGTAGGTGTAACAAATCCATGTGAATCAGTCTCAGTAGAGGCATTTTGTGTCTGGCTTGGACACTTCCTACTATTGTGGCCAGTCTTGTTACATTTTCGACACTTATACACCATCTGCCCAGTTCTAGACAGCTTTTGCTGCTGCTTATTTTGCTTTTTACCTGATGCTGGTTCATCTGGCTCCCTTCGTCTAGCCTTTCGTGGTCTACCAGGAAGTTTTATGTTCTCAGGAGGTAGCACGGGCGGCATGTCAGAATTTTTCCACATGTGCTCAGCATTCATTGGACTTATCATGGGTTCATATGCCCTCATGTAAGCTTCTTTGGAGTAGCAATTATGTACAAACTTCTCGGGTTCCTCTCCAGTGTCACAAATTGCAGCAATGGCATGTGCACAAGAAATGCCATTAAGATCCCACTTTCTACAACTACAACATCTACTAATAAGGTCCACAGTATACCTATCACCATACATGCACCTAACTTCAAATTTCCAGTCCTTGGAGTGGCTAGGAATGCAGTCATTTGCAGCAAGCTTATTTTTCTTCAACTTTTTCAGAATTTTAGGACATATCTCCCCAGTGTATTTCTTTATCCATTCCCTCTTTTTTTCTATCCTAACCATTAAGTAAAATCTAATGGTCTCCAACATGTCAAGAATTGGTTTCTGCCTAACATCAAGGATTGTGGAGTTAAAACTTTCACACAGATTATTCAACAAAATATCACATTTTACACTTGTTCTAAAATGTGATCTTGTCCACTCCTTTGGATAAGTATGACTTACCAACCAATTGTAAGCACCTTCATCAACCTCTTTGAGTGACTCCATCAATCCAGCAAATCTGTCCCTATAAGAAGCTCGTGCTGCAACCCATATCATTTCCTTGAGAGCTAGGCCTAGATGTTGTTTTTTGAAATTATTATACATGTGCCGTACACACATGCGATGCTCAGCCCCTGGCAGTACCTCTTGAATAGCTTGAATTAGCCCCTGTATAAATGAAATAAAAAATCAAACCTATATTACTGTCACTAAGTATTATCATAACAACAATTGAAGATAAAATTAGTTATATATTACCTTTTGCTTGTCGGTTATAAATGTCCAAATGTTTTCATCAATAATTTCAAGGTCACCCTTTAGCTCTTCTACAAACCATTTCCAAGAGTTCTTATTTTCAGTCTCAACTACAGCATATACTATCGGAAATAGTTGATCATTTGGATCAATACCAACGGCTGTGAGAAGAACTCCCTTGTGACAGCCTCTTAAGTGACATCCATCAAGACCTACAACATATCTACAACCCTGCAAGAACCCTCTTTTACAACCATCTAGACACACATAGAATCTCTGAAACTCATCATCACCTTCATTATTCTCAGTTGTAGTCATGAACACATTAGAGTCAGGATTTGCCTTTTGAAGTTCTTCACAATAGCTCCAAAGTTTGCTGTATTGGGACATGACATCACCATGTATCATCCCTTTAGCTTTTGCCCTTACCTTATACCCCACATTAGGTGTGATACTAACTCCCAAGTCCTTGTGGACCTTTATCATAAAATCACCTACATTAAAATTTGGGTTCAGCCTAATGTCCTCCAAATACTTGTTGGCCAAATATGTCACACTTGCCAGGCCATGATAGGTTATCCTACCACAAGCGTGAGTCAGCAGCATGCTTTTGATTTGGAATGTCACTTTATCACTCCTAACTGAGCAATATATGTTCCACATGCATCTCTTGCCTCTACATATAGCTTTGCATCTGTTTGAATCATTTTTCTTAAACCTGATTTTACTTCCATACTTCACTCCATGTGATTTTGCAGCATTGATAAAGTCAGTCTTACACTTAAATAACAACCCAAGTTCAAACTTTGGGTCATCCATCTCTGTTGCAGGATTGAATACTCTAAACTTCTTTTTGTCCACATCATTACTCCCTCCTTCATCTTCAGAACTCTCATTGCTGTGCAGCCCATCATGTGATGAATTATCTGACTCCTCCATGCTGCATTCATTATCTTCTTCATTAACAGCAGTTTCTTGTACCTTTTCTTTACCTTTCTTTGCTGTCTTGAACTGTTTAGCAACATTAGCCCAATCTGGAGGTATTTCACTAATAGATTTCATTAGCTCTTCCTCATCACTTATAGCATATTCGCTATCATACAAACTCTCGGGATCACTTGAGACAATATCCTCTATGATCTGCTCATTATTTTTTTTGAATGACTTTTTACCTTCAGCCTTTCTATTTGATGTCTTCCTTGACTTAGTTCGTGCTCTTCTTCCTTGTCTACTACTGCCATGTCTTTCATTTTCATTACCATCAATTTCTGTAGCTCCATCAGTTGCATGTTCACCTACATCAGTTTCTACAGCCTCAGCAGTCTCATATTCAGCAGCATCAGGAGTTTCATCATCAACAGCATGACTTTTTGTAGTTCCTCCACTCTCATGTTCAGCAGCATGAGATGCACTTTGGTATGATCCACTCCTGCCACTAACACCACTCTGAGCAGTAACATCTTGATGGCCAACATCCTTTCTCCTCTGCCGCATTTTCAATCTTTTTGCAGGTGAAGTTCTCTTCTTCGCAATCTGTTTCATCCTCTTACCAGTACGTGAAGGAGTTCCTCCATCCATGTTAGAGTCTTGAAAACCACCATCAGTAGCTGGTGTTGGTGTGGCCACATGTACAGATTCTTCTTGAACATTCTCTGGTGTGGCCACATGTACAGATTCTTCATTATTTCTGTTACTATCATGCCTTCTTCCTTCTTCATCAACAGCAAAATGAGGCAAATTATATGTTCTTCGATGAATGAAGAACACATCAACTAACCCATACATACTCCCTAATTTAGCCAATTCAGCAGCATCATCCTCTTGCAACATATACACTAATCCATCTGCCATATTCCTACCAGGAATCAGGTAGTAGTAACCCACTGTATAAGGCTCAAATCCAAGTTTATTAGCTACTTCGTCCAACTTACACAGAGACCATTTTTCTGGATTACAACCATCGACTATGTCAACCGAACCCCCTACATAGTCTCTATTTCCTGTATCTCTAAGTTCACCTCCAAAGTGTATACGAATAGAAAAATGCATCTCATTGGCCCCTGTCAGCCATTAAAACGACAGTTACTTTGGACCATGACAGAAAGGTGGAGCCTTTCATAATAAAAATAGGGACCACAGCAAAACTAAATAAAAATTGGGGACCACAGCAAAACTAAGTAAAATAATGAACAATCTTCAATTAATTAACATAAAATAGAGTTCTAAGCAAGATTCGTCAACAATTGCTAACCACATTGGTAAAAAAAAAAATTTACCGTAACCCTTTGTGAAGTCCCATTTTCCCGATTCATTCTGCATCTTTTCGAAGATTTTCTTCACGATTTTCTCGCCAAACCTTCAATCTTTTCTCAATCACACCTTACAGGTTTGTCGTCGTCATCATCGGCAGTACATTTCCATGTTATGCTTGTTAATTTGGGGATGCAGTTAGGGTTTCTTCGAACTGTAATTTGAGAGTTTGCAGGTGAAATGTGTATTTTCCTAGTGGTCCCTTATTCTTTTACCTTCAACCAGTAATGAAATGTGTTTTCCGGTTTTGCCCCTAAAAAAATGACTACGTGAGGGGGGCGTGCTATTTTTAGCCGGAGAAATGAGCAAAAACGAGCAATAGGACCACATTGGCTCATAATTTAAATGTGAAGGATCATTTTGGCTGATTTTATATGTTAGGGACTAAAAAAGTGTTTTTGGCAAATGTTAGGGACCAATTTGGCAAATTTCCCTTACTAAATATATGACACATGTGCAAAATTTAAATTGAAATTCAAAATTTACTCATGTATTATCCATCCAATCGTGATAGTGTATATATTGATAGTGTATATAAAATATACTCTTTTATTTATGGCTGTCGTTGCTGATTTCTATGAAACCCTAGTTCTTCTCCCAATTTTCTCCAATTCTTTTCTATTTTTAGGAGTTAATCACATAGATGGGTTGTTTGAATCTATTAATGGCTAAAGTTTAGCCCTTTAATGATGATTATACGACTATCGAACCATGCAGAATGTGTAAAATATGACGACGCCATAGCATAAGTTTGAATTGTTTTTGTTTGAACAATAACGCAAAGGTCCTAATTAGGAGTGTAAAACTTATTCGAGAACAAGTAGTTAAATTTTCTGCGAAAATGTTTAAATACTAAAATGGCGAAATTCCCCTCTTCTTTCCTAACCAATCCTTCCTTTTCTTTTCTATTCGGTTATTATCACTTTACTCCCTTAATCTTTGGTACCACTATCAATTTCCCCCTTAACGTTATCTTTTAGTCACTTTACCTCCAAAACTAACGGAGTTTGTTAATTAAAGTAAAAAGACAAGTTTAACCCTTAAAGTTATTATCATTTTATCCCCATAAACTATAGTTTCATTATCAATTTACCCCATAGAGTTATTTTTTAGGCAATTTATCCCACCATTAAACCAACTTAACAAGTTAAAAAATTTTAGAAGAAAGTACCCTCCTCTTTATATAATAAAAACAATAAAAAATTTAGAATGGCTCTTCTCCTCTTTAGTATCAAGAAAAAAGTCAAATTATTCTTTTTTCTTGGCAATCTTATTAATATTAAAAAATAAAAAGATTGGGAGGGAAGGGAGAGGGGGAGAGAGAGATAGAGATAGAGAGAGAGAGAGAGCTCAATTCTTTTTTTAGAAAATACAAATAAGAAAGAATTAAATACTTTTATTATTTTAGAATTATTTCACTTTACTGTTTACCACCAGATTTCGATCTTGAGCCCAACAACCTTAAATTAATATGATAATGTTAGACTTTTTTTTTCTTTGCAAAATCTAATTTTCTGTTTCATTCTTTCCTATCTCTTTTTCTTTTCATAGTATTAATAAGTGTGAAAAATGAAATTTGAGAAAATTCAGTTATTTTTATATTTTTGAATCTCTTAAAATGAAAAAAATGAAGAATAATCATTCTAAATTTTTTATTTTTAATTATATATATAAGGGTAAACATATTTAAAATTTTTTTACCATAGGAGTTAGATTAACGATGAAATAAAATGCCAATAAAATAATATTAAGAATTAAATCGATTATATCACTATAATTTAAAGGAATAAAGTAATAATAACAGTATAGTAATGCTATAGAATAAAAGGGTATTTTTGTCCAAAATTTCTTAATATGTTGAGTTGAATTACTTACCGGGGTGAAGTGATTAAAAAATAACGGGAGTAAATTGATAGTTGTGGTATAGTTTAAGGGGGTAAAGTGATAATAACCCTTTCTATTCTAAACTCCCAATCTAGTCATTAAGGTGATATATTTGTCTCCGACGTCGTATAGGGTATAAAATCTTTCTACTACTAAAACCTTTCTACTCCTAAAACCCTAAAACCGGCCACTCTCCCCACGCCGCCGAACCATTCTCCGGCAGCATCAATGGCTGTGCTAGCTAGCTCGAAAAGCGAGCTGAAACGGAAGCAAAAGCAAGAGAAGAAATCGAAATCCGGAGGTTTCGAATCTCTGAAGCTCAGCCCAAATGTTTATCGAGGAATTAAGAGGAAAGGTTATCAAGTCCCCACGCCAATTCAGCGCAAGTCCATGCCCCTAATACTCGCCGGAAACGACGTCGTCGCCATGGCTCGTACTGGCTCCGGTAAGACGGCAGCTTTTTTGATCCCCATGCTCGAGAAACTCCAGCAACATGTACCCCAAGCCGGCGTCCGGGCCCTGATTCTTTCTTGCTCTCGTGAATTGGCTATTCAGACCCTCAAATTCGCCAAAGAACTTGGCCGCTTCACAGGTTATTCATTTTATTTTCTTAACTTTTTTAGTTTTTTATAGTTGAAGAATAATTGATTTTGGAGATAAATATTGAAAGGTAGTCTTTCTTTGTTATTGTGTAGATCTTCGCATTAGTTTACTAGTTGGTGGTGATAGTATGGAAAGCCAGTTTGAGGAATTGGCACAGAATCCTGATATCATAATTGCAACTCCTGGCAGGCTAATGCACCATTTGTCTGAGATTGATGATATGTCATTGCGCACTGTGGAATATGTTGTGTTTGATGAAGCTGATCAGCTCTTTGAGAAGGGATTTGCAGAGCAGTTGTATAAGATTCTTTCCCAACTAAATGAAAACCGCCAAACATTACTCTTTAGTGCAACATTACCCGGTGCCCTTGCTGAATTTGCCAAGGCTGGTCTGCGGGACCCTCAGCTTGTGCGTCTAGATTTAGAAATGAAAATTAGTCCAGACTTGAAACTGACATTTTTAACCTTAAGGCAGGAAGAGAAGTATGCTGCATTGTTGTATCTGATACGGGAACACATCAGCTCTGATCAGCAGACTCTGGTTTTTGTTTCCACAAAATATCATGTCGAGTTCTTGAGTATTTTGTGTAGGGAAGAGGGCATTGAGCCCTCTGTGTGTTATGGTGATATGGATCAGGATGCTCGCAAGATTCACGTTTCAAGATTTAGAGCAAGAAAAACTATGCTGTTGATAGTGACAGATGTTGCCGCTAGGGGAATTGACATCCCATTGCTTGACAATGTCATAAACTTGGATTTCCCTGCCAAACCTAAACTTTTTGTCCATCGAGTAGGACGAGCTGCCCGGGCTGGTCGCACTGGTGCTGCATTCTCTTTAGTAACGTCTGAAGATGTGCCTTACCTGTTAGATCTTCATCTATTTCTCTCGAAGCCAATCAGAGCTGCTCCAACAGAAGAAGAGGTTTTACAGGATATGGATGGTGCAATGTCCACCGTAGATCAAGCAGTTGCAAATGGAGAAACTGTCTATGGTCGTTTTCCCCAAACAGTTATAGATCTCTTGTCAGACAGAGTTCGGGAAATTATTGACTCGTCTGCTGAGCTCTCTGCTTTACAGAGACCTTGTACAAAAGCATTCAAACTGTATGCAAAAACAAAAGCTAAACCCTCTAGGGAGTCCATTAAAAGATTAAAAGACCTATCCCGTGAAGGGTTGCACCCAGTATTTTGGAATCTCCTGGGTGGCAATGAGTTAACAGCACTAGCATTTTCTGAACGCTTGAAAGCATTCAGGTAAAGGTTGGCAATTGTCTACTTGATGCATGTAAATGTTGATTATGTAGTTTTAACTGTTATATTGATGTCTTTTGTTAGACCAAAGCAAACAATTTTGGAGGCTGAAGGTGAAGCTGCTAAATCGAAACATCAAGTAACTTTCTGCTCTCGCATGCTTGTCTATTGTTACGTTTGGTTCTAATGATAGCTAGTTGCATGGATAATTTTCACCACTGCAGTGTACTTGTACTTTTCATGCACATGCTCCTGCCTTTTCCTCTCTAGAGTCTAATTGCTGATAGTTCCAGGTACATTTGATAATCTGCATTTTTGCAATCCAGCTTGCTAAATGGAAACATGAAATTCCAAGTTGAAATGGTTATTGCAAATTTCTATGAGTTCTTAGACTTAAGATGTGGGACCAGATTTATCCTTTCTCGTACATATGAATAACCAGGTCTATCAACTGAATTGTCATCATATATGAACTTCATTGAAGAGTCTAACTGGTATTTACGGTCATTAATCTCTAATAAGAATTATTTAGCGTTACAGCAGGTTTTGTATATGATTATATCTTGATTGAGAATTATTATATGAAATCGTACTTCTGGTCTTAAAAAATCATGATCTTTTCCTTCCCATGATTCCCTTGAATTGGGCAGAGGTTGATCAAATATCAAATGATTAGATGGATGCTTAAAATTTAGTTCAGATTTTAATCTCAAATGAATTGGTAAAATGAGCTAGCTCTTATTTATCAAATTCATCTGATTTTCAGAAGTCTGATCAATGGGTTGATGTCATGAGGAAGAAAAGAGCTATCCATGAGGAGGTTATAAATAAAGTCCATCAGCAACGTTCTACTGAGAATGTCAGAAAGGTATATCCTTTAATAAAATCTTTTCAACTAGGACATGTTAGATTATGGGTACATTTTGCCAATTTTAGATTCTAGGAACCTTGCAGTAAGCAATAGGTTATTGAATAATGGTTGGAACATGATACCGTCTGCTTATTAGGCTTTTGATTTTGTTGTACAGTGCTGCATGCTATGCAAGTGCTAGATTTTGTTATCTTATTTTGGCGCTGAGATCATATCCATCTCTCATTTACAGATCTTGTATAAAATCTTGCTTATATTAAATATCAAAACTTAGATTCCTGATCTTTTCTTTTTCTGAAGTTCTTTGTTCATATATATTATGTCCTATGACACTAACTATGAAAGAAAAGAAAGCACCTAATTAAAACATTTTTTAGTTTCTTTAATCAGATTTAATGAGAAGTTACATATAGCATGTGGGAAGATGGAGTGCCCTGATAACAGAAATATTTCTTGGAAGAGACATTGGATTAATGGTTCTTGAGCTTGTTTGATTTCTTCTCTGTGTTTCAGGAAGTTCTGACTGAAAACAATTCTTCAATGGGCGAGGAGATGCAAGGTTTGTTTTGGTTGCTTGCTAGTTTCTTCTTTGTCCATTTGGATATACATTTTTGAATGCTAGTATTATTCAATTGATAGTATGAATTAAAATGATAAAAAATATTGAGATTATGGTTGGCATCCATGTCATTACGAGTCAGTAATGCAAGGTGTAATTTATTCTAGGAGTCATGACTAAATTGCAAGTAACCATAATTGGAAGTTAGGATCAGCGTCAGAATCAAATATTATTGGCTGGAGGCAGGGCTTGTTGGCCTGTTTTGCATGTTGAGTTTTGGAGAAAAGAAGAGAAGAAGGAGGTTGAGTTTTTCCCTTCTTTCTTAGATATAAGTTGGAAGATAAGAAAAGAAATGGGAAAAACAAAGAGATGGATCGGTTTAAGAGTTTTCTCTCTAATTGGGGAGGAGAGATTGAGAGAAAACCAACTTAAAGCTTAAAAGTGCTTCAAAATGCCAAGTTTATCCACAAATTTTTAGACAACAAAATCAATATTCAATTGGCCCAAAATTGATCCTTTTCTTTCCTAAATCCAGAGCAGTATTTAAGCTAATTAATTTTCTCTTCTCTTCTTTTCTTGTATCTGACATCTTTTCTGTTGTTTATAATTTTCCTCTAAAAACTCTCAACTTAGGCATCTCTAATTTGAAAAGAATTCTAGACTTGCCAGTTCTCATTGTAGTGGATATATCAGTGCGCATGGACACTGGCTAATCTACTGAATCCAGTTTGATTTGGTGCATTTGAGTGATCCAAAAGCTGAAGTTGCTTGATTTTCTGCATTTTAGCTTGAAACACTAGCCTAAGCCAGGTTTAGCAGTTCAAAAATATGTCTGAATGCATCCTATATGTGAATCCCCGAAAAGTTGAATGTATCCTATATGTGAATCCTCAAAGAGTTGTGATCTTTCTTACTTTACTCTTCAAAATATCGAATCATTAACTACGTTAGTGTGGTTTCATCTTTCAAGAACAGGAATGCTGTTATCTCTTTCTTTCCTCTGGCTTCTGGGACATAAGATATTAGTTGTCATTATACACTGGCAAAATAACTATGTTTCTCATGGTGATAATTTTTTAACTTTTGTTTTTGAAATGTCTCTTGGACATTCTGGCTGCCGCATTGAGAGATTCCTGGCAATATGGTGAACTGTGTAGACTACATTTGGCTGCTTAATTAGAAGCAATACTGGTCTTCCTGTTTGATATGATTATTAAAGAAAAAAATTGCTCCAATTTTATGAAGATTTGAGATTTTTAAGAAGTTTATGCAAGTTTTATACAATGACCTTTTCATATTTTGGTGAGACTTTTTAAATTTTAAAAAATAGCATGTTGACTCTGCAGTTTGGAAATTGCTAATGCACTGCTTTTGTGGTTTATTTAATGTCTTAGAGTTACACTAATTTCATATCATTCTGTCATTATAAGATTAATTATAGTCAAACAGGTTATGTAATTTTGCTTTAAACAGTTAAGCTAAAATCGTGCCAATCATGCTAGTGTATTAAACCAATAGGACCATGTTTGACATGAAACTATGCTAGTAAACTTAGGCCCCGTTTGGGGTTGCGGTGTTTTTGGTAAAAAAGTACTTTTAGTTTCTAAATGTACTTTTAAAGTGTTTGGTGATCATCCCATAAAATTAGGAGTAGAGTTTCTGGTGTTAAAAGTACTTTTAGCAAAAGCTCAAATTTGGTGCTTTTAGAGTAGCTTTTGTGATTTAAAAAGTAAAATGTCAAATTCAATCATTTTACCATATATTATGAACCAAACAAAGAGATAAACACTTTTAAAAATTTTCAAATTACACATTATCCAATAAAATAAGTACTTATTGAATTATGTCTCCAAACAATATATTTAAAAGCACTTAATCAGTTAATGAGTACTTATATTAAAAGCTGTACTAGGAAAGTACTTTTCTATAAGCTAGCAGGCCCTTAGGGTTGATAATGTTGACACAATGAACAGGTCCAATGAGAACAGGTACATGATATGATACAACAGCTGTCATACAACTTTAACAGTTCATGAACAGTTTGAAACATGAGCTTTGTTGTATTTGGTAACCAAATCCCTAAATGATGTCATTGACTTTTTGAAATTGAATTTCGTGATGAAATGTTTAATTGTTTAGTCTTCTGTGACATTTCATTACAAGCTTTGGATACATAGTTATAAACGTTCTGCAATGTTATGGCAGTTTCTGGCTCAAAAAGGAAGAAGCCAAAGAGCTTCAAAGATGAGGAGTACTTTATAAGTTCAGTTCCCACAAATCAGGTTAGTAAAAAAGTTCCTCCTTTCATATGAAGTTGTGTAGCTATTGAGAGATAGAATTCTTCCTTTTTATCATGAATTTAAGCTGCAGTTCAATATTCTAATTCCTTGATCTCTCTCCTCTCTCTCTCTCTCCCAACTATTTGGTGTGTTTCTTGGTAGTCTCAAACATTCCTGTACTGTTATAACTTATTTCTTTCTATCAACTTCAGCATTTTGAGGCAGGACTTTCTGTCAGAGCTAATCAGGGGCTGGAATCAAACAGGTATTGAATTAAACTGCATGTTAATGTCACTTAATTTTAGCTCATGTGATCTATTAAACTGTCAAGAGTAAATGTGTTATTTTTTCTTAATTGTTTGTTAAAAAAATGTCATTTGAAGAGTGAAAAGCTCAAAATTTGCAATTCAAATAATTTTTGTCTGATATGCAAAGAATAGCGAGTCATAAGCTCAATTGCATTTGCAGAAGGATACTTTCTGAAAGTAAATCCTAATAGTGCTTCTTAGTTTATATACTTTTGCTTTGGCAGTAGGACATACAACTCATGCTATCAGAACCTACCTTTCACCCCTGTTTCATTTTGGATAAAGGGGGTAAGACCAACTTCAAGCGTTAAAAACAATGGTCTCATCAGAATGGTACTAGGCCCTTATATACCCTTGTACAAAAATGGTTAATTTCTTTTTGACTTCTTAATTTGAATTGGCTTAGTTATGATGAAACTTTAACAATTTGTTGTTAAGCCAAAAGTTTTAAGGAATAATAATAGGTTTGAAATTTTAATGTTAAGATTTACTAACCACATGGAGCTATTTTGTACTTTAACCTTTTCTAGAATTGGGGATTAATGACTGTTGGAACAATGATAAAAGCTACAGAAAGAAGAAAACATCTCTCCGTTTCTTATGTGCACAGGCACATGCTAGGAGTAGAGGGCAAAAATGTGAATGTGCAACTTTTAATGGGTCATCCCCATTATGGAATTTTATGATTTAAACATTAAAATCTTGATGGAACTGAAAAACACTTAATCAGGTTGGAAGCTGCTGTTCTGGATTTAGTTGCAGATGATAGTGGGGGGTTGGTAAAGCAAAAATCTGCCTATCATTGGGATAAGGTGCGTTGGACTATTAAAGTGCTTATCCATCTGTTTATTCTTGATGCTTTTTCCTGTTGACAATCGTATTCTGATGTGTTTGATGGCAGAGGAGCAAGAAATATATCAAATTGAATAATGGGGAACGTGTGACAGCTAGCGGAAAGGTGCTCCTTTTTATCTACTTCTGTTTGTTCATATTGTGCTGCTTATATTTGATAGGCATTATGGTTTTTTTTGGGCTGATATTTATGGGCAAATAAATTTTGAGAACATAAAGTTTTTGCTTAGCTGCTCCCAAGGAGAAATACCAAATATTGTATTTCAAGTACAGTGATGCCTACATTAGGTGGAAAAGTTGATAATCTGCTCACTGAACATTACCTGCATGTCACTACAGTGGCTGGTGTTTAGATAATGGCACAACCTAATGTTTCAAATCACTATTTTGCTAGTCTCTTCTGCTATAATCTTTCATATACAGCCTTTCTCTTTCCAATAAGCCAAGAGGGTCATATTTTATATCAAAATATTCACCTATGATGCACAAGATATGTGTTGGTTCCTTTTCCTTTATTTTTTCTTTTGATTGTGTGAATCTAATATCTATAGATTTCAAGAACTGTAAGGACTCATTCCAACCCTTTGTGATCATTTTGGAGTAGACTTATATTGGTCCTGGTGATTTTAAGTTTGAAATCCTGGTGACCTTTGTTGTAATTCTAATATGCAACATACTGCAAGTTGTGCACGGAGCCAGGAACTTGTGGAGAGTTGGTCCTTTCTTTGAAGTTCTTCCTTTCACTTCCTTTGGCAATAGGTTTCCTTTATTGCAAATTGTAAAATGGTTATTGACGAATACGAGGGTATCCTCCTCTACTTATCCTGTATCTGATGTTTCCTGATGATATTTCTTCAGTTTTATCTTGTGTGGTTCAATTGGTCTTCAAGCCTTTTGAAGCTCAAGTCTTTCTTCTGCGTCTGTAGGTAAAGACAGAAGGTGGTGCAAAAGTGAAAGCTAAGAAAACCGGGATATACAAGAAGTGGAAAGAACGATCACACAGTAAAGTGTCTCTAAAGGGAGATGCTAATGATGGAAATGGTGAAGATTCTAGAAGTTTTGCAGGTAATCATAGCTAGGTGATTTCATTTACTTGCCTACTAAGACATCACTAAATATGGTCAGTCTAGAGTTTTCTATGATTATCAAACAGTAATATTTCTGCAAGAAGCCTCTTTTCTTGCCTACGTATTTCAATTTGGGGAAGGTGGGGAACGGGTTCTGAACTGGAAGTGATAAAAAACAGTAACAAGTTCAAAATTTGATCATGCGTCTATTTTTCAACAGGGGCGCCTGGAGTCCAAGGAAATAACAGACGGTTTAGAGGGGGACAAAAGCGTCACTCAATCGCCAATGCTAACGTACGTTCAGAAATTAAAGATATTGAACAAGTTCGGAAGGAAAGGCAGAAGAAAGCTAACAGAATTTCTCACATGAAGAGCAAATCTATGAAGGGTAAGAAATTCAACAAAAATGGTAAGAGAGGGAGGACAAAGTGATAAATATAAGTGGATTCGGAGAGTTTAGTCCGTCTGCTGGAAGCAGGGAGTCTGTCAAAGTGGCCGTTATGTAACTCCTTACGAAGGATTCAGGAATTGCTTCGGACCTTTCACTCTACAGTCACTCACATTTTCAAGGAAGCAAATAGTGCGGCTGACAAGTTAGCAACTATGGAGGCTCAGGATGATTTTCTCAGTACTGCATTTCAACAACTTCCTGGGGGCGTCAAAGCGACTATACTTTTGGATGGCAGGGAAATTCCTTTTGTCCGAACACAAGTTGTAAGGGCGTAGTTTTACTTATCTCTGCTTTTTCACTACACCATTGTAACTTGGTTTTATTAATAATACTGAAGTATATTTCTGCTAAAAAAATGGCGCCATTACAAAATGTTGTACTCTAGTCTTTCAATCGTTGTGCATGAAACTCAATTTTGTAGCAATGTTTAGGCTTGTGGTGAAGTTGGTTTCATCCATTTGTGTATCAATATCAAAGTTCAATATTGCTCACATTCTTTTGGGCTATGTGATAAATTGCTGATTTTTGGACTAGTCAAAACAGAAGTGACCTGCATAATACCAAAACTTGGTACTCCACAAAATGATAAGTCTTTCAAAAAAGGACAAGAAACTGAACCGTAGCATAATTCATTCCCACTCAGCCACAGATGGATTGTTGGGCTACAATCCGTACAATTCTAGCTTCTTTTAGGAACGAAGAATGTTAGGACTTCACTAAGAACCAATTTTCAGTTGTTACTGCGATTGTCCTCTATTGTCTGCTTCTTCCATATTTTCCCCTTTTTCATGTGAACCCATTTCAAACATTTAGGAACGAATCCCCTACTGATGATAAGACACGAAGTTAAAAATTGACATGATTTGGAATTCTCATTTCAGGCCATTCTTGCTACAACCATTTAATCATTAGTTTTCATCCATTAATATCACCCAAGTTTAAGGTTACGTTTAATAAAACTGAATCTGAAATTTGAATACTGAAACAATTAATTTGCTGAATTTTAAGCACTGAAAATAAATAATGAATGTCTGAATTTTAATGCTAAACCTATTTGTACTGTTTGATAAATATTTATAACTGAATGCTTAATAAGTTTAATTTGAAAATTTTGCCCTTATATCTTTTCATTCAAAAAAGAAATAGAATCTATGATTTAATTAGTTTAAAATTGTTAGGTATGAAAATGACAATATTTATTTTTAAATCAAATTAATATAAAAATGAAATATTTTATATGAGGAGTATGGAGAAGATGTGCAAGTCATTAAAAAGGGAGAACAGAGAAATTGAAAACCGTTAGATAGAGAATATCATGTTGTTTAATTAGATAAGAATTTTGAACATAATTAACAAACAACACTAGATTTGGTAGATAAGATAAAGTAGTTGAAGTAATTCTATTGATTCTTATCAGAATTAAGCATTCAGTTATGATTCTTATGTTGAAAAAAATACACACAAGTGCAGTACTGCTTAACAAGTTCAGTAGATAGATTTTCATTTATCAAACAGTCAAAACATCTGAATGTCTGAAAAGGTTTAGTTTCAGCACTTTTTTATATTATCAAACCGATCCTAAGCATTTCTTTACTTTGTTGTACTACTGAATTGTCATTTTTGTAGTTCATTAAGTGTATCTTTTAGTCTAAACTTTCTACTACAATTTTTTTTGTCATTGCATTTGGATGTTAATGTTCCAACAAAACTGTCATTTGATTTGATAGACCAAACTGAGCTAATAAAAAACATCCAATGTGGCACAACATAATGGTTCCGGCAACATATTTTTCTCTAGTTGCTGATAGACCAAGACACCATTTGCCGGCTGGGAGAAAAGACAAAATATTTCTGTCTCTATCATGTTAGTGATGATTTTGATGCCCAATTTTTTTTTTTTTTGTTAATGAAAGATTAGAAACTAATCCATCTTCTAATTTTCAGAAAATTCGCATCTTTCTTGTCGTTATTGGAATGATAATTAAGCTGTTTTTTGCTGATAAATTAGTTGAATTTTTTATGGTCACAATACCAGCTGAAGTTTCTCTTGTCAAAGTGCTCAAAGAAAACCATGGTTATAATATGCAGGCTGTTTTATGCTGATAGATTTAGTTGTGCATTTCTGTGGTTCCAATACCATATCTACATGATTAAAATCAGCCTCTGTTTATCTGAACCTGTTTTTAAGAAACAATTTTTTTGAAAATTTTGAAACACATTTTTCAAATACTGTTTTATTTTTTAGACGCATCTATCGAATATTACACAGAAATGCTTTAAAAACACCTCCAACAAAAAAAAAAAAAAAACAATCCGAACGGAATTGGTGTATAAAATAATTCTATTTTTTCAACTAGAAATCATTTAGGAATCTCTAATTTAAACTTACAGTTAATATTACCCTAGTCTTACAGCGAACTTCTTGAATGTACTTCAAAAGAAGATGAAACCCACAAACTACCCATGAAAATAGAAAAAAAAAAAAAACTTCTAAATATTCAAAATAAGAATGTGATTTTTTGTGTAAAGATTGAAGAACCATATAATTAAAATTTCTATGCTGCTTAATCCAGAGTAGCTTCAGTGCTTGAAAAACCAATTGATTTCACAAAAAATTTAGGAAAATACCTCAGTAATGGCATGTAAAATACAAGAACTCCAGTTCATATATCAGTAAAGAACTCCAATTTCTGAATTAAGAACATAGCTATTACAACTTTACTTAAAGAGTGAAGTTCCTGCTACCAAAAAAAAAAAAAAACAAGAACCAACAATTTTGTTTTAGCATTTTAGTTTAGACTATTGCAGTCGACACTGTTTTAATACCAGTCAAATATTACATGCAAATTGGTCAGCAAAACATTCTCATCACAAAGAAATAATGAAAAGCGTATTTTTCCTTTTTGTTTATATAGAATTGTTGCAGCTGCTGTTGGTTCTTTCCTGCTACTTCTTATTGCCTGAGATGGAAAGGTGGCTAAGAATTTGTCTAGTGAATAAATGAAAAGGATCTGAAGTGTTCATAGTAGGGAAATCCAGATCAAGACTTATTCTACTCGGGGATGGTGGGGTGGGTTGTGGCCGAAGTAGCGTAGTATATCTGCTGTGAAATAAGAGACAATAATTAACATGAAAGATCAGTTTACTTAGTAACATACACAAAAAAAATGATGGTGCTAAGACATGGCGGTGAATACACACACACAAACACGTGTGTGTATGTATATATTTATTTATGTGTTTGTGTGTGTGTGTTTATGTATGTATTTTTTTTGGTTGAAAGTAATAATTCAATAGATAGGTTATTCTTTTTCAAGATAAAAGCAAAATTAAAGTAATTCTTATAGATTATCTACTAACTACAAACTAAAAGCGGTATGAATTGAAACTTAACTTCACATCTCAACCTAGTTAATATTTCACAAATAAAAAGGCTTTCAACCCTAAAAGGAATGGCTTTATTTGATAACGATAAATGAAAATATATCTGAATAATTAAATATCATAGTTATTAAACCCAACCCGATAAGGAACCCGACAGAGGGATTGGATCATTAGTTGAACCGGTAAGTATTAATTTAATATTTGTAAATATAAAATAATAATTTTAATATACATAAAATATATAATAAAGTGCTTTTAGATACTAAGTATTATACTTAGAAAGATATATAATAAATATACAGATATTAATAGAAGATTTAATTTCATTTATCATACTTTTAAATAAATAAATTATATAGTCAAGTATAAAACAAAATTTATATCGCTTGTTTTAAAAAATATAGCATTATTTTTCATTATTTTATTTTTATTTAAAAATAAAGTAATTTTCTAACTAATCAAATATTGTCGGTTTAAAAGTTAAAAGGATTAATTGTATAATAAAAAATAAACAAGTTTATTAAAAAATATTTAGTTATCAAATAAAAACTAAACAACTAATAAAGTCTATATATATTTAAATGAAGATCCAATGTACAAACCTTATCAAAAGTATATATATATATATATATTTTGCTTCAAAAACAAAGACCCACAATTAAAAAAAAAAGGTAAATTGGGTCAATTGAAAAATCGGGTCGATTTCCAGTTGAACCACCGGATCAACCAAGTTTGATCGGGTCAATTTCTTGTCCGGTCAAACTAAAGACCATTTAATAAATATTGAACAAGCCATTATCATATGCCCATAAACATAATTACCAGTTTTATGGTGAAATAGAACTATTTTGGGACGGGTAGACCAAATGATCTGTGCGACAACAACACACTCTTGAGCCTATGCGCAACAATGCACTTAAGTTGCAAAAACTGCCTAATTAAACATACATTTGAATTAGTCAAATCTACAAAATACTTACTTACCTAATCAAATCCCAAACTTTAGTATACATGGAGATTGACCTAATTGTACCTTTTTTTTTTGGGGTCTTTTTCTCCATTAGAATCAGAGAGACATGGATTTATATACTGGTCTCACCATGAGAAAAGGGGCAGTCAAAAAGTATAGTTTCAAAGTATTGAAAAAGTTGATCTCAAGTTAAATTCAGCTGCATTATTTCGTCTTGGTAAGAGATGACTTTTGGATAATTCCAAAACAAGAACTGGTTGTACCGTTGGACTTCTTCTACTTCTACAGGTATTAGTATTATTGATTGTCAGACAAAGTGTAATTATAATTAGCACCCTGTTTAGGGTTTAGTCCACTTTCACTAATTGTGTCCTAGTGTCAGCATATTCAATTTCTTCTAATTTGGTGTCCTCTACTTTAAATTATTTAATTATTTACCTGAATATTTTTGGTTATTATGTTTGAAATTACTCATTTCAAAACATCTCAATGACTGAAAACTTCAATTTTAACACCCTCAGATTTCTATATAATCGGGTAACTTAAAATGAAAAACATCTTAATGTGGAATATGTTGAGAGATCAATCTTTCCTACACTACTAGTATAAAAGTTTTTGCACAAGAGATAGTTTGAATGCATTGCACATTGCGTATGAAATAAAAGACTTTAAATTCTTTGACTTTATATTGCATGTGCATCTAATCCACATTCACATTAAAAACTTAAACAAGAATTGGTAAAAGAATTAAAGCCAAAAGTAATATTATAGAAACAAGAGAAATTATTGAACCAAATCCACTAGAGTGTCCTCAAAATTATTGAAAGAAATGTATTATATCTATTGTTGAAGAAGTCTAGGTCAAGTTGATAGTCAAAGAGCAAGTCCTTGTTGATAAATTCTCCAAGAAATTTTGTATGCTAAGACCTCTGAACTAGTCTTTAAGGCCAAGAAAGCAAAGAAATGGGCACTTCATGAACTTGATGTAGCAAAACCAGCAGTTTGTTCTGGACCCAAGTCTAACATTATATGGTCAAAATCACTATGGGCTGACCTAACAATTGAGGTGATTTTATTTTTTAAATAACTCCAATTAAATGCACTTCTTTTTAGTTTTTCCAAAGCTCATCCAAAAATGTTAGAGATATTCATTGTTTATTTTATTTTATTTTTGTCTAATGTCAACAATCTATTCTACTCCTACGCTATGGAGGGATAGGAAAGTTCAATTGGGCTTGTCTAGGTTTGCAGAAGAATCTCCAGATTAGACAAGTGCAATACTAAACTTTTTAGAATTTCATTTGTTTATAAAAAACAAGTTTTGTAATCAGGCAAGGAAAAAACGCTAAAGGCAATATCTTTAGGAGTTTTTTTGTTTATGAAATCTTGCCTTTCATGAGGAGTCTTTATCATATGATTTTCAATTTAATTAATTTAATTACACAAACATTTGTCTTCTAAGATGAATGATTTCCTTTGAGAACGCAAAGTTTAGTGATCAACAGGGTATCGTCTATTTATAGACAAAATTATGTGATAGTAGAATTGAGAAAATTTAAAATCACCGAAAAATTTAGGTTCAGCGGACAAATTCAGATATATCTAAACCTATATACATAATACAAATTGATTTCAAATTTTTGCGGGCCAAAAGTTTAAAACTTTCAGAGAACGTTTTAATAATTTTAAATTTTTTATAGAAGCAAAGTCCCTTAAAGCTACGGCATTGATGTTGTTTTTGTCATCAATTTTTAGTGCAAAGACAACACAAAATATGTCAACAGATTGTGGAGACATGAAAAGTCAATGGAAATGGGCACTATTGACAATCCTGATTGACTTGAATCGGGCTGCAAGAGATACAATATAAAAAACAAAAACATTTACTAGTGTATTTACTCCGAGTGGAGTGGTTGATTCACTTTCTCGTACTCAAAGAAAATAAAAAATAGAAAATATTTTTTTCTTTTAAAAATCCTACTCAATTACAAGGAAAGGTTTGGGGAAGGGAATAATGAAACGGACAGAAACCGCCTCTTGCTGCTGTTGCTGCTGCTGCTGTGACGTGCCTGCCTGTGCTTGCTGCTTCTTGGCGGAAATGAAATTGGTGAGGGTTCGAGGAACTTTACATATGATGAAAATGAAAGTTGACCCTTAGGTAAATGCTCTTTTTTTTTTTTTTGAAGTACTCTTCCTACTACTCTTGGAATTGGGAGTTTCCCCAGTCTGGACCTTACATGATAGAAGATGGCAAAGTTGTACGAGCAAATAGTCATTCTCTTTTTCCCATGTATGATTTCTCTTTCAGTAGTTTTCAAGTTTAGAGGAATTCTAATTGGAGGACCCACAGCTTATAATATTTTCTCAATAGCCCCAGAACTTAAGTTATCATTTGTCTTTATATCCAAACATCACCTATTTGGATCCACTAATTGGTCGATATGTATTATTTATGACTTCTTTTTAAATGGTCCAAATGTCTATCAATGAGGTCGGTAGTTGAGTAGTTAGTTATCTGCCTTATAAAACTTCCTTATAGAATTCCTTAGATGTTGTGTCTATATATCTTTCTTGTAATTTTTTCTTTTCTAAATTCTTTTGGGAGTTTTGGTCTTTTAGCAATCTCCAATGGAGGTTTCTATTTGCAAGAATCAACCAAGAATAATCTTTTTTTTTTTAACTTGATTAAAACTTATGCACTTGGCCTTTTGGTGAAGCTAGAATGACAAGAAAAGCATGAAAAAAAAAGGAATGTAAATTAAGAAAGAGGCCACTCTTCCATTGCAAATTTACATTCTATGTTTTAGGGTGCATTTGATAAAACTGAAATCTAAAGTTTGAATCCATTAAGTTATTGAATTATTAAGTATCAAATTTAATACATTTGAGTGCATATCACATTCAGTGATAAGTGAATAGTTTATCACTTAATTTTGGGAGCAAGTTTTGTCTAGGAAATTCAATGCCACTTAATTAATTCAAATGTTCAATTTTTTGTTATCAAATGGTTTGTTAAGATCTGAATTTATTAAATTTCAGTGTTGAACTGAATTATCAAACAGGGCCTTAGTCTTAATATTAGTATTACGAGCCATTAATGCACGAAAATGAGAGAATTTTGAATAAAAGGGTATTAATTTATCCATGGAACAATACCTTTAATTGGCTCTCCTAATAGCAATTGTGAAAGTACTTATAAACAAAAATAAATCAGAATTCAATCGCCCCAGTTCTTATAATATATTAGGAGCAAAAAGCTTAAGCGTCATTAATTAATAAAAAATTAAAAAAAACCCTTAACCATCATGAAGTCATGAACCATGCTGAAGAAGACATGAAAGTTTTACAAAAACCAGCAGGCATTGCATATTTTTAGTATCATTTTTCGTTGAACAATCAAGAATATTAATGTATTGAGGGTACCAAAAGTTACCAATCCTATACAAACACCTTCTTTCTTTGGTGGTGTCACATTACACTTTGCAAGGTTTTATTATAAGTATAATAAAGTATTTATTACTTTAAGCAACAACAGAAAAATAGCAGAGTTTTGTAATGTATATTTAGGGTGCGTTTGACAAAATTGAAGCCTGAAAACTGAAATTTGAATCCATTAAGTTACTAAATTATCAAGTACTAAATTTGATACATTTGATTGCATATGACATTAAGTGATAAGTGAATAATTTACACCTATTTTTAGGAGCAAATTTTGTTTAGAAAATTCAGTATCATTTAATTAATTCAATGTTTAATTTTAGTTATCAAATGTGAATATGAATATATTAAATTTAAATGTTAAATAGGGTTATCCAACGTAGCCTTATTATTATTATTTTTTTACAACATATGTTGCGTTATAATATGCTTCATTTTTGGAGCAAATAAATAAGACAAGAAGACTAGACAAATTGTGCATGGTACAAAAGGCTTATGGTCCTACGTCATCTTGGTGACGGAATCGCTTACGTGAGACTGACGGTGAAAGCATAACTCTTTTTTTTTTTTTTTTTTTTTGTCGCAATGATAGATGTCCTATAACCTAATCTAGCCTAGTCTAAGGGGAAGAGAAGGGGATTCGATGTGAGTACAGACTCCATCGATGAAGGTCAATTAAGACCGCCACAAATTGTGGCAAATTTGTGGGAGGCAGGGATTGAACCCTGACCTCCAGCATCACCCTTTATGATAATGACCACCGGACCAAATGCCCAGTGGCATAACTCTTTAACTCCAAAATGAAAGTTCTGGAGTAATTTCTTCCTCACCTGCAAGAAAAAGAAGATTATTGTGGAAACCGGCCAAAAAGTTCATTGCCATTCAACTGTTCTCAATATATGAAAACACGTTTATTTATTGTTAATTTGTAAAATTTTAAGCATAAAAATAATGATGCATTTTTAGAATGCTAAATATAAATACCTATTATATAGGTACGTAAAATTATTTTCATTTTTATTTTTATTTTATTTTGTATTATGCATTTTGATTTGGGTTTTAGAATGTGAATATAAGTAGTACTTGTTAATTCATTACATGAGGCTAATCCAACTCCAAATTTATAGTAAACATGTCTGGTTTTCCCTCTTTACGTAGGAGTAGAAATTATTCCTTATTTCTGTAAATGATTCTCTAGCTAATTCATTACATGAACTTTTGAACTCAACAATTTTGCAAAAATATACAGTACGTGGTTTTGGTTTAATAATAATGTAATAGCATTTTGAAATAAATGTTTATGATCCAATAGACTTTCTTTAAAATTCTCTATTTTTAACTTAAACATTTCTTTAGAATAATATATAGTATGATCCAACCCTGTAAACCTTCATTTGATACTTCGAAGAATAATATACTATTTTTTGAATTTATGATGTTTGAGAAATTTAGAAACATGAAATGTTTATAATATAGTAGAATAACGTTTTCTTGCAATTAACTCACTCAAATAGAGAGGTCCCGCGTTATAATACATCTATTTTTGTACATATCTCCTATAGAAAAATGTGTTGGTATCCACATCGTTATCCTCCGAAAAAGAAAGTAACAATAAATAAATCAAAAAGCGGGTCGAGTGCATCGAGCCAAAAACTAATTTGACTTGCAATTAACTGAATTAATAAATAAATCTAATTCTTGTTCCATTTCGTGCAAAGGATTACCTAATCAACCATATTACAATTAGCCACGGTATCCTGAGCCTAGATGCACTATCTAGAAATTTGACAAACAAAACTATTACTCATTAAGCAACAAATTAGCATATTATAGCCATATGAATACGTTGATAAAATTGGAGTACAAAACTAAAGTTTATAGCACTATTCATTTGGACCCGAGGAGAGGACAGATGCAATGTTGGTTTACAACGTGTGCTTTCTTGCAAAGAATGTTACAATTCTAGCTTCTTTTACCAACATGTGATACCCTAAATTTTCAGTTGCTACTATAAATTGTTCTTTTCCTTATTTTTCTTAAATATCTGACCCTACAGCTTTACAAACAAATCCTTTATTTTTTTTTCTATTATTTGAAAATATTATTCTAGAAGAGGAAGCGTAGGATTTGGAAGCGAGAAAGGGGTAGAAGGATTAGAACCTAGAACTTCTAACTTTTAAAATTTCAATTTGAACTACTAGACGAAGTCTTCTCAATCAAAAAACTCCTTTACTGTTCATTGAAAACGAAGCTGAGGTGCTCACTCATTTTGAGCAATTCTTGGTATAACTTTAAGACAGTAATCTTCATTCATTTTAATTGAATGTGTTGAATGTGTCTCATTGTTTGCAGACACATCTTTGACGGTTGCTTGATATAAAGTTAAACCCTATTAGAACATTTTTTCGACTTTGTTATATAATTTTTTTTTGTTCTTAAAAATGTTCATCTTTTAGTCTAAACTTTGCTTAATTTTTTTTGCAAACGTTGGATGTTAATGTCCCAACAAAACTTTTATTTAATTAGACAGAGCAGACATTAGGTTCTTGAAACTCAATTTGAGCTAATGAAAAACATCCAATGTGACACAACACAATGGTTCCATCAACATATTAATTTTTCTCTTGTTGTTGATTAACCAAGATATCATGTGCCGGCTTGAAGTGAAGGCAAAAGATTTCTTTGTCTCTTTGATGCCCATTTTTTTCTTGATGAAAGATCAACAACTAATCCATATTCTCATTTTTCATAATCTACACGTTTCCCTTGTCATTATTGGGATGATGTTAAACTCTTTTCTGCTGATAATTGAATGTTTATGGTCCCAATACCGCGGCTGAAATGTCTCCTGTCAACTGTCAAGTGCTTAGAGAAAACCATGGGATATAAGTAAGCTTATTTGTGCTGATGGATTAGTTGTCCATTTTTGTGGTCCCAATATCGCGTCTACTTGATTCAGATTAGGCTGGTTAATTTGTTTGGACCTGTTTTTTATGAACGTCTTTTTGGAAATTCTAAGCATATTTTTCAACCACATATTTATTTTGAAGACAAATTTAGAGATATAGATGATACAGTTAAGATCTTTCTAAAAGCACCACCACAAAAACAACCATCCAAAATAGAGCTGGTATTGATATTAATTCTGTGGGCTAAATTTTACTTTGCACCCTTGAACTTGTGCACCATTTTCACTTTGAACTCTAAACTCTAATTTTGGACGCTTTGCATCTTAACTTCTCATATCTATCCTATTTAAGTCTAATTGATAATGTCATTATTTTGTCCAAAATTTTAGTTTTCATTAATATGGGCAAATGAGTAAAAAGTTTTGTTTTGTTAATAGTTTGGGCAAATCAGCCCAAAATTATGGTATATCATTTATATGGACAAATTAGTCCAAAACTTAACATTATTGGTAGGGGCAAATTAGTCCAAAATTTTATTATGGTATTAATAGGGGTATATTAGTCCAAAATTGAAATAATATTATAGTGAGAAGGTAAGTTTACAAAGTTATTAGAATAAAGCATTATTCTATTAATAAGAGCAAATAAGTCCAAATTGTTATCATCCCACCTTTTATTCATCTTGGGATAACTCATTGCACCTCTCTCGTGGAATTATCATATAGGAGGATTAATTGGTTAGGTGGGACGTATCATCCCTTGTATAAAATACAACCAAATATGGAATGACATAAAATTAGTAACCTAATCCCATATCATCCCATGAACCAATTTGTCATTAGGGTTTCCTAGTGAGATTTTTCTCCCTAAGAATTTTCTAGTGAGGGTTTGATCTCTTTTAGTTTTTTTCTTTCTTAGAATTTCTTTGTGAGAGTTTCTTTATTGTTTCTCATTTTTTTTTTTTGTGAAATTTGGGAGATTTCGTAGATCTAGAATTGCTCGTGCCTAATATGTCAATATAAATTTCTCTTTGGATTTTAAACAGTTATATATCATATTTGATCGTTAGAAAACATGTACAATTCTATTGGATTATAGTTATTCAACAGATACTTCTCTTGAAGTTTTAATGTTTATTGTTTATCAAATCAATTGTATAGAGTGATTTTTAGATTTATATGTTTCTGTGTCATGTTTGATTAATTTTTTTTTTTCTAATAGTACGTATATTGTAATGAATTATCCTTTCTATCCCAACAAAAGAAAAAAAGGTTAATATGATGGAATGAAAACATTCTGGAATAGGAAGACCAACTTATCCCATGCGACTACAACAAACTGCACTTAATTAAGTTAGGCATACTCTTGAACTAGTCAAATTCCAACATACTTATGTACCTTATCAAATCCCAAACTTCAATGTAAGCGGAAATTGACCTAGTTGTACGTTTTTTCTGTTTTCATTTCCTAAGTACTTGGACTTAGGGTAAAATATTTTGATACTAGTCTCACCACAAGAAAAGGGCCAGTCAAAAAATACAGTTTAAATTTAAAACAACTGAAAGTTTCGACCTCAAGTTAAAGTCAGCGGCTCAAAAATGAATCGGTTGTGTTGGACTTGTTCTACAGGTCTTGTTCTTATGGAATGTTGGACCAAGTATAATTTTGATTAGCACCTATTTAATTCCTTAATTGTTTTACTTAATTGTTTTTCGGTCCTCTGTGTTTCAAGCTACTCAGTTCTAAACAATTCAAGGATTTAAAGTTTCAATTTCAACACCTTCAGTGTCCTATAAAAATAGCTAGATTACTTAAAACGACAAAAAATTACAAAGGTTGGGGAAGGTTGGATTATGTAGTAAGGCAGGAGAAATTATAAATAGGAGATCCTGAATTTAAAACCTCTCACTTACCAAAAAAGACTAAAAAAATAAAAAAGTTAACATGAATTATATTGAGGAATTAGTTTTTCCTACACTATTACTATAAAAATTTTGTGCAACAAAGGCTTTCGATGCATACTGCATGTGTAAAGATCACGTAGGATGCGTCTGAATCTACTCACGTAAAAAACTTAATAACAATGATGGAGTTAAAAAAATATATAGTAACCCATATTTGAGATTAAAAACTTAGCCAAAGAATAGGTAAAAGAATTGAAGCCAAAAGTTATGAAATAAAACCAAGACAGATCAAATAAAACTGCTCATGAAATTAAAGAACCAAAACTACGAGAATGTCCTAAAAATTATTTGGATAGAGAGAATTTGGTTTGCAAAATTTATTCTCACAAATCCCAATCACCTTTTTATCTTCTCAATCATCTTTTTATCTCACATACACCACATCACAAAAAATGCTACAGTAAATATCTGAAATAAATCATCCAAATAAACTCTTATCCAAACAAACTCATTGAAACAATTGGATCATATCCATTGTTGAAAGAGCCTAGGTAAAATTGTCAGTCAAATAGTGAAGTCCTTTTTGATAAATTCTACCACAGTGCCTGTTTGGGACTTTAGTCTCTGAACCAGTCTTTAAGGACAAAATAAGCATGATACCATTGAGAGAAGAGACCAAAGTGCAAATTCATTGTTCCATCTCCACTTTGACACAACGGTAATGAAGTTGCTAGTCAACTGATGTGATATGACCTACATGAATTTTGGCCACTTCTTGAATTCTATCCAACAATTGAACCAAGTGTAACATTATATGGTCAAATCAACTGAGGACTTGCCTAACAATAGGGGTGATGTGATATATACATATAGATATATATATATATATATATGTATATATCCACATAAAACTGATGTGACATGAGCTACATGAATTTTGGGCACTTCTTGAATTCTATCCAACAATTGAACCAAGTGTAACATTATATGGTCAAATCAAACTGAGGGCTTGCCTAACAATAGGGGTGATGTGATATGTACATATATATATATATATATATATATATCCACACACACACACACAAACATATACATACATACATATGTGTGTGTGGATATATATATATATATATATATTCAAATAGTACCAGTAAAATGCACTTTATCAAGTCTTTCCAAAGCTCAAGCCAAAACGGTAAAGCATTCATACTTTTTTAGTTAAAAAAAAAGTCTTAATATTTAAAAAGAGAACAGCCCCAAAAAGAAAAAGATAAAGAAAAAGAAAACAAAGGCTAAAGGCAAGTACTATCTTTAAGAGGTTTTTACGAAATCATTAATGTCTTTGATGAGGAGTCTTTATCATTAACTTTGGTTAAACAAATATTTTTGTACTCAGATGAATGATTTGCTTTCACAATAAATTTTTTAGTTTATGGACAAGCTATTATCTATTTATACAATAACAAATGTGATATCACAATTCAGACAGTTTTAGAATCATACCAATAAGAAAGAACCTAGTAAAATCAAGTGACCGGTTCGAAAGCACAAGATTTTTTTTGTATTTATCCTTTTCCAGTTATTATCTAATTTACCTTATTGAGCTGATGGAAATGCAAGATCCCATCTTCCCTTGTATCTATTTACTTTTCATAATTAATTTTATATTTTCAAAATATAACACCTACAAAACCTATTCTACAATCACATAGAAATGGTTACATATAAGCTTGCCTGCTGGATCTTTTATGATGCTAATTGTACTAAACAATATTATTACTTCCCCTAATCTGTAGAAACTTACACATAACGAGATCTCGAAAACAAAGACCCCAAATTATGAATAACATAACAAAAAATAAAAAAAAAAGAATTTATTTTATGTACACTGGCGGTATGTATATTGTTACAGTTGATTGCTCAATTAAATAAAATTTTAATTTTAATTTAATATTCAAGTTAGTTGTCAAGCATCTAAGGTGATAGTATATACTCTATCTATATGTATAAGATTAATCAAAAAAAAATTCCATAAATAAGAAGAAAATAAACCAATTCTTATAGATACATTCTAAAATGTCCTTTGTTTGATTCCTTTTGCAATGATGAATGGTACTCAACTTCTCTGTCTCAATTAAAGTTTGCTATAATGCATTATGAAAATTAAATAGGAAAAATAGCAAAGAAAAGGAATGAGAATAATCAATAAGCAGACAAATGTGAATTATCCCTAAGAAAATAGAAAGATTAAAATAAAATAAAATAAAAAGTTGACACCCAAAAAGATGAATGGACGTACTCTGCCCACCGTTCGTTTGCTAACCAGCGTTGTTTGGTGTCATATGATAATGACTTCAATTGAAGGTTGACACCCAAAAAGATGCTTAGATATATACTTTTAATAAAAAGAAAAAAAAAAGAAAGAAAAAAGGAGCTTGGTTGTCGTTGGTAATGGAATGAAACGTGGGGAATAAGGGCAAAGAAGGTTGTCAATGGATAACGATTCATAAGTTGGCCACCAAAAAAAAATTGAAAAAAAATTGAGTCTAGAGTGCAAAATACACCATACAATCCCAACAAAATTGACATGTATCGACAGACATGAATAATAACTGCGTATTATACTCTTATTATGAAGTTGTACAAGTAATTTGTATGATGAATTATAACTGATTGTAAAAATGTATACTGTTTGCGTATACAAGTAATTTGCATGATGAATTACAACTGATTGTAAAGATATACATTGTTTCAAAGCAGTTGGCGATCCTTCCTGCCCTTCTCCTGAACAATATGCTTTTCAAAAAAGATTCAATTATGTGAAAATTAAGTGTGAAAACAATAAGTCATAGTCACTGATATTGAATGTGTTATACAAGCTTATAAAATCACCCTAAAATTTTGGTAGCCAGACAAATGTATATATAAAAGTTTCAAATTTGAGTTTCACAATTATGCAAAGGGTTTTTATCAGTTTACCCCCTTAAACTATATCCCAACTATCAGTTTAGTCCCTAACGTTAACTTTTAGTCGCTTAAGTCCTTGGACTAACGGTCAAACAGTTAGTCCAAGGACTTAAGTGACTAAAAATTAACGTTAGGAACTAAACTGATAGTTGGGGTATAGTTTAAGGGGGTAAACTGATAAAAATCCTATTTTATAATTCACTTAAAGAGATATGTTTAGATCCAACTTAATTATAAATTGACAAATATACCCATAAATTGCCCTGCTAACTAACTAAAGTTTGGTGAAAAAATTTATGACAAAAATACCCTCTCCTTGTGCTTTAAGTATAAAACAAGGATTAGAAAGCTTTTCTCTCCTCTATTTTCTTAAATTGTTTACAAAATTTTTTATTTTGCACAATACATTGTCAAGACATTGCAAATATGATGATATCGAAGTGTGGGATTTCATAACCTGTTTGCACGTCATCAAGCAAAGACAATCTTAGAAGGAAAATTTTATAGTTCTTCCATTATAAGGTTTATTTTTTCTCAAGTGATATGTTACTAAAAAAATTTTCCCTAGTGGTCCTTTTCTTTTCATAATTTTCCAAATTATAAGAACATGCCAGTTTTTCCAGATTGAAGCAATTCTCACATATTAGCAGGGCAATTTATGGATATATTTGTCCATTTATAATTAAGTTGGATCTAAACATGTCTTTTTACGTGAATTATAAAATGTCTTCTCATTTGACCGTTAGTCCAAGGACTTAAGTGACTAAAAGTTAACGTTAGGGACTAAACTGATAGTTGGGATATAGTTTAAGGGGGTAAACTAATAAAAACCCTTATGCAAACGTAGCATAATTTATTAGTTCATATCTCATTAAATATAAAACTGTCATCATTACCCACAAAGTATTATAACTTCAAGGTTAAGCAAAAACTTAGGGTGCGTAAATTGATCCTCAATGATGGATTAGTTCAAAAGATAAAAGTTACTGCTGACACGGAGAGAGACAAAGATTTTTCAAAAAAAAATTCTCATCTTCAATTTCCACTTTAAATTAGTTCATATGCCAGCAAACAGTTACTTTGTCATTGCTATCTTTAAAATGTGAAGCAAATAGTAACGTTCTTTAAACAATTGATGAAGTTCTGATTTGCAATTCTAGAACAGATTACAGAGATTTTATCCATAAAAGTCCAAGCTCAATTACTTAATTAGACATTGTCATGCTCATTGGTATATGATTCTTAACTAGATAAGGCATCAGTTGGATCTCATCCGTTTCATAAATTTAGAAGGGACTTAATGAGTAATCATGTCTTATCTCATGTTTGGTTCATTTTCAGGTGTACAAATTGGAGAATCATCTTTCACAATCTAAACTAAATTTCAGATTTTGTAGTATGACATGCATTCATATCCATTTGTATATTCATTCTGGTGTATATGAAAATTTAATTTTTGCAAAATCAATTATTTATGATGAAAAGGTTATCCGACCGGTCTTTTCTGCTCACATTCTATGGGAACAGAGCATGAGCTAGAGAGGCCTTTAGCTATAGGATAAACAAAAACCCTATAAAACTATTAGATTAATAATTGGGGATGACAAGTTCATAGAATAAAAGATTTCAAGTTTTCTTTATCCTTCTTTTAATCTAGAATGGTAATTCAAAGAATTGCCCTTATACTTGATATATTTGGATATGTTGCAAGCTAACAATTTTAGTTTTTGCTAGTTTGTCCAGGTTTGAATCTAACAAAATTGATTGTATGGATTTTATTCATAACGCCCTTGACATATTTGAACTAATGAACAGCCAAATCAATTTTTTTATAAGTATCCAGAAAGATGGAGGGAAATGGCTCTTTTGAGAGAACCTAAAATGAAAATCATTTTCTGAAAATGAAATCATATGCCTATATGAATATCTAACTGAAAGGCCTCCTTCATATTAAGATTAAAGATCCTGCGTTTCAAGTTGAAGGATTCCATGTCAAGAATCAAGGTGCAAAAATTTCAAACAGATGCCAATCAAGGTGGAAAGAAATAATGGGATGATTAGTTTCAATACTTGATTATCAATTTCATGCTAATATGACGACATGGGATTATTGGAGATAATTTTTTGAAGAACAAATGTAACATTTTTTGTGATATAATGCATGTGAGATAAAAAGATAGTTAAAAAAAATGTTTATGATATAATCAAATAGTTTTTTGGATAAATAATAAAGGGTCTGTCTAAGGAATGTTCATTTGATTTATTTCAAGTGTCATATTTTTGGAAATGTAAAATTAAGTAAAAAAATAGATAAATACAAGGGAGGATAGGTAAGATTAAATAGAAAAAGTATATAAATAAAATACAAGGTAATAATTATTAACATGTGCATATACATAGTAAGTTACATGAATTCTAGAAAAAAACCCAATAATAAATTATCCAAACAAATCCCTGTAATTAGTCAAAAAATGGAAAAGAGATCCAGTGTATTTATTGCGTGGGGCGAAGCTTCTATGATATAGTTGTATATTTCCAGTCCAAGCAATATTAAGATTTTTTTTTTTACTTTTTTTTCGGACAGAGGAGTATCCGGGTCACCGGGTAAACCGAACTTGACTAATCCGCCCGACCCGAGAGGAGAGGCCCCGTCCCCTCGAGCATGTTAACCCCGAGACTCAATCTCTGCTGGGGGAGATGGACAACGGTCGCTAAGAAGTTTCCGTGACCAAACGAGCTACCCAGGAGGGGCTCAAGCAATATTAAGATGACACTACTGTTTTCGACTCTTATTTACTGTAATTAGAGAATTATGGGACAAGTCAATTGTACATATCTAAAAGCCAAATTTGTTAAATTAATTTTGAATTTTGCTTGAGGTACAAATAATTTAATTTTTGATAGATGTAAAAGGTTTGTAAACATTAAAATTATGAACTAGATATGACCATTTCATCTAATAACATTGAAAGAAGATTTTAATGAAATTACGATGTTTTATCAAAAAAAAGTCACATGTAGATGAAATAGTAAAACATTGTCATATACATGAAAATCATTTCTTGGTATGCTAATTAACTCATCAAGAACAAAATTAAGCTGATACTCATGCAGCAATGTTAAAACATCCACCAGATTTGTTTTGCAAGTAAATAAACTAGAACATAAAGATTATCCAAATCCACAATTTATTACCACAGGTTTAACTGTATTATATACTGTAAAATAACATAAGTATAATCTTAGTTTAATGGTGTGTTTGATAAAAAACTAAAATATGAAAAATGAATTCATTACATTACAGAATTTTTACTGAATCTAATATATTTGAATATATACCACATTAAGTGATAAATGAATAACTTATCACTTATTGTTTGGAGCAAATTTTACTTAAAAAATTCAGTGTCATTTAATTAATTTAGATGTTATATTTTTTGTTATCAAATGCATCTGAACATATTAAGATTCGATTCCATTAAGTTTAAGTGATGAATTAGGTAATCAAACAGACCCTAAATATTTATTACTCTTCTCCATGTCCCATTCTCCTTCCTTTTGGTCCCTTTCCCTTTAAAACAATTTGAATTTAGAAAATATTTCTTTGTTTGGTTTAGCTATTTTCGGAGTATTTTTAAAATATTTTACTGTAACAATATATATAAAAAACTTTTACTATAAATGTTCTTAGTAGTGTTTTTAAAGATGTTTTTGAGACATATTTTGGGATATTTTTAAAGTTTAAAAATTTTTTAGGATATTTTTTTTAAAATTAACACTACCACGTACCACCGCCACCATTCCCTCTCTCCTTCTCTATCTTTCCCCTCTTTCTTCCTCCTCCATCCTTTTCCTCTCCTCTCCTTCCTTCCTCTTCCCTGCCACAACCCCGCCCCTCCCTCCTTCAATCTGGACTCGACTAAATCGCGATCACAATGATCGCGATCTAGTCGAGTCCATATCTGGTCGTGGCTAGATCGGGGTGGAGAGAAAGGGGTGGTGGGGTTGTGGCGGGAAAGGAGAGGAGAAAGGGAAGGGAGGAGGGGAGTGGAAGGGGAGCAGGAGGAAGAGGGAGAGGATGGTGGCGGTGGTGGTGATAGATAGAAGAAGAAATGGTGTAAATTTTATTTTTAAAAATTTTTTTTGTATGTTTGAAATTATTTTGATGTATTATATGGATGTGGTATTTTTGGAGTTATTTTTATTTGTGTACTACTATAGTACTGCATATGAAAAAATAGAGAATCCAAACAGAGGAATTGTTGTAACCAAAAGTAACGTTGGTCACCACCAAAAACTTTGAGTCTTGATGAGGTGGGAAATCAAAGATTCAAATCTTATCTCCCATCAATGTGTCACTATATGTTATTTTTTCTAAATTTATACGAATGCATAGTGTATCTGTCTAACTTAAATTTAAAGGTGTCTGGTAGGAGCAGGCTAAGCTGCCAAATTCTTCAGAGGCATTAAATGGTGAAAGTCAATTTTTCCAGCAAAAATATTTCCCAAAAGCTAAGTCCTTTTGGATAAAGAATATCATCTGTAGTGTCGTTTTCTGTCAGCAAGCAGCCATAGCTGGAAGGCCGATCTTGACGGGAAAAAATATCTTCAAGCAGCTAAAAAATTCAATTATCCAGTTAGGAGATTACCTAATTACCGGCGGCTTTATAGTCAAATGAACACAGAGAAGAATAGGCTGAAAAAAAAATCTCAATGCCATCTGTTTCAAATGTACGTTGCATTTTGTGACCCCAGCCCTCACGTATTCTGGATTTAAATTCCTTTTTTTTTCCCTTTTCTTAGATCCAACTCCTCCTTTATTAAGAAAAGTTCTAAAAAAAAAAATTTCTTGTTGCAATTAATTCACTTCTTTAAATTAATTGATTCTTTTTATTATATTTCTATTTCCTTAAATGAAAAATCTCAAAGACCTTTTTGCACGCATTCAGCTGGTTAGAAGAAAAATATATATAGTTGACCCTCTGGCAAAATGCTCTGCTTCCTACCCTTGGAATTGGAAGTTGACTTTTGCAAAAGTCGCACCAGTAATTGTTCCTTCTAATTCTTTTTTTTTTTTTTAAATATGTTGTTTTAGATTAATCTTTTTGTATATCATCAGTGTAATTTTTTTTTTCCCAAGCTGGATTTGGGTTCATGCAAATGCGTAATAAGAGTATTTGAAATTTCAATATAAGTTTACACAAATAAACCTGTTAGCGTTAAAAAAAATTTCGACAGATAGCGATGGAAAGATTAATTATTTCTTGTTAAATAGTTAATAACATGAAACAAATGAATTACCATAATTCTGATTGGAGCCCACAATTTAAAATAATATCTTAGTAGCCTAGAATTGTTTCAACCTCAAACATAGAATTTACTAATTGGATCCAATGATTGTTATTTTTTTTCCAATGATTGGTAATATATATATATATATATATATATATATATATATATATATACCTTTCCCTCTCTCTCCTTTTTTTTTTTAAAAAAAATTCCCAAATGGCTATCAATTAGGTTGGCGGTTGAGTAGTTTTGTACCTACCCTAAGGCTCAAATTCATTATTGCCTAGCCTCTGCATCTTCCTAATAAATTTCCCTTTTGCAGTTTTTTTTTTTTTTTTTGGAGTTTTGGTTTTTAAGCAATTTGCTATGGAAGTTCCTATTTGCAAGATTCAACCAAGGTTCAATTTTTCACTTGATCGAAACTCGTTTAATTGAACTGATGCTAGAATTACAAGAAAGAAGCCAAATAAAGAATAAATCTACATTTTATATTCTAGTTTTAATACCAATATTTTTCGAGCCATTAAAGCATGAAAATTAGGGATATTAATGTAGCAGCGGAACTAAATATTTTTTTTTATAGAAAAATATATTTTTTAATTGGGAGAAAATAGTTATAAGCAAAAATAAAATATAAGTCAATGGCCCCAATTTCTTTAATATCTTAGCGGCAACAAACTTAAGCATCATGAACAGTGCTGAAGAGGACATGAAACATTTCCAAAGCCTGCAGGCTCTAAAAATATCCTTTTAGTTGAAAAATAGAGAATATATATGTTATGTATATTATTAAAGGGCACCAAAAAAAGTTACCAATTGCCAACAAACAGCTGTTCTATCTTCTTTCTTTGGTGGTGTCAAATTACACTCATTTTCCTCAGTGAGGTGTCATCATGATTATAACATTCCAAAAGTTTTTATCACTTTGAGCAGAAAAAAAACTGTAATTTATTTTTTATTTTTGTTTAACTGATATATGGAGATCATGCCTGTTTCTTGCATAATATAATTTATAAATCAATAATAATATCCAATTTGAAATCCAACCTTGAATATAAACTAACGTATACATAAAGTTAACAAAATAATACATATTTAGAGTTCAAATATTAGAATTTAAATATATATATATATATATATACATATATCAACCCTTATTTTTAGTTACTTATCCACCAACAACAGTAAACAACGCGCACACACACACTATCCAAGGGAAACTCACGGCCCAACCCAAAAGACATGCTAACTTTCAGGCCACACCAAGGATCTTAAGTAGTACACACACATCACTCACGATCGACGTGGGATAGAGGGAAAGGGGGAGGGAAAATACCAAGACTATTGCCCAAAGGCCTCACCAACGGCTTTTAACCACTTCATAATTTTCCTTATCCACCAACAACCGTAAACAACGCGCACACACACACACACTACCTAAGGAAAATCTACGGCCCAACCCAAAAAAAGCATGCTGACTTTCAAGCCACACCGAGAACCTTAAATAGTACACACACACTACTCACAATCGATGTGGGATAGAGGGAAAGGGGGAGGGGATTATTTTTTAGTTACTTATGCATTGTTACTTGTTAGTAAAGATTTCAACCCCTCTCCTCTAGAATTTTTTTTTTTAAATTTCAACCATCTTCGAATTGTTTGTGACCACTTTTATCCAACAACATTTTTTTTACTACTAATATCCATTGCATTTTAAAATATTTCTGAAGTAAAATACTTCATCTTTGGGACAAAAATGACGATATTAAGACAAAACAGATTGTGCATGCAAAAATAATTAAAGGCAGTAGTATCGCGCAAACTTCTTCATGCTATGTCATCTGGGTGACGACAGCCCTTACGTAAGACTGACACTGCAAGCAAAACTCCAAAACAAGCAAATGAATGTTCTTGTGTAATTCCTTCTCCAACAAGAACATTAAAAATGAAAGTTCTTGTGCAATTTCTTCTTCAACAAGATCCTTAAAAATGAAAGTTCTTGTGTAATTCCTTCTTCAACAAGAACCTTAAAAATCTATTTCAAAGCGTGTATCATTTCAAATAATTACTGTAGTATTTTTTGAGATGTGATGTATGTGAAATAAAAAGATAGTTGGGAATATAAAAAGGTGGATCGAAAAATGTGTTTATGATGCAAGCGAGATATTATTTGAAAAAATTTGTTAGTCAAACAATTATAAACCTGCAAAACTTGTTTCTTCTTCTTCTTCTTCTTTTTTTTTTTTTTGGAGCAATAAGTGAAAACATGTTTAGGCATTGTTAATTTGTAAAATCATAACAGAGATAAATTCGGATTATGTGTCATGCATCTAATGGTGAAAGTATGTACACCGTCAGTGCATAAATTAAAGATTAATCGTTATATATATAGATAAAAAAAAAGTTTGCATCTTGATTTTTTTTTTCTTTTGTTCATATTCATTTTGTTTGGAATTTAGAACATGAAATATGAGTGCCTATTAAGATATCTGAAGAGAGAAATTTTGTTGCATTCCATGACCTCTTAAGCTCAACAATTTAGCTAACATGTCCAATGTTTGGCTTCCATTTAATTATGTCAAATCAATTTGAAATAGGTGTTTAATGTTCCTTTGACTTTGTCTAATTTTAACTTAACATCGTCTGTTTTTGACTTAAAATACTCCTTTATGTGTAATTAGCAAGTTAACCAAAGAATCAATCAATTTAGTCACAATCATGACCCGACCACTTATACCTCAATTTGACACTGCGTGGGAATCTTATAGTATGAATACAACATTAAGATTCATGAATGTGTCGAAAAGTAAAAGACTTTCTTGCAATTAACTCACTCAAATACAAAGCTCATTCAAATACATCATAGGTTATCCTCAAGTTTAAGAAAAGAAGGTGGCAATAAATAAATCCAAGACGCGGATTAAGGTATAAATTGTTGCTGTCCAATCCTTCCCAACTAGCAAAACAGCTACTGCTTATTAGAAAAAAGAAAAACAGAAACATATTTTTTTTTCTTCTGGTTCTATAAGACGTGAAGTGAATGCTGAAAAGAAAGGATTTAATTAAGGGTCAAATTAAGAATTAAATAATCACCTGACCTGATAAATACGCTTATAAGAACTTCAAAAGTTACAAAGGTGAACCAAAAAGGAAGAGATACGTTGGAGAATTGAACTAAAAAAATTTCACAATCACCTAGGCTCTGTTTGGATCCCCTGTTTTTGGAGTATTTTTCAAAAACTAGTTTTTTAAATACAATAAAAATTTTTAAAAAGTATTCTAAAAGGTCATCTAAAAATTAGTTAATTTTTTTTAAAAAAATTTTTAAAAATATCTCAAAATATATTTTAGAAACTCTTCTACTCTTAAATATCCCAAAATATTTTCTAAAAATATTCCAAAATATACTCTAAAAACTCTCTGCTACAGCAAAGTTTTTCAAAAATACCTCCCAAAAACAGCTAATTTTTGTCTCTACCAATTTGAGCAGGATCATAAGAACAAAATTAAAAAATTAAACATATTTCGACTATATTGAAAAAAAAAAAAAAAGGAACCCCTCATGCATGCCTGCAAACTGTATGGTCCCAGCAGCCTACTTGACACAAATTTATATACTATTGTTTTGTTGTTAGAAGCTCCTCTTCTCTGCAGAGACAAAACAGACCTTCATCCGCATTGGGACTGCATGGGATTGGAAGCGCAGCGGCCAATGCAGATTCTGTTCATTCTTCTTTGGTTTCTGATTACTGACTTTTGCATCAGGAGGCAATCATATAATCCCAGAAAAAGCCACTTTCACTTATTACAAAAAGTTTCCTGCCATAATTGACAAAATTTTTGGCACCCAAACCACTACAAGGTGGTAGTTTGTACTTTGTAGGGATAAAGTTATTTAAAGAAATTCTCTGTTTTTAATATTTATTGTAATATTTTGTTGTGATGAATATATATATATAAATATGTAGAAAAATATGATAAAAGTATAAAAATATATTAGTCAAAAAGCGTAAGTGACAAGGCGACCGGTTAAATTTTTGTTTGTTATACTTCTTTTTTTTTTTTTCATATATAAGATTTCGAACTCCGGATTTACAAATCGAAAAGTTTTTTGTTACACGGGATCTGCTTGATTTTTCATATACACGTGTAATATACTTAAACAATTAAACGCGCTCGCATAACAAGTCTTTACGGTGACAGCGTACAAAAAATTATTTCATGCCGAAACGTTCCATTTTGGATTTGTGGTCATCAAGCAACTAACATAAGATTAACATTCTAAAGCTGCTTTGTCATAGATAGACATACCTACCTACTACTTTTGTGCTAATAAACAGTTCTCATTACCAATAAACCAAAAGAAAAACACCAAAAAAGAAAAAAACAGTTGTTTGTGAATGAACGCATGGAGTCGGAATCCGTCCCTTCCATTTGATGCATCTGAATTTACACTTCGCTAATGCCGATTCCACACGTGACCCCCACCCCCCCTCACTACTTTTACTAGGTCGGTACTCGCCATCACATCCCAATTTCTCTTTTTCTCTTGTCAGTACTTCAAAAATTGACAAATACGCGTAAAAGGTGAGTGAGGCAGCACAAGCACGCGAACTACTGCACAAAAAAACACTTGCCTCTTCATCATGTTGTTGTTCTTTGTAGTTTGTACTGTAACTTTTGTTTTCGAATTTATTTATATATTTAGCAAGCTTACGAATAAATGGGTTTTTTTTTTTTTTATTGAATGGTTCAATCTTTTGCTTCATTGGATGTGAAGAGGATTATTGAAACCCTATAACGCAAGGAAATTGTATAATTATTTATGAATGTTTTCAAAAGAAGCATTGCTCTGGAGGAAAAAAAAAAGAATTTTGATAAAAGATATATAATTTATTACTGTATTTCCTAAGAATTAAGAGGGCTCTTGAAAAGAGCAATTTAAATGTGTGCTTTGAAATGATTGTATTTAACTTATGCTACAAAATAAGTAAAATCATTTGTAGAGTACTTTTGTGGATAGTTCTTTGTATTAATAAAAATGTAATTGAAAGATGTAAGTCGTAAATTTTTTAAAAGAGTATTTTTGGGAAATATATCATTCAGGGAACATAAAATTATTTTTAACGTGTATGCTGACGCTCTCGTATTTTTCAGACTTTTTTAACAAAAGACAAGAAAAGGTACTTTCTAGTTTTTCTAGAGCATTTTTTTTCTAGATAAAAAAATGAAAATTCTCAAAGAAAAAGGGAAATGAAAATGACCTAACATAACCCACACCACCATAGTTATTAAATACTTATCAAAAGAAAAACCCAAAAACTATTACTACTAATATCCTTTCTCTCTAGGAAAAAGCCACGTCAGCCTCCCCCTCGCTCATCCAACCACCGCCTGCCGTCCCTAACTTGCTGAGCTGTTCCTCACTGTGGCCTTCCCATTGGCTTGCCCCACCAGAGCCCCACACCCCTCAGTTTTCACACACACTCACACACTTTTCTCTCTCAATTTCACCGTCACTCTTCCATAAGGCCCTTTTCTTTTCTTCTTCAACTTTTCTTCTTCTACTCCACTAAACTAATTTCTATATATGTAAATATAAATATAATACTTGAAAAGGTATAAATAAATAAAATACTATATATATATAGAGATATTGAAGAGTTATTATAGATTCACTACTCTGCTTCTTCTGGTAGTGAGGTTTTCCATTTTCTTTTTTTTCAAGAGAAAGGGGAAGAAAAATGCCTGCTTGGTGGGGGAGAAAATCCACAAAATCCAAAGACCCACAAAACAATTCACAGAATTCTTCAGGCAGCAGCAACAACAAAGCAACTTCAATCAAGAATGACAAGAGAAGGGTTGGGAGAACAAAGGATCAAGGCAGTAATAATAGTCCTAGCAGCAAGGATAATAGGCCCAGGAGTTTTGATGAGGTTTCTGGGATAGATTTTGCAAGAACTTCTCCGAGAAAAAGCCCTGATTTTGGTGGTGGCGCATCTGGGTTTTCTGGGTTTGATTCATCTTCATCTTTGGATAGAGTTTATCCGCTTCCACGACCATCAGTTTCTTCAAATGATCAGAGTCATGGTGGTGGTGTTGGTGGGGTGGTTGGATTGGGTTCGGGATTGGGATCTGCCTCTCTTTCTGGTTCTAGTGTTAGCTCATCTGCCTCCTCTGATGATCACTCCAATCTTGATCATGGTCAAATGGCTTTTTTCAGGTAGGAGAATGAAAAAGATTTGATTTTTGGTTTTTGTTTTTTCTTTTCTATTTTGTTGGTATTGTTCATAAGGCGTTTTCTCTGAAAACATTATTGGAGTTTTCGGTTGCTCTTTTTTTTCGTTGATTGTTATTCAGTACTAGGAATTTATTGGTCAAAATCCAATTTTAGTCCAGCGATTTTAGGTTCAGAAGTGATTCTGAGGGTCTTGATTGTGTTTAATTATCAGAGGATGGAATTTTATGTTGGGACCTCGGTCAAATGAGAGGGGGAAAAAGCAGAGGATAATTATTCAGTACTAGGAATTTTCTGTTTTTAGATTTTTTTTTTTTTTAGTTTTTTGGTTAATCAATTTTATTGCTTTTTGATACAGATGAAAGTTATGGAATAATAATCTCAGCTAAATTTTAACTTGGTTCTCTCTCTTTTGCGGCCTAAGGCGTTGACCTTGGGTGAGAGGAAGGTTGAAGCAGGCTGAGATTGCCATTGTTTTTCAATATCTTGTTTTTAGATTATTGGTTGGATTTTCGGTGATTTTCGTTGTTTTCTTGGCCTGCTGATTTTGCTGATTTTTGTTTCAACTACTCGGTATAATTTTCCTCTTAGATTTTTATCTGCATAATTTCACGCCTTTGGAGAAGAACTCAAAACTTCAACAAGTCCTCCTTCTATAGCACAGGTTGATATTATCAACATGATCAGTTTTAAGGAGAGCAATATAGTGCTAAAAACTCACAAACAGTTGTCTGAGCAATATTTTCTACTGCTACCTGAGCTTAGTTGTTCCACGCTTGTGTTTCATTCTAGAGGACAAGGGGATGGAAAGTTAAGTCAGCTACCCAGTCCGGGCCCTGCATCAAGGGGAGGCACTACCACCACATCACCTCTTCATCCACGACTTTCCGGTTTAAGTTTGGATTCGCCCACAGGCAGACTGGAAGATGGGAGGGGTGAATGTCACCGGCTGCCACTTCCACCTGGTTCTCCAACTAGTCCTTCTGCATTGCCAATGCCAAGAACTTCTGGAGTGACTGAATGCTCAAGTAATAACTTGTCAAAATGGAAGAAAGGAAGACTTCTTGGAAGAGGCACTTTTGGGCATGTTTATGTTGGATTTAATAGGTAATGAAGCTCCACTGATGATATGATTAACAAGGACAAGATTTATTCATGTTCATTTTGACCTTTTATTTTTTCCTTGGAAAATATTAGGAATGAGTAAAGATGGGAGCTTTAAATTTGCATTCAGTTGGAAGTTAGACTACTGTTGCGTTTTTTCCTATGAACATGGGCTATATACGCTTGTATATCAAAAAGCTTGAAAATGATCAGTATAACTATTGAATAATTGAAATGATTTGTGTGGTCAAATGGTAGTTGACTTGTGCCTTTTGGTGAAACTTACAGTGAGAATGGGCAAATGTGTGCAATAAAAGAAGTGCGAGTTGTTGCTGACGATCAGTCATCAAAAGAATGTCTCAAGCAATTAAACCAGGTGCCAATTAATTTGTTTTAAGTAATTATTTTCCAGCTACTGTAATCCCATAGGACTGCAGATTCCACATTACATTGCTTTGGTCAAAGTTCCTTTTGTATCTTGTGTTTGCTTCCCTGATGATATTTGGAATCACTGATGAATTTAACCCTTTCAACAGGAGATCATGTTGCTGAGTCAACTTTCGCATCCAAACATTGTCCAATATATTGGAAGTGAGTTGGTATGAATAAGTATCTTTCGCTTCATATCCAATAACTTCGAGATTTGATTCTGGGTGCTTACTTGCACATGTAACTGTATTAACAGTCTTTTCTCAATGTGCCTGTTCTTTTGCTCAATGCTAATATTATGGCTGTCAAAATGTAGCATGCAGTGACTCAAATTTACTTTTCTTTAGGGTGAAGAAACATTGTCAGTTTACTTGGAGTATGTCTCTGGGGGTTCCATCCACAAATTACTGCAGGAATATGGACCATTCAGGGAGCCTGTTATTCAGAACTATGTTAGGCAAATCCTTTCTGGACTTGCCTATCTGCATGGAAGAAATACAGTGCACAGGTGATTCAATTTCTGCCTCAATATTGCTTGTCTGTACACCATGCTTGAAATTCCAGCTTTGTTGAAGGGTCCATCTTTTTTGCAGAGATATTAAAGGGGCGAACATATTAGTAGATCCTAATGGTGATGTTAAGCTTGCAGATTTTGGCATGGCCAAACATGTAAGTTTTACCGTTGTTTTTCGACTAAATACTTGTATGCAAGCTCAGCTAATTGGACACCTTGCTGTAAACCAGTTTAGCAAGTTGAAATTATGGTTGACTCTATTGACTGGTATAAGCGTGTAAACATCTTTGGAATTGATGGTATACTATATAAATGAGCGATATCTAATTTACTTCTTGTCCTGTAAAGAAAAGATGTACAGCTGAAAACAAGCAGTCAATAGAGACAAGAAACACTTTTTTAGTGAAAAAATTAATCTAAAAACTCTTTGCCATTAGGAACATCTTATTAAACATTCCATTTTTATATTTAATATCTTTGCGTTCATTCTCTGCAAAACCACAAAAAGCATTTTTAGAATGCCAATTAAAAGTATAAAGTGAGCAACAGAATGATGAACATGGGAGTAACAATGTTCATAATGATAACCAACTATAATGGGACCATATTTCTATTACCTCGATTACTTGATATATCCCCTAATTCTGTGTTACTTTCAAGCAGATAACGTCTGCTTCTTCGATGTTGTCCTTCAAAGGAAGTCCTTACTGGATGGCACCTGAGGTAACCTGCTCTACTTCTACTGCTCCTCCTTCCTCCAGAACACAGTGATTTCACTGTGGATTTATCTTGTGGAATCCATAACTTCATATAACATTTTCTGCCTTCCTTCTCTGCTGCGTTATTTCTTATCAGCAAGAATTTGTCAAGAGTTCTTGACGTATGATTTTGCATAATTTCAGGTTGTTATGAATATAAATGGTTACAGCCTTGCAGTTGACATTTGGAGCTTAGGATGTACAGTTCTTGAAATGGCCACATCAAAACCACCTTGGAGCCAATATGAAGGGGTGCGGCACTTGACTTGTTTAGATATATCTTGGTCAAGTTGTTTTACTTTAGTTGTCATAGGCTAAGAGGTTTTCGTGTTATTTATTTAACAGGTAGCTGCAATATTTAAAATTGGAAACAGCAAAGATATGCCAGAAATTCCAGATCATCTGTCTAATGATGCAAAAAGTTTCATAAGGTCATGCTTGCAGCGGGAACCCAGTCAACGTCCCACAGCTGTACAACTATTAGAGCACCCTTTTGTTAGAGATCAAGCTATACCTAGAGTTTCAAATGTGAACATAACTAAGCAAGCCTTTCCTCAGGCCTTTGATGGAAGCCGCACTCCGGTAACCACTTCAGATTGCTTATTGACGTTGTTAAGTTATTCAATTCAAATTTTCACACATTAATTAATTTATTTATTTTGCTAAAATATCCATAATAGTTTTTCTGAGCCATGTTGACAAGATCTTGGTAGTGGTTAAAGAGAGTAGTTTGAGGCAAAATAAAGTTCCATTTTAAATGTCCAACTAGTAGATGTGCTGGTTGTCGAAGTACATGTCCAGCGGAATTTTTTTCCCACTGTTTGTTGATTGTACTCCATCTTGATGCCCTGATCCATGGAATGCTCGATTTGTGGTCTAACAGTAGGGTGGATTATACTGAGAGTGATGATAAGATAAGCTCCCTGGTTGTATTTTCCCTTCAATGCTTGTCAGTTTTTAAATATTCTTGTTCAGGCTTTTCCGACATATTTTAGTTACTCAGCATTTGATCATATGTCAGACGCTCGAGGAGTAAAATATGTGTTTATATCTCGTCGAGAGTTTGAAAGGTGTTATTGCTCCAAACTCGTGTCATCTTCTGTCTTTTCTGTCTAATAAGACAATCATCAGTCTTTCGCTAAGTGCTCCATTTTTCTTTTGAAATCAGACTGCCCTTGAATTGCGTGGAAGCCGAAGCAATATTGGTCCTGAAGATTATACATCAAGACAAGTTCTCACTGTCTCAAGAGGAAATATCAGCCCAAGGTACCTCACTGCTGTACTGGAATGTCATGCTATTTAGTCCCTTTCCGATGAAGTTTAATGTCTGAATAACATTTATTTTTCTGATGTCCATAGGGAAAATGCAAGAACAATAACATCCTTACCAGTATCTCCATGTTCAAGTCCATTACGCCAACATGGTGGATCGTATAGGGGTTTTCTTTCTCCTACACACCCATCTTATGCTTTTGCTGGTCAAAGCACATATACATCAAACGATTACTCGATGTTCCCCATGAGGCCTAACTCAAGAAACATTCTTGAGCCATGGAATGAAGCCCCGCAATTTAGAGCTCAGACACCTGGTAGAACGATAAGAACGCGACCGATTTTGTAGAATTGCGCGCAACCAGAGACTTTTGCCTTCCTAAGCATGCCCGATGCAGTCAAGAATGTGCGTCTTGGAAAGGGAAGAGGTTGGGGAGTCTCTCATATGAATTGGTTAGTGGAATGAGAGAATTGTAGTTTTGGGAGTTGTTTGTATCTCTATCACTGATAGCAAAGTTAAAGAACATATATTGGGGTGCCAGGACCTTTCGTCTGCAGGGTGGGGATAGTGATATGATTCAACAATCTTTTGTTCTTGAATACAATGTAAATAAAAGGGCGCTATAGTGTTTAATCTCTGTTGTATATTCCTCGATCTCTCGAGCCATATTAAACTGCTGGCTGAAATTTCTTGTATGGATCCTTTTGACATAGTTTTCATCCTAGGGTCAGAATGAGAGATGGATACTTTCTTTGCCTTTTTTATGTGTAGCTCAATTTATCGTCAGGCCATTCTAGAGCCTTGGCCCATTAGGTCCTTAATGTAAATTTCAGGGGCGAAAACAGAAAGAAAAACAAAAGCAAATGAACTGAACCAAATCAAACCGGAGTAGCACAGTTGTAAATTGCACTCAGATCCTCTTGTTTCTAACCAGGGCAATTTCTGCAATGACACAGTTGTTTGCATCTTTTGGATAAGGATGTCAATAGGATTCCATGAGCTGGGTTCTGGCAAGTCCAATCCGGACTCAGAACATAAATGGGGCTTTCGGATTCGAGTTTATGTTAAAACGCACAACTTCATCTTTTAATATGAGTTTTGAGTTTGTATCAAGCTCGACCTAAGCTCCTGATTAAGTATATTATTATATATAATATATTAATATTTATGAATTATTATAAATAAATAAATAAATATATATATATACAGAGACACACACACATATATATATACATGTGATAATAACACAAACCTCTTTTGAGGTTTCTCCTAATATCACTTGGCACCTCTGAACTTTTAAAAATATCGCTTACCTCCCCAGGCAATTGCAAAAAGACTATATTAATCCTCACTTGATATATGATACACACATCAAATAAATGGAACTCAAAAAGTAAAAAAAAAAAAAAAAAGATACAAAAGTCACTTTCTTCTCTTGCTCCCTTCTCCTTTTTCCAACATTTTCTTACTCTTTGTTTTGGATGACTATGCAATTTTTTATTTGTAAATTATAGTAAATTGAGTTTTGTTTATATTTTACTTTTTTGTGATTGTGATAGAATGGGGTATAATTTTTATTTATTTTGAGTTACTTTTTATAATGATCAGTACAATTTAAAGGTTTGGGCATGAGTTGAGAAGAAGTTGAAAAAAAAAAATATAATGTTCATAAGAAATTAGTTTTGAATATATAGAGTTAAATTGATGCTAGTATATTTCTTTATAAATATTTTTTGTTTTTTAAATTTGTATTTTTATGGACTATAGCATTATGATGTAGAAGTACTACTAGAGATTATTTTTTAGGTGATCTTTTTATTAGAGTAAACAAAGTGACTTTGGAGTATTTTTATTTAGCAAGTAAAAGGTACTTTAGAATTTTTAAAATTTTATTACACAAATAATAAAAAAAGAGAGGTAAGTGATATTTTTAAAATCTTAAAGGTGTTAGGTGATATTAAAAGAAACTTCAGGGGAGGTTTCTGACAATTACACTTAAATACTCTCTAAAATTAAAAATTACAGTCACCTCCCTTTGATGGGCACATTTGATAAATATTGCAGCCCCTATCAGTAAAAAAAAGTTTAAAAAGTGGGAAAAGGTATTGACACACAAGTTTTTGCCAACTTTACCCTCTTTATATTCTGGGTTATTATCACTTTACCCTCTTTACATTTGGTGTTACTATCAATTTCTCCCTTAACGTTATCTTTTAGTCACTTTACCCCCAAAACTAAATGTCAAATTTAACGGAGTTTGTTAATTAAAGTGAAAAAACATGTTTAACCCTTAAAATTATTATCACTTTGCTCCCATAAAATATAGTCTCATTATCAATTTACCCCCTAGAGTTAGTTTTTAGGCAATTTATCCCACCATTAAACTAACTTAGCAAGTTAAAAAAACTTTAAAAGAAAATATCCTCCTCTTTGCATAATAAAAATAATAAAAAATTTTGAGTGACTCTTTTCCTTTTTAGTATCAAGAAAAAAAGTCAGAGTATTAATTTCTTTCTTCTTGGCAGTCTTATTAATATTGAAAAAAATAGAAAGATGGAGAGAGGGAGAGGGAGGGGGAGAGCAAGAGAGAGAGAGCTCAATTCTTTTTTTTTTTTAAATTACAAATAAGAAAGAATTAAATATTTTTATTATTTTAAATTTATTTCACTTTTTTGTTTACCACCAAATTCCAATCCTAATCTCAATAACCTTAAAATAATATGATAATGTTAGATTTTTCTTTATTTTCTTTTTTTGTAAAATCTAATTTTTTTGTCTCCTTCTTCCTATCTCCTTTTCTTTTCCTAGTATTAATAAATGTGAAAAAAAGAAATTTGAGAAAACCCTTTTATTTTTATGTTTTTTGATCTCTTAAAGTGAAAGATGGAAGAATAACCATTCCAACTTTTTATTTTTAATTATATATAAAAGGGTAAATACATTTAAAATTTTTTGACCATACTAGTAAGATTAATGAATTTAGGTAAAATGCCTAAAAAATAATGTTAGGAACTAAAGTGATTGTATCACTATAATCTAAACGAATAAATTGATAATAACAATGTAGTAATGCTATAAAATAAGAGGGTATTTTTGTCCAAAATTTCTTAACATGTTAAGTTGAATTACTTATGAGGGTAAAGTAACTAAAGGATATCATTAAGGGGTAAATTAATAGTAGTGATATAGTTTAAGGGGGTAAAGTGATAATAACCCTTATATTCTGAACAAAACATTTACCACTTTGTTTATAAAATTAATTAAAATAGGGAAAAGGAGATGAAAGCAATAGTGATCCTCTCAGTATAGCAAAGAGTACACATGTAATTCTGCACTTTTGACTGTTAGAAGCAGGAAGAGTTAGGCATGTTGCAACGGCTCTATCAATTGGAAGCAATTAAATTTCATCAATCGAAAAACTGATAATGGAAAATTTGAGTTTACTTGCTATATACATATTCATACAAACTGTAAAATCGATTTGATTAATCCACAGTCATGCAACATTGTACCACCAACATGCATAGCCTCAGTAGTTATGTAGTGATGAAACCAGAAGGCAAATGCTTGGTGGACACATTGTAGTGACAACACCTTTTGCATGCTAGCTTATGAATTTCAGCTTTGAGTTTCCAAGATTGTAGGTCCATTTTGTATAGTTGCATATGCCTATTAAACATATAACTGGAAAAATAAGTCCAATAGAAGCCTTAAACAGCATAAAAACAAGTAAATATGTTCCATTTAATTACATGTCCATACTAAGCAGTCCAAGCAACAAAAGAAGATAGTTTAAAGACTACCATGTGGGCCACAACACTGATACATATGCAAGGCAATCCGTAGAACACAAAAACACCATCTCAAACCATCAGTTAAGATGGTGAGGATTGCCTAGCCTAAGAGACTATGCACTACCAAGTCCATGACCATTTCTGATACACAAAAGATCTGCATTCTGGAGTGCATTGCCATGTAGCATCACGTTGCAACACCCCATTCAAAAACTCATGCTCATGCTGCTACTAATGTCTTAATAATTACAATTTTCTGTAGATGCTCGCGCCAAGAAGCAAATAAAAAAATATTATTGTTGTTGGCAATTTTTTTCCCTTGTTTTTGCAATAATATTAGCCACAACATTTTGAGAGCAAGTTGGTCATTAGAAGGCTTCTGGTGCTGACATCCATCACAAAGGGGAGGTCTAGCCCTACCAAACATAAGGTTCACCGAGCTTTTTTTTGGGCCAAATGAGTTGGGTTCTAGCTAGCTCGTCCCCATTAACAGCTCTAGTTTTGGGACTACTATTGGGTCAATGCTTTATTTGAGTATCATGTTTTACCTTCACCGGGCATTATCTTTAAAACTAGAAAAAGAAAACGTGCATATGATATGTGGTAATTGGTTTTGTTGTAGGTATATACTGTATCACATTTATTTTGATATTATTAACGTGAAAATTCTTTGCCAATATTTCTGGAGAAATGAGTGGCTACTCGCCTTATGGGGGAGTAATAAGTCGGGGGATGGGCCAGGATACATGAATTTTCTTTCCAATTTAAATGGGGTAGGGACGAGAGGATACCCTTGTCTCGTTTCTAGCTTAAATTAATTAATTAATGTATGTATATCCATAATCTAATAATAGGACTAGACATGGCCACAGTTCTAGAATTGATGGCTTCGATTTAAAAATCGATAGTTTTGATTATTCTGAAAAGTGAAATTTAAATCAGCCTTTATAGGAACAGTTACAGTTATAGTTCTTGAACCTGGGATTTCGATTTCAATTTTGATTCAAGTTTTATTCTGATTACGACTCTGGTTTCTTTAGGTTACGATTTCAATTCTTTTAATTATGTTTAAACACTTATTGTTATAAAATTGATTCAAAAAAAATGATAATGAATGTCAAGGAAAAAGAACTTTATTGTATTATCATGTGCAAGGAAAAAGAAAAAATGATGCAAATTTTATAAAAAAAATTATCTAATTGTTGATTAGATTAGATTGATCTTGAATTTATATTACTTACTAATAGAATGAGACAATGAATTGTTGGGTTATAATTGGATCCGCTAGTATTAGGTACTGACTATTGATATTGAACTCTAAATTAATTAAATAGGTTTTTGAACAGGTCTTAAACTGTCGGTTTTGATTATGGTTCAAAATTTTGGTGAAGCTAAACCTGAACTTTTAGTTACGGTTATGGTTCTGATTTTGGTTTCAGTTCCCAAAATCCGGTTTTGATTTCAATTCAACAAACTGTTGGATCGATTCCAGTCCAATTCCAGTACAAATATGAATCGTGATCAACCTTAAATAGGAGTGATAAATGTAGAATATTGATTAGTTGCATTAGTTTTTAATTTTTTTAAATGTTTTAAACATAAAACATCTACTATAAAACACTAGGGAGCCTAGTTATCAAACCTTGACCCTTACCCTCTTCCTCTTTTTGTTTTTTTAGACAGTTATCTTTTCCTCTTTTTTTTCTGTCATCACTCATTCACCATTATTCAACTAGTTTCAAGTCTGCAACATCTATCACCCTTCCAATATCCATTCCATCATTATGGAGTGTCTATAACCATTGATTTTCCTTTGTCTTTGTTATTTTTGTTGGGAATATTCAACTTTTTGTTGCATTCATTTGGTTCTAGAAAGATTTAATTATGACTCGTGATTTGACTCCGCAAGAATCAGTAGATGTGTTTGGATTGCCCAAATTTACATAATTTTCCTTGAATTATTGACTTCCATGATTTGGGTTTTTGAACATATGTCCCTCATTGATGTATGAAAAGACTTGCAATTATGATAGTTGTGTTGATAGAAAGGGAGTTGTTGCCGGAACAATGGTAAATGCCATAATACAGCTGCGGGACCCACCTAAATTCAAAAGCCACCACCCATTTTTGGTCAAATGAATGGTTACTTCCCTAGGATTTGCACGTGTTGTCCACAAACAAATTTAAAGACTTGTTGACAAGACCCAAAAAATTCTACATTTGCAAATAAGTGGTTAATTAAAAAAGTTTTAGCATGATTTGGGTAGTACCTAGGTTTGTGGCCCCAAAATTGAGATTTTTAGCCACAAACATCGATTGATTACAAGAGGTTACAGCGAATCACGATCACAAACAGAGAATGCAACCATGCAAGAAAAGACTTGCCGAAATTAAATATGCATAATATTTATAACTAGTCATGTTCCTTTGCCAAAATTAACATAAACCGGCAATATTCGAGCGGCCTTCCCTTTACCATAGCATTGTCTGAATGTCCATGGACATTTTTTTTTGGTTCTTCATTAATGATAGCGTGTATTTCTATAGGTATTGAATATATGAGCGACCATTGCATCTCTCATGCCAATTGATTGGTCAATCACTTCGGGAGGGGAATGTAGTGGCTGTATCTCCGGATAGGGGGGAATTGCATCGTCAATATCTGGATCTCCCATATCAGAATTTGCAAAGTAAAGGTCATTTGGCTGCTGATCTCTAATGAAATTGTGCACAGTACAATAGGCAATAACAACGTTTATCTGAGTAGTCATCATGTAGTTGGGTATGGTGCCCCGCAAGATAGCAAATCTCCTCTTAAGGGCACCAAATGTTCGCTCTATGACATTACGTAGAGCAGAATGCCTGTAAATAAAAAGTTCATTGGCCGTGGCAAATCTCCCTCTTCTCCGACCACTAACATCTGCTTGACGTCCTCTATAGGGTGGTAAGAAATTGGGCAAGTTTCGATACGCGGAATCAATCAAGTAGTATTTACCTATCATAAATGATTTTCAAAATGCGTAATTAGTTGTGTGAAATTAATGCTAAATATGTATACATGAACTTTCTCGTATACCTGAGAAGGGGCATTGGGAAATGATTTGAGTCCGTTAGAGCCCCATCCAAAACACGAGCATCATGGACACTTCCTTCCCAACCTGCATATATATATAAATCTCATATCATGATCGCATACAACCAACACATTTTGTGATTGTACTCTGTGTCTATTTGTATATGCCACTTGCTGTCCACTTGGGATAGAAGTGGGTATATGTGTCCCGTTAATGGCTCCAACTATATCCTTTGAACAAAAATTGAAGTCATTGTGAAATTTGATGTATTCAGGCAATTACTTATAAAATTAAAATATTAAGTGCCACCAAACAAAAGTTTCAAAAAAAATTTAAAATTCGATTAATTTCCTGACTAAACTATTTCAAATATTAGCATGAATGAAGGAACAAGATAGACTGCTCATGGTGTAGCATATCTTAGTATAATATAGATCAAATAATATTAATGCTTTGATTTCTTTTGACATCAAGGAGCTAGTGCACAAATTTTTATATTGCATTCTAGGCGATTTTATTTTTTCCTACATCTAACTATGGTTAATGGATCTTATTTAGTTTGTAAAATAAAAATATGATATACAATCTTAAGATTATATATATGTAGTATGAATCAAAATACTTGTTGAATAAATCCCATGTACCACGCATCCAAGAAAGGTTTAATAGTTGTACTTGTCAAGGTAGACTATTAGAACAAGTTGAATTGTCTAGTGTATCTTGAAGGGCAAATCTTTGGCTAAAAGTAGAGTATTATTTCAAGTTACCTCTTGTTGCATTTAATTTTTATGTTTAAAATTTGCATTACTCACTAACATTCCAGAACGTAACTTTCAAAAGCAATTGAGATGACGCTTATTTATTACTTCAAATAGTCTGACCAATGTGTGTTTAGAGTATTCCTTCATTCTCCACGTCATTATAGTGGTGTTGTCGAAAGTATTTATCATTTCGTCAATTAGATTTCTTTTATCAAAAGCCATCCCAATGTGGATGTATAATAACAAAAACATATATAAAGATTCTTTGAGACCCAAATGTAATATTTTAATCGGCCGTATTAGCTAAGCATACCTCAAACCATGGATAAAATCTGCTGTCATTCAAAATTTTTGGATCGACTTTATCCTAGCGCCATGGAGTGATGATGAATTGAGCGAATGTACATAGACCCTTGATAACTTCGTGAATATTTCGATGCATTGGAGAGAGTGGTTGAATCGGTTCGCAATCATTCGCATCCGCATATTGTGGCTCATCATAACTAAAGTCATCGCAAGTGCCTTATCTATCATAACCCCTTTTTGATGATGCTGGGGGACAAATCCACAATCGGATAATACGTTGCACAATCTCATAAATGAATCTACACTTAATCTTGTTGCACAATTAAAGCTGATGTCCCATACGGTACCTTCTAGATAGGACCTCCGAATGCTTCTGCATTTGGACTGAACAATAGGGCCACAACAGCTGCAAATAGAAGATCATATTCGTCTGAGGATGAGCTGGTGGCATGGTCATCACGGAATGCGTTCATTTCGGAGTATAGCAAAAAAATGTACTACAATGAGATACTATGGGTTCGATTGCTAAAGTGGCTGAGGGATAGAGCGATCAGTTCACGAAGCGATCAATGCTTATAAAAGCAAAAATCTGATACCTCTTACTGCGAGACACACAGCGTAATCCTTGTCAGTTTGTCTGTGTATGAGATAAGCGAATATATGCAGTTTGCACAAATGCCTTGTAAGCGTTTCATCACTTAGTCGTCAATATCGAAGAGATAAGACTCCTGGCAGGATTGCATGTGAATCCACACGACACTACAGGTCATAAGAAAAATCTTGGGGAGATCACATTTCTTTATGCTATGGCAAAAATGTAGTCAGTCCATTTTTTAAATAAAATGTAAGGCAAGCATCTACCATCTATCAAACCAGTTTACTTCAATAAACAATTATGCACAAAGGTCCAAAACATCAGTCGGCAATGAGCACATACACATTTGGAGTATTTGTTTATGTTTTTCTTTTATTATAATATTTTATCTTTAATTCTTTTATTTCTTAAATACACATAGGACACAATTTTATGAATTATATGTGACACTCTAAAACCTGATAATTTCACTTCACAATATCAAGTGCAAATAACCATAGAAATAAGAAAAATTGAGATCCAACTTGTTATCATTCAAAAAAAAGTCATTTAAGGAACTACCTAAAAATATAAGCTCAACTTTCCACTTTTATTGAGCATAACAAGTATTTGTTATGATAATAATTTGAACATAAGCAATACTCTCATGTACAACTTTATTTTTTTTCGTAATCTCATGTTAACTATCAAATGTTTTAAACACCCATAATAGCTATAATTTCTTCCTTTTGATATTTCAAAATTCTATATTAAATTATGGGTAAATGACTCGAATAGTCCTCCAACTTTTTTACTGACCACTTTTGGTTCTCCAGTTTTAATTGGAGATATGTTGGTCCCTCCTTTTTAATTTGACACTTAACTTTTATTGTTTTGATCAATTTGAATCTCAGATTTGTTTAATGACTAGCTAATTGAGAGACAAATTTGTCAATTCATATTTTTTGACCATGCGTAAAATAAAAATAGCTAAAAACTTTAAAATATATAGATTGGGAAAGATACTAAAAGTAAAAAAGGGACCTGCTAGATTGCTTATTGTAAATTAGAGGCTGACCATAACAAATTTTGAATACCCACACGGTTATGTCCTCCACTACTTCAGGATAATATAGAATTAGAGTGCATATTATTTCTTATATACAACCTCGATTTTGCAAAGTTTTGTACACCCTGTCGGTCGGTTAATGCATCACCTTATATATATACAACCTGCCATCCATCTCTCATGCCAATCCATATAGACAAACATCTTCTAAACTTGGCATTTTATACTATTATTTAATTTATGAAAATGTTTATAAAACCTAATAATACAGAAAACTTAGCCCATTACTTGGCATAGTAATGCTCAATAAATCAAAGAAAAATCTTATACAGGCAAGTCGTGGTTAAGAATTGGTCCCCTGGTTATGAATGAAAACATCAAATAAGTGAAGAGGAACAGCGGGTAAGCAAGTACTTCGATCAAAAGTAAACATACCAAACAAACTTTTCCAATCTGGAAGAAACTAAAACACAAGTAGCATATTGCACCACAATTCGAGAAAAAAGATTTAAAATTAATAGAAGGAGCTATTAATCCTAATAGCGAGTTGAAAATTCTCCTGATGCTGATGCATTGAAAAATCTACCCACGACATTACTCTTCATCTGAGCCATTTTGCAGGGCAATGTCCAAAGTGTTAAATCTAGTACTCTTGAAGACAGAGTGCCATAGTTAGGAAAGTCTTACGCTACTTGTCATCCTGCAGTTATAAAAGAGTCATGAGCTTCCTCCTTTTGTGAACGCCTTCGAACGATTCGACAATATGATTTGTCATTGTAATATCAAATTTCTCAAAATCGATTTTTCAACGATCTTTAATCAATAGTTTCGTTGAAGCTAGGTTGGTGAGTGAGTTGTCACACTCAATGAAAGAATTGTCGAAACTTCTATTTGACTTGCTCTGGCGAGATCCGTGTGTCGAGATCGTAGTCCTTAGACTGCTTGAAGCTCGCTTCGTTCTTACTTTAGGAGCAGCATCATAGCATTTGGCACCTAGGTCACCAGTGAGCATTTCCTCACTAAAATGCGAACTTGATTGTCCTCCTAAATAAATAAGTCGATTTTGGCGAGCGACGCACGAAGATGGAGATGCAGAAGAAAAAGCTTGGCTTCCAGTGGCAGTTTCTCCTTCCAAAACCTCAGATAGTATCGAATATTTGTCGACGCACTGGTGGTATCTAAAGTTCCTATAATCCTGATTCTCCTATTAAAAAAAAAACTAACAAAATTTAGGCCTTATTGATCTCATTTATTAAACCCAATAAGGAGGAGCCAAAAGTATATAGCTATCATTGTAGCAAGTGAACCATTGGAGCTTACAACTCCGATTTTAAACTAGTACAAAGTTAACTAACAATTAATATTAGACCTAGCTGTGTATTAAGTGTCAACGGTAAAAAATGAAAACAAATTCGATTCTCAATAAGAAAGACTGTTGAATGGGTTTTTACCATTTGCAAATTAGCCCACTGAGATTCATCGGCCAAAAAGCATATCCTATTCTAGTCCCAACCAATTCCAGTATCGGCCGAGAGTTGCAAACTTTTTAACTTGGCAAAGGCATGCCAAATCCTCTTCAAACGCGTGTACTTTGAATGATAAACAGTCCAACCATACTGTTTCCCCAGATGGAATTAAGAGACGCAGCAAGTTTCATCCAATTAGCCTCAGATGCGATGTTTGGATTCCACTCCCCACTTTTTTTTTTTCCATTCAACGTATGTCATGTAGAAGTGCATCTCCATGTTTTCATCCCAATGCGCCTTTGCAGTGGTGTGGTCACAAGGCATCTACAGACTAAAACCAAAGGAGTTGCATATCTTTTTAAATTGCATAACAAATTGAAAACAATCCAACAATTTCAACATAGTTAATTTCTTTGATTACATGCTATTTTTGCAGCCACAAGATCAATGGAGCTGTATAGTGAAGTAACTTTTATATATCAAAAATAAGGATTGTCATAATTTCTTCTTAATCATGAATTTTGCATCAGCGCATGCAGTCGTAATCATCTAAATGCAAACAAGGACTTACCAAAGAGGCACATACGTGTATATAAACCATACCTTCCTGAGTTTTTTCAAATTTACATGTAATCAGTCCAAAGCCTAGATGTGAATACTTAACTCAGATGACTAACCCAAAAGTTCCAATTTGCTGTAGCAGTTATTGAGGCACAACAACTATAATTTTTGGATACACATAGTCAGAGGGGAACAAATAAACTACCAAGTAGTAATTTGAAATCTCCTACTTGAAACTACGGTAGCAAATGACAAGTAACAGTACAAATTCAATGTCGGTGTAAATGCAAAAGTTTCAAAAAGTTCAACATATATTTAGTAGCACAAATGACTCCGGATTAGCCATGTTCAACAAATAGAGTAAAGAATGAATTTAAATGGATGTTCGAAAATATTTACAGGGCCTAAATTTGAGGAGCTCATCATGACATTGCAAAGCCAATACATGTTAATTCATGTTTTATTAGTCACAGGGACTTACTTTGAAATAGTTAGCTAGGGATTCGATGTAGTCGTTTAAGGTTGTGACGGAGTGGACGGAAGAAACCTCGGATTCACGGGCAGGAGTTAGTGGATCGGACAGTGATCGCCTACACTTGTTAGGCATTTATTCCACGTCAAGGTGTGTTAAGAGAATGCATGTCATGAGGGGCTACACTTGAGAGAAGTAGATACAATTTTTTGGGGTAGGAAGCTTTGGTCAATTTGCGTTCTTCGTTACCGGATAGGGAGGAAAATGACAAATCTTGAGGAATTGGGCTATGGTACTACTCTGTGAAAACACAAAAATTTCTTCAAAAATCAGAAATTCCTTCGCATACGTGCCTAAATTGCCCTACTCTCGACAAAATAGGCGGGCAGCAAGAAAAGCAATCCAACAACTGAACCAAATATGATAAATTAGGGCTGATGCATATCCCGTAAAGGGCGTGCATCAATCGGCATTTTACAAAGAGCACCAACTAATCTCATTCTCAATTGGGTTATCAATTGTTTCGGACAGAAATTCAATTTGCTCTTTAGCAAGCAGGAACTATAGGTTATCTTGTTCAAAAATGATGTTCAGACAAACATATTGAGCTTGGTAGTCGTATCAAATGAAGCCCAGATCCAGAATTGAGGTGTGCCTCTTCTATCGGCTTTTGCAGCTATGGTTTGATGTTAGCTGGTTTCGGATAACGAGCACCGTGCTTGTCGTTGAAAGAGGGATGCTCTAAGGGGTTATAAATTGCACTGGTGGTTGGAGAAGTTGACGGCACAAGTTGTGAAAGAACCTCGAGCATTCACTGGTTCATGGAATTTTCACCTTTTCTTCAGTGCTCTTAATAACAACGGCTAAATTTTTAAAAAAACTTTCATGTGTCTAAAAAGAAGCAAGTTATGCAGTTGAGTGAAAATAAAACAAACAAGCTGGGTCCCTGACAGGGCGTCAAACCTGTGCAATAATAATAATAATAACCTAAATACCACTAAAAAGCTGTCAATAATTAATCCTAGGTACTGGAGCAGGGACTCTAGGTGTGCAATGGGTTACTTGATTCATCCTGTTCCCGAAGAGTTTGCTGAATCCGATATACCAGAATTAATTAGTTGGCAAAAGTTACTGAATAGTAGACAGTGGCAAGTAGGGTCGTCTTCTCAGGGATTGGGGATATTTATCTCTCTTAAATTCCAATTAGTATGGGGAATTTCATCGGAATGAAACTAACAATAATTAGACAATTCAAATAAAATTGAATACTTAACTCGCACAAATTGAGCAGGAATTAAATTAAGAATAAATAAATTCTAGCCACGGATGCAACTACTCAGGCACAGTCCATTTATCCGATCATTGATGCAAGAGAGGTTCACTCAATTTATTAATAGGTTAGTTATAGCCATCGATGAACTCTAATGACCAATTTTTCCTTAATTTATAGATGACCAAGGTACGACCATTAATCACCCCTAACCAGAAAAGTACTCCTAGGTACGACCGTAGGAATTAATTTTCCAATTGCATTAATAACCAGAAAAACCTAGCTCTAATCAATAACACGCTACGAGGATTATTTAAATTAGATTGCACGTTTCTCTAATGTGTAAACACACCAGTTGTCACTAATATTAATCAATCAAACAATTACGGATTTAATTGACTAAATTGGCACGAGATTAATAAATCACATTGAACATCGGGCCCTTGACATCCAATTAATAAAATAATCCCATGAAAATTCAAGCAGATAACGTGCAAATATTAATAAATAAAGGAACACGTGAAAACTAATTAGATCTCACAGATTTTCGGAACTGTGCCGTCGAGTTGACCATTGACTAGATAGAAGACTTAGCCACGCCGCATAATTAAATCACCACACGAATTAATAAATTGCAAAGACATTGCGTTTTCTATTAGGAAGCACGGAATAAAAGGTGTTTTTTCCGTTGGGGAATTTTGTCGAACACCTGACGTGTGTCAGAGGCCAGTCAGGAGAAAGAAAGAAGAAGACTAAAGACTAGGCTAAAAACTAAACTAAAAGGTGGTGTCTTCCTTCCCTACGTTATCCCTATTTAAGAAACAAAAGAAAGATAGACTAAAGCTATCTAGGTGGTCCCCACACATGTGGACAAAGCCTCCAAAGTACTTCTTCTTCCAAGTCTCTCTACGTTGCTTTCTTTGAAGAGCCCAAATGACTAAATGCCTTCCACTAACTTGTGGTCCCCCACCAATTCAAGGGCCCAAGAACTGAAGCCCTTAGAAGTCTCCAATTTTTCATAAAGTCCCTCCTTTTTGATAGTTTTCTGCTTCATTCCTGAAATTAAATCCAGATACCAAATATGAGTAAATATCAGCAATTAACACAATATTTATCAGGGATAAAAGGGAAAATTAATAATAAAATTACTAACAAATTATACCCTATCAATTCCCCCACACCTGAATCATGCTTGCCCTCAAGCATGGGGACACCTCAACTCAAAATTGGCTAGTTTTCACATTATCGTCGCCAGCTGTGCTTATACCCAAAATCAAGATTTAGTGGCTAAGTGTCAAGACATCTCTCCTGGTTAGCTCCTAAGTTCATAGACCTGTCCAGTTCATGGCTGACTCGCCTAGGAAATCCAAATATTAACTAGCAACAGTCAGTAATTAAGTCAACTGGCAATCAAAATCCCAACAGTGCGAATCAAGGATCGGCAGACCAACATGATCATAAACTCAAATTTTTCACATCTGATTTTTCTTTTTTTTTTCTTTTCTTCTTTTTTCTGATTGATTTTTTTTTCTTGATTTTTTTTCTTGATTTTTAATAATAAAATTGCACGAATAATGCTAAGTCCCAAGCTATTCAGGTCTTTTAACGTGAACTCTGACATTTTTAGATGAAAGAACCCAATTACTCAACTTTTCACAGCGCCAGGACTACTTACTCATAGATATCGCCACTTTTTGACGCGAGGGCCGACACTTGTGGTGAAAGCTCCCGATTATTAGGTGACGACACTAGCGGAGTATAGCCATATGTTATTCACCAATAAGCACCAAAATACCAAGTAATTACAGATCATAGCCTGCGTCATGTCCTAAATATAGAGAACTAAGGTAAACAGGAGACCAATCTACCCAACAATGCCAGCAAAATATTCACATCGCCTAAACAAGTCAGTCATAAATTGCACCAAGTCTTAAACTCAAAATATTCACCAAGACAGCATGCTCTTACTTGCCACCGAAACTCAAGTCATAGTATAAACCACAACTAACAAGAAGAAAGTGAGCTGCCAACATATTCACCAAGATAAAAGCAAGGGAAAACACCCAAAAGGGATAAAGGAGCAACACCTAAACAGAAAATACTTAAATTAAAAACATAGGAAAAACACCCCAGAAACGGGAATGGGAAATATCTAGCACTCAAACAAAGACCCCCCACACCTAAATGACACATTGCCCTCAATGTGATAAACCAGCAACAAAAGTAAAGAGAAGGGCAACGGTACTTCCCCAGAGTCGTCAGAACATGGGAGGGTTAGGCGGAAACTGAGGAGAGAACCCGGCTTGCTGCATAAATACCGCTAGATTCTGCGCCATATTGTGAATGTTAACGTCCATGTGTTCCTGCTGCTTCTCAAGCCGCTCGACTGTGTTTCAGAGATGGTGCCATTTCTCGGCCGTAGGGGCGGAAGAAGAAGGACCGAGGTCACCGCCCGCCGTGGAGGCACTGGCAAAGGATGAACGAGGAGGAGGTCTAATCGGTCCCGGGGGAACAATCTCCCACCCGTTGTCACCCTCCCGTACCAAACCCATTCGCTCCAAGCACGGGATGTCTAAGGCCTCCATTTGACAAGCAACATGTAAATTATGGTTAGAAAGATCAAGCAACTGCAAGTTAACAGCCAAATGGGTGATATACGACCCAAAAATCAAGGGGCGCTTCTTTTTTGTCAAAACAGACTTAAATTGAGAAGCGAGCCAGCATCCCAAATTAACCTTAATATTATTATGCATGCACCATATGAAAAAGAACTCTGGCTTGGACAATATACTCGAGCTATCTCGCCTACCCGAGAAACTATATGCTAGGAAACGCTGGATGTAGCGAGAAGCCGGATCCTTGATGTAAGAGCTGTTGGTCCGGCGAGGATCATAAGGGGCAGGGTCGACGGACAACGCCTCACATATACTCCGATAACGAGAGAAGAAAGGCTCTATGTAGTCGCACGCACTCTCGGCATACTCCCGAGAGGCGGCATAGGCCGGATCAATAAAGCCAAAAGTTAAATTAAAATCAGTAATCGACTGGTGGAACTCCTGACCCATTAATCGAAAGTGGATGACATCGGGGGTAGACGCAGAATAACCGGTAGTAATGGTGAATTCAAAAGTGGCATAGAACTCCCTAACCAACTCAACAAAGGCCGGGAGATCAACAATACGGGAATATGTGCGCCACCCAATGCCATTGATCAAATGGTGGAAGGGTTCGCTAATATTTAGAAGGCCCAAGGTGGCGGCGTCCAGATATCGGTAGGGAGTGATCTGCCGCTCACAACAAACAACATATCGCTGCCTGTCGGCGGCCCTAGTGAAGTGGAGATTTTCCCCAAAATGTGCAGGGTCCGAAATATGGACGCCCCTCTGTCTCCCAAGGCGAGCTCTCCTCCCAGAGGAGGAAGGTTCGTGCGAGGGGTCAGAGGCGGGAATAGTGGGTGGTGGTGTTGGAGGCTGTGATTTTCTAGGTGTTTTAGACTTAGAAGAAGATCGAGACCTCACCATGGTGACCAACAGGCAAGCCAAAACAATAGAAAGCACAATACAGGAATCCAAGAGCTAGAAAATGACCCCAAGCAAGTCCAGTATACTCCACTGAGTAGCAATGATAAGCGTTACGGGTGCCCCCAATAATCAAATATAAGCGTCACGGGTGCCCCCAATAAGCAAATATAGCAAGTTACCCACAATTGGACACCAAATATATGAATCAGACACACGTGGATCTATAACCGGAGTCACTGTCTCTAAATGGACAGTCAAGAACCCAAAACAGGGTACTAAAATTAGCAATTAACCCAAAGAGCTAGCAATTCCAGGGAAGGCAATGAGGATAGTTTTACCAACAAATAGCAAAAATTACCCCCACTTTGGCAGCACTTAAACCCAAATCTGTCCAAAAATGACCCTAGCAATCGCCTAAATCAATACCTTCTTCTATCCAACCAGAAACCCAAACACAAATTCCAGAAATCTATATTAATCGGGGGAGAAATTACAATACCTCCACCTATCAATTTTGACAGGTGGTGATGGCGTAGCTGGACAGAAAAGCTCGCGGGAGCTCGAGGTGAAGGTTCGTGTTTGGTGTTGTGCTAGTGCAGGTTGAGCCGAGAAGAGAGAGAGTAGCGGTGCGGCAGTGCGCTTTGGAGTTGCGCGCGCGTGAGGTGGAAGACAGCAGAGCTGCGTTAGCAGCAGTCGCGCGACTGAGGATGAGTGAAGAAGGAGGAGCTCGCGTGTGGCGATGGAGAGAGGAGATCTGGCGGCGGCATGAGCTGGTGGTGGAGGCGCGCGAGCTGGATGAGTTGTGCGGAGGAAGCTCCTGGCGGCGGGTTGGTGGTAGCGTCAGGCGGCGGGCGCGCAGCGTGGGCTGATCTCAGAGGGGGAGAAAGGAAGTGGCGGACAGCGGTGGAGGGAGCTGGTGGTGGCTGTGGGCTCGCGAGGGAGGAACGGCCAGGAGAGAGGGAGAGAGCGAGAAGGGGGCGGTGTGGGCTGCTGGTGGAGCGCGAGCTCAGGCGGAGCTGCGCACTCGACTGTTTGCTGCGCGCGCGATGGGAGGAGAGGGGCATGGCGCTCGGCTGGTGGAGGTGGAGGTCCGTGGAGGAGGTACAAGCTGCGATTAGCTGGTGGAGGTGCACCAGCGAGGTGGGTGGCGGACGATGGAAGGCAGCTGAAAGAAGAAATAAAAGAAAAGGGAAGCAGGGCAGCGGGGAAGAAAGAAAGAAAGAAAGAAGAAGAAAGAAAGAAGAAAAGGAGAAAAGAAGAAAACCAGAGAATTAGGACAAAAAAATGAATTTAAAAAGAAACAAATAATAACGCCAGTCTCCGGCAACGGCGCCAAAAATTGACAGGGCGTCAAACCTGTGCAATAATAATAATAATAACCTAAATATCACTAAAAAACTGTCAATAATTAATCCTAAGTACTGGAGCAGGGACTCTAGGTGTGCAATGGGTTACTTGATTCATCCTGTTCTCGAAGAGTTTGCTGAATCCGATATACCAGAATTAATTAGTTGGCAAAAGTTACTGAATAGTAGACAGTGGCAAGTAGGGTCGTCTCCTCAGGGACTGGGGATATTTATCTCTCTTAAATTCCAATTAGTATGGGGGATTTCACCGGAATGAAACTAACAATAATTAGACAATTCAAATAAAATTGAATACTTAACTAGCATAAATTGAGCAGGAATTAAATTAAGAATAAATAAATTCTAGCCACGGATGCAACTACTCAGGCACAGTCCATTTATCCGATCATTGATGCAAGAGAGGTTCACTCAATTTATTAATAGGCTAGCTAATGCCATCGATGAACTCTAATGACCAATTTTTCCTTAATTTATAGATGACCAATGTACGACCATTAATCACCCCTAACCAGAAAAGTACTCCTAGGTACGACCGTAGGAATTAATTTTTCAATTGCATTAATAACCTAGCCCTAATCAATAACACGCTACGAGGGTTATTTAAATTAGATTGCACGTTCCCCTAATGTGTAAACACACCAGTTGCCACTAATATTAATCAATCAAACAATTACGAATTTAATTGACTAAATTGGCACGAGATTAATAAATCACATTGAACATCGGGCCCTTGACATCCAATTAATAAAATAATCCCATGAAAATTCAAGCAGACAACGTGCAAATATTAATAAATAAAGGAATAGATCTCACAGATTTTCGGGACTGTACCGTCGAGTTGACCCTTGACTAGATAGAAGACTTAGCCACGCCGCATAATTAAATCACCACACGAATTAATAAATTGCAAAGGCATTGCGTTTTCTATTAGGAAGCACAGAATAAAAGGTATTTTTTCCGTTGGGGAATTTTGTCGAACACCTGGCGTGTGTCAGAGGCCAGTCAGGAGAAAGAAAGAAAAAGACTAAAGACTAGGCTAAAAACTACACTAAAAGGTGGTGTCTTCCTTCCCTACGTTATCCCTATTTAAGAAACAAAAGAAAGATAGACTAAAGCTATCTAGGTGGTCCCTACACATGTGGATAAAGCCTCCAAAGTACTTCTTCTTCCAAGTCTCTCTACGTTGCTTTCTTTGAAGAGCCCAAATGACTAAATGCCTTTCACTAATTTGTGGTCCCCCACCAATTCAAGGGCCCAAGAACTGAAGCCCTTAAAAGTCTCCAATTTTTCATAAAGTCCCTCTTTTTTTATAGTTTTCTGCTTCATTCCTGAAATTAAGTCTAGATACCAAATATGAGTAAATATAAGCAATTAACACAATATTTATCAGAGATAAAAGGGAAAATTAATAATAAAATTACTAACAAATTATACCCTATCAGTCCCAGGCACGTGAACCCTTACTCCAACAAGTTTTGACAGAGTTGCCAGATTTCTTAAAAGCCAACTACTTCTCAAATCAAGTGCAAGAAAACTGACATGTCCAAACAAAGATTTGAAAATAAATTTTCCAAACTAAATTAAGTAAATCAAATTCTGCAATCCAAACAGATCAAGTGAGTTTCCCAAATTTCTCTTCAAGCAGTCAAACCAATCTGAGTCAACTCTAATATTGGTCAAGCAGCAATTTGGGTACTGATATTGTACCGGTGCCTTTTGTCAAGTCAACTTTACTAACCCTGATAGTAAGAACATAAAGACCTCAATTCAAGCTCTAGTAGAAGATTCTGAGTCTAAACAATCAAGATGAGGGATAGAGTGAGGGGAAGAGATGTTATTACACTGAATAATAGTGGTAGTGCGCTCTACCTTGTGGATAAAAAGTTAGCTTGTGAACTAAAATAACAAATATTTTGGGAACAATTAACTGTGAATTTTTTGAATGTAGAAAAGATGGAATATAGAAGACTGAGAAACCCACTGATTTGGGAAATGCAGAACTATGAATTTCGGCATAAATTTAACACCATGAGACTTGGTAGTTATGCCATGTTATTGGGAGTAGACTGGTTAGCCAGATATAATCCTATAGAGTTTGATTTTAAGAAGTTGACTATGAAGTTCAGAAAGGACAAAAAACAGGCAGAGTTGAAGTTGAGATTGATGGAGGAGAAGAAAGCACTACTCAATTGTATGTAGTTAGGGGTGTGCAAATTCGAAAAATTTAGATTTATCGACCGATTTTGAATTAAATTCAAAATTTTGGTAATTCAAAATGGAATTCGGTAATTTCGATTTCGAATTGGTCAAAATCGGATCGAATTCGAAAATATAATTTTTGAAATCAAAATTACCGATGTCGAATTGGGGAATTCGAAATCGAAAATGTGATTTCGACTTTGAATAATACCCTCTATTAATTGATAATTAAACTAGCACAAAAGGCATTAGGCAAAGCAGCACTACTTAATACTTATACACGTGTCAAAGTCGTCTCACTCGTCAACCTTTGACTCTTTCCTCTTCATCATCCTACCCAGCAATCAAACTGAGGAAATTACAGAACTTCACAATCACCGCTTCACTCTCACTTAAACGGCCAACAATTTTTACATCTAGTACTGCTCCAAAACACACATAGTCAGTCATGCCTGACTTTCTACTTTGACCCTCTTCGTCTAACACACCCTGGAAATGGAAATGGCCTCATCATCCTCCTCACACGCCGTCCTGGATGCAATCTACCGAGCATTTTTCGATGTTTTCGTCTCCGACGACCGCTAGTACGCTTGGGAAAATGCTAGACGCTTCTCCGGATACGCCAAAAGGATGTACTTCCTAGTCAACCAGCTTCTCCGGTCCTCAGTGCCGGAGAACCTCCCGCCTTCCGTTCTGACTGCTCTCAAAGGTATCTCCATTAATTTGACTCAAGTCGTTGAGACTTTAGCTATGTACAAACACAAAAGCAGGTCCGAAAAAGAGGTTTTTCTATTTTTGAACAAGAGAAAAGAGGAAAAAAAAGGGGGAACAGGTTTGAATTCGATGAATTTGGAATTCACCGAATTCCCAATTCAATTCGGTAACGAATTTGGAATCGGAATTGACCATTTTGAAATCGAATTCGGTCGGAAAAATTCATGTCAAAGTTTCAAAAAATTCCGATTTTAAACTTCCGATTTACCAATTTCGATTTCGATGCACAGCCCTATATGTAGTAGACAAACCAAACAGAGGTAGGAGTTGATGCCTAGAAATAGAAGCTGTCTTGGAGAACTTCAGTCATATACTTGATGAATCTCATACACTTCCCCCACCTAGAAGTCATGATCATCAAATACCACTAAAAAATGGTTTTAAACTAATCCAAATCAGGGCTTATAAATGTCTTTGCATGCAGAAAACTGAAGTTGAGAAGTTTGTGAAAGAAATATTGCACATTGGGATCATATAACCAAGTAACAATTCATATATCACCTGTATTTTTGGCTAAGAGAGAGGATGGAAGCTAGAGGTTCCTTGTTGATTACAGGCATTTTAATGACCTCGCTATGAAAGATAGGTTGCCATTTATATCGATCATATCACGATTGCGGTTATTTCACATCCATTGCCGTATATTGATTGGATATCGGGTGATACGCATATTATAGCACACAAAAATTTCTAAAATATCTGAAAAGATTACTAAATATAGAAAATATCATAAAAGGCACACTATGAAAAAAATATCTGAGTTGATTTTGAATTGATTCAAATATTTTGGCTGATCCTATGCATCATGGATTCGAATCAGCCAATATTGGCTGAATCATCACAAATATAAAATTATTCACGATTTGTGGATCGGTATCGTATTAGTTTCCTCCGTTTCGATTATGACTCGGCCAATTCGTATTGAATTCATTAAGAATTGTATGAATTCAATGTCAAGCTATTAGCTAGCCAAACCACTGCAGTTCTCATTTTTGTTTTTTTTTTTTTTTTGAACTTTGATTAGGTTAAAGTAAACGAACCTTAGAAAAAAGAAAGAGAGGGATAAGGGAGAAGACGGAAATATGCAAATGCAGTATTTATGGGACAATACTAGTTTGAAAGGTATTTTCCCAAACTAGGAATCCTGACTTGGTATTGGATTCTAGGAGTATCAAGTCACTAAACTTTTTGTTAAAGAAAATCAACAATTTGATTTTTTTAAAATTACAAATTTACTATTCTTTTCATATATACTCTTGATGAAAAAAGAAAAATAGAAAAATAAATTTAAAAAATAATTCTTGATAGATGAAGGTCAAGATGTTACTTTCGAGCACCATCCTACACAAATTTGCTACTAAAATTTACTACTAAGGATGCTTTTTTGTATCATTGCAGTAAACGATCATTGCAATTAACTAGTAGGTGGATAGAAGGGAATTAAATCCATTATAAGCGAATTGGCAATTTATATTTTGATAGATAAAGGGATTCCCACACTCTATTTTTCATGGTCAGAGATCTTGTCGAGTCCAATTCAAATTATAAACAAAAATAATAATAATATCAAATTATATAAAAATAATAATAACCTTCATATTGGACGGTCCAAATTTGACCAAGCTCGTCAGATCCGACCTTGAATTGTATATTATGATTGCATTGGGAACTATAACAGCTCCTGGTCATATAGCATGGCCTTCACTAAAGGGCTGAAGTAGCCATTTAGTATTGGGATGGTGGCCAGTAGGGTAAAACTCGATACCTGCAGGTATTTGATTCGATGGTTAATCTGATTAGATGACCGATGAGTAATCCATTAGGGTTGTTATTGATGAGGAGTTACCAATAGATAACTCGATAGGATTTGGTGAGAAAATCCTGATACCCAACATATACCTACGAATTAATACCTCTACATGTGAGTAATTGCTTGAATCTCTTTTTAGAAAACTATTAAATTTACCCTTTATAAACTATTAAATTTCTCTATGGATCTACCTAGGTTTAAACATCAACATATTGTGTTGATTTAACGTGATGCATATTAATTTTAGTTTGATTAAAATTGATTCTCCTTTCTTGAATTATTTTGCAAGTAGAGAGTACCCAACAAGCAATTTGAATTCGAAATGAGAGGACTTGGGGTATGAGAGTTGAAACTAATAGGGTTAACTGATAGGTTTTGACAAAAGATGTAGATATAGGGATTAGGATTTGATAAGAGAAATTTTTACTAATACCCAATGCAATATCATCCCTAATTTAGTATCTTGTCATGGCCTTTACAAGAGGACCAAAACATTAATTAGTCATTCAAGACCGGTGATAATTAGATCAGTCTATCAAATAAAATTGATGTCAATCAATGGATTATTTGAAGTTTAAAAAAATTTTAACAAAAGAATTACACTATTGCAGAACTCTCAAGTAGAAAAACTTGGAACCAAATAATGTGCAACCATTTGTTTTGAGAGAGACTTATCAAAATAGTACATCCTTAGTGACTAAAGTTCATATATATATATATGTGTGTGTGTGTGTGTGTGTGTGTATCGATCTTGAATCGTCGGGGGTAACTTTTCTTGTTACAGAATGAAATGTTGAATTGTCTCATGATAACATTCCTGTTTCTAGTTTTTCATTCTTCACAAGCATCATCGTATTGTTCATCTCAATATTAAAGGGCAACATTTTTGGATCATTATCAATGTGTTTTAAAATCAAATCTACCAACTTCCAAGTATCACAATTGCACCCTGCTTCCAATGATTTAACATAGCCTGGCGTCTCTTCTACTCGGGAGTAGAGTACATCATAAGATGACACCAAAATTGTAAATGTGTCTCTTGTGGTTAATCATTATTCCCCTCTTGACCTCCAATATTTTTGCATATTGGGTGCTCTAATTGTACCACACCCATCTTTTGCACTGAAATTGAATCCCCTTAGCCAAACACTTTAAAGCTAAAAAGAATGGAAAAGAATATTTAGAAAGTTAGACATATGCATAGCGTTTTGATTTATTAATTTGGAGATAATAGCCAAATTTTTAATAAATACTTATCGAGTCCTAGATCACCAATTTTTTCTCGTTTAATATTTATGAAAATCTCACCAAAAAAGATATTCTTTAGATCATTGTGGATGATGCCTTTTTCATGCATAAAAGCTTGAACAATTGTCCGAAGATATCCATACATCTTGAACTCTCATGCCATTTCGCAATTCTTTATCCAACGTACTAAAACAACATGTATAGTATCACGTTGATACTAAAGAATAGATTGAGTTTAGGGGGTAAATTAGGACTCTTATGTTACTTTGCAAGAAGCATGAAGCTCAACTCCTTATTTAAACGCTCAAGTAATAATTTGGTAATAAGTAAGATAAAAAGACATGATATGGACATTGGACAATGTGGCTATTGGAATATAGAAAGGAAAAATTGTTCAAAATGTCTCTCACATTTTATCAAATGATTTTTTTGTTGTTCACTTTTAAAATATCAATTTCAGGTTCCTTACTAATTCAAGTCAGCATAATTTGGTCCTAATATAGGTTCAAACTACCTTTAGTATAAAATCACCACACTACTCATATGTGATCATATTTTAGGTATAAAAAAGGTAAAATTTCACATGTTTAGAGCAAAATATGGATCAAGTCAAATATTACTCTTTTAGGAGGAAAATAAATATAGTTTGGACCAAATTACATTTTTTTGGAGGTAAAAATGAATATAGATCAGATCATTTGTTTCATTACAAATGGTATCTAATCTTTTTTTCTTTTAAAAAATATCCTCATGTGCGAGATTTTAGGTAAAAAATGGTGAAAAATCTAGGATGGAGTCAAATTTTATTGACTTGAATTTGAAGGGGACGTAAAATTGACATTTTATAAGTGAGGGTAAAAAAAATTCATTTAGCAAAATATGAGAGATATTTTGAATAATTTTCTATAGAGAATTGGTTGTCAGAGTCATGAAGGTATGGATCAAAATCCCTATCCAAATGTACAAGGGGAAAATATATACTGACATATTACTTTAAAATTGATAGTATCTAATTTTTCTCTATAGTTTCTAATTTTCTCTAAGTTATGAATGATGACTGATGGTCTCTAATCTTATCTCAAATTATCCTAGAAGATGAAACATTAAATTATGTTGATTTTCCTAAGGAATAATGAAAACATACATTTGGATATTGCACAAAACATAGGATCATTAACATTTTAGTATATATATATATCTCCCACCCCATTTCTCTAAGCTATAAATGATGATTGATGATCTCTAATCCTATCTCAATTATCCTAGAAAATGAAATACAAAACTAATATCGATTCCCTTAAAAATAGCGAACCATATTTGAGTGTTGCACTAAATCTTTAACTCTTTAGTATGTATAGACCTCTCACCACATTTTTCTTAAGTCATGGATGATGACTAATGATCTCTAATCCTATCTATGGATAATGATCTCTAATCCTATATCAAGGTGAAATATAAAATTACCCCATTTTTCTAAGTTATGGATGATGACTAATCATCTCTAATCATATCTCAAGATAAAATATAAAAGTAGTATTGATTCACTTTAAAAAACAAAAAAAAAGGAAGAAGAGAGAAGAAAAAGAGAAAGTGGGTGTTAAATTAAAAAAAGAAAGAAAGAAAGAAATAGTACTATTAGAATGCTTAGTAGTAGGAAGTAAGATGGCAATGAGAGGACGAAATTCTACTCCGGCAACTGTTGCGTTCCTTACTGTTCAGTTACCACTTACCGTCCCTTCCTTCCTCCCTTCCTTTTCCTACCCTTCCACTATTTCTTTGGTCTTTTCCTCCAACAAACCTCTGCCTTTTCCCTCTCTTCTTCTTCTTTTCTATTTTTTTTTCTTCTTTTCCTCTCTTCCCCCCAACCCTTCGGGTTTGGAATTTTTCAATTTATTGCTCCAATTAGAATCTATTGAATATTTTTTTTTCAAAAAAAGTAAAGGTCCAGCAAAACCCAAATAGTTTATTGCTGTTGTTGGAGAGACTCTTCCCCACTTGGGCACACCCAAACTCATTTGTGTAAATTCAACCCAACAACAACACCACGCCTATGCAACTACCTTTGACCAAAAAAAAAAAAAAAGAATGCAACAACTACTACTTTACCTCTTATATCTTGTTTATTTTCCTTAATCCCTTTAGAGTGAAAAAGTGATGAAAGGGAAGCAGCAAGCAATTGGAATTAGGTGGGAGGGTCCAGCTATTGCTATTGTTCAACGTGTTCCAAATGTTTTGGTTTGCCGCAACGCTACAGTAGTTGTTGACATATAGTCCTATTGATTTTAAAAAATTGACTATGAAGTTTAAAAAGGACAAAGAATAAGCGGAATTGAAGTTGAGGTTGGTGGAGGAGAAAAAAGCAGTACTCAATTCTATGTAGTAGATGAACCAAGTAGAGGTAGGAGTTGATGCTCAGAAATAAAAACTGCTTTGGAGAACTTCATGTATTTGATGAATCTCATACACTTCCCCCACCTAGAAGTCATGATCAAATACCATTAAAAGATAGCTCTAAACCAATCCAAATCAGGCCCTATGGATGTCCTTGCATGCAGAAAACTGAAGTCGAAAAGTTTGTAAAAGAAATATTGCACATTGGGATCATACAACCAAGTAACAGTTCATATATCACTTGTATTTTTTTTGTGAAGAGAGAGGATGGAAGCTAGAGGTTATTTGTTGATTATAGGCATTTTAATGACCTCACTATGAAAGATAGGTTCCCATTTGTATCATGGTTTGCTGTTGCGGGTCGCGATTGCATCATGGTCGCAATTATTCCACATCTGTCACGGTATATCGATTGAATATTGGGTGATACGCACATTATAACACATAAAAATTTTCAAAAAAAAATTTGAAGAATTACTAAAAATAGAAATTATCATAAAAGGCACACTATGAAAAAAATATTCGAGTCGATTTCGAGTTGACTTGAATATTTTGGCTGATTCCATGCATCATGGATTCGAATCAGCCAATATCGATCGAATCAAAACAAGTCGCCACAGATATGAAATTATCTACGATTCAGGGATCGGTATCATACCGGAGGGGATACCGGTCCCCTCCATTTTAGTTATGACTCAGAGGAATCGTATCAGACTCGGCTGAGTCGTATCACACTTATTGAGGATTGTATGAGTTCAAGGTCATGCTATTGGCTTGGCCAATGCACTAGCCAAATCATTGCAATTCTCATTTTTTTTTTTTTTGTTGAACTTTAATAAGGCTAAAATAAACAAACATTAGAAAAAAAAGAAAGAGAGAGATAAAGGCAAAAGATAGAAATATGCAAATGCAGTATTTATGGAACAACACTAGTTTGGAAAGGATTTTCCCAAACTAGGAATCTTGACTTGGTATTGGATTCTAGGAGTATCAAGTCACTAAAATTTTTGTTTAAAAAAATCAATAATTTGATTTTTTTAAAATTACAAATTTACTATCCTTTTCATAGCTACTCTTGATGAAAAGGGAAAAATAGAAAACTGAACTTAAAAAATAAATCTTGATAGATGAAGATCAAGATGTTACTCTTAAGCATCTTTCTACACAAATTTGCTACTAAATTTTACTACTAAGGATGCTCTTTTGTATCATTGCGGTGAATGATCATTGCAATTAACTAGTAAGTGGACAAAATGGAATTAAAACTAGTATAAGCTAATTGGCAATTTATATTTTGGCACATAAAGGGCTTCCTGCACTCCATTTTTCGTGGTCAGAGATCTTGTCGAGTCCAATTCAAATTATAAACAAAAAAATAATAATAATATCAAATTATATAAAAAAAACAATAATAATAACCTTCATATTGAACGGTCCAAATCTGACCAAGCTTGTCAGATCCAACCTTGAATTGTATATTGCAATTGCATTGGCAATTGTAGCAGCTCCTGTCACATTGCATGGCCTTCACTAAAGGGCTAACGTAGCCATTTAGTATAGGGATGGTAGCCAGTAGGGTAAAACCCGATACCTACAAGTTTTTGATTTGATGGTTAATTTGATTAGATGACCGATGGGTAATTTACTAGGGTTTGTTATTGATGAAGAGTTACCAATAGATAGCTCGATAGGATTTGATGAGAAAATCCTGATACCCAACATATACCTAGGAATTAATACCTCTATATGTGGGATAATTGTTTGAATCTCTTTTCAGAATACTGTTAAATTTACCCTTTATAAAATATTAAATTTCTCTATGGATCTACCTAGGTTTAAAAATCAACATACTGTGTTGATTTAACATAATGTGTATTGATTTTAATTTGATAAAAAATAATTCTCTTTTCTGAATTATTTTGCAAGTAAAGGGTACCTAATGAGTAATCTGAATTCGAAATGAGAGGACTTGGCAATGAGAGTTAAAACTAGCAGGGTTAATTGATAGGTTTTGACAAAAGATGTAGATATGGGAGTTAGTATTTGATAATATCCGACCCAGTGCCATCATCCCTAATTTAGTATCTTGTCAAGGCCTTTACAAGAGGACCGAAACAGTAATAAGTCCTTCGAGACCGGTGATAATTAGATCAGTCTATCAAATAAAATTGATATCAGTCAATGGATTATTTGAAGTGTCAAAAAAATTTTAACAAAAGAATTCTCAATTACACTAATGCGGAACTGTCAAGTAGAAAAACTTGAAACTAAATAATGTACAACCATTTGCTTTGAGAGAGACTCATCAAAACAGTACATCCTTAGTGGCTAAAGTTCATATATATATATATATATATATATATATATATATATATATATATATATCTTGAATTGTCAGAGGTCATTTCTCTTGTTACAGAATGAAATGTTGAATTTTCTCGTGATAACGTTCCTGTTTCTAGTTTTTTCACTCTTCACAAGCATCGTCGTACTGTTCATCTCAATATTAAAGGGCAACATCTTTGGATCATTATTGATGAGTTTTAAAATCAAATCTACCAGCTTCCAAGTATCACAATTCCACCTTGCTTCCAATGATTTAACACAGCCTGGTGTCTCTTTCATTCGGGAGCAGAGTACATCATAAGATGACACCAAAATTGTAAACGTCTCTTGTGGTTAATCATTGTTCCCCTCTTGACCTCCAATATTTTTGCACATCGGGTGCTCTAATTGTGCCACACCAATCTTTTGCACGGAAATTGAAATACCCTTAGCCAAACACTTTAAAGCTAAAAAGAATGGAAAAAATATTTAGAAATTTAGACACAAGCATAGCGTTTTGATTTATTAATTTGGAGATAATAGCAAAATTTGTAATAAATACTTACCGAGTCCTAGATCACCAATTTTTGCTCATTTAATATTTATGAAAATCTCATCAAAAAAGATATTCTTCAGATCATTGTGGATGATGCCTTTTTCATGAATAAAAGCTTGAACAATTGTCCGAAGATATCCACACATCTTGAACTCTCAACCTATTTTGCAATTCTTTATCTAATGAACTAAAACAACAACATATATAGTATCACGTTAATACTAAAGAACAGATTGAGTTTAGGGAGTAAATTAGGAATCTCATGTTACTTTGCAAGCAACACGAAGCTCAACTCCTTATTTAAATGCTTAAGTAATAATTTGGTAGTAAGATAAAAAGACATGGTATGGACATTGGACAATGTTGCCATTTCAATATAAAAAGGAAAAATTGTTCAAGATGTCTCTCACATTTTATCAAATGAATTTTTCGTCCTTCATTTTTAAAAATCAATTTGAGGTCCCTTACTAATTCAAGTCAACATAATTTGGTCCTAATATAGGTTTCAAACCACTTTTTAGTATGAAATCACCACACTACTCATTTGTGATCATATTTTAGGTACAAAAAGGTAAAATTCCACATGTTTAGAGGTAAAATTCCACATGTTTAGAGGCAAAATATGGATCAAGTCAAATCTTACTCTTTTAGGAAGAAAATAAATATAGTGTGGATCAAATTACATTTCTTTAGAGGTAAAAGTGAATATGGATCAGGTCATTTGTTTAATTACAAATGGTATCTAATCTTTTTCTTTTTAAAAAATGTCCTCATGTGAGAGATTTTAGGTAAAAAGTGGTGAAAACCCTAGGATGGGGTCAAATTTTATTGACTTGAACTTGAAGGGGACGTAAAATTAGCATTTTTTAAGTGAGGGTAAAATAATTCATTTAATAAAATATAAGAGATGTTTTGAATAATTTTCTATAAAGAATTGGTTGTCAGAGCTAGGGATGCAAATGATTTGAGCCGAGTCGAGTTTCGGTCTAATCGAGTCGAGACTCAACATAATTTTATGAAGTTTGAACTCAAGCTTAAAAAAATAAAAAATAATTATTTTATTTTTAAAAAATGAATAAATTAATAATTTTTCTTAACAAATAATAAAATATTAGAGATATATATATAATTTTACTATTAAAATAAAAAATAATATATATATAATTAAGCTCAAGCCGGCTCGCAAGCTAACGAGTTTAGTATTTTTAAATTTGAGTTTGAATTGATTAGCTCGAGTCGAGCTCAAACCCAATCGCGAGCGGCTTGATTCGTTTACAACCCTAGTCAAAGTCAGGAAGTTATGGATCAAAATCCCCTATCCAACTCTACAAGTGGAAAATATATACTCACATATTACTTTAAAATTGATAGTATCTAATTTTCTCTAAGTTATGAATGATGACTGATGATCTCTAATCTCATATCAAATTATCCTGGAAGATGAAACATAAAACTGATGTTGATTTACCTAGGAAATAATGAACACATACATTTGGATGTTGCACTAAACGTAGGATCATTAACTCTTTAGTGTGTGTGTGTGTGTGTATATATATATATATATATATATATATATATCCCATCCCATTTCTCTAAGTTACGAGTGATGACTGATGATCTCTAATCCTATCTCAATTATCGTCGAAGATGACATATAAAACTAATATCAATTCACCTAGAAATAACAAACCAATATATTTTGGTGTTGCACAAATGTAGGATCTTTAACTCTTCAGTATATATAAACCTCCCTACCTCTATTTCTCTAAATTAGTATATATATGTACGTCTCACTGCCCCATTTCTTTATGTTAATATCGATTCACTTGAAAACAGCGAAACATATTTGAGTGTTGTACTAAATCTTTAACTCTTTAGTACGTATAGACCTCCCACCCCGTTTTTCTAAGTTATGGATGATGACTAATGATTTCTAATCCTATCTATGGATAATGATCTCTAATCTTATCTCAAGATGAAATATAAAACTACCCTATTTTTCTAAGTTATGGGTGATGACTAATCATCTCTTATTCATATCTCAAGATGAAATATAAAACTAATATCAATTCACCTAAAAATACTGGACAATGTCCAGACAACGTTTGGGTGCTGCACTGAATATAAGATTTTTTTGAATTTTTTAAACAATGCAATGCATATGTTCAAACCCATTTCTACAAAGATATATAGAGCCTTGACTATCACCTGCTGCTAACAGTGTAATGCATATGGTCAAACCCATGTAAAGATATATAGAGCCTTGATTGCCATCTCCTGCAAAATAGAAATAAAAAGAAAAAAAACATAAACATAGAATAACATAGGATTGCAATGTAAAATAGCCATATGTGCGACTAAAAAGTATGCAAAAAAAAAGATAGAAAGAGACAAAGAACAAATGAATTGGCAGAGTTTCATTGGATTTGATCTACCCAACTTTATTGTGTAGTCTGACATTTAATGAAGTTTTCTCAGGAAAAATATTTTTTGTGCCTTAGATCTATCTATTTGAGTCCCTTTTTTTGGTTGCTCAATCTGTAACATGAAAATTTAGAATAAGTACATATTTAGCGTAGACAAAACATAAATATGCAAGTATCTAGGAGCTTTACAATAAAAAAAATTCACTTTGGTAAATTACTTTAATTTTATTAAACAAAAGATGAAGAGTCAAGCTATTGCAAATAATTGTAACAAGCAAACTCTGGCTATTTGAGAGAGACAAGTAAATGTACCTAAAAAAGAAAGGAATTCGAATTGCTTGCCAAATTTAGCGTACTTTGCTTATTGACTTGTAAGGTTTGTCCAAATAACAATATAATTACCTTATGCACATTCAAATCTTAACACTATCACTTTTATGTGTGTTATTTGTTGGTCTTAAATTTCATTACCAGAAAAGTAAATAGGGATGCATTGCTTAGACTAGGTATGAATAGTTAAGGTCGACCATGGAAATTAACCCGAAATATGGAATCAATCTTCTGAATTTGCCCTTTTGTTTGCTATCTCACTTGAAACTTTTGTGAAATTTGACCTGTCAAAATAGCAAGACTTTCATGAGAGACTCAACTTGGAAAAGGATGTTTGCACTAAAAGGGTGCATACTAAGGTAAGCAAGTCGAAAGAAATTCATTTATGACAAGTTCATAATGAAGAAAAACACTAGTGGAAAATTCATTAAATTGTTGTCGTTTAAAGAAACCAAAGGACCATTACTAAGTCGTTAAAGAAAAGATTCCGAACAAATTTTCTCAAGTATAGACTGCTTCAAGTATAGATAGACAAACATGTGTATGAGTTGGGAAAGAGAGAGAGACAAAGAGAGATTAACCTATGCTTTGATGGCAATGTAATGCTGATATGTAGCGCATGTGACAACGACTAAGCTTATTGCTATCTTTTGAAAACTTGAACTGAATAGTAACTCGGCCAAACTCAAGAGTTAGGGTAAATGGATTCGATCGAGTTTGAATCAGTTTAAGAACTAGATGATGTCATCATCATGTCAAAAATATTAATTATATAAATAAAATAGTATGAAGAAATGACCTATAGATATATTAGTGACATAAGAAAATAAATATCCTTTATTCTTCATTTTTGTTTCACAGAGCTTAGTAAAATTCAAAAATATTAAAACCTAACCCTAATTTGATAGTTGTGACTTTTAAATGCAAATTAATGAGTCTATAACTAAATGCATGAGACTTATTTGAAAAAATACATCAAAATTGACCCTGCAAATGACATTATAAAATGTTTTAGGAACTTTGACAGCAATTCAAAACATTGCAGGCGAAAAATGAAATATTAAAAACTTAAGGTAATTATCTCTAATTTCTCATTCTGTTTCCTACATCTTCTAAGTCTCATATGGTCGTGTTCACCATTCTATTTCAATTCCCGGGGACCTCCGTCCTCTCGTTTTCCTTCTGTCTTCCAATCTTTTCCTTTTCCTTTTTAGTCTATCAAATTTGTCTTCTAATCCTGGTTCTTCATGTTTGGTTTTCTTTTCTTTATTTAATCAAACAAAAACATGGAAACTTATTATTCTTTTTCTTTCTCTTTTATCCATTTGCTGGCTTCTTTTTTTCTTCTCTTATTTTACCTTTAGATCTTTGATCTTCAAGTTTCCTTCTTGCTCTTAGTTTTATATTAGATGTTTAGATCTATAAATAGTAGTAATTTTACCATTACAGATTTGCTTGAAAAACGGGAAAATCCTAATTCTTCATCTTTTTTTTCCCAAAAAAAAGGGTGGCAAATTTGTGAAGCAAAGAATCGGGTTTTGAAATCTAATTTTTCTGGTTCAACCTCAATTCAACCCAATTGTTGATTAGATTTGACCAAGTCTCAATTAGCCAGTTTTTAGGTAAGCTTGGACCAGACATTTAGTTAGCTGTCGGTTCGACTGGTTGAACCAGCTGGTCCAGTCCGATTCCTAATCTAAAGGCTTTCTAACATTATCCGCTTCTTTCTTCCTTGAATTTAATTGCCTCATCCAAAGGTTGTTCAATTATCTTGTCAAGTACTAAATCTAATATATTTGAGTGTATATCACATTCATTGATAAGTGAATAGTTTATCACTTATTTTTAGAAACAAGTTTTGTTTAAGTGTCATTTAATTAATTCAGTTGTTTAATTTTTAGTTATCAAATTCATTTGAAAATATTAAGATTTGAATCAATTAAATTTAAGTACTGAACTAGGTTATCAAACATGGTTAGTTTTGTCGCAAAACATGCTTAAACATAATACTCCCTACTTACAACGTTCAAGCAAAATGGCAAAATCCAACCTCTACACATTTAAAAGCAAGGAGCTACACTATTACCTCAATATGGAGGGCGTGTGTCAATCGTAATGACCGAAGTAAACCCCATGCAATGCCTGCAAATTAGCATGAATAAAAACACAAAGATGTCAAACATTTGTGTGGCTCTGAAAATTATAAAAATGTTAACCATACTGAACATCATCAACCTAGTGATCATTGACAGGACCAAAGCAGCAGATGTAAAAAACACATAGAGGATTTTGCCAAGTGGTATCAAAATTAACTTAGCCTCTCATGTCTCTAATATTTGTTCAAGCAATGCAAATGTCAGAGCGTAATCTCTACCATACAAATAAGGATGGCCCAACCTCAATACAACAATTGCAATTAACTCAAAGGTACTGATGGCAAAAGGCAAAACCAAATAATGTTAGCCTTGTCCAACATTTGTATCTCTCGAAGAATGACTTGAAGGCAAATTCATCAACCATGACTTAGGCTGTTGCCTACAACATGATGGAAAACATCGATTAAACAGCACAAATTAAATACATAGGTTCTAGAAAACAATTAGCACTAAAGAATATATCAACAATCCTCTGGTTAAACTAAGTTAAATTGTGAAATACAAACATGCATCTTGAAACAATCTGCACTAATACTGCACCTATGGTTGACAAAGTTGAATGTCCCAACCCAACTAATTGCCTTTATCCACCGTCTCTACACTACCGCCATAACCATGCCCTCTAGAGCTTGTCCTTCTTTCTTCCTGCATGTGATTGGAGGTTCGGAACTTGGCGAGGCACGCTGTCAAGGCGGAAGCTGCGGGTTGTTTCTTTGTTTTGCAGTCATCATGGTACTTCCCCCTCTTTGTCTGTGGTACAATATGTTCTGGAATTATACAAGTAAATTTTCCTGAATTTGGATATTTGTGGACTGGATTCATGCTTTTTCCTATTTTGGAAAATTAAGTTAACATCATATTCATATGGTTTCAGACTTTCAGTTACCTGTACCATTAATTTAGTCTCTATTTTAACAGGATAACCAGTTAAGTAGCTACTTGGCTCGTGAGGGTGACATAAGATTAGACATAGCTCTGCTGGTGACATTTGGTTTCGATTGAGAAAAAAAAATCTACCGTACGAAATATGCATATACGACTAACGGGCAACCTTATAAGGGGAAAAAAGAAAGGAAAAGCCCGAAAAGTGGAATCAAGAACCTTAGACTAATATCTATATCAACTAAATTAGATCTTAGACTAATATCTGTATCAACTGAATTAGATCTTAAAATCTCAAACTCCTTATTTCCCAGGTGCTTTCTTCATTTTGTATGAGATTTCACGCACAAGTTAGTAGAGATTAACAAGTATACATGGAATAAAGAAGTAACACGGAATAGACACCAAGAGTAATGGAATTTAATTAATTAATTGTATAATATAATGCAAGTAAGAAGCAAGATCGGTAGCCAATTGATAGGGTTAGTGATTTAAAAAAGAATATCCCGCCATTGCCAAAATACTATATTTGGACTAATTTGCCCTTGTGAATTATACCTATGCATATTGCCTATTACGTGAATTATACATATACATTTATTTTTTAAACTACTTTACATGTATTAACATCATAGTAGTGCAACTATATTGCCCTTGAACTAAATTGCCCTTACCGAAATTATTTTGTCAACCACAATCCAAATAAATAAAAAATCCTATCAATTGGGTTCTGTGAATGACGACGTCAACAAGGGGATATATTAAAACCCTTGAGTGACAATTATTAGTTTGTATATAATTAAAATCCTTGATTTAATTTATAATTTTAATTAAGGTTATAAATATTAAAAATGGTAAATTAACCACATTAGGAAGAAACTGCAAAATAAGGGGGGACTTTGGTCATTATAATAGCAATCCCATTTTACCTAATTCCCAACGAAACACATTATAGCATTGTTTTTAAATATATCCTATCTAACTCAAAACCAACCAAATACTAGATAGCTTGGATTATTAATTCGGAATATCCCCTCATTGCCAAAATACTATATTTGGAATAATTTGCCCTTGTGAACTATACATACGCATACTGCCTATTACGTGAATTATACATATACATTTTTTTTAACTTTACATGTATTAACATCATAGTAGTGCAACTAAATTGCCCTTGAACTAAATTGCCCTTACTAAACTTATTTTGTCAACCACAATCCAAATAAATAAAAAAAATCCTATCAATTGGGTTATGTGAATGACGACGTCAATAAGGGGATATATTAAAACCCTTGAGTGACAATTATTAGTTTGTATATATTAAAATCCTTGATTTAATTTATAATTTTAATAAATGTTATAAATATTAAAAATGGTAAATTAACCTTATTAGGAAGAAACTGCAAAATAAGGGGGACTTTAGTCATTATAATAGCAATCCTATTTTACCTAATTCCCAACCAAACACTAGATAACTTGGGTTACTAATCCGGAAATGACTCAATCCAAGATTGGTAACCCTATCTTGAGTTACCCTATTTTAATTAGGTTGTCAGCCATATTGATCCGAAATTCAAACAATTAGGGTAAACAAATATAAAATTCAAATTGTTTGACTAACTCCATTTTGATTTTAGCCATTACATGGCATTAAATTTAGGCCCACTGGTTATACTTCTAATGACAATTACAAGTACGATTTGTCTATTTGATTTTTGGGCATCTAATTTTGCTTGTTTTACATCAAAATTTGAATGATAAAGCCATACTAGAATGTTGATTACCAAATCAAGTCCTTACACTACTTAAAAGAACAAATAAAATGGTTGGTAACATGCAACCCACTTTAACACTAAATAATTACTGCTAAACTCAATGTGTGTCCACCAATACCCATGGCCTATACAGAATGTAAACATGCAATAAATGATAAAACACCACCAACAAGGGCCTCAATTGCAAGCATAGTCATTCATTGAAGAATGGGAGCCAGCAAATTGCACATGTCTCGAGGCATATGCCATCAAATTTTGCTTTCTTCTATCGAAGTGCGATAACCGGTTCATGCTTTAGTACCAAATGGGTTGTCAACCATTGGGTCGAACATATATGAGCAATTATCCATGCTTCAATTAACCTTACCTAGTGGGTTAATATATGCATTTAAATTGCTGCCATGTGAGACATTTGCCCTTATCTCCACACGTGAGCCGGTTGCCCCTTTTTTCTACCCTCTTTTTTCTTTCTTTATTTTCCCTTTGACGTTGTACGAAATTGATTTGACAACGGCCTGTTTCTCCCAGCGATTTTGTCAGTCTAATGACATTTTTGTGGTAAAGACCACTTTTAACATACTGTATAATTATCCTAGAATACGTTTGATAAAACTGAGCTGAAATCTGAAATTTGAAATTTGAAGTTTGAATCCATTAAGTCATTGAATTATTAAATATTAAATCTAATATATTTGAGTACATATTATATTCAGTAATAAGTGAATAATTTCTCACTTAATTTTGGGAGTAAGTTTTGTCTAGAAAATTTAGTGCCATTTAATTAATTCAGATATTCAATTTTTGGTTATTAAACGGTCTGAATATATTATTATCTGAATCCATTAAGTTTACGTACTGAATTGGGTTATCAAATAGGGCCTTAGTGTTAGAAGGATATTTTACCCTTTTTTTGGCATTTTTTTATGCAATAGTTGCCAGAGGTGTAACTATCATGTGATTCTTTTAGGTTGTAATTTGGAAAAAATTTGTCAAGGGTGGTAAATGTGCTCAAAAATTAAAAATTTGGTTACCAAATTTGTTTTATCCAAAGTTTGGGGATTAAAAGTGCTCATATATCAAATTTGGGTCCCAAAATTACATTTTTCTTTGCTGAAAATTGTTGAATTCAAGTCCATCCTAAAACTTGTGCTGCTGTCAATTTTCTCAATAAAAAACAAAAAACACGGAGAAATGCTCCTTCTCCATCAAATTTTGGCTTCTCAAAATCCAAAAAATCAAACTCAATGGCGACAAAATCTTTTTCCCATACTGCTAAAACCACGACCCAGTTTTATTAATTACAATAATAGTGGCTATCATTCTATAGAAAACAGAGTATTGTTAAACAACAGGAGAGTGTATTGCGAAATATCTTATGATGTATTAGAAAGCGTGGGCTAGTGATGAAGGAGAGATGACAATTCCCGTTGTCAAGTAGTACATAATCTAGATGAAAAAAAAAAGATTATACATTTTAAACTTATAACTATTGCATCAGAAACTGTGTCCCATCCCATGTAAACAAACCCTTCAGCCGCTGCTAAATTAAATGAGATGTTTTTTTTCTCATTTTATTGGCGCCACCACCAAAATAGTTTCATGTTTCTGTTACACATTCTTATGTTATACTATGTCACATAACTTTTTTATTGTGACAAGCATCCCATCAAGAGAGATATTTTTAAACTTGGATTTTTATCCAATATTGCACGAGATATGTTAGTCGAATAAATACTGTAACAAGAGCGTAATAGGGAAAGTTGTAATTAGGAGTGTAAGTGAATCAATCTACTCGCGACTAACTCAATGCTTGGCTCGAAAAAAACCTCAAGTTGACTAGATTTTATCGAGTTCAAATTCAAGTAGCAAATGTAGTCAAGCTTAAGCTTCAAAATGCTATCCTAATTAGCCTAATCGAACTTAATCGAATATTTTTACTATTTAATTTTTACTTTTAGTTTTTATGTTAACAAGTTTTAAAATTTTTTTATTGATGGAATCACAACTACCATTTGGACATGGCTAGTTTGTTATTAGTTTGTTTTTATTGATGGAATCACAACTATCACAAACGTCTTGGACATATTCCCTCAGTTTAGCACTACCATCCAAATCAGGGATAGCAGTTGAATGTAGTACTATTTTAATCAGTTTAAACTTGATATCGTACCCTCCATGTTGTCAAATTAAGTCCTCAAATTTTTTCCCTATTATTTCACACCCAACAAACATGGCTTTAAAGGTTTACGATGTTATTGTATAACTTTTTGTATCAATTTCGTAGTACTACTTGAAGGCGTTGTGGGTATAGAAATGATTTGATAACTTGATTCTGTATGTATGTACGTACATTTGAGATAGTTAGAACTAGGAAAATCAATGCATTTCTGATAAATGTTCACTTTTTTCATATTATTTTTCTATCACCAAATCGTACAAATTATACGTGTTGGTTGTATGTTGGTCACAGATCAACAATCAACCTATAACACAAGGAGTACACAAGGGATGAAAATGTCATTTTCTTAATCCATGGTCGATCGAATCGACTTTCACTTGCCGGAGTTTGTTCAATTGTAATAGGTTGCAACAAAATTAAACCTCAAAGTAGTTAAGTGCTGAAATTAATAGTTGAGGGTGCAAAGTGCTATATGAGCATAGTAACTAGGGTTGCAAAGTGAAATTAACCCTAATAATTATGCCATATCTCATGGGAGGCAATTGTAATTTTGCAAACTCCAAGTCGGTTTAAGATTTGCGGCCCTACTGGCTACTGCCAAACCAGTTGCAACTTCATTGCATGTAGCCGACTGTACCCCATCTGTGCCCAAATCTTACACAAGAATTTTCCCACCCCTTTCTATATAGAAACTCGTTCAAAATCCTCCTCCCAACAAGTCTCCCTTTCCTCAGTCACACACAAAAAACACGCACAAAAACACACATCTGAAATCCCTAATTTCTGGGAATTGGGATTGTTATTCTTCTCCAGTGTGTGTTGTGTGTGAAAATAGTACACATAGAGAGATGCCAATAGAAATGCCAAGAGGGCTCCCATTTTCAGTGGATACATTTTCTCCAAATTCAAAGAGAAAAAGGCATCATTTCCTCACACATGCCCACAAGGACCATTGTCAAGGAATTCTCACCCATGCTTCTTACCCCATCTATTCTACTGTTCTCACCAAGGCCCTTGTTCTCCAGTATTATCCACAGGTTGGTTCATCTTTTTTTTTTTGGGGGGGGGGCAGTTTTTGTTGTTGGGAAAATTTTATTTTGTTTAGTTGCAGAGATTTTTTTTATTCAAATTCAATTAAATTTTGTTTATGGCAGCTTGATGATGGGGTTTTTGTGGGAATTGAGGTTGGTAAAACACTTGTTATTGATGATCCGGATGGCGATTTTGCGGTGACTGCTTTTGATGCAAATCATTGTCCAGGTGAGTCAATCTTCTTTTCTTCTAGAACTTCTGGGTTTTTTGCCTTTTATTTGCTTTCATGATCATTTTCTGTTTTGGTTTGTCATTTTGCTGATAATCTGATGCTCGTTCCAATGAAAATTACTATTTTTATGGTATTGTTGTTTTAGAAATTATGCTTCAAATGAGAGATGGCTGATTATCTCTGGCACAGGAGCAATTATTTGAATTATCTGTGATTGAGGGGTTTTAATGTGTTAGTAGCTAGTTTAATTAGCAATTGTTTGGGTTTTTGCTTGTATAATTGTTACTCGTTCAGATGAATTCATTTTGGTGATTTGGGGGTTTTAGTTCCTGCTTTAATTCTAGATTACTTTAAACCTGGTTGACAAGCCAAGTTGATATTTTGTGAAGGAGATACCTATCCTTTGATGCATAAAACAAACTAAGTTTAGCTAACTTGTGAGATCAAGGTCATAAACGAAAAAGGAGTTTTTGTTCTGGCTTTTCTGTAATCTATGTCATCCTCAAATTTCCAGGGTTTGATTAACCAGTAAGAGAAATATTAAAGAAAATTCAGGGAAGAACTTGGGAACAAATGATATACACTATAAAAGGAGGGAAGGGTGGGGAGAGGAACTTACAAGGAAAGAGGAGCAGTGAAAAGTTATCATTCTATTGCAAACTTGGTTAACAATACTTGGATGAAATGTGAAAGACAACAAAGAGACGCTTAAAGGGAGAGCGAAGTTGGCATTTGGATAGGTGGGAGGGAGAACAATAAAGAGGGAGGGGTGATTTGATTTTATTATTCTGGCCTCTCTGTGGGTTGGTGAGTGGGACAAAGTGGATAAATCGGTTTGAAGAGAAGTTCCACATAAATAAGAATCTTCAGTTATTGACTGCTTTCAGAATGAAAGTGAAGAAAAATGGCAGCTTCGGCAAGTTTCATTCATCTTTAATTTTCTGATCGTTCTCTTAGCTGCCAAACTTTCTAACTGGAAAATTTAATGGCCAAATATTACAGAGCTCACATCCACCTCTTTAACACAAATGGAAATCTTCTTTACCTTTATAACTTAAAGTTGCATCTGAACCAAGGGGCTGCTAAAGTTCTTGAATAGTGAAATTAGCTTGCTTCAAGCTAAAACTAAGATCCACTGCTTTTTTATTTGTTGCTTTAGAAACTTATTCTGCTATAAAATAATCCGTTGTGTGCTTCTTTAGCTAGTTTCTTTTTCCTTTTTGGTCTTTGGTGCTTATTCACCATGCTTAGTAAGTTTGTAGTAGGAAGGTCATAATCTTTGGAAAGAAGAACAAACATTGGGAAGGAAATTTTGGCATTGTTATTAGAACAGCAATTGGAGAACATTTTTTGTTGTTTCTAGAGACCTCTGGGGACTCTGATCTTAGTCTTTCTCTGTGAGAGGTTTTGTAAGTAAGGTTTTCTGACATTTGGCTGATGTGTTGCTCACTGGCTTCTAGTTTCTTTGCATAAAATTTTTCAGATGACGACGATGTATGCGTTGTCTCTGGGGTTTAGCATCGTCGAATAGGCCCGAGTTAATCTTCCCTTGGGAGGGGGGCTGCGGGTGTATGTGTTTGGTTAAACTCCAAGGGCTGAGTTGTAAGTCCTGGAAATTAAGAATTTATTTGCTGTTGTCTTTGTTGATTTCCTGCATCATTAACAGCTGAGCCTAGCTGAGCCTGCACCAAAATTTCCATTTTTCGCTTTGGAAGCATTTCCATGACATGCATGCTTTACACACACACACAAAGAGAGGGGCTATTTCTATCTTGGATTTGTGACAATACAGTAGTGGTTGGAAGATTTCAGTTCTTTTACTATCTTCTTCAATCCTTTGACCTTTAAATTCTCCTATCAATGGGTCTGAGTTCAGATATGTTTCTTTTTTGATGATTCGTAGGTAGATAGCTTCTGTTGTATGAAAACATCAAGTTCTGGAGCTGTTTTTTGAATCACATTCCAGATATTTTATTAACACTCTGTGCTGGCTTTAACTAATTGGAGCTGGAATTTTCTTATTATCATGTGTCTTTGTTATATTTATTTTTTCTTGCTGGTTGGCCCAATACAAGTTTCATTTTTCTTTGTTCCTTCAGTATTTGATATTAGGACCTGAGCCTATTCACGATGGTGATTGTGTTTGAATGTGGTTTTTGAATTTCAGGAGCTGTGATGTTTCTTTTTGAAGGCAGATTTGGTAACATTCTACATACAGGGGATTGCAGACTTACACCCGAGTGCTTGCAAAGCTTACCGGAGAAGTTCCTAGGAAAGAAAGGGAAAGAACCCATGTGTCAATTGGATTATGTATTCTTAGACTGCACATTTGGTAGGTTTTCCTTGAAAATGCCAAGCAGGCAATCAGCAATCCAGCAGGTTCATACATTCTTCTTATCGATTCTTATCCTAGAACAGCTTGAACTCGTTGTGCTGCTTTTGTCAAATACAGATCATTCTAGCAATAGGATTTCAAACGTCAAAATTCTACCGCCAATCTATTCTTTCTATTGCTATTTGGATTGGGTATTATCAATCAATGGTTATACGTGGTATATTGTTAGGGAGTTGGTATATCTGGTCTTATGTAGATATGTAATATGTGTAATATGTCTTAAGCCAATAGCTTCTTATGTGTGAATCTATTTCAGATGGATGTTCTAGGTTGACTTTTCGTAGATATTGATTAAGACTCTGAGAATGTAATTATTTCAAGAAAGAAGTGGAGACATGTCGAATCTCTATGTTAACTACTATAAATGGAATGAATATGTAATGAACATGTAGACTAGATACTGGTGGCTTAACTTTTTGTTACGTATAATATTGCAACTGGAATAATCTAGTTATTGGACTTTTCATCAAGTACAAATTGATATGGTTTTGGCACTAGCAGAAAAGGACAAAGTAGGACCTTCTTTTTTTTGAAATGGGGTAATCCTATTCAATTGATACACTTTGTAAGTCATAGTCATTAATCTGAAGCCTATTTACGTTCTGTTAGGGTTAGATTGAGAGTCAAATTGCTTTTCCTGAATAAGTCGACTCAACTAGGAATGCTCCGTATGAAGAGTTTGATCTATTTGATCATCTTAATAAACAATATGCCTTAGAGTTGAAAACCCAAGATTCTTTTTTATTGCATTATTTCTTTTTGGTGTCCCTTTCTTTGGGAGTTAGGACTTTTAGGTATTTATTTCACAGGTGAGTCATGTAGGTAGCATTTGGCACCACTTGAGAAATGAAACTTTTGGGGAAAAGTTCATTTAATGATTATTTCCATGAACAGTGGTGAAGGGAGAGCAAACAAAGTTAGGTAAGAAATTGGAAGAGTACTGCTGATGCATGTCAAGTTTGTAGGCCTTGAGTTGCAGGGAAAAACAATCAATGTAAAAACGAAATATGCTGCCTCTCCTTGATTAATATCACCTAGCAGGTGCATGAAGGGGGGGAATTTTGGGTCAAGTAAAGCTTGGTAGAGTCACGTCCCAGCATTTCTGGGTAAGCATCATTGCTGTAAAAAGAGTTGTGATCCTTGTAGACCCTTGATACAAACATTGGTAGTCAGTTGAATTACTTTGTGGAGGTCAGATTTCTATGCCCCTGCTTAAATGGTATGAGGAGCAGTTTCCACATGGTAGAGGTGGATCTATCTAAATCATTTTGAGGCAGACCTCCAGTAGCATTTTGGTGAAGTGTCTTATGAATGTACTAGGAAACTCATAGACTTTGGCAGTGGAGGCATCAGATGAAGTGTATATGAAGAATTTGAGATTCTAGTCCAGTTAATGTGTATCTAAAATGGTTGGTTATTTAAACCCAACACGTGAAAGAACTACTATGTACCAGATTACATCATCTTGGGATATTCCCTCACATGTAAAACGGGAACTTAGTTCTACTCAGGAATTTTAATCTTCTTGCAAGGCTTTTGCCCTCTGGCACTTTAAGCTTTGGTATCTTGGATCTGGCTTTGTTGCTGTAAAGATTGGGATATCAAAATGCCAGTATGTGCTTTTGCCTTTTGCAGTTCCTTCAGCAATACAGACTGCTAGTTTGAATTTAAGAGGGGTACAGCATGTTCTGAATTGTCGCATCTTTTTTTAAGAAAGCTAAGGGAATGTTACTTTGTTTTTGATTAATACCATGATTTTATGGAGAAATCTTATGTTCATTTGCAACATAGTTACTCAAAAGTATGGGATACTGTTTCCTATTAGCTAGTTTGTCTTTCTAAACTATTCTAAGAAGCTGAAACAGATTAATGACAATTGTTACTGTAGATGCAATAGTAAAGTCATACATGGGTTACAGTCTATGAGCATGGAAAACCACAAAATTTGGACATGACAGACTATGCTCCTTATCTGAAAAATACACGGTTTACAGACTATTTGAGTACTGAAAACCAGAAATTTGAAGTTGAGAGAGGATGCTCCTTTAGCCAAAATATACATGTAACTGTTTAACACGTAGTTTGCAGAGCATTTGAGTATGGAAAACTGGAAAACTTTAAGATCAGGGAGGATGCTCCTTTACCTGAAACATACATGCAAGTGTAATAATAGCTGGCGGAGAAGTTTACTGATATCTATGCTTTCTCCTGAATAGAAGGTTTTGTGGTTGTGGAGAAGAGTCTGGTTTTTTCAGAATTTTTCTGCTTCCTTAATTATTTTTCGGTGATTTCTTTCTCAAGTTTCGGAGGGAAGTGATGAAGGGGAGCCAAAGCTGTGGATAGTAAAGTAGCTATTATACTGAATAAAAAATTTTAGAAGAAGAGCATTTGAGCACTCTTGGATCTTAAACTCTGTCTAATCTGCTTCATATGTTTTCTTTTCTTGCCTAGGATATCAGCCATATAAGTATATCAAAGGGCTTCAGCAATAGATGTAAGACTTTGCTTTCTGTCTGTGTGCTGCTAGTTGGATTGGATGACTTGCATGTCATTGAATTTACAAATGCCAGATCAAACTGCTTTACGTCATTGTATTTTTGCACTCAAGTATAAGCTCATTTAATTGTTCAAGTCTTGCAATCACACAGGTCATAAATTGTATATGGAAGCACCCTGATGCACCCAGAGTGTATCTGACCTGTGACCTTCTAGGCCAGGAAGAAATTTTGGTGTATATATCTCAAACATTTGGCTGCAAGATATATGTTGATAAAGTGCAAAATCCTGGATGTTATCAGGCTCTAGAACTTACAGTTCCTGAAATTCTGTCACAAGATTCATCTTCACGTTTCCAGATATTTGACGGATTTCCCAAACTTTGTGAAAGAGCAGAAGCCAAGATTGCCGAGGCACGTGCTAATTTTCAACATGAGCCTCTAGTTTTACGTCCTTCTGCACAGTGGTATGCATGTGAGGAAGGATATTCAGAGGCTGAAAATCGAAGAAAGAGAATACATGATCAGGCTGTAAGAGATATTTCTGGTGTTTGGCATGTGTGTTACTCGATACACTCATCCAGGGAAGAACTAGATTGGGCTTTGCAGCTACTAGCACCAAAATGGGTTGTCTCAACAACACCTAGTTGCAGGGCCATAGAACTAGATTATGTAAAAAGGCATTGCTTCAATGCTCGAACTGCTTCAGATAATTCCTTCTCAAAACTCCTGAATATCACTCTGGAGGATTCTTCAGCTCCGGAAACCACACCAAGTTTGGGTTGTTTGCCTATTATTGAAATACCTAGTAAAGATGATTTGGAAACCCAGCCCCAATCAATGCTAGCATCAACAAGCCACAGAAGATTATTAAATTTGTCTCCCCCAAGCAAAAGACCATCTGTCACATTATTTGGAAAACCAAGGGCTGGAATTCAAGATTCTATCTTCAAGCATGAGAAGGAAACGGTTACAGAAGATGATTCTTCACAGAAAACAAGTGAAGATACTTCACTTAGGCAAGTGGAAGTTGTTGAAGTGGAATGCAGAAAGTCATTTGAGGAAAGCAGAGAGGAAGAAGACAGGAAAATAAGCGAGTCAACACAAAGAAGAAAACGTGCTTCTGATTCACCAATTGGATCGTCAAAGAGCTTTAGTCAAAGTTTGAGGAACTTTTATAGGTCCATGAATGTATCAGTACCTCAGCCTCTCCCATCCTTAGTGGAGCTTATGCATGCCAATAAATGCTCCAGGAGAAGATTCTAAATCCAAGTCTTCTGAGTATCATGGTGGATTTTAAATTCTCTCTGTAATTCAGACCATTGAATTTATGCTTCTCTCTCAAAGGCAGCAGAAGTTGTGTACACGTTGCAATTCTGGCTCCTTTGGCATTCTCCATTGTTTCAAGATTCAGATGCCATTGTGCTTGACAAGAGAAACAGATACATATATACATATACATGGAATTGTTTTGGTAGTATACCTTCTGCAACTACCCAGTTTCCTTCCTCTTTATGTTGTAAGTGCATTTGTTTTTAGTATACTTGATTTGAATTATTCAAAAGTTAGCGTATTTCTCAGCACCTTGTGATTTGTACATGATTAACTTGATATTTATTCTGTAAACCCCATTTTTTCAATTGTTTATCCTATCCTGAATTATATTCTTTCTATTCATGATGCATTTTAATCTGCGATTGTACCATATGGACAGTTTATAAAATCTACAGCTGGTTACGGCTTAAAGCTGACTTTGTATATGCTTCCGCAGGTATACCTTGCGAAAGATATGCTTGTAACTGTCTTCACTGAATTCTTTTTGAGCCAACTTACAAATACGAGTGAGCTAAACACCTCTGTTTGGATCCTTCAGTTTTTCAAAAATTAGTTTTTCAAAAATTATAAAAATTTTTAAAAAAAAATCTAAAAAGTAGTCTAAATTTGTTTTAAACAATATTCCAAAATATATTTTGAAAACTCTACTACTCTTAAATATTTCAATATATTTTCTAAAAATATTTCAAAATATACTCTAAAAACTCTGTTACAGTAAAATTTTTTAAAAACACTTCCAAAAACAGCTAATCCAAATTTGGGACTTTGAGGATGTTCAGAGCTGATGAATTTATTTGGTAGAAAACTTGGCAACTAAAAGCAAAAAGAAAAAGAATCAACACTACATGCCTCAGTGGTTCTGCATTGCTATGGCAGATAATCAAAAGTAGGGCTCACACTCATACATCAGTCATTGCTACTGCAAAAATTTTTTCTGCTTTAAGTTCAGAGTACATCTAAGTACTTCATATTTTTTCAATGCCACTAGATGATGTTGCTGCTTCTTGCATGACGGCCGTCAATTTTCTTTTTTATTTTTTTTAAATAAAAAATGTACTCTTTCTGTTCTAGAACTATGTGGTTTGCTTAACAAAACTGTATATGAAATGATTTTTTCTGCTTGACATAAATAATGCGACTCTGCAACCTAATACATTTCATCCTTTGCTGCTGCAATACCACTATAATTCTATGGTTTCAAAAGCAAATGAGGTACAACATATCCTAGTTTATACCCTCTATAAGAGTTCTTTCAGCTTGAAGGACTTTTTTTGTCCTGATAACTGTAATCTTTCGTTTCAAAAGTAAATGAAATATGGCATATTCTAAATGTTGTTTATACCCTCCATGAAAATGTTTTCAATTGGAAGCATTTTCTTCTCCTGATAAAGCCATTCAATGACCACAAATCAAAGCCACAGTCTCAAAGCAGATAATTTGGTTTACGGTCACTGCAATATTACGTTAAGCTACAATGACTAGTAAGAAAGCAAGAGCCTGTAAAATTCACATGTGCTTCAAAACATGGTATCCTCTCCTAGTTTTGAAGTATTAAGATCACCATTTCTCTGGCTGTGCCTCTGAATCCTTACATTCTTTCATAATCTAGCTTATCGGACTGCAAGAATGCATAACCATAAATCAAGACTTAAAAAAATGTTAAAAAGACAACACAAAATGCAAAAACCATATCCGAATATACTACTGCAAAGTTCTGCAATTGTCAGTAAAAGTTAAGTGCACCAAGGTATTTACACAAGGTACTGAAAAACCTTCCACTATGCTTAAAAAACCATGCTAAGAAAAGAGTTAAAAATGTGAAATGCTACCTTGATAAGCATGTCTGTTGGAAGCCAAGCTGGTGCAGTTGGTATTCCAACCCATCCAATCTGCTTAAGCAAATATTTGTTCATGAGCAGGTTTCTACTAGTCAAAAGTAAAGAGTATATGCTTTTCATTCTTAATTCTCATACCTTTTTTGTTCATGAAACAGAAAATCGCGGTTTGAGATGTAATATCTTTCCTCTACTGATTTCTCTACGTCATAAATCATTTCTTTTAGCAATGGAGGTGGAATGGATTATCTGAAAGCTCTTTCAACCTTATATTACTAAGTTTCAGAAGAATCATGCGAATTTTGCACTGGATGATGACTAAGCAAAACAATTCTTCAGTTTTAATTCATTATGAAGAGACATTCTTCTAAGTTTGTCATGTTAGATTGAATGTTGTAATTTCAAACCAGGGCTAGTCCAAAATTAATGAGAGATGCAAAAAGCTGTACTTACCAGCGCATACTCTCCTGTCTCAAATATCCGAATGTCCAGCACCTAAAAAGAGGTGGTAAAATAGGCAACAGGACACCTGAAATCAGTGTACTGCAGCCTCATTGTATTCCATATTTATTAAGAATTATGTAGCAGAATGAAGATAATACCTCCCCCCTATCTTCATATATGTAGTCCAAACCTTTATAATAAGGTGGATGTCCAACAGATAAGTACTGAAATTTGAAGCAATAACAGTTAGCAGATTATACCTCCTGATAGACAAGAAACTAGAAAACAGCATTTTATCCTGGAAGACAAGACATCAACAATCTGCTGGTCCTTTGCTCATAAATTTCTAACCTGAGATGGGATACCTTACATTCATGTCAGCTTTTCCATAGCCAAATGAGGTTTTCTGTAGTTCAGCATTGCATTGCTGAATCTAATTTTTGTAATTGATATATCCAAAAATAAAAGCGAATCTATTACTAGAACTGAATTTATTGGAGAAACTGAAGAAACAGAAACACTTACATTGATACTATTAAGGTACTTCTCCTTATCCACTCTCACAATCTGCCCCTTTTTCACTGCCAGAAAGAGTTTGCACAACTAAATTTGAACTATTCTTTACACATAATCCAGTAATTTTACAAGATTTTGATCGGTTAACTCACTTGAATATACAGGCTTTTTGGGCTTAGGAGGAGGACTCGTGGATGATGCACGTTGAGAATTGGTAGAAATTTCTTGAGTTTTTGTCTCTGTAAGCTTCTGATCACTTGCGGGTTCGGCCGATTTTTCAGCTTTAACTACTCGTATTCGAAATGGGATTCTTCTTGCTGGCGAGTGTAGAAGTGTAGAAATGTATGAAAATGAGCTCTTCGAAAAGGTTGCTGAGAAAGCCATAGAAGAAAGAAAAAGAAGAAAATGCATTCAATTGATTCTGCTTCAGTGACCCCCCTATAGATAAGGGAGGGAGAAGACCAACGGTCAGATTTCAAGAGAAGACCAAAAATCTGTTGGTTGGCGCTAAATTACCTTTATAATATGCGACTAGTATTTTGCTTGTGCATTAGCATGGAAATTTTTTTTATTGTGATTAATTATAAATAAACGTAAGGCTTAAATAATTCAATAACAATGTTTTATATAAATTATTTATATTTTTATCAAAAAATTATTATACTCCAAATATTTAACTACTAATTAGTCTTTAAAAACTTTTATATGTAAATTTATTATGATGTGATAACAGTCATTAAATGGTATAATTCAAAAAAAAAAAAGAAATAACAGGTGTTCTTTGAGATAGTAATTAAATTTTATCATAAATATGATTATACACCGACTCATATTCATTTTCAATTCAAGACAAAAGCAAAAATATAATAATCTATTTTTGTATGAATGATTTATTACTGTTTATCAAAGTTAATAAGTTTATCAATGTGACAATTGCATTAACTGTAAGCCAATTTATCATATATGGATAAAAAGAATAATTCACATTTATCAAATAAGATAAAGGCTGTCAAAAGTGAGAGAAATTGTAAATAAGTTGGTTGGAAAAGAATTAGATGCAAAAATGGGTAAAACCCATGTATTCATTGACCCATTAGTTCTCTCTAAAGACTCTAATTAGGCATGATACCTAGGAGAGAGAAATTACTTAATTGAAATAATAAGTTTCATATACACATATATATGTGTGCGTGTGTGTGTGTCTCTATACATATATATATATATAGATTGTAAAGTACACAAATTAATTTTTCCTATTATGATAGTGTAAATTCATGTTATGAATATCAATAGTAGTATTAATATGGATTAATTTTTTATATACTGACAGTGTATACGCTTTCACCATTAGATGCATGACACATAATCTGAATTTAAATTTGAAATTCAAATTTTGTATATACTATATATCCAACCGTAATAGTATACTATATAAGAACGAGTTTAAAACTAGATTTCAACCGCAGGGATGAGGCTATTTTGGGAATGTGAGAGTGTTTGAAGAATAATTGGAACATTGAGTACAAGTCATTATAGGTTTAATTTCACTATAATTACTTATATAACCTTTCAGACGTTTAAGGTTAGGGATAGGTTTGGTATGTTATAATGCTTGGTGTAAGTTGAGTATCAAGTACAACTGAATAAAACTTGTATTTTGATAGAATTACATAAAAGTCTTTTTAATCATTTATTATACTAACATCCAAGCTTTCCAATTTCCTGAAACCTTTCTCATCTGTTAAGGAATTAATTGGATGTTTACATAATTTGATTTTAATTAAAATTAATTAACTTAGTTATTATCTGAATAATCATTATCATATTTATGTCCCCATGTTTAGCCGATACCCTTTCTTCTTTTTCTGTTTCACCTCTTTGATTTTATTATGGCTATTAAATATTTTGTGGAATCCATAACTTTTCTTTTAAATTGAGATGAGTTTTTTGGGTTTATCTTCTTCGATTGTAGTTTTTTTTGGGTTTGTTTTCTTCGATTGTAGTTTTTTTTCTGATGATTGGTTTATTCAAAAACTCCATATAGTTTGCCTTTTGATACTTCTAATTCCAAAAACTGACTAATTATATTGTTTTTCTTAGTAGATTCCCAAGATTCTGTCTCTGGTCAAAATACAATTTGAGATAATGTTGTCACTTTCTAAAATAATCAGAAAAGTAATTTTATCATCTTCTCCTCCTTAGCCAAGGTATTATCTCTTTATTTAAGTCAAATAACCTTATTTCTCATGAATTTTCTTTTATTATTCTTGACTCCAGGGATCTGTTGACTACATTCCAGCAGTTATGGTTCAAGTAGTTATTTTTTCATGTAATATGATTTGGAATTCAGCTTTTATTTATTTTAATTGGGAATGCTATGATTGTAAAATTTATTAACTTAGAATTTTGTACTTCATTGAAACTAAAACAGAAAATTAATCATGCTACATAGTACTAAGATGTCATTTGTACTCTATTTGCTTTCCGTGTTATGATCTCGTTCTTGTATTATATTGTTTATATAGTTTCAAATACAAAAAATTTATTTTTTTATACTCTATAAAAGAATTTGTAGTGAAACTTGATGAGTTTAAATGCTTTAGCTACAGCACCATTTTGATTGCATTGTATTAATTCATTTACTCATAATTGTATGTTGTACAATTATAAATAATATTTCTTGATTTAATTGAAGGAACTATTATCCATAGTTCAAACGAGTCAATTAAGTAGAGATGTTATATTGGATACTTATACAAGTAAACATTGGAAAATATCATTAAACAGTTTCTACCTATAGTTTGTAATTCGAATTCATATGAGGAATTTCTTCTGATTTTACTTACCATTTTCTATAATTTCAAATTTAGAAAATATTATTTGCATCAATTTTTTATAATCAAGATAGCTTCAATTCAGATCTTTAACAATTATGCAGATTTGAACTTATGTATGAAATTATAAAGAAATACCTCTAGCAAAAAACACCAAATCTGAATAGTTTCTACAAAATTTTGAAAAAAATCAGTTAAGTTTCTTATCTATCTATCATTTTGGGGCATTATTATCTCTGTAAGAAACATGTGATTAAGTTGTATTATACCCACCAAATTATATAAATAGTTAGTAAACAATAAAATTATTTTAGATTAGATTGGACGCAAAGTGATTGATGGATAAACATGACTTGATAATTCAGGTTGAGTTTAAGTCGAGGGAGAAATCAGAAGCATTGCTTGAGGGATCTTTCACGAACATATATAGATTCGAGAGATGAAGGGTCCAATTGATACTTTAAAATGTTTTATCATCTTGGATAAGTTTTAGAAGAGACCTTTGGATACTTTTCAATTGCACTTCAAACATTCTTACATTTTCAAATTACCCTTATCTTTGCAGTTGAAATTCAAACATAACCTTTGATCACAACGGATTCTTATATAGTATAACGATAAAGATGTCTTATTGCACATTATTTTTATTGACTCACTATGTAACTTATGATTTTTTTTATTAAAATTACATGATAAAATCATCATATTTCAGTTCCTATACTACAAAATATTAAACAATAATTATTAATTATCTTAAATCACAAGCACCAAATTCCCGCACGTCGCGCGGGCTGTCCCTCCCTAGTACACATATATAAAATTTACTCTATTAGTATCTACATTGTCTAAAACCACCAAATATAGGAATAAATATTAATTGCAATTTGCAAAGCTATCAAACGTTAAGATGACCATATTCAGATGAGGAAGAAGAAAAAATGGAAAATAATGTGAAAGAAGAAATTGTCCAAGTAAGAGTCTACACGATAAAGGAAACAAAGGCTACTGTTGAAGGACTCAATTGACACTCTACTACAAATTAGAGGGTCATTTCATATTTACCTTCGGTTCTGATATTTGGTTGAAATTGCAACAGTTTGGATTGTTAAACAAAATCTTCTTTTTTTTTTTTTTTATTCCCAAAGACATCTCCCAAAAATGTCTCTACTTTGACATCAAATGTTGAAAATCGAATGTCAATTATGACATTGGGAAATAGATGTACCATTAGATATGTTTATGGAGACAGACAAAATGATACCACTACTACACGTGAAAATTATTATTTTTCTCAATGTATTGTTTTATAATAAATCACGACATTTTCAAAATGTCCATCATTATAAATTCGGTAAATTATAAAAAAAGTTCCCTGTGATAAACCTAATATACAAGAAAGCCCTTTATAGTTTCAAAATATACAACACGACACTCCGTACTTTGAACTAAATTGTAAAGATGATGAAATCCGTTAAATTTAACGAAAATGACTTATTGGAACCTAAAAAAAAAATTTATACCTAATTTTTAACAAATATACCTATTCTACTCCTTAACCCTCAATTCTTTTTATCTAGAGAATAAAACAAATGATTTTTTTGATCTGTCTTATGCTTAATTCTATCAGGGCATTATGGTCATTTCATCCATTTCCGTTAATTTTAACGGATTTCGTCACATTTACAATTTAGTTCAAAGTACGGGGTATCGTGTTGTATATTTTGAAACTACGGGGGACTTTTCTATATATTAAGTTTATTATAGGGGATTTTTTTATTTTTTACCCTTATAAATTTTGCAGCATAGAAAGCTCTTTCTTTTTCAAGTCAAAGAAGAAGCAAGGGAAAAAAAAAAATTCGAGCTACTCCTAATTTTGCTTTCTCATACATGTTCCTCAGCATAATCAACCAACATCCATCTTGCATTCTTTTCTCCTTCTACAGCAATGTTTGATTAATCCCCATTGCCTTCTTCTCTTTCGAACTTCCTTATTCCCCCACCCTCTCTATATACAGAAATTACAAAACAGAAGCAGCACCAGCTAGGATAGATTTCTCGATAATTCTTGTGGACATTTCTCAGGGACAATTCAAAGGTAATATCTTCCCTTTTGAATTATGCATGGTGGAAAATGAAAATGTTGAGAGAGCTTTAAAAATGTAATAAGTTTCACAGGAAAACATTATCCATGTAATTGTGTTTGCAAGTACATTTGTCTTGTTAATATTTACATCTGTTCTGCCAGTTCCTACATCGTTTTATACATTCAAAACTGGTAATCATGAAGGAATTCTCACCAATTGTGCCACTTGAGCAGGTGCTTTCTACAAAAGAACTTGTAGTATCTTCTGTCCTTTTTTTTTTTTTTTTCCGGATACTATAGAATCTATTTTAGATCTATTCCTATTCTATATTAGGGGGAGGGGGAACCTAAAAAAATCAAAGAAAAACTCGAAGGGGACTAAATCACCACCAGCCCATATCGATGCCCACGCACCCACCGGCGAACTTTTCAAGAAAACCTGAATTTTTAGAATGTAGGTCAAGGGATCCCTTGATTTACATCCAAATAAAGTTTTAAAACTCTTTTGGCAGAGTAGTTGGTTTGCATCTTCTGTTGCTTTGATTAATATGCACTTGTGGTGATGCTAGGGAGAGAATCATCTACCGAAATACACCATCATTTCCTTGATAAGGAAAGATTCAGTCTACCATATTAACAATTTTAGACTAAAATATCTCTAGATGACAAAATAAGAAAGCGAAAAACAAGGCCTTCAGCAAACCGGCAAAGCTAATTTTGATCTTTCAACTTTTCACAACCACAGTGGAGGCAGCAAAACCATATTTTCAAATCATGCCTTTTGATTTTCGTTACACCGTGACTGAAGTATGTATAGAGCACAAACCTTTGCAAATAAGACCAACCAAATATAACAGAAAAGATTCATAAGTAAATATAAGATATATTGTAGATTTGTAGTATGTGCTATACTGCTAAAGAAGCCAACGTTTTGAAAACCGGATTGGATCGGCTGTATTGACCAGTTGAACTGCAAACCGATCATGCCTCCAATTTGGTTCAATAAAAAATCCAAAAAATCAAATGAAGTTAAACTCAGTCAAGAACTGGTTGAATCAGTAAAAATTGGGAGATTCAACCAATTTTTATTAAGTATTTATTTTCTAAAATAAATATTTTAATTCTATTCAAAAATTTTAATACTAAAATAAAATTTAAAAAACTATTAAATCTTTAAATCGATCGAATTACAAATCGAAAGGTTTCCGATTCACAATCTAGTTCGAATTTAAAATCATTGTGGGAAGTTAGAAACCTGCTTGAATGACATTTCCTTCGACTTGAACTCTAGAAGGAGCCCCACAAATTATTTAAGGTAAATTTCATATAACCTCCTGCAATCGTCTATTGTCATATGACTCCTCGAATGTTTCAAAACTTCCATTTTACCCTCCTATGGTTTCATGTAAAGAGGAAATTTGATGAAAAATAACCTATGTAATGTTATTAATTGAATTATCAATAATGCTCCTACTTAAATGTTAAATCAATCAACGATTTAACTACCTTATATAAAAGTATAGGAGGATTATGTGAATGAATACAAAAATTATGGACAATAAAGTGGATATTTATACAAATCATAAAAGGGTCATATGGAAATGAATATTTTATCACATGTGCTTTTAGAGTGCCCAAATGCCATAATTAATTGTGCATTCCATCAATTTTTCACTTTATAAAAAATTATAGAAGGTTACGTGGCTATTTTAAAACCTTAGGAGGGTCATCTGGCATTATATAAAATCACACGAGGGTCATAAGTAATTTAACCAATCATTTATCGAGGGTTAAAGCCACTACAGGAACAGCTTGGCTTTTCATCCTCTGTAAGGTAACATTCAAGGAAAAAAAAGAATGCAACAACCGGTCTACAAAGTACAACAAAAATTACAGCAAAGGAGTCCTATAACTACAAGTAAGCCAGAGTCGATCGGTCCTTTCGGAGAAGGTGTCTCGAGCAATTTGGGATGACTCTGGCAATGTCCTCTGTTAGCTTTTGCTAGAAGACCTGGCTCAATTGTTCCACAGACTCTTATCTTCTGTAGCACCTAATGGCAGATCAACCATGCTGATTTTGGTTAACGTAATAGACAGCTCCTGACCTTAAGAGATTTTCTCTCGGACTTCAATACCCATCAGTTCTGGAACTTTTGAATCCAAATTGTATGAATCACCAGCAACAACTTTGAATTTCAGGAAGTAAATCCCCCAGTGACCTGACAGTCTTCGACTTCCCTGTTCCTCTATCACCTATTATCACTACACTGCCAATTTTAGGATCAATCACATTCAACAAGAAGCATAATTTCATCTCATCTTGTCCAACTACAGCGGAAAATGGATAGACTGGTATTTGGCTTTCTGCAGAAACAAGCCTCTGAGCCTGAAATTGAAACAATTCCAGACATCAATGACAAAATTCAACATCAAGAAGCTCCTTCTTCATAATCCATCACAATCTTATAACCCCTTCCTGATTGAAGCTCATGCCTTAGCCATTTAGGCTATTGTTCTCGATCTTGTTTTCAGCAAAATCCCACCTCAAGGAAAAACACCCAAGATTTAAACTGTCATTCACAACTTATGAACATGAATTATCCTGTAAATCTGAAAGTATTCGTTGATATGATCATTAACGTTTTCCAATATGCCAAGAACCTTAAATGGATAATCAAGTAAACAATCAAATTAAACAAAATTACGCAGCTTTCTAGTTAAAATAACAGCATTAATACAAAGATGATAGATGATCAATCATAATTTATGTCAAAACTTCTGAGTAACCTTCTCAGACAAGTTAACTTTTAATCCTGAATTCAACAATACATATTTATTTACTTACAGAAAACATGCATAAACTACAATCAAACAACAGAAAATAATCGTTGATTAAACAATCCTGTTAACCACGTGACGTGCTTTGCACATGGCTTCTAGTGGCTTGGCTTTTGGCATGGACATTCCCGTCCCTTCAGCCATATCAATCTCCTCCCCACCAATTCTTTGCCAATCAAAACACTGAATTAGAGATCCCAAGGCCAAACCAACAACCCGCTGTGCTAGGCCAGAACCAGGACATGATCTCCTTCCCATCCCAAATGGAATCAGCTTCGATGGCTCAACTTGCAAGCCTTCAAATCTCTCGGGCTTGAAGCTTGTCGGATCATCCCAAACATTTGGATCCCTGTGAACTGCCCATGCACTAACTAGCAAGATTGTGCCTCGCGGAATATTGTATCCTCCAATTTTACAGTCATCAGACGACTCGTGTGGCACTAACAATGGCGCTGCTGGGTACAATCGGAGTGTTTCTGAAATGATGTTGTGAAGACAGGGAAGATTGGATAGATCATGTTCTTCGATCAATCGATCAGTCCCTACTTGAGCATCCAATTCAGCTCGAGCTTTCTCTAGCACCTCGGGATGGTTGAGCAGGAGAGACAAGGCCCATTCTAAAGTCACTGATGAAGTGTCTGTTCCAGCCGTCAGCATGACCTACCAATAGCATACCAGTAGTTCAATTGTATGGAATTTCCAATTCAACCGTGAGCCATGACTAAAAGTGAAAGATTATTCACTTACCACTATAATCCCTTTGATGATTTGGTCTGTGTAGTATTCTGGCTGCGATTCCTGCAAAGAAAGCAGATGATCAATCATTGTATTACTATTCTTGTTACGGCGATGCTCTTCAAGTAAGCCTTCCAAGAACGCGTCGAATTTGGTGAAAATCTTCGTCAAGCTCTTCTCAAAGCTTCCATAATCGATCCACCTTAACAGCGGTAGGAAATCTCCCAGGTTTGCTAAACCACTATGTTTAAACACCTGTTTAATGAGCCCGCGAAACTGCCTTGCTTCGTCGTTGTCATCTTCCTCGCCGAAATATCTCTTTCCGGCCACCATCCTCATAATAATGTTCAAAGAAAGCTCAGATAATCTGGATTGCAGTTCGACCTTAGCAAAATCATGGCGGGTGTTTTGAGCCAGTTTCAGAAGCAACCGCCTGATCTCATCTTTCCTGACGGACAAGAACATATTCAAACGACTGGCCGAAAATATTTCCACCGAACCCAGACGGCGAAGATTCCGCCAATGGTCGCCATACGGGGAACCGACCATGTTGGTGTGGTTGTACCCAAAATATTTTCCTATGACAAAGCGAGGCCGGTTGGCGAGGATCACATCGTTCTTGGTGAAGCATTCCTCCACTGCCGAAGGAGATGATACCACCACTACTAGGCGGCTCCCGAACTGGAGGGAAATTACGGGGCCATATTTCTGGGAGAGGCTGTAGAAGGTTCTATGGAGAGGCGGTTTCAGGAGGCGGAGATGGCCTATTATTGGAAGAGCTGGTACTGGGCTTGGTGGGAGGTTTCGGAACCGCTTTGAAAGAAAGCTTAAACTAAGAAAAATGAGAAAAGATGAAATTACTGTGTATACCCAGACAACTTCCATCCTCAATTCTATTCTTAAGCTCTAAAGATAATGTTATGTATAGGGCTTCTAATCGCTCTCTGTATATACTACTGACCATACACTTGACTACCTTGGAGATTGCAAATCAGAACAGGACTTATCTATTTCGAAGAATTTTCTTCATTTCTACCTCCTTCTTCAGCAAAGTTCGACGGAGATTGCAAGTCTTATGATGTGTCGACTTGGGGATGATCGTTACTCTTCGTGAAGTTTGACCCCAGGAAGAAGGGGTCTGCACTGAGCCCAGCGGATACTATAGGGGTTTGAAGCAAAGACAACCTGCAACAGCTAGTGGACTAGTTTGAAGCCACTGATGCAAGAATCCAGCATCAAAAGAGGTATATATAGTGAAAGTTTAACTGGTGTCCTTGTGTTTCTTTTCTTTTCATTTTTTTTTTCTGGTCATGCATTTTCTCTCTTTTTTCATCTCTAAGGGTGGTGTGTTAGCATAAGATACATAGAATATGTGTGATTTGAAAGAAGAGAAATTTTTTCTTTGAGAAGGATTTGTGAGTAGAAGGGAGAGGAGAAACGTTCCTATTCTTGTCAATAGATAGAGAAGGATACTCATGGTCAAAATAAAGAATGTAACGTGATGGTACACTTTGGGGTGTAACACGAGACCGGTAGCCGCCATGGCCCAATGATTGTCAAATTACGTACGAAGCTTAATTTCATCATTGAACATTCGGACTTCGACTGCACTACAATATTTCCCATAAAAAAAGGAAAGAGAGTGATTCCATCCTGTAGCAGTCTAGCTCAATCATGGTGCCATCGCAAAGTACTTCGTGGCTCTTACTTGCTTGGGGTGGTCACTTGAGAAATGAATGCATGGTCCAAAGTCCAAACAACGTAGCTTTCTAAGTCCCCACAATGTGATAGATTAACAACCAAAAAAATAGACCAGTTCCAGGAGTGAACCAGCATCAACATTGCCAAAGCCAGCTTTGCGGACGAGAAGCATTGGAGGAGGACATTTTTAGATTTTGTACTGGTTAATTGGTGTGTGTTTGTGTTGATATATGGCAGTAATTTTAAGACTAATTTATCAAGCAAATCAAGTGCAGATGTTTAACACTGCAGAACATGCAATCTTTTTTAGGGATGGCAATCAGGGCGTGGGGTGGGGTAGGGCTGGGGGATATTTTTCTCCCCTGCGGTTGAAAAATGGGGTAGGGCCGTAGGGGATGAGGGAGTATATTCCCGCCCAGCCACCCATTAAAAAAATTAAATTTATATATACACGTGTATATAATATATTTCATTTAATTAGTTATAAACTTATAATAATGATATTATTAGTTATAGGTATTATATAATGTATATTAGTATATATAATATAATTAATATTATCAATTATGCTAATAATTATACATGTCTACTAATAGAAATTATTAATTAATTATGCTAAATTTACTAATACATTTATACTAAATTCCTAATTACACATAATACAATAACACTTTTTTCTCGAAAAAAAATGCAATAATGACTTAGTGATTGTATTCTATTGGATTTTATTCAAATAACACAATAACACTTTTTTCTCAGACACATTTGTCTCATTCTATTGGATTTTATTCAAATAACTTTTATTTGATTATTTTTATAGGCTTTGATTGTGAAATTACAGTGAATATTGACTTGATGATGTGTTGATATTTAACTATTTAATTTTTGGCAAAATTTTGGTTGCAATGCAATTATAGGATTTTTTTTTTTTAGCCCCCAGAGGGAAGCAGAGTGAGGGATGGGAAAAGGGTCCCCTTCCGACTCTCGGTCCATTGCCATTCCTAGTCTTTTTAGAATTTTTTATTGCATGTTTGTAAAAGACTAACCCAATTATCAAGAATTTTGTTCCTTTTTTTTTTAAAATTAAACTAGACAATGTTACTATCATGACAAAGCCGAAAATGGATTCTTCTATGGACGCAACAAGAGTTCAATCCTAATATAACACATCGAGAAATGATGGTTGGTTAATCAATCATCAAAAAGGAATGAATGACTTATCTATGTATTTGTTGTTCTATCACAATCATTGGAAATAGTGTTAGCATATGGATTTATATTTAACTCGTTTACACCCCTCATAGAGCTTTGTAGCTCTCAGCTAGCTTGGAGTTGGAGACTGAACAAGCAGTGTAGCTTGCTATGGGTTGAAGTCCTGAATTCCTAATATGGAAAGAGTCTAGACTCCTCAAATGAGAGTAAGAGTAGACAGGGTTCTATAGTTTAAAAAAGCATCAAGCGGGCTACGGAGTCTTAAATAAAGGTGCAAGATGGAGACCGAGAAATGGAGTGCGCATCAATTCTTGGATTGATAGGTGGATCTCTGATCAATCCCTGATAGATACAGTAGAAGTGCCATTGCCAGAAGAGGAGGTGTGGTGGAAGGTTAAAGACTACTAAGTGGATTTGGGAGAATGCCAGAATGGGATTGGTCTTCTCTATCAGAACGCTTGCCAGATACGTACTTAGGTATGCTGATAAGCATGTTCACGCAGGTTCTCACAATCCGGATATGCTTTACTGGCCATGTGAAGCTAATGGCATCTTTACCACCTAATCAGCTTATGATGTGAATTAGGAGCTAGAGGAAATGAATGATCTGGATAAGGGGTGGGAAAGAGTTCGCAAACAGAATAGGCTAGGAAGATGGCAATTTTTATTGTGGCTTACTAGGCATAATAGTTTGCTCACAAATGAGGAAAAGCATAGTACTGGTGCATTTTCTCAAAGGCAAGAGAACAGGGAAAGAAGGATTTATGATTCTCAAATTGGACATGTCCAAAGCTTATGATCGGGTAGAATGGTCTTACTTAGGGAGACTAATGTTTAAGATGGGTTTCTATCCTAAATGGATTCAATGGGTGATGGCTTGTATCTCATCAGTGGGGAGAAATCCACTTTTGGTCCTTAAACTTTAAGCTAAGGACGCATTTCGTTCCCAAACTTTTAGGTGCAACGCATTTAATGCATGAATTAATAACTTTGCCTACATTTAGTCTAAAAGTGGTAAATTATTCAATTTGGACAGAGAAAACTCACGTGTCTAGCACGTGGCCGTTAAGCAAAAACAATTTCTCAATCAAAATAATGGCCACGTGCTAGACATGTGAGCTTTCTCCATCCAAATTGAACAATTTACCATTTTTGGATTAAATGTGATCAGAAATTATAAATTTATGTATTAAATGTGTTACGCCTGAAAATTTGGGGACGAAATGTGTCTCTGGCTTAAAGTTTAGCGACGAAAAGTGAATTTTTCCCCTCATCAGTGTCCTAATCCTTTAATCTTAATGAGCAGAAGGTTGGGTTGGTTAGGCCTAGTAGGGGCATTAGATTGGGGGACCTCTTGTCCCCTTATCTGTTTTTGAATTGTGCAGAGGGATTTTCAAACATGATAGATAGGGCAATCAGGGATAGAGGTCTAAAAGGGACAAGTGTTAGTAAAAAATGGTCCTGCTGTGTCTCACTTATTGCAATACAGCTTGTAAAAGAGGTGAAATGGGAAGAGAATTTCCCTCTGTGGCCAGTAGAATTAGCACAGAAAGATACTGAGGGCAGTGGCCCCTTTTTGTAGTTAATAGTTAATACTTGTACTATCAAGTGTTGGTATACATAAAAATGATATTACCGTTTGAAAAAAAAAAAAAAAAAAAAAGAGGAAAAGCATAGAAGACACCTACATGCTACTGGACCATGTCCACAATGCAATAAGGAAATGGAAACAGTTGTTCATGCTTTAAGGGATTGCTCCTGGATCAAGTCCTTGTGGAAAAAAAATGGTGCAACCTTGTGCTGGGGATAAATTCTTTTAACACTCCACTTGTCCAATGGATTAACTGGAATCTTACAAAGGCTGACATTGGTTGTCGGAAAGATATTTTCTGGACACTACTTATTTCAACAACGCCTGGATTGCTAGGAATTGGATAGTATTTGAGAACTCAGAGTCAAAACTCCAAACTCAAGCAGATCAGCTCATGCTACAAGCTTTACAGATACAGGAAAATGATATCTGCTAAGAACAGACATGGGAAACAAGGGGATTAAAATACATTAGTTGACAGCATTACCTCAAGGTTGGGTCAAGCAAGATTAACGTCGACGACGGAGCTGCTTCAGGAAATCCAGCGAGGGCGAGCACAGGAGGCTTGATTAAGGATGACCATGGGAGATGGCTGTCAGGATTCACGTCAAACATTGGACAAGCCAGCAACGCGGCTGCTGAGATTTGGGCAATGTTCCATGGCCTGAAATTAGCATAGGAAAGAGGTTATAGAAAAGTTATGGTTGAATCAGACTCGCAAGTTGGTCTAGAATTGATAAAGATCCCGCAGCAGAGTCCGCATAACAACATCATTATGCTAATCCGAGACTGGATGAAGAAGGATTGGGACTTGGGAGGCCAATGCAACCAAAACCTAGGGAGAAGGAAATTTCTGTGCGGACCTTCTAAAGAAGATGGAACTGAATGTGGACGCTAGAATAGTTGTGTTTGATCACCCCCGGAGCCTCTGAGAGGTCTGCTTAGCCAAGACATCCAAGAGGCATCTACCCCAAGATTTGTAACCCTGCAAGGAAGGGCAGTTCCTCCCTGAAAGCCAGTTGGCTCCGCCACTGGCTAAAGTCCGGGAAACATATGAGCAGAAAATCTGTGAATATAAAGGTTAACCATTTGCATGTAATCAAGGGGAAAGATGCAACGCAACATGATAGAAGGAGGACGCCAGATCCCTTAAAAAAAATATTGAGGCTACTAGACTTTCACAATTTGGGTTACAATCACAAGTTGGGCACAGACAAAATTTTGATCACCACCACCTTAAATCAAGTGCAGCGCTTTGTGGGCACTAAGTCCATCTGAAAAAGGACCTGACCATTACAGCATTGACTGGTTTTTCATGACATGAAATTAACAACTTGTCCAGGAATGCCTTTGGAAAGAGTTATTCCACCATATTGCTACACTTTCTGGAATAGAAATCTTTCTCAAAGACAATCTCCCATAAACGTCTCTATTTTGACATCAAACGTAAAAATGGAATGTCAGTGATAACACTGGCAAAAAGATGCAGTACTATTATATGTTTCTGGAGACAAAGAAAGCAATACAACTGTTACACATGGAAATTATTTTGTTTCTCAATGTACTGTTATTATATATTAAATCGCGACATTTTCAAAACGTCCATCATTAGAAATTTTGCAGCATAGATAGCTCTTTCTTTTCCAAGTCAAAGAACTTAGGAACATGTTCCTCAGCATGACATCCGTCTTGCCTTCTTTTCTAGTTCTAGAACAAGGTTTGACTAATCCCCCATTGCCCTCTTCTCTTTCGAACTGCCTTCTTCCTCCACCCTTTCTATATATGGAAATTACAAAACAGAAGCAGCACCAACTAGGATAGAATTCTTGATAATTGTTGTAGACATTTCCAAGGGACAATTCAAAGGTAGGATCTTCCCATTTGAATTATGCATGGTAGAAAATGAAATTTTGGTAGAACTTTAAAGATGTAATAAGTTTCACGGGAAAACATTATCCGTGTAATTGTGTTTATAAGTACATTTATCTTGTTAATATTTACATCTGCTCTGTTAGTTCCTACATCATTTTATACATTCAAAACTGGCAATTCATGAAGCGCTGAGTCCTCACCAACTATATCACTTGACCAGGTGCTTGCACCAAAAGAACTTGCAGCATCTTCTGTCACTTTGATTAATACAGCACTAATGGTGTCAGCTGGGAAGAGAATCATCTGCCGATAATGTCCCCTGCACCATCATTTCCTCGATAAGGCAAGATTTAGTTTACCATATTGACAACTTTATGCCCAAAAATTCTCTAGGTGACAACATAAAAGAAAGCAAAAAAAACAAGGCTTTCAGCAAATCTACAAAGCTATTTTTGATCTTTAAACATTTTCACAACCAGAGTGAAGGTAACAATACCACATTTTCAAATCATGCTTTTTGATTTTCGTTACAGCCTGACTGAAGTATCTGTAGAGCACAAACCATTCCAAATAACAAAAAAGATTAATAAGTATCAGATACATGGTAATATGAGGTATAAAAGTTAAAAACCTGCTTCAATGACATTTTCTTCAACTTAAAACTTGAACAACTGTAGAAGGAGCCTCATAAATCATTTATCGTGGGATAAAGCCACTATAGAAACAGCTTGGCTTTTCATCCTCCGCAAGGGAACATTTCAGGAAAAAGAATGCAACAACCGGTCTACACAATACAACAAAAACTACAACAAAGGGGTCCTATAACTCCCTCAGCTAAAAACCTCGTAGAACTTTTCAATGACAAGTAATCCAGAGTCGATTGACTCCAAGGGGTCCTTTCGGAGACGGTGTCTCAAGCAATTTGGGATGACTGTGGCAATTTCCTCTGCAGTTACTTTCTCTCTTCCTTTGAGAGCAGCCAATGCTCTTGCCCCCCTATTTGTAACTATATCTCCTCTCAATCCATCGACATTCAGTTCAGCACAGACCTTTGATATTTTAACACGCAGATCATGATCAATTGTAACGGCAGAAAGAGAGCTCCTTGCTGAAGAAATTTGCTGCTGGAGCTTTTCTTGCTCTGCCTTGTAAGATTCTCTGAACTCTTTAGGATTTCTATCGAAACGAGCTCTCTCTTCGACAATCTTCACCCTGAGTTCTGCATCTTTCACAGTACTCACTTGTGCATGCATCCCAAACCGATCAAGAAGCTGTGGTCTAAGTTCACCTTCTTCTGGATTTCCTGAACCAATAAGAATAAATCGAGCTGGATGTGAAATTGAAATTCCCTCCCTTTCAACAGTATTCCATCCAGAAGCAGCGGAATCCAAAAGAACATCCACTAAATGGTCATCAAGAAGATTAACCTCATCAACATATAGAATTCCTCTATTAGCTTTTGCTAGAAGACCTGGCTCGAATGCCTTTACACCTTCTGTAAGAGCCTTCTCGATATCAATTGTTCCACAGACTCTATCTTCTGTGGCACCTAATGGCAAATCAACCATGTTGATTTTGGTTAATGTAATAGACAGCTCCTCACCTCTAGAGATTTTCTCTCGGACTTCAATACCCATCAGGTCAGAATCATTTGGATCCGAATTGTATGGATCACCAGCAACAACTTTAATTTCAGGAAGTAAATCCACCAATGACCTAACTGTTGTTGACTTCCCTGTTCCTCTATCACCCATTATCATTACACCGCCAATTTTAGGATCAATCACATTTAACAAGAGGCATAATTTCATCTCATCTTGTCCAACTATAGCAGAAAACGGATAGACTGGTCTTTGGCTTTCAGTCGAAACAAGCCTCCGAGCCTGAACTTGAAACAATACCAGACATGAATGACAAAATTCAACATCAAGAAACTCCTAGTTCATAATTCACAGTCTTATATCTTTTTCTGATTGAATCTCATGCCTTAGCCATTTAGGCTATTGTTTTCGATCTTGTTTTCGACAAAATCCCACCTCAAAGAAAAACACCCGAGATTTAAACTGTTATTCACAACTTATAAACATGAATTATCCTATAAATCTGAAAGTATTCATCAATATGACTATTAACTTTTCCAATATGCCAAGAATCCTATCTGCAAAATCAATTAAACAATCAAATTAAATAAAATTACGCAGCTTTGTAACAAGAGCATTGACACAAAGAGGACATCCCAAATTAGAATTGCAATCCTATTACCAACCACATCAACAAAATTAAGTAATGTACCTGCTCTTGAGCAGGGCCAGTTTCAGTGGCAACATTGGAAACTGAAACTTGGAATTGAGACCTTCTCTTTCTAACTTTAAGTCCAATACCTCCATAGAATTTCCTCCCTTGGCAAAACCCTGAAATAAAGACAATTATCATTCCCAAGTCCCAACCCACCCACCAATTTAACAAAAACCCAAAAACCCCAGAAATTTCCTGCCCTGTTCTTCACATACTAATCCCTACTAGACTCTCTAAAAACTAAGCAATATTGTCAACTTGAAACATCAAAAAACCATCAATACTGACTGGGTCGATGGAAAATTTCATGCATAACCTCAATTCCAACTAGAATTATCAATACAAGTACTCAACAGCTACCCAAGCAAAAAGCCCTTATCAACATTTGCAGAAATACTGAAAAACTCGCATTAATAACATATTGCTACCTGGAATTGGAGAGAAAGACGGAAGTGAGGACGTGGTTGAGTAAGACGAAAGGGATCTAGAAGCTAACATTGCCACTGTTGAAGAAGAAGAAGCAGAAGTCCCCAATACTGTAGCCATGTCCACAGAAGTTCTCTTTTTCTGTGTCTTCTCCTGTTTTTTCAAAACTTTCGTGGGTTTTTTGCCTTTGGACTTAGCATCACTTGTGTGATGATTGGTTAAAGTGACTGGTCTGGTTATGGCCTCTGGGTCCTCACTTATTGCGGGTTGGAGGAGTGGATAAGAAGATAGATCTTGCTATGGTTTTCTGCGTTGCTCTACAGTCCACGCCTTGGGTACTTTAGCTAGGGGTGGCAAACGGATCGGGTTCGGATTGACGGGTCGGATTGAAAGAACCTGCTGACTCGAACCCGACCCGTCAACCCGAAACGGGTCAGGGTACCTGACACGAACTCGAAAATTTCGGATTGGCAGGTCGATCCGAAATGATCCGAAACTTAATTTTAATTTATTAATTTATCACTGTAATTTCTAATAAAATCAATTTTTTCACAAAATTAATTACATCATCAAGTAATAAAAATTTAAATAAATAATTTCAAACCAAATCTAAAATAAATTAAACACCATAAAAGTGTTTTATTCCAAATCAAATATAATTTAAATTAAAACAACATAAAAGTAAAAAATAACATAATATATTATTTGTCCAAATATAATAATGTTAACTTCACACAAGATAAATAAATTCATTTAGGATTAAGTAATTAATGCCTTTGGAAAAAAAGAATGATTTAGTTTAGTTACATAAAATAATTTTTATGTTTATTAAATTAGTTTTAATTCGTAAACGGATCACATCGGGTCATATCATGTCACCACGGGTTGACTTGAAATTAACCTATTTTCTTTTCGGGTTCATCGGGTTCGACCTGATTCTGACCCGAACTCCCAAAACATCAACCCAAACCCATTAATTTCGTGTTAGATTCGTGTCTATGTTTTCGGATCGTGTCAGGAATTGTCACCCCTAACTTTAGCAATTTAAGCCTATGTTTACATTTCTTTCTTTTTTTACTTTTTTTGTTTTGAGTTTTGCCCTCGAGATTACATTCAGATATGGTATTATTTGAAATATTATTGAAATAATTATTAAAACATTTTTTGTGATATAGTATATGTGAAATAAAAATAGTTAAAAATATAAAAAAATGTACATTAAAAAATGTGTTTATGATGCAAGTAAAATAATAGTTGAGATAATTCTGTATCCAAGCACAAATACATTTTCTCCAACTTTCCTTACAATTTTCATATTAAAAATAGTAAAAATGTGCTCAATAAATTAAGAACAAGTTTGAAATATTTTAGCAATATGACCACATTACTATTAGAAAACATCTATGCTTTAATTATTAGCTTAGCTTAGATGAATAAGTTGAATTTGTTTAATGCTTTAAAGAGCTAGCATACTCGGTTTTCAAAAGAAGAAGAAGAAAAAAAAAAAAAAAAAAAAAAAAAAGAGCTAGCATACTCCTCTTTGGGATTGGAGACCAAATAGGGTTTCATGAGTTCTACTTCTATTACTACAATTCTCCTAGCTATTTAAGGTAAATGGCTATAATGACATTCATGCGATCAAACCATACTCCTATTTGGATTATAATAAGTGTATAACTATGCCTTCCCATAAAAAGAAAAATTAATAACTTATAAATGTATTACTCATCTCTTTAAATGTTTTAATTAGGTATTAGTTTTTAGAAATGCAAAAATTAAATTGGGTAAATAGTATAAGAGTAATGTATTTAAGTGTGTGCTTGATAAACTGGATGTAAATTTAGGGGGCAATTTGATCATATTTATATTTTTCCATTTTTGTTCTTTGCTACGAGCAAAAACAAAACACTTGTTTTGTTTTTAAGGAAAAGGAAAACATAAATGTGTTTTAGACACTAATACCATTTTAAATACAAAATTGTAATTACATTTGATTGGGAAATTACCATATGTTGCGTGAGATAAAATATGAATTAGGTTTAAAGTTAATGCAATGTCAAAATTAGCATATAGTAATTAAAAATGAGTTTGGTTTGAGGCAAGTTAAGCTGAACCTAAATACTAGGCTTGATCCAAATAATAATAAATATTAGATCAACTAGTTGATTTGTTTAATAAATATACATGTTCAAAATAAATGAAACTATATGAAACATTGTTTATTTTTTAATTAAAATAGTCTATAATTAAAATTTAATATAAATATATAATAAATACATAAATTTACTATTTTTTTTGCTTATATGTTATATAAAAAATTTTAAAATTTTAAAATTTTAAATATATAAGATTTTTCAAGAAAATTCAAGTCAACAATTCTCAACCCAAAACTCATTTTAAAAGAATGCATTGAAATGAGACTTACATGTGTGAGCTTTAGATAGGTTGAATTTGGACCATCAATGAGAATTTTTCCTTTTTATTAAGGTCAAGTTTATCAAAAACTACCTATGGACCCAATTAGAATTGCGGTAGTTTATTGAAAAATGCTTTTAAGGTCAAGTCCTTAAACGCTTTTAAGTATGCTATTTGGAGACATAGTTCAATAAGTATTTACTATATTGGATAATATATGATCTGAAAATTTTAAATGTACTTATCTCTTTATTTAGTTATAATATAGGATAAAATTATTAAATTTAATGTTTTTTTTTAAATCACAAAAACTACTCTAAAAGCATCAAATTTGAATTTTTGCTAAAAGTACATTTCACACCAAAAGCTCCATTCCTAATTTTATGGGATAATGTTCATCCAACATTTGAAAAATACTTTTAACATTTAAAAGTGCTTTTTCACCTAAATTACAACAATCCCAAACAGAACTAAAGCTAAATTATATAAGCTTTTAACAATGGATGGTATGGTCTAGATTGAGCCAAACTAGATAGTAAACAGCCAAGGAAGATGATATGTGGGAAATGGAGATAATGGATTGTAGTTGAGTGAAAATAAAATGAAACAATTTATTAATTTTTCTATTGATAATAACAATAAAGAAAGATTTAGAATATAGAAGTGATATAGTAGTGTTAACAATTTGCATATGAAGAAAACAATAAAAATGCACAAAATTGTTAATAATACCTAAGGTTATTCTTTGTAGTTGGGTTTTACACTCGTATTCAAACCTAATTAGGATCGAATTTAGATCAGATCTATATCTATATATTGTAGAAGGGGGTAGGAGAAGGGTTGGATTAAATGATAAGAAAGAGGGAATGTAAGAGGTTTTAGCCCTGGCATTGTTTTTATTACTATTTTTTTTTTATCAAAAATGCTGATTTTAATAAAAAATTTTCACTTGGAATGTGCAGTATGACTTTGAATTTAATTTAGTGATGCCATAATTTAGGTTTCAAGAATAATACCATTATTAATTTTCTTTTAAATTCATGACCAATGGATATTATTTCTTTTTTTATATGATTTTTTAGGTCAATATTACTTGGTTGAAGGGTAAAATTGTGATTTAATTTTTTACTTGTACTAGGGCATATGATATTTCATCTTTATTTACCTTCCATGAATAAACTTCAAATCAAATTCCCATATTAATGGAGGAACTTGTTGCATTTTAAATTTAAAAAGCATGAAGGTATATCTAATAATTTTTAAAAAATTCAAAATTCTACTAGTGTGTGTGTATATATATATAAATATATATATATATATATATATATATACACACACATATATAAGAAGCAGTTGGAGTTTACTCTTCGGCACAGTTTTCGCCTTGCACTTTCATCTGCTTTGTTGGTGAGAAAAAATTGAGAATGTAGGGATAAGTTCTGTCTGCTTTCTTGGTGAGGAAAAATTGAAAATCTAAGGATAAGTTTCATTTACTTTGTTATGCGCAGGGAAGCATCATTTGTTTCTCTGCTCTAGGAAATTCACGTGTACAGAGAGTCTACTCTTTGGCGCAGTTTTCGCCTTGCACTTTCATCTGCTTTATTGGTGAGAAAAATTTGAGAATGTAGGGATAAGTTCTATCTGCTTTCTTGGTGAGAAAAAATTGAAAATCTAGGAATACGTTTCATTTGCTTTATTATGCGCAGGGAAGCATCATTTGTTTCTCTGCTCTAGGAAATTCACGTGGATAGACAGTGGTATCATGCCATAACCCACGAATACTTGTTTGACGGCATTACAGCAGTGCAGCAATGGTTTAATGTCATAAGCCATTAACATTCCTTTTATCGGATTACAGCTGTAACGATCCCATTTTTCCCTAAGGCGAACCAGAGGGGTCAACGGGCCGCCTGCCCAACTCTCGCCAGGACTCAGTCGTTCCTTACAGTTCTCGATTAAATTACAAGATAAAACTCAACTTTTACATCACATTCTCCAAAATTACATATCATCACCGTAGCGGAAATTAATTCCCAAGAGTGGAATGTATACAAACACCCGATCCACATCCAAACAACCATGCAAGCCCAAAATTTACACAAGTTAAATCTAAAATCAAAGTGTACAAGAGAAATCCATCCATTCCCATTTCAAACAATCACCCTAGCTCAACTATTATACAAAACGGATTCAAATCTAAACTATACAAGATAATAACGTAATACAAGCGCTTCCTTTGCCTCGATTCCTATGGGGAGAAGAAAACATTTGGGGGTGAGTTAGAAACTCAGTGAGTGAACAGTAAAACCGGTAATCCAATAAACTTAACAATAATGTATTTAAGTGCTATCATGAATTAGCGACCAAATGTGCATATAATGCTCTTTGGAGCCAGTGAAAATCCTTGTACTTAAATATCCAACGCTCCCTTAGATCAAGTAACCAGATGAACAGAAACAAGGATCCATCATGCTCCAAAGAATGCATAAACAGCAGCGGAGACATTGGTTTTAAGCACAAGATTTTCCCACGAACTCATTGGAGCCAAAATGTTATGGCACACACACATACACAATGAGATGCCATCATGTAATCAATGCAAGAATTATTTCAAAAATAACTTTTGGAGAAATAGTTGAGGTTCACTCACCAACCACGGCTCACGAACCTTATCCGGCATACCTCATTACCTTGAGCAAGTTGAAACCCTAAATTACAAATATCAAGTCAAGCAAAGGAAATTCTAAAATTAACAAGCTTCCATTGCCTTTGACATTTTAAACACAATTAAAGCTACACTTATCCGATCGAAACGAATCTTATGGCGTTACGAAGCTAAGACATATGTCAACATTTTTTTTTATGAAGATCTCCAAGGCCAAAACATACTTATTCAGGATCAAAATCCGAATCCCAGCGAAAGAACGAAAATTGTCATAAAACAGGGGTTATGGGGCAGTCATGGGTATTTCGGCCAATTCACAAGCCACAGTACTTCAATCAATCTGAAATTTTGCAGGCAAGTAGTCAACTCATATATCTACAAGTTTCACGTTTTGAGCAAAAGTTGATTCGGTCTACAGTACCGAGAAAATGATAGTCCAAGTTCAGTCCAGAAACAGGGAAAAACTGAAATTACTCTTCTTGAACCGACCTTTGCGCATGACTATCACTAATCACAATTAAGGGCTAGAAATCCCCACTTAACATGAGACTAGCCTATACCAATCATGTACAGGCCAAAACAAGGATGAATTAACTTAAACAAAGTTTAGAAATGTCACTAAGATGGAACTTAATCCTCCCAATGTCCAAATCATAAGAATTTCCATAAAATGAATCAAGATCAATTCAAATTCAAAACAAACACATACTCTCCAAAATTGGACGGCATAACCCCTAAATTTTACACATTTCAAACCTACCATTCAAATACCAATTCTCATAACAATTAACCACAGTCACCCATATTATTCATAATCAATACCATACATTCAATTAGCCACAATTTCCTTCAATCAAAGCCAATTACAAGCTTAAAGCCAACCTTGGAAAAATCCGCAATTTGAAACCTTAGAAACCGGAAATTCACTTCACATACGGAAATTTTCCGCAACAACCATAAATAACGTACAAGAGCTTCTATTAACACCATTTAAACCACTAATCCAAATCCAATCCAAGACTTTCACATAAAATCATAAAAATACCCAATAAATCAGAAAATTACCATAATTTCCATAAACCCATGAAATACTCCATAAAATAACATACATGACCACCACAAACCATTAATTAACCAATATTAGAACCAAAGGAAACTTGCATATCCAATCTTACCTCAAATTCAAGAGAGCTATCCACCTAGAGCTTCCCTTCAAAAACCAATCCATCAAAAGCTTTAAACCACCATAGAGAACTCTTGTGTGAAATATTGTCCAAAACCATCGGTGAAATCGCAAGATTTTGGGACAAAATTGAAGTTGGAAAATGAAGAGGTTTCTTTCTCTCAAAGCTCACGGATGAACCAGGGAAGAAATGAGATATTTTGGGTGCAAAAGTGGAATAAAAAGAGAAGGAAACAAGCGGTCAAAGTTGGCTGCCGGACATGACACGTCACAATCCGGCCGGAATCTGGCCGGATTCGTGGCAGTAGCTAATCAAATTTTTTTTCAAAACTGCAAGGCAATCCGGCCAGCTATCCGGCCAGAAACTGGCCGGATTTCCGGCCGGATTTGGCCCCTGTCATTTTTCGAAACTTTTCTTTTCTTTTCCGAGTTGAAAAGCTGTGCTACTCCGTTCGTCCAACAAAGATTTAAAATTCCCGCAAGTACAGTGAACATACACAAACACGCACTCATATGTGAAAACGCTTCTAGGACCATTAGATAGTAAAGAAATAGAATAATGTCTAGGGAGGACTTGTGAAATTTACGGGATCTCACAATCTCTCCCCCTTAAAATAATGTCGTCCTCGACATTCTAACTCATATATATCCGGTCAAGATATCGCTCAGAAACCAATCAAGCATTAGAATTCAATCTACTCCAACTTGTATTCACCAGGTCCAATTAGTTTCCCAAATGTCAGTCAAATACTAAAAATCATTCAAATCTCACTTATCGTAATTCATGATCTAGTAAAGCATGGCTTATTTAATAATCACTTATTAAATTCAAGTACTAAATATCACGCCAATCCAACTTATCAAATAGTCATGATCCAATAGGGAGTTAATCGCGTAACCAGATAAAACAGGCAAAAGGCTTGAAATTGGACGCAAAGTCCCAGATATTTGGAAGAAATTCAGGGTATAGCGATGTTTTAGATCAAAATTTCATCCCTGGTGGTGCTGGACAACACAACAAGCTAGCACAACGACTATATTTCACCAAAAGCCTCAGTTCAAGTATTTGTCCCACCAAAAGCCTCAGTTCAAAATTCCATCCCTGGTGGTGCTGGACAACACAACAGGCATGCCTCGCCAGAAGAATGGCGGTGCTTGAAAACACAACAGGCAATGCCCCACCAGAGAGGTTTAGTTCAACCGCTACAGAAGAATAGTAGCCGGTCTACAACCACATGAGTACGAATAAGTTCAAGAGTAGGGTCAAAGCAGAGTTCAATCAAATAAGTTCAAAAGCAGAGCCAATTACTTCAGGTTCATAGTGCACGAGTACGAAGAAGTTCAAAAGCAGGGTCAAATATTACAAGTTCAGGGAGTATGAATACAAATAAGAGTACAAGTTCAAGTTCAAGTGCAAGTTCAAGTTCAAGGATCATGAGCACGGGTAAGAACACACTGGCCTAACCTCTGTCCAGCAATTCACATTCTTAAGCAGTCATAAAATTCAAGTCCACCTACAGGTCACATACCATATATTCAGTGAAATTAGGTCCATTAAGGGTACGTATGAACACACTCGCCTAACAAGGTCAAGTCTCAAGTAAGTTCAGTCTAGTCGGTCTCAGGCAGCTCAAGATCAATCTCTGGTAGTTCGAGGTCAGTCCTAAGTAGTTCAAGTATAGCAAATTCCAACACTTACCAATCAGGTGGTGCAACTTTAATCAAACAGGAATACTAGAAGAAAGATGCAAAACAAAAAATTTCTCAACAATTCTAGTCACCACCGAAATCTATCAAAACCCGAGCCACACACTTATTGGGCAAGTCCAAGTCATTATTTCACTCTCCTTCTTCGGTTTAGTCGTGAGTATAATACAAAATCTTCTGTGCTCTAACTTATGCCATCACAACTTATCTCAAACTCACTTATAATTTCTATTCACATCGTCATACATTAACCCATGTTCCGTCCAAATCCATAAGCATTTCCTCAGGAAAATGTCAAGTACTCAAGTACAAGAATTCCAACTAAGAAACTTCACGACTCAGACTGTATGCTATTAAGCGAAAATCAAAGTCATAGTTTACATGTACCACTTCCAGAATTAGTGCCAATATCACTAATTTCAATCAAATCACATGCCTTTACGCAATTAGATCTAATAAATCCATAACACAAGCCGAAACCAAAGGTTATCCATTCGCAGTTCAAAATCTTTAATAACCAAGCCACCAGCCAGAGCACCATCATCTCTAAGAATAACCAGTCTTAGGGTTTTATGGTTAAAGTCTCAAGGTCCAAGTTCAAACCCAAGAAATAATCACAACTTGCTATCTGACGTGTCAAATGGAAATCCAGTCAATTCACATTAATTTCGTGCTCTTGAATGCAGTTACTCTATATCTCAAAGTTCCCTCAATTGTACGCCTAAAGATAGGCTCACTCTTCTTTCAAGACAAAAAATGTTAAAGCGTAAGAGAGGTATTTAAAGTACTCAAAGATCTTATCGAAGTCAAGATTTACATTATAAAACACAGGTTCGCTGTGCTTCCGAAAACTCAAGATACAAATTCATGTGTGAGATTACATCAGTATACTATCAAGGGGGAAAACTTAGTTTAGAAAATTTTATCCTTGTACTAACCCATCATATACAAATTCAACAACTCCTCAGTTATTCACAAATTTTCAAATTTAAAATTCAAGCAAAATTCACATTGTTTCCAAAATCGGAAAATACACGTACTTAAAGCGTATATCTATTATTTCCAATCAATCATTTGAAAATAAGGCTAATACATCCTAGTTAGTGGTCTAAAATCATCACACCTGGAGTTTGACTATCAAATCTCGGTCTCTTATCCTCCATAGCCAGTACTAATAATTATCTCAATTCTTTCTACACGTACAAATATAATGATAAGTCAAATTCGTCCAACCTTTTATTGCAAATCTCTTATCCCATATCTTCCTTCAATATAACATCACCTAATTCCTCAGTTTCTTCTGCAAGTCCCAGATAAGAACTCCCAAATAATCAATTTCTTTACCTCCTAAGATACAATAGATCCTTGTTCACATAATATTCAAGCGGATCTCGCAGTCAAGCAACCTAACCTTCAAGCCTAGGATACGCTACGAAGATCTGAAGCCTAAGCTCTGATACCAATTGTAACGACCCCATTTTTCCCTAAGGCGAACCAGAGGGGTCAACGGGCCGCCTGCCCAGCTCTCGCCAGCACTCAGTCGTTCCCTACAGTCCTCGATTACATTACAAGATAAAACTCAACTTTTACATCACATTCTCCAAAATTACATATCATCACCGTAGCGGAAATTAATTCCCAAGAGTGGAATGTATACAAACACCCGATCCACATCCAAACAACCATGCAAGCCCAAAATTTACACAAGTTAAATCTAAAATCAAAGTGTACAAGAGAAATCCATCCATTCCCATTTCAAACAATCACCCTAGCTCAACTATTATACAAAACGGATTCAAATCTAAACTATACAAGATACATGCCATCCAGGTACACAAATAACGTAATACAAGCGCTTCCTTTGCCTCGATTCCTATGGGGAGAAGAAAACATTTGGGGGTGAGTTAGAAACTCAGCGAGTGAACAGTAAAACCGGTAATCCAATAAACTTAACAATAATGTATTTAAGTGCTATCATGAATTAGCGACCAAATGTGCATATAATGCTCTTTGGAGCCAGTGAAAATCCTTGTACTTAAATATCCAACGCTCCCTTAGATCAAGTAACCAGATGAACAGAAACAAGGATCCATCATGCTCCAAAGAATGCATAAACAGTAGCGGAGACATTGGTTTTAAGCACAAGATTTTCCCACGAACTCATTGGAGCCAAAATGTTATGGCACACACACATACACAATGAGATGCCATCATGTAATCAATGCAAGAATTATTTCAAAAATAACTTTTGGAGAAATAGTTGAGATTCACTCACCAACCACGGCTCATGAACCTTATCCGGTATACCTCATTACCTTGAGCAAGTTGAAACCCTAAATTACAAATATCAAGTCAAGCAAAGGAAATTCTAAAATTAACAAGCTTCCATTGCCTTTGACATTTTAAACACAATTAAAGTTACACTTATCCAATCGAAACGAATCTTATGGCGTTACGAAGCTAAGACATATGTCAACATTTTTTTTTATGAAGATCTCCAAGGCCAAAACATACTTATTCAGGGTCAAAATCCGAATCCCAGCGAAAGAACGAAAATTGTCATAAAACAGGGGTTATGGGGCAGTCATGGGTATTTCGGTCAATTCACAAGCCACAGTACTTCAATCAATCTGAAATTTTGCAGGCAAGTAGTCAACTCATATATCTACAAGTTTCACGTTTTGAGCAAAAGTTGATTCGGTCTACAGTACCGAGAAAATGACAGTCCAAGTTCAGTCCAGAAACAGGGAAAAACTGAAATTACTCTTCTTGAACCGACCTTTGCGCATGACTATCACTAATCACAATTAAGGGCTAGAAATCCCCACTTAACATGAGACTAGCCTATACCAATCATGTACAGGCCAAAACAAGGATGAATTAAATTAAACAAAATTTAGAAATGTCACTAATATGGAACTTAATCCTCCCAATGTCCAAATCACAAGAATTTCCATAAAATGAATCAAGATCAATTCAAATTCAAAACAAACACATACTCTCCAAAATTGGACGGCATAACCCCTAAATTTTACACATTTCAAACCTACCATTCAAATACCAATTCTCATAACAATTAACCACAGTCACCCATATTATTCATAATCAATACCATACATTCAATTAAGCCATAATTTCCTTCAATCAAAGCCAATTACAAGTTTAAAGCCAACCTTGGAAAAATCCCCAATTTGAAACCCTAGAAACCGGAAATTCACTTCACATACGGAAATTTTCCGCAACAACCATAAATAACGTACAAGAGCTTCTATTAACACCATTTAAACCACTAATCCAAATCCAATCTAAGACTTTCACATAAAATCATAAAAATACCCAATAAATCAGAAAATCACCATAATTTCCATAAACCCATGAAATACTCCATAAAATAACATACATGACCACCACAAACCATTAATTAACCAATATTAGAACCAAAGGAAACTTGCATATCCAATCTTACCTCAAATTCAAGAGAGCTATCCACCTAGAGCTTCTCTTTAAAAATCAATCAATCAAAAGCTTTAAACCACCATAGAGAACTCTTGTGTGAAATATTGTCCAAAACCATCGGTGAAATCGCAAGATTTTGGGACAAAATTGAAGTTGGAAAATGAAGAGGTTTCTTTCTCTCAAAGCTCACGGATGAACCAGGGAAGAAATGAGATATTTTGGGTGCAAAAGTGGAATAAAAAGAGAAGGAAATAAGCGGTCAAAGTTGGCTGCCGGACATGACACGTTACAATCCGGCCGGATTCTTGGCCGGATTCGTGGCAGTAGCTAATCAAATTTTTTTCAAAACTGCAAGGCAATCCGGCCAGCTATCCGGCCAGAAACTGGCCGGATTTCCGGCCGGATTTGGCCCCCGTCATTTTTCGAAACTTTTCTTTTCTTTTTCGAGTTGAAAAGCTGTGCTACTCCGCTCGTCCAACAAAGATTTAAAATTCCCGCAAGTACAGTGAGCATACACAAACACGCACTCATATGTGAAAACGCTTCTAGGACCATTAGATAGTAAAGAAATAGAATAATGCCTAGGGAGGATTTGTGAAATTTACGGGATCTCACAACAGCCACATGGTTGGAGTTTGTGCAATCAAAGGTTCATCTGCTTTGTTGGTGAGAAAAAATTTAAAATGGAGGCACATGTCTGTTAGCATGCAGAGGAAAGCATCATTTGTTCCTTTGTTCTAGAAAATTCATCATCTCATATGGATAGGCGGTGGTTTCGTGTCATAAGCCAGTAATATTCTTCCTTTACCGGCTTATAGACCATGCTCTTTGTACATTTGATATCTTTAAAATTGCATTTGTGTCGCCGCATTGTTTTTGTGCATTCCAGGTGGAGTTTTAGTTTTGTGCCGTCTGGCTTTTCTTTGTGTGAAAGAAGATAACTCATTGAAATCCTTATTTGACCGGCCTACAGCAATACAACAATCACAGTATCTAATGACTCTATTGTCCTTCGAGAGCTATAGTTCTTCGAGGTTCTACTGAAACACTATAAACGTTGTTTGTGGTTTCTTTGTTCTCCATCTTGCATGTTCTTTTCATCATCTTCCATTTTCTTCTTTGCAGCTTTTAAACAATTTGCAGCTCTTAAACAATATGCTATTTCTTTCTTTTGTCGACTTCTAGCTTCGTTTGTTGAACTTCTTCTTTCCTGCTTCTTATATCTGCAACTTCATTAGCTGCTTGTTATCGGTGCAAGTTTCCTCACCAGTTACAGGTTCGGTTTTATGTGCATGTTTATTTTCGTTATTCTGCTGTTTATTGAATGTCTTATTGGTTTTGAATTGCTACATGTTGCACTTTTGTTTATTGGCTATTTGATTCTTGTTGTCCAATAAAATGAGCTTCTCCAAATTTGTTGTTGATTCTGCTGATTCAATAACTACAAAAAAGAACCAACGTAATAAAAAACTAAGAGAGCAATACGCTGCAGTCTCTCCTCAAGAAAAGGAAATTCGCTTGGCCAAACAAAGATAGGCATATCAGAGAAGAAAATTAAATAATTTTTTAGCACTTCCTGCTCATGAACAATTAAAACAAGTTGAAAAATTGATTATTCGGGAGACTTTTCGCATTCACTGTGACCAAACAAAAGTTGAAGAGGAACAGGATCGTCTGGCCAAAAAAAAGGAAATCCGTCGACAGAAGCAGAGAGAGGCTTATCATTGGAAAAAGTTGCGCTTATCTTTTGGTGCTCATACATCGGAACATACTGAAGAAATTGTCCATGCTGCTCCTGCTACTGCGTTAACTACTGCTATGATTACCAATTGCCTGTCGAGTGAAGATCTAGAAAATCTTTTAAAAAAAATCCCTTGACGCCCGCGCATCACGCGGGGACCGCACCTAATATATATATCCTTACTATACTAAAAGTGCGAGTTGGAGTTGCTACAGTGCTCATGGACCGGTTGTCAGGTAATTTTGAGCAACTTCGATGGTTTTTTCATAGGCAGATAGACTGGTTATGCTGTAAATTTCAACAATTCCAATGGCATTTCATAAGAGTTTGTTTGGGTTTGTCCTCTTACTCCAGAGTTCAGACGCTAGAATTCTTTCCCCTCTGTCCCTCCAGTGGCATTTTTTAGGAAGCATATATGTGCCATATATAAAACTTGATGCCCTTTACGGTGTTGTATTGTTAGTTCTTTCTTCTTCTTTTTATTTTTTTTTGCCTTTATTACAAAGGATAAAATGGATTTATTCTCTAACAAAATAATAAAACAACAATTTTACTATAATTTCGAATCTTCCCATATTTTTACATTCAATTTCTCCATGTTTATCTACTATATTTGACACACATTTCTTTAATTTTTCTTTATTAACATCAACGAAATTAATCCCTTATAATACTTCACTTTTATAAGAGAATTATTATTACAAATATTTTTATTCTAATTAGTTATACACACATCTGAGTGTGCCTTAATCACTATTATGTATAACGAGAAAAGAATTATTGAACATGTTTGAACTAATTCTTCATAAGAAATTTCAGAAAAGTAATGTACTACCCAACCTTTAGCTTTAGATACTTTTATTCGTATTTTCTTCATTCAGAGTTTTAATTTTTGTTTATATTCTTAATTAGGCTTGCTATAAAAATTGAAACCTAGAAATTGGAACATTCGATTTGTTTTCTTAGGGTTTGGGTGTATGTATGGTGGAAGTTGGACCAGTTTTGAGTGCTTCAACTTTTAGATATAATATGGCATATCCATTATTATCCTCTTTAGTTCTCTTCGTGTAAGGCATTAATAGTGCAATATCATGCAAGCAAACTTTTCTTGCTGCAATAGAACGATGAAACTTGGCATCTTTGTGTTTGATTCACGTTGAAAGCAGCATTTTACATTTCCACTGTTTTGCATATGTAGCTTTACGAAATATTCTTTAATTATCTTACATTTCAACTAAGAGTTTCAGAATATACAGTATACACTGAGTTTATTTGGATGATTTATTTGAGATAATTACCGTAGCATATTTTATGATGTGATATATGTGAGATAAAAAGGTGATTGAGAAAATAAAAAGGTGATTCGAATTTGTGAAGCAAATTATTTTTTTCAAATCATTTCAATCCAAGCACACTTACTATCATTTTTGGATACATGCCATATATACAAAAGTTGATATTAGAATTCAAATTTGGATTAAATAATATGCATTAAAATGTGAAAATGTATACTGTCAATATAAACAAGAGGGTCCTCCTGTTTTGGAAAAAAAATTTAAAAAAAATGAAGGAATCCCGTGGCCATGTAAACATTTTTTCTCTTTTTTTTTTTTTTTTGCAAAAGGATAAACTTTCTTCATAAAAAAATATGCAATTTAAGAAATGGATTATAGTTTTTAAACTTTTACAATATTCCCAATTTTTCTTTCGAGCATGAAAAAATGATTCTATAAATACATATTTTCGGATTTTAAATATGAGTTTGTTACTAAAAATATGAAGGTAACCCGTGGCTATGTAAATTTTTTTTTTTTTTTGCAAAAGGATAAACTTTCTTCATAAAAAAAAATATGCAATTTAAGAAATAGATTATAATTTTTAAACTTTTACAGTAGTTCCAATTTTTCTTTCGAGCATGAAAAAACGATTCTATAAATACATATTTTTGGATTTTAAACACGAGTTTGTTACCCCATTTGTAAAATTGATCCACTGCCTAAATTATGGGCAACTTCGGTGGCTTTTGCATTCGTGCTTCAGTTGTGTGCTTGGTCAACTTTGGTGGCTTTTGTATTTGTGCTTTCAGACGTGTATTTGTATCTTCATCGTATAGTTGTAGTTGCTTGAGCTCCTCTCGTGAGTGGGCGGTGGGTGGTAGGCCTGTCAATCGGGCCTAATGAGCCGGGCTTTGATGTGTTCAATCTCAGCTCATTTAATTTGAGACATTTTCGGGTTTCGGGCTATGAGATTCGGGTTCGTAAATGTGAAGCTCATACTCATCTCACATAATATTCGGGTTGTGAGCCTTAATCGGGCTTAACCCAAGCTCACTTATTACTCCTGAATTTTCTTAATATAATTACTATAACTATTAAGTTGTAAAACTAATTTAACATTTACAAGACTATAATATTAAAACTAAACATGAACAAATAATAGTTCTTAAAAAGTATATAAACCAAAATTTTTTCAACAATATTTATATGTAATCCGTTTAAAATGCATGAAAAATAGTAATAAAACATGCAATCATAAGCCAATACATCTTTAAAAGTTGAAACTTTTTTTTATAATCTTGTGATTTAAATCCAAATATGCTTGATGATTTTTGTGTTTGTAGACCAAAAAAAAAAATCAACCAATAATATGCCAATACAAAAAGTTACTCAACCAATAAGAAAAATTAGAGATTTAGTTATGCATTACTAATATTGGCTCTCAAGAAAGCTCATGAAAGAGTCTTTAGATGTGTTTTTGTGTTTTGTAATTTATATATATATTTAGTATTTAGCAAAAATATATTTGGATATATAATTATACATAATATCAAAATATAAATATTATATATATGTGTAATTAAAGGGTCGGGCCTATATCGGGTATGAGCCTAATAAGGCCCAAGCTCGGCTCACATTTAATTCGGGCCTAATTTTTAGGCTCAAGCTCAGACCGGCTCACTAAATGATCGGGCTCATCGGGCTTTCTGTCGGGCCGAACGAGCCGAGCTCGGGCTGGCCCAGCCCCATTGACAGTCCTAGTGGGTGGTGTCTGAAGCGGTTTGTGGGAGCCGCACAAAGCTGTATTGCCTATGTAATGTTGAGAGAAAGCCATCTGAAAAGTAACATATTGGATGTGTTTCTTTCTCCAATTGAAGACCTGGATTTGACGGTTTTACAAGGTGAAGTTTTCGCACTCTCACCTTGCTGATCTTGTTTAAACTTATTTCATTCTTGATTAGTACAAATAGTGTGTGCATAATTTTAAAAGTGATCAGCGTCACCATATTTATGATATTTGTATGTACTTGTACATTTTAAATGAATGCATCATTTATTTATAGTATCAATAATTTGTAAAGATCTTAAGCCAAAGACTGACTATCTAAGAGAAAATTACAAATCAAATGAGTAAACGAGTAACAGCAATATTCAATTTACCTAAAGTCAAATTCTTCACATTTATTAACACCTATCATGTATTAAATATATAACCATTTTATATTAATCCACTTGCCTTCATTTGATCTTGATTAACATAGACTTAGGGCATCCTCACGCATTGCTTGAGGCTGAAAAAACTAGTATATATGAAAGAGTAGGGAGTTAGAAGGCCAAATGAATTTATACAGATTATATATGAAGAAAAGAAATATGCTTTTCTTGTAAATTCTCCGGCAATGAGCCCAAATGAATCTATCCTCCATTACTAGTACCTCTGCCTTCCAACTCCCATTGCTTCCAATCCCCCAGTCTCATGCCTCCAGGTAAGCTCTTCTCCCCACTTTCCCTTAAACCCCAAAAAGCTCCAAGAAGATTTCTGTTGATAGTTGATTCTGGTGTCTGGAATTTCTGCAGAAGTTGTGGGCTGGTCGAGAATTTGGCCATTGAGTGTCAGAGCTTGAGCTATTCAGTCACCACAAAGCAGGGGAAGTCGAAACCAATTCTTAAAGATTGCTCTCTTAGCATTCCTTCTGGGCAGCTTTGGATGCTTCTTGGTCCTAATGGCTCTGGAAAATCTACCCTCTTGAAAGTACTTACTAATTGTCAGACAAAAAATTTGTACTCTTTTATTTTTGTTATTTGGATTTTGAGTTGTTAAAGTTGCAGATTTTGGCTGGTTTGTTGACTCCAAGTGAAGGGTTCTTTCGTGTGAAAAAGCCTAGGGGTTTTGTGTTTCAGAATCCTGACCATCAGGTGAGTCGATAAAGTTCTGGTTTTTTGTTTTGTAGTTTGTCCTTCTTTTCTGTTTTGGAAATTTTGTTCAAAGTTAAAATTTGGTTGCTGTTGAAGGATTGCTTGAGGAATAGCATGTTAACGTTTCTCACTTTATGTAATTATCTTTGCTTAGGGAAAGAAATGATTTTGTTTTCTTTATCTTGGACTAAAATGTTTCCAGCTTGATGAACTCCAGGTTTTAAATTATGCTGCATAGTGGAAGTGATGATTAATCAATTGAGTGAGGGAGAATGGTCAGGGTGTCATGAGCTATTAACATTTTGCCTTTTATAGTCTGCTGCTGTATTATTTTCATCGAAGCATGTGGGATTGGATATTACTGTGAAATTGAGAAAAATTGACATTATTGCTTGGTCTTGGTTCATATTTTAGGTTTGGGGATGAATTTGCTGTAGCTTTTACCAATGTGGTTGACGTTAGGTGTACTAAGAAAGACAAAAATTAGTTGTGTTTGTGCTTCTCTGGATTGGCTCGGCTTATGAAAATCAGTCTTGAGTTCACTTTAAAAACTATTTCATATTAATGTTTGGTAATGTAAGTTTTGCTCATCAGTTCTTGGATACTGCACTTAAGAGTCCTCATTCTCAAGGTGTTGGTCCTGAAATATGTCTCCTATTTAGCAACTAGCTACTACTATTGGAAGTCCTTCTGCAGTCCCTTAGCAATGAGCTTATAGGATATTCATGATGTGTGAATACCCTAAAGTTGGTGCTTATGTGATATCCATGATGTTGTTCAATGAGGATACGTATTTATACTACATTGGAACATCGTCTGCCATGTAAATGAGCTTTCCTTTTCTTCTGTGAGCCATTGTTTACCATCCAATAGGAAGACTTTACGAGTATAGATAGCTAATGATGTAGGAGTAGTATGTCTAGTTTGGTTAAAGTTGAAGTAAACATGATGAATGCTTGATGGCCTTTCATGTGGAACTAAATGCATTATCACTCTAAGTTTTTGGATAGATAGATTAAACTTTTGGATGATAAGATTAATGTCCTTTGTTTTTTGATTAACAATAGTTTTGGGTCCTTTGACTTGTAGTTCAGTGTCTCCTAACATTACAAAGTGGTTAGCCTCTTCACAGACAAATAATAGACATTCTCTGACTGGCATTATATTCAACCTCTGAATGTTTAAACAACATGACTTGGCTTGTTTGGTTCTTGAACTGATATATAGAATGCAATCAATAATTTCTTTTGTGATAATATCTTTGACAAAATAAATTGTCTCTGTTGAAGTAGCTGATTTGTGCATCATTGCATCATGTTAATGGTAACTCTTTGCTGAATGAAGGAGGACTCTTTGACAGGATTTTGGAGTTAAAGCACCTGATTTTTCTTCTTTATTTGCTGTCTGTTCTTCAGCATGGGTATTACGTACAGTTTCTTTTCGACAAAGCTATGAGTACTAATTTCCTAGATGAATATATTTCATCTTACTTGCTATCAGAATTTGATGATTTGAAAGATACTGAATAATTTGTAACGTGATTTGACAAAAAAGGAAAAAGGACAAGTACAAGATACATTTCAAATTGTCAAAGAACAAAATCTACTTTGCTTGCAGGTGGTGATGCCTACTGTCAAAGATGATGTGGCATTTGGTCTAAGTAGATTTAACTTAACCTATGATGAGATTACATCCAGAGTTGAAAAGGCATTGGACGCTGTTGGCATGTATGAATACTTGCAAGTAAGTCATGGAGATGTCTTTATTGTAAATAACCATGTATATGTATCCAATCTGCAGCAGCTCTTAAGAGATGTTGCATTTCTTTTGTGCTTCTTAGAGACCAGTTCAAACTCTTAGTGGTGGTCAGAAACAAAGAGTTGCTATTGCTGGAGCTTTGGCAGAGAAATGTAAAGTATTGTTACTTGATGAGTTAACTACATTTCTGGATGATACCGATCAGGTACATTGCATCTTCTGGACCTACTATCTAAGTTAATATATGTACCGCCACTAAGATACAGAAGATGCTTCCTATGTACAGAAACATAAACTGAATGAGGTCTGGGTGAAGGGACAAAGAGATACTTCTTATCTGTCTGGCCTTTCCATGAAGACCAAAAATCATCCCTTTTGTACATGGCTCTGATATGGTTTGCTTGAAATAAATTATAAGGTTAAACTGTTTCTATGGTTAAAATGAAAGAAACAAAACTTTCTAGTTGATCTATTTTCTTTGTAGAAATTACAGAATATTTCTTATTGAGGTTGCAGAAAAAAATAGAGAAGTTGAGAGGGAAATTGAACTATAGAACTGTTCAGGAGTGAATTGGGAGGAAGCTAGTTATGTATAAGATTGTACTTGACAGACATTCATACTAAATTTTGGCTTTCAGCGAAAAGCATGAGAAACAAGAGAATTGAAGGTAAATAGCATTACAATGAGCACATCAGAGTTACCATCCTTTGACTAAGGAGAATAATAGAAGCATTGATTAGGAATATTGGATAGTAACTATTGTCTGAGGTGTAGAAATTTCAAAAGACTGGAAATACTAGAAAGAAAAAATTAAAAAGATATTGCAAGATGCGTCGTAATGCAATGGCCAAACCTAGACGCCATAGATAGGTGTCATTGAGAAATATGGTTCTATTAGACAGCCATGAGATAAAACTTTTCTGTTCTCTATTCCAATAACATACCATACAGAAAACCTTCTTTCCAAATTCTTTATCTTTAGAAGTTTTTCAAAAATGACACTGCTCTCTGAACAAGATTATTTGGTAACGTTTTCTAGGTTGGGGTGATAAAAGCAGTTAAAAGCACCCTGGCTAGTTCAGAAGGAATTACAGCTTTATGGGTAACCCATCGTTTGGAAGAACTCGAGTATGCAGAGGGAGCTGTTTATATGGAAGAGGGGCAGGTTGTAATGCACGGTGATCCTCCCACCATAAGGGGTTTTATTGAAGCTAGACAAGCTGCTTACATCAAACAAATATATTCTTGATCAAATGCATGCAATTTTGTAACCAGTCCATCTGTCTGGATTACTTTTATAGTTTCTATGTTGCAAGCATTTTATTTTGATTTATACCTCCCATGCTTCGTTTCTTTCACTTCTTCTCTCCTCAGACCTCCCCTTTTTTTTTTGTTACCTGTTTCAATTTCCTTGTCTTTCTCTTTCTGCAAATGCATCAATTCACTTGGCAGTGTTTTTCCCACATGGGAAGTTTCATTAAAGATTCTGGGCTTTGAATTGTGAACATTTGCACAAATTTGTACGTTTTCTTTCCTTGTTTTTGATATTTAAGGAGGGGGGAAAAAGGGTACTGCAGGTGCTGGGATTCATTTCATGCCGGAACTGTGAAAGCAGCATGTACGAGTTTTGAAGAGCCCATATTCAGAGTTGACCCCAAAAACAAAAAAACAAAAAAAAAAAAAAGTGGGTAATGACTGATTTGATGCCTCAAAAGTTGAATTGTTGTTAATTTTTACAACATTTGGTGTAAACCGGCATAACTTTAGTGTAAAATTTGAGTCTGTATAAAAATTACGATTACATTGAAATTGTACGAGTTTATACCCGATGAAGTTAGATCTAGACAATTGATTTAAATTGGAACGTGTAAGACCCCAAGTCCGGATAGTAACAAACACTTGACTGGCTTCAAAATGATCTAGGGTTCAATGTAGTAGACTCCTTGACCTTCTGGATATTCTGTATTGTAGTTTTCAAATTATTTAGTTATTTTTATGCCATTTTAGTCATTCTGTTAGTCATGTTGATTAATATTTCCTAAAGCAGTATACTCGAATACAGCCCTGATCACCAACCAGTAGCCTCTTCATTCTTGCCTCATGCACAAAGGTTGGTTTTGAGAGAAGTAAACATAGTAGTATCTCCAATTCTAATCTTTGGCTGCTCTCCAATTGTGTTCCAACAATTTGCTACCAGTTTGGCTACCATTTTCACAAATATCAACCAGCAGTGCTTGTTTAAGATCCAATCTACCTTCCAATTGTGTCAACTATAGGACCCTCATCCACTCCTACAGCAACCACCACTCTTGTTTTTTTTTGGTCTACACAGAGGTTTCTGGGTCCATGGACTGGTTACCGTACGACCCAACTAATCCTCTGCGGGTCAGGAGAGGCTGCCCAACATCACCGACCTAAGCACCTAGAATTCGAACCTTTGCGGTAGTACTCACCTAACTAGGCTACTACCACTAGCTCTAGTCCAGGGGGGCAAATGTGAATGCATATTGCAACCACCACTCTTGTTGCACGAGTTAGAAATAGAAGAATTCTGTAGACATTTTCATCTACATTTTTTCGACTTGCTTGATAATACCATCTTTCATCTTCTTGTAAAACAATATCCACAGAGCCTAGCAATTACATGTAAAATGCATAAAGTGCCTATGAAATCTGCAGTACTTAAGGTGTTCTTGCTCTTTGCTAGCAGGTACATGTCTGACTTATGAGCAATCTTAGGTCGTCAACTCTGACAATTTTGTCTAGGCACCAACCAATGTTTTGAAAACCGGACCGGACCGGCCGGTTCGACCAATTGAATCGCGAACCGGCCATGGCACCGGTCCAGTTCAATACCATAGTTGACTTTGCCAGAAAACCGGTCAAGAACTGGTCGAATCGTAAAAATCGCAGTTGAACCGCTATTGAACCGGTTTTCAACCTTCCTCTTTTTTTTTTTTTTTTTTTTTTTTTTTTTTTTTGCAAAATGCAGCTATCAAGATTCAAACTCAAGACCTTTGTAATAGAAGACCAATGTATTAACCATTGCATCATCACATCTTATTAGTTTTTTTTGATAACTTATTTATATAAATCAAACACTCATATTTCTTTTTTTTATTTTTCTTACAAAATCTCATTCTCTCATGGCTCTTTCTTTTTAATTTTCAACTATCTCTCTCTCTATCATCTTTTTTTTTTGTCACTCCCTTTTTAATCAAATCTCTTTATTTTTAATTTATTGATGTTTTCTTCCATCTTTTAATTTTGTTTTTGTCCATTTAATTAAAAAAAGTTAAAAAAGAATTATTTTTTTAACCCAAATTATTTAATGCTACAACCAATCACTTTTATCTCATTTTTTATTTCTTATCAAGTTTACATTTCTATTTTCGATTTTCTTGACTTCCTTCGAACTCCAAACTTCCTTTTTTAAATTGCAATATCTAAAACGTAAATTAAAATTTAAGTTCACAATATCTAAATTCTCATAGACGTGAATTTTGTATAATTTTAAAATATTGTGATATTTTTGGGTTGGATTTAGATATAATTGAAATTGAGATGAAATTTATTTGTTTTAACTTATAATTTAAAATTTTTTTTAAAAAAAATCCAAGTTATTAAAAAATAGTAAACCTTTCATCATATAAAGTATTAAATTAATCCATTACATGCCTTATTTTGTACATATATATATTTATATAAATAATTTTTTAAAAAATTCATTGAACCGAGGTTGAACCGGTCCGACCGGTTGAACCTCGACCCTTTCACTTCACCTGTTCAATTAACGGTCCGATTTTTAAAACATTGGCACCAACACACTTTTGCATGGCACATGGGAACTCGAGTGGATTAAGGCAACCCTTGCCTCTCACATTGCCACTTAATTGTGGCTTTCAAGTGGCTGCTTTCGACGGGTTTTCCATCGGTTAGGTCCCTCCTTCTAGACTAAGCTAGAATAATTTATACTAATGCTATCATTGCGACAAAAAAAAAAAAAAAAAAAAAAAGAGCAAGAAGCTGACAAAGCCAAGCTGATTGCCTGGGATTCCAGAACAATAGAAAAAGACACAGGATCAGGGCTCATTTGAGAGAGACGGGAGTAGAACCCCTGACCTCCAGCATCACCAAAGAGGGTGATGACCATTGGACCAAATGGCCCCAAATGGCTCGCCACTGGCCATTTGGTCCAATGGTCATCACCCTCTTTGGTGATGCTGGAGGTCAGTGGTTCTGCCCCCGTCTCTCTCAAATTTGTCACAATATGTGGTTGGTCTTAGTTGACCATCTCCCCTTACCCATTCCCCCTAGATTATGCTAGATTAGCTTATAACACATCTACCGTTGCCGACAAAAAAAAAAAGAGAGAGAGAAAAACCTGAACTCTCATCTAACATTTGTGTCACTCGTTCCAAGTCCATTGAGAAAAACTTCTCACTCCTCCAAAGAATTTTTTTTTTCAAGAATTTTGTAAACCAACTTAAACCATAGTTTAATTGATCCTAGTTCAAGCGCATATACCAAGTATCAAAAAATTCTTTGGCCTGAATTTGGTGATCATATTCACACATTTTAAGCATTTCTTGGATAGAATATTATTCCAAATAGTTATTTGAACTATTTGGAATAATTACTGTAACACTTTTTATGATATGATGTATGTGAAATAAAAAGGTGGTTGAGAATATAAAAAGATTGATTGAGAATGTGTTTACGATGCAAGCGAAATTTTTTTTTGAAAAAATTTGCTATCCAAACATAAGATAAAATAGAAAATTTAAACACATTAGCATTTTTAAGGATCAAAATGGCTTGAAAAGAAAATATGAAGAACTAAATCAGCAGCAAAGAAAGCTCGATCATTGTCTATGTTTTACTTTTGCATAATAGGAGTTAGTCCAAAACATTGATCATTTGCCTGCATTTCACGTTGTTAACAGGATACTGGTTATTATTACAATTCAAATCTTTAGTTGGGTGTAAAGTGAAACTGGATGTTAAGCAAGGGGGTAAAATGCAATTAACCATTCCCAAAATACTCGCTAAAATCCCCACTTTCTGTTTTTTCTTTTCAGGACTTATTTCATAACCAATGGAGAGGTCAAGTGCAGAAGCACCGTCCAATCCCGATCACGCCGTTGTCGCCCTCACCGCCGGCGGCGACGACACCGTAGCCGGAAACCAAGGTAATGCTACTTCTTCAATCTCACCATTATCAAGAGGTAGAAGAAGAAACGTTGAATGGCCAACTATTGATGGACCACTGGGGTTATCACAAGAAGAATCAATAGGGCAAGCTCGTAAATTCTTCAAATTCGGATTTCTATTGCTGCCGTGGCTTTGGGCTGTCAATTGCTTCTATTTTTGGCCTGTTCTCAGAAAACCCACCTCACATAGTCACCCACAGCTTCGTTACTGTAAGTTCCTTCATTCTTTTTTGCCCGCTCTCTTTTGAAGCATAATAGATTGAATTTTTATGTGATTTTAATGAAGTTGATTCGTCTGATTGTGATATTTCTGTAGTTTTATATCTGTAAGTAACATCTTTATCTGGGTTTTAGTAAGCATTGCTTAGCTTGCTGGGACATAGGCCTTCAGTTGATTATATTTGAGGCTCTAGTTGGTTCTTTTTTTTTCTAATTTTTTTTCCAGCATGGGAGGGGTGGGATTTAAGAAGCAGGGAGGTGGCAGGTGATTAGAATGTAGGACATCTAATTCCTCTCGTTGATTCTCAGTTGTGATTGTAGATAGAGCGAGACTTTATTCTTTTCTAAATTAGGGAAAACGGCACACTTGTGGCCCTAATTTATAAAGAGGGTACAATTTCTGTATATTTATCGTGAAGGGCATTTGTTCTGATTTCTGTACAAAATGTACTGCTATTTGCTACCTGTACAGTGAAGAGTATGTGTGTTTGCAAACATCAGCAGAAATGCCATTTGATTATAAACAACCGTGATTATGCCCTCTGTCAGGGCTTTTGCGTGTCAAGTGGTGGATTTAAACTTCAATGTAAATCAATTTATATCACTAGATGGTGCATTGACCGAGATCATTTTTTAAGAACTTGATGCTGCTGAACTGCTTCAAAACCTGATTTTGTAAAATGAAACCTCGAAACAGTGGAGGGATTAGGCCGTGATTGCAAGATATAATGTTCCAGCATGAGCACTTATATACTTTTCTAGTAAGGTCACTTATATAACTGCAATAATTTAGGATTACTGTGGCAAGTGGAGACTTATCCAAGCACACATCATACTGATTTCCTAGGAATGCGTTTGCTTAGATTTTGGTGTTTACTAGGTAAAATTTGTCAGATGTTTGACCTCTGCCAATAAAAATAAGCACAAAATATATTTGTTGTGATATCTAACAAGGGAAGTGAGATTTCGGACTTCTAGTGTTGGTGGTGGTTTCATGCTTAGAGTTATTTTGTTTGTATTTGGATTATCCTATATTTTCAACTATAGATGCTCTTATCTTTGATTAATTGTTCTGAATGGTATTGCTTTTTGAGATCTTCTCTTTCTACAATAAGGAATAAAGCTGCATTGGAATTTGGGAATTTGAAATGACTAGCATAGAGTTGAGCTTCATTTGTGGATGTAAGAGATATGATAAATTGGTTGAGGTTCTTAAATAATAACAATTGATTTAGTTTTGAAAAGGATACAAAATTGGAATTGACAGCTCTAAATCTGGATATATGTGAAAAAAATGCCGTGTTCGTTTCTTGAGTAGTGTGATGAAGGTGCATGATTCTTTGTGTATGTTTGGTTTATACAATTATCAGACTGAAGAAGTTGTGAAGTTCAAGTTAGGTTAAGCTTTTAGCTACATGGTCTATCATGAAAGGATTCCACTCTTTCAGCGAATCTGTTTACTTTTGGTATTGCATTTTAGAGAACTTCAATACTATGCTGCAGGTTTCAAATCAAATTCTTTTCGTTCTCAAACATGAGAACAGAGATTTAAAGCACATAACTAATCATATTGGTGGAGAATCTGGTTGGGGATGTATGATGTGTCAATTTAGGTTCCTTTTTTGGTTAAATCACATGAATTGGGCTTGATCAGTTGAATCACTTTTGCATTTTGGTGAAATAGAATTTAACATGAACTGGGATATGGTTAGAGGTTTTTTTTTTTTAATGATTGGTTATATGGTTTTAATGTTTGTGAATGAGATCCATGTAGTGGCTTGCAGAACTTTTGCTGGTGCAAGTGGATTGTAAATTGAAACCTCAAATTATGCTCGCATTCTTTTTCTTGGTCCTTTTCTTTTTCTCCATTAACTTTTGGTGATATAGTTCTTTTGTGTTTCTATGTCATTTCTGAGTTCTACACCATAATCTTGTCATGGTTATTCTCTTTTATGAACAGATCAAATATTAAAAAAGTACTCTGGTTAAATAACCTATTTTTCCTACTCCAATGGGATGGTTGAGATAGGAAGTTTTACATGGAAGAAATATGGTTCAGAATTGCTTCCGAGAATTCTTTGATATCCCAATCTTTGAGGCTTTATGTGCTCGTTTTTAAAGCAGCTCCTTTGATTGCAATATTAGAATCTGAATCTCCTGTTCAAAAGCAGGGAACTTATTAACGAACTCTGTCTCTGATTTATGTCTTCCTCTTCTGCCCATCCTCTTGATTTAACTGCCAGAATGAATTTTATGTTGGCCCTCAGTCCTGTTTCCTGACTTTGCCTGCTCAAATTGTCATTTCTTCCATTTTATTCTTTTCCATTTACATGTTTAGTAATTTCGGCAAGTTGTCCCTGCTGAATTGTCAAGTCATTTTCATATGATATTAGAGCATCTACTTAAATCTAGCCCAGATAGAGGAAAGATTCTAAAGAATTCTACATAGAGATTATTATTTTTTACAAGATAGATAATGATTAGAGAAAGAAATGCTGCTGGGCTCAGTAATCTAACATCAAGGCTTGGAGCAACATCTTCAACATTTTGGAGTTAACAAGCAAGAGTTATCAGAAAGATTTTGTATTGCGTTTTAGTCAAGTGTCTATTAGATTTAGCATTATCTGAAATGTTGAAACAGAACAAGTGGATTGAAATATTTAGCAAGGTGGTTGGAAATGGTAAACCTTCCAATCTATGGACTCTGAAGGAGGTTGAAACTTTGGAGAAACAACCTCTATATCTACCATACGATGCTTTGGACATCAATGCATCTGTTCATACTATGTTTCCAGCTAGCTTTAAACTTCATGAGGGAGCATCTTTTTGTTTCTGTTCAATAATTTCTCAACACGCTGTTTAGAAAGTAAGTTACTTGGAAGGAATATGTTGTTGCAGGGTCCCCCAAAATTTAGTTTGGTAATAGGGTTCACAAGCTGTCCATTCTTTATCATTGTCGTCTTAGGATCACAGCCTTTATTTTGATTCCCTCGGAGCATGGGTCTTACCTGCTTCCCGCTCAATCAAACATCTCAAATAGACCAGGGAGGAAATCTTCCTTCCAAAGAATCAGGATATAATGAGAAACTATATACGTGTTTCAAAAGGGGTATTTTGGGATCTTGATGAAATTTTACATGTAGGTTGTCTAATGTTGTGCAGCAGCAATTCAAATCAAATTTTTTCCCTGTTTATTCAAGAGCCCGTTTAAGCTTTACGTATATTTTTTCATCCCTGGTATCTTTGTCTGTTATTTTATGTTTTGAACATATGTTTCCTCTTGCAGATGTTGTTGGATCAGCCATTGGGTTCGTGGTGTTCACTGTTCTTCTCACTTCGTGGGCTCTTACCTTTGCCATTGGAGGAGAGCATCTTTTTGGGCATGCCTGGGATCAGCTGGTAATGTACAATCTTGCTGACAGATATGGTTTGACGGGCTGGATCTAACTTTGTAAATTTCTCTATTCCTCAGACCGTAAACTCAACTTCTGTTTGCTGAAGAGATTTAAACTCTAATGGGTGCATTTGTTGCTTTTGAGCTCCATAGAAGGCTGTACTTAAATTATTGATCTGATAGATGTAATATTTTTTGAATTGGCTCTCACCATAGTACAAATCAATCAATTGGCTGCTCATGTTTCTGTTAGAGAACATTGCAAACAGCGAGCACTATGGCCATTCAGGCTTGTTGACTGATTCAAGTTTGTGTTAAATTCTCTTATGCATGCATACACAAGTGGTTGCAGCGTGATGACCGCTCCATTTCTGCTTTAGGCCAAATAGCAGTTCGTTTCGGGATGCATTACCATCAAGTGAAAGATGCTATATCTATCTGATGGAACAGCTGCCATTTATTTGGATAAAATTTGGCGAAGTCCTAGATATTAATACTTCATAATGTGGATAAGGAGCAGCACGTTCCTTGCCTGGCTTGGTTACTGCCTTGAAGTCTCTTTTTTTCTTTGCTCATTTATTGCGTCCGCCATTCAGTCAATAAGGTGAAGGTGCCCATGGGCGTTTACTCGGATAAAACACAGATGGTTTCAACTTTCAAGGTATTGCGTAGTTCATCTGGAATGCATGGGAAAGCTGCAGAATCAAAGTCCATTTTGTACCGTAGCAAAATAGATGCTTACTAATGTTTCTTTGAAACGGCTATCTAAATGTCATCCGTCTTCTTCCCGCTTCATAAGTTTCACTTCTGCACTGCATGAAAAAAAATTATTAAAAAGAAAAAAGAAAGGGCTATCTGAATATCAATGATGTTCCATGTTAGTTTACATGTGCAATTATGTGTCTAAGTCATAAAATTTCGCCGGGAAGATAATAGATCATGAGAATTGTTAACTTGCACTGGAAAAACATATGGTGATTGTTGTCAGGCCAACTTTGGGCCAGTGGCTCAAATCTCTAAAAGATCGTTTCCATAGTTGTTTGAAGTAATCTAAAATTGTGCTTCAGCCTTCAGCCCATTGTTTGAGATTATATCGTCATAGCAGTGAGCATATACTAGCAATTTATGCATATAGAAAGAAGAAAGCACCTGATTCTGAAGTTCTGCACTTTTGTTTTTAATCTCCTGGCCATAGTTATTGGAGATGTTTTACCTCTAAATTGAATTCCATTTTGGTTCCGTACTTATTCTTCCTTTCAGTGGATGGCCAACAGTAGTATTACTTGTATTTCTTCCGCCTGGGATGATCTGCAGTTGTTGGAGAACATTTGTCCAGAAGGGGAACGTCACGCTTTGAGAATTGTGGAAGAAGTGTTGAGATATCTGAGAACATTTCTTCACTGTGTGATGAAGTGGGGCAATGATCATGTACATTTATCATCTGATGGCAAACAGAGCAATGAAGCTATTGACCATGCAAGTCTAGGAGCTCTGGTGATCAAGATTGAAGATGCCATTTCGAAGAAAGGACAGGATATTCGCTTCTTTTGTTACACTGGTTTGGAACATGGATTTCTGAATGGCGTTTTGATATTTCTGGGCAAAGATTTTAGACAAGGCATCGAATCTTTCAAGCAGGAAATTAACAGATGGTACATTGTTTTCTCGGGTTGTTCATCGAGGGAGTCTAGTATTTCTTCAGTAGTAAAAGATGACCTGATGGAATTCATGGACTCTCTCTTGGAGAAACTAGTGAATTTGTCGTACTGGCAAGACCCTCAATATCGAGATTCTTTGGTAAATGCCCTTGAAGAGTAGCTAAAATTCTGGAAAAACTTCATTAGATTTGTTACCGTGCAAGGCGTTGAAGATAGCCAATTGGGGCCTTTATTTACTTACATTCCAGCACGCCTCTCTTATATGCACCGATTTGACTTGAACCATGAAATGCGCAAGGAAATCCAGAAAAGCATTTCAGAACTACTGCAGAAGATTATTTCTCTAGAACCCCCAAGTCCATGAGACTTGTGTCCAAGCCATTACTGCATCAAAGTTATCAAGACAACTATATCGGGACAAGGGTGATCATACTTTGAGAGACTTCATCGATTCTCTCCTATGTAATCTTTCAGAGATACTAAAGTCTGGTACTCATCTTATGATTTCTCTGAAGGATCAACTGCTGCAAATGTTCTATGTGGGACTAAGATCCTTGAGAGCCATTCTCAAGGGGAAGTTGAAGAAGCTGGATGAGCAAGTGAGAGAGCTCTCTGCCCTCGTGATCTGTGATGCAGGATTTGTTATTTGCTCTCTTTCTCCAAGTGCAGTGGAAGATGGATTTGTCAAGGCAATGGATCTGGTGTCTTTTGATTTCCTCGAAGGGATTAAGCTTGTCAAGGCAATAGTTACAGAAAAAGGCCCAGAAACATCATCATTCAACTTTCCTAGGAACAATGAGTTGGGTTTTATTGATTTCCTTCTAGAAAACATCACGGATCTTTTAAGTCCTGAGGCTTGGTCAACTGCTCTTGTAAATTATCCTATTCAAAAATATCCAGGAGGAGCTTATTTTCTTACGCTCTTTCTTGGGAAAATAGTGGAATTGCGCAGTGAAGATCAGGAGATCCAAGAACATTGGGATCGTGTTGTAGAGTTTGCATACAGGGTTGAGTTTCTTATTGACTCCTTACTGGTTGGACTTGGAGAAACTCTAGATTCTTTTTCAATGTCATTTGATACCATTGCAGACGACATTAAGATCATTAAAGCTGAGGTTTTCAAGATTTTTGATAACAAAAAAGTTGATGTCAAAGTTGTGCAAGGTATGAAGAGACTCAATCACCGGCCATCACGAGAAAGTAAGCCTATAATCAATGACGTTGTGGTTGGATTTGAGGATGAGGCAACATTGAAAATGAATCGACTCATGTGAGGATTTCAAGCTTGAGTTGTAACATACGAGAAAGTAACATCTTGAGTTGTATTGATTTCAAGCTTCCTGACAATTTTCTTCAATTACAAGAAGAAGATTTGTGTGAAGAACTCTACAGACATTTGAAAAGAAGCAGATATCTCATTGTTTTGGATGATGTATGGGACATTGAAGCAAGGAATGGGTTGGAAGCCTCATTCCTTAATGACGCAAATGGAAGTAGAGTACTGTTGACAATGACAAGTCGACTGCACGATGTTGCTGGACAAGATAAGCTCGACAACGAACCTCATTCTCTTCAGCAACTCACTGATGTTGACAGCTGGCATTTGCTGACAGAAAAGTTATTTCCTGGAAAAGAGTTGCCTCCAAAATTATGTGAACTTCGAATGCAAATCGTGAAAAAGTGTCAAGGACTACCTCTGACAATTGTCATTCTTGCTGGAATTTTAGCTAACGTGGACCAAGATGGTTGGAAAGTAAGTAGTGGAAAATTTGGGTTCAAGCAATGTTTGTGTTACAGATCAATGCACAGCTGCACTAGAGCTGAGTTACAAACATTTACCAGATAATTTGAAGGCCTGCTTTGTATATTTTGGGGCATTTCCAGAAGACCATGAACACAATACCGAGAGGTTGATTTGATTATGGGTGGCCAAAGGAATTGTGCCAAAAACTCAATTCAAGAGCTCAGAGGATGTGGCAAAGGATTACATGATAGATCTCATTGGCGGAAGCATAGTCATGGTTCCCAGACGAATATCCCTTGGTGGGATAAAAGCTTGTCGAATTCACGATCTATTACATGAGTTTTGTGTAACCAAGGCCAAAGAAGAAAATTTTCTGCTGCTAGTACGGGGGTATGATGAACTGTCTACTTTCAATGTTCCCCAGAACTTACGCTGCTTAAGCGCTAACTCTGAGCCAGAGCACTTTACGGAGTTGGAAAGGTTATCTTCTTCCACCATACGCTCTTTACTGTTCTTCAAGCAATGTTTGTGTTACAGATCAATGCACAGCTGCACTAGAGCTGAGTTACAAACATTTACCAGATAATTTGAAGGCCTGCTTTGTATATTTTGGGGCATTTCCAGAAGACCATGAACACAATACCGAGAGGTTGATTTGATTATGGGTGGCCAAAGGAATTGTGCCAAAAACTCAATTCAAGAGCTCAGAGGATGTGGCAAAGGATTACATGATAGATCTCATTGGCGGAAGCATAGTCATGGTTCCCAGACGAATATCCCTTGGTGGGATAAAAGCTTGTCGAATTCACGATCTATTACATGAGTTTTGTGTAACCAAGGCCAAAGAAGAAAATTTTCTGCTGCTAGTACGGGGGTATGATGAACTGTCTACTTTCAATGTTCCCCAGAACTTACGCTGCTTAAGCGCTAACTCTGAGCCAGAGCACTTTACGGAGTTGGAAAGGTTATCTTCTTCCACCATACGCTCTTTACTGTTCTTCAATCATGGTGAAAGGTACTATTCAAGTTGGTGTGATCATAGTTTCATTTTCGCATCTTCAAACTTGTTAAGAGTGTTGGATTTAAGCCAAATTCATCTGGGTTATGATTTACCTAGAGAAATAGAATTGCTTGTTTACTTGAAGTACTTGGCAGTTCTAGGTGAGATGGTCTCCATCCCATCGTCAATGGGCAACCTCTCAAATTTGGAAACTTTTCTTGTGGAAACTGTTGCAACATCAGTTTCACTGCCGGATACCATATGGTATCTCAGGAAACTAAGGCATTTGCACATAAAGGACAAGTTTCTAAATTTTGGTTTTCAATTGCCAACTGACAATCTTGATAACTCGTTGCAATTGTGTAGTTTAGATACCTTTTCCAGTGGAGTTTTTTCTTCTTGGAAAGACATGGACGAGATACTCAGAAAGTTTCCAAATATTTGCAGGCTGAAACGTGAGCTCTTGGAATTCCACAAGGATTTTGCTTGTGATGGAAACATCATGATTCTAGTTCTAAGTTGACTCGAATCACTCAATTTGATTTTCACTCCACTTCGTGATGTGCAACACCAGATTGAGTTTCAATTCCCTTTTGACTCTATCGGGCTTCTGCTTGCCATATTGCAAAATATCAGCACTTGCGAATCTTCCCAACCTTGAGGTTCTCAAACTACTCAAGCAAGCCTTTGTGGGGGAAAGGTGGAACATGGAAGTAGAACAATTCACTAAAGTTAGATTCATGAAAATAGCTTCCTTGGACATTGTCCAAGGGATAGCCTCTGAATGCGAGGACAGTTTTCCTCATCTCCAGAAATTAGTATTGGAAAGCTGTCAGTTCTTGGAAGAGATCCCTTCTTCTTTGGTGCATATTCCAACTCTAGAATACTTGAGGTGTATGATTCTCCCAACTCTGCAAGTTCAGTGGAACAAATGCAAGAAGAGCAAATGAGCATGGGTTATACTGATCTAAAGATCCTTGTTTCCACCATAATGGATTACTGGTCTTCCGAAGTATGCTGGATTTGGCCAGCAAAGTTTACTCATTTTACATGTTTTTTTTTTCTTTTGATTCCTTTTAACTTTTGTACTACTACTGGTACTGGTTGTGTTGCATCGTTTTGCATCAAGATCTAGTTGTTCAATTTCTCCTAGAACTTTTTTTTCCTGGCACAGAATTGTGTAGCGAGATGACTTCCCAGATTTGATGTTCGTTTCTAATTTCTAAATAGCCAAGTGAATGAAAGGTGTTTTTTTCCCCTGTTTGAAGCAGGTGGCATGATTTCCTGAATGTCTAGCACTTTTCTTGTTGTCTATTAATTCTGCTTAGCTGCATAGCAACAACAGGTTTTTTCAGTTTGTAACCACAATTAATAATTCTTTTGTCGAAGAGAATTAATGCCATCAGTTGATAATAACTAATAGGATTTAACAGTTTATCATTTCTTTTTCATTGTTTTCCGTTACAATATGCAGCCTTTCTTCAGTCTTACTAATAATTCATGAAATCATATAGTCAGCCAGCTCCGTTGCTCTGCTCTTGGAGTCCAGCCATCCAACTCGATCCACTAACATTGGTTAGTGGTAGGAAAAGAAAGAAAGAAAATAAATGATCGATATAATCTTTAATCCATGGTTATAGAAACAAAAATTTGGTAATCAATGTAGTGGTAGATAATTTGTAAGAACCCTAGAAGTAACTTGTGGTTCTGAAGCATGTTTCAATTCATAGTGATGATCGAAGTTAAATCCATCAAAACTTTTTTGTGTAAAGAAAAGGGTTTTGTCTATTGGACACCCGTTAAAATGCACTTCAGGTGTTAAATTTTTTAAAAGATAAGATTAATTAGGAAAAGTTAATAAATGCAAGAAAATGTAGTAATTGTTATATTGCGTGTGTATACATGATTGATTAGGTGAAATTTAAATATGTTAACCGTGCCAATTCAGCACATGTTAAAAACCCCTTATAATAAAACTCAAAGAATGTGTTATATCTCTAGCCTTTCTTACCATTATTAAATATAAGAATTAATTTTTTATACATTATGGGGGAAAAGAATTGTTTACACAAGTGTAAATTGCATGTTACATGTCAAAAAAGCAAATTTATACATGTACTTTTAACAAAGTCCAAGCCTAATGCAATGCTTAAGACCCTGTTTGATAACTCAATTTAGTATTTAAATTTAATAGATTCAAATCTTAACATATTCTAACCATTTGATAATAAAAAATTGAACATCTGAATTTAATTAAGTGGCACTGAATTTCCTAGGTAAAATTTGCTCCCAAAATTAAGTGATAAGCTATATTCACTTATCACTGAATGTGATACACACTCAAAAGTATTAGATTTAATACTTAACAATTCAATAATTTAATGGATTTAGACTTCATCTTTCATATTTCAGACTTTAGTTTTATCAAATGCACTCTAAGGGTCTATTTGATAATATAAAAAAGTGCTGAATCTGAACTTTTTCAGACATTCAGATGTTTTGAGTGTTTGATAAATGAAAATCCATTTGCTGAATCTATATTTATATGTATTGCAGGGGAGGTTTTAGTGGAGGCCTCATGAATGGCTTCCAAATCTCCCATACTTTTTTCTAGATTTTTCATTTATTTTAATACATAAATTCAATTAAAAAGTTTGAAATAGTGTCATTTACAACTACTCCGATAACAATTCAAATTTAAAATTTAAAACTTTCTTTCCCACTTCAAATGAGTGCTTAATAAATCATTTATAGTTTGCTTTTAGATTTTGACCACTTTTTCCTTCCATAAATAAAGAAAATAAATTTGGATAATTTGATTAGTCCCATATTAAAATCATTCACCCCATTACAATTTTATTACTTTAGCCCATTTTATTCCTTGATTAATAAATATTGATTTGTCCAATCTAAGGAATAATCTGATTAGTCCCATTTTTTAATCATTTATATAGTAACATTTTTAGCACTTTCCTTCCAGGTATATACATAGATTTGTCAAATATTTCAAATAACATATCCAATTATAACCATTCTTCAATTTTATCTATTGCAACTAAATTAATTTTTTTAACCTTAAACTTATCCTATTAGACGATTATTCCAACTAATGAAATAAACATTTTGACATACAACATCATCTAGATAATTTTTGAAATGCTCAGACATTCATTTGGATAATTTTGCATATAACGCGTACATTAGAAAGTGCACATAAAACAAAATCTTTATATGAATTTTAAATTAATAAAAGGGGCATTTAGATGGTTATTTTTTGAAATGTTTATCAAAAATTTTAAAACAAATATTTGATAAAACAATTATCCTGGGTGATTATCACAAAAAATAGTAGTATTTCACCAAAGTTACACCCAATTACTTTTCCTTGATGACTATAATTCTAACTCTTTATTTGAAAAAAAAAAGCCACTTGAAAAGTGAGATAATGAATCCTAAATAATAAAAGGAATAGAAAGATTGGATTATAGGGTTGGAAAGGGTAAAAGACAGGTATTGACTCCTAAATAGTAAAAGAAGCATAAAGATAGGAGTATAGGATTGGGGAGGGTAAAGTCAAGGAAGCTGTAGTTGTGAGTTGGGATGAAATTATTAAAATGAGTTATTTATGTGGATCAAATAGATATTAGTTTTACATGATTTTGGTTATCTTATCCATTTACAATCCACTATAAAATTTTATTTATTTTTTCTCCCATATTCTTTGAATAACACAATAAGATATCATTGTAATCAACAAAAATAAGAACACATTGCATTAATAAATAAATTTTTACCTAAAAAATAAAAAAAAAAGTTACACAGAAGAACCAATAGTGGTGATCATAAGGAGTTTCAAATTTGTCCCTATATAAGAATCTCAAAATAATTTAGGTGTGAATGCAAGAAATCAATTAACACTTAATGAGTTAATTAAAACTTTAATGGAAGGGAGGGAGAAAGTAGGATAAAATTCAACAAAAATTTAAAACATAAAGAATAAGAAAATAATGTTAAATATGCCTTTGCAAAAGGTAGAATATAATTATTGAATTTGTAGTGATTTAAATTTACTTACTAATGAATTTGAATCTACATCTAATTTAATTAAGTCTAAATAGGTAGTTCCAATCTATCTATTTAATAGCCACTTATTAATGAATTTTAATTGAATTACCCATTTGAAGTTAATAAAATTGTATACCCATACTCATTTGTTAAAGAACAAATTGAAAATTTGATCATTATTTACAACTATATATGGAGAGTAATAGGACAGAAGGTAAATAAGTTGTAAAATTGGGTAAGAGATCGCATAACTTGATAGAAGCAGGGTAGGGTGAAGAAAAGATAGAATTTGTGAGAGAGAGAAGAGTTGCAAGGGAGTGGGTAGTTTGGATTAGCAAGGTAAGGAAGATAATAATGAAGAGTAGGGGTATATTAACAAAAAGTGGCGCAGAAAATGACAACATGGAAGGGAGGGGTAATAATTTGTGGTTACTGTGCTTTCAGTATTTCTTTAGATATTTTTGACCTTTATTCAGATTTTTTAATATACGTTAAGGTTTTAAATAAAGTACATAAATACAATATAAATTAGATACTAAAATAGCACTCTTTTAATTTTTTTAACCTTTTTCATGTAACTAATATAAATAATTCATTTACTATTTTAATTATATTAAACATAAATTCGTGCATAGCACGGGTTGCTATACTAATTTGTTAAGTAGTGCTGAACTTGTGTGTATTTTTTTCAGCATAAGAATCTTAACTGAATGCTTAATTGTGATAAGAATCAATAGAATTACTTCAACTATCTTATCTTATCTACCAAATCTACCCTTGTTTATTAATTATATTCAAAATTTTTATCTAATTAAACAACTTAATATTCTCTATTTAATGATTTTCTATTTCTCTTTTCTGCCTTTTTAATAACTTTCACATATTCTCCATCCTCATCATATAATACATTTCATCTTTTATATTAATTTGATTTAAAAATAAATATTATCATTTTCATACCTAAAAATTTTAAGCTAATTAAATCATAGGTTCTATTTCTTTTTTGGATGAAAAGATATAAGGGCAAAATTGTTAAATTTAACTTATTAAGTATTCAATTATAAATATTTATCAAACAGTATAAATAGGTTCAACATTAAAATTCAGACATTTATATATTTCTTTTCAGTGCTTAAAATTCAGTAAATTAATTATTTCAGTATTCAGATTTCAAATTTTAGACTTCAGAATTCAGATTCAGCTTTATCAAACTGAACCTAAGGATCCATTTGATAAAAGTGAATCTGAATTTTGAAATCTGAAAACTGAAATAATTAATTTGTCAGAATTTAAGTACTGAAAAAAAATATATGAATGTCTGAATCTTAATGCTGAATGTATTTATATTGTTTGATAAACATTTATAATTGAATGCTTAATAAGCCAAATTGTACAATTTTGCCATTCTATCTTTTCATCCAAAAAAGAAATAGAATTTATGGTTTAATTAGCTTAAAATTGTTAGGTGAGAAATTGACAATATTTATTTTTAAATCAAATTAATATGAAAGTTGAAATATATTATGGAAAATATTAAAAGAAACATTACAATCCAATAATTCATATAACATCTAATATTTTGAATAGAAAATTTAGGATTGGATAAGGATTTTAATTTGATTAGGATTTTGAATAAAGAATATTAGGTTATTTAATTAGATAAAGATTTTGAATAGAGACTATCAGATTGTTTAATTAGATAAAAATTTGAATGTAATTAACAAACAAGGATAGATTTAGTAGATAAGATAAGGTAGTTGAAATAAATCTGTTGATTCTTATCAGAATTAAGCATTCAATTACGGTTCTTGTGCTGAAAAAATTATACATAAATTTAGCACCGTTTAACAAGTTCAGCAGATGCTTTTTTATTTATCAAACACCCAAAACTTTTGAATGTTTAAAAAAATTTAGTTTCAACACTTTTTTATGTTATCAAACAGACTCTAAGTCAAAGCTGATGTAGAATTAATATATAATAATAACTTAGGGAAGTGTATGTGTAATGTAATCGTGCTTCTATGCTTATGTATGACAATAGCACCCAAAATATTGAAATGTACTTAGTTAATTGTAACGCATAACTATTAGTTGTCAAATGATAATCATAACTCTTGATTAAATATTCATCGACACAACATTCTTTATGTACCTAATTTCTACTTAATTTGTTTGGTTATTAAGCACACAAAACAAATGAAAAGGAAGAAGCTTTAGAATTCTTTTATTTTTTTTGCAATTAATAAAAAAGAAGAGAATTAGTTATAAGTTGATAAAGAAAAATGTTTTAATTTAAGTTATACTTTTATAAGTGAAGAAGTAGAATGACTGAAAGGTATATAAAAAGCATTACAAATTTCATGAATCATAGTAACTTCATCCAAAAACTCTAAAGGGGGCATTTTCATGAAAAGAAAAATACACATTATTTTGTTATCTTAATTTATAATGCGTAATTTGTCAAAGGGAGCAAACCCAAATCAATATCCCTCTAAGTTAGGGGGCGCAAAGTTTAACTATGGCATAAGTTTAAGGGGTAAAACGTAATTAACCTATATCAATTTCCCTACTAATAGTCCAACTTAAAATGTGTTGCAAAGGAGACACTAGTTAATACATTTAATTTGCACATAATTTATCAATTAAATGAACAAATTTAAATTTATTGGCCCCTATATTTAAACAAATTCCCAATTTACCTTACTTTTCCAAAAATTGACATATGAATATCCTCCTAATACGTGCTCATTCGACATTCGTTGGACAAAATTTGAGTAAAAACTATCACCTTTAGGTTGAGCTCAAAGATTACCCTTTGCTCGCCCTACATAAAAGCATAAAGCGTGGAGTTGTGGCGTGTTAAATTCGTGCCCTCTAATAGCAGCAACTCAAAGACGCGGTTCACTGTCATAGGCCACTTATCGCGCCTATGTCGCTTCCGCCTCTTTAGCACATGAAGGCGCATCGATTTTCCATTCTTTTGTACTCGCCTTTTCCTAGCGAGACACACAAACACTAACTTGGACTTGTTTGATAATTCAATTCATCATTTAAATTTAATGAATTCAGATTTAATATATTTAGACATGTTTGAAAATGAAAACTAAAATATCTTAATTAATTAAGTAGGTCTAAATTGTGTAGGCAAACCTTGCTCCAAAACATAAGTAATAAACTATTCACTCGTCAATTAATGCAGAATGCGCTCAAACGTTGGGATTCTAGTATTTACAATTCAATAATTTTTGGATTGAGATATCAAATTTTGGATTTCAATTTTATCAAATGCATCCTTAGTAATCACTGATAGATTACTGATAACATTACACTGTAAGTACAAGAATGAAATCTTCCATGTATGAATTTATTAACTTTATTAGTTTATTGTTTCTTTTATTTTCTTCTTTATTCTGTTTGAATTTTAAAAATAATAGTAAAACTATTGCAAAACTGTTAAAATTTCATATTAAAATTACGTAAGGAATGATGTGTCTAATATCATACCTTACATTGTACAATCGCTGCTAAGTCATCTATTGAAAGGGGTAAATCGAGACATCTAACATCTATTATTGGATTTCTATTTTTATCCTTTTTAATCTTTTTAATACATTAAAAAAATAAGAAAGTGCCCAAGTGTCGCAAACCCAATCTGTTTTCTTATATTATCTATATCTATATAAATTTGAGATGGGGCTTTTAGCAACAAGTCTCCACACACCTTCCTACTTTCTATTCCATTTTTCTAGCATTTTACATTTAATTTATTTCGTAAAATATATAATGTCCACGTTTAAAACACACTACCACATTTTCATCAAATAAGAATTCCACTCCAACTAACACACCTCCCTTCACATACCTTCCCACTTCAATTAATACTCCTCCAATTAGCAATTCCATTTTGATTAAAACTTCTCCAACCCAATAATAAGAGATAACAACATAATTTTACCAAAAATCGCAATTTACCATCTCTTTCAATTTCCTTCTGGTATTGATCTTTTCCAACTTCTTTCTGGTATCGATCTTAGCCCTTAACTTAATTTCACCATAGAACATGTTCGCCTACAAATATTTCATCAAGGCCTAAATTTCAAACTTGCCAAATTGCAAAGGAGGAAACATTTGTAGTCACACCTACGGTAAAAATTCTCTCAATTAATTAATTAATGAACAATTATCTACAAATTATTTTGAATTAATAATTGTAATCTATACATTTGTTGAATGGTTTTAGGTTAAATATTTTCGGATACTTGCTTACATTCAAAGCATTAACATAGACAATATGTTCCATTAGTTATGCAAAAATTGTGAACAACCATGTCAATCTCATTTTTCAAAAATGGTGTGTATCCATTGTAATGATGTAGTTGATACTATTGTCAGGTAATTATTTTCATATATCTTTAATTTTAATTACATTTTTTTATTGTATATCACAATTTCCTTTTAACAGATAAAATATTAACATACAAGTTAGATATTCCAGTGGTAACCTCTTGCTCTTCAAGGTAGGCATGCATGATTCACATTTTACTGTGTTGCTTTTTATCGTAGAGATTTGAAAGGGAAGGTATAAATTATTTATATGTATATATTTTCATACAATATTATTTACAAACTTTCTAAACAAATGATAATTCTAAATTCCACATGCTCTTAATTGTTAGGAAAATGGCGATACATTGTTCGACCAACACATTAATTCATACAAAAATCGTGCATTCTCATTTATAGTACGAACTCCACAAAATTCAACAGAATTAATTAAACCCCCGAATATCGGCATTCGTACTCAGAGTTGATTGGTGTGAAGAATGTTTCCACCTTCATAGAAGATTATCAAATCGAAGGCAAAATATTTGTAAGTATTTCATTTACTTATCAAATTAAATATTTAGTTATATTTAATTGAACTCTTATGTCGCTCAATTTATGATATAGATTTCTACTTCTTTTTTTTTTTCAGGATTTAACTTCCATCAATGTGGTAATTTATAAATAATGGGGATGTTTTTATCGTATATTGAACTATTGCTACAAAATCTCATTTTTTAAACTATATTTTCATGTGCCCTAAATGAGACGAACAATTACGTACATTTCTTACTCTTTTTAAATTCCTCCATCGATTATAATTTTTGCCAAAAACACGATCTACTGTGTGTAGCACAGATGTTTAGTCTAGTTGTATGGGATAGGGAAGGCCAATCAAATATTATATTATACGACTTGGTTTTGGATTTGGTAATAATTTCTATATAAGCATGTAATTACTAGCATAATTCTTCCTCGATATCGTTCTTAAGTATACTCTTGTATGGAACAGGGAAGGACAATCCAACCTTATATTATAGGGCAAAAAATCGCGGTGGTTTTCAAACTTTCAACTTTGCACACTTTTAGTCTTCCAACTAATAAGTGCGTAAATGTAGTCCTTCAATTAATAAAAATGTGTAGTCATAGTCCTTCTGTCTAATTTGATTGTTAAAATGGATGGAAGATACAAAAATGATACAAAAAATAAAGGGATAATTTCAGAAACCTCCCTTGAGGTTTTTAACAATTTTATTTAGCTCCCTTGATGTTTTAAAAATTACATATACCTTTCTTATCGTTTAAAATGACAATACTACCCTTGAATATTAAATGAAATTTCCTTGTTTGGTATGTTTATATTTAGAATGACTTTTAAAATTATTTTTATTCTTTTTCCTTCTTATTCCTTTTTTTTAAAATTTTTTGCCAATAAAACTGTAAAACTATCACTATTATTTCTAGTTTCTATTGCAATCAAATGTCCAATTAGTGATTTTTTTGATGAGTTAACTTTATATACAATCCAATGTTTTTACTGATCTTTATTTTCTATTTTTTGGTATTAAAATTAACAATAAATCAAAAGAAAATGGTCCAAAATCACTATTAAATTATGATAATCCAACTATTCGAAAAATTCATAAATACTAAATGAATTATTTCAACATTTTCTTTTCTATCTTATAAATTTAATCCATAATAAAATACCATCAAAAGTATCCTATTATAATGATAAAATTATTATTACTGCAGTTTATTAATAGTAGGTACGAATTTGAAAAATTGGGTACATTTTTATTATAATTATACTATATAATCTTATAATTGTATAGGGAAGTAAATTAAAACTCATTGCACAAGGGTATTTTTGGAAATTCATTTAAAAATTTGACCAAATCAATATTATTTTAAGATTTCGTTACTAAAACTATCAAATCAAGGGAAGTAGGTGTAATTTTCCAAACATCAGGGGAGTTGAGTGAAATTTTTAGAAATCTCTAGGGAGTTTTTTGTAATTATCCCAAAAATAAATGTCATGTGAGCAATGTGTGATGTGTTTCCCGTCTGTCTTAACAGTCAAATTGGATGGAAGGACTACAACTACACATTTTTATTAAATAGAAAACTACATTTACGTACTTATTAGTTGGAGGACTAAAAGTGCGCAAAGTAGAAAGTTTGAGGGCCACCGCGATTTTTTGCCCTATATCATACGACTTGGTTTTGTTTCTAAGAAAAGCAAAGAAGGAGCGGGAAAAAAAAAAACAGCATGGGTATATAAAAAAGAACCAAATAATGGATAGTGAGCAATCTGAATTCAGGGGGGAAAAAAATAGAAGCAGGGCTGCAAAAAATGAAGGTGCATGACGATGGAGGAGCAAAAAGGCAGCAAGCCACTGAGGACCAGCAACAGGATTTGCACGGCACGTGATTTGCGCGGGCGCAGAGGACGAAAGACCACTAACAATTCAAGTGACATTCCCACTTTATATAAAGTTCTTAATATACAATACTTCCAAAGTTAATAAGCATACAATTACTAGCATAACTCTTCCTCTATATCGTTCTTTAGTAAAAGATTAATCAATAATCAACTATGGAAGAAAGCAATAATAATTTGCCCCAACACTATAGCCCTTCATCAAATCCTCAGACTAGCGGAGTCCTCAGCATGATTTATATAGTGGCACGGGCACCTGATCAGCATGATGATGATGGTGACTATGATGATGAAGATGATGTTGAACACGAAAACACCATGCCAGACTTTGATTTAAACGTGGAACCGGCTCATCAGGAGGATGAGCTTGAAGATGATCAACTGGGATTCAGGGAAAACAGCATATCAGATTTTGATATGGACTTCTCTTGGGAGGAGAACGAGGTTCAACAGGAAAACATGGTACTAGATTTTGACCTGAACCTTCCGCCTCCGGTCAATGACGTTCAGGAGCAACAGGAAAACATGGCACCACGCTCTGGCCTCGAGTTGCCTCTGGAGGAGGAGCCTGAGAATGAACAGGAAAACATGGTACTGGAAAACGTCCAATGGCCGAGTCGGGAGGACGAGGATCAGAGGGAGAACCACCAGCCCAGGAACCAGTTTCAGGAATCTAATCGATCAATATATATCATCTATTACAATCGTTTTCGACAACAAGTGGTAAATTTCTTTCCTAAAAGTCTAGTATGTTTTTTGAGCTTTTCTTTTTTCCCCCTCCAAACTCATGATTTTCTAGTGAAATTTTTGAATGACTTTGCCCGTAAAACACAGGATTCTGGAAGAGATCATTTGGATAGCAATGCTGGTGGGAATCATGGCGGCTTCCCTTGGGAGTCAGCAAACGATTTAACCGCTGCATTACATTTCCAAGGTATTAATCAAAGCCGTAATTTGTCAGAAGAAACCATCTCAGAGCACCTTAAAACGAAAAAATATCGATCACCTGCAAATCAAGATTGTAAGGAAGAACATGAAATTTGCATAGTTTGCCAATGCGAATATGAGAATCAGGAGACAGTTGCAACCCTTGATTGCGGACATGAATACCACGCTGACTGCATTAAAAAATGGTTTCTCAAGAAAAATCTTTGCCCTCTATGCAAACGCACAGGTATTAATGTACAAGAAAGGGGTACTTAGTGATTTGTTACATAGTGTTTGGGGGCTATTAACAGAATTTAGATGTAGCTTCAATTGTTAAGTCTGATTTGTTTGTCTCAGAGTTTTAATTGTTGATCTAAAGATAGTTGGGAGTTTTCACTTTTTGATTTGTGTAATATTTATGTTTTCATTGTAATATAAATTGACTTTTTGATTAATGTGAAATCTTCACCCTTTAAGCTGTGCCTCTGTCTAGTGCTACTTAATGTACCAAACCCTAGTTTTCATAACTTCAGTAACTTAGATTAAAGACCATTAGACCAGTCATATGGTCTTTGAAGAAAATGTATTACGATAGTGCCTTGTTTAAACTCAAGTAATTACAACTTTTACTTCAAAGTTTAGTGTCAGAATTGTGGGATTATGTTGGCATATTACTTAAGGTTTTCTAAACCAAAATAAGTTGTTTGGAGTATTCTTACCAAGACTACCTATCCAAGAGGGAAAAGGCTTAAGATTCCAAAAAGGGTTGAAAATATACAGGGAGGAGATAGAAAATATGAAACCAAAAAGAAAAAGAGAAAAAATAAACTGGTTTAGGAGTTGGTGATGTGCATGCAGCTTCACAAACAACTAGAGCTTGACCTGCAAACGAAAACCAAAAGGGATAATTTTAGAAACCTCCCTGAGGTTTCTGACAATATCACGCTTAGTATTCTTGAACTTACAACTCTTACTATCAAGATGGAACCTATGGTCAAACATCACAAGGCATCCATTTACATTTTCTATCCTCAGTGCTTTAGGCTTATTTTAAGAAACTATTTCTCACCAAAGAGTTTGGCGTGTTGATCCTCCGTTTTTTGGGAATAGAAAATTTTGGCCGTAGTATTAACGAAAATAAATAATTTGGTGCCAATTTAGGAGCCTTTGAAGGTCCAAAATTGGGACACCGGTCTATCTACCAGATTAATTAGTTCATATGTTCATCAAATTACCTTCATTCTATGTCATTTGAACTCGACTAAGAGAGGCAGATATTGATATGTGTCTAAATGTCTAGTTTGTCAATAATTCAAAATTAGGATAAGTGAATACTTCTCAAGAGTCAGATACTGATAGGTGCATACAATTCACATTTTAGCAAGTATACAACTTATATACAAGGATGTCGTCTATCCATATTAACCAATAGACATTTTTTCTTTAGGGAAGTTTTGAGATTTCCTATATTTAAGGGAAATTTAAAATTTTATATAGATCACCGTCGAAAAGAATAAAGGTTATATAGCAATCATAAAAGAGATTAAATTTAGTAGCAGAGTTTGGAATTTAATCAACACCGAAGATCCTTATTGCCAATTAAGTGTAACCTTGATGCCTATCTATCTTATATTCAGTAATTCCCTATCACCTCTTAATTGTCTTTCCTCTAATTGACTTCTCTAATCTGATTAGATTATCTTTTCTCCTCGTGGATCACTTCTCCATTTTGGTCTATATTTTGTGTTCTTTTTCACCTAGTCATCTTCTTTCTTTCTTTCTGAAAGTCTTAACATTTTCCACTTTGCTTCCCATCTCTCCTCCTCCTTCACCATACCAGTATTAGTTTACATGGTATCACCTAAACACGAGTACGTTGGGGTCAAACAAAGAATTTCCCTTAAAATTCTTTGTAACATAGATTTTGACATTAGAACTTGTTTTTATTTTTATTTTTTTGGCTCTTCAAATTCTGAATGTGGCGTTGAAATTAGAGCTACAATTATGTTCTTTAAGTTGAAAGATGTTGGGAGATTGCATTCCTTCTTAAGTTTGAAGAAGCTCTACTTCTTGCTTTTGTACTTTCAAAATTTACTCTTCAATTTTTCAAATCTTTTTTATCCCAACTCCCACTGTATCGAGATTTGGCAGCATAAATAAGTATTGTTATTGCAAAAGTAATATGCATGATGGTTGTTGTTGTAGCTATATTTCATTCCATTATTCTTACGATCCCTACTCCTTTTTTTTTCCTTCGTTTGCTAACCTTACTTGTTTTTCTTCGTTTGCTAACCTTTTATTATCCCTAATGTAAAATTCTGGCTATAAACTAACAAGGGGGACAACTAAAGGGAATGTAGAATGAAAATAATTTTCTCTTTGCTTACCTTTTTTTAAATAGGGGTGAAATATGTTAAACAAACTCTGAATTAGGGAGGTTAGTTATGCTTTAATATGTCGGTACTTTAAATGATATATTAATCAGCATTGCTGTGCTAAGCGAAATATCAACACCATGTTCCGAAACGAATTGTATGATCCCTAATGGATTCTAAGATTAACTTTATGTACGGAAGAAAGGAAAAATAGGAGATGGTTATAAAATAAAGCATCTTTCTCCTGTGGTAATCGTATTTTGTATCTTTTTCTATGTCAATTGGTGAGAGGTGAGCTCAAAAAGGGACTTAAGTCCCTCTTTGAATTGTAGATCGAGAGTTCGAATCCTATCTGTAGCGAAAAAAAAAATTTAAAGAAAGTGTCGGAACACTCCTTTGGTTTAATCAAATCTGTATATCTGTTAATTTCTTATACAATCTCTTTAACCTCCCCTCCCTTTCTATAAATTAGAATAGATTATATTATAAAATATTATCGTTGCCGGGAAAAAAAAATTGATAAGAGGCGAGCAACTTGTGCCCCGTGCCTTACTTCTTTCATTCATTGTTGCCTTAGAGTGCCAATATGTGGTCAGAATTGTAAATTGGGTTTTTTTTTTTTTGGCAAACGAGCTTTTGAATAAGCACGAGGCTAGCCCATTCTAATTTGATATGTTTGGTCTAAATTTGGGATACCGAAGCTCACATAAAAGGACCATTCTTGGTTCACATAATATAAATCAGGCTTTGGACCTAGTTGGAGCCACTCAAGCTCAATATGCTGTGTAAGCCTTCTCACTTAATTTCCTATTGGTACAAAAGAGCCTAGAAATTTTTTAAAGCAATGAAATATACCATTTCATCCTAAAGACAAAATACACGTAATTCGACTTGATATATAGAAAAAGAGCTATCATAATTGACGAAAATTGAAGTACTTTTACAGCAGGAGCATTGTATGTGAAAGTATCATATGACAGAGCTAAAGTTGCAGAGCAAGTTGTAAGCACATACCAATTGCAATATAATGAACAAAGACATAATGAAGTAGTTGGAGCCAACCTAAAACCAATTGACATTCTTAATTTCAGTTAATGTATTGAACATGAACAAGCAGATTGTATTTCAAATTCAAAGACGTGCCTTTGAATAATGGCTCTCTAACTCTATCACTTGAAAAAAAATGTGCAAGAGATCCAACTAATTTTGTACCTTCTAAGAGTAATAAGGTAAAAGCAAAACCAAAAAAAAAAAAAGGTGAAAGTAAACAAGGCAAAACTTCACAAAATTTTATTAACTCATGATTTTGCTATTTCAAGTTTGTCCAGTAGCTTGTTTAAAACAAAATTTTCGAGTAGGTGCCCTAAGCAGTACCAAAATATTGCACTATATAAATCATTGGTTGTTTTGAACCCTCCCTCCGTACAATGTTCCTAGTTTGTTTGCCTTTCTCTACAACAGTTGCATAGAAACTTGCCATGTCGAAATCAGAGAAAAGAAAAGAAAGTTGTTCTTTCCACCTTGCTGAAAAATTTACCAACCATGAATGAACAAATCCGGCGAGCCACCTACATTCGATCACAGGCGACCTAATAACAAAAATCGCCAGAAGCAGCCTGGTGAATTCCAACAAAATATCAGGCATCATTTTGCTAGCCTGCTTGGGATATCAATCAACCAAGACCAAGTTATTAGGCCAACCGTTGTTCGTGCTTGCTTTTGCCATGCCAAATATAATCATCAATTGTGAATTACCCTTGTTCTTGCATCCTAAAGATACTTTGCAATCCAGTGCCAATAAGAGCAAGTGTAATCTTTTATACACTGACAACGTATAATCTCTGTTACACCAACCCGTATAGGTTTGTGCCAGCCATGTGTACAAATGGCATCCAAGCCTGAGACACCGATCGTGATGTAAATATTGCACTATCAGTGTAGGACAGAGTCCAAATATTGTAACGCCCACAAAAACTCAAGTGCATGAACACCAAGGTATAGAGTCATTCTTTTGCAACTGTTGACATGGCTTTGGCCAAACATCACAACTATAACCTGAAACAAATTCACAGCTCCATGCCATTGATGGAGCTAAGCCAACTATACTTATATTTTTCATGCAAATGCCCTCAACAGGAGAACCCTCAATGCCCTCTAATAAAGGAGCCTTTTTAGTATCCAAACTTACCACATTACTCACAACAATGCCTTTAACCTGTGGAAGAGCTTTAGGATCCCATCCTTCATCAGGATGGTCATTGGCACCTCTACTAAATCTCAAGGGTATTTTCACTCTTTCCATTTTAATGTTATTTATGGTAATATTTTCGATATATCCACCTCTTCCCTTATCAGTCTTAATCCGAATACCAGCTGCAGAATCTCGGACATGCAAATCGTCCACAATAACATTTGAAATTCCACCAGACATCTCACTTCCAATTCCAACCCCAGAACATGTTGGAGTTGTACCTGAAACTCTTCTAATGATGATGTTCGAGCTTGGACGAGCCATGGTGATGCCATATTGGTCCCAACCGCTCTTGACTGCAACAAGGTCATCTCCACTCTCAATGTAACAATCCTCAATGCACACATTCATGCTTGAATCTGCATTAGATAATGCAAAGGCAAGTCTCTTTAGAGTTCTACATTAAAATAGATAATCCATTAATATCTAGAAGCTTCAACTTATAAAGCCATAGCTTTAAGTGCTTAAACCAAATGCATCAAAATTTTACATTCTCTAGATAGGTAAGTGCAATCGAATAGACTGACTTTGCCTAAGAAGTGATTAGAATGATTAAGCTGTTCAAGAACCCTCATAGACTGCATGGCCAGGTAAACTAAATGTCTTGGCTTTTTGTTCATGCCTTTATGAGTCATTACTCTAAAATGTGCTTATAATTATGAGGGTTTAGTAACTCTACACAGTTGAGAAAGTTGGTCTTGTTTGGTTTTTTCTTTTTTGTGGTTGCTTTTGGTAGGTGTTTTCGGAAAACTTATGTGCCATACTACTATGTAGTGTTTGACAATGTTTTCAGAAAATATATGTGCGATACTATATGTAGTGTTTGACCAAAAAAAAATTACTCTAGCATCTTTATAGTTAAAAAGATGGTTAAAAAATGTGTTTTTAAGTTTTCCAAATACATGTTCTTGGAAACAGGTTCAAACAAACAGATCCAATATCTGGAAATTAAACACACTTTATCAAAACAGGTATAAGCCCATGGGAGGGGAACAAAATTGGGATGTCAACTGAATAAGGAAATAAAATTTGTACCTGGGTCTATTCCGTCTGTGTTTGGAGCTTTAAGTGGAGCTAATATCGTCATGTTTTTTATTAATACATTACTGCAAGAAATACAAAACAGCAACTGAAAGTGTGAGGATTTGATTTTTGTGCTACATAAGATGATGACAGACAAGAAAGTTGGTTTTTTAGGTATGTGGACCAAATTGAAGCTACTGATTTGATCAATTGTATATGATGACAGAAGCATGAATTTGTCATTCAATAATCAAGACAACAAGATTTGTACTATTCTGGCTATAGGTTATTATCTTAAAGATCTGCATATTTTTCTTGACAAATAGTTTATGCTCTTTCTTTTTTTACAAAGTTACAAAGAAAAAAAAAAGTTAAGGTCTGAAATATAACAACAAACTGCACCTGCAATAAACTGGATGGATGGTCCAAAATGGAGAATTTCGAAAAGTGAGGTTGGAAATTAGAATGTTGTGAGAGTCGATGAGCTCAACAAGGTGGCCCCTGGTATGTTCCAAAGTCCTATTCCACCAAAGATCCCACCACATCTTCCCTTGCCCATCGATTGTGCCATTCTGACCTACAAGGGGGTGGACATGATTGGAAAGAGCAAAAGATTTCATCAGTTGTGACAAAAGAAAGGTGGAAAAAAGGGTAATCAGTTAAAGTACTAGCAAAGAAAACAATTTGATCAGTTGTCAGATGTCACCATCAGATCAGGAATGCTTAAACAGGATAGTCACTAAATCTGGAAAGTCTACACCTAAATGAAAATCACCGGCCCTTTGGTTGGTGGCCACTGGCCACCATCAATGCATTAAGACTTGATGGGTGGGTGACAAGGATTCAAACCTTAACTTCTATCAATTTGTCACAATTAAATGTGGCTTTGCTTAAAAATTCAGATAGATGCGTAATGCATTCATCTGATCTGGTGGTTGTTCAGTCCCCTCATGGATTATCCTAGGACCTCTTCAGATCCTCCTCTTCCCATAGTGTAGGAAGCTATTATATCGAAAAAAAAAAAAAAACTACACCTAAATGAAGCTAAAATGACAGAAATTCATGAGCACAGTCTTCAAAAATTGTACCGATTTTCCTTGGATTTCATAGGAATTCGGCTTACACAGTGTAAGTTTACCGGAGGGATAGTTTGGAAACCTCTCTTGAGTTTTTTTTTGCTAATATCACTTATCACCTCTAAAGTTGTAGGAGTATCGCTTTCTTTCCCTGTCACTAAGATGGGACTACTAATTACTGTCACGGTTTATGAGTTGACAAAAATATCCTCACTGCCTTATTAATTTTTTGGCAAAAAATATGGAAGAGAAAATCTAAAATTGTGAAAGTAAAATGGCTATTTCAACAAATCTTTTGGCACTTAAACCATCCACTTATTGAGCCCTCCTACGCCAATCATATATTAAAGTATCCTTGCTATTCTAATAACTATTTAAGCAAAAAAAAAATTCAAAATCAATCAAACAATTTCTATTCTAAAAAATGGCTGTTCTAGAAAAACATCTCTCCTCCACTTTTTTAATTATGCCAACCTTACACTAATTTCTCTCATTATTCTAACAATTATCTAGGCAAAAAATTGAGAAAAAAAGGGACAAAAAATTCACTATTCTAATTATTTGAAACGAAATTGCCAGAAATATTTGGATGGTAGTGTAATTAGATTACATGTTGTAGAATATAATAATGAGTCATTATAATTGTAGAAAAAATTTGAAAGAAGTTGAGAGGGGCCATCATGACCCCAATTTTCATGGTACTAAGAAGTTGCCCTTATAAAAAGCCTAGAATTTCCATAAATAATATCTTATAAAGGAATCAAGAACTGCACATCTTCTCTCTAGAAGGTTGGCAATATATAAAAGACGCCCTTGATTTCTGAGCACTAATCAATATTCTCTATGGTGCTTGCTATGGACCACAAGCAAATATTACCACCTCCAAAACCATTTGGCTTTTTCTTCTAAAATGTACAACAAAATTAGACTCAAATCAAGCTTATCATATTGGAGGAAAAAGATTCTCTTAATCAGTAGCCAAACAGCCAAAGAAACCCAAAAAAAAAAAAGAAAATAATAAATAATCCCATCAATTAAAATTAAAAAAAAAGAAAAGAAAAAAAGAAACAGAACCAGCCTAGACAAGTCTTTGCCCGTGAAAGATGGAAGTTGAGGATGCTAAAATTGTCAGTTCACATGCAGAAGCAGCAGAATGCTTCAGTCACATGAAGCAGTTTCTTGAATGTACATATGATCAGCAGTAAATTGTGGTACAGATTGGAAACATCTTCTTCCATCTCAAATTCAAAACCCTGTTTTTCTTTCTTCTGATCCCACATAAAATTGAAATTGACATTTCTAGTATTTCTTCCGTTCAAATATTGTCCTCGATCATCAAAACATTTTAAGGTTTCACATGCTCCCTTCTTAAACTTCAATTAGTTGGTATGATTAGGCCTCTTTAGTCAACACTACTCTTTCTTTACCTGCTCCTTACTATCAACATCTACATTGCGTGTCCCTCACATTTTTAGACACAATTCAGAAAGTAAATGATTTCTTTTGCTGTCGACACTGGCATTAACGAGTAACGCCTCAATTTTTTGTGATGTGATGAACGTGAATATTAGCGTTTACGAGGCACGCAAGATAATATTTACAAATTTCCTTTCTCAAATTATACTATCCAAACGGATCCCATATCATTACAAAACTCAATAATCAAATGGTAGTGAAAGAAGGGCCTAATAAAAAAAAATATTAGTGTTGAACAAGATTCTTTGTTTTAATTATTTCGAAACCAGTTGTCCACAGCGGATCAAGCTGGTTGAAGGGCACATAAAACAAGTATTGACTATTCCAATTTAATAAAGCAATTAAAAAAAAGATTTTGATTTTGTCCCTTGATTAAAATAAGCAGTGGCATCTTGATTAGAGTGATCATTACCTGTAATGACAACATTTGTTAGGTTGTTGCCATGGATGAGGCTTATGTGCCTTCCTCCAAGCCTTTCTCTTCCTCTTCCATAAGAAGGCAGTGGCTCAATAATAGGCCAGTCCTCTGGATCCTATTGTAAAAAAGAAGAGAAATTACATAATTAGTTGATAAATTAATCTCTTACATAAGCCCCAGTTTGCTAATTAACAGATGTCATTCTTCCAAAACCCAAAAAAAAAAAAAAAAAAGAAGTTATTGTCCAAAGAATAGGAAAAATATTAGTAACAAACTACTCAAGGAGTTGTGTGCTATCTATTATGTCTCCAACTGGAACAAAAACAAAACCAAGATTATTTATTTGGAAAATAATAGGAAAATATTATTATTTTAAATAGATAACAAGAAAGTGTTGAATGCTATTATGTGATCTTTTCAGCATTTCTCAATCAGCAGATTAGACAAGATATCAACAATCCAACTCCAACTACAAGAAACCCCATCAAATCCCCTGCCACAAGAAATTGATTAAATAATTTTACTAATTCTACAACTTTGTCAAATTTTAGTATCCACAACCCAAAAACACTTATTTCAAATTTCTCAAAAATTAATGAACAATTAGTTTAAAAAACCTTAAACAGAGATGAAAAGCCAATAGATTAACCAAGCATTAAATTTTTACCTCTGATCCCAAAATTACTGCACCTTCTTCAAGAAATAACGTTAAATTACTGGTGAGATTAAAATTCCCAGTAAGCCACCGTCCTCTGGGGACATTCAACTGGGCCCCACCTCTGTCTGCGAAACTTTCCATATACGCCACAGCCGCCCTAAACGCCGCCGTATTTGACGTTGTTCCATCGCCAACTCCACCAAACTCCACGATGGATTTCACCACCTTTCTCGGCGGCACCTCCGCGAAGAACCCAGAACAACTCTTCGGGCCCCCAAAGCCCGAGCCCGAGCCCGAGTTTTCGATTGTCGCCGGAAATAATGGTGGGATCGGAAAAACTGATTTGCTGGTGATCTGAAGGGTGAAAAGGGTCAAAACTGCGAAGATAAGCAATAGAATTGCCCATGAAGGCCTTGTAAAACTGGCCTTTATTGTATTGAAAATTGAGTTTTGATCACCTTCTGATATCATCTCTGTTAATATCTACTTCTGGAATTTCTATACGTTGCATGAAAAATCATGCACAAACGCACGAACATGTGTGGAAAAAGGTGGGGAGATTTCTGAAAGGTGAAAATTGAAAAAATTTAATGGTTTTTTTTTTCCTGGATAGCTGTTCTTGATATAGTTGAGTGCCGATCAGAAGTTCTGCAGCAACATAGATAGCAGATATGGTGTGTGTGTGAGTGAGTGAGTGAGTGTGTGTGTGTGCGGGTTTTGTGGTGTGCCTGTGCGATTCTGTGTGTGAGTTTTCCTTCTTGCTTTCATGAACAGAGAGGAATAGATGTCATTTTTTTTAGTAGTTATGTATAGAAGTCAGAACGGTGGAAGAAAGACAGGGCAACCTAGACTTCATACTTTAGTGCAATTATTCAAATACTTGTCATAGAAATAGAGGATTACATTTCTGTGTACGTTTCTATTTGTATATATACTATCATCGATGTGAGATTATTAGTTAATTTTTTTAAAAATTTTATATTTGCATCATACATTAGTTAATTTTATGATTAGTTAATTTTTTTAAAAATTTTATATTTACATCATACATCCAATTGTGTCAATATATACAATATTAATATATATAAAATTAATTTAAAATAAATTAAAAAATTAAAATTGAGATATAGTTTCTTCCATTATGTAGCCTTTAAAAGGTGTCACTATTTCAGTGTTTTGGCAGAAGGATAAATACTTTTGGCCAAACTGTACGGATTCAGAGGTAGACGCCTAGATGTTAAATTTATAGCTCGGATGATTTTGTATTTTTTTTTTTTTAGTGTGCTTATTATGTGTTCTTAGGGTGTAGGGGAAAAAAACGTACTCTCATGCATATATTTGTTCTCTACTTTCTTTCTTTTTTTGCCAAAATTTCTGAAAGTTTAAATACGAAAAAGAAATATTAAATGGTTTCTTTCTATTAATAAAATAAGGGAGGGAGTCTTAATTGAGGTCACTTTAAGTTATTTCTAATTAAACCTTTTCAAAGTTAATTCTAAGAACCGATTGTCTTTAATCAGAATCTTTTAAAAGAACTTTTAGAACAGCATAGAATGTTTTGTAGTAATAAAGAACACATAAATACATGCGTACGGTATGTCAAAATTAAACCACCATTTCGGTTGAACACTTTGGGTGGAATTTGATTTCAAATCCTTTAACCCAAATCCCTTGAATTGGTTGCATAAAGTGATAAAAAATCAGATTTTTTAATTCATCATTTGGTAGAAGAGATTTAAAAATTTAAAATTCGGGAATTTCAAATACAATCAAAATACTACATGTCATTACATTTGGCGTATTCACATGTTGTCTTTCTCTCTAATAGGCTCGATCGTGTGTTGTGTACAGATCAATAATTTGCAAAATCAAATCGAGTTGGCTGGTTCAACTGGTTGAATTGTAAAATCCGGTATAGCACCTTTCTAGCTCTATATTAAACTCGGAAAACTGCATCAATCAAACCCAATCAAATTTTGGTTAACCGGAAAAAACCAATAAAAATCAAATGATTGAACCGATTGCCGCTAATTTTTTTCTTTTTTTTTTTGTTCAATATTATCCTAGTTATATAACTAGAAGCTAATCTGATTCATCAACCAGTTTGAGTTTTAAAACATTAGTATAAAATAAAATGATTTGATGTCTAAAGCGGCTGCAATTTGACCGGAACGGTTTAACCGTAGATTAGAAGCTCATCTGGTTCATCAACTTGTCCGTGTTCAAAACAATATTGTATTGTAATAGAGAGGGATTTGACCTGTCCGAAGAACAAATTACAAAAAGAAAAAGAGAGGGCATACCTTTGAATTTGATAGCCCATTTGTATTATGCTCATTTGATTTGAAAGCCACGGAATTGCGTGAAGAATGTGTGCATGACAGAAATCAATAACATTGGTTGGAATTGGATCCTCCACCGAAAAGAGAACACATATGTCGCGCGGCGCGGTTGACATATGATGCTTCTAATGTTTGAAAAGGAAAGTAATATGAAATCTCCACATCTAACCTTTTAACTTTCGAGTTTTTGAGTTCCTTTCCCATTCTTTTTGGTTATTTATAAATTTTCTTTATCCTAATCATGATAGTTAGCCAAATAATCTACATCAAATTGGATATACGCATTTTATGTCTTATTTTCACTCGTGTAGATTCAAAATTCTTTCTTGAATCCAAATTTACTAGGTCATGTTTTCTATGCTATGCCCTTGGATAAGTTATAAAATATAAAAGGTGCATGTATAGAAAAAGATATTAGTCATTAGATGATTTTATGAGTTTAAATTATTAAATTATGTAATAAGAATTTATTGGATTTCAATTATGGGTATGATACCCCAAAGAAATGGTAGAATTTTTCTATGTTTTAAACATTATCATCTATCTCTGAATTGAGTAAACTTTAGGGAAAAATGTAAATATTTCACTTAGAATTAAACGTGGGAACACATTTTATCCTGTGCCATAGAGCAGCATAACAACTCACAACTCATCTACTAAGCGACATAAATAAATTAAAAGATGGCACGTCGCTTTAATTTTAGATCTCTCCATATTTATGTCTATTATTAAAAAGTATCTTCTTTTTTTTTTTGTAATACGTTGACAGTGTATACATTATTACTGTTAGATTCACAATATATATATATATATATATATATATATAAGTTAGATTTTATATAATTATTAGTCATTTAAAACTGATAGTGTACACACTATCGGTATAAGAAAAATTAATTTTTTTTTTTAGGTGGACTCATTTACTAATTCCGACCTAATAGGTGTCTTTATATGTGTTGTGTGGTTCTGGACTTTGTTGGTGAAAAGGGGAGTTCAAAGGTTAGCGGATGCCCCGTTTAGCTTAGTGCGCCCATGGGTTTACTAGGGTTGGTGTGATAAGATAATCTCCGAAAGTACGTGATAAGCGTGATCCTGTTTGTTTGGTGTCGGAGCCTACTCGGAGGAGGGATCTAGTATTTTACGAAGTATGATGTTTGGAACAAATTAACGAAAAGCATAAAGCGATTGGAGAGCCCAGATTTTTTTGGTTGACGTGGAGCAATTCTACTTGATAATTGTAAGGATTCAATGTGGTGGAGGCTACACGGGAACCGAAATGATGAAGGGAGCAATGTGTGACCGAAATAATAATGGGGACAAAACGGTGCTTTTGCGGTAAAGGTCAAATGAGGGAGCCGCTCTTCACGGGGGGAAGTCTCGTGTTATTACTAGCCTTTTTCGTGGACTTACTTGATTGTAAATTTGTAATGAATTGCGTCAGTGTTTCGAAAATCGAATCGAACGGACACTAAGACCGGTCGAATCGTAAATTGGCTGTAATATTAATCCGATTCATTAATAAATTTGAAAAATCAATTGAATCGATCAAAAAAATTATAGTTCAAACTAAATTTCTCTCACTCTCTTTTCTAATTTTAAAGTCCTCTAATTTACATAATAAATGAAAGAACAAAAAAAAAAGAAAAATATTTGAACCATATTGAAACGGTTGAACTGATTTGAACCGAAAATTTATTCGTTTCATTTCACTGTTCGAGTTCAAAAATATTGGTTTATGCTGAGAACAAAGTATTTATTGATTAACTATTACGATTGATCAGGGGATCAGGAAAATGCTCTTAAATCTCTTCTCGCACCCAAATTCAAGATTGAAATTTTAGACCTCACAGTAGGAGCGGAAAGGGAATGAGGAAGGGTGTGAGATAAAACAACGAAAAAAAAGTATTTATTAATTACTTCTGCAACTCACTACGAATTTACAAAACTCCACATGCCTATGCTAATGCCAAGGACTATGCTAATAACGTGATAATATTTTGTTTTTCCGGAATAATAATAATGTTTCATTCTTATAAAGTCACAAGGCATAATTCATGATTGATAGCGCGTCCCAAACATGGTAATTGGGCTCTTCCTTGCTGAAAAATCGGACGAAAACAGTAAATTTTATTTGAAAACTGACAAGTTATTAATTTATTGGTTCAACCACTTACTGGGTTTGTTTGGATTGCTTCATATTTTCCCAATTTTATTTGCTTACATCATCTTTACAATTTCCAATACACCTTTTTATCTTCCCAATATCTTTTTATCTCACATACATCACATCACAAAAAGTGCTACAGTAAAAATATCCCAAATAATCCCAAATAACTTACAATCCAAACAGACCCACTGATTGATAACTAGTCACGTCAACCTACCGAGTTATTGTCGAAACCATGGTTAATAACTATAGGTGGCACACACGGCATAAAAAGAGTGAATGTGATACTAATTAGTAAGCGCAGGGGTACTTGACAAAAAAAAAAAAAAAAAAAAAAGTAAGCACAGAGGTATTTACCATATTTACTCAAAAAACTTTTTTAATATAAAAGAAAATTATTAATTTTTTATACATAAACAATGAATACAATATCATCATTAATTAAATGTATTACAACTAATTTTAATTTGAATTTAAAATCTAAATTTTGTATATGTATCATATATCTAATCGTAATATATAAATATTGTATCTATAAGATTAACTTGAAAGAAAAATATTTTCACCTACAATTTTATACGTGTATAGTTGTATGTATATGTAGTACTGGAATGCCTACATGCATGGCGCAGTTTTACGTTAACAAGAGAATGAATGCAATTTATTGATCAATTTCCCTTACCTTTTAACCGAATCAAGCATTCACACCTGATGAATGAATGGGATGGATTCTGAAATGACATCCTCGAATCGACCGGAGTTTGATTACTTGTTCAAATTACTCTTAATTGGAGACTCTGGCGTTGGGAAAAGCACCCTTCTTGTCAGTTTTGCCTCTGACGCTTTTGAACAGCTTTCTCCAACAATTGGTATATATAATATATCTTTACGTTAATTTTTTTTTTCTTTTGCTTTCGTGTGATCTATTCTTGATTTGATGAAGTCTTGACTGTTTAGAGCTAAGAAAATTGTGGGTTCTGTTTGGAATTTGAAAATTTTGTCGGGTATACAAGAAAAATTTTCAAAAATCAGGGCAGAATGTTCGAAATCTATGAACTTTTTTGCCCCTTTGAAAAGCCTTAAACTCTGGGTTGATGATGGAAACTTCTTGTCGGTTGAAATTTGTTTCGTTATAAAAAAAATTGCGAGAAAATGTGAATGAAACTATTTTCATTTCTTTGATCTGAGTATCCAATTGGTTATTTCTGTTTGCAAAAGCATGGTTCAGTTTTTCCATTTTTTAGATAGTTTTACGATTCTCTTCAAAAATGGATTTTGCATTCTGATTGATGTAAGTGGTCAACTTAGCATATAACCAGAACAATAACAAACAAGAAAGGTAAATGTGGTTGTATTCGTGACTTTCCAATTGCATTCAAATTAATTAATCCGATTTCTGTACGTTATAGGTGTTGATTTCAAGGTAAAATATGTAAACATTGGGGGGAAAAAGCTTAAGCTTGCAATTTGGGACACAGGTAAGAAATACATTGTGATGCCAAGTCTGCTGCTTGTTCATGCTTGGTGTAGTATAATGTCCAGTTTCAATAATTTTGTATCTACTGCTTTTGCTTTCTACATGAGATTTTGATTGATCAAAATGTTGATCTTGATGCTGTCTAGCTGCTGAAGAATTAATACAACATGTTAATTATACAACCACCCTTTTATGTTCTGGACTACTTTACTTGATGAGCCTGAAACTTGTTGAACTGATGGAACTTTTCAAGTTTACATTCTGGAAGTTTTGGATGCTCACTTGCTATCTTCTGTAGATTATATAACTTTTGGTGATATCTCTTGTTAGATATACTTTCCACAGGCATTTATGTGTTCGAACATACGTCAGTATGGGGGATGCCTTTGATCAATGTCATAGTTCTAGGGGAAAAAATGGTTGGGAGTTCTTTTCATTGTTGATGAGGTCTTAGCAAAAGACTTAACACTTTTGATTGGGAAGGGCAAAGGAAGCTTTGGAAGAGTGTTTTTTACCAAGGAGTGGAATGCTGCAGCAGCAAATTTAAAATGGCAATCGAGTCTTTACTGGAATTCTTTTGTTGTCAATGACTGTTCTCTGCTGTATAGAACAAAGATAATTTAGCAATAGCTCTTCTAGTTGCAGGAGGCCTTCTTTTAGCATGGTGGCTCACATGAGAAATTCAATTGAAACAGATAATGGCAAGAGGGTGAGAAAGAGAATGAATCAGTATGTTATTTAAAAGATTTTGGAAATTAGTGGCAGTTCTAATATATATATGTCTTCTGAGTATTCTCTAGTCCTGAGTGTGAAAGTCAAGTACTAATGAGTCTCAATGGTTTTATTCCTATCTGGTATTTGATCCAACTATCCTACAAAAGTCACATTGATTCATGTAGGGGTTCTGATGTAAGAAATAATAGCCGACTGACTGAGAATAACTGATTCTTGTATCGATAGCAGGTTGGACCTTTCCTCCAAAACTTGTTATGATGTTTGTTGATTTAATGTGCAGCTGGTCAGGAAAGGTTCAGAACATTAACAACCTCATACTACAGAGGAGCACAAGGGATTATCATGGGTATTTCATTTACATTTTCACTGATCAATGTTATTAGCATGACACAAGGTTTCGGCGAAGCACACCTATTTCTCCAATTCAAACTTCAAGATGATCCTGTTTACATGCATCATCCATAGAACTTTACTACTTTGTTGATCTTGTTGTGACACAGTTTATGATGTAACAAGACGGGAAACATTCACCAACCTTTCTGAAGTTTGGGCCAAGGAGATTGACCTTCACTTAACGAATCCAGATTGCATCAAGATGCTTGTTGGAAACAAAGTTGACAAGGTAATTTGTTCATCTATCCAGGAATTGATTTGAAGAACTGTAAGGATAACACCACTTGTGTTGAAATGAGATTTTGTAAAACATTTCGGTGAAATAAGATGAATGTGCCAGAAACATAAGAGATAGCCATGGGAATTTCAAAGAATCAACCTCCAATTTAATATTTCCTTCGGTTCAGATTCAGATAATAGTAGCAGGTATGAGTATCTAAAAGTTCAGAATTTGAAGCATTTATAGTCTTGTCAACTAATTCTTACATAAATCAGCCCAAGAGAATGATCTTTTTCTTTTCTTCTAATGGTGTAACACAAATCCTTCAGTAGCTAAAATTTTATTATGATATGCTGCCTTTCTTCCTGCCATAGCCCTCCATCCAATATACACGTACATATGCACATAACCAAAAAGAATTTACGTGTTTGTGGACTTGTCCTGATTTCTTGACAGACTTGTAAATACGAACTAGGTGCTAATAGAATTGATTTTTGCCCTTGTCACATCTTCTGTTGGACTCTTGTCCTTCCCTACTCTTGAATCTTTTGCCAGTGGGCGTAAAATCACTTCTTGACAGATTTTGTGCATTGTCTCCAACTAAGACGCTGAACCTGAAAAAGTATCCTTCATGCTATATTAGTCGAAACATCTCATGCTTTACTTTTCGTATTCTGTTTTTCCTTGTGTATATGCAATTAGAGGCCTCATTTCTTATTTGATTTGTAGACTATAGTCCTACTACATAAGAGGGTCTAGTGCTTCTGTTTGATGATTTTCATTTGATTCATTACATGACTTGTCAAATCATATGGCATACACTCCATTTCTGAAACATGAAATTTTGGTCAAGTGATATGTGAAGCTTTTTCATTGTTCATGTTCAAAATTCCTCCAAGATGTGTTGCTTCTGGACTTCTTTGTTTCCTGAAGGCATCTCTCCCCCAGTTTTGGTTGGATTCAAGCTGCATTTTGCATACATTATGCGCCTTTTGCTGCTTTTTTTTCTACTCTTATTCTTCTTCACTTAACATTGTTTGTTTTTGAAACTCTTGAAGTTTTCTGTGATCTCAATTCCAATACGAAGTTTTCTTCACATTTGAGCAGAGATATCAGGCACTAATTCTCTGATTCTTCCAGGAGGGTGAACGTTCGGTAACCAAAAAGGAAGGAATAGATTTTGCTAAGGAATATGGGACCCTTTTCATCGAATGCAGTGCAAAAACGCAACTCAATGTGCAGCTTTGTTTCGAAGAGCTTATCTTGAAGGTTAGTCAAATCTGAATCAACAAATTTGTTTTGTAGACCTTATCAACAAATTTTTTTCAAACAAGTTTTGCGGCCATTCAATCCTTGGGCTGCAATCACTTCTCCCATTTGTTGATGGATTCAATTTCTTTCATTTTTATTATACTCCTAATGAACTATGTTTCTTAACAGATTCTGGATACTGAAAGCCTCTTAGCTGAGGGCTGCAAGGGTGTGAAAAAGAACATATTCAAAGAAAAGCCACTGGAATCTGACACTTCCTCAAGTAGCTGTTGCTAATCCTTGTTTCTCCTAAAACTTCTAACACCTATTTTGATCCCTTCAGTTATTAGCCACTATTACTTGTATAAAACTTGATCTAAGCAATGATATCACAAGTTGGCTTCCACATTGTATAACTTGTTATTGACTGGAATTTTTTTTGGGAACTCTTTTGGCTCAACATTTGACAAATGGCTTGTTTATGGTTTCTTTTTTTTTTTTTTTTCATTGATTAGATTTAGGATAACATCTACTATAAATATTGTTTACAACTTTCTCTCATTCATCTCAACATTTGTGCTATTAAGATTGATTATTTCGTACTACCCTTAAGTTGAGCATTCTGCTACTTCCAGGGGGGGATTTTCCCTTTTCTTTTTCTTTCTTATTATGAGATAGAAAATTTCAGAAGATTTCCTGTAGGATCATCCCCAGAACAAGAAGCCACTAAAATTTGGTTACCACAATGAAGCCTCAATTTAAATGTTAACATACCCAATCTTCTTTTTTTTTTTTTACAAAAAAATATTTTTTGAGAAAACAAAGAACTTCATTAATAAGATTACTGGATATCGTCTATAGCACGACTTGCTTGATAAAACTTAGAAAGGTTTAACAGGGATTCAGAAAGGTCGGCAGCTTTCGCATAATAAGCTAGACAATGCGCAATCTCATTGGCATATTTTAGAACTCAAAGTACATTGACAGTATACTGATGCAAGAAAACAAAGTGAATATCTTCAATTATCGAGCCTAGAGTAGATAGAAGATCATCTTCATCATTAATGAGCTTGGTAATTGAAGATGCGTCGCCCTCCAACATGAACAGGTCTACTTGATTGCTTTAAAAATTACACTTTATGCTAATAATTGAAGTGTGAATCCAGAGAGGGAGCATTTGCAGTCCAATAGATAGTCTAACCATTGGAGCTTTTTCTGGACTTCCATACAAGCATGAAGCAGATTGGTAAATTGCGTCTACCTTCTATATTTTAGAGGCATATTTGGAGTCGAGAGATATATCTGACTTCAATGCTTAATTGTTTTATTTAGTTTTTTTCTTTGGAATACAATACTATTACAATTGGTCCTATACTGAGGGATAGGAGAGGGACTTAACCCCTCCTCTAGTAGCCAACTAATGCTTAACTATGAAATGTAAGAAAGTATAAATTAGTTTCTCAATTCAGGGCTATTCTTGAATGGTGTAACATTTTTTGAACATTTTATAATTCTGAGTAAACTGCTTATACATCCTTACAACATAGGCGTGATATTCTATTACTGTTCATGTAGATCGCATGCATAATAATTACATCCCAGTCATAAAATTTTATAAGTAGTTTACGTAGAGTTACATCTTATTCAAAAAATATTACGCGGTTCGACTGGCAACCCTCGGTAGCCTGGTCCTGAAGAGATGTTAGTCGGGTGCAGAGTTAAAGTCAGCTTCAAATACGGCATGAATGGAAGCCATATAAAACTACCATTCTATATTACTACTTATTGGTTTCTTACCAATTCTTTCTCTTCCATGGCAGGTTGTTCAGCAGCACACACCGTTGGTACGTGCTATGCCAGATAGTCAACGCTATACTTGAATCTGCGCAAATTGTGCAGTTCAAATATATAATATATAAACGCGGCCTAATTTTAAATGCAAAAACCAATGTTTTCAGAATCGGACTGGATCGGCCGAATTGTCACCAGTCCGTCTAATGCTAAAGCCGGAAGTTCATGGAGAACCGTTGAAACCCGGACGAACCGTTAAGAACCGTGAACCGGCGGTTTTTTAAATTCTTCAACAAAATATCAAGAATGATGTAACTAAGATTCGAACCTGGGTCTCCAAGTTTGGATATGACAATCTCACCGCTAGACTATAGTTAAGTTTATTGAAAATTTTACTTGACTAAAAAATATATTAAAACATCAAGTTCTTCTCTTATTTTTTTTTTTCAATTTTTTCTTCTTAACCATTTTTAACCCAAATATCCACAACAAGATTTTCTCAAGTCTTCACCATTATTATCAGGTTATTATCTTTAGAAAATTGTAAACAAGTTAAAAATTTCAACTTTTCTTGTTTTCCAACATCTTAGTAAGTTTAATTTTTTTCTTTTCAAGGTTTTTTTTTCTATATTATTATCTTTAGTTGATTTTTTGCATTTTCTTCTTTTTCCCCTCAATTTTCATATGTTTCCCTCATTTTTGTTTTATTTTTATTCGATTAATTAAGGATGAAATTTTTGCAAAAGTAGTGCACATCTGTGTAGGAATTGGGTAGGAATTACAAATAATAACATTGGGTTGGTCAAAAATATGGTAGTTGGCACATAATCGAAGCTATTGATAATTAAATTTAAAATAATTAATGGTATAGGATCATTGAATTTAATATAACATGTTAATTAGTAATGTTTAGTAGCAATTAATTTTTTATGTGTTTAACTGTATATTTGTTTTTCAAAAATTTTTAGTTTTTTTTAGTTTGAGCAATTAGATTTATATTTTTATAATAAAATTTTAACTTTTTCAGCTTAAGTTGATGAAATTGTGAAGGTGGTGTGGTTGCTTATCATGCCACTGATAAAAGTTTGCTATTCAAATAGTTTGTCTTAACTTGAACTCTTTTATGGATTTTTTTAAGGGTTGTAAAAGAATTTCAATATTTAATTTATTTATTTTTTGTGTTTTTATTTGTGATAATTAGTGAACATTTGGATTGTATCTATTTATGTTTATAATGAATTTATGAAAACTTATGGTGAATTATGATATTTTAATTATATTTATCATTCCATGTTTTATGTATAACTTTTAGAAAATTTATTATTATCATAACTTAAATTAAGTTATGTTGGTAAAGTTCAAGTGTAGAATGAAACCTGTTTAGTACTTAACACTAAAAAAAAATAAAAAAAAAATAAAAAGTGAACCTTTGAACCGGCCGATCGGACCGGTCGGATCGGTCGAACCACGAACCGGCCACCTCTCCGGTTCACTGACTGGTCCGAGTTTAAAAACATTGGCAAAAACCATTCGTTTTTTGTGCCCCATAGGGTCCATAACCTCCCAACCCCATGACATTGGCCAAACCTTGAAACTTGGTAAGATGGAACTGAGGGCTCCCTACACTTCTTCATTTCCCACTACTTTGAGATCTTATACATTCTTTGCAAGACCATACAGAAATAAGTTGCATGCTTTCTAAAATTAGTCTAAAGTTTACCAGATTAAGTCATAAAAGACGGTTAGCTTTTCATACAATTGTCGGTACAAAAGTTGAATTTGACATGCTCATGAATCAATGACAAAGAATTCCCTCTTGGACATCAAGCTATAAACCAATACAAGGCATGCTTGATTGCTTGGGTTCTTTTTATTGTTTTTTTTTTTTTTCTCTTGGAACGTGTATTTGGACAAATAATGTACATCTTAAACTAATTCACCATTTTTGGCTCAAAGAGATTGTATAATACAGCTTCTGGAACTTTTCCACCTGAGGCACCAACTAGGGGCTAGCAGCCTCTTTTGGTTGTTCAACCCAAGTGGAATTTAGCAACTTGAGCAACATTCTTGCCTTGGCCTTGGTCCTCCCACTACACTGGCTCTGAAGGAGTAAAAGCAGCTGAGTCAAGACACCTGCAGAGATTGCTTCTTCCCTGGCATGATTAGAATCACAACACAAGGCTAATAATGAATTCACAGCACTCTCACTTCCTTGATGATCTGATACTCTGAAAACCATCTTGACTAGAGCTCTGACACAACTAGGATTACTGATTACTACTTCTTTGGCACTCTCCACCACCAACAGCCTTTCGATTGTTGCTATTGCTGTTGGGGCTAATTTCCTTTGATAGTTTTCGGATTCCAGGATATATGCTATTAGCCTTTCAACTGCACCTTCTCTTACCAAATTTTCTCGGGTTGTTTCCAAACAAGATAGTGCTGAGATGGCCTTGATTCCAGCTTCAGAAGCTTCAGAAGTTTCAGCCAAAAGATTGAGAAGTTCTTGCTGCAACTTGGTTGATTTTCCTAGCATAATAGAAACCTGTTGTGTTTCCATGGATGAAGAAATTACCTCAACAATATGGCACAAGTTCCTCTTGATGTTCACATTGCCTCTGTAGAAGAGTGAAAGGAAGCAGTCAAGGACTGGTTCTTCTTTAAGCATGTTTAATGATGTGAGATCGCTAAATGGTAACAACTTCAAGGCACAAGCCAATGCTCGTTCGGAAAACCTCAAATCATCTTCAGAACAAGAACCATTGACCTTTCTGAAAATTTTTTCTAGCAGTAAGGGAAAGATGTCTAGTTGGATCAAGCAAGAATTCTGCAAAGGAAGCTCCTCAGATAATATGTAAACTTTTTCAACTATTTCAAGCTTTTCTTCCAATGTGGAATCCTCTGAATCAAGTCTGTGCTTGAGTACAGAAATGCAATCGACGTGATTGATCATTTCGCGGTAATCAAGACAAAATTGGCTATCCTCTTGAAGCCATTGATCTATCAGATGGCGAAGGGTGTGGTTGGGAACCATGGAAAGATCATCAAGCTTCTGCATTGTGACAGGACACGTTAGATTTCCAGCAGCAAGCCACTTTTCTATGCTGGATCGATCATAAGTTTGTCCTGTGCAAAGAGTTACTGGATCTGTGAACAAATCTAGACTGATAGGACACTTGAACAAAGGTGGAATAGCCATCTCTCTTTCTTTCGTGGATTGATAAACCAGTTCTACAATTTTATGAACCAAAAAAACTTCAGCCAATGAACAATTCTCATAAGAGATAAAATGATGAAGATAAGTACCAATCAATGATGCCTCAGGACTAGCTGGCCTCTAGAAGGACTAAATCCGATGTGGAACATCAACGCCCACAACTCTGACTAGGCAAGTATGCAACTGTAAAAATGCTTCCAAACTTGCTAAAATGGCTCAAGAATTGAATGCATTTTCAGTTTAGATACAAGGGATAAGTTTGAAATGACAAGCTAAAATTTATACTATGGGAAAATCACAATCCAAACAAAGAGGGGTGTGAAAGTGAACGGTTAAAGCTAAGAGACAGGAGGAAAGCTGGAGAGTTTGGGATCTTAGTTGGAAGGATCAGAAGATTATTGCAACATACAAACACTAGAAGATGGCCCCAAACCAAAAGCAGGGGCCTTATCCTAGTGAGAGTATTGAAGAGAACCAATACTATAGAATGATTAAGATGGGGACCCATTTTTTCTTTGCTCCAATATTTATCATTCAGTCAAAGTGTCGCACCAAGAAAAGCACTCCAATTGCTGATGAATCTTTGAAGTTTGAATCAACTTTGAATATAAATGCATCGTCCTTTTCACAGACGTATATGATAGATTTATCCTCTGGGGCTGGGAAGCAAAACATTGGTTCAATGATATTGGCCCTTATGGAGATTTTTCGTTTGCCATTTTGGGTGAGGGCTTTGAGCGGTTTGGAAATTTAATATGGTTTATTGACTGGTTTTATCTTTTTGTCTTTTATTGGGAAAACCATAGAATACTTATATTTGCATAATATCAGTCGGCCAATCTTTCATCAACATGGACCTCTTTGAGTCTCTGAGAAACCACAACAAATCCATAAGAGGAACATTTTTTTTTTCCCTTAAAGAAACAAATACTGCAGTAGCCTAACGATACAGAAACTAAACTACTCGATACTTGAATTAAGCATGCTTAGTAAGAGTTCTTTCAAATTTTGATTCACCAACTAATCAAACGAAACGAGAGCGGCATTTATTATTTATTAAAATTTCAACCTCGACTCGAGTGCGACTTGATTTTAATATGTAAAAAGAAACAAAGAACTACTTGAGTATTATTCGAGTCTGGCTTGATAAGTGAATAACTTAAACCTGATTTTAAGTTTGTTCAATTAGGTAAAACCAAATAGAAATAATTTCCTCTTTAATATTCAGCAACAAGTTTGACTTCAAACTCAAGTGAAATGGTGATGTAAATGTAGATATGCTTTGGATCATACAAACTTTGAAAGTTTACCAATAATAAATCTATGGCATATTCTATTTGCAACTATGCAAAATCCCTAAGAAATGTTATTCCCATTTTGGCCGACCTAATGAGGTAATTGTGTCCAATAGTCGGTCGTTTGGCTTAAATCCATTATACACCACAAGTGATCAAAAAGAGAATAAAAGACAAAGAGGCATAAAAATTAAAAAAAAAAAAAAAAAAGACAGAGAGAGAGAGGATAAAGTCACTTCAAAAAAAGTTTTCAATCCTCACAGCAGTATTCACTTTTTCCTCCTTCGGTCCTTCCTAGCAATGCAATTTTAACTTTTTTTAATAGAAGAAAAAACCTCAACTAAATCAATTAGTCACCGGAAATCTTATACTTTCTGATCTTTTGAATTGTTGCCATTTGACTGTTAAAAAGAACGTTAATCAAACACAGTTCTAGAACAAATTGACCTAAGTAAACAAATCAGATCATGATACATCATCAAAGTTGAATTTTCTATTATTGCAAAAAACAAAAAAAAAAAAAGCCACATCATGTTAGAAGTAAATTATTTTCTGTCTCTATTTTCTTTATAGAGAATATAACTTTAGAATGTGGATGTTTGATGGTAATTGAATACGACTAAAAAGGACCCATCAGTTATCCGTTATCCTTACACTTAGGAATTTGAAAATATTATGGTAACTTACATAACAAACAAACAAACAAAAATTTTAAATACAATTGATCTTTCAAATAAATAACTATAATGTGCTAAACAACGTAAATGAATAGTAGCTTAAATTGTGTTCTAAACTATGACGAAGCTAAATATAAATACTTAATGAAGCATGTAACGAATAACATGATGATTTTCTTCTTTGGAACTCTTCCACTCTCCACGTACTTTTCCTTTCCCTGCTTCTTAAATCCCGCCTCTCTTCTACTAGAAAATATTTATAAAAAATATAAATAAAAAAAAACTCTTCCACTCACATAATTCGTTTGCATAAAAATTAGTGTATAATCGATTACTAACAGCTGCAAATCACATTCGTGGTTCTTGGACTTAAGCTTCTACTTGCTAAAATTTCTTGAGGAAATTTCCAATTTTTGGCCTATCTTCACCACCTTCATCCCATTTTTGACCGGATTCTTTAGTGTACCTCTTCAATTATATTCTCCCGAAAATTCTTCGTATAATTAAAGACGGAGTTCAGCATTATTCTCCATGTACATGAACCTCAAGGTTGCTAACATGTAGGTTACTCTTTCAATTTGTGCTACACACAGTTCATATTGCTACTAAAATAGTAGTATTCTCATCATGGTACAGATTGTACCAATTAACTTTTTGTAGGCAAAAAATTATTGAATTTCCAAACACTATACAACGTATTCAATTTCCCACGGAACTAATTAAATACGTTGAATAAAAGAAGTTGGTTTAACATTATAAGAGTTGAGAATCATCTTGTAACACAAAGTATTTGGTAAGAATTTCTAATTTGTACAATCAATAGGCAAAGTGCATGAACCTATTGCATAGAATATTACGTGCATGTATCAAAAGCAGAGGACCCGTAAGCAAGAAGAAATAGTGCGTAATAAGCCCTTTGGCTTTTGACTGGCCTAACATTTTATGCCTGTCTTTGCCCATCAGAATTCAAAATGAAATGGGTGGCTGCTCTAGGGTCCTACCATCACTGTTAACAACAGTGTTAACAACCATTGTCGCGTTCCCATTGCCGTTTCTTTGTGAAGCATATAGCTAAAGAAATAAAAATTATTTTGCCGAGAAAACTTTGGTCTAGTGGTTAAAGTTTAAGTTTTAAGTATCAGCGATTAATATTGGATTCTAATCTTTCTGCATCTTCTCCCGTTTTTTAATTCCGCCCCTCCCTGGCTAGAAAATTTTTTAAAAAATAACATATATTTCCTCTGTTTTTTTGTTAAAATAATTCATGCAGTTTCTTCGGTGGTCAGAAATATTAGGAATTTTTGACGTTAGAATTCTTTTTTGCTATGTACTAAAAGAAACCACAAAAAATTCATTTTCTTTATTGGTCAATTTCTTCGCCATCACCATCGTTTCTAACCAAAAAGAGCATTGCATGTGGAACCTATATTGATGGTTGCATGCCTAACAGTGAAAGTTATTGTAAATGTTGGGTAAATTACACTTTATTCTTCTGTGATTTAATATTTTTTACATAACCCCCTTTGATTTTAAAAGCTATACATAGCCCTCTCATGATTTGAATTAAAGTGTTAAAATAACGGAAATGATCATTCGTAACGGAGTCACCTAAAATGTCAAAAATGCCCTTATGTAAAGTTGAAAATTATTTATTAACCAAAGGGGGTTATGTGTATATTTTAAAAACAACAAGGACCTTATATGATAATGTATGAAACTATAAGAGAATTATATGATAAAATATAAAATCATACAGGGTTAGTGTGTCCTGTATTTATAAAGGTAATTTCGGTATTTTTAAAAGTTTCATTATGAATGATCATTTCCGTCATTTTGACACTTTAATCTAAACCATAAGGGAGTTATGTATAATTTTTGAAATTATATAAAATTATGTAAAAAAATACTAAATCAAAAGAGGGTAAAGTGTAATTTGCCCATAAATGTCTGAAGTTGAGTATGACTGTTCACACGGTTCACGGTCTTTGAAACCATCATGTACCATCATCATAAGATTAGGGAAGCAATTATTTTGCCCAACGATACAAAAGGAATGGATGTGAACCATCTTTTGTATTTAAGTGTTTTGATTTATCATCTAGTGGGGAAGGTGAAAATCAACAGAAAGAGTCAAAGGATGGCCAAAAACTAAGAGACAAAGGCGAACACAGAAAGAAACATAGGAACATCAAGATTGCTATGTAGAATTTTCAGCTTTGACTACTATCTTGTCTGCCACTAGATGATTCTACTCCAACTAAACTTGCAAAGAGCCCACTCTCTCTATTTAATACGGCATTGGTCCCATCTTGATAGTAGTGTTAATTTTTTCACACAGTTTGAAAAAAATTAATTAACTTTATTAGAAGAGTAAATCTAATCTATTATTTTTCTAAAATACTCTTCTATTAATATTAGGAATATGATTAATCATTATATTTTTACATTAGTTACAACAATAATACTATGGAATATTGCAGCATTCAAGATACCAATCAAATCAATAACTAAATAAGATATGTTATACTCGTTTACATTAGATAAGGATATTCTAAAAAAATTACAAGTTTAATGTAATAATAACAAAACGATCAAAGTGGGACAGAGGCAGTATTAATTTGGTATGTTTGGATAGCCTCTATTTGCACAAAAATTATTTATTTGCATCATAAATATATTTTTCAATATATCTTTTTATTTTTTCAATCACATTTTTATCTCACATGCATGATACATCACATCACAAATAGTGCTACAATAATTATTCTAAATAATATCTCAAATAAACTCCTAAAGTGCTACATAAAAGTGCAGTAAATGTGCATATTAAAGGGAAACTCTTACATTTTTTTTGTAATATTTTGAGATTCAAACTATAATATTTACAAGGATTTTTAAAAAAAAAATATTTTCAAGGATATAAGTGAAAAGTTTAAACATTCTAAATATGGCTGTGAATTAGGCCTTTGGGCCACGTTTTGATATGCCCAAGTCTAGACCCAAATAAAAATCTAAAAATTGTGCTTGGGGCCATGCCCACTCCGGTTTAAACTAGTATGGATCAACCTTACCCCTTTTGTTTTATACGGTGTCGGGTTCTAGAAACAAGTTGGTCCAAATTTAACAAATCACCCTTAAAATATTATCTTACAAAAAGTATAAGACATTAATTAAATGTAATGTATTTAAATTACATCAAATTAAAGATCTTAGGTTCAAATCTTACTTTCCCTTTAGGCTTCTTAAATCCCACCCCCCTTACTAAAAAAAATTTTAAAAAAGATATTAGTTAAACAAATCAAGGTTTAAGATGCTTAACACAAGAGTACTCATAATTTCAAATTATGAATTTCTTAATGAAACTATAATTTTAAACAATGAGTATGTGCATATGTGTTTGCGTGTGTGCACTGCCCCGCACATGTTGAAGGGTTCTTCCATGAGCTATCAAGATCTGAAACCTATAGAGTGCAGCTGCTGGCTTTAAAGGTTCAATAACCAAATCAATCCAGAGGTCTTGAAAAAGATAGCAACCAAGGCCTTGCAAAGGGTATAGATAGGACACGAGAATAGAATCATAGAAGAGGGCAGTGAGAGCTCAAGAATTATGTTTATCTTGAAAAAGATCTACTCCTTTCAAGGCAGTAAATTTATTCCATTTATACGTACCTCCCTTAAACCGCCTGTCAAGTATCCCATCCTTAAGGCTAACTAGTTTTTTAGGCCTCGCGCTACGCGCGAGGTTGCCCTAACTTGTGTTAATTTAATTTAATTTTATGGAGTAGGTTAAACGATGATAATTGGTAATATGATTGCATTCGATAATTAGAAAGTCATTTTGTATGGAAGGTATAGATGTATCAGTGTATGTATATAGATATATACATTTAATGTAGAATGAAGATCAACTGATTCTTTAAAGACGTTGGATGAAAAAAATGTCAGATGTGTAAACAAAAGAAACCATAGTGTTTCGGTACTGTGTTATCACATAAGAATATAGGTCGTTTATAATACTTATGGGTTTAAACTTTACAAAAGATTAAGTCACACTGGAATTACATTGTTGATGTAAGTTTATGAACAAGGGGATCAATAATTTTAGAAGGAAGAATCTGACAACTTTGATCTTTTTACTGCGAAGAAAGCGGTCATATTGCTGGTTCAGAGCTCAAAAGGAAGCAGTGATTGCTCATAATATCAGTATATCAGAAAACTGTTTGTGTGTTGCTTGACTAAAAGAAAGGTCATAGATGAAATCTAGGAAATTGTTGTATTAAACTAATTGGAATCGTGAGACCAGACGAAGCTGCTGGATGATACAGAGAAAAACGAAAACGTCGGACGGGGAAAGAGTCTAGAGGTCTCTCGTACCCTCAGGTAGTTATCAAGAAGCGTGATCGAGTAGGGATTGACCGTATTGGAAATTTTTTTCTAACTATTTTGTAATGACGGTTGACTGATTAAGGCACAAGAATTTTGTTCATCTTCGAGGATGGTGCTGCGAAGGATGGTTGAAACTTGAGACTCGAGAGCAAGTAAAAAATGTTGAATGATTGCTTTCTTAATTATGATCAAGAGATATCTCAAGTATTCACTACCATTTAATAAAGTAGTTAAACGAACTTTCTCTCCTTCATTTCATATGTTCCAATATTTCTTCACTTGAGACAGTTACCTACGATCCGCAAGAAACGAACCCGTTTCAATCTTGTCCCTCTAGCAGGAACACTGCTGTCTAACCATTCTAATGACCTGCACTTGTACTCCAAAACGATTATCACGTCAAATCAAACATCATCATCTCTCTAGCTTACTTCGCAACAACAACATTAACTCCTGCTGATCCTCAATACTATGAGTCCTGCAAATACTCTCCTCCACTTGAGATAATTTTTTGGTACACGTGCATGCACATATTTGCTATAGAGAGAGACAGAGAGAGAACAATTGTCGCTGCGAATTCGAGAAAGAGTTGAATTTAAAGCATAACATGTCAGGCCGCATTCATCCATCGACAGCTCTAGCAGAGATTGTGTTCTGGTACTGTGCCTTGTTCCTGGCTTTAAAGTTGGTGTTAAGCTGCTGTGAATCAACTGAGGAGGAGTTTGAAGTGCAACAGTAGAAGCAGCAAATATTATCTTCATTACTACTTGAACAGCCGTGTGATGAGATTCATGCGGTACGTGAAGGAGAGACTCTGCATACTATCAGTGGAAAATGTGGGGATCCTTACATCTTTGAGCAGAATCCCTATATTCATGATCCAAATGATGTTTTCCCTGAGTTAGTCATCAAGATCACCCCTTTCACAAATATGTAGATGTTTCTCCTTTTAACCTATTCTTAAGCTCGTATGTTTGTTGCTCCTCTGTTTTGTTGAACCGGATGTTGAGGTTCAATGCTAATAGCCCCATTGTCCTCTCTCCTCTGTTTTTCTTTTTCATGCAATATATTATTTTGATTGTGCGTGAACCACGGTCTGTGGCTGCTTGTCTTGCTAGTTTCTATGATGAAATATGCAATTGCATGTTACTATTTCATCATTTTCAACTTTTTGCTTCTTTCTCGCGGGAAGGCATAATTTCTCGAGAATAAGTTCAAACTTGTACTGTGTTTTACGGTATTGTTCATCAAGCTTTTGCAGTAAAACGAAGGATCAATAGACATAGTGAGACAGAGTAACGAGCGCTTCTTTCACTTACACTACAAAGAGGGGGGACGGAGTGATAGACTCAGATTGATTTCAACCGTTATATGTAGTTGTTTTTAAACTGGTTTTTTTTTTCCCTGGTTGAAATATTTATTTTAAGTTAAACGTTCCTTTGTTGGAACACAAGGGAAATCGTAGTGAAGAACAAATTCAGTTTATCATGAAAATTCTTGTTTCTCAAAGTAAAACAAAGCAAGAAAGCTAAAGTGGGAAAACAAAAATATTGGGCTTAAATATAAAGTATGGAGTAGAGGTGTTGAAATGGATGACTTGGGTGGGTTTGGGTTGGATAAAATGGGTAATGGGTATAAGTGAATTAATTCATTTATACCCATTTAATTAGATAGGTATAAATGAGTACGTCAAAAAATGAATTTGGTAACTCAATTACCCATTTACAACTTATTTATTTTAACTTTTGGTTAACTCATTTAAATTTATTTTTGCAAAACAAGTTATCAATTTATACCACTCTTTGTACCCATTATTAGTTTTAAATATTTATTTATAATGTTCAATAAATTTAATTACCAATTTTTTTTCATTTATACTCTATGTTACAAAATTATCTATTATTTAATAATTGAATAATAAGAATATACAAATTTGAACTAAATACTATAAAAATTAATATAAAATTTTGAACTTATACCATCTATTCATGGACGAGTATAGATAAATTTAATTAGGTGGGTTGATTTGTCACCTCTAGTATCGAGCCATTATAACAATTGGTTTGAGTTTTATTAATATTGTCAACAAAATGGCTACGAAAAATGAGTACGAATTTCATCCAACATGGTAAGTTGTTTCTTCTACAATCTATACTGAAAATGTTTAAAAGGTCGGATGAGGGTTTGAAAATCAAAATCAAAGGTAGATGCCACGAGTGCAGGACCATCTCTCGCTCTCTCTATCTCTGTTGGGCTCAATGTATTCAAAGTGGCAAAATTTTCGTTGAAATGGAATTTCTCTTGGGCACCCATTTCACATGTTAGGCGTAGCTGGTGTATTCGGCGGCTCCCTATTCAGTGCCCATAACAGTCAAATGAGCTTTGATCAAATGGGGTGCTAAAGAACCAGCACCTATCATCACAAAGGTCGCCGAGTCTTTTCTGGATAAGTATTGTGAAGCTAAAGCAGAAACGCAAGAAGTGCGATAAACGGTTAGTTCAGTGGCATCGATGGAAGCCAAGGTTTGGCCCACGCGGACAGACAGCATCGAAGTTCCAAAGCCATGCAGACAGCTAGGCGCATGGCGGTCTCTTCTTTTGTTGAAGAAAAGAAGCAGTTCTTTCTCTTGTCGCCCACACCACTGAATGACAAAAGCCACCACCACTGCATCACAACAGACCAAACTGCCCCTCAAACTCACAGAAATCACGGTATAACCTGCCCATTTTCACTGTAGCAACTCTAACTCGCACCTTTAGTATAGTAAAGATTACTCAGATTATGGTCGAGAAAAAAAAAATTCGGACATGTACCGCTCTGACAAGGATCTATACAAATCTATGGGTACTGGCCGTGTCAGCCGGCACTCAAAAGTCAGTCAATTTTTTTTTTTTTTTTTAAGTCTGATTGTCAGCCCGGCAGCGTTTTTAAAGTTGTCGGTTGCCGAGCTGACAATGCCTGGTAGTCGACAACTTCTGCAAAAAGGCTGGCTGCCGGGCAAAGAGAGCCTGGCAGCCGGTCTAATTTTTAAAAAAAAAAATTTGCAAACTCTCCACTTTCTGAATTGAACAATAGGTTACGTCTACAGTGGAAAGTTCACTATGCGTAGCCAGTCTAATTTTCAAAAAAAAAAAATTTTTGCAAACTCTCCACTTTCTGAATTGAACAATAGGTTACGTCTACAGTGGAAAGTTCACTTTTTTGTGCATAAGAAGCAGAAGCAATGCAAGGAGGCCAACTCTACTATATGGAGACACACGAATAAGTATATTCGGGCACTGGAGAAAGCGAATTATGCATAGATAAAAAATGTTATATATTTTAAAATCACAATAAAAGTTCTCTTAAAAATTTATTCATCATCTAATGTCCAATACTTATATTTGATAAATTAGAATAGTTAATTAAATATTCTATTATAATATAAGTAACTATATGTCATTGAGTCGAATGAATAATATTTCTTTTTTCCTTTTTTAGGCATTTCAACTAGTTGTCTATTAAGTTTCAATTGAAATAAAGATTTTATAATTATTTAAATTATTCAATAAAATTATCAATTTAAGATGAACATAAATATAAATACATTAAATTGTATTATTGAAATATTTAATTTAATATGAAGGAAAGACAAGAAGAAATGGCAAGAAATTTTTTAAAAATTCATATAAGTTCTTTATATTGGTAATCACCTTTATTTGTTATTATAATTATAATACCTGATCATAACCGATTGAAACTCATATCCTAATACTATTTACAACTAAAGTTACTATATACTCAAATTAAAATTTTCTTTTTTTCACTAAATTTTCTTTTATATCTGATGTATGTGTTATCATTTGTTGACAATTAATATAACGAAAAGATGCTGTTTAGGCTAATATGTCTTGACAACGTGGGTTACTTTTAAGGATTTGAATGAGAACTAGACCACATTTTTGTCCATTTCTCTGCTAGGCACTTGAAAAGCAAATTAGTCACGGGATGCTCAACATCTACCTGCCAGCCATTTTTTTTTTTTTTTTTCCATAAGCCCCGATAGAAGGTTAGGCAAATTTTTTTTTTTTCAAAATTAGACCGGCTGCCGGGCTCTCTCTGCCCGGTAGCCAGCTTTTTTGCAAAAGTTGTCGGCTACCGGGCATTGTCAGCCCGGCAGCCGACAACTTTTTAAAAAATATATATATATTTTTCCCGTTGCAGCGGTGTCAGATCTCAACAAAAAATTTTTGACTGGCTTTTGGGTGTCGGGCTGACATGGCCTGGTACCCATAGATTTGTATCTACATGTCCGAATTTTTTTTTTCTCGACCATAATCTAAGTAATTAGCCCATCCTTAAATGGTATATCTCCATTGGTCCAACACTCATATAATGGTCAAACCACTAATTGCGGGTGGATCTCGTAGTATTGTTCCACTACTTGGAGTGGAGAAATCTTTTTTTCAATCTGTTTGCCAGACACGATAGATTTTAAGGATATCCTGAATTTTCAGAATGTGCAAATCAAGGGATTTGACCCCTTAAATTACACCTAAATAGAATCTTAAAACTCTTTTACTCGCTTGTCTACTTTAGGAGTAATTGGTTACTCGAAGAAATCTATAGTTGTCCTTTTGTCCTATTGCACTGGTAAGAGCGACTTGTCTCCAAACCATCCACCTTTGTTGATTTCACCACCACCTTGCTTTGCCTCCTATTCGTCCGTTCTGAGCTCTCCCTTACTTTTTATCAATGTTTAAGGTAAGAAGCCGAAGCAAGGGCAATCCTTATTTAAGTCACACATCCAAGAGCCATAAGCTATCCAAGTCAGGGCTGATAACCCATTCTACAGTGAACCCTTCATATCCATACCTTAGTACGAGTCCTGCTGCCATTCTATATCAAACGCAAGATTGGGTTACAGCCTTGTCCAATTCTAAATTGGGGGTAACATCCCAATGGACTCCCAATCAATCTGCCACTACATATTGACACAAACAATACACGGGCTTAGATCTAGTTAAGCTTATAACTATCCAAGTTTGAGTCCATTTTAAGTTCAGGCAATGACAGAGTCAAGGAAGGACTAATGGGAGCTGTGGCCTTCCCTAAGTTTTGAAAATTTTAATTCACAATGTATAAATACATGCATAAAATAAAGTTGTCCCCCTCCCCCCACTCCCCCCTCCAATTTTTTAAAATTTTAATTTATATTATGAGAGTATATATATATATATATATATGTATTAATCACCTCTGAATTAATTTTTTTCTTCAAAAAAGTTATTTATTTTTTACATACCTTTATAATTAAAGTTAATTTTGATGTTTTTCGATGTCATATATTTAAATAGATCAAAATTAGTTTGAACATAACATATTAAGATAATATTGTTTGGAAAAATTTTGGCCCCCCAGGAAAAAAATCTTGACTCTGTCACTAAGTTCATGCTTAGTTTTCAAACTGTATCTAATCTAACCTATTCCCAACCCTAGATTTTTAGAAGAGGGGTCGGCTCAATCTTATTAATAGTCCTATTTTTAGGACGTCCAAAAGAATTTTTAAAATCTAAGAGAGCAAATTTTAATTTATGCAAGGATATACATAAAAATTTAAATGTTTTAAGGGAATACAAAAATATGTCTAAAATCTTAGGGGTAGCTGCTCTTCCTGCCCCTTTACATCCATTAGTGCGTATCTCATAATTATGAGACTGGTTTAAGATTAGAGCTGAAACAATTATGTGGTCCTATTTTCTCGTACAAATCAAATATCTTTGCAAACAAGCAATACATTTATAACAATGAAGTTGCAAACATTTTTAACAAGGATGTAGATATGGTGTGTTGTACACCATGAACATCTCAGCACATAAATAGGTAGAAAAATATTTAACACCAGTATGTATATGCATGGAGAAGACGGGTATATCATTAATCAATCAAATTATAATTAAGAATTACCTTTATATCCATTGAGACTTTCCTACATCACTCAAACTAGTTTTTATACATAATAAGGCTAAAAAAAAAATAGGAAAAGAAAAAGAAAAAGAAAAAGAGAGTGCACATTTTGTAGTTGCGAGCTCTAGATGGCCAAGAAACTTCATTGTAGTTTTCAATAATTTAACGATGCAACCTTCAATTTTGTTTGTCAATTCTGCGCTTCATTTTCCTTTAATCAATCTGTTACCCTTCCTTTCCTATAAATAAATATATAACTACTAGATGAAAAAAAAAAAAAGCATAAATTCTTGTAACAATTCATCGAACAATGCCTCGTGCACAGAAAAGAAGCGAGCTTTCTTCATTGAGAATTGCATGTTAAGTGAGTGGGCTAAAATTACTTTTCCAACCTTGATGTTAAACATATTGTGGTTAACAGTCAATAACTCTTGAGGGATAATCTTATAAATGCATAATTTAAATTACATTTTAAAAATTTATTCTCTGTCGTTTCATATAAAATATCGTATTTGCCCTTCCCAATTTAATTGAGTGGATAAACAGTTCGTAACTGTATACATGTTTGCAAGTCAATTTGTAAAACTTTTATTTTCCTCTTTCTTTTATTTTCCTTTCCATTAACAAAAATTACTTTATCTTGTCATGCTTTTGACCTTTGGATCACTTGTAAGTTTGGATGATCGATTTATCAATGTCAGAAGTACAATAATTTTTTCCAGAATTTCGGATAGGAGTCGATAGGATTTTTTTTTTTTCCGCAGAAATTTAGTGAATATTTTGACTTTTGTTCGCTAGAAGAAAGGATTAAAGAGAATAGAAATACTATATGATATTGTTCCTTCGTCCCTCTTTGTTTTCCACTTATGTATATAGACATGACATGCATGGTTTCCTATTTATTCCATTTATAAAGGCTTTTGGCTTTGCTCTCTTGCATTGTGATATGCTATTTTTCATGCATGTTCTTTGTTTTCAATTTGGCTTAATTTTTTCATTTCTTCACCTTTGATGTCTTATTACTAAATATTTTATGGGAGTTTGTTTTCCTGAATTTATTTCCACAAATCTTATGTTTTCTCTGTTATTTCCCTGATTAATATGTTCGAAATTTCATTATTAGTTGTGATTAAACTTTTTGTTTTTGCATTTCTTTTTGGACAAATTTTTCATTTCGCCTTGCCCACAAATTAATAGGCTTAGCTTTCAGTTTCTTACTACTTTGGTTGACAATATGCTAATTAAGGTATGCACCACCTTATTTCTGTGGATGAATATTTTAGATTCATTGATCTGTAATTGCTTAGTACTTGTCTGTAGGCTATGGATTAAGTAGTTTGAATTCAATAGACTTTTGGAGGTTTGCCTTTATGTTATAAAACTAATAAAATAAGCTACTATAATATCAAGTGAAATATTGGAGAAAGAAGTAGAGAAATGGAGAGTGATATTCTTATATTCTAACAAGATACAAAAGTCCTCTCAAAGGGTTTCGATGTACCTCTATATATAGGCACTACAAGATTAAAGGTACATAAATCATATTAAACATCCATGACTACAATAATATGAAGAAACCTATGAAACGGTTTCTCCACTACATGAATAGATTTATGAATTGTAACTTCTATACATAATGTAATCATAAATCATGAATTAATCCTCTTGGAAATACAAAGAGACATCCATACTTTTAATTGTTTCATAACACTTTATATATTTTTCTACGTTGATGCATTAATTCGATCAGCCGTTTAGGCCAGACAAAAATTCTATATAGTTTAACTGCACATATGGTCTGAGATGAGCTTTGCCACTTTCACTTCCTCTTGTGTTTTTTAAAAAAAATATATATATTTTTGTGTTTTGTTGCTCTTAATTTACAAAACTAGATGTTAAGTTAAAAGAGTCTAATTAGTGGACTATAGACAAGTCCATCTCAACATTGGATGGTGCTGTTAAACCAAACCCTGTGTCCCTGCGCCTGATTCAAGATGGTGCTAGTCTCAAAAGACTTTTTTTCTATTTAAATGTATTGTATTGTATTGTCTTTTCTTTTCTTTTTTGAAGAAATACTTTAATATACTTTTACTTCCTTTGTAGTTTCTTTGTCTACTAGTATATATGGAAAAACTTCTCAATGTATTGTTCTTGTTTCAGCTGCTGTCATACTCTCCCAATGCAAATTTTCCACACAAGAACTGTCCATTTCATTTGAACAAACAAATTATGTAGACTGCATGGTTTTTAATCCATAACATAATATTCAAATTACATTCTTGATTCTAAATAAATGTTTTCGTTGGATCTTTAATTCTCATTTCCAAATGAGAGTCTTTGTACAAAAAAAAAAAACCTTAAAATTTTTTATGCATAGATATGGATTTAATATGACTAGTTTAATTTTTTTTTTTTTTGACAGACAGAGCAATTGATGATTCGCACAATTGAAAATGGTTTTTAATATAAAAATTATAATAGTGGTGGCTAAAGAAATCACAGCTATAACCATCACATTTCACTTGTGAGGCCATATTGCTAGGGTTTTGGTTACACTAACTGAAACCTATAGGGAAATAAAATAAAAGATTAGTAATTTTTACTAGAAATTTTGTTGCAATTATATATAACCCATCTCCAAATGCTTTTCGACGTAGGAACTATCAAAAATGACTTTTATTATTGTATTAATAGACCATATATTATTCAGTCAGTTTGAATTTTCGTAGTTGTTAGCAATGAAATATATCTAATTGGTTATGTAGAGTTCTTACACTTGTTATTGGGTTGCCAATCAATTCTAGAACATTTACTTAAGAACAAATTATTTTGTGGAATCCAAACTAAAGATTCTACTGTTTTATTTCTCCAGATGATCAGCGTGTAAGGCTTTGTATTTTTGTACTGATTACAGAAAACCTTTTAATGCATGCTGCAGTGTATCTTATCATCCACTAGACAGGTCAAGAAATCACTGAAAATTTTGCCACCCAAAATTGGATGCAATCCAAGGGTGCACAGATGGATGGACCAATTTGCGTGACGTTCACGTGTAGCTATATATCAGAAAGAACAAAAGACCACGAAGCTGCTGGACATTTCGCTGTTGTCGGTCCACATACACTGTTCATAAGGCAGCTCATTCTTTCAGCATAATAATGGATAGACGGTAATGCCATGCGCCAGGTAACTAACGCTTGTGTCTCTGTGTTTTTCTTTCTTTGTTCGATGTAGTAATCATGTGTTTGCTGACTGTGTTTCAAACAAGAACTGTGAAATTCCTTATCAAAACAAAAAAAAAAAAACAAGAACTATGAAATTAGGTTAGGTAGAACCAACAGGCACATGGCTAATACATGTGGATGTGTAGCCTTGCTTATGTGTCACATTACTCCTTTAAGATAGGTGATTTGATAATTTCTATTTTTCTTTGTGACAATTTCTGTTTATTAGTGTGTACTTCACATTTAATAGTCTGATGGAAGAGAGAAAGAAAGACAACCATAAAATGGATTTATTATTTTCTTCTGTTTGCTAGTTTTGAATGAGCATTCGAGCATATTAATAAGACTTTTAAATCAACGTAAAATTGAATTAATCTTTTTTATGTATTCAGTGAATATCTTTCGTTTTACATTAGTAAGTGTAATTTTTATTCAAATGATAGATTTCTTTTGTATATGTAGCATGCATCCAATCTTACTTGTGTAAAAGAGTTTCTATGAAATAGAAAAGATTAAATTTATAAAATTTGATAAAAACAAATCATGAAAGATATTTGACGCTGGCTAGGCACTAAGACCAACTTTTATACCAGGAAAAACCAACCCCAAATGGAAAGCTAAATCACAAACGGAGGCATTAGATTCAAGTCATCAAGATCTGCAAACATAGCTATAATTTTTTTTTTTTTTGGGGACATTCAAGACCTTTGAGCATTTCCATACTTGTGGTTTCACGTTGTTTATATTAAATTCAAAACTTGAGATCGAAATCCTAAAGATGTAAGAGCGAATCTTTTTGCTTTTTATATTCTGGACAAGTTGCAAATACGAGGCAAAAGATTTAGATCGAAAAAAAAAAAAGTATGGAGCAGAAGATTATGTAACGATTTGACATTAAAAAAAATGCAAGCATCTTCATACTGTGAGAATTCAGTAACTTTAGATTGAAAAAGAAAATTAGCAAAAGATTATGTAGTGATTTTATATATGGGATAATTTCATAAAGATAGCTCCCCTCGCGTTTTGAAAATTACACATCCCTCCCTTAGAATATAGGTTTGGATTTCATCTTGATGATATACGACCAAAAAAGTACATGAATGTCCAAAATTTCCCTCATCTAAATTTCTTTAATATGAATAACCACTAAAATTTTTTAAAAGTTGAGAATATACTTGTATTTTTTGTCAAAGCCTTTCGTAAGACTTTTGTGACTTTACAAACCTAAACCTCAAGTAAACCTCAAAAGCCGGCAACTCTTGAGGTTCCTCAGGAGACTTATATACCCACCCAAATCCCCTCCCAGCCCCGATGTGGGATAACCACCTAAGGGGAGCAGCTGCTACTAAGATTTAAAGAGATCCCATTAACCCCGGTCCAAGCGATTTTTTTTTTGTCAAAGCCTTTCGTAAGACTTTTGTGACTTTACAAACCTAAACCCCGAGTAAACCTCAAAAGTCGGCAACTCTTGAGGTTCATCAGGAGACTTATAAACCCACCCAAATCCCCTCCCAACCCCGATGTGGGATAACCACCTAAGGGGGGCAGCTGCTACTAAGACCTAAAGAAACCTCACTAACTCCGGTCCAGGCGATTGAGAATACACTTGTATACTACCAAAATTATGATTTCTATTGTTTAACCAACGTTTTGATATTTTTCATCCCCATGATTTTCCACATTCATCCAAATTTTCAAATTCTTACCACTTCTTCTTCTTTCGAGCAAACTCTTTGTCTTAGATGTCGAAATCCACTGTCATAATTCTTACCTTCAAAATCTTTACCTCTCTATAGGTTTCTTCACCATATTGCCTATCAAATCAGTAGTTATAAAACTCACAATCCTTACATTTTCTCCACTCAAACGCCCAAGTCCTCATTTACCAAAATACTTCTAAGCTCTGCTCTCAATATTTGGTTTGGTCATCCTAAATCAACCCACATTTTTTTCTCTGAATTGACACAATTTTGTTGAGAATAAATTTGATGTCCATTAAGAGGAACTAGGCAAAACATCAACAAAGTGCAAACTTGGGGTAGTAATTTTAGTACAATCTATCAAATTATACTTTTCGGTAATCTAATAGTTTTTTTGTGGTCAATGATATGAACAACTGAATTGTTGGCAGTGATAATTGCTTCCATCATCATCAACAGCAGTAGCATATTTAAGTGATAGAAAAAATGAGACATGTACCTTGATTAGCATATTTAAGTGATAGAAGGTTATAATTTAATGGTCATGGTTAAAATAGTTTGGCCACAATATATGGTCTGGTCAAAAAGAATTATTTTTCTTTTTTCATTTTCCTTTTTTTCTGTTATCTTTTCCCTTTGTTTTATCAATGGCTTGTCTTTTGAAATATTATAAAGGTTATTATAGTCATTGTCTATTATCATGGGAGATAAGTGTGATATTGAAAATCTCAAGGGAGTTCAGTGAAATTATCATAAACCTCAGGGGAGGTTTCTGAAATTAACCCTTTACATACACACAAGCCCACCGCTCCACATGGGCATTACTGATTTCCAAAGAAGCCCAACCCAGGCAAAACCAAAAGAATACCCCTTCAATTCACAGAAACCAACAACATAACTAGACATATATATAAATATATATATATATAGATATATATATATATATATATATCACACCGAGTTACTTTCATTTTTTTAAATAAATATAAGTCAAATCAATATATAAAAGTTGTTAGATTAAAGCAAGTGATTTTGATTGGTTAGTTGGAACAAGGTTTCAATGCCACACACACACACACACACATATATATATATAGGATAAAAAAATCAATTAATTTTTAGCATTGCTTACACACACACACACACACAAAGATGCATATTAGATTTCTAAGGTGGCATGGGATCTTTCAAAGGATTTGGCTAGTCCAATTTTACACTGTTTTGACCCTAAATTTCCCCTCTTATGATGTAAGCATCTTACACGATTAGCCTTGACAAAGGAAATTCTTAGATTTCTTAGGTTGGCATGGGATCATTCAAAGTATTTTGCTCAAACTAATTTTACACATTTTTTACCCTAACACGCCCCTCTTACGACTAAGTATCTTGCATAATTAGCGTTGACAACCTATTTCAAAAGGCATTTGAGTGTACAGATCTACCATAGTCATTACATTTTGTTTTAGTCAATTGTCATCATCTACATCTACTCCTATTCCTATTCTAATCAATTATGGAGAATAATTCAATAGGACCACGGAAAATCGACGAGAATAAAACTATTATCGAATCATACGAATACATCATGCACTCATATAAATTTAAGAGCACTCGTATAAATTTAAGAGAAGTTATATTAAATGATAACTTCATGCACCTATAGTTTTACAGTGGTAGTTGCATTATTAGTAGAGAGAAAAGACAACCAAGTCATACTACGAATCTTTTAGATAATTCGCTTATCCATAGCTGTAGTGACTGTGACTGAATTGCGGGTACGGGGAAAATTTTTTAAAAATCTAAAAGAAGAATATAAAGTCTAAGGGATTTTGATTACTTGGCTGACATCACTGCCACACGTGTGCGGAGATTTATCCGTGAGAGCCAATTACAACAGTTTCAAATCCTCTGTCCCCAAACTTCTCTTGTCCCTTGTCTCACTCCGTGCCACTTGTTTATCACAATAAATAATATTTTACGGATTCTTCTATTTTTCTCACAAAGTAATAGAAATGGGTAAATCATCGTCATCCTCGCAAACTAGAATGGCTTTGTATTGAAAGCATGGCATAATTTCCCTACCTTCGTTCTTAAAAATTTAATTAGATTCGATGTGTACTGTGTACATCATCAATGGATAAGTATACTCAATCAATCGTTTAGATATTTTCTATATTACCATACATATAATTGAGAAATCAAAATTAACACCATATCAGATTTTTTAACGTTTCACATTAAAATTTCTATAGACACTGTTTAATAGACACTGTCTATTAAACGTAACACCAAATTTCTCCGTTTATTTCTAACGAAATAAGCAGTGTCAAACGGAGAATTATTTCTAACGAAAAAATAATAATAATAAAAGCAACCCATCTTTCCCCCCCTTTTATGTTATCCTATGCGTCCCACACACTCATTGCCAGGCGCGTGGTGAGGCCAATTCATCATTTTCAGACCGCAGACGCTGGCACATTGGACCGCGCATGGCGGGACCATTTAATGTTGGATTCTACTACAGGAGGAACAGTAGTCATTTACAATTGTTTTGTTTTTTTAATCTTTGGTCATTTATTATTGTTTGGTTCCTACCAACTTTTTTCAACCCACATTTTTATATTTTCAATTACTTTTTTATCTCACATACATTCCATCATAAAAAGTGCGACAGTAATTATTTCAAATAATACTCTATCCAAACAAACCATTTAATTCTTCTAGGGAGGGACAATATTTTCATCTCTCTGTCTTATATCCATGCTACTTTCATAGTAGACACTAACACCCTAGCAATTCACATTGCTTAAAGAAATTCTTCTCCATATATAAATGACAAATGAAAGGCATCTAGAAAAGATTCTCGCCACCTCCTACATAACCCTTCTAATTTGGACGGTACCTTTATTTATTTTTTTGAAAGGGCTGAATTATGGTGTTCAAGGCGAGTTCTTCCGATTGAGATTCTTTTGAATTCTAACTTTTACTTTTAGATGATTTGCATCCTAAACTTATAAAAATTTTCAAATCTCTACAATGACTTTCACTGTTAGTGTAAAGTAGATAAAAGCACATGATTAAACTCTTTTTCTTGAGATTATTAGAGAATAATATCCTTTTTAACTTCAAATAGGAAATATTTTGTGGTTTGTGTATATCGGCGTTACTTGTATATAGTGTGTTGTATATGTAGTGTATAATTGTATATTGTTTGTAACTCTAGTTAGTAGTGTGTTGAATTGTGGTAATTTACAATTAACTAGGTGGCTTTGCTTTGCTCTTTGCGCAGGGTTGCCCATGATTTGGTAATGGTGTCTTTTTTGTTTTTGGGTCATGTGTTTTATGGTAATAAGAAAATGTTAAGTGATGCTGTTAGTTGGCTAGTAATAAAGTTTAATAATATTATTATCGAAATATTTATTAATGAAAAAAATATTTATTATGCAATCATTCGCTATAGTATGCTTATTAATAGAAATTACTAAGGAAAAAAGCACACTGAAGAGAAATAAAATAGAGGGGAAAATGGGAAATAATTGAAAAAAAATCAATGATGATGATATAGAATAAAAATAGATATTATTATTGTTATGCTATTGAAATGAAGAAATAGATAAATAATGGATAAAAATATTAGTGATGAATGTGTGTAAAGAACATTAAAATTGAAGGGATCTTTTTTAATTATTTCATAAATGAAAAAAGGGAAAAAAATTTGAAATGCAGAGAAATCTAAATACAAAGGGATTTGGAGTGGAAGTGGTAGTAAAATATTTCACTGAATTAAAACTAGAAAAGGAAAAAAATCTAAAATGTAGAGAAATGTGAAGTAAAATATATAAAATAATTTTTTTAATCATGCGCTTTGTATTCAACTGGAGTTCAATATATTCAATTATACATGGTTTAATGTTTTTGTGAGGAATTGGGAGGTATTTGGAGCATAATTAACACTAAATTCAAAGGGAAAAAGGAAAAAATTGAAATTTATAGAAATTTGGAGTAAAATCTAGAAGATGATTTTTTAAAATCACGTCATGTTTATTCAATTGGAGTTCACCATATCCAATAGAAAAGATATCATTATTATTATACTATTAAAATTAAGGGTGCGTTTGATAAAACTGAAATATGAAATCTAAATCTATTAAATTATTGAATTGTTAAGTATTAAATCAAATACATTTGAGTGTATATCATATTCAGTGATAAGCTTTGAGTGTATATCATATTCAGTGATAAGTGAATAGCTTATCACTTATTTTTTGGAGCAAGTTTTGCCTAGAGAATCTAGTGTTATTTAATTCATCTAGATATTCAATTTTTGGTTATCAAACATGTTTGAACATATTAAAATCTGAATTCGTTAAGTTTAAATGCTGAATTAGTTTATCAAACAAGGGCCTAAGTAATAAACAACTAATGTACATAAACAATAATAGTAGATTTGTCAAGAAAGCATTGAATAAGTGTCTAATTAGGAGATCCTGTTTTTCTTTTAATATAAATAGAAAATATGTGGAATAAAATTTATAAATTTGAAACAAATTTCATGGAATCTTTATTGCACCGTTCATTTATTAACATCATTACAAAGTAATCCATTCATCCTACTTTGATAGTCTTTTTTTTTTCATCCGTCCTAAATTATAGTTCACATTTCAATTGAAAAATATAATTACATTGTAATTTCACTAAAATATCTTTATTTAATGTACTTTATTATCAATGAGTATAACTTACTTTATTCATTAATTGCTTAGATTCATGGTTTGAATGTTACAATCTTTTATAGTATTGTTATTGTAATTAATGTAAAGATTTAGTGATTTGTGATTAGTGATACTTCTGATATTAGTTTAACGGTATTTTAAGAAAATAGTAGACTGAATTGACTTTTTTAACAAAATTAACTAGCTTTTCTTAAACTATGTACAAAATAAAAAAAATATCAATATAGAACGGAGGGAGTAATTAGGACACAATTTATCAAGCAAAAAGCTTTTCAAAGGAGCGAGCAAGAAAAAATAAATTCACTCTTCCATTGTCTATGTGTAGTCATTTCCAGCGTTAAACATTAATTTTCTATTATCTAAAAGTCATTGAAACAATTGGAGTTCAGCGCATTTGACACTAAAAAATATTAGCATAATTATTTTTTTAGCAATGAAGAAATAAATAAATGGTGCATAAAAATAGTAATAGTTAATGTATCCAAAGAGCATTAAATTAGTGTCTAATCAAGAAAGTTTCTATATTTTCACTAATATAGAGGAATTTGGAGCAAAATGTATCCTGATTTTTTTGGGTTAGATTATTAGATTATGTTCATTATGGCAAACATCTTTCACTAATATAGAGAAATTTGGAACAAAATTTATCCTGAAAATTTTCATTACGCTATGTTTATTAATACAAGTAAGAGTTAGGAAAAAAGGCATTTAAGGAGGGGAAAAACTCATAGAAACAGGCAAGAAATAATGAATTTTGCTTTATATGTTGGCTATTTAAAAGGTACACAAGTAATTAAAGCTCACGATTATTTTTTACCAAGACTTTATATGTTGTTTGTTTAATCATCTATTGCTATTATTACTTTTTGACTATTTAAATGCAAGTAATTAAAGCTCACCATACTTCGTTTTCTTTTTTAGCAATATAGAAAAATTTCAAACAAATTTGGTACTAAAATATTCAATTCAATTTGGAACAAAATTATACTAATTTTTTTGAATTTGTGCAAAAATTGTTATAGAAGTGGCCAATCAAGGGAGCCTTTATTATTATTATTATTATTTTTTGGTCAAGAGTGTGGACAAATTTTAGAGCAGATTTTTTTAATGAGGAATGTAGACAAAATTTGGGGCGGAACTCATATTAAAATGTTAATCTAAATTTATATTTTCCTAATGGCTGAAAAAGATAGTATTAGTCCAAAATTAGATATGATGTCTTTTCCTTATTAAATTCATAAGGCTCAAGGCATGGCAAAAACCAATGTTTTTAAACTCGGACCGGTCAGTGGACCGGAGAGGTGGCCGGTTCGCGGTTGGACCGGTCCGACCGGCCGGTTCAAAGGTTCACTGTTTTTTTTTTTTTTTTTTTTTTTTTTCTTGTGTTAAGTACTAAGCAGGTTTCATTCTACACTTGAACTTTACCAACATAACTTAATTTAAGTTATGATAATAATAAATTTTCTAAAAGTTATACATAAAACATGGAATGATAAATATAATTAAAATATCATAATTCACCATAAGTTTTCATAAATTCATTATAAACATAAATAGATACAATCCAAATGTTCACCAATTATCACAAATAAAAACACAAAAAATAAATAAATTAAATATTAAAATTCTTTTACAACCGTTAAAAAAATCCATAAAAGAGTTCAAGTTAAGACAAAGTATTTGAATAGCAAACTTTTATCAGTGGCATGATAAGCAACCACACCACCTTCACAATTTCATCAACTTAAGCTGAAAAAGTTAAAATTTTATTATAAAAATATAAATCTAATTGCTCAAACTAAAAAAAACTAAAAATTTTTGAAAAACAAATATATAGTTAAACACATAAAAAATTAATTGCTACTAAACATTACTAATTAACATGTTATATTAAATTCAATGATCCTATACCATTAATTATTTTAAATTCAATTATCAATAGCTTCGATTATGTGCCAACTACCATATTTTTGACCAGCCCAATGTTATTATTTGTAATTCCTACCCAATTCCTACACGAATGTGCACTACTTTTGCAAAAATTTCATCCTTAATTAATCGAATAAAAATAAAACAAAAATGAGGGAAACATATGAAAATTGAGGGGAAAAAGAAGAAAATGCAAAAAATCAACTAAAGATAATAATATAGAAAAAAAAACCTTGAAAAGAAAAAAATTAAACTTACTAAGATGTTGGAAAACAAGAAAAGTTGAAATTTTCAACTTGTTTACAATTTGCTAAAGATAATAACCTGATAATAATGGTGAAGACTTGAGAAAATCTTGTTGTGGATATTTGAGTTAAAAATGGTTAAGAAGAAAAAATTAAAAAAAAAATAGGAGAAGAACTTGATGTTTTAATATATTTTTTAGTCAAGTAGAATTCTCAACAAACTTAACTACAGTCTAGCGGTGAGATTGTCATATCCAAACTTGGAGACCCAGGTTCGAATCTTAGCTACACCATTCTTGATATTTTATTGAAGAATTTAAAAAACCGCCAGTTCACGGTTCTTAACGGTTCGCACGGTTCGTCCGGGTTTCAACGGTTCTCCATGAACTTCCGGCTTTAGCATTAGACATGGCCGGTTCGCGATCCAACCGGTCGAACCGGCCGGTCCGGTTCTGAAAACATTGGGCAAAACAGGAACAAATTGTGGCTCATCATGCGTTTTTTTCAGGCTTAGATCATGGCAAAATCGAAATAAACTGTTGCTTGGGGGGGCATTAAAAACCCACATGCAGCACAACGGCGTAGGACCGGCGAATTGACTGAAAAATATGTTCGCGGAAAACATAACAATCTTTCTTTGAAAAATTGCTGTCCACACAAGGCTAACTTGGTAAGCCTAAGAGCAAAATATCTAGTCCTTTAGAACTTGAATTTGAGACATGCACCATTTCTTTTTTACTGTCTACGATTTATTTAAAGCTTTTGTCACATTTGAATGGTGATGACAGATATTGCTTCTAAAGCAAGTAGGGCAACTTTGGCCACATGTAATTTGTAACATTCATTTGTCGTCTTCTTGCAAAGTCAAGTCATCCAGCCATCTTGATCGTAATTGATAGCACCCTCTAACATGGTGGATTGGCTAAAACAAGAAATCTTGACTGCAATTGATAGCATCCTATAATAAACGTGCCAAACTTACATTACCAAGTAACGAATGGGTGTTTTAGAAGCCAAAAGGAAAATGGATTAGGTTCCAAGAATAATTTTTTTTTCTCTATTTTGTCCCCTCTCACCCTTACTTTCTATCCTCTCTCTATTGAAGTTCTTAACTACTTTTTTAACTACTTTTTCTCTATATCGGAGGGATTGAACAGTTGGAACATTTCCCTTCTTGGTTTGCCTCTCTCATTTTCCTTGCTTCAAAGTTCATCGGGATTGAGTGAGGACTAAGCACGACGATCATGCTTCATCTCTCTCTCAATTTCCAGGCTCATTTGACTCTCCAGAAAACCCAGTCTTACTGTTACAGGAGACCTCTCATCTCTGCTTCATGTTGGTTTTTATGTCCCTCTATGTTAGTATTCTATTTATTTGGCATAAAAGAAAGAGAAGAATCCACCGTTCTACTGGAAAACGATTTCCAACATCTAATTCCTTCTATGAGAAAACACTTGCATCCAAAGGATGGTTTAAACTTTTTATCTTATATCATGAATGTCATACAGATGGTCGAATTTGTAGTTTCAAGTCAAAAGACCATTAATAGAAAAGAAGATTACTACTTCATTTCATCTTCTCTGATATAAGGATTTTGCTACTTACCCACTCAAAGACCCTGACAGATTTGCCCTGATTGTGAAGATGAAAGGAAGAAAGAGCAATTAATTAATTCCGGTGTGTTTCAATATGAAAATGAAAAGCTATGGCAAGCTTTCAAATGGGTTTGTGTTTTGAGGATACACTGTGAAGAAGGTGAAGAAGAGTGTAGTTTAAGTGCTGTTTTTTGTTGGTTGATTTTTCATCCATATGTGAAAAGTGAAATAATATTTTTTTTTTTAAATTTTTTTAAGTGTGTTCACTTAGTGGTTGACAAACAAAGTAAATAACATTAAATTGATATTTTGTTAAAAAGCATGTACTGTTGATAAGTATTTCATAGACACATATGAGACATTTCTTTGTTTTATTTTACATAGTTTAATAGGCAAATGACTCATACATTCTTGATTCTTACAACTTGTGCGCATTAGGCGGGTGGAATTTAGCAGGGCTAGCAAATTTTGACTGTGGGGGCAAAGCCCATTTTGATAATTCTAATTCTAATTTGATATGATACTTGAAAGTCACCTGGTCCTGTAGGTCCATAGGAAAATCTAGACAATTTTTTCAAGGTGTTGTATGTAGTATATCCATGTAGTAATCAATTCTTATCTTGTGCATTTGAAGCAATTACCAATTTGTTTGAATCATTATAAGTTATTTTCTCCTTTTTCATGTTAAGCCCAGAAGACATTAACTCTAATTGTGCTGTTCTTCTTTGTCCCTTTTTCTTTTGAGCAGTCGCTCTGGAGACTGGAGTTCAAGGATTATCATCCCCGCCTAATTCTTCTGTCTTAGTATGATTTCTTATAAACATCTAAATTTACTTTATTTTTAGGGGGTTCTTGTCATCCATGATGAAGTAATTCTTTCTCTTCAATCTCCATGCAGTGGGTTGACCAGAGTAAAGAAAGAATTAGGAAGCTATTGAATGAAGTTGACTATTCTGTTTCTGCCTATGATACCGCCTGGGTAGCCATGGTCCCTGATCCACATTCTTCCCAGGCTCCCCTTTTTCCCAAGTGCTTAAATTGGTTATTAGATAGTCAGCTTCATGATGGCTCATGGAGTCTTCCTCATCACCATCCCCTATTGCTTAAAGATGTTCTATCCTCCACTCTTGCGTGCGTTCTTGCACTTAAGACATGGGGGATCGGTGAAGAACACATCAAAAAGGGTAATTTCTAACTGGCTTTTTCTTTTCTTTTTTTTTTTTTGGATGCAAATCTGAAATTTCTCAAGTATATATGCCTCTATGAACTTTCACTGGATTGATGCAAGTTCCACACTAATAGGTGTTCGCTTTATTGAGTTGAATTTTGCTTTAGCATATGAGGAGTGCCAGTTTTCTCCAGTTGGATTTGACATAATATTTCCAGGCATGCTTGATCATGCAAGAGATTTGAGCTTAGGTTTTCAACTGGAACCCAAACTCTTAAATGACTTGCTTCATAAGAGGGATATGGAGCTTGGAAGGTACATCTCTGTCATGTTGTATTGTAATCTAATTATCTCTGGCTTCATTTGACAAAATCATTTTTCTAGATATGCATAGAGGTGTCAAATAAGTGACTTGAGTGGGCTTGGACGGGTCCTAATTGAGTAATAGGTATAATTGGGTCAATCCATTTATACTCATTTAAATAAATGGGTACCATTTGATGTCCATTTAATAAATGGGTAAAGGTATATCCAATTACCTATTTATGAGTCACTTAAAATTCTATTTTTTTTTAAAAAAAATTTTCGTATATTATTTAACAAGAAATAATGGTATTTTATTGTTATTAAATTGGTAAGAAATTCAAATTTATTTGTTTAACACACACTAAAATTGAGTTTAAATATATAATTATTTTTAAATGGGTATAAATGGGTGATCTGAGTCAACCCACTATCTATCAATTAACCAGGTTTAATTGGATACCCATTTAGGCCCATTCAAAATTAATGGACAGGTTTGGACGGGTTTAGGTGAGTCAACATAATTAGGTTGTGATTGATACATACAGTGGAGCCTAATGGTGCTATATGAGTAATTATTATAATGTAAAGTTCTTTTGGAAGAAGTAGAATATCTAAGCTGTGAATTGGAATAAAGAGCCAAAGAGGAATGCGGTAATCCTTCCTAAAATTTTGGACTATTTTCACTTTGCACCCCTAACATCTTCAAGCATTCTTACTTTTCATACTTACATTTGTTTTGAGAACTGCACCCAAAGTTTACCACAACATCCCAAATCACCAAAAATATTCACAATGCAAATAAAAGAAGGCAAAAATTTAATGGTGCATGCAATTTTCTTGATTTTTGATAGACTGATGTCACTATTAATTCCACCCCAAGGATGCACGTATTTCAGGTGGAGTACTTGAAGAATTTTCACCTACTTTTCTTAATTAGTTTATATTAACTGGCGTGGTTTGAAACAAATTGGTAAATTGATTGTGCTAAGTGTTTACAAAAATGTTTAAGGTGTGAAGTGGCAGTAATTGGTATCTTTGGGAGACTGATTGACCAATGTATATATTTGAAAAGGTAGATAGGATGAAGAATTTGAAAAGGTAGAATTTTTTAAGCAAAATGATTTTGCAAGAAGAAGTTGAATCCAACAATTATGAATGTTGTAGTAGTCATTATCAGGTCAATCAAGTAGCATAATTGATTAATTTAGTCGGAAGACTAAATTAGTTTAAAATTGGTTATTTATAGGGGCAAAAACTTGTGTAGATCGAGTAGTGTCAAATTTGGACATAACCTCTCACGTGTAGAGGCTTTTTCTCTCTCTCTTGGGAAGAGAGCTCCTTTCCCCTTGGTGGGAACTCCAAACTTTTGAAAAAATTCAAGCAACCAATGAACAAAGTTCAAAGTTTGCATCGAAACTAAAATCCAGATGCTAAGTTTGGGTGCCAGGCGGATTCTAAAGGCCAAGTGTACAACGCACTGTCGGATAACAGCCACCATTAAGAAGCAGCATTAAAGGTTGTCATGAAGATGGAACTGGTCGGAGAATAGGAAAAAACACAAAAAAAGGGGAGAAGACATAAGTACGGCTGGGGGTGCTTTTCCTAGCAGCTGGCAGAAGCCTCCTTCATCTTTGTCAAAGGGAAGACGGCTTGTCCAGGTAGTATACCTGGCTTTGCTCTTGTTTAGTGTTTTAGTCTTTTTGTGTTTGTCGTCTCTGTTCAGTGTGTTTTTCTGGTTTGGCTATCTGTTAATTCTTCCTCCATAGTGAATGTCCTTGCTCTTGTTTAGTGTCTGAGTCTTTCTGTGTTTGTCGATTCTGTTCAGTGCGTTTTTCTGGTTTGGCTACCTGTTTTTTTTCCTCCATAGTGACCGGGGATTAGTGTGGGTCTAGTGGTAAGAGTCTAAGCTCCTTCTGTGTTTCTTCTGTGTTGTTATGGAGGAGGATTTGGCTGAGGTGATGCAGAAATTTGCCCTCTCAGAGAAGGAAGTGGGAAGCACGCTTCTAGATCTGGGGGACCTAGATGAAGGAATAACTGAATGTAAGGGTAGTGTCATAGGCAGGATAAGAGGGGAAAAAATAGTGAATTTTACAGGTGTTAAAAATTTTGTCACAGTGGCATGGAGTTACCCTAAAGGTCTTAAAGTGGCAGAATTAGGACCTAATATCTTCCAGTTTACTATCCCAGACTCTAAGGATAAGGATAGGATTGTAGAGGGGGGTCCGTGGATTATAGACAATCAGGTTCTAGTGCTTAGGCATTGGAAGATTGGGATTGAGGAGGACGAAGAGGCTTTTAGTTTAGCTCAGGTGTGGGTGCAAGTGTGGAATCTACCCATCCACTGCCTATCTAAGGCAGTTGGAAAGAAAGTGGGAACAGTCTTTAATGAGGTCAAGGAGGTGTTAATCCCTCAAACTGGAGGGAAGGAAGGGAAGCATATGAAACTTTCAGTTATGATAGATATCAGGCAACCTTTGTTGAGAGGAACCTTGGTGCAGATTAATGGGACGAGCAAGTGGCTGTCGTTTAAATATGAGAGGTGTCCTGACTTCTGCTATAGTTGTGGTGTCATAGGACATTCTGAAAGGAACTGTAAATCCCCTGTGGTGGTGAAGAAGGGTCAGGTTCAGAACCAATATGGGCCCTGGATGAGGGTGTTTGGGGGCAGAAGCTCTCCTCAAAAAGAGGGGAGCTCCAAGATCTGGACACCACATAGACAGGTCTGGAAGGTGAGAGATGGGGAAATGGTCAGGATAGAGGAGCTAGAGAGACAGGATAAGGAAACTGGTTTAACTCTAGTTAGGGAGGGCAGTAGACCAGATGATGGTAGGGGGCAAGAGCTACAGGAACCTGGGGTGGAGAAGCGTGGATCTACTGAGGCTGTAAGGGAGAGAATAGGTAGGATAAAGCCTTTTTGGAGTGTTGATAAGGAGGTAGAGAAGGGGGAAGAGAGGCAAGTAGGTAGGGACATAAGCACTGAAATGATGGAGGAGTGTCCAGAGGAGACTAGATGTCCTGGTTTAGCAGACAATGGGGGTATTAAGGAAGGTCTGGAGGCCCAGGAGGCCATAGGAAAGGAGATGGTACAAGAGTTTGAGAATGGAAAAGGAGGGGAAGGGAGAGTACAAGACAGATTTAAGGGCGGAGTGGAGTTGGACTGCATCGAAATTGATGAGTGTATCAGTAAAGAAAATCAAGGAGAACCCAGGAAAGAAGGGAAGAGATTCAGGAGAGTGAATTCTGGTTCAAGGAAGTCAAGGACTCCCCTTAAGGAGATAAATGGTACCAAGAGGAAGTTTCAACTGAGAGATGAAGATATGGAAGAGGATGGGGAGCAGGAACTCTTTGGTAAAAGACTGAGAGGGGTCCAGAAGGAGGGGGAAGACCTGGTAGGAATTGAAGGGGGAGGGATCAGCCCACACTGGTCCCCAAAGGACCAATGAGAGCTATGGTGTGGAATTGTCAAGGTGCAGGGAGCCCCTTGACAATTCCCCACCTGAAGGAGGTTAATAACCTCCTCTCCCTCAATTTGATCTTTTTGAGTGAAACAAAGAACAAGGCTAAGTATATGGAGAAGGTGAAAAAGATTCTGAACTTTGACAATTGTTTTGTGGTAGAGGCTCTTAATAAATCTGGAGGTATGAGTGTAATGTGGAAGGAGGATACTAAGGTTAAAGAAATTAAACACTCTGCCTTTACCATTGAAGTGCTTCTTGAGGATGAGGATGTGAAGAAGGAGTGGTGGTTGATAGGAATTTATGCTAGCTGTGATAAACAGGTGAGAAAAGGGCAATGGGAGGTTATTAGTAGGAGGAAAGCTGTTTGGGGGGAGGACTGGATTATTATGGGGGATTTTAATGACCTCTGTTCTAATGAGGAGAAGTGGGGGGGGCAGGGTTAGAGAGGAAGGGAGTTTCCTGAATTTTAGGCAGTTCATCCAGGAAAATCATCTGGTTGATGTGGGGTTTGAAGGTAATCCCTGGACCTGGTGTAATCAGTGGCAAGAGGGTGAGATCAAACAAAGGCTGGATAGGGGGCTTAGTAGTGAAGGTTGGAGTAATCTTTTTGAACATCCTAAGTGCACTCATGTGGAAAGTTTAGCTTCTGACCATAGTATGCTGATCCTGGACACAAATCCAGGGGAAATTAGGAAGAGAAAGAAATTCTTTTTTGACAAGAGATGGACCCAGAGAGAAGGAGTGGGGGAGGTGATTAAGAAGGCTTGGGGAGAGGAGGCTAGGGGGTCTAGAATGTTTAAGGTAGTTTATAAAATCAAGAGATGTAGAGTTGCCTTGCTGAAGTGGAGGAATGGCTTTGTGGAAAACTCTAAGAACAGGATCTCGACCTTGAAACAACAGCTTTTGGAGGAGAAAGGGTCTGAAGCTGAAGGTAGGAAGGGAAGGGTTGCTGGACTGAAGAACCAGTTGGTGAGAGCGTACAGAGAGGAGGAACAGTACTGGAGTCAGAAAGCTAGGATAAATTGGCTTCAAGAAGGAGATAAGAATACTAATTATTTCCATGCAGTGGTGAAGGGGAGAAGGAAAAGAAATAAGATAGGGAAATTGCAGAGAGAGGATGGATCTTGGACCACTGATGACAAGGATATAGCTGATGAAGTTGCTAGTTATTATAGGCAGCTGTTCAGGTCTGCTAGGACTGAGGGTCTTGAGGAGGTGCTGGAAGGGATCCATAGAACCATTACTGACCAAACCAATGTTAATCTAACCAGGCCTGTGGAGGAAAATGAGATAAAGGTAGCAATCTTCACTATGAATCCTAACAAGGCACCAGGCCCTGATGGGATGACACCCCTCTTTTTCCAAAAATTCTGGGGTACCATTAAGGAAAAGGTGGTGAAAGCAATTTCAGCTTTTTTTCATTCTGGTCATATGCTCAAATCTCTGAATCATACAATTATCTCTCTCATCCCTAAGGTGGACCTGCCTATAGACTTGAAACAATATAGGCCAATCAGCCTCTGTAATGTTCTCTATAAGATTATTTCCAAAGTCTTAGCAAATAGATTGAAACCTGTCCTGGAACAATGCATTAATAAAAACCAGTCAGCCTTTGTCCCAAATAGACAGATCCTGGATAACATAATCATTTCCCATGAATGTCTTTATTTTCTTAAAAACAAGAGGCAAGGTAAGGATGGCTATACTGCTATCAAGCTGGACATGTCGAAGGCCTATGATCGAGTTGAATGGGACTATATGCAGGCAGTGATGGAAAAAATGGGCTTTAATCAGGTGTGGATAGGGTGGATTATGGAGTGCATTAGGTCGGTCTCATACTCCTTCAATATTAATGGAGAAACTAAAGGATATGTGATCCCTTCTAGAGGCATCAGGCAAGGTGACCCACTGTCACCTTACCTGTTCCTTTTGTGTTCTGAAGGGCTCTCTAATCTGTTAAGGAATGCAGCTAGACAGGGGCAGATTAGTGGACTAAGGATCAGCAAGAATGGGCCTGCAATAACCCACTTATTCTTTGCTGATGATACTCTAATCTTCTGCAAAGCTGTGGGGACAGAAACGAGAAAGTTAAAAGAGATCCTGGATCAATATGAAAGAGGGTCTGGCCAGGTGATAAACCTGGACAAATCATCTATCTGTTTTAGTAAGAATACAAAGGAAAGGGACAAGGAGGAATCATGTGAGCCACTAGTAGCAGGAGTAAAGACAGTGAATCAAGGTAAATATCTAGGCCTCCCAATGGTAATCTCAAGGACAAAAGGACAAGTCTTTGGCTACATCAAAGATAACATCAAAGCCAGACTCAATAGTTGGAAAAACAAGCTCCTAAGTGCAGCAGGGAAGGAGGTGATGTTAAAAGCTGTGACTATGGCCATGCCAAACTATGCGATGGCCCGTTTCAAGTTACCTGTTACACTCTGCAAGGAAATCTCAGGAATGATGGCTAGTTATTGGTGGGGGGAGTCAGAAGGGAGAAGCAAAGTACACTGGTGCTCGTGGGGCAAAATGATGAAGGCAAAGATGGAAGGAGGTTTGGGATTCAGGAACCTACTGTGTTTCAACAAAGCAATGCTGGGAAAGCAGATTTGGAGATTGATCAGATATCCAAACCTGTTGGTAAGTAGGATTCTGAAGTCTAAATACTACCCCAAGGATTCCATTCTGAATTGTGGGACCCCCAAGAATGCTTCTTGGTTTTGGCAGAGTATTATATCAGCAAGAGAGGCAATCAATGGGGGCATATTGAAAAGAGTGGGATCAGGGAAGAGCATAAGAATATGGAAAGACCAATGGATTCCAAATAACCTAAATGGAAGGCCAACTACTAGAATGCCAGCAGGTGGAGAGGAGCAAAAGGTGGAAGAACTGATTTCAAATTTCAGATGGAAAAGGAATGAGATATACAGGAGGTTCAATAGGGAGGATGCTGAGAACATTTTGAAGATACCCATCAGTATGTCAAGGTCAGGGGACATGCATTTCTGGACTCATTGCAAGAGTGGGGATTTCTCAGTTAAATCATGCTACCAGGTACTGCTTAAGGAAGATAGAAGTATAGAAAGGGGAGCAAAAGGAGAAGCTGGATCGAGTTATGATGACTCCAACAAACAAATCTGGAAAACTCTTTGGAGTCTGAATATCAAGCATAAGATCAAGCTTTTTATATGGCGGTGCATTACTAACACTTTAACAGCCAGGGAAACAATCTTCAGGAGGACAAAACAAGGATCACCTGTCTGTTCAAGGTGTGGAGATAGAATGGAAACGGTTGAACATATTTTATTCCATTGCTATCAGGCTCAGAAGGTATGGGAGTTAGCACCAATCCAGTGGGATGGAATCCAGAATCAAACAGGGTGCTTCAAGAAGTGGTGGGCAGCATTAAGTCAAGCTACAAGCAGAACTGAAGGAAGACAGCATATTGCCTTGACTGCTAACATACTTTGGCAACTATGGAAGGATAGAAATGAGATGGAATTTGAAGGGAAACAAAGAGAGGGTCTGAAAATTGTGCAAAAAGCCAGTTCAGAATGGATGGAATATGAGGAAGCTTGGAAAGGAAAGAATGAGAAAAGTACATCAGAAACAGATGAAGCTGTTGGAAGTGCACGGGAAAGAGGAAGGAAGGGGGGAGAGCTGATGGAACTTCAGATAGCTACTAAGAAAGCAGCAGTGGGACATAAGCTGGGGATTGGCATCGTAGCTAAACAGGAGGGAGGGAGGATCAGAGCTGAATGGAAGTTAGTGGAAAGGAGTGCGCACAGAGATACTCAAGATGAAGCTGTGGCAGTAAGATGGGCGCTAATGAAAGCAACTCAACAGGGATGGCAAAGAATCAAAGTCATTAGTGCCAACAAGCAACTCATTGCCTTGCTAAAAGCTGGGAAAGGTGATAATCCGAATACTGCCACACTGATCGAAGACATAAATGTGTTAGCTAATCTGTTTCAAGTGTGCTCTTTTGAGGTTAGGAATATAAGTAATATGTCTTTAAGCAATCACATTAGTCATTATGCACTGAGCATACTTATGGATGAGGAGAGATTTTTTGGCTCTCCTTAAGTGTCACGGTACACTTTGTAAAGATGCTTGAGCCTTTGCTCAAATGTTGTACAGGTCGAGAATTTATAAAATATCTGCTATCGTTTCCGGAAAAAAAAAAAAAGAGTAGTGTCAAATTTGCCACATCCTCTGGAATTTAAATGTTTAGAAATCATGGCAACACATTGATGACAGACTTTACTCATCACTGGATGGCACCTTACTCATGCTGCCTTGATTGAAACCTCAGCCCACCACCACCACCAACCTTCGCCTTCAATGCCTGGAACCTCAAAACCCCACATTCTTTATCCTTAATCTCCATCAAACCTGCCGCCATTGTCAGCTTTGTTTTCTTCCATATCTTCTTCTCCTCTTTCCCCAAAACATAAGGTGGGGATTCCAAATTACTTCTTATCTACATGGATTTTCAAGAATATCCAAATTTTATTCCCAATATTTCAGAACAAAATTTAATCAGAAATCAAAAGCAAAAGAAAAGAGAAAATCAAGATTGTGGCGTTTGTAGATTATTTTTTTTCCGTTTGGAGATCTTGCCAGGAATGGAGATGAGTTTGGGAGAGAAGGTAGGAAGAAAGTTTATTTGTACGTCTCTTGATCTTTATGGTATCTCTAATCTTTTGATTTGTACGGTTAGTAGCTCTTTTTTTGGTGCAAAGCTTTCCATTTATATCTCTCAACACTCAAGTTTCAAGGCCGTGTATTAGAGATACCTATGGAATATTGACCAGTTTAGGTCTCTCTCTCTCTCTCATGTTTTTTACACTGCTTCAAACTATTGTGAGTTTATCTGTTTATGTCATTAAAATTGTAAATTTGTAGAACATTTTTTGAGAAAATTGCTTGTGTGTGAGCTAAGTTAGTAGCCAATGGAACTCAATTTTACTGTGGGGTGAAAGCTCCAATAGGTTTGATTCAATCTACAAAGAGGACAAAGGATTGATTTTGGGTTTTTTGAAGTTTGAAGACCAAACAAAGTGCCAGAGATGATTTTGGGGTTGGGGAAGGGGTAAGGAAGGGAGGCAGTAAGATGTTTTGATAATGGTGGTGGCGGTAACCGGTGGATGTGCAGGAGTGGTGGGAGTGGGAGAGGGAATGAAGGAGGCGAGGGGGGAAGTGAGGAAGGGGTTTGGATAATATTGGTGGCAATAAGCAGGTGGGCGTTTGCAGAACCCTTGGGGGAGAGGAAGTGAGGAAGGCATAGTTATTAACTGGAGAGTGATTGGTTCATTGGGGTATCGGTTCAATCAGGGTTGGATAGTTCAATCATGAGTTGGACAATAATTATATAATATAATATAATAAAATATTTTAAATTATAAAAATAATAAATTTTTAAGTTGATGGTTTAATCAACGGTTCAATCGATGGGTTTTTTTAAATCACCAGTTTAACTGTTGAATCGTTGATTAGCCAATAGATTTGTTGTTTGATTGATCTAATTAATGACCCAGTTCGGTCTTATGACTAGTTCATTGAGTTGATCGGTTCAATCGTTAAGTTGGGCCGAATTTTATAACTGTGGGAGAAGGGATGTTCACGATGGTGGTGGACAGGAGGCGGTCATTAGGTGGACATGATGATGTGGCATTATTTATACCACTCGATCTACGTGGTGGGCCTGTAGACCGAGTCTACACAAGTTTTTGCCATTTATAGGGGCTATTCTCAATTAGTTTATGTGTGGTTTTATGGTTTCATTAAACAAATAATTTGTGCAGCAACTTAAATTTTGTAATATTAGTAGCATTATAACACGAAGAATCTCAAAGATAGGATGTTCATTGTAGTAAAATAAATAAATAAATAAGGACACATATGTGATTCATAATTGCCTCTAAGCCCCTAAAGTATCTATCTTTTCTTTGTTGCTCTTATCATTTAGAATCCGTGAGAGCCACTCAAAGAAGAGTGAGGCATTCTTGGCATATGTATCCGAAGGATTGTTAAAGTTACAAAATTGGGATATGGCCATGAAATTTCAAAGGAAGAATGGATCACTCTTCAATTCACCTTCAGCAACTGCAGCTGCTGCTATTAATGTCCGAAATCCGAGTTGCCTGAATTACCTTTATTCGGTTATTGACAAGTTTGGCCCTGCAGGTCTCTTTATTTTCAATGTACCCAAATTGATACTTACATAGCTATCTTATGCTTCCTTACTGCTGCTGCTGCTGCTTCTTTTTGTTGGTTTTTTCAGTCCCAGCAGTTTACCCTTTGGATATATATGCACGCCTTTGCCTGGTTGACAATCTTGAGAAGATGGGCATTTCTCAATATTTTACGAATGAAATTCAGTGTGTATTGGATGACACATACAGGTAATCTTCTGATCTAAAATTATGGGGCTTAATTAATAAACTTGCTTGGCTTAATTTTTTTTTTTGATTTTACCAAATAGGGTAATGAACCTCAAATTAAAAGTTCACAATTGCATGTGGTTTTACAAGTCAATATCTTAGTTAATATCATTCCAATGCTATCTTAGGCCAGCACTTGCTCAAAACATGAATTGCATGCATTAAATATCTAGAAGCAAGTTGTGGATGGATTTTTCTTGATTTGTTCAACTTATTGACAATTAATAACATCCACACAAAAAAAAAAAAAGATGCTGGCTGCAGGGTGAGGAAGATATATTTGCAGAAACATCGCACTGTGCCCTGGCCTTCAGGTTATTACGAAAGCATGGTTATGATATCTCCTCAGGTAACTGCTAAAGCGTTTGCACATTTTGCTAAATACTGGTGTGTTTTGCAGCCCCAATGTCTTGCATAATTCCCACTTAGCACCATCCAATTTTGTTATTGACGCCATGAACCCAAACTTATTAAAAAGTTCCTTGTCACCTCAAAGGCTTGCATTTTTAGTGATGGTAGACCAAACCGTTCTTGGTCACTCTTTTTCTTTTTGTTTTTTGGATGAAATTAGTATAGACTGAAGACAATATTTAGCATTGAGAAGGAAAGGTTTTGTTGTATACCGGTGTTATTTATATGTTAGCTTTAATTGCATATGAGATTATGGTAATTTCTTGATTTTAAAACTTCGCCCGAACCGTCCAGTCGAACCAATCAAACAGTTAACTGGGCTGCTTTTTGTTATGCTTCAAATTTGGATGGGTTTGAAAAATCTATCTAAATTTTGAAATCCAATCGAACTGTCCAGTTGGACTAGTGATCCATCAAACCTGGGTTATTTTTACTAAATCATTATGGTTCGTGGTCTAATCCATTGTTGTTGGCTCTTAAATACAAACAAGTAGGTCCTGTGCATTAAATGCAAGGATGAGAGTAGAGGTGGCAAATCAACCCACTTAACTAAATTTACCCATATCCGCTCATGAATAGATGGGTATGGGTGTGTTAAATTTTTGTACATGGGTATAAATGGGTTACCCAATAATACCCATTTATTAAATGGTTATTATTGGGTAACCCATCAAACCTTTTTTTTTTTTGTCAAAATGGTAACATTTGTATTGATTTAAACTTGATAATACAAGAGCACTTTACAAAAGGAGCTCATTGCTCTCATAATCTATTCTTGCTAGATCTTTAATCCAGCCCGGGAAACATGATTCCCAATATACATCATTAACTAGCTTCAAGGCAAACTTTGCTAGCCTATGACACACTTCATTCCCTTCCCTATGTATAAAAGAGAAGTTGCATTGCTCAAAAAACTCCCTCAGTTTTTGTATGTCCTCCAGTATCACAGCACAGTTGCTATTGTTGCATGAGACGATTAAGATACAGTCTATCACATTCTTGCAGTCTGATTGTACTTCGATTCTTCCCCAGCCTGCTGCCTTTCCAAATTGCATTGCATCTCTAATTGCTGCAGCCTCCTCAATTTCTGGTTCCCCCAACTTCTCCTCCATTATGGCCCAAGCTTTCAGTACCTCTCCTTTCCAGTTTCTAGCCACTATTCCTTTACCAGTTCTGATCGACTGTGTTGAGATTGCAGCATCAGTGTTTATCTTGTACACACCTTCCATTGGAGGCTTCCATCGTCTATCATACTGATTTGGAGTTGCTTCAACAATGCCAGCTCTACTTTCTAGTTCCACAGCTTCCTTGAATTCCATCCACTCTTGTTGAGCTTTCCTTACCACTGAGATTTCCTCCCCTTTTGCGTTGTTGAAGACTATGTGGTTCCTTGCCTTCCATATTTGCCAGAGGAGATTAATTGTTAATTCTATATGCTCCTTGCCATTGACTCTTTGAGTTGCTTCTAAGATTCCTTCCCACCATCTCCAAAAGCAAGCCTGCAGATCTGTTAATCCATCCCAGTTGATTGGACTGAGTTTCCAGATTCTCTTTGCATATTCACAATCAAAAAACAGATGCTCTATAGTTTCAATTCCATCCCCACAGCTTTTGCATATGTTGTTCCCCCTCCCTGTTCTGCCGTGCACCAAGTCATTGACTGGAAGACAGTTGTGTAGACATTTCCACATAAAATGTTTCAGTTTGTGTTTGACGTTTGTTCCCCACAACTTCTTCCACATACTTTCCTTCCTGTTATGACTACTTGTCTTCTCCTTGAGCTGCATTGTTTTAGTTGCCTGTGCCTCCATTTCCTTTGCTAGAGTATACCCTGACCTCACTGTATATTCCCCATTCTTTGAGTGATGCCAGATGATCCTGTCTCTCCTTTGGTACATGCTGAGTGGTATCCTTACAATCATTTGGGCCGTCTCTCTGCTGAACACTTGATTTATTAGCTCCTTATCCCATTGTCCTTGTTTAATCAGGTCTTTGACATATTGGATGCTTCCCAATGCTGGTCTATCATGTTCTATCCTACCATCTCTTGAACCAGGTATCCATCTGTCTTACCACACCTTGATGGTACTTCCATCCCCAACTTTTTTTCTTATTCCATTTATCAAAAGGAATCTGGCGTTCATAAGACTCTTCCATAGGTATGATGCTGAAGTAGGGGCATGCTTCATCCAGTCAGATTCTCTTTTCATATATTTAGCTCTCATAACTCTACTAACAAGCCTGTTAGGCATAACAATGATTCTCCAGAGTTGTTTTGCTAGCAAAGCTGTGTTGAACATTTCCAGATCTCGAAAGCCTAGACCTCCCTTTCCTTTAACCTCAGTAAGTGCCTTCCAATTGGTCCAGTGTATTTTCCTTTGATGCTCGTCTGCCCCCCACCAGAACCGTGCCATTTGTTTACTAATGTCTCTACACATTCCTTTTGGAATTCTAAAGCATGACATTGTGTAATTTGGGAGTGCCATTATCACTGATTTCAGCAATACTTCCTTTCCAGCAAGACTCAGTAGATTTCTTTTCCAGCTTTGTATTCTTTGTGTTACACTTGCTTTTACTTCCCCAAACACCTGATTCTTTGTCCTCCCTATCACCATAGGAAGACCAAGATACTTCTCACTGAATGCTTCTCTTAGATTTCCAAGTATACTGCATACTTCCTGTCTGGTATCCAAATCAGTGTTCCTATTGTAGTAGATAGCAGACTTGTCCAAGTTGATTAGCTGTCCAGACGCTCTTGCATATTTGTTCAGCAGCTCTTGAACCTTCAAAGCTTCCTGGTTTGTGGCTTTGCAGCAGAGCAAGGCATCATCTGCAAAAAAGAGATGTGTAATGGGGGGCACTTTCTTCCCACTTGGATTCCTGTCCACAATTTACTTGCTGTAGCTTTGTTTATCAAGTTTGAGAGTGCCTCCGCCACAAATAAAAAAAGGTAGGGGGATAATGGGTCTCCCTGTCTTATGCCCCGCTTAGGTTGTACATATCCTACTTTTTCTCCATTAAGATTAAAAGAATAGGAGACTGTAGAGAGGCAATTCATAATCCATCTAACCCAAATGCGACAGAAACCCATTTTTAGCATTATTCGTCCCAAAAAATGCCATTCCACTCTGTCATAAGCTTTAGACATGTCAAGCTTGATAGCCATAAAGCCTATTCTACCTGTTCTTTTATGTTTTAGGAAATGCATAACCTCGTGAGCTAGGAAAACATTATCTAGGATCTGTCTGCCTGGCACAAAGGCAGATTGAGATTCGGAAATGCACTTAGACAGGATCTTTTTCAGCCTATTTGCCAGGATTTTGGAAACAATTTTAAAGAGGACATTGCAAAGACTGATTGGCCTGTAGTGATTAATATTAGTAGGAGCAGACACTTTTGGGATTAGAGTAATCAGGGTTTCATTGACTGCCTTCAGCATATACCCACTATGAAAAAAACTCTTAATAGCACTTACTACATCCAAATTTATGATATGCCAATATTTCTGGAAAAAAAGAGGTGACATACCATCAGGACCTGGCGCTTTATTTGGATGCATAGAAAATACAGCAGCTTTGACTTCCTTTTCCTCCACAGGTTTGATCAAATTTTCATTCATCTGCTGAGAAATTGTATGGGGGACACCATCGAGAACCTCATCAGTGTTAACCGGTTGTGATGTATTGAAGATGTTGCTGTAATGATTACCAATCTCATCCACCAGTTCTTCCTTTGTTTCACACCAGCTTCCATTCTCTTTTTGCAAGGCTGAAATCCTATTGTGTCTCCTTCTTATTCCCACAGAGGCGTGAAAAAAGGCAGTGTTTTTATCTCCGTGCTTTAGCCATTTGTTTCTTGCCTTTTGAGCCCAGTAGATTTCCTCATCCCTATATGCCTTGCCCAACTTGCATTTCAGATCATCTATAGTGTCCCTCCTTTGACCAGCTTCCATCTGCTTGGCTTCCTCGATTTGTTTTTTCAACCTTTGTATTACCTCTCCTGAGTTGTTCCTTTTCTTCCTACTCCATTCCATCAATGCCAATCTGCATGCTTTGATCTTTCTTGTCACTTAAAAAACCTGGATCCTTGTTGTTGTTCCTTCCAAGCATTCGAAATCACAGTATTAGTTCCCTCCTCAAAGGTCCACCTCTGGTCAAAGTAAAATCTCCTCTTGTAGTTCTTCTTAACAGGTTCAGTATCCAATAGAACAATACAGTGATCAGATGCTTCCTTATGCAAATGTGTACATCTTGCATTCTTGAAATGTTGGATCCATCCTTGATTTGCTAGGCATCGATCAAGTCTTTGCTGGACCAGCCCACCTCCCTCCCATTGATTAGACCAAGTCCATGGCACTCCTTCAAACCCAAGGTCTATCAGTGCATTACTTTCTATGAACTCTCTAAAATCTTTGAAACTGCTCTCAGGTTTCTCCTCATTTGATAGTATATCATTTAAATCACCAGCCATCATCCATTGCTCTCCCCACCTTCCTTTTTCTTGGTTGATAATTCTCCACTGTTCCCTCCTTATTCTGTCATCAGTGCTTGCATACACTCCAATGAACCACCAACTGAACTGTTTATCTTTTTCCTCAATCTTAGCCTCAATGTAAAAACCTCCACTATTGACATACACCACATCCATCAAACCCAATTAACTCATTTAGAATTCTCTTCCCCCCAAGTCTCTTCTTTTCCCCCACCTTTTTTTTTTTCAAATTTTTTATTTTGTCATGATGTTAACTACTTTTGTTTTATTATTATTATTATTATTATTATTTGTTGGTTTTATCTTATTATTTTATTTTCTCTTAGTTTGTTAACTTGCTCATTTTTTAGCATTACCAATTTATGATAAATTTTAACATATTTTCTTATCTTTATAAAATGAAATTTTAAATTTTTATATGAAAAAATGTTAGGGGTTCAAAATTTTTGGATTAAGTTTTTATATTAATTTTTATAGTACTTAGTTCAAATTTTTATAGTCTTATTATTCAATTATTAAATAATAGGTAATTTTGTGACATAGAGTATAAATGAAAAAAAAATTGGTAATTAAATTTATTGAACATTATAAGTAAATATTTAAAACTAATGATGGGTACAAAGAGTGGTAAAAATTGATAACTTAGTTTGCAAAAATAAATTTAAATGAGTTTACAAAAAGTTAAAATAAATGGGTTATAAATAGGTAATTGGGTTACCCAATTCAGTTTTTGACTTACCCATTTATACCCATCTAATTAAATGGGTATAAATGAGTTGACTCACTTATACCCATTACCCATTTTACCCAACCCAAACCCGTCCAAGTCACCCATTTTGACACCTCTAGATGAGAGGGACAGGTTGTGGAGCATTTATACATGTAGTCCGTATCACTTTGGTATTAAATCCTCTAATTCTTTTAAATTTCCAAATCTACCCCTTTTTTTGTTTATTGTCCCATTTCATTTTTCTAAAATTATACTTTAGCTTTAAATCGTTTACAAAATTTTGAATTACTGATGTAATTTCATGTTTCTTATCCTCATAACTATTGTAAATTTGATAAATGAAGAATCAAAGCACTTCATTTTCTTTCTTTTTTTAAAGGAATTTAATTTCTAATTTAATCGATTGGCCAAATATGTATAGAGAGGTTATCAATGGACTGTATGATAACATAAGTAACAACTCGCCCATTTATTATATATTTATGATGTGACGAGTTGGTAATAATTCATTAATGGTAAGCCCAATGATTTTGAACATAGTGACCCTTGTTCCAGTAAATTTGTGGTTGAGTTTCAAACCTTGGGTAATTTGGCTTGAATATATTTAATTGGTAACTTTGATGTGTATAATGTCCAAGATAAAAGTTTGAGATGCAATGTTGTAGTATTTGGTAACTTTAGGGTGCAAAGTGCCAAAAAATGTTAATGATGCAAATTAGAATGACTAAAAACATTAAGCGTGCATAATGAAATTAGATTTTTCAGTAATTCAAGTATCTTTTGCGTGTGCCCATAAATGATAAGAGAAGATAAAAAGGTTCTTGAATCGATTTTGTAGATCCATTAATTGGTATTCTGGAAGATGAAAGCGCTTCCAGTTATTGTTGTAATGGATCCTGGAACGAAGTAAATGCTTTAGTGGAAGTATATCAGGCATCACAGATGGCGGTACATGAAAATGAATCAGCTCTAGAGAAACAAAATTTATTATCGAAGCACCTCCTGAGGCAGCATATTTTCAATGGCTGTGATTCGAAGGGATTCCCTAACCAAATCTTCCAACAGGTAATTCTCCTTATATTTATATTACCACAGCCTATTTGATGCTCTAGAAATTTAGGACTAATATCACTATGATCACTTAAAAGTGCTCTGTTAGTTCTCATTTTGCATCCCAACATTTTAGTTTGAAAATTTTGCATCCTAAAATTTTAGATGTATTTCGGTTTGTCCAAATTGTCTATATTCAAATGAAATTGACAATGATCATACGTTACAATCTTTCCATTTATGGCAATTGTGGCCAATTGGTCGAATTATAGAAGTCCATTGCATGTTTCACATGGAGTGATAATAAAGTTTTGTTGATTCCATTGCGACTAGTGAAAATTCGGGAAAAATGAGCAGTGTCCAAACTTGACGACTCAGAGTATCTAAAGCAAAAATTGGAGGTGCAGTGAGAAAATGTCATAAGTTTTAGGTTCCAACTATTATTTTTTAATAAAATTTAGGACTGGCATCCTACCTGACCCTTACATGGAGTTTTCCCAAAAAAAAAATGTCAAAAACTTTATTGTTGTAAAGTGGAAGCAACCATTATGTGAAGACGTCGTAGGCAAATGCCAGATTGCAGCTATCTTCCTCGAACAGAGGGGAGCTCTGAGGAAAAAGGGAGCAACTTAACCCACCTAGTCTTGCCTTTAGAAAGGAGGAAAGATCGGATACTGTGGCAGTTTAGATAGTTAAATAGGACTGGCATCCTCTCTGACCCTTACATGGAGTTTTTCCACAAAAAAAAAAAAGTAAAAAACTTCTTGTTGTAAAGTGGAAGCAACCTATTATGTGAAGACCTCGTAGGCGAATGCCAGATTGCAGCTATCTTCCTGAAACTGCCTTTAGAAAGGAATGCAGGAAAGATCGGATACCGTGGCAGTTTAGATAGTTGAATAGGAGTGGCATCCTCCCTGACGCTTACATGGAGTTTTCCCAAAAAAAAAAAAAGTCAAAAACTTTATTGTTGTAAAGTGGAAGCAACCTATTATGTGAAGACCTCATAGGCGAATGCCAAATTGCAGCTATATTCCTCATATGGAAAAAAATCAAAAACTTTATTGTTGTAAAGTGAAAGCAACCTATTGTGTGAAGACCTCATAGGCTAATGCTAGATGGCAATTATCTTCCTCAAACGGAGGGGGAGCTTAGAGGAAAAAGGGAGCAACTTAATCCACCCAGTCCTGCCTTTGGAAAGGAATGCAGGAAAAATCAGATACTGCAGCAGTTTAGATAGTTGAATAGGCCTGGCATCCTCCCTGACACTTACACGGAGTTTTTCCAAAAAAAAAAAAAGTCAACTTTATTGTTGTGAAGTGGAAGCAACTTATTATGTGAAGACCTCATAGGCAAATGCCAGATTGCAGCTATCTTCCTCAAACAGAGGGGGAGGTCAGAGGAAAAAGGGAGCGACTTAACCCACCCAGTCCTGCCTTTTAAAAGGAATGCAGGAAAGATCGGATACTGTGGCAGTTTAGATGGTTGAATTCCAAAAAAAAAAAAAAAAAGTCAAACTTTATTGTTGTGAAGCGGAAGCAACTTATTATGTGAAGTCCTCATAGGCAAATGCCAGATTGCAGCTATCTTCCTCAAACAGAGGGGGAGGTCAGAGGAAAAAGGGAGTGACTTTACCCACCCAGCCCTGCCTTTCAGGAAAGATCGGATACTGTGGCAGTTTAGATAGTTGAATTCCAAAAAAAAAAAAAGAAGTCAAACTTTATTGTTGTGAAGTGGAAGCAACCTATTATGTGAAGACCTCATAGGCAAATGCAGATTGAAGTGGAAGCAACCTATTATGTCAAACTTTATTGTTGCAGTAGTTTAGATAGTTGAATAGGATGCCGTCCCCCAAGAGGCTGGTGCCACGGAGTCTGCCATCGCTTCAAAGGATACTACTACTAAATAAGATGATGTTGGCCAACCTCCTTAGCCGAATCAGTCTCTGTTGCTTAATTTACAGACTCCATGTACTCACTTGAAATGAAGCCAAACAAACTTCTGGAATTGTCAATTTCATTTTCAGGTTGAATATCTTCTCAAGTTTCCATCCCCATTAATTTTGCCACGGGTTGAGATCAGGAAGAACATAGAGCATTACAACGTGGATAGTGGAAGAATTCTGAAAACTTTATACCGGTAAACTTCTGGTCCTTTATTTTATAGAAAAAGCATGTTTGCTCTTGTTAGCTATAGTTTTTAAGTTTTTATCCTTCCTTAATTCAAGTATTGTTAATTATGTTCTTAACCATCCGTCAGCTCGTCAAATTTTGGCAATGAAGATTTGTTAAGGTTGGCAGTCAGAGATTTTAATCACTGCCAACTCATTCACCGCAATGAACTGGAAGAAATAGAAAGGTATGTGGAAGATTTGAACATATTAGCACTATTTTGCCTTGCTTTTATCATGGTGAATTAATTTGTGAGTGATTCTAGTGAATGATTGCACACCAAAACAAATGAGTGAATTGAAAAATGTACACTGGTCGGGAAAAGTGATGCAATTTGAAAATTTTGAACCATGAACCACCATGATTAAAAAACTTTGTGATGGACAAATTTTTCAAATAAAATTCTTATGTATAATGTGCTCAAAATTTCTACCTTTCTATACGTGTTCTTTGGACACTTTAGTTAATTGCTTGATCAACCACATAGCGATTCAATATGAATTTATTGACCACTTATTGATCCTATGTTTGTACCCCAGTATGTCCTTAGAATTGTTAAAATGTTATACAATGACCAAATCATGAATATCAGATTAAAGATTACAAAAATTTGCCTGCTAGGGCAGTTTGAACTTTGATAATTCTTGGCAAATTTTTCCTGGTGAATTTGGATAAAAAAATCGGGGTACATATCAACGCGAGTATGGGTAAAAAGTTAATTCTACCCTTATCGGAAATTAAACAAAAAGTTCACCATTTGCCAAGAAAAAGAGAGAGAGTGAAATAGAGTTGGCAAATTTGTGCGGTCCAGAATTAGAAAAAAGAGAGATATCAAAAGAAATAGGGGTACATATCAATGCCGAGTATGGGTAAAAAGAGAGAGATCAAAAGAAATAATTTGTGCGGTCCAGAATTAGAAAAAAAAAATAGAGTTTGTATACCAAATTTTGTAAAAAATGTACAATGATAGCGTCAATTACATCAAAAGCAAACTGTACCTGTCCCAATTTCCTCAGCAGACAAGTTCAATCATGTGATATACATGCCTATAATTAATTGCTTGCACACGAAATTCCATTTGTTATATAAATGAATTGGTTGTATTCATTCAAATCCATTTTACTTCTCTTTCTCCACAGGTGGTATACGCAGAATAGATTGCACGAACTGAAGTTTACAAGACACAAGGCTATATATGGCTTCTTTTCTGCTGCAGCAACCATATTCTCACCTGAACTATATGAAGCCCGCATGTCATGGGCCAAAAATTGTGTACTGACTACAGTGACTGATGACTTCTTTGATGTGGGAGGTTCTGAGGAGGAACTAAGAAACCTTATTGATTTACTTGAACGGTGAGTCTCTTTGATCCTCTTCTCACTATTCTGAAATCTGAACATTCTTAGCCCCTATACTATGTATATAATTTCCTAAGTAATAAGATAATGTCTGCAAACTACAGGTGGGATGTGAATATCAGCAGTGATTATTGCTCAGATATCAGCAGTGATTGTTGCTCAGAGAATGTCCAAATCGTATTTTCAGCACTGCGTAGTACCATCTCTGAGACTGGAGAGAAAGCAAGCATATTGCAGGGACGCAATGTAACAAGCCACACGAAAGAGATTGTGAGATGTCTACTTCTTTCATCTTCTTGCTATTGTACTCTGATGTATGCGTATGGGTTATCCAGTTCGCTCTCTATAATATATGATGACGATTCTTTAAATGGTTTATTACAGTGGCTAGAATTGTTCTACGGATTTTTTAGGGAGTTTGAATGGACTAGAGACAAGACGGTGCCAACATTGGATGAATATATGGCAAATGGTTATGTATCATTCGCCCTGGGGCCGATACTGTTCCCTGCCATTTATCTTCGGGGGCCAAAGCTATCAGAAGAAGTTGCTCGACATCCTGAAATGCGGTCCCTTTATAAGCATGTTAGCACTTGTGGTCGGCTTCTTAATGATATGCGCGGCTTTGAGGTATAAGATATTTCTTCATTGATTTTTGCCGTACGTTCTTATTAATTGTGTTTATCTGCCATCCTTCAATTTTGAACCGATTCTTATTGATAATATCACGCAGAGGGAAAGAAAGGAAGGAAAACTAAATTCTGTGACTCTACGACTGAGTCCAGATGGTACGGTTAGTGAAGCAGCTGCAATTGAAGAGGTGAAATTGCTGATAGAAAATGAAAGGAGGAGACTGCTAAGATTGGTTGTGCAGAAGGATGGTAGTGTAGTTCCAAGAGCTTGCAAGGACATGTTTTGGAATCTAAGCAGAATACTACATCAATTTTACTTCAACAATGATGGATTTACATCAGAAGTGGAGATGGTTGATCTCGTAAAAGCAATTATTCATAAGCCAATACCTTTGGAGGATTTTGAATAGCTTCTCTAAGGATCAAACGAGTCCGGTTATGGGAGGAGGTGATGATTGTTAGACACCCGCAAATGGAGATCCAAATAACTAGGTTTTGAAATTTGCCGTCTCGTGTACAGGTTTTTCAGTGTAGCTTCTCCAAATAAGTAGGGCCAAGCTGCGTGTATCCCTGGACTAGAGTGGGCTCGACACAGCTCGGGTTTAAACGTTGGACCGACATTAATCTTTAATAAAGTTCAATTCGATTAACGCCCAATCTAGATAATTATATATGTTGGTATATATATATATATATATATATATATATATCATTGATATAGTACGTATATCATATATTTAAATTAATGGTTTGTCTAGTATAGGGTACTTGTTAAAATATATTTCAGGTGTTGTATTTTTGAAAATATAAGATTAATTTAATTAGAAAAATTAAATATAGAAAATATATAAATATAAAAGAGGATAATAATTATTAGTATGCTTTTATATATGATAGATTAGGTGAATATTAAATATGTTAATAAATGTCTTAAGATTACCTATTAGAAAAATTTTTAAATTAATTATATATCTTATTATATATGCTATTTATAAGTCATATTTAAATGTATAATATTACATATTAGTCTCTCTATCCTACTCTTATTGTAATAGTTTTCCCTTTTAACTATTTCAAAATTTGAATTCGGCTACAATTGTTCTGCTGACATTCTTGTCTTACCCTTGAAAAGAGATAATGTAGAATAGTTAAAAATATTTTATTGGTTCCATAAAAGTGCTTTTATTGAGAGAAAAGACTAAGGGGCGCTTGGTTCTTGCTTTGGAATTGGAAATGGAATAATTCCTAGAGGGTTCACCAACGAGGGTTTTGGTCAATTCCTCTCAATTTGGTCGGGAATCATGAATGGCTAAATTTTAAGGCATGATTCCAATATTTCAATTTCCATTGCATTGGACCAAGCGCGCAGTATTGGAATTATTGTAATTCAAAATACCAAAACTCCCAAACCAAGCGACCGTAAGTGTCCAAGGCACTGCAAATTTTTGCGGTTAGATTCCATGTGCTTCTCACCTCCCTTAAAATGAGTTTGAAATGATGTGGGACTCGTGGAATCTTTTCTCACAAGAAGGCTAACACCATATGATTTTTCATAAGGTAAAGGGGCAAAGGTGAAACAAGCATATGAAATTCGAACTTGTTTCAACTATATGTAAAAAGTTGGGAATTCAAAAAGTGTCCCTTATATTGGGACATAGTGAGTATCATAATATATATATATATATATATATATATATGTATATATATGGCTTCATGAAGTTCGTTTTTGGTCCAATTTTAATGGAGCAACGGAAACTTTTATCATATTGGACATATAACGGGGGATACTTGAAATTTTGAGAATGGAGATAAAGATTCTCTGCAAGTTTCTATTAAAGAGTCGAAAAGAAGTGTAAGAAGCCAATTACCGCAAAGCATTTGTGAACGACGGGATTGTGATGAGAAAGATGTAAGAAAAAGCCACAAACGATGTAGGAGACATATGAATTATAATGTATTTTCATGCAACAAAAGTTATGGATAGAAAGGTTATAGATTGATTGCTAATATCATTTGCAGTGTATATATAATTACTTATCATGTGAGTTCGGACTAAACTTGAAGTAGGCACAAAATTCTTTAATTTTGTGAGTCAAGTATGGATCTCACTATAGAACCTAAAGCTCAAAATTAGAAAGTTTAAAGGGATAATATCAAAAACCTCTCCTAAGGTTTCTCTTAATATCACCTAGCGCTCCAAAGGTTTTAAAAATATCACTTACCTCCCTTTATTTTGTTATTTGTGTAACAAAAATTTTAAAAATCCTAAACTACCCTTTTACTTGCTAAATGAAAATACTCCAATGTCACTTTGTTTACTTGAAGAAAACTATCACTTAAAAAAATAATCTCTAGTAGTACTACCAAAACGTCACAATACTATAGTCCAAAAAATATATATATATATATATATATATATATATATATATAAAATAAAAAGATACAAACAAAGAAATATATTAGCACCAATTTAACTCTATATGCTCAAAATAAATTTCTTATGAACTGTATATTTTTTTTCTAATTTCTTCTCAACCCATGCCCAAACCTTTAAATTGTACTAATCATTATAAAAGTTAACTCAAAATAAATAATGAAATTATACCTCACTCTTTCACAATCATAAAAAGTAAAAAGTTCAATGTACTATAATTTACAAATAAAAAATCACAGTCATCCAAAAAAATGAGTAAGAAAAAATGTTGGAGAAAGAACAAAGAGAAGAAAGTGACTTTTTTTTTTAGTTTCATTTATTTGATATGTAAATTATGTAACGAGTAAGGGTTAATATAGTCTTTTTACAATTATCGAGGGAGGTAAGTAACATTTTTAAAATTTCAAGGGTGCCAAGTGATATTAGGAGAAACCTTGAGGGAGGTTTCTAATGTTATCTCAAATTTAAAAAATCCTATGTTTTGGAGTGAGCTAAACTTTGAATTTTTCAAAATTGACTCTAGAAACTCGATTAACTGCGCTACACATTATGTATTGTAGATGTAAACATGCGTTAAGTATACACATACTAAATAAAGGAGTATATTGTCTCATTCAAACAACCATTTAAATCAAAGTCTTTGAAGTACTCAAATAGTTTTAACACCAGTGCCCTTCTTTCTCTGAAGACCCATTTTCATTTGAAAATAGGGTAAAATATACAAAATCTTCTTGTGGTTTGTACAAAAGTTAAACTACTCCCTTATTATTTGAAAGCACCCAAAGGATCCCCTTGTAGATTTGACAAATATGAAAAATGGCTGGCAACTGCTTATATTGACAAAATCATATGAAATTCTCATATTACCCTTATTGAGTAGCTCTTTTTGGCATAAATCTGTATATATCTTTTGTTCTTTCTATTTTTTTCCTTTCTCATTTTCATCCTTTATCCTTTATGGTGGAGGATGAGTAATTGAATTTGTAATTAGATTTTGTGCTTCTCAGTAAACTCTACTTCAAAACAAAAGTTTTCTTGCATAGGAAACGTAAAATAGTAGTAAAGCAAGGAGATAAACCACAAAAATTTTATTTAAAATATATATTTTAAAAGAATAACATCTTTACAAATTTAGATCAATTGCCATTATTATATTATGTGAATCTAAGTAAAAAAAAAACATAAACAAAAGGGAAAAAAATCAACAACAACATTGATCAGTTCTTAGTTTAAATGTTATGTACATTGACAGTGTATATACTTTCATGGTTAGATACACGACAGATGTGCAAAATTTGGATTTCAAATTCAAATTAGATTATGTGTTATGTATCCAATGGTGAAAGTGTATATAATGTCAGTGTATACAAAATTAATCCTTTTCTTATTTTTCTATTCTAGTTTATATGTAATGGTGGTGCCCTATTTAACTAGTACCAGTACTAAAAACATATGAGAAGTGTGCGATTAATTATGGAATCTATGATGATGATGATGACGATGACAAAAATTGAAAAATTGAAATGAAAGATTAGAAATCTCCAAAGCTGGGGGCCCTGGGGGGGAACACTATTTGCATTCAAACTTGTTAGGTTCATGAGTAAAGGATTGTGTCCCACATTGGTCTGAGAGATAGAGAAAGAGCAGTTAATATGTAAGTAAGGGCCTGAGACCTATGGCTTAAGCTTTTGGCTCAGAGTTGGGTTTCTGACTTACATATTGAACTCTTTGATGGACTCTCTCGAGGTGTTTCTCCCCATCAAATTGGTATCATAATCTCAGGTTGCAAGACTGGACTACTAATGAGCAAGTGGATTCTTCTCAAAGTTGGACCGGAAAAAATTCTCTTCTTGGTGTGGACCAAAGTACCAAGGAGTTTGGTTAGTGTTGGACCACGTGCACTATGGGTTTGGCAGGAGGTCCAGTTGGTGTTAAACCAAGGAGCCAAAGGTTGGCAGGGATCCAGAATACAGTTTGGATATTGAAGAAGAGTGGGTCCATGTTTGGGAGAAGAAGTGACCTTAGGTGATAAGATAAGTTTGTCTTGAGTATTAAAGTGGGTTCGAAAAAGGACTTGTAAATTTGGATTTAATGTGGGGGTTACTCATGAAGAGGGAGATTTGTTAGATTCATGAGTAAAGGATTATGTCTCACATTGATCCGAGAGATAGAGAAAAAGCGGTTAATATGTAAGTAAGGGTCCGAGACCTAATTGCTTAAGTTTTTGAATCAGAGTTAGGTTCCTGACTAATATATTGGACTCTTTGGTGGACTCTCTTGAGGTATTTCTCCCTATCAAAATTGAGATCTAATGCACAATCCTATAACCCTGACACTATAAAGCTTCTCATGTGGAATATCAAAGGTGCCAATAGTGCTGCCTTTCGAACCTACTTTGTAGAACCAATTAATGCTTATAGACCTGGTATCGTTATGGTTGTAGAAACTAGACTAAGTGATAGCAGGGCTATTGAAGTCTGTGAAAGCATCCCGCTCATAAACTTCTGAATCCAAGATGCCAATACTTTCAAAGAGGGTATTTGGCTGTTGTGGAATAAAACGAAGATCAATGTGGAGAGCATGTAACTAGCAACTTCCAGGTTATCCATTCTGTAGTTTATGTACATCCTAAATCTACTTAGCAGCTGTTTCTATGCCAGCCTTAGGTTAGAAGAAAGTTCTTTACTCTAGGACCACTTAAAGTCTATAGCTTCCTCTAATGCTTTTCCTTGGATGTGTCTGGGTTACTTCAATGATCTTCTTGGGTTACTTCAAGATAAATGTTATTCTTGGTTTTGATGATCACAAAAGTTCGTTGAAATGTTTATACAGACCAAGAAAGTGAACACTTTGATCAGGCCTGATGGAACAAAGAAAGCATATGTTTGATTGACTCCAATCTACGATACTTTGGATGTGGCAAACAAGATTAGAATAATATAAACAAATTTAGTTATTGTTTTGTTCCGATCAAAGATATAGTCTTTTAAGTGTGACAATTTTGTTATAATGATCACAAAATACTTTGAATTGTTTATCTAACTTTCTTCAAATATAAGTGTTGTTACTTACCAAAGAATCAAGTACGAATATGACATGAGATGCAAATCAACCAAAAGAAGAAGCAAAAATAGGACACTCATGTCGGACGTCCGGAAGGAATCTGTCGGACGTCCGAAAGGATAAAGAATATCAAGAAGGAAGCTTTGTCGGACGCTCGTAAGGAAGCATCGGACGTCCGGAAGGATCGAACGCTTGCCATCGGACGCACATCAACCGCATCGGACGTCCGAAAAATTCCAAGATGACTTGCCAACTCTCTGTCAACGATCGGACGCTGTGCTGTCGGACGAAACAAACGCATCGGACGTCCGAACTTCAATTTGGCTGTTCTCGGACGATGATTTGATCGTCGGACGTCCGACAGCCCCAACGGCTAGTTGACTCTTCAGCTGCCTTCTATCCGTTGGAAGCATTGATGAAGCCTATTTCTGGTTCCCTTTAAAATCAAACTGGTCTGAACCAAACAGGGACTTTTGCACACTTTGTTTACAAGATCTCAAGAGATATTTTAGCGAGAAAATAGTCTTCAAAGCGAGATTTGTTTGAAAGTGGTGTGAACTTCTTGTGAGCATTTCTTTTGTGGTTGAAAAGATCTTTAGTGTAACTTTGTTGAGGGTTTTCTGAGTGATTGTAAAATTTCTTAGTTTGACTAAGTGAGACTTAGGGTAAGCAGGAAGTGCTCCCTCCATTGTACATCTAGTTGATCTTCTTTCATCAAAGAGAAGTTGTTCAACCTAGTGATTGGTCTTCAAGTTTGAGGATTGCTTGGTAGACATTTGGTTTGATTCCCTATCTTACTTTTTTGTTTAATAAAATTCTCATTGCTTATCTATACTTGTTTTTCTGATCAATATTGCTCTTGTCTTCTAATCTACTTGGTTGATCATTACTAGAAAAGAAGGTAAATTTTTATTAAAGAAAAAGTGCATAAATTTGGTTAAGATTTTAATCAACCCAATTCACCCCCCCTCTTGGTTGTCTTTGGGACTTACAATTGGTATCAGAGCTTGGTCTCATTGAGATTAAGCTCTAACGGCTTGGAGTAAAGATGACAACCAGTCATGTTATGTTTGTTGAGGAGCAATCTGTTACTAGACCTCCCATGTTTAGTGGCTCCAACTATGTTAGTTAGAAAGAAAGGATGATTATCTTTTTGCAATCTATTGATATTGAGTTATGATTTATTGTGAGTGAAGGACCGCATGAAGCTAACTTTCTTGATGCAGAAACAGGTTTACTTCGACCAAAAACGAGAGTTGAAATGAATGCTCAAGATAGGACTAACCTCACATTGAATGCCGAGGCCATGAATGTTCTTTATAGTGCCATAGATTCAAATGAATCAATTAGAGTAAAAGGCTGCAAATCGGCCAAAGAAATGTGGGATAAACTAAGAGAAATCCATGAGGGTGGTGACAACATGAAAGAACAGAAAAAGGCTATCTTGGTCACAAAATATGAATCATTTAAAATTGAACCTCTTGAGGATATTGACAAAATGTATTGCAGGTTCACTGATTTGATCAAAGATCTCGAGGTGTTGGGCAAAGAGTACACCTTGGGAGAGAAGAACAGGAAAATTCTCAATGCATTGGGCAAAGAATGGGAAAATAAAGTGACTGCAATAGAGGAGGCTAAGGATTTAAGTTCTGTGCCTATTGAATCTATCATTAACTCACTAACCTCTTATGAGTTGAAACTGAAATCTAAAGTGCAGGAGGAAGAGGATGCTAGAGCAAAGAGAAACATTACTCTAAAGACTACTCAAGGTGAAGATGATACAGCTCACTTGGATGATGAAGACTCGGATGGTGATGATAATGATCTTGCTCTCATCACCAGAGGTTTCAAGAGAATCTTGAATAAAAGAAAGTTTAGAAGGGGAGAACCTAGCAATCAATTCCAAAATCAGCCATCTATCGCAAAGTACAAAGGAAAACAAGATTTCAACAAGAAACAGTTGGACAAATGCTTCGAATGTGGACAGTTTGGACACTATGCAAACGAATGCCCCATGAAGAAAATGAAAGATGGAAAAGCTGATCGAAAGCCAAGATTCAACAACTTTCAGATTACTTGGAATGAATGCAACTCCGAAAGAGAAGTTGAAGAAGAAGAAGAATCAGCTCAAATGGCCTTCATGGCTATTGGAAATAATGAGGAAAAAGGATCAAACAAGTCCAAATGATTTATTGATAGCGGCTGCTCAAGGCACATGACCGGTGATCCCTCTTTGTTCATAAAGCTGAAATCAAAATCAAGTGAAAAGGTGACATTTGGTGATGATGTGAAAGCTATCAATTGGAAATGAAGGAAGCTCTAAACCAGCAGCAACTGAAATGGAGAATGAAGTTCATAATGATCAAGAAGAGGAAGATGAAGACAAAAATGATGATCCACTCAAAGATCTTCCCAAGACTTGGAAATTCAGCCAAAATCATCCAAAAGAGCTTATAATTGGTGATCCATCCGAGAAGGTAAGCACTCGTTCCTCATCTAGAAAATTGATTGATAATTTTGCTTTAGTTTCTCTTTTTGAACCCAAAAATATCAATGATACTTTAAAGGATGAAAACTGGATTTTGGCAATGCAAGAGGAACTTAATCAATTTGAGAGAAATAAAGTTTGGACACTTGTTGATAGACCTCTAAATCAACCTATCATTGGCACAAAGTGGATTTTTAGAAATAAGTTGAATGATAAAGGTGTTGTTGTAAGAAATAAAGCCAGATTAGTTGCTAAAGGATATGCACAAGAAGAAGGAATTGATTTTGATGAAACATTTGCTCCCGTAACAAGATTAGAATCTATTAGAATGCTTCTTGCTTTTGCATGCTTTAAAGGCTTCAAATTGTTTCAAATGGATGTTAAAAGTGCTTTTTTAAATGGTTTTATTGATCAAGAAGTATATTTGGATCAACCCTCCGATTTTGAAAATACAAAATTTCCAAGTCATGTGTTTAAACTATCTAAAGCTTTATATGGTCTAAAACAGGTTCCAAGAGCTTGGTATGAAAGACTAAATGGTTTCTTGATTGAAAATGGTTTCAAAAGGGGTGTTGTGGACACCACACTTTTTACTAAACAATTGTTGAATGACCTTCTTATTGTGCAAATATATGTTGATGATATTATTTTTGGTGCTACTAATGAGTATCTATGTAAGGAGTTTTTCACCACTATGCAAAGTGAATTTGAAATGAGTATGATGGAAGAACTAAATTTCTTCCTTGGACTTCAAATACATCAAGCTTTTGAGGGAATTTTTATAAATCAAGCAAAATATACCAAGAAATTGCTGAAAAGGTTTGGCATGGAGGACTCAAAGCAAGTTGGAACTCCAATGTGCACTTCTACAAAGCTTGACAAAGATGAAGAAGGTAATCATGTGGATGAAAAGCATTATAGAGGTATGATCGGAAGCCTACTCTATTTAACCGCAAGTAGACCTGATATTATGTTTGCTGTTTGCTTATGTGCTAGATTTCAATTTTGTCCAAAAGAATCACATTTGAATGCTGTAAAAAGAATTTTTAGGTATTTGAAAGGTACATTAGACTATGGTCTTTGGTATGCTAGATCTAATGAGTTTGCACTATATGGTTATTCGGATGCTGATTTTGGAGGTTGTCGTGTGGATAGAAAGAGTACTAGTGGAACTTGTCATTTTCTTGGAAATTGTTTAGTCTCTTGGTTTAGCAAGAAACAAAGTGCAATCTCTTTGTCTACAACCGAAGCGGAATATATTGCCGCTAGTGCATGTTGTGCTCAACTTTTATGGATGAATCACACTTTGAATGATTTTGGATTGTTGTATGACTGCATGCCTGTATTCTATGATAATACTAGTGCTATAAATTTGACCAAAAATCCTATTCATCATTCTAGGACAAAGCATATAGATATAAAGCATCACTTTATTCGTGATCTTGTTCAAAAAGGTGAAATATGTGTAAATTATGTTTGTTCTAAAGATCAATTTACTGATATTTTTACAAAAGTTTTGCCATTAGATCAGTTCATTCATCTAAGATCAAAATTAGGAATAATCGAAAAATCATCTTAATTTTTTTTGGGTCTTCGGACGTCCGAAAGAAGATGAACGGACGTCCGATGATGTTCTTTAGCCATTTTCCAGATTGCGCCTATTCGGACGCAACTGTCGGACGCACAACTTCGTTCGGCCGTCCGACAGTGCAACGGCTCAATTTTTTAAACAACTTTCTTCCTCATTTGCTTCAGACTCTTCCTATTCTATTTTCTCTCGGACGAAAACTCTCTCTTCCCTCACTCTCAAATTCGTACCATTTTGAAGCTCTCATTCTCAAATTGACTCAAACAAAACTTTTTCTGACTGATTGTGATTCATTTCTCCTGATCATTTCACCGAATCGCATAACATTTCACAAATTTCCAAATTTTCCTCAAAACCCTACTCTTTCATAACTGCTCTGACAACTCTTGATCAAGGCCTTTTTGTCCCAAAATTTCTGTGCGATTCACTTCCCTACTGCTGTATGCATCATTTGCATCCTTCATTCCACACATTTCGCACAATGGTGAATCTAAGGGGAGGAAAGGTTACTGTCGGACGCAAGCATCCACTCAGGGATGAGGATGAGGATCTTCCTACTGTCAAACGAACATCCAAACGCTTCAAAAGGGGAGCTATCAAGAGTCAAATGTCACGGCCTACACCACAACCCTCCTCTCAGCCTGAATCTGGACAGGGAACATCTTCTCAACCGCCTCCAAAATCAGCCCCACCCCCTACATTCTTTGATGATACAGCAAGAGACAAACACTCCTTGATATCCCAGAAAGGTGTCATCCCTCAACGCACTGTAAACCCTTCTAAATTTCGTCTCATAGGTTTAGAACCCATTCTGAAGCTGTTTGCTTTTCAGAAATGGTCGCATATCATTTCTATGCCAAATGTTTACTATCCTGAAATGCTGCATCAATTTTTTGCTAATCTTAGGAAAGGCTCTGACCAAACTGAAATCTTTTCCAGGGTTAATGGGGTAGATTTAATCTTTGACTCTGAAATTGTGAATTTCATTTTAAATACTACCATTGAACGTGGGTGCAAGGATAAAATTGTAAATTTCTTTTCCTATGAAGAGCACCCTAATGCTGATAATCATTTTGATGGGGCTAAAATGTTGACCTATTTTAAAAGAAGTTTTTCCTCCCCTGCTGATGTTAAACTGAATGATCTTGCCCCTGTGAATTTAATTGCCTTTTCTATCATTTCAAACCTGCTTGTGCCTACTGATGACCATAGAACTGATGCAAACAAAATGGAGTTGTACCTCTTTTATTGTTTTCGAGAAAAAATTCGGATTGATTTTGGTTTTGTCATGTGCAAGTTTTTATTTCGCTATGCCACTGATTCTCGCAGAAAACTATCCTATGGAAAGTTTCTTCAAAAGATTTTTGAGTTTTTCAAATTTCCAATTCTAGGTGTTTGTCCCAAAGAAGCATCTTCTTATACCTTTACCAGATGGTATTTTGAAAGGAAAAATCTTATTTTTAAAGATAATATGTGGGCTTATAAGGGGGGATCTTCTAGTGAACCTAGGTCTAAGGCTGCACATGATCCTTCATCTATTGCACTCACTCCCATTCATCCTAGAAAATCTGCCACTAAGGCATCTTCCTCCTCCAATGATGGAGTGATTGAGCTTTTTCATGAACTCAAACAGCATGTTCTTCTTCTAGAACATGGCCTAATGCTCACCATGTCCTCTGAGCAACAAACTGCCTTTCTAGACGAAAAGAACCTTCTTTTTCCCCCACCTGTGGTTGAGGAAGTCTCACAAGACAAAGAACCTCGCACCACTGATCCAGGTTCATCAGTTCCAGATCCGAATTCATCAACTCCTGTGACTCCTCATGGCCCTTCCACATCAGACAAAGGCAAGGTACCAATTGAAGAACCTGCTGAAGATGATGAAGAAACTGATGAGGAAGACCTCTCCCAATATCAGCTCTCTCGAAGAACACCTGGATCCACATAGTTCACTACTTAGGACATGTGCATTCTGTTTGTCTATTTTAGGTGTTTGTAGTGTTCAACATTTGTAATGTTTTTCTATATATTTATGTTAAGTAGTTTGAATGATGACTAAGTATTTTGATGTAATGAATTTGGTTTGCATTGATGAATGTGTTTGATGTGGATGTGTTGGATGTGATTGGTTGCCCTTTTGTGATGACACAAAGGGGGGAGAGGATTGGATTGAGTGATGATTGATGATGTTGGATATGTTGGATTGATTGTTGGTTTGAGTGATGATTGATGATTGGTGATGATGGATATGTTGGATTGATTGTTGGTTTAATTAAATTTGGATTGGCTGATAGTTTGGATGCTTAATTGTCATATATTTGGATAATTGTTTAACTCGGTTGGGCAGCCAAGTGAGGGGGAGTTTTTCAAAATTTTCAAAATTTTATGATTCACTAAATAAGGGGGAGTTCTTGAGAAAGGGGGAGCTTATTCTGCAATCATCAAATTTCATTTCAAACTTTTATTTTGTCATCATCAAAAAGGGGGAGAATGTTATTCTTGGTTTTGATGATCACAAAAGTTCGTTGAAATGTTTATACAGACCAAGAAAGTGAACACTTTGATCAGGCCTGATGGAACAAAGAAAGCATATGTTTGATTGACTCCAGTCTACGATACTTTGGATGTGGTAAACAAGATTGGAATAATATAAACAAATTTAGTTATTATTTTGTTTCGATCAAAGATACAGTCTTTTAAGTGTGACAATTTTGTTATAATGATCACAAAATACTTTGAATTGTTTATCTAACCTTTTTCAAATATAAGTGTTGTTGCTTACCAAAGATCAGGTACGAATATGACATGAGATGCAAATCAACCAAAAGAATAAGCAAAAACAGGACACTCATGTCGGACGTCCGGAAGAAATCTGTCGGACGTCCGAAAGAATAAAGAACATCAAGAAGGAAACTCTGTCGGACGCTCGTAAGGAAGCATCGGACGTCCGGAAGGATCGGACGCTTGCCATCGGACGCACATCAACCGCATCGGACGTCCGAAAAATTCCAAGATGACTTGTCAACTCTCTGCCAACGATTGGACGCTGTGCTGTCGGACGAAACAAACGCATCGGACGTCCTAACTTCAACTTGGCTGTTCTCGGACGATTGGTTCGGACGATGATTTGATCGTCGGACGTCCGACAGCCCCAACGGCTAGTTGACTCTTCAACTGCCTTCTATCCGTTGGAAGCATTGATGAAGCCCATTTCTGGTTCCCTTTAAAATCAAACTGGTCTGAACCAAGCAGGGACTTTTGCACACTTTGTTTACAAGATCTCAAGAGATATTTTAGCGAGAAAATAGTCTTCAAAGCGAGATTTGTTTGAAAGTGGTGTGAATTTCTTGTGAGCATTTCTTTTGTGATTGAAAGGATCTTTAGTGTAGGTTTGTTGAGGGTTTTCTGAATGATTGTAAAACTTCTTAGTTTGACTAAGTGAGGCTTAGGGCAAAGAGGAAGTGCTCCCTCCATTGTACATCTAGTTGATCTTCTTTCATCAAAGAGAAGTTGTTCAACCTAGTGATTGGTCTTCAAGTTTGAGGATTGCTTGGTAGATATTTGGTTTGATTCCCTATCTTACTTTTTTGTTTAATAAAATTCTCATTGTTTATCTATACTTGTTTTTCTGATCAATATTGCTCTTGTCTTCTAATCTACTTGGTTGATCATTATTAGAAAAGAAGATAAATTTTTATTAAAGAAAAAGTGCATAAATTTGGTTAAGATTTTAATCAACCTAATTCACCCCCCTCTTGGTTGTCTTTGGGACTTACAATAAACTTGGTGAAAACCCTATTAATAGATCTAGGGTTTCTGCTTTTGGTGATGTGATTGATGCTTGTAATCTCTTTGACTCTTGGAACCCTTTATGGTAGGAATGGGTTGAGCAATACGAGAGATTGACACATGTGATGGACAGAAATGGAGGCCACACGATCCTTAACTTCGAGAGCAATTGCCGACGCGCACACAAGAGGAACAAAAACGAACATCTCACAGTATACGACAAAAGTAAAATAAAAAGAATTGTGTTGAGTGAGGGATCGGTGGGGCAAGTACGAAAGAAGGTGGTATGATAGTGAAGTATTTGTGTTTGCACAATCCTCCAATGAAGTATGGATAATGTGACTAAGCCCCCTTTTAAAGTAGTTGTGTGATTAGCTTGGAAAAACTATTTTAGTGCTTACAAATAACGTTTGATTTTCAGATATTCTCAGAACTAGTAATAGAAAATGGGGGTGGTTGAGGATAAATATTTTGTTTGGTTATATCATACTCTGAGAATTCCATAACAATTTGAAGTACATATGATTGCATATAAAAGAAATTGTAATTGTAATCCCAAATTTGTTTTGGATAACATTATTTTTGCAATAAATATATTTTTAGATAAAAATAAAGTAAGTATGAAAAAAAAAAGAATAACATACAAATGGAATGGTAAGCAAAATAGCTGAATAACTGTTTTGTTAGGTTGGAGTGTGATTGGTTAGTGAATCCCATACAATTTGTATGGTGGTTCTACTGGATGTGAAAAGGCATAAGAAGTGTTGGGCGTGTGCGTAGCGTTACAATGGAAACGAATCGCTGAATCGGGGCCATTTTTTTTTTGTTATGAAACATAATAAATAAAAGTTTCTTCTTATTTTAGTAATGGTAATAAATAATAAATGTAACCATATATAAAGTATGGAATTAATAAATTGAAATTTACTATAAATAAGGAAGCATAGAATAATAGGAAAAAATGAAAGTTTTTCCAAATTTTAGTAATGGTAATAAATTATCAATCCAATAATAGGAATAGAGAGTGTGAATATAGAGAATTAAACTTGAAAAACTAATTGACAAAAAAATTAAGGCATAAATTATAAAAATGTATATACAATAGGTAATTTATAGAATTTTGAAATTTACTATAAATACAGGAGTAAAAAGGGACTGTGATTTATTATTATGTAAAATAAATAAATAAATAATAAAATCTGCCAAGAAACATAAGCAAACACAATTTTTTTCCATATGGCAAAAAGATAAAATTGTCATTTGACAAAATACAACTAATTTACCAACTTGCTAAAATGAAAAGTGAATAGCGAATTAATATATTTATATATTAATAAAAATATATATATACACACATGCACACATATGTGTGTGTATGTATTTATGTATGTAAGTCATGAATCTTCTAAAGATGAAGGTGTACGTAAAAACTATCTACGTGAATGAGTGTTAACGTGGCATACTTTAACCAAATTTTAGTAATAAAAATAAATACTCAAACCAATATTATGAATAAGGGATAATATCATAAACCTCTCCTGAAGTTCTCTTAATATCACCTGGCACCCCTAAGGTTTTAAAAATATCATTTATCTCTCTTACTTTTGTTATTTGTGTAGTAAAATTTTGAAAATCCTAAACTACCCTTCTACTTGCTAAATAAATATAATCCTAAACCACTTTATTTACTTCAACAAAACCATCACCTGAAAAACAATCTCTAGTAGTATTACCACATCATAATGCTATAGTCCATAAAAATATGATTTTAAAAAATAAAAAAATATTTGCTGTGAGACCCCGTAAATTTTCTCATTTTTTAGGTTTTATTCTATTTAATGGCATGCTTTTCTATATTTTTTATTAGGAAAATTTTCTAGATAGATTTTATGAGTAAATATAGTTTTTAGATGATTTTTCTAGTATCGGTTAGTTTTTGAGAAATTAAGAACGTATACCAGACGTGGGACCCGCTAGTGCGAAAAATTCGGTAAAATTCGGCCAGTTAGGTTAAGTGTTGGATACCGAGTTTATTTTATCTGGTGTTAAGAGATAATTAGAGGTTCCTAAGTGGATTGGTGTAAGAGGAACAAAGGATAACCATGTATTAATTGAAGTGACAAGTGTCACTTGGTGACTAGCCCTTGGACTTTGACCACACTATTCACTACTTTACCAATTTAATCAAAAATTAATACATGGGGTGCAATCAACTTCATCCGAAATTAAGCAAAAGTAATGCCCTCTTAAAGAAATTTACATTTCGCAAGCCCTTACCAAAAGTGTCCTTGAAGTTCCATGGAAATTAGATTTTCAGCTACACATGGTGCTATATTGGAGTTAAATTGGCTAGGCAAGTTGATGGTCTAGATATTGAATGCTGAAAACATTACAACTACTTATGAATTTAGGTGTAATTAATTGCATACACATGAAATTCCATTTGTTCTATGAATCATTTGGTTGTATTCAAATCTATTTTACTTGTCTCTTTCTCCACAGGTGGTATGCATGGAATAGATTGCACAAACTGAACTTTGCAAGACAGAAGGCTATGTCTTGCTTCTTTTCTCTGCTGCAGCAAATATTTTCTTACCAGAACCACATGAAGCCCGTATGTCATGGGCCAAAAATAGCGTACTGACTACGGTGGATGACATCTTTGACGTAGGAGGTTCCGAGGAGGAGCTAAACAAACTAATTGATTTAGTTGAAAAGTCTCCTTGATCATCTTCTCACTATTCTGAAATCTGAACGTTCTTAGCCCCTGTATAAATAATTTCCTAAGTAATAATATAAGATCCGTAAACTACAGGTGGGATATGAATTTCAGCAGAGATTGTTGCTCAGAGCCTGTCCAAATTTTATTTTCACCATTACATAATGCCATGCCTGAGATTGGAGAGAAAGCAAGCAAACGCCAAACGGCAGGCACGCAGTGTAACAAGCCACACGATTGAGAATGTGAGATGTCTACTCCCTTCATCTTCTTGATTCTTGTACTTGTACTATGCGTATGGATCATCCAATTGGCGCTCTGTATAATATACGATGACAATTAATCTTTTAAATGGTTTGTTGCATACTACGGTTCAAAGACTCGGTCGAGCTGTCATCGGAACAAGGCTTTCCGTTCTGATATTAGGACGAGATGATTCTGAGGTAATAGATTGCCGAGAACTCAGTCTAGTCACCAAAAACTTGGCCGAGACGTTTCCGAGACGGATGAAAACGGCCAAATTGTCCTGTATCATTTCGAGTCAATTTAAAATTTTATTATTTTTGCTAAATTTTTGTTATTTTTGTTTATCATTTTTTTTACAATTTTTAGAATATTAAATGTTTCAAAAATTTACATTTCACCGAGACCGCGACCAATTTGTCGAGACCGATGTGAAACGGTTCAAACCACAACTGCGACCGCAGCTTTGAACCATGGTTGCAGTGGCTAGAGATGCTCTACATGATGTTAAGGGAGTTTGAATGGAATAGAGATATGAAGGTCCCAACATTGGATGAATACATGACAAATGCTTATGTATCATTCGGCCTAGGGCCGATTATCTTCCTTACCATTTATCTTCTGAGGAGAGGTTGTTCGCCATCCTGAAATGCAGTTCCTTTTTAAGCTCGTTTGCACTTGTGGTCGGCTTCTCAATGATATGCGCAGCTTTGAGGTAGAAATTTCTCCATTGATGTTTGCCATTGATGGTTTTTTTTTTAAAATTTTATTGGTTAGGTTCTTATTGATTGTGTTTATCTGCCATCCTTTAATAATTGTGAACTAATTTTTATTGATATGATCACAATCATAGAGGGAAAGAAACGTTGGTAAACCAAATTCTGTCACTACGCCTAAGCCAAGATAGTGCTTTTGTTACTGAAGCAGCTGCAATGGCAGTGGTGAAGTTGCTGCTAGAAAATGAAAGGAGAAGATTGTTGGAAAAATGGCTATATCCTGTTGGAAAAATGGCTATATCCATTGTAGAGTGAATGAGAAAATTGTTCTCATAATTGCACTCTTGAAAGAATCCAAGTATAATTATCTATCATTCATTCATGTACATAGGATTCATGTATATTAATTATTGATACATGATTTTGGATAGGATTCATGTACTTAATACATGATTTTGGAGTTATCTTATTGTTATCTTATTGAAATACATGAATGTACATGAATGTGGTACTTTGATAAACGTGAAGATAATTATCTGAAATTTAACACTTGTTGTCAATTTCTAACAGTCACCCTTGACCAGCATCTATAAATATCTCTTTTTTGTTTTAAAAGAAAAAAAATGCTCTCTCTATTTTTCCTTCTTGCATATTCATCTTTTATAGTGTTCCATATTGCTTTAGTTCGAGTTTGCTGTGGTGAAAAAAGTTTGGTGCTGACATATTCATCTTTAATCTGTTGTATCTTGGGAGACACACGCCTACTTAACCTCGAGCACTCTACCTAGAGGGGGCGAATCTGTTTTAAGGAAATTGTGCTCACAAGTCTCGGATTGTTATTATTGTTATTTTCGATCATTTCTTTTTTTCTAGATTGTATTTATTCTTCTCTATAGGGTATCAACCTATTTTTATTATTTAACTAACAGTCTTAAAATAGATTTGTTCTCCATGACTGACTTTCTAGGAAGAAAAACCAACAAATCTACTGTTGATGCCTCTGCCTCTGGCACAATTGTGAAACAACCTGAAGGAAAGATTACTCCTATGGTTTCTACCAACCATAGTGAGAAACCTGAGAAGTTCCATGGCTCGAACTTCAAGACATGGCAACAAAAGATGTTGTTCTATTTGACAACATTGAATCTCTCGAGATTCTTAAGTGAGGATGCTCCAAAGCTGCCTGAAGGCTTAACTGATGCACAAGCTGTCAGTGCTATTGATGCTTGGAAGCACTCCGATTTCCTTTGTCGAAATTATGTCATGAACCTGACTGCTATGGTTTCTGAAGTAAATATGATAGGGTCAAATCTGAAAGAATAGTGGATTGACACTGGAGCCACAAGACATGTTTGCACAAACAAAGGCCTGTTCACTACCTTCGAAAAAATTGAAGGTGAAAAAATGTTCATGGGGAACTCTGCCTCATCTGCTATTGAAGGTCAAGGGAAGGTGTTGCTAAAGATGATTTCTGGCAAAACATTGACTTTGAACGATGTTCTGTATGTGCCAGAAATTCGCAAGAACCTTGTTTCTGGATCGTTGCTGAACAAGCATGGCTTTCGCATGATTTTTGAATTGGATAAAGTTATATTATCCAAATCTGGGATGTATGTAGGGAAAGGATATACAAACGATGGGTTGTTCAAATTGAATGTAATGACTATTGTGAATAATAAGAATAAGTCTTCTGCTTATTTGCTTGAGTCTTCCAATTTATGGCATGGTAGACTAGGTCATGTTAATTATGATACTTTGCGTAGACTAATTAACTTAGATCATATTCCTTCCTTTCACATCAATTCAAACCATAAATGCGAGATTTGCGTAGAAGCAAAATTAACAAGGTCATCTTTTCAAACAATTGAAAGAAACACCGAACCCCTTGAATTGATTCACACAGATATCTGTCATTTGAAATTTGTTCAAACAAGAGGTGGTAATAAATATTTTATCACTTTCATTGATGATTGCACAAAATACTGTTATGTGTATTTGCTCAAAAGTAAAGATGAAGCCTTGGAAAAATTCATTCTCTACAAGAATGAAGTTGAAAATCAACTTAATCGAAGAATTAAAAGGTTAAGAAGTGATAGAGGTGGTGAATATGAAACATCTATTGGTGATTATTGTGCAAAATATGGAATTGTTCAGGAAGTAACTGCACCTTACTCACCTCAATCAAATGGTGTTGCTAAACGAAAAAATCGCACATTAAAGGAAATGATGAATGCGGTGTTAATAAGTTCAGGATTACTTCAAAATATGTGAGGTGAAGCTATTTTGTCAAGCAATTACCTTTTAAATAGGGTACCCCGAAAAAAACAAAATAAAACTCCTTATGAGTTATGGAAAGGTAGGAGACCATCCTACAAATACTTGAAAGTGTGGGGGTGTCTTGCAAAAGTGGCTATTCCAGCACCAAAGAGAATAAAGATAGGTCCTAGAACTGTGGACTGTATCTTTATAGGCTATGTACATAATAGTGCTGCTTATCGATTTCCTGTGTATAATTCAGAAATTTCGAATATACACAAAAATACGATAATGGAATCAAGGAATGCTTCATTTTTTGAAGATGTGTTTCCTTGTAAATCGAAGGGTGCATCAAGTTCATCAAAACAAACACATGAAGGAATGCTTCATTCTTTGAAGATGTGTTTCCTTGTAAATCGAATGGTGCATCAAGTTCATCAAAACGAACACATGAAGTTATGAATCAAGAAAAACATGATCATGACTTGATTCAACAAGATGAACCGAGACGTAGCAAAAGGGCTAGAGTGAAAAAATCATTTGGAGATCATTTCACAACTTTTCTATTAGAAAAGGAACCACAAACCTATACAGAAGCTGTAAGTTCTTCTGAAGGATTTTTGTGGAAAGAAGCAATGAAAAGTGAGGTTGATTCTATTTTATAGAATCATACATGGGAGTTAGTGGATCTTCCTCCTGGTTGTAGACCTTTAGGGTCCAAATGGATCTTTAAAGGAAAATGAAATCTGATGGCTCTGTCGATAAGTACAAAGCCAGACTTGTAATCAAAGGATACAAGCAACAAGAATGTTTGGATTATTTTGATACTTATTCTCCTGTTACGAGAATAAATTTTATTAGAATGATTCTTGCTATCACTGCATTGAGAAATCTAGAGATACATCAAATGGATGTAAAGACAGCTTTCTTAAATGGTGATTTAGATGAAGAAATCTACATGGAGCAACCTGAGGGTTTCATAACTCTGGGAAAAGGAAATAAAGTTTATAAATTAGTAAAATCATTGTATGGACTAAAATAAGCGCCAAAGAAATGGCATGAAAAGTTCGACAATGCAATGATAACTAATGGATACAAAATAAATGAGTGTGACCAATATGTCTACACTAAAGAAACAGAACATGGCTATGTCATCTTATGTCTTTATGTAGATGACATACTTATTGTTGGTAGTAATGACAAAATGGTTAAGTCTACCAAGGACATGTTGAATTCAAAATTTGACATGAAAGATATGGGGCTTGCTGATGTAATTTTACGAGTTACAATTACAAGAATACCAGACGGCTTGGTCTTGAGCCAAACTCATTATGTGGACAAGATTCTGGAAAAATTCAATAAGGATGATTCTGGAATTGCAAGAACTCCATTAGACAATAGTTTCCATCTATCTAAGAATAGAGGAAAGAGTATTTCTCAAGTAGAATACTCAAGAATCATTGGCAGTCTAATGTATTTAATGAGTTGTACTAGACTTGACATTGTATATGCAGTGAGCAAATTGAGCAAATTTACAAGCAATCCGAGTGCTGATCATTGGAAAGCAATTTCAAGGGTACTTAAATACCTACGGTACACTCGGAACTATGGACTGCATTACACTAGATACCCTGCTGTTTTAGAAGGGTATGCTGATGCAAATTGGATATCTGATATAAAAGATTCAAAATCCACAAGTGGATATGTGTTCACACTTGCAGTTGGGCAGTATCTTGAAAGTCTTCTAAACAAACTATTGTAACTAGATCTACAATGGAATCTGAGTTCATTACCTTGGACAAATGTGGAGAAGAAGCTGAATGGCTACACCATTTTCTTGAAGACATTCCAAAATGGAAAAAACCTGTGCCACCAATATGCATTCACTATGATAGTCAATCAGCAATTGGAAGAGCACAGAATAACATATATAATGGTAAGTCTAGACATATACGTCGTAGGCATAATACCATTAGACAACTACTCTCAACAGGAGTTATCTCTATTGATTATGTGAAATCAAAGGATAACATAGCGGATCCGCTAACCAAAGGATTGAATAGAGAGTTGGTTGCAAAAATGGCAAAGGGAATGGGACTAAAACCCATGGAAGGCTAAGTGTTATAAAGGAAACCCAACCTAGCTGACTGGAAATCCCAATATCTAGGTTCAAAGGGACAACCTAATTATAAGGACTTAGCATAGTTATTGTGGGAGGATATCCCTAGACCCATTCCATAATGAAACATTGACGCAAAGGAGAATTAAAGATAGCACAATGGTGTGCTTTAATGATTCTTAAGTGAAGTAATTAATTATTGGAGACTTAAGTAAATCACCTATGTGAGAGTGAAATGGAGCCGCTTCAAAAGAGAATTGTTTAGGGCTCAATTCTTAAAAAACTCTTGCTGAATCAGGTTGATGTTCATGGCCAAAACGAACATAACTATGAGAACTAAACTAATGGAGCCATTTTTTCAACAATCCCCCACATGAATGGAAAAATTGTTTTGATTTGACTCTACAGTAGTGTTCCACGACTGAAACCTGCATAAGATAGGTTGGTGTTACCCGTTGAACCTTCTCTTGTGAAATACACTTACTTTACTAGCAATCCAGTAGACATGATGTCTTTGAACTGTCCTGTTTTTAATGTAAATGAACCATATCCTGTTGAAAAAATGGCTATATCCATTGTAGAGTGAATGAGAAAATTGTTCTCATAATGGCACTCTTGAAAGAATTCAAGGATAATTATCTATCATTCATTCATATACATAGGATTCATGTATATTAATTATTGATACATGATTTTGGATAGGATTCATGTATATTAATTATTGATACATGATTTTGGATAGGATTCATGTACTTAATACATGATTTTGGAGTTATCTTATTGTTATCTTATTGAGATACATGTATGTACATGAATGTGGTACTTTGATAAACGTGAAGATTATTATCTGAAATTTAACACTTGTTGCCAATTTTTAACAGTCACCCTTGCCCAGCATCTATAAATATCTCTCTTTTGTTTCAAAAGAAAAAAAGGCTCTCTCTATTTTTCCTTCTTGCATTTTCATCTTTTATAGTGTTCCATATTGCTCTAGTTCGAGTTCGCTGTGGTGAAGAAAGTTTAGTGCTGACATATTCACCTTTAATCCGTTGTATCCTGAGAGACAGACGCCTACTTAACCTCGAGCACTCTACCTGGAGGGGGCGAATCTGTTTTAAGGAAATTGTGCTCACAAGTCTCGGATTGTTATTATTGTTATTTTCGATCATTTCTTTTTTTTTTAGGTTGTATTTATTCTTCTCTATAGTGTATCAGCCTATTTTTATTATTTAACTAACAAAGATTGCTAAGAGTGGTTCTGCAACAAGATAGTAGTATAGTTCCAAGGAAATGTTTTCAAAGTCTAAGCAGAACACTAAATCATTTTTACGTATATAATGAAATATGAAGGATTTTAAATGGAGCCGGGGTGGCTCCAGTAAACTGGGGCCGAGCCTTGTATTATTGGGCACAATAGATTTTAAATATTAGGTCAGATTCAACTATCAGTCGGGCCTAGTCATACTTTTCCTCAACGTGATTAAAGCCCGATCTAGAAAATTATATTATTATAGTATGTTGATGCGATAGGTAGATACTGTGACAGCCCCACCTTCCCCTAAGGCAAACCAAAAGAGTTAGCGGATTGCCTGCCCAACTCTCGCCAGGACTAACGGTGCAGTTTAGAGCGATCTATTGCGTTCCGGAACTTATAACGCGCGTAAACAAGTCAAAATGACAAAATAACCCAAAATACAAAAAAATGAAATCCGGAGTCGACCATGAATAGTAACCGACCCGTCAGAACCCAATCAAACATCAAAATACATATACAACATAACATTTAGTATTTACAAGCCAAAATGGCATACAAAAGTGATACAAAAGTTACTACATGTATGGTTTGCCAAAATCAAAAGTGAAACGACTCTAAAGGTACATTTAGGGTTTCGATTCATAAGCTACACAAAAGAGACATTCATTTAGCTCATTCGGCAACCAACTAGCAAGAATCATTCCAAAAGTAGTCATATGCCTGTAAGGAAAACAAAAGGAACGGTGTGAGCTAATTGCCCAGTGAGATACTACCACTTAAGCAACCAAGTTCATGTACTCATACAGCTTTTCATTTCAATTCGCCAAAAGTAAATAAAGGCACACATTAATGGTGGTGATAAAAGGATACGGGTGGCTCTCAAGAGCCCTTTTCCCTCGTTTGCATTTCTTGATCGGACGTCATTGACTCTCCGTCAATGTTCAAAAGTAACCAACCGTAGACTCTATTTTACTTCCATTCCTTCCACCTAACATTCCCCTACCGGGCCCGAAATCCAAACACTTGCATTGTGGTATTACTCGAGTAAACCGGAATCGAGAGTCTCTCATACTACAAGATTCCATATAACATTTCCCCAAGGAACATCAATTTACACGACCAAGTCCTCGCCGGCTCGATTCAATCAATTATCAATGGGGTTGAGTTCGAGGATAACAATTGTAGTCGTTGGATACTCGTCCAAACGACACCAAGTCATGTATTTTTATTTCATGTAACATTTCATATAACATTTCAAGAACATGATAAACAATAAGTGAGAGTGATAAAGTATGCTCTCACTTCAATCAATTAACATTCAACGTATCAATTTCAAATATCAAAGCCATATAGTAACACACAAGTGAGTAGTACACTCATCAAGCTTGCAAATGGTGTTTCATGCACTTCCGTCAAAAGAACGTCGTGAACCACCGTCACGCCCTAAAACATACAAACAAGTACAATGAGACTCGATAACGAGTCCTAAACCAATGCCAAATACGACCACAATAGGGTTCCATAAGCATATACAAGCATTAGAGGAAACCAGAAAATCCGGAAATGCAATTAGCTTTGCCCTGAAAAAAACAGTTTTTGATCTCATTTTGCGGTAATGGCACCAAAGGCACTACGATTATTGGATGACGGTGCAAGACCCACCGTTTTGAAACTAAGAAACAGGGCTACAATATTACAGAAGGTCACTCAGCCCAGTTCTGAGTGCAAACAGGTCAAAAACGCAAGATACTACACTAGAACCGCAAAAACAGATTCACAAACCACATTCTGCTGGAAATAGCATAACTCAGCCTAATTAAGTCCAAATCCAGAAATTCCAAAGCCATCCAAAAGCTTAGAAACAGGGCTACATTTCATCAGAAGACCTCAACAACAAATTCCGAAGCAATGCCAATCAAAACACCCAATTACAGGCGCAATTCTTACATTCGGGTAAAACCAGGGCAGAATGTTCCCAATAAAACCCTAACTTTCTAAAATTTCTTCCAAACCAGAAATTGGTTGCAATTAATCACTTTTTCCACCTCCTAGAGTCATTAAACATCATTTCCAATCATCATAGATAGCCACACAATCATGTTCATATTAAAATAGAAAAATCACCAATAAATATAAAACTTCACTAATTCAACCACAAATCAAGATGTAATCCATAATATTGCATCTTATACCACCACTAATCATGATTTAAGCATCATTAGAGGAAGGAGAGCGGTTCTTCACAACTCACCTTAGAAACAAGAGAGAGAGAGAGCAATTGGTCCTCTTAGCTTTCCAAATAACTCCACACAACACCTCACTAACACTTACTTAAGATTTTCTATGGAACAAAAGTAAGATTAAATGGTTGTTTTGTTGATTTGGAGCAAGATGGGATCAAGAACTTGGAGAGTTTCTTCCTTTTTTTTTGAGAGAGAGGGCCGGCCAAGATGAAGAGCAAAATGGTGAAATTTTTGGTTAATTTTGTGATTTATTTGGTCAAATAGAAAAGGTGAATAGTGGTCTTATATAAGAAGCAATCCTATGGTGACACTTGTCACCTCATTTAATGACTTGCCTAACTTTTGTCTCTCTTATACCAATCCACTTAGTATCCTCTACTTATCTCCTAACACCCGATAAATTAATTTCAGTATCCAAAACTTAATCTAGTTGGCCGAATTTTTCCGAACTTTTCGTCCTAATGGGTCCCACATCCGGTATACATTCTTAATTTCTCAAAACCTATTCGATACTAGAAAAATCATCCAAAAACTATATCCGCTCATAAAAATTATCTAGAAAATTTTCCTACTAAAGAAAATGCAGAAAACAAGCCATTAAATAAATAAAACCCTAGAAAATGGGAAAAGTACGGGTTCTCACAGATACGAATGTATATAAATACACATATACATATATATATAGATTAATTTTATATATACTGTTAATGTATACACTATTACTATTAGACATTTAACACATGTGCAAATTTTGAATTTGAAAATACACTATCACCATTAGATATATGATACATGTACAAAATTTAAATTTGAAATTCAAAATTTGCTCATGTGCCATCCATCTAACCGTGATAATGTATACACTGATATTGCATAAAATTTACTATATATATAATTAAATATATATTATGATATATACTATTTATAATTCATATTTAGTTGTATAATACTATATATTAATCTCGCCATCCTATTTTTATTGTAATATTTCACCTTTTTCACTATTCCAAAGTTTGAATCATGACATAATTTTTATCTGGTATTTTTATTTTACCCTTGAAAAGTGATCATACAGAATAGTTAAAAATACATTTTAAAATTAGATCGGCGAGAGAACCGGCTTAGTGTTCGGTACTCAATTTTACCGGTTCAATTGATTCAATCGGCCAGATCACTAGTTTGTTTTTAATTAATCAAAAAAAGGAAAACAAAATGGAAAGTCTATATTCTGCCAGCATTCATGACGAACCAATGAGGGCATCATTCTCTGCAATGATAGTTTCCAAGTATCAACACTTCATTCTTTTATTTTCTTTTTTGCATGATTGGTTTCTTGGATTTGCACAAGACGTCAAAATAAAACAAAAAAAACTTTAAAAAATCTAACAATTTAAAAGAAATTTTAGAAGAACTTGAAAATTTGTTGATTAATCCGTTAATTGTAAGAAAAAGTTCATCTTAATTCCAAAACAGATATATATATATATATTTATATATATATCTTACATATATAAAGGGCGAATGGCTTGTGAACAGTGCCTAATGGTCCGGTTATCCTGTGATTGTTGTGAGCTTGAGGGGTGTTTAGGTCTTTTGGCATTGAGTGGCAATGGTTTTGCTGGAAACTCACTACTGTCCACGTGTGATTCTTGGATTGGAGCAATTTTAGCGGTCAGCAATTTCGGCCTTGTTTCCTCTCATTATTTTCTTGGCTTTCTTTACCAGGTGTCCAAGCAATTTAGGCGATGAGTTCAGAGTTCAGACGTGTATCTATATCTTCATTGTATAATTATAGTTGCTTCAACTCCCCTGGTGAGTAGGCGGTGGATGGTGTCCAAAGCGGTCTGTGGGAGAAGCACAAAGCTCTCTTGCTTATGTAATCTTGAGAGAAATCCATCTAAAAATCAACATATTGGATGTGTTTCTTTCTCCAATTGAAGACCTGGATTTGGCGGTTTTGCAAGGTGAAGTCTTCACACTCTCACCTAGCTGATCTTGTGAGCAAGCCATCTCAAAAGCAATTTCTTCTTCCAATTAAAAGCTTCGGGTTCCATAATTTCGCGAGGTGAACTCTTTGCTTCATTTCTGCCTTTTGGCCTTTTTTCCTTATAATGAGAGGCCTAATGAGTCAAAATGTTTGTTCGAATCATTGCAATGGTTCACCGAAGGGGGTTAAAAATTTTAGAGATATTTTATAGGTTTCAACTGTTGTGAAAGGGAAGCCATTATTAGACTTGCTATGGCCATCTTGCTGCATGATTATGGTTTTTCTAGTGATCAATTTTATGTTTTGTCCCATTTGAAAGAATTTGCAGAACAATTTAGTGCATATGATGTATATACAGGGATTTGTCTAATGCATTGATTACGCATTTTAAGTATGGTTTTGGCCTCAATAAAAGGCCTATCTGTCCTTCAAATTTCTTTCATTTAATATGAATATGTATGGTCTTTGTTGGATATATTTAGTTAGACCAAGTGATGTCATCCCGTATTGTACAAAATTATATCTGACAGCTGTACTTGTTTAACCTAGCACAAATTAATCACTTTTACGGCATGGTGAAAATAGAGATTGAAGGTAAAACGAAAAGAGATCCCATCCAATTAATGATTTTTTTCTTGGTTGATTAGGTAATTGTTAATCATTCATTTTTTATCTGCTCTAAATTAAAGGTAAGCATATCTCCCGTGCCAGCATCACTTGTATGCACAAATTCATAATACTCATATGTAGGATCAAGTTTGCTCTTATGCAATTATGTCTTGATGTCTTGTCTTATTGAATTAAAATTACTGGCTACTCTCAAAGGCCATTAATTTCAAAGTAAGATTATTATAGAATTTACTGGCTTGTCCAAATTGGACCATGTAATAACCTATTACAATTAGTTTATCTTTATTGTTCTAGCAAAAAAAATCTCGTTGCATTGACTGTTAGATCGTTGATAATTTATTGCAGCTATGAAATACTAATATATCAATACTAATATGTTGTATCGATATCTCACTTTAAGTCAATTAGTAGTCCAAGTCCAGTAGGTATAAAAATCTCTTCAACTTCATAAATAAATTGAGTAAACGAATAACGACAACAACCAATTTACCTAAAGTCAAATTCTGCATAGTTACTAGCACCCATCATGTATTTAATATATAATCATTTTATATTAATTCACTTGCCTTCACTTGATCTTGTTTAACACAGATGGAAAAAAAACTAGTATATATATAAGGTACTACAAACCGCACAAAATGCCCAAAAAAATTTTTTACAATCACCATTCTTATGTGGCCATCATAATCTTTATCACCACCAATGAGAGCTCCCTGCTTAAATAGTTCCAAACCTGCAACTAGCCCAATTTTATCATCATCTTTACCATTTAAAATAAAAAAAATTAAAAGAAAGAAAACTTAGAACATTATGGTGATGGGAGAAGTGGAGACAACAAGAGTGGTTGTGGCAGATATGATTGATTACTGAGGCATATTAGGACTCTTCTCTTAAGTTGATTTGGGTGTTTTGTATTTAGCCCCTTGAGTAGAATCAAGGTTCCGTTTGATAAAACTGAATCTGAATTCTAAAGTTTGAATTCTGAAATCTGAATACTGAAACAATTAATTTGCTGAATTTTAAGTACTGAAAAGAAATATATGAATGTCTGAATTTTAATGCTAAACCTATTTATACTGTTTGATAAATATTTATAACTGAATGTTTAATAAGTTAAATTTGACAATTTTGCCCTTATATCTTTTCATCCAAAAAAGAAATAGAACCTATGATTTAATTAGTTAAAAATGTTAGGTATGAAAATGACAATATTTATTTTTAAATCAAATTAATATAAAAGATGAATTTTATTATATGAGGAGTATGGAGAAGAAGTGAAAGTCATTCAAAAGGGAGGAAAAAAGAAATAGAAAATCATTAGATAGAGAACATTAGGTTGTTTAATTATATTAGAATTTTGAACATAATTAATAAACAATGGTAGATTTGGTAGATAAGATACAGTAGTTGAAATAATTCTATTGGTTCTTATCAAAAGTAAGCATTCAGTTAGGATTTTTGTGCTAAAAAAAATACACACAAGTTCAGCACTACTTAACAAGTTCAGCAAATGAATTTTTATTTATCAAACACTCAAAACATCTGAATAGTTGAAAAAATTCAGATTCAACACTTTTTTATGTTATCAAACAGACCCCAAGTGTTGTTTCAGTACAACTATTGGCCTTTGGTAGTCCCAAAAAAATCAGTTCAGCAGCCTAAATATTTGATAAGTCCAGTAGTCCAACACAAATTAAAAAACCAGACTTGACCAGTTCAACTGGTTTTTACCAAATTTGACTGGATTTTTGTCATTTTCTGTTTTTCCATTCAATCAGACCAGTGTCATGATTGGTTTTCAATTCAGTCGATCAGTCCGGTTCGAATTTTAAAACCCTCATTGAAAGAAAATGTTAGTATGATAGGCATTGCAAATTTTTGCAGTTAGATTCCATACATGTTTCTTACCTCCCTTAAAATGAGTTTGAAATGATGTGGGACTTGTCGAACATTTTCTCACAAGAAAACTAACACTAAATGCATTTTCATAAAGTAAATGGGCAAAGATGAAACAAGCATCTGAAATTCAAACTTGTTTCAAATCGTACATAAGAAGTTGGAATGTGAAAAGCTTCCATTTTATCATGAAATAAGGGGTATCATAATATATATCCTTAAAGTTTATTCATTCAATGAATTTTGAATTGGATGATGGCTTTATGGAGTTCTTTTTTGTTTCAATTTTGATGGAGCAATGGAAATTAATTTTTATCACATTGAACATATAATTGAGGGCAATTGAAAATTTGAGAATGGAGGTAAGGATTTTCTGCAAGTTCTTATCAAAGAGCTTACGAGAAGAAGCATAATGGGAAAAGGAGAAGCCATTTGCAGCAAAGCATTTATGGAAAAGGGAATTGTGATGAGAAAGGTGCAAGGAAAAACAACAAATGAAGCAGGAGGTATGTGGGTTATAAAATGTATTTTCATGCAACAAAAGCTACGAATAGAAGAGATTACAGATATACTGCAAATATAATTTGCAGTGTATATATAATTACGTATCATATAAGATTGAGCCAAACTCGAAATAGGTATAACATTCTTTAGTTTTATGAGTCGAGTATGAGCCTCATCGTAGAATCCAAAGCTCAAAACAAGAAAGTCTAAAGTTCTACTTTTTGGTGTCAACTGAACTTAGGTCTATCAGATATTGACTCCAAAAACTCAAATTGACTGCTCCTACACATTATGTCTTATAGATGCAAATGTGCATTTTGTGTTCAAACATAGAATAAAGGAGCACATTGTCTCATTTAAATAACCGGATTGTTTAAATCTGATTTGGTTGTCTTGTGATGAAGTACTTAAATAGTTTTAACATTAGCATCCTTCTCTCTATGACGACACATTTTCATTAAAAAAATGGCCATAATATCTATACTAACTGAGTAATTGCAATAGGAGTGTGAGTAGCAGGCACTATTCTTGACGAAGAAGAGGACTTAAAGTTCCTTGACTATCATAAGTAAGCTAGCCTTTATTTGAACCAACTAGGCAATCTTATGCCGTGCATTGCGCAGTAATACAAGATTTGTGTCCCTCCATCTTTGAAAAATTTATGCATTTTGTTTTTATAGTTGTTATATGCATGTTAGTAATATATTTTTGAAAACAAAAAGATTTGGGAAAAGGTTAGTAGAATTTAATTAAAATTTGATGAACATAATTTGTATATCGATACAGATGACAAATATTTTTGAATGGTATATTCTTAATGTGCATAACTTTATATGAAGAAAAGGAAGGATTAGTATTATATGAAATAAATAAAGAAAGTTTAGTTACAATGAAGATGGTGTTTAGCAAATATTAGGCGCATTTAGGAGAATCAATGGGAAATTTGTAATGAATAATAGTTAATGCCAGACTGGTATTAATTTATTGCCTTGTTACATTAGTATCTGGAATAGCTATATTTTGATAGAGTATTAATTTTATCACAAACTAATTGTTAAAAGTATATTTAATTGAGGATTAAGTATTGAGTTACCAGTAACTAATCACCATCTAATCTATTCATAACATTAGTAATCAGTCTACTAATTATAACTAAAACATTGGGAAAGTGTAGGCAATTAAATCTAAAGTAGGTGTCAAATGCACACAAATTAAGTGAAAAAAAATTTTACAAAAAGAGTAGGAGAATCAGAGCAATGGCATTAAAATAGAAAAAAGAACAACAAAAGGGAAATGAAGGACACAAAATAGGGATAATAAGCTTGGCAATCAAAAATTAATAGCCTTCATATAGAATACAAGATGTAAAAGATAGCACAAACATACTTCAGACAAAATTTGCAGTCTTTGACATATAGAGGGCTGAAGAAAAAAAGAGCATAGGTCAAGCACCAATAGATTAGAGTATTCATAATCTCAAAAGTACTATAGCCTAATGGCTTACTGTGACAGCCCCACCTCCCCCTAAGGCGAACCAAAGGGTTTGGCGGACAGCCTGCCCAACTCTCGCCGGGATTCAGTCGCTCACTTCAATCCTCAGTCAAAACCAGAACAAACCCATAAGAATAAACATAACAACGATCCAAAACTTAAAACAAAACTTATATACATTGATATCTCAAAAGGAAGTACAACCGTCGAATATATAGAGGTTCTCAATTCACCGTACAACCAGCCCATGCCAAGCACTAGGGCGAGAACCATTACAAAAAAAAATCAAGAGCTAGACCAAGCTAGTCTATACAGGCTGTCGTCCTTGCTCGCCTTCCCCTATTAAGGAAAACAAAACTAAAGGGATGAACTAAAAGCTCACTGAGGTTCCGAACACATAGGCAAACAAGAAGTTCAATTCATTCATTACATATAACCAACAATTCAAGATACATTTATGATATAAAACGATAAACACAATCAATAAAAGGATATGTGCTCACAGGGAACCATTCATTCGTTCATTCATTCATTCGTTATCCTTTCATTCCCTTATTCCTCCAATCGTTTGAAAATACATTTAGATAAGTAAAACCCCTCATTTGCATGGACATTTGTTCGTTCATTTCATTCACCCCCTTCCCGGATATTGGCCAGACTTCACCAGACTTCAGGGTAATACTCGAGTATACCAAACAGTTACCCAAGGTCACCATATCGCCCGACCGAGTCTGCTTCTGGCTCGAGTCGATCGGTAACGAAGGGCAGGGCCCAGTTCAGCCAAAAGGCTTACATTCATGCACAACTAACATTTAATCACTTCAACATTAAAAATTTCACATTTCATTTAGGTCGAGTGCGATAAATTACACACTCGCCTATAAAACTCGTTTTGGCAATCATTGAACACATTTAACATGTTAACACCCATTCATACAAGTTAACAATCATTCATACAAGCCATGTAATCAAGAAGGTATAACAAACAAGGAACACTCACCTATTTACTCAAAACAATGTGCAAAATATCCTTCCGGATATTACCGTCAGTCATCGAGAAAATCTAAAATTCAACGAGAAAGAATATCACAATTCATCCAGCAAAACAAGTAAGTGAAATCGAAGAAAAATCCGACTAATGCCGAGTAAAATGTATAAGAACGCCTTTAAAGTGAAAAGAGGCCATTTGGATCTGTGGACGGAAATAACTAGAGTTTCATAAAGTAACCGCAAAACCAAACTCAAAAGGGTTATAAAATTTCCGGCGGAAAACACTTGGACCAAAGTCAAATCGGAATCCAACTGGATCAACTAAGAAATATTGTTTCGGACTCGTTTATATGACTCAAAAGCAATATATATTCAAGTGGGCATTATACGACCAAGCCTTGATGAAAATCATGTGAAAAAGGGGGACAAAAATACTTTAACTTCCACACTTAAAACCTCACTTAAAAGTAATTCACTTGTGGCCGATAACACCCTAACTCATACCTCTCTATTTTGGGAAGGGCATAAGGAAACATTTGAAGTTTCAAACGGAAAAGGTATCATGTCTTAAAATGGTAAAACGGTCACATTATTTGCCGAGCGGAAATATACAAGTTCATATAGAAACTTAGCCCTCGAACACCTGTTGAAAGAACTGATGAAATTTTGAAGGAAAAACGTCCAACTCGACACAAATCACATTTGCAAAATCACTTTAACTCATTTACAAGACAAGATAAGGAAACGGACAGTATTTCCCCTAATTTTCTTCACTCTCACCCTACAAATAAAAACCCATTCTCATACCATTAATTACAATCACACATATGGTCCATAGGTAATAAAACATATCTAATTAGGGCACAAAACCCCTCAATCAAAGCCAATTAGAGACTCAAAAGCCAACCATAAGAAAACCCCCAAAATAAAACCCTAGAACCGGGATTTATCCTCACAAGCGTAAATTTTTCGCAATCAACCGCAATTAATGCACAAAGGTTCCATTTAACACCATCTCAATCCATCAATCCAAGACCAATCCATGACTTTCATATAAAATCAAAAAAATTCCCAATAAATCAGAAAATGGTCCAACTTGACCTAAAACCATGAAATCATCAACAATATAGTATCTTTAACCTTCACAATCCATCAATATACCATTATTCAAACAAAACAATAACTTTCTTAGCAACTCACCTTACAATTCAAGAAAGGTAGGAACTTAGAGTTTCACTCCCAAAAACAACTCCACAATCACCTTTATTCCTCCTTAGTATACCTTTGTATAGAGTGGTTCGAAAATCCAATAGTGAAATATCAAGATTCAAGTAAAAATTGAAGTTGGAAAATGAATAGCTTTTCCTGCTTTCTCTCAAGACCCACGGTTGAGCTAAGAAAGAAATGAAGATATTTTGGCAAAAAAATGGGATAAAAAGGAAGGAAACAGCCGGTCAAAGCTGATGGCCGGCTGTGACACATCAGAATCCGGCCGGAATCATGATTTTGACCTATTTTCCTATTTTACTTGGTGCATGTTTCATTTGATATATGTTAAGTCTCATAGTGCATAATACTAGTGTGACCGATTAGTGGTGTGTGTAATAAATTTGGATGATTAGAAGGAGCTTTGTGCAAAAGAAATTATGTGACAAAAGGTGTTAAAAGATGATTAGAGGAGTAATAAATATTTGAGTGCTTAAGAGAGACAATTAGATAGACTTCACTTGGATTTGTGCCACTCGTCAAACACCAAACCAATCTTGACCAAGACCTTGACCAAGATTAAGCTTAAAACTTATCCAACTCAGGTCAATCGCCATTTTCTTCCTTTGCTTTCCATGATGGATGAAATTTGAGAGGAGAAAAAGAGAAAAATACTCCATTTTCAGACTTGATCTCTTGCTTGAATCATGGAAAAAAAATCAAGATCAACCCTAATCCACTCCAATCTACCTTGAGATAATCTTGAGAGGAAGCTCTCGGAGAAGTTTTGGAGGAAGAAACCCTTGAGTACTTCTTGCTTGGCTGTCTATCTATGTTTTGGAGGTATAGAGGAGAACTTTGCTAGAAATCCTCCCTTATCTTTAAGTTTCTTTGAGATATGATGTTATAGAAGCTAAATGAAGGATTTGTATGGTGGATTTCATGATTTTCAGGTTGTGTTGTGATTTTCCAACATTGTTTTGTGGGATTTAAGAGGTAAACTTGATAACCACCGTATATTTTTCACTTGTTTTTGCATCTACTTAATGGATGATACTTTATAAGATAAAAGGCATGACTTTTATGATAGCTATCATGATATTGTTAGGTTTGGTGAAATTTCCAACCTTGATGTAGTTACTTGAAACTCTATATATACATGGAGTTGTGATGGTAAAATGCTATGTATATGCTTGATTTAGTGAGTTGGTGGTCTGGTATGTATATGCTTGATTTGAAACTGTTTTGTGGTGAGAATGAAGCCTTGAAAATGACTCAAAATTAGGGAAAATAAAGGGAAGTGCTGCTGAAAATATTCCCCTCAGAAGACTTTTCACAATTTTGGAAAATCTGTTATATCTTGGTGTAGAAAAATCCGAATTGAGTTCCGTTTATTGCATTTGAAACTAAACTCATAGCTCTTTTAACTGTGTAAAATTTATGGGTTGGTTCACTTTCTATAAATACCAGCAAAATTTCAAAGTGGGCTGAAAATCCAAGACTGTCTTGTTTTTGCACTTAGTTGAGCAGTGAATTGAGGCTGAGATTTGACTAATTTATGGGCTGAATTTTATGAAGGTGTCTTCTAGAGAGTTCTTTTGAGTCTATTTTCTAACGGTATAAGATTTATGATTTTTGGACTTACAAAACTCAAGTTATGACTTTCAAAGGGCGTTACAAAAACTAGAATTTTTCTTACGAAATGACAAAAAACTTGAAAGGGTCTTGGAAACATTTTCTGGTTTTTAAACCTAACTTGCACTCCATTTCATACTTGGATCATGAATTTATTAAGTATATGGGTTTTTCAACTTTTACATGGGATTTTCTAGCTTTGATATAACATAATAAACTTTGAAATGTGATTTTTAACTTGGATGTAGGGATTTCCAACTTTCAATCGAAATTTTCAACCTTGAATTATAATTTTCCAGCTTTAGTTTGTAAATTTCCAGCCTAGGGTTTAATTTTCCAACTTAGATGTATTATGTTTGTATGCTAGAGATAAGCCTAAATTAGTTGGTTTTGTAATCTAGTGTAAGAACCCTTTTTTTCTTATGAGTTGTGGAGTTGATTTGGGCTATTTTGCCATAAAGCTTAGTTTAAAAAATTGGAGAAAAAATTGAAGGAAGAACAGGAAAATTGTTGTCCATTTCATTTCTTGAAGGATAAGTGAGTAAAAGTGGACATAGAGGTGTGCTTTGTAATCGATTTGGACTTTACTTGTTTAGGAATGTATGAGTTAACCTTGGAGGTGATATGTAAGCTGAAATTTTGCCAAAATTATATATTTTACAAGGTGAAAGTAGTAACCATTTTAAAACATGATTTTTAGTTGCATATGTCACGTTTTAAACTTAAAAGTTTCGATCGTTTTCTTTCTAAAACAAAGGCAAGCATGCATGTATTTTGCCTGGGGTTAGTAAGTTATGAAGTCTATGTATATAAGTTCTATTCATATGATCTCCTTGTGATATTCACAAGTGAGGGTTGGATATTTGGAAACCCTACTTATTATTCAATATTTGATCGCAGATTTAGAATCCAACCAAAGAGTTAGGCCTCAACCTGATTTTGCTAAACACTAATAGTTGGTGAGTGTTCCTTGCATGTGTGTGCTTTAGATGACTATGTGAAATGTTGAAAATGTTATCTGAATGTTAAATGCTTTCCAATGATTGGTAAATGAATTTTCGATTGGCGAGTGTGTACTTTATCGCACTCGACTCAAGCAAAAGTGAATTTTCAATGATTGAATGTTACTTGTGCATGAATGTAAGACTTTTTGCTAAATTGGGCCCTTAGGCTTTGTTGCCAGTCGACTTGAGCCAGAAGCGGACTCAGTCGGGCGGCTGGTGACCCTGGGCCACTGTTTTGGTATACTCGAGTATTACCACGAAGTCTGGTGAAGACTGGCTAGTAAATTCAATGCAATAAAAATAAATGAATGAATGACATGAACACTGAAGGAATTTTCACTTGCAAATGTTTTTTAATGTCGGAGGGATAAGGAAAATGGTTGGCGAATGAATGAATGAATGGCTCCAAGTGAGCACGTATCTTTTCAATAAATGAATGATTGATTCTTGAATGACTGCTTATTACTGTGCCAAGTGTGCAAAGTGCTAAATGTAAATGTTTCTGTATATGCCTATTTGATTGCTTATTTGGGAACCTCATTGAGCTTTTAACTCATTCCATTAGTTTGTTTTCCTTACAGGGGTGGAGTCCAGAGCAAATAGGCGTGAACTAGTGTATATAATCTCTTGTACTTGTACTTTTATAGATGAGATGTATTTGGAATCTTTAGAATGTAATCCTATGTTTTACTTTTGGATTATAAATTAAATTTGAATTGTTGGTCGGAAATGGAACTTTTATGTTAATTTTGAGGCTTGAAAGGCTATTTCCAAAATGTTAGTGAGTGAGTCCTGACGAGAGTTGGGCAGGCGATCCGCCAAACTCTTGGATACGCTCTAGAAGGAGGTGGGGTCGTCACAAGACATAAGTATAGTAAATATCAGAGGACAAAAAACACAAAATACTTTGTATAAAAGATAAGAGATGAATGATAATTGCACATTTCTACAAGTAAAAATCAAGGAGCAAAAACCAACTTGCTAAGCAAAAGCATACAGAGCATCCAGCTCCAAGTGCAAACAAAAGGATGGAGGAAAATAAAATAGAAAAATTTATCAAAACTAACAAAAAAAGCCCAGTTTGATACAAAAAGTCCATCCACTGGTCTAGACTCAAAACCCAAAAGATTTCATTTGTATTTGAGAAATATAAAATTAAGAATATGATCTTTTATCTAAATTACAGCAAACAAGGCATAACAAACAGAGATTAAAATACCACCACTTATTTAAAACAATGGTAAACATACATCAATGAAAGAAGTCAAAAAATTTATTGCCTTTCCAATATAGGGAATAAATCCAGTAACATAAATCTGTAGGCAATCCAGAATGCAAGAGTTAATTATTATTAAATCGCAAGAATGGAGAGTTTTATCTTCTTGAAATATTAAAATCTATTTCACTTGGAAGAAGAAGAAACTTAATGGGAATATTGAGTGGATTTGTTTAGCTATGCCAATTATAATCTTGGAAACAAATTAAAACATTAATGATTAAATTCTGCAGGAAAATGTAAAGCTGCTAAATTTTTTGACAGATAAGACCTCATTCAGCAGCAACATGGACACCATCAATTAATAAAGACAGAGTTCCTAAGCATATTTCATACCCCATGCTCAAACTACATATGAATAACACCTTTTCTAATAGAAAGAAGTTTAACTCTTTTTTAATTTAGAAAAAAAATAATATTATTGTCAATCCTTTCCAATACACCACAAGACATTTCCTCTAAGCATATAGCAGATGTATATAACACACAAAAAATATCACAAAAATAATTCCAAAAAATCCTGAAAACTCCTTCAACTAACAGGGACAATCATCAATTAAGGAATGAAAATGGACAGAGCAAGAGAGAGATGGACAGGAGTATCTTCCTAAAAGGATAAAGCCATTTAAGAGAAAACACTAGCTGGTATGGATTATAATCTCCCTCGAGCTTCAAATCAAATAGCAAAAATATGGATTGCTTTTAAACAAATTTATTTAGGAAGATGAAGGAATCTATTTTGAACAAACAAATCTCTTTAGTTACCATATTGATTGCTTTTTGTGAGCAAGAGTTCAATAGACTACTTGCATGAAAAAAGCCCAAAAAATGATTAAAAAAACTCAAATGAAGTTTGAAGAGAGCAAAGGCCAAAAGAAAATGACTAACAAGAAAAACATCCCATCATTTGAGGTCTAAAAAGAGCAATTTGAAAAAAAAAATAAACCTCAGAATGATAGAACAAAACTTACATTTTCCCTCACCAATTGTCGTTCACAAGTGGCCACTTTTCCTACCTACTGCAGAAGAAATCCAAGAATGGCAAGAACGAAAAAACCAAAGAAAAAGTAAATAAATATCTAAAAGCTAACTAATCATCAATTATTCATCATATCAAACCATATTAAAAGCTTGTCTTCTAGTTAGAGAGATTGAGAGATCCAAAAAATTTTAAAAAAAAAATCACTGATAAAACTGAAATGAACTGGAGACATTAATGATGGGTGCTAGGTTCATGAGTAAAGAATTATATCTCGCATTGGTCCAAAAGATTAAAAAAGAGTGGTTAATATTTAAGTAAGGGTTCGAGACCTAATGGCTTGAGTTTTTGGATCATATTTGAGTTCCTGACTTCCATATTAGACTCTTTACTGGGTTCTCTCGAGATGTTTCTCCCTAACAAGTGATATCAGAGTTTGATTGCGAAATTGGACTACTCATGAGCATGTAAATTCTCCTTGGAGTTAAATCGATGAAAATTCTCTTCTTGGTGGTGGACCGAAATTTGGTAGGGGATCTAGTTGGTGTTAGACTTAGGAATCAAGGGTTGGTAAGAGTCCGGAATCTAGTTTGGATGTTAAAAAAGAGTGTGTCCATGATTGGAAGAAAATTGATCTTAGGTGAGAAGGCGGATTTGCGTTGAATATTAAAGTAGACTTGAAGAAGAGCTTACAAACTTGAATTTAATGTGTAAGGTGACTCGTGAAGATGGAAATTTGTTAGATTCATGAGTAAAGGATTATGTCTCATATTGGTCCGAGAGATGAAAAAAGAGCGATTAATATGTAAGTAAATGATCAAAACATAATAGTTTAACCTTTTGGATTAGAGTTGGGTTTCTAACTTACATGTTGAACTCTTTGATGGGCTCTCTCAAGGTGTTTCTCCCTAACAATGGAAAAAAAAAAAAAGGAAAGAGAAATACCATATCTACATTCTAGAAATTCACATTAGATAGTGAAGATGAAATATTGACTTTCGCTTTCCTTGTCCTTTCAAAAAAGGACACAAACGAAGTAAAAAAAGGAAATATTGAGAAAATTGAAATTAACAGAAAAAATTAGCCCTAATTACTTGAGGGAAGGAGGGAGATGAAGAAGAACAGAAAGGAGAAATAGGAGAAACCGAGAGTGGGTAAAGAAGAAATATTGACCTTCGCTTTCCTTTTCCTTTTGAGAAAAGGACACAAACGAAGGAAAAAAGGGAAATATTGAGAAAAATGAAAAATAACAGAAAAAATTAGCCCTAATTACTTGAGGGAGGGAGGGAGATGAAGAAGAACAAGAGAAAGAAATGGGAGAAATCGAGAATGGGAAGGGAAGAAGATTACCAGCTCCTTTTCTACCCATTGTCCATCAAATCCTAAACAACCACTCCTCAAAAGAAATAACTCTAGACCCTCCAATCGAGATTACAACCCATTGCAGGTACAATCAAATGCCTGAAATTGATGGGAGACATTTGGGTTTCATGAAGATGGAGTTTTATCCAGAGGACAAAAGCAATAGAAGCGGTTTTCTAGAGTTTCATGATGCTTCTGCATCTGAAAAAAGAGAAATATGACGCTGTTTGGGTTACTAAAATGTTATTTTAAAAAAAAAGGTCGACAAAATTGCGATTTCACAAAAGAAGCGTGTTTGGACAATCACAATAAAGGAGACACGTGCAAGAGAGCATCCAAAGGATGACGAAAGTTGAAAAGGCTGAAGCCTCTTTTTTTTTATGTTAAAAATGCCCATTCAAGTTCAGTTGTGCAAACCAGTGTTTTGAAAAATCGGATTAAATTGGGCAATTCGACCGATCAAATCGTGAACTAATCATGGCACTGATCTAATTCACTACTAAATTTACAAAATCAATTGAACTAGTCAAACTAGACTTTTGAACCGATTCATATTAATTTTTTAAAATTTTAAAATCATCCAATTACATAATAAATAAAAGAATTAAAAAAATTCAAACCGGATTGAATCCTAACCAATTCAATTAATGGTTTGGGTTTAAAAACATTGGTGTAAACAACGTGGGATCTGTAGCTTTTCCTTAAGAAAATTGCACATGTATGTAGGACAGGAAATACTCCAGCCCACTTACTAGCTAAGTTATCTTTATTTTTGGAGGATAGAGTTACATGAAGGAGATACCTAGCCGTTCATGTGGTTTTGTCGCGAAACTTGTTACCAAGAACTGACGTGCTGAATTCATCAACCCAGTCTGAAGTAACGCCTGCATGCATCAAAATCAGTCAGCAGCAAGGTCCCTACTAACTGCTTCGTAAATGATGATCAACTGTCAAATTTTGCATGCAAAAAAAAAGGGTCCCTACTAATTGCTTCGTAAACGATGATCAACTGTGAAATTTTGAATTGGATGCAATCCAAGGGTGCACAGATGGATGGACCAATTTGCATGACGTTCACGTGTAGCTATCAGAACAAAAGACCACGAAGCTGCTGGACATTTCGCTGTTGTCTGTCCACATACACTGTTCATAAGGCAGCTGATACTTTCAGCATAATAATGGATAGACTAGTTTTTCAGACCTAATGCCATGCGCCAGGTAACTGACACTTGTGTCTCTGTGTTTTTCTTTCTTTGTTGGATGTACTAATCATGTGTTTGCTGACTGTGTTTCTTCCTCCTCACTAAACGTACAAACAAGAACTTTGAAATTAGGTTAGGTAGAACTAAGAGGCATATGGCTAATACATGTGGATGTGTAGCCTTGCTTATGTGTCACATTACTCCTTTAAGGTAAGTGATTTGACAATTTTTATTTTTTTTTGTGACAATTTCTTTTATTAGTGTGTACTTCACATTTAAGAGCCTGATGGAAGAGAGAAAGAAAGAAAGACAACCATAAAATGGATTTATTATTTTCTTCTGTTTGCTAGTTTTGAATGAGCATTCGAACATATTAATAAGACTTTTAAACCAACGTAAAATTCAATTAATCTTTTTTTATATATTCAGTGAATATCTTCCGTTTTACATTAGTTAGTTTGGATGTTTGACACATAATTTTTATTCAAATGATAGATTTCTTTTGTATATGTAGCATGCATCCAATCTTACTTGTGTAAAAGAGTTTCTATGAAATATAAAAGATTAAATTTATAAAATTTGATAAAAACAAATCATGAAAATTGAGATATTTGACGCTGGCTAGGCACTAAGACCAACTTTTATACCAGGAAAAACCAACCCCAAATGGAAAGCTAAATCACAAACGGAGGCATTAGATTCAAGTCATCAAGATCGGCAAACATAGCTATAATTTTTTTTTTTTTTGGGACATTCAAGACCTTTGAGCATTTTTAGCCATCCCAATCATATTTTTTTTTTGGACATATAAGACCTTTGAGCATTTCCATACTTGTGGTTTCACGTTGTTTATATTAAATTCAGAACTTGAGATCGAAATCCTAAAGATGTAAGAGCGAATCTTTTTGCTTTTTATATTCTGGACAAGTTGCAAATACGAGGCAAAAGATTTAGATCGAAAAAAAAAAGGTATGAAGCAGAAGATTATGTAACGATTTGACATTAAAAAAATGCAAGCATCTTCATACTGTGAGAATTCAGAAACTTTAGATTGAAAAAGAAAATTAGCAAAAAGATTATGTAGTGATTTTATATATGGGATAATTTCAGAAAGATAGCTCCTCTCGCGTTTTGAAAATTACATATCCCTCTCTTAGAACATAGGTTTGGATTTCATCTTGATGATATACGACCAAAAAAGTACATGAATGTCCAAAATTTTCCTCATCTAAATTTCTTTAATATGGATAACCACTAAAATTTTTTAAAAGTTGAGAATATACTTGTATTTTTTGTCAAAGCCTTTCGTAAGACTTTTGTGACTTTACAAACCTAAATCCCGAGTAAACCTCAAAAGCCGGCAACTCTTGAGGTTCCTCAGGAGACTTATAAACCCACCCAAATCCCCTCCCAGCCCTGATGTGGGATAACCACCTAAGGGGAGCAGCTGCTACTAAGACTTAAAGAGATCCCACTAACCCCGGTCCAAGTGATTTTTTTTTTTTTCAAAGCCTTTCGTAAGACTTTTGTGACTTTACAAACCTAAACCCCGAGTAAATCTCAAAAGTCGGCAACTCTTGAGATTCCTCAGGAGACTTATAAACCCACCCAAATCCCCTCCCAACCCCGATGTGGGATAACCACCTAAGGGGGGCAGCTGCTACTAAGACCTAAAGAGACCCCACTAACCCCGGTCCAGGCGATTGAGAATACACTTGTATGCTACCAAAATTATGATTTCTATTGTTTAACCAACGTTTTGATATTTTTCATCCCCATGATTTTCCACATTCATCCAAAATTTCAAATTCTTACCACTTCTTCTTCTTTCGAGCAAACTCTTTGTCTTAGATGTCGAAATCTACTGTCATAATTCTTACCTTCAAAATCTTTACCTCTCTATAGGTTTCTTCACTATATTGCCTATCAAATCAGTAGTTATAAAACTCACAATCCTTACATTTTCTCCACTCAAATGCCCAAGTCCTCAATTACCAAAATACTTCTAACCTCTGCTCTCAATATTTGGTTTGGTCATCCTAAATCAACCCACATTTTTTTCTCTGAATTGACACAATTTTGTTGAGAATAAATTTGATGTCCATTAAGAGGAACTAGGCAAAACATCAACAAAGTGCAAACTTGGGGTAGTAATTTTAGTACAATCTATCAAATTATACTTTTCGGTAATCTAATAGCTTTTTTGTTCTCAATGATATGAACAACTGAATTGTTGGCAATGATAATTGCTTCCATCATCATCAACAGCAGTAGCATATTTAAGTGATAGAAAAAATGAGACATATACCTTGATTAGCATATATTAAGTGATAGAAGGTTATAATTTAATGATCATGGTTAAAATAGTTTGGCCACAATATATGGTCTGGTAAAAAAGAATTATTTTTCTTTTTTCATTTTCCTTTTTTTTTGTTAGCTTTTCCCTTTGTTTTATCAATGGCTTGTCTTTTGAAATATTATAAAGGTTATTATAGTCATTGTCTATTATCATGGGAGATAAGTGTGATATTGAAAATCTCAAGAGAGTTCAGTGAAATTATCATAAACCTCAGGGGAGGTTTCTGAAATTAACCCTTTACATAAACACAAGCCCACCGCTCCACATGGGCATTACTGATTTCCAAAGAAGCTCAACCCAGGCAAAACCAAAAGAACACCCCTTCAATTCACAGAAACCAACAACATAACTAGACACACACACACATATATATATATATATATCACACCGAGTTACTTTCATTTTTTTAAATAAATATAAGTCAAATCAATATATAAAAGTTGTTAGATTAAAGCAAGTGATTTTGATTGGTTAGTTGGAACAAGATTTCAATGCCACACACACACACACATATATATATATAGGATAAAAAAATCAATTAATTTTTAGCATTGCTTACACACACACACACACACACAAAGATGCATATTAGATTTCTAAGGTGGCATGGGATCTTTCAAAGGATTTGGCTAGTCCAATTTTACACTGTTTTGACCCTAAATTTCCCCTCTTATGATGTAAGCATCTTACACGATTAGCCTTGACAAAGGAAATTCTTAGATTTCTTAGGTTGGCATGGGATCATTCAAAGTATTTTGCTCAAACTAATTTTACACATTTTTGACCCTAACACGCCCCTCTTACGACTAAGTATCTTGCATAATTAGCGTTGACAACCTATTTCAAAAGGCATTTGAGTATACAGATCTATCGTAGTCATTACATTTTGTTTTAGTCAATTGTCATCATCTACATCTACTCCTATTCCTATTCTAATCAATTATGGAGAATAATTCAATAGGACCACAAAGAATCGACGAGAATAAAACTATTATCGAATCATACGAATACATCATGCACTCATATAAATTTAAGAGCACTCGTATAAATTTAAGAAAAGTTATATTAAATGATAACTTCAATAGGAAGCAAGTCACATTACGCACCTATAGTTTTACAGTGATAGTTGCATTATTAGTAGAGAGAAAAGACAACCAAGTCATATTACGAATCTTTTAGATAATTCGCTTATCCATAGCTGTAGTCACTGTGACTGAATTATTGAATTGCGGGTACGGGGAAAATTTTTTAAAAATCTAAAAGAAGAATATAAAGTCAAGGGATTTTGATTACTTGGCTGACATCACTGCCACACGTGTGCGGAGATTTATCTGTGAGAGCCGACTACAACAGTTTCAAATCCTCTGTCCCCAAACTTCTCTTGTTCCTTGTCTCACTTCGTGCCACTTGTTTATCACAATAAATGATATTTTACGGATTCTTCTATTTTTCTCACAAAGTAATAGAAATGGGTAAATCATCGTCATCCTCGCAAACTAGGATGGCTTTGTATTGAAAGCATGGCATAATTTCCCTACCTTCGTTCTTAAAAACTTAATTAGATTCGATGTGTACTATGTACATCATCAATGGATAAGTATGCTCAATCAATCGTTTAAACATTTTCTATATTACCATACATATAACTGAGAAATCAAAATTAACACCATATCAGATTTTTAACGTTTCACATTAAAATTTCTATAGACACTGTTACGTTTTTGTACGAAAACAAAATTCCCATTAGCTCTAAGTTCATTTGAAAATCTAACATAAAAAGACCAAAGAAAAATTCAGAAGAATATTTGGTTGTTGATGGCTATTAATGCTCTATCCTTAACAAGTCTTCTCGCTTCTCCGTGCTAGCAAGAGCACATAAGTTTAGGCCTACCAGCAAAGAGGCTAATATCGAGGAGAATGTACTGGTGGCTGCTTAGAAAATGTAGAAATCAAACCAGGTAATTAAAGGGGATTTTGCAGTTTAGCATGACAAAAAATGATTTTTGACCCTACAAATGTGGCTCGCTTGCTTTCAAAAAGGAAGAATTCACGTGGCAGCCAATGGTAACAAGCGGACAGAGGGACAGAGTATGGCAAGCCACTACAACGACCCATTCCACTACTTGGTTAAAGTCCGCCTCCACCCATTTTATTCGGCTTTGTACAACGTTTCAAACGTGTCGTCTGTGTGATGCCGTAATGGATGATGGAACCGTTTACGGTCAGACTTGGTTGATGACACGCGTCTGATGGTAGTAAACTGCGTGTGACATTCTGGTTAATTCAGAGAGGAAAGGCCCACGCGCACCTGATGGTCATAAATGCATACGACTTACACTTCGTTAATTCCGACTGGGGAGGCCTACCGGCTACCGGCATGTGCATTGAAGAAAATTGGAAAGTGACCGGCTAGAAGGAAACAGGAATAAAAAGAATTAATGTTTTGAGTGCGGGACCAGAGGGGCATATCTTGTCTAACAAATATAAAGGGAGAGTTGCATGAATGATCTGAAAAAGAGTGTCACTGTTGGCTATTTAGGAACCACTTCCAGTCATATTTTAGGGACGTCACATCAAATTTCAATTTGATTAGCTATGTAATACCAGGTTTGTTTGGATAGAGTATTATTTGAAATATTATTTGGAATAATTACTGTAGCACTTTTTGTAATATGATCTATGTGAGATAAAAAGTTGATTGGGAATATAAAAAGGTGAGTTGGAAAATGTGTTTATGATGCAAGCGAAATATTATTTGAAATAATATGTGTATCCAAACACTCCCGGTACCATTACATCCGCTGCTATGCATGAAAACTACAAATAATTAAATGACCCAACTAATTAGAGGTGTAAATGAATCGAATCGAATTAAATTTTAACCTAATTAAATCGAGTCTCAAGTTAATTTTACAAAACTTGAATTCGATTTCGATGAACTCAAAATGTCAAACTCGATCTTAAAAAAATAAAAAATAATTATATTTATTTTTGAAAAATAAATAAATTAATATTTTTTAATAAATAATAAAATATTATGAATATATATATAATTTTACTATTAAAATAATATATATATATATATATAATCGAACTCATAAATTAACGAACTTGATATTTTTAAGTTCGATTTCGAACTCGAACTCGAGTTCGATTTGATTAGTTCAAACTCAACTCAAACTCGTATTCCAATCGCAAGCTACTCGATTGGTTCACAACCCTAGACATAACTACCAACCTAAACTTTGTCAGAATATAGCATCTATAGTTTCACAAATTCATTGAACGACCCTGCTCAATTTTTATTGGCATTCGTTGTTGTTAGAAAAACTGTAGTAAATAACAAAACTATACTAGACAAATACAAAGACTTTGAGGTGTGAAAGCACTTTCCTTAAGGTGTTATTTGCCTCTATTAGACAAATTACCTCTAGGATACAACAAAGTCTAAGAACTATCAAATGAAAAGTAAAAAAGTGATTTAATTTTGTCGAAATCGTACTATTTAAAAGAATTGAAACACCTGTCCAAGACACTATCAGAGGATGCAATCCTTATTGAATAGGTGTTTAGGTAGTTAGCCAATTAACAGATATGTCTGCAAAATGTAACCGCCAACCGCCATTAACTACCTCTGATTGACACCCTAAGTGCCCAAGTGCCCTTGTCAAGATTTTATATATCTTGAAATAAGTTTCCCACCAAACTTTCCCTCCAAACTAATTGTTGGAACAAGTTTGAAAAGGAATAGGACAATGACTCATATATAGGCAACATGCACTTTATCCTCTTTCAATGTGGGACAATGGATTTCAATATACTCATTACAAACTATTACCAACAGTTGTTTGGTTCTTTTTGGACGATAATAGTCTTTGCCGGCTACCTTCTCTCTAAATTGGGCCCCAAAAATCTGAACAAAAGCCCTCATACTGAGTTGTACTTCTAATAGTAGTAGTGTTTCTGCGGTAGGCGGCGGGTGAGTGCATGGGAAGTTCATCCCTTGATCATCTATAGAAGCAACCCAACCACTAAGGCCTTGTTTGGATTGCATTTTTCGTCATTTTTCATGGAAAAATTACTGTAACGATTTGATGTATGTGAGGGAAAAAGGTAATAGGAAAATGTGATTACGAAAAACGACGTAATTTTTTGGCAAAAAATGACAATCCAAACAGGGCCTAAAATTAGCAAAGTGGGTCTTAAGAGTTAAGACCTTGCTTGGATTGCAGGTAAGGATTCAAATTTTACCTGTAATAAAAAAAATTCAAAGATTATCTGTTTGGATCCCCTGTTTTTTCAGTATTTTTCAAAAATTAGTTTTTTAAATATAATAAAAAATTTTAAAAAATACTCTAAAAGGTAATCTAAAAATTAGTTTAATTTTTTTAAAAATTTTAAAAAATATCTCAAAATATATTCTAGAAACTCTTCTGCTCTTAAATATTCCAAAATTTTTTCTAAAAATATTTTAAAATACATTCTAAAAACTATGCTATAGTAAAATTTTTTAAAAACACCCCCAAAAACAGCTAATTCAAATAGAGAATTATTTCTAACAAAAAAATAATAATAATAAAAGCAACCCATCTTCCCCCCCCCCCCTCCTTTATGTTATCTTATGCGTCCCACACACTCATTGCCAGGCGCGTGGTGAGGCCAATTCATCATTTTCAGACCGCAGACGCTGGCACATTGGACCGCGCATGGCGGGACCATTTAATGTTGGATTCTACTACAGGAGGAACAGTAGTCATTTACAATTGTTTTGTTTTTTTAATCTTTGGTCATTTATTCTTGTTTGGTTCCTAGCAGGCTACCACAAAGGACCATTCAGAAAACATATGGACAAAATTTTATCACGGACTTAACGACCGTTTAGATTGCTGTTTTTAAAAATTTTTATAAAAAATATATTATAATGATTATATATATATGTATAATAAAAAATAATTAACAAATATATTTACAAAAAACCATTAAAAAATTTTTCACAAAAAATTGTAATTCTTTTTTTTTTAAGATAATAATAATTGTATAATTTAATGTATTCTAACACTATGAAAGAGGGGACGAACCTAAAGAGACCCAAAAATAACACGAAAGGGATTGAATCAACGTCAGATCAAAACGGTGCAAAAAATCGTAATTCACACAGGTGCCTTTTTAGTTCGCCAATTCCTGGGATTTTTGCCTCCTCAAAAAGTCAAAATACATACCCTACTAATAATTTAGGCACTGACGGAGCAATTTCTCTGGTTTTTTTTTAGCTGACCCACAAGAGTACTAAGTTACAGATGCCTGACAACATTGTGTTGAAGCAAGTGCAGTACTATTTACTACTGCAGCCTGCCTCACGTCCACATCGTGGTAGGTACACATTTTTTAAGCAAAGCTGATGGGACCTTTTCTGCGTAAAACGGCAGAGTACATGGAAAAATGTGAGTTGGGGTGTCCTTTTGGATTAATTTTTTTTTTTGAAGTATTTTCGAAATATTTTATTGTAGATGAAATTATTTTTTGTATTTTTGATGTTTTTTAAGGTTATTTTTTATGTTTTTGAGGTAATTTTTTTTGTGTATTTTTTTTATATTTTTAAAATTATTTTTAAAGTTACTTTTATTTATATATTATTATAGCATTGTAATAAAAAAAACTGTGTTTTATTGAAAAATAACCCATCCAAACAGAGCCGTCACGACTCACGGGGAACTCTGCCTAGTGCGGGGAGTTCATCCCACCTTCCACCCGCAGACGCAACCGAATCCGTGCAACTCTTTTGTTTGTCCTGACGCATGTGTTTGACAAGAAGGCTGTTCGAGTAGAATAACTTAGTGGACTTTTCTGGGTCATCTGTCTGCTAAACGTCAAAATTTTGATAATTTATTTTTTACACTTTTCTATTTTATTTTAAAAATGGGACGGGACAATCTAAAAAAATAAAAAAAAGGCATGCAGGGGATGGTTGGTCCAATAATCCCGAACCACTTGGCTACGTGAGAAAGAAGAAAGGCAGAAACAAAGGGTCGGAAATCAAAATAAGAATGAGTAGGATTGATGGTATTCTTCTAAATAGAGAATGAGACTAGGCAGAAAAGGCTGGCAGGATCGGTTGTTTGACATGGAGTCGGAGTGATTTCTCCGTTGGTCCCTAAACTATTAGCGTGGCAAATCAGGCGACGTGACTTGGATAATGGTCACATCAAAGTTTCTGTCCCGGAATTGGCGAACTAACTGTACTTTAATTTGTTTGAATAGAGAATTATTAGCCAAAATTTATTTATTTACATCGTCATTATAATTTTCAACATGCCTTTTTATTTTTTCAATTATCTTTTTATCTCACATACATCACATCACAAAAAGTGCTACTGTAAAAATATTTCAAATAATTTACAATCCAAACAGAGCATTTGTTTCAATAGCAAAATTTTTCAAAAGTTTTTCTTATTTGCACCGTAAATATATTTTTTAATTTATTTTTTTATATTTTTAATTACTTTTTTATCTGATGTATATCACGTCCAAATAAAGTCAGAGGCACATTTTTCCGCCAACTCACAGCATCAAAGTTAATGGTTCCATTCCATCGAGTAATTTTAACCTAGTCCGTAAAAGGCATCTCAGTGCGGTTATAAAGTCGTTCACAGAAGTTTTTACAAATCATTTATTGGCACAAATTTCATATCGATGGCAAAACTTAAACACGCGATTTTTTATAAAAAAATAATTCGTCCTTGCCAATGGGTTCAAACATGCGATTTTGTGTGAAAAAATAGTTGATTCTTGTCAATTTAATTAACTTGTATTGACAGTGATTGGCCCCTAACATCAAAGGCAAGTGGAATCACTACTGACATTAGTTTGTATGAAATTGCATCCAAAGCAAAGAGAAAGGTGCTTGCAATAAGGACAAAAAGTAATCAATAAACACGACAAGCGCGCAACATGGGAAGGGTAAATTATGCTTTACACCCAATATTTCCAAAATTTTGATCAAAGATTCTTTCTTTTTTTTTGCCAAGTGGTCAAAGATTCTTTCTAACACGTGGTTTGACAGAGTAGTCAGAAAGACGAGATCATGCTTTTGTGGAATAGTAGTAGTATTAAAATCTTCAGCATACCGTCAATTCCTTGGAAATTTATTCTAGCCAAAACAAAACTTGAACGTATGTATCTAAGTTGAAATTCATAAGTGGACAATGTTGAAATTATTGCAACAAGATTGCTACATTGATCATATGAAATTAGTTGTTTTTAGCATTAAGATGTTTTTCATCTTTACAAGTCAATTCAATCGAATATTTTTCAAAGAAAACTTTTGATTAGTCGTTTGAATAAGTTGTGTGAGAAAAAGTTCAATGTTGCAACAAAACCAATTTTCAATAGTTGTGTACTATCTTTTTTTATATGGAATATGGTAGGTGAGAGTTTGGGACTTCAAGGTCAATAAAAGCGTCTTGCAAGTTGGTTGAAAAAAAAAAATTACTTTTAGTGAAGAAGGGTAGAATTGTACACAAGTTTTAATGATTAAAGTGGTTCATGGCTTTTTTTTTTTTTTTTTTTTTGTTTATAGTACCAACGGAATATTCTTACCAGGCAAAGTAGCTAATGGTTGCTTTTATCTGCTTGACAGTTGGGGTGGGAAGGTAAAAAAAGAAAAAGAAAAAAGAAAATCTAATGGTTGCTTTTAGGACAAAGTGCAAATATCTCATGCATTTTGGCTGGCAAAATTTAATTAATTCTATAAAATATGAAAGTCAAAATGTGATAGACATAAATATCACAAAAGTTTAACTAATCCCCAAGAGACTACCACAAAAAAAACAAAAAAAAAAAAACAGGAAAAAGATAAGTACATAGTCACCCTCAAAACATACTAAATATGAATTATGACCCGTAGTTCTATAAGCCTTGCTCTTCAACCCAATAAATAAGGGTGCGTTTAATAAAACTGAAATCTAAAAATTGAAGTGTGAAAGCTGAAATCTGAAGTTTAAATCTATTAAATTATTGAATTGTTAAGTATTAAATGTAACGCATTTGAATGTATTTCACATTCAGTGATAAGTGAATAGATTATCATTTAATTTTGGCGGCAAGTTTTGTCTAAAAAATTCAGTGTCACTTAATTAATTTAAATGTTTAATTTTTTGTTATCAAAATATCTGAATGTATTAAAATCTGAATCTATTAAATTTAAATGTTGAATTGAATTATCAAACAGGGCCTAAAAGTATAATTAGATAGAAATCACCTCTCAACATACTCCATTAACCAAATGCATTTCCAACACTTTTTAGTTTTTGGTGGATTGGAGGCCGAATCCTTGGTTTCAGAGGAATATTCCTGAATCTTGCAATAGGTAACATCCTTTTCATTTTGAGTAACTTCAGATCGGATCGGATCTTTGTAGGCTTTCATGTGAAACATATCAAGTGAGCGTTCTCGCCAAGTCAATCTGTCCAACAGTATACATTCATTTGTTTTTGGTCTGATTGATTGATAGGGAAATTAATGATCAAAATTAGAGATTAGTAACTGATTGGCATTTTGAAATTTTCATCAAAATTTTTGTTGCATTTGACTAGTGAAAATATGTTTATTTAATAAAAAGTTTGGCTATTTAAAACACCGGAATTTAAGTATACTGAACTTTCAAGATTAGCTAAGGAAATGCAAATTCTTGTGCTATTTTTACACTTCCACGTCATATTTAAGTATAGGATTAGCAAGACGACTCATCTATTTTCCAAAGAAAGAAGAAAAAATGTATAATACATCACAGAAACAAAAAAATGAAAAATTAATCATAAACACATTTCTCAACCCACCTTTTTATATTTCCAATTACTTTTTTATCTCACATACATTCCATCATAAAAAGTACAACAGTAATTATTTCAAATAATACTCTATCCAAACAAACCATTTAATTCTTCTAGGGAGGGACAATATTTTCATCTCTCTGTCTTATATCCATGCTACTTTCATAGTAGACACTAACACCCTAGCAATTCACATTGCTTAAAGAAATTCTTCTCCATATATAAATGACAAATGAAAGGCATCTAGAAAAGATTCTCGCCACCTCCTACATAACCCTTCTAATTTAGACAATACCTTTATTTATTTTTTTGAAAGGGCTGAATTATGGTGTTCAAGGCGAGTTCTTCCGATTGAGATTCGTTTGAATTCTAACTTTTACTTTTAGATGATTTGCATCCTAAACTTATAAAAATTTTCAAATCTCTACAATGACTTTCACTGTTAGAGTAAAGTAGATAAAAGCACATGATTAAACTCTTTTTCTTGAGATTATTAGAGAATAATATCCTTTTTAACTTCAAATAGGAAATATTTTGTGGTTTGTGTATATCGGCGTTACTTGTATATAGTGTGTTGTATATGTAGTGTATAATTGTATATTGTTTGGAACTCTAGTTAATAGTGTGTTGAATTGTGGTAATTTACAATTAACTAGGTGGCTTTGCTTTGCTCTTTGCGCAGGGTTGCCCATGATTTGGTAATGGTGTCTTTTTTGTTTTTGGGTCATGTGTTTTATGGCAATAAGAAAATGTTAAGTGATGCAGTTAGTTGGCTAGTAATAAAGTTTAATAATATTATTATCGAAATATTTATTAATGAAAAAAATATTTATTATGCAATCATTCGCTATAGTATGCTTATTAATAGAAATTACTAAGGAAAAAAGCACACTGAAGAGAAATAAAATAGAGGGGAAAATGGGAAATAATTGAAAAAAAATCAATGATGATGATATAGAATAAAAATAGATATTATTATTGTTATGCTATTGAAATGAAGAAATAGATAAATAATGGATAAAAATATTAGTGATGAATGTGTGTAAAGAACATTAAAATTGAAGGGATCTTTTTTAATTATTTCATAAATGAAAAAAAGGAAAACAATTTTGAAATGCAGAGGAATCTAAATACAAAGGGATTTGGAGTGGGAGTGGTAGTAAAATATTTCACTGAATTAAAACTAGAAAAGGAAAAAACTCTAAAATGCAGAGAAATGTGAAGTAAAATATATAAAATAATTTTTTAAATCATGCGCTTTGTATTCAACTGGAGTTCAATATGTTCAATTATACATGATTTAATGTTTTTGTGAGGAATTGGGAGGTATTTGGAGCATAATTAACACTAAATTGTTTAACTAAATTCAAAGGGAAAAAGGAAAAAATTTGAAATTTAGAGAAATTTGGAGTAAAATCTAGGAGATGATTTTTTAAAATCACGTCATGTTTATTCAATTGGAGTTCACCATATCCAATAGAAAAGATATCATTATTATTATACTATTAAAATTAAGGGTGCGTTTGATAAAACTGAAATATGAAATCTGAAAACTGAAATATGAAATCTAAATCCATTAAATTATTGAATTGTTAAGTATTAAATCAAATACATTTGAGTGTATATCATATTCAGTGATAAGCTTTGAGTGTATGTCATATTCAGTGATAAGTGAATAGCTTATCACTTATTTTTTGGAGCAAGTTTTGCCTAGAGAATCTAGTGTTATTTAATTCATATAGATATTCAATTTTTGGTTATCAAACATGTTTGAACATATTAAAATCTGAATTCATTAAGTTTAAATGCTGAATTAGTTTATCAAACAAGGGCCTAAGTAATAAACAACTAATGTACATAAACAATAATAGTAGATTTGTCAAGAAAGCATTGAATAAGTGTCTAATTAGGTGATCCTTTTTTTCTTTTAATATAAATAGAAAATATGTGGAATAAAATTTATAAATTTGCAACAAATTTCATGGAATCTTTATTGCACCGTTCATTTATTAGCATCAATACAAAGTAATCCATTCATCCTACTTTGATAGTTTTTTTTTTCATCCATCCTAAATTATAGTTCACATTCCAATTGAAAAATATAATTAAATTGTAATTTCACTAAAATATCTTTGTTTAATGTACTTTATTATCAATGAGTATAACTTACTTTATTCATTAAATGCTTAGATTCATGGTTTGAATGGTACAATCTTTTATAGTATTGTTATTGTAATTAATGTAAAGATTTAGTGAGTAGTGATTAGTGATACTTCTGATATTAGTTTAACGGTACTTTAAGAAAATAGTAGACTGAATTTACTTTTTTAACAAAATTAACTAGCTTTTCTTAAACTATGTACAAAATAGAAAAATATCAATATAGAACAGAGGGAGTAATTAGGACACAATTTATCAAGCAAAAAGCTTTTCAAAGGAGCGAGCAAGAAAAAATAAATTCACTCTTCCATTGTCTATGTGTAGTCATTTCCAGCCGTTAAACATTAATTTTCTATTATCTAAAAGTCATTGAAACAATTGGAGTTCAGCGCATTTGACACTAAAAAAATATTAGCATAATTATTTTTTTAGCAATGAAGAAATAAATAAATGGTGCATAAAAATAGTAATAGTTAATGTATCCAAAGAGCATTAAATTAGTGTCCAATCAAGAAAGTTTCTATATTTTCACTAATATAGAGGAATTTGGAGCAAAATGTATCGTGATTTTTTTTTGTTAGATTATTAGATTATGTTCATTATGGCAAGCATCTTTCACTAATATAGAGAAATTTGGAACAAAATTTATCCTGAAAATTTTCATTACGCTATGTTTATTAATACAAGTAAGAGTTAGGGAAAAAGCCATTTAAGGAGGGGAAAAACTCATAGAAACAGGCAAGAAATAATGAATTTGCTTTATATGTTGGCTATTTAAAAGGTACATAAGTAATTAAATCTCATGATTATTTTTTACCAAGACTTTATCTGTTGTTTGTTTAATCATTTATTGCTATTATTACTTTTTGACTATTTAAATGCAAGTAATTAAAGCTCACCATACTTCGTTTTCTTTTTTAGTAATATAGAAAAATTTCAAACAAATTTGGTATTAAAATATTCAATTGAATTTGGAACAAAATTATACTAATTTTTTTTAATTTGTGCAAAAATTGTTATAGAAGTGGCCAATCAAGGGAGCCTTTATTATTATTATTATTATTTTTTGGTCAAGAGTGTGGACAAATTTTAGAGCAGATTTTTTTAGTGAGGAATGTAGACAAAATTTGGGGCGGAACTCATATTAAAATGTTAATCTAAATTTATATTTTCCTAATGGCTGAAAAAGATAATAGTATTAGTCCAAAATTAGATATGATGTCTTTTTTTTATTAAATTCATATGGCTCAAGGCATGGCAAAACAGGAACAAATTGTGGCTCATCATGCGTTTTTTTCAGGCTTAGATCATGGCAAAATCGAAATAAACTGTTGCTTGGGGGGGCATTAAAAACCCACATGCGGCACAACGGCGTAGGACCGGCGAATTGACCAAAAAAAAGTGCAATGGATTGATAACTTTAGGCTTTGGTACAATTAATTTGTAGCAGACGAAAATTTAGAGGGCAAAATAGGAATTGTAAACAACATTTGCATCGGTGGACTTAGAAAAGTACGTGGGGTGCGTTTGGATAGCAATTTTTTTTACGGTAATTTAAAAAATTGCTACGTTTTTTGGTGAATATCTTTAAATAATTTATTTTATTTTATATATATATTAAATAGTTACGGTAATTTTTCTGAAAAAAATTAAAAAAATGTAATTCAAACAAATCTTTAACATTCTTTGCACCTATATATTACATGTATGTGTATTCCAGCGCGTCGCCTGTCGGAGGGATTGAACAGTTGGAACATTTCCCTTCTTGGTTTGCCTCTCTCATTTTCCTTGCTTCAAAGTTCATCGGGATCATTTTCCTTGCTTCAAAGTTCATCGGGATTGAGTGAGGACTAAGCACGACGATCATGCTTCATCTCTCTCTCAATTTCCAGGCTCATTTGACTCTCCAGAAAACCCAGTCTTACCGTTACAGGAGACCTCTCATCTCTGCTTCAGGTTGGTTTTTATGTCCCTCTATGTTAGTATTCTATTTATTTGGCATAAAAGAAAGAGAAGAATCCACCGTTCTACTGGAAAACGATTTCCAACATCTAATTCCTTCTATGAGAAAACACTTGCATCCAAAGGATGGTTTAAACTTTTTATCTTATATCATGAATGTCATACAGATGGTCGAATTTGTAGTTTCAAGTCAAAAGATCATTAATAGAAAAGAAGATTAGTACTTCATTTCATCTTCTCTGATATAAGGATTTTGCTACTTACCCACTCAAAGACCCTGACAGATTTGCCCTGATTGTGAAGATGAAATGAAGAAAGAGCAATTAATTAATTCCGGTGTGTTTCAATATGAAAATGAAAAGCTATGGCAAGCTTTCAAATGGGTTTGTGTTTTGAGGATACACTCTGAAGAAGGTGAAGAAGAGTGTAGTTTAACTGCTGTTTTTTGTTGGTTGATTTTTCATCCATATGTGAAAAGTGAAATAAATTTTTTTCTAAAAAATTTTTTAAGTGTGTTCACTTAGTGGTTGACAAACAAAGTAAATAACATTAAATTGATATTTTGTTAAAAAGCATGTACTGTTGATAAGTATTTCATAGACACATATGAGACATTTCTTTGTTTTATTTTACATAGTTTAATAGGCAAATGACTCATACATTCTTGATTCTTACAACTTGTGCGCATTAGGCGGGTGGAATTTAGCAGGGCTAGCAAATTTTGACTGTGGGGGCAAAGCCCATTTTGATAATTCTAATTCTAATTTGATATGATACTTGAAAGTCACCTGGTCCTGTAGGTCCATAGGAAAATCTAGACAATTTTTTCAAGGTGTTGTATGTAGTATATCCATGTAGTAATCAATTCTTATCTTGTGCATTTGAAGCAATTACCAATTTGTTTGAATCATTATAAGTTATTTTCTCCTTTTTCATGTTAAGCCCAGAAGACATTAACTCTAATTGTGCTGTTCTTCTTTGTCCCTTTTTCTTTTGAGCAGTCGCTCTGGAGACTGGAGTTCAAGGATTATCATCCCCGCCTAATTCTTCTGTCTTAGTATGATTTCTTATAAACATCTAAATTTACTTTATTTTTAGGGGGTTCTTGTCATCCATGATGAAGTAATTCTTTCTCTTCAATCTCCATGCAGTGGGTTGACCAGAGTAAAGAAAGAATTAGGAAGCTATTCAATGAAGTTGACTATTCTGTTTCTGCCTATGATACCGCCTGGGTAGCTATGGTCCCTGATCCACATTCTTCCCAGGCTCCCCTTTTTCCCAAGTGCTTAAATTGGTTATTAGGTAGTCAGCTTCATGATGGCTCATGGAGTCTTCCTCATCACCATCCCCTATTGCTTAAAGATGTTCTATCCTCCACTCTTGCGTGCGTTCTTGCACTTAAGACATGGGGGATCGGTGAAGAACACATCAAAAAGGGTAATTTCTAACTGGCTTTTTCTTTTCTTTTTTTTTTGGGTGCAAATCTGAAATTTCTCAAGTATATATGCCTCTATGAACTTTCACTGGATTGATGCAAGTTCCACACTAATAGGTGTTCGCTTTATTGAGTTGAATTTTGCTTTAGCATATGAGGAGTGCCAGTTTTCTCCAGTTGGATTTGACATAATATTTCCAGGCATGCTTGATCATGCAAGAGATTTGAGCTTAGGTTTTCAACTGGAACCCAAACTCTTAAATGACTTGCTTCATAAGAGGGATATGGAGCTTGGAAGGTACATCTCTGTCATGTTGTATTGTAATCTAATTATCTCTGGCTTCATTTGACAAAATCATTTTTCTAGATATGCATAGAGGTGTCAAATAAGTGATTTGAGTGGGCTTGGATGGGTCCTAATTGAGTAATAGGTATAATTGGGTCAATCCATTTATACTCATTTAAATAAATGGGTACCCTTTTATGTCCATTTAATAAATGGGTAAAGGTATATCCAATTACCTATTTATGAGTCACTTAAAATTCTACTTTTTTTTTAAAATTTTTCGTATATTATTTAACAAGAAATAATGGTATTTTATTGTTATTAAATTGGTAAGAAATTCAAATTTATTTGTTTAACACTCACTAAAATTGAGTTTAAATATATAATTATTTTTAAATGGGTATAAATGGGTGATCTGAGTCAACCCACTATCTATCAATTAAACAGGTTTAATTGGATACCCATTTAGGCCGATTCAAAATTAACGGGCAGGTTTGGACGGGTTTAGGTGAGTCAACATAATTAGGTTGTGATTGATACATACAGTGGAGCCTAATGGTGCTATATGAGTAATTATTATAATGTAAAGTTCTTTTGGAAGAAGTAGAATATCTAAGCTGTGAATTGGAATAAAGAGCCAAAGAGCAATGCGGTAATCCTTCCTAAAATTTTGGACTATTTTCACTTTGCACCCCTAACATCTTCAAGCATTCTTACTTTTCACACTTACATTTGTTTTGAGAACTGCACCCAAAGTTTACCACAACATCCCAAATCACCAAAAATATTCACAATGCAAATAAAAGAAGGCAAAAATTTAATGGTGCATGCAATTTTCTTGATTTTTGATAGACTGATGTCACTATTAATTCCACCCCAAGGATGCACGTATTTCAGGTGGAGTACTTGAAGAATTTTCACCTACTTTTCTTAATTAGTTTATATTAACTGGCGTGGTTTGAAACAAATTGGTAAATTGACGGTGCTAAGTGTTTACAAAAATGTTTAAGGTGTGAAGTGGCAGTAATTGGTATCTTTGGGAGACAGATTGACCAATGTATATATTTGAAAAGGTAGATAGGATGAAGAATTTTTTAAGCAAAATGATTTTGCAAGAAGAAGTTGAATCGAACAATTATGAATGTTGAAGTAGTCATTATCAGGTCAATCAAGTAGCATGATTGATTAATTTGGTCGGAAGAATAAATTAGTTTAAAATTGGTTATTTGTAGGGGCAAAAACTTGTGTAGATTCGGTCTGCAACCCCACTCGTAGATTGAGTAGTGTCAAATTTGCCACATCCTGTGGAATTTAAATGTTTAGAAATCATGGCAACACATTGATGACAGACTTTACTCATCACTGGATGGCACCTTACTCATGCTGCCTTGATTGAAACCTCAGCCCACCACCACCAACCTTCACCTTCAACGCTTGGAACCTCAAAACCCCACATTCTTTATCCTTAATCTCCATCAAATCTGCTGCCATTGTCAGCTTTGTTTTCTTCCATGTCTTCTTCTCCTCTTTCCACAAAACATAAGGTTGGGATTCCAAATTATTTCTTATCTACATGGATTTTCAAGAAAATCCAAATGTTATTCCCAATATTTCAGAACAAAATTTAATCAGAAATCAAAAGCAAAAGAAAAGAGAAAATCAAGATTGTGGCATTGGAGGTTATTTTTTTTCGGTTTGGAGATCTTGCCAGGAATGGAGATGAGTTGGGAAAGAAGGTAGGAAGAAAGTTTATTTGTACGTATCTTGATCTTTATGGTATCTCTAATTTTTTGATTTGTATGGTTAGTAGCTCTTTTTTTGGTGCAAAGCTTTCCATTTATATCTCTAAACACTCAAGTTTCAAGGCTGTGTATTAGAGATACCTATGGAATATTGACCAGTTTAGGTGTCTCTCTCTCATTTTTTTTTTTACACTGCTTGAAACTATTGTGAGTTTATCTGTTTATGTCATTAAAATTGTAAATTTGTAGTGGAACTCAATTTTACTGTGGGGTGAAAGCTCCAATAGGTTTGATTCAATCTACAAAAAGGACAAAGGATTGATTTTGGGTTTTTTGAAGTTTGAATGTTGAGGACCAAACAAAGTGCCGGAGATGATTTTGGGGTTGGGGAAAGGGGGGAAGGAAGGGAGGCAGTAAGATGTTTTGATAATGGTGGTGGCGGTAACCGGTGGATGTGCAGGAGTGGTGGGAGTGGGAGAGGGAAGAAGGAGGCGAGGGGGGAAGTGAGGAAGGGGTTTGGATAATATTGGTGGCAATAAGCAGGTGGGCGTTTGCAGAATCCTTGGGGAAGAGGAAGTGGGGAAGGCATAGTTCTTAACTGGAGAGTGATTGGTTCATCAGGGTATCAATTCAATCAGGGGTTGGATAGTTCAATCATGAGTTGGACAATAATTATATTATATAATATAATAATATAATTTTAAATTATAAAAATAATAAAATTTTGAATTGATGGTTTAATCAACAGTTCAATCGATGGGTTTTTTTCAAATCATCAGTTGAACTGTTGAATCGTTGATTAGTCAATAGGTTTGTTGTTTGATTAATCTAATTAATGACCCAGTTCGGTCTTATGACTAGTTCATTGAGTTGATCGGTTCAATCGTCAAGTTGGGCCGAATTTTATAACTGTGGGAGAAGGGATGTTCACGATGGTGGTGGACAGGAGGCGGTCATTAGGTGGCAGTGGAAGGTAGGTGCGGAGGAATTGCGCTGAGGACATTGTGAAAGTTGAGAAAGTGAGACATCTTGGACTAAAAAAATCACAGGATGATGTGGCATTATTCATACCACTCGATCTACGCGGTGGGCCTGTCAAGTTTTTGCCATTTATAGGGGCTATTCTCAATTAGTTTATGTGTGGTTTTATGGTTTCATTAAACAAATAATTTGTGCAGCAACTTAAATTTTGTAATATTAGTAGCATTATAACACTAAGAATCTCAAAGATAGGATGTTCATTGTAGTAAAATAAATAAATAAATAAGGACACATGTGATTCATAATTTGCCTCTAAGCCCCTAAAGTATCTATCTTTTCTTTGTTGCTCTAATCATTTAGAATCCGTGAGAGCCACTCAAAGAAGAGTGAGGCATTCTTGGCATATGTATCCGAAGGATTGTTAAAGTTACAAAATTGGGATATGGCCATGAAATTTCAAAGGAAGAATGGATCACTCTTCAATTCACCTTCAGCAACTGCAGCTGCTGCTATTAATGTCCGAAATCCGAGTTGCCTGAATTACCTTTATTCGGTTATTGACAAGTTTGGCCCTGCAGGTCTCTTTATTTTCAATGTACCCAAATTGATACTTACATAGCTATCTTATGCTTCCTTACTGCTGCTGCTGCTTCTTTTTGTTGCTTTTTTCAGTCCCAGCAGTTTACCCTTTGGATATATATGCACGCCTTTGCCTGGTTGACAATCTTGAGAAGATGGGTATTTCTCAATATTTTACGAATGAAATTCAGTGTGTATTGGATGACACATACAGGTAATCTTCTGATCTAAAATTATGGGGCATAATTAATAAACTTGCTTGGCTTAATTTTTTTTTTTTTTTACCAAATAGGGTAATGAACCTTAAATTAAAAGTTCACAATTGCATGTGGTTTCACAAGTCAATATCTTAGTTAATATCATTCCAATGCTATCTTAGGCCAACACTTGCTCAAAACATGAATTGCATGCATTAAATATCTAGAAGCAAGTTGTCGATGGATTTTTCTTGATTGGTTCAACTTATTGACAATTAATAACATCCACAAAAAAAAAAGATGCTGGCTGCAGGGTGAGGAAGATATATTTGCAGAAACATCGCACTGTGCCCTGGCCTTCAGGTTATTACGAAAGCATGGTTATGATATCTCCTCAGGTAACTGCTAAAGCGTTTGCACATTTTGCTAAATACTGGTGTGTTTTGCAGCCCCAATGTCTTGCATAATTCCCACTTAGCACCATCCAATTTTGTTATTGACGCCATGAACCCAAACTTATTAAAAAGTTCCTTGTCACCTCAAAGGCTTGCATTTTTAGTGATGGTAGACCAAACCGTTCTTGGTCACTCTTTTTCTTTTTGTTTTTTGGATGAAATTAGTATAGACTGAAGACAATATTTAGCATTGAGAAGGAAAGGTTTTGTTGTATACCAGTGTTATTTATATGTTAGCTTTAATTGCATGTGAGATTATGGTAATTTCTTGATTTTAAAACTTAGCCTGAACTGTCCAGTCGAACCAATCAAACCATTAACTGGGCTGCTTTTTGTTATGCTTCAAATTTGGATGGGTTGAAAAATCTATCTAAATTTTGAAATCCAATCGAACTGTCCAGTTGGACTAGTGATCCATCAAACCTTGATTATTTTTACTAAATCATTATGGTTCGTGGTCTAATCCATTGTTGTTGGCTCTTAAATACAAACAAGTAGGTCCTGTGCATTAAATGCAAGGATGAGAGGGACAGGTTGTGGAGCATTTATACATGTTGTCCGTATCACTTTGGTATTAAATCCTCTAATTCTTTTAAATTTCCAAATCTATCCCTTTTTTTTGTTTATTGTCCCATTTCATTTTTCTAAAATTATACTTTTAGCTTTAAATGGTTTACAAAATTTTGAATTACTGATGTGATTTCATGTTTCTTATCCTCATAACCATTGTAAATTTGATAAATGAAGAATCAAAGCACTTCATTTTCTTTCTTTTTTTAAAGGAATTTAATTTCTAATTTAATCGATTGGCCAAATATGTATAGAGAGGTTATCAATGGACTGTATGATAACATAAGTAACAACTCGCCCATTTATTATATATTTATGATGTGACGAGTTGGTAATAATTCATTAATGGTAAGCCCAATGATTTTGAACATAGTGACCCTTGTTCCAGTAAATTTGTGGTTGAGTTTCAAACCTTGGGTAATTTGGCTTGAATATATTTAATTGGTAACTTTGATGTGTATAATGTCCAAGATAAAAGTTTGAGATGCAATGTTGTAGTATTTGGTAACTTTAGGGTGCAAAGTGCCAAAAAATGTTAATGATGCAAATTAGAATGACTAAAAACATTAAGCGTGCATAATGAAATTAGATTTTTCAGTAATTCAAGTATCTTTTGCGTGTGCCCATAAATGATAAGAAAAGATAAAAAGGTTCTTGATTCGATTTTGTAGATCCATTAATTGGTATCCTGGAAGATGAAAGCGCTTCCAGTTATTGTTGTAATGGATCCTGGAACGAAGTAAATGCTTTAGTGGAAGTATATCAGGCATCACAGATGGCAGTCCATGAAAATGAATCAGCTCTAGAGAAACAAAATTTATTATCGAAGCACCTCCTGAGGCAGCATATTTTCAATGGCTGTGATTCGAAGGGATTCCCTAACCAAATCTTCCAACAGGTAATTCTCCTTATATTTATATTACCACAGCCTATTTGATGTTCTAGAAATTTAGGACTAATATCACTATGATCACTTAAAAGTGCTCTGTTAGTTCTCATTTTGCATCCCAATATTTTAGTTTGAAAATTTTGCATCCTAAAATTTTAGATGTATTTCGGTTTGTCCAAATTGTCTATATTCAAATGAAATTGACAATGATCATACGTTACAATCTTTCCATTTATGGCAATTGTGGCCAATTGGTCGAATTATAGAAGTCCATTGCATGTTTCACATGGAGTGATAATAAAGTTTTGTTGATTCCATTGCGACTAGTGAAAATTCGGGAAAAATGAGCAGTGTCCAAACTTGACGACTCAGAGTATCTAAAGCAAAAATTGGAGGTGCAGTGAGAAAATGTCATAAGTTTTAGGTTCCAACTATTATTTTTTAATAAAATTTAGGACTGGCATCCTACCTGACCCTTACATGGAGTTTTCCCAAAAAAAAAATGTCAAAAACTTTATTGTTGTATAGTGGAAGCAACCATTATGTGAAGACGTCGTAGGCAAATGCCAGATTGCAGCTATCTTCCTCGAACAGAGGGGAGCTCTGAGGAAAAAGGGAGCAACTTAACCCACCTAGTCTTGCCTTTAGAAAGGAGGAAAGATCGGATACTGTGGCAGTTTAGATAGTTAAATAGGACTGGCATCCTCTCTGACCCTTACATGGAGTTTTTCCACAAAAAAAAAAAAGTAAAAAACTTCTTGTTGTAAAGTGGAAGCAACCTATTATGTGAAGACCTCGTAGGCGAATGCCAGATTGCAGCTATCTTCCTGAAACTGCCTTTAGAAAGGAATGCAGGAAAGATCGGATACCGTGGCAGTTTAGATAGTTGAATAGGAGTGGCATCCTCCCTGACGCTTACATGGAGTTTTCCCAAAAAAAAAAAAAGTCAAAAACTTTATTGTTGTAAAGTGGAAGCAACCTATTATGTGAAGACCTCATAGGCGAATGCCAAATTGCAGCTATATTCCTCATATGGAAAAAAATCAAAAACTTTATTGTTGTAAAGTGAAAGCAACCTATTGTGTGAAGACCTCATAGGCTAATGCTAGATGGCAATTATCTTCCTCAAACGGAGGGGGAGCTTAGAGGAAAAAGGGAGCAACTTAATCCACCCAGTCCTGCCTTTGGAAAGGAATGCAGGAAAAATCAGATACTGCAGCAGTTTAGATAGTTGAATAGGCCTGGCATCCTCCCTGACACTTACACGGAGTTTTTCCAAAAAAAAAAAAAGTCAACTTTATTGTTGTGAAGTGGAAGCAACTTATTATGTGAAGACCTCATAGGCAAATGCCAGATTGCAGCTATCTTCCTCAAACAGAGGGGGAGGTCAGAGGAAAAAGGGAGCGACTTAACCCACCCAGTCCTGCCTTTTAAAAGGAATGCAGGAAAGATCGGATACTGTGGCAGTTTAGATGGTTGAATTCCAAAAAAAAAAAAAAAAAGTCAAACTTTATTGTTGTGAAGCGGAAGCAACTTATTATGTGAAGTCCTCATAGGCAAATGCCAGATTGCAGCTATCTTCCTCAAACAGAGGGGGAGGTCAGAGGAAAAAGGGAGTGACTTTACCCACCCAGCCCTGCCTTTCAGGAAAGATCGGATACTGTGGCAGTTTAGATAGTTGAATTCCAAAAAAAAAAAAAGAAGTCAAACTTTATTGTTGTGAAGTGGAAGCAACCTATTATGTGAAGACCTCATAGGCAAATGCAGATTGAAGTGGAAGCAACCTATTATGTCAAACTTTATTGTTGCAGTAGTTTAGATAGTTGAATAGGATGCCGTCCCCCAAGAGGCTGGTGCCACGGAGTCTGCCATCGCTTCAAAGGATACTACTACTAAATAAGATGATGTTGGCCAACCTCCTTAGCCGAATCAGTCTCTGTTGCTTAATTTACAGACTCCATGTACTCACTTGAAATGAAGCCAAACAAACTTCTGGAATTGTCAATTTCATTTTCAGGTTGAATATCTTCTCAAGTTTCCATCCCCATTAATTTTGCCACGGGTTGAGATCAGGAAGAACATAGAGCATTACAACGTGGATAGTGGAAGAATTCTGAAAACTTTATACCGGTAAACTTCTGGTCCTTTATTTTATAGAAAAAGCATGTTTGCTCTTGTTAGCTATAGTTTTTAAGTTTTTATCCTTCCTTAATTCAAGTATTGTTAATTATGTTCTTAACCATCCGTCAGCTCGTCAAATTTTGGCAATGAAGATTTGTTAAGGTTGGCAGTCAGAGATTTTAATCACTGCCAACTCATTCACCGCAATGAACTGGAAGAAATAGAAAGGTATGTGGAAGATTTGAACATATTAGCACTATTTTGCCTTGCTTTTATCATGGTGAATTAATTTGTGAGTGATTCTAGTGAATGATTGCACACCAAAACAAATGAGTGAATTGAAAAATGTACACTGGTCGGGAAAAGTGATGCAATTTGAAAATTTTGAACCATGAACCACCATGATTAAAAAACTTTGTGATGGACAAATTTTTCAAATAAAATTCTTATGTATAATGTGCTCAAAATTTCTACCTTTCTATACGTGTTCTTTGGACACTTTAGTTAATTGCTTGATCAACCACATAGCGATTCAATATGAATTTATTGACCACTTATTGATCCTATGTTTGTACCCCAGTATGTCCTTAGAATTGTTAAAATGTTATACAATGACCAAATCATGAATATCAGATTAAAGATTACAAAAATTTGCCTGCTAGGGCAGTTTGAACTTTGATAATTCTTGGCAAATTTTTCCTGGTGAATTTGGATAAAAAAATCGGGGTACATATCAACGCGAGTATGGGTAAAAAGTTAATTCTACCCTTATCGGAAATTAAACAAAAAGTTCACCATTTGCCAAGAAAAAGAGAGAGAGTGAAATAGAGTTGGCAAATTTGTGCGGTCCAGAATTAGAAAAAAGAGAGATATCAAAAGAAATAGGGGTACATATCAATGCCGAGTATGGGTAAAAAGAGAGAGATCAAAAGAAATAATTTGTGCGGTCCAGAATTAGAAAAAAAAAATAGAGTTTGTATACCAAATTTTGTAAAAAATGTACAATGATAGCGTCAATTACATCAAAAGCAAACTGTACCTGTCCCAATTTCCTCAGCAGACAAGTTCAATCATGTGATATACATGCCTATAATTAATTGCTTGCACACGAAATTCCATTTGTTATATAAATGAATTGGTTGTATTCATTCAAATCCATTTTACTTCTCTTTCTCCACAGGTGGTATACGCAGAATAGATTGCACGAACTGAAGTTTACAAGACACAAGGCTATATATGGCTTCTTTTCTGCTGCAGCAACCATATTCTCACCTGAACTATATGAAGCCCGCATGTCATGGGCCAAAAATTGTGTACTGACTACAGTGACTGATGACTTCTTTGATGTGGGAGGTTCTGAGGAGGAACTAAGAAACCTTATTGATTTACTTGAACGGTGAGTCTCTTTGATCCTCTTCTCACTATTCTGAAATCTGAACATTCTTAGCCCCTATACTATGTATATAATTTCCTAAGTAATAAGATAATGTCTGCAAACTACAGGTGGGATGTGAATATCAGCAGTGATTATTGCTCAGATATCAGCAGTGATTGTTGCTCAGAGAATGTCCAAATCGTATTTTCAGCACTGCGTAGTACCATCTCTGAGACTGGAGAGAAAGCAAGCATATTGCAGGGACGCAATGTAACAAGCCACACGAAAGAGATTGTGAGATGTCTACTTCTTTCATCTTCTTGCTATTGTACTCTGATGTATGCGTATGGGTTATCCAGTTCGCTCTCTATAATATATGATGACGATTCTTTAAATGGTTTATTACAGTGGCTAGAATTGTTCTACGGATTTTTTAGGGAGTTTGAATGGACTAGAGACAAGACGGTGCCAACATTGGATGAATATATGGCAAATGGTTATGTATCATTCGCCCTGGGGCCGATACTGTTCCCTGCCATTTATCTTCGGGGGCCAAAGCTATCAGAAGAAGTTGCTCGACATCCTGAAATGCGGTCCCTTTATAAGCATGTTAGCACTTGTGGTCGGCTTCTTAATGATATGCGCGGCTTTGAGGTATAAGATATTTCTTCATTGATTTTTGCCGTACGTTCTTATTAATTGTGTTTATCTGCCATCCTTCAATTTTGAACCGATTCTTATTGATAATATCACGCAGAGGGAAAGAAAGGAAGGAAAACTAAATTCTGTGACTCTACGACTGAGTCCAGATGGTACGGTTAGTGAAGCAGCTGCAATTGAAGAGGTGAAATTGCTGATAGAAAATGAAAGGAGGAGACTGCTAAGATTGGTTGTGCAGAAGGATGGTAGTGTAGTTCCAAGAGCTTGCAAGGACATGTTTTGGAATCTAAGCAGAATACTACATCAATTTTACTTCAACAATGATGGATTTACATCAGAAGTGGAGATGGTTGATCTCGTAAAAGCAATTATTCATAAGCCAATACCTTTGGAGGATTTTGAATAGCTTCTCTAAGGATCAAACGAGTCCGGTTATGGGAGGAGGTGATGATTGTTAGACACCCGCAAATGGAGATCCAAATAACTAGGTTTTGAAATTTGCCGTCTCGTGTACAGGTTTTTCAGTGTAGCTTCTCCAAATAAGTAGGGCCAAGCTGCGTGTATCCCTGGACTAGAGTGGGCTCGACACAGCTCGGGTTTAAACGTTGGACCGACATTAATCTTTAATAAAGTTCAATTCGATTAACGCCCAATCTAGATAATTATATATGTTGGTATATATATATATATATATATATATATATATCATTGATATAGTACGTATATCATATATTTAAATTAATGGTTTGTCTAGTATAGGGTACTTGTTAAAATATATTTCAGGTGTTGTATTTTTGAAAATATAAGATTAATTTAATTAGAAAAATTAAATATAGAAAATATATAAATATAAAAGAGGATAATAATTATTAGTATGCTTTTATATATGATAGATTAGGTGAATATTAAATATGTTAATAAATGTCTTAAGATTACCTATTAGAAAAATTTTTAAATTAATTATATATCTTATTATATATGCTATTTATAAGTCATATTTAAATGTATAATATTACATATTAGTCTCTCTATCCTACTCTTATTGTAATAGTTTTCCCTTTTAACTATTTCAAAATTTGAATTCGGCTACAATTGTTCTGCTGACATTCTTGTCTTACCCTTGAAAAGAGATAATGTAGAATAGTTAAAAATATTTTATTGGTTCCATAAAAGTGCTTTTATTGAGAGAAAAGACTAAGGGGCGCTTGGTTCTTGCTTTGGAATTGGAAATGGAATAATTCCTAGAGGGTTCACCAACGAGGGTTTTGGTCAATTCCTCTCAATTTGGTCGGGAATCATGAATGGCTAAATTTTAAGGCATGATTCCAATATTTCAATTTCCATTGCATTGGACCAAGCGCGCAGTATTGGAATTATTGTAATTCAAAATACCAAAACTCCCAAACCAAGCGACCGTAAGTGTCCAAGGCACTGCAAATTTTTGCGGTTAGATTCCATGTGCTTCTCACCTCCCTTAAAATGAGTTTGAAATGATGTGGGACTCGTGGAATCTTTTCTCACAAGAAGGCTAACACCATATGATTTTTCATAAGGTAAAGGGGCAAAGGTGAAACAAGCATATGAAATTCGAACTTGTTTCAACTATATGTAAAAAGTTGGGAATTCAAAAAGTGTCCCTTATATTGGGACATAGTGAGTATCATAATATATATATATATATATATATATATATGTATATATATGGCTTCATGAAGTTCGTTTTTGGTCCAATTTTAATGGAGCAACGGAAACTTTTATCATATTGGACATATAACGGGGGATACTTGAAATTTTGAGAATGGAGATAAAGATTCTCTGCAAGTTTCTATTAAAGAGTCGAAAAGAAGTGTAAGAAGCCAATTACCGCAAAGCATTTGTGAACGACGGGATTGTGATGAGAAAGATGTAAGAAAAAGCCACAAACGATGTAGGAGACATATGAATTATAATGTATTTTCATACAACAAAAGTTATGGATAGAAAGGTTATAGATTGATTGCTAATATCATTTGCAGTGTATATATAATTACTTATCATGTGAGTTCGGACTAAACTTGAAGTAGGCACAAAATTCTTTAGTTTTGTAAGTCAAGTATGAATCTCACTATAGAACCTAAAGCTCAAAATTAGAAAGTTTAAAGGGATAATATAAAAAACCTCTCCTAAGGTTTCTCTTAATATCACCTAGCGCTCCAAATGTTTTAAAAATATCACTTGCCTCCCTTCATTTTGTTATTTGTGTAACAAAAATTTTAAAAACCCTAAACTACCCTTTTACTTGCTAAATGAAAATACTCCAATGTCACTTTGTTTACTTGAAGAAAACTATTACTTAAAAAAATAATCTCTAGTAGTACTACCAAAATGTCACAATACTATAGTCCAAAAATATATATATATATTTAAAAAAATAAAAAGATACTAACAAAGAAATATATTAGCACCAATTTAACTCTATATGCTCAAAATAAATTTCTTATGAACTATATATATTTTTTCTAATTTCTTCTCAACCCATGCCCAAACCTTTAAATTGTACTAATCATTATAAAAGTTAACTCAAAATAAATAATGAAATTATACCTCACTCTTTCACAATCATAAAAAGTAAAAGACACATAAAGTTCAATGTACTATAATTTACAAATAAAAAATCACAGTCATCCAAAAAAATGAGTAAGAGAAAATGTTGGAGAAAGAAGAAAGAGAAGAAAGTGACTTTTTTTTTTAGTTTCATTTATTTGATATGTAAATTATGTAACGAGTGAGGGTTAATATAGTCTTTTTACAATTATCGAGGGAGGTAAGTAATATTTTTAAAATCTCAAGGGTGCCAAGTGATATTAGGAGAAACCTTAAGGGAGATTTCTAATGTTATCTCAAATTTAAAAAATCCTATGTTTTGGAGTGAGCTAAACTTTGAATTTTTCAAAATTGACTCTAGAAACTCGATTGACTGCTCTACACATTATGTATTGTAGATGTAAACATGCGTTAAGTATACACATACTAAATAAAGGAGTACATTGTCTCATTCAAACAACCATTTAAACCAAAGTCTTTGAAGTACTCAAATAGTTTTAACACCAGTGCCCTTCTTTCTCTGAAGACCCATTTTCATTTGAAAATAGGGTAAAATACACAAAATCTTCTTGTGGTTTGTACAAAAGTTAAACTACTCCCTTATTATTTGAAAGCACCCAAAGGATCCCCTTGTAGATTTGACAAATATGAAAAATGGCTGGCAACCACTTATATTGACAAAATCATATGAAATTCTCATATTACCCTTATTGAGTAGCTCTTTTTGGCATAAATCTGTATAGATCTTTTGTTCTTTCTATTTTTTTCCTTTCTCATTTTTATCCTTTATCCTTTATGGTGGAGGATGAGTAATTGAATTTGTAATTAGATTTTGTGCTTCTCAATAAACTCTACCTCAAAACAAAAGTTTTCTTGCACAGGAAACATAAAATAGTAGTAAAGCAAGGAGATAAACCACAAAAATTTTATTTAAAATATATATTTTAAAAGAATAACATCTTTACAAATTTAGATCAATTGCCATTATTATATTATGTGAATCTAAGTAAAAAAAAAAACATAAACAAAAGGGAAAAAAATCAACAACAACATTGATTAGTTCTTAGTTTAAATGTTATGTACACTGACAGTGTATATACTTTTATGGTTAGATACACGACAGATGTGCAAAATTTGGATTTCAAATTCAAATTAGATTATGTGTTATGTATCCAATGGTAAAAGTGTATATAATGTCAGTGTATACAAAATTAATCCTTTTCTTATTTTTCTATTCTAGTTTATATGTAATGGTGGTGCCCTATTTAACTAGTACCAGTACTAAAAACATATGAGAAGTGTGCGATTAATTATGGAATCTATGATGATGATGATGACGATGACAAAAATTGAAAAATTGAAATGAAAGATTAGAAATCTCCAAAGCTGGGGGCCCTAGGGGGGAACACTATTTGCATTCAAACTTGTTAGATTCATGAGTAAAGGATTGTGTTCCACATTGATCCGAGAGATAGAGAAAGAGCAGTTAATATGTAAGTAAGGGCCTGAAACCTATGGTTTAAGCTTTTGGCTCAAAGTTGGGTTTCTGACTTATATATTGAGCTCTTTGATGGACTCTCTCGAGGTGTTTCTCCCCATCAAATTGGTATCATAACCTCAGGTTGCAAGACTGGACTACTAATGAGCAAGTGGATTCTTCTCAAAGTTGGATCGGTAAAAATTCTCTTCTTGGTGGTGGACCAAAGTACCAAGGAGTTTGGTTAGTGTTGGACCACGTGCACTATGGGTTTGGCAGGAGATCCAGTTGGTGTTAGACCAAGGAGCCAAAGGTTGGCAGGGATCCAGAATACAGTTTGGCTATTGAAGAAGAGTGGGTCCATGTTTGGGAGAAGAGGTGACCTTAGGTGATAAGGTGAGTTTGTGTTGAGTATTAAAGTGGGTTCGAAAAAAGACTTGTAAATTTGGGTTTAATGTGGAGGTTACTCATGAAGAGAGAGATTTGTTAGATTCATGAGTAAAGGATTATGTCTCACATTGGTCCGAGAGATAGAGAAAAAGCGGTTAATATGTAAATAAGGGCCCGAGACCTAATGGCTTAAGTTTTTGAATCAGAGTTGGGTTCTTGACTAATATATTGGACTCTTTGGTGGACTCTCTTGAGGTATTTCTCCCCATCAAAATTAAGATCTAATGCACAATCCCATAACCCTGACACTATAAAGCTTCTCATGTGGAATATCAAAGGTGCCAATAGTGCTGCCTTTCGAACCTACTTTGTAGAACCAATTAATGCTTATAGACCTGGTATCGTTATGGTTGTAGAAACTAGACTAAGTGATAGCAGGGCTATTGAAGTCTGTGAAAGCATCCCACTCATAAACTTCTGAATCCAAGATGCCAATACTTTCAAAGGGGGTATTTGGCTGCTGTGGAATAAAACGAAGATCAATGTGGAGAGCATGTAACTAGCAACTTCCAGGTTATCCATTCTGCAGTTTATGTACATCCTAAATCTACTTAGCTGCTGTTTCTATGCCAGCCTTAGGTTAGAAGAAAGTTCTTTACTCTAGGACCACTTGAAGTCTATAGCTTCCTCTAATACTTTGCCTTGGATGTGTCTGGGTTACTTCAATGATTTTCTTGGGTTACTTCAAGATAAACTTGGTGAAAACCCATTAATAGATCTAGGGTTTCTGCTTTTGGTGATGTGATTGATGCTTGTAATCTCTTTGACTCTTGGAACCCTTTATGGTAGGAATGGGTTGAGCAATACGAGAGATTGACACATGTGATGGACAGAAATGGAGGCCACACGATCCTTAACTTCGAAAGCAATTGCCGACGCGCACGCAAGAGGAACAAAAACGAACGTCTCACAATATACGACAAAAGTAAAATAAAAAGAATTGTGTTAAGTGAGGGATCGGTGGGGCAAGTACGAAAGAAGGTGGTATGATAGTGAAGTATTCGTATTTGCACAATCCTCCCATGAAGTATGGATAATGTGACTAAGCCCCCTTTTAAAGTAGTTGTGTGATTAGCTTGGAAAAACTATTTTAGTGCTTACAAATAACGTTTGATTTTCAGATATTCTCAGAACTAGTAATAGAAAATGGGGGTGGTTGAGGATAAATATTTTGTTTGGTTATATCATACTCTGAGAATTTCATAACAATTTGAAGTACATATGATTGCATATAAAAGAAATTGAAATTGTAATCCCAAATTTGTTTTGGATAACATTATTTTTGCAATAAATATATTTTTAGATAAAAATAAAGTAAGTATGAAAAAAAAAGAATAACAGACAAATGGAATGGTAAGCAAAATAGCTGAATAATTGTTTTGTTAGGTTGGAGTGTGATTGGTTAGTGAATCCCATACAATTTGTATGGTGGTTCTACTGGATGTGAAAAGGCATAAGAAGTGTTGGGCGTGTGCGTAGCGTTGCAATGGAAACGAATCGCTGAATCGGGGCCATTTTTTTTTTTGTTATGAAACATAATAAATAAAAGTTTCTTCTTATTTTAGTAGTGGTAATAAATAATAAATGTAACCATATATAAAGTATGGAATTAATAAATTGAAATTTACTATAAATAAGGAAGCATAGAATAATAGGAAAAAATGAAAGTTTTTCCAAATTTTAGTAATGGTAATAAATTATCAATCCAATAATAGGAATAGAGAGTGTGAATATAGAGAATTAAACTTGAAAAACTATTGACAAAAAAATTAAGGCATAAATTATAAAAATGTATATACAATAGGTAATTTATAGGATTTTGAAATTTACTATAAATACAGGAGTAAAAAGGGACTGTGATTTACTATTATGTAAAATAAATAAATAAATAATAAAATCTGCCAAGAAACATAAGCAAACACAATTTTTTTTCCATATGGCAAAAAGATAAAATTGTCATTTGACAAAATACAACTAATTTACCAACTTGCTAAAATGAAAAGTGAATAGCGAATTAATATATTTATATATTAATAAAAAAATATATATACACACATGCGCACATATGTGTGTGTATGTATTTATGTATGTAAGTCATGAATCTTCTCATGAGTGTTAACGTGGCATACTTTAACCAAATTTTAGTAATAAAAATAAATACTCAAACCAATATTATGAATAAGGGATAATATCATAAACCTCTCCTGAAGTTCTCTTAGTATCACCTGGCACCCCTAAGGTTTTAAAAATATCATTTATCTCTCTTACTTTTGTTATTTGTGTAGTAAAATTTTGAAAATCCTAAACTACCCTTCTACTTGCTAAATAAAAATACTCCTAAACCACTTTATTTACTTCAACAAAACCATCACCTAAAAAACAATCTCTAGTAGTATTGCCACATCATAATGCTATAGTCCATAAAAATATGATTTCAAAAAATAAAAAAATATTTGCAAAGAAATACACTTGACTAATTTAACTCTATATGTTCAAAATCGATTTCTTATGAACTTTATATTTTTTTCAACTTCTTCCCAACTCATGTCCTTTAAATTGTACTAATCATTATACAAATTAACTGAAAATAAGCAAATAAATCTAATCCCACTCTATCACAATCATAAAGTGTAAAAGATGAGTTAAATTCAATTTATTATAATTTACAGATAAAAAATCACATATTCATCCAAAAATGAGTAAGAGAGAATGTTGAAAAAAAGAGAAAGAGAAGAAAGTGACTTTGATTTTTTTTTTCAATTTTTTAAATTCATTTATTTGATATGTGAATTATGTATCAAGTAAGGGTTAATATAATTTTTTTGCAATTGTTAGGGGAGATAAGTGATATTTTTAAAATCTCAAGGGTGTCAAGTGATATTTAGTGAAACCTTAAGAGAGGTTTTTGATATTTTCCCTATGAATTGAATAAAGAACATGATTAAGATGATTAGAAAAGGAAAGATATGAGTTGACTGACAAAAAAAAAAAAAGAAGGTACAATTAATACAAACTTATATAAGGTAGGTCATTCATAAATTTGTTTAAACTGACTATAAATAAGAAACCATACTATAAATAAGGAAGGGAATTAATTGTTATCAAAAAGGAAAAAGAATAAAAAATAAAAAAACACAAACATTAAAGACTTCCAGAAAAATAGATAATCAACTTGGTAGAAAGTTAGATAGAATAACCAAATCAACAACCTATTACAATCGAAACTGAACATTATATATGTGTGTGTATGTGTGTGTGTGTGTGTGAGATATACAATACTGCATGTGGGGGACTAGTTAGATATATATAGAAGAAAAATGTGCAATTTGATAAGGGTTTAATGAAAATTTATCCTCTTAAGGTATACTCTGATTCTCATTTTACCTCATAATATTTATTTTTTGTCACTTAACCCTTTAAGAGACAAAACTACCCCTATATTATGCTTATATTTTATTTTTAATTTTTTTACTTCATATAATCATTGAACTTTAGTGTGATTTGACTTTAACCACCATTTTAATCGATGATGGTAAAGTTTCACATGAGATGAGTACATTTGTTAGGGAATATACTAATAATTGATTATTTTAAATAAGGACAAAAAAAGATCCTAATAAGAATGAACTTTTATAGGAAAAATAACAAAAAAAAGTCCAGTGCTGACATGAAAATGTGTGATCATAAGAATGGCCAATTGACTATGAATAGTGCAATTTAAGGAAATATAATAAATTTTGTTGCTTAATTTGTTAAATTGGAATATAGATGAAATTGATTTGTAAAAAATATATATAGTTTTTTTAATTTTATAAATTAGAGAATGGACATCCTAAATTTTTTGTTAGAGGAATTTTTTAGTTTCTTAGAAACAAAAATTTTGATAACAGAAAACTAATTTGGAATAAAAAAGAAAGGAGAGAAGAAAATAGGAAAAAAATTTACATAGTAGAGGGGTATTTTTGTCTCTCAAAGGGTTAAATGACATAAAATAAATGTTAGGAGGTAAAGTGAGAATCAAGATATTAGGAATAGATCCCAAATATAAAGAGTGTGTGATAGTTTAATAGAATATCATATTAAAAGAATGTAATATTGAGATAAAGTATTGAAAATAAAAAAATCCTTAATTTAGTGCCAGAAATAAAATCTTGAACTGGAAGGGAATTGTTTGGAAAATATGAATTGTTAGGAAGATCGTCGTCAGTTAAAATCCATTAGGTGTTGAAGGATCTGCCGAAGAACGTGACTCGTGCAGAACGCTGAATAGATTCTACCAAGCCGACCTACAATGAGCAAAACAGCGGGACTATCTCCACATTATAATTTTGATGCTCAAGTTAGTTCTGTGAACAAGAGAGTAGGAAAAGAATTACTATATTGTGTGTGTCATACCTTTTCTTGGTCCATCCGCCTACTATTTATAAGGCTCCTTGTGATAAGTTATGAAGGTGTCTAGAGTTATCCTTCCACCACTTGTAGTTATCCCATTCACTAGTACAAGTCTTATTAGGTTACTAGAGATAAAGTCCTTCTAAGACTCTAGCTCTGACCATATCTCGAAAGTTAAGCCATTTCGAACTAAGGTAGTAAGTTTGGTTCAGCTCGGCTCAAACGTGATGCCCGAACAGAGCTCCTTGACCCAGACACATGTCTATAGACGATTGCTTCCTCTACAGGTGCCAACTGATGTTTTAGTGTGATCTTTCTTGCAAATAAATAGTTCCAACAAACAGTAACTGCAGTTTGTGGGTACTCCATAATGTTGGCATAAAGATTTGCACAACAAATTTGGCTATTTTTTTGAGGAATAAAATGTTGAAGCGGAAGGAACCATGTAGGGTGGTCTGTCCATTGAGATGGGACACTGTGCTGGGATGGCCTAATAAAACTAAACAGAAACCAGAAAAATAAAAAAGAGATGTGATAGGGAGAATTTATAACTTGAATTAACTTAGAGAAATATACAAAATAGTTTTGTATATTTCCTAATTCAAGGGAATATTAGGGTCCACAATACAACATGATTAATGGGCTAGAGCATGAAAAAGGTGAAATGAAACAATTCAACTGAAATACGTTAATTTTAAAAAAAAAAGAGCACAAAGAATAGCGGAAAAAAAAGTTGCAATACCGGTTCTGTCACAGAGACATTAAGAATGAAAAAGCTACTTGATCCAACAAACCATTCAAAATGGAAAGATTCGGGATGTCCTATCCATCGTCCTTTGATCTTATAAAACAATGCCGGCTTCCCCTTCCCATCCCTATCAACACCTCTATTCATAGGTTTACTAAAACCACCTGAGAATGGAGCAAGAACTCCTTCGAGAATATCTTTCATACTAAAAGAAAGATTTTTAATAGACTAGTAGAAATCCAAAGATCCCTCCAAAATCACCCATCAAGTTTCCTTTCTATTCTTGAAACTTTCTTCACCCTTCAGTTGGAAAATACTTTAAAAATGAAGAAAAATCTTTGGCTATTAAAGTCTAGGACTGATCACCTAATCTGGGATGATTTAAATGTTAACTACTATTATGCAGAGAAGGAATAATAAAGTTCTCTCCCTAAAAGGTTCTGCTGGAAACTGGATTTCTGATGAGTCCTCCATCAAGCAGCATATGCAAACCTTTTTCTTCAAGCTCTTTACTTCTGACTTTGTTGAAATTAACCTCCTTATGGAACCTTTCCTTAGCCCTCCACCCCAACTTCCCATCTCTGATAAACTTCTTTCTCTTAGCAATGCCTCAACTATATAGGAGATCAAAAGAGCCTGTATTGATTTTAAGCCCTTTAAAGCTTTTGGCCTTGATGACCGTCATGCTTGCTTCTATCAAAATTTTTGGAATCTCATCGAGAATTCTGGGGTTCAATTTGTTAGAAATTCATTTGACCACAAGCCTTTTCCCCGTGGTATTAACGATTCTCTCATTTGCCTTATTCCCAAGACTGATAGACCTCAGTCCATCTAAAACTTCATATGCATTTAGCTTTGCAACTCATTTTATAAGATCCTTGTCAACAAACAGACTCAGATCTTAATTGTTTAAGGTTATCTCTCCTTTCAAGGCCAGCTTTCTTCCAAAAAGAAGCTACTCTAACAATGCGAGACTTGTTCAAGTAGCAATCTTCGAGATCAAATTTAAGAGACGAGTTAAAAAAACTTTGTGCCATTAAAATTGATTTGAAAAGGCCTTTGATAAGCTAGAGTGGCACTTTATCAGAGAAGCCATGAACTACTTTAACATCCCTGACAAACTCTCTCGAATCATTCTTTAATGTATCTCCCTTGCTAGACTGGCTGTTCTTTACAATGGTTCTTCCTTGAATTGGATCTGCCCTTCCAAGGGCATTAGACAATGGGACTCCATCTCCTCATAAATGGCGGAGCCAAGGGGGGCTGATGGCCCCTAAGTTTTGAAAATTTTAATTCATAATATATAAATATATGTATAAGACAAAGTTGGCCCCTTAATTTTTTATAATTTTAATTTATATTATGAGAGTTTATATATATATGTGTGTGTGAATTAGCCACCTTTGATTTAATTTTTTCTTCAAAAAAAGTTATTTATTTTTTATTGTACTAATTATTTAACATTCAAAAATTTAAACATATAATTTGATGATCCATAGTAAATTGACCCAATTTAATGCATTATAATAAAAGACTCAATTCATAATTATCAATGGACTAAAACAAAAATAATTACTTTATTGGTCCATATACAAACAAACAACTTAGTTTAATTGATAAAAAATTTAAAATTAGTGATCTATCCTCTTGTTAACCCATATACAAATATACAAATAATTACTTGAAGGCTTGGTGAAGACAAGAAATTGAGTGATATATCTTGTTGTTGACAGATTGATTATATTTATTCTTACTCTTCTTATGTGAACGGCAACTATAGAACGTGCATTTTCAATTATGAATATAATCAAAATAAACCTCCAAAACAAGACAAAAGATAATTTCTTGAACGATTGTCTAACAATGTACATAAAAAAAAAGAAGTTGTTCAAAAATTTAGCACTGATTCAATTATAAATGAATTTAGTTCTATGAAAGAATGTAAAACTCAATTTACTTTTAAGAAAAGAGGTTGAAATTTCAAGATATGCTAACATAACTTTTATCTTTTATTAATTGAAAATAGTTATATTATATTGTATAGTTATATTTTTGTTTTTGCACAAGTGACATATTGGAGCATCTCTCATAATATAAAATTTGGGTAGTTTGTGATGTTATAAGATATTTAATCAAAGGTTATTTCTTGTCCTAAATTTTGTTATGACTATGCTGCATATTTATGAAATAGACATACCTTTATAATTAAAGTTACTATTTGACATTTTAAGATGTCATATATTTAAATAGATGGAAATTATTTTGAACATAACATATTAAGATAATTTTGTTCAGAAAAATTTTGGCCTCCCTCTCAAGGAAAAAATCTTGGCTACGTTCTATAGTCTATAGAATTGACATTTTCAATTATGAAGATAATCAGAACAAAGCTCCAAAACAAGATAAAAGATCATTTCTTGAATGATTGCATAACAATGTACATAAAACAGGAAGTTGTTCAAAAATTTAGCATTGATTCAATTATAGAAGAATTTAGTTCTATGAAAAAACGTAAAACTTAATTTACTTTTAATAAAAGAGGATGAAATTTCAAGGTATGTTAACATAACTTTTATCTTTTATTAATTGAAAATAGTTATATTATATTGTATAGTTATATTTTTGTTTTTGCACAAGTGACCAATTGGAGCATCTTCTCATAATATAAAATTTGGATAGTTTGTGTTGTTATAAGATATTTAATCAAAGGTTATTTCTTGTCCTAAATTTTGTTATGACTATGCTGCATATTTATGAAATAGACATACCTTTATAATTAAAGTTACTATTTGATATTTTAAGATGTCATATATTTAAATAGATAGAAATTATTTTGAACATAACATATTAAGATAATTTTGTTCAGAAAAATTTTGGCCTCCCCCACAAGGAAAAAATCTTGGCTACGTTCTATAGTCTATAGAATTGACATTTTCAATTATGAAGATAATCAGAACAAAGCTCCAAAACAAGATAAAAGATCATTTCTTGAATGATTGCATAAAATTGTACATAAAAAAGGAAGTTGTTCAAAAATTTAGCATTGATTCAATTATAGAAGAATTTAGTTCTATGAAAAAACATAAAACTCAATTTACTTTTAATAAAGAGGATGAAATTTCAAGGTATGTTAACATAATTTTTATCTTTTTTTTAATTGAAAATAGTTATATTTATATTGCATAGTTATATTTTTGTTTTTGCACAAGTGACATATTGGAACATCTTCTCATAATGTGCAACTTAGGTGGTTTGTGTTGTTATAAGATATTTACTAAAATGTTATTTCTTGTCTTAATTTTAATTATGACTATACTACATATTTGTGAAATAGGCGTACATTTATAATTAAAGTTAATATTTGATATTTTAAGATGTCATATATTTAAATAAATAAAAATTATTTTGAACATAACATATTCAGATAATTTTGTTTGAAAAAATTTTGGCCCCCAAAGAAAAAATCTTGGCTCCATCTCATGTCACAACTTTTTCATCGTGTGTATGGAATACTTTTCGCTATCTATCAGTAAGGTTGTTTTCTGAATCTCAATGGTGCCTCATTACCTTTGGTCCCAAAAGCCCTACCTTGTCCCATTATACCTATGTTGATGACATTATCGTATTTGCTGAAACACATACATAATCTATACCAGAATGACACCATGGTAGTTAAAGACCTTTTTAACTCCTATGAGGGATATAATTTGGAAGCACTCTCTACCATCCTTCTCAAAGGGATCAGTCAGGAAACCATGGCTATACCTAGACAGCAATACAACCCGTCTTCTGACTTTATTAAATGGGAGAGCTCCCTGGATGGTAATTTTTCCCTTAAATCATCCTATTCTCTTTCACTTCTTCAGAGAGAGTAAGACCACTCCCATCATTTTAACTCCAGCCTTTCTTGGATTTGGAGCCTGAATGTAGCCAACAAAATTCAAGAATTTTCTCTGGCTATTAGCACAAAATAAACTTCCCACGAGATAGCAACTATTTAATAGGCATATTCTTTCTGGTCCAAGCTATCCCTTTTCAATGAAGACTATAATCATGCATTGAGAGGCTGTCCCAATGCATTATATTTCTGGAAGATGATCAAATCCCCTTTCTTCAATCACCCCAAGCTTTTGACATTTGGCTCAAAGGCAACTACAGGGATTCCTTCCCATCGCTCTACAGTTCCATTCCCTATAATATTTTCTTTGCCTTTTGAAGAAGCGCTGTGCTTCCTCGGATCGAGTTGACCTGATGAGCTCGGCGTGCTGACGAGAAACGATTATCCAAATCCTGCAAAACAAACAAGAAAGGGTCTCTAGGGTGACTAGCAGGGGAGGCCTGAGGCGGTCCCCGGGGGCACTCAGGCGGTCCCCGGGGGCACTACGACGGTCAAGTTAGTCTTCCGGCGAGTGGAGTTTACGGGAAGTTAAACAGTCGGGGGTAATTTGCCAAGAGTGAGTGTACCTTATGCAGTTGGCGTGCGCTATCATTAATACCTGCTCGAGAGTCCGACCTCCGTACGTTTCGGGCTCCTTCCTGGAATAGTCTCAATCCCGCGTTGAGGGGGATTCTCCCCGTCCTCTGTAGGATTGTTCTCTGGACCCCTGGGCAGCCTGGGGAGCCCTAGCGGCGGCGCGCCTCAGGATAGTTCCCATGGGCCTAGGGTCCAAGCCCAGTTCTGGTCTTCCTGGGCTGCCACGTGTCTAAACCCAGGACGGGGCCTCTGCGCTATCCCCTAGATTAGGTAGGGCTTCCAGATAGACCTAATCTACGCCTCCTGCCACGTGGGAGACCGGCGTCGCCCTGTTCTGCCATGGTCACATCCGGCACAGTGCTGTCACTGAAAAACTGCGCTCGTGTCCTTTCGGCTGTCGCGTCTTTTCAGTTTCCGTACCGCTCTTAAATGCGTTCATATGGGGACGGTTCAAATTCAAGCGGCCGTTTCCCCCTATTTCACTCCCTATAAATAGGGGTTTCCAGATTTCCTCCGACTCTATTTGCCATTTTCCTCTCTTTGCGTATTTTCTTATTCCCGGAAATTCCAGCGGCAAGACTTCCGACCCACAGTGCCCAGACTTCGGTGGTTCCTTCATCTTTTCCCATTCCATTCATCAGTAAGTCCTTTTCCTTCCTCCTTCGCTCCCTTTTTCCCTTTGCCATCTTCTGCTTTTTATGTCGGATTGGTCCGGCATTACTTCCACCGCATCCCGGGTTCCTGCCGATCGTAGAGCCCTTAGGATCCTTATCTTTTCTTCGTCTTCATCCTCATCTTCATCTTCATCTTTATCTTCTCCTTCTCTTCTTTCTTCTTCCTCCGCTTCTAATCCCAACTTTCACATCCCTGACCTGCTCGAGCCCATAGTCATCATGAGCTCTCCATCTGCCCATTCTCCTTCTGCCCGTAACTTGGAGGAGGTGGCTGAGCTCGATGCCCTCATCGAGCAGCAGGCAACCTCCGTTCCCTCCCCCAAGTCTCCGCATGACTCCCCTGACGGAGCCCTGGGGGGCAGGGGAGGATAGGTACTCCTCTGAGGGGACCCCGGCCTTTGAGCAGGGGGATGATCCTGGATTCGACTACGGCTAACCTGACTAGCAAGAGGTCACCCTCTCGTCCGAGGAGGTTGCCGAGTTGGTTAGGTCTTTTTCCATCCTTCCGGCCTTCGAGCCAACGGTTGCCGAGCTCAAGGACCGAGCCAGCCGACCTCCCCACTGCTTCGTAGCCATCTATAAGGAGCAGCTGGTCGCGGGGTTCCGTCTCCCCATTCCTCCAACCTTAACCAAAATCCTGAACTACTGGGGGTTCAGAATCACCCGAGTCCATCCCAATTCGATCAGGATCATTATTGGATTCCTGATCTACTGCCAAATCTGCTCTATTTCCTATTCTCTTTCTCTCTTCCGACCCTCTTATACCCTCAAGTTCTCCCTTCCTGAGTGGTACTACTTCTCCTGCCGAACTATTAGCAAAGTTCGGGGTGGGAAGGGCACCCAGGATTTGCTCTTCGGGGTTCCCTCTTCCATAAAGAACTGGAAGGGGGACTTCTTCTTTGTTAAATTCATGCATTTTTTCCCTAATGTATGGAAGGTCGGGGAGGTCGACTCCGACCCCTATCCGGGGGACTTGGACTCCAAAGCTCTCAACCAGCTGGTGAGCTCCACGGTGTAGCTCTACGCGGTTAGGTTCTCCACCGAGCAAATATCTGCTACCGGGCTGATGGGGACGTTGTCCTGGTCCCCTGGAGAAGTGGTGCCCTCCCCTACCGACTACGACACCTGTAATGCCGCCTCTGTGCTCCTGTAGTCCGTTGCTTTCTTCCTTCTTTTACTAACCTGTTTTTGCTAACCTGGTGGTGTTTGTCGCATTGATGAGGCTTTCTAAGCTGTTGGGCATGCCCTCCAACATAGCCGCCCCGACTTCGCAGCCAGAGGCCGCCAAGAAGGCCTCTGAGGCTTCTCCGACTCCTGGGGACAGCTCGGCTCCCCAGAAGGAAACATCTCACTCCTCGGCCCCCTCCAAGCAGGTCGCCAGCAAGAAAAAAACGACCGGACAGAAGAGGGGTCGAGGGGACAAGCCCTCCCAACATGAGAAGAGGCCCGCGCCTACTCCAGCACAACCCCCTCTCCTGCTAACGTCGGGGGCGCCCCTCATGCGGGTCCGGTCCACCTGGGGGTTGGCTCCGCGGAGGAGTACGCACAGGAGACGCCACCCCCAGTCTGTGGCATTTTCGCCATGTGGCTCCCATGAAGTCGGGTCAGGCCCCCTCCATGCACACCCCCGTCGTTTCTGCTCGTCCTGGGGGCTCTTCATCAACGACCGAGTCTAGTTTCCTGAGGTGGCTCGCGAGTTGGTAGCGGGCTCGGTCCTTTCACGTGACAAGAGGTGGATGGAGTTGGCCAGTTCGTTCGAGCTCCAGGACATGTACTATACCGCCCAAACCCAAGTAAGCTCTCCACCGCTTAGGCTACTTTTGTCTATGCTTTCCGGCTCGGTCCTGATGCTAACTTCCCTTTCCGTTCCTCAGGCCAATGTCGCTGGGGTTGCCCTGACGACCCGCTTCTCCGAACTGTCTTCCGACTTGGAGAAATTGCAGAAAAAGAATCGGGAGACTGAGCAGAGACTTGCCCATGCCCTAAAGGAGATAGACTCCTTAAAGGCCAAGTTGGACAAGACCGAGAAGGAGCTGGAAGCGGCTCAAGTCTAGCTCGTCTCCACCAGGTCAGAGCTGGACCAGGAGAGGGCGGGCGTGGAGAAGCTGAGGGCGGACGACGCCATCGAACTATCCGTCACCGTTAGCCGGGAGCGCAGGAAGGCTGTTCAGGAGTTTATCTCCTCCGAATAGTTTGCCGAGGACGTCGCCCTCCTTAACCAGCTCATCCTTCAGGTCGGCTTCACGCGGGCCCTGGACCAGGTGAAGGGACTCGGCCTGCCTGGCTTCGACTTGACCACGTTCAAGGACTACAATCCTATCGCTGAGGAGAAACTGGACTGGCTTTTCGACGGGTATTGCAAGGGGCATGTCCTGAAAGACTTGGTGGGCAGGAGCGATGTGGGAGTCGAACTGGCAGAGATTCCCCTGGAGGAGGGCGAGGCTCCCGCAGGGCTTCCGGGATGGAAACGGTGGGCTGAGTTGTACTCTTTTTTTTTTTTAGCTAGGTAGGCTTTATAAGGGCAAAGAACACCAGCGGCCATTAAACTATTGTCAGGATTGTGTTTTGGCCATCAAACTATTTTTCGTCAATAATTAGCCACTGAACAATTTAATCAGTAAATTCGTACCCATTTCGTTGATAATGACTCTTAATTTCTAAAATTAGCAGGACACGTGGTAAAGGACAGGGATAATTTTGTCCAACAATTTACAGATCAAATGCCACCACTTTCTGCTACCGCTGCTCAGTCAATAAGCCGAAACCCAAATCCAAGAACCCCAAGAATCAGCTTTCCGACGACAATGCCCGCCAGATTATCAAAGCCAAAGCCCAGTATTTGAGCCAGTTGAGGCGCAACCAGGGCTGCTCTGCTCAGACTCCCAAGTGGATTAAGAGGACCCCTGAGTAGATGGAGACGACAGGGATGTATAATCCCATTGATTGGCTCTTTTTTTGATGCTCGACTTATTTAGTCAAATCCTTGTACTCCCACGAATGGCCATCAACCATCGTTCCCATGGCGCAGCCGGCTGTAGCGGCACCTATTCTTCCATCTATCAAGGCTGAACACGATCCCAATCCACCACCTCCGCAACTAGAAACTGCCACCCCTATCAACCAAGAGCCACAACCCACCACCATCACTTCCCTCCCATCTCGACCATCACAAACTCCGTCATCTCCTCCGTTAGTCCCATCTTTTCTCAATTCAATCACCTACCTCCGCGACCTATCCACCGCCCTTGAAGCCTTCAACATTTGCTATTACAACCTCCAAGCTTACATCGATTCCATTAATTCCGCTCTTGATTCCCAATTATCCCTCCAAAAATCTAATCTTTCCTCCCCATACTGTGAAATTTTACCCATTATTCCTCTCCCTCCGCCCACATCTACCCGACCGCCATCAAACCCTTCTCCAGTAAGAAAAAGAAAAAGAAAAAGGGAAATCATGTCAATCAGAGCTGGAAAGCCTTTATACATTCATGTCTAGCAGAGGGCTTCGGAAATACATGGTAACTAATATTGGAGAACCGGATAAACTCCGAGAAGAAGTTCCAAAAGCATTGGAACTCTCGCCTAATCCGGCAAAATTCGTTCTGGAATGCTCTGGGAGATTTTTGTTTTTTTTGCAAGGGAGTACAGCTTATACTAAGGATTCCCTCATGATTCCGGCGAGGGAGGCTTCTGTTTTAGTGTTAAGAGTGTTTTTTGCTGATGGAAAATGAGGGTGGTGATGATAGAGTGATTAAGATTGACAAGGCGACAAAATTGTCCCTATCCTTTGCCACGTGTTCTGCTAATTTTAGAAATTAAGAGTTATTATCAACGAAATGGCCACGATTTTACTGATTAAGTTGTTCAGTGATCAATTATTGACGAAAAATAGTTCGATGGCCAAAACATGATCCTGACAATAGTTTAATGGCCGCTGGAGTTTTTTGCCCGCTTTATAATAGGTAGGTTTTCAATGCACATATGGAATGATATTGAATGAAACAACCTACTCGTAGCTTCCCTTTTTCGCCTGTGCCAAACTCTAGTAATCGAAGCGGCATGCCGACCTTCTGGGTCGAATATCAAACCGGTTTATCCAAGCAACGTGCCGGCCTCTCGGGTCGAGCATATATCAAACTTTAAATTAACAAATAAATTGTCAAGGACAACAAACTGGGGCACCGTCAAACTAATTTACCAGCCGAATTCTAACAACCGAATCGTCGTGCCGACCTCCTGGGCCGAGCACCGAGCCTTAAAGCTTTAAACCATGCCGATCTCCTGGATCGAACGTCGAACTCTCAAACTCTAAGGGCTTTTTATCCACTCATTGTCCCCGCTAAGTGTACTAGTATGGAACTAACAATCAGATAGCGTGACAATTCAAGACAAACGATTTTGATAAATTTTGCAATGAATGCTCGAAGTCGAACATTTATTTAGTTTGACACGGAAGTGGATTCCGAAGAACAGACAGCAGGATGTACTGGACCCATCTATCCTAAGAACAATCGCAAGTTCGAAAAGTATCAAGTATGGGGTACCTCTACTCCATCTAATTTTGCGAGTTTATAGTACACCGCTCGGCTTGTCTCCAGGACTTTGTACGGCCCCTCGCAGTTTGGATCGAGCTTGTTGAAACTATGAGCTCGGCTGACTGAGTTTTTTCTTAAGACGAGATCCCCCGGCTGGTACTGCGCGTTCCTCACTTTCGCGTTATGATAGCAGGCGAGCTGACTTTTGTACTTAGCCATCCGTATCGCTACTTCCTCGCGTTTGGCCTCCAACGTGTCCAAGTTACACCGTAGTTCCTCTTCATTGGTTGCCACAACAAAGTTCTGTGTCCGAGGGGATGGGAGGCCGATCTCTACCGGTACCACCGCTCCTGTCCCATAAGTCAGGGAGAAAAGGGTCTCATGAGTGACTGTCCTCGGCGTAGTTCGGTAAGCCCAAAAGATACTAGAAAGTTCCTCTAGTCAGTTAGATTGAGCCAGTTCTAGCCTAGTTTTCAGTCCTTGCAGAATGATTCGATTAACGTTCTCTACCTGGCCGTTGGCCTGGGGATGACCGACCGACGTGAAGTGTTGGCTAATCCCGAGCTCGGCGCACCAGCTCTTGAAGGGGTTTTCAGCGAACTGTCGCCCATTGTCAGATATCAAGACATGTGGAATCCCGAAGCGGCAAACTATGTTCTTCCAGATGTGCCGCGCATAAGCCTTCATGAATTTCTCGGAGGACGTAATCGCCCTCCTCAGGAGTTACGCACTTTAGTCAGGTAGACAAATACGACCTCCTATACAGGGTTTCCCCAGCGTAGGCGTACTTGGTAGCCCTGAGCTGGAGCCGTCGGGCCTCAGTTTTGTCCTCGGGGAGAACACTCGAGTTGAGGAAATCAATGAAAGAAGTCATCCAGGAGGCCGAGCTGTCTATGGTCAAGACTTGGACCCGGTCGATGCTTTTTTGCTTGACTACCTCCATCAAGACTTCCTTGTTCAAGTGAACAAACGAGGAGGACGCCAGTTTTGACATGGCGTCCGCGCGCTTGTTCTGTGATTTTGGCACCTGCTCGATCTCAAAAACATCAAACAGGTTTACCACATCTCGTATCTTTGCTAAGTATTTTTTCATGATGTCCTCCTTGGCCTCGTACTCGCCACGAACTTGGTGGACTACGAGTTGGGAGTCGCTCCGGACCTTGATCGCAGTTATACCCAACTGGTGGGCTACCCGCAATCCAGTCAATAGGGCCTCGTACTCTGCCTCATTGTTGGATGCCGGGAAGTCAAATCTGAGAGCATAGATCAGTTCTTCCCTGGTGAGCGAGGTGAGCAGCAGGCCGGCTCCGCTCCCCTCCTTGCTCGAGACCCCGTTCACAAACAGTACCCACAGCACCTCCGGCTGTACCTCCTTGGGTAAAGGGCTTGACTCGACCACGGATAAACTGGCCCCTTCAGCAAGGAAGTCCGCCAGGGCCTGAGCTTTGATAGCGGCGCGAGACTGATAGCCGATGTCATGCTCGCCCAGTTCGACGGCCCATTTGGTCATCCTACCCGAGACCTCAGGTTTTGTGAGTATCTGTCGTAAGGGCTGATCAGTCATAACAATAATGCTGTGGGTCTGGAAGTAAGATCGGAGTTTCCGGACGACGTACACCAGGGCAAGGACCAATTTCTCTGCCGGTGTGTACCACGTTTCCGGCTCTTGTAAAACACGGCTGACATAATATATTGGCCACTGAGCCCCCCTGTCTTCCGGCTCCAAAATTGCGCTCACGGTCTCGTTGCAGGCCGACAAGTACAGGAACACGGTTTCTCCCTGCTCCGGAGCGGTTAAAATGGGCAACTCAACCAGATATGCTTTCAGATCGGTGAAGACTTTCTGGCATTCCTCAGTTCATTGAAAGTCCTTAGGCGCTTTCAGAATTCGAAAGAAGGGTAGCTCCCTCACCACGGAACGCGAGAGAAATCTATTCAGGGCAGCTATCCTTCCCGTGAGTCGGTGGACCTCCTTTATGTTCTTCGGAGGGGTTATGTCCATGATGGCTTGGAACTTATCCGGGTTGGGCCGGATTCCCTCTTGGGAGACCCAGAAACCTAGGAACCTTCCAGACCTAACCCCAAAAGTGCATTTCTTCGGGTTCAACCGCATCTGACTCTCCCACAGGATGTTCAGGATTTCTCTCAGGTCGGGAACGAGCTGCCGGTCAGTTCGGCTCTTGACGATCATATCGTCCACGTAGACCTCCATACTCCTGCCGATCTGATTCTGGAACAATTTGTTGACCAAGCGCAGGTAGGTAGCTCCAGCATTTTTTAGTCCAAACGGCATTGTCCGGTAACAGTACGTCCCCTCCTCAATGATGAAAGAAGTCTTTTTCCGGTCCTCTTCAGCCATCTCTATCTGGTGGTATTCCTTGAAGGCATCCAGGAAACACAGAACGTCAAAACCCATAGTAGAATCTACTAACCTGTCAATTCTCGACAAAGGGAAGCAGTCCTTTGGACAGGCTTTATTGAGGTCTGTGAAGTCCACGCACATCCTCCAAGATTGGTCCTCCTTTTTCACCAGGACCGGGTTAGCCAGTCAGGTCGGGTAATATACCTCCAGGATGATCTTGGATTCCAACAACTTGCCGACCTCCTTTTTGATCACCTCATTCCTCTCTGGGGCGACTTGAAGCGGGGATTTACGTTGAGGTGGTGGACGGCAAGATCAGTCGGAATCCCAGGCATGTCCTCAACCGTCAACGCAAAAATCCGGGAGTACTCCCTTAGCAGGGCCTTCAGACTCTCATTCTCCTCGGAAGGTAGCAACGCACCGATGCGAAAGACCCAATTGGGCCTGTCCTCTCTCAAGGGAAACTCCTCGATCTCGTCCCGGGTGCCCAACTGTCGGGCCTCCTCCCCCGGGATGTAGGGCTCCAAGCTGGTCGTCTGGACGACCACCTTCTCTTGTTCTCGGAGCATGGCCAAATAGTAAGTTCGGGCCACTTCTGGATCTCCATGTACCTCGGCTATTCCCCCTGGAGTGGGGAATTTGACGCTGAAGTGGAGCGAAGAAGGAATAGATCGGAGGGCGTTCAAGGCGGGCCGACCTACGAACATATTGTACGGAGATTGTTGTTTGATCACCACGAAGTTGACGGAGATGGTCCGACATTTGGGAGCCTACCCTACCGTGACCATCAGGGTGATTATTCCTTCCGGGTTGATGGACGGACCGGTGAAGCCCACCAAAGATGTCCGAACTGGGGTGGTCAGCTGTCCATCTTTCAAGCCGAGCTCCTTGAACACCAGGTAAAACAGGATGTCCACCGCACTTCCTTGGCGTACATACAATTTTTTTCACCCGATAGTTATTGGTTACGACGTCTATCACGATGGTTTCGTGGTTCCCTAACGCCAGGGGAACCGCATCCCTCGATCCGAAAGTGATCTCTTCGTCCACGCGCAGGCGCTTCATGGAATCATCCTCCTCGGGGGGAGGTCGTCTATTCTTCCGAGCCGCGTTGCTGTCCTCTCCCGTGGGACCCCCGGCGATGGTGTTAATCACATCTGCCAAGTTCTGAGTGTCCTCGTCGGGGGAGTGGCACCAAGGAATATCATGCCACTCAGGGTGGTCGCGACGCTGGCCCTCGCCCCTGTCTCTGCGGTAGGTGCGTCTCGACTTCTGGCCTGGTCAACCTTGCCGCATAAATCGTCCCAAGAAACCGCGCTGGATCAGAAACTCGATCTCCTTCCGCAGTGCCCAATACCCCTCTGTGTCATGTCCGACATCACGGTGGAAGGCACAGTACCGGTCCTGGTTTCTCTTGTTCCGGGGTGTCCCCATCTTAAGCGGCCGTTCCCCTAGACCTTCCGCCTCCATAACGGCCAGGATTTGGGTTCTGGGCCGAGTCAGGGGGTGTACCCTTTTTTCGGAAGCGGCGGTGGAGCGGGGGTTTTCTCCTTTGAGAGTCGGTCAAAAACGTTCTTCTTGGCCGGACCGTCCTTGCTTTCGGGGGGGGTTTTCCCGTCCTCTCCGTTCTCTGAACTCCAGATCCGACTCCCTCTTCAGGCGTGCCGCCTCTTCTGCGTTAGCGGCTACGTGCGCTCTGGTCAAGAGCTCCTCCAGATTTTCGGGAGACTTCTTTGCCAACTTATAGAAGAGCTCCTCTGCCCTGAGCCCGTTCATGAAGGCGGCCATCACTACTTTTTCATCATTGTTCCTGATCTGCAGACTCTCCGTGTTGTAGCGGGCCATGAAATTTTTCAGGGACTAGTCCGGCTTCTGCCTGATTGCCATCAGGTGAGTCGCGTTCTTCGAGTAAGTTTTCGAAAAGACGAACTGGGCGACGAACTGCCTGACCAGTTCGGAAAAACTTCGGGTGGACCCCGGTGCCAGACCCTGGAACTAGAGCCGGGCCCTCTCCTTCAGGAACATGGGGAAGGTCTTGCAACGAATTTCATCCGCAACTGTTTACAGACGCATGTGTGTGAGGAAGATCGAGAGGTGGTCTTCCGGGTCGGTCGAAGCGTCATACAACTCGATGTTCGGGATCTTGAATCTTCGAGATAGCGGGTAGTCCTCTATTCCCCGGGTAAAGGGCGAGACTGTGTAATTGTTCTCGTACAACTGCGGCCGCAAAATCTGCTCGAGTTCGCGTCGGACAGGTTTCCACTGGGGGAGGTTGCGCGGTCGGCTCTTGACAGATCGGTCTGGGGAGCGTTCAGGCTCGTTCCGCACAGGCTTCCACGGGGAATGATTTCTCGGTCGGCCCCCAGCGGACCGGTCGCGGGAACACCTCTCGCTATTTCCGACCATCGAGGCCGTGGTCGGGGGGAGTCCGTGGCCGTTTCCTTCTGGGGGGCTGGTTTCGTGACTCATCCTCTGAGGGAATGGGGGTGATTCCTTCTACTTCTCCTTCACCTTGGAGCTTTGTGCGCCCCCGGATTCACCCCCTCCTTTGCCTGTCGGATCATGTCTTCCAACATGGGAAGATTCTCCGTCACGAACTGAAGGATCTGCTGTCTCCGTTCCCCTGAAGGGGCTGAGCTCTCAGCGTCCCGAGCTGCCTCGGTCTCCCTTTGCCGGGACCCCTCGCCGGCTTCGGGATCGGTGTTCTTGATGGTTCGCTTGGAACGCGTCCTCGCCATCAACACAACTATACTTACCTTTCGTTGCCACAGACGGCGCCAACTGAAGAAGCGTTGTACTTCCCCAGACCGAGTTGACCTGATGAGCTCGGCGTGCTGACGAGAAACGCTTATCCAAATCCTGCAAAACAAACAAGTTGGCGTACCTTATGCAGTTGGCGTGCGCTATCATTTATACCTGCTCAAGAGTCTGACCTCCGTACGTTTCGGGCTCCTTCCTGGAATAGTCTCAATCCCGCGCTAAGGAGGATTCCCCCCGCCCTCTGCGGGATTGTTCTTTGGACCCCTGGGGAGCCCTAGCGGCGGCGCACCTCAGGATAGTTCCCATGGGCCAGGGGTCCAAGCCCAGTTCTGACCTTCCTGGGCTGCCACGTGTCTAGACCCAGGATGGGGCCTCTGCACCTTTGCTTGCTGAGTACGGTGGAATAACAAGAACAAACCCTATTCAAGCCTGCTAAATCTGGAAAATATCCCTACATGCAGCCCCTATTCAAGCCTGCTAATACAGGAGCAGATGTGCCAGCTAGGATGAGTGAAAAGCTTTTGTGTTCCTTTTCATTTGTTGATTTTTGCCCTCCTAGCTTAGGTTCCATTTTGTCTCATGATTTGAGGGGTGTCTATTTCCACATTTTTAGATTGTAATATTTTATACTCCCTCCGTCCCAAAAATTTCGTCGCACTTAGAAAACTGTGTTTTTTATGAATGGTTCCAGCATAGGTGAGTTGCTTACCATTTTGTCCCTCGCCTAAGCTCTTCTTGTAAATGCACTGGGAATCCGGTATTGATGCTAATTCAAATTAAAAGCCTAAAGAATTACTGGAGGTAGGACTAGAACTTTTGTTTTGTTTGCATATGTCTTGTGCGTGCTTTGCACGCTGAAGTTTCAACCAAATTCCTTATGATTTTTCACTCCACACACATATTCATATGAACTTTTGAAGCACGTGAATACTGAACAAGTGGGCTCAAAGGGCACACACTTCACTTGATCATTGTGGGGACCAAAAGGGCAAAAGAGTGAAATTGAATGAAAAGTCTTTACTATATTTAACAAGTGACAAATATTTTGGGACAGCCCAAAAAGGAAAGCATGACACTTTCAATGGGACGGAGGGAGTATCATTTAATGACATTATTTTTCTTACCAAAAAAAAAAAAAAAATTCAAGCTCAGTTGTGCAAACCAACATTTTTAAACTCGGATCGGGAAGTGAACTGAAAAACTTTCTAATTCACAGCTCGACCAATTTGACCCTAATTCAAAGGTTTAATAATTTTTTATTTATTGTAGTATTAAAAAATTTTGAATAAATTTGGAATATTTATTTTAGAAAATAAATAATTAAGGAAAATCAGTTAAACCTTTTGATTTTTACCTGTTCAACCGGTTCTTGATCGAATTTGATTGTTTCAATTGACTCTTTGGGTCAAAATTCAAAGACTGGTTTACCAAAATTAGTTTGTCCAACAACCTATCGCTCATTGACGTTTGGCATATGAGAAATTTCAGTTCTGCACTCTTGCAATACCTCTATGTAAAATTACTAAAACACAGGAGATTCCACTTATTCTTTTTAGCGCTGTCCCCCGAATTTTGTAAAACAATTGGTACTGGACGATATCAAAAAAGTTTATTTATAAAATTTTTCTTTTTCTTATAAAAAAAATTTCACATCTGATTTGAGTCTAAATAGTAAAAATCTTATTATGCCTCTCGTGTTGCCGGGCTCCACTGGCTGTAATTGACATTTTAGACGAGTTGACAATGTTGTATTATACAACATTCACAACTTTTTTTTGACAGCTTTAATTTTGAGTGCAAAAGCAGTCTACATGTGAAGTAGCAACACGTGTGCAACTTTGTTAGTCTAATAGATATATATTCAATTTTAACCCCTTCATATGTTGCAGGTAGCAACAATTCAAAGAATAGGCATTATGTTAATCGTAGAGCTGGCAAAAAAGGCTAAAACTCAACAACCTGTCCAACCTGCTCATTAATTTTAAAGATGGGTTGGATCAATTGGGTTATGATTTTATTGGGTTAGGTAAGAATAACTCAACTTATTCATTGGACGGGTTGGATTTTTTATTTGGGTACCTAATACCCAACTTGTTTAAAAGTAATTCAAACTAATAAATACAAGATTTAATACATATATGCCCGACTATTTACATTTGGACATGTGTTAATAAATCATTAATTAATTTGTATTCAAAATTCTCATATATATATATATATATATATATTTTAATCAATTTTTTAATTTTTATTTAAAAGAAAAAAGAATTTTGAAATAAAAACTCATGCTTATTTTACTTTTATAACCGTAGTTAAATTTGTTCAACTTCTATAATAATTTATTATGCCTTTTAAGAGTATGTTGTTTTCCTCCCCTTTTTTCTTTTTTTTTTTGTGGTAAAAATGTCAGAATAGTTTATGAATTCTCCTCTCATTTATTTCTTAAAAAGTTTGGGATTTTCCTTAATAATTTTTTGGGGACCAATACCAGTACTTTTTACAAGCATATAATATTTTATGCTTTATATTGGAGCTGTAGTAATTCTAAAAGATTAATATGACCATAGCATGAAGTATGATCCTAGATGATTCTAATTAATTAGGTGATGAATTATCTAACTGTATCAAATCAATAAAAAAATACCTTATAATATATCTTATATGTATATAGACCGTGATATTAACTTTGAATCAATATAGTTGACTTGCAGATTCTATTCTGTTTTGATTAATTATGGCAACTTGGGCATGGTTAGTCCGAGATTTCATTTCGTCCGAAGCAAATACCTCCAATCTTCAACTTCATAAGAAGCTTACAATCCGCAAGACAATTAATTTTTCCTCTTAATTAGCGAGTCCAAGAACCAAAATGTAGTAATGTCTCCAGTCATTTAATGGAAGAAAGCAATTTGCATATTATCCTCAGAATGTAGTTCTGATGCATGGACCTTTCACAACAGTTTGCAAAATTTCTAGAGTCATGAATCATAAAATTTTTGAGAATATAAGGACTAAAGTACAAACTTATTTTCTATAATTTCAAAATTATTATACAACAAATTATATGTCTCTTACTTACATTTTCAAGTATAATATAATCTAGCATTCAATAATTTAAATACATAGAATATTACAATTTACAATAAAACAGATATGAATAGTAAAAGTGGTAATAAGTTGCGACAAAAATAAGTTTCAATCAATTAATAGTATTAAAATAGTATAAAGTAAACAATTAGCTAATCTATTTAAATGTATAATTTATTATATAAAATTCACAATGCAAGCAATATAAAATTTTATTCTATTTATGATGTATTTCCAAGGAACTTAAGAAGTGAGTGTGTGTTTGTGTTGTGAAAATACATTTATGTATGTGAAAATGTGTTTATATGTGTGAAAAAAATCTTTTTTGTGTATTAAAATGTATGTGAAAAAGTTTATGTATTAAAATGTATTAATTAATTTGTTGGGTCATATTTGGGTCATGGGTTTGAGATAACCCAATATGACCCAACCCAAAATCAACCCAATCTAAAGTTGGACGGGTTGGGTATAACCCATTTAAGTGAAAACCCAATATTAACCTGCCCAACCGATCCAATTGCCAGGTATAGTTAATCGCATCTAGAATGTTTATGTATTTTAAAAATTATTTAATTAGAGATAATAAATTTCCATGCAAAATTTTAGTATTTTTTATTTATCGTAGAAACTTTCTCAAAGAAATTAGTTAAACAAATAAGTTATGTGATTATTAATTATCTATCATTGTATAAAATTATTATATTCAATTACTCATATATATATATATATTTATAACATTAAGTTACTTTAATTTTTTAAAATGAAAACAAGTCAAATCAAGACATAAAAGTTGCTAGAAGGAACCAGATTGATTTTGATTGGTTAGTTGGAAGAAGATTTGAATGCTAACTAGTTAGGCTCAATTAACCAATTAAGACAAAAAATTCTTTTTAATTAGTTATCCCACATAAGAGAAAAAAATTGATTAATTTTTAACCTTGCTTATACACACGCATAGATACATATTAGAGTTCTGAGATGGCATCGAATCTTTATAAAGGATTTGGCTGGTCCAGTCTTACACTGTTTGACCCTAACTTTCCCCTCTTATGATGAAGTATCTTGCACGATTAGCCTCGACAAAGGACATTACTAGATTTCTACGAATGGCATAGGATCTTTCAAAGGATTTGGCTTAGTCCAATTTTAAACATTTTTGGCCCTAACATGGCCCTCTTACGATTAAGGGCCCGCCTAGGGTCGTAGTTTATTGAAAAGTATTTCTCCCTTGGAGTTTTTAATAAAAGTATTTCTTAAGTGCTTTTAAATATATTGTTTGAAAACATAGCTTAATAAGTGCTTTTTGTATTGAATAATATGTAATTGGAAAATTTTTAAATGTATTTATCTCTTTATTTAGTTTATAATATAGGATAAAATGATTAAATTTAATATTTTATTTTTTAAATCACAAAAAATATTCTAAAAACTTCAAATATGAGCTTTTGCTAAAAATACTTTTCACATCAAAAACTCTATTCCTAATTTTATGGGATAATGTTCACCAAAGGTTTTAAAAGTACTTTTAATATTTAAAAGTACTTTTTTTTATCAAAAGCATCGTAATCTCAAACGAGACCTAAGTATGTTGCATGATTAGCCTCGATAACCTTTTGAAAAGGCATTTGAATTTAGAAATCTACCATAGCCATTACGTTTTAGAGTGGGTATTCTTAGAGATACAGACTTCCTAATTATGATTAGGAATCTTTTATTTTATCATGTCCTCAAAATTATATCCCTTAATAATCCTATCAAATTAAATACATCTGAACCATCACTTGCAATAGTGTCTTCTCATAACAATTGCCAAGGACCCCAATTTTTAACTACCGAGGAAATAGAAATATGAATGCCCACGCACAATGTTCAAGCTAGTACAGTAGTACTGCTATTTCATAATTCATGTCCAATTCAATGGCCAGTTTATTTTTTTCATAGACAGAAGAAACACACACACACAATTAGATTAAAAATGCAATTGCCGGTTTATGAGAAACCACTTTCTACATTTTCACTGCCTATCCCTGATTGACGTTTGGCATATGAGAAATTTTAGTCTTGGTAACCATGCAACACCTATGCGCTTGATTGTTAGAGTTATTTTTTAGATAATTTATCCTCCCATTAAATTAAATTAGCAAGTTAAAATTTTTTTTTAAAAAGTACTCTCCTCTTTCTGTAATGAAAATAATAAAAAATTTAGAGTGTCTCTTCTCCTTTTTATTATCAAGGAAAAAAGTCAAAATATTAATATATTTCTTCTTAGCAATCTTATTAATATTAAAAAAAATAGAAAGATAGGGGGGAGAGAGAGGGAGAGAGGTCAAATTTTTTTTTTTAAAAAATACAAATAAGAAAGAATTTAATATTTTTATTATTTTAAATTATTTTATTTTTTGTTTACCACCCAATTCCAATCTTAATCATAATGATGTTAATGTAATACGATAATATTATATTTTTTCTTATTTTCTTTCTTTACAAAATATAATTTCCTCTAGATTTTTCAGATAAATACACATATGTCAATAATAATGTATATCTTAGTCGAGTCCCGTAAGGATTGACCCGGATACTCGCTCCGTCAGCACAAAAAAAAAAAAACAATGATGTATAACTTAATATACAAAAATAATCGTACATTTTCTTGAAATAAGCAAGCTGATCGCAATTTTTTGCGTGCAAAAGCAGTGTACACTGTACAAGGAAAATTGCAATGCGTATGGAACCTTCTTGGTCTGATGGACACATTTGAAAGGGTGGCATGAGTGGATCTCCCAAGTCCTATCTTTCAAAGGATTTGACTTCTTCGACCGACACTGTTTCGACCATAGGTTGCCCCTCCTAGCCGACCAGCTTTGATACTTGAGAAAATAATAAGAATGGGTGGTTTGTTTGAGATTCGGTGGAGTGATTGGCCCAATTTAACGTCTGAGTAGGTTACTTGTGCAAATCAGGCGATGTAACTTGGTTACGTGAAATGAAAGAAGTCCTCAATCACGCTTGAAAGGGAGAAAGAAAAAAAACAAAAAAGATGTTTCCCAATGATTGGCCCTTAACATCAAGGTACCTTTTTTTTTCGGGGTATCTCTTAGGATAAAGGGGAATCATTGACATTAGTTTGCATGAAATTGCATCCAAAACAAGAGGAAAAGTAAAAATTTGGGGGTCATTTGCCCTATGCCTACCGTACTTTGCAGGAGTAATTTGTGGTCAAAGATTCGTTCTAACAACTGGTCTGGCAGATTAGCCAAAACATGAAATAGCCCTTCAATTAAGTTTCTGTTGAGTGAAAAAACATGAAATAGCGCATTCGTTTGATTCGATGGTGATTCAGTCCCATCAATTCTTCAATTGGTCCAGTTGAGCCTCTTCTCCCCTAGAATACGTTAGAAATATGAGTAGGAGTAGATATTGTCCTTTGACAAAAAACAAAAAAAACTTTCTATTGAGTGTAAATCTAATTATATACAATTTTCATGGCGTACCAACGGAATATTCTTACCGGGGCAAAGAATCTAATGCTTGCTTTTAGGGGACACAGTGCAAATATCTCCCATATTTTAGCTGGCGGCGAACTTTGATTAACCACAGAAAATCCAAAAGTCAAAATATAATATACATAAATATCACAAAAAAATAGACGTGCCACCCTCAAAATATACTCCTTCCATCCTAAAAAGAATGTCATTTTTCGAGAATGGAACATTTTATAAACAATAGGGAAAGAGAAGAAGACTGACTTTTTAATTTACTAAAATATTCATTAACACTCAAGCTGTCCAATATTTGTGTAAAGGTAAGCAGTTAAGCTGTCCAAAATGCGTCGGCAATATAGCCAATGCCGTGGACCCCACACATTTAATTAAAAGTGGCAATCCAGTCCCTATTGCGTGCGGCACGTATAATTCCAATCGCTCCGTACTGGCGATGCAGTAGTTTAGTGCGTTCATCGATTCTGATAATCCTTGTTGGACCCACACGTAGTGGAAGTAGCGTGGAGATTAAGTAGAAAAATTTACTTGCTATTTTTGGTAAAATGACACAATTTTGGGACAGATAAAGAAATGAGTAAATTTTAATGATAGAAAATACATCAAACAAACATGATACAGGTACATATAGATCTGAAATTAATAGATATAACAGATCTATGAAAATAATGCAAATAAAGATAATATTGATACTCCTATATATCTTCCATTCGGATGAATCACTGTAACCCAATATATTAGTGCATGTCTGCTGATAATCAAATTTGATTAAAACTGATTCAATTCCAAAGAGAAATTTAAATATGATAATGATGGAGAAATTGCAGATCTGAGAAACTAAATTCTAGATCTACAAAATCTCAAATTTTACAAGGATAAAAATCTAGAAAGCTCTCAGAAGGAAAAACCTAGAAGGGAATAAAACTCACTAGAACAATCTAGTAGAGAAGAAACTCTCACTAGGAGATTCTAGGATAAAAAAATCTCTTATTAGGAAATCCTAAGATAGAATTTATTCAAATAAGAGACACTAAAAACTATAAAGAGTGCTTTCTCCTACGAGAAAAGAGCAGATTTGTAGTTTCTCTCCCATGGGAGAGATAAAAGAAAATCTTGATTGGAAGAGTTCTAGAGAAAAGAGTTTAGAAAAGGAAGAGAAACTTACTCCCTTTTTTGACACTTTTAATAGAATGAAAGAAGTATTAAATATGAATTATGACTTGTGGTTAGATAAAACTTGCCCCTCAACTTAGTAACTGAATGCATAATTAGATAAAAATCATCCCCTTGACATGCTGCACTAAACAAATGCATATCGCCCTTTTATTTTGGGTCGATTGGAGGTTGAAGCCTTGGTTTCATAGGAATATTACTAAATCTGCTATAGGTAACATTTTTTGAATAATTTCAAATTCGACTCTTTTTTTTTCCCGAGTAGGAGAATGGTAATTTCAGATTTGACTCTTTTTTTTTTTCAGTAGGAGAATGGTGAGATTTAAAAAAAAACAAAAAAAAATGAAAAGAAGATTTTAAACTCAAGACCTCTATGTTCTAAGATTCCAATCTTAACTATTAGACCAAACCCTTCTAAACAATTAAATTAGAACTTTGAAGGCTTTCGTGTGAACCATATCAAGTGAGTATTTTTGCAAAGTCAATTTGTCCAGCAGTTAATTTCCGTTGGTTTGTGGTGTGACTGACCATTTCATCACTTGATTGCCATCGAAGGAATCCTTATTGGTCAAAATCCAAGTAAACATAATTTAAGTGAAGCAACTAACTACTGCACCACTACAACTTCCAATCCTGTGAGTTCAAGACTCCAAAGTACAGATTGTACTATTTTGCAGAGGAGGAAAGAGAGAACAAGAAAGATGGGGAATTGGAGAGAAAGAGGTTGTTATACAGAGGTGATTCCTTTCACAGCCATGATTACAGTGGAGTGTATCAACGTTGGTTTGAGCACCATCTTCAAAGCGGCCACCTTAAAGGGTTTGAACTTTCACGTTTTCATGTTATATACCTATGGGATTGCAGCTATTCTCCTCCTTCCTTTTTGCTTCTTCTTCCACAGGTGAACTAGTTCACAAGCCTTCTTCATCTCAATCTTCCATATAACTAATCCAGTAACTTATTCAAACTTTTTTTTTTTTGGGGGTTAAATCTTGACAGGAAATCTGATCTTCCTCCTTTAAGTTTTGGTATCCTTGCCAGATTTTTCTCCCTCGGGATTCTTGGGTATATTTATTAAGCTTTCTGATGTCAACCATGATGATATTCGTATGTAATTGTTTGTCCTAAAGGAGTTTACCAAAATTTTGTTTTGGAATTTTATTTTCAGCTTCGTATCTCAATATCTTGGATACGTAGGAATTGAGTATAGTACTCCAACACTGGCTTCTGCCATGACCAACCTTACACCGGCTTCAACATTTGTCCTCGCAGTGCTCTTAAGGTTCTTTTTAAATTTTCATTTTAGTGTCATTGCATAATAATTGATTTTCTACGGTAAATTCATACTTTATTTAATTCGTCATGTTTTTTAAATCGGGGCTAATATAACTATTACCATTTAAATACATATAGTAGTAATATCTATTACCCCAACTTTTAGACACTTCCACATACAATTTAAGTTATTATTAATTTTTTTTAAAAAAAAAGCGTTGTATCTAAAACCCTCTTTGTCGGTGCCCATCAATTTTCTCTGATAATATAGTAGGGTAACACTGAATTTAAGGCTTCAATACTCTTTTCTTTTGTCGTTTTCATTATAAATAAGGTATATTTTTTGCAAAATTATATTTCTCAACTTAGCAAACTAGACCAACATTTCTTGTCATGATCAGGATGGAAAAGCTAGAAATGAAAAGCTTGAGCACCCAGGTTAAGATAATTGGGACTCTAGTAACGATTGCCGGAGCCCTACTGGTGGTTCTCTACCAAGGTCCTGTGCTGATAAGGAGCCCTACAGCTTCAGCTTCTGTTTCTGAACAACAGCCAGCGATAGCCATGATCACTGCCGGCGCTGAACAATCGGATTGGGTCAAAGGTGGTGCCCTCCTCGCTGCTCAATATGTTATGGTCTCTCTTTGGTATATTTTTCAGGTAACATATTAAAAACCAAAATTGGCATCTTATGATTTTAAAATCCATCATTTTTGTCCTGCAATTGCACCCCTTGAATTCCTGTAAAATATATTTTTTCCCTTCGAAGTTCACGTTACCCCTCATATTCTTGAAGCCTAGCTACTTAAGAAAGATGGCAAATCAGAACGGAAAAAAGTGATTCGAAACAAAATATGGGTTTTGATGACATTTCCTACATAAGAATGAATGTATAATCTTCATTTGGAAAAGTGCTACGACTATCATCTTACAACTCTTTATGATGTTGCATCTAGTTCTGATTTATTATCATTTCCAATATGGTAGTTATAAGTCGTTATCATTTATCATTTAGGCCAAGGCTGTTGCGAGGTATCCAGCAGAACTAGTTGTGGTCTTCTTTTACAACCTATCCTGTATGATCATTGCAGCACCAGTTTGTTTAATCGAGGTATCAAATTCCAGTGCCTGGAACATATTCAAACCTGACGTGCGGTTGTACTCGGTGTTGTACGGGGTAAGTGCATGCACCTAATATATTTTCTACCCTTGAACTCCAAAGTGTAGTTTTGTATTGCGGGCTAATTGAATCCATTACCCACTGCCCATATAGCTAGCTAGAATCAAATTCAATTACCGTGGATCACTACAATCAATAATTTTTCCTTCTTCAGGGACTTATGGGATCATGCTTCGGTGTTCTTGTCCACACCTGGGGTTTACACATAAAGGGTCCTGTATATGTAGCTTTATTTAAGCCACTATCAATTGCCATTGCTGCAGTGATGGGCTTCATTTTTCTTGGCGATGATCTTTACCTTGGATGGTACGCATAATTGTACAAATTAAATTCCCAACACTACCATGCCAGTCCTGGTATTTATTTACACACATTAAATTCTTGTTATATGTATATGGTTTAATTCATACAAAATATTTTAAAATAATATTTTCCTTGCAGCTTGATCGGGTCCTTGATCATATCCTTTGGGTTTTACGTGTTGATGTGGGCAAAAGCACAAGAAGTCAATGGCCAGACATCACAAAAGCGTGCTGAGTTTGTGGAATCTTGCACTGAAAATGCTCCATTATTAGAGGCATACCATGGTTCAACAGGCGAAGAGTTTCAAACTGCGACTGTTTGAATAATTAACCAAACGCAATTAAGTCCACTCCCAATGTGTCTTCTAAGGATGTCATTTTATAAAAATGAAGAAAACCAGGAGACACGTAGGAACTTTTAGAATTTCATTATTTTTTCTTTTTTACAAAACCTGCCAATTGTCATATTAGTGTTCTGTTTCTTCTTTTAAATTTCATCATTTTCTATCTATGTGAATGTGAATTTTCCGATCTTGTTCATTTGTGCATATTTTTAGATCTTATTCCTGGTGTGTGTGTGTATATATATTTTTATCTATAATAGAAATGGTGACTTATATTGTTGCATACTTACTTTGAGGAGGAGTTACTCTCTAGTTTTGATGATGTCAAAAGGGGGAGTGGGGGAAAAAAATGATTCCGGATTAAGTTTATCATGTTTATCTTTGCTTAAGCATCATTAGTTTGTCATTATCAAAAAGGGAAAGAATGTCACTCACGGTAATACCTTAGTTTTGATGGTAAGAAACCAATGATTGCAATCTAATGATGTTTATGAAGTTGCTATCTAGTTGTCTCTAGATGGCCTTGAGGATGCTCACCTCGGCCACCCCGCATGTCCGAGGTGAACCCATCTCGTCCCTCATCAGAGCTCATCCGTGTCTTGAGTATAACCCTTGAGTTCGGCCGGATCCCTAGTCTACCGTTTAGGTGACCTTGGCACTTCTACCTCGGCTGCACGCTGATGATGTCAACCCACCTGACACCACCCAGAACCAGTGTGCTTTATCTGAAAAGCGCACTGGACGCACTTAATGGCCACTGAGCAAGATCCTCCGTCACCCTACCCAGGCGGCTACAGTGTCAGAGTCAGGCCTCCTGACAAGGAACAGAGCCGTAATGCCAGGTCGTGGGTCCCGCCAGCATGAGTCCTCCGTCTTCTCCTATACTCCCGCTCTATAAATACCTCTCACGCATGCCTCCCAAGTAAGCATACTGTTCACTCACTCATACTCTTATTATTCTCGTTCTCATACTAACTTGATCGTCGGAGTGATCCCAGGGGAATAGCCCCGCCTTCCACTTCGACCGTGCAACCTCACTTCATTCCACCCGAGGTGAGATAATCGAGTTCACCTCACCACATTAACGAGAGAGCTGATTTCGGTTGGATTGATTACCCGCAAAAAATCACCTCTTCAATTGGCGCTGTCTGTGGGAAAGAGACTTGCTAAAATGAGATCCACGCGCTCCAGAAGCGGAAGAGTTCCCTCAACCGGGGCTGGGCAGATCTCGGGAGCCCAGCAAGATCGCATTTCTGAAGAGCAAGGGTCCCAAAGGACCCAGCCCAACAACGAGGACGCCATCGCCAAGATGGTCGAGTTCGTATCAGACAACCCCAACATTTTTGAGGAACTAGGAAGGTACCTCAAAAGGCAGGGTAAAGAAAAGGCCGAGTCTTCCAAGAGGAGACCGACGAAATCCCCTGAAGTACCTTCAGGTGAGGACTCCGATGAGGGGCGTCTCTCTCGGAGTACCTCCAGGCGCGCCTCCTCCAAGGCAACCTCCAAAATTGCCTCCATCTCTCGGGCGTTTTCCCGGGGACTACTAGGGAAACAGGCCGAGGACCCACCTCGACGCCCTGGGGCTTAGCTTCTGATTACATGAGGGCTCCGCCCTTCACTGATGACATCAATGGGGAGATGGTGCCCCCGAACTTTAAGCTTCCAAACTTGCACACCTATGACGGCCGAGGTGACCCCGAGGATCACCTCCGCGCCTTCATCTCCGCATTCCGATTCTACTGCGTCCCCGACGCCGTGATCTGTCAGGCTTTCCCCATCTTCCTACATGGGACTGCCCGGAAGTGGTTCTGGAGTTTAGAACCGAGGAGCATTTCCTCCCTGGATGAGCTGATAGACCGGTTCATCCACCGTTTTGTGTTGTCTCGACCAATCACCAAGACTTCAGCTTACCTCTTGAACCTGCAACAGGGTCAGGGCGAGTCACTTCGCTCGTATGTTCAGAGGTTCAACGAGGAGAATGTGCAGATACCTGATCAGAACGAGCAGGTAACCATCGCTGCCTTCACCAACGGGTTAGTTGTAGGGATCTTCAACACCGAAATCCATCGGGATTACCTCCGTACACTTCGGGAACTCTGGGAAAGAGTGGACCAGGGAATCCGAAGTGAGGATGTAAATCGCATGAAGCGAGAAGCCCAAGCATCTCGTACGGGGCAAGATCCCCGGAGGAGAAAAGACACCGGCCGAGGTGAACCAGGCCCAAGTGGCACTTCAAACCAGTTCCGGGACCGCCGGAGTGTCTTCGATCGGATAGTGAAAGGCAGATCGTCCACCTCGGACGCCGAGCTGACACCGCTCAATTCCAACCGGTCTCACGTCTTGGCGGTGATGAGGCAAAATCACCTCGGCCGAACTCCTCCTGAGATCTCGGGGAGGAGGGATAGGAGGAACTCCAACCTCTATTGTGCCTACCACCGAGATGTTAGGCACGAGACCGAAGATTGCAATGATTTGAAGCGAGAAATTGAGAACTTGATCCGCCAAAGATACTTGAAGCAGTTTGTCCGTAAGGATGGAACTTTCAACCGAAGCGCCTCCCACCGGGAGAGCCGAGGACCCCGCCGAGAAGACAGGCGGGACACAAAACTTCAATGCCGAGATCCCGAGGACCGTAAGGAAGAAAAGAGGCCTCCACGCGACGGATCGCCAGGCTACGGCCCAAATATCGCCGGGGTGATCAACACGATCGCTGGTGGCCCAACGGGGGGAGACAGTCAGAACTCCCGAAAACGGACATACCGCCAAGCCGGTATGGATGTGGCCGAGTCGAGCTCTAGGCTATCCGAGGTGATAACCTATGGTCCCCGTGATCCTGTCCCCGCCGCCTCCAACAACCACGAGACTCTTGTGATCGAAATCCTTACCAACAATTACATAGTCAAAAAGGTCTATGTTGACCCCGGAAGCTCGGTAGATGTCCTGCACTACCGAACTTTCGAGAGTTTGAAACTGACCCGGGAGCAACTCACTCCGGTCAGAACTCCCCTCGTCGGGTTCGGGGGACACGTTGTCCACCCGGAGGGTATGGTGACCTTGATGGTGACTATCGGGCGCCATCCATACTGCCGAACTGTACCTATCAGTTTTGCGGTGGTCAAAACAGACTCTCCCTACCACATGCTGATAGGCCGGCCCACGCTCAACGCCTTGAGAGCCGTATACTCCACCTACCACCTGAGTTTTAAATTCTCGACACCTGCAGGGGTGGCCGAGGTGAGCAGCGACGTGGGCGCCGCCCGAGAATGCTTCCTCGCCACCATTCAAGCGGCAGTCACACCCCGATCCTTGTCGAGGTCAGAAGAAAAGAGGCCAGCGGTCCTCTCCATAGACTGCATCGACCCTCAGAAGGCAGGAGAACCCAACAGGTTTGAACCCGGAGATGAAGTGAAACAAGTGGTCTTGGATGAAGCGAAACCTGACCAAATAGTCCAAGTAGGGGTCGGACTCCCCTCACCCCTGAAAGAAGAAATGATCTCCCTGATCAAGGACCACCGAATCGTATTCGCGTGGTCCGCAAATGAAGTGGTCGGAGTGCCACTCGAGCTCATGATTCACCAACTCAACGTTAACCCACAGGCCCGACCTGTGCGGCAGAAACGAAGGCACTTCGGCCCCGAACGTAACAAGGCCATATCGGATGAGGTCGACAAGCTCTTGCAGGTCAAGATGATCCATGAGATCCAATATCCCACCTGACTGTCCAACCCAGTCATGGTCAAAAAGGACACCGGTGGATGGAGAATGTGTGTGGATTTCACCGACCTCAACAAGGCCTGCCCCAAAGACTGCTATCCTCTCCCAAGGATAGACACCCTTGTCGACTCGGCGATGGGTTACGAGATCCTTTGCTTCCTGGATGCTTTCAAAGGGTATCATCAAATAGGAATGAGTGAAGAGGATCAAGAGAAAACGGCGTTCTACACCGACCGAGATACTTATTGTTACACTACCATGCCGTTCGGGCTAAAGAACGCCGGGGCGACCTACCAAAAGCTGATCAACCGACTCTTCAAAAACCAAATCGGCAGCAATATGGAGGCCTATGTGGACGACATCCTTGTCAAGAGCTTAACCACTTTGACTTTTCTATCCGATGTGAGGGAGGTCTTCGGCGTCCTGCGGGATTCGAGGATGAAATTGAATCTCAAGAAGTGCGTTTTCGGCGTCACCTCCGGAAAGTTCTTGGGGTATCTGATTTCCCGCGGGGAATCGAGACCAACCCCGACAAGGTCAAGGCCATTCAAGACATGTCTCCACCTCGGAATCTCCGAGAAGTCCAAAGACTAAATGGACGCCTAGCCGCGCTGAACCGCTTCCTGTCCCAATCTGCTGAAAAAGCTCTGCCCTTCTTTAAGGTGATGAAAAAGGCTGACCAGTTCGCCTGGACTGAGGAGTGTCAGGTTGCCTTCGACCAGCTGAAGCAGTACTTGCACCACCTACCCACTCTTGCCTCACCTCGGCCCGAAGAGAGGATGTACCTCAACCTCTCCTCGACCGATGAGACTGTCAGTGCTGTGCTCATCCGATGAGGCTGTCAGTGCTGTGTCTACTACGTCAGCCGAACTCTCCGCGGATCGGAGACGCGATACACTCAAGTAGAAAAACTTGTGCTGGGATTAGTCCACGCCGCTCGGCGGTTGAAGCCCTACTTTCTAGCTCATCCCATCTCCGTCAGGACCGACCAGCCCATCTGGCAGATATTGGTGCGTCCCGAGGCTTCCGGACGCCTCACCAAATGGGCTGTCGAATTGGGAGAGTATGATCTGTCCTACGAGCCACGCACTGCCATAAAAGCACAAGCCTTAGCCGACTTCTTGGCCGAGCTCACCTTCACAGAAGGTCCAGAGTCCACCTCCGCCTTTGCCGAGGTGTCCACCCCATCCCTGTGGACATTGTATGTGGATGGATCCTCTAATGGGGAGGGCAGCGGAGCTGGATTGCTCTTGGAGGGCCCCCAAGGAGAAGTGTGCTCGTACGCCCTCCGATTTGGCTTCCCGGCCACCAATAATGAAGTCGAGTACGAGACTCTGATCGTTGGACTCCAGCTAGCCCGTAGACTCGGCGCCCAACAGATCCATGTCCGCAGTGACTCCCAACTAGTAGTACGCCAGGTTCTTGGTGAATACGAAGCCAAGGAAGAGACCATGCAACGGTATCTTTTCAAAGTTCATCAACTTACCGCGTACTTCGAGTCTTTCGAAATCCAAAGGATACCCCGGTCCCAGAATAAGCGGGCCGACGCCTTATCCCGGTTGGCTTCCACATCACTCTCTGATCTCAACAAGACAGTCTTAGTGGAAGTCCTGAACGAACCGGGATACATGGAAGAGGTGGCTTGCTCCGTCCATTCTGAAGATACCTGAATGACCCCGTTCATCCTTTTCTTGGGTCAGGGAGCCCTCCCCGAAGACCGTGCCGAGGCGAGAAAAATACAACGTAAGGCGGCTCGGTACGCTCTCCGCGATGGAGAGCTATACAAACGCTCCTACCTCGGCTCATGGCTGAGGTGTGTCACTCCCGAGACAGGACGCCGCGTCCTCCACGAGATCCACGAAAGCCTGTGTGGAGCTCACGTCGGCCACAGAATGCTAGCCAAGAAAGCTTTGCTTCTTGGATATTTCTGGCCCTCTGTTCGGCAAGACGCCCAGGATTTCATTCTCGGCTGCCCTTCCTGTCAAGTCCACGCACCCGAGCATCACCAGCCTGCAAATTTCATGGTTCCCATCACTTCACCTTGGCCGTTTGAGCAATGGGGGACAGACATCATAGGTCCTTTCCCCAAAGCCGTCGGGGGTTATACTTTCTTGGTAACCGCTGTGGATTACTTCACCAAGTGGGTTGAGGCGGAGCCTCTGAGGACCATCACCGGGTTGGCAATTCAAAAATTCTTTTGGAAATGTATCGTCTGCCGCTTCGGCATACCTCAGGTCATCATCTCGGATAATGGAAGGCAGTTTGCCGAGAACCCCTTCAAAACTTAGTGCACAAACCTCGGCATCAAACAACATTTCACTTCGGTAGGCCACCCCAGGCTAACGGTCAAGCAGAAAATTTCAATTGAACTCTCTTGCATGGCCTCAAGATTCGACTACACCGAGCTAGAACATCTTGGGTCGAAGAACTCCCCAGTGTCCTGTGATTTTATCGGACCACGCCGAGGTCAGCCACGCAAGAGATCCCCTTCTCTTTGACCTACGGAGCCGAGACTGTCATCCCTGCCGAGATCCTCACCCCCATCCCTCGGCTGGCAGCCTATGCCGCCGAGGTGAACAACGAAGAGAAACAACTGGATCTCGACCTCGTCGAGGAACGAAGGGACCTCGCCTCAGCCCGGATAACTTCTAACAAGAACACACTGGCACACTATTACAATACCCGCGTCAGACACCGTAGATTCCAGCCTGGAGACTTGGTTCTCAGAAAAAACTCGATCAGCCGAGCTGAACCACAAGGGAAATTGTGCCCGAAATGGGAAGGCCCTTACCGAGTTCTGGAATCTGACCTTAAGGGATATTGTAAACTGAGCTACCGAGTTGGCTCACTAGTGCCGAGGTCTTGGCACGCTGAGAACCTCAAATTGTATCATGCTTGATTTCTTAATCAAGTTACGACTTCGGATGTTATGTTATTTTTCAACATCGATGTTACGCTATTAAAAAATAAGGGGAACAAGCAAGGGACGAAATCAAAATAAAAAATTAAAGTGCTGAGATGAGAAGAAATAGACTTTCATTCAACAGAAAAGAGGTGTTACAAAAAATACAAGTCCAAAGTCGGAATGCTACTAAACACTCTCTACCTCGGCCACCCCTTTAAGGCCCATGGGCCTAGACCCCCGTCTCGGCTCCATCCCCGGTTTTGGCTCCCTCCTGGGCAGCCTTCTCGCTGGTCTCTTCCCCGCCGGGGTGAAGCACATCTCCTCCAGGCACTTCGCCCACCTTTGCGCCGAGGTCTCCCTCAGTGTCCTCCTCCTCGCCCTCCTCGAACACTTCGTCGAGTTCGGACAGCCATTTGTTGAACTCGTTCTGGATTTCGGCTAAGTTCCTTCCTGCCTGGATGCTTTCGGCCATCCGATCGCATAACTCCTTGGAGTTCTCATTGTAGTTGGCATGGTTTTTCAAAGACTCCAAGGCTTCGGAGGAGAGGTGAGCTGCAGCCTCGTCTATGGCTGACGTGAAGCCAAACATGAAGCTCGGCGTGAGTAGTTGGCCGAGATCCCTGGTGAAGGCCTCAGACTTCCGAAAAGCATCCACGGCCGAGGCTCCAGCACCCTCGAGAGCTTGTTCATGGGACTTCTTCACTTCGTCCCCCCTCTTCTGCTCTTCCTTGAGGGTTGATCTTAGACTATTTATTGTGGTCTCGGCCTCTTCACCCTTAGTTTCGGCTTCCTGAAATCGCCTCTGAAGCTCCGATTTTTCAGACTCGGACACCACCAATTTTTTCTCCAACTTGGAGATTTGATTCTGCAGCTTGCCGGTGTCCTGCTCCTCGCCCAGAACACAGTATCGGTGTGTCATATCGGCCACAAAAGCTGAGTTAGAAGCTGTGGTCACCATGAGACTTTGAACCATCTCGGCCGGGATCAGGTTCTTCATGAATTCCAAGTCCCTTGGCAAGGTGGAGTGCATCACTAGCTCTTGGGCAACCCGAGGATGGCTGCACCTGTCGTTGACCGAAACTTTCCAGTTCGGACACCAGTGCTCGCCGAGGTGCGTCTTCTCCTCCCCGGGAAACACCGGGGGGTTATGGAAACGATTTCATAGCGAGGTCCCCGAGACTGCATTTACCGAAGGTTTCAGCTGCTTGCCTCGGCCATGAAGAGGCGGGAGTGCCGTGACGACTCAAAGGGGCACTCCCTCTGGCACAGACGAGGTGGACCTAATAGCCACGGCAGCCTAGCTGCTTTGGCCTCTCGGGGTGGGAGTGCTTTTGACCGTCGAAGTCTTGGCAGCCTGTCCTTGTGACTTCTTCTTCGGCGGAGGTGCCGATGCCTCGTCAGAGCTCTTCCTCTTCGGCCTCTTGGCTAATTCGGACGAACCCGATACGACGATGTCAGACAGTTTAGTCACTGCACAAGAAACAAATATTATCATATGCCTTAGCCGAAGTGAAAGAAAAGCCATGAAAGAAAAATTACAAGGTTTTTCAAGTTTAGTGGAAATGAAGGGAGTCTTGTCAGGATTGAGCAAAGCTCGGCTGATTCCCCAGTCAACCAGCACGGCTTCGGGGTAGTTCAAACTGTATATCCGAAATCCTGACCCCATCAGCTTCTGGAAGGCCTCCTCCTCGGCATCCCCTGCGGAGGGGTCGGCCTTCGCTTTAATTGGCCTCCACCAGAAACCCCTGGGGAAGTCCACTCCAGATACGAAGAAGAATCGCGCTTCCAATTCTTGATCGAGGAGGGAGCACCAATCACGAATTTCGGGATGGCATTGTTTCGATTACAGATATAAAACCATCCCTTGTCCGTCCCATGCGCCTTGAGAGTGTAGCATCGGCGGAAGAGATCCACAGAAGGAGTCACCTCCTGATGTCGACACAACATCTTGAAGCCTACGAGGATGCAGACGGCGTTCGGAGTGAGGTGAGTAATCCTCACGCGGAAGTGACGAAGTACGTCTCTTAAGAACCTTGACGTCGGCATCCTCAGCCCGGCCTCCAGCTGTTGGACGTAGATGGCCACCATGCCCATGGGGGGATTCTCGGCTGAGTCATCCGGCCCGGGCGGTTTAATCGCATAATGCGGCCGAAAAGGGTACTTACTTAACACCTTTTCGGCCCTGTCTCGTCCTATTCGACTTCTAAACTTCGGCATCTTGCCGAAGTCGATGTTGGCTGCGTCCATTGGAGCTACTAGCTCCTCCACGCCCTCGTCGCGTGGTGCCTCAACGCCGAGCTCCTCGTTATAGACCACCTTGGAGCCACCCTCGCTCATCTCGGATGACTCCAACTCCGAGCCCATCTCGTCGGCTCTCACCTCGGTTGATCCTTCCTCAGAATTCGGCGTCGACCCCTCAGAACTGGACGTCGTCACTTCTTCAGGATCTGGCCTCACTTCGGTCTGGTAACTCGGTGTCACGGTTTCTTTATGAGTCTTAGCTATTTTGGCCATGTGTGTAAGACGAGATGGAAAGAAAGATACTTACTGTTGACTACGGTCTCGAACGAAGATGATGACTTCGGCTGGGATCTCGGCTGGCAGGATTGATCTCGGCCACACTCGTAAATTTTGCAAGTCGCAGGCAAAAAAAGAAAGTGATGGGTCATACGGTGAAAAAGACCCCCTATTTATAAGGGTTTGGAGGGAATCCGAAGAGGCGGCAAGAATGCGAAAAGACGACCACGTTCGAATTCAAAACGCCATGCCTCCCTCTCTCCTCATTAATGCCCCGTCCTTTCGACTGACACCCTCTGCACTAAACGTCCCACTACTTCACGACGCGACGGTTACCAGTGACCACGTCCTGTCAACTGACTCGCCCACGTGTCACGTCCCCGCATCTTCCGGAGCAGTTTCGGGACCCCGACTCTTTACGACTTCGGCACAAGGAAGCCACGGTACCTCCCTGGCCCGGAGCTCCCGAGGCTTGGGGGGCTTATTGAGGATGCTCACCTCGGCCACCCCGCATGTCCGAGGTGAACCCACCTCGTCCCTCATCAGAGCTCATCCGTGTCTTGAGCATAACCCCTGAGCTCAGCCGGATCCCTAGTCTACCGTATAGGTGACCTCGACACTTCCAACTCGGCTGCACGCTGATGATGTCAACCCACCTGACACCACCCAGAACCAGTGTGCTTTATCTGAAAAGCGCACTGGGCGCACTTAATGGCCATTGAGCAAGATCCTCCGTCACCCTGCCCAGGCGGCTACAGTGTCAGAGTCAGGCCTCCTGACAAGGAACAGAGCCGTAATGCCAGGTCGTGGGTCCCGCCAGCATGAGTCCTCCGTCTTCTCCTATACTCCCGCTCTATAAATACCTCTCACGCATGCCTCCCAAGTAAGCATACTGTTCACTCACTCATACTCTTATTATTCTCGTTCTCATACTAACTTGATCGTCGGAGTGATCCCAGGGGAAAAACCCCGCCTTCCACTTCGACCGTGCAACCTCACTTCATTCCACCCGAGGTGAGATAATCGAGTTCACCTCACCACATTAACGAGAGAGCTGATTTCGGTTGGATTGATTACCCGCCAAAAATCACCTCTTCAGGCCTAAACTTAGTGCAAAAGTGGTCGGTATAACTTGAAGTGAAGATGTCGCAAATGCAGAAACTTTGCGAGAAATTTCAAGAGTTCAGGTGCCCAAAAGCTTCTTCGCCTGACGAGACTCCTTCAAGAAAAGAGTTGTCACAAAAGTAGAAACTTTACAAAGGGATTCCAGTGTTCGAACGCTTGAAATAAGTTTCGACCGTCAGAAGTGTTGTATCCAGAAGGAAAAGCCTCAACACTCTTTAGCCACATTTTCGGACATATCTTCGGTCGTCCAAAGCAGAAAAGCACAGCTGAAAAAGACTTCTGCCATTTGTTCGACCATTCCTTTGGTTCGGAGTCTTGTAGCAAAAACATACATTCGATCGTCCAAAGTAGAAATATGGCTATTTGAGCAAAGCTTTCGACCACAGCTTTGGCTACTTGAAGAAATGATCGGCTGCCCAAAGTGATGTTACAAATTTGAGAAAATAGACTTCAGCCAGCACTTTGGCAGCGACTTGCGACTTAGGCCAGCCGAACGAGCTAACGGGTAGTTTTTTCTATTAATACCAATGTTTTCAGAACCGGACCAGACCGGCCGGACCGGCCGGTTCGACCGGTTGGACCGCGAACCAGCCATGTCACCGGTCCGGCCTAATGCTAAAGTCGGAAGTTCATGGAGAACCGTTGAAACCCGGACGAACCGTGCGAACCGTTAAGAACCGTGAACCGGCGATTTTTTAAATTTTTCAACAAAATATCAAGAATGGTGTAGTTAAGATTCGAACCTGGATTTTCAAGTTTAAATATGACAATCTTACCGCTAGACTGTACTTAAGTTTGTTGAGAATTCTACTTGACTAAAAAATATATTAAAACATCAAGTTCTTCTCTTTTTTTTTCAATTTTTTCTTCTTAACCATTTTTAACCCAAATATCCACAACAAGATTTTCTCAAGTCTTCACCATTATTATCAGGTTATTATTTTTAGCAGATTGTAAACAAGTTGAAATTTTCAACTTTTCTTGTTTTCCAACATTTTAGTAAGTTTAATTTTTTTCTTTTCAAGGTTTTTTTTCTATATTATTATCTTTAGTTGATTTTTTGCTTTTTCTTCTTTTTCCCCTCAATTTTCATATGTTTCCCTCATTTTTGTTTTATTTTTATTCGATTAATTAAGGATGAAATTTTTGCAAAAGTAGTGCACATCCGTGTAGGAATTGGGTAGGAATTACAAATAATAACATTGGGTTGGTAAAAAAATATGGTAGTTGGCACATAATCGAAACTATTGATAATTGAATTTAAATAATTAATGGTATAGGATCATTAAATTTAATATAACATGTTAATTAGTAATGTTTAGTAGCAATTAATTTTTTTATGTGTTTAACTGTATATTTGTTTTTCAAAAATTTTTAGTTTTTTTTAGTTTGAGCAATTAGATTTATATTTTTATAATAAAATTTTAACTTTTTCAGCTTAAGTTGATGAAAAGTTTGCTATTCAAATAATTTGTCTTAACTTGAACTCTTTTATGGATTTTTTTAAGGGTTGTAAAAGAATTTCAATATTTAATTTATTTATTTTTTGTGTTTTTATTTGTGATAATTGGTGCACATTTGGATTGTATCTATTTATGTTTATAATGAATTTATGAAAACTTGTGGTGAATTATGATATTTTAATTATATTTATCATTCCATGTTTTGTGTATAACTTTTAGAAAATTTATTATTATCATAACTTAAATTAAGTTATGTTGGTAAAGTTCAAGTGTAGAATGAAACCTGCTTAGTACTTAACAAAAAAAAAAAAAAAAAAACAGTGAACCTTTGAACCGGCCGGTTGGACCGGTCGGACCGGTCGAACCGCGAACCGGCCACCTCTCCGGTTCACTGACCGGTCCGAGTTTAAAAACATTGATTAATACTTGACGTTGATGGGTATTTTTGACCAATTTTTGGGATCCTATAAGTCCCATAAAGTTTGAATATTTTTTTAAAAAAAATTTACCTACAATGAATACAAGTTTGTAAGAGTGATTTTAACAATAAAATGCACTTCTTTGTTTTTTTTTTCTAGAAACGATTCTCATTTTATATTAATCATAAACTGAACTTTACAGTTTGGAGCAAAGGCCCCTCAGTTCTATACAAAAGTGCTTAATAGCACAGAGGATTGATCTATTCCTTATCATGTAAAATGCCTAAAGCATAGTCACCAATTCTATTACTAACATGGTTAACATTTTTAGTCAAAAAACAAAAGAGCACATGTGAAACAAAGCTTTCAAGCTAAGTATATCCTCAACTAGAGTGTGCAGTTTGATGTTTGATGCACTTCTAGAATGGATTTGCCAGAGCAGTTGCTTATTGCAGCTCTGTATGATGATCTTCCTCCATCCTTTCACTGCTAGTTTACTCATGGCTAACTTGATTGCCTCAGCTTCGTCCAATTGTGGACAATTGTAGCTTCTTTCATGCATTGCCCAAGCTACCACTATAACATATCCTTCAATCATAGCAGTCACTCATATGCTCTTCTTTGTTCTCTTGTACTCTTTGTGAGGTTGTAAAGAAAGGATAGTACTTAGTTCATTTCATTGGTGAGCATTGAATTATAACATTGTGAAAGTTAACTAGAGAAAAGTAGTAAAACTCTTTGGTTTAACTAAAGAGTGTTTAGAATGAGCAAAGAGTGAACCTTCTTATGTACAAGATGGTTTGCTTCCAATTAGGATCCTCTGTATCACTATCCGATACCAAATCCAGTGCTAATCCCATTTATTACGTAAGGGTAGAAGAAATTTAAATAAATAGCACATGACAAGTTAAATAAACATGACACTTGGCATAAATATAGAAGCGGTACTGAGTTGCCATTACTAAAATATTACCGAGGATCCCATGTGGATTGCTTCACCATCAATTGAAGAAGTTATCAGTGGAATTAACTCCAAGTTTGGAAGAAGTTTGGGAGTTTGTTTGGTTTGTTATTCTCTTTACTTTTATTGCTCTCGTTTACTACCTGTTTGTATGGATTAAATTGCCCTATCTTTTCTATCTTTACTACTATTTTTGCTTGTTTAAGTGTGTGATCACTTAAGTAAATTTGACTAGTTAAAATTGGATGAAATTTTACCATAATTTATTTGATTTTATATAACCTAATTCACCTCTCCCCACTCCCTCTCTTAGGTTGCACTTGGGTATTACACCTGTTTTCATATTTCAATAAATTTATGATATTTTATCTAAAAAAGGGAAACGAATTTAATTTTTTGTTCAAATTCAAACTGTTCTTAGTTGGAAGCATCTTCCATGTTATTTGTTCTCATGAAAAATAACATTTTATCTTTTTCAAAATTTTCGCTTCAAGGGCCATTTAATGCATATATTATCAACTTGTTTTGCTTTTTCATTGACTATGGGCATCTTCAGGCCAACACGTGAGGCCCAACAAATATGAAAGTGAAGTTAACCCAGAGGTCCACTCCTACAATCGCTCGACTTGCCAAAAACACCTTGCGGTTGGACTTGGTCCAATAATGTGGAGTCCATGAAGTGTATATGTGTGAGTATTGTTGAATTCTTTATGTGAATTTTGAGGGTTAATATTCAGTGTAGATTGACAGTACATTTGAATGGATGTCACATAAAAAAAATAAAATTTAAATTCAAATAGAGTTAAGTAACATGTATCTAAAGATATTAGTATATACATTGTCAATATATATAAATGACAAGTTTTTATTTTACCTAATAATTTGTATATATTTTAGTTCATTTGTAGTTAATTTTGAACTCCTACGGCAATGAGAATGATTATTTTGACAATATTTGATGTCCTTGAGTAACTTTGACAAGACTTGTGAATTTATCCCTTTTACATGTAAAAATTTATCATTTTTGGTAGAGATGAGTGAGTAAGGACAATACGGGGCTGTTTACAAAAAGTCATCATCGGATTGGATGAGAGTATACGGGGTTAGATAGTGAATTTCAAGTCATATACCAAATCGAATACCCGTTAGAAGGTTTTGCAAGAGAAAGGGTGTTGAACAGTATACGGCGTCAGAGGATTTTTCGAAAAAGAGTGTTTAATAGTATATGGCGCCGGATAGTAAAATTCGCTTCAAATACCATGTCGAATGTTTGAATGGGAAAAATCTAAACTTGCACAGCTTTTCATCCTTCTTTCTTACAACATTTATGACGTTTTGGCAGCTACCTTTTGGATTCAAGACATCAACTTTATGTTATTCCATCTCAACTTTTTGACTCTTCAAGACAAAGAGGCTTCTTATGGAAGATTCAAGAGAATTGGACATTATAAATAGAGGAGCCTTTAGTCTTAAGAAGGAGCTTTTTGATCTTTTAGTTTCTAATTAGTTTTAGAAAGGGAGTTTTGGAACAAAAGAGAGAAACAAAAGGGGTTGTGTCTTGCCCTTTGAGGTAAGACACAAACCCACCACATTCATAACTTTTTCCATTTCTATTAGTTTGTAGGATTAGATTAGAACTTATGTAATGTATCCATTCAAGTAAAAGCTGAGCAAAGAGGAAGATTGGGATGAAAAAAGGCACGGTGGAAGGCTCTAGTGACAAGGGTTATTCTCTTCTCCAAACTCTTTATCTTATATTTAACTCTATGTTTAGTAAATCTACTAGTTTGGATACTATGTTGTTGTCATTGTTTTAAAGTTTATGCCTTGATATTTGGTTGAGCTATTTTTTATTTTTATGTGTTGATTTCTTGATTATTTTAGGCTATTATCTTGATTAAATTATTTAGCACTTTAGATCTCAAAATCATGATTAATTGACCATTGATTGTGATAATTTCAAGTTGTTTGACACTAGTTCATGGAAGTGTTAAACTTAGGGAGTACACTCATGAAAGTAGAGGTGCACCTTTGCAACTTGTTTTATAGTAATTTCGTAGAAGTAAATGAGTTTATAGTTAATTTTATAACCACGAAAGTAGGTATGGATTAGCTATAAATATAGTTAGTTTACACCGACGAAAGCGGGTATCATGTACATAAAGAAATTACGCTATGCCTTAGTCAAGGTTTTAGTACTCAATTAGTTGAGAAGTTGCACTAGCATGAATAGATAGAGATTCCATTATCCGGTAAGTTTTCATTTGTATTTTTCTGCCAATTAGTAGTTTAGATTTGTTTATTTTAATTTGTTGATAGTCTAAATAATAAAGAAACTTTAGTAGTGCCGGTAGTTGTCCGTCTTTCCTGTGGGTTTGACTCTAATTATGCTATATTCACTGATGAATCGTATACTTGAAGCGAATCACGTGTGACGTAGTTTAGAAAATTATAAATTTAAAACTTGATTGTGGATTGACCTTTATTGTTATATGCATACTTCACACACGTCAAGTTTTTGGCGCCATTGTCGGAAAATATTTGTGACAATATCAGTGTGAAGAGTGACTATTTTAGACATTTTTATTTGATCCCTTATGCTATTTTTGTCCTTTTTTTTCATTTGTGTATGCATTTGTATGTATGTATTTTACTTTGTTGTGTTTTATTTTTGTTTTTGTCAAGTGTGTTATGCTTTTGATGTGGTTCAAAGCATTTTTAGAAAATGAAAAAGGTAGAGAGCAATACTTGAGAGGAGGAAGAGAGGAAATGTATTCGCCGTGCTTTTAAGGCTATAACAATAGAGAAATTCATGATAATCACGTAGGTATGTCCTTGATGATGACATGTGGAGCTTGAAAGCTAAATTTAGACAATTTGATGCATTTTGTTGAACAATATAGGAATGTTATTGTTTTGAATTTCAATTATATGATTTGTGTCTTGTATGGAGGTTATCATGTTGATTATCAATGTATGCAAGCATAATATGTAGATTACTTTGATGAATTTGAACATGGCACGTCTTATATTGATCACCATGACCCTAATTGGGGTAATATGCATGATTATAATTGGTATGATCATTGTGTGTCTAGTGATTTTTAAAATTTTTATGATTTTCAATCTATTGATGTCCAATATGATTTTAAGCCATCTTGAAAATTGGCAATTAAGAAGTTGGCTAATACATCTTTTCTTGGGGATTAGAAAGAGCAAAGTTAGTTAACTATTCTAAACTATCTTGGGAGTTAGTCATAGAAAAATTTGCTAATAAAATGGATTCAAAACTTGAAAAGTTAGTCAATGAGATAGACAACCGTTTTGTTAGAATAAAGGATAGAATGGAATTGACTTCATACTTTGATACAATATATGACCAATTGCATGTTTTGTATGAAATTGTCTTTTCAAATGAATGGAATACTAGCATGAATGGTAGAAATGTCATATGTGAAAGTAGATTACATTTTGATGATCATGATCAATCTAATTATGGTATTGATGAAGAAATATCCACCTTGCATAACAATTCTTTTGAAACTAATCTTGAATCTCAAGGGATGAGTTTTAGTGGTTCATTTTTAACCCCTCTTGAGGTGTGCTTAGAAAGTGCAGGTTCCAAAGATAAAATTATCCAAGCAAATCCTGTGGCAAGTCCATTGATGAGTCCTCAAGTGGTGCACATTCAAGGTGATATTTCCCAAACACTTGAGATTGGTATACCCCTTCCTACTCTCGTATCTTTTGGATATGTGGTTCATTTACTCAACCCACTATTTGTAGATCCTCCATAACCTGAGTTGGTGGATTACTTTTTGACAAAATCTCTTTGACAGTGAGGCAAAATAGTCAAACTAATGACTATAAACAAGTACTTGTTGGGAGACAACCCAACGATTTGTTAAATTTCTTATCTTTTGGTGTGTTTTAAGTGTGTTTGTTTTCATTTTGTAGATTCGAAAAATAAAGGTAAAATAAGCATATTCCATAAAAATTTGGAAATCAATAACGCTACACCACAACAAATCACCTACTACACTAGAGGAGTATTCATTTTCTTTCCTTTTACCTTTTCACATTAAGAACAATGTGTAATTTAAGTGTGGGGTTAAAGTTGGATGGAATTGAATGCATTTCTTGATATTTATATGGAAACTGATATATTTATTGAAAATTTTGATAGTTGGTAATATTGGAATGTTTGAAATATTGAATTTTGAAATTGTTGGATAGGAGAATGGCCCAAATATAAGAAAAAACTCTGCCAAAATTTTTTCAAAAATTTTAGTACCAACTGTGTCGTTGGTTGATCTATACTTATTGATATGAGATTATGTGTAAGGTGCTTTGAGATTGTTGTTATCTAGGTAAAAAATTTTAATTTTTAGGAAATTTAATGTCATATAAAGTGGAGTTTATCATGTTGAGATTTTCTTAAAATCATGAAATATATTGTTCTTGATTTGGTTATATAAGTTGTGTGATTGATGAATGTGAAACTTTTTTTATGATTTTTTTCTTAGTTCTAATTTTTGCAAGGATCAAGTAATGTGTTTTTGCTTTCAAAAAGAAAGAAAAAGAAAGTTATATAATTACTGATCACATAAGCATCTATTCTAATGATTCGAAATACTTAGTAACTGGGGATCGGCATTTACAAATGTCAGCATTAGCGTAAAATGGTGTTAGAATTGAGAATATGCAAAGCAACGAGAGTTTGTGACTTGATCAAGTAATCAGGGGCATGCATCTACCAATGTTTGTCTTCACGTCCAAAGACAAGTTCACTACTCCAGTAAAACTTGATAAGAGAGAGAAAAAAAGTATGTGATCAAAGTATGAAAATGTTTCTAATTTCTTATCCTTATTTGTATAAGTTCCAAGGGGTGATTACAAGTTTAGTTCTTACGTTTGTTAATTATGCTAGTTGCATAGCAAACATGATTAGATTATGGATGATACATAGTATTGGACTTACTTAATGTTGGTATGATAAGTTCTCCTTTATTTGATATTGTAGAGTACAAGAATTGAAATTCAAAAACTCACATAGTGATTATCTCTTTTGTACTTTTACACATAAGTCTCTATTTTATACTACTCCACTACTTTAGAATCATTGGATTTGAGTTATTTTTAATGCATTGTTTGAAATCAAGTAATGATTCAAGTGTGGGGGTGTGACAAGTGTCTATTTTACCTAATAGTTTGTATATATTTTAGTTCATTTGTAATTAATTTTGAGCTACTAAGGCAATGGGAGTGACTATTTTGACAATATTTGATGTCCTTGAGTAACTTTGATAAGACTTGTGAATTCGTCTCTTTTACTTGTTAAAGTTTGTCATTTTTTGTAGGGATGAATGAGCAAAGATAATACGAGACTGTTTACAAAAAATCATCGCCGGATTCGATGAGGGTATACAGGGTCAGATAGTGAATTTCGAATCAGATACCAAATCGGATATCCGTTAGAAGATTTTGCAAGAGAAAGGGCGTTGAACAGTATACGACGTTGGATTGAAAAAATGAAACCAGATAATTGCCCCAGATACTTGTTAGAGGATTTTTCGAAGAAGAGTGTTTAGCAATATACGGCGCCGAATAGTGAAATTCGCTTCAGATACCACGTCGGATATTTAAGCAAAAAAAATCTGCAACATGCACAGTTTTTCATCCCTCTTTCTTGTAGCATCTATGATATGTTGGCAATTACTTTTTGGATCAAAAGCATCAACTTTTGTCAACTTTATATCATTCCATCTCAACTTTTTGACTCTTCAAAACAAAGAGACTTCTTGTGAAAGATTCAAGAGAATTGAACATTATAAATAGAGGAGCCTTTAATCTTAAGAATGAGTTTTTTGATCTTTTAGTTTCTAATTAGTTTTAGAGAGGGAGAGAGTTTTGGACCAAAAGAGAGAAACAAAGGGCATTGTGTCTTGCCCTTTGAGGCAAGACACAAACCCACTACATTCATAACTTTTTCCATTCCAATTAGTTTGTAGAATTAAATTAGAACTTGTGTTATGTATCCATTCAAGTAAAAGCTAAGCAAGGAGGAAGATTGGAATGAAAAAGGGCCATAGTAGGAGGCTCTAGTGACAAGGGTTATCCTTTTCTCCAAACTCTTTATCTTATATTTAACTCTATGTTTAGTGAATCTATTCGTTTGGATACTATGTTGTTATTGTTGTTTTAAAATTTATGCCTTGGGTATTTGGTTGAGCTATCTATGATTTCTATGTGCTGATTTCTTGATTATTTTGAGCTATTATCTTGATTAAATTATTTAACACTTTTGATTTCAAAATTATGATTAATTGGCCATTGATTGTCATCGATAATGTCAAGGTGTTAGATTTGTAATGAAAATTATTCATGAAAGTGTTAAACTTAGGGAATACACTCAGGAAAGTAGAGATATACTTTTGTTTTGTAGTAATTTCATAGAAATAAATGAGTTTATAGTTAATTTTATAAACACGAAAATAGGTATGGATTAGTTGTAAATATAGTTGGTACGTCGGCAAAATCGGGTATAAATCGGGTATCACGTACATAAAGAAATTACGCTATGTCTTAGCCGAGGTTTTAGTACTTAATTAGTTGAGAAGCTGCACTAGCATGATTAGATAGGGATTCCATTACCCAGTGAGTTTTCATTTGTATTTTTCTGCCCATTAGTACTTTAGATTTGTTTATTTTAATTTGTTGATAGTCTAAATAATAAAGAAACTTTAGTAGTGCCGGTAGTTGTCCGTCTTCCCTGTGGGTTCAATCCTAATTACCCTATATTCACTCACAATCTATATACTTGCGGCGAATCGCATGTGGGGTAGTTTAGAAAATTATAAATTCAAAACTTAACTGTGAATTGATCTTTATTGTTATATGCATACTTCGCACACGTCAATAAATTAATCATTTTTTTATACATGTACTAGTATATACACTATCAGTACTATCCATAAATGTAGTATTGGTTGGTTAATTTTGGTTAGGCTATTTGAATTTTTTCACATTCAGAGTCCAAAATCTCAAACCATTATTGTTAAGAAAATAGATAGCAAGTTTTTGCAAAAGTAGTGTACATGTAAAGTTGAAACACGTGTGCAACAATTTTTTCAACTGGCAACTATCTTTTTTATTTCACATATTGTTACATTACAAAAAGTTTTATAGTAATTACTCTAAAAATATTTCAAATAATGTGCTATTGAAACACATCAAATTTTGCCATGTATTCAAAATTATTTTTTAAAAATAATGCTATCAAGTTAACTGCAGCTGGACCATTGATCACTTGCACCATACAATAGTTCATTGTTGCAACAATTGCATAGAATTCCAATTTATAACCACAGAGGAAGTGGAAATATGAATGCCCGCGCACAATATTAGAAATAGTATTACTTCATAATTCAAGTCCATATTCAATTATTGGTTTTCCAGAAATTACCTTCTCCATTTGCACTACCTATTCCTGATTGATGTTTGGCATATGAGAAATTTTAGTTCCGTTAACTGGCGACACTTACGTGCCTAATTTTGGGGGGGAGGGGGGTGTTTGATAATATTGAAATCTAAAACCTGAATCTGTTATGCTATTAAATTGTTAAGCACTGAAATCTTAACATTTGAGAGTATTCTGCATTAAGGCCCTCTTTGATAATACAATTTAGCACTTAAATTTAATAGATTTAAATCTCAACACGTTCAAATGTGTTTGATAATAAAAAAAATGAATATTTGAATTAATAAAGTGAAACTAAATTTTCTAAGCAAAATTACTACCAAAATTAAGTGATAAACTATTGACTTATCACTTAATGTGATATACACTCAAATGTGTCAAATTTAGTATTTAATAATTCAATAATTTAATAGATTTATATTTCATATTTCAAATTTTAATTTTTAAACTTCAGTTTTATCAGACACACCATAACTGATAAGTGAATAGTTTATTACTTATTATTTTGAATAAGTTTTGCCTAAGCAATAAAGAGCCATTTAATTAATTGAGTCGTTCTATTTTTTTTTTTGTTATTAAACACATTTGAATATATTAAACTCTGAATCCATTAAATTTAAATGTTGAATTTGATTGTGAAACATAGTTTTACATTTGATTTGATATCTATAGAGTTGGAATGTGGATTTGGGGTCTGAGTAGTCCGTGACAGGGTAACTCTATTATACCTGGACTACTGAGACCCAAGTATAATAATTAGTTTAAAATATTTTTACACTCTACTTCAATTTATTTACATTCTACCTAAATTTATTCACATCCTACTCTAACTTTTTAACACCCTAAGGATAAACTGGTCATCCCCAATGACATTAATACTAGTAGTTGGTTTGGACAAATTTGGCAACCGAATCTGAGAATTTATTGACGATTCGGAGTCCAAATTAAGCCACTAATGTCAAGCAAAGCTGGTAGCAACTTTTTGCGTGCAAAAGCAGCGGACAAGGAAATTTGCCATGCATGTGAAACTGTCACATTCTGATGGATACATTTAAGGCTGGGATGGGTTGAGTGAGTCCATATCTTTGAAGGGATTTGGCTACTCAATCGTCGCTGTTTTGATCATAGATTGCCCCTCCCATGATGTGGAGATGTACAATGACGTCCACCTAATTAGAGACCTAAATCATCAATTCCCTTGCAAGATGAAAAATCTAAAGGAGGGGATAATTGGGGCAGTAACCTCGAGCAACTTCAATACTTGAAGTCAATAAAGTAGATCTAGAAAAGAAAAAATAGGAATGGATAGGTTGTTTTAGATAAGAAAGTGATTGTGCCAATTCAGTGCCTTAGTAGGGGTGTTTATAGCAAATTAGCGAGTGTGACTTGGTTAGGAAAAATGAAGATGTCCTTAATGATTATTCCCCAATAACAAGGCACTATATATATATTTTTAGTTAATCTTATATACATTATATCACCACTGTTAGATGTGTGACACGTATGCAAAATCTAGATTTTAAATTGAAATTCATATTAATTTTCATACATCTAATGATGATAGTATATATATTATCATTGTATAGAAGATTAGTCCTTTTTATTTTGATAACTCGTAAAATAAGGTGGAGTCATTGCTATTGGTTTGTATGAAATTGCATCCAAAACAAAAAGAAAATAATTTTCTGAATGGATTGATGGATAGTGTTTTCTAAAAGGATTGATGGACAGTGCTCTCAATAAGAACAACAATAGTGTAATCAATAAACTAGACAATTATACAATAGGAGAAGTTAAATTACACTTTACCCACTATATTTGGGGAATTATTTGCCCTTTTCCTCCTAAATGTAAACAATAGGCACTTTACATGTGTAATTTTTGGTTAAAGATTCTTTCCAATAATTGACTTAGCCAAAAAGATGAAATAGTCTTTCAATCGAGTTTCTGTTGATTATTATACTCTTTAAGTGCTAATTTATTTATTCATTTTCATGTTAACCCTCGGTTGGAAAAATGTGAATTTAAACAAAAAATTTTCTCAAGAATGAAATTTTCTAAGCCAAGATCGACAAAATGAAGAACATTTTAGAAATCATTCTTTTGTGGAATATAAATTTTCAAGATACTATAGCTAGTTAGAAGGGTGAAAGGAAGATTAAAGAAAATTAAAAATTTAGATTTTCAACCTATTATCAATTCCTAAGTGGAATATAAATTTTCAACTTACTATCAATTCCTTGGATATTTATTCCAAAACAAAAATTGAATGTCTCTTTTTATAAATTCATGAGTCGACCATGATAAAATTATTGCAGCAAGATTCCCACACGATCCTGTAAAATTAGTATTAGCATTCAGGTATTTCTCATCTTTACAAGTCAATACAGTAGAAGAGTTTTAAAAAAACATTGATAATTAATCGTTTTCATAAATCGAGTTTAAGAAAATGTTGGATGTTGTAATAAACCAACTTTAAACAGTTGTGTATTTCTTTTCAAATGATAGATGTAGTTCAATTTTCAGATCTCAAGATCACTAAAGCATACTTTTTTAGATTATTTTTACAAGTTGGTTGAAAAACAAATACTTTTAGGGGCCGCTTGGTTTAGGGGTTTTGGTACTTGAAATTACAATAATTCCAATATTACGCGCTTGGTCCAGTGCAATGGAAATTGAAATATTGGAATCATATCTTTAAATTTGGTCATTCATGATTCCCGACCAAATTGGGAGGAATTAACCAAAACCCTCATTAGTGGGCCATCTAGGAATTATTTCATTTCCCTTTCCATTTCCAAAGCAAGAACCAAGCGCCCCCTTATTGAAGAAGGTAGGGAGGGATGCGTTGGATGGTATGCCTAGGAAGGAATACAAGTAAAAGATTTCATATTCAAGTCCTCTCATTTATGCCGAAAAAGAAAAAAAAAATACTTAGTGAAGAAGTTTAGACTTGTACACAAGTTTTAATGATTAATATAGTTTTGGTAAAAATACTTGCAGTGAAGAAGGGTAGACTTGTGCTCGTTAGAATAACTCAATTATGTGCCAACTTTTTTTAGTACTTCGATTTTACTTTCTCCCAAAAAAGACCCTGAAAAACAAAAAATCAAATAAAAAAAATGAATTTCCATTTCCAAGTTCCCTCTAAATGTTATCTATAAAAATTAGCCTTTCAAGTTTTTTCTTTTAGGGTACACCTCTCATATTCAACAGATAACCTAGGATCAACGCCATGATAATGAGTATCATTCTTTTTTGGTGATAGCTAACGATTACTTTCATCCAAAACAAGCCAAGCCTACAAAACCAAAAAGTTCATACTGCTGCCATTGTCTGCTCAATTATGTGCTGGCTTGGAAAAATCTTCACTGTTCAATTTATGATTCATGACATTGTGAATGTATTTTTCATTTACTTCCAGGGCTGGCAGCCGATTTGCAAGGGCAGACTCCCAATATCGTAGTACACTCATCTGGTCCGGTAGATGGTTCAGTCCCCTCCGGTTCCTGCTTGATCTCTTTAGATCCTCCCTCCTCGTAGCATAGAATAGATATAGATCTATTGTAGCAGAAAAAAAAAAAAAACTCCCAATATCGTGGAGTCACCAGGTCCTATTCACTCTTAAAATCTTCTCTCTCTTTATTCTCAATTTTTGTTCTAATTTCTTGCATATACTCCAACTAATCACTATATTAGTCTGGCTCTCGTTTTCTCTGAAATTCGTGTACAATCAATAGTTATTGAATAGCGGGATGATGGTAAAGGAGTTTGGTGATTGGTACTTCCTTGTCGGTTGTCCAAGCCCAATCAAAGTTTCTTGACCAAGTACTAGTTGGTTTTGTCTCTTTAGTCAATCAAGACTTCAAGAGTCTATAGATATTACTATAAGTAGGTATACTTAGAAATTTTTAGAAATTTGAGTTTATAAAACAAGCAAAATTCTTTCATTAGTTTCAACCGTCTATAGATTTCCTTTCCTTTTTTTTTTCTGGCTTCTTGATTTATGAGACATGCACTATATCTTTGCACTCGGAACGAATATCCATTATTTAGAAAAGGGCAAATTCCACTTTACCCTTGTGGTTTAGTGTTTTTTTACATAATTTCCTATGGTTTTAAAAGCTATGCATACCCCGTTATGGTTTGGATTAAAGTGTTAAAGTGACGGGAATGACCATTCGTAACAGAGTCGCCTAAAATGTCAAAATTACCCTTATGTAAAGTTAAAAATTATTTATTAACTAATGGGGGTTATGTGTATATTTTGAAAATCATAAGGGGGTTATATGGTACAGTATTAAACTATAAGAGGGTTATATGATAAAATATAAAAATCATACGGGGTTAATGTGTCATGTATTTATAAGAGTAATTTCGACATTTTTAGAAGTTCCGTTACGAGTGACTATTTCCGTATTTTGACACTTTAATCCAAATCATGAGAAGATTATGTATAGTTTTTAAAATCATAGGGGGATTATGTAAAAAATGCTAAACCACAGGGGGTAAAATGTAATTTGCCCTTTAGAAAAAGTTCAATTGTTAAGTATATTAATCTTCTCGATCAAAATAAAGAGGGGTGGCATGTAATTATTATAAGCTACAATTTTGATAATCTTCTAATGGAGCTTTTTTTTTATCCATTTAACAAAACGTTAGTCTCGTAACCATCTAATAAAATATATCAGAGTGTAGCATAATCACAAACACCCTATTCTATTAAGCATCCAAAAAAAAGATTCCTCTCTTCTGATCCTCCCATTGAAAGAACAACAACATGTGATAATACAAGACAAAAACACACAGACAAACACATGTATTGCCAGTGAACTCAAATGCGAAATAGCAATTCTGTCGACAACCTAACATACACTCAAATTGACAGCACTAGAACTGCTAGCTATAAATAACAATCACCACTTTACAAGCCCCTGCCAACATGCCTATCGAAAATCCCATTTGAAATAACAAAATGTCTATCAACCATACTATTTTTATAGATTGGACGGTTGACACAATTGAAGAAGATAACCAAATCATTTTATTGCTTCTCTATTTTATCTTCTCACGCCAAATGGACAAGCAATACAAGCTCTTCCAACAAACAGCAACCAATTCACCCGCAACGGATCTTCTGTCCCATACCCTGTGCCACTATCTGTCCCATTTTTTATTATATTGCTATTTTTCCTACATAAACATCATGTTTTAGTTTTTTTTTTTTTTTGTTTCCTTAACATTCAATAACTATTAATTGAATAAAAAATAAATAAAATAGGTTCAAAAAAGTAATATATAATAGAAAATTAAAAATACAGTAGAAAATTCATTAAAAAATCTCATTTTTTTATGCATTTTGATTTTTTGAGTTTGTTAAATTTTGTGTATTCCTTAGTTAATAGTTATTGAATGTTAAGGAAACAAAAAAGAACTAAAACATGATGTTTATGTAGGAGAAATAACAATATAATAAAAAATGGGACAAAGAATGGCACAAAATATGGGACAGAAGATCCGTTGCGCAATTCACCTATGAAATAAGTGTGGCTTTCAAAAGATTAGTAGGTCCAGGACTCATCAACCCACACCCTGAATTCCAGGCAATAAATTGGCTTCAATCTCTTATAACACAATATCCCCCTGCAGAATCAATAGCAAGTATGTTATCTTTCTTTTCTACTGCTCTTACCGCTTTTAACATGCTAAACTTATATAAAATTTTTGGGTCCCTTCAATTTAAACCATTTGTTTCGTGTTTATTTATCCGTAGACGATATTGGACAAACACTACTACTGATCATTCTCCGCAATGGAAATCGCACTTGGTTCATCAAACTTGATACAAGCTTTAACCTGTCTGGTTGGACAAAATTCATCAGCTTGAAGACGGATCAATGCTACACTTTTCTCACATTGGCAGCATGGTCTTTAGAGTAAGCATATATGGAAAAAAAATAATTGTCTTATTGAGTACCCACCACACAAACTTAGAGCTCAAAAACAAACACTGCCAAGTCCATCCAAAAAAAGAACAACGACATTATTTATCACAAAACCTATTTACATATAACCAAGACAAAAAAAAAAAAAAAAGTACATACATTGTAATTACCACTACATTTAATGAAAAAATAACAAATAAAACTCTAACAAAATATTTTACAAACTTCACGCTGAATACACAATACAAAAAAAATTGATTTCCAACAAATATACACTACTTAATTAAATGCACACCAAACCGACAAACCCAACCATAAAAAAAAGCCACCCAAACTAATAAAACTTCAACAGAAAATCACACAAAAACCAACACTGCTTCCATTAAATTATATAAAATTTAATAATGAACAACTACAACAAACAAAAATAATTCATAGACATACACAAAAAAAATACAATCCACAACCCCTAACACCACCTAGTACTGCTAATATGCCTACAACTACTACTACTAACATTACAGAATTGATCCCATGTACAACTTATTGTATTAATTAATAGATCAATGACACGTGGCCAAACCTAACAAATCAATTAACACTAGGTTGATTTATATTTTTCTACAGTTTCTAGTACGGCGTGCTCGGATGTAAACTGAGCTGTACCACAAAATACATAAAGAAGTAGTATTTTCATGTTTCAGAGAAGGAAAGAAAACAAGATGGCGAACTGGAAAGAAAGATGCTGCTATGGAGAGGTGTTTCCTTTCACGGCAATGGTTACGGTCGAGTGTGTCAGTGTTGGCTTGAGCACCATCTTCAAAGCAGCCACCTTGAAGGGTTTGAATTATCGTGTCTTCATGTTATATTCCAATGGGCTTTCAGCTCTTATCCTCCTCCCCCTTTGCTTCTTCTTCCACAGGTAATCTCAATTACAAGCCTTCTTGATTTCCCTCTTCCTGTATATTTAAACATATTCATTTTTTTTTTATTTGCAAATCTTGACAGGAAATCTCGGCTTCCTCCGTTGACTTTTGGTCTCCTTGCTAGATTTTTCTTCCTCGGGATTCTCGGGTATATACAGATACACACACATGTATGTCAAGCTCTCTGATATGAATCATGATTATGTTCTTTTACCTTGGAATCAATGTTTCAGCTTTCTAGGTCAATTTCTTGGAAGCAAAGGAATCGAGTACAGTACTCCAACACTGGCTTCTGCTATGTCCAACCTTACCCCAGCTTGCACTTTTATCCTGGCAGTGCTCCTAAGGTCCTTTTATATTTTCTTTTTTTTTTTAGCTTAACTATTGTCAACACTCATTATGCCTGCTTTGGAGCAAGCAGGACATAAAAACTGATTTTCGACATTAAAGTCCTAAATTCTCTAACGAAGACTAAATTTGAGGTGACACCTAACGAGTGCTCGTTGAATAACATGATATATGGTTTAGTACTCAACTCAAGGCTTCAATGTCTCTCTCTTTTTTTTTTTTCCTTTCTTTTGGTTTTACAAATTATAGATGAACTAGACCAATAGTGCATGTCATGAACAGGATGGAAAAGCTAAAAGTCAAAAGCTTGAGCAGCCAAGTTAAGGTAATGGGGAGTGTAATAACGATTGCAGGAGCCCTAGTGGTGGTTCTGTACAAAGGCCCTGTTCAGATGAGGAGCCCTACATCTTCAGCTTCTGTTTTTGCACAACAGCCAGCACTGGTCAATGTCACCACTGCGGCTGAGCAATCGGATTGGATCAAAGGTGGTGCGCTTCTCGCTGCCGACTATGTGATAGCCTCCGTTTGGTATATCTATCAGGTAAAGGATTGTAGAAAACTACGAATGGTGTCTGAATTTGCCGTTAGACTATCAAATTTCGACAATGGTTTGGAGAAACCGAGATGAAAAAAATAAGAGAAAGGAAAAAAAGGTTTTATAGGATTCAAGCAACTGCGATCTCAAGCTGAGCCATCTTTAGGGCCGTGTCAAAATTTGTCTTTTAAAACATTGAAATTTATTAATTTTGTTCCACAATTGCACCCCCTTGAATTTCTGAAACTTCTTTTTTTCCTTCACCATTGCCCCCGTCAATTCTTGAAACCTTTGCAATCGTCCCCTACTTTTAAAAGGTGGTATATTAAAATGACAAGAAAAAAAAAAAAGTACCACATGAAACAAAATGAGAAGTCCTCGAGACTCAATTTAATTGGTAGGGACGTTAGCCAAGTAACCACGAGATAACTCATTTCACTTTCAAACACTTGCATTTTTTACTTCCCCTGGTAAGAGTTGGAGTCTCTCATTAGACCAAAAAAATAAAATGAAATAAAATACTAATTTTCAAGACTTTTCCTGCATAAGAATGAATATATAGGCTTCATTTGGAAACTCATTGACTAGTACTGCATTATATATTGTTGAAAATACTTAGTTGTATGGTTGCGACGAGTGTTAATACCCTAAAACTCTTTACCATATTGTAAAAATGGATGTAACTGGCATGCTGTTTTTTATTAGACCTATACATTATATTTGGAATTATTGCCTAAGTTTTGTACTTACTCTTCCTAACTTTAGGATCTTCACTCCACTATTTTCAGACCAAGGCTATCGTGGATTACCCGGCAGAACTAGTTGTGGTTTTCTTCTACAACCTATCATGCGCGATCCTAGCAATACCGGTTTGTTTAATCGGGATACCAAATTCAAGTGCATGGAATATACTGAAACCTGATGTGCGGTTGTACTCAGTGGTGTATGCAGTAAGCACGTACACCTAATTTATTTCACTAGAATTCCAGACTAGAATATAAGCAGCTTGCTAATCAAATTCGCAATCAACTGTCCATATAACTAGTTAGAATCCAATTCAAATATAGTTGATTCACTCAATAATTTTTATTTTTCTAGGGTGTAATGGGATCAGGCTTCGGACTTCTTGTTCATACCCGGTGCTTACATGTAAAGGGACCTGTATATGTAGCTTTATTTAGGCCGTTATCGATAGCCATTGCTGCAGTGATGGGATTCATTTTTCTTGGCGATAACTTCTACATTGGAAGGTACGTATCTGTTGAATACGATCAAGAAAAACATAGTACTTACTTATGCACTCAGTGTAAGTATGCATGGAATTTGTTACGATTATACGGTTATTGTACTTAAAATATTATTTGATGTATACTAATATGGCCTTGTTCATTTGTACTAACTCAACGCATGAGATCAACAAGGTATTTAAGTGTACATTAAATCTTCAATAAATATATCCAACGAATACAGTCATATATACAAAATCCCATCTCCACCTATATCAGTCATATATACAAAATCCCATCTCCACCTATACATACATCCTTATCATATGTTTAAGGTTTCATATCAACTATTTTGGAATAATATTTACTCAAATTGCAGCTTGATCGGATCCTTGATCATATCTCTTGGGTTTTACATGTTGATATGGGCAAAAGCTCAAGAAGTTAATGGAGAGAGATCACCTGAAGGTAAGTTTGTGGCATCCTCGAGCGCAAATGCTCCATTATTAGAGCAATACGATGATTCAAGAAATGAAGAACGTGAGCCCTTAACTGCTTGAACAATCAAATGCTTTTACTTTGCGAACTGGTTGTCTACTCCTACCTTTTGACTTGTTTAGAGATTTTTTGAGATTTCTAATGGGATTTAAAAAAGGTGATTTCTTGGGGTCAAAAAAAGGAGATTTCTTGAGATCTTGGGCAAACATGTTGATAGCTTTTGTGTGTTTTCACGACAGCTGTGCGTGTAAAATTAATATTGTATGTGCTCCATTCCATGTAATTCTTTTCACATTTTAAGCCTAATGTAATATATTTTATAATTTGCTGACTACTAACATGTGCTAACTGAGTAGATCTTTTTTATGTACTACTAGGGGCAAACCCCGCGCCATGAGCGCGACCTTGGAGCTAGCTTATGAATACTTTTTTTTCTCTTAAATATTTAGCACATAAATGGTATTTGAATTTGTAGAACAATGTTGTACTACAAACTTGTAGAAATGTATTCAAAGATACAAGCTTGAAAAATTGACCTTAGAAGTTTTGCTCTTAGTTTTTAAACACATCGGCTGGATGGTTAAAACTATGTAATTTGTTGGTTTTCTCGTGTTTTCGCTATAGTTGTGGTTTTTATACTCTATTTATCTCTTTGCTAATGCCAGTTTTTACTTCTTAATTTGGTATCTCAACATAAGAGATGCGTTTTGAAAGTAAACGCTAAATATTGCTATCCCACCTGTTGTAGCATTGAAAAGTAATTTTTACGAACGCCAATATATCCAAAAATTTTAATCTGACATTTATATTGCAAATTCGCCTACAGCAACCTTATCTAACCGCAATAATTACTTGTTTGTATACAAAGTTGGGTTCTCAAAAAGGACCAGAGGCAGGAACGGTTATACATTTTGCATAGCGCGTAACTTTATTTTCACACGGCATAACTTTGTTTGCACAACGTGTAATTTTAGAATAAATTTTTGTGAGTCTCACACACGTTGTTAAAAATGAGGTACAAAAAGTGATTTGGACCATGCAAATTTTTGGAGCCAAATCTTAGCCATGAACAGTTTAGGGACGATCCACCTGATGACCGTCCCTGTCCCGTATCCTCTCAAAAATGCCTATTATATTAGGCTGAAGGGTTTTTTTTTTTTTTTTTTTTTTTTTTTTTGGGAGCATTAGGACGAAGGGAGCCGACCATAAAAGCACCATAGAATTGCAAACATACTTGTAGCAAGAACTATAGGTTGGTCCGTCGGGGGTCATCTAGTACCAAAAGCTAATCGATAAGTGAAGATTCTAAAGAGTAGGCGTTGTCAGAAAGAAATTATGGAGATAGAATAAGAAGAGAAAGTGGCAATTAGTCCTGAAGCTCCCCCCCCAAAAAAAAAAAAAAAAAGGCTTCAAGATGGACTTGAAACCAATAAAATCACGAAGATGTATCTACACCGCATTTACCAAGGAGAAGGGGGCGGTGGGGTGATTAGGGATTCGAGGGGAAAACTCATTATTGCTTTTGCGGATTCTTTTGGCTCTCTGGATTCCCTGCAGGCTGAGGCTCGGGCTCTCTTGTTAGGGCTTCAGCTGGGGTGCAGCTTAGGGATTTCGCAGATGTTGGTTGAATCTGATTGCTTGGTCTTAGTCAATTGTTTAAAGGGGGTTTGGGGGTTCCTGTGGTGATTCGGCCAGTTGTTCGTGCTGTTCGTCTACTTGCTTCTGCTGGCCATCAGTTTGGTCATTGCTTCCGGGAGGGGAACATGGTGGCGGACTCGCTTGCAACGTTTGGGGTGGAGTGTGGCTCTCGATCTATTTTCACGTCAGCGTCTCAGTTGCCCCTGCGCTCCAGGGGGCTCTTAGCTCTGGACATGCAGAATTTCTGTAGTTTTCGTTTTTCTCTTAGGATGTAGGGCTCTGGATGATTCCTTGGCGTTGTGTTCTGGTTTTCTTTTTTTGATGAATAAAACAGATTATTACTAAAAAAAAAAAACAAAAAAAAAGATAATTATGATAAACTGTTGTAACACAAGTCAAGCTAAATAATAATTTATTACAAAATTAAACAGAATTTGAAAACTGTAATTATTTAGACCTTTTCCATTGATAGAAAATTGTGTAAGATAACCATTCAACTTTGCTGATGGAAAATCCATTCAGTCTATCATGCTCATAATGACTTTAGCTATGGGTCTGGCCTCACGATCAATGTAGATAAATCCCCAGAATTCTCTTCTCCCCCAAATTCCTTGGCAAGTATCTGGAATTTCCTTTCTTTAACTCGAGATCATCCAAAGATCATTTCACTCAGTGAAGCCCCTTATTTTTAAAGGTTGAAAAGCAAATCACTCTTATTTTTTGCCAGAGGAAGGCAATCGTTCAACAGATTAATTGGTCTATCCTTGTGTATTTCACTCAGTGAAGCCCCTCCCCATGAACAAATGAACTTCCTTGGGGGATCTACCTGTGAAAGGAGAAAACTTCATTTGATAGGATGGTTAGTTGGTTACCATAACCTTGAAAGAAGTATGTTAAAAAAAAAAAAAAAAAAAAACTTGAAAGAAGTTTAATATTCAAGCTAGGACTATTTTAAATCCACATTCGATGACTGGCTACCATTAATTACTTTGTTTACCTGCACCACTTATGAATGTATGCTATTTAAATTTCATTTCTGTCCACCTGCAATAGTTACGCTTTTAATTCACGTTCTGGGAATCTTGACAAGCATCTTATGTTTCTTGGCTCCAATGGTTGTCATTTGACAACGAATTAACAAGCATAACATTTCTGACAACCTACCAGACATTTCTGACAACTTCATTTTATTAAATTTTTTTAATGTGCAACTTTATTGTTCTTATAAATGTATTTCTAAGGATCGTGCAGGTCGGGTGCTCTTACTTTAAAGGATACTTTAAAGGATTTGGTTGATCCAACCTATATATATTTATGACAATGGATCTCCTGCATTAGGGTATAACTTCTATGTTACACGTTCTAATGTATATTGATGCTTATATTTCTTAAATTATTATAATAATACTTTTAATTAGATTTAACTTTTGAAAAGAACGTGTGTCAATATATATATATATAAATATATAATATGAATGTTATACATTAGTGTATAATAGAGGATCCATAGCCTACGTTTGGGGATCTAAGTGCTCCTTCCATCGGCAGCTGCTTGTTGACGGGTATTTAGTAGAACAAGGTTGAACCATGGGTATCCGTTCATACCAATTGCATGAAAAACGCAATAGAAAATGCTCTTTAAAAAATATTGATGAAACGTGGTTACAATTTTTTTTTTTTTTTGGATGAAACGTGGTTACAATACGAAAAACTAAATAAACCAATTACAAAAATTGACAATTACACAATATAAGGAGGTTTACACTTTGCCCCCTCTCTGAATTTGGGGCTTATTTGTACTTCGACCATTAAAGGCTTGTTTTGACTGATTTCTTGGACTTGTTTTTAACTTAAAATTTTGGGATACTTTCAGAAACCTCCTCTAAGGTTTCTAACAATTGTAGAGATCTCCTCTCAATTTTATTAAATTACACCTACCTCCCTTGCTTTTACCGTGTATATAATAATATAGGTCCAAAAAACTATATTTTTTTTCTCAAAAATCCTAAACTACCCTTTTTGTACAAAAATTATTTTGCCAATTACTTTCTTCCATATCTCAAGCAAACCCACTATACTAACAAACAAGCCTAACAAATAGTCTAATTCCAAATTCTAAATCCAAGTAATTCCATCATCATAGTCATAAAATTACTTCTCTCAAAGCATGCATTCAATTCTGAAGATTCGTTCCATCCTTTAGAAATATTCTTACCATATGGTTCCATGGAATGATCAAACTCACAATCAACCGCCCTTATGTTTGCATAATTTTCAACATAGGATGCCATGATTCGATTCCATATAAGTGGCTCAACTCTTACTAAATGAGCCACATTATTGCCTTGAAGAAAATCCTTAGGGGAGATTTAGGCATGGATGAGATTAATCAAGTTTAAGAGAAGGAAATGCATCATTATAACTTTAGAGTTCTTCAAGAAATTCATTTTGCCAAAAACCAAAATTCTATTTACAACTAATCACACCTCAAACTTCAAACCCAAAGCCCACAACTTCTCAAAACACACTAATCGAGCCTACCATCAAATCTCCAAACATGTTAATGTCTTAAATACAGAGAAGAAACTTTATCTCCATAGTGAAATCACAATCAACAATTGTCAAGTATAAACAGAAATATAAATATACTTATTAACACCTTAAAAAGCTTTTTGGATGGATGATAGACAAATTAACAAATTTATCAATTTCAATCCCTCTTCCTCTTTTGGCCAATGATTGCATTATTATTGTGTGCCTCTTCATCTCCTTTAGTTTGACCATGAAATTAGATTTTACTTCAACCATTAAATCTAATCCCTCGACATCTAAACTTGTGATTTGGCAATTCCAAAGAGAAGATAGGAGGAATAGGAATATAGAGTTTGAGGGATCATTTGTAGTGTGATTGGCTGCAGTTATAGGCAATGGTTGGTGGTAATTTGAGAGTGAGTTATAAGAGGAAGATGGATGAAACAGAGTGACAGTAAGTGAAAGAGAATCGTCGTTGACTGTAACTTGTAAACAGGATAACCGAAAAAGTCAAATTTCTTTTTCTTTTTTTTTTAAATTTCATCTTATTATACCATGAATTATTTATTAAGTGAAGGTCCTTATAGTCATTTTAATGTGATAAGGGAAGTCAGTGTAATTTGTAAAACCTGAGGGGAGTCGAGTGAAATTGTCATAAACCTCAGGGGAGGTTTGTGAAATTATGCCTAAAATTCTAGAAAATTTGCAATATGATATTTTCAACTCCTTTGACTTTTATAAAGCTGGAAAAGACAAAATCAGAATTTACAATATACTTGCTTTTCTGGATTCTGATTTTGATTTTTTAAAAACAGTTTTTTTCTTTTCAAAAAATCTGCGTTTGGATCCTCTGTTTTTGGAGGTGTTTTTCAAAAATTTCATTGTAGCAATTTTTGAAAAACTACTATTGTCATTTCGATTGTTGCTTTTGAAAAACAACAAGATGTCGTCACAAATCAACAGGTACACTTACATTTACGATTTTCAAGATTGTTGTTTTGGATTGAGGTGTTTTTGAAAAACACAAACACTTTTTTTATTTAATTTGCATATGCATATGATTATGTCTACGCCACAAATCAGCCAAGATGTCGTCAAATTTTAGATTGCAAATGCGGATATTAAACGCAGCATAGCTTATTTTGAGTTTTCCAAAAGCAATGGTTCATAGCTAATAACTATCACACTGATGATTACCCTGAACGGAGTTGGGAAATGAAGTTGCGAACATCTTGCTGGTACAATATCATTGACAAAGCGTTCCAACTGTCGGTATTGAACTGATAAAATGGGGTTAAAACATTTTCCAAGTAGTCCAAATATAAGTGCATATTCATGGAAGCAACCGTAGCAACACAATTGTTTCCCTAATTCAAAACGCTTGCCAAAATAGAACGTCAAATCGAATTGAAAACTAATAAACTTGTGCCTTGTTCGACAAATTGGATCTTATGGTAGTAGCTAGTTATGCGCATTGAGATACATGTGAGCCGCAATTGCCCGCCGGTCTTCGTTCCAGTTAATTATGCCCTGCTGTGACATATTAATAAATTGGCCCTGATACACTTGATGCCCTGCTATCTGTGCATCTGCAAAGGCTCCTTGGAGTGCTTCTTTGTTGAAGTACTCATCATTTGGCATATAATCGCGCATGAAATTGTGCAAAGTACAACATGCAAGCACAATATTATTTTGGGTCAAAGGTGGTGCCCTTCTCTTTTTTTTTTTTTTTTGTCAATCGTCACTTTTTATCTATATTCTACTCTATTCTCCTCGCAGTTGAATGCGCAATAGCCTCCATTTAGTACATTTATTAGGTTACATACTAAGAAACCAAAATTGTCTTTTACAATTTTAAAATATATTAATTTTGTCTTACTATTGAAACCACCTTGAATTTCTATAGATTTTCTTTCCTTTTTTCCTTCACATTGTTCCTTTGTAATTTTGAAGCCTTTGCAATTATCTTCTACTTTTGGAAAAAATAAGAATTTTGAAACAAATTCAGAGTTTTGATTACTCTTGCTACATAAGAATGAACGCATAATATTCATTTGGAACTCTTTTTTTTTTTTAGTAATATTGGTCTATGTAAAGGAAAGACTTATGGGGCGGAGACTTACAGTTGTTCTAATATTGTTATAATAGTAATACTCTCTATAATTTTGTAAAATTGATGCAACTATCATGCTAGTCACTCATGATTTCTGATAAAACTATTTATTATGAGTTAATCTTATATGCAATGAAATTCAAATTAGTTCTCGTACATCTAATGGTGATAGTTTATGTATCTCCAGTATATAGTTTATACTTTGTGAGAGTAGCTATTACATAATAAACGTCATTATTGTAACTTGTCAAAGAATAAGTAATAGAACAAACAAGTAGCATCAAATCTCTACGAATTTTAAGTTCAACATATTTTTGCTTGCATGTTCACATTACCTTGACCTATTACTTTTCCATTTTTCACTAAGAAACTAGTAGTACTTTTTTTGTCTATTATATTTAAACCTTATAACGAATATATTTATGAATAAATTTGATTTTTGGTCGTGCGATTATTGATATTATGTACATAATTATTATTACTAATCACTTGTGGATTAAAAATAAATTTTGAACTGTTAATGTGTGTCCCCACTGAATATTATTAATATTCTAACTCCACTACTGAAGAACAGTATATATGAGTTTACATCATTTTAAAAGATATATTTCGACCATATATAAGTGTCTAAAACTCCAACCCCACGTACCCCAATTTTTGTCAAGGATTGCAAATGAACCGAGCCGTTCGCGAGTCGTAACCTTTCTCATATACCTCCGTGCTTCCTTGTTATGTACGTAAGGTTTCATCCCAAATGTTCTATTAGCTTGATAGGATCCTTGATCATATCTTTTGGATTTGACGCTCTGATATGCGCAAAAGCACAAGAAGTCAGTGGAGAGATATCACAAAAAGGTTCTAAGTTTTCGGAATCATCCAGCAAAAAATCTCCATTACCAGACAAATATGATGATTCAATTGAAGAAGGACGTGCGCCTGTCACTTCTTGAATAATCAAACACGATTATTTTCTCAACTAGTAATTTTCCCCTATTTTTTACCCTGTTTTGAGATATCTTGATTCTTGAGATTTCTTGAGATCTTGGACAGCAATGTTATGTAGATAGCACTAGGTGGATTTTCACGACAAACTCAAAGTTGTTCTTGTTCATGACTTCATGTACACATTTTATTGTATGTTCTCCACAAATCTATTCCATGTCACAATATTCATTTGGCTTCTTGCGGGTCTCCGTGATAACTGATAAGATTAGGGAATTTTGGTATTTCCAGATACTAGGGGCAGACCCAACTTATGAGTTTTTTTTTTTCCCTTTTTTCTAATTTCTTTTACAGAAGCTAGTTTTCTAGTTTTTTTTTTTTAAAAAAAAGTATGAAATTCTTTTTTATTTATAGGATTATTTTAAAATCCAGACCGCACTGGCCCGTCTGACAATTGAACCGCCAACCGTTCTGCTTACTGGTCTGGGTAAACTTCCATAGCCTTTCGTGATAAACAACGGTTAAATTTGCTTAGATTCGGAAGAACCAGCCGGTTCAACCACTAACCCATTAAACCAAAATGAGTTTTAAAGAACTCGCCGGCTCAATTAACCAAATGCAATTATGGAAAAAAAAATCCTTAAATTTTGGTCAAATTGTCTCCAATAAATACAAGGCGAAGTTTAAAAGCAATTATTACTCTATTGAAATTGGTTAACTGCATGAACTGCCATGACTATGATGATTCATTGGAGGCAGATGATAACCTTGGTTGTGCTTCTTTCTTTTGCAGCCATCTTTCTGAGTAAAATTCATTAACGTCATCCGTCACCAGCAGCGGTAATAAGCAACACCTTTCTCTGCAAATAAACAATAATACAATGGTCTTATCTACATATATAATTAACATAACTTAAAAAATTTAACAGCTAATTATGAAAGATTGAACATTAATCAACATCTAGAAATAAAAAGTAGAAAGATAATACGGCATTAACGATAACTATGAGGATGGCTGGTAAGTGATGTGGTTAATTATGCAGAAGCAGCAACTTCGTTGATCTTCTCAATTAATGGTGGACGCTATATAAAGTGGATTTAATTGTTGCGGTGAGTTGAGATTTGAGAGTTTAGACAAAGCAAAAAAGAAGCGCAACCGAGGTCAGAAAAAAGAGATTAAGGGGACCAAGTGTCTGGTGATTAAAGACTTTAGTCAAGAAACGATAATTACCTTGCTAGTTTTGGTAGCTTTTTATGCATCTGTGCAGTGCTAATTCGTAATTAACGTGTTTTATGCTGCCACCTAGTTTTCAATCTTCCTTCTCTCCTCCTCCTCTCTTTTTTCTCTCTAAAAAAACTGTCTAACTAAAACTCCCTTCAACTCTCCCATGAGAGAGAGATTAGATTTTTCTGATCTTTTCGGTGAGAGGAGCCTTTTCTATAGTTTCTTTTCATTTGTGTGAATAAAATCTCGTCTAAGATTTTCTAATGAGAGTTTCTTCTCTCCTTAGGATTATCTAGTAAGAGTTTCTTCTCTCCTAAATTTTTCAGTGAGAGTTATATTCTCTCTTAGGGATTCTGAGAGTTTTTGATAATTTTTTCATTTTTCTTTTATTAGATCTGAGTTTTTTTAGATTTTGATTATCAGATTTGAAATTTTTTGGATCTATTCGGTAAATCTTACCATAATATCTGGACTTAAAACAATTAATCAGCAGATCTGGCAATTAGAAGCACGCACAGATGTTCGTAGAACTACAATTATTTTATCATATTTTTTAAATTTGTAGTTTTACAATGTAATTTTTATTATTCTTTAGATCTGGAGTATCCTTTTTTCAAATCTATTCTTTGATATCTGTATTTATTTGATCATGTAATTTCTATCATTAGTGCAGATTTTAGTGAAATTATGCAAATTTTAAAGAAATTATGATATTTTATATAAAAAAAAAGTGTTTATAAAATTTATAAAATAAGATATTTTATTGTCTCCACATGTTAAGTCCAATATCTAGTGCTTTGTCGCAATAGTATCACAACATAAAACTTTTTTCTTGATAAAATATCATAATTTCATTAAAATCCACACTAATGGGAGAAATTACATCATCAAACATACACAGATATTAAAGAACATAGCTGAAGAAAGGACACTACAAATCTGAAAAATAATAAAAATTATATTATAAAGCTCGAAATTTAAAAAATAAGATAAAATAATTGTAGTTTCATAGATATCTGTATATACTTCTGATCACCAGATTTGCTAATTAACTTTTTTAAGTCCAGATATTATGGTGAGATCTGCTGAATAGATCCAAGAAATTCCAGATCTGATAATCAAAATTTGATAAAATTCAAATCTAATAAAAGAAAAATGAAAAAATTGTAAAAAAGCTCTCACTAGGAATCCTTAGGAGAGAATAAAACTCACTAAAAAACTTAGGAGAAAAAGAAATTCTCACTAGACATTCTAAGGAGAGAAAAAACTCTCATTAGAAAACCCTAAGAGGGATTTTATTTACACAAATGAAAAGAAACTATAGAGAGGGCTTCTCTTATAGGGAAAGAATTGAAGGAAGTTTTAGTTAAATAGTATTTTCTAGAGAGCAGGAAGAGAGAAGAAGAAAAGAAGGATAACCCTATTACACATATTCTAAGTTTCTTAATAGACAGTTGAGGTGATAATCGTATAGTTGTCATTCATGGTAAACCAATTAATCCTGAATCATGCTTATTGGTTTCCCTTAGGCGAAGTCTATTGCCGTAATACCTTCCTTCAATGATTTTGTACAACCTTACAATTGTCTTGTTAATAAAATTTCTTTCTTTTTTTTTTTATAGTAGCTAAATCTCACCGTAATTGATTTATTTACTTTACAGTAATTGAAGCAATAATTTTTAGTATATAAAATTATTTTTGTACAACCTTACACCTAATTATTTTTTCTTATTATAACCACTTGCTATCAATTCTTTCTAAAAGTGTTTTCTATCTAGTTTTAGATGTAATTTGATATGAACGGATAACCGGATATCGTTAGTTTGGACCTCATTCTACTAACTGCCAGTGAACCAACATCTATTATTACACAATATATAAAGTGAGATGTCACTGTGTGATGTTAACACATTGTTGTATCTTTATGAACTTCCTTCTATGCCCTCAATTGTTAGGTGAAATGGACCCAATCAGACCGAAAATTAAAATTAAAATTCAATGACTTTATCCAAACAACTTATCCACGCCCAACCAAAAAAGAAATATTAAAATTGGGTTATCTAAACAACTACAAAAAGATTTTTCATTTTTTACACAAGTGCACCCCACTTATACTTGTCTAGTTATTCACAAAAAGCTTCATTATATCTTCCTCACTCCTTATAAATTTTCATTATTATGCTTTTATGATTTTTTTATTTCTTTTTTTCATCAAGGTAATTTTTATAAAATTATTTTTTGTTAATTGCACACATATTGGGCTTGCCTTACTCACTAGTTATCATTACTAAGAGGGGCAAATTAGTGTAAAAAGTTGTAGATTGGATCAACTAAATCAATAATAGGATAGATGCCGGACCAATCGACCCTTAGTAATTTATTTACAAAACCAACAAATTCTGTATATGTATAATGCTTTTGCACGCAAAAGTAAGACTGTCAATGGAGTCAAACTAATTCGAAACTAGCTCGCTCGATCGAAAGAAGCTCATTTTTTTTTATCCATCCACTCCTCCTTACTTCCTTTCTATTTCCAATTGTCAAGTCCAAAATTATAATATATTCACACATATTATAACATAAGATATTAATAATTTATATAATAATTCATAAATATTAGACATATAGTATATATAATTATGTATTGAATATCGAGCCTAGGCTGAGTCCCATTTGAACTCGAATGTCGTATTAAAGTTTGAGTGGAGCCGGAGCCTAAACCTTCTAATACGGGCTCAGACTTTATGAATCAAATTTGAACTTGTCAAAACCCAACACGTGGAGTCTGATTGCCAAGCCCAAGCCAAAGTTCCCATCAATTTTCCTGATCCTTGATTATTACCTTCTTTGTCTGCCTTTCGGCTAAGATCGAGTGCTGGCCTTGTTTGGATTGATTTTCTGTCGAAAAATTACGTCGTTTTTCGTGATCATATTTTTCTATTATTTTTTTTTTACATACATCAAATCGTTATAATAATTTTTTCATGAAAAATCATGTAAAATGCAATCTAAATACAATCTTAATATCTGAGACGTGACCATCGGTGATATTAAATTATTTTTTCTAAGGGAAGGGTCCAATACAGTAGCTTGCCAGTGGTGCTCTCGCGTGCCGCCTTGGCATTGCCCCGCTGCCTTGGCCTACAGCACATGCACATCCCATCCGAACCGAATAAAAAAGTAGCTATCATATTGTTATGCCAAATTTCTGCAAGCCAGTCTTGTATAATACAACACACTTCCTCATCTCATCAAATTTGTCATTTTTGGAACAACGTATAATTTATGTATAGTAACAAATATGAATTGGGTCCCTCGGGGTTAGATCACCTAGTCTTGGGGTAGGTCCCAAGGTTTAGGGTTTGAACCTCTCTTAAAGCCCTGGGTGCTCTTGGGGGCGGGGTGACTTTAGGTGCAGGGTGATTAGTCTGGCAAAACTGGAATACACTCTGTATTGACAAAAAAAAAAAATAAATATAAATTAATTTTTGTAAGATGATAATTAATTGGAGATAAAAAAAGGTAACAAATATGATAAATTTTATAAGACAGAGGAAGTAAGATTGTTATTAAGATTCCTGCTGTATAAACGTCACATGGTACATGAATCAAACGTATGACACGTAATTATAATCTAAGCATGAATAATTAACTGCAGGTGGAGAAAATAATTAATGGTGACCAATTATAATATGGATAAAAAAAAATAGAAGTTGTTTGAACGTTGTATTTCTTTAATGGTTAATCATTAAACCGATTGACATTACAATTCACGAGGAGAAACAAAAGATTCCACGTCCTTTGCAGCTTGCAATGTTGAGCATTGAGCAAATGTCTGCTAATTGGTACACGGATAATGTGATGGCGACAATATTCGTCCCAATTTTAAAAAGCTGAAGTTGCTTTCTTTGTTTTTTTTTATTTTCTTTATATATGTCAATGTCCATCTACCAATAATTGTACCTCTATATTAGATGTGATCATCTGATCCAATGATTTGAACTTCAATCTAAAAATATTTCACTGTAAAATTTGATGACTATGCTATATTTTTTCAATCTGAGAATATTTCATGGTAGGATGTGTGATTATACATTTGGATAGGAGATTATTTGGAAAAAAAATTATCTGAAATAATACTGTAATACTTTTTGTAATATAATGAATGTGAGATTTTAAAAAAGTAGTTGAAAATTGTGTTTATCATATGAGCAGAACAAACAGAGCCAATTAAATCGTGAGTTGAAGAAAAGGTGGAGAATCATGATATGACGAGACTTTCTTGTTTTGTCTTTTACAAAGATAAATCCAAACAAAACTACAATCACATCAAAATCTCTAGTAAATAACATGCTGACACGAAATTTATGTGCATCAAATGGACAAGGGGCACAACCTAGTTGTGTGCATTTTTTACTGTGCGTAATTTTAATTGCACACGGTGTAATTTTCTTTGCACACGACGTAACTTTAGAACAAATTTTTGTGGGTCCCACACACGGCGTGAGAATCAAGTTACAAGATGTGATCTGAGTCGCACAAAATTTTTTGACCAAATCATAGCCGTCAACTGCTAGGACAACCGTTCCTGCCCCATTTCCGCATCAAATCAATATTCTTTATGGCTTAAATTTCAACATAAGGTCTTGCAGCTGGTGACAGTACTGATTGTGAAGATGATGATTGAACAATTTGAACAAGTTTAAGATGATGACGATGATGTTTTTACCTCTACCATTGATCCATCCATCATCAATTAATTTTGCAATTATCCCGCACCTGCTGAGCCACACATGTCTCTACTGGTTAGACTTTGAACTTAATATTTAAAAACATTTCTGTTAAAACATCTTGAACCATTTGTTAAAAATTCTTTAATTTAAGAATATCATCAATCTTTTGCTGTTTGTGTATTGATTGGCTCTTCTATCCCCTCTGCCTGCACTTGGTAGGGATTGAATTTTAGTTTTCTGATTCAATAATCATGCTGAAATATAGAATTTGCCTGGCCAGTAAAGGATGAAGGGCATAGCTAACCCCCTAGACATGACCTCTCACACATGGTAAAGTCTTGGATTCAAGCTCTAAATATTTGATATGAAAAGCAACCTAACTAGTAAAGCTTGGTTTTGATATATATATATATATATATATATATATACACACAAAATATTTTCTAGCAGTTTCAGCTGTCCTAATCATCAAAAATTATTTTTCACTAGAAAATGTCATTGGTGTTTTCCTCCAATGTAGTACGACGAATTTATCAATTAATTTATCAACAAAGAGAGCATATGTTGGATGTAGGGAAGGAACTAGGGAGGGGCGGGGAGAGGCCACCAAGGGTTAGAGTGTCCTAATTAAACAATGATTAACCTAAAGAGGCTTAAGAAAGTATGGTTCATTTTGTCAATGAGCTTTTGGGCAGTATACGCAAACTGATCAGAGTTAGTTGTATTCAGCATATAAATCTTCATCGGCTTCCTTGATAGACCAAGTCCAGCCTTACGGCAAACCTGTTGGGTAGGCTATATTATGATCCAAGGGTTAGAGTGGGCGTTTTGGTTAAGCTTCATATTTATGTGTCAGATTTGCAATGCTTGAGGATGGGAAGCAAAACATGCAAGTAGGGGTGTGCACCGGGAGGGTACGGGCACGGGTCGAGTACCCATTTGGTATATCATTTAGCTGATCCAGCTCGTATTTTGCAGGTCAACTATTTTCTAACTCTTACCTGCTTCGCATATCAGCAAGTGCCGGGTTATAGGGTACCCGCTGAAATAAAATCGGGTCAACAAGTACCCACTCCATCCTACTTATCATTTAATTTTTTTAAAAAATGATTTATGCTAATTAATTTTGGTTACACATTCATCTAAGATTTAATAAAGATTTTTTTTTTCAAAAAAGTCTCCCACCAAGAAATAATCATGCGAAGAGAATACAAGAAAAGGTTAAAAAATTAAAAGAATTCAAAATTAATAAAAGTTTGAAATAAATAGCACATTTTTTAAATATTATGTTTCACATTAATTAAACTCTTTTCTATAAAACATAAGAACACGATCTCTACAAATGAATCTTGTAAATAAACTATAGTCTCTCATATTTGTAATACAATTTGTTCAATAGAATTGCTTGTTTAACTCTAAAAATATTAAAATATATATATATGCGGTGCAGGTCAAGTACCTGCAGATTTTTGATTATGTGACCCTAACCCGTCCCATGTCTAAGCGGATATTCGACCCTTTTTTGACCAAATCAAATAATACGGATCAAGTATCCTAATTTTTGGATCGAATTGAATCGGATATAGTGAATTTTCGGATTAGTGGATAATTTTGTCCATCCTAGATGCAAGTTTAACAAGACCTGGAAAATTGTGGAGTTGCTAGATCGGAGTTAACATATTATCTCCCATGTTTGGTACGCAGAAATGGTCTGAAAAGAAATGGCGTTTCCAATTTATTCATTCCATTTCAAAAAAATCCCAATTGGATATCTGTCATTCACAGTACATAAAGTATTAGTAGGGGAATTCGTCGCTTTTGACTACTATAATGGTATATTCTATCGCTCCCCTTTTCTGGAAAGTACTCATTACTCGAGCCACAGAAGATGTATTTTGAGTTTTGACCTATAGCTACTTAAACACATGGGGTATAAATAATTAGAGAAAAATGTAATTTTGGTACCTAAACTTTGACGCACGAGCAGTTTTAGTCCTCAAATTTTGGATGAAAATAAATTTGGTACCTGAACTTTCAAATTTTAAGCACATTAAGTACCCTTGACGATTTTTTCCCAATTTGTTACCGGAAAAAACCATGTGACAGTCACGTATCCAGCCAAAATAGAATTAAAAAGGCAAAAAATGCAGTTTTGGTACCTAAACTTTGACGCACGAGCGGTTTTAGTTCCCAAATTTTGGACGAAAATAAATTTGGTACCCGAACTTTATTGTTGCATGGACTTTCAAATATAGCCTGACCTTTTCTACTGGTTGATTTTATGGATGTAGAGTTATTGTATTGTAACTTAAGTACATCCTACTATTTTAATTTTTTTCAGAGTGATAAGATAAAAAAAATTGTGTAAAACTTTACAGTGAACAGTGGCCCAATGTTCTTAGATATTGCCCACATGCTTCCTCCTTTTGGCAAAGCCTCAACATTCCCACTTCCTTTGATGTGGATTTTACAGTTTGGCTTAAAAATGGCTGTCTGTCCAAGCATATTTCTCCATTTTATGGAATCCCCTGGGGTACTGTTATCTCTTTTGCCTGCTGGAATCTTTGGATTGCCAGAAACAAGGCTATTTTTGAACCATCTAATCTCTTCTCCATTCTGCACAATACTCTAGCAATGGTGGCTGAATACTCCTTTTTAGGACCTATTCAGAACATAGTACATCCTAGAACAGAAGTGCTCATTAACTGGATTCCCCCTGAACCTTCCTCTTTCAAAATCAATACTGATGGATCTTCCATAGGGAATTCGGGTCCAGCTGGATCAGGTGGCTTGATCAGAAATCACCTAGGACACTGGATAGCTGGATTTAGCAGAAAACTGGGATACACTACCAATATTCTTGCTGAGTTGTGGGGGATAAGGGATGGACTATCCTTAGCTTCCTCTCTAAACTTGCAAAATGTTGATTAGAAGTTGATGCTAAAACTGCTCTACACTTGCTTAAATCTGCAGATACCTCAACTCATGAGTATGCTTCAATTATCTCTAATTGCAGGTTCCTGATCTCTGCTCTGCCGAAAGTCACACTTAGACATTTTTATCGAGAAGCAAACCAGTGTGCTGACAGATTGGCAAAACTGGGTGCTCAACAAGACGGGAATTTTGTATGCTATGAAAGTATCCCTTATGCTTTAAGAGGTCTAGTAGATGCAAATCTTAAGAGAATTTATTTCCTGCGTTTTGTACCTATACCTTAAGTTTGTTTAATACATAGTCCCTTTTATTACCAAAAAAAAAAAAAACAGTGGCCCAGTAAACTATACAGAATGTTTAGACAATGAACTAACAAACTGCGATTCCCTCTTTGGACTTTTGCCTCGTAAAATAATATCCGCCTGCACCGTGGGCCTTCCTGTCCGCTGTAAATGACGGTCCACCGTCCTTCCATGCCCCACACAATGGCTCACATCTCACATGTCACTCTCGTCTTATGCGGTGGCGTCTCATAAACCATAACAACTTTAATATATTAATATTTTTCATGTAATTAAACAATATGCTCCTAATCTTGTGCACAGGAATGCACCACACAATAAAATATTTAATGAGAACAAAAAAAAGTCACTTATTGAATAACTAATTATGTCCTAAAAATAATTCTAACATATTACCAATTAATTTTAGTTTGGCTTGAAAGATCTAAAGATGAATAGAAGAAGATGTAAACTGAAAATTTAATTATAACGGGCATGAATTGGTACTCCAACATTTGAGAGATGGGATGCTATATTAATACAGTTAGTGACATTTTTTAAGTTTAACAGTACTGATTTTTTTTTTCCTTTTGTAGCTTAGATTGAGAATTTAGAATTTAAGAATTGATGGTAGCAGTGGTTATTATGATAATGGTACTAATTTGAGATGTAGAAATATAAAAAATTTAAAATAGTAGAGATGAGGATTGAAAATGAGTTTGAGATTTTGAGCATATTTTATATTTTTTTAATAAAATTTCATAAGAAAGTAAAATAAACTTCACAATTTCATGAGGGCAATTTGGATTATTCATTCAAAATTTTGACCACTGAATAGTTTTTATTACCAAAATGGTAAATTCAAAGGAGATATGTGTAATTTTCAAAACTTCAAACATACTAATAAGTGAAATTATTAAAAACCTCAAGAGAGGTTTCTGAAATTATCCCCATACACTAATAATCCCTCCATCCTGTCGTATCCTACAGAAGGTGTTGTACTTTTTCTTTTGCTGTCCCAACATTGGTATCACCTTGTGTATATGTGGCAAATTATTTTTCCTTGAATTTTCATTTCTAACCTTTGTTGAAGGCCTATTAACTTAGCGTTTAACTTTTGCTAGTTTATAATGTAATATATCTCATATTAGTGCGTCTATTCCACAAGCTGCAACATGTAACTGAGCATCTGCTGCTTTTGAAAGTACAACAAAACAATAGTAGTCTTGTTGTCCCACTTGGTTGTTTAAACAAAGGGGCAATCAAGAGGTGTCGGATTAAAGTTTACAAAAGTTATTCAATTGTTATTCTTTTTTTTTTTTTCGCAACGACAGGACATTTTCATTGCTTTAACGAGAAAGAATACATATACGAGCAACGGCTCGAGAGAAGCTATACAAGAAGTGTTCTAAGAACACTGAGGAAACGGTCTTTCCTCATCAACAATAACGCCTAAAGCATCATCACTTAGTTATTCGAAAACACACTTTCCAAAGAGTAACCTGCTGAGTTTTTGGGAACCGGGGAGTATTACTGCTATTATCTACCTAGTACTATGATCTTCACCAAAGATCAGAAAAGAGAAATTGGTCATCGACCCATCATTGGGAACCCGAGGGACGTTGAACCAGTCCTCCATCATTCATCTTCTTCATCAACCTGCCTACCTCCTTTTCCTCGGTTCTAATCAATATATCATTCATCATTTCCAATCACTCAACATCATCAGAAGCGTTAAACTCCACCAATCATCCATTCCATAAACTTTTCGGGCAAAGCAGAGCAAAAAGGAAGGGGGAACGCACGAGGAGTTGAGACCACCGGAGTTGCTGCTGTAGAAGTCGCTGGAATGCCGCCGCCACCACCACCACAATATACCTGAGAAGGACGGTAAAATCCCTTATTTCCTTATCCAAATTTAAATTGAGTTTGGTGCTTGAGTCTTGTTTTTGAATTGATGTAACCTTGGATTTTTTTTTTTTTAATGTTAATTAAGTGCATGTTAGTTTTAGAGCTAAAATTTGCTCATTTTGACATTAAAATGGTGTCCTTCGTCTGATACAAATGTAATTCCTGAATTCATTTCTGTGACTTTGAAACAGTTGTAGCTGTCTAGTTAAAAGATTTCCCACCTGTTTGATTGGAGGAATGACCATTGTAGAACGAGTTTAAAGTTGTCAAATCCTTTACCTAATCTTTGATTGGTCCCTATAGGTATGGATCTGTCATTCTAGATTAGATGACCCAAAATTGGACGAACTTCATTCCTGAGTCCTGAGCAATTGGCACTTTTGCTCCCATTCCGGAATTTAGCATACAAAACCAAAAAAAAAAAAAGATAGAAATTGAAAAGGAACAAAGCTCCACGTCCAGAGCAGCAGACTAACAAACTTGACTGTTCATCATCTTCTTGACCTTCATCTTTCTCTTCCTCCTTTGGCCCCTCTCCCTTCTCTTCTTTCTCTCTCCTCTCCTTCCACCATGTACTCTTCACTCCCCTCTCTCTCTCCATCACTGCTCTTGCTCTTCTCTCAATCCATTTTCGAAACAGAAGAAGGCAAATCTGCTGCCATGATGGATTTCTTTTTTCTTTTTTTTTTTTTTCTAGTGATTTGCATTCAAAATTGTAGTAGATCCAAAACACTTGCAGTCAACTATGTCTAATTCTGGCTGCCATGATTTTTTTTTTTTTTTTAATGGCTAAGAAAGATTTGCACTTAGGGGGGCTTCTTTTGTTATGCTGATTGACCATGAATTCAGGTGCATAATATGAAGAGAAATGTTTCGATAATATTGAATCATTGAGGTTTTGATGTTGATTTGTTGCGATTTGCTACTGGTTCTGGTTTGTTTAATTTGTTATATCACATGAAATCAGATAAGAAATTCGAGTTATGATCATGGAATTTCTTGAGAAAGAGACCTAGAAATTCTCTTGAAGCAGCAGGACACGAAGAAAATGCAGGAAAATTTTTATAAAAAATTGATTCCTACAACAAAGCAATCACTACCAAACACGTGTTTACACCAAAACCAAAGGAGATCCCTCAAAAGTCCATTGTCATTGCGGGGGTTATAGTTATTGCCATTCCTGTGCTTGAGCCAAACAGGTGGTCAAATTACATTCCAAAAATTGAAAATTATTATTTTTATCATAGGTGATTTGGTACCTCTAAATTCAATATTAAGAGTAAACTCTAATTTAAATGGAGCGCGACATTAACCAATTCTTTATTCCGTCCTTGTATACACCATATATTATTTTGAACCATATATTATTTTTATTTCTTTTTTCGGATCGACGGGCTTTTTTTTTCCTAGTTAATCTGTCCAACACTAATTTTGGGCGTGACAAAGACTTGATGGAATTGGATGGATGCATCTCTTATTCTAAAAACAAAACTATATACACAATTAAACAGAATAATGGCCTCTAGTGCATGAACCACTAAAACTCAAAAAGTATAAATAACACCTTTCTTGTTATATTTATATACATTTGCATCCAGAGAAGGAAAGAAAGGAAGATGGGGGACCGGAAAGGAGGGTTTTGGTATAAAGAGCTATTTCCATTCACAGCCATGGTTGCAACACAATGCATCAATGTCGGTGTGAGCATCATCTTCAAAGCAGCCACATTGAAGGGCTTGGACTTTCGTGTCTTCATGCTGTATTCCTATTGCATTTCAGCTCTTCTTTTCCTCCCTCTTTGCTACTTCTCCCACAGGTAATTTAAGATTCTAAATAACAGGCCTTCTTCTTAATTTCCCTCTTCCTATATAATAATCAAACTAGCACCTTTGTTCATTCCTCTTTTTTTTTTTTTTTTTTTTTTGCCGTTAATTAACAGGAAATCACAGCTTCCTCCATTAACTATTGGTCTCCTTGGTAGATTTCTCTTCCTCGGGTTTCTTGGGTATACGTGGATACACACTTTTATCAAGCTTAGTAATATCAACCATGATAATTTATTTACTTCTTTGTTTTAAAGGAGCTTACCAAAATTTTGTTTTGGAATTGTAATTTCAGCTTTTCCGGTCAATATCTTGGATACATCGGAATCGAGTATAGTAATCCAACACTGGCTTCCGCCATGACCAACCTTACCCCGGCTTCCACATTTATCCTGGCCGTCCTCTTCAGGTCCTCTCTTATTTTTCTTCTTAATCCATTTAGCCATTGATTTTAGCAAAACATCATGATCACCTATAAAGCAAACGAGGCATGATGATCAATTTTCTATGCTAATTAAAGTCACCAATGATTATTCCATCAAGAGTTTTTTCTAATTGGGATTAATGCACCTAATTTTCTATTTAAATGTAAATGCTCAAACTTTATTTCCTCTACTGTTGTAGTAATAACCAGAACCAGAGGTCTCAGGTTCGAATCCTCCCGTTTACACTAAAAAAAAAATCTATTTAAAAAAACTAAAAAAAAAAAAAAAGAACTAGAGTGGATTTAGTGAACTAAATTGGGGAAACTCAAATCAACTCCATTAATAGATCAAAATTACAAGAGATTAGTGATGATTAAATGGGAAAAAAGAAGGTGACAAAGGAAGAAGAAGAAGGAAAACTTGAGGGGAAAGAAATAATGAGCTCGGAGAGCAAATCAATCTCTGCAAATTTGGTTAAACAATTCAGGCCTAACAAATGAGTTCCCAAATAGATTCTTCAGCTAACAAGCTACAAAAACAACAAATAGGTTGAAAGCGTGGTTGCCAAGAGGAAAGCGTGACTCCAGTAGCTTGAAAGCGTGCTTCTGCCTTCATGACCCAACCTAATTTCTGCTACAGTTCCTCAAAAACTCAGCTTCATGACACCTACTTTTAGACACTTTCCTGATGCAACTGTACTTTTTCTAACCCATGATTTAAAAGTATAATAACACTTGAAACTCTTTTCTTTTTTGTTTTCCAAATTATAGATGAGGAACTTGACCAATATTCATTGTCATGATCAGGATGGAAAAGCTAGAAATGAAGAGCTGGACCACCCAGGTTAAGATAATTGGGAGTGTAATAACGATTGCAGGAGCCCTGCTGGTGGTTCTGTACAATGGCCCAGTGCTGATAAGGAGCTCTACATCTTCAGCTTCTGTTCTTGCACAACACCCAGCACTTGTTACCATCGCCGGCGGAACCAAACACTCGGATTGGGTCAAAGGTGGTGCCCTTCTCGCTGTTGAATATGTAATTGTCGGCTTATGGTGTATTTCTCAGGTAACATATTGAAAACACAAAATTGGCTTGTACATTTTGAAAGGTCATTAGTTTTTTCAACAATTGCACCCACTTGAATCGCTCTCTCTCTCTCTCTCGGTTTCCTTCATATTGCCTAGGGGTGTCAATTGAACTTTTTGAACTGAACCTCATAAATTATACCCGATTTTTGGATTTTGGCCTTTTAAGTTTCAGGTTCCAACAAAAAAGCTCAAGCTGAACTAATTGAGCTTGGCCCGAGTTCATAATTATATGCATAATTATATATATTTTATATTTTATAAATTACTATAAATTTATATAAATTTTATTATAATTTATGTCATAATATGTATAATTATAAATTATACATGTTATTATCTATATATATATATATATATAGGGTCTTAATCGAACCTTAGTCTAACATGACACAAACTTGACTCACATTTAGCTGCGACCTAATACTTAGATACAAACTCTATTTGACCTAATTAAAACTTAGGCTCTACAAGCTGTATTCGGCCAAATGAGTCGGGCTCAAGCTAGCCCAACCTCATCAATAGCCCTATCATCGCCCCTTTATATTCTTGAACCATTTGCTTTTATTTTCCTACTTCTTGAAAAAGATAAAAATTTCAAAACAAAATAAGATTTTGTACTACTTTTCCTACATGAGTATAATATTCAATTCAAACTCATCTTTTTATTACTACATTAGTCTATATTGCAAAGAAAAGAGTTCTTATGCAGTTATTTCTATAAACTCCTTATAATTTTGTAAAATTAATGCAACCGTCACTCTAGTTTGTTATACTTTTCGATGGAGCTTTTAATTACATAAAAGAATTATCTCATTTGGTTATTGTGTATTGCAATAAAAACATTCCCCTATTAATTTTAGGGTCCTGACTCTGCCACTGTTTCTAGGCCAAGGTCATCGCAGATTACCCAGCAGAGCTAGCTGTGGTCTTCTTCTACAACTTATCATGTCTGATCCTAGCAGCTCCTGCTTGTTTAATGGGGGTAACAAATTCAAGTGCTTGGAATATACTAAAACCTGATGTCCGGCTGTACTCAGTAGTGTATTCCGTAAGCATGTAGACCTAATTTATGCTCAGTACTTCTGGAATTTCAAACTATATCTATTACCCACTGCTCATATAGCTAGGGAGTAATCTATGCACTGAATAATTTTTCTTTTTTTCTAGGGAGTAATGGGATCAGGCTTTGGTATCCTTATTCAAACATGGGGCGTACATATAAAAGGACCTGTATATATAGCTTCATTCATGCCATTATCAATTGCCATTGCTGCAATTATGGGCTTCATATTTCTTGGGGATGACCTCTACCTTGGAAGGTAGGTATCAATTGATCATGAATTTAGATTTTGGTGCTATTGTGCAATTGTTGTATTTCTTTTCAAACATATTTTGCTGTACACTCGTATATGAGAACAACAATAGATACAAGTATACATCATATTTTAAAAGATTTACATCAACCATATAATACTTGACCCCCTAACCTCACTTGACCCATTCCCACCCCCATTCCCCAAACCATTCATATACATAATACTTCCTTGTTTTATACACACACACATATGATATACACATATATAAGGTTGCTTACCAAATGTTTTTCTGATTTGCAGTGTGATCGGATCCTTGATCATATCTTTAGGGTTTTATGCTCTAATATGGGCAAAAGCAAAAGAAGACTGTGAAAAGGGTGATGAGTTTGGGGCATCTTCCAGCCAAAATGCTCCATTACTAGGCCAATATGATGATTCAACAAATGAAGGACGTGCATCTGCCATTGCTTGAATAATAGAAAACGATTACTTTCTCAACCACTCATAATTTTTACCTTGTTCAGAAATTTGTATTGTGTCGATAATGTTTCAAAAATTTTAAAATATGGGAGGCAATTAATATTTTTTAAATTTCAGTGGTGCTATGAGTAATAATGTGAAGATTCTCAAGGGAGGCTTTTGAAATTAACCCTTTTCAATGCTTGGGGCATGGCCCACGCTAGGAACGGCAATTAATATTTGCTTTTCAGTTTCTTTTACAAAAGTTAATTTTCGAATTCTTGAGAGCTGAGTACAAAAGTTTTTTTTAGGGATAATTTCACAAACCTCCCCTGAGATTTCTCACAATTACAAAAAGCTCCACTCAAATTTTAAAAATTACATATACCTCCCCTATTTTTACTGTTTAGTAACATTGTAGATCCAAGAATTTAGATTTTCTTTCAAAAATCCAAAATTGCCTCTTTGTACAAAACTAGGAAAGAAAAATATATACACCCAATCATTTTCTTCCACACTTTGCATAAATCAACAAGCCAAATACCTAACAACCGTCCAAGTATAAGTTCTAAAATCAAGTAGCCATTTAAAAGATTCCAAATTACATATATAATATCAATACTTGTCACAATAAAAAAACACATACACAAAATCCCGTTGACAACCAATTTTATACTCCCAAATTAAATATTAATGCTCAAATATCTTTTCAATATAAACTAATTTGATCTAGAACCACCATTACAACTCTCCTATAGTCTTAAAAATATTAATATCTCAAAAGTAGAGAATAAATTCTATCTCCACAATAAAATCATAATAAAAAATTTCAAATCCAATGAAAGAAATCATTATGTAATTATTGACATTTTATAAAAGTTTTTATTAACAACAAACAATGACAAATTGACATATAATCTACTGCAATCATCAATTTCCTATTTCAATCATCAATTTCATTATTTTTTTTCTATCACTACAATTCTCTTCATTTCCTTCTAATTTGACATATAATCTACCCCCTTTGTAGATTTTGTAATTTCAATTTACTAATATCAACAAAACTGAAGATAATAAAAAGAGATTAAAAATTAACTAGAAAATAGACAAGAGACAAAAAAAATAGAATTTTTTTTAGGTTTTGTAAATTTATTGCCTTAAATTTAAAATTGTCTACTAAGTGGAGGACATTATAGGTATTTTACTGTATCAAGGGAGATAAGTATAATTTCTTAAATCTGAGGGAAGTCGAATGAAATTGTTAGAAATCTCAATGGAGGTTTCTAAAATTATCGCTTCTTTAAATGTGCGAGTAAGGTTGTATTATTCAAAGACATAAGGTTACAAAATTGATAATAAAAGGTAATGGTTGTTGAAAGCCACATAATTTTATTGGTTTTCTCACGTCTTTTCGTGATAATTGTGGTGTCTTGTAGTTCATAAAAGGACTAGATGGTAAAGACATAAGGAGATTTGTATTTCATAAAAGTTTTTTGGTAGTTCAATTACTAAAGGTGCTGGACAAGTCATGATTGTACAAATAGGGACCTTATTAAACTAAGGAAGTGCTATGACACAATTCTTGAATTTTTTTTATTACGGGTGGAATTTAAATCCTAATCTATAGTCCAAAGAGGGACTTAAGACCTTCCTGATGGCCACTGTCTCAGTGTTTTACAAACAGAGGGACCTGAGATCAACAATAATAAACTATTTAGTCAATTTACAAATAGAAGGAAAATATCGATACAGAAGAAAGAGAAAATGGTGATAAGTACTGACGCAGCAAGAGGGACCTGAGATCAACAAAGTCAAAATCAGCGGCTAAGATTAGAGTCTCAGGAATTAGAGGTGATCAGTTCCATTTTCTCATTTTTCTCCTGCTTCTTAAATTCAACTATTCTCTTGCTTAAAAAAGAATTTTTTAAAAGATCAAGATTCAAGCTAAATAATAATATAACTACAAGATTAGGTAGAATTTGATAACTACACGTCTTTAGACCTTTTCATAGATAGAGAAATCTAAAAGATGGCCCTTCAATCTTTTTTAAAGATCAAGCTAGAGAATATAACTACAAGATTAGGTAGAATTTGATAACTATACATCTTTAGACCTTTTCATAGATAGAAAATTCTAAAAGATAGCCCTTCAAAGAAATTTTGCTAGGACTATAAACTACTTGTATTTTGTGTTCTTTATAAATTCAAATTTTCGTCCCTGCAAAAATTTGAAATTGCTATCTGATGTATTCGCAACTTTAGATATGCTGAACCTCGTTTCCTTAAATTAAATTTTCTAAATTCTATCTATGGTTGTATGCAGGATGGACATAAAGCCATTTATATGACGCTTTTACAGCTTCCATTGCTAATTTTTCCTTCCCAAGTACAACTGCATTCAAACTGATGTTACACAAAGATTAAGCTAAAGACGCTCAAAGAGAAAGTATGGTGCATTTGGAACATGAGCTTTTGGGCGGTGGTATACACAGACTGATCACAGTCGTTTTAATCATCATATAAATCTTCATGGGTTCCCTTAACATACCAAGTCCACCCTTGTAGTAAACCTGCTGGATAGGGTACGTGATCCAAGGGTTGGAGTGGGCCTTTTGGTCAAGGTTCAAATTTATGTGTCAGATTTGTAAGGCTTGATGATGGGAAAGCAAAGCAAGCAAGTTCAACCTGGTTTGACAAGTTGTGGAGTTGCCATGCCCAAGTTCACATGATAAAGGTTTGGCTTTAAATTATTTGATTGCATCGCAAACATAATTTCTAATATATTTTTTTATCTTACGAACATTATATAACAACAAGTGTTACACTAATTATTTCAAATAATTTTTCAAATAATCTCCTCTCCCGTCCAAACACAATGTCATTTTTCATCAGAAAAAAAAAAAAAAACATGAAAGGTACTCCAAGTGGGAGTAATCTGAAATCCCATTGGGTTACAATACCTCCTAAACTACAGCCCCACCATACACAACACTTGTGGGGACAAGGGGAAGGAACTGTTGTAGGTGCAATTGTTCCTGACGATTTTATGCATTTTGCACACCGTGTAATTTTATTTACATACGGCATAATTTTAGTACAAAATTTTATGAACCCCACATATATTATGAAAATCGAGATACAAAAAGTGATTTGAATCGCATATTTTTTTTTTTTTATCAAAATCTGGCCTTGAACAGCTCAGGAGCGGTCCTTCTTATGACCACTCCTGCCCCTCATCCCACTTGTGGTGTCACTCTTTTCACCGAACGCACGTACGTGTGTCAACATCAAACTTAATTGCTTTTTTACCAAGTTAGGTGCACCTTCATTCTCCCTAGCCGCCATCAGGGTCTCTTTCAAATTCTCAACTACTCTAAACAGCAAATCGAGTTCTGCAATGAATTGACGCATATCCATTTTCAGAGCTGCATAAATCCCCAAAAATACGATTTGCTTCATGCCACAGTCCCTTATGATTCTGAAAAATCCTGCCATATATCTTATGTTTGCCATTTTTTGATGGTACACTTGACTCAACATTGCACGCTTATATTTCTACAAAACGTAGCTTGGTGAGCCCTACAAGTGTTATATACTATAGGTAGAGGTGGCAAATCAACTCATTTAATTAAATTATTCATACCCGTCCATGAATAGATGGGTATGGATATCTTAAATTTTTGTATATGGGTATAAATGGGTTACCCAATAATACCTATTTAATAAATGGGTATTATTGGATAACCCATCAAACCCATTTAAAATTCTCTTCCCCCAAGTTTCTTCTTTTCCCCCACCCATTTTTTTTTTCAAATTTTTTATTTTGTCATGATGTTAACTACTTTTGTTTCATTATTATTATTATTATTATTTGTTGGTTTTATCTTATTATTTTATTTTCTCTTAGTTTGTTAACTTGCTCATTTTTCAGCATTACTAATTTATGATAAATTTTAGCCTATTTTCTTATCTTTCTAAAATGAAATTTTAAATTTATTATGAAAAAAATGTTAGGGGTTCAAAATTTTTGGATTAAGTTTTTATATTAATTTTTATAGTACTTAGTTCAAATTTTTATATTCTTATTATTCAATTATTAAATAATATGTAATTTTGTGACATAGAGTATAAATGAAAAAAATTGATAATTAAGTTTATTGAACATTATAAATAAATATTTAAAACTAATGATGGGTACAAAGAGTGGTATAAATTGATAACTTAGTTTGCAAAAATGAATTTAAATGAGTTTACAAAAAGTTAAAATAAATGGGTTATAAATGGGTAATTGGGTTACCCAATTCATTTTTTGACTTGTCCATTTATACCCATCTAATTAAATGGGTATAAATGAGTTGACTCACTTATACCCATTATCCATTTTACCCAACCCAAACCCGCCCAAGTCACCCATTTTGACACCTCTAACTATAGGGCTGTAGTTTATGAGGTATATGTAATGCACTTATACGTATATAAAAATTCAATGTAGCAATTTCACGTGTATGCAACATTCAATATTTGAATAAAAACTAGGTGGGGAATATCGTGCATCAAACGGGTGTTTGGTGCTTCTGGTTAAAGAAGATTTTTCATTAAACAAATAATTATACATTCTGAAAAGAAACAGTCATCAAATATGACAAATTTAATAATAATACATTCTGATTGCAACACACACTTGCATATTTTATTTTATCAATACTTTTACAATTTTACTATTCCCAAAAGGCCTCTACAGATATCAGTTGAAAATCATCCAAAATGAGATATAAGTTGTTTCAGACAAAGAAATACCCTTCCTACGGCTAGTTATAGTAACGTGTTAATTGCACAGCATGTTAATATATCTTTGTGTTAATTGTACAATAAAAACCACACTTCAATTAATTATGTCGATAACATCATTTGAATAATCATACCAACATATAAGTTTATATGAGTTGTATTCAATGCAAAAATGGTTGCAAAATAATTCCATATTTCAAAAATATCTAGATGTTTTCATAAACCAAAACTATAAATGTATCAAAATGAGGACATTTTGGTAAATAAATCTAAGCACATACTGCCTTCAATTGTACCAAAAGATTTTAAAAAAATTACACAACAATTCACATTTTCAAAAAATTCATATTCATGCGGTTGAAATTTAAACCCCCATTTAACCACAACTTATTCTTATATTATATAAGAATATATTAATCCATTTCATCTTCAAATCCAATATATACAAATTCGAAAGGTACATCCTTACAATTAAAGTCATGCAGTGGGTAGTGAATTTTTCTGAGTCAATTCCTGACATGTTCAGCCGTGTGAGGTTCATACGTCTTAAAAGTGGCCAGTGACCTCCGACCACGTGGTAATAAGCTAGCAGCGCATGTGCCTGTCTTCAAAAAATCCTGATGGACGATTTAGACCACATGGCAAAAGGGTGTAGCGGCTCACGTGGGACAATGGGGGGACAACACATAACCCTCCCATCCACCATCCACGTATTCGCTTTTAGCATCTTGGACTGCTAGACCCTTTTTGCCACGTGGCCGAATTTTTAGACGTATGGATCCAAATGATTGAGCATGTTAGATGGATGACACGTGACTCTCTATCTACCATCCACGTGTCCATCTCGAGCACCTTCAATCATTGTATGTGGATGGCTGAGTCGGTGAGAGATTCTAGTGAAATAATGAAGATAAGAAGTTGCAGCTAAACAAGATTCCATGAATGAGAAAGAAGGAATTAGGTTTTTATTATTTAATAGCTTTTAAGGACCAAACATGTTTGATATTTTTATTTCAGCCCCTTGGTTTTAAGGAATTGTAAATCAAACCATAAAAATTTTTCACATTATCTTTACTCCATTATTTCGATCCCAACTTTTCCTATTATGTAAGGCCACTCTTTTCTCTAAAATTGCCACACAAAGGGGGGAGGGATCATTTGATGTAAACAAAAACAAAATTTTGTCACTTTATATTTTTTTCAAATTACCCTTACTAACTATCTAATATAATCAATTATCAATTATGGTTATGAATTATTTTTAAATAATTATCTATTTATACACTTTGTTTTGGTTAATTTTTTAATATCTATTGTCGAAAACATAAAGCCAAGTTTTCTGAAAATGATACTAATAATGTTTTCCTATTCATTGCACGGACACAAGTATAGTTTTGTGAAAGGGAGTCTTTGTATTATGGGTAAAAAAATAAAAAAAAGTCCCTTGTGGTTAATCTAATATACAGAAAAGCCTCACATGGTTTCAAAATATACAACACGACCCCTCATGCTTTGAACTAAATTGTAAAGGTGACAGAATCCGTTAAACTTAACGGAAATGCACGAAATGACCAAAATGCACTGATTAATTAAGCAAAAGACAGCTCAAAAAAATCATTTATTTTATTCTCTAAGTAGAGAGAATTGAGGGTTAAGGGGAAGAATAGGTATATTTGATAAAAATTAGGCATAAAAAATTATTTTTAGGTTTCAATAAGTCATTTCCATTAAGTTTAACGGATTCCGTCACCTTTATAATTTAGTTCAAAGCATGAGGTGTCGTATTGTATATTTTAAAATCATAAGGAACTTTTCTGTGTATTAGACTTATCACAGGGGAATTTTTTGTTTTTTACCCTTGTATTATTTGCAAACTCACAAGCTTACCAAGTCTAGGGGTATATTTTCTTACCATTTTATTTTTATATACAATTAAAATATAATTACGACACAAATATGACATTACTTTATTGGACCTCATTTAATCTATCTAATACATTGACTCCTAACTCTTGAATTCGATCGAATTCACTCTCTGATCCAAGTTTGAAGACACCAAGACGTGCTGTCAGGAAGATGGGTCTGCGAATCACAAAAAGGCTATAAAAAAAAAATGCATTTGTATAATAGAGAAAATACCGGTTGTTAGAGGCAGGGGACTTAAATGAGAAGACATGAGCAAGATTGGGGACCCCAATGAAATTAAGGAGGAACGGATTATGAGAGCCAAATGATGATATTCGTCAACTGTCTGCCACAACATTGACGCCATGTTTTTGCTATTGTCCAGTTTTACTTCTACGTTAATCATTTTTAGTTGCCCAGTTATGAGAGCCAAACGATAAAAAAAAAAAAAAAAAAAAAAAAGAAGCTCCATCTGCTTTACTTTTCTCATTATTATTAAAAATAATAATATAAACACTCATAATTTAGACTATTGAACAATTTAAATGCTGAAAGTACCCTTAGGGCATATTTAATAATAAATTTTTTATTACTTTTTAGGGATACCTTTGTACTATTAATTATAATTTTTTTAAATTTTTTCGAAGAAGAAGAGAACAACATTAATTTAAAGTTGTACACTTCCATTTAAAAAAAATTGAATAAACCCAAAAGTTATACACAACCCTAAAACAAAAGGTCTAGCACTTTAGTCAAGGACTAATGAACAATTGATCATCGCTTTTAAAAATTTCATCCGTTATTAGTTATACAAAAATTTAAATCATTATTATCAGGTTCAGGGATCGAATTTTATACTTGACAATTAGAGGTAGGAATGTTGTAGAGAGGGACGGGAGGGATTAAAAAAAAAAAAAAACTTACTAGTAAATATCAAGATGGGCAATTTCGTCTCTCCAAGTATTTTGTAGTTGTTTTCTCATCTCATTAAGAAAAAAAGAGCCGTGGAGTACTTGGAACATTTTTAGACTTACGCATGCACTTTTGGACTACGAACTTAGTGAGTTTGCTAATTAACCCCTTATTTTCGAACTATTACAACACCCTTAAACATTCTGCCATTTACAAACGTGATTCCTCATTCACGAGTTTTTGGCCACAATAACTCTGTTCTCGAAAATTATTCCCATTGTAACATAACATGAAATCAAATATCCATGCTGATTTATTTGTTGCGCCACGTGGACTTTTGATACAAATATACAATCTTGAATTTTCCCCATCTTTACTGTTTCTTTTTTCATGGCATTATAGTGTAAGCCTTTTTTCCTAGATTTTATTTTGAGCAAGGAAGAGTTGGAACTTAAACAGCGCAGAAGAGTTAGGAAATTTTGAATGTAAAACTTTTAATTCTTAAAATCTCAACCTTAGCTACTAGTGAAAATTTTCATTACATGAGATACATCATAAAAACTATCTCAAACTCTATAGTCTCGATTTTTTAAGAATTTAGTAGGTAACAAATATTATTTTCATTTTGCTGTTGATTATCGTATGATCAATATATAATTTTTTTTCAAATTTTTTTAATTGTTGGCATCTATTTTCCTCTTTTTTTTTTTAAAAAAAAAAAACTAAAGACGGCACTTCATACTATATAATCATGTGAATTTAGGTATCTTGGAATATTTTCTTAAATTTCAATGTGTTAGTTGATCAAGTAATTAATCCTTGATTTTTAAAAAAAATTACAAAAATATATGCCATAGAATTTTAATGTTTTGATTTCTAACTTATCTTTTTCCCTTATATTCTTTTGCAATATAATTTTTTTGATAAATTCTTACGTTAACTTATTCTAATAATGTTTTGAATAATAGATATAGTTATTTATTTATGCGTAGAAGTAATTTAACAAGAAAAAAAAGTATTATTGAGATGCGTATTTTTTTTTTGGAAAAGAAAAAAAGGAAGGAAATATTAGTAGTTTTTTTTGGCAAAAAGAAGAAAATAGGAAACCTGAGTAGGGATGGCACGGGCACCTGCCCCATGGCCCGCCAACCGTTAGAAAAATTAAATGTGTGTGTGTGTGTGTGTATATATATATATAAATGGGTATATTAAATGTGTGTGTGTATATATATATATATTAGGTTATTAGTATATTAAATGCATATTAGTATATATAATATTAATAATTATACATGTATACTGATAGAAATTATTAATTAGTTATACTAAATTTACTAATACATTTATATTAAATACCTAGTGGTAATTGAAGAAGGAAATTGAAAACTTGATGACTAACAGCATGTTTTGGCAGGATGATTCTTAAAATTCAAAATTGATAATTTGACTACTTTAATTGTATTTATCTCGTCATGTTGGATTGTATTTAAATAAATTTTGTTTAATTATTTTTATGAGTTTTAATTGTCAAATTATAATGGATAATGACTTGGTTATGTGCTAATATTTTAAGTAATTGATTTTTGACAAAATTTTGATTGCAATACAAGTATAGGACAAATTTTTAAGAGCCCTTATGAGTGCCCTAACGGGGGAGGCGGGGTGGGGGACCCCTCCCCACCCCACCCACCTCGCCCTATTGCCATTCCGGAACCTGAGAGTCTTATAGGGTCAAATAGGTTATAGAGGAAATATGAATTAAAATTGTATTATTATGAGAATTCTTTAGTAAACAAGGTTGTTTTAAAAGAAAAACTCCTTCATAAATTTCAACCCTAATCTTAATTTTATTTATGCTTCCATCCTCCTGACACCCTACCTAACAATTAACATTTTTTAATTTAGCCAAGATGTGTGTATAAATAGCAAATTATGTACACAAATTTATCTACTTATATCATAAAATTTTTTTTAACCACTTCTTTAATTTATATATATATCACATAAAAAAAGTGTTAAAATTATTTTCATAAAATTATGGTATAATTTTATAAACCTCCCAAGAGGTTTCTGACAATTTTACTAGCCTCTCCTGAATTTTGCAAAATTACATAAACCTCCCATGAAGTTAAGGTTTTGATAACAAAATTTGTCTAATTAGAAAAAGTAACATTCAAAAAGTACTTTAAGGAGAGAGATGAAATTTTTATTCCATAAATACCCCTTATGCATGTATATAAGTTGTATTAGTAAAAGAATATAAATAATTTAAAGTTAAAAATAATTAATACATATATTTCACCACTCAAAAAGTTCATATTTAATAAATTAAACAACATAAATAAACAACAAAACTACACTAATGATCACAAGATTTAACAAAATAAACTAGTCATCTCTTTTGATATGATGTCTGCAATGATTCTTGTGATTTTGAATAGAAAAATTTTTGAATTTTCTTTTCCCTCCATTCTCCTTTACTAATATCTAATGATTAAGTAATTAGAACATAATTAACTATTAGTAACTAATTAATGAAAATAACTATTGAATTTTTTTTAATGATGAACAATGACTTGTATTTACAAAATAACATCAATTGATATACTTAATGGAGGAAGGAGGGAAAAAAGACAAAATTTGAAAATTTTTTCTATTACAAGATTCATAGCAAACATCATGTTGAAAGAAATAACTATTCTATTTTGTTGAATATTGTGATCACTAGTGTAGTTTTATTGCTTATTTTTATTATCTAACTTATTAAATGTGAACTTTTTGAATAGTGAAATGTGTTGTTTAATTCCTTCAAAAAAAATGTGTGTATTAATTGTTTCTAACTTTTAATTATTTTTATTCTTTTACTAATACAATTTATATATATGCATAAAGGATATCTATGGAATAAAAGTTTTATCCCTCTCCTTAAAATACTTTTTTAATATTATTTTTTCTAATTGGACTAATTTTGTTATCAAACCTTAATCTTAGGGAAGGTCTATGTAATTTTATAAATTTTAAAGGAGGCTAATGAAATTATCAGAAACCTTGGGGGAAATTATCCCTAAAATTATTCCAAATAATCTTTTATCTAAACACGTGGGTTTGTTTGGATTGAAGATTGTTTGAAATATTTATTTGTGATAATTACTGTAACACTTTTTATGATGTGATATATATGAGATAAAAAGATGATTGAAAATTATGTATATGATGCAAGCAAAACAAAATTTTAAATTTTTTTTTGAAAACCTCTTAATCCAAACAGACCCACTTATTTAACCTCTTTCTCTTTTAAGTGTGGGATCCGCTTGTCCCAAGTCCCAACTTGACAAGGACCGGTTAGCCCCCACACGTTTGCAGTTTGCACCCACCACCTTGATTGACTTAAGAATTTGAACATTTACCTTGTTAGAAAGGGATAATTGCAGAAACCTCCCCTGAGGTTTCTGACACTTGCACTGACCTCCCCTCTAGATTTAGAAATAGCATTCAGCACCCCTAAACAGGAACAATTCGTTGCAGAAACCTCCCCTGAGGCTTGATGTCCCATTAGAAAATTATTTGTAGAAGTGATATTAGAAATTTCTTCCAATTTTGCCTTGATCTTGCTTGACAATTAGTATTAACAAGGGAAGGGCGTAGGCATTAAGGATCAAGCAAGTTCAGGAGGTATAAATGCAACATATTTTTCATTCCAATATCTAGCTTGGTTTGACGAGTGTTTCGGAATTAAATGCAATTAAATTTTAAATTTACCCCTAATATAACAATTCTTATAAAACAAAAGAATTACACATACAACAAATTAACATCTCCATAATTATAACTACAATAGTTATTAACTTTTTTGATAAAATATAAGAAAATCATAAACCATAACAAAAATTAATACTAGAAAAGAAATATAGTGGTTGTATTAATAAGGAGTAAATTCCCAAAAAGAGAGTTTTTAAACTAACTTTCTAAAGGGTAGCGATTTTTGAGTCTCTTCCCAAAGGGTGAAAAACGCATCAATGGAATGCGTTCTTCTAAATAAAAATGCAACTTTCAAATACGTTATTTTAATTTTCATAAATTTGTTTAAATATGAAAAATTGGTTAAATAACGCATAACATACCAGCTCTTTATGGAAAAAATTGGTTAAATAGCGCCCAAAGGAAAACTAGTATGTTTTGTATTTAACATAAATTAAATATGTGAAAGTTAAAAAAAAATTGCCCATAATATACCAGTTCTTTATGGGAAGCTGGCAGATTTTATATTTAATACGCTATTTAACCAATTTCGTTGGCCTGTGGAGCTAATTAACCAATTAGCGCATTAACTAATTAGTTAATTAGTTAAACAGAAATTAGTTAATTAGTTAATTAATTAATTAGATAATTAGTTAGTAAATTAGTTAAGCAGTTAATTAGTTTATTAGTTTAACATGCAAATAGTTTGTTAGTTTCGGACAGACAACAGCTTTAGTTAATTAGATAAATAGAAATTAGTTAATTAGTTAATTAGTTAATTAATTAATTAGATAAGTAGTTAATTAGTTAATAGTTAATTAGATAATTAGTTAATAGTTAATTAGTTTAACTATGCAGAAATAGTTTGATTTGTTAATTAGTTAATTAGATAAATAGAAATTAGTTCATTAGTTAATTAATTTAACTATGCAGAAATAGTTTGATTAGTTTAATTTGTTTAACAAATTAAACGTTGGTTTTGATGAAAGTACTCAAACCTTTCACCTGGTAAAGTCAAATACAATTGGGGGTATTCTAGTAAATTTATACACTTTTACCTTTTAAATTGGCCCCAACTTTTTCTAGGGGAGGTTAATGCTATTTCAAAATTGATAGAGGAGGTCAATGCAAATGTCAGAAATCTCAGGAGAGGTTTCTGCAATTTTCCCTGTTAGAAAAATATGGACCGTAGACCTTGAGGTGCGAGTTGTAACTTAATAACACTGCCGGTAATTACTGACGAGTCACGTCCGTTCGTGCCTTTAGGACCACACAAAGGCACGTGCTCAGAGCGCAAGAGTCAGGCCACTCCCATCCACCTACCCCAAGTGTGTGCCATCACACAAAAAGGCACGTATCATATTCTTGTACTATATAAGATTGAGTTTTGATCAAAAAATAGGTTGAATTTCAACCGCATAGGTGGAGGATTTCTGGAAATGTGAAATATTATGTATTAGTTTAAAAACTTTAAGTACAAATTAAAGAACCATGTATTTGGGTATGTTTACTGAAATGATCCCATTTTAATACATTTAAAGTTGTCATTGATGAGTCATCTGGGTATTGATGGAATGTTTAATTATGTGCAACCATTTTTGCATTTTGTACAACCCATATATGCTTGTGTGTTGGTGTAATTACCGAAATATTCCTTAACTACCAATAATTCCCCTTTTCAGCTGCAAATAACCGTTTGAGATGTTGCTTTGTCTGAAGCGTTTGAATGGCAATCGAATTTAGGAAATGAGCCAACGATTTCTCTATCAATGGTAGGAACCCATTTCTCTATCATTTATAATCTGCATTTATGAGCCACAAACGTTGGTCAGTTTATCCCCTTTCAGTTTCAGGAGTTAAGTTTTCCCTTTTTGTCTTTATCTACAACGATTTGCCTCATCGTTTTCTCTTCCATCCAAGATCAACTCTGAAATTATCTATTATTTCGTCATTAATTACACCCAATTCAATTGCCCAACCGTTGGTATGTTAATTAGGGGTGGCAATCGGATCCGTTTCGGGTTGGCAGGTCGGGTTAAGACTCGGGTATAACAGAAAAACCCACTAACCTGAACCTAACCCGCCAACCAGAAACGGATCAGAATACTAGACACAAACCCAAAAATTTTGAATTGGCGGGTTGACGAGTCGACCCAAAATGATTCGAAACTTAATTTTAATTTATTAATTTATCACTGTAATTTCTAATAAAATCAATTTTGTACAAGACTAATTAAATAATCAAGTAATAAAAATTTAAATAAATAATCCCAAACCAAATCTAAAATAAATTAAAACACTGTAAAAGTGTTTTATCCCAAACCAAATATAAAATAAATTAAAACAGTATAAAAGTAAAAAATAATATAATACATTATTTGTCCAAATATAATAATTTCAACTTCACATAAGTTAAATAAATTTATTTAAGACTAAGTGATTAATGCCTTTGAAAAAAAAGAATAACTTAGTTTAGTTAAATAAAATAATTTTTATGTTTGTTGAATTATTTTTAATTCATAAAACCGGTTATCGGGTCATATCATGTCACCCACGGGTTAATCCGAATTCGACCTATTTTCTTTTTGGACCCATCGGGGTTCGATCCGATTCTGACCCGAACCCGCGAAACCTCAACCCAAATCCATTAATTTTGTGTTAGGTTCGTGTCATGTTTTCAGGTCGTATCGGAAATTGCCACCCCTAATGTCAATGCCTAAATGGTTGATTATCAGTTTCTCCCTATTCGCATTCTAGGATTGGAATAATTCTATCTGGCTTCATACTAATCAGCTTAAAATGCTCTTCAGTTCCAGCTACTCCTGGTGGTTCAACGTGAGGTTAGATTTCACCCTCCCCCAATTTTTCAGCTCCTCCCTTAATTATGTCGGTGTGTTCTTAGTACCTACAATTAGCGACTCTTATTGCGTTGTCTAACCTCAAATGGTCTGGGTTGGTTATAATCTTATAGGTTTGCAGCAATAGCAAGCAAGAGCTCTCAATGGAGATTCTGCAATAAGGTTAACTTTCTGTGTTGCTCTGCCTTTCTGCATTACCAACGACCTTCAATTTGACACAGTTTTATTGTAACGCTGTGTGAATTGATTGATTATATCGTTTACCTTTTCATACTAAGTTTTATTTTTTTCTCACCATATACTATTGTTTGTTCAACAAAAAAACCTCCTTCCCCCCTAATATTCGGTAGAAAATTGAGGTCGATGTTCAGAATTGCGACGGCATCAACCTCTTGGACGATTGGTACCATCAAAACATTTAAGTCTTGCTAGGATGTCTCGACGCTTAATTATTATTGTCACTTAATTATGATTTCCAACGAAATTCCTGGCTTTTCTTTTTTTAGATTATGTTAAAATAAATTATACAAATATTATTATTATGATAAAAAAATTTCAAAATTGCGATGCATTTACCAAAAAAAGAGCGTTCAAGTGCTAAAGTATTTTTAGATTCGTTTAAGGGTGCGGTGTTTTTGATTAAAAAAAAAACTTTTGAGTATTAAAGGTACTTTTAAAACTTTTGATGAATATCATCTTATAAAATTATAAGCAAAACTTTTGATGCTAAAAGCACCTTTAGTAAAAAATTCAAATTTGATACTCTTTTGTATCTTAAAAATAAATATTAAATTTAATTATTTTATCCTATATTATGAACTAAATAAAGAGATAAATATATTTAAAAATTTTTAAATTATACATTATTTAATATAATAAATATTTATTGAACTATGTATTTAAACAATGTACTTAAAATCACTCAAACATTTGATAAGCACTTTTTATTAAGGGATAATTTGAGAAACCTCTCATGAAGTTTTGACTATTCACTAGCCTCCCTTTAAATTTTAAAAATTATACTAATCTCCTTTGACGGTAATTATTTTATAACATTCAGACCCAATTGCTAATGAAAAAGTAATATTAGAAGAGAAAAGATAATATGATTCTATCATTGCCCTTCATCTATGACATTATTTAATTAATTTAATATCAATCCACATATTAAAGAAAAACACTTAAATTTGTTATTTATCATTAAAGATCAAATCATCTATAATATCAAAAATAGTATATTATATTATATTTTTCACTTAATACAAGATTCAAATTACTCTTTTCAGTTACATACCCATTGTCAAACATGATTAACAATAAATAATAAAAAAATTTACACCCAAAATATTAAAGAGAAACAAACATTAACATCATAAATAATCTTGTCAATATATTTAGGTTGGTTGTTGAGAATCTTATGGTATTAAAGTTCATTTTTTGTAATATTTTGAATACATAATTTTTGGATTATTTGTTAAAGATAAACAAAATTCAATTTATTATAACTTACAAATAAAAAATTGCATAATCATCCAAAAAATGAGTAAGAGAGAATGTTGGAGAAAAAGAAAAGAGAAAAAAAATGACTTCTGTTTCTTTTTTTTTTAAAAAAAATTTAAGTTTCATTTATTTGATATATCAATTATGTATCAAGTGAAAATTAATATAGTTTTTTTGCAATTACTAAGGGAAGTAAGTGATATTTTTAAAACTTTTGGGTGTCAGCTGATATTAGGAGAAACCTCAAAGGAGGCTTTGACTGATATTATCCGAATGGAAATTGATCATCGACCCTCCATGAGGGAACCATCCATCATTCGTCTTCATCAAGCAGTCCTTCTTTCCCCTTGCTCTAATCAACGTATCATTCACGTTCTTCATCGTCTCCGCTCAGTCATCATCATCAGAAGCATTCAACTCTACCAGTCCAAAAACCATTTTTTTTCCTTCCTCTTGAAAGTTTTCTTTCGAAAAGTGCCCATTAAGACTTCAGTCAAGAGAAATATATGTATATAAAAAAGGGACAAAGCAGAACAAAATAAACGGGGAACACAGGAGGAGTTGAGACTACTGGAGTTGCTGCCGTGGAAGCCGCTGGAATGCCACCACCACCACCACAATACACCTGACAAGCACGGTGAAATCCCTGATATCCTTTTCGTTTTGCTTTTTACAGCTGTAAATTGAATTAGGCACTTGAATTTTCTTTCTGACTTGAAGTAACCTTATGGGACATAGAATTCTTCTATTTTTTTTTAATTTTGTAATTTATTTTTCTCCTTCCTTTTTTACGTACTATTTTTTTTTTTATTGTTATGGAATGTGATTGAGTAAGTCAAGAGCGCATTATTCTATGATTTTTCTGAAAGAAGCTTTGGAATTAAACATCTCCTTATTTTATTTGACTTTTATGTGTGTAGATTTTTTTATGTTAATTAAATGCATGTTAGTTGTGCAGCTAAAATTAGCTCATTTTGACATTGAGATTAGAAGAGTGAAACTAATCTCACTACTGATTTTACTGGATGTAGGGAGGTGTTTGAGGGAAAATTCCTGATCTTCCTCCATCACAAATGTAATTCTCGAATTCATTTCTTAGACTTCGAAAAACCTGCAATTGTTTAGTTAAAAGGTTTAATTTGCATTTCAAAAAGAGATAATTGGACAAACCTCCCCTGAGGTTTGCCTTAATATCACTTAGCTCTCTCGTGGTTTCAAAAATCTCTCCTATACCTCCCCTTGATTGACATATTTTGTAGCATCATCAACTCTTGTGCGTTTAAATATTCATAAAAGATGAGAGATAACGATTTTCTTCCATTTGTACCCATTTGTTGTCCTTTTTATATATATTAGAGCAGCATTTAAGACCAAAATAAACCTAATGGGGAAAACTCAAATTGCAAGTGAAGTAAGTGCAATAAAGAGAGGTTGAAGCATATAAGTAGTTTTACAAGTTTGCAATGACTAGTACTCCAACTCTAAGATTATAAAGGCAGCAAGACAACAAAATAAGAAATACAAGTTAACGCAAAATGAGCAATTTCAAAAAGAGGAAATTAGTAGAAGATATTGTAACAAATCGTAACAAGTTCTAACATTCAAAGGGGCTCTTATAATTCACCAACATCATTTAATATAAAGAATTTATATTATGGTTACAACAGGAAAGCGACAACCAAGATTTCAGAGAATGAAAGAAATCCAAATGAGCTATATTTGCCTCCAATGTCTGTTTTATGTGTTAGGTAATAGTAACGTCAGAAATTCTTTGTCTTTTATTGCTACAAGGAAAAAAAAGTCGTTATTATAATTAGTTTTGTTAATTGTGTCTTGATTTTTTTACTCTCCAAATTCGTTTTCTTTTGTGCAAATTTTAATTAATCAATTAGGGGTTTCTAGTAGAGTAATGTGGTCAGTTTACCACCCGTGATGGAGACATCTTGTCTAGTCAATCTGATAGGGGAGGTAAGAGAGATTTTTAAAAATACAAAGATGTTAAGTGACATTTAGGTGAACCTCAGAGGAGGTTTGTGAAATTATCCCATTCTAAAAACGAAAATTACTTTTTTCATAGGTGACTCAGTACACTTAAATTCAATACTAAGTGGAAATTTTAATTTTCTTTTAAAAAACCCTTTTTCTAGACTTTTACTCGGCCGGACCTTTACCAAGTCGGATATTAGTTCCTTTTCTTTACCTACCTTTTCTTTTTCTTTACTTTTATTTTTTAAAAAGTCCACAAAAAAATCATTTTCAAATTAGGTTATTATATTTATTTGTATTTTCATGTTTAGTTAAAAAATAGGGCGCAACATTAACCTATTCTTAATTCCATCCTTGTATATACTATATGTTCATTTGAACCAAAATAAAAATTGCACTTGATTCATGTACCATATTTACTAAATGTACCCTATTCAACAAGATTGCAAGATGATCCTATGACATTATTTTCAGCATTAAAGTAGTGTGAATTAGTTCTGATCTAATCGAATCTTGTAGGCTCTTTTTTTTTTTTGGGGATCTATGAGCTTTTTTCCTCAGCTAATCTGTTCGACACTAATCTTGATTGGTTTTGGGTGTGACAAAGGCTTGATGGAATTGGATGCATGCATCTCTTCTTCTAAAAACAAAAATTCATATATAACCAATTAGAATAATGGCCTCTAGTGCATGAACCACTAAAACTTAAAAGCATAAATAGGAGCGATAATATACATTTGCATCCAAAGAAGGAAAGAACGGAAGATGGGGAGCTGGAAACGAACTTGTTGGTATGGAGAGGTTTTTCCTTTCACAGCCATGGTTACAATGGAGTGCATCAATGTTGGTATGAACACCATCTTCAAAGCGGCCACAGTGAAGGGTCTGAACTATCACGTTTTCATGCTTTATTCCTATGGGATAGCAGCTCTTCTTCTCCTCCCTCTTTGCTACTTCTTCCACAGGTAATCTACAATCCTAAATCACAAGCCTTCATAATTTTCCTCTCCCTGTAATAATCAAACTAGCAAGTAGTAACTTATGCATTCTTTTCTTATTTCTTAATGTTAACAGGAATTCTCGGCTTCCTCCATTTACCTTTGGCCTCCTTGCTAGATTTTTCTCCCTCGGGCTTCTTGGGTCTGTGTGTTTGTGTCTATATATCAGGGTTCATATCAGAAAGCATTACACACACATAAAGCAGAATGCTTTCTGATATGAACCCTGGTAATTTGTTTAAATGTTTGTTCTAAAGGAGCTTATCAGACTTTTGTTTTGAAATGTAATTTTAGCTTTGTAGCTCAATATCTTGGAAATACAGGAATCGAGTATAGTACACCAACATTGGCTTCCGCCATGAGCAATATTGCACCGGCTTCCACATTTGTCCTGGCCGTCCTCTTCAGGTCCTATTTTGCTTTTCTTTCTAAAGTGATTAGCCATTTTCGCTACTCTTCATGCCTGTTTTGGAGCAAGCGAGATGTAATAATGGATTTTCAACACTAAGTCATAAATGATTGTTCCATCATGAGTTTTTCTAATCATTGTTAATTCAACTAATTTGCTATCTAAATGTAAATACTAAAAATTATTTCCCCACTTTTATTTGCTTTCAATGGTTGCCTTTGTTTTTTCAAAATAATGAGGGAATACTTGGGCCAATCGATATTTCTTGTCATGATCAGGATGGAAAAGCTAGAAATGAAGAGCTTGAGTAGCCAAGTTAAGATAATAGGGTGTGCAATAACGATTGCAGGAGCCCTTGTGGTGGTTCTGTACAAAGGCCCAGTGCTACTAAGGAGCCCTGCATCTTCAGCTTCTGTTTTTGCACAGGCAGCACTAGTTACACTCACCACTGGCACCAAACAGTCGAATTGGGTCAAAGGGGGTGCCATCCTCGCTGCTGAATATGTAGTAGCCTCCCTTTGGTATATTTATCAGGTAACATGTTAAAAGCCAAAATTGTCCGTTTCAATTTTAAATTTTATTAAATTTGTCCTACTATTGCACCCCCTTGAATTTCGATAGAATCTTTTTTTTTTTTCTCTTCACATTGCCCCGTTATATTCTCGAAGCCTTTGCTATTATCTCCCACTTTTCGAAAAAATAAGAATTTCGACACGAAATAAGAATTACATGAGAATGAAAGCTTAATATTCATTTGGAACTCTCATTTTTTTGTACCAGATTGCTTAATATTCTTATGGTGCAGTTGTTTCTGATATTGTTATTGTCTTAAAACTCTTTACAATTTTGTAAAATTGTTGCAATCATCATGCTGGCTGGCTATTGTTTCTTCATAGAGCAACTTGTTTTATTAAAAAAATTATAGCCTTTGTGTAGTGCACTTAGAGCATTCACCTACTAATCTTGGGGTCTTGAGTCCACCACTTTCAGGCCAAGGCTATTGGGGAGTACCCGGCAGAACTGGTTGTGGTCTTCTTCTACAACTTATCATGTATGATCATAGCAGCACCCGTTTGTTTAATCGAGGTACCAATTTCAAGTGCTTGGAATATATTCAAACTGGATGTGCAGTTGTACGCGGTTTTGTATGCGGTGAGCACATAAACCTAAATTTTTTTGAGTTACTACTAGAATTTCAAAATAGAAATGTATCTCCCAGGCTAGTTACATCTGCTACTTACTGCTCATGCAGCTAGTTGGAATGGAAATCATATCGAATCGATGCACTGAAAATTTTTCTTTTTTCTCTTTGGCTTAGGGAGTATTGGGGACAGGCTTCGTTATTCTTGTTCATACTTGGTGCTTACACGTAAAAGGACCTGTATATGTAGCTTCATTTAGGCCATTATCAATTGCCATTGCTGCAATTTTGGGCTTCATTTTTCTTGGCGATAATCTCTACCTCGGAAGGTACATCTCACATGATCATGATTTTAGATTTTGGTGCTGTCGTGCAACTTTTGTACTTTTTTTTTTTCAAACACATTTAGATATACACTCCTATCAATATTTGTACTAATTCTCAATTATGAGAACGGCAAATGTATAGAAATATGCATCGACCATTTAGAAATATACAGAATCCCAACCCACCTTCCTCAATCCCTTTACTTGGCCTATATATATATATATATAGGATTAATCTTTCCTACACTGACAGTGTATACACTGTTAGCGTTGGATGAATGACAACTATGTAAAATTTGAATTTGAAATTCAACTTTTATACAAATATCATAAATTTAACGATGATAGTGTATACACTTTCAGTGTATATAAGATTTACTCATATATATATATATATATATATATGCACACTTCCTTCTTATATATAAAAGAGCATTTATATCAGATGTTTTGCTAATTTGCAGCGTGATCGGATCATTGATCATATCGTTTGGGTTTTATGTTCTAATATGGGCAAAAGCACAAGAAGCAAGTGGAGACAAATCACAAAGTGGTACTATTTCTAGGGAATCTGCCAGCAGAAATGCTCCATTGCTAGACGAATATGATGATTCAACAGATGAAGGTCATGCAACTACCACTGCTTGAATAATCAAACACATTTATTTTTTGAACTAGTGATTTACTCCCACCTTTTACCTTGTTCAGCGATTTCTTAGAATCGAAAAAAAAAAAATTTTCTCTTGAGATGTTGGACACTTGTTTAGATAGCATTTGTGCATCTTCCACGGCATATTGAAGCTGTTCTATGGATACATGTTGTATGTTCTCCACAGAAGTATTCCATCGCAAAATAATCTTTTGGCTTTGTATGGTCTCACACTTTTAGTTGGATCATTTTTTGTTTGGTGACTCCTTTCACTGGCGTGATATATGGTTAAGATTCCCTAATCTGGGTTTTTCTAAGCAGCAATAACTTGAGAAATGAAATGTCAGGAAGGTTTGTGATGGTGTCATTCAGCATTCCTGAAGTTTTTTTTTTTTTTTTTTAAATTCACTTGTTCCCCTTATTTTCAAATTTTTGTAACATTTTAACCAAATTTAAAATATATTATTAAAGTACTCATTTTAGGAAAGGGAAAATAATTTCTTTTCATCATTGCCTTTTTGTCTCCCTACCATTTTACAATATTATAACTACATTAATCAAAGGTGGAAAACAAAGTCAAAAAACATATTTAACTCTGATGGGGCAAAATATAACAGCTGCAATGCTTTTAAAGTACAAACAAATGCTAACAAAAGTTCATTTGAGATGTTTTCAAATTGCAAAAGAATTTTTTTTTTCATTTGGCGGGTTAACTGGTGCTTGAAGGTCACAAAAATAGACACATGAGAGGAGTGATATACTTAAAGGGAAGTGTAATGTTAGTATTGATCAATTCATCATGAGAGTGAATCTTGATTAACCTTGGAAATGCATTGCTAACAAGACAAGAGTTAATAATAAGAGAATGATCATTTTACTTATATTCTTGATCATTAGTGGAATCTATACCCTAGAACTTTGTATTTAGTAATCTTTCCTCTAGGATTTTCATCTTCAAGTTTAGTTTACAATTTTAGTTTGTTTGATATAATTGCTTTTTATTGCTAAATTTGATTATTGTCTAAATATTAGAATAAGTAAGGTCCTAGTAATTGAAATTTAAGCTCTTTGTGGGATCGACCCTTGTACTCGCTAAACTATTATCACGGCCTATACACTTGCAAATAAATGGGAGTATTTGAAATTAAATTTGAGTGCATATTTGAAACTCGTCAATAATATAGATTAAAATTTATACCCATATATCAAAATTTATAATATAAAAGACATAAATTATACCATTGAGGAGGAAAATGAATTGAAAATATATAATATACGGCTATAAATTTTAATCTATATTATAAATTTAGTATAATTTTTAAACCTTTTTCATACACTTTATCTTGTACTACAATATATAAATATATATCATAGTTTTGAATTGAAATATAAACCTGTGCATGCACGGGTCAAAATGCTCGTGTAAAAAAGTGGAGTGGAAACTTTCCAGTTTGGATGCTTGAGATTACTCAAATCTAGAAGACCAGTTGCTCTATCAGCCTTGTAACTATTTCTAAAAGTAAATGAAATGCTGTTGTTTTGACCCAAAAAAAGCAAAATGTTGTTTACACTCTTATTTTTATTAATCACACTCCAACCATATAGTTTTCATTTATTAGAGTATATAATAAAACAAATAGTGGAAATGTAAATAATAAAAAAATAAAGTACAAATAACATTTTTCAAGAAAAAATATATTATCTTGATCTCTTCCATTAAGTGCCTCTGTAACGAGTAAGACAAATAACTCTCATACAATTCATGACTTTTATATAAATGAGGCTCAATCTCTTACAAGTACCCAATTAATCCGTTAACTTAGCATGGTCTGAACTGCTTTGGGATTTGTTTTATTAAGGGACATATGGCAATATTAGAAATGGAATAGGAAGTGAGACAAAATTAGAGATGGCAATTGGGGCGAGTGCCAGCGGGAGGTTAAAGGGGTGGGGGCGGGTAAATTATCTCCCTGTTAAAAAATGGGACAGGGGGTATGGGAGTATACCCTCGCCCCATCTCCCGTCCCGCCACTGTTAAAATGTGAATATATATATATATATAATTTAATTAGTTATAAATTTATAATAATGATATTATTAATTACAAGTATTATATAATGTATATTATTATATATATATTATATATAATATTATTACTGTTAAAAAATAGACTCCCCCATCCCCCGTCCCGCCCCCGTTAAAGTGTGAATATATATATATATATAATTCAATTAGTTACAAATTTATAATAATGATATTATTAATTACAAGTATTATATAATGTATATTATTATATATATAATATAATTAATATTATTAATTATACTAATAATTATACATGTCTACTAATAGAAATTATTAATTAGTTATGCTAAATTTACTAATACATTTATACTAAATTCTTAATTACACTTAACACAATAACACTTTTTTATCTAAAAAAAAGAACACAATAATGGGCGGGTGACTTTATTTATCTCAAAAGTGAAAATTTGACTGTTTTAGTTATATTTGTCTATTCATGTTGGATTGTATTCAAATAACTTTTGAATTATTTTTATGAGTTTCAATTGTGAAATTTAAGTGAATAATGACTTGGTGATGAGTTAGTATTTAAGTACTTAATTCTTAACTAAAATTTAGCTATAATATAATTATTGGACAAATTTTTATTAGTTCCCGTGAGATAGGGTGGGGTGGTTGTGGGTCGGGGGGACTAGTGGACAGCAGGGCGGGGAAAAAGGGAGGGGTCCCGTACCCTCAACCCACGGCCATTTCTAGACAAAATGTGGGGCAGAAGATATATTGCGCTGCACTTGAACCAGCATTTTTATTTTCCTTATAATAAACCTTACACTTGTACAGAGATTTTCAATTTACAAACACTTATACAAATGAGATTTTAGTTTTTTTTTTACCAAATTTAGATGAAAACTTGAGATAAGTTATATAATGTTTTATTTAAGGATAAAATTTCTTTACACCATTAACTTAGAGAGATTTTGACACCGGTAATAGGTTAGATGCATGTTATGTGTGCATAAAGTGACTTTTAAATTTGTATTACTATGGAATGTTTTTATTTAAGGATAAAATTTCTTTACACCGTTACAGTTAGAGAGTTTTTGCCACTAATAGTAAATTTGGCAGCATGCTACATGTGCATAAAGTGACTTTTAAATTTATAATTTTATTATTTGGCATACATATAAACTAGTTAGGGTACTAAAATTCTTACATTAATAGTATATAACAAGTTAATTCTTACATTAATAGTGTATAACAAGTTAATCCTATATTTTTTAGTACCCTAACTAGTTTAGATGCATGCCATAGGATTAAATTTCTGTAGACTAATTGGATGCGTGAAATTGGTTATCACGCGTTTAACTTGATAGTATTATACATCTACTCTATCCAAAAGTGCATAAAAAATTAATCTTTAAATATATAGATTTTGTTCCCTGTTAATTATGTTTTCTAATTTTTAAATTCTGATTTTCGATAATCAATTTTTTTAACATTTTGAACCGCCTTCATATTTAGATCCTAGACTTTTTTAATAAGCAAAAAAATTAAATTAAAATATAAAATTTACCCAATAGTAGCTCTAGTTGATTATTATTCTTCTCTATAATTACGTTTTATAATAAACATTTACAAAATATACAACAAACCTCAACAAACCCACCGGATTTTGGTGTAATGGCTAAAATTGAGATTCTAGAAATTATGACTTTTTTTTTTTTTTGCAAATACGTCTGTAACTTGTAAAATTACACCTCTTTTGTATAATTTCTTTTTTACAGTTTTAGTTGAACAAAAGAGGAGGGGAAAAAAGGGGAAAAAAAAACTACCGTTAATTTCGGCGGATTCTTGCGTGGTGTACCTGGCTACATTTTCTTAACAAATTTGTTGTTTGGAAGAGCCATGGCCATTGCACTATCATCAGCAGCATTATCAGGGAAAGGGACTATAAACCCATTGACTAGAGCTCTGCATTTCGACCATAACTGCTACTATTCCTCAACACCCAAATTAAAACCCATTTTCTCCCTTTCCCCAAAAAGGCCAAGATTTTCATCTAGAGCTGCTGCAACAATGTCTTATGATAAAGAACTTGCTGCTGCCAAGAAAGCTTGTTCTCTTGCTGCTCGCCTCTGCCAAGTATAATTTCGTAAAGCCCTCTTTCTTTAGTTGAAATTCTTGCTTAATCTTACATGAATTTATCTGAATTTGCTCATTTTTTTGTGTTTGAATTGAGAATTTAAGCAGAACCCAGATGCCAAAATTGCTTCTTTAGCATAACCAATTTGGCTAATTTGATATGAGTGTTGGTTTTAATTACTTCACCTGAAACCCTTTTTCTGGTTGAGTGTATTGAGGCGGAATGTTTTACCGTGTTAGGGATTGTCTTAGCATTGGCTTCAATGGCTTAATGTGGATGCTGCATTTTGACACCACGGCTTTTCAAGTATTACTAAGTTTGTTTTGAGGTTTGAGGATTATTACATTTCAATGTTGACTTCTGCGTCTCAGTTGCTAAATCTCTGTTTTGGAGTGATATAGGAAAAAACTTTGAGAATCTGATAATCTAATGTTAGTAGGATGTGCTGTAAAAAATGAGCCTGTTGATTTAGAAGAAGATTGTTTTGGTTTGTGAGGGAAATGATGGAGAGTTTGGTGATCTAGTATTGTCAGTAGAGAATTAAAGTGCCTTTAACAGCAAAAATTTGAAAGGCAAACTAGTTGCCACTAGACTGAAGCTGGTCCTGAAACAGCTGTAGCAGTATTTCTCTCCTGTTGCTTAATTTTACTAGGGACAGCCTTGTTCTTTATCATCTTCAGCATTTGGATATTGCGCCTTAGGATAAAACTCCATAAAGCAGTTGATTGTTACCTTTTACAATTCAGACAGGATTTTACAACTCGAGTTGAGAAATAGTAAGTCATTTGGTACTCAGTCGTTTGAAAGACTATGGTTTAGTCAAGCTATTGATAGAAGTCATGTTCAGCTTGACTCCATCTATTATGAGCTTGTGTTTAATTAACATAACTTCTCTGCTCATCTCTATTTAATGGAATGAGCCTTTTCATGAGAGCTTATTTAACGTAATCTTCGCTCTTGACAATTTTGTTCTGAGATTTAAATAATTATGTTTCATTAGACGCTTTAAGTCTCTAAAAGTAAGATTCTAAAGGATATGATGACTTATATGCACCCTGCATTAACAAGAAAACTATACTTGAGCATGGTGCGTGAACTTTTGTATTGGACATTTTCATTCTTTATCCAGGCTTAGTGATATGGGTATTCTAGGAGCAAGTTTTTGCTAGAGCTTCACTGAGCTGAAACCCAGGAAATGAGGGTGAATGTCGTTGTTCTTCTTAAACATTTTTAAGTACTTCTGGCAGAACACTTATTGTAGTAACACTTCCACTGGCATAGGGAAAAACATAGCCTTTTAAAAACACTGCAAAGTTTTATCTTTTTATTGCTTCTAGCTATCTGTGTGTAGACCATTGGTTATGTAGATACATTCTCCATAGAGCTGCAATTTTGTAATAGCCTATCAATTTTTAGGAATGAAATAGCACAGATAGCTCATTTAATATATTCTGTATTGCATTTTCTGCAAATTAATTTCTGGTATGTTGGAGAACTCTACTTCTCCTTTCTAATTTCTTAGACTGACTTGCACCAGGAAAATAATTCTTTTCACTGTCTAAAAGTAACTCATTACATTGTAAGACATATGAAAGTAGGCTATGTGTTTGATTTCCTCTTCTGTTTTCAATACGGCAACATCAGAAACTTACATGAGCAAAAATCCCTGAGTTTTGCATTATCAAATTTTCAGTTACCGCGAATAAGTGTTATACGCATCTTCATCAGTCAAAGTTTTATGTGTTTGTACACTTCTCTGCTAAGTTTTGTCTGAGACCTGTGTAGCACTTGGAACTCCTGTGTGCAGAAAGTGCAGAAAGCATTATTGCAGTCGGATGTCCATGCAAAATCTGATAAAAGTCCCGTAACAGTAGCTGATTATGGTACGTAATATTTACTTTAATATTAAGTCCTTGGAGTTGTATTCTTTTACGAGACTGCAATTAATCCAAACATTTCTGTTTTTTATTTTTTATTTTTTCTATTTTTGGTGTGAACTTACTAAGAAGACACTAATCATTGTTGCTCCATCCACAGTTCATTGACCGACATTTGTGATTGCTCTGTTACCTGTGGGTTCATCTATTGGATACTTATTAAGCAAAAAATGAATTAGTTTAAGAATTCCCATGACCAACTCTGTGCTTAAATATTTGTCCTTTTCTTTTGGTTATTGGAAGTTGAAGAATATCAGTCTGGCCAATGGTTTTATGGCAGCTTTCTTGTGTCCTTGTTGACTGGTCATTACTTGCTAGCTGGCTGCAGATTTTGGGGATAACTTAACATGTGTCCTTTTCTCATTTCTTTGTTCCTTTTGAGGAGAAATTTAAATTTACTAGGTCTAGGTGTGAGTGTGACTCACTAACTTCTTTGAGCATATTACTTGACCTGTGATTCCTTGTATCGGAGGACAAGCTCAAAAGGATGGTGACCTTTGAACTGATTTTGGAAGAAAATCGTTTAGAATATTTTCTGAAGTTTGGTCGAATTTTCTGTGTCTCTTTTATAACCTTTCCAAGTTTGGCTGTCGTGTAATCTATTCTTAAAATTTCTAGCACCATTCATTTTGTTATTCCTGCATCATTTTGCTTGGTTTTTCATCATAAATACTGCCTAGCGAGCTTTGGCACATGCCCTTGCACAGACTTGGCTTCAGCAGTTCCCTATAGTGTTTCTGTTCCCCTCAACTACTGAGGCAAAGCGTTGCTGCATTCTCATGTCACATTGCCAGTATCGAAAGTTTTTAGGATTTGCATTTGTGTAAAAGGATTAAGATTTCCTTCCGCTGTTTCTTTTGTATTGTCAGGCTCACAGGCTGTGGTAAGCTTTGTTTTGCAGAAAGAGCTGTCTTCGAGTCCATTCTCATTAGTAGCTGAGGAGGTAGTTTTCAACTTAGACTTGGTTTTTGCATGGTGGTACTTTTATTGTGGCAAGGTGATGGATGAATTCTTAAACACAAGGGAACTCATGCTAATATTAAATCAGGTCATGTAGGAGTTAGTTTTGAAGTGGAATCTATTTTAACTCCTGAAGCTAAGTGTTAAACTCAGAAAAAGGGAATGAATTTTTCTTCTCCTCTTTTTACTCATCAATCATAACGGTATATATACAAGTATAGACATATCTAGTTCCTATTATTTAGCCTACAGATCAGCCTACAATCTGTAACTTATCTAATCCCTACAAATCAGCTATCTAATCCCTACAAATCAGCCTACATCTGTAACTATCTAATCCCCACAAATCAGCTATCTAATCCCTACAAATCAGCCTACAATCTGTAACACTCCCCCTCAAGTTGGAGCATAGATATCAATCATGCCCAACTTGTTACATAGATAATCAGTACGGACCCTGTTAAGAGATTTTGTGAATATATCACCTAATTGTTCCCCAGTCTTCACATAACCTGTAGTGATCAAACCCTGTTGGATCTTTTCACGAATGAAGTGACAATCAATCTCAATATGTTTCGTTCGTTCATGAAAGACTGGATTAGAAGCAATGTGAAGTGCAGCTTGATTACTTCATTCGTAGCTTTGCAGGTACCGAGACCTTAATTCCTACTTCACTCAGGAGCTGATATACCCATATGATTTCACACACAGACTTTGCCATAGCTCTGTATTCAGCTTCTGCACTTGATCGTGAGACTACATTCTGTTTCTTACTCTTCCATGAAACCAAATTTCCCCCAACAAAAACACAATATCCTGAAGTAGATCTCCTATCAGACTTACACCCTGCCCAATCAGAATCTGAGAAACATTCGATCCTAGTATGACCATAATTGCCATATAGGATACCACGTCCAGGAGCACCTTTTAAATAGTGTAAAACTTGTTCTGCTGCTTTCCAATGGTCAATAGTTGGTGATGACATGTACTGGCTCAGCACACTCACTGAATAAGCAATATCAGGACGTGTCACAGTAAGATAATTCAACTTTCCAATAAGTCTTCTATACCTCTCAGGATCTGCAAACAACTCACCTTCTTTGGTTAACTGTAAATTAGGAACCATTGGGGTACTACATGGTTTAGCACCCAATTTTCCCGACTCCATCAGTAAATCAAGCACATACTTCCTCTGAGATAGGAAGATTCCTTTCTTACTCCTGCTAACTTCAACTCCCAAGAAATACTTTAACATCCCCAAGTCTTGGGTATGGAACTGAGTAGTAAGAAAGGACTTCAGAGACGAAATTCCTCTAGGGTCACTACCTGTGATGACAATATCATCCACATATACAACTAACAGAATAATACCCCCATGAGATTGTTTATAGAAAACAGAATGATCGGACTTGCTCTTTTGCATCCCAAACTTTTCAAGAGCTTGGCTAAATTTTCCAAACCAAGCCCGAGGACTCTGTTTCAAACCATATAGAGATTTGTTCAGACGACAGACTTTCCCATACTCCCCTGGAGCAACAAAACCTGGTGGTTGCTCCATATAGACCTCCTCCTGAAGATCACCATGAAGAAAGGCATTCTTGATGTCTAATTGATGCAGAGGCCAGTCATAAGCTGCTGCAAGGGAGATAAATAACCTGATAGAAGCAAGTTTAGCTACAGGAGAAAAAGTATCATGATAGTCCACGCCATAAGTCTGAGCATATCCTTTAGCAACAAGTCTAGCTTTCAATCGAGAAATGGAACCATCAGGATTCATTTTGACCGTAAACACCCATTTACATCCAATAGCTCGTTTACCTGCAGGTAGGGTAACTAAAGTCCACGTACCATTGACATCTAGAGCATTCATTTCCTCAATCATAGCATTCCGCCATCCGGGATGAGCTAATGCCTCTTGAACAGTTTTGGGTACAGAAATAGTGTCTAGGGATGTAAGAAAAGCACGAGAAGAGGAAGACAAATGATTGTAGGAAACAACTGAAGAGATTGGATAAGTACATGCACGTTTACCTTTTCTTTGAGCAATAGGGAGATCAAGATCATCATTGGTAGTCGGATCTGATGACGAAGATACTGGTTCATCAGGACATGATGTTGGAGACTCCAAGACCAAGTCAGAACTGGGCAGATGTGGGCGACGCGAGTAGGTGTATTTGATGGGAGGCTTAACTGGTGTAGAGGGAGGCGAATCCAAATTTGGTATGACACTATAGATTAACAAATCATCATCCTCCCCCGGACTCACACAACCTGAAGATTAGGAGAAAGGTGTTTGTTCCAAAAAAGTGACATCGGCAGACACAAGATACTTACCAAGACTAGGATAATAACAACGATACCCTTTTTGTACACGGGAATAACCCAGGAATATACACTTTAAGGACTTAGGATCAAGTTTTGTAACTTGAGGACGAACATCCCGAACAAAACAAGTACACCCGAATATCTTTGGTTCTATAGGAAACAATTGTCTATTCGGGAATAGAGTGTGGAAAGGAGTATTACCAGATAAAACAGAGGAAGGCATACGATTGATTAGAAAACAAGCAGTAGATACAGCATCAGCCCAGAAGCATTTAGAAACCTTCATTTGAAATAACAAGGCTCTAGAAGTTTCAAGAAGATGTCTATTCTTTCTCTCAGCAACCCCATTTTGAGAAGGGGTGTCAACGCAAGAAGTTTGATGGAGAATACCCTGCTCAAGCATGTATTTCTGAAAATTTCCTGAAACATATTCTTTTGCATTATCACTTCTTAAAATTTGTACTGGTTTACCAAATTGGGTTCGTATTTCAGCACAAAAGGAAGAAAAGTGAAAGAATAATTCTGAGCGATTTTTCATCAAATAAAGCCATGTCATTCTAGAATAATCATCAACAAAGGTAACAAAATATCTGAAACCAGTTTTAGAAGTCATCGGACAAGGACCCCAAACATCGGAATGGACTAACTCAAAGGGAGCAGTAGCTCGTTTATTGATTCTAGGACTAGAACTAAGACGATGGTGTTTAGCAAACTGACACGACTCACAATCTAATGAAGTAATGTTCGAAAGCTGAGGACAAAGTTGCTTTAACATAGAAAGCGAAGGATGACCCAATCGACAGTGTTCTTCAAGAGGAGAGACTGTTCCAGCACAGGCTATAGACCCTGGTTTCTGTGTATCAAGAATGTAGAGACCGTCAGACTCATGTCCCTTACCAATAATCTTCTTCGTCATGAGATCCTGAAATACACAAGAACCAGGAAAAAATGAGACACAACAATTAAGGGCACGAGTAAGTTTGCTGACAGAAATCAGATTAAACGATAGTTGTGGTAGACTCAGAACAGATGACAAATGGAGAGATGATGTAGGTTTAGTGGTTCCAGACCCAATAACACTGGATGTTGAACCATCGGCTAAAGTAACAGGAGTGATAGATTTATGTGGCTGAAAGTTAGAAAGTAAATTGGGATTACCTGTCATGTGATCTGTAGCACCAGAATCAATGACCCATTTTGGAGAAGAGGAAACAAGGCATGTATTGGGTTTACCTGTCTCAACAAGTGCAGTAACACGACCGGATGGCTGTTTCGCTGTTTCGTGAAACTGAGTCAATCTGGCATACTCATCTGCAGAGATTGTAACAGACTTTTCAGAGGTCTCAGAACTAGATGCAACATGTGCAAATTGAGCTTTCTTATACTGCAGCTTTCGACAGTCCCGCTTGATATGTCCTGGTTTATGACAGTAGTGACATACAATTTCTCCTTGCTCCTTTCCACGATTTTCAGTAATTTTATCAGAGTTGTTGGACCCCGACCCCATGCTCTTACTGTTGCCACTACTCTTGTAGTGTTGTCTTCCTGAATCAAATGTGGTAGTACGGCTAATAAGAACACTGTTAGGCTGAGTGGATAGAACAGGTAACGTATTCTCTGTACGAAGAATCCTTCGAAAAGCATCTTCTAGACAGGAAATTTCTGATCCGGAAAGAATTTGAGATTTGGCAGTCTCAAATTCAGACGGAAGACCGGCGAGAAAACTCATAACAGCCATCTTCTCTCGCTGATTCCGTTGTTCCTCCACATTGATACTGAAGGGAAGCAGCATATTGAGCTCTTCATATGTTTTCTTGAAGTCCATAAAATAACTGGTGAGAGACTTATCTCCTTTATCTGCCCTGTAAAAATCCTTGCAAACATCATAGATACGAGAGAAGTTTCCTTTTCCCGAATATAAGAACTGCAAATAGTTCATTAACTGTTTCACTGTCTTACAATGAGTAACCAGGCCCACCACCTCACTATCAATAGAATTACGAATTTGTATATACAAGCGAGCATCTTCTCTCACCCAAGACAGTCTAGAGTCATCCGTAGGTGGATCATCGGTCAGATGACCATCCATAGAAATACTGAGTAGATATAATTCAATAGTATGGTTCCAATCAAGAAAATTAATTCCATTTAATTTGTGTTCCGTGATTTTTGAAACCAACGGAACTATATCAGAAACTCCAGTCTTTTTGTCAGACATAATTGCTAAGAAAATTCAACAAGATAACAGATTACCCACAAGAGAACCTGTCGTAGCCAGGTCCCACGCCTAGATCGATGTTGACCCAAAAACGTACCTCCCTGAGTTGGCGGTGTCTTTAGAGGAACCTTTAACGCCTGCACCTTGAATATGGCAGCAGCCTCCCTCACGCCCAACAGCCCAGAAAATTTTTTTTTTTCTCTTAAAAAAAAACTTATGAACAGAACTGTTCTACACAGAACTGCTCTGATACCATGTTAAACTCAGAAAAAGGGAATGAATTTTTCTTCTCCTCTTTTTACTCATCAATCATAACGGTATATATACAAGTATAGACATATCTAGTTCCTATTATTTAGCCTACAGATCAGCCTACAATCTGTAACTTATCTAATCCCTACAAATCAGCTATCTAATCCCTACAAATCAGCCTACATCTGTAACTATCTAATCCCCACAAATCAGCTATCTAATCCCTACAAATCAGCCTACAATCTGTAACACTAAGCTTAGTTAGTATATGAAAAATGGCAAAGAAATTTGTGAACATATGGAATCTGAAGTAATCATACAGTTCTGGACCTTCAGTGGTTCAGCGGAAATAGATTTGTGAATTGACCCCGCTTAAGGGCGTTTGGAATGAAGAAGTTTCCCCATGCTGTTTATCATCTTGGTGTGTGAAGACTTCATTCCTTTAACTTTTGAACATGTTAAAACCATCAGCTAACCATATTAGCCAGGTTCAATTACCAGAAGTTTCCTCCAATGACCTACCATCCATAGCCAGCTAGGTAACCACCACTGACTGTTACCGTGCCCAATACTTAGTCCAGAATCAACAACTCGTTGTCAGTTGGAAAATTACTGCTCTGGCTCAATGTTTTCACTGCAAATTGTTACAACCTGGCTAGCCAGTTGGCACTTAATATCTTCAAACCTGCCACAAGAACCATCACCTCTTGCTTTGTTTCTATGACCACCACCAGCAGTTAGATACCAGGAGAATGTGATAATCCACTGACTCATATATGGCTTTGTCATCTCTCATTATTCAGGCTATGGACTTCAAACTTTGGTGGTCAAGATGATTAGTGAAAGAATTCAATTCATAGCTCATTACCATTGCTATGTCTATAAATGCTCTAGCTCAAAGTCATCCTACTCATAACAATATGATCTTTGATTACATGTTTCTTTCTATCAAACTTTTATATTTACAGGCTTTTCAAGCTCGTGGAGTCCAGCATTCATGTGGAAATCTTTTCCTTTTCTATTTTTTAATATAATTGTTGTTGTTCTTGTATCTCTAGGATTCAGGAGATCTTCGTAAAGAAGATGGCCAAGAAACACTGCAACGAATAACAAAACTTGTCAATGAAACTCTTGCTAATGGGGGAACAGCATCTCCTTTATCTGATCAAGATGTACTTGCTGCCATAGACTCAGGAAAATCTGAAGGAGGTTCTCTTGGTCAACACTGGGTTTTGGATCCTATAGACGGTACTAAGGGGTGAGCTTTCAGCTGAATGGAAAGTTAAATATCAAAATATGGCATGCTTGTAATTGCATGGGGGTTTATTCGTGTCTTTGTATATCTTATGTGCTGCGTGTATGGATTTATTTAGTTAAAATGCATGCAATAAGATTAGAGACTTGAGTTTTTACTCAAGTTCTTTGAAGGTGGTCCTACATGAGTATGAGATTATTTAATTGTCTAATTGTTTGCACATCCTTTGTCCACAACAATAGGAGTTTGTTTTATTTTATAATTGGTTGAATGGTCCTGTTTGGAGGCTTTATATGTTTGTCAATTCATAACATGTATTTCTCATGCTCATTCGCAGAGAGTGAGTTTTATGTGTTTGGATGCCTATTCTAATCTGATTGAGTGGCATATCTTAGGCAACTTAGTGGCACCAAATAATATGTTCCACTTATGTTAAACTCACCTACTTCTCGAAAAGTCTGCACTAGCAACCTTTGATATAGTGCTACCAGCTAACCAGATAACAAATCTTGTCATCCCGTAATCTCTTGCAACAAGATGCAAATAAATGCTTTCTAGGGCTGTATGTTACTTGTGTTCCGGGCCCTAGTGTATTATCTGCTAATTTTGTTGATTACGATAATCTGGTAACTCTTTTATACAAGGGGGTTTAGCTTTTATAAAAGAAAGTTGTCTGATTGAGGTAATTTTGGTTCATCATTATGCTGTCATACCTATTCTGATATCTGAAGATGTGTTGAGTGGCACAAATCCTGACACGTTGAAATGTCAGAAATGTGCTTGATGATTGCATGAAAGGTTTTCTATCTGATTTCTAAGACAATGATACCTGGCCTTAAAAGTCATCTGGAAACCTTTTTTTTTTCCAGCAAATTTTCAATATATGCCTTTTAGAAATGCAAATATGCTTTTGTTTGATAGTCAAGGAACTCATTTTTTCTGATGTCATGTTGATGGGTTGTTAGAAATACTTAGATCAGCTGGTGTTATGTCCAGAATAGGATTCAGAGGCTTCTCATGGTTGGTTTTGAGTGTAGAATAGATTGGGAATACAGTATGAGAAGCTACTACCATATCTCCTGTTATTTTCAGAGCTAACAAATCCCATGGGATGATAATTGATAAACCTGGAGGGGTCAATGGATTATTGCTGATAACCTCTGAAACAAACAGAAGACTAGTGAAGTTCTATTGCAACTCAATTTAGATGCTTGCTTACAGATTCTCTCTCTCTCTCTCTCTTCCCCCCCCCCCCCCCCCCCCCCCAACACCCACCCACTCACCCACCCTCTGGCATATGTGCACAGTTATGTTTATATTACTTGAGAAATTTTCCGAAATAATTATGTGCCTGACTATATGCTTTAAGACTCATTAAGCGTACACCCTCTACTGTTCTTATTTTTCTGTTGAGAGGTAAAGTTCAATGACTAAAGAAACTGGGATTAACACCATCACGTCAATTCTAATTATTCTAGTGTTACGTGAATCCTAAGAACTGCATGTGGGTTACTTTCCCTAGATACTTCTAATGTCTGCCTTTCCTTGCTGAAGGTTCCTAAGGGGAGACCAGTATGCTATTGCATTAGGATTGCTAGATGAAGGGAAAGTTGTATTGGGTGTTCTAGCTTGTCCAAATCTTCCTTTACAATCTCTTGCCTGCCATGATCAGCACACCATCCAAGGCAAAGCTGGTTGTCTTTTCTTTGCCCAAGTTGGTACAGGAACCTACATGCAGTCTCTTGATGGCTCAGAACCTAGAAAGGTATACTCCTTTTCACACAAATACAGAGAAACACTGTGTGATTGTTCTTGACTTTGCTTTCTTCATGTTTATATCAAATTTGATTCAGATTTGTTTTTTCTTTCAGGTGCATGTCAGTTCTACTGAAAATCCTGAAGAAGCATCATTCTTTGAATCTTATGAAGCAGCTCATTCAATGCATGACTTAACAAGCTTGATAGCAAAGGTACAAAATGACTTTCTTTATTCTCCTACCACTATCTGTTTTTATACCATCTGTTTCTTTGACATCTATTTTGATGCAGTAAAACTTTTAATCACTGTTATATACAGAAATTGGGTGTTAAAGCCCCACCAGTGCGAATAGATAGCCAGGCAAAGTATGGAGCTTTGTCCAGAGGAGATGGGGCAATTTATATGCGTTTCCCCCACAGGGGATACCGTGAAAAGATCTGGGACCATGCCGCTGGAAGTGTAGTTGTTACAGGTCTGGAATCTGTTTTATTTTATTTTTCATTTATTTACTATCAACTAGGGTGAAGCATTATATCATGATTCAATGTCATTATTCACTACCACCACCTACGGAAACTTGTATGACATAAAGTGAGTTGTCTTTTAGTTCAAAATAATCATTGATGTTGAAGAACATTGGGATTTTGTGAAAACAGTTCTGCAAAGCATATAATATGGATTTATCTATAAAGATTCTGTAAGTGTTTTGTTTCTTTTGTTTAGATTCTTTTTTTGATGGCTTAATTCAATTTCACCTCATTGCAGCCCTGCTATGCTCATTCTACTCAAATTCAATTTTAGCACTTGTCTTGCAAAAAAGAAATTTGATTGAATATTGTCCCCTGTGAACACTATCCTTTTGCAAATTTCAAAACTTTAATTTGAATCCAATGAATATGCTTTTAGATATTGGAAATGAAGACAATTAGTTGAAGCAAGGACATACCATGAACCAAAGATAAATTTATTGAGAAGAAGAAACCGGATGACAGTTATCAAAGGCACTTGTTGCAAAAGATGTCAATGTCTAGACCATTCGTGATCCAATTTCCTAGAGTCACAGCTCTTGAAATATCTGCATAAGCTAGCAATTTTTTGTCATTTGCATAAAAAGAACGAAATGGGAGAGAATGGGATACTTGACATGTCTAGGGTGGATAAGAATGAGGAAAATATGGGAGAGATGGAGAGAGAAGAGAGAAGATTTTACATTTGAGAGAGAATTCAATTTTAGTTGATCTAGATGGAGAAAAGCGATTTTTGAGGTGGGGAGGGTGAATTGAAGATAGATAGCTGGAGAGAACCTTGAATGTCAGCTGATCTGGATCCAGACAGGAAGTTGATTGTTCTGTCTTGCGTCTTTGTTTAACTAGAAGGGTTAAATGCATGATACATGCTGTACACTGTTTTTTGCATTTAACTACTTTAAGGTAAGCCAATTGTTATCAAGAAGATAAATAGTAATAAAATCAACTTGGAAATTTAAGAGTCATATGCCTCAAACCCCATGCACCTTGAATCTTAGCATACAAAGCATGCACCTTTCATAGTTGCTTCACCTCACAGCGCTGAGGCATTTCAATTAAGTCCTATTTTTTGTCAGATCTTTGCCCATGTTTCATCTATGCATATGTTTCACCTATGCATTATTTCAGATTGTAGTCTGTCGTAATCCCAGGCTTAGTTTTTGTTTGTCTTGGAAGGGGTCATCATGCTACATCTTAGGGATCTGATCATCCACCTGGAAAGGTGGGAATAGAATAAAAAATAATTTTTTCCCTCCTTCCCAATTAAAGTGACTTCGTGGTTGATGTGTAAACTATGTTCTTTCCCCCTAAGAAGGTAATAATCTCAATAAGATTACCAAGAGGGTGTCTCAAAATAGACAAGTATGTATATTCTTATGCAATGATAAGCACCATCAAAAAGAAAATCAACAAAATATAGACTACTGGTATTGTCCTCTCTCCTACCATGTAAAAATAAATTAAAAATTGATCGGTCAGAAACATTATTGAACTTTTGAATTGATCATTTGTAGATTCCTTTACTTTTTGATCAAGTCCATTAGCTGAATTAACCTGTTGGATATCTACACTATAAAGTTGTTCTAGTGAAAACATAGAAATAGTTTGATTTTAACAGATAATCTGATTGCACATCAATGCATACTGATAGCATGAGTACATCCTAAAAGGACCTTGAATGATTAAGGTGTGAAATCCAAACATAAACATATGTAAAACCAGCTGGAAATATTGCAAGTAGCTTACATTGTTGACCTTCTTGAGGATGTGCTTAGAGTTCTTTTGTATTATCCTCTTGCTGGTTTTGTGGATAACATCACTGTTCTATATGAGGCTGTACATCAGGCAATCATTACGCTTGCATGGTTCACTTGGTAGATCACCCTATTGCATTGTATTTCTCATGCTTGAGAAATCTAGTAATTGTAATTTGGGAACAAATGATTGAAAAAAATTTGAGCTCTATTGCATTACTGACCATTTTTGTCAAATATGCTGTGCAGAAGCTGGAGGTGTTGTCACAGATGCTGCAGGAAAGCCTCTGGACTTTTCTAGGGGAAGATATCTAGATCTAGACACTGGAATAATTGTTACAAATCAGAAGTTAATGCCAACTTTGTTGAATGCTGTCCAAGAATCTCTAAAGGAGAAAGCTTCTTCCTTGTGATTTTTTTTTTGTGCATTTATCTTCCATAAAATCTTCCTTGTAACTGAATGTATCATGAATCACCAACTTAGAGGCTGTTATAAGTTGAAACTGGTGCATCTTTATCTTCTCATGCCCACAAGACATTACAAGGAACTGTTTTTTAAACCTTACAGTATTCACTATTTCCTGGCTGTGCATGTAGCATAAGATGTCTTACAAGATGTAGATTATTATTTGGTGAGATTTTTCTTGCAATGGTAAAGTCAAAAGGAAAGCTGCTAAGTTACATCTCCCTTAGCAGCATTAGGCCTTGCCAACAGTCGAACTCACAAGTCAATGAGAGTTTGGTGCCATCCAAATCTCCAGATTTGTTGTCTTTCTTACCACTGAACCACGATGACTATATATAGCCACCCTGCTTTAAAAAAAATGGCATGAGAATCTTGAAGATAGCAGAATTGGAGCTGTTCATTAATGGCAAATCCAAATAATTCAGGCATCTGTCACCTCATTGCATTTATAAATACCCCATCTTGGTACCATAAGTGGTAAGAAGAAATCTTTACTCACCCACCCTTTTCATTTACTACTACCTACTCTCTTTATACTAGTTTGTTGGGGCATCATGCGATGCATGATGTTGCCCAGATGAAAGTCATAAAAAAAAAAAAAAAATTTGTGGCTATAAAGAATGGAAGAGTATTTATCGATTAGTGATGCTTGTAAAATAATCAGAGAAAATCCAAATAAATTTCTGAGGAGTAATAATTGCTATAGTGCAAGTGCCTCTGCTAGAATTCCCAATTGCTTCTGACCTATCAATAGCACGACGCTCTCGCCGTCTCCTATTTCTTTCCTGGTATCGTTCTTGAAGAGTAGCATATTTTCTTTTTGGTGGCATTGTTTATTTGTTAAACGATAATCATAAATATACTTATGCAGGAAATTTACTTAGCTCTAGTCTAAGAAAATGTAAAATTATTCATACAAATAAGCATACAGGTAGAAATAATCAAAACTGATCCCAACCAAAGATATGAGCCAAAAGCTTTAATACATCAAACACAAGAACTCAGATAACAAAGCAAATCTAACCGATCAGCCATTGATAATGATCCTTGAACAATTCGCACCAGCAGCAGACTTAAACAGCTAGCTGCAATTCGAGACAGAGATAGAAAAACATAGAAACGAGAGATGAGCAAGTCATTTTATAGGAATCAAACTTCCAGACCACATAGAAATCAAACTTCCAGAATACAATATGTATATACTTGAACTTATTTGCAGACTTAGAATGGTTTTCTGTTTCTGCACTTTTGAACAAGTCATTTTATTGAAAGCTGCGACAACAGAAATGAGCAAGAAAACTACAAAACAGAACAATTTTGTACTTATATATGTATATATGAACTGCCAAAACTTCATGCATGCAACAAAAGAGATGGAATCGTGACAAAAATGAATAAGAAGGAACTCACCAGTAACTTCAAAGCTCCGACAAAAGAACAAAGCAAGAAGACTGCAAAAGTGAACAATTTTGCACTTTATATATATGAACCGACAAATGTCTAGAACAGATTTGCACCTTGAAGCTTCGTTAGTGGACGTTCGCACTGTTTTTAACAGAGACATGCAAGACATGCAACTTCAGAAACTCCCAATTGCTTCCACGCAAGCTAACAACACCATCGTATCTGTCTAACACCCAAACATCAAAGTGAAATTCCATAATTAACCACCTACTGATGGTGCCCATACGGGACCATCACTTCTTATGAGATATCAGCCAACTCCCCTTTTTATACTTGTTAGGATATGTAAAACAATTTCTACCTTAACTATTGGAGTGACTCAGAGATTTCGATCCCAATCCTTCCTTTGTCCACTTTTTTGTGCATTCCATATTTATCTAGCTAGTAGGACTTTACCAGTACCAGAGGGGAGTTTGAGATGAGGCCGGGGGGAGGGGGTGGGGGGGTGAGGGATAAGGGCTGCAAACGATTAGAATCGAGCCGAATTTTGGACTATATATTGTAAAAAATATTTTTTTAAATAAATAATAAAATATTAAAAATATATATATATAATTTTACTATTAAAAATATATATATATCTCTAACTACATAAGGCGCGGAAGGCCTTGCTACAGTGATTCCGCTGGTTATTTTGTAATTTGAGCGTTGATTTTGTCTTCATTTGTCTTTGTAGGTGTGATGGAAGTCATTGTGGGGTCATCTCTGTTTCATGCTTGTCGGCTACAGGTTCTAAATTTTGGTCGCCTTATTCCAATTTTACCCTTTTACACTGGTTTCGTTGTTGTTTCTCTGCAGATTTTGGCCTTTTCCGTCTTTTTATTGCAAGTAGCGGTTGGCCCGTTGCCTGCCCAGATTTCTTGGACCTCTCACGGTTTTTGCGAAATTTTTTATGGTCTGCCGTATTATGCAGTGTTTTGAAAATCGGACCGGACTGGCCGGTTCGACCAGTTGAACCGCGAACCGGTCATGGTACCGATCCGGTTCAATGCTAGGGTTGACTTTGGCAAAAAACCGGTCAAAAATCGGTTGAACCGCGAAAACCGCCGAACCGGATTTGAACTCAAGATATCAAGATTCGAACTCAAGATCTTTGTAATAGAAGACCAATGTAGTAACCATTGCATCATCACATCTTATTAGTTTTTTTTGATAACTTATTTATATAAAACAAATACTCATATTTCTTTTGTTCCATTTTTCTTACAAAATCTCATCCTCTCATGACTCTTTTTTTTTTTTTAAATTTTCAACTCTCTCTCTCTCTCTCTCCATCATCTTTTCTTTTGTCACTCTTTTTTAATCAAACCTCTTTATTTTTAATTTATTGATGTTTTCTTCCATCTTTTAATTTTGTTTTTGTCCATTAAATTAAAAAAGTTAAAAAAGAATTATTTTTCTTTAACCCAAATTATTTAATGCCACAACCACTCACTTTTATCTCATTTTTTATTTCTTATCAAATTTGCATTTCTATTTTCGATTCTCTAAACTTCCTTCGAATTCCAAACTTTCTTTTTTAAATTGCAATATCTAAATTCCAAAACGTAAATTAAAATTTAAGTTCACAATGTCTAAATTCTCATAAACGTGAATTTTGTATAATTTTAAAATATTGTGATATTTTTGAATTGGATTTAAGATTTTTTTAGTAGATATAATTGAAATTGACATGAAATTTATTTGTTTTAACTTATAATTTTAAAAATTTATTTTTAAAAATCCAAATTATTCGAAAATAGTAAACTTTTCATCATATAAAGTATTAAATTATCCATTACATGTCTTATTTTGTACATATATATATATTTATATAAACTATTTTTTTAAAAATTCATTGAACCGAAGTTGAACCGGTCCGACCGGTTGAACCTCGACCCTTTTACTTCACCGGTTCAATTAACGGTCCGATTTTTAAAACATTGGTATTATGTTGGTTCATTGTGTTTGGATTTCAGAAACAAAAAAAATGCTACTGTGTCCATCCATAGCTACTATATCCATCCATATATAGCCAAAAAAAAAAAAATGATAGGCAAACAAATCACCAACTTTGGCTGCCAAATTACTCTTTACAAGTTTCTCGCAACTTTCGCTAGCATAAAATTAATTAGAACCAATAATCAAATCACAATTAGACAAAACATATATATACCGTAAACAATAAAAATACCAAAAAAATTGCAAAACAATTACTTACTCTACCAATAGAAAAACATATCAAAATCATAATCATTCAAAATAATACAAAATATGACAAATCCATACTATATTACAAAAATTATATTACAAATCTCTACACGTGTTCCAATATAGAATACTATGTCTTCTGCTCCCAATATGTGCCCATAAAGCTCCAGGTGTCTTTTGCTCGCAATATGTGACTGCCACAAATTTGGTTTTAATATTAATATATACTGAATTATATTAGTTTAAAGCTTCCCCTCGCGCTCCAGTTACAAGTTAATTGTTTCCTTTTGCTATTATGATCGTGTTTTATTTTCTAACATGTCTATATCTAATAAATATAAATCGCAAAATAAAATATCTCCATATCTAAGAAATATAAAATATAAATCAATTATGAACCAAATATACATGTCAACAAAAATATGGATTTTTTTTTTTTAAAAAGGTACACATCAGGACAAATTGTGTGTGTATCTAATACTATTGATTTAAAGCTTTTGCGTTTTAATATTGGCAAAGTGGTGATTAATTCTGTGTTTTTTTATATATAACTGGTTTTTAGCCAAATATATATATATTGACAATAATATTTATTTCCAGAAATTTATATATATGTATATATATCGACACAAATTTAAATTTTGTTTGTACCTAATAAATGTTTATATATATGTATACATATGGACACAAATTTAAATTTCCTGTTTATCTAATAAATATTTTTTACCTTCTCAATTATTAATTTAAAGTTTTTGCGTCTGTTTAGCAAAATTAATAGCAATTCCTCTACGATGCCACCGCATGCTATCAAATTTTGCTCACGCTCACTGTGTGTGCCTTTTCCATGATCATACCAGTTCATTTAGTGCACCCAAGTTTTCCGCGATCCTATTAGCCGTTTATTATTCAGGTAAAGCAATCCTTTCTTCGCTTAATTGCTTCTCCTTTGCTTACTGCCCAGTCTATTCTGCTTTGTTCTATTTGATTTTGCATACCATGTTTGTTATCTCTTTGCCTATTGAATAGCGATCATCTATATATAAAAAAGGCACATGCTTTTTGCTTTCATATTCATGATCTGCAAAATTTCCAGAGACTTTTACATAGTATGGGCACCCCGCGACAGCCGCGAATGCCTAGTATATATATATACATACATACACTTGAACTCGCAAGCGAACGAGTTTAATACTTTTGAACTCCAACTCAAGTTCGAGTTCGATTTGACCGGTTCGAGCTCCGTATTAATTGAACTCGAGTCGAGTTTTGACGCAGGTGACTCAATTTGTTTGCAGTCCCAATGAGGGAAGAGAGTTGGGATAGAGCAAGCCTCAAGCCTCACCCACAATTCAAATATTGCTCATTGGAACCATATATAGCATGTTCATTCAATCTGACAGGGAAAAGTACCAGAAATCATATTCAATTTGGATTTGTTGGTTGGTTTTATCATGTTGACGAAACTTGAAAAGCATGGGGGATGATTCATACAGAAGTTAAGATGAATTGGCCAAGTAAATCACGTGACTCACACATAACCAAGAACCTATCATAACAAACAAGAAGATTTATTTACCAAAAGCAGTTTGAAATCATCATGAGATGAATTTGAAATTGAAAGATTAGTGCCCTGTTGAATGAATCACTAAAGTTGACCTAACATGAAAAGTTTGGAGGATATTCCTTAGGGTGTTTTTCGATCGCCTCTACGAGTGTTGTCTCTTGCTCATGGAGATTGGACGGGGGAGCATCATATACATCTGTAAAAATATCTGCAACAGGAGGCTTTTCAACCTGTTCTGCAACTTGAATTGCATGCAGTACCTGAAATAATGTACAACTGATTAAAATCTAGGAGCCATGAAAAAGGCTTAAACATGGATGCTGAAACCATCTTGAAAACATAAGATGAAGAGGAAAAATTTAGCTAAGACCCTCGGGTTCCTAGGATTATTTTGTCGCCAACACAATTGCAGCTGAATGAAGTAGTATCGTTTGAAAACGAATGCTTCACATCCGTTTTACATATCCTTTATTCTAAGTCACATTAGACCAAAAGAACATAAGGTAAAAGGAAAACCCTTTATTATCCTTCACACCCAGGATTATGTCCGCGATCAGTCAAAGATGATGCGAGAAGCAATCATATCATTATCGTGCAAACAAAAAATTTTAAGACCAAGCATGTCTATGCATTCAATGTGACTTTATTCATAAAGGAATGTATGGAGTTGAACATGGTAAAAACAAGAAACCAAAAGATTTCGTTGAAATTGATTGCTAATGACAGGTTCTTCTCTCCATCAAACTAAAAGGGCCGCCATACTTAATACTAGACTTGTTGAAGAGATTAATCAAGCAGGGCAAGCTGTGCTTAACAATGCAACGAGGAAACAGAAATAGAAAAGAAAAAAGGCATGGTTCTTCTCTCCATTGTTTAAGGCAAAATTCAGTCATGCTGCAGCAAGTGTTGCCGCATAGACTTGTAAGCCTTTCCCATAGCATATTGTCAGAAAAAGTCCTAAGCAAATTTCCCATGGCATATTGTCAGTAAAAGCCCCAATTATTCTCCATCTAAGGCACCCATCTATCCCATCAGCTGAACAAAGAGGAACATGAGAAGAAGAAGAAGATAGATTGGTAGATACGTCAACCAGAATCTTGGAAGACCACAGAATGATGCAGGTGCACTTAGATAATAACAGGAGAAAGGTGTAAGGATAACTATCACTTTTTCTCGATTAGGACTAAACAACTAAAAGAAAAGTAAAAGTGACAATTCCGGAACAAAAATATTAAAATTGTAAAGGGTTAAGGATTTTACCTGCTTTCTGAGGCTGGCTCTTAGTTCAGTTTCAGCATCAGAATTCCACCAACCTTCCTTTTCAAGCCATTTCCTAAACCTGCTTACTGGACACTGTGCAACTCTCCACCATTCAATTTCTTCAGCGGAACGATATCTGGTTGAGTCATCTGATGTGGTATGGTGGCCTCCTCTGTATGTCAGCGCCTGTTGATATAAAAAGCTGATAATATACCATTCTGGACACAATAAGGGGGAAACAACTCCAGATCACAGAATCACCTCAATCAGAACAGGTCTCTGCTCAGTGATGGCCATTTGGCGCGCAGCACGAACGGCACTATAAATAGCAAGAGCGTCATTACCATCTACACGGATGCTATGAACTCCATATGCTTGCCCTCTAACAACAATACCATCACCTTGTATATTCACAAAAGTGCCTTTTAGATCCAGAAATTGTAAATTACCTATGATTAGACTAAGAGGAGAAAACCTACTCCGAAACTGATCTCCAACAGGGGTACTGATGGCCCATCCATTGTTCCGGCAGAAAAAGATCACAGGTGCCTCCATAACTGCTGCAAAGTTCAAAGCAGCATGGAAATCTCCCTAAAATTGATGATTGAGTCAGAGAGCTATAAAACAGCAGTCATTGCAATAGGCATGAAAACAAAACAAACATGCTCAATATGTTTGCATTTCCAACATCCAGGTAAAAGTGAAATTGTCTCACACTCCGGGTAGATTTGGAAAGAAGAAATGGAAACCTCCAAGAACACTACAGGTATAACTGAAACTGTCTCATACTGAGTTCAATTCTAAGCTTAATGAGGCGCTCCGGAAGCGTTGAGGTTATGGCTGTTTATATGAGAACAAACAAACAAAAAAAAAACACTATAAATTAGGATGAGGCTTTTATTTGATGCTTGTGTTCTGTATTATGGTTGTATTAAAACTACCAAAGACTGAATAAAGAAACAGGAATGCTCTCATTAGGATATAATCATGTATGCCCTGTACAACTACTTGTAAATTCCATTCACTACCATAAACTTTAGAAGAGATGTTCCATCTTTAAATAAACAATAGAATCACACATAAGCATAGAGGGATGCCATACTCTCCTATTGCCATCATAACTGCTAAGTGGTGCAGCAAAACAAGCCATAGAATATAATATCGACATCAAGGAAAATACTGAATAGACAGTAAGGAGTATTATTTCCGAAAGGCAGGGAATCAGATTCGAATTATATTACACAATGAGCACTAGTAATAAAGATGCAAAGAACTAAGATCAAAATATATCATATGATGAGATAGATCAATTTAATTTATAATGACATGATGACATTGATGTCAAAGAAAGGAAAATAATCTTTGAAAGCAGTAAGGCTTTTACTACCGTACTAGTGCCTCCATCTCCAAAATAAGTTATACTGCACGCATTTATGCGATCCATCTTTAGAGAATAAGCAGCACCAACAGCATGTGGAACCTGAGTACTGGAATACAGACACAATTACTAGGAACTATGATTACGATACTCAATATAATTCTATATACATGTAAATACAGGCATGAGAAAGACGAATATCTTACGCAACTGTTGATGCCACGGTGAAATAATTATGTTTGACAGAGCCATAATGCGCTGGCATCTGCCTTCCTTTACAATTATCATTCTTGTTTCCAAAACACTGGTTTGCGAATTCTTGCAGAGTAAATCCCCTCCACAACAGAACTCCAGACTCCCTATACTGCAAAGGATGTAACCAGTTCAAATAGCAGTTGCCTTTTAGACGCATTTATTTTATTGACCATCATAAGATATAAAATCATCATATCACAGGTGGATGTGTCAATTGGGAAGACGCTAACTAATTAAAAACAGGTATTGAAATGTATCATGCAAATTTTGGTAAGTTAAAATAATAAGTTTATAAATAAGATCCTTACATCCAGAAGTGAATGAAATAAATGAAGGAAACCCATCTGATACTAAAATTACCAAGAATGAACTTCAGAGTAGCAAACATAAAAACCACTAACTAGTATAGCAAAAAAAGACCCATCCTTTCAAATATTGTGAGGAAAATGACAAGGATAAAAGTTACTTCTTTCCTACAAATGCACCTCAAGGATTGTGCTCAAAGATAAGTAGTGTGGAACCTGATTGAGGTCTTTCCACTTGTTGGCAATGAATTTTGAGGTATTAGCACTAACAAAGTTCCATATCTGGGTTCGTGACAAGTTCTAAGCCACTCCCAAGATTCAACTTTATCATATTCCCCCAACTAATGCCAGGAATGCTTCTTCCAGAACCAAAATATTTGCACCTTTCTGTCATTGCAGTATGGTTACACTATGTCCTTCACTGTTCCACACTTGGCCTCTTATCCTTATCCATCTAACCCTCCAGTCAAAACCTCATTTTAGGAATTGCCAACTACTATTAATTCTTGTGACATGTCCATGCAAATATTACATGAGCTCAGCTTCTTTCCTCTTCCAAGTTATTATTACTCACATTAAAAGAAAAAAGAAAAAAAAGTCTAGCTATGGGAATATATTGTACCGTATTATCTCTTTTACTTTGGATGTGTAAGAGTACTTTCACACCTCACAGCTTAAAGAATTAAGTTCCCTTTAAGGAAAAATTTAGCATGTGATAATTTGAAGTTATATTAGTCCAAAACATTACTTCTTCAATTGCAAAATGGTACATCAGAAAGCCAGGTCGACACTAATGCAGCTTCTGGAAATGGTCAGCCATAAGGTAGTTAAATTTAAGCTAACTAGAACTTAGGGCTGCAGTGCTTCAAACTTCAGCAACTCAGTTCTACATTAAACATATTTTCACTTCAAATTCATCCTTAAGAACTTTTAACACGAAAATCGGTATATACACATTGATCCAACTTATTTACAGCTCGTTCCCATGACAAATGTTCGTCCTTCACATTGCTAATCAAGAGAGTGTAACTGTGACATCAAAGCTTTGAGTGGTGAACTACTAGCTAGTACCAGGAGTTCCCCTAGGGGCTGCAATATTCCAGATAACTCCCCTTTAGGCTCAAGATATCCATTGACTTCCATCTTGACGGCTCTTTTGCACTGCCATATACCATCCCATCATTATTAATACTGTAATATTTTGTTGAAATAAGATAATATACAAAGTACTCATTATTTTACAGTCAAATAAATCTAGCTTCCTCTGTTTTATTTATTTTTCTTTTTCTTTTGTTTTTTGTTTTAATTTACTAGGACGTTGTTAAATGGCTGACCAAGAATTTTAATGTCATTGCAGTATGTCTTCTCTTTCACTTTCTGTTCATTTTCCTTTTGTTTATTCTGATCTTTTCCCTTTCTTTTATATCTTTACCTCTCCTTTTCTTTGCTTTGTTCTATACACTGTCTTTCCATAAATGCAATGCCATCGGTGACTCTTGCTGGCAATATCCAATCACAACTTGGCAAATCCAAACCACCACCAAACTCGTAGTTCTGAGTAGATTATGAATCTAAAGTCACATTGCAGAAAAATATCTACAATAATCTCAAAATTAAAACCCAATTTTGGGTATATTTTTGCAACTCCATCGCACCTCCAATTACAGGCCAAACTCAGAACAAGACACCCAACTCCAAAACGGTCCTACAATTTTATTTCACAGAATTTGATCAATAACCCTTAACTTAAAAATCTAACTTCACTGGCAAACTAGAGACAGTACGCACAATTCGTTAAGTAAAACTAAAATTAGCGATAAAATCAAAAAATTCCGGGGGGAGGGAATCTAAGCTCAAGCTTAACCATCTTATCTAAATAAAAATCATCGTGTATAGATCATTGTGATACTACGGAATAGTGGGACAAAAAGAGAGAGAAGACAGAAAGATAAACTAAATGAGAAAATAGGAGAATGGAGGTTACAGAGGGTAGCAGAGTAAGCAGAAGACAAGAAGAGGTGATTCAAGTAATTATCAATTAAGAATGCATGCTACGATTTGACAACAGATAAATTTATAGGTTCTAAACCCCAAACTAGAGTCCGAACCAAGGTAAACATTCTTTTCTTACAAGAATCTAAACCAAATAGGTGAAATAAACTTCACTAAGATCCTAAATCAACTAATTAAAGGAAATACTAAGAAATTCTGAAAATCACTAGCCTATGGTACTGTTAGAGTTTCATGAACAGTGCTGATACAGCATTTTGGATAAGGATGCTACAAGGATAATAAACAATGCTTGTGAAAGTGTCTTTTCCTTTTGCTTTGCTGCATACTCTACAATCACATTGTTATATAAATAGAAGGGAGATTAAAAGCCTCAAGCTGTAAACAACCTACTCAGATTTATGCCAGTGCTTCTCACAGAAGATGTCAGTGTTCCAATATAGCTTGTAATTCAGACGCAGCTTCAAATTACTAGTATCGATATTTGCTAATATGAGGATATCCTACACATGTCATCCTTAACAAGACATGAGCACAAACTGCAATGCCATATAAATTTAGATTCTAGTCAGTTCTTCAAAAGGTACTACAAGACTTGTAAGACTAATGAAGCAAAGGAACTGCAAGTGTTTACTTCATGAAATTAAAATTTAGGCACACAAATGATGCAAGGGATCTGCAAGTATGGATTTCTTGAAGAGTAGGAATTCAGTAAGGTTGTCAATCTCCTTGAGGAAAGGTTCAAAAGAAAGCATAGATCAGAGGGAGCAAAATCATCCCGACATAAGGTCATGCTTTTAGGATGGTAAAAGAAAAATCCGTCTAATCCTCTGCAGCCTTCATTAGTTTTCAGCTCAATCTTCCTTGCTGTTTGGGAAAATAGCGACAAATCAAATCATGGTGAATATGAAAATTCTCCACATGAATGAGAACTCATACTTGAGAACAAACCAGCTTCCAAAGTAAGTTCAAGCATAAGCATTACGAATACATAAAAATGCTTGCAGAATGGCTTTATGCTCAATAACCTGAGGAAAGACAGGATCGTCCAATTGCAATGCAGCTGCAGATGCTATATTTATTGCCTCTTCTCCTATTGCGGTGACATAGAAGGATATTCTTCCTTGTCTTTGAGCCTCATAGAAAATGGTATCCATAGTCTGAAGCATGGCCATGTAAGTATACATCCTAACGGCAAGTTCATCTGATATCTGAAAACACTTAGAATCCATAAGAGTAAGTCTGTCGACAATGCAGAAAGGATAAGTCATTTGATATAAATACATTCCTTTAACAACCATACAGGCATCCATTCATATGATTTCTATAAATGTACCATTAAATACCTGTACAAAATTGCTAGAGGTTAATTGACCATTCTCATCAAGGATCCGATAGCAGTGAACTCTCTCCTCAAGACCTTCTGGTAAGAAATCTAATTCCGAGGTGAACTTAACGTTTCCCCCAGGAAAATTCAGGACCTAACAATTATACACAGATCTACATGATTTTTCAAGTCTAGCAAAAGATATTTAAACATAAAACCTGGGAAAAATAAAAGCTGAATGTTTCACATATTAGCTTGAAGAACATGATTGGCTAAAATGAACTGCTAATCTAAATTGCCCTTCTAATTCTCAGTCAGAAAGAATTTTAAACTTCAATCAGAATAAACTATTAAGGATCCTAATTTTCAAACTATATATGGTACACAGATATGCATGTGCAGATATATTTGTAGAAGTCCTCTTTTTAATTCAAAACCCATGTGAATAAAGAGCATGCACCAGAAATATTCATCGAACACTTGCTCATGAAATTATATTAAATTAGTCTAATGTTACCTCAGGGGTCAAAATTAAGATTATATGGAAAAAATGATTAAGCATCAAACACAACTTAAACCTGTAGTAATGTGTTAAAGGACTGAACTTGTAAGATTACAATTTTTCCTTTGTTTCTGTCTGCAATTTTGCATCTGTAAGAATAATTCATAGTAGCATGATATAGTATGAGTATTGTGTTAGGCGGGTAAGTTTTTCCATTGTTTCTTTAAAAAAGACTATTTCAGGCACAAAAGAATTTCTTTCGAAGGTTTTGGTAGTCAAGGCCCTAGAAAAAGGAAAAAAGAACAGAAAAATGGGCATAAAGCATCTTTAACCACTTTGGGCTCATGGAGACAGTTATGCTACCAAGAAATAAAAAATGTCTGGAGATTATAGTGATTTCTTTGTATCGTGTCAGAACTGTCACCTAGAAACATATTGCTGTTAGCTGAATATGACTTTAACAGTAGGATTATTAGAAACTGTCTCTAGCATCTTTTGATGTTGCTCCTATTGTTTTTAAGTTCCCCTTTTACTTGGTATTCAACCCCTTGGCTCACATCGAATTCTGTATTTGACAAATCGAAGTAAGAACAGAATTAAAATAAGTAATTCATACGGATTGAAAAAGCTAATGACATCTGGGACGACATTCAACATATGGAAGCTAAACAACACAGAATACGCAAATACTTTTTCAGAATTTCCATTCAATCCATAGACACACAGTACAATAAGTCTATTTGCGCATTCGATTAAGTGAATGGTAGTGCTATCAGTCTATAAAAGGATAAAAATGAACCAGATACTCAAAGGTGTTAGCAAATTTCGCATTAATAAGTAGCACAAAGGTAGAACAAAGTCAAAGCATTACTCAATGTACATTCCCGTTTGCGGAAATAAGGACATAAAAAGGGGAAGTTACTGCTAAGGTTGACAAATTTGAGCTCACAGCTCAATCTATTTTCAGGAGTTAGGTAAATTTTTAACATCAATCAAAACCAAAGAACAGTAATTAGCAACTGATTGCCAAGGAACAAACAAATGTCGCCAAGTTAAACTATACCGCAGATAATGATTTGTAATTAACTCAAAAGTAGTGTACAAAACTGCAGTAAATACCTGAGGTCCACCACAATTTTGCTTGCAATCCAACTGTTTTTCAGCTTTGAAATGTTCAGAACGCCAAATGGTGAAAAGGGTCGGTCTATTACATGAACCCGCACCCAGGTTTTTGATTAATCCAGATTGAGATTCCTGATGATGATAGAAAGAAGCAATCCCAGAACTCTGATGAAACATAACACCAAGAGAACCCAACTTTGGTTTGAGATTATGCATTACAGTTCTTGATTTGGACAAGTAAAAGCCCATAATTGGAAGTCAAGAAAGAATCAAGGTAGATAGTAGTATTGCCTTATCAGAAAGATTGTTATGGTCTGACAAAAATGTAGTGGCCTTTTTGGCACCGAATATATAATACTAGATTACGAAAGATAGTGGTACTCTCTTTTAAAGGTCGAAGTGACGAGGAAAACACTAATGAGTCAACACAAGGTGATCATGACTTGATTCAGGGTTCAAGTGTGTGTTGCAAAGGTACATGCCACGTTACTTCAAACCGTTTCGGGTTTTGGATACATGTCATGTAATGTAATTTTAAATTTTTAAATTTTTTTTAGCAAAAAAAAATATATATAGTGATAGTGCATAAAAACTTGATTCATTTAATTAAGAATGATTCATTAAAGGGCAAAAGAACTTTTCAGTTTGTACAATTTTAGCCCTCTAACCATTTGGTATATGTGTTTTGTCATGTGATTTTAAAATTATGCAAGCAAATGCCTACAACCCTATCATTGATATATATATATATATATATATATATATATATATATAAGTTTTGTAGGAATAAACGAAAAGGAAATAGTGGCTGATTACGCATTTTCTCTTCGGTGATGAGTGCTAAGATTTTGTAACTTTAAGTAGTGCAAAATCTAAGTAAATCAAGTTTACCGTGTTGACACTCAACACACATTGGTGCAGAATTTAAGTAATCAAGGTTAACTAGAGTGAGTGTGATAAATCTGAAATTTGAAATTTGTATTCATTAAGTCGTTGACTTGTAAATATTGAAAATACTAACATTTGAACACATTCTACATTAAGTGATAAGTAAATAACTTATCACTTATTTTTTGAAGTAAGTTTTGCTTACACAATTCAATTCAGACTCACTTAATTAATTAATATGTTCTATTTTTTGTTATCAAACGCGTCTGAATATGTTAAAATCTAGATCTATTAAATTTAAATATTAAATTGGGTTATCAAATGGGGTCTTAGCTTTATTTAACTAAGGTATCTTATCAAATGGGGTCTTAGCTTTTTGTTATCAAACACGTCTGAATCTGATGTAAACATTTTATGATTTTAGTGGAAATCTGTTATCGTTTGGAAAAAAAAAAATGGGGTCTTAGCTTTATTTAACTAAGGTATCTTATCATTTGACTTAATTAACCTATTCTTCTTGAATGTTTTGGTTGCATTAATGCATGCTTTTCTGGCTGCCTAATCTATGTTTTATCATGTGCTATTAATTTTATTTTATTTCTCATAAATAAAAAAGCTTGTAAAGGCCAAGTGAATTTCATGTTTGATCAATTAACACGTTTATTTCTACTATTTTTAATGGGTGATTTGTTTCTTAGTCTTATTTGATTGACCATCTGGGTTGATTATTTTTCTCTTTTCCCTATTCTTCTTTGATGACTATCTATGTTGGCTCTGTTACAACTGTTTAAACAATTTTGCTACTTAACTAATAACTACATTTATGAGTAAAATACCTGAGTTTATTTCTGAAGTAACCTTTTTTGGAAAAAATTTTTCCAGTACGATGCTCTTTTATAAATTATTATCATTTTAATCTTTTTTTTATGCCATGTAAGCTTCCATTTTAAATGGAGGAAGACCTCACTAAACTGAATCTTGTCATTGTAGTAATCTTACTCAATTCATGCTCAAAGTTCAAACACCAAAAAACCAAATCCAAAGCAAAAATAGGTAACAAATATAAGATTCCACATTTGATTAATGATAAGATATTATAGTTAAGAAGTATTTTATATTTTAAACTCTTCAATCATCCAAGTTCCTTTATATCAAAACCGATAGGATTCGACATTAGGTTTTTAGAAATAATATAGTCATATTACTCCCAAGAATTAGAGATCCTGAATTTTGATCTCCCTGTCCTCTTTTCGCTTCTTAAATCCTACCATTTCCCCACTAATTTGTTTTTTTTAAAAGGGTAACTAATAAAAAATGAAAAAGAAATACTATAATCATTTTATAATATTTTAGTGTTATTCAAATATAGAGTCTTTTCCTATGTTTATTGCCTTGGTTTGTTTTTATTTTTCATCCTTAAATTTTGCTTTTTGCGTTTGCATTTCGAGTGCGAATGTGGAAACCAATAATAACAAGGTAGAAAAAAGTGGTTAGTATTACAACAAAGGATAATTACGAAAACCTCTCCCAAGATTTCTGATAGTTTCATGTTGCACACCTCTACATTCAAATATTGTACTTACCATGCTTTTTTAAGATATAATAATCTTCCCAAACTTTACAAAAAATTCCAGTGACAATTTTTTGAAAAAGGGAAAAAAGTAATGAAATGCTTGTCAAACTTGGAAAATGTATCACCAAGAATTTTGCCTATCACCAAATACTGTATCACCCCCATGCTACTTCCTTCCTATAGCTTCAATCCACCCTTTTTCCCCCATTCAAGTTTTCTTGTCCTTTTCATAATCCAAATCTCCATGCCTCAAAAATTTCAGTGTTAATCATGCTTTTTAATTGACTCATCTCTCGTTCTTTTCATTTGTCCTCATTTTTTCTTTAACCAAAGTTTAATAAACAGTTGCAAACACAAATATAAAGTTGTAAATTTGGCCAAAGGAAAATGGAGAAATTGATTTATGCCTGAGGTGAGACTGTGAGACCCCGTAAATTTTCTCATTTTCTAGGTTTTATTCTATTTAATGGCATGCTTTTCTGCATTTTCTTTATTAGAAAAATTTTTCTAGATAATTTTTATGAGTAAATATAGTTTTAAGATGATTTTTCTAGTATCGGATAGTTTTTTAGAAATTAAGCGCGTATACCGGATGTGGGACCCGCTAGTGCGGAAAGTTCGGTAAAATTCGGCCAGTTAAGTTAAGTTTTGGATACCGGATTTATTTTACCAGGTGTTAATAGATAATTAGAGGTTCCCAAATGGATTAGTGTGAGAGGGACAAAAGGATAGCCATGCATTAATTGGAGTGACAAGTGTCACTTGGAGACTTAATCTTGCTTTGACCACTATTCATCACTTTACTAATTTACCAAAAATTGACCAAGAAATCTTCATTTTTCTTCACTCCTTGGGCGGCCCTCTTAAGGAAGAAAAGAAAAGAAAAGCTCTCAAATTTCTTGCTCCAACCTTGCTCAATCTAAAAAACCAACCGATTAGTTTTGAATTTTCTCCATAAAAACCCTTAGTTTAGTGATTGTGAGGTGATTAGTGAAGTGGTTTGGAAGACTAAGGTGCTAAGTTGTCTCCTTTCTTTGGTTGATAAGGTGAGTAGCTAAGGAACCTCTCTTTTCTATTTAATGATGTTTAATTAGTGGCTTGTGGTAGTCTAAGAGGTGATTTTGTGGGCTATTTCATGATTTTTGTTGAGATTGGTGAATTTTTCTATTTATTCATGATTTTTTTTGTTTTTATATGTTTAATATTGTGTGGCCATGGATGATGGTTGGGAATGGTTTAGAATGAAGCTATAGTGCGTAAATTGTGGCTATTTGCGGAAAATTTTCGCTTTGAAAGGAAATTTCGGAATTAGGGTTTTAATTAACCCCATTCTGCCCGGTACTGTTTCCCCTAGTTAGAAGCTGAATTAGCATTGGGTTAAAATATGAAAGTTGTAAATAATGATATTTTATAATTTCCTGCAAAATTTCAGCCCAATCGGAGCAACATAGTCTGTAAAAAGACCAAAATACCCCTACTGCCCTGTTTCTGTCCGAAACTGATAATCCGCTTCTGTAATTGGTTAGTTTGACCGGGAATACTACTGATTTGGTTGTTGATGTCTTCTTAAGAAATATAGCCTGGTATCTTAGCTTTCGGATGGCTTTGGAATCACTTGAATTGGACTTTGGTAGCCTGAATTATGGTTATTTAACCAGAATGCGGTTCGCTAACCTGTTTATGCAGTTCTGGTTTGGTACATTGAAATTTTAACCTAGTTTCACTACAAACTGGACTGAGTGGCCTTCTTCAACATTGTAGCCCTTTCTTTTAGCTTCGAAACGGTGTATATTTTACATCCATCCGATAATCATAGTGCCGGTTGTGTCCAATACGCTAAACAACGTCAAAACTGTTTTTGGGTTTTAGGGCTTAACTTTCATTTCCGGACTTTACCTAGCTTACTTTAGTACTTATACGTTCTAATGAAGCCTTATTTTTGGTAGTATGTGGAATTGGTTTATGACTTGTAATCAAGTCTTATTGTGCTTGTTTGAATATTTTAGGGTGTCACGGTGATTCAAGACGCTCTTTGGGCGGAAGTTTATGAAATTTCATTTGCTTGCTTGGTGAGTGTACTACTCACTTACTTGTTACTATGTGGCTTTGTTATATTTGAACTTGATGCCTTGAATGCTTATTTGCACCGTTGAAACTGATTAAAGTGAGGGTGTACTTGATCGCTCTCACCCTTTTGTATTATATATGATTGTTTACTGTAGTACTTGAATGGTACATGAAATACTAGGTTTGGTGTCGTTTGGACGAGTATCCAACGGCCATTACTGTTACTACTAAGCTCAACCCTATTGGTAGTCGATTGAATCGAGTCAGCGAGGGCTTGGTCGTGAAAATTGACGAGCCATGGGGACTGTTATATGGAATCTTGTAGTATGAGACTCTCGATTCCGATATACTCGAGTATTACCAAATTTAAACTGTTTGGAATCCGGGCCCGGTAGGGGTATGTTGGGTGGAATGAATGGCAGTAAAGTGGAGTTTACGTTTGGTTACACTTTGTACATTGACGGAGGATCAATGAGATACGATCAAGTATGGCGAGCGAGAAAATGGGCTCTTGAGAGCCATCCGTATCCTTTTACCATTGTTATCGATATATGACTTTATTTAGCTTTCTTCTTGAATGATTTAGGATTAATCGACTTCATGCATAATTGAACTTCCTTACTTGAGTGAAAGTATATCATTGGGCGTAAGCTCACTCCATTAAATTTTGTTTTCCTTACAGGGAACCACTTTTGGGGACTATGATGTTTTGAAGCATGAGTTGAGCCAGTTTTAATATATTTTGTAAAGCTTCTCGATAGTTGGGAAAAAAAATCCTAAATGTATTTTTATCTAATTATCTTCCTTTTGTTTTGTAAATTACAAACGTATGTGTATAACACTGTTTAACCCTGTTTATGTGTCCTATTTGGTTTGGAAATGTTTTTCCGAGTTATATGACATGGCACTCACTATTCACCGACGATTTGATTTGCGTTTTGCTATTTTGCGATTTCGACTTGTTTGAGCGCGCTTTTATTTTCTCGGAACGTTTTAGATAGTGTTTGCCTGCACCGTTAGTCCTGGCGAGAGTTGGGCAGGCAGTCCGCTAACCTCTTTGGTTCGCCTTAGGGGAAGGTGGAACTGTCACAGAGACTATTTAAGACTAGGAGAAAAACAAGAATGTATTCATTGAATAATTTGATTTAAATACTATAAAAAGTCCTTAAACAAAATTTGAGTTATTAGTATGATTTTTTCCCTTACATTAGTCAAATAAAACCCACAACTACTATTTAGGAAAGGTATGCATAATTTCCTAGAGGTGAAGGGAGCTAAATGAAATTGTCATAAATTTTAGGGTAAGGTTTGTGAAATTATCCCTCAAAACAAGGAGGAGTTTTGTTGATACAGATCTCACAACATTTAAGATAGAAGTTTAAAAGATATTAAAAAGGTAATAATTTGTGAAAGAGCATCACATTGGGAATATTTTTTCTAAAGAATGTTACTTTGGAAATAAACTCTAAAATACTTGTGGTGGAATGTTTCAATCATATGCTAGGTTGATTAGGTTGCTTATCCTTGTTAATTATGCATCTTTTTACGATTCTAAGCACTTCGTTTCTTGGTGATAAAACATTCTTGTGTCCATAGCCTAGATACCTGAACTACATTCTTTCATTTAATCTTATTTATCTCTCCTGGTATGATGGACATGTAGCAATTTGTAAGTCTACCATTTTATGTGTATGAAGAAAACAGAATTTTAGGAGCAAATCAAAGAAGCTCCAAAGATATTTTTTGACAAGGATCAAAATGGCTTCATTTTTTTTTCTTTGAGACTTGAGAAACGCACACAAAGTCTGACTTTTACTTTGGGGTGAACGCCTGGTTTAAAACTTTTCAAAATGTCACACGCAGGAGTCAAACTTGCGATCTCTTGTTGTCATTAACAACCCGCTTACCAACTTTCCCAAACTCATGGGTTAAATGGCTTCATTATTGTTGCGGCAAAGTTATGTAGTACAATTTTACTTTCTGTGCTAAATTCATTTATTGTCCTGTTTATATTCTTTTCTTTGGAAATTTTCTAGTTGTCATGTGATGACAAACCTTGTGGAGAAGTTAACTGATGTCTGATGAATTTTCTTTTTTTTTTCGATAATGTGATAAAGAAGTTGATTACATAAAGTAGACTCAGGAATTTTAATTCTTGAGACGTCAATCTTAATTATTTGTCCAAGGCCTTCTCTACTTATGCTTCATTTTTTTTAATGTGAAATAAAAAAAATTACGCAAATAAAACATCACTACTAACGAAAGAGAGAGAATAGTTTATGCCATATATTTTCTTTAGTGGTATTAATCATTTGTTTGGCTGCAGTTGCTTTACTGTTGTCATCATCGCTCTCAATTAATAAGATCTTGTCGGCTTCACACTGTGATAGAATAATAAGAACAAACTTTAAAAACAAGTTCTAAAAAAGATAAAATCATTTAAAATATTCCTTATATTCCATCAAATAATTTTTTTCATCCTTCACTTTTAAATTATTAATTTTATATTTCTTACAAATTCAAGTTAACAAATTTTAGTCCAACCTAGATTTTCATCACTTTTTACCCTGAATCTATCATTTTTACCCTGAATCTATCATGTGACTCACATACATAGTTATTAAACCCGGCCCGGCCCGGCGGTCGAACCGGTGGACTGGTCATTGGACCGGGCCGGGTTTGGAATCAGATCGTTTGTGCAAAGAGACCGTTGACTTTGTCAACGATCCGGCGGTCGAACCGGGTTAAACCGGAAACCCGGCCGGTTTTGGCCGGTTTTGTCACTAACCGGATTTTGTGGAAAAATTATATTGCTATTGTTGGAACTCGAACTTCTGACCTCTGCCCTCACACTACCGCTTGCTTACCACCAAACTACTTCCAAATATGTTAATATAGTAGCTTTAGTATGATATATAAATGTTTTTTCAATTCTATCTTTTTTTCTCTAAAACAAATTTATTTGGAATCTTTTAATAAAAATTTATTACCCTCCAAACTCTATAAGTTATAAAATGGATTCCAAAAATAACATATTACATAATTCATTTAAAGACAAATATTATTTTTAATAAATTTTTACACTTAAAATTCATAAATAAGCTAGATAATTACACTAAATATAGATAAAATTTTACACTTGAAGTTTGGTATATTAATAAATAACTTTATATTTGATTGATTCTTATATGAATTAATTATTTTATAACAAATTAAATTAAATGAGCTTTTGTTATGGCATTATTTATTACAATTTATATCATATATCTTATATAAATAATTATGAAATATAATATTTAAATATATGTAGTGACCCACCGGTTCAACCACTTACCCACCGGTTCAACCAGTAACCCGTTGACCCACCTCCTTCGCCGGGTTCCTTCTCGGGTTGGGTTTAATAACTATGCTCACATATAGTTATTTTTTAGGAGCAAAAAGATTAGATACCATTTGTAGTTAAACAAATGATTTAATCTATATTCATTTTTACATCTAAAAAATGTAGAATCTGACCCTAACTATGTATTCATTTTTCTCTTAAAAAGTAAGATCTGACCAGATTTATATTCATTTTTGCCTTTAAATAACTGGGATTTGATCCTTTTATACCTAAAAAGTTATTATATGCGAGTTACATGATGATTTCAAACCAACAAGTGACTGAAATTTAGGAGAAAATTGCACCAGTTATCCCTCACATATTACTAATGTGAAAATTTAGTCCCTCAGAACGAAAATAAGTAATTTGAGTCATTAATAAATAAAAAAATTTTGGTCCCTAATCACTTCTCCGTTGAATTTTTTGTTGGAATTAGTCATGTGCATATCATGTGACCAATTTTTAAAGAGTAAAAATGCCATATCACTCTAGTGTTGACCAAAATGTAAGGAACCAACCAGTATTTTTCTTCATCTCCTTCAATTCTTTAATTTTCTAAACCGTGCTACCGCTACCACCGTGGTCCACCACTAAAATATGCGACAATGAGTCGAGTAGAACGACTAGTTGGATAAAGCAAATAGTCTTTGAATCATGTGTGGTAGATGGGAACGTCTGCTACCAGTGGTTAGCCAGACAAGCATGAATTCTTGCTGGCAAATTTTATTGAGTGGGTAGCTTAGTAACGGTGGCTCTTCTTCGTCTTCAAACTCTAGGGTCAAAAGAAAAAATGTAAAGAAATATGTAAGCTTTTTCCGTTGTTTCAATACAGTTGAAAAATCATTTTGATCCTCAGTCAATTGAATTCTTTTAGATTTTTCATTTGTAACGTTATTCTCAATTGTGTTGGCTTAAAGGGTTTGCAAGACTGATGTAGGAGAGCTAAACGCAATGAAGTTTACAGAATTTATTAGTTGTAAGAAAATAGCAAATGCGGTTTCTGCTATACTTGACTATATCCCCACCCCATGAAAAAAAAAGGAAAAATATTGATAGAATATGACAATATTGGAGAAATAAATCTGCTTTCTTGTGGGATCTAAGATTGGTTTAGTATTGCCATAATTGGGAGGAATATTCTTAGGAATAGTAAAATACCAGAACTGGTATTTTCTCTTTAGTTTGTCCAGTACTTTGTAATCATTTTGTTTTTTTTATCCTATTGTACTAAAAAAGTTCAGGTTTTTGGAACTTTTCGGGGAAAATTGTCAATTTAGTCTACAAACTTTTTCACTAAAGCCAATTTGGTCTCTAAAAGTTTTATCGTATCAATTAAGTCCTTTAACTAAAATTCTTGTGCTAATTGAGGACCTATACGGTGTCACCACCCAAACATGTGTTTCTATACTCAAACTAGCAGCGGGTTATGGGCATCTTTTAAAGTAGAAAATACGATTTTCTATAGGAAAGCAAACATCAAGCATTTGAGACCAAATTGGAGGAAACCTTAAGCGAAATAGGCAAGCAAAATTAGGGCTTTTTTTTTTTACTAAAATAGCCACCAATTGAGAGGGATTGGATGAAAGAACCAAAGCCGAATGGAGAAGCTGGTTTACAGATGGCACAACTAAGCAAGGAAAAGCTCAAGGATGACAATTCTGGTAGGGGCTATAAATCAAACCAAACAGTGTAGTATAAGACTTGAACGCGACTTAAATTAGACTTGTTCAAATTTGTTTGTTTAGGTATCAATCCAAACCCCAACATGATTTCAGGATCATAAATATTAACGAATCAATCACGATTTTCACGTTATCCGACTTGATATGTTTAGGACATATAAAATAAGTAAATTTTATAAAAATATATCTATAGTTTTCCTTCTAAACTCCACTTCTTTCCTTCTCATATATTACTTATCTTATAAAATAGTAAGTATATAATACTCTTATCTCTTAAATAGGCATAATTGATTTTAATTACATCCCTAATTCATTATAATAAATTTCTTGAACAGGCATAATTGACTTTAATCACATCCCTAATTCATCATAATAAATTTCTTGAATATCATAAAGTAAATATTATGGGAAAAAAGCAACAAATTAGGGTGAAAATCTCTATATAATACAACATGAAATTTCAAGTCAAACCAAACTTTGATTGTCTGTGTTTGAACTTAATACTTTGACAAGCCAAGCCAAACTTTTCGTGAACTTACAACTAAAATTTCAAACCAAACTTGATCTATGTCTTTCAAAAAATTATCAAACACAAGCCAAGTTCAAACATTCCTTTGAATTTTCAAACCAATCCTGAACATACCTCTGTTTGACTCATTGAGACTTGTATTTAGTCCTAAACTCTGGCAGAATGGCAGTGAATATTTTCGATGAGTCTTAGCTTGCTCGTAAGTGTTTGAAATTGAATTTTTTTTTGAATAAGTTGAAGTTTATATCTGTAACAAGTTGTTGGTTGTTGAATTACAGTTGTCGGATTTGAATTTTATAATTTGAATGATAGGGTTTTAGTACATGTGAGATATTGGGTATGCCATGGTATCTATTGTAGCCTTCCTTCTTACTTTAGTTTCGGTGGTCCCTTTGCTGTAAAAAATACACTATATTGTTGTTTTCATGTTGCTTAGTTGGGTTATAGGATAGTGACTGAGCATGTGGATGCCTAATTAATTTTTTTTTTGTCTTTTGTGAAAAAGAAAACATAGGACATGAGCCGGACTATTTTATACTAAAAATATATTATGATGGGGTATATTTTGGATCACCACATGAAAAGTATGTGGGGGCTAATATGGAATCCTTTGAAGGTGTTATTGCGAATATGGATAACATGTCACATATTCATTGCTTCTGCACTTTAGTCAAATACCAAGAAAATGTGAAATTGCTTTATAGAGTTCCATGTGGAGATTGTGTCTTCAAACTTTGTAATATAGAAGGTGAAGATGATGCTATAGACATGGCCCCTATTGAGAAATAAACTAGTGAAGTTGAGGTGTACTTGGTGTAGAAATTTCACGTTAGATTTATTGATAGTAAATTGGGCAACTTTAATGCAAATATTGGAGAGTTGATGTATCAAATGAAGATGCTTTTTATGTTGATATCATGTTTGATGACTCCACCACATTCAAAGAAACCAAATGTGTTGGTTGAATTAGTCGAGAAAGAAGATGGTTGTGGGATTGAAGAAGGTGTACAATCAGATTCTACAGAAGATGAAAGTTTGGCTGATAGTGATTATGTATTCAGTGATGATGAAGATGATGTCATTCTTAAGAAATCTGTTGTTGGTGCTAATAAAGAGCTTGAAACAGGGAAGAAAATGGCAGAAACAATTGCTGTTGAAAGCCAAAATAAATGCAGAAAAATGAACAAAAAAAAGCTAGCTGCTGGAAGAGCATTTGGACAACAAAATAGGGATGATAAAACTGGTGACTTGAAATTATACGATGGAAAAAATATTCCAATGCATGAAGAATCAGAGTCAATCAATTCCGAAGGTCTAAATAGCAACAGTAAAGCCTCAGATGATGATAGTTTAAAGAGGAGGAAGTCAAGATACGTGAAGTTTAGACCTGAGCACGATATGGTGAATCCAAAATTCTTTGTTGGACTATTGTTTGATGATAAACAGATATTTAAATGAGCTGTTGATTATTATGGAGTCAAATGGGGGTGAAGGTTTTAGGTGGGGAAGAATGATACTAGTAGAATACGGGCTTAAATAAAATAGTGCAAATTGTAGTTGGTTCATTTATGCTTCAAAGGAAGTTGACAGTGATGCCTTTGTTATTAGAACCATGGGATGACCTTGCAATTGTGGTAGGACTTTTTACCACAAGCACGTCAATTCAGGTTTCCTAAGCAACTACAAACGTCGATATACAAAGCTGTGGGATTACTGTGAAGAGCTGCTGGCTTGCAATCCTGGCTCAACTGTGCATATGGAGATAATGGTTGATGATATAAGTGGTAAAGAAAGATTTTAGAGTATATACATATGATTTGTCGAAACTCTATCGAAATTTTTCAAATTTTAACACAATATAAAGTTACATGAAATAGCATATAAATTATCATGTCCAAGACCAATAATAAATAGATGCATCCATACAAACAAGAACATTCCATTGCAGACTAACCTACCTTTACACATGTTTGCACGTACACAGCTTTCCAACAAACATGCCTAATCAGCTTAAATCTATTAAACGCTATTTTTTCCAACAACTTGACTATTTTAATGCAGCATTTTGAGTCCTACTTCCACAGGCCTTCTTCTTGCATTGTGAAATGACAATGCCATTAATAAGATGTAACCTTTTACCAGTGCCAATATCAATATCTTAGCTTGTTTGTTCAATTTTTGAAATTCTATCTCATTTTTCTATTGTCTCCCTCAGCTTTCCTTAGTTCTCTTAACAATTTAGCAATCGTGTTCTTCGTATACTCCAGTAAGGGCTGATCATACCATAAAAAAGTTACAAGAATGAGATGCTTGCATTCAAAATTAATCCACCATTAGTAATTATAAATAAATAAATACAGCCCAACCATTACAAAATTATTAAAATTTAAGCATTTGTTTAGTCATATTACACCATAATTTCTACACCCATGGAACCTTCTTGATGGATTTGTTGTAGTTCAAGAAGACACTTGTGATAGGCCTACCTCTCCCTAAGGCGAACCAAAGGGTTCGGCGGACCGCCTACCCAACTCTCGCCGAGACTCACTCACTTACTACAGTTCTCAAATCAATTACAATGCACATCTCAAATATTACATCAAATGTTCCACAAATTTAATTACACTACAAATTAAAACCTCAAGAGATAAAAGCAATACTAATTTCCCGAATAAGACAAAGGTCCTCAGTTCTCATATAATTACAAATACAATCGCAGTTTCAAATATTACATAAGATAAAACTAAAACTCCAACTGTACAGGAGATAATCCAACCATTCACACGGAGAACTTAATACAAGCTTTCTTTGCCTCGAGCCCTGTGGAGGGGAAATAAAATATTTTTAAGGTGAGCTAGAAGCTCAACGAGTAATTAGTAATCAAATAAGTTTCACAATAGTTCATTTCAATGATGTCATGAATCAGTAATCAAATGTATGTTTATTGCTCTTGTGAGCCAGTGAAATCATTATACTTAAACATTAAATAGATCCAGTAATAGTGAAACAGGAATAGGAAGCCATTTGTGCTCCAAATATAATGTAAACAGTGGTGGAGACGTTGGTTCTAAGCACAAGACTTTCCAAGAACTCATTGAAACCAAATCATGTCATGAACTCGCATGCAAGCACACATGATATGCAATCGAGTAAATAAATGCAAGAAACAGTTAATAAGTAGTTTTAAAAATAGTTTGGAGTCACTCATCAACCACGGCTCATAATTCTCATCCATCATAGACAGTTTCCTCGATCCAGTCCAAGCTTTTCATTCTACCAAGAATTAACCCAAACTCACAGCGATTAAACGTTCTCAAAGATTGGATAGCACTTCCTCTTAAATTCCTTATTTTCCATCCTACAAGACATTACAAATCACATCTCAACTCCATCACAATTACACATACAAATCATAAACTATTAAACACTCTTAATTAGGGTCACAACACCCTTCACATACAACCATTAGATAGCTCCATAATTAATCACAATAAAGCCCTAAATTAGAAACCCTAATCTGAACTTTAACCCCACAAGCGGAAATTTTCCATAAGTAACCGCAACTAGAACATATAAGCTTTATCTTACACCTAACCAAACTATCATTCCATGGCCCAACATTAATTATCACATAAGAGCAGAAAAATCACTAATAAATCTGAAAGTTATCAAACTCTACTTTCAGCCATGAAATCTTCCACAATACAACATATTTAACCACTATAAACCACTAATATGCCATTATTAGAACAAAGAGGGAATTTTCCAAGCAAGGTACCTTAAATCCTCAAGAAAGATGGTGACTTAGAGTTTCCCCTTCCAAAACAACTCCACCAACCTCTTTAAACCTCCATAGTGAACACTTGTATGGAGTAGATTGAAAAACTAACGGTGAAATCTCAAGATGTAAGCAAGAAATGGAAGAATGAAGTTGAAGTTTTCTTTCTCTCTTTTCCCTCATGAAGCTCGGCCAAGCCAAGGAAAGAAATGAAGATATTTCAGCCAAAAAGCAAAATAAGAATGAAGAAAACAACCAGTCAAACCTGGCTGCCGCCTGTGACATGTCACAATCCGACCGGATTCAAGACAGAATGAAATCAATTTTTTTTCAAATGGCCAACTCAATCCGGCCAATAACTGGCCAAATATGCGGCCGGATTTGCTAACACTGTTCACCAGCAATTTTTTTCCTCTTTCTTTTGGGCGTCACAACACTATTTTGCAGGATTCTTGGCAATGGCATTTCACAATTTCTTCTCCATTGTAGTATTCAGCTTTTCCTCTGCTAAATCCTTCAACATATGAACTTCCATATGTCTCATTCCTTGAAGATCGATTTGTAGTTGAGCTTGACGAACATGAACCCAAATTTCTCCATTTGTTATGCATTTCAAATGATGAACTTGAAGACATTTTAGTTGAAACCTAAAATTGGGAATAGATGGAAGAACCCTAATTTCTTCCTTTATTCCCCCGTAGCTCTTTTTGCTCCAAATTGGTCTCAAAATGGTTGATATCTTATTTTTTTTGTTAAAATCGTATTTTCTACTTCTAAAAATGCCCTACCTTGCCGGTGGTCTAGGTACAAAAGCACATGTTTCGGGTGATGACACTGTATAGGTCCTTAGTTGGCACAAGAATTTTATTTGAAGGATTTAATTCATGCGACAAAACTTTTAGGGACCAAAACGGGTTTAGTGAAAAAGTTTGGGGACAAAATTGGTAATTTTCCCAACTTTTTAACATTAATTATTGTCCTAAAGTATTAGTTTATGCCTTAGATATCAACTAAAGTTGGTAATCTTTGTTGTAGATTCATGGAATCCTGAACTATTATTTCCTCTGGGTATCATCATAGCAAGGTGCTTGAGAACATTTCCTTCGACAGACCCCGTCTAGTTTTGTCTTCATATTTTTCGCCAGTTATCTGCCCATGTGATTGGGCTTGCCGGTTAAGGCACCAGTTTGAAGCTTAGAAGTGAATCTAAGGAATTTTAGTACTCTAATCATTAGAATATTGGGATTGCACTCTTTGCTGTTGCCATGGTGCAGGTAATTCATGGGCTTGCCGGTTAAGGCACCAGTTTGAAGCTTAGAAGTGAATCTAAGGAATTTTAGTACTCTAATCATCAGAATATTGGGATTGCACCCTTTGCTGTTGCCATGGTGCAAGTAATTCATGATAGAGTTTCAATTACCACAGTGGTAGTGGTGGTGGTGGTGATAAGGTTTAGAAGATTGAAGAATTGGAGGAGATGAAAGAAGAATAGTGATTGATCTCTTACATTTTGGTCAACATTAGAGTGATATGCCATTTTTACCCTTTAAAAGTTGGTCACATGATGTGCACATGACTAATTCTTGCAAAAATTCAATGGAGAAGTGATTGGGGACCAAAATTGATCATTTTTTATTTATTTATTAGGGACTCAAATTACTCATTTTCATTCTAAGTAACTAAAATTTTACATCAGTGATATGTGAAGGACGATTAGTATAAACTTTTCAAAAGGGATAAATTTAGAAACCTTCCCAGTGGTTTCTGACAATTTCACTCGCCTCTCCTGAAATTTGTAAAATTATACAAACCTCTCTTGAGGTTAAGGTTTTGATAACAAAGTTAGTCCAATTAGAAAAAGTAATATTAAAAAAGTATTTTAAAAAAAGAGATGAAATTTTTATTTCAAAAATACCCCTTATACATGTATATAAGTCGTATTAGTAAAAGAATAAAAATAATTAAAAGTTAGAAACAATTAATACACATATTTAACCATTCACAAAATTCACATTTAATAAATTAGATAACATAAATAAGCAATAAAACTACACCAATGATTATAAGATTTAGCAAAAAAACTAGCCATGTTTTTTAACGTGATGTTTGTTATGATTCTCATTATTTCGAATAGAAAAATTTTCAAATTTTGTCTTTCTTTTCCTTCCTTTCAATTTTCTTTGAAACTCTTAAAACTGTGACAATTGTAAAGTAATTTCTTGGAAATAAAGGAGACAATTGTAAAGTAATTTCATGGAAATAAGGGAGAAAGGAGGGAAAAGAAAGGTAAAATTCGAAAATATTTCTATTCAAAATCACAAGAATCATAATAAACATTATGTTAAAAGAGATGACTAATCTGTTTTGATGAATCTTGTAATCATTAGTGTAATTTTTTTTGCTTATTTATGTTGTCTAATTTATTAAATATGAACTTTTTGAGTGGTTAAATGTGTATATTAATTGTTTTTAATTTTTAATTATTTTTATTCTTATACTAATACGACTTATATACATGCATAAGGAATATTTATAGAATAAAAGTTTTATCCTCTTCTTAAGGTACTTTTTAAATGTTACTTTTCTAATTGGACTAATTTTATTATCAAAATCTTAATTTCAAGGACGAAATATGAAAAATGTTTTAAAAGATTTTACTTTTTAAATAATCTACAAGCATGGATTCTCGTCTCACGAAGGGATATGTCTTAGTTGGGATTGGGCAGTTGGTATCGTTTATCAATACAACAACCGAGAAGACTTCGATTTAATCTATTTTTAACAAACAGAACTTTGAATGAACAGTCAAGATCAATCCCAGCTCATTTGAATTTCAAATGAATGACTGAGATCAATCTGAGCTCTCTTCGGCTGGTTTCTACGTACGCTTGCGCCTCCAATTATATCAAACCGGACCGATCCTAGTATATTACCATCTGTACCGTTTATTTCAAAATTTTGAATGCCTTGATCCACCCATCCCAAATGATCCCAACCATCCATTGGTTATCATGGATGGACTCCAACAACCGTCACTGCTCACAGATGATGTAGCAAAACTGCCCCATCCTTTCAACAAAATGACAACTATACCCTCTCCCACTTCCATGTCCCAAAGGTCAACTATTCTCTCCCCTGCGTCCACGACTCTTCCCTAATCATTCACAGAAGATTGACTTCTGCCAAAACCCTTCTGTCAATTTTTCTCTCTCGCAGAAAATGGCCAAGCCCCGTGAAACCGCAAAACCTGATCCACCAGTAGAATCCGAAGAAGAGGAAGAATCCGGCGAGGAAGAAGAGGAAGGCTCGTCGGAGGAATCAGAATCCCAACCCGAGAACGAACCTTCCCAGAAAAAGACCGCCTCCCCTCCCGCTCCGGCTACCAAGAAGCCCGAATCCGCAACACCGAAAACCCAACCGACATCTGCCGCTGCTGCAGCCTCTTCATCTGACGAATCTGAAGATGAGGAGTCCGGATCCGATACCGACTCCGACACCGAAACCCCTTCCGAGAAACCCGACCCGAGTATCAAACCCATTGCCTCAAAACCCATGGATGGCCCGCAGAAAACTACAACTACTGCAAAAAAGCCCAGATCCAAGCCCAACGCGCTGGGTCCCACTTCCCCGGCGAAGTCAACCACCGGCGCCGGAGCAAAACGGACGGCGTCAGCAGCGGGGAGTGATGAGGGGAAGGATGCAAAGAGGTCGAAGAAAAAACCCGAAGCGGAGGCTGAAAGTTCGGAGAGAAAAGGGAATTCTAATGATGATTCGAGGAGGTTGTTTCAAAGGCTGTGGAGCGAGGATGATGAGATTGCTATCCTCAAGGGAATGCTCGATTATTCGGCCAAGAAAAAGGCTGACCCGATTAATGATTTGAATGCTTTCCTTGAATTTATTAAGAAAAATATCCATATCGATGTTAGCAAGACTCAGTTGCAGGATAAGATCAGGAGGCTGAAGAAGAAGTATGAAAACAATGCTGAAAGAGAGAAGAAGGGTAATAAAGAACTCACCTTTTCGAAGCCCCACGAGCAAAAAGCTTATGAATTTTCGAAAAAGGTGTGGGGCAAAGAGAAGAATGGTGATGGGGAGGAGAATGTTGAGAGTACTAAGGCTAATGGGACTGCAGTGAGGAAGAGCCGGAGTAGAAGCGCAGTGGTGGGTATGACGCCTAAAGTTGATGAGGTGGAGGAGAAGCTGAAGGAAGTGAAGGATTTGGTGGGTGAGAAGAATGTGGTGGAGGGGTTGAAGAATGACAGTTTTGGTCCTACTGACAGTTTGAGGATTGAGGAGTGGGTTCTTAAGAGGGCACATTTGATTAAGGATGCAAAGAAGAGAGCTGAATTGGAGGAGAAGTGGAGGGAGTTGAAAGTCAAGGAGATTGAGTTGTTGGCTAGGAGATCAGAGTTGATGGCTGAGCAGAGTAAGCTGGTCTTGGAGGGCTTGAAATGATCGGGGGGTTGATATTGAGTTGTTGGAAGAATGCTGAAAAGGTTAGTTGCATTAGTGGGGTTTGGTGATGATTAATGTAGTGGCAAAAGGCAGCACAGCATTATGGTGTTGAATATATCTTTAGCACTTTTATGGTTTTAGGGTCGGTAATTAGCAAATTATGGTTTCCTGTACTTTGCCATTTTTAGGTTATATTTTGAATGTTAATGATTTTGAAACTGGGATGATTTGGATGCTTCAGTATTTATGTGCTGAATTAGGATGTTTGCTTTTTCGTATTTTGTTTAGTGTTGCAGTTGGATTCCTATGGTAATTGACTTTAAATGTGATGTTAATTGCTTGTTGGTATGCAAAACAAGATGCATCTACATTGGTTTATATTGATGATGTGCTTTGTGATATTGGTTACCTTTTCCTGATGATTAAGTGGGCATATAGAGATGGTAAGGAATTAATAGTAGCTGATAAAAACTTCTTTTAAGCTTTTGCTTCAAAGGCCGACTCAACAATAATCTGCTAGTACCATTTTCCATTTTTCTAAGAGAGAACTTAGTAGCAATTAACACGCGTTCCATGTTTGGCGTCGATCCTTTCTGTAACCCATAATCTATGACTTGAAGCACTGACGAGTGCAACTCTAGAAGAAGCAACTATAACCATGCGGAAGCCATTTTTAAGATTTAGATCTAGTAATCACCTCCCAATTCCTATATTCTCTATCCCTGTTATTTGTGCTTATGACAAATATCTGAAAATTTTTTAACTCTATATCGCTTGGTATGTGATATAGAAACTAGAAAGAAAGAGCAAACTATGTGAACCATTAAGGCATCTATGCCCTTTTGCAACATTCTTTCTAAGTGTTTACTCACAGTGTCAATGCAGGCATTCAGCTTTTCATTATCCTCCCCAAGAACTTTTGACGGTTTGTGACAGGTTAGCGCCCTAGTCAAGATATTTGCTCAATTTCTCCACTGGAAACCTAGAGTCCATTTTGAATCAAAGTATGGTTGCACTAATTGTTCTCCTGGCACTTCTTCTAGCATAATCTACTTATTTGGAGTGTTAAGTATCACTGGTTAATGGCACTGACCTCTTCAAAGATATATCCATCATTCTCCCCCATGGTTTCCAGATTTGTATTGAAAAACCTCCTTTTAGATGGATGAAGTTAATTTTACTTGCAACGTGATTGATATGCTATTAAGTCTTTTAATCCCAAGCCACTAGTAACCTAACAATGACATATATGCCAAGAAGTGCCACTTGAGTGACATGTCCAGTGCCACCAGGTTTTCCTACTTTGTCAGCTCCCCTTCTTTTCTTCTGCTTGCTGAGTTACCATCTATAACCACCATTCTCCTTCTTTCTCTCTTATTTTCCATCTTCTCGCTTCCACTGTTCTGTAGAATCAAATTATTTTTAAGCGATGACTTGGAGTCCCAATGCCAGGATCTTTTCAATTTTGTCACTTTTTTTTTAGTTTTATTTGATCAACTGTGTGTACCATATCTCTTCTTGCACCAAAATTAGATTTTTGAAGTCAAAATTTAATTGACAAAATGTTGTAAAATGAAACTTGAGGATCGTTTTGTAGACCTTTGGGTGTTTTTGAGTAAGTTTGGCTGCTAATTGGTGGGTTGTTGTTGTTGTTGCAAGCAAACCCAAAATTGGCTTATAATTTCAATTTTTTTTTCTGGATTTTTACCTGTGGTGTATTTAGGCCATTTAATCAGGGTGGAATAGTTTAATTTTGGGGAGTAAATTTATCAGTGGCCTCTAATTTTATGGATTTAGTACAACATAACAATTAGGCAATGCAGAATGCAATGGATGTGTTCAAAACTAGGGCTAATGAGCCTTATGTTACACTTTTTGAAGAATCATTCCTATTAATCATTAATTACATGGTTTGCAATAATATGATATGCACCTTTCAATTATACCAATGAAGTCATGACTAGTGACTTTGCGATAATTCTTTCCGTGTCCCATTTCCAGAATTGCAATATCTGTATGCATTTTGGTAATCTTGTATAGCTTGTTACCAGTAAGGCTGCTCTTAACTTTTTCAAACTGTAATCATCTTTTTGTTGTGTGAAAGTTTATCTTGTGCTCAAATTATGGGTTTGTACTTTTCCAAATCAAGAACTGCTATGCATCATCTCAAACCTAAACTGGGTTATGCTTTAGCTGAGTTCTCGGACTGCTTCTTTATTTCATTATCCAGAATCTGAATCTGCAATTATAAAAATGCTGATGGAGTTTAATGTAATAGGCCAGCCCTTTTTACGATTGGCATTCTCGACATGTCAGTTGGAAAACAGTTGGATTGCATGCAAAACTTTGGCGAACCTCAGTTCATACTGCATTTTATGGTTTTATCATAATGAATATGCAGTCAGCTGTATAGTTTAATTTTGCCACATTCATATTTTCCTTAGCAATCAGTTGGTGATTACCATACTGATTTCTGTATCTTTGATTTTGATTGATGTTAAAAGTGATTAACTCCTTGAGAATGATTTTAGGACTTGTCAATTGTGAAGATGGACGGCAACTTCTGCTTGTAAAATCCTTATTTCACGAATAGCTATGTGCATGGAGTAATGCTTTGACTTTCTCCTACTTATTTTGTGAAATCCGCTAACAGCCCAGAAGGCTTGGTTCATTCTAATTATTGTATGAACTGATAGCAATTGGGTATTCCTGTAAGTTCAATAGTTTGAAACAGCAGCAATTTCTGTATTGTTTTAGTTTAGTTATTTATTCTGTATGAGTTATTTCAGTTCTGTTTTGCCTATGATTTACCAAACAAGTCATTCTATGTGTGCCGAGTTGTTGGATACCAGGCAATAAATGGATGTTAACAAATAGTACAAGCAATATCAAAAGATGCTAGGATCAGTTTCTGAAAATTCTACAGCTAGTTGTGTCCTGCTAACAATGGCATTATGTTTTTAGCTAACAGTTCTGATGCTATACAAAAAATATAGCTGGTATTTCCTGGACATTGTGACATCTTTATGAGAGAGCTGTCTCTGCAGGCTAAAGGCTGCAGCATTCCACACTAGATTCATCCATCCTGTTCAGAATGGTGCCAAATAGATGTATAACCGCACAATATTACATCCTTTCCTCAATACCGTGTAGATGGTGACCCTATGTTCCTTATTGTGTATAGCATTCTTTGTTGTGCTCTAGTGAAGCAGTCAGTTTTAGTATATTGGAATGCACGAAAGAGGACCATTTCCTAAAGCTGAAAAGATGGATCCTGAAACATTTTTGTGATACTATGCCTGTACAAAAAATTCCTAGTTCATGCCTTGTCTGCTTAAAATTTTTTAATAAGATTTCTCTATGAAGATCACCGTCAATTATTTTCTTCCCCAGCTCCGGCCCAAAAAAAAAGGGAAAAAAAAAAAATGGCAAAAGATGCGACTAATACGGCAGGGTGATAGAGTTCTACGTGGGCACTAAATTAGCAAAGAAAACGACGTAGTTTCCAGTATAGAAGTTCTTTAAAGTTTAAACTCATCTCAGCCATGCCAATCCTTCCTACTATAAAGATGGGAAACGATTGGAATTGCAAAATTGATCGGATTGGTCCAATCTTTTCGGTGGCTATTGCTGTAATTTTGAGCAACTTTCGTGGCAATTTGATAATTTCAACATACGATTATATTATTATTATTATTATTGTTTCCTCCGTCCAGACTTTCTAGAACTCTCTCATCACCGCATAGCTGCCATGTATTCTCAACTTCGTCCTACAATTCCTCACCGTAACCACCCTTTTAAATTTGACAAAAGAAGAAAAAGAAAACCACCATTCTGATTGTCACCTTGTAAGGATATTGAATTTTGGCTCTTTTTCATCCTTGAAGTGGTTATTTTCCTACATTTTTTTTTTGGTCATTCAATTTTTTCCTAAGCCAATCAAATGAGGGTGTTCATTTAATCCGTCACTGTTTTCCTAATCTAGTCAAGTGAGGGTGTTCGTCAGAGATATTCATGAGGTGGGATTTATAATCTCTTCAGCAATTTATTCTTGATTTTGTTTCTGGTTGTTTAGTTTGTATGATTCTGTAGGAGTTCAATTTCAGATTGTTTGAGCAAATGTTTGGAATCAGTATAGTGTATGCAATCATTGGAACATGGTAATTATTGTTAAACAATTGTCTCCTTTTTTTTTTTTTTTTTTTTTTTGCATGGGTCAATTTCAAGTTGTCTCAACAAGTATATAAATGTGCCTCCATTGATGAAAGGGTATTCATTTTTCCAACAAATTACTTGGTAATATAAAGTTGTCTCAACAAGTATATAAAAGTTTGATAATGATCCCAAATTATTAGTTGAAAGTCATGTCTATGTGTGTCAACGTGTTCACAAGTAATTTATAACAATTTTTAATACGAGAACAAGTAATTTGTCACTATATATAATTGATATAATTGATCACTACAAAATACAATCTTTATACTTTGTGGGGTTTTTTTTTTACACAAAAAATTCATACTTTAATAACTTGTAGGATATTAGTGGCTTGTTGCCTCCTATTATGTAACTCATTAAACACATATTCTACTATTCGATAGGTTATGTGAATATCATAATTGTCCACCAATTTTATTTTTTTTTAAGCGTATCATCAATAATAGTTTTCAACCTACTCCTTTAATGACTCTAACTCGCGGCCTGTGAATTACAAATGAAACGTCTCACCAATTAGACTACATTTTATTATCCACTTATATTCACAGAGTGAACATAACTTTATTTTATTTGTTCCTTCGCTGAAAAATTTTATACTTAGGCACACTATGGAAGCCGAAAGGACACAACCCACCTCTATATGCAACTCGAACCACACTAATACATCATCTACTGATTTAGGGATTATCCCCGAGGCTTTGGTCTGGTGGTAGTAGCCTAGTTAGGTGAGTACCATTGCTAAGCATCGAATCTCCGATGAAACAACTCACACAGCTTGGGCAGTGGGACACGTGTGGACTAGTCTGATGATTCAGGATACCACACGTGATCATATGACCAAAAAAAAAAAAAAAGATTTAGGGATTATCCAAAACTTGACATACTCACGAAGTCATAACCACAAACTGCTTGTCAAATAAAAATCTCTACATTTTAGTCAGTCTTTCAAAAGCTGGGCATATCTTGAAAGAAAGTTAAGTTCTTGAGCAATACTGCTTTGATAATGTACATAGCTTTGGACAAGAACGAAAATGTTCATTAGAAAATTTTCAGTACAAAGGGAATCTTTTCCATTTTCACGAGGATATAAATGTGAAAAAGTTTATTGTATTACCTACCAATTGGCCAGAGACGTCAACTTCTATTAATCATCATGTTTTGTGGAGTAAATTTTCTGAACTGAGAATCCTTCTTCTTTATCTTCCAAGTCTATTTCCCTAACCGCCTAAATCCCTCAAAAGTATTTTAGTCGGAGAAAGATAAATAGAAAAAGAAAAAGTAATATCAAATTTTTTTTTTCTAGTCTGAGTAATATCAGAATACCTATCCAAACACACAGATATTATTTCTATTCTTTTTTTTAGGTCACTTCCCTATATTTTAATTCTCGACAGAGCATTCTAATTTTTTTTCCTGTACATTAAAAACAAAGCCAAGAAAAAATTATGATTTTTTTTTTAGAAACTATAAGATTGTATTGTACAAAGGGAAAATATTGCTAGGTGGGAAGCCAAAATTCATTCAAAGTGGGAAAAATAACACAGTGATAATTAGGATTCATACCTATTTAAATATTGAAAAAAGAAAAGAAAAGGAAAGGTAGAACACCGTAGCAGATGTCACGTGCATGCCACGGGGGCCAAAATCATTTAGAAACTTCAAAGAAATGTCCAATTCATTTTTCCTGGAAATTTGATTGGATTTACATGCATGTTATCTTCCGGTCTTCCTTCCCTAGGGTAGAAGTTATTACTTCATTTACAGGATTACGCGGTTGAGCAATTGGCAACTTTCGGTCATAGAGCTTGGTCAATGCCTCAATGGAACTTGTAGCTAGGATAGGAGGAAATTTCCTTTCTTTTTCTCTCTAAATTCCTAGGAAGATCGGTCTTTATTTAGTAGCAGAGGGAAAAAAATAAAAAAAAAAGAATCTTGTTAACGAAGCAAAGTGACTTTTGTAGGTTATGTGTGTGTGTCTATACACACACACACACGCATATATATATATATATATATATATATATATATATATATATATATATATATATAATGCACATTTTGAAGATAAATCGTAGGTTTTTTATTTAGAAAAACTTTGTCCTAGCAAGGAAAGAGAGATTTAAAAAACGGTAAAAGTGAAAAGAAATTTAAACTCACAACGTCTAAGTTTTAGAGTTTCAACCTTAACAATTAAATTAACGCATCCTCAATATAGGTATATATGTATACATACATACATACATACATATATATATATATATATATATATATATATATATGTATATGTATAATCTTAATTCCCTCTTTTTGGGTAGAAAACGTGGTAAGAATTCAATACGAGCAGGAAAATTATATAATTTTTTTTTCACTATACACAAAATTAACTTTCTGTTCAAAATACTTATGGCCACATTATTTTGGTAGTAATTTTATCTTAATCTGCTTTAAGTGCCAAGAGTCCAATCCTTGGCTTGCCTCATGCTGTGAGAATATGTCACTCAACCAAAAGGAATTTCCAAGAGAGTTTCTGATCATTTTCCTCCTCTTTTCAGTGCTCTGTCTAAAATCCACAAAACCCTATTACTTCTGGACTCAATGCATACAACTCCTAGTGCCTTTATTTCCCTATATCTAGGGGTGAAGACACCCTTATTTTGCCCAAACTTTCATTCCCAACATTAATCCATCTAAGTAGGGATTGTCCCATACACCTTCATTGTTCACTAGGTAATGCTGTTGAGTACTTGTTCAAATCATTATTTGGTTCCATTATTTTCTCCAAAGTTCTTTGGCTATTTGGTTCAGTAGTTTTAAGGCAGAAAGACAATCCCTTTTTCCTTTTTATTTTTTCTGTTATTGCACTGTTTGCAGCATCTTGTGTTTTGCCCATTTTTGTCCCTGCGAGCAGGACCTGGCAATCTCTAGGACATCTGGAGGAAGCTCTTGGTCCCTAATATGAAGTTCCTTCATAAACAGCATCCAACCTTCGTCAGCAGAAAGTGGTTCCACCTACCTTAATTTCCTTCTGGCATCCCATTTTGTAGCACACGTCCAATGATAGACTAACCACAATCAACTTCCTCCCTTCTTTTCCTAGAGGAATTCCTATCTTTCCAACATCAATAGGTGTCGATACACCATCAAGTACGATCACAAACTTGTTCTTCCTGTCTAATGCCCTTGATAATTTGGCTGCTCTCTTCCTATCATCACCAACATCCATATTTGAGATATCGACATGCAAGTCTCCTGCCAAGTCGTCCTGCAATTTGGAGACTGCAGAATTAGCATCACTGAACCAATATACATGCTTCAAAAATTTGTCTTCTTTTACTACAGCTGTTCTGCCTACTCCAGGCATACCATAGATCCCGTTGCATGAAACCTTGTCATCCATTAACCAAGCCCGTGCGTCCGTCAAATTTTGTTGAACTGATTGGCTCTTCTGTTACCAAAGGCTTATTTTCCACTTGGACAGGAATCGTATAGCCACTGCAAAATGACCCTTGTTCACTGAAAAAAGTACGGAGGTTTGCCGCTTGGGATCATCGCTAAGGTGAGAAGCATGATAGGGGCTAATGACATTCGTGAGTGGAGAGATGATGCATTGGCAGAGATGGAAGAAGGACCAGATGACAAGGTTTTTGAGGTAATGAAAAGCAGTTTTTATGGCTTGAGAAATGAAAGGTGGAAGACCTGCTTCTTGCATTGCTCTATCCTCTTGAAAGATGAAACAATTCCAAGGGATGAAGTAGTTCGAGGGGCTCATCTCGAAAGGATTGCTGGATAGAAGATGCAAAGAAGCAAAGTTTCATCAGGGTCATACCATACTCAAAGCACTCGTGAAGCCTTTTTTGCTGGATTGTGTTGTGAATGATGATGGAGTGGATTGCTTGAAGATGCATCCTTTGATAAGAGACATGGCCGCTGAGATACTGAAGAGTGACCCAACCTACATGGTAAAACGATTCTCTTCCTGCATTTCCTTTGTAGGACTAGGAATTAAGTCTAATTGCAATGGAAGTAGGAGTATTGTTGTCCTTTCATATGATTCAAAAGGTGGAGATGGTACCATTAACGAATGGTGCAGTGCAAAAATTACTCTGCTTTTAGGTATAGCATTACTCTTTTTTTTTCCCCAAAGTAGAGACAATATGAATACTAATGTTTGATTTGGAAGTGACAAACTTTGTGCAAATCAATAGACATATCAACAGAATGTCATATCCCAGTGACCAACAAAGGGAAGTTAGTCTATGCTGTTAATCGGTTGGAGTTGAACCAGAAAACAATAAAAAAAAAAAAACCAAAATTACCACCAGGGAATGGACAGTAAATGCATGAAACTTGAACTTTATAACTAAGTTGTTAGGATCGGGTCAGGAAATAGACAAACTCAAGTTAGCACAAATTAGACGGTATAACTGACCATATAATAGATAGGCGGTAGATACCAGCCATATAATAATTAGGCGGTAAAACCGACCATATAAAGACGGATAACAAAGCAAATAAAAGACACAGAAGATTTACGTGGTTCGGTCAAATTGACCTACGTCCACGGGCGAGGGAGGAGCAATATTTCTATTATGAAAAAGAAATACAAAAGCCGTAGGAAAGTGGTTCCTAGGCCAAAAGGCACTTATAAAAGGTTTAGAAAATATTCCTAAACACAAAACAAGAGAGCCTAAAATATTTGACTAAATGGGCTAGATGACTCAAGAAGCTAATAGCCCATATAACTCTCTTGAGTGGTGCAATTAACTTCAACATATGAGGCCTATATTTATAGGCGCAAAATGGAAAGCATCCTTAGCTTTCCTCCGATGTGGGACGAACCACAATTCTTTGGTCAGCAATTGCGGCTTCAACAAATCTCCACCTTGGTGAGTCCCCAACATCGAGAGATTATAAACTTGCTCCACCTTCTTCATATAAGCCCCAATGGGCTTAAATCACCAATAACGAACACCAACCAAGTCCAAACACTGCTTGAACTTGTAAACTGGAAGAGGTTTCGTAAACATATCGGCTGGATTGTCCTTAGTATTGATTTTCTGAATAAGAACTTTTCCCTCAGCAATGATATCCCGAATGAAGTGATACTTCACATCAATGTGTTTCGTCCTCTCATGATACATCTGATCTTTAGTCAAGTGTATGGCACTTTGACTATCACAGTGAATATCAGTAACACCTTGATATAGACTTAACTCGCTAAATAAACTCTTCAACCATAAGGCTTCTTTGATTGCCTCGGTCACAGCCATATATTCTGCTTCTGTAGTAGACAAAGCTACGACAGGTTGTAGAGTAGCTTTCCAACTGACAGCACAACCGCCAATGCAAAATACATAGCCTGAAAGCGATCTTCTCCTGTCAAGATCCCCAGCGTAGTCTGAGTCTACAAAACCAACCAAAGTGTTATTATTTCTTCCAAACTCCAAACATGCATTTGAAGTACCTCGCAAGTATCTGAGAATCCACTTCACAGCCTGCCAATGTGTTTTACCAGGGCAAGACATATATCTGCTAACAACACTAACTGCTTGTGCAATATCTGGACGAGTACAAACTATTGCATACATAATACTGCCGACTGCACTGGAATAAGGAACCCGTGCCATATAATTTTCCTCTTCATCTGATTTTGGTGATTGAGCAGCAGATAGCCGAAAATGGCTAGCAAGAGGAGTAGATACTGGTTTAGCATCTTTCATGCCAAAACACTCCAAGACTTTCTCAAGGTAATTTTTCTGGGTCAAAAATAACTTCCCTACTCCTCGATCTCGATTGATATCCATTCCAAGAATTTTCTTAACTGCTCCCAAATCTTTCATTTCAAATTCACTATTTAACTGCAGTTTCAAGGTGTGAATTTCTGACAAATTCTTGGCAGCAATGAGCATGTCATCAACATAAAGCAGCAAATAAATGAAAGAACCATCATTTAACTTCCGGAAGTAAACACAACTATCATACATGCTCCTCAAATAACCATGACCCAACATAAAGGAATCAAACCTCTTATACCATTGTCTTGGAGACTGTTTCAATCCATATAAGGATTTCTTCAACAAACAAACATGGTCTTCCTTACCTTCAATTTCAAAACCCTGGGGTTGTCTCATATAAATTTGTTCTTCAAGTTCGCCATGTAAGAAAGCTGTCTTAACGTCGAGCTGTTCTAACTCCAAATTATACATGGCAACTAAAGCAAGCAAAACACGAATAGAGTTATGTTTAACAACAGGTGAGAATATATCATTAAAATCAACACCTTGTATCTGACTATAGCCCTTTGCAACTAATCGTGCTTTATACCTTGCATCTTCAACCCCTGGAATACCTTGCTTTTTCTTGAAGACCCACTTGCAACCAACAATTTTCTTAGCTGACGGCGGCTTTACAAGAACCCAAGTTTCATTCTGATGAAAAGATTCGATTTCTTCATTCATCGCAATCAACCACTTTGTAGAATCATCACAAGAAACTGCTTCTGAATAGGTGGAAGGCTCGCCAACTGCATCAGTTTCTTCTGCAACAGACAAAGCATATGCAACTAAATTTGCATATCTTTGTGGTGGTCGAATGTCTCTCGTTTGTCTATCTCTGGCTATGAAATACTCCTCTTCTTCTGAACTATTTTCAATAGTAGATTCAAGTGCATCTACTGGCACTTGCTGAATAGAAGATTTGGATTGAGAAGGACCAGAACTGCCAATATCAAGCTCCACCTGCTTCTGTGTACTATCAGTAGTACAAGGACTAGAAGACTCCTTCTTGGAAGATAACATAGATAATTCATCAAAAGTAACATCTCTACTGATTACAAATTTTGGGGATTTGGGATCAGGATACCATAATCTGTATCCTTTCACCCCAGAAGCATATCCAAGAAAAATGCACTTTTTAGCCCTAGGCTCTAATTTTCCATCATTCACATGCATGTATGCTGGACACCTAAAAACTTTTAAATTGAAGTAATCAGCAGGAGTACCTGACCAAACTTCCTCAGGAGTTTTGAAATCAAGAGATGCAGAAGGAGAACAGTTGACAATATAACAGGCCATATTAATCGCCTCTGCCCAAAAGTCGTTTGTCAACCCTGCATTGGAGATCATACATCTTGCTCTCTCCAAAAGCGTTCTGTTCATACGTTCAGCCACACCATTTTGTTGAGGCGTCATCCTGACTGTGTGATGCCGAACAATTCCTTCATTTTTGTAAAATTCATTAAATTCACCTCCACAAAATTCCATACCATTATCTGTTCTCAACCGTTTAACATGTTTTCCTGCTTGTTTCTCAATCAAAACTTTCCATTGTTTGAAAGTTAGGAAAACATTATTTTTATGCTTAAAAAAATAGACCCAAACTTTTCTTGAATAATCATCAATGAAAGTCAACATGTACCTGGCACCACCTTTAGAAGGAGCACGAGAAGGACCCCATAGATCTGAATGAATGTAATCAAGAGTGCCTTTTGTCTTGTGAATTGCTGGTGAACTGAAGCTAACTCTTTTCTGCTTCCCAAAAATACAATGTTCACAGAATTCCAATGGACCGGTACTTTGTCCACACAGAAGTCCTCTTTTGCTCAGTATGTCCAAGCCTTTTTCGCTCATGTGCCCCAAACGCATATGCCATAATTTGGTGATTTCTATATCTGACAAAGATGATGTTGAAACAGTAGCAGCACCTGTCACAGTAGATCCCTGCAAAATATACAAAGTACCAGATCTGTGTGCCTTCATAACAACAAGAGCTCCTCGAGTGATTTTGAGAACTCCATCTCCACATGAATACTTGCACCCGATAGACTCAAGAGTGCCCAAAGAGATGAGATTTTTCTTCAAATCTGGAACATGTCTAACATTTGTGAGCGTCCTCACAATACCATCGTACATTTTAATCCGGATTGTGCCTTTGCCAACAACTTTACAAACAGCGTTGTTGCCCATTAAGACAACTCCACCTTCAGTTGATTCATATGTTGAAAACCAGTCCTTATTGGGACACATATGATATGAACAACCCGAATCTAAAATCCACTCATTGTTAGACCTAAAATTATTTTCCGTTGCACAGAAAATAGTTCCATCATTCTCATCAACGGCAATACTAGCCTCGGTGGTTTCACTCCTTTTCTCCTTTTGCTTTTCTTTATTTTTCAATTTAAAGCAATCAGAAATAATGTGGCCCTTCTTTTTACAATAGTTGCACACCACATTTTTATGTCTGGATTTGGATCTACTTCTATTTTCTGTGTTTCTCTTTTCAGATCTACCCCGAACAAACAAGCCATCAGCTTGACTCCCACTAGTTTCCCAGTAATATCCCTATCTATCTGCTCTTTAGATTTTAATGCAGATTTAATTTTCCGATACAAAATTGTTTCATTTCCATATATCATAGTATCACGGAAATGCTTAAAAGACTGGGGAAGGGAACACAAAAGTAATAGGGCCTGATCTACATCATCAATTTTCGAATCTATATTCTCCAAATCCATAATAATGGAATCAAATTTATCAAGATGGGAGAGTATAGATGTACCTTCAGACATCCGAAGCATGTACAAACTCTGCTTCAAATATAGCCGATTCTCGACTGTCTTTTTCATATATAAGTCTTTCAATTTATCCCACATAGCCTTGGCCGAAGTCTCCGTTGCTACCTCACGCAATACCTCATCGGAGAGATTTAGGATAATACTGGATCTTGCCTTCTTATCCATCTCAGCAAAATTTGCATCTGTCACATCTTCTGGCTTTTTCTCAATTCCTTGAAATGCCAAATCAACTCCGTCTTGAACAAGAATGGCCTCCATCTTGAGCTGCCACATGCCGAAATTGACATTCCTGTCGAATTTCTCGACAACCGTCTTTGTTATCGTCATTGTTGCCACAAAATCTGTAACTTGAAATTTGTCTCAAAAAACTGGCCAAACAAATATGCAAGTCTCGTGAGCGGGCCCCACAGGGTGAGCTGACTCCACGAGATAAGCGGGCCCCACGAGGATGAACGGACCCCACAAGGTGAGCGGTCCCCACGGATAAACGGACCCCACAGGATGAGTGGGCCCCACAGGATGGACGGACCCCACCAAATGAACGGGCCCCACCAGATGAACCTGTCTTGCAAAATATAACAACCAGCTCTGATACCAGTTTGTTAGGACCGGGCCAGGAAATAGACAAACTCAAGTTAGCACAAAATAGGCGGTATAACCGACCATATAATAGATAGGCGGTAGATACCAGTCATATAATAATTAGGCGGTAAAACCGACCATATAAAGACGGATAACAAAGCAAATAAAAGACACAGAAGATTTACGTGGTTCGGTCAAATTGACCTACGTCCACGGGCGAGAAAGGAGCAATATTTCTACTATGAAGAAGAAATACAAAAGCCGTAGGAAAGTGGTTCCTAGGCCAATAGGCACTTACAAAAGAGTTTAGAAAATATTCCTAAACTCAAAACAAGAGAGCCTAAAATATTTGACTAAATGGGCTAAATGACTCAAGAAGCTAATAGCCCATATAACTCTCTTGAGTGGTGCAATTAACTTCAACATATGAGGCCTATATTTATAGGCGCAAAATGGAAAGCATCCTTAGCTTTCCTCCGATGTGGGACGAACCACAATTCTTTGGTCAACAATTGCGGCTTCAACATAAGTGACTAAACCCTTTTGACTCGTCTTGATAGAAGAAGTGTGGTGATACAAAAATGATCACCTAATCAAATGGCAAGACCTGACTTGGATCATACACAAGAGTCAAATCCATTTGCAGCCTAATAGACACTAAATTCAGTTAATGTTGAAGCCGCAATTGCTGACCAAAGAATTGTGGTTCGTCCCACATCGGAGGAAAGCTAAGGATGCTTTTCATTTTGCGCCTATAAATATAGGCCTCATATGTTGAAGTTAATTGCACCACTCAAGAGAGTTATATGGGCTATTAGCTTCTTGAGTCATTTAGCCCATTTAGTCAAATATTTTAGACTCTCTTGTTTTGAGTTTAGGAATATTTTCTAAACTCTTTTGTAAGTGCCTATTGGCCTAGGAACCACTTTCCTACGGCTTTTGTATTTCTTCTTCATAGTAGAAATATTGCTCCTTTCTCGCCCGTGGACGTAGGTCAATTTGACCGAACCACGTAAATCTTCTGTGTCTTTTATTTGCTTTGTTATCCGTCTTTATATGGTCGGTTTTACCGCCTAATTATTATATGACTGGTATCTACCGCCTATCTATTATATGGTCGGTTATACCGCCTACTTTGTGCTAACTTGAGTTTGTCTATTTCCTGGCCCGGTCCTAACAAACTGGTATCAGAGCTGGTTGTTATATTTTGCAAGACAGGTTCATCTGGTGGGGCCCGTTCATCTGGTGGGGTCCGTCCATCCTGTGGGGCCCACTCATCCTGTGGGATCCGTTTATCCGTGGGGCCCGCTCACCTTGTGGGGTCCGTTCATCCCCGTGGGGCTCGCTTATCTCGTGGGGTCCGCTCACCCTGTGGGGCCCGCTCACGAAACTTGCATATTTGTTTGACCAGTTTTTGAGACAAATTTCAGGTTATAGATTTTGTGGCAACAATGACGATAACAAAGACTGTTGTCGAGAAATTCGACACGAATGTCAACTTCGGCATGTGGCAGCTCAAGATGGAGGCCATTCTTGTTCAAGACGGAGTTGACTTGGCAATTCAAGGAATTGAGAAAAAGCCAGAAGATGTGACAGATGCAAATTTTGCTGAGATGGATAAGAAGGCAAGATCCAGTATTATCCTAAATCTCTCCGATGAGGTATTGCGTGAGGTAGCAACGGAGACTTCGGCCAAGGCTATGTGGGATAAATTGAAAGCCTTGTATATGAAGAAGACAGTCGAGAATCGGCTATATTTGAAGCAGAGTTTGTACATGCTTCGGATGTCTGAAGGTACATCTATACTCTCCCATCTTGATAAATTTGATTCCATTATTATGGATTTGGAGAATATAGATTCGAAAATTGATGATGAAGATCAGGTCCTATTACTTTTATGTTCCCTTCCTCAGTCCTTTAAGCATTTCCGTGATATTATGATTTATGGAAAGGAAACAATTTCGTATCGAAAAATTAAATCTGCAGTAAAATTTAAAGAGCAGATAGATAGGGATATTACTGGGAAAACTAGTGGGAGTCAAGCCGATGGCTTGTTTGTTCGGGGTAGATCTGAAAGGAGAAATACAGAAAATAGAAGTAGATCCAAATCCAGACATAAAAATGTGGTGTGCAACTATTGTAAAAAGAAGGGCCATATTATCTCTGATTGCTTTAAATTGAAAAATAAAGAAAAGCAAAAGGAGAAAAGGAGTGAAACCACCGAGGCTAGTATTGCCGTTGATGAGAATGATGGAACTATTTTCTGTGCAACAGAAAATAATTTTAGGTCTAACAATGAGTGGATTTTAGATTCGGGTTGTTCATATCATATGTGTCCCAATAGGGATTGGTTTTCAACATATGAATCAACTGAAGGTGGAGTTGTCTTAATGGGCAACAACGCTGTTTGTAAAGTTGTTGGCAAAGGCACAATCCGGATTAAAATGTACCATGGTATTGTGAGGACGCTCACAAATGTTAGACATGTTCCAGATTTGAAGAAAAATCTCATCTCTTTGGGCACTCTTGAGTCTATCGGGTGCAGGTATTGAGGTGGAGATGGAGTTCTCAAAATCACTCGAGGAGCTCTTGTTGTTATGAAGGCACACAGATCTGGTACTTTGTATATTTTGCAGGGATCTACTGTGACAGGTGCTGCTGCTGTTTCAACATCATCTTTGTCAGATACAGACATCACCAAACTATGGCATATGCGTTTGGGGCACATGAGCGAAAAAGGCTTGGGCATACTAAGCAAAAGAGGACTTCTGTGTGTACAAAGTACCGGTCCATTGGAATTCTGTGAACATTGTATTTTTGGGAAGCAGAAAAGAGTTAGCTTCAGTTCACCAGCAATTCACAAGACAAAAGGCACTCTTGATTACATTCATTCAGATCTATGGGGTCCTTCTCGTGCTCCTTCTAAAGGTGGTGCCAGGTACATGTTGACTTTCATTGATGATTATTCAAGAAAAGTTTGGGTCTATTTTTTTAAGCATAAAAATAATGTTTTCCTAACTTTCAAACAATGGAAAGTTTTGATTGAGAAACAAGCAGGAAAACATGTTAAACGGTTGAGAACAGATAATGGTATGGAATTTTGTGGAGGTGAATTTAATGAATTTTACAAAAATGAAGGAATTGTTCGGCATCACACAGTCAGGATGACGCCTCAACAAAATGGTGTGGCTGAACGTATGAACAGAACGCTTTTGGAGAGAGCAAGATGTATGATCTCCAATGCAGGGTTGACAAACGACTTTTGGGCAGAGGCGATTAATATGGCCTGTTATATTGTCAACTGTTCTCCTTCTGCATCTCTTGATTTCAAAACTCCTGAGGAAGTTTGGTCAGGTACTCCTGCTGATTACTTCAATTTAAAAGTTTTTAGGTGTCCAGCATACATGCATGTGAATGATGGAAAATTAGAGCCTAGGGCTAAAAAGTGCATTTTTCTTGGATATGCTTCTGGGGTGAAAGGATACAGATTATGGTATCCTGATCCCAAATCCCCAAAATTTGTAATCAGTAGAGATGTTACTTTTGATGAATTATCTATGTTATCTTCCAAGAAGGAGTCTTCTAGTCCTTGTACTACTGATAGTACACAGAAGCAGGTGGAGCTTGATATTGGCAGTTCTGGTCCTTCTCAATCCAAATCTTCTATTCAGCAAGTGCCAGTAGATGCACTTGAATCTACTATTGAAAATAGTTCAGAAGAAGAGGAGTATTTCATAGCCAGAGATAGACAAACGAGAGACATTCGACCACCACAAAGATATGCAAATTTAGTTGCATATGCTTTGTCTGTTGCAGAAGAAACTGATGCAGTTGGCGAGCCTTCCACCTATTCAGAAGCAGTTTCTTGTGATGATTCTACAAAGTGGTTGATTGCGATGAATGAAGAAATCGAATCTTTTCATCAGAATGAAACTTGGGTTCTTGTAAAGCCGCCGTCAGCTAAGAAAATTGTTGGTTGCAAGTGGGTCTTCAAGAAAAAGCAAGGTATTCCAGGGGTTGAAGATGCAAGGTATAAAGCACGATTAGTTGCAAAGGGCTATAGTCAGATACAAGGTGTTGATTTTAATGATATATTCTCACCTGTTGTTAAACATAACTCTATTCGTGTTTTGCTTGCTTTAGTTGCCATGTATAATTTGGAGTTAGAACAGCTCGACGTTAAGACAGCTTTCTTACATGGCGAACTTGAAGAACAAATTTATATGAGACAACCCCAGGGTTTTGAAATTGAAGGTAAGGAAGACCATGTTTGTTTGTTGAAGAAATCCTTATATGGATTGAAACAGTCTCCAAGACAATGGTATAAGAGGTTTGATTCCTTTATGTTGGGTCATGGTTATTTGAGGAGCATGTATGATAGTTGTGTTTACTTCCGGAAGTTAAGTGATGGTTCTTTCATTTATTTGCTGCTTTATGTTGATGACATGCTCATTGCTGCCAAGAATTTGTCAGAAATTCACACCTTGAAACTGCAGTTAAATAGTGAATTTGAAATGAAAGATTTAGGAGCAGTTAAGAAAATTCTTGGCATGGATATCAATCGAGATCGAGGAGTAGGAAAGTTATTTTTGACCCAGAAAAATTACCTTGAGAAAGTCTTGGAGCGTTTTGGCATGAAAGATGCTAAACCAGTATCTACTCCTCTTGCTAGCCATTTTCGGCTATCTGCTGCTCAATCACCACAATCAGATGAAGAGAAAGATTATATGGCACGGGTTCCTTATTCCAGTGCAGTCGGCAGTATTATGTATGCAATGGTTTGTACTCGTCCAGATATTGCACAAGCAGTCAGTGTTGTTAGCAGATATATGTCTTGCCCTGGTAAAACACATTGGCAGGCTGTGAAGTGGATTCTCAGATACTTGCGAGGTACTTCAAATGCATGTTTGGAGTTTGGAAGAAATAATAACACTTTGGTTGGTTTTGTAGACTCAGACTACGCTGGGGATCTTGACAGGAGAAGATCGCTTTCAGGCTATGTATTTTGCATTGACGGTTGTGCTGTCAGTTGGAAAGCTACTCTACAACCTGTCGTAGCTTTGTCTACTACAGAAGCAGAATATATGGCTGTGACCGAGGCAATCAAAGAAGCCTTGTGGTTGAAGAGTTTATTTAGCGAGTTAAGTCTATATCAAGGTGTTACTGATATTCACTGTGATAGTCAAAGTGCCATACACTTGACTAAAGATCAGATGTATCATGAGAGGACGAAACACATTGATGTGAAGTATCACTTCATTCGGGATATCATTGCTGAGGGAAAAGTTCTTATTCAGAAAATCAATACTAAGGACAATCCAGCCGATATGTTTACGAAACCTCTTCCAGTTTACAAGTTCAAGCAGTGTTTGGACTTGGTTGGTGTTCGTTATTGGTGATTTAAGCCCATTGGGGCTTATATGAAGAAGGTGGAGCAAGTTTATAATCTCTCGATGTTGCGGACTCACCAAGGTGGAGATTTGTTGAAGCCGCAATTGCTGACCAAAGAATTGTGGTTCGTCCCACATCGGAGGAAAGCTAAGGATGCTTTCCATTTTGCGCCTATAAATATAGGCCTCATATGTTGAAGTTAATTGCACCATTCAAGAGAGTTATATGGGCTATTAGGTTCTTGAGTCATTTAATCCATTTAGTCAAATATTTTAGGCTCTCTTGTTTTGAGTTTAGGAATATTTTCTAAACTCTTTTGTAAGTGCCTATTGGCCTAGGAACCACTTTCCTACGGCTTTTGTATTTCTTCTTCATAGTAGAAATATTGCTCCTTTCTCGCCCGTGGACGTAGGTCAATTTGACCGAACCACGTAAATCTTCTATGTCTTTTATTTGCTTTGTTATCCGTCTTTATATGGTCGGTTTTACCGCCTAATTATTATATGGCTGGTATCTACCGCCTATCTATTATATGGTCGGTTATACCGCCTACTTTGTGCTAACTTGAGTTTGTCTATTTCCTGGCCCGGTCCTAACAGTTAAGTCCAACACAAGAGTCAGGCATTTTTTCTATACTACCTAAAAGTCACATTTTAATCATGTTGATTAGATTCAACTTTATTCTTTCTTCATGTTCTAACCTGAATATCAGAGTTTAAGCAAGGGTTATAGCCCAGCATTTGACTAGTAGACTAGACAAGTAGTAGACTAGGAGGCAGAAGATCAATAGAAGGTAACAGAAAAATGGAAAGACTAGTACAGGATTTGAAGTCCTTGCCATCAGCATATAGTGCTACAAGTGCGAACACATGATAAATGTGCCAAAGGCTCGAAGAGTTGAGAACAAAGATGGTTACCACGAGGAAGACAATCCGCAATACACACGCCACTCCAGACGCTCGACACTTACAGAGCAACCAAAGGAAACTTTAAGCCCTGCTAGAGCTGGACTCAAACGGATCGCTTTGGGGAATGAATAAAAGGGTTCAGTAGGAAAACTAGGAATAGCATCTAATTTGCTGGTTGAGCTGCATGGATGCCTTCTCAGCTTGGAACTCAAGCAAATGGTTCAATAGCAAATGATTGCAGGTACCTAGCTGCTGAATGAGCAACTAAGTTCACAGAAGCAAACGGGAGAACTTTCAACGAAGAAATCAAAATTAAATTACTAACCTTGAATTCCAAGTGTTTACCTCAAAAGCAAACGGGAGAACTTGAAAGTTGAAATAAGGACTCATTAGATAGTTATTCTTGCCAGCTGAGGTGAAACTTTGAAAGTTTGACCAACTCATTAAATATGTCGTCGTACTGTTCCTATAGTTATTTCCAATATTTTGCCTCGGACCCCTACCCCTTTTATGTCTATTTGTTGAAGATAAATAAGAAGAAATCTCTTTCCAAGAAACTTACATCCTTGCCATGCATGATGGAACTCGACATTTCTTGCCAAATAGTAATGCAGGAAGTATTTCGCATTATATCCTGTCAAAGTTCTCTAAACCCACCCCCTCCCCCGCGGGTGCGGCCCCAAAAAAAAAAAAAAAACTCTGGAGGTGTCTGCTGCCATGGGTGCCCTGGTACCGGAAAACTGTCCTAATATTTTGTTATTCACGTCCACTTCTTCTACTATACTACTATAAAGAAAGTAACGTGACTTAATAACTCTGTTTGGGCTGTAAGTGGGGGCTTAAATTCCACCTGCAGTAAAAAAAATTTCAGGGTTATGTCAAAATACTTTCTTGGTTTATTAAGGTCTGTGTCTCTACTAGTCCCTAATACAAAGTCTTTTTAGACTCCCCTCTTCTTTAGTCTAGGATAGATGGATTATACAATAATTATCGTTTTCGAAAAAAAAAACTCCAAAAAAAATAACCCCTCCCCCCCCCGCCCTAGGCGGCCCAAAAAAAAAAAACAACTCTGGAGGTGTCTATTGCCACGAGTGCCTAGGTACTGAAAAACTGTCCTAACATTTTGTCATTCACGTCCACTTCTTCTACTGTAAAGAAAGTAATGTGACTTAATAACTCTGTCGATTCAAAATCACTGAGCTTAGCTCATTGGCCACCAAGGTGAGTCTTAAGATCCTGCTTGGACTATAAGTGGGGGTTTAAATTCCACCTACAGTAAAAAAAAATTTCAGAGTTATGCCAAAATACTCTCTTGGTTTATTAAGGTCTGTGTCTCTATTAGTCCCTAACACAAAGCTTCTTTAGGCTTCCCTCTCCTCTAGTCTAGAATAGATAGGTTATATAATAGTTGTCGTCTTTGGAAAAAAAAAAAAAATCTCCGGAAAAAATAACCCCCCTTGCGGCCCAAAAAAAAAAAAACTCTGGAGGTGTCTATTACCACGGATGCCCTGGTATTGGGGCTGCAAATGAGTCGAGTCGAGTCGAGTTTTGGCCTTATCGAGTAGAGCCTTGACTTAATTTCATCGAACTCGAGCTCGAGCTCGACGAGCTGGCAATTTTGAAGCTCGAGCTCGAAAAAAATAAAAATAATTATTTTATTTTTTTAATAAATAAATAAAATAATATTTTTTCTTAATAAATAATAAAATATTAAGGATATTTATGTAATTTTACTATTAAAATTAAAAAATATAAAATATATATACTTAAAATAAAAAAAATTATATATATACTTAAAATATATATATATATATATATATATATATATATATATATATATATATATATATATCTATATATATATATATTCGAACTCGCGAGCCTAACGAGCTTAATATTTTGAGCTCGAGTTCGAGCTCGAATTAGCTCGAACTCGACTCGAGCTGCTCGCGAGCGGCTCGATTCGTTTGCAACCCTATCTGGTGTCGAAAAACTGTCATAACATTTTGTCATTCACGTCCACTTCTTCTACTATAAAGAAAGTAATGTGACTTAATAACTCTGTCGTTTCAAAACCACTGAGCTTAGTTCAGTGGTCACCAAAGTGGGTCTTAAGATCCTGCTTGGGTTATAAGTGGAGGTTTAAATTCCACCTGCAGTAAAAAAAAAAATCCAAGGTTATGTCAAAACACTCTCTTGATTTATTAAAGTCTGTCTCTACTAGTCCCTAACAGGAAGCCTCTTTAGACTCCCCTCTCTTCTAATCTAGGATAGATAGATTATACAATAGTTGTTGTCTGCGAAAAAAAAAAAAAACTCCTGAAAAGATAACCCCACTTGCACCCCAAAAAAAAAAAACCTCTGGAGGTGTCTACTGCCACGGATGCCTTGGTACCAGAAACTGTCCTAAAATTTTGTCATTCACGTCCACTTCTTCTACTATAAAGAAAGTAATGTAACTTTAATAACTCTGTCGATTCAAAACCACTGAACTTAGTTCAATGGCCATCAAGGTGAGTCTTAAGACCCTGCTTGGGCTATAAGTGGAGGTTTAAATTCCACTTACAATAAAAAAAATTTCAAGATTATATGCCAAAATACTCTCTTGATTTATTAAGGTCTGTGTCCCTACCCCCTACTAGTCCCTAACACAAAGCCTCCTTAGGCTCCCCTCTCCTCTAGTCTAGGATAGATAGGTTATATAATAATTATCGTCTCTAGAAAAAAAAAAAAAAACTGTCATTTTAAACTTTGGAATTGACACAAACTCTGAAGTAAGTGTAACTTAATAACACTTCCATAAGAAAGGGACAATAGAATTAAATATCATACACTTCCATAATGGGATTTGGCCATTGTTCTAAAGAGGGAAACTAAACATCTATATGAGCTTAAAATACTAGACAACCTTTCTGGTTACAGAGGTTTCTAAGAGAATAAATAAGAATGAGATTTCGAGCACAACTGATTATTGGAATAATGGAAGGCAAAATGTTCAGATCTGTTGCATTTCTTATTCTCAAAAATACATTCCAACCACTTTCTACATCATGATTACGAAAAGAAAAGGAATCCATGAATAAAGCCCCATTTGGTTTATTGGAGATTTCTCTGTTTTACAATGTCCAACTCGTCCAATTTGTTCCTCCAAAAGACAGCACTTTGGTGTCCGCTGAAATAAGTTGGACTAGGTTTCAAGGGAACTGGGGTAAATTCTTAAGCACCGAAAAGTTCAAATTCGACAGCATCGAAAGCCAATGAAAGTCGAGAAATAACTGTACAAAAGGGCAGATAGGCAATCCATAACTGTTAACTGCTTATGTGGCATTTCCTAGCTGGCTTAGCAAATGCAGGTTCAGAACAATATTAAGACTCGGCAACTGGGATTAACTGTCTTTACTTCATATTAGCTTGGGTTCCTGAGAGAAGCAAAACCTTGGTGTGGTTGAAAAGCACTGACGCAAATTCCAAGGGAATTTAGGATGATAACAAACTTCATTTCCAACTCTGGATGAACACAAAAGAGGCTCCGAGTATTCTCAGGCGCTTCCCAGCAACAACAGCTGCTGTGCTGCAAAGCTATAATCATGTGGTCAAGATTAAAGTAAAAAGAACACAGAGGAAAATAAACCAGATATCCCCAATATGAACACACCGCAGGGCCCAAGAAGGCTAAGGGGGAGCACTGATGCAAGCAAGTCAAGTCAAGGAAAGGGGAATTACACCATAAACTGGAACTTAGGAATTATTCAGCAAATCAGAAGTTTGGGATTCAATAGAGCCAAACCACAAATGAAAACTGCTAGAAATTCAAGGGCTTCTAGCCATGTTTGTAGATGTTGGCTTGTTCTCGGCTGATTATTTTGATTATTTCTTGGCTTGTTCATGTTTGTGATGTTCTTATTTGGTTTTGTGTTCAGATTATAGATTTTTTAATAACCAAGAAAGCTAAAATCCACAATCAACAAAAGAGTTGCTTTTGCTGATTCTAATTATTCCTATAATCACTTTCCATAATTAGATTTTACAAAATCTAAAGCAACTGAGAACAAGGCCAAAGTAAAAGATCTCAATCACCAACCAGAATATTTGGTGATGCCATGGCAAAAATGAGGTCAGAGGCTTATTGGAAGTCAAATCAAGAAGATTCGCCAGAGCACCAGCCATTCTGATGGAGACCTTATGTATCTTCTTTTTTCCCTGGCAAGGGGATTATCTTAGTATCTCCAATTTTTGAATATTAATAACACAGAATAGCTGTCATTATTATGGAATGGGAAACAATGGCCATTGAGTCAACCGACCATTATGAGAAAGAATTCAAAATTAAGTTCCAAACTTTGCTTAACCTGGTCTAAATGTGTCAGTCGAAAGGAGAAATATTAGGAAGTTGTCTAGACCATTATTTTGCAAGATTTGAGAATTCGTAAGCTCTGACTACCCCAAGAATATATTATACTCAATTAACTACTACTTTTCTATCAATGACAGACATGGTATGAATAGCCACTGGAGACTAATACTTGAAGCCCATATTCCCCAAGCCCAAACTACCAATTTAGAAATATAAGCGTTGCACCTCTAGTTTTTCAATTTGCATTCTCCAGTGATGGATAGATTTCTTGCATTTTTTTTTGGGGGACCATAAATTCAACCTGTGCTGTGTACAGAAAAGGATGGAACAAGCAAATTATAACTAAAGAAAGCAAATTAATAAAAACGAGAATATCCAAATGAACAGTAGATATCTTCACCATATCAGCCACAAGGAACTAATCAAAGTATTAAAGTGCACATAAGTAATTACTGCTATTACCTATAGCAAACAACATACATGATTTAATGCAAAAGCAGAAATCAGGGCCAAACCAGAATGCTCCTGGGACATGCACAATGATGCATGACATAGGGAAATACAAGCAGAATTTGGGAAAAAAACAAAATTAATGGCCACAGTAATATCGGTGAAAGAATCTGTCTGATATCTAGCTAACAGATCACCATTCAAACGCTACTTCACCTATAAGATCACATGAACAGAATTTGACAGAACTGAAAGAAAAGGCAACATAGTAGTTAGTGTTTCACTTTTTTTTTTTGGGGTGCTTCACGTCTTTATCTTCATGTTGGATCATTTCAGACAAGTGTTGGTAGTGCAAATAGGGAGTTGTGTAACAGGGACATGGAGAACAATTGAGAAGGAAAAGAGAGACTTACTTGAGGGTTGAAGGAACCTTGATTAAACTACTGGAAATTCAGCAACAAATTGAACAAAAGGTTGTATGACATTCCCCAAACCAGGATCTTTCCATTGCAACAACTTCCACCACTCCAGCTCTTCTTTCAAGATTTCAACAGCTCTAAAGGCCGGGGGAGGATTTGGTTGTCCACCGATGCTGGAAAAAGACAGAGGCATCCTTGCAAGATTTTTACACCCCATTAACCTTATATTCTCAATTGAATCACAGATTATTGTTCCCTCACAGATGCTCCTTAGTTTTGGTAGATGTTGTAAAGTCAACTTTTTAAGCCTTGGGAAGTTGATGTAGGTTATGAATGAGTGTTGGTCATCGTCACTTGGACTGAAAACCATGTTGCCACCTTCCTTATCAGCTATTATCTCTTCCAATCTATCACAAGACAGTACTTCAACTACTTCCAGATTTTGCAGGTGCTGCAGCAACCATGGTGTGAATATTGTTGTCATCGTATTGCACCGGCTGATGCTAATCGATTTTAGATGGCAAAAGATCCTACATGGAGGACGGTCAAACTCAATTTCGCATTTGAAAAGTCCAACAAAATTTGGCAAGAAATGGAGACTCAAATGCTCAATGCTTTCCAGGGGGGCCCAAGGAGATAATATTCTCTTTCCAACTAGTTGGTCATCAGAAGAGGATACCTTCATGATGCACTCTAGTTCAGGACAATTGTCAATTAAACAGCCAGTCAAGCCACTTTTTTGAATATTGAACAATGAAAAAGCAGTAGTTAAGCAGGTGCCTAGGCCGTGACATTTTATTATAGCAAGTTGTTGAATGTCCTCTGGCAGCACTATGGCATTCTTTCCTTCTAGTTCCATGCCCCTAAGCGTCACCTTCTTGTTAGTTATTTGGCATGGACCTGGAGACAGAAACCTTAACTGGCTCAGACTTGGTCTCACTTCAATAGTATAAAAAATGGGAGTTTCATAGCTCTGGTGATACCTAACAAAATGACAAAGAGTGTCTATATCATAAAATCCACCTTGAAATTCTTCCAGATGTTTCAGTGCCTTTAGTTCTTCTACTCTGACTTCCACATCTTCTGGAATCCGAAGGCTTTGAAGATGGGAGAGTCTGTATATTGTACCATCTGGAATCATCCTCAACCCTGTCCTATCCATGTTTAGGCAGTTCAGATTGACCAATCTTTCCATGCCTTCAGGTACATTGTTGATAGCAGTATGGCATAAATCTAACTCCCTTAATGCCTTGAGCTTCCCTATTGGCGGTACAAAACTGAGTCTACAACAATCAAACAGTAACAGTGCAGTAAGGTTCCCCAATTGTGAAATACTGTTTGGCAGCATTTCAAGTTCACAGTTGCGGCTTAAATTCAGAACTCGGAGGGCTCTCAACCGAAAAAAGAATGAATCAGGAATTAACCTCAATGGATTACTCGCCAAATTCAAGCTTGAAAGTTTAGGACAGTTAGGTGATGTGCCTGACGAAATTAATGATATGTTGTTATGTAGCAATGAGACCTTTTCCAAGTCCCCTTTCCATTCAATCTCATCTGGTATATGTTTCAAGCATCTTCCAGATTTTACCATATACTTACTGTCAAAGTCCATTATCGTTAGTGCCATATCTCTTATCAAACAATGCATCTTGACACATTCAGTTTCTCTATAATTACTCACATTAACTTCAGTATGGCTTTCCAATAAGCATATACTTTCAAGTCTTTTCAGCATCACATGACCCTGGTCAAATAACGATAGCCTTGATCTTCTTTTATCCATGACTCCTTCCAAAATCAACAATCTTATTAATTCATCCCTTGGAATTTTGTAGTTTTCAGGGTAGAAAGAGCAATACAAGAAGCATTCCTTCAGTCTGCTATCTCTCAAGTGATTAAAACTGAGATGTAAGCTATCAAAGAGATTGCCATTTTGCCCAAGAAAAGATCCTTCCAACTCTTCCAAGGCTTCCCTCCACTCATGAATGTCATCCACTCCCTTCATGTTTCCAGCCAAGGTGATAATCCCTAGTGGCAGACCACCGCATCTTTGAACCATAGACTTCGCAATCTCCTTTACATCCAAAGGAAGTTCAAGTGAAGGGCGAAGTTTCTCCAGAAACAATGTCCAAGCTTCTTTCTCGCAAAGAGGTTTGACTTTTATTTCCTTTTGGCAACCGACTTGATGACACACTTCTAATGATCGACTGGTTACTATCAACTTGCTTCCATCTAAACCTAAAGGAATTCCAATTTTATTTATGTCAAATGGGATCCATACATCATCCAATATGATCACAAAATCTTCCATTCTGCTTAATGCCAGGAACAATTTGGCTGCCCTTTTCCTCTCATCTTCCTCATTTGAGAGATCCACATTTATGGCTATGGCAACACTGTCCTGTAATTTATGGATGGTCCCCTCTTGTGAGGCAGTAACCCAGTAAACTTTATCAGAGAATTTAGTTCCAATGACAAAATCCTCATAGATACGTTTTGCTAAAGTTGTCTTGCCTACTCCTGCCATACCATATATTCCAACACTTGAGATCCCATCATTCATAAGCCATGCCCAGATTTCTTTCAAATTTGTTTCAATTTTTTGGCCTTGCCACTCTGTTTCTACTAGCAGCCCATCAGGCAAAATCTCCTCTAGAGATGCACCCAGCTCTGTAACTTCCTTAATCATTTTATCAGCATGTTGCACCATCTTCAAACGCGCATATATACTGTAAAAGCTAGCTTGCTGGGCTTGTTCTTTGAGGCTTCCAAATTCTATTTTTATTTCATCTACTGCTTTAAGCCACTCTTCAACTGCCCTCTTCCTTTTCTTTCGCAGGTGTGACTGTGCACCTTGGACTCTCGCGATCATATTGTCCCATTGATGCCTCAAATGATCAAGTTCTTTTTGAACATGTTGCATCTTCTTCTCAAGGGAAATGTAACCATATAATGGTCTGATACCAAGGTCTATAAGTTTATTAGCCATGTTCCCTACCCAAAAAAAAAAAAAAAAAAGAGGAATAATTAACTTGGTTTCCCAAAAACTAAAGACAAAACATCAAAGGTTTTTGAAAGCATATAAGCCTTACAAAATCAGTTTATGGATATTATAAAATTCCTCAATGAAATTGCTGACAATGTCAGAGTTAGTATCTAACAATAAATTCATGATGAGCTTCACGGACATTACTCCTTGGTCAACTCTGTTTTTATAGTTCAAGGATTATTTTAATAATATGTTTTTACTTTAATTGATTTTACTTGTAATGCATCTCTGACACAATACATACAGAATCCTCTTGAAAAGGTGTATTTGAACTGTTTGGATTTGATACCCTACAGGCCAAGTCCATTGGAGTTGTTTGGATAACTCAAGACTCTTCAGATTTAGAATCCACCGTAAGTCCCAAAGGATTTCACCTATTAGAAACGATTGGAATGGAAATTCATTCAACTAATGTCATTTGAAATTCCTCTCTCTAACTCTTTCTATGATTTCAATCTACCAATCAGCGCAATCTCATATTTCTTTTCCTTCTCTTTCTTTCTATTTGTTTTCTTTAGCCATTCTCGCTTTCGAACAAGGCAAAAAACAAAGTCTCTGTTAATCCTGTATAATTGCCACATACAAGATAGCAAATTTACCAAGAAGAATTACAGACCAAGTAGGTGTTTGAATTCTGATTGAACCACATGAGTCACTTTTATCAATTTGGCTATGGAAGGAATGTTAGTTGTGACTATAGGTGTCAAACAAACCCATTTAGTTAAATTTACCCATATCCGCCCATGAATAGTTGGGTATAAGTATCTTAAGTTTTTATATATGGGTACAAATAGGTTATCCAATAATACCCATTTACTAAATTGGTATAATTGGGTAACCCACCAAACCCAACTAACCTATTTAGAATTGTCTTCACAATCACATCCATTTAGAATTGTGTTCAACAATAGTATTTTAATTTCTTCAGCACCTTTGACCAAACGTAGCACCAGAAAATGGAGAACCTAATGAAAATGTGGGAGAATCTGTTGGCTAGTTTTCAACTTAAAAACAAAAAATAACTATACACTCGGAGATTTTTCTATCGTGTTTTCATTAGTGTTTTCCTAGTATCCAGTTTCAAGTTCTTAGATTCTTCATTTTTTTATAATGTTAACTACTTTTGTTTCAATTATTATTATTATTTGTTGGTTTTATCTCAGCATTTTATTTTCTCGTAGTTTGTTAACTTACTCATTTTTCAGCATTACCAATTTATGACAATCTTTATCCTCCTCTCCTACCTTCCAAAATGAAAATTTAAATTTACACACAGAAAAAAATGTTAGGGGTTAAAAGTTTTTGGATTAAGTTTTTATGTTAACTTTCATATTATTTAGTTCAAAATTTTATATTCTTATTGTTCAATTATTAAACAGTATGCAATTTTGCGACATAGCGTACGGATGAAAAAAAATGGTAATTAGACTTATTGGGCATTACAAGTAGCTATTTAAAATTAATGATAGATGCAAACTGCAAAGGGCGGTATAAATTGGTAATTTAGTTTACAAAATAAATTTAGATGGGTCTATAAAAAATTAGAATAATTGGGTTATAAATGAGTAATTGAATTACTCAACTCATTTTTTGACTTATCCATTTATAACCATCTAATTAAATGGGCATAAATGGGTTGACTCATTTATACTCGTTACCTATTTTAACCCACCCAAGTCACCCATTTTGACACCTCTAGTTGTGCCCTTGCATTAGCTCAACAAAACTTTGTTGTGTGAACTAAGAAAACCATCATTATTTTTTTACCAAAATTGGGATTAATCTTCAAGCAAGCTTTTATCTTAGGGATGTTTAGACGAAAGCCAATCAGGAGTTTGAGTATATGCCTAAACCCCAAGAAGGTCCATGTGTACCACGCGACATGCCATATAGTGTAGTAATACCAATTATTGACCACGATGCGCCCTACCTTGTCTACTACCTGCTAGACAAGGTATGACCCACCAACATTACTTGGTGATCAGTTATTGATACCAAGGTTTGCAAAATCGGGATCTTATGTAGGATCAATTTTAGTTTCATAGGATCGGATCATTGGATCGTAAGATCCCACCAAAAACTCCCAAATTAACTAAATTAATTAATTTGAAGTTCATATACAACTTTGTACAACCAAAATGATATCAAATAAGTAAATTATTTATAAACATATAGCATGTTTTACCTATAGTTTGACAAGCAATAAAGAAAAAGAATATAAACAGTTATAAATTATGATTACAAGTTTTAAACCCAAATGCTTTACAGTTTACACAACAATAATTTCAAATCTAAAATAAGCGTTAATCTCCAACAATAATAAAAAGTCATAACTTCCCTCTAACATTAAAATCATTAATTATTTACGTATCTCAATTATTTTTAGACCTTTTTTGACCTCTAGTAAAACCGAGACTTCTAGTAAAATCTAGACCAACATAGAAGAATAAACACCATTAACACAACTTCAAATGCAATTCACAAGAATATTAAGTAATACAAGGACAACAAATATTAGAAACAAGCACTAGAATAAAATCCACAACTATATATATTTTAATGTCACAAAATAGCTACAAAAAAAAAAAAGAAAGAAAAGCAACGGAACCCTAAAATGAAAAAAAAAGGTCTGGGCATCTTGTCTAATTAAAAATAAGAATACAACCCATCTTAACACTTAATATTAAAAGCATTTAGTACACATATATAGCTGATAGGCATAATTAAAAAAAAACAATCAAATTAGGGGTTACGGGTACTCGCGGTTGTTTTCGTTGGGCGACTTCTTCTACTAGAAATTCCTTGAGTTTAAACAAGGATACAAAGTCAATAGAGAATTAGAAATGGGAGATTAGCAAAATTTTGGAAAATTTTATTGGAATCTAGATGGAAAAGAAGTTTGGAATGGAGATGGGGAAAAACCAACGAGGATTTCTCTCTTTTCGTCCTTTGTGACTTTGTCTCTGTTTGTTTCATTCATTTGTTCCTGAAACTTTTGTTTTTGAGATAAAAATTGTTACAAAATTATAATTAAGGGATCTAATTCTTTGATAAGTTACAAACCTGCTCCAAATGTTTCCATTTAGTTTCAAAATTTAGCCCCACATTTACAAAATTTTCAAAACTTCATAGGATCGCAATGGGATCATAGGATTGTACAATCCTATGTACGATCGTATGATTCCACTAACGATTCTAATGATCCTATGCATATTAAGGCAATTTTTGATTCTATGCATGATCCATATCGATTTTGCTGATCCGAATCGTAGGATCGTACGATCCTACGATCTGGATCGCGATTTTGACAACCATGATTGATACCAATGCACCACATAGCAATGTCAACTGGTGCACATGGAGCATCTGATAATTTTGCCCTAAACCCCGATTCACTTTTTCGCTACAAAGGTCTGAATCTGGTGAGTTTATTGTCATGCGATGAGCAAGCTTGGGCTTGGCAAATATGAGAAGTAATGGTACCTGGTCTTTTTTATTTTTTGGATTTTTTCACATTGCATCTAAATCAGATTTCATCATTTTATGATTAAACAAGGTTCAGTACTGAACAATGGGTTTAACTAATTTGTTCAAATGCTTTTTGTTTTCAAACGATTTATTCCAATCCATAAGCATCCATTTGAAATTCTTCATAAAACCCTGATAAATCCTTGCTGATTGAATCCAGATTGAAAAAGCTCAACACTCGTTCCTGTATGCAACTTTTCAAATCACTTGCTCACTTTACTAATCAGTTGAAACAAATACATCCTAACATTGCAATGAAGAACAGGCAAATTATTTGCTTTTAAAAAATTGGTAAAATTAACCAAGAACAAAAACAAGACAAGGAACCATTACAATGAAAACTACCCCTAAGCAATTCCCAACAAGAAATTAACCAGAAAAACCAAGAAAAACAAAAAACCAAAAAAAAAAAATTCAGCTTAATCTGAAATTATTCATGCTTTTTGGAAACCTAGAACTAAAAAATTCTTCGTACATTTGAATTCAAAATTAATCAGACACAGAAAATTCATCGAAAATCATAAAACGCAAACAATAATTGTCGTATTACCTCAAATGCTGCGCTGAAATTCACCAAACTTGATGGAGAGAAGCTGGTGCCGCCTGGACGATCTGGAAGAACAGATGCCGATAAAAATTTCTCCAGAAATGTATAGTGAAGTAAATACATGAGTCCGAGTTGACTCAAATGACGAAAGGCCAAGACTTTCAGGTGGGAACTTGGAAGTCAATAGCGGTAAAATGTGAAGAAATTTCCTGCAGTTTTCTTCGAAATTCTGTAGGGTAATATTGCCGTTAACCCCCTGTTGTTATAAGCTTGTGTGATTTTGCCTCCTAAATTTTACTTATCATCAATTGACTTGAGGCACAAAAGGTAGGAAAATTTTGCGGTCCTTTTTGGGTATCAGTCCCTCAATATATATCTTAGTGATTTATAATTTAAAATTTTAAAATTATTACAATCTAAGATTCAAAAACACTTATTGTGCCATCCAATATGCATATCAACATAATGAGTCTGCAATTTCTATTTGCAAAGTCACTAATTGATAATTTAGTGCTGTTGAAAAATTGATAAGTGGTACAACAACTATCAATATTATATTATAAGCTTAGAAAAAAAATCTTTAGGAGTCTAGATGCTTAAGACGCAAGCACTGGTTGAATGGATCTAGAGCTCACAATTTGTAACTTGTGCATCTAAATTTTTACAAAAATTACAATTACATCGAAAATGTACGAATTTACACCGATGTTGTTAGATTGAAACAACTGGTTTGAGATAGAACTTGTGAGGCCTCAAATCCGTCATTGAATTCTACAAGTTATTATTATTGTCGGGATGCCCTAAAACATCGGGAGTATAAAAATCCAAAATCCAAATGGAAAAAAAGATAGCAATCTTGGAAAAAAAAAAAAAAAGGAAAGGAAAGGTAGAACACCATAGCAGATGTCATGTGCATGCCATGTGGACCAAAATGACTAATAAGCCTGGATGGTGAAAGCCTGCAATTAGTTGAATGGATCCGGAATCTCACAAGCTGATTTATTGTCTAGTTCAAATCGGTCGTGTAATTTTTACAACATGCGATGTAAATTGACATAGTTTTTGGTGTAAAATTTGACATTGTAACTCATTCGTCTAAGTTTCTACAAAAATTACAATTACATTGAGATTGTACGAATTTATGCCCAATGTTGTTAGATTGAAACAACTGGTTTGAGATAGAACTTGTGAGGCCTCAAATCCCTCGTTGAATTCTACAAGTTATTATAATTGTTGGGATGCCCTAAAACATTAGGAGTATAAAAAATCCAAAATCCAAATGGAAAAAAAGATAGCAATCTTGAAAAGGAAAAAAAAAAAAAAAAAGGGAAAGGAAAGGTAGAGCACATAGCAATGTCACGTGCATGCTATGTGGACCAAATGACTAATGAGCCTGGAGGGTGAAAGCATGCAATTAGCAACTTCAAAGAAATGTCCTTCACTTCAGGAAATTATTCTTGTAAATTCAATTGGATTTACGGGTCGTCTTCCGGTCTTCGCCGTGTAGAAGTGTACAGATTACGCGGTTAAGCAATTTGTGACTTTCGGTCATTGACCTTGGTCAATGCGTCGATGGAGATTGGAGATGATAGGAGGAAATTTGCTCTCATTTTCCCTGTAAATTCCTAGGAAGGTGGGTCTTAGTACCAAAGGGAAAAAAAAATTGTAAAAAAGAATCTTGGTAGCAAAACAAGTTGACTTTTGTAGAGTGTGTGTCTATATACACACACACATACACATGTATATATATATATATATATGTATACACACACATACATATATGTGTTTGTGTATATGTGCATGTGTGTGTGTGTAATGTACATTTTGAGGATAAATTTGTAGATTTCTATTGAAATTTTTTTCTCCAAGTTACGGAGGCAGAGATTTAAGAAAGAGAGAGGATGAAGGGAGATTTGAATTGAAGAGCTCTAAGTTTGGGAGTCTCAACTTTATCAATTAGACCAAGACCTTCTTAACGCAAGTACTTTTGTGTGTGTGTGTGTGTGTGTGTGTGACGTACATTTTGAAGATCAATTTGTAGTAGATCACTTTTTAAACAAGGTATAATAACCTGCTTAAAGAGGTGGCCCCTAAGATGCAGTATTTACAAATTATTACAATAATAATGCAGTTCAAGCTTGACCCTTTTCCACTAATCACAGTATGTATGTTAATCTGGTGATACAAGTTTGTAACAAATATTTATAACACTCATACCAGAATATATATATATATACAACATTTGGATTGCCATTTTCTGCCAGAAAATTGCATCATTTTCTGTGATCACATTTTCCTATTATCTTTTCCCCTCACATATATCAAATCGGTACAGTAATTTTTTCATAAAAAATGATGGAAAATACAATCCAAACGGACGATCATAAATCCTCTTATTTTCATTGATCTACTATATATATAAGTTTAATATGCAGCACAGTACAGATACTTGTACTTAATTCTGGACTTGGACTTGGGACAGCCAATAATTCAACCGCAACTCAAAAAAAAAGAAAAATTCAACCGGTTTTAACGGCCTTGTGCTTTTTCTAACCGACTGAAGAGTCTTGTCCAGTGCCTATATATTGCAGATAAATTCTTCTGACATTATTAGTAAATCATTCGGTGATGCGACCAAGATTCAACCAGAAAAGATAATTATCATGATTAGCAAGTTTGATTTGTGATTATTTTGTGTAGTTAAAAAAAATGAAAAAGTAAACTCTGCTAGCCAAACGTAGTAACAGTCATTTGTATGTTTTAGATTAATACAAAGTACAAAATATATATTGATCCACTTGAAGCACATTATAGGATTTTAATTTTCTTTTTTGCTTCTGGGGTAGAAAACATGGCAAGAATTCAATAGCAGGAAGAAAACATGTGATCTAAATTGACACAACTTTTTGTATAAAATTTGAGTTTGTAACTTATACAACTAAAGTTTCTACAAAAATTACAATTACATCGAAATTGCACGAATTTACTACGCCCGATATTGTTAGCTTGAAACAATTGGTTTGAACTGAAACTTGTGATGTAAATTGACCACAATTTTGGTATAAAATTTAAGTTTGTAACTTATACAACTAACTTACATCGAAATTGCACAAATTTACACTCGATATTGTTTGATTGAAACAACTAGTTTGAACTAGAACTATTTACACTTGATGTTGTTAGATTGAAACAAGAACTATTTACACTCGATATTGCCAGATTGAAACATCTAGATTGAACTAAAACTTGTGAGACCCCAAACCCTAGTTGAATTTTGCAAGTTATTATAATTGTCGGGATGCCCTGAAAACATTAGCTGATTATTTTCCCAAATGTATTTGCTTACATCATCATTACAGTTTCCAATACACTTTTTTATCTTCCCAATTACCTTTTTATCTCACATACATCACATCACAAAAAGTGTTACAGAAAAAATATCTCAAATAACTTACAATCCAAACAAACCACCAAATCCAAATGGAAAAAAAGATAGCAATCTTGGGGAAAAAAAAAAAAAAGGAAAGGAAAGGTACACGATAGCAGATGTCACGTGCATGTCAGGTGGACCAAAATGACTAATGTGCCCGGAGGATGAAAGCATGCAATTAGCAACTTCAAAGAAATGTCCTTTATTTTGCTGGAGTGAAGGAAATTTTTCTTGGAAATTTAATCGGATTTACCTGTTATCTTCGGGCCTTCCTTGTGTAGAAAAGTATGCAGGATTACGCGGTTAAGCAATTAGCAAATTTCAGTCATTGACCTCGGTCGTCAATTGAGATTGGAGATAATAGGAGGAAATTTCTTTCTTTTTCCCTATGAATTCCTTGGAGGGTGGGTCTTAGTACCAAAGGGAAAAAATTTGTAAAAAAGAATCTGGGTAACAAAGCAAAGTGACTTTTGTGCAGAGAGAGAGAGAGAGAGAGATTATGTGTGTACACACACACATTTTGAAGATAAATTTGAAGACAAACTGTTTTTTTTAAAAAAAAATGGGGAGGGAGGGATCTAAGAAACAAGAAGGATGAAAGCGATTTGAACCCAAGAACTCTAAGGATACGTTTAATAAAGTTGAAGTTTGAAAACTGAAATTTGAAATATGAATCCATTAAATTACTAAATTATTAAGTATTAAGATGTGCATTTGATAAAACTGAAACATGAATCTATTAAGTTATTGATTTTTAAGCACTAAATCTGATACATTCGGGTGTATATCATATTAAGTGCTAAGTGAATAACTTATCACCTATTTTTAGGAGTAAGTTTTGCCTTAACAATTCAATGCCACTTAATTAATTCAGATGTTCAATTTTTTGTTATCAAACGTGTCTGAACAAGTTAAGATCCGAATATATTAAATTTAAGTGATGAATTGGATTATCAAACAGAGGTTAAATTTGATACATTGAGCGTATATCACATTAAATGTTAAGTGAACTGCTTATCATTTATTTTTTACAGCAAATTTGGCCTAAAAAATTCATTGCACTTGATTAATTCAGATCTTCCTGGTTATCAAACACACCTAAACATATTAAGATTTTAGCTCATTAAATTTAAGTATTAAATTTGGTTATTAAACATGACCTTAGGTCTCAAGTTTAGCAATTAGACCAAAGCCTTCTCAACGTAGGTACATCTGTGTGTGTGTGATGTACATTTTGAAAATCAATTTATTGGCGCTTTTAAACAAGGTAAATCCTGTTTAATGAGGTGGCCCAAGGTGCAGCATTTACAAATTATTACAATAATAATGCAGTTGAAGGCTTCAAGCTTGACCTTTTTCCACTACTCACAGTAGGTAGCTTTTTATAGGCAGCACACCGCAGACACATGTACTTATTCTTCTTAATTCTGAACTTGGACTTGGGGTAGCCAATAATTAAACCGTCCTTTTTAACCAACAGAAGAGTCCTGTCAAATGCCTAGTGCAGATAAATTCTTCTGACATTATTAGTAAATCATTTGGTGATGCAACCAAGATTCAACTAGAAAAGAAAAATATCATGATTAGCAAGTTTGATTTGTGATTATTTGTGTAGTTATGAAAAATTAAAACTATACTAGCCAAACGTAGTAACTTGTCATTGTATGTTTTAGATTTTTTTTTAGGTATCCCTGCAAGGAGTGGATCCCGCAGACTAAATTCTCTGTCTCCCGTAACTTGCTGGCAACGAGGCTCGAACTAGAGACCAAGCCCCGTCTTCAGCAACCCCATGCCACCAGACTAAGCCTCGGGGGCATTGCATGTTTTAGATTAATACAAAGTACAAAATATATATTGATCCACTTGAAGCACATAATAAGATTTTAATTTCCTTTTTTTTTTTTTGGTAGAAAGCATGGCAAGAATTCAATAGCAGGAAGAAAATTATCTGAATTTTTTTCAATCACTTTCCATAACTACGTGTTTCCAATTTTCATGTTTGCATGATGATGCCTCATGCTGAGACCATGTATCCCTAGACCAAAAGTAAATCTCCAAGAGAGCTTCTGATCATTTTCCTCCTCTTTTCAGTGCTGTGTCTATAAACCAAAAAACCATTACAACTTTTGGAAAAAGAACATACAATACAACTCCTAACGCCTCATTCTCCTCCTCCCTCTTTCATCATATCCCGGTGAAAGACTCCCTTCTTCTACCTTCGTTGTTCTCTAGCTAATGCTGTTGAGTACTCCTAATCATATCACATCTTTGTTCCATTATTCTCTGACAGGTTTCTTGGCTATTTGGTTCAGTAGTTTTAGGGTAAAAAGACAACCCCTTTTGGTTCTGTTATTGCACTGTTTGCAGCTTCTTGTAGTTTGCATATCTTTGTCACAACAAGCAGTTCATTTACTTTGCCCACCAGAATTTTCTAAAAAGGTATGTTACCTCTTCTTTCACGTTTCTTGACCAAAATACTCACAAAATATAGAAACCTTATCCTTTATTCTCCGCTCAATTTTTATTTATTATTGTCTTTATCTTTTTAATTCTTAATAACATTTTTCTTCAATGCTTAAATATATATATTCTTATTTTTTTCAAGGAGAATATATACTTATTATAAATTCATATAAGAAAAGCATAAAAGTTTTAGCAATTTTCTTTTTTTATTAGTGATTCCTAGTTGTTAGAATTGATTACTAGAATTAACTTTTCTAACTTTGCATTTTATTAACAATTAATGCTTTGCCAAGAAATTAGTAATTTGTTTTGAACAAGAACTATACCAATGATAAATTAATTGTTAACAAATGTCGAAATCACATAAACTACACTATAAATGAGAGAAAATGCTAATTCAAATCAAAATTTTATTTGAATATATACATACAAATATAAAATAAAATGCATTGGCAACATCAAAAAAAAGGAAGAAGAAAAAGGTTTTACCAAACTTATAAGAAAAAGAGTATGAAAGTTAAAACTTATAAACAGAGTGAAACTTAAAAGAAAAAAACATATAAAGTTTTAGATTAATCTTCTATATACTGAAAGTGTATATACTTTTATCATTAGATGCATGATATATAATATAAATTTAAATTCGAAATTTAAATTTTACATATGTATCATACATCTAATTATGATAGTGTGTACACTGCCGCCAATACGTATAAGATTAACTTTAAAGATGTTGGTTTCGCTTATTCATTTAATTGATATTTCTACTTGGCATTTGTGCAAGGTTTTAGTACTCAAAGTTGGACTCCAACTGGTGCAACTTGATGGTCCTAGCACGGCTGCTGATATTTGACTTCACTATACTTGGCTGACGACCGGACTCCTGACCACAGATCCATCTAGGCTACACGCCACTCTTGTAGTTTAGATAAGGTTAGATTTCCATTATGCATGTGACTGAGTAATGTTCTCGTTTTTCCATATGTACTGGAAGTTAGCTTTTTGTCTCTCTCCAATCCATCACTTCTATTTTATTTTGCATTAATAAAATTTGGATTGGCCCTGTCTCCGAGGTTTGCGTTAAAAAAGAAGAGCATAAAACAACGGGGGCATATTTATCCAAGATATTATAAGTGGAGAATCATCAGAAGGTTAGTGGTGCTAGTTATCGCAAGGAAATTTTTATATTTTTTAAAAATATGAAGAAAATTGCTACATACTCCTATTTATATCGGTGCAATCTGTAATTAATTCAAAATATATATCTCAATCAAAGGTAGGGTATAAGAATCATTTCATCACTATTGATGTTAGTATTAGGCCATAATTGGCTGACAAAGAAGATAGGTTATATTTTTTTAAACTTGAGAAGAGGGCAGCGTTATGGTGAGAAAACTTCAAAGGAGATTTTTGAAATTATCCTTAAAAATTGGTGTTTAAAAGTGTTTTTGAAGGTGTCATACTGTTGCCCCCTCCATTCCTCGCCCTTCCCTCACCATCCTTTGCACCGCTGGATACGGGATCTGGACGATTTTGAGTAATAACCGTTCGGAACAATATAATATTTTTGGAATAAAGTATAACTCTACTTGAACTACTTGTAAGATCTAACAATAGAGACACAATTATTACATATGAGACCCACATGAATAGTAATAAAATATCATACATCTATTATAAGGATGTACAAGAAATTTACAAAGAGTTACAATGTTACACTATTCAGGAATGGTCTCTGCCGCGCGTCCTCATTAGGGTGGCAAACGAATCGAGCGGCTCGAGTCCGAGCTCAACTGAACTCGGTCAACATCAAACTCGAGCTGACTAAGTCAAATTCGAATTCGAAATCAAGTTCAAAAATACTAAATTCGTTAGTTCGCGAGTCGGTTCGAGTTCAATTATACATATATATATATATATTTTATTTTAATATATTTTTTTTATTTTTTATTTTAACAGTAAAATTACATATATATCCCTAAAATTTTATTATTTGTTAAGAAAAATCATTATTATTATTATTATTATTTATTTTTAAAAATAAAATAATTATTTATTTTATTTTTTTAAACTCTAGCTCGACTCGAATTTGAGTTGAGCTCAAACTCAAGCTTTACATTTTGAACTCGTCGAATTCGAACTTCATAAACTTAGGTTGAGACTCGGTTCAATTAGATCAAAATCTAGATTCAATTGGACTTGATTTGTTTGCACTCTTAGTCCCCATCGACCCTCGCTATCCCTTCCCCTTTCCCTTTCACCCTCGGCCCATCTCCTCCTCCCCACCTCCCCCAACCTCTCACCTTCTTCCCCTGCAAACTCTTACATTTTGTATGTCCTTGAGTTAACTCAGTGCAAAACCATATCTACCTGGATGTAGATTGGAACAGCATAAACAACTTTCAGATTGAGAGTCCATTTGCATGATAGAAAGAGATAATACTATGAAAATTGAGGGAAAAAAGATACAAATAATTTAGGGGTATAGGTAAAGAAAGATTAAACTGGGTAAATTCCTGGCACAAATTAACTGAAATGGGGGTGCTTAAAAAAAGAGGAAATGGCATAAGAAAAGGCAAAGAAAGTGGCATAGGATATTAGACGGAAAACACTAGAAAAGGTGAGTGTTCTATGGCAATTTCTCCAAGGAAATTAAATATGGGACAAAGTGAGCCAAGGAGGCTTTGGTTTATTGGTTAAAGGTTCAGATTTTAGGAATTAGAAGTTGTATTTACATGCATGCACTTGGAATGTTTGAAGTAGCAGTTTCCGCCTCTGTTTGGGCTGCCTAATCCACTTGTTCTCAAGAGGGACATCTACAATTGCATCTGCAACTGTGGATACTACTCTACCTAAAATGAGACTAATTATTCTTGTGTTACCGTTGTAATGTTCAGGGCAGCTGATAATCATCTTCTTTCAAATGAACAAACATATCACCGTAGTTATCTATCTGTTCACTCTCATTATTGTTCATTGTCTCTATAGATCACATGTACTGCTTTTGTGGCCCAAATTTCCATTCATTTTGGTGACATGAAATAAAATGTCATTTTGTTCTGCTTCGTTGTCAGAAAAATGCTCAAGACAGTTTTGAACGTGTTTCTGGGAATTGTAGCAAATCTTGGCATAGAGTGGATGCGCAGTCACTCAGGCCTTGACGCAAAGATGAAGACTCTAGAAAGAAGAATTCGTGTGCTGACCAAAAAAGCACGTGACATACACATGACAATAAGACATGAGCAAGACCTACATTCAGGATATAAAAGAAAGAGGGAAGTTGGGGATTGGTTGAAAAATGTAAAAAGAAAGAAAATGAAATACCAAGGCCTGAAAAGAGATTACCAGAGGAGACCATTTCCTTCGCGTATTTCATTGGCACGGTACGTTGATGCAATGATTCAGGAGGCATCAGATCTTCTTGAACAAGGGTCATTTTGCGGTGGCTATATGATTACTGTCCATGAGGAGAGCAAGCCCCTGGTAACAGAAGAGCTGATAGGCCAATCAGTTCAACAAAATTTGACAGACACACGGGCTTTGTTAATGGATGACAAGGTTTCATGCATTGGAATCTATGGTATGCCTGGAGTAGGCAAGACGGCTGTAGCAAGTCATATCCATAACGAGCTATTAAAAGAAGACAAATTTTTGAAGCATGTATATTGGTTCAGTGATGCTAATTCTGAAGTCTCCAAATTGCAGGACGACTTGGCGACAGTCTTGCATCTCGATCTCCCAAATATGGATGCCGGTGATGATAGGAGGGCAGCCAAATTAGCCTCGGCATTAGAGAGGAAGAACAAGTTTGTGATCATACTCGACGGTTTATTGACGCCTATTGATGTCGGAACGATAGGAATTCCTCTAGGAAAAGAAGGGAGGAAGTTGATTGTGGTTAGTCGATCATTGGATGTATGCCACAGAACGGGATGCCAAAAGGAAATTAAGGTGCAACCTCTTTCTGCTGATGAAGGTCGGATGCTGTTTATGGAGAAACTTCGTAGTAGGGACCAAGAGCTCCTACCGGATGTCCAAGAGATTTCCAGGTCTATTTCAGAAAAGTACGGAGGTTTGCCTCTTGGGATCATCGCTAAGGCGAGAAGCATGATAGGGGCTAATGACATTCGCCAGTGGAGAGATGCATTGGCAGAGATGGAAGAACGACCAGATGATGCGGTTTTTGAGGTAATGAAAAGCAGTTTTTATGGCTTGAGAAATGAAAGGTGGAAGACCAGCTTCTTGCATTGCTCTATCCTCTTGAAAGATGAAACAGTTCCAAGGGATGAAGTAGTTAGAGGGCTCATCTCGGAAGGATTTCTAGATAGAAGATGCAGAGAAGCAAAGCTTGATCAGGGTCATACCATACTCAAAGCACTCGAGAAGGCTTGTTTACTGGATCGTGTTGTGAATGATGGAGTGGATTGCTTGAAGATGCATCCTTTGATGAGAGACATGGCCACTGAGATAATGAAGAGTGATCCAACCTACATGGTAAAACATCATCATTATTTTCCTGCATTTTTCTTTTGTAGGACTAGGAATGAAGTCTAATTGCAATGGAAGTAGGGAGTATTGTTTGAGTTGAGATGGTACCATTAACGAATGGGGCAGTGCCAAAATTGCTCTGCTTTTAGGTATAGTATTACTCTTTTTTTTTTTTTCTCCCAAAGTAGAGACAATGAATACTAATGTTTGAGTTGGAAGTGACAAACTTTGTGCAAATTAATAGACATACCAACAGAATGCCATATCCCAGTGACCATGCTGCTGTTAATCGGTTGGACTTGGACAAGCGAAAACGTTGTTGGAGGTTCAACTCAGAAGCCAGAAATTTGCTCTTTCGACCTTGTCGAAGCTTTCCTGTTTCTCTGTTTGTCGGGATCTCTTCCCAAGCTTCTTGAATTCCGGTGACTCGCTTTTCTTCCCTTCTGCCTCCCGCTGGTAAACACCCCAACTGAGTAGTTGAAAGTAAATATATAGAGATCCAAATACTCTTTTTCTTTTTGTCTTTTTACTATCCACCAATTTTGCCTTTTGAATCATGTTTATGCATGCCAAATTAAGCAATTGAAAGTTGGAACTCATTCTAAAACAAACAAATTTATACCCAACAAAAACACATGAGAAAGAAGCCAAACTTGGGGCAAAGAACTTGGAAGATGCAAAAAACGCCTCAAAATGCACCAAATCAAGAAAAGTTTTTCACAGACACATCTGCAGTAAAGTTCTTAAAACAAACCCTTAAAAAACACGAATCCACATCATTTTGCAATAGCATTCCTGATTTTAATCAGTAATACAATCAAATGACTAAACCCTTTGAAACCAAACTATGAAGTCACATGTTAATCATGTTGAATGGATCAAGATCTTTGAATAGATTAGATTTTATTTTCTCTTTAGAATGGAAGCTCTTTTTCTTTTTTCATGTTCTAACCTGAATCAGAGATTAAGCAAGGGTTATGGCCCAGCATTTCACTACTAGACCAGAGAAATTGTAGACTAGGAGGCCGCACATCAATAGCAAGGAGAAATCGAAGAAGACCAGTACAAGATATGAAGTCCTTGCTGGTGTTTTTTGCTATCAACATATGGTATTATCTCTGAGAACACATGACAAAAGTGCCAAAGGCTTGAAGAGGTGAGGACAAAGATAACCACTGGGAAGACAATCCGCAACCAGAGCAACACATGAGATACACATGCTACTCCAGACGCTAAACACTGACAGAGCATCCAATGGAAGCTTAAGGCCCTGCTAGAGCTCATAGACTCAAGACGGATCGCTTTGGGGAATGGATAAAAGGGTTAGGTAGGGAAACTGGAAATGGCATCTAATATGCTGGTTGAGCTGTGGGGGCTTTAAGATGGATTTCCAAGAAAGCCACTCCACGTAACTGTAAGAACATGCTTGAAAGAACTTGACATTTCTAGCCAAATAGTAATATAGGGAAGTGTTTTGTGCTATATGTTTTGGTGGGGAGGGGGGGAGTGGGGGTTTCTACAGCCACAGATGCCCTGGTGCTGAAAACTTTGTCATTCATTTCCACTTCTTGTACCATAAAGAACTGTTACTTATTAACTGTCATTTTAACCTTTAAAATTGACACAAACCTCTAAAGCAAGTATTTATCAAAAAAAAAAAAAAAAAAAAACCTCTAAAGCAAGAATTGGAACTTAATAATGCTAGACCGTCATTTGGTTTTACTGAGGAGAAGAAAGGGACAAATAAAACTAAATGCCATACACTTCCATAAGTGGGATATGGCCATTCTTCTATAGAGGGAAACCAGACATCTATATGAAGTTCAAATACTAGACAACCTTTCCGGCGGACAGATGTTTAGAGCACAGCTGATGATTGGAATCATGGAAGGCAAAATCTTCAGATTTATGTAAGTTTTCTTATTCTCAAAAATACAATCCAAACAATTTTTGCATCATGATTACTCCTTTGATCCTTCCCAGAGGGGTCAAAAGATTCCAAAGCCCACAATTTACACAAAGGAATTTCCTTTAGCTTCTTATTATTTTCAACTCTTCACGAGTCAAAGGCATTAATACTTGGTCCTTGATCCAAATTGCCCTAGATGCAGTGGGGACTGTCATGTACCAAGTCTCACTCAAATTTTCTCACTCAAATTTTCTTATAAATGTTTGGATTTATGGACTCTTACCCAAATCAAGAATAGCGACAGGAAAGAAAACGGATTGTATGAATAAAGTCCTATTTGGTTGTATGAGATTTGTCTGCTTTACAATGGCCGATAGTCACACCCAGAAATTCCATCCCAGAAATTCTTTATCGATGACAGGATATTCCACTATGAAAGACAACTTTAATTTGCTTGGGACTTGTTGGACCAATTCTTCATGGTGTACGTGTTTGTGTCCAACCCGTCCAATTTGTTTCTCCAAAAGCCACTGCTTTGGTGTCCGCTGAAACAAGTTGGATTATGTTTCAAGGCAACTGGATAAATTCTTAAGTATAGGAAAGTTCAAACTCAACACATTCGAAAGCCAATGAGAGTTGAGAAATTAGTGCCCAAAAGGCAGATCAACAATCCATAGCTCTTAATTGCTTAGATGGCATATCCAAGTTGGCTTCCAGCAAATGCTGGTTCAGCTCTATATTAGGCTCGCTTCCTGAGAGAAGCGAAACCTGGGTGTGGTTGAGAGGTACTGGAGCATATTCCAAGGAAATCTAAGATAATAACAAACTTTATTTCCAACTGCGGATGAACACAAAAGAGGCTCCAAGTATTCTCCTCATGCACTTCCCAGCAACAACAGTTGCTGTGCTGCAAAGCTATAATCGTATGGTCAAAGATTAAAGCAAGAAAACACAGGAAATCATATGGTCAAAGATTAAAGCAAGAAAACACAGGAAAATAAACAGATGTCACCTAAGATCTCACCCCAAGACGGGGTAGCACTGATGCAAGCAAGCAAAGAAAAGGGGAAGAACACTATAAACTAGTAATTAGGAATTATTAATCTAATTGGAAGTTTGGGATTCAAAAGAGCCAAACCAAAAAAGAAGCCATGAAAACTGCTAGAAATTCAAGGGGTTCTCAACATGTTTATAGATATTAAGTAAAAGATCTTGAGCATCAGCTAGAATATTTGGTGATGCCACAGCGAAAATGAGGTCAGAGGCTTATTCAAAGTCAAATCAGGAAGAATTGCCAGAGCACCAGCCAGTCTGCTGGAGATCTTACATATCTTCTCCTTTTCTTGGTAAGTGGATCCCATATATCCTAGTATCCCCAATTTGTGAATATTAATAACACAGAATAGCTGTGACTGTCATGGATTGTCTGGAAACGAAGGCCTCTGAGTCAACCGACCATCATGAGAGAGAATTCTAAATGAAATTCCAAACTTTGCCTAATTGGTCTAAATATGTCAGTCATAAGACGAAATATAAGGACGCTTTCAAGACCATTATTTTGCAAGAATTTATTTGAGTACCCCAAGAATGTTATAATCAATTGACTACTTCTTTCCTATCAATGACAGATATGGTAAAAGTAGCCACTTCGGGATCCTACATAGGATCGATTTTAGTTTCACAGGATCGGATCGTAGAATCGTAAGATCCTACCAAAAGCTCTTAAGCAATTAAAGGTTGCAATTCTTTGATAAATTACAAATATACCACAAATATTTTCATTTATTTGCAAAATGGAGCTTCATATTTCACAAATTTACAAAAAAATTGTAGGATCGTACGATCCTACCGATTCTACGATCCTACGATCCTACACGATCCTACACGATCCTATACGATCCTGCTACGATTCTATGCGATCCTGCAAAAAATTAATATGATTTGCGACTCTGCATACGATCCGGATCGATTTTGATTATCCGGATCGTAGGATCGTACGATCCTACGATCCGGATCGCGATTTTGACAACTATGCTTGAGACTAGAAACCCATTTATTCCAAGCCCAAATTGCCAATATAGAAATATAAAGGTTGCTCCTCTAGTTTCTCAATTTGCATTCTCCAGTGATGGATAGATTTCTTGCATTTTTTTTCTACCAAATACTCAACCTGTGCCTTGTACAAAAAGGATGGAACAAGCAAATTATTGCTAAAGGAAGCAAAAATAAGAAAATTGAGAATGCGCAGATGAACACTAGATATTTTCACCATATCAGCCACAAGGAACTAGCCAAAGTAGTAAAGTGCACATAAGTCAATGACCCGAAATAGATAATTACTGCTATTACCTATAGCAAAGAACATGCATTTGGTTGTTAAAAGCAGAACAAGATTTACAGCAAAAGCAGAAATGAGAGCCAAACCAGTACTGCCCCTGATTCTGAAGGACATAGGCAGGACGGATGGAGATACAAATAGAATTTGGTAAAGAATGAAAACAAATGGCCATGGTCATATCAGTGCAAGAATCTCCCTGATATCTAGCTAGCGGATCATCATCAAACACTACTTCACCTATAAGATCAAACAAAACAGAATTTGACAGTATTGAAAGAAAAAGCAACATAGTTGTGTTTCACGTCTTTAACATCATGTTGGATAATCTCAGACAAGTGTTGGTAGTGCAAATAGGGAGTTGTTTAATTGAGGAAGATGGGGAATAATTGAGAAGGAAAAGACGGACTTACTTGAGGATTGAAGGGGACATTGATTAAACTACTGGAGATTCAGCAACAAATTGAACAAAAGGTTGTATGACACTCCCTGAACCAGGATCTTTCCATTGCAACAACTTCCACCACTCAAGCTCTTCATTCAAGATTTCAACAGCTCTAAGGGGCGGGGAGGGAGTTGGTTGTCCATCAATGCTGGAAAAGGAAAGAGGCATCCTTGCAAGATTTTTACACCCTATTACCCTAATATTCTCAATGGAATCACAGATTATTATTCCCTCACAGATGCTCCTTAGTTTTGGCAGATGTTGTAAAGTCAACTTTTTAAGCCTTGGGAAGTTGACAAAGGTTTTAAGAGAGTGTTGGTCACCGTTACTTAGACTGGAACGTACTTTGCCCCCTTCCTTGTCAGCTATTATCTCTTCCAATCGATCACAAAACAGCAATTCAACCACTTCCAGATTTTGAAGGTGTTGCAGCAAACATGGTGTGAATATTGTCGTCATTGTATTGCACCTGCTGATGGTAATTGATTTTAGATGGCAAAAAATCCTACATGGAGGGTCAAATTCAATTTCCCATTTGAAGAGTCCAACAAAATTTGGCAACAAATGGAGACTCAAATGCTCAAGGCTTTCCAGTGGGGCCCAAGGAGATAAAATCATCTCTCCAACTAGTTGGTCTTCAGAAGAAGACACCTTCATGATGCATTCCAGTTCAGGACAATTGTCAATTAAACACAGAGTCAAGCCTCTTCTTTGAATATTGAACGATGAGAAAGCAGTGGTTAAGCAGGCGCTTAGCCCATGACAATTTATTAGAGCTAGTTGTTGAATGTCCTCTGGCAGCACTATGGCACTCTTTCCTCCTCCTAGATCTATGCCACTAAGTGTCACATTGTTATTTATTTGGCATGGAACTGGAGATGGAAACCATAACAGGCTTAGACTTGGGCTCACTTCAATACTATAAAAAATGGGAGTTTCGTAGCTCTGGCGATATCGAACAAAATGACAAAGAGTATCTATATCATAAAATCCACCTTGAAATTCTTCTAGATGTTTCAATGCTTTTAGTTCTTCTACTCTGACTTCCACATTTTCTGGAATCCGGAGGCTTTGAAGATGGGAGAGTTTGCAGATTGTACCATCTGGAATCGTCCTTAATCCTGTACTATCAATGTTTAGGCAGTTCAGATTGACCAATCTTTCCAAGCCTTCAGGCACATTCTTAATAGCAGTATGATATAGATCTAATTCCTTCAATGCCTTGAGCCCCCCTAGTGGCGGTACAAAACTGAGTCTGTAACATTCAGATAGCAACAGTGCAATAAGGTTACTCAATTGTGAAACACTGTTTGGCAGCACTTCAAGGTCATAGTTGCGGCTTAAATCCAGAACTCGGAGGGCTCTCAACTGAGAAAAGAATGAATCAGGAATCGATCTTAAATGATTACTCGCCAAAATCAAGCTTGAAAGTTTAGGGCACTTAGGTGATATGCCTGACGGAATTAATGATATGTTGTTATCTATCAATGAGACCTTTTCCAAATCCTCTTTCCATTCAATCTCATCTGGTATGCGTTGCAAGCATCTTCCAGATTTTACCATATACTTACTGTCAGAGTCTATCATCCTTAGTGCCACATCTCGTATCAAACAATGCATCTTGACACATTCAATTTCTCTATCATTACTTTCCAATAAGCACATCCTTTCAAGTCTTTTCAGTATCACATGGCCCTGGTCAAATAACGATAGCCTCGATCTTCTTTTATCCATGAGTCCTTCCAAAATCAACAATCTTATCAATTCATCCCTTGGAATTTTGTAGTTTTCAGGGTAGAAAGAGCAATACAAGAAGCATTCCTTCAATCTCCGATCTCTCAAGTGATTAAAAGAGAGATGCAAGATATCAAAGAGATTGTCATTTTGCCCAACAAAAGATCCTTCCAACTCTTCTAAGACTTCCCTCCACTCATGAATGCCATGCACTCCCTTCATCCGTCCAGCAATGGTGATAATCCCGAGCGGCAGACCACCGCATCTTTGCACCATAGACTTCGCGATCTCCTTTACATCCAAAGGAAGTTCATGTGGAGGACAAAGTTTCTCCAGAAACAATGTCCAAGCTTCTTTCTCGCAAAGAGGTTCGACTTTTATTTCCTTTTGGCAACCTACTTGACGACACACTTCTAATGATCGACTGGTTACTATCAACTTGCTTCCATCTAAGCCTAAAGGAATTCCAATTTTATTTATGTCAAATGGGATCCAAACATCATCCAATATGATCACAAAATCTTCCATTCTGCTCAATGCTATGAACAATTTGGCTGCTCGTTTCCTCTCATCTTCCTCATTTGAGAGATCCACATTTACGGCTTTGGCAACACTGTCCTGTAATTTATGGATGCTGCCCTCTTGTGGGTCAGCAACCCAGTAAACTCTATCAGCGAATTTAGTTCCAATGACGAAATCCTCATAGATACGTTTTGCTAAAGTTGTTTTGCCCACCCCTCCCATACCATATATTCCAACACTTGAGATCCCATCGTTCAAAAGCCAAGCCCAGATTTCTTTCATATTTATTTCAATTGTTCGGCCTTGCCACTCTGTTTCTACTAGCAGCCCACCAGGCAAAATCTTCTCCAGAGATGCACCCTGCTTTGTAAGTTCCTTAATCATTTTATCAACATGTTGCACCATCTTCCAACGTGCATAAATATTATAAAAGCTAGTTTGCTGGGCTTGCTCTTTGAGGCATTCAAATTCTATTTTTATATCCTCAACTACCTTAAACAACTCTTCAACTGCCCTCTTCCTTTTCTTTTGCTGGTGTGAGTGTGCACCTCGTACTCTCGTGATCATATCACCTGATCGACACGCCAAATGATCAAGTTCTTTTTGAACATGTTGCATCTTCTTCTCAAGGGAAATGTAACCATGTACTGGTCCCAAACCAAGGTCTATAAGTTTATTCGCCATGTTCCCTGCCAGGAAAAAAAAAATTTAATTATCTTGGATTTCCAGGAATAAAGACCAAACATCAAAGGTTTTTGAGACCCTATAAGCCTTCAGATAATTTGTATATGGAAATCATAACATCTCTCAATGAAATTGCTGACAGTGTAAAAGTGAGTCCTAGATAACAATAAATTCATTATAAGCTTCATGGACATTATTCCTAGGCTATCTCTGGTTTTATGGTTCAAAGATTATTTTAATATAGCATTTTTACTTTTACTGATTTTACTTGTAATGTATCTTTGACACAATGTATACACAGTCCTCATGGAAAGGTGTATTTGAACTGTTTGGATTCGAAATCCTATAGGCCAAGTTGATTGAAGTTGTCGGGATAAATCAGGACTCTTCAGATTCAGAATCCACTGTAAGCCCAAAGGATTTTAACTGTAAAAAATAAATGGAATAATTTCTAACTCGCCACGTCATTTGATATTCCTCTCCTTGACTCTTTTTATGATTTCAATCTACATCTCATATTTCTTTACCTTCTCTTTCAGTCTATGTGTTCTCTTTCACCATTCTCACTTTTTCACAGGGAAAAAACAAAATCTCTGCTAATCATGTATAATCATCACATACAAAATAACAAATCTACCAAGAAAATTTACAGAACAAGCAGGTGTCTGAATTCTGATTGAACCACAAGCGTCACTTCTTAGAAATTCAGCTATGGGAAGAATATGTTAGTTGTGACCTTGCGTTAACTCCACAACACTTTGTCATGTGAAAAAAAAAGAAAATCATTATTATTTATTTTTTTTCAAAATTGGTACCGGTCTTCAAGCTAGCTGTTATCTCAGGGATGTTTAGAAGAAAGGCCAGTGAGGTGTTTTGAGTATATGCCTGAACCCAAGAAGGTATTTCATGCTCCACGTGGCATGCCACATGACATAAATCCTTGCTGATTGAATCCAGTTTGAAAAAGCTCAACACTCATTCCTTTATGCAACCTTTCAAATCACTTGCTCACCTTACCAATCAGTTGAAACACAGTCATCCTAATATTGCAATGAAGAACAGGCAAATTATTTGCATTTAAAAAATTGGTAAAATTAACCAACAACAAAAACAAGACAGGGAACCATTACAATGAAAAATACCCCTAATCAATTCCCAACAAGAAATTAACCAACAAAAACAAAAGGCAAGAAAAAAAATGTTCAGCTTAATCTGAAATTATTCATGCTTTTTGGAAACCTAGAAATAAAAAATTCTTCGTACATTTGAATTCAAAATCAATCAGACACAGAAAATTCATCGAAAATCATAAAACGCAAACAATAATTGTCGTATTACCTCAAATGCTGCCCTGAAAACAATTAACTGAACTCGATTTGAGAGAAGCTGGTGCCGCCTGGACAATCTGGAAGAACAGACGCAGATAAAATTTCTCCAGGAATGTGTAATGAAGTAAATACATGAGTCCGAGTTGACTCATAAGACGAAGGGCGAAGACTTTCAGGTGGGAACTCTGAAGTTAAGAGCGGCAAAATGTGAAGAAATTTCCTGCAGTTTTCTTCGAAATTCTGTTGGGTAATATTGCGGTTAACCCCCTGTCGTCATAAACTTGTGTGATTTTGGCTCTTAAATTTTACTTATCCTCATTTCACCTCCTTTTTTTTTTTGGTATAAGTCCCTCTATTTATATCTATGTGATTTATAGTTTAAAATTTTGAAATTGTTTACATTTTACACCCGATGTTGTTAGATTGAAACACCTGGCTTGAACTGGAACTTGTGAGGAAGGGAATCTCATACTTATGGAAAGGAAAGGTATGGAAAGCAATCTTGAAAAAAAAAAAAAAAAAAAAAAAAAGGGAAAGGAAATGACTAATGAGCCCGGAGGATGAAAGCGTGCAATCATCAACTTCAAAGAAATGTCCTTTATTTTGCTGAAGTGAAGGAAATTATTCTTGGAAATTTAATTGGGTTTACCTGTTATCTTCGGGTCTTCCTTGTGTGGATGTATACAGGATTAAGCGGTTAAGCAATTTGCAAGTCATTGACCTCGGTCAATGCGTCAATGGAGATTGGAGATAATAGGAGGAAATTTCTTTCTTTTTCCCTATGAATTCGCAGGTGGGTGGAAAAAATTTGTTTAAAAAAAAAATCTTGGTAACGAAGCAAAGTGACTTTTGTAGAGAGAGAGAGAGATTATATGTGTGTGCATACACACGCACATTTTGAAGGTAAATTTGTAGGTTTCTTTTTAAACTTTTTCCGTTTAAATTCGGGAGGGAGGAATTTAAGAAACGAGAAAGAAGATGAAAGGGATTTGAACCCAATAACTCTAAGGATGCGTTTGATAAAGTTGAAATTCAAAAACTGAGATCTGAAATTTGAAGTCTAAATCCATTAAATTATTGAATTATTAAATACTAAATAAGATACATTTGAGTGTATGTTACATTAAGTGATAAGTAAACAGTTTACATTTATTTTTGAGAGCAAATTTTGTCTTGACAAGCATTAGTTGAATGGATCACGGTCTCATAAATTGAGTTATTGTCTAGTTCAAGTCTGTTGTTTAATTCTTATAATATCTAGTTTAAACTAACACAATTTTGGTATAAAATTTGAATTCTTTTTATAACTTATACAACTAAGTTTCTATAAAAATCACTATTACATCAAAATTGAAATTGTATGAGTTTATACCTTATGTTATTAGATTGACACAATTGGTTTGAGTTGGAACTTGTGAGGCCCCAAATTCCTACTTGAATTCTACAAGCTATACAATTGTTGCCCCAAAACATTAGGATTATAAAAAATTCAAAATCGAAATTGCACGAATTTACACCCGATATTGTTAAATTGAAACAACTAATTAGAACCGGAACTTGTGAGGCCTCAAAGCCCTAGTTGTATCCTACAAGTTATTATAATTGTCGGGATGCCCCGAAACATTGAGAGTACTAGTATGATTCTGGCCGCTGCGTACTGATATGATCAACTAAATCTGTAACAATGAGGATAATTTGCTAAGGTTCAAGAGGTAAATAATATTAGAGATAATGATATTAAAAATTAGTTTTCTCCATCCTAGGACACTAGTTCAAAATTATTTTTTTATTTAACGTGCATCATATTAAAAAAATAATGATTTTAAAAAAAATTATTTTAAATAATTTTCTATCAAAACATGCTTGCTTAGGGTCTATTTGTATCGATGGAAAATTTTTTCAAAAAAATGTTTTCCCTTTTTTCTGATGTTTGGTTGAAAAAGCGTCCAAAAAATTTTTTTCTAGAAAAAAGGTTTTACTTTATCCAATGGAAACCAAACTTCTGCAAAAGGTTTCAGTGAATCTAAATCAACGGTATTGTTGGTTACATCATCTTATTCAATTGTTCATAGAATTTTCTATGAATGGTTTAAAAAGAATTTTTTTTTTTACCATTTTTTGACTCTCAAATTGATTGTGGTGTTTAACATGGATTGTCTATAGTAGTAGTAGAGAGATACCAACTGATAATTATATTAGAATGCGAATTTTTCAAGAAAATGATTTTTAGCGAAAAGATTTTCTTGGGGAAATTATTTTACAAGCAAACAGACGGACCCTCAACTGGCACTACTTTACCACTGGGACGTTGTTGCGCCCCGCCCACCCGCGGCCACATTTTACCATGCAAAACCATACACACAGTAGTGAGCTCTCTCTCGCACCTCTCAGTTGCCACCAATACAACCTCTCATCAAGGTGGAGCAACATTTATTTTTAATCAGCAGAAAATAGCACCAACCGAACTCAAAAATGAATACAACGGTGGTAAAATGAATACACTTGTGACGGTAAGATGTCATCTTTGGCTTAAGTTTTCTTCCGCAAATGAGATGAAAAGACGGCAAGTTCTGGGCAAATACAAAAACTGCAAATGCTCCCAGCACTTCTTTTGTTGCGTTTAACTCAGGTAGACGGCAAAATTTCAAACACTCCTAGAGCAATAACACAGTGGTGGAACACAAATGGCTACTATAGTTCAAAACTTTCTTCTTTGATAACCGAGTGACAGGGCGTCGAACCTGTGCAATAATAATAATAAAAACTAAATACCACTAAAAGCAGTCAATAATTAATCCTAAGTACTGGAGCAGGGACTCTAGGTGTGCAATGGGTTACTTGATTCACCCCGTTCCCGAAGAGTTTGCTGAATCCGATATACCAGAATTAATTAGTTGGCAAAAATTACTGAATAGTAGACAGTGGCAAGTAGGATCGTCTCCTCAGGGACTGGGGATATTTGCCTCCTTTAAATTTTAATTGGTAAGGGGGGATTTCACCAGAATTGAAATTAACAACACTTAAACAATTTAACTAAAAATGAATAATTAACTAGCACAAATATAGCAGGAATTAAATCAAGGATAAATAAATTCTAGCCAAGAATGCAACTATTCAGACGCAGTCCATTTATCCGATCATTGATGCAAGGGAGGTTCTCTTAATTTCTTAATAGGCTAGTTAAAGCCGCCGATGAATTCTAACAACCAATTTTTCCTTAAATTATTGATAACCAAGGTACGACCATTGATCACTCCTAACCAAAAAATACTCCTAGGTACGACCGCAGGAATTAATTTTTCAATTGCATTAATAACTAGAAAAACCTAACCCTAATCAATAACACGTTACGAGAGTTATTTAAATTAGATTGCACGTTCCTCTAATGTGTAAATACACCAGTTGCCACTAATATTAATCAATCAAACAATTACGGATTTAATTGACTAAATTAGCACGAGATTAATAAATCACATTGAACATCGGACCCTTGACATCCAATTAATAGAATAATCTCATGAAAATTCAAGCAGACAACGTGCAAATATTAATAAATTAAGGAACGTGTGAAAACTAATTAGATCTTACAGATTTTTCGGGACTACGCCGTCGAGTTGACCATTGACTAGATGGAAGACTTAGCCACGCCGCATAATTAAATCACCACACTAATCAATGGGTTGCAAAGGCATTGCGGTTTTTTACCAGAAAGCAAGGAATAAAAGATATTTTTCCCGTTAGGGAATATTGTCGAACACCTGGCGTGTGTCAGAGGCCAGTCAAAAGAAAGAAAACTATAACTAAACTGAAAAGCTAAAACTAAAGCCGTGCTTTGCTTTTGTATGTTGTCCCCTTTTAAAGAACCAAAATAAAGATGACTAAAAGCTATCTAGGTGGTCCCTACACATGTGGACAAAGCCTCCAAATTATTTCTTGTTCCAAGTCTCTCTACGTTGCTTTCTTTGAAGAGCCCAAATGACTAAATATCTTTCACTAGCTTTGTGGTCTCCCACCAATTCAAGGGCCCAAGGATTGAAGTCCTTAGAAGTCTCCATTTTCTTCATAAAGTCCCTCCTTTTTGGTAATTTTCCGCTTCATTCCTGAAATTAAGTCCAGATTCCAAATATAAGTAGATATCAACAATTAACGCAATATTGGGTAGGGATAAAAGGGAAAATTAATAATAAAATTACTAACAAATGATACCCTATCAATTCCACCCACACCTGAATTATGCTTGCCCTCAAGCATGGAGACAATTCAACTTTACAATGGCTAGCTTTAACATTATCATTGCCAGCTGTGCTTATACCAAAATCAAGATTTAGTGGCTAAGTGTCAAGTCATATCTCTCCCGGTTAGTTCCTAAGTTCATAGACTCGTCCAATTTATGGCTAACTCGCTCAGAAAATCCAAATATTAACTAGCACAGTCAGCAATTAAGTCAACTGGCAACCAAAATCTCAACATTGAGAGCCAAGGATCGGCGAGCCAACATGATCATAGACCATCATATTTTTCACATCTGTTCTCTCTATCTTTTTTTCGTTTTCTTTTTTTTTTTTCCTTTTTTTTTTGATCGCACAAATAATGCTTAGTCCCAAACTATTCAAGTTTTTTGACGTGAACTCTGATATTTTTAGATGAAAGAGCCCAGTTACTCAATTTTTCACAGCTCCAGGACTACTTACTCATAGATATCGCAACTTTTTTGACGCGAGAGCCGGCACTTGTGGTGAAGACTCCCGGTTACTGGGTGACGACACTAGCGGAGTATAGCCATACGTTATTCACCATAAAACACCAAAATACCCAATAATTAAATATCATAGCCTACGTCATGTCCTAAATATGGAGAACTAAGGTCAACAGGAGACTAATCCACACAACAACGTCAGCAAAATATTTACATTGCCTAAACAAGTTAGCCATAAATTGCACCAAATCGTTAAACTCAAAATATTCACCAGGAGAGCATGCTCTTACTTGCCACCGAAACTCAATTCATAGTGTAAACTACAACTAGCAATAAAAAATTGAGCTGCCAAAATATTCACCAAGATAACAGCAAGGGAAAAACACCCAAAAGGGATAAAGGAACAACACCTAAACAGAAAACAAGAGGAAAACAACCGAAAAAATGAAAAATGGAAATATCTAGCACCCAAACTGACCCCCCCACACCTAAGTCACACATTGCCCTCAATGTGATAATGTAATAGCAGAAAAGAAGGAGAAGAGCAATGGTACTTCCCTGAAGTCGTCAAAACAGGGGTGGATCGGGCGCGAACTGAGGAGCAATTCCTGCATGTTGCATAAAAGCCACCAGATTTTGTGCTATGCTATGTAAGTTGATGTCAATGTGGGTTACGCGAGTCTCCAGTCTCTCAACGGTGTTTCGAAGGTGAGTCCAATCCTCAGCCGTTGGGTTGGGAGGGGACGGAGCGAAGGATGAGGGGCCGGGATCACCGCCATCAGTGAAAGCTCGGGCAAAAGATGATCGAGGGGGAGCGCGTAGTGGCCCCCGGGGGAACAACCTCCCAACCATTGTCGCCCTTCTGAACTAAGCCCATTTTCTCTAAGCACGGGATATCCAAAGGCTCCATTTGACAGGCTATATGCAAGTTATGGTTAGAAATATCAAGGATATGCAAATTAATAGCCAAGTGAGTAATGTAGGACCCAAGAATCAAAGGACGCTTCTTTTTAGGCAAAATAGACTTGAACTGAAAAGCGAGCCAGCACCCCAGATTTACCTTAATCTTGTTATGCATGCACCATATAAAGAAAAATTCAGACTTAGACAGAATGCCTGAACTATCTCGCCTACCCGAGAAATTATAGGCCAAAAAGCGGTGGATATAGCGAGAGGCCGGGTCCTTCAGATAAGAACCCTTAGATAGACGAGGGTCATAGTTATCCCTATCTACAGACATCTCATCCCAAATATGACGATAGCGGGAGAAAAACGGCTGGACATAGTCACATGTACTCTCGGTATACTCCCGAGACTCGGCATAGGTAGGATCAATAAAACCAAGGGCCAGATTGAAGTCGGTTATGGAATGGTGGAACTCCTGACCCATTAGACGAAAGCGGATGACATTAGGAGTAGAAACTGTGTAACCCGTGGGGAGGTCGAACTCAAATGTGGCATAGAACTCCCTAACCAACTCAACAAAGGCCGGGAGATCAGTAATACGAGAATAGGGGAGCCACCAAATGGCCTCAATCAAATCGTCAAAACCAACTCGAATATTTAGGAGGCCCAAGGTGGCGGCGTCCCGATAACAGCATGGGATAATCCGCTGTTCACAAGCCGCAGCATATCGCCGCTTGTCGCTGCCCTGGTGAAGTCCAAATGACCCTAAAATGTGCAGGGTCAGAGATATGAACGCCTCTTTGTCGCCCAAGACGAGCCCTCCTCCCAGAGGAGGAAGGGTCGTACGAGGGGTCAGAGGCGGGAATGGAGTGTTGTGGTGGAGGGGGCTGAGGGGTTCTAGGGGTTCTAGACCTAGAAGAGGAAGATCGTGGTTTGACCATGGTAGCTGGCAGGTGACCCAATCAACCAGAAATAGAATGCACAAAAGATATGAACGGAAAGACCACTACGGAACCCAACCAACACTATAGCAAAAAGTAGCAATGCCAGCAAGCAAGGTCCAGGAGTACAACAATTATGAGTAGTGCTAGTGTTTAAAACGATCACCAAATGTCAGCAATTAGACACACAACCACCCAACAAGACAAATAGAGACAACCAATGTCAACAAACAAATGCAAACTGTCTCCAATTGGACAGTTAAGTACCCAATTTCACCTACTAAAATTATCAAATGACTCAAGGAAATGGCACCCCAGCAACAGCCCAGTAGTCAATGAGGCAACCAATAACACAGGGGTGACAAATATTATATAAACTACCCTCACCAGTACCACTGGTGCACGTACAAAGAAAAATTAAAGCCAATGTCACTTCAAGGGGCACAAGGTAGAAATTAACAAAACAAAACGCAAGTGATACCAACAAGGACCCCAACAGAGCAATGAACTCAACCAATTGAAATAAGTGAAACTCAACAATTGTCACTAATCGGACAGTCAATTACCCAATTCAAACGATCAAAACTAGCAATTGGGCCAAGCAACAGGCAATTGCAACAACCACTGGTTAGAATTCGAGAAATAGTTCAGGCACCAAAACTCAAGAATCGAATAGGCAGTCCAGCACAGAGAAGTAAGAAATGGAAAGTAACACTGCAACCAGTACCATTGGTGCACCGACAGGAAAGAATTAAATTCAACGATAGCAACTCAACCACAAGAACTTAAACTTAAAAATAAGCAAGTTTCTTCAAATAGCAACAACAACGAAAGGCAAAAGACCTCAACCAGTACCACTATTGAGTCACAGGGAAAAATTAATCAAACGGCCAACAATTCAATAAATAGCAGAAAATATCCCCACTGTGGCAGCAATTAAACTCAAAGCAGTCCAAAATGAGCCCCAGAAAATGCCCAAACCACCACCTTCTTTAAACCATCAGGAAACCCATACACGGATTTCAAAGAGTTAAACTAATTGGTGAAGGAATCACAATACCTCTACCTGTCAGAAATCGACAGGTGGGATGGCGTGGCTGGACAGTTGATGGCCGTGAAGAGGAGCTAGCGGCGGACTGCAGCGGCGAGGTGGAGGGAGGCGTGGCTGGTGAAGGCCAACGGGCTCGCAAGGGAGAGGGCTGCGCGCGAGGGCTGAGCACTGGCGGCCGCAGCGTGCTGGTCAGCGGTAGGCGTCGGGCTCGTGGTAGCTTCTGGTGGTGTGTAACCTGATGGAGGGCTGGTGGTGACCGCGAGGGGAGGTCGGAGCTGGAGGGAGGCGTTGCGAGCAGCGAGTTGGGGTGTAGAGGGCGGCGAGCTCGGGAGCTGGTGTGGCTGGGGAAGTGTGAGGTTGACCGCTAGTGGAGGTGATGGCAGCATGGACAGCGAACAGAGCCGGGGGAGAGCTGGAGTGTGGCAGGCGCGCGGGGTAGAGCTGCTGTGGTGGAGGGACTCGATGATTTGGGTGAAAGGGGCGGCCGCCGAAAGAAGAAAAGAAGGGAAAAGGGAAATAGAGGCAACGGGAAAGAAGGAAGAAAGAAAAGAAAGAAAGAAAGAAGAAAAGAAAAAAAAAGAAAGAAAAAAAAAGAAAAGGAAAAATAAAATGGATTTTTTTTTTGTTATTCAAAAATTATTCTAACATAAATTGTCCAAAATTTGAAATTGCTTTGTAAAAAAGAATTTTTTTTTTTTTTTGAAATATATATATATTTTAAAATTTTTCGAAATTTTTTTTTAATTTTAGAAAGAAAATAATCTCTTCGTTTTCTTTTAATGAAAGTAAATTTTTTTTAAATTAATGGTTTGGGTCGTCGAACATCGCGTGGGCATGCTAAGATTACAAAACATCCACTAACCTCAGGAGACACAAACACCGCGTGGGCACGCCAAGATTGGTTTTCGTTCTCTGATCTCAAGAGACACAAACAATGCGTGGGCACGCCAAGATTTCACTTCCTGATCACGGTGGAGGAAATATTAATATTAATACTACCCAACAGGAAAACGACAAAACGAAAGAAATGAACAACTAAAAATAATAATAAAACTAATATTCGGGTTGCCTCTCAAACGAGCGCCTTTCTTTAGTATCTTTGGCTAGACATAGCCCATAATTTGCTTAAACCAAGCAAATCGGGTCCTCCAAATGCATAGTCTCCACCCGCTCAACTGGAGCCCCATCATAATATGGCTTGAGACGATGACCATTCACCACAAATTTCTTCTCGTCTTTAGACTCCGGATCTCCACTGCACTATAATCAAAGACATTAGTTACAACAAAGGGACCGATCCAACGAGAACATAACTTACCTGAAAATAACTTCAATTTCGAGTGATACAGTAGAACTTTTTGCTCACATTCAAACGTCTTCCTAGAGATCTGCTGGTCATGAAATATCTTATTCTTCTCCTTGTAAATCATAGCATTCTCGTAGGTTTCATTGCGAATCTCCTCCAATTTTTTGTAACTGTAACTTCCTTTGAATTCCTCCCTCCTCAATATCCATGTTGCATTGTTTGACCGCTCAAAATGCTTTATGTTCGAACCCGATGGGGAGGTGACATGGCTTTCCAAATACCAAACGATAAGGGGACATACCGATTGGCGTCTTGTACGCCGTTCTGTATGCCCATAAGGCATCTTCAAGTCTCATACTCCAATTCTTCCTATCGGGTCGAACCATCTTTTCCAAAATCGACTTGATCTCCCGATTTGATGCCTCTGCCTGACCGTTTGTCTGAGGATGGTAAGAAGTGGAGACTTTGTGCAAGACACCATATCTCCGAAAAAGTACAGCAATCGTTCTATTGCAGAAATGGGTACCCCGATCGCTTACAATTGCTCGCGGCATCGCAAAGCAGACAAAAATGTTAGATCTGCCAAATTCTGCAACCACTTTGGAGTTATTGGTACGAGTGGGCTTTGCTTCCACCCATTTCGAAACATAGTCTACGGCAAGCAATATATATAGAAAACCATAAGACGAAGGAAAAGAGCCCATAAAGTCAATATCCCAAACGTCAAAAATCTCAACAAAAATCATTGGGGTTTGAGTCATTTGATCCCTACGAGAAATATTACCTACTCGTTGACACTTATCACATGACTTACAAAATAAGTAGGCATCCTTAAAGAGGGTCGGCCAATAGAATCCACTCTCTAGAACCTTACGAGCCGTCCTCTTTGGTCCAAAGTGACCTCCATATGCAAAAGAGTGACAATAAATTAGAATAGATTGGAATTCATTTCCACTTACACATCTGCGAATGATTTGGTCGGCATCACACTTCCAGAGGTATGGATCATCCCAGATGTAAGATTTTGCGTTACTCCTTAACTTGTTCCTTTTTGCCTTAGGTCATCCTGCAAGGAACTTGTCAGTAACTAGAAAATTAACAATATCTGCATACCAAGGCAAAGATAAATTAGCAGAAAATAAGTGCTCGTCGGAGAATGCATCCTTCAATGGCTCGTTCTTCTCTCCAACTGGTATGCGACTCAAATGGTCTGCTACTAGATTTTCTGAGCCTTTTTTATCTCTTATCTCCAGATCAAATTCCTGTAGTAGCAATATTCACCTGATGAGCCTCGGTTTGGCATCCTTCTGGGTCATTAGGTACCTTAATGCTGCATGATCAGAAAACACAATTACTTTAGCACCTAACAAATATGACCTGAATTTTTCTAAAGCAAAAATAACTGCAAGAATCTCCTTCTCAGTTGTAGAGTAATTCAACTGGGTTCCATTCAAAGCTCGAGATGCGTAGTAGATGACGTGAGCTGCCCTTCCTACTCTTTGCCCCAATACAGCCCCTACAGCATGATCACTGGCATCGCACATGATCTCAAATGGCAAACTCCAATCGGGGGGCTGGATGATCGGGGATGAGGTCAGTAGCTCTTTCAACTTGTTAAAAACCTTCTCACGCTTGTCACTGAACTCAAAGGTCACATTTTTTTGTAAGAGTTGGAACAACGGGGCCCCAATTTTTGAAAAATTCTTGATGAACCTTCAATAAAAACCTGCATGTCCAAGAAAAGAACGCACCTCCCGCACATTCGCGGGGTAAGGTAATACAGATATAATGTCTATTTTAGCCTTGTCAACCTCGATGCCCTTAGACGATACAATATGACCCAAGACTATCCCGTGTTCAACCATAAAATTACATTTTTCCCAATTAAACACGAGATTAGTCTCAATACATCTTAATAAGATCAATCTCAGACTATCTAGACATGTATCAAAACTATCACCATACACACTGAAATCGTCCATGAAAACTTCAATAATTTTCTCCACATATTCAGAAAAAATACTTACCATACACCTCTGGAATGTTGCTGGTGTATTGCACAACCCGAATGGCATCCGTCTGTACACGAAGGTCCCGAACGGGCATGTGAAGGTTGTCTTCTCTTGATCCTCTGGTGCAATTGCTATCTGAAAATATCCTGAAAATTCATCCAAAAAGCAATAGTAAACCCTACAAGCCAAACGTTCAACCATTTGGTCAATGAAAGGAAGAGGGAAATGGTCCTTTTTGGTGATGGCGTTCAGCTTACGGTAGTTAATACATTGCCTCCATCCAGTGGGTTTCCGCACTGGCACGAGTTCACCCGTTTGGTTGGCCTCTACCGTCACTCATGCCTTCTTTGGGACTACCTGGATTGGGCTCACCCAGGAGCTATCTGATATTGCAAAAATAATCCCCACATCTAGCAATTTCAAAATTTCTTTCTTCACCACTTTCATCATGAGGGGGTTGAGCCTCCTTTGAGCCTGCCGTACAGCTTTGGCATCCTCTTCAAGTGTAATCCGGTGCATACAGATGGAGGGGCTGATCCCCTTGATGTCTGCGATGGTCTAACCTATCGTCTCTTTATACTTTCTTAGAACCCGAATTAACTTCTCCTCCTGAGTGTCTGATTGTGCAGCTGAGATAATCACCGGGAGTGTTTCGTTGTCGCCAAAATATGCATATTTTAAATGTTTCAGCGGGGGTTTCAACTCCAATTCAGGTGCCTGCACCACAGATGGAAATACCCTCTGGTGAGATTCGAGAATAAAAATAGGCAAGATTTCATACCTTTTTGTGGTGGTCGGTAATGAGTGTAATGCACCTATTGTGTATTTTAGATACTCGCTCCACTCCACCTCAGGAGTTGTCTCCAACTCGAGATGCTTGGTTAAAGCCACCTCCAATAGTTTCAAACACTTCCTGCACTGCAGGGTCAATAGCACTCACAGAGAAAACTGAACTAAAGTTGGAGTTTGATGGATATTTCATAGTATCAAAGATATTAAAATGCACAATTTTTCCATCAAATTCCATGGATAAGGTACCCTTATTAACATCAATTTTTGTTTTTGCTGTACTCATAAAGGGTCTACCCAATAACAAAGGTGAGGGATCCGGGGAGTGATCATCATCCATATCAAGTACATAAAAATCAACCGGAAACACCAAATCATTAACTTTTACCAACACATCTTCAACCAACTCATTAGGATATGCATTAGTTCGGTCAGCTAATTGAATGATTATTCCAATTTCTTTTAATGGATCTAGTTTTAAAGAAGCATAGATAGATTTAGGTATGACATTAATTGATGCTCCCAGATCCAATATGGCCCTTCTAATCACGGTGTTGCTTATCCTACAGGGAATAGTAAACATACCTGGGTCCCCGCACTTTGGTGGAAGCTTTCTCTGCAGGACCGCAGACATATTTTCCCCAACAATAACCCTTTCATCTCCCCTCAACCGCCTTCGGTTGACACACAAGTCCCTTAGGAACTTGGCATATTTTGGTACTTGTTTGATTGCGTCTAAGAGGGGGATATTTATCTCAACTATGCAAAACACCTCCAAGATCTTCTTCTCCTTATCCTACTTCTTCGATTTTTTCAACCTACTAGAAAAAGGAGGCGGGTTAGTTCTAACTGTAATCACCGGGTTTGGAAGTACCTTTGGATCTGCACCATTGCTGTCCTCCCTCTCAAGCTCATTTTCAATTTTTTCCTCATCCTTATCCTTAGGGATCACAGGTTCAGGCCCCTGAATTTTCTTCCCGCTCCTTAGGGTCATTGCGCTCACGTTCTTCGGATTTAATTCAAGTTGAGACGGCAATTTACTCTGGGTTTGGGACTCCAAACGGTTAATTGTTGTGGTCATTTGACTCATTTGATTTCTTATGTCCTGCATTTCGGAGTCTGTCTTTTGCTGATTTTACGTAATGGTTGCCATTAGTTGCTTCATCATCTCTTCCAAAGATGGACCAGAGCTAGGGGGCGGAGGTGGTCGGGGTTGGTACGGCTGCTGGTACCCTGGTTGCTTATTTGGCACGAAATTAGATTGTCTGTTTGATGTAAAGTTGGGCTGCCTATTTCCTCCATAACTGAAATTCGGGTGGTCCTTCCAGCCGGGATTGTACGTATTCGAGTACGGGTCATAAGGCCTTCTTGGCGCGGGCGCGTGACCAACCATATTCACTTGCTCTGCACTTTTTTCCTGGATCATTGGGCACATGTCTGTAGAATGACCCATACTAGTGCAAATCCCGCATACCTTGGCCTGAGATGCATTTCTTACAGCCAGTTGCCTAACAAACGAGGTCAACTCAGTTAGCTGCTGCTGGATAGAAGATGTCTCTATCTCATTCACCTTGCGTATTGGGACATCCTCCCTCGTACCGAATTGTTGTGAATTCTCTGTCATCCCCTCTATTAACTCCCTTGCTTCCCGAGGGGTTTTGTTCACCAGTGCCCCCCACTTGCAGTATCGATTATGCTCCTATCTCTGAAAAGGAGTCCCTCATAAAAATATTGTATGAGCAACTGTTCACTTATCTGGTGCTGGGGGCACTTGTTGCACAATTTCTTGAATCGCTCCCAGTACTCATAAAGCGACTCCTCTGGGTGCTGCTTGATCCCGCAAATTTCTTTCCTCAGACTCGCAGCCGTAGACGCAGGAAAATATTTATCTAGAAATTTTTTCTTCAACGAGTCCCACGTGGTAATGCTACCTGGTGGCAGGTAGTGCAGCCAGTCCTTTGCAGAGTCTTTCAATGAGAAAGGGAATGCCCGCATTTTTATTTGCTCTTTTGTGATTCCCGGAGGTTTCATACTATTACACACAACATCAAACTCCTACAGATGCTTATACGGCTCCTCACCTGGTAAACCATGTAAAGAAGGTAAAAGATGAATCAGGCCAGATTTTAATTCAAATGGAGTGCTATCATTTAAATTTGGGAAAGTAATGCACAAAGGCTGTTGATTTAAGTTAGGAGCAGCCAACTCCCTTAATGTTCGTGCATTAGCCATGGTTCCTTCCTCCTGGTCAGAGCCACTTGAAGTGTCACCAAACGAATCTGTTGGTTCAACTTCTGGCTTAGGTCTCTGAGATGCCGCACTGGAGTACTCCTCTCTGAGCTGTTTGGTTTTCTTTCTCGTTCTACGCACGGTCTTCTATATTTCAGGGTCAAAAATCAAATCACCTGTACGAGAAAACCGAGGTATACACTAGAAAAAAAAAATCAGAAAATTAGAACAAAAAAATGAATTTAAAAAGAAACAAATAATAACGCCAGTCCCCGGCAACGACGCCAAAAATTAACAGGGCGTCGAACCTGTGCAATAATAATAATAAAAACCTAAATACCACTAAAAGCAGTCAATAATTAATCCTAGGTACTGGAGCAGGAACTCTAGGTATGCAATGGGTTACTTGATTCACCCTGTTCCCGAAGAGTTTGCTGAATCCGATATACCAGAATTAATTAGTTGGCAAAAATTAGTGAATAGTAGACAGTGGCAAGTAGGGTCATCTCCTCAGGGATTGGGGATATTTGCCTCCTTTAAATTTCAATTGGTAAGGGAAAATTTCACCAGAATGAAATTAACAACACTTAAACAATTTAACTAAAAATGAATAATTAACTAGCACAAATATAGCAGGAATTAAATCAAGAATAAATAAATTCTAGCCAAGGATGCAACTATTCAGACGCAGTCCATTTATCCGATCATTGATGCAAGGGAGGTTCTCTTAATTTCTTAATAGACTAGTTAAAGCCGCCGATGAATTCTAACAACCAATTTTTTCTTAAATTATTGATAATCAAGGTACGACCATTGATCACCCCTAACCAGAAAATATTCCTAGGTACGACCGCATGAATTAATTTTTCAATTGTATTAATAACTAGAAAAACCTAACCCTAATCAATAACACGCTACGAGGGTTATTTAAATTAGATTGCACGTTCCGCTAATGTGTAAACACACCAGTTGCCACTAATATTAATCAATCAAACAATTACGGATTTAATTGACTAAATTGGCACGAGATTAATAAATCACATTGAACATCAGACCCTTGACATCCAATTAATAAAATAATCTCATGAAAATTCAAGCAGATAACGTGCAAATATTAATAAATTAAGGAACGCGTGAAAACTAATTAAATCTCACAGATTTTTCGGGACTGCGCCGTCGAGTTGACCCTTGACTAGACGAAAGACTTAGCCACGCCGCATAGTTAAATCACCACACGAATTAGTGGGTTGCAAAGGCATTGCGGTTTTTTTACTAGAAAGCAAGGAATAAAAGATGTTTTTCCCGTTGGGGAATATTGTCGAACACCTGGCGTGTATCAGAGGCAAATCAAAAGAAAGAAAACTAGAACTAAACTAAAAAGGTAAAACTAAAGCCGTGCTTTGCTTCTGTACGTTGTCCCCTTTTAAAGAACCAAAAGAAAGATCACTAAAAGCTATCTAGGTGGTCCCCACACATGTGGACAAAGCCTTCAAATTACTTCTTGTTCCAAGTCTCTCTACGTTGCTTTCTTTGAAGAGCCCAAATGACTGAATATCTTTCACTAGCTTTGTGGTCCCCCACCAATTCAAGGGCCCAAGGATTGAAGTCCTTAGAAGTCTCCATTTTCTCCATAAAGTCCCTCCTTTTTGGTAGTTTTCTGCTTCATTCCTGAAATTAAATCCAGATACCAAATATAAGTAGATATCAACAATTAACGCAATATTGGGCAGGGATAAAAGGGGAAATTAATAATAAAATTACTAACAAATGATACCCTATCACCGAGTACACGACGCTACATATCGACATGGTTGGTCAAATGTTGATCATCCACACATATGTTTTAAATTTTAAATAATCACACTTCACTTCTAGAGCCAACAGGTCAATGTTCATTAACTCCCATTTTGCTAGGAAATACACAGCTAACCTTGCTAATGCATCTGTTGCGTTATGCTGCTTGTATTCCATCCACTACATTCTTGGGGATCCGCAGATATTTGGACTCTTTCACCCAACTTCAGCCTTCACAGTAGGGTACCTCTTAAAAGTCGGGCAACCCTTGAAATTAAAAAACAGAAGAAAAAGCAAAGATAAGTTAATCCGAAGAATTATCATCATAATTATATTCTTTTATGCATAACATCAAACACATAACAGTCTTTAATTAACGGAAGACAATATAAACAGAAGGTAGGAACATTAAAAAAAAAAATTGCAGTTCAAAATAGGAGGAGAGAATATAGAAGCGTACCTATGTTTTTCTTTGCTCGGCTGAATGCTGGCAAAACTCGGAAACAGAAGTATATAAAGGCTGGCAATAGTAGGTTTTGGAAGCTGCACCATAGATGATAACTCGGTACAACAGTCATCCCTAAATCCCTAAAGTGAGCAGATTTTGGGGGAAAAGAAATTTCAATGAGCCGATTTCCGGGATAAAAGAAAACTTCAGATGCATGTGGAGGATTTTTTCGGTGGCAATCGAAAGAAAGTACAATTAGTTGTTGGAGGATTGGTAGAAAACTGAAGATTTTGTAGGATGATAGATTTTGGGGGAAGAAAAATTTAACTGAGCTAAATTTTCGGGCAAAAGAAAACTTCACGTGCATGTCGAGGATTTTCTAGGCTGCAATAAAAAATAAAGACAATTAGTTGTTGGAAGAAATGGTAGAAAAGTGAAGATTTTGCAGGAAGGACAATTAGAAAGGAGAAGAAAGTTCTAGCTACCTATCTGACGGAAAGAAAGGGAAAGGAACTTCACTTCATTGACTAATAAGACCATTAGGTGGTGTTGACTAACTTACATGACAGAGCAACCAGTTCTAACTGGCATGACACAACAATATTTTAATTCCAATCAATAATTCAAAAATAACCCATGTGATCAAAGGAGTCCGTAAATAGTCCACAACTATTTGCATTTGACCAGGAAATTATAAAAGAAATAATTTGAAATGTACCAAAAACAGCCCTAAATAGTTAGCAACTATTTAAAGAGCTAGTTTTCATAAAAGGTTTCAATTGACCTTTCTGACTAATTAAAAACCAAACAAAAGGAACAAATGAAAATAATTAAATCATTGTTACCAATTAACCCCTAAATAGTAAGGAACTATTAAGCCTTTGAATTTGGATACCAAGGCTGAAATAGACATTTCCCTCTCTTTAATGTCCAAAATAAAGAAATGAAATTTATTTCCTCAAATGAGACCTTAACACTTGGTATCAATGGAGAACTTGAGTTGTTCTCTTATCTAGTTGGTAGATAAAGAATCCAAAATCCAAATGGATAAAAAAGATAGCACTCCTGCAAGTCTAGCCTTCATCGTCTATTGCAAGTCTAGTCTTGCAAGTCCGGTTTGGATTGGCGAAACACTTCAAGGAAATGAAGAAGCAAAGCGACAAATTCACCCCCGCATGCGGCTCAAGCGGTGAAGGCCTCCTCCCTTACGCTTGGTAAGCACGTCACCACAGCCAGGCTTATTCATACAGATGTAATATTGAAAAAAAAAAATTGTAACCACCTGTTTAAAGATTTTTTTTATATTAACAGTGCATAGAAAATTAATCCGTATATATAGAGTTTAGGTCTGGAATTTGAATTGTCTGATTTTGTTTCCCTTGTAGCAAAAAAGAGCAAGGAATTGGGATAAAAAAGAATTGGGCATCATGTTGACCTGTTCAAGATTTTTTCGAGTTAATGACTTGAGACATTTGAGGTCGAGTATTCTTGAGATAAAGCACTGGATATTGGGTCAAGTATTCTTGAGGCGTTCGAGTTTTGAGCTGCAAAATTGAGAAGTTTCTTCAACTTTCTTGTTTAGATGCCACTCATTTTGATTTTAGAATTTTTATCGCTTTGGATTTTAGCATGGCCAACTAATTTCGAAACTAGCTTGGTCAAATGATATGAAACTAGCTTGAACTTTGTGGTACGGGCAGATAGGCAATATTCAATTAGGCACAGTCCATGTTTCTTGACAGATGACTTACTTGAAAATCGTGTAATTGTCATTCATGGTAAATCAAGTCTAGCAGGTCAAGAACTGAATGCGAAGCTAACTATGGGAGGCAATTCTTTGTTGGAAAAATTTTCAATACTTTATAGACTATGGTTTGAATGTGGCTGAGTCTGCTCCAAAGGTAAACATTTGTCTGCTTATGTCTTAATTTCTTCCTGTAGATGTTGTTTGGTTTGTAGAATTGCATGATAGAAACTGTTTTTTAAGGAAAGTAGTCCAGGATGAGGAAAGAAAAGAAAGGTATATACACACACAAATACATACATACATATTTACACGTATATGTATATATATGTATATGATTTACTAGTCGCCTCATAAATTCTATATCTACTGCAGTTTGGGAAAGCTTATTGCATCATCATTATCCTCCATTGAGAGAAATACCTCGTCCAAAAGTGAGAGCTCAACTTCTTCATCATTGCCTGCTTGGACACTGTAAATACCTTGAGAATCTGCGTTTGCATGGTGAACTCGACAGAGCACCCATTCACCGAGATCCTAAACAGAAATGGTGGAAAGTGGTAACTGAAGCAAGTTATAAGCTTAAGGAATTAATTCTATTTTCAATACAAAGTCAAAAGATCAGAAAACAACATAGGAAGAAATTCATAACCTAGCTAGACCTTCAATTGTGCTGCCTAGGTCGAAAGTCTAGCGGGAGTCCAAGGAGGAAGAAATCAAACTCATTATTCTTTTTTGTGTTTTTCAATAATGATGATGTACAATTGATTTCAAATTGTATTCAATTCTCAATGGTACTAGTGCAGGCTCCTTGCTTCATCTCGAATTGTTGTTTGCAGATTAAACGTCACATAAAATCCCATTAGCAATAAGGGAGGTGATGTGTTGGGTGGTTAGAGGAGAGAAAGTGCAAATAAGAGGTTCCGAATTCAAATACTTTCACTTATACTTAAAAAAAATTTCATTAACAGTATGGATTAATTTTCTTACACTGACACTGTATACACTGTCAGGATTGGATGAGTGATAACTATGCAAAATTTAAGTTTGAAATTCAACTTTTGCGTACATGTCATAAATCAAACGGTGATAGTGTATACACTGTCAGTGTATATAAGATTTATTCTAACAATATTACATAACTTTCAACCAAGACGGGCCCAAAAAAAATCAGACTCAACTAAGTAGGTTTTTCCTGTAATCTCTTTCCATAATCACCTTTTGAGAAATCTACAGGAAACAAGAACAAGCCTATACCGTTTATTCATTGTCCCTACTAACTTAGGCACTGAGCAAAGTTACAAAAATAATAGTTTAAGCTTTGGGGTGCCTAATATTTTTGCTTAATACATAAGAATGCATTTTTTAAGGTTGAAGTCTCAGAATTTAGATCAATTCCTGGATTCTAAACCCCTTTTGTCCCTCTCCATTTCTTAAATTCCCTTGCTTGGGAAAAAAAAAATTAGAAAAAACGCCTTTTAAGGTTGATACCACATCTAATTTTCCTGAAGATAATAGAATCATCATCTACAGATCACATTAATCTAAAAGATATATAAATTCTCCTAATCGTGCTGGTTTGGAGAAACTCCTATCGATATGTTGATTTTTTTAGAATTCTTTTGGCAAGAAGCCTACCAATATTTTGATGCCTTTGATTTAATAATTGGATGGAGAATATCTTAGATACACCACTTTTAGTAAATATTGTCAATGACCTTTTTATAGCAAAAGTACAGTGGATTTTTCTGAAGAAACTCAGACAACAAACATCCTAAAATTTGAGAGAGAAAGGAGAGGACATATGAAACATAATTGAACTTGCTTACTTTCTGTCCATCCCTCCCTTTTTTGACATGCCTTTTGAACAAATGATATTCCTCCATCACCCAATTAGTCTGGATCCTTTTCTGAACTTGATCAATGCAGAACACCCAATATTTCTTGATTCCCAATTTTTTGCCAGCACCTGTGACTATATCTTCATCCATGTCTAGTTCTTCCCAGTGCCCTTTTTCAGTAGCTCGCCCTTGGATCACTTGGCTGAAGAAATACCATTGATTTTGGCTCATCAAAGCTTTCTCTTTTAATCCCACAAACAAGACGATTAATCAACTTTAATAGATAAAATCATAAACAAAGTTCTGCATGAAACTACTAGAATTTTAGCTAGAGAAAAAAAAAATTTGAGATTTCCTACCATTGAGCTCCCATGGATCAGTTGAACAAAGATCCAGCTCAGGGATGATGCTAGGATTGCATGGTAAATTGGTGACCTTTCGGTGGAGGAAGTAACCAATAAGTTCTTCATCGGTTGGATGGAAATGAAAACCAGGAGGAAGGATTATTCTGCTATCTCGCATGGTAGAAGTAAGCAGTATTAAGATTTCTATGTGATGACAATTTTCTTCTAATTAGAACTTTGTTTTGAAAGACAAGGTCAAATAATTGGATCTTCTCATTCTTGTGTATTTATAGGAGAGATAGGAGTATAATTTAAGAAAGTAGAGTTGATAATTAGTTGGGTTGAAAGGCTGCCGTGGTGGACCAAATATAGATTTGAAGGGGGAAAAGGAAATTTAAATTCAGAACCCCTAATTCTTCAATTATTGATACAGTTACTGCTAATTTATGAATATCAATTCCAACGACTGATTAAGGACATTTATAGTCTTCATTCAACCCTCCAATCATTTCCGTTAAGTTTAACGGATACTGTCATCTTTACAATTTAGTTCAAAGTACGGGGTATCGTGTTATATATTTTGAAACTACGGAAAATTTTTCTGTACATTAGGTTTACCACAAAGAGTTTTTTTGTATTTTACCCTAAATATTATGTTCGAAGATTTTCAGTATACTTTTCTTGGGCTTTTAATCTTTTTTTTTTTTTTTTTTTGCTGGGGCTCCATGTACGCATAAACAGTTGGACAAATAGACTACTGCCTTGTCTCAAATGTTTTGCACTATTTCCAAAAAATCCAACTTTCTAGAATTTGTTGTTGTTAGTGGCAGTCGTCTAAACAATTATAAATTTGCTCTCCTTATTCGAATTTTGAACAGTTTGATACATGTTATCTACAAAATTTTACAAGGGATCAAAGTGACGAAAGAGAAAGTTATATGATTTTTTTTTTTTTGTCTAATGACAATATTTTACGCCTACTTTTATTTTTACATTATAGGACATGGGGAAGTCCAACTGAATTTTAGATTTTTTTTTTTCAAGCTTCAGACCTTGTGCATGAGAAAATTTCTACGAGACTCTCTCTAACCACTGGATCAAAAGTCAGTGGTCGAGTAATAGTTATATTTTGACCTTTTAAGAATTACAGCAATTTGGAATTAGGAAAACCGAGAAGTATAAGGAAAAGTATTCTTTTTTTTTTTTCCTAAAACCAAAATCATATAGGATGCTTAAGTGGCCAAGAATGATGATAAAGTAGAAACTAGAAAATGTAGGGACATAATAATGACAGTCAATCTTGATATCAAGTTTACGTGTGCAAACACTTGTGTGCTGATTTGGAAAGTTACCACATACTAGAAGAAAGTTACTAAAATTAGACAAGCATCAAAAAGCAACATGAAATTGATCAAGAAAGAATGAATTTATACAGCACATTAGTATCTTTTTTGAAAAAAATATTTAGTACGCAAGGGATGGGATTTAAGAAATGAAAAGAAAGTAGGAGATTTAAAAATCAAAACCACTAATTTTTAAAGTCTCAATTAGGACTGCAAACGAATCGAGCCGCTCGCGAGCCGCTCGAGTCGAACTCGATATTAATCGAGATCGAGCCGGCTTGAGTCAAACTCGAGTTCAGAATATTAAGCTCGTTAGGCTCGCGAGTTTGAGTATATATATATTATTTATTTTTATTTAATAATGAAATTACGTATATTATATATATTTTTTTATTTTTTATTTTCATAGTAAAATTAGGTATATATCCTTAATATTTTATTATTTATTAAGAAAAAAATATTATTTTATTTATTTTTTAAAAAAAATAATTATTTTTTATTTTTTTCGAGCTCGAGCTTGAAAATTGCCGGCTCGTCGAGCTCGAGCTTGATAAAATTTAGTTAAAGCTCGACTCGATTAGCTCAAAACTCGACTCGGCTCGACTCGTTTACAGCCCTAGGCTCGACCTTAGAAGCACTTTAATACACTTGATTAGTGTAGAAGCAAAAATGACGAGGTTTCAATTCTATAATAAAACTTTTTAACCTCGTTGAAACGAATACTCTCTTTCCATTTTTTGATTTCCTTTTTTTTTTGGTTCCTAATTAATAAAATATGTCAGCTTTAATTGTTTTTTTCCTCTAAATTTTTTAAAACTTCCTGCAATATAGTCCCCCACATCTTTGTTTTTGTTTTTTTTTTTTTCGCTTCAACTGAAATAGATGGTGGGAGAGAATTCGGTAATTTTGAATATTAAGTTTCCCTTTTGAACATTCACATACATGTTCACTCAAAATTGACGAGTTTAAAACGGATTTGAAATGATTCAACATCTAACATACAATTATGGACTTAGTCCGAAATCTTAAAATCGAGCTGAGTTCAAGTTAAACTGTCATGTTTCTCATTATGATTATAATTCAAGTTAGACACGCAAACATTTGACTCAATTCAACTTAATTGGACGGTTACCTTTAATTCGACCAAATACCCTTTACTTTTATCAAAAGATTGTACGAATTAAACACGTAAAGAAGGCACTTTTTTTTTTTTTTTGCTTTTAGTTGTTAACTAAAGGACCGTGAAACTTCAGGTAGATGTGTAAAAGTTCCAACATAAGGGACACGTAAAGTTTTGTCTCCCAAGCAATCAATTTAAAATGAAATCGTGTGACAAGAAATGTGGCATCATTTCATGGTCTACAATAGCCTTTCGTGGAGCTTCTTTTCATTGTGTTGAACAAATTAGCCCAAAAAAAAGGGAAAAATCATTGGATTTTGTCACTCTTAGGCAACTGTTTTAATTTCTCCAACAAATTTAATTTGCCATGCATCTTTAATCAAACAAATTGAAACTGAAATCAGCTTTCTCGTCCCACTGCATCATATTGTATCATTTCCACAGTTCCCTAATGCACAAAAGATAAAGATAGTGCCCCAAAAGAAACCAGAAAGGAAGATGATGATCTCTCGCTGAGTGACAGCAAATGCAATGAATGCCACCAACTTTTTCTGACGTTACACAAAGCCAAATAATTTATTAAGACACGTCAAAACAGTCGAGTTTTGGCTCAATGGTCACAAAAAAGGGATTAAATCTCTCTTTGCGCTGTAAATTTTGGAGGGGGGGTTCGAACCCTACCTATAGTTAAAAAAATTTCAAGGAGGTGCCAGAGCATTACTTTGATCTAGTCGGATTCGTAAACCTGCTAACTTCTTTAGGCTCCTTCTCTCTATAAAATAGAATAGTTTAAATTATACAAAGGTTATTGTTACAGAAAAAAAATTTTTAAGACACATCAGGAAGTGTTGAGAGTGATAACTTGCCCTGCTGTTATCCATATGAAGGTCATGTAGTAAGGATCAAAAATTTTCTATTCCAAAAAACATTATGGAAGTTTAGAGTTTTTTTTTTTTTTTAAAAAAAATTTGTTCTTTATCGACAAAAAAAAGAGCCAGCCACATTAATTTGTTCTAGATCCCCGGGGTGTCTTTGGAATTTAAAGTGCAATTGCAAAAGTCAATTTGCTAGTGTCAATGTAGGCCATCGAAACTTGTCTTTCGGGAAGAAAAATATGCAATTTAAAATTTGAATTCAATTCCATGGAGTGACTTATGTTAATTAGTGGTGGCTTAATCAAGCCTACTAATAGGTCCAATTTTCACTTTCAGATAAAACCATCCCCTAAAATCTCAAATCAATGATGGCGAGTTTCGCTTTCCAATTGGTGTTCGTATACGTGCATGGACACGCGGTTTATCTGCACGAAAAGTTGGTAAAGACGGGGCTGAGCCGCTATCTGGGAAGGTCGATGGTCTGGATTTGTCCAACTTTTAAAATGCTCAATATGTGAAGTAAGGATCACGTAAATCACATCGGTTTTCATCTTTTCATGCAAGGGGGAAAAAATCCTAGCAGCCGCTGAGCTAATCCACACGTACACCTGTAATCTTTTTTTTTTTTTTTTTTCAATCGTCATCCTTACCCCTACTTCTACTTTATCCTAATCAAATTATGGAGAGACTCAACTGAACCTATGGAGGACTGATGGGAACAGAACCACCACCGAAACAGACGGGTACGTGGATTTTTTTAAAAAACCACAATTGTGACAAATTGATGGGAGGCAAGGGTTCCCAGTCTAAGGCTGATGGTTGTACACCTGTAGTCACTCAATCATTTTTAGATTTAAAATAGCCACTCAGCTCACAAATGTGTATATTAATAGTCATTTCGTCCAAATTTGATGATAACTTTAAAATCTTAAACAACCATTGAACTATATAGATAATATATTTTAACCATTCAACTATTTTTTGTTTCAAGTCAGTCACCCAACTCATCGAAATAGTATGTTCGCAATCTTTCATTCAAAATTTGTCATTTAGACCTATTATTATTTTTTATTTAGTCTTAGGTTTCTAAAATTAATTCACAAGAACTTCACTAAATAATTTAGATATTTTGTCAAAACTTATGACTCATAATCTATTAAACCAGCTGTTACAAATTCTAAATTTTATTTATTTTTTGTACTATATATTGAAAAATCTAAATATCTAGATGGAAAAAATTTAAAATTTGACTTTTCAAGATAAAGATCTAAAATCAGGTGAAAAACAAATATCTTAAGAGAAAAGTGATGAAATTGCAACTAGTATGCCACTTTGCTAAGTTAAATTGGTGATTGAAAAGGAAAAATCCTTTAGTGGCCAAAAAGTGCAAGTTGAATGGATCAGTGGTCAATAAAATTTGTTCTCCTATCGTTGGATGAAATTGCTTTTGATTTGGCATAGTGAATGAATGCACATGGAACTCATTCTATTGATACTAAGAGCAATATTTAATAAAATGACCAAAAGTATAGTGATTTAAGAGTTTAGTGATTATATTAAAAAAAAAATACTTGAGCGGCCAAAATTGTACGAGCGAAATAGTTTAGTACCTGCTGGGGTTTTTTGCCCTCTCATGCAATATATTGGGCTTGTGAAATAATATTGACTTTATGTGTTATACAAAAATAATTCACAAAAGACAAACTTATTTTGAAATTTTTCTAAAAATTTTCATACATTATACTGACAATCGTCCCTTCTGTGCTGAAGGCATAATTATAGACCAATTTTCGGTGGAACAAGGAAGTTAGTACCTTGGCAATAGACCTAAAAAAAAAATTAATTCATCTCTATTTTTGACTGTACAATGATTTAGCCTATATGATATGCCTAGCGATTGTAGAAGGAAGTAATAAAAAGGAAATGGCTTCTAACTATTAATTCTTCAATTATTTCTTATCATAAAAGCACATTATCTATCAGTATTTTGTTGATGACAATGATAAATAATTCAAAGAATAGTATTATGAAGGCAATTTATTGATATTTCACAAAAGAAAAGTTGTTAATTAACTTTTTATATACTATAAGGGCCCCAATGTCTTATTAGTGTTTAGGATGTGTACCTAGGATTGGAGGGTATGGATTTAACCCCTTCATTTTTTGAATTATTTAATTCCATTGATTTCTTCCTGGCAAGAATTTTCCTCTTCTATGTTCTCTTATTTAGTAGTCATCAATCAACAAAGAATATAATCTTATTGGTAGGTAAATTTCAGATTCTAGCATACCTAATATGCCCTATAGTACATATATATATATATATATATATGCAATTCCTTTTTTTTATTATTATTATTAGGACATATGCATCATTGGTTGGAAGGAGTAAAGGTATAGGAAACAAAGTCACGGATACTACTATTTTATATTTATTCCAAACAATTTCCAAAAGGAAATTTCGCCAATTTGGTCCCTAAACATTTTCACTCAAATCAATTTCGTCCTTCATTAAAAATTTTAACCAATTTAGTCCCTGAACTAGTTTTTTACTTTCAGTGTAGGACTTTTTACTACATTTTACTCAATTCGCGTGGACCAAAGGGGTATAATTGTCACACTGGCTTAATCTCCTGCAATTATCCACCGAAACGGATTAGACATCATTATCCCACCCATGTGATTATCGTCGGAAATAGAACTCAAATGGGGAAAATTGGGAGAACAACTAGGGCGAGCGGTGACCAGAGGCTGGAGGCCAGAATCGAAATGTCTACGCCACGAGCTCAGGCAATGGACGATGGCGATTCTGTAAAGGATGGCAACGATCAAGTGGAGTCATCGGGCTTAGGTGAACAGACGATGGAGGGCAGAATCGAAATGTCTACGCCACGAGCTCAGGCAATGGACGATGGCGATTCTGTCAAGGATTGCAACGATCAAGTGGAGTCATCAACAAGATCAGGTAAGTCGGCTAGCTTCAAACCTAACCTTTATCAACCGTATGCATGAGGTGCTTGAGTTGAGTGCCACTACCCACTAGTATGTTGGAATGGTGATATAATGTATAATGAAAGGACTCGAGGGAGGGGGGTTTAATTTGCAGTATTGTACTTCAGTGGCGAGGCATGAACAGGTTAGGGGATGTTAAACTTTTTTGTTAAAGTGCTTATAGATTCCACATGGGTAAGATAAAGCATTTAGTTTGGGTATGGTATTTTCAAAATTTTACTTTGTTTTCTTGAGATTTGTGATGTTGAAATGTTGGTAATTTTGAAATTGAATATGTATGCTTTTGATTTAGGTGGTGAAATTTGGTCTCGATTAAAGTAAATTTGTTTGTTTGTGAACTGTGATGTGGTCCCTGTGCCTTTAAAGTATACTATGCATTGCTTTCATGTTGATGAAAAGTCAGACATAACTGGGGCCAAAGTTCTGCATCTGAGAAATAATAAAAGATTTCTATTTTTTTTAATAAAAAAACAGGTCAAGATGTGGACTATTTTACTTTGAAAGTACATTATGGTGGCGTCTATGTTAAAGAGCCAAAACAAGCATACGTAGGGGGTAGCGTGGAAACATTTGAAGGAGTTATTCCAGAGAGAGTTAGTAAGTCAATTCTGCGTGACTTTTGCACTTTTGTGGGCTGTCGAGAGGATTCAAAGATGATATATGGAATCCCCTGTGAAAAATATGTCCTAAAGCTTCGGCAAATAGATAGTGAGGATGATGCAATAGACGTGGCTTGCATTGGTAAAAAATATGGAGAAATTGATGTGTATGGTGTCTATGAATTTCATATACGAGATGTTAATAGCAACACTGATTTAGGTGCAGCAACTGTTGAGGAAATTCAAGTAAAAGATGATAATTTATATATGGGGCTCACCTTTGATATAATTTATATGTTAAGCAAAATTGGAAATTCATTGTCTACTTTATTCCCTAATGCATGTATGTGATTTATGCAGGCACATAGGGTGTTAGATGAAGATGATGATGAAGCTGACATAGCAATACTGGAGGGATGATTAATAGATGTGAACCCCCCCTGACTGCTTAATTTTTTGTTGCACATGTTTAGGGCATGAAGTCTCCCTAATATAGATTTTACAATTGTAATTATAGCGTACTGATCTTGTGGGGGAAAGAGCCTAGAAAATATTCATGTGATTGTTTTGTTTTGTAAAAGTCTGCCGATGTTACCTTGCCATGTATCTCATAGCCTAGACATGAGCTTCTGCATTGATCTCTTTTGGACAATTGGCATTCACTGGTTATATGAAATTCCTAATATCTTTTGTTGGTTGCATATTCATCAGGTGTTACATGGGTTGGTTGTGTTTAGAGAGTATCAAATTTTAAGGCGAAATCTTGCCGAATTTTTCAAGACACCATTTGATGTAAAATTTCTTGGAGTAATGATAATTTTGATGCATTTTGCTCAAGTAATTAATTGAAGGGATAACCTAGAAATTCTTGTTTGGCTGACACGCTTGTGTCTTCCTCTGCTTTCAGTGTACAAGGAGAATTGAAGATCCTAAGAGGTCACTGCAAAAAAATTTTTGAGAATCGGAGCAAAATAGTAGTTTTTATTAATTTTGCAAGTTTTATTAATCAGGTTGTAAAGCTTATACATGGAGCAGTCAGCTCAGTTACATCAATAGCTCACTAAGCATATCTATATATTCCGTACTATGAATAATGAAAACATAATCAGCAAATCCAGCTAAGCTCAATGCCCTAAAAACAGAGCACATAGCTTGGACTCTGCTCCATACAAACCCAAAAACAGCATATTCAAAAAGTAGGTGTTCCTAGATTCCTTGTAGCATTACAAAGCACAAACTCGGCTAGCCAACTAAAGCGCCTCCACTTCCAATGTGAGATGTTCTGCAGGAACTAGCTAGCCATTTAGTTTGATCAGCCTTATCTAGAATGGGAACAAATAGATTTGGAGTGAGGTTCTGCAATTCCCTCACTAGCCTACATCAGATAAGGACACTTGAGAAAGCGAATAAAACTGCGGATCAACTACAGGTTCCAACAAAATTTGCTAATTCTGCGTTTCATCAACAGAAGACAGCTTCCAACAAAACAAATTACGATGGGCTAAATCTAATTTTTAATCTCATTTAGGAAGGCCTATCAACATGTCCATATACAAAATTTGCCCATCCATTGCATATATTACTTAGAAAAATGCTTCATCAAATGCTTACACAGCCTTACAACCAAATCATAGTCAGACAAAATTAAGGCCAACCATATCCACCTTACAACTTCGTGAACAAAAGGCTAACAGCAACTACATACGTTTCCCTAATTCATCTAAACTAACATTTGGAGCCCCCAGTCTTTTTTAGCATGTCCTCTTTTCTCGCTGCCAACAAGCACGGCAATTAACAAGCAACCACAACAAACAGCAACAAAAACTAGCAACTTGCTCTTATCTCTTAACTTTCGAATTTCAGCCTTCATCATCTTCTTCTCTTCTTTCAACCTTGCAAGTTCAATCTTCATGAACTGGTTCTCTTGTTCAGCTTTCCTTAGTTCCTTCAAAAGTTGTGCCATTGTATTTTTTGTCATCTCCGGCATTGGTGGATCATACCACAAAAAGTACTTGCAAGCTTTCGGTGACTATAATCAATATCAATACCCCAATTAGATTACCTATTATTGCAAGTTAATCTAAAGCACAAATTACTACAAAATACCCATATCCGATTATACTGCCAAATTTAAAAAATTAATTCCCCAGAAATATATTAACAAAATAGAAAAAATACCCCATAATTCTTGCAGCCGTGGAATCTTCTTCCTGGATTTGACAATGTCCACGAAGGAGCTATTCGACATGGTTCATTACAATCACAAAACACGCTCTCAGATCCATTGTACTGACCTACCTTCTCTCTCTTCACCCCTGATAAATTTTCACTTTCCTCATCCTTATGATTTGACTGTTGGAAGCTGCACGAACTTGATGCTCCATTGAAATACTTTTTCCCTTCATGCATTTTACATGTGCTCCTTTGCAGATACAATTGGGCAACTAAAAATGAGCCCTACTCTCTTCAAACCAGATGCTCGCCCCTTTTTGTAATGATGTCTAATTCGTTTTGGTGGATAATTGCAGGAGATTAAGCCAGTGTGACAATTATACCTCTTTGGTCCACGCGAATTGAGTAAAATGTAGTAAAAAGTCCTACATTGAAAGTAAAAAACTAGTTCAGGGACTAAATGGGTTAAAATTTTTAATGAATGACGAAATTGATTTAAGTGAAAATGTTTAGGGACCAAATTGGCGAAATTCCCTTTCCAAAAAGAAGTCAAATGAAATCCTTCTTTAAAATTTCTAAAGAACAAAAAGGAGGTAAGAAAAAAGGATGGCAAGAAAGCAAAGCAAAATCAAAGTTCAAACTTTCTTAAAATAAAAGAGAAAAATAAAAAATACCCCAAATATCCAATGCCTAAAATGCATTACTTGGGCCGAGTTAAGTTAAGACAAACTACCTCCTTGTAAGCCATGCTATTGGACAAATGCTCAACAACAAATGCGCCCTATTCAATCGTTTCGGGCCATTTGAGGCTCGCTCTGTGCTAGGGCTCGCCCCCACGCTTGGTTCAGAAAATGCCTTTGAAAACACTAATTACGATTATTAGCTCCAACCGTAGTTTGTTTGTGGAGGTCCAAGGCTGAACTTTCTTGGTAACTTTTGCTGTCGGTGGATGTTTGGAGTTATGAGCGGATACGAGGCCTGATGCTATCAGTAACAATTGTTTGGAATAATGTAACATTTTTTTAATAAGGTATAAATTCACGTGAATTACTTATAAAATTTAATAAAAGAGACGCAATTATTACATGTGAAACTTACATGAAGTGTCACAATTATTACTTTCAAGGTTTGTAAAATCGGGATCCTACGTAGGATCGATTTTAGTTTTACAGAATCAGATCGTAGGATCGAATCGGATAGTAGAATCGTAAGATCCCACCAAAAGCTCCTAAATTTACTAAATTAATGAATTTGAAATTCATATACCATTTTGTACATCCTAAAAGATTTCAAATAAATAGATAACTCATAATTATTTTTTACCATGTTGTCCATTTCCTGTTTTGAGTTTTAACAATCAGACAAGGAACCTTTACTTGATCCACTAATGTTTTCTTTACAACCTTTCAGCCGAAAAGTTGTGTTTTTGTACTGGCCGCCAGTAGTAGAATGTAGAATAGATGATCATAGCAAAACTAGCTACTATAGAGATAGACGAGGATCCATATGGCTTGCAATAATAAACTAACATTGTAAAAAGGGCAACAAATGAAGCCTAATATATAGTTGAGTATCATTGACCACTATACATCACTTGTATGCATCTCAAGTCAAGTTTGAAACAACCAAACAATTCCAGTTCATATTGGCTTGCCAGCCATTTAATTTTCAGACTTACATTTTATTAATTCTCTGTAATTTAATTCTAATGTGCTAAAATTAAGGAAGCAACCAATCAACACAATAGGGGGCCTGAAATACGTGGCATGGGGGCCTCATAATCATTCATTCATGGGTTCAAAAGAAAAGATGAAAGAAAACTGCCGACGATCATCAATTTGCAGGCATGTGGTGTGGAGTAACAACTATGGAGGATTTGAGTAGAGAAATGCTTAGCCAAGCAAAAGGAATACTATAAGGCGGTGAATAATCTTGGTCTTGGTCTTGGTCTTGGTCTTGGGGGTCCATCTAAAACAAAAAATAATTTGCAATGCGTGAAAGTGACTTAAGATCTAAATTCTAGAGTAATTCAGTTGGCTGGAATCCGGGGGCAACAGAGGAGATTTCGTCTTGAAGGTGCCAAAATCCGGCGGCAGTAGAGGAGATTTCGTCTTGAAGCCTTACGAAATCTAGCTTGAAGCCTTGAAGCTGTAACTTGTTGGTACTTGGTAAAAGCCGCAGCGATTTCGTCTTGTTGGTAGGCATAGGAGTTGCAGCAGTTTGATGGATAAATTCTAGGGTTTTGGGCAGCGGTGGAGAAGAAAAGAAAAGAAAAGTGCAGGCTGAACCGCTAAAGAATGAAGAAAAGAGTAAAAGAAACGACAAAGGAAAGGAGTCAAAGGCTGACCGACTAAGGAAAGGAAAAGATGAGAAGAATCGGTGCTTTTTTTGACTTTTTGAGCAAAAATTGTTAAAACATTGCAATTAAAGGCTGCAATTCTTTGATAAATTACAAGCTTACCCCAAATGTTTTCATTTACTTGCAAAATGAAGTCTCGAATTTCACATATTAGCAAAATTTTGTAGGATCGATGTAGGATCGTACGATTCTATACAATCCTACCGATCCTACAAGCGATTAATGCAATTTGTGAACTTGAATGCGATTCGGATCGATTTTGGTTATCCGGATCGCGATTTTGACAACCAAAGGATGTACACAAAATTTATATAAAATTACAAATTGTTCAAAAAATATTACACTATTCAAGGACGACTGATCTAAGCCCTGCGTCGGTTGAGCATTCTAACTTCCCAAGTGATCCAGCTGCCCCAATCTAGCCTCCCCCTTCCTATGTTCCTATTGCATTTTTTTTCCTTTTCTGGGCTATTCCATGTCTTGTTGATCATGGTTTCACTCCATCGTCTTTGATTTTTTCCATGCCTAGTCTTTCTCATGCAATTTTCCATCCAATTAATGAATTCCGGTAAAAGGAAAAACTTTGCAGCGCAAGGAAAATTATGAAACGTCAAAATGGTGGTGAATCATTCATTAGTCGCTAAAAAGGAAATTCGCAATTTTTTGTCCACAATTGTGGCCTTAGATCAATGTTTTCAGAATCGGACTGGACCGGCCGGTTCAACCGGTTGGACAGCAAACTGAACAGGCCACGGTCCGGTCTAGAGCTAAAGTCGGAGAGTAATGAAAAACCGCTAGAAACAGGATGACGCGGACGAACCGTGAAAAGCCGCACGGACTGTGAATCGACAGTTTTTGAAACTTTTCAAAAATAATTTCCAATTTGGAGCCACCAACAATCGAACACCCGGACAAACCGTGAAAAAACGCACGGACCATGAACCGGCAGTTTTTGAAACTTTTCAAAATTAATTTCCAATTTGCAGCCACCAAGAATCGAACACTAGACCTTGCGTTTGTCACAAGGAGCCCTTTACCATTGAACCATAGCCAGCGGACAATTGTTTTGTGTAGATATCTACTTAATTTATTAAGTGAAAAACTAAAAATACCAACCTAAGACACATCAAACTTATTTTTTTGTATATAAAAAATATATAAATGCAAAGATAGTAATAATTGTTAGAATATGTATATATATATATATATATATATAAAATAAATTAGGTGAATATTAAATGTGTTAGGGCAACCGTTAGAAAAATCCTTTAATAAAATAGCTTTTTCAAATTATTTTTTTTAATTTTTGTAGAAAAATGTACAACAACGGTTTAATGTGTGTAGAATAAAAATAATCCATAAATAGATTAGTGAAAAAATAAAAAATTTAAAAAATGACAATCCAAACAAGGTCTAATTTGGTAACTAAATTGAATTGTTTAGATAAGTTATTATTATAAAAATTTTTAATTACATTAGAAACACTTATGCTTTACATCATAAATACATTGTTGGTATATCAATGTTTGTTAATGTACTCCCCTTGATTATTAATGTAATCCCCTTGATTTTTTAATTTGTGAAAATAAATAAAAATACTCAGACTTTTAATTTTAGTTACAATCTCACAATAAAATAGTGGTTGAAATGCAATAACAGATAGAAAGATTGAGTAGGGATATTCTTGCTCATTTGACATTGTAGACAAGTATTTAGGAAAAAAATTGATAAATAATTACTATTTTAAAAAATATTTATAATTACATTGTACACATTCGTACTTTACATCATAACTCCTTGATTTTTTTTATTTGTGTGAATAAACAAAATACTTAAAAAATTTAATTTCAATTACAATCTCAAAACAATATCGTAGGTAGCAAGATTGAATAAGGATATTGTTACCTAACTAACTGGTAGATATGTATTAAAAAAGGGAACATTGATAAATAATTAGGCGCTAATAACAATTTTCTAATGGACAAAAAATGTGAATATGGAGAATTTTTTTTCTTTTCTTTTTTTCTTTCCAATGAATATGGACCGAGTGAGAAAGCCAAATGGCCGAAATGAAAACACAAATTTGGTATCTGGCTAGATATCAAATTTGAAAACACAAATTTTAGATTCGTGTGATAGAGGATATCGGGCTGGATATTTTTTAGTATTACTTCAAGAAGGTTCCATATTCCTCTGAAGTCTTATTTAGACCCATCTCAAATTTGAATTGCATCATTACCGAGTTGGGCCTGACAATAGCCTGTACCATGTTCTTGGACATCAACCTTCAAAGTTTAAGCTTGTAGCCGTAGGCAATGAACTGTTTCCGGAAAGAAAGATGTTTATTTAAAAAAAAAAAATAGTGAACCGGCCGGTCGGGCTGCGAACCGGTCCCTTCCCCGGTTCACTGGCTGGTCTGGTTCTAAAAACATTGCCTTAGATAAGGACCTACTTGGTTTATCCAATTTTTCAACAAGACACAAGGAACTTTTTCAACTTGGGCTCATTAAGTAAAAGTAGTTACCAAAACAAAGCCCTCATGAGTAGTAGTATTGCAGTACATGAAGTTAACAATAAATGTAGTCAAGGGATATCCTGCAAAAATAACAGGTGTTTACAATACCTGGAAATGGGCACGCCTCTATGTAAATTGACATCATAGGATTTTTTTTTAATAGGAGAGGGATGGGATTTAAGATGTATGAAAGGAACAGGAAAATTTGAATCCAATACCTCGGAGCTCTCAAAAATAGCATCAAAGTAATTTTCAAAGAAGTATATGTACTCCCTCATTCCCACTTTGATAGTTTTGGTTTTTCATTTTAACATAGTTTAAGTAAAATTAATTAATTTTGTTGGAAGAGTAAATCTAGTCTAGTATTTTTCTAAAATACCCTTATATTGATATTAGGACTATAACTAATTGCTATACTTTTACATTAATTACAATAACAATACTATGAAAGTTGCACCATTCAAGATATGAATCTAAGCAATTAATGAATGACATAGATTATATTCACTGATAACAAAGTACATTAAATAAGAATATTTTAGAGAAGTTATAAGTTAAGTATATATTTTCAATTGAAAAGTAGATTATAGTTTGGGACGAATGAAAAAGGAAAACAAGATTATCAATGTGGGATGGAGAACGTATATAGAATGTGTGACGCTTTTGTCCAATGATATGAAATGAGAATACAAAACAATACCTAGTTTTATGGAAACATGGATCTTCGCCTAAGAATACTCAAGTTGTAGAAATGAAGACTTGGATTCCTTATTAATTGGGTAAGAAGCTATATAGGAGTATACTAAAAGAATGGTAAATATTACTTAAAAACTTCATATGTTTTGTGTCGCGCCCCATTTTTTAAAAATAAAAAGGGAAAGGTGTTAGAAAAACGTGTTTTTGATTTTATTTTTAGAAAATAAAGAAAAATGGCCTAAAATGGGACATATAAAGTGTGACGGTTTAGGCTCAAAATTTAGTCTTAAAAAGGGTTTTTTTTAAAGAAAAATAAGAGGCGCCACTTGGTATCGAGTTTAGGTGTATCAAATCATCTAAAATGTATTTTAAATAAAAAAACCAATAAAACCTTTTTAGACGACTCCAGATATTTGAAAACGAGAGAAAGAGTTCGGGAGTCACGTTTGAAGAAAGAGAAGACAAAGATTTGATTTAAAGCACCCTTTCAACTTAACCAAAGTTAGTTGCGAGATTTAGTCAAAAATTCTCCTAATCTAACCTATAAAAGTTATCACATTTTTATGTTTTTATATGGATGCAATTCTAGACCTAAGGGATATCAAAAGGATTGAAATGTCTCTTCAAAGTTAGACGACTCCAGATCTTTGAAAATGAGAGAAAAGAGTTCGGGAGTCACGTTTGAAGGAAGAGAAAACAAAGATTTGATTTAAAACACCTTTTCAACCTAACCAAAGTTAGTTGTGAGATTTAGTAAAAAATTCTCCTAATCTAACCTATAAAACTTATCACATTTTTTATGTTTCTATATGGATGCATGTCTAAACCTAAGGGATATTAGAAGGACTGAAATGTCTCTTCAAAGTTTAATTGGTACCAATCACATTAATTGTGAAGTCCAAGAATAATTCTTTGAATAGGTCATGAAAAATGCAAAAGATGAGACACAAAAAAAAAAGAAAATATAATATATAGATAAACATACATGACTTAGAAGAGAGGAATGTAACATAACGGGTATGGGATGCTAAAATTCGTCACTCAATTTTCCTTCTTATAGAGGGGTAATAGCGTGTTAAGGTTAAAAAACCATAGTCGTTCATTTTCCACATTCGAAGAGTGACTCTTTTAATCTAAGCAAGCAAATGAACTAGCCTATTTCTAAAATGAAATACAATTTTAAATGATATGGTCCAAACATATAAAGGGTAAGGGGATGATAGTAGGGAAAATATCATGCAAATGATAAAAAATTCTAAAATAGGAAAAAAATGCATGAGATGCAATAAATGTCACACCAAAGTATGAATCTAACGTATCAATGATCTAAAGAGTCTAGTGTTGAGTTAGTCCATTTCTAAAAGTCCTCACTAGCGTTGCACTAGTGAGAAATTGAGAAGAAAAGTCACAACTAGCGTTGGACTAGTGTGGTGATGTCATGCATTCATTATAAATAAATAAAGCATATAAAACATAATTAAAGTCAATAAACACATAAACACATAGAGCACGTAGTACATAGACATAATATTTAAATGGAAAATCTTAGAGAAAACGAATAAAACACATAAGCATACAAGCATGCAAGCAAATAAAAACTAATTATTACATTGGGGGTCCTAACTACAATCTAGAAAGGGAATTGTGAAAATAATAAACCTATCTATTATATTTATCTAACTAATTATATTTTTGATAAAAATAAAATCTATCTATTACATGGTCTAACTAAATACATTTCTTGGACACCTATTTATTACAATTTGGCATTTAAATGCCTCTCAAATAAGCATAAAAAATTAAATAAAATGAATGAAAACCTAATTGGATAAAATGAGTAAATGAAAAAAAAACATTCAAAACATTCAATTATACATAAAAACGCATAGGAGCACATAAAGGAATTTAAAATAATAATAGAAGGTACCTCCTTTGAAGTAGTGGTTAAATGAGGTAAAATTTTCCCTATTTATACTCCAAAACCGACAAAAAAGTTAAGTCACCAATTTAATTAACAATTTAAAAGAAAAATGTAAACATATAGCAAATTCACTTTATTACTATAAAGAAATATGAATATACATAAAATCCATAAAATTTACTAATTAAATGCATTTAAATGAAGCATGATTGACAATTAAAGAAGGTAAACAATTATACTTAAGAAATCAAACCATTAGGGAATTAATTGTAAAAAATTGAAAAGTTTTTAGGCCAAATTATAGTTTTTACTCCACCGTTACTCCATTAATCAACTCAAGCATTATATTCCGGCAATGTCAAAAAGACATTCATACCTGATGGTTAATTATAGTAAATGCCCTCAAGGTATTACAGGTTTTATATTTTACCCTATAAAATTATCTTTTTCTCAATTTGTAGTTTTGTCCCAAGACCATTATGTAACTCCAATGTTTTATAACACCCAAGAAAAACAATGTCTAAAAATATTTATATCGTTGACATGATAGTGAGCAAAATAATATCTTTATGGGTATGAGTCTAGTTAAATTTTATCTTTTAATGACACTTTTTTTATATAGAGGGACATATCTTGCACATTTCATGCCATAAATTGCAAAATAACAAAGTCTTATTTAATAATTAAAATGTGAAATATTACTAAATTTCTAAAAACTGCTTAATAACTATTAATCTCTCTTTTTGATTGTGCATATAGGTTTAATTTTCATTTAATGGCTAGATTTTTGGTTTATATAAAAATATACACTTTTTCCTATTAGTAATACTCAAAAATGGCAAAAACATGATGGATTTGGCTTCCAAAGCTTCTATAATCAATTTGTAATGCTGAGAGCTACTTTGTTCAAATTTCAACGATTTATTATAGGGCATTTTTTGTTATATTGGTGAATTTAACTAATAAGGGAACAAAGTGAGAAAAAGACAATATATTCATGGGGGGAATCTTATAAATAATCCAAGTTTGATACTCAAAAAACATTTATTGTGCTTTGTCTTGATCTATGGATAATTTGGACAACTATCATGATCTACTCAAATTTTTTCAGGCTCAAAAGCAGTAAGCCCCAAAACTTTGGGATGCTTTGCACTATAGTCTCTAATTTTTTTTTTTTTTTTGGGTGCCATTTTAGTACTTGTGTTAGTCAAACTTAACATTTTGACTGTTAAATGGTAGTAATTTCCAAAATTACTCCATCATATATGAAAAAAATACCTGTTGTCCTAAATTTAATAAAAAGATCTCCACAATGCTTTCACCTAAGCAAAAACCCAGTAACCATTTTGTATAAATATAAAAAAAATTTAAAAAAAAATTTTTTTAAAAAAAAAAGAAAAAATCACAACGCTTTTAATCAACTTAGATGAAGTGTTGTATTTTTAACACTTCTTCGTCAACAAATTTTTTTAAATCTATCTAAACAAACATTTCTGTCTTTCACTTATCTTTTTGCTTCAATACGTTTTGTACCTAGGGATTTATGCTTCCTTTTCCCTCAAAATTATGAGCAAAATACATTCGTTTCCAGAATAGAGAATTAGCAATAGCAATGCTATTATTCATGTTCAACTCATTTGAATTTGAAAAATTTTGATCACAGAATAAAAAAATGAAACTTTTTTTTACCCTAATAAACAAATAAACATGAAAACAAGATTGAAATTGTTTGCCAATAGACAAATTAGTGTGCAAGCGGATTGATTATGTTAGTGAACCCCCTCAAAAAATTATATTGTTACCCCACTTTGCCCCCTTATTCTCCTTACCAGCATTGCTAACCAATGCAAGTAAATATTGCGATACTTCTTTTCTACAAAATGAGGACGTACGTAAATTTATCAGATAGAAAATAGAGAGAAAAAAAAAAAAGGACAACAAGGAGTGAGGCCATTTTCTCGTTTTATATTCACATTTTAGTCACATTTTAGATTGTAAAACTCAACCTCCTTTAATTTTCAATTTCATTTGAATGTTATTTTAAATTTTTATCTTTGTTCTTCAAATTTGGCATATTTCCTCCGAAAATTTTTTTTTTAAGGAAAAGTACATAAAACATTGGCACGTGAAGTTGGTGGCAGGCATTTAGCTTGTATTCAAGTGGCCGCGAGGGTGGAGTATCACTTGTATTCTGGGTAACTGTTCTTGGACTAAGACCACTCATGGGTAAGTTGTTTTCACCGGTGGGGTTTTTGATGGCTTATCTCCTTCTTATCATGTTTGCTCATGGACGCATGGAGACGAAGGCCCGGCGTTGTCTGTTTGGTCATCGGGCCTAATTGTTGGGAGATTGAAGAAGATCTAAATGAAAAAGAGATAGCAAATGTAAAATGACTTGTCTGGCTGTGAAAGTTTGCCCTGCAGTCGAAATCCATTATTAGTTGTAATGTTGTTTCTTAATTTCAGAAACCTCCATTGAGGTTTCCGACAATATCATTTGATACCCCTAACTTTTGAGAAATCTCACCTACTTCTTGTATTTTTAACTTTTGTAACTTTATCAACTCATTTCAAAAGATATGATTTAAAAACACTTTGGAAGAGATAGAACGTTTTTAGTCCAAAATTACCCTTTTCTTGAGAACTTTTAATTTTCATAACGAACCAAGATAAATCCTTAATAATAAGGTTGAAAGACCTTTTGCAATTTTTGAAATCATTGGTCTAGAAAAGAAATGCAAAAAAATTTATTATAATTAGAAAAAATAACATTTTAGGTTTTCAAAAACATCCCAAATGATTTTGTAAACATAATTTTAAATATTCTCTGTATTTTCAATATTCAAGTCATTGATCTATACAATAAAATTTAGAGAGTTCAGAATCCTTAAATTTATAAAATTCTCAAATAAGTGAAACACCTTACAGTGAATGAAATAATTTTTTTTTTTTTTTTGTCATGAAGCAACATAAAGACACTCTTAAATAGTATGTTTTCATACTCTCTGTCTTCATTTTCAGGCTTTTAGCAATGTATGTTTACTTTTAGAAAATAGTAGGATAACACAAGGGCAATTTTGGCATGAAAATATTTCTTATTGATATCAGAATTAAGAGAATGGAAAATGAAATTCCGGTCGATCGACACAATGTATGGGACAAAAATGGACCAAAGCCTTGATAATTGCAGGTCCAACTGATACCCCAGATCTTGGCCATATCAGCTAGGGCTAATTTGGGTCATCCAATCTAATTCTTTTTTTAAGAAGAACTTTTTATTATCAAAATTGATGGCATAGATATAAATCACATCTGCTCGACCCTATTTGACCCGTTAATTATACATATACTAGTGGAATTGTAGATAATGATAATAATTCTTATAAAGTAAGAATTATTCTATAGCCCCTCTTCCTTCTTGCCCCTTCCTCCCTTCACATCAAAAGACCACCACCACAACTTACTCCACCCCTTGTTTGCAAAGCCAATCAACAAATTTTTGCCTACATATCAACCTCGATTATCTTGCTTTATCCCCTTTTCCTTCCCAAATTGAAGAACCAATACCATAATAAAATGTTGTTTTGGGACAAGAATAGGTTTAAAAGGCGTTCGTAGGTTGTCAATATATCTTGTATCCATTCCATTCCTCTAGATAAAAACATCCTTCTCCGGCTGTTAATCCAAACGACGCAGGTCCAAATTATATACATTCTAATTGAATCGGATATGGAATTACATATTCAAACCCATTTTTGACCTGGATCTAATTTATATAAATATATGTAATAAACAACATATATTCAATATACTTTCGTTGTTAATCGACATGTTTTCTCTTGAAAAAAGAAAAGATGTGTCCAATGAATCAAGTAATTCTCGAAATTTTTCTTATTGATTTGTTACTATTTTATTAATAAAATATGTGTACAATTGAATATTAAACTTATTATAACTTTATTATATTGAATTAATTTTTCAGTGGGGAGAGATAGGTTGGATTGTACAGGGAAAGGGAATGTAAGTGAGAGATCTCAACCCTCTCACTTACACAAAAAAAAAAAAAAAAAAAAAAGAGAATTGATTTTATGGATTGGATATATTAAATTGAAACCGGATCCAGTTTTACATATTAAAACAAGACTCAATTGGTAAACGGACCTAGATTCGGAAGAATTATTCTAGGTTTGAATTTATCAATTCCAACCTGAATTTGATCAGTTTATTCTTGGTGTTCTAATTATATTATTTCACCTAATTTTAGATTCTAATTTTGAAAAGTTAGCTTTTCTTTTTTAATTTCTCTTTTGCTTTTAATTTTGTATATTATATTTTTTAATTGGTAAAAAAGTTAAGATCTAGAGTATAGTCAAAAGTAGTTTTTGCTAATTCTGATTAATCCATTTTTTTAAAAATCTACAACTACTGACAACAATCCCATAATCCTTTAAGTGGCTTGCATATCAATACTGGTTAAAACGCTATTACCTAACAAAATAATATGATATTGTTTGCTTTTAAAATGTCAAATTCTTTGTTCTACTCATCTTTAAAGTGAAATCTGATTCGGGATAAAATTCACGGTTTTTGGAAGTCAAAATCTCTCTCTCTCTCTCTCTCTCTCTCTCTCTCTCGAGTTTGTGACACGATTTTGGGGAGGGGGGAAGGGGCAAAGTTACAAAAATAGCAAAATTTTACTTTATGAGTGTAAGTTTGAAAATTATAAAAATATATCTTAGATTTTTTATTATATCACTTAATGATTTGGTCTTGATATTTAATCCCAAGTCAATTTAAAATATTTTAAATCTATGAAGAAGTTTTTTATGATCTCAAGATGATTTTTAATAGAGTAATAATAAACGGCAAGTCGACAAACCATAAAAAGAAAGCTATGTTCCCAATATTGGATCAAGATACACATTAATATATCCAATTCATATAACTATTCATGTCTCTACCTTCTTATTTCTTACGTACCAGAAAAAATGAAATAGAAAAAAATAACTACTCTTTGTATTAGTACCAAATTTCAAGAAATAAATATATACTACTAATGTTTACGCTCACAATGCACGAACGATATACCCTATTAGTTATAAATGTTCATGAAGAGACCTTTTTAGAGATAATACATAAAATGCTAAAAAAGCATGCATTTTGAAGTTAAATTATGTATATGAACTAACTAACAGTAATCTAAAAGTATTTAATAGCTATTCTCATGAAGCAAAAATTAGATTGGGGGATGGAAATGGAATTTTATTTTTTAAATGCTAAGTTGGGGGGGGGGTGTGGGAGGGGGAAAAATTATGATTTTAAATGAAAATTCTTAAAACTATTCAAGGGTCAAAAAGGATTTTTCAAAACTTGGGAGGAGGGGAGGGAAGAGGGTTATTGGACGATGGAGGGGAACAGTGACGGAGCTACGTATATGTTAGGGCCCTCAATTTTTTTGAAGCCATAGAATAGCCTATGAAAAATTTAGTTTGTTTTTGTATTTCCTCCACTCTTGCCCCCCTTGAATTTTGATAGTAAACTTTGAAATAAAATATATTAGATGATGCTATATCATTTTGTCTTTGTAATAAATTTTACTTACTTAACATTGGACTTTTCTTATATGTCTAGCAATATGGATTACAAAGCAAACAAAATATTCATAAAAAAATTGAGGAAAATGAAAACAACTACTTTTTCTTTTTCTTTTTCTTTTTTATGCACTTTTTTTTTAAGTTTTCCTTAAATTTTGCTTACTAATTCGATACTCAAATCTTTTACAGCATTTTTTGACCTTTTGGACAACTAAAAGTACTCTCGTAAATTTTTTTCAAATTTTAATTTCTATATTTTGTCAAAGACATTTTTTGAATTTAGTTTTAAGCTCAAATTTTCATTTGAAGTTAAAAAATACAAAAGGTTTTTTTTTCCTTTTATATGTATTTTTCTATGCAATTTTATGGTATTCTTTCTCTTTCAAGTTTGCATTTGTTTTGTATCTATAAAACTTGTTCTGCCATGAAAATCAAATAAGTTATGTAAACTTAAACTTAGTAAAAAAATAAAAAATTGAGAAATCTTATATATATATATATATATATATATAGATCTCTTTACCTCCTTATCATAACATCATCTAATTTTTCAATTTTTGCTCATCAAGCCATAGGGGTGAGAATGATCAATTTATTGGATAATTAGTTAAATCAAATCAATTAAAATCGACTTTTACATGTGGATTGGTTTTAGCTTGAAATTGAAATAAAAGCAACCAAATTGAATTGAATTAAAATTGAATGACAATTCGGTTAATCACTTAATTGATTTTATTCATGTCCATATCAAGCAAATTCAAATATTGATTTGTCGTTAATTGAAAAATGAAATCAAGGAACTTATAGAAAGGATAATTTCATTCAATAAATCTGCACTTCTAGCAGAAAATACATCAAATCAAATCTGACTTTGATACATGCAAATCTAAAAGTCAATAGATGCAACAAATATGAACAATTAATACGAATGAAGATAACATTAATACTTCAATATATCTTCAATCTAGATGAATTATTTTAAATTATTAGATCTGTGCATGCCTTCTAATAGTCAGATTTGATTAAAAATTAATTCAAGTGTAAAGAAAATTTTAGATATGATAATAATTAAGAGAGAAATTATAGATTGAGAAACCAGATGTACAAAATCTAAGATTTCACTAAAAAAATGAAACAACAAATAAAACTCTTACAAAGGCAAAATTTAAGAGAGAATAAAACTCTCACTTGAATAAATTAACAGAGGAAAAACTCACACTAGAAGATCCTAGGAGTGAAGAATTTCTCACAAGAAAATCCTAAGAGAGAATTTATTTAAAATAAGAAAAGCTAAAAACTAGAGAGAGGCTCCCTCCCTTGAGGAAAGATCAGAATTGTCTGGTCTCTCTCCTATGGGAATGCTGAAGAAGATTTTTACAGGATGAATTCTAGAAAGAATAAGGAGAAAATAGTTCTAAAGAAAAGGAGAAACATGTTAATAACTTAGAATCTTATTGAAATTGAATTATGAACTTCAGTCAGCCAAATATATCAATGTGTTGAACTGAGCCGTAACATAGTCAATAATCAATAGTCAATCATTAAGGTGTGTGTCTATATGCACATATATGTATGTGCATATAAACATGTATGTATGCATCATAAAAGACGGATATAACTATAGATTAAAAAAAGTTAACTCAAACAATCATGTAAAACTTTAGTCATAAGAATAAATTATATACAATAATATACAATCAGTTTTGGGTTATCATAGAAATCGAAGATATGAAATCTAAATTTGAATTGAATTATCAAATTATGAACTTGGTTTTACTAGAAATCAAATTGAAATTGAATCCATTGAATTCAATTTATTGAATTAAATTTAATTCAATCAATTAACTACATTGTTGCTCACCTACAGCGAGCCAATGTCAGGCTCCTGGGTTTGAGCTTCGTGAGATACAGAGGAGGAAGGTGACTACAAAAGAGGATTTGGGGAAAAGAATGGGAAAGGAATGAGAAATGAGGGGAAGAGAGAATTAGACCAACAAGAGAGAGAAAGTAATAAAAGTCATATTAAGTCTGATGGCCCCTTTCTGTTACACCTTCTATTTATAATAGCAGCTAATTAGTAGGAAACTAATCACTCGTGAACTTAACAGAATAACTAATCCTAACCAACTACCAGAATTATTCCAACGGCATCGTTTCAGGTCGCAGCTCCTAATTTTGCTCTATTACTGAAACGCACATGCTAATGCATAAAACGACAACTTCTATCTTAAGTTCCTGACAATCCCCTCCTCATAAAGAAAGCTTGTCCTCAAGCTTTAAAGTCTAGAAACATTTTGTCAACGAAACTTTTATCCTCCCAGGAAGCCTCAGAGTCTGGCAACTGGTTCCACTTGACCAGATATTGTATAACAGGTTGAGAATTCCTCATGATAATCTTGCGTCTAAGCACTTGCTCCGGTTGCAACAAGCACTGGTCAGAGGAGTCCAACTCGGGCAAGACTGCTTCAATGGACTGACCGTCACCAATTTTCTTTTTAAGAAGTGAAACGTGAAACACTGGATGAACTCTAGCTCCCGGCGTCAACCGTAACTTATAGGCTACAGCCCCCACCTTCTCAATAATTTGAAAAGGCCCATAATACTTGGCCGACAGCTTTAGACTCCTCCTGATAGCTACAGTTTGCTGCCTATAAGGTTGCAACTTAAGGTAAACCCATTCCCCTACCTGCAAAGTTCTCTCTGTCCTGTGTTGATCAGCGTAGTGCTTCATTCGATTCTGAGCCTTAGCTAAGTTTTCTTTGATTTGGGACGTGATCTGTAGCCTTTCCTGTACCATATCAGCTGCAGCTGGTATTATAGTGTCATGAAATGGTCCCAAGGGAATAGGGGTCGGCTTGTACTCGTATAATGCCTCAAAAGGGGATAGCTGTAAGCTGGTATGGAAGTTGGTGTTATACCAGTGCTCCACCGTAGATAACCACACACTCCACTGTGTTGGGTGCTCACTACACATGCATCTTATGTACGTTTCCAGGCATTGGTTAACTCTCTCGCTCTGCCCGTCGGACTGTGGGTGATAGGAAGAGCTGTAATGGAGTTTAGTACCCAACATCTTAAACATTTCTTGCCAGAACCTACTGAGAAACACCCTGTCTCTATCCGAAATTATCACCTCAGGTAGACCATGGAGTTTATACACATTATCAAGGAAAGCCATAGCTATCTGCTGAGCTGAGTAGGGGTGCGAGAGTCGCATAAAATGGCTGAACTTAGTAAAGCGATCTACTACCACGAAGATAGTATCAAACCCGTGAGATAAAGGCAATTGCTCGATGAAATCCATGGTTATTTGGGACCATGCCTGCTGAGGAACTGGAAGTGGCTGTAATAGCCCGGGGTAAGGAACATTTTCGTGCTTATTCCGTTGACACACGTCACAAGATCTCACAAACTGTATGACCTCCTTTTTGATCCCGGGCCAGTGAAACAGTGCTTGCACCCTTTGTAGACACCCTCTTTGACTGGAATGGCCCCCAACTGCAGAGTCATGCAATGCTTTGATAATGTTGCCTCTGATCCCCTTAGAAGTCCCACATATAATTTGCCTTTGAACTTCAGCAACCCATTGTCCAATTGATAATCGGAGTTAGAAGTAGGATCCAGCAGTAGCTGGGGAATAAGTTCCTGTGCCGTAGCATCACCCCAGTAACTATCTATTAGTTCTTGCATCCAAGCTGGCTACGCTGACGAGATGGCAGTCAGGGTACCCAACTTGGTCGGACATCCCTCACTGTGCTCAACTATCCGTCGTCTAGACAATGTGTCCGCCACTCCATTGTCAATGCCTTTCTTGTATTGGATCTCGTAGTCGAAACCTAACAACTTGGTCAGCCATTTGTGCTGTAAAGGATGTGTGAGCCGTTGTTCAAGTAGGTATTTGAGGGCCTGGTGATCGGTCCAGACGACGAAGTGATGGCCTACCAGGTAATGTTTCCATTTAGTGACTGCCATCACCAACGCGAACAGCTCCTTTTCATACACCGACAGTCCCAAATTCTGGTTTGCTAGAGCCTTGCTAAGGAAAGCTATGGGATGTCCTTGTTGCATCAAAACAACACCAATACCCACGCCACATGCATCCATCTCAATGACGAATGGGATGTCAAAGTTAGGCATGCTCAATACGGGGGTAGTCGTCATGGCCCTCTTTAAGTCTTCAAAAGCTAACTGAGCTTCAGAACTCCATGCGAACCCGTCCTTCTTTAAAAGTTGCGTCAACGGTTTACTGATTACCCCATACCCCTTAATGAACCGTCTGTAATACCCTGTTAAACCTAGAAATCCCCTTAGTTCTTTCACTATTCGGGATGCAGGCCAAGAAAATATGCAGTCGACCTTAGACCTGTCCATGCTCACGCCTCTTTCCGATATCACATGCCCCAAATACTCCACCAAAGTTTGGGCAAATGAGCATTTAGATATTTTGCAGAATAGTTGGTTGTCTGCCAAGACCCCCAGGACGATTTGGAGATGTAGCATATGCGACTCAAGGGTGGAGCTATAGACCAGGATATCGTCAAAAAATACTAACACAAATTTCCTCATATATGGCTGAAAAATTCGATTCATCAAAGCATGGAAGGTAGCCGGAGCATTCGTCAATCCAAACGGCATAACCAAGAACTCGAAGTGACCACGTCTGAAAGGCAGTTTTGTGTGTATCCATTGCCTTAACTCTTAGTTGGTGGTAACCAACTCGAAGATCCAGCTTAGACATGTACTTTGTCCCATGCAACTCGTTCAAAAGTTCATCTATGTTTGGTATGGGAAATCTGTCTTTAACAGTCAGTTCGTTTAGCTTCCGATAATCCATACATAGCCTTCAGGAGTTGTCATTCTTTTTGACTAGCAAAACAGGTGATGCGAAGGGACTGCTACTGTGAGTAACAATACCACTAGAGAGCATCTCAGCCACTTGCCTCTCGATTTCGGTTTTGTGTGCGTGAGGGTACCGGTAAGGCTTAAGTTTGAAGGGTTTTGCTCCAGGTTTGAGAGTGATTTGGTGATCCAACTCTCTTCATGGGGGTAGACCCTGCGGAGCAGCAAATACTTGCGAATACTGTTGTAATATCCTTTCTACTTGTTTCGGAATATTCTTTGGCTGGAAATCCTGTGACTCGGCCTGTAGGGAGGCACAATTCCATTGCTTCTCTTGTATGAAGGATTTGAGGTCCTTCCCACATACAAGTTCCATCACAGGTTGGTTCATAACTCCCCGCAGATGTAGCAAACTTCCACTACTACTGAGCGCAATGCTGAGACTATGGAAATCAAAAGTAATGGGACTGAATTGGTACATCCAATCCATCCCCAGTATAATATCCCAATTCCCTAAATCCATTACCTTCAAGTCAAACTAAAACTGATAGTCTTGTATTAGCCAACTTACCCTCGGGCAGATTGCACCACTAGTAATATCCGTACCATCAGCTAAGGTTACTGTAAAAGGGGTAACCTCTTGGTGTGGTAAGTATAAGGATTTAACCAGCCCAAAGTGAATGAAACTGTTTGAAGCTCCAGTATCTACCAATATCTTTATAGGTAGTCCTCCCATATTACCTAACAGAATGATAGATTTCCTGCTCATGGCTCCATTTAAGGCATTCAGTGAAACTTCGGCCAGCTCCCCTACTCGACCAGTACTTTCATCTTGTTCCCCTTCAGCATCCTCAAAATCTGTGTCATTTCCTTCATCCAGATCAATGCAGTTCAAGTTCCCCTGCTTACAACGATTACCTGCCCCAAACTTGTCACCACACCTGTAGCACAGGCCATGTTTGTGTCTATATTGTATTTCTTCTGTAGAAATTTTATTAAACTCCCTAGCCACATTCTCCTGCCTATTGGAGTTTGGAGTAATGGAAGGAATGCGGTAGGAGTTGGCTGGCTTCTGATTGTTCCGTTGGGTCTTAAACATTCCAAATCTGGACTCCAACGCAGTTTTATTAGTGTTTCGTGGTTGTCTTGATTGCAACTCTAAGGAATATTCTTGTAGTTCAGCTACCTCGAAAGCCTTTGATAGGTTTTTTGGCTTGAACATCTTCACAATTGGCTTGATTTCCTCCTTCAAGCCACTGATGAAACTGGAAACAAAGTAAGGCTCATCCAGCCTAGGATTTCTAAGTAACATAAGAGTTTTTAGCTCCTCAAAATTTTCTTCATATTCCTCTACTTTACCTGTTTGTTGTAGCTTATTAAATTCCTCCACCACATCTCGTGAAGTCTTACAGGCAAATCTCTCACTAAGGTCACTAAATTCTGACCAGGAAAGGTTAGGCCGCTCGAGTTTCACCCCTTGAAACCAGTTGTCGGCTTTCCCCTCCAAAAACATCTCTACCATTTCCACCTTCTGACTATCAGGAATCTGGTAGTTCTGGAAATATTTCTGGCATTTCCTAAGCCACTCCCTAGGGTTACCCGCAGCAAACATAGGTAATTCCAATTTTGGCAAGACAGGGTTGAATTGCTTACTTTTGAGCTCCAGATGAGAGGCGTGCACTCCATTCTGATGTCCAAGCTTCATATGCGTAGGTGGAGTCGGCAGCAGCGGCTCTGAAGGTCGCGATTCCAGCTCGGAGCAGCCTTTTTCCTTCAGCATCACATTCAGCAAGTTGTTAAACTTTTGTTCAATCGAGCTAAACTTCTGATCTAAGTTTTCCACTAGCGCTTCCAATCGTTAGCTTTTCTACTCAAGTTCCTCCTGAAACCTCTGTTGACAAGAGACTTGTACAGTAGCCATCGATTCCACCAACTCCTGCAAATGGCTATCTTGCTTCTTGATCTAATCTTCCAGGGTGCGGTAGCGAGTATTCTCCGCCATTTCCGTATCAAATACAGCCAAGGATCGGCTGCTCTGATACCAGATGTCAGGCTCCTGGGTTTGAGCTTCGTGAGATACAGAGGAGGAAGGTGACTACGAAAGAGGATTTGGGGAAAAGAATGGGAAAGGAAAGAGAAATGAGAGGAAGAGAGAATTAGACCAATAAGAGAGAGAAAGTAATAAAAGTCATATTAAGTCTGATGGCCCCTTTCTGTTACACCTTCTATTTATAATAGCAGCTAATCAGTAGGAAACTAATCACTCGTGAACTTAACAGAATAACTAATCCTAACCAACTACCAGAATTATTCCAACGACATCGTTTTAGGTCGTAGCTCCTATTTTGCTCTATTACTGAAACGCACATGCTAATGCATAAAACGACAACTTCTATCTTAAGTTCCTGACAGCCAACCAGTTGAAATCTTGACCCCCTGATCCCTAACTTTATTCGTATCACAATTCAAATTTTGAAACATTGGCTTAGGGTAGGGACAAAATTCGAGAGAGAAAGAAATGTGACATGGTAGTTTGTATATTTAATGTGGGTATAGGCCACATGCCGAATAGCTCAAACCATGCATTGTGAACCAAATAGCTCGATTTACCAAATCCAATTTAATTCATTTAGTTAATCAAATTGTTGCTCACCTATAGCAAGCCAACAGGTTGAAACTCTTGGAATCTAACTCCTAACTTCGGTCAAATCATGGTTCAAATTTTGAAACATTTGTTTCAAGTATAGGTAGCAAATCAACCCATTTAATTAAATTTACCCATTTAATTAATTAAACTTTAGTCAACCAAATATATCAATGAATAGATGAGGATGAGTATCTTAAATTTGTGCACATGGGTATAAATGGGTTAATACCCATTTATTAAATGTGTATTATTGGGTAACCCATCAAACCCAATTAACCTATTTAGAATTATTTTCCCCCAAATCTCCTCTCTTCCCCCACCCTTTTTTTTTTCAGATTTTTCATTTTATTATAATGTTAACTACTTTTGTTTCATTATTATTATTTGTTGGTTTTATTTTATCATTTTATTTTCTCTTAGTTTGTTAACTTACTCATTTTTTAGTATTACCAATCCATGATAAATTTTAGTCTATTTTCCTACCTTTTCAAAATGAAATTTTAAATTTACACATGAAAAAAATATTAGGGTCAAAATTTTTGGATTAAGTTTTTATGTTAATTTTTATAGTACTTAATTCAAATTTTTATATTTTTATTATTCAATTATTAAATAGTATATAATTTTACGACATAGAGTACGGATAGGAAAAAAATTGATAATTAGGCTTATTGAACATTATAAGTAAATATTTAAAACTAATGATGGGTGCAAAGAGTGGTATAAATTAATAACTTAGTTTGCAAAAATAAATTTAAATGAGTTTACAAAAAGTTAAAATAAATAGGTTATAAATGGGTAATTGGGTTACCCAATTCATTTTTTGACTTACTCATTTATACCCATCTAATTAAATGAATATAAATGGGTTGATTCACTTATACCCATTACCCATTTTATCCAACCGAAACCTGCCCAAGTCACCCATTTTGACACCTCTAGTTTCAGGTAGGGACAAGAGAGAAAGAAAGGTAACATTGGAGATCATAATGCCAAATAGCTCTAACTATTGTTAGCCAAATCGTTTGATTTATTGGATTCTTTAATTCATTTAGTTAATCAAATTGTTGCTTACCATTCATGAGGCAACCAGTTAAAACTCTTGATCCCTGACTGCTAAGATCAGGCTAATCACGGCTTTAATTTTCAAACATTGGTTTAAGTTAGGGATGAGAGAGAAAGAAAGGTCGAAAGGCAGTTTGTGTATTTAATTTGCATGTAGGTCATAATGTCAAATAGCTCGAACCATTATTAGCCAAATAGCTCAAGTTATAGTATTCAATTTAGTTAATCAAATTGTTGCCCACACCTACTGAGCAACTAGTTGAAACTCTTAATCTCTAACTCCTAAGTTCGGTCGAATAATAGTTCAAATTTTGAAACACTAGTTTAGGATAGAGATTTAGAAAGAAGGCGACAAGGTGATTTGTATTTTTAATGTGGATGTAGATCATAAGGCCGAGCTATTCAGAAAATCCGAGAATATAGATTATCATTCTGCCAACCTAAAAATTCAGGCAAATCTTCAACTTCGAATGCATGAATGCATTCCTGAATAAAATGATCTTTTGACTAATGAATATATATATATATATATATATATATATATATATATATAGTCTCCAGGGTCATTTACCTCCAAGTTTAAGTAAGTTCATTTCTTATTTCACATTATACTTCATCTTATAATGAATATTATCTTTGTTTTATAATGTTCTTGTATTGGTTCTCATTCTATTGGTAAATATATAGACCTACCCCTCAATTTGTCAAAACATCAAAGACTTTCTCTCCACTTTAAAAAATCAATTGAGGTACCCAATGCTCTGTATCACAAATATATTCATGTACAACTCACTACAGTTGGAAAAAAAAAATTGATCGCACAGTAAACAAATCAAGTTTAACTATAAGATTAAATTTGTTTAGTAATCAAGTGGAACTCGAATTTGCCTGTGAATAGATCTAATATATTAGTAAACATATGCATTTGATACACACACATACATGCATATATATGTGTGTGTGTGTGTGTGTGTGTGTCTGTTGAGATATGCCAACTTTTCCTACAGATTTTATCAGATTGGGTTTGATATCAAAATAATTTAGTTATTAGAAAATAAGGATATTTGTTAACCAAAGATTATGTTGGTTTGTTAACAAATATATTAGCTAAGATTTGCTAGTAGTAGAAGATTATATTTTGTTGAGATTTTTAGAATAATTGTTAGTTGGATATTTTGCTAGTTTGTTTCATGTAACCACTATAAATAATGAGTTGATGAATATAGAACACAAGCTCATTTTCTACCATCAATACAAGTTTCTTATAAGTTTTTTTTTTTTTTTTTTGCAACACTAAAGTGTTGTTTCTTAGTTTATACCCCAAAAAACCAACAAAGTGGTATCAAAGCCTAAATCTTAAGGGACTGTTTCTTTGAGAGTGAGTGAATTTGGTGAAAATTCCTTTTTCACACTTAAGCCCTCAACATCAAAATGCCAGGAAACAATTTCTTGTCAAATCCTCCAAGTTTCACTAGTGAAAATTACCAAATCTGGGCCGTCAAAATGAAGTCCTATTTGGATGCTAATGATCTTTGGGATGTGGTAGAGGCAGATCCTGATCCTGAATTGCCGGAAGATCCAACTATTGCAGAGATGAGAGCCCATAGAGATGCAGTCAAAAGGAGATCAAAAGCCATGACTTGCATTCATTCAGCAGTTTCCGATGCAGTATTCACAAAAATTATCACTTGTGAAACTGCAAAAGAAGCTTGGGATGCTCTCAAAGTGGCTTTTCAAGGCAATAACAGAACAAGACAGATGCAAGTTTTGAACCTTAGGAGAGAATTTGAACTCCTTAGGATGAAAGACAAAGAAAACATTAAAGAGTATTCTAACAGACTCTTAAATATTGTGAACAAAATCAGATTGATTGGAGAACAACTTCCAGATAGCAGAGTTGTGGAGAAAGTCTTGGTGAGTTTATCAGAAAGGTTTGAAGCCAAAATTTTCTCTTTTGAAAATTCAAGAGATCTCTCTCGGATGACCTTGTCAGAATTGATCAATGCTTTAGAGGCATAAGAACAAAGACGAGCCATAAGAACTAAATGAGTCATTGAAGGTGCTTTTCGAGCAATAAATGAGGATCAAATTCGACAAGGTGATAGAAATGACCAAGAGAAAAATAGTCAAGATGAGAAGAAAAATGGCAAAAATCCTCCGTGTTCACACTGTAAGAAAACCTCACATCTTTCAATATATTGTTGGTTTTGACCTAACATTCAATGTAGGGTTTTTAAGCAAATGGGACATATGGAGAGAGTTTGCAAAAATAAAGGAAAAAGAAAACATCACGCTCAGATGGTTGATGAACAAGATGAGGAGCAACTTTTCATGGCCACATGTTTTGCAAGCAATAATTCCAATACTAAAACTTGGCTAATAGACAGTGGTTGCACTCATCACATGGCATATGATGAATCTATATTTAGGAAACTTGATAAATCGCAAATCTCCAAAGTCAGAATTGGAAATGGAGATTATATTGAGGTGAAAGGCAAAAGTAATGTTGCTATTAATTATAGTTCAGGTACCAAAATTATTTCTAATGTTTTGTATGTACCTAAAATTAATCAAAATCTATTAAGTGTTGGACAGTTATTAGAGAAGAATTATTCTGTCATCTTCAAAAATAGGACCTGTGTTATACATGATCCAGTTGGAAATGAGCTTTTCTCAGTGAAAATGAGAGGCAAAAATTTTGCTTTGAATTTGTCAGAAATTGACAATTCTAAGATGCAGTATGGTGAACCAAAAAATTCAGATGTTGCTAAAATTCAGGATGAGATCACTGATGAGGCAATTGAAGGAGGTTACATCGTGAAAATTCATGAAATGCTACCCAAGGATGATGGTGGTGACATAGCTGATAAAAGGCCATACAAAAATTTGAAGGATTGTTTTATGTCTCTCATAGCAATCATTTTTTGTATTGTGAATTTCTTCTTCAGGTTCATCTATTACGTATGGGAATTCCAAAGAAGTTGAATACATCGGAAAATTTGGTATTGATTTTGAAGTTTGGCTCAAGAAACATTGCAAGACTGATGGCCAGATTGCAGACATTTTTATGAAAGCCTTGTCCAAAACAAGGTTCAAAGATTTGAGAAGACAATTGAAAATCTGCAGCAAAAGTGGTAAGGAGGAGTGTTGAGATATACCAACTTTTCCTACAGATTTTATCAGATTGGGTTTGATATCAAACTAATTTAGTTATTAGAAAATAAGGATATTTGTTAACCAAAGATCATGTTGGTTTGTTAACAAATATATTAGCTAAGATTTGCTAGTAGTAGAAGATTATATTTTGTTGAGATTTTTAGGATACTTGTTAGTTGGATATTTTGCTAGTTTGTTTCATGTAATCACTATAAATAGTGAGTTGATGAATGTAAAACACAAGTTTATTTTCTACCTTTAATACAAGTCTCTTATAAATTTTTTTTTGCAACATTAAGGTGTTATTTCTTAGTTTATGCCCCAAAAAACCAACAATATCCATCTATCCTATGCATATATATGCTACAAAAAATTAGATCCTCAAACCTCTGATTCTCTAGCCGCCGCTCAAACCTCAAAAGCCCTTTGTTGTCATCCTGTGGCTTAGTCTTCCACTCAAGTACATTCACATCCCCACGCCTCAAAACCCTCATTCTCATCCTCAAAACCTTTCTGCTCTCTTAAACTCCCTTAGATCCTTGCACCGCAGGTAGGTGGATGTTTACCCTTTTTTCCTACTCATTGTTCTTAACATCCCAATCTTTAGCCTTTATTTTCTTGTTATCTCTATCGTGCATATGGAGGCAACAAGGCCAGATTTTTTTTATTTGCCCTCCCCCCCCCCACCCAAAACAAAACCCTTCCATTCTTATAAGTCTCCTAACTATCACTCTTAAATTTTCTTCAAATTAGTTCAGTCCTTTATTCTTCAAAAAAAAAAAAAAAAGTTTAGCCTTTTTAAACTTTAAAGAGCCAAATACTCTTACAATGTTAACCAATTGAGTTCGAACAATCCCTTGTGCTCGTTTAATAATCAATAAACTCTAACCTTCGTTTGCATAACACTCGAACTGAACATACTATACGATGTGTTATTAAAGCAAACTTATATAACTGGCAACACTCACAAAACACAAAAAACATGTAAACTAGAAAGCATGCCATGAGGATATTCGTGTCCAAGGAAAGAAAATAAGTAAATAAAGAACACAAACACTAGTTACAACATACATTGAACCCATGTTCCGAGTTAAAGGGCTAACATTTACTCTGATAAAGCAAGTAAAAACTACATGCGCCTGTGTCCCTTAAAGGGCTCACATTGATCGTCTAATAGCAAGTAATAGGTACATCAAGCCTTGGTCTCAAAGGGCTCACATCCTGCCATGATAGCAAGTGAACATACGAGGCTAACTCCAACTGTGGGGATCAAAAGAAAATGCAGCGAAAACTTTAAGCAAATAATTCAAGATAACTAAATCAATCACATATTCATTGTCGCGCCCCATTTTTTGAAATAAAAGAGAAATGGTGTTTACAAATGAACAGTAATTGAGTTGAAATTAACAAGAATTTGGTGTCTACATTCATATCAATCAGAAGGTAATCAACACGTTGAATCAGTCTTACAGGCCAAGTAATTACCATATTCCAAGGATACAAGGTTTCAGGTATGGTCACCGAGCCTAGGATTGGGCTAGAAAAGGCCTAGAATATCAAAGAAAGTCTAAACTTGCATCGCATCGAAGAGGATTGGATAAGGAAACTCTGTTTTCACTATTTCCTGCGTCTGACTCATTATTGTCTTGTATATCAAGATTGAAAGTCTGAGCGACACCAAGCGTAAAAAAATGAGACAAGGAAGGGAAGAAAAGAGAAAGGAAAAGGCCATCTGAAAACTACACATACATGGTTAACAAAACTGTGAACTACATATCGCGTCGAAAACTAAATATCCCTGTTGCTCTTTCTCCCCATTCAAAAACATAAATGCATACACACATATGATTATAGACGTAAACTTAGCTTTGGAAATGTACGGAAGAAGGTATATGCAATGACTGAATAAGGGTGAATTGGACAAGGAGGGTTGGCAATGAGAAGATAGTTACGAGGCGGTTAATACAATGGCAGTTGGGCAAATTCTGTTAGTTGCTGCAACTGGTAAATTTAGTTTAGGAGCAGTTACTTACCCAACTCAGGCATGTACGGGAATAGGCAATTGGTGATTTGTTGCAATTTCTCATTTCTCCCATCAATTCAACCAGTACAATTCTCCCTAATTTCTTTCTGATCCTTTCTCTTATTCCTTTCTTTCCCTTCTCTTTCCTTCTTCTTTTCTGGTTCTGGTTCTTTACTTAGATCATTACAATATAGCTATATAGCGTTGTAGCCATTGTTTAACGTTGGCAGAACAGTATAGAAGCAGCAGTAGCTTTCTTAGTTGACAATGCCTTTTTACCCAAAAAAAATGCTTTCCTTAAATCCCTTGCTGCTGTATAAAAATATCTACTTATTTGTCCAGAGTTAACTAGTGAAAAATAAGATAACACAGAATTTTGACACAAGCAAAATCACCCGAAGTATGACATAAGCAATATATTTCTTCCCATTTTTTCTGTTCCTCATAAACAAACGAAACTATCTCAATAACTAAATAGCTTCCCCTGAAGAAAATCACCTGAAATAATGTAACCAGCTTAACTCAGCACAAAATCATCTGATAATATGCAACCCCAAGTTCTAAGAATATACATTCAAATACAAACCACAAATAACAGTTTTCCTTTTAGACCAATAAAGGTAAAAGAGACTACATATCTCAAAACTCCTATATTGCCCCATGAAGATTGCAAGTTACAGAGAACACCATATCTTTGAAGACCTGTTTAAATTGATCCCCTACCCTCTTTTCGGATATAATTGACAAAAGCACCTGAAAGACCACTGGGCTATAACAAAAGAACCGCAGCGTAAAAGGGCAATTGAGATATTAAATGACAACATCAGGCATCCAATTCAAGCTAAATTTTCAGCAAAATATCAAATTCCATTTGTTCTGTAATACAAAATGAAGAAAACAACAGGTTCACCGTCGAGTACACAATAGTGTAGCACAGTTAGTCAACTTCAAGGGCACAATATATCAGCAACTGTCATAAAATCCTAAAGAATCGATCGATACATCATTTTCACCGCTCGATAGATGATTTGATAAGCCACATGGATGGGCAATCACTACAAGGCATCTAAATAATTTCACATATTCTTTTTTATTTTACCCTTTTACTAAATAATTCCACATATTCAAGTAGAAGATAATCCATGAGGAAAAGCAAACTACCAAAAGGCATTGGTTTCTGATATTTCCACCATCTACCAGCACGGAAGGGTATATTTTAAGGAAGATTGTTTGGAGGGGAAGACAGAAAACAATGTGAAAGTAGCTTCATTCTTCTAAGGAGCAAGTATTGAATATCATAGTTTTCACATGTTATAGACAACTGAAAAAGTTCAATCACCAATAACTACACTCTTCAACAGTAAGCATACAACATAAACATGAGATCAACATTAACAACTCTCCTAATGCTTGTTTAAACTATTTGGCAGGATAAGGCCACCACTGTTTAGTGTCATCTGTCCTCAAGTATCAATGCACAAAATCTTATTGCTATTACATTGTCCTATCAACTAAAACTAGCTACAGATAAATGATGCTTACAAAATGCCTCTGTAAAAAAGAACCGGTAGATGGATTCCAGGGTTGCAATGCTACATCATGCAGTTAGATACAAAAAAGAATGAATCTACCCTTAGAAATCAGGTACCAGCATCCACAAACTGTTCTAGCTGTTGTTGTAGGCGAAAACTGGAAGAACAGGATTTAACTTCCTTCCTTTTTGTTCCCAATATATTATCATGATCTGTATTCTCAATCTTCATCCACGAATGTAATTGTTCAATAAAAATGCATAACTCATCAGATAACGGATCATGTTTATCTCCTGCAACAAACCTGTATGCCCTATTGTTCACATGAACCAAACTGTACCCAGCGAGTACCTTGGCCCCACTTTTCTTGCCCAACAATCTCATATTGGCAGCATCAGACCATAAACCACCAGACGCATACATGTTAGATGCCAGCAAATATCCAGCACTACTAGATGGCTCCAATTCAAGAATATGAGCTAAAGCACCAGCCCCAACCTCCCTATTACCAGAGTTCCTACAACCGCTCAAGATTGCACTCCATGCACTAGCGCTAGGCTTTACTGTACAAGGTATTTTGTTGATAAAATCCATTGCACTATCAAACTTTCCAGATCGAGCCAACAAGTCCACAAGACACGAATAATGTTCCACCCCAATTTCAACACCATATTCTTGTATCACATTCTCAAAGACAGACAAGCCCTCATCAACCAATCCCCCATGGCTACATGCAGATAACAGAGAAAGGCTTGTTACTAAGTTGGGCTTGAGACCCTGAGATTCCATTTTGGCATGTAAAGCTAAAGCATCACGAGGAAGGCCATTCATACCATATGCTGCAATCATAGCACCCCATGACACAATGTTTTTTTGGGGCATGTATTCAAAAGCTTTTCTTGAAGCCTGTATCGCCCCACATTTGGAATACATATCCAAAACAGCAGTTCCAACTGCAACCTCAAAAGCTAAGCCATGTCGAATAGCAATACCATGAGCAGACTTTGATATGTTCAGATCTGCAAAAAGAGAGCAGGCTTCAATAAGATTCAACATGGTAACTGTGTTAAGATTTTCTTCAATCAGCTTCATCTCTCGGAAAAGAGCAATTGCTTCACCAGGCATGTCCCAGTAAGTGAATGCTGCAATCATTGTGCTCCAAGTGACCGCATCTCGGTGCTTCATCTGACTAAACTGCTTCCATGCAAGACTAATGCAATTGCATTTTGCATATGTATCAATTAAAGAATTTTTGACCAACTCATTTGATTCATAACCTTGTCTAAGTACTTTGGAATGAATCAACTTGCATTGATATGGTAACATAAGATATTTGCATACTTGAAGCAGATTGACAAGGGTTACTTCATCAGCTTCAACTCCTGCCCTTCTCATTGAATCAAATAACAACAGGGCTTCAGAATGCTTCTCACTTTGAACATATCCAGATAGTAGAGAATTCCATGATACCACATTCTTTTGACTCATCTCGCTGAAGGCTTTAAAAGCAGATTCAACATCATCACACTTGGAATAGAAATCAACCAACGAGTTTCCTACAAACAAGTCACATTTCAGGCCTCTCGAAATCGCAAAGCCGTGGACCAAATTTCCCATTTCAATGTTCTGTAAATTGGTGCATGCTTTGAGTATAGTTACAGTTATAGGCCCATCCACTTCAATGTGAAACTCAGATACCATTTGCCGGAACAACTCTAAAGCAACTCTGGCTTCACTGTTTTGCACATACCAGCCAATTATTACGCTCCAAGAGATTACATCTCTATGATGCATTTCATTGAAGAGCTTCCGAGCAAACTCCATCCTGATGTCTGCATACATACATAAAAGGGAGTTCTGAACTGAAGAGATGGCCAAAAACCCACTACGAATAATATACCCATGAAGTATTTGCCCATCATCAAACAACTGGCGCTCACGACATGCACAAATCACAAGCACCAAAGTGGATATGTTAGGTTTGAATCCTGTAATTTTGGCCTGGAAAAACAAGCCTAACCCCTGCTCAAAAGCACATTGATCAAGGTGTCCATGAATGATTATGTTCCAAGAAACTGAATCTCTGTTCCTCATGCAATCAAAAACATCATTTGCACAACCCAGGGTTCCAGATTTCACGTAAAAGTCAATAATAGAATTGCCCAAGGAAGTGAATGAATCAAGTCCCTGTTTAAGCAAAGATGCATGAATGGACTTGCCATAATCAAAAGATATGGCAGAACATGCTTTGAGAATGGGAGGGAAGACAGAAGGATCAGTCAATTGAACTCCCGCCTCCCTCAATTCACAGTGACAGGAAAGAACCTCTTGCCATCTCCCAGTAGCTGCTAAGTTCTTGATCTTTGAAAAACAGCTGGGGAGTCTTGAAACTGATGAAATGCTTGGCAAGCGCACAGCCATGAATCACTTGCATTATAAGGGCTGCAGGCTCAATAGCTAAAAGATTCAATAGAAAAGTAACTCTACTCCTTCCAGCCAATAGCAAAACATCACAAATCTACGGTAGCATTGGACCTCATAAGTCCTTGCTTTCCACAATGAAACAACCGATATGTGCATTCTTGGTGACCTCCTGAAACGCAATTTGGCATCCTTTATTTGCAAATGTTACAGCTTCCAGAAATGGCTACACTAAATCCAGATTCAGACACAAAAAAAAATAAGAAGATAGTTAACAGCATATAACAAGGGCCCTACAAGTTGTCAACACCATAAAAAGCCCAGCAGATATTAAAAAAAATTCATAAATTGCTTGTGAAATACATGAAACTTAGAAGAAATCCATTAAGGAAAACAAAAATCATAAAAATCCAAACGAAATCACAAGACAATTTCCTTTCTGTTTTTGCTCTTTCCCCCCTGTTTTGTGTACATTTCCTACAAACCAAGCCCACTAAGGCATGACCTTTGGACATTTCCTACAAATACAGAACTAATCACATTGAAAAAAACAACCCCCTTAATCTAAAGGACAATTTTTGCAGTATATAACTTCCCAAATTCCACTACCAATATACAATACCGAAAAAAAAAATCCAATGAAACAAAATACAAAGAAAAAGAATAAACCCAATGAAAATTTTGGCATAAACAATTACAAAGAGAACCCAGTTTCACACTACTCTGCTTCTGTTACCAGAGAGAAGGAAAAAAACCCAATAGAGATAGTTATCCAGCAGCTATCATTCACTTCAGTTCTCTACTTTACAAGAAAAAAAAAGTCGTTTTTCTCGGACCACACAAACAAACCATATGAAGTTGAGAAGGAAACAAAGAAAACAATGAAATTTTGCTAGAGGGGTTTTACCGGCGACGGAGGCCTCTTCCTGGGAAAGGGTCGCAGTAACTCAGAAGAAAGAGCGCCGGCAGTGGCTGTTATAAGAAGCGGCTAGTAATCCCACTTTGAAATTACGATGATTACTTTTGTTATTGTTATTATTATTGTTATTGTTATTGTTATTATTTTGGGTGACGGTACTGAGGTTGAAGGTTTTCTATTGAAATGGGCTTTCTGGATAAGAAATTCATGAGGAAAATTTTGAAGCACTTGGTGACATTGGGGAATTTCTTTTCTTTTCAAATACTCAAAATCAAGTTTTTTACTATGAAGTGGTCTGTCAATTTTGATAAAAATAAGTTGTGTCTATGTTTAGTACTAGGTAGTCTGGCTAATTCCTTAGCTTAGATTATGGATGAAAAAAAATGCACAAATATTATTTGATACGCAATTTCCTTCCCTTGCTTACAAATGTGAGAATTTTTTTTTTTTTTTTTTTTTAATGTTGCTTGCTGCCGGCCTAACAGCAACGGAGGTGTTTGGATAATAAATTATTTGAAATTATTTTTTAAAAAATAATACTATAGCAATTTTTTCGTATGATATATGTAAAATAAAAAAATTATTTAAAAATATATTTATAATGTAAATAAATAAATTTATGCAAATATCCCTACTCAACAAAAATAACCAAGCTCAATGCAAGCATAAAGAAACCTATATCAATCAACAATACGTAACTTCAAAAAAAATCAACAATACCTAACTATTTCATTGCTACTAGCCATATTTACAAGAACTTACGTTATAAGGGAAGGAATGTAAGAACAAGTTTCCAAGTTATGCCAATGAAACGCTACAACAACTTAAAAATATGCTCTCTCCTATCCTATGAATATGCCTGACTAATACAAGACATAAATGGAATCTGATCCAGTTCAAAGAGGACAACAATGCAGAGACGACCCAACTGGTGGAACTCAGGAAAGTCAACCCCTTCTGTTTAACCGAATAGGGATGGAATTATACCACGAAATGGGTAATAGCTGCAAGAAGCTCTACCCAAGGCTAGATTAAAATTAACCATGCCACTGCAAGGCAAAAATGGAGCACCACAGTAGCAATAATGGCCAGAGGTTCCCAAATTTAGCCACAAACACTTCTATGTGTGCCAAAGCTGCTGCACAGCTACTGCGTTCTGCCAAAATATCCCCAATTGGTTTCAGTGAAAGAACTAATGGGAATTCTGCTTTATGTCTACTGTCCCAACATTACACAGATTTCGCTGTATTTCTGTGCTGGCTTTCTATTGCAAATGTTTCCCCAAACGATCTAGCTTAGTGCACCATCAGCTGGACACTCTCTTCCTTTCTCTTTGCTTATTTTCAGAGCAGTAGAATAAAATCACATATCGTGTCATTTGCTTTGTTCATCCTCATATCCAGATGCCTTCCCTGTTCTACCGATTAAAAATGGCTCTGGAAAAGAGTCACTGCTATGGATTTCAAGACCTTGATATGATCGAGCTGCAAAAAACTCAGCTCCAGATTTAGCATCTCTTCTTGACAACAGCTCAGAGTCCTTGTTTTGGAGCAGCAAAGCCTTCTCTGTGACATTTACCAGGGAAAGAACTGCATCCTTATCCTCCTTCCCCTCTGATAGGACCAAAAATTCAAAGGGACCATTAAATGAGCACAGCCAAGAAAGAAGCGAGACATTTCAAATTAACAGTCACCAGAATAAAGCTACATTTGTCCATTGACTGATCAAATGAGGAAAAAAAAAATCTGGTTTCCAGAATAAACATATCAGCTCAACTTTATAGGAACGACTTATCATATTATGAACCATTACATGACTTTAAGTTATGAACAGTCACACAAAGAGGGCTAATAGACTAATTCGATCCAAATCGTATACTTTAGAAAATAACCCATCATGAATGATGAGATTTAAAAAACAATGCTGAACAGGAAACAAAAAAGCAAACATGACGACAAAGAGAATTATATATGTTTGTGTGTGTACACATATATATACACACAGAACATCGCAAGCACATTGATGATTACTCAAGTACATCATCAATAACTATCAACACACAAGCATGGAAATAGAAGCATAGCCTTAAAGACTTTAGGTAGTTCACCAATTGGCTTATGTGACCCATATGATAACACAAGCCTTAATTCTGTGTCATCTCCCATCAAGCATCCATGCATAACACAAGTACCTTGTTTTTATTGTTAATTAAACGAGCCTCAAAAGATGTCTTGAACATCACCCTAGAATGGAAATAAAACCGGGTTCATCGGCGCAATATTATATCATGGAACTATGCAAGAAAGAGAGACTCCGATTCTCTAAATTGGAATTGCAATGAAAGTAAATCAAATTCTCATTTGGTTGTCTAGCTTCACAAGAGGGCTAATTCCTCTCATTGGTGCCAGTAGAATATTCAGTGAGCTCAGAGCTAATGAAGTTGCGTAAATTCTATATAATGGTGCACATAAGGTCAGCTGAACAAGAAATTGCCTCACTTGTCATTGTTAAGTATGAATTTGGAAGAACTCTATAGCCTAAAACAAATACCTGGTTCCAATGTTTTTAAAGGAGTTTTTTTTGAGACCTCAAGATAACAGAAGATACCTTGCAATTTAAAATCTTCAACATATCCACCCTGAAAGAAAGAAAAACGTGATTCTGCCTCATCTTCTACTTCTGCAGGCTGGGAAGCAACCACATCCTGAAATTCCATTGAGTAAGCTCCGGTCCACTGACTGCCCCTGCAATAGTGGTTTAACAAGAATTGATCATCTAGTATTTACAACAAGTTCAAAGGATAATATTATCATTATCAATTCCCAAGCCCGTCGAATTGGTAGAGTCTAGGCTGGAATAATCACCAAATCCAATACCAAAAAGGGATTTTATTTACTTACAGCAAGACTATTTAGAGTGTAAAGGAGGACTTCCAGACCTCAGCCGAATGATCTATTACTATCTCCTGCCCTGAGGTCTGGATAAATTTACTTTATTCAAAACTTAAATAAACTTCGAATCATATAGCAGCGTATCAAAACCATGACAACTGAATGTGAATCAACATATAATCTTAACAATGTCTGCAGACAAATGAGGACAGAATTAAGATGAGACGATACAATATTCACAGTTCAGACACTGAATAATCTAAACTTGAGAAGAGGGAAAAAAAAAAAGACAAAGTGGATGGCAAGAGACAAAAGGACTAAAATAGAAACACAAGGGAACTCTAGCTTACAAAGAGGTTATAGATCAACCAATCAAGGATCTGAAAAATACAGCCACATTTCATAAAGAGGTTTATGTTTATTCCTCTTACAAAGTACTATTAGCTATTATCAGGTTTTCTGCTCCTATGACAAACCTAATTCAATTCAATATTGCCTTTGAGCATACATTGTAATAGAGAAATGAAACTTGATGATCATATAGACCAAACTCAATATCTGAAAATAGATAATTGCAAAGTTCAACAATATCCATGAGAATAACATTAGAAACTTGAAGATTCGTGAATAACGTGGGTAATAAAAGCAGCATTAGAACCAAAACTAGGCTGATGAAATGTAGCAAGGTAAGCATGGATGACAAAAGCAGTATTAGAACCATAAAATCTTCAATGCATGTGAACCAAACACATCTGAACTTCTAAGTGGGTTTAACGGAGTCCAATTGCTTCTAAGTAAAAGTAAGGCATTTTTTGAAAAGCTCCCAAGTTTGAGCTTCAGGTAGAGTTACCTTTAGCCAAAAATCTTTTTAATATAAACACTTTTATCAGGACATTACCAGGTACTTTATCACTACAAAAAGAACTTTACCAAATCTTTTACACAACAGGGACACTATGTGCAACCAGAAATCAATGTAAAACTCGAAGCTAGTTCAAAATTTTGCAGATAACTAATTTCCGAACCTCAGACGAGGTTAGACACTATAATTATTACGACAGAGGAGTAATATCACACGCAGTTTTCAAAAAATGACTTCCCTTCATTTATTTAGCTACCTTGCATACCTCTTGGACATCAAATTGCATAGTACTACTGATTATAACAGTATACCGCTAAAGGAATTAAAATGAAGCCTATAATCACTATTGATCCCTGCATGAATTTATTCCAGCAAAGTTGTTGAACCTCAAACATGCAGCACAATTCCTAATTGCTCAGGAAAATAACATGTAAAAAAAAAGAGGATAAAGACAAAATACCATTTCTGCAACTTGAATTATTTCCATGAAATGCAAAACCACCCATTAGTGAACAGTCATCAAATGAAATTGATAATGCCATGCAATTTATATAAGATACCCACTTGGATGTGCTTTAGGTACAATCACGAAATTATAGAGCATCCACAAATTTCAACCACATAAAAAACTTTACACTCATAGTTAAAATGGTATTTACCTGTTGAAAGCTATCAAAGCTTCAAAAGGAGTGATTATAGGAGCTAAAAACTCCTTGCTATCCAAGAGAGCCGTTTGAGCACAGGATACATAGATGAAAACATCACACTGCATATGCACCAGAGACTTAAAAAATTCTCAAAAGTTAAAAGTTGTAAAGAAAATCTGTCCACGGAAACCATGTTTACCTCAGGAAAATTAGCTAATTTTGCAGGATTTGGCTTTCCCATAAGAAAGGTATATGCCTTTTTCCCAGCTCTAGTCACTAATTCTGTCATTTGATGAATCATATCCAGATAACCAGCTGCATCAATAATTTTACCAGAAAAACTTCAGTCTGTAGCTTAAACATGATGACAAACTAAAAAATTCAGACAAAATGATGTGCATTGGCAATACATTCTATCAAGCCTGAGGAGAATATTTGTTATCTAACCATAAGCTCAGCAAATGTTCAATAAACTACTAATTTTCAGAAGATTTCAATTGATTTACAAATGCATACGACCAAATTGGCTTTCAATATAAATTGAGGAGCAACATTTGTGGTCCTTACTCAGAGCAGATGACACTATTGCGTATGAATTATAATTCTACATATTTAGAACAAAAATGTCTAACTACAGCAAAAGTCAGCAAGGCACTGATCCGTGATGGAAGAGGGCAAGTGCATATTAATAAAACTGTTGCACAAGAACTTACCAACTCCAAGAGTTCCGACCAAGATCCCAACCATGTTTGCATCCTTCGCTTTTTCAACTAGATAATACCTAATTAATCATGCAGTTGGTTGCACATGGGACAAAAGATTGATTTTAATACATCAATGCATATCACGTCTTATGTATAAAACTTACTAATTTGCTGAAATAAATTAGCATCATTATGTGCTTGACAAGTATATTACCTGCGCTTGAGAATTTTTGCCTGCTGAGATACATCAGTCTTCAAGCAACCTTCAATTGCATCATATCTGACTAGAAACAACAGGTAAGAAATCAACAAACATTAGTGCATAGCCAAGTGAAAGAGCATGAGAAAGCAAAAGCAGTAGCTGAAAAGAACAAAACAAGGAAAATCAATTGACAATGTCAAACCAATTGAATTGGCGAGCTTCATGCATATAACAAAACTAAGACAACAAGCAACACAGAAGAGAACAGCAATGCCAAAAATTGCACCCCTGCACTTACCTATTTCACAACTATTAAACGTTAATATGAAGTTTGTGAAAGCCGAGTTGTCTAAACCAATCCAGAACAGCAAATAATCCTCCATCCTGTGTCCCTCAGGTAAACTCCAACCCAAACCACCTAGTCTAAATTTTGTATCAGTCTTCTGAGAAGAATCTTCATTGTTATCCTGGTCGCCATTCAACATTAAATGTCGATTTTCCAATTTCATAGATGTGGATGGAGTTATAACTGAATTAGTAACATTAGCAAAATGTATCTGAAATCCTGAGTTGGAGTCATGAAACCTCACTGCTTCAACATTTAGTGCCTCTTTTATATCCGGCATCGCATGAGCATATTCTAGCCCAAAAAGAACCTGCAATATCAGCGAAATTCAAGTCAGCAAGTATGTAACTTAGACAATACGTGTTACAAGCCAAAATAAAACTATCACCTAAAGCCCTGGAGTGAGAAAATTGCAAACAAAACTGTGTAAAAAAGGCAAAAACAACCACATGATAGTATATGCAGTACTTGCCAACTTACCAGAATAGGCTTGCCACCTTTTACAGTATAATTGTATAAACTTTCAGCACAATTAGATGCCTTAAGTGGAGCCTTGCCGAAAACACAAAAAGCTGGAATTGTGGTTGTCCTGCCAAAACATATTATAGAAACCCAAAAATTAGAAACAAATGGAAAAAAAAAATTTGTTTCCCACCAAATTTTCTACTTGCAAACTAAACAAGGCAATTTAAAACCAGAAAACTTGATACCAAAACATGTTCAACTTATACATGACAGTATGTATGCATCATCCTTGATACTTATTCCCTTGATTAAGTACATAGCAACCTCAAAGAATCAGGAACCACTTGGGTATTCTGTGCTTGAAATAAATCTATAGGTACATAAATTGCAAAAAAAAAAGGAAATGAGGCCTCAAGGGTTCATCAAAAAGCAAGTTTCCAACACATTTGCAGAAGTGATTGCTCCATTTTTAAGCCTGAGTGTAATTTGGGACCAAGGAAAAAAAGGAGGTAAATACTACAAGACATAATGTGTAACATTTACTGTTCAAATGCACGTTAAAAGAGAAACTGGCACAACAAGATACTCCCCGACTTCCATTTCAGCACTGGTTGAGGCCTGTTTCTTCACATTCAACAAAATAATACATGCGAAAGAAGCAATAAGAGCGTTTCACTACGGAAGCTAGGACCAATTGACTCCCCACAACTTCAAAAAAAGCAAAAGAAAAAAAAAAAACAGAGTGTACACTTTCAGCTCAATATTTTGCCAAATTCTACTAGTTCATATAGCAACCAACTAGTTCAATATTTTGACAAAAAAAAAAAATATAGCAACCAACTCCAAAACCGAAAAAGCCAAAATTCCAAAACTTTCGAAAATAGCAATAACAAGTAACAACAACCCTTAATACACTATCTTCAAATTAAGTAGTACCTCATGCACTAAGGGTTGTACCCTTCCGACCATTTCCACAAACTAAACCAAATTAATTAACACTAAACAGCTCCTTAATCAAAATTACAAACATAGTTACTATTAAACACATAAACAACAAACTCACGGGCTGAGGCAAGTGTGACCGTAATGAATAACGCAGTCAGCTTTAACATGAGCAGCTCCGACCTCGTCCACGCAGCAGCTGCCGTAGGTGGTGTCGGCCATCACGTACAACTTAGCGGTTCCATGTGACTCGTCGGAATTCTGAAGAAGATGCCGGAGAGCACTCACAACTTTCCTTGAATCTTTCAGGAGCTCATCTGGAAACTACAAATAAAATAAATAAATACATAAAATCTCAATTAATAATTTTATGAATTATTCATTAGTTTTTTTTACACTTTTTATTGTTAATAAACCTGTAAGGCGACTCTGGAGAAGTTATGGGCGTGAATGAAGCCGGCGACGCGGGTAATTTCGTAATAATTTTCAAAATCCATGACTGAAGAAAACGGTGCGGAGGCGCAGGCGGAGGCGGAGGCGGAGGCGGAGGCGATGGCCTATATGGAGACGAGGGGAATGGAAGAGCATAATTGAGTGGGCCGATTGATGACGGGAAACGTGTTGTGTTATTGGGTTGGCCCAAATTACCGTTCTGGACTTTAATGTTTCAAGAGGTGGTCTAATCTATATGTCTAACCATTATCTATCTATATCTATATCTACAATCTATCTTGATTAAATGATCTAAACCCAACAATTTCATTCAAAGCCCTAATTATACTCCAAAATCCTGAATTAATTTATTCAAAGCATGTACAAAAGAAATCAAGGCTTTAAAGGAAGAAAAATATATCCACTTATTCAATTTTTTTTTTGTTTTTTTGGGGGGGGGGGGGGGGGGGGGGGCGGGGGGGGGTGGGGGGGGGGGGGTTGTGGGGGAGCTGCAAATTGTGGATTATCCATGCAAGAACAACGAACAATTCTGCACTTTGGAAGTTCACCAAACCCCGAAACCGTACCAAAATGGTTTCCAAAATTTCAGATCCAAATACACAAGATTATGCAACCTCAAACATCAACACCAAATCTCATCACCCAAATACAAGATTCAACACAAGATTATATAGGAGAAATTTTAGCTAACGGCCGGCAAAAAAAAAAAAAGGAAGAGGAAAACAGCAGCGAAGATTTTCACATATCTGGTGCGGATCTAAGCGTTTATGAAAGGAAAGAAATGAAATAAACTACCTTTGATACCTTGTGGAGTCGAATAAACGCGGCAAATTTTAAAAAAAAAAACGGATCCAAATACTAGAAGATGAAGCTGACAGCTTCTTGGAATCGGTTGTTAGAATATTTATGTGGCCTGTATGACCACATATAATATTATTAAGATAACTCCCGTTAAGTAGAAGGATAAATAACCATATGAATAAATATGAATAATCAATTACAGAACTCTAATGAGAATAGATGACCGGATGAAGTAGAGAGTCCCATATTCATTGTATGTGGACATATTATATGATATTTATTTGGTACTTTATCTGATACTTACAGTAATTTTAAACTGTATCTTATCATTATGGTTAACAAATAAAGTACGATAAGAATATTAGAGTTTATCATTATCCCATAATGGGAGGGATTGTGACTCTATAAATGTTCTAGGGCTCCTGGTCCCTCTCACCACTCTGACATACGTTATTTTTACCCATCACTAAAATAACATAACAGAGAGTTAGGTGAGGGAAGGCTAGATAGCATAAAGCTATAGTTTACAACCTTGGAGATTGAAGGGTTTGGTGATACAGAGCCATGGAATTCTTCTCCAAAATGTCTTCAATGTCGCAAGGTATGCCAATTTAGAATTTATCTCTTAATTATAATTTACAAATCATACTAAAGATCCTGCTCTTTATGTCTAACATGTGGTATCAGAGCTTGGGTTGAAGTTTATGATTTGTAAATTATTAGGTCACACTTAATTTTGATTTATTTCTGTCGACAAAGTTTAAGACAAAATTCTTAGAGTTTAAGAATCTGGTTCATTATTTCTGTGCCACATATGCATACACCGGCCTTGACTATTAAAAATTTCAAGCAGTGGAGGAACTCAATTTTTGACAAAATTTGCATGACGTATCTGTGCTATTGACTATGTTTTCCGCTAATTGTTATGGTCGGGTGATAGTTAGATGTCTTTAATCATATGTATATGCTTGTTATGAATCCTATGATTGATTGTCCCGATGTCAACTATGCAATTGCTCATATGCATATTACTCCAAGTGGCTAGTTGCATGGACCAAATACTTGATTAATCATATTATCGGACTTTTGAATGGACATATGTAAGAACACAAAAATGGAATGAACAATCATTTTCGGACCAAATAATTGATTATTCTAGTCAGTTTGGAACATGTACCAACTTGTATTGTTAGTTGGCTTTGGATGGCGGAATTGACAATGTCTGAATAGAAGTTTTTGCTTCCTTGGTTATGAGAATCAATTAACTTTGTTTAGTCTACCGCATCTGATCCTTAGGAAAGTATTCAATATTATTATTAGAAGCTTAATTGTTATCTTAATAACATCTAAGCTGTATGTAACCGCAAGAATTTAAGGAGAACTAGATGTATGCTCGATTACAGTGCCCAAAACTTCTACTGACGATTCTTAATGTAACCATATTATGTGCGTATTGATTACATCTATGGCATAAAAGGTTTTGTGTGCTGAAATACAACTTGAATGCGTAAATTGTACTTGAATTGAAACACCATTTATGAGCAATTATATATGGCTAATAAATATGCTCTTATTGCAATAACCTTAGAATTGATCATGATGGCTGATTGCATAATTGATTGTATACTACTTTAATAGTTGCAGTAGTTTATGCCATGGTGAACCATTTTTGAAACCCAAATTATTTAGTGCATATATACTTCTTGTGTTCATTGTATCCGTCAATGACAATTGATATTTTGGGAAGAAAGTTTTGTATTGATATTAAGAATTACAATTATGTCATGAAAAGCTCAAATTTTAAGAGAGAATATATAAATGCATATTTGGGCAATGTAAGATAAAAGTATTCTTAATAATGGTTCATGGATATTCAAGTTACCATATATTAAACTAATATAGTTATATTCTTGGGCAGCCTGAGGTTAAATAACCTAGATAAACATGATAGTGATAATTAATTAGGTCACGAAAGTGACCTAATTATGATAAAGTTTATTAAATGGTTATTTATATTCATGTGAAATCATGGTTATAGAATTATAATTTGCCCAAAGGTATTATATTTCTATATTCATGAAGTAGTTGTTATATTACCCAAAGGTGTATAACGTCTCTAATGCAAGTGAATAATTGTCACTTGTAAAATTGCCCAATGAATATAATATTTCTGTTTTGATTTTATAAGTGAATAATAGTTTCTCACTTATGGAGTGATCATTGGCGTGTCGTTATTCAACCCAAAGGTAGGATATGATGATGCAATGGATTACTCACCTAATGTTCAATTATTTAGTAAATCTATTATACAAGTTGGTTTGCTAGACATTAAATTAGGAAATTTTCTATGCCCAAAGGCTAGGACTATTTCTTTAATTTATTGTTTTAGCATATGAGTTTAGATTTACTATTTTATAGTAAGACAAAATAGCATCCTTACACCTTATGCTAGTATTCTTGTTTTTAACTTGCATTATATTCCAATAATTTGTTATTATTCTCTTATGCTAGCCACATTATTCTGTTCTCTTGATTTTGGGTGCAAAATTAAATTAGCACATGTGAGTGTGAATCTCACTTTAATGTGTACGTGCTAATATAATGGTTGGGTACAAGTAGTTAGAGCAATTAATACTATAAATATGCTCATTAAATGTTGTATTCACATTGAGATGTATGGTTATTACCCTTAGAGTGATTAAAGTCAAAATTTTCATAAAGGTGGTTGTGGAATTATAGTATAATTTTGACTAAACACCCTTGAAACACCTTTTGTTTTGACTCTAAAATAGTGTAAATTAATTCTTGAATTAAGGTGCAAACTGATAATTTATTTATGGTAAATCCCGTGATTGATAGATTTTTGATAATTTCTTGAGCATTTGGTTTTAAATTCTCGTTCGAAACTTTGAACTATTCAAAATCTTTTATAATACACATCGAAGAATGTGGTTATTACTCACACTTAACCATGTGTATGTGAAAGAATAAGAGTAATTTAAATTTGAGAGACGGGACATTTAAAGTTAATATCATGTCTCATAAATGTGGAAATACAAATAGAGACAATAATGTTTTCATAAAAGATGAAAATATATATTAAAATAAATATATGTTGTCCTTATCTAGTCAGGAAAACATTGAAAGATCTGTCTTTATGATTGAAAATTATTTTGAAAGAATTTAATGGAATCCCTCATTCTATGACTATGAATGACACTAGATTAATTGTCTTACGTCATACAATTCACATTGTCGATGCCTTTACGAATATACAAGTGGAGTATTTTTACCCATAATAGAAAGTTCTTTTCAAAATATATTTGTCGCAATCTAGAATTCGCTTATTTTAAAATTAATAACTATTGAATACGATTTTAATATTGATTATTCAATAGGAGTTTTAAAATAATAAATTTATATTTCTAGATTTTCAAATGATATATGAAATAGAACAAGCTTCATTTGTCTTATGTAACAATATTGGCATTAAGTGTGTTATTCATGTAAACTTATTAAGTTTGCCATAGGAGATTGAAATTTGTCTCCATAAATGTATTTTGATAAAATACAAGACTAAATGATTTTAAATTTTATCATGGCATATATTTAGACTACATTACAGAAAGTTGACTAGTCAGATTATTATGGATGGCCAAAGGAGTTTACTCTATTAATAATCAAAATACGAAATTTTGTGAATTATTTTCTGCCAAGTTGAAATGGTTAAAGGTATTTACTTATCTTATTTTGATAACCATTCAAACTTAATGTCTTTGTTCTTGTATTTTAAATGTTGTACAAGAGATGAAGACATAAATGTATAAAAGGTAGAAAATAAAATTATAATGTCCTATGTGAATAATTCTTGATATATGGCATTGATAAGGAATATACAATGCTTAATTGACAAATTTTGAGTTATGTGTTTGTATCAAGAAATGAACACTTTTGGACATAACAAATAGCAGTTAGAATTTTTCTGCTCTTGTACAGTGAAATCTTGAAAATATCATTATACATGTTTTAGTGCATCCATCCATTACTATCACGAATTTCATTTATGTTTTGGATTGGATAGATATTTCAGTTTAAATGGGGATATATTATCAACATTTAAAGAAGCTGAATCAATAATATATAGATGTTTTAGCTTATGTGGGAATGTATAATCAATTCCTAAAGAAGCTAAATGCACTAAAAAAATGATTATTTTCATAGACTATACTATCATATGTTGCAAAAGTGTTTTATATTAGAAATACTTGATTTTGAGAAAATAGAATGAGTGATTTGACTCAAATAATGGAGTTGAAAGGTAAGGTGAATCATACACGTTGCCATTATGTTATAGAGATTAATTGTCTTTTAAGAGAAATTTCAAGTTTCAACAATTGTCTCTACGTGACTATAGTTGAGAGATCACATGAAGAATATTCTATTATAAACCCACTAATCAAATTATTAAGGAAATAGTGGGAGTCAAGAAATTCTCAATTCTAGTAAACTTTCTAATATCTATGTTTGTAAATTCAAGAGTTTATGTGTGCTTTTAGGCATAAATGTTATATAGTTATTTTCACAACTACATTTAAGTTTGGTGCTACAATGGACGATGTTGTTTAACACTACCGGTAATGTATGGTCTATCAGGATTATTAAGATATATTGGTGGTGTTAAATGATATAATGATATACTTGTTGGTGACTTATTCAACTTAAAAGAGTACAAATGCAGTAAACCTCTTATAATGCTAATTAGAGTTTTTGCTGATATTGGTTGTGGCACTTGTAGTTCATTATGTTTGGAGCTACATTAAAGTAGATGTGATTTATATATCTCTAAAACATGTGCCTACCTTATGTTTGTAAAGGGAATATGGCCTATTGATTACAAGTGATAGAGAATTTTTATCTAAACCAAATTGATATCACACTAATGATTTATTTTTTCTAATATATTCTTCATATTGTTTTAAGAAGAACGATTTTAGTAAATCATTATACATTAAGATTAGTGGGAATAACGTGTATTTGGTTTGTATATAGATAAAAATTTCTTCCATGTTTTGGGTAATAAGCAATTCTTATCTAAAACTATTGAGTGAAGGATATATATAATACCTTTCATGTATTTGGTATTAATAGAGATAGAAAATGAATGTTTTGAACTATCTCATCTAGCCTTCACTAAAGAGTCTTTTTTTAAGAATCTAAGATTGAAATAATGTTTATTATATTTTGAAATAATTGCAAGTTATATGGATGCTATAATACTATAATTAGGTACTTGTTGTTCGGCCTATATTTTGTCAATTTTGTACTATTGGTCATTCAACTTTGACACTTTTATTAAGGTATATAAGGAAAAGTGGGAGTTGAATCAAGTAAATTGGCATAAAGTTAGAATATTAATGACGAAATAGTTGCAACTACTTGAGTTCGTTAGATTTTAGTTATGATCATTAATGTTACAACTTAAGGATGCCGGCTAAGTTGTTGTTACAATCATATGGCTCATAAAGAACTCATTAGCTTACTGTATAGTTGCTATTATATTTCTAACTTTTTATGGATAATTAAGTCCATTATGTTTTGTTGAGACTTTCCACTATTGTATCTTTATAGAACAGTAAGTGCTTTAATGGATTTAAGCACATTAAAGTGAATCATGTATTAGATTGTTCTATAAAATATGTCAAATTTAAGGTGTCCATTTGAGTATACCCATTAATGAAATATTGGTGCCAAAAGATTTTGCGAACATATAAGTTCAATGGGGTTTTGCTATTATTGATGTTTGGGCATATAAGTGTAAAATATTAAATCCTGTTGTTTGTGCACATTGTCATGAGAATTATGCACAGGATTAATATTTGGACCATTAAATGGACATCAAAATTGTTGTCCATTTCTTCCTCATTAGGTTTATCTACATTAAGTTGTTAGAATTGTGATACATGAAAGGAAATATGTTCAAATTGATATATGACTGCCATGATTCATTCTAATGACGGTGTAGGATAAACATAATTAAATGTTGTGGCCACTCTACCTTACTTATTTGATTCTGTACAGTTATTATTTATGTGGTCATTTGTCCAAGTGGGAGAATGTTAGAATATTTATGTGGCCTGCATGACCACATATAATATGATTAAGATAACTCCCGTTAATTAGAAGGATAAATAACCATATGAATAAATACGAATAACCAATTACAGAACTCTAATGAGAATATATGACTGGAGGAAGTAGGAAGTCCCATATTCATTGTATGTGGACATATTATATGATATTTATTGTGGTACTTTATCTGATAATTACAGTAATTTTAAACTGTATCTTATCATTATGGTTAATAAATAAAGTACGATAAGAATATTAGAGTTTATCATTATCCCATCATGGGACGGATTGTGACTCTATAAATGTTCTAGAGCTCCTGGTCCTTCTCACCACTCTGACATACGTTATTTTTACCCATCACTAAAATAACATAACAGAGAGTTAGGTGAGGGAAGGCTAGATGGCATAAAGCTATAGTTTACAACCTTGGAGATTGAAGGGCTTGGTGATACAGAGCTGTGGAATTTTTCTCCAAAATGTCTTCAATGTCGCAAGGTATGCCAATTTAAAATTTATCTCTTAATTATAATTTACAAATCATACTAAAGATCCTACTCTTTATGTCTAACATCAGTTTCAAGGGTTGGCTAAGCAAGTATTTCAAGCCCAAATTCAAAGAACCTAGAGGCATTTTTTACTAAAAATTTTCTGAACAAAAGTTGTCCCTTGATGAATGTAGATAGTGCAAAAACAAAAAAAAAATCATCTAAAGAACTAAAATCGAGATCGGATTTTGATCAGAAAGGAGGCTGAATCATTAGCCCTGGCTCAAGAAATTTTTCAGAAAATTTCTGCTATGTTTTTCTCTCTCCTCGTTCTCTTTTTCCTCTCTTTTTTGTTCTTTTCTTTGCCGTCTTCCCCCTAACTCTCTTTACCCTAAAGCTGCATTCTCAACCTTTTAAATGAGACTAAAACAACAAAACCCTTATCTCAATGGTGGGGATGGAATGAGTTTTGTTGGCTCATTTTGGACCATTTGATGATCTTGTTTCTAGAGGTTTCTTGATAATTCTTGCAAGGATGAGGTGCCCTTTGTACCGGTAAAGTTGGGGAAAAAGAAAAGGAAGAAAAATCGAATCCAAAATGCTCCAAAAATCCAGCTATTGTGTTGGTTTCTAGTGTGCTGCGTGTTGCACACGCGCGTCAGGGGAGATTTTTTTTTTTTTTTTTACAGAAATTTGATTTTTCATTTCCATTTTCTTTCTTTTCCTATCTTCACTTTCCTATAAAAACCAATCAAATAAAAAAATGATCTTTCTTGAAATAAGAATTAAAGGGTCAAGCGTAAATAAATAAATAAATGAATTATCAAAATTTTGGTGTCTACATTTTGCATAAAAAAATAGTAAGATTTGTTAATAAAGTCATGATTTTTACCTGAAAGAAATAGTAGTAAATTTTGTAATAAAAAATGGTAAATTTTGCTTCAAAGTTAGTTGAATTTATTAATTATGCACTGAGTTTTACGAAAAAAAAAATGGTAAAATTTGTCACTGAAATCATAAATTTTTCTTGAAAAAATAGTATGTTTTGTATAAAAGTGGTAAATTTTGAAGAAAAAGTGGTAAGTTCTGCTAAAAATTTAGTGAGATTTGTTATATAAAGAATAGCTTGCACAAATTATAACACTTGCTTGCTTTATAAGAAACTTACTATCACTTGTAATAAACGTACCGGCACAAATTTGTTCCTAATCTACCCTATAATATTAGGTTAAAACCTATACGTGGCATCACGTACATGAACCACTCAATTGTGAGTTATGGTGACTCTTCGTCACTTCAGACATTTCCATAACTTTTTATGAATTATCAAATATTACTGTGTATGTCAAATAAACTTTTTTTTAAAATTTTTGTAAATAGGAGAAAAGATGTGATTTAAGAAGTGCAGACAGGGGAAAAGGAAAATTGAATCAAAGATTTTTAATTCCTAATGTCTCAATATAATTTTTTCCCAATAGCCACCTAGGCGTGATTTTTTCGAAGTTAAACAGAATCACACCTTAATATTTTCTTCCAACCCTCCCCTGATCAGCAATCATTACTGACAAGTAAAAACCATAAACTTGAATCACACCTTAATATTTTCTTCCACCCCTGCCCTGATCGACAATCATTACCGAAAAGTTAAAACCATAAACTCTTAAGCAATAATGACATCTCCTACTTCATTATTATTATGGGCGTATTTAATAAGGGTAAAACACAAAGTGCCTTCACATATCCATTTTAGAAGGCGTTATCTCAAACTCATAAGAAAGTCCACGTCTTGAGATTTATGCCCTTAAGGGTGTGAATTTTGGGAAGAACCTTTTTTTGTTTTTTATAGCATAAGTGAGAGATTTTAAATCCCGAACGTCTTGCTTCACAATCCCTCCCTCCTGCCTTCACATTTTTGCGGCCGTGAAAGTCATAACAGAAGCCCTGCGGGAAAAACTCAGAACAGAGGGATTGACATCTGAAGTCCCTGAGTTTTGAGCCCTCTTTAGCGACCATATATCTAATGATTTCAACACTCTTTTCTCTTCACTTCCACCAGAGATACACCGCTATGCAGCAGGAGTGCTTGGTGATTTCCGCAAGGCCTTGTTCCCAAAGGCATCCCTTCATTTTGCTTACTTATCTTGCGTGCTTCACTGGCTTTCAGACGTGCCAAAAAAGGTTGCAGACATCATGTCCCCTGCACGGAACAAAGGAAAGAAACACCATAGAGGTGCCAAGATGGAAGTTTTTGAGGCTTATGCGTCTCAATTTGCCAAGGACGTGGTGTCATTTACATGAGCTGATCGATGGAGGGTTGATGGCCCTTCTACCCCTGATGCTGTCCGTGAATCTCATACAACTACCATCACAGAGGTAGAACTAGAAGTTCTAGGGTCTTGCCTCATGGGTTTGGCTAAGAAGGTGAGATTTCACTAGTTTCAGATCTTCTTCAACTAAGAACTCTTTTTTTTTTCTTTTTTTTTTTTCGTAACGGCACATACAACCTAACCTAGCCTACTCCTATTCCGAAGAGGGGGGAGGGAACCTACTCTATGGGAATCGACTCTAAGGAATGGCCCAATTGAGTCGGGAGAACATGACGGGAACTGAACCACCATTAGACTAGACGGGTGCACCACTCACTCGTATGGATTTAGAACAATCCTCATATAGAGACATATTGATGAGAGGTAAGGTTTAAACCCCTGAACTCTATTTGAATAACCCTTAATGTTGGGACGCAAAGTAGAATTTTGATTTTTTTTCATCACTTGAATAGTATTAAATTCGAACATTTATCATCTAGCATTGAATAGTAAACAGTTTTAGATAGTCAAATTAATTAAATTATTCATTTTTGAATTCAAATGGCATTCGGAATTCATTTTTTACACTTCTACGAACATGTGGGATGGGATTTTTCTGGATCAGATCTTTGCAGGAAGGGGCAGCGGCCCCTCAAGAATTTTAAAAATTTCACTCCCACTCTTATGAATTCTATAAAGTTAATTTGTATTATGAATTTGGCCTTAAGAAATTATTCTGATGTCAGTTACTTGCCCCTCTTCCCAAGCTTGAGAATTTGGTATTCTGTTGAAATATTTTTGACATTACTTTTGCCCCACAAAAACTACAAACATTTTACTTCCAAACAACGATGTAAATGAGTCTAATTAAATCAATCACTCAAGTCTTCAAACTTGTCTGTAAATTTTAAAGAATTTAAAATTGTGTTTAAATTTGGCTTCTTTATTCATTGTTTTGAGTTCACACGAGCTTTTATCGAATTGACCTCGATTGAATTTTTCACATACAAATTTGTCACTTAAATTAGTGAGAAAATATTTAATCAAATCATTAGAAATATCATATGTTATCGTTTGGGAAAAAAAATCATTGGAAATATCATATGTGGTTATTTAGGCCACACAAAATATATATTCTAACATGATGTCCTCAACCAAGCTTATAGTTGGACAATAAGATACGTGAGATTTTATTCTTTGTTAATCATCCATTATAAGTTCTTTTGTATTCATCCATTACAATGGATAGCTTCTAGATATGCTGGATTATGCAAGCTAATGTTCCACAGTCAGGAGCAGCTGTTTCAAAGCCATTTCTTGGGTTGCCCTTCGGAAACTAACAACACCAGCACAATCCATAAGGTCCACCAAATTTGTTTCATGTTCTCATTTTTCGCTTCAGGAGGACAACCACATCCTGATTCTCAGGGTTAAAGAGAGAGGAAGACTCTGCGAGTTTCTGCGTAAACAGTTCAAACAATTCATCCATGATATCACTTCCAAATTGTTTCTCTAGAAGTCCCTCTAATACAGCTCTGAGGTGCAAAGCAATTCCACAAGGGTTGGAGGAAAACTCATGCTTTCCTGGAATGCTTAATATCTCCATTCTCTGAACATTTAGATGTTCATTTGCCTTCATCAGGGTCTTTATCTCATTAAGAGATGGGAAATATAGTGGCAAGTTGAACATATCCACTTTCAATTCATCAACCAGTCCCTGCAATAAGTGCATCTTAGTAATTAAAGTACTTTTTTTTAGCCAAAACCTGCAGTCGAAATTTGAAGATAAACTTTGACCAAAACTCATATAGTATATGGAAATTAGAGAAACTGTAAAATTCCTACTCATGGATTTGCAACTGCTATTTTTAAGCTGAAGACATGTTTCAGAAATTATGGAACATAGTTAATAGCTTGTTCATGACCAAGGAGGTATTCCATTCATTCTCTACCATTGGTATATTATGCCTGATTTTGTTGATTTCCTATGTCTGCTTTGTTTCATCCTGGATATTGATATAAATCAGAGGAAATATTGGAAAAAGAAATTGGTGCCCTGCTTGTGATGCTTTTGGGCCTGCATTTGTTATCTGATATGCTTTTCTGTTCTGTCCATGGTTGTTACAAGTAGTAAATTTGACATATGAAGCTCACTTCCATCCAATACTTTGTACCTTTTTTTCAGCGAAATAAGTACATAATATCAAAATAATATTTTATACTTGCAAATAGGAATGTAAAATGAGCGAAACTACGTTACACTCGAATTGAGGTTGAACTAGTAAAAGCTAATTTGCGCTTAGTTCTCCAATTAATCAAACCAAACATGAACAATATTTTGTATCCAATAAAATTTCAAATCTGAAATCGAGCTTGGCTGACTTAACATGGTATATGAAATTTATATGTGAAAAATTTAATCGAGTTTGACTTGATAAAAGCTCATCTAAATTCAGTGCAATAAATAAATTAATTAAATTTAAATACAATTTTAAACTCTTTAGAATAGATAGACAAGTTTGACAACTTGAGTGCTTGGCTCAATTAGCTTCATTCATAGCCCTATTTGCAAGTAAAAGTTCTGAAATTTTTTGTGGAGCAAATATAAAATGTCAAAAATATTTCCACAGAATACCAGATTCTCAATTCTCAAGCTTGGGGAGAAGGGCAATTTCTTAAGGCAAAATTATAATACAAATAAACTTTTTAAAATTCATAAGAGGGCAAATGAATTTTTTAAAATTCTTGAGGGGTGGCTGCCCCTCCCTGCAAAAATCCGATCCAACGAAACTCCTGTCCCGCAGGCTCATAGAACTATTAAAAAAGAATTCCAAATGTCATTTGAATTCAAAAATGAATAATTTAACTATCTAAAACTATTTAGGATATATTAGATCATAATTCAAATTTAATGTTATTCAAGTGACAAAGAAAATCAATATTCTATGTTGCATCCATGCATTGAGATGTATTCGCATAGAGTTCTTAGTTGAAGATTTGAAACTAATGAAATCTAACCTTCTTAGCCAAGTCCATGAGACAAGATCCTAGAATTTCAAATTCTTTCTCTGGGACGATAGTTGTCTGAGATTCACGGATGGCATCAGGGACAGTAGGAATAACAAGGGCCATCAACCCTCCATCGACGAGCTCGTGTGCCCTTGCATTCAGAAATGACTCCAGGTCCTTGGCAAATTGAGATGCATAAACCTCAAGAAGTTCCTTTTTGGCCCCTCCGTGGTGAATCTTTCCTTTGTTCCATGCAGGGGACGTGTTGTCTGTAACCTCATTTGGCACATCTGAAAGCCAGTTAAGCGTGCAAGACGAGTGAGCAAAATGAAGGGATGCCTTTGGGAGCAAAACCTTGTGGAAATCACCAGGCACTCCAGCCGCAAGGTAGTGTCTCTCTGGTGGAAGTGAAGCAAAAAGTGTGTTGAAATCATTAGATATATGGTCATTAAAAAAGACTTGAAACTCAGGGACTTCAGATGCTAGTCCCTCTTTTCTGAGTTTTTCCTCCAGGGCTTCTCTTATCGCTTTCATGGCCACAAATGTATTTGGTCCTGTAGAACAGCCAAAATCTGCTATGCGAAATGGATGCACAGAGGTTGAAGAAAGTTGCTTGACATCAAGTTCTTTGTCAATCTCTTCTTTGATGAGTTCTTTTGCAACGTCTACTGCTCCTCTCTGCCGCAAAAAAAAAAAAAAAAGAAAATAAATAAAATCTTTACGTAAGTCTTATAGACCTTAGACATTTATAATGAGGTAAACTAGCAACCTGATAGGATGAGTTTTGGGCATAGCTTTGAGGTCCATTTCCTCCATTCATGGCATATGCTTGAGGCATTTTTTTCTATCTATATCTCTTCTCTTACCATGTCTTGATACCTCTGCCTAGATGGTTTAATTTATACTAGGCAGAGGCTTAGGGTTAAGTGTTGTCTTTTAGCCCTTTACACGTGATAAGGGGGCATTTGAGTGGGATATTTTGGGTAATATTGCGTAATTGTTTGACTAAATATTGCACTAATTGGATGGATTTTACTCAGATGCATGTGATGTTTGGTATTAATTGCAGGAATTGACGCTGAAAAGTGTTTAAAATCACATTTAAGAGGATTTCCTGATGAGTAGGCATGCCCACGCCTAAATCTAGCCCTCAGAACCGGATCTTTGTGGTTCGTCACATGTGGGGTACTTCAAACAGTGGATTCGCTTAAAAAAGCTGAAGAAATTAAATTGTAATAGATTTCCTTTTATTTAGTTAGGGAGTGTTGGTATTTGAATACCAATTTTTGGAAAGGAGTAAAAACTAGATTTGGGGGAACCGTTTTGTTTTCCTCTCTGGTCGGACCGGCCGATAACAAGGAAATCAAATTCCTTCATTTTCGGCGGCTACCAACGAAAAACGGAATTTTGTACTATGAGTAGGTTTTGGCTTTGGAGATGATTCGTTTTTTGGTTTTTGCTTTGAAAGACAATTGAGGAAAAAACAGAGAAAGGCCACCATAGTTGACTTTTTGAATTGCTTTTCCTGCCTTGGGTTGACCGAATTGAATGAACAAGAGAAAGGTTCTCTCGTACGTTTTTGCAAACCAATTAGGAGACAAGAATTGAGTCGCCATTGTTGACTAAGGTTCTCTCGTATGTTTTTGCAAACCAATTAGGAGAAAAGCAACAATTGAGCCGCCATTGTTGACTATTTTTGGATCTCCTATTTTTGGAGTGTTTTTCAAAAACTAGTTTTTCAAATACAATAAAAGTTATAATAAAGCACTCTAAAAGATAATCTAAAAATTAATTTAAAATTTTTTAAAATTTTACCAAATATCTCAAAATAAAGTGCCAATAAAAAATATTCCAAAATATTTTTTAAAAATATTTCAAAATATACTCTAAAAACTCTGCTACAGCAAAGTTTTTCAAAAACATCCCCAAAAACAGCTAATCCAAACGGAGCCGTGAAGGAAAAGCCAGACTCTCTCGTACGCTTGCTTTGGGGAACAAATTGACAGCACGAAATTCCTTGTTCTTTCCTTTCCTGGGTTGACTTGTCACACCCCGAACCTGCACGTGTTTGTCACGTGTCATTCGCCGTATTCTCAAATCTCGCTCAAGAATACAAGGCATCATTTAACTATACTAAACTTTAAAAGTACTAAATAATATAACTGCATAAAGTGCGGTACAAATATCATATAAAAGGTAATCTACAAATATCCAATAAATTCGTACATTTATTCTCTGATCGAAACAGCGGAAACAGGGTGGATAAAATTAACAACTAGAAGCAGCTAGTTCACTTAAAAACTAACAAAAGTCGTCCTCAGAGTCTTCTACGTAAATTAATTCGTACTCTTCAGAATCTGTAAAGATGGTAAAAAGTGGGTTGAGTAACAAATCGCTCAGTAGGTAATATTTACCCTTCTGTTAGACCATATACTTGTAACTTTATAGATACATATATAGATACCAATCAAATCATTTGTGCATCGATCACATCCATAATCTTGAAAGTAACGTCGTTTATAAAACAATGAGTAGTAATGGGTGGCAATCAATTTAAAAGTATCTTATTGATACATGTACATGAAAAATCATAAAGCCATAAATCATCTCGTCTCAATTCACAAGTTTCTTCATATCCATTCATAAATCAGTTCACAAGTCTCATTTCAGATCAGTTCATGATAGGTTGCGATTTTATCATTTATTTTATTATTAATTTCTCCTATTACCTGACCCAATCTGGATTAATTGTTAGATTCTACTCACTTTTAGTATTTTGCATATATTTCAGGGAGTAGAACGAAAATACCATAATAAATACCGATTTGACAGTTATCAGGAAAGAGTTCAAGTAGCAAGCATCCAGGGTATTTTTGGAACAAGGAGACACAAGTCCTTTTTGGTAATTTGTGGAAGATAGAATAAAAGGAGGAAAGAAACGAAGGGTTGAGGGGGCTTCTTCTTCCTCCAGAGGCTTCGTCCTCTCCGCAAGGGGGCCGCCGCGCAAGGAGAGCATTAGAATAGGATTTGGATAGAAATTGAAAGGGAATTTTCCGTTCAGTAGCTTAGGCTTGTTTTCTTTTTGACTTTTCCTTTGTATGCCTTTCTTCCCTTTTGGTTTTCTCCGTGAATGTGATGCGAAAAGGATTGGAAAGCTTTTGACTTTTCCTTTTTCGTCTTTTAGTGGCTTGCTTCCTGCGGATGTCCAGACCGAAGGAAAACTATGAATTACCTTTTGTAGCTTTCTTTTTTTTTTTTTTATTGAATAGACGAATTGAATTCGCCCAACTTCCGAATTGATGGCCGCAGCTTTTGCTTCAATTTCTTGTGGATTTTGTTCATCAACTATGAACTAATTTCCTCACCCTAGTCAAGGGACAACGGATGCTTTGGGTTGTCTAAAATTGTGAGATCGATTTAATTTTATCTTTTCTTTTTATTTATTGGTATCTGCATATTCTCTGATTACAGTGATTATGATTGTTCAATTAATTGATTGTCTTGGATCCGGATAATTAGTTGATTGGGTAATCTATTGTCAATTAGGGTGTTAAATCCGTAATTATTTAATTACCTTGAAATAGTGACAACTGGCATGATTGGGTTTGTGTCAGGGGGATATGCGAGCTAATCTGAAATAACCCTGGTAGTGCGTTATTTGGTTAGAATAGGGCTCCTCTAATACGTAAGGCAATTGGGGAATTAAATCTTACGGGCGTACTTAGGATTGTTTTCCAATTAGAGAAGTGATTAACAGGCGTACCTTGATCACCGACACAGTAAGGAGGGGTTGACTGTCATCGCTTGTTTGGCAGTTATAACCTATTTATTAGTAAATAATTGGAATTGCCTTTGCTTATCGATGATCAATTAGGTGAACCATTGCTGAAGTTATTCCTTGGCTAGATCCTTAATTATCACTCATTAGATTTTAGTAAATTGTTATTTAATTTCTAGTTGGCTATTTTATTTTTATTATTTTACTTTTAGTTGGATTGCTTAAATTGTCACCCCTGAGATAAAAACATCCCCCTTTGTCACTGTGAATTTAAAAAGAAACAATTACTCCCAGTCCCTGTGGATTCGACCCTACTTACCACTATCTACAGAAATTAATTTTAGTTTGAGCAGGTTTTTATTATTGCACAGGCTTCGACAACCTGTCAGTTCATAAATCATTTCGTATCAACTCATAACACGTACAGGTGATGACCGGCTACTGAGTACTCAGCCTAGAGATTAAACCCCTTCTAAGTGGGCGACCAATAGGTTTCATGACTACCGATTGGTCTCATTTCATACATGGATCAATCGGCCGGACTTTATACCAAACTACCATGACCTTGCCAATTGGTCGGAATTTGTACCAGACTGCCATGGCTTTGTCAATCGGCCGGACTCTATGCCAGACTACCATGACCTTGCCAATCGGTCTGACTTTATACCAGGTTACCATGACGATTAGACAGGACTATAGCCCCTACCGTCTATTCCATAACTGTTTTGAACTTTACTTGTCAAAAATTCATTTCACACATCACATACATAAATCTTTGATTTCATAAAAGATTTATAAAGCACATTAGTATCTTTTTTTTAAAAAAAAATTTAGTAGGGGAGAGATGGAATTTAAGAAATGAAACGAAAGTAGGAGATTTAAAAATCAAAACCACTAATTTTTAAAGTCTCAACTCAACCTTAGAAGCACTTTAGTACACTTGATTAGTGTAGAAGCAAAAATGACGAGGTTTCAATTCTATAATAAAACTTTTTTACCTCATTGAAACGAATACTCTTTTTCCATTTTTTGATTTCCTTTTTTTTGGTTCCTAATTAAGAAAATATGCCAGCTTTAATTGTTTTTTTCCTCTAAATTTTTTAAAACTTCCTGCAATATAGTCCCCCACATCTTTGTTTTTTTTTTTTTTTTTTTTTGCTTCAACTGAAATAGATGGTGGGAGAGAATTCGGTAATTTTAAATATTAAGTTTCCCTTTTGAACATTCACATACATGTTCACTCAAAATTGACGAGTTTTAAAGGGATCTCAAATGGTTCAACATCTAACATACAATTATGGACTTAGTCCGAAATCTTAAAATCGAGCTGAGTTCAAGTTGAACTATCATGTTTCTCGTTAGGGTTATAATTCAAGTTAGACACGCAAACATTTGACTCAATTCAACTTAATTGAACGGTTACCTTTAATTCGACCAAATACCCTTTACTTTTATCAAAAGATTGTACGAATTAAACACGTAAAGAAAGCACTTTTTTTTTTTTTTTTTTTTGCTTTTAGTTGATAACTAAAGGACCGTGAAACTTCAGGTAGGTGTGTAAAAGTTCCAACATAAGGGACACGTAAAGTTTTGTCTCCCAAGCAATCAATTTAAAATGAAATCGTGTGACAAGAAATGTGGCATCATTTCATGGTCTACAATAGCCTTTCGTGGAGCTTCTTTTCATTGTGTTGAACAAATTAGCCCAAAAAAAAGGGAAAAATCATTGGATTTTGTCACTCTTAGGCAACTGTTTTCTCCAACAAATTTAATTTGCCATGCATCTTTAATCAAACAAATTGAAACTGAAATCAGCTTTCTCGTCCCACTGTGTCATATTGTATCACTTCCACAGTTCCCTAATACACAAAAGATAAAGATAGTGCCCCAAAAGAAACCAGAAAGGAAGATGATGATCTCTCACTGAGTGACAGCAAATGCAATGAATGCCACCAACTTTTTCTGACGTTAGACAAAGCCAAATAATTTATTAAGACACATCAAAACAGTCGAGTTTTGGCTCAATGGTCACAAAAAAGGGATTAAATCTCTCTTTGCGCTGTAAATTTTGGAGGGGGGGTTCGAACCCTACCTATAGTTAAAAAAATTTCAAGGAGGTGCCAGAGCATTACTTTGATCTAGTCGGATTCGTAAACCTGCTAACTTCTTTAGGCTCCTTCTCTCTATAAAATAGAATAGTTTAAATTATACAAAGGTTATTGTTACAGAAAAAAATTTTTTAAGACACATCAGGAAGTGTTGAGAGTGATAACTTGCCCTGCTGTTATCCATATGAAGGTCATGTAGTAAGGATCAAAAATTTTCTATTCCAAAAAACATTATGGAAGTTTAGATTTTTTTTTTTTTTAAAAAAAATTTGTTCTTTATCGACAAAAAAAAGAGCCAGCCACATTAATTTGTTCTAGATCCCCGGGGTGTCTTTGGAATTTAAAGTGCAATTGCAAAAGTCAATTTGCTAGTGTCAATGTAGGCCATCGAAACTTGTCTTTCGGGAAGAAAAATATGCAATTTAAAATTTGAATTCAATTCCATGGAGTGACTTATGTTAATTAGTGGTGGCTTAATCAAGCCTACTAATAGGTCCAATTTTCACTTTCAGATAAAACCATCCCCTAAAATCTCAAATCAATGATGGCGAGTTTCGCTTTCCAATTGGTGTTCGTATACGTGCATGGACACGCGGTTTATCTGCACGAAAAGTTGGTAAAGACGGGGCTGAGCCGCTATCTGGGAAGGTCGATGGTCTGGATTTGTCCAACTTTTAAAATGCTCAATATGTGAAGTAAGGATCACGTAAATCACATCGGTTTTCATCTTTTCATGCAAGGGGGAAAAAATCCTAGCAGCCGCTGAGCTAATCCACACGTACACCTTTAATTAGTCACTCAATGATTTTTAAATTTTTTAAAATAGTCACTCAGCTCACAAATGTGTATATTAATCGTCATTTCGTCCAAATTCGATGGTAACCTTAAAATCTTAAGCAACCACTGAACGATATAGATAATATATTTTAACCATTCAACTATTTTTTGTTTCAAGTCAGTCACCCAACTCATCGAAATAGTATGTTCGCAATCTTTCGTTCAAATTTTTTGTCATTTAAATCTATTGTTTTTTATTTAGTTTTAGGTTTCTAAAATTAATTCACAAGAACTTCACTAAATAATTTAGATATTTTGTCAAAACTTATGAATCATAATCTATTAAACCAGCTGTTACAGATTCTAAATTTTATTTTTTTTTGTACTATTGAAAAATCTAAAACTCTAGATGGAAAAAATTTAAATTTTGACTTTTCAAGACAAAAATCTAAAATTAGGTGAAAACAAATATCTTAAGAGAAAAGTTATGAAATTGCAACTAGTACGCCACTTTGCTAAGTTAAATGGGTGATTGAAAAGGAAAAATCCTGTAGTGGCCAAAAAGTGCAAGTTGAATGGATTAGTGGTCAATAAAATTTGTTCTCCAAGTCATTGGATGAAATTGCATTTGATTTGGCATGGTGAATGCACATGGAACTCATTCTATTGATACTAAGAGCAATATTTAATAAAATGACCAAAAGTATACTGATTTAAGAGTTTAGTGATTATATTAAAAAAAAAATACTTGAGCGGCCAAAAGTGTACGAGCGGAATAGTTTAGTACCTGTTGGGGTTTTTCGCCCTTTCATGCAATATATTGGGCTTGTGAAATAATATTGACTTTATGTGTTATACAAAAATAATTCACAAAAGACAAACTTATTTTGAAAATTTTCTAAAAATTTTCATACATTATCCTGACAATTGTCCCTTCTGTGCTGAAGGCATAATTATAGACCAAATTTAGGTGGAACAAGGAAGTTAGTACCTTGGCAATAGACCTAAAATTGAATTTAGATCAAAATTTCACTAAATTGTACCATCCAACTAGCATTTTAAACGTCTGCAAACAAAACACTTTCTCATATAGTATGAGAATACTAAAAATAGAAAATTTTAAATACATTACCCTTACTTGAATTAACAATGTGTTAACATGTTTTTTGCACTGGTGAAATTAATGCGTAACTAAGTTGACAATTATTACGACTGTATGATACCCCTTCTAATTTCAAATCTCCATGTAAGGTGTAATTATCATTTTTTAATCTGTCTTTGAAAAAAAAAAAAGAATCTACGTTGTCATTCACTAGAACGTTACATGCTTTTAATCTTCAAAAGAATTCTTGGAGGAGAGCTTGGTGTGAACCTAATGAGGTTATATATATATATATATATATCCTTATACTATATAAAATTGAGTTTTGGTGAAAGAGAAGGTTGCATTTCAACCGCATAGGCAGGGACTTTTTGGGAATGTAAAATATTCTGTAGTGTTTTATAAGTTATAGGTACAAGTGAGGGAAGCTTGTGGTTGGGTAAATTAACCGAAATACCCTTAGTTATAGACATTTAAAACTTTATGTTGTTGAAACATCTGGATATTTATGATATGTGCAATTAATCTGCAACCATTTGTTGCTTTTGGTACAACACACATAAGCCGGTGGTTTTGTGAAATTACTTAAATGGCCTTCACACATCATAAGTGCAGTCATTACGAAAAGAAAAAGTCATGGGAGCCCACAAGTGAAAGGGAATAAGAAAGGCCAACCTTGCTCAACCGTCACCGTGGTTAGAGCTCAAGAGTGGAAGCACCTCCTTTCAGACCTCCTTCTCTATCATTTATACCTGAATTTAATGGCCAAAATTGTGGGCCTACTAATGGCTCCTGACTTTCGGGGATTGGATTTTCTCTTACAACCTTTGTTTGAAATAGAATGCCGCATCGTTTCCCCTCTCACCCGAGCTTATGGCCGAAACACTCCATTTCTTTCTCATTATAGCCTCAACTAAATAGCCAAACGTTGGTAAGTGAATGCCCAATGGCTGCGTCGGTTATGATTGTTTCCATGCATCCTCTTCACCTTCTTCAGTTTCACTCTTTTCATATTTTGGGATTGAGATATTTTTTTATGCCTTTATACTGCATAAATCCTAGGCATGGAAACAATCACCGCCTACTGAAGCAGGAAGTTGCGCAGAGGCCGACCGACAATCTTTACTAGGGTCATTAATTTAATTTGGGATTTGATGAGGCTTTCACTTGGCCTCTGTTTCATTTTGGTCCCATGGTTTCTTCATTCTGCTGCAGCTTGTCCTTAATCACCTTCTATTGGTAAGTTAATGACTAACTCACTTGAAGACCGACTGAATGTGGACATTAGCAGCGCATAGTCCTTTACTACATAACTCCCTCAGCTTACTTGCTTCCTTAAGCCAAAAGCACCAAAAGTAGCTATTCCAACAAGAAAAGGCACCAACATCCCTGCGTTGCCTCCACTTTCAACTTCAGCAGTCAGAGTAGTTGAAGCAAGAAGTTGCGGAGGGCCCTCGATCATGTATGTTCTACACTCATCATGTAGATGCTGAAGTTGGGACCAAAATGAAGAACCACCAAGAAGCAACGCATTTGACTGCTGTCTATTACAGCATCTACATGAGTTTACTACTATTCGTATCACTAAATAAGTAGACATACATGATGTCTTATTCAACTACTTTGTTATTTATCTCGTAGTTTTTACCTGAAACAATTTCATAACTATTTGTCCTTACATCTTCAGGAACTTGCTGCATCTAATTATTTGTCTTCGGGAACTTCCTGATTCTAATATTGGAAGACTCTTATGTTGTTTGTCTTATAATCATACCTGCTTTTAATTATTTATCGCAACGTACTATTCTCGCAATGTATTATTATTTGTCCAACCAAAAAACTTTCTTCAATCACAGCTACCAAACACCCACATGATGCGCGGGCACTCCTCCCCGTGTGTGTATATATATATATATATATATATATACACACTAGTTGTTCAAAATAGAAAGCAAGACACGGTGCTACAACAAATACTTCATCTCTATTTTGACTGTACAATGATTTAGCCTATATGATATGCCTAGCGATTGTAGATGGAAGTAATAAAAAGAAAAAGGCTTACAGCAAACTAACCCCCCAACCTCGTTCCCCGCGCCCCCCACCCCTCCCCCCCCCCCCCCGCCACAAAAAAAAAAAAAAAAAACTCCCCACCTTACCACGTGAACTATTAATAAATCATACCATGCCTTCTAACTATTAATTCTTGAATTGTTTCTTATCATAAAAGCACATTATCTATCACTATTTTCTTGATGACAATGATAAATAATTCAAAGAATATTATTATGAAGGCAATTTATTGATATTTTACAAAAAGAAAAGTTGTTAATTAACTTTTCATATACTATAAGGACCCCAATGTCTTATTACTGTTTAGGATGTGTATCTAGGATTGGAGGGTATGGATTTAACTCCTTCCTTTTATGAATTATTTCATTCCATTGATTTCTTCCTTGCAAGAATTTTCCTCTTCTATGTTCTCTTATTTAGTAGCCATCAATCAACAAAGAATATAGTCTTATTGGTAGGTAAATTTCGGATTCTAGCATACCTAATATGTCCTTTAGTACATATATGCAATTCTTTTTTTTTTTTTTTTAATTATTGGGACATATGCAGCATTGGTTGGAAGGAGTAAAGGTACAGGAAACAAAAAGTCATAGATACTACTACTATTTTATATTTATTCCAAACAATTTCCAAAGAGAAGTCAAATGAAATCCTTCTTCAAAATTACTAAAGAACAATAAGGAGGCAAGGAAAAAAGGATAGAAAGAAAGCAAAGCAAAATCAAAGTTCAAACTTTCTTTTTTTGAAAAAATAAAAATAAAAAAAAAATTCCCCAAGTGTCCCACGCCTAAAATGCATTATTTGGGCCGAGTTCAGTAAAGGCAAACAACTACTCTGGCGGTGGACTAATCCCCAAGTGATCCAGCAGCCCCACTCCGGCCTCCCCCACGCCTAAAATGAGCCTAATTAAATCAAGCACTCAAGTCTTCAAACTTGTCTGCAAATTCTAAATAATTTAAAATTGTGTTTAAATTTGGCTTCTTTATTCACTGTTTTGAGTTCACATGAGCTTTTATCAAATTGAGCTCGATTGAATTTTTCACATACAAATTTGTCACTTAAATTAGTGAGAAAATATTTAATCAAATCATTAGAAATATATTTAAGTGAGAAAATATTTAATCAAATCATTAGAAATATCATATGTGGTTATTTAGGCCACACAAAATATATATTCTAACATGATGTCGTCAACCAAGCTTATAGTCGGACAATAAGTTACGTGAGATTTTATTCTTTGCTAATCATCCATTATAAGTTCTTTTTTATTCATCCATTACAATGGATAGCTTCTAGATATGCTGGATTATGCAAGCTAATGCTCCACAGTCAGGAGCAGCTGTTTCAAAGCCATTTCTTGTTCCACTAAATTTGTTTCATGTTCTCAATTTTCGCTTGAGGAGGACAAAAATAACAGCCAGATCCTGATTCTCAGGGTTAAAGAGAGAGGAAGACTCTGCAAGTTTCTGCGTAAACAGTTCAAACAATTCATCCATGATATCACTTCCAAATTGTTTCTCTAGAAGTCCCTCTAATGCAGCTCTGAGGTACAAAACAATTCCACTAGGGTTGGAGAAAACCACATGCTTTCCTGGAATGCTTAATATCTCCAGTCTCTGAACATTTAGATGTTCATTTGCCTTCATCAGGGTCTTTATCTCATTAGGAGATGGGAGATATAGTGGCAAGTTGAACATATCCACTTTCAATTCATCGACCAATCCCTGCAATAGGTGCATCTTAGTATTTAAAGTACTTTTTTTTTTTGTTAGCCAAAACCTATAGTCGAAATTCGAAGATAAACTTTAATCAAAACTCATTCTTATATAGTACATGCAAAATAAAGAAACTGTAAAATTAAAAATTCCTACTCATGGATTTGCAACTGCTATTTTTAAGCTGAAGACATGTTTCAGAAATTATGGAACATAGTTAATAGCTTGTTCATGACCAAGGAGGCATTCCATTCATTCTCTGCCATTGGTATATTATGCCTGCAGATTTGGTTGATTTCCTATATCTGTTTTGTTTCATCCTGGATATTGATATTAATCAGAGGAAATGTTGGAAAGAGAAATTAATCAGAGGAAATGTTGGAAAAAGAAATTGGTGCCTTGTTGTGATGCTTTTGGGCCAGCATTAATTATCTGATATGATTTTCTATTCTGTCCATGTTTGTTACAAGTAGTAAATTTGACACATGAAGCTCACTTCCATCCAATACTTTGTACCTTTTTATTTCAGCGAAATAAGTACATAAGTTTAGAGGGTAAGGACTTAATATCAAAATAATGTCTTATATTTGCAAATAGGAATGAAAAACGAACGAAACTATATATTATACTTGAATTGATGTTGAAATAGTAAAAGCTAATTTGCGCTTAGTTCACCAATTAATCAAACCAAACACAAACAATATTTTGTATCCAATAAAATTTCAAATTTGAAATCGAGCTTGGCTGACTTAACATAGTATATGAAATTTATATGCGAAAAATTTAATTGAGTTTGACTTGATAAAAGCTAATCTAAATTCAGTGCAATAAATAAATGAATTAAATTTAAATACAATTTTAAACTCTTTAGAATAGATAGACAAGTTTGACAACTTGAGTGCTTGGCTCAATTAGCTTCATTCATAACCCTATTTGCAAGTAAAAATTTTGGAATTTTTTGTGGGGCAAATGTAAAATGTCAAAAATATTTCCACAGAATACCAGATTCTCAATGCTCAAGCTTGGGGAGAAGGGCAAGTAATTAATATCAGAATAATTTCTTAAGGCTAAATTATAATACAAATAGACTTTTTAAAATTCATAAGAGGGAAAATAAAATTTTTAAAATTCTTGAGGGGGTGGCTGCCCCTCCCTGCAAAGATCCGATCCAATAAAACTCTTGTCTCGCAGGTTCGTAGAAGTGTTAAAAAAGAATTGCAAATGTCATTTGAATTAAAAAAAATAAATAATTTAACTATATAAAACTATTTAGGATATATTAGATGATAATTCGAATTTAATATTATTCAAGTGATAAAAAAATCAATATTCTATGTTGCATCCATGCATTGAGATGTATTCACATAGAGTTCTTAGTTGAAGAAGATCTGAAACTAATGAAATCTAACCTTCTTAGCCAAGTCCATGAGGCAAGATCCTAGAACTTCAAATTCTTTCTCTGTGACGATAGTTGTCTGAGATTCACGGATGGCATCAGGGACAGCAGGAATAACAAGGGCCATCAGCCCTCCATCGACTAGCTCGTGTGCCCTTGCATTCAGAAATGACTCCAAGTCCTTTGCAAATTGAGATGCATAAGCCTCAAGAACTTTCTTTTTGGCCCCTCCGTGGTGAATCTTTCCTTTGTTCCATGCAGGGGACGTGTTGTCTGTAACCTCTTTTGGCACATCCGAAAGCCAGTGAAGTGAGCAAGATGAGTGAGCAAAATGAAGGGTTGCCTTTGGGAGCAAAACCTTGTGGAAGTCACCAGGCACTCCAGCTGCAAGGTAGTGTCTCTCTGGCGGAAGTGAAGCAAAAAGTGTGTTGAAATCATTAGATATATGGTCATTAAAAAAGACTTCAAACTCAGGGACTTCAGATGCTAGTCCTTCTTTTCTGAGTTTTTCCTCCAGGGCTTCTCTTATGGCTTTCATGGCCACAAATGTATTTGGTCCTGTAGAACAGCCAAAATCTGCTATGCGAAATGGATGCACAGAGGTTGAAGAAAGTTGCTTGACATCAAGTTCTTTGTCAATCTCTTCTTTGATAAGTTCTTTTGCAACGTCTACTGCTCCTCTCTGCCACAAAAAAACAAAAGAAAATAAATAAAATCTTTACGTAAGTCTTATAGACCTTAGACATTTATAATGAGGTAACTGCAGTTTAAACTAGCAACCTGAAAGGATGAGTTTTGGTTATAGCTTTGAGGTCCATTTCCTCCATTCATGGCATATACTTGAGGCATTTTTTCTATCTATATCTCTTCTCTTACCATGTCTTGATACCTCTGCCTAGATGGTTTAATTTATACTAGGCAGAGGCTTAGGCTTAAGTGTTGTCTTTTAGCCCTTTACACGACGGGCATTTCTACTAATAAATACCAATCCTAATATATAACAGGATTGACATATGCAAAACAAACAAGAAACCATAGCAGATTTGTATCTATCCCCCGACAACCCCACGAAAATCGGGTCAAATTATTTTTCTAAATGATATTTTAGTTTTCAATGGCTGCATATTGTTTTTTTTTTCTTCCTTTTTTTTTATTGAAGATATCACATGCATACAGCATGTACCCAGCAGGCCATAATTCTATATTTGTTGTCCAATGACTAGGGTTGAAAGACGAATTAAACTACTCGAAACTCGAATTGACCTTAACTTTATTCGAATTTAGTTAACTAACTAATCAAATCGAACTTGAGCGGCATTTTGTATTTGATAAATTTTCAAATTTGACTCGAGCTTCGCTTCCTTTCACTGTGAATTTGCCAAATTACTATGAATTAATTTCCTTTTTAAATTACTCACCCAATTTGACTCGAGCTTGGCTTTCCTTTCAAAATTTTTACTTTTACCCATGCTTTTTCTTTCCTGTTGGTTTTTTTTTTTTTTTGTGCCATGATGTAAAGAAATAAAGAACACAACTGCAAATGATAAGTATATTTAGAATTAGTCATTGGACATAACATGGATTTTTTTACCTTCTCTTTTTGATAAAACAACATCATAATTTCAATAAAATCTGTATTAATAACAGAAGTTACATAATCAAATATACACAGATTTCAAAGAACAAATCTGAAGAATAGATAAAAATTACACTATAAAGCTCCAAATTTTTAAAAAATGAGAAAAAATAATTGTGGCTCCACAAATATCTGTGCATGCTTCCAAGCTTCCGATCCGCTAATTAACTGTTTCAAGTCCAATTATTATGGTGAGATCTATCAAATATATTTAAGAAATTCCAGATCTAATAATCAAAACTTGAAAAAACTCAAATCTAATAAAAGAAAAATGAAAAAAATTACATAAAACTCTCACCACGAATCTCTAGGAGAAAAGAAAACTCACTAGAAAGTCTAGGAAAAACTCTCCCTCAACAATCCTAGGAGAGAAGAAACTCTCATTAGTAAGCCTTAGGAGAGATTCTATTCACACAAATGAAAAAAATTATAGAGAGGGCTTCTCTAATGGGAATGATAAGAAAAATCTGATATTTGATCTCTCTCCCATGGGAGAGTTGAAGGAAGTTTTGATTGGAGAGTTTTTTCAGAGCGATGTCAAAGAAAATCAACTTTTCTAGAGAGGAACAAGTGCAAAACATTTTGTTGTCATTTTTTTCCTTCTCTTTAATATTTTTCAATTTTGATTGTGCTAGCGTAATTCTTTTCTTGACTATGCTCTGGCTTTCAGAAATATAAATTTACTGATATTTCCACATATTATTGTCCTTTTTTGATAAAAAAAATAGAATTTGTCAACGAATTATCAAAAATCATCCAGTACGATTTGATTTACATCCCTGTCCTAATGGTAGGTTAAATATGTATTAGAAATAAAGATCAAATCTACAATTTAATAAATACAATATATTTAAATATTTTTGAATAGATCTAAAAGTTATAATAAATTTTCAAATTATATTCTAACAAGATAAATTTGCAGCTCCCTGCGTTGCAGTCGCCAAATCTACTAATCAATGGTTTTAAATTCCAATAATGATATGATCTGAGAGAGACTCAAGATCTAAAAAATTCTAAATCTAACAACTAGATTTAAAATAAATTCGGATCTAACAACAAAAGAAAAAAAGAAAAAACTTCTCATTAGAAACCCCTAGGAGAAACAAAAAAATTGCCCTCTGTGTCGTCAGTTTATTAGCAAACCTTCCTTTGGAGGTACGAATCATCAAGTAGTCTATAATGATCACCGGTGTTGGTTTAAATTTCGTCCGGTTTTACAAAGCAACTAAAAATTATGATCTGTACAACTCATTTTATTGTTTACGGCGGATGGAAATATTAAACTTCACATAAATAACAAACCCCAACCAGTGTTGCACATGTCATAATAAAAAAAATGCATATATGTACAACAAAGCATATTAAGTATGCTAAAATCTAAAATTCATTTACCAAGAAAAGTATATTCTATGTTGATTGATGACTACTAAATAAGAGAGCAAAGAGGAGGAATTTTTTTTTTTTTTTTTTTTTTTTTTGAAGAGGAGAGGAGGAGCATGTTCAAGTTGAAGCCTGCATACAACACAATCGTTCAGGGATAGTCCTTTTGATGACTGTCCCTATCCGAAGTACTTAATAAATCCTTTGTGAAGTTGGAGCACGTTCGAAAACTGTAGAGAATCAAACTATTGAAATGATTGAAAAATCAAGAAGGGGAAAATTCTTGCTAGGAAAAAATCAGTAATTAAATGATAAAAAGAAGGGGATTAAATCCACACCCTTCCATCCTAGATCCACATCACAAGCGCTAATAAGACATTAATATATGTTAGAAATAATAGATCGGATCTACAATTTAACATATACAATAGATCTAAAAAATTTTGAACAGATTTGAAACTCTTAATAGATTTTGAACAGATTTAATAGAAACTCTTAAGTTGTCTTCTAGCAAGATAAATCGTTGTAACTCTTTTTTGTGCATGTTGTAATTGCTAGATTTGTTAATCAACATCTGCAGTGATGGAGAAAAAGTGGGGCTATTGCCCCCATTGACCCCTCCTAAATCTCCATATTAATTTATATATAAAATTAGAGTTTTGCCCCCACATTCAAATGAAATCGCCCCACTACTCTTCAACAAAATTCAAGTATTAGAGAATTGCCCTCACTAAGTTGTCCGTATCTGCATATAAAATTGTAAGTTTGCCCCCACACTTGAATGAAATTAACCGTACTACCCTTCAACAAAATCTAAAGTAATAATGTACACTTTGTTTATATATCTCTATATCAAACAATTTAACAACACTTAAAATTAATAACACTATTGCTAGCACACAAAAAAAAATCATGCAGTAGAAGTATAAATGCGATATATAAAGACTTGGATAAATAGCCACTCAAAAATATATTTGATTAGAATATACCAAGTCGCGAGGCTCTAATTGATCACTCAAGAGGTGAAGGGAAATCGTATCACTTGGAAGGCAAAGAAACAAGGCACAGATATTTTGGAACAATGCTTTAACATATACTAACTCAAATTTTACATGAGGTTGCTCAATTGAGCATTCAGCCATAAGGCCATATATACAGGAAAGAAACTAACAACTCCTTATTAGATTTTACTATCATAAACTCGTTCCAATTGTAATATCAAAAAAACAATTTAACTCTGTTTCTTAAATCAATTTTGGCACCAATTCTAATCTAGTTACCAAATAATAATATAATTCTAAAACTGCTAAATTTCTAAAAAGGTCTGGTTTAAAATATGTCAACAACGGTTTTGTCTAAACAAAGAAAGAGACTCAATTTACATTTATTCTTTTTTTTAATCTATTTTAACAAATCCATTAGAATTTTTAAATAACTTTTTTCACCACACATTGGAACTCACAAACATTGCTAATTTTTTTTTTCCTCTTAGAAAAATCTAGAGAAAATTTTTAGGGTTGTGAGAGGAAAAGTAGAAAAATCCTTTATTAGGAAATTTGAGATTTGAAAGAGATTTGTTTTGTTGTTAAATTATAGATTAATTATAAACATAACATCTAGCATATATTGTTAGTTAAATATATTTTTATAATTTAATTAGTAATATTTTAGATATTAACTTTACTCCATTAAATTTCTTTTCTAAGTCTGCCCGTGAACATCAATAAGCAGCAATAATGTTGATGAGATCTGTCAAAAGGGACCCAAGATCTAAAAAATTTCGAAATCTGAAATAAATTTAGATCTAACAATAAAAGAAAAAGAAAAAAAATAGAAAATTCTTACAAGAAACCCCAGAAGAAAGAGAAAATTGTCCTTTGTGTTGTCTGTCCATTAGCAAACCCTCCTTTATAGGTACGACTCATCAAGTAGTCTATACTGATCACTAGTATTGTTTTACATTTATTAAATCCTAAATATCCTACACGTGATTTTTCACAAATATACGAGTCGTGATTGAGTATAGGGTATTAATGGTCGAACCCAAAGAGAAGATTGTCAATTACCGATGATTTTCGAATTCTTTTATTATTTAGACTATCATAAATGTACAAAAATTAAATCTACACTATAAACATGAGCTAAAGTAAAAATAACAATAGAAAACTTCCAGGGATATGGAATTCCTTACTACTCTTGCAAGTGAAATTACTGGTTAAGTTAATGATTTATCTTGGTTAGTTATGGCGTAATTTCCTAATGTATGTGAAACCTACTTTTGTAAACATGAGCTAAAAGTTAAATCTACACTATAAACATGAGCTAAAAGTAAAAATAACAATAGAAAACTTTCAGAGATATGGAATTCCTTACTACTCTTGCAAGTGAAATTATTGGTTAAGTGAATGATTTATCTTGGTTAGTTATGGCATAATTTCCTAATGTATGTGAAACCTACTTTTGTAGTGAATCAACTATACTTGTAACTAAACCATACCTAATCTTGTGGTATGAAATTAACTACAAGCTCTTTTTTTCTATGAAATTATATGAAACAAGTTACTAAAGTCACAAAGGTGCACCTCTACTCTCGTGAGTGTACTCCTAAGGTTTATTACTTCCTTGAACTAGTGTTAAATTTCAATTCTCATTGCAAGTTTAACACCATAAAATTATCACAATTAATGGCTAGTTAATCATAATTAGATAAGAAAAAGTGATAGATAACTTACTCAATATATATTTGATATAGAAAGTTCATCCATAACTCTAGGCATAAAATTTAACTAAACATGAAGAACAAGATCCAAACTTGTATTATAACTAATCATGAAATCAAATAAAAAAGAGAAAATGTTAGGAGAGAAGTCACCCTTGTCACATGAGATCCATCTCTCCATCTTTGCTCCTTAATTCTTCATTCAAATCTAACTATAAATGCAAAAAGGATAAACTACATTAACTATACTAATCTACCCTAACTAATGAACTAGGCATACTCTAGTGAAAACTACATTTTTGTGGAGTTTTTCTAGCCTTCCAAAGTTGTAAAAATGTTCTCCAAGGCCTCTATTTATAGAGAAATTCAAGCCACAAATGAGTTGTTTCTAGTTGGCAAATTTGGCTCTTGAAACTCTCAAAGATTGCTTCTCAAAGTTTTCATGTTCATCTACTAATTTCCAGCAAGAATCTATGTAGAAAAAGTGGTAAAAAAAGTTGTGTGAACAAAGCACAAGTTGCCAAACAAGTTGTAGCCAAAATTAGAGAATACGCGACCTTAGGTCACGTATTGTACCCACATTTTGCTCTTTTGCAGGTTTGCTCATCTCTGGTTGTTCTTCACCCTTACTCTATTTTTATGCCAACTTTCACTGATATTTTCTCAATAATGGCAGCTGAACTAGCTCTTGTACAAAACATGAAAGTTGTAGCCCTTTGAGTTAGCTTTCCGATGCATCAAGAATCATCCAATTTGAATCTCTGTAGACCGATAAATTATTAAAATACCCTCGACTGGTCAGAGCTCTATTTCAGCTTTCGATAACAAAATTGCACTTCTGTATTTCGATATTTTGACAATGAAAACGACTAAACTGGATGTCGACATCTTCATACCAAATGTAAATCTATCTCTTACTTTCAAAATGGTATGAGAATCACCTCAATCCAATGCTTGTAACTCAACATATAGTTGAAATACCACAAAGTGTCAAAGCTAGAAAACTTCCTTAGTTGCATTTCATCTCTTTCACTTCATATTATCTTAAAAACCACTTCAAATCATCAAAAATCATCCAATTATGTTCTCAACTCACTCCATTTGATGATTGAATCATTGAATCTATAAAAACATGAAGTTTTCACCATTAAAATCCATAGAAATACAATTTTTACCACTTAAACCATAAAATACATATTTTCACTACAAACTTAGTTCATAAGCTATAAAACTAATTAAAACACACTAAAAATAATTAATAAAACACAACCTGCACGCAATACCGTGGTGCTAAATAAATTTTTTGTGAAGTAGGAGCACGTTCCAAAACCGTAGGGAATCAAACTGTTGAAATAATTGAAAGAAAACTCAAGAAAAGAAAATTCTTGCTGGGGAGAAATCAATGCAAGTAAATAATTGATAAAAGGAAGGGGCTAAATCCACACCCTTCCATCCTAGATCTACATCCTAACAGGTATCGAGCCTGTGCAATAATAATCACTTACTCAAGAAAGATACAAATTTTATATATAACGGTGAGTAGAGTCGAATCCACAGGGTCTGCGAATAATTCGTTTCTTTCAGAGTCCGAAGTATGGGGGATTTTGGAGAATATAAAATAACTAATTAACTAACTAATGAAACTACTAATAGAAATAATCAGGAATTAATCAATAGCCAATACAATTCTAGCCAAAGGTGCAACTTTTCAGACACGGTCCATTCAACTGATCATTGATGCGAAGATAATTCAATTACTCATTACTAGATTGGTTATAGTTGTCATTCACGCGATAAACAACCAACCTTTCCTTACTTTTTCGATAGCCAAGGTACGACCGTTAACTATTTCTCTAACAAAAAAATAACTCTAGGTACGACCGTAGGATTTAATTCCTCGATTGCATTAAGAATTAGAAAAATCCAATCCTAACTAACAAACACGCTATGAGGGTTTGTTTAAGTTAGATCATACATTTCCCTAACATGAAACCAATCATGCTAGTCGCCACTGGTATTAATCAATAGAACAATTACAGATTCAATCAATTAATATGACAGTAGATTATTACATTAATTCAAATATCGGGCCCTTGACATTCAAATAACAAAACAATCATAAGCAATTAAACCAGAAAACGTACGAATACCAATGAATAAAAGAAATAAGTAAAATAATTTGATCTCACAGATGTTTGAAACTAAGTCCTCAAATTGACCTTCGATTAGAAAATAAGAATTTAGTTCTTCATTGTTGAGGAAATTCCCAACGTGATACTATCAAAGCCGGCCAAGACCTACGGCTCATCAGCCTCCAAAAATATAAAAACCTACGTGACTAGTCTTCTAACCGAATAAGAAGAGAAAAGAATAAGGCAACCACCTATTGTTCCTTGTTTTCCGTTTGCTTATTCTAGTAGAACTCCTAGTACAAGTCAACTACTAATCAGCAAAAGGAAAGGAAATCCGTTTGTAGCCCACTGTGGAGCTCGGCTTGTAGATCTTTTAGAAACTTCCCACGTGTGGAGTATTTTTCTCAAGAAGATCCCCTTTTTTTTAGCACTTTTCTGCTCCACTCCCTGTAATTAGGTCCAAATACCAAATATAAGTATATGTTAACAATTAAAACAATATTTGGCAAGAATAAAAAGGAAAATTAACAATAAAATTACTAACAATTAACACCCTATCAATTCCTCCCACACCTAAATCATGGTTGTCCTCAAGCATGAGAACAACAAATCAAAAAATCAAATTCCAACAATGGCTATTATTCAAATATTTTATTGCCAAGATACAATTAAAATATATGTCAAGTATTAGTGGTAATTTTCAAGGAATATCTCTCTAGTTAGTTTTAAAGATCAAGGATTCTTTCAATTTATGACTAACTAATCTAAGAATATAAAATATTCAACCAACATCCGTAAGCAAATGGTTCGACTATTAAGCAAAATCTCAACATTAAAATTCATGGATCAGCGGGCTAACAATTTATTCAAACATTTTCACACTTTTCACTATTAGCACTTTTTTTTTTTCTAAAATATTTCCACACTTGATTGATTTTTATTTTTTCAGGGGGAATGCTTAGTTTTTAGCCATTCAAGTGTTTTGACGCGAACTCCAACATTGGCCACATGAAGGAGCCCGGTTACTCAGCCATCATCACTTAAAAACCACATACTCATAGCTATCGTCGCTTTTTGATGCGAAAGTCGACACTTATGGTGAAGACCTTCGGTTACTAAGCAACGATACTAGCGGAGTATAGCCGAATATTATTCATAAATAAGCACCAAATTAAAATTAAAAATCAAACAAACCCGCTTCATTTCTTAAATATGGAGAACTAAGATTAATAGTTGAACCAATTTGCATAAAAAAAATGCTGGAGAAATATTTACCATACTTAGAGAAGTTAACCAAAAAACGCAAAAGTCACAAAATCTCAAATATTCACCAAAAAGATACTTTTAAACTTAACCATGTCATACTTAACACCATAGAGTGTAAAATATTAGCAATAAAAAGATTTAAGACATCTAACCATTGTTTATCAGGAACAATCACAAATATGCATAAGATAGGTAAAAATTGGATAAAATTTGACGAAGTCAAACAAAAAATTCCAATAAAAAATGCCTACACTCGCACTTTTTCAATAAAATACCAATATACTACTCCCCCCACACCTAAATCTTACATTGCCCCCAATGTAAGAGATAAAGAATATAATACGAAACAAAAGGGACAACGAAACTTCCCTGAGCACGTAATGGAGGGTCTCGAGCAGCTATGGCATAGGTGAAATTGGTCGGTTCTTCCTTTTATCCTTTATTTAAGTAGAACCATGGGTTTTTTTTTTTTTGAATAAAGGAACCCCTGTGTTAGGCGTGGGAACGCCTAACTGACTTCGAGTCTTCTGACCAACCATCCGAAATTAAGATCCTTAAGCGTGACCACTTGGCGTGGGCACACCCAATTACTAGAGAGTCTTCTGACCAATTTTTGAAAATTGAATTCCTTAGGCATGACCACTTGGCGTGGGAACACCTAACTACTATAGAGTTTTCTGACCGCAGATGAAAATTGCCTTCCTTAAGCGTGACCATCTAACGTGGGCACGTCTAACTATTGGAGAGTCTTCTGACCGCAGAAAAATACTTGCATTCCTTAGGCGTGCCTACTAGATGCGGGCACGCCCAACTACCAGCTTCCTGCCACAAAAGCAACAAATCACTAAATGCAACTAACACTTAACAAAAACTCCAGAAACATAAAAAAACTAAAATAAAGAGCCTTGGGTTGCCTCCCAAGCAGCGCCTTTCTTTAATGTCTTTGGCTAGACATTTTCATCTTTATTCACGGAGGATAAAATATTGTGACTCGTTTCAATACTTCATCCTTTATATAATCCTAATAGCCCTCGTAAATAGAGTCATCCTTAAGCACACGAGCTACGGTCTTCATGGACTAGTAGATGACGCCAAACAAGTCAACAAGAATTTTAATTCTTCACTTACTCCTCCATCACGAGCACTTATTGGTTCGAAATAGTATAAGTTAGTAACTTTTGTTTTGCAAAGTATCAATAAATTACCTGCATAATACTATCCTTTGAATTATTTCCTAACAATTATGCTGCATAAAGCATCTTCCTAAAAATGTTCATAGTAAGGTACATTGTGGCGACCCCACTTCCCCCTGAGGCGAACCAAAGGGTTGGCGGGCCGTCTGCCCAACTCTCGCCAGGACTCACGTGAGCAATCTAACCCGAAACCTTTCGAAAAATAAACTAATCTATTACAAAACAACTTTTCCCAAATAGAATCATACCTAAAGCCCCATTAACTTAAGAGATAACAATGATAAAAATAACCAGTCGAGGCCCTTAAACGACCTACGAGCTACGTACCGAAGTATAAGTCGTACCCAACCAGATAGATAAATACATAAATCCCTAATACAAGCTTACAAGCCAAGTAATCGAATTAGGGTTTACACATTTTCCACCTTCAAGTGGCAACCCAAAAAGGAAAATACATTATCCCAAATAACACATTACAGCCCACAGAATAAGTTATAGTATTCAATTACAGTCCAAAAGAAAAACATAAGTAAGCATCCCGTTTTCAGTTACCAGAACCTGTTAAGGAAAACAATAAACGTGGGGTGAGCTAAAACTCAGTGGTGCCCCAAACATGCAATCACTTAAATCAAACAGCGAGTAATAATTTAATCAAATTGAACAGTTAGGAAAGCGTGTAACAGCACAAGGTAGGATACAGGGGCTCTCAGGAGCCATTTTCCACGCTTGATCAGATACCATCGCAGTTGACCCTCCGTCAACTTTCACTACTTATAGTCCATGTAGATCCACTTATTTTAATCCTAACCCGTCACCATTCATACCCCTGTCCCGGGCCCGCTCACCGACTAAGGACGTAGTATCCTCGAGATATACCCGTCACAGTAGTTGGATACAGAAGTCGAGGGATTCACCCAACGACGCAACTACATTTTAGATTTATGGTAGTTGGATACAGAAGCCGAGGGATTCACCCAACGACGCAACTACATTTAGATTTATGGTAGTTGGATACAGAAGCCGAGGGATTCACCCAACGACGCAACTACATTTAGATTTATGGATTCAGGAGAAAATGTTTTTTGCACAAGTCACCACTCGAACGGCTAGTGCGATAAAGTACACACAGCTCACTTCGATGGATCAGAAACCAATTTTTCAAATTATCACATATCAAGTCAAGAAGGTACTTTAAGCAGGTAAGCATAGAACAGGCAGGGACACTCACCCAAAAGTGAAGTTCAGAGTTCAAGCTGGGATTCAAAATTCCACGTCCTCGCTATACCCTAGAAATCCAGAATTTAAAACTATAAGTGTTGTTGTACGGTTCTTGGTTTATAAATACAAAGTTATCTGGTATATAACTAGTTTATCTACTCCAAATAAATTAACAATTTCCCTAGAGTTAAACTAGTGAAAGTGATGAAATACTTCATAGGATTTCTTTCTTTCTAGAGGTGCAAACCAGAACCAATTTGCTTTGAATAAGATTTCTTGCCAAACAAGTTTTCTGCGCCTTTTATTTAAAATTATTAAAATCAAGTTTGACCTTTAAAGTACAAATATAACACTTTCAATTTCTATTCAAGTTCCAGGTTTATAACTATAAAGGTTTATCGAGTATATAACTAGTTTATCGTTTCGAAGTAAATTCAAAGATCTACTTAAGTTGAAACTTGGCAAAAGTAGAAGAAATGTTTTTATAGTTTTCTTTAAGATACTTTTCCTTATAAAAGGTAACTAGTATTATTTTCTTGAAATAAGTCGACACACCTCTTAATATCAATGTTAGAAAGTTACTTTGAACATTCCTCTAAAGTTACGGATTTTGCAGAAATTATCCTTAAAAACTATTTTTCCTAAAATAGGGTTTCTTGCCGAGCAAGTTTCCCAAGCTTTTCACTAAAATTAGTAAAACTCGTATTTTGGAACTTTTCCTATAGTTAACTATCCAAGTGCAAAGCTTAAGGAAAGAAAAGGAATTAAAATAAGACTTAGAGTTTTCAAAAGCTATAGAACTTATTTATTATAGCTATCAAGGCTAGTTTGAGCTAAAGGAAATTATCGAGTTGGAAAGTTTTAGGCAAAACACTAGATATGGAGTTTTATAATATAATACTAGCTGGAAAAATATTTTTTGATTAATTTGATCACAGTTACTCGAGTTCGCAAGGTCGATACAACTTCCACAGCTCCGATTCCGTTTCGAAATCATAATATGGATCAAAATATGGCAAAAATCACATATCAAATTACTAGGGCTTCGTCAATCATTAGCCCTAGATTTCAACAAGTGCATTTCTGAATAAAATAAAATGATCAACCAAGGCTTCATCAATCATTAGCACTTGGTTTCAGCAAGCCCATCATAAGCAAATAAAAATAAAAGTAAGGCCTCCAAGACATTCCAGTAATTAACTTTCATCATCCAGTAGTACTTATAAAGTCATTCAAATGGCCAAGGGTTTCATCAATCATTAGCTCTTGACAACCAATACACACTTTCAAATACCAATTCATTCAAAACAAGAACAAAAACTACAACCAACTTGAGATCCAAATGATTCCAAGAATCTAAAATATCCATTAAACTTTCCACTTTTATTTGCTAGAATCACTATACATATAGATTATAATCTGTCCAAACCAAGCTAAAGCAAATAATACACAAATCCAGCAAATAAACTCACCAAAAGTCCCAACCAGTTCGGTCATGCTGGAAAAATATTTTCCTTCAAAAATTGCTTTAGTTCATGTTCCACAAATCAAAACAATTATGAAAGTTATACTGTTGTAGAATAGATTTTTAAATACTATCACATCCCAGAAGACACTTTTCAGAGATTCAAATTACAAATGGCCAAATATTCTATCCAAGTCAAGAATTCTGTTTCCTGAGGAAACAGGACATTCAAACAGGACAGCCTACTTTGAGGAATCACGGACAACAGTACAAATGGAGGAAAAATATGAAATTTCTACAAAACAAAGGCCCATGACTCTAGTTTCAAATGCCACTGACGGCACCTCAATCGGATTTTCCTACACCAAGATATAAGCATTTTACTGAGACTGGTCAGAGAAATCCGAAAATCTGGAAACTCATTTTTCACTTGTGAAAAACTCCTTTTCCTCTTTGAAAACCATAAGACTCTTATTCAAACCATCATACATTTAAGTATGACATTCATACCAGCATATATCAAAGCAAATAACGCTTAATTCCCATAAATTATTCCACCAAAAAGTCCCCATAAATCTGTCATCAGCTAAGATAAAATTTGCCAGCAATTGATAGTTTATTTATATCGCTTTTGTTCCTAGTTTTCTTCAATTCTTACCTCAGCTCAACATGCAACAGGTGATTAGCAAGCCTCAAGCAAATCTTAAACATCCAATACGAAAATCTGAATTGAAATTCGAAAACAAAACTAGTTAAATGCTCACTTCCTTCTCTCGACCAAGCTGGAATATTTTGCAGCAGAAAATTTCCCTCGGTTTCAATCCACAATTCAACTTTTCCTCAGATTTTCTTCCAATAAGCTTCACTTAATACTTAAAGCTAACAATCTATATGCAATTCATAACAAAATTTTCCACTTGACAGCAATTACAAATGCAAACAAACATGAAGTCTCTCGGCTATTCCAGAAAATTTCCAGCAGCTAAGTTAGACGCAAATCTGGATTTTCTTCAGCTGAAACCTTGTATTAAGTACTCAAAACCAACATGCATGACTAATTAATGGAATTACTATCAGCTCTGGTTTAAATCAAGTTCGGACAGCAACTACTATCATCCACAATTCCAGAATTTTCCAACAAGTCTCGGATGAAACATGCATGTAGCAGATTCGGTTTCTTTTTATTTTATTTCTCTTGCTTAGCCGGTCTGATAATTTCATGCAAAGCTTAACCTTCTGATTTTAATTAGTCAAGCACCTACCCAAGTGAAAGTCAACCATTTTCCAGCAAATTTCCAGAAACAAGCTGCAATTCCAGCTTCAAACTTTCGACAGCTTTAATTCTTTTCCAAATCAGATTTCTTAAGTCACAAATCCTCATCTAACCTCACAAGCACCACATGCAAGTCCATAGCTGACCTCACTTGCCTATAACCAACTAATTTCAGCTCAGAAGTTACCTCAAATGGAGCTCACACACACGGTTAGCAGCAGAAATAATCCTCCTCCCTTCGGCAGCCCAAAAATGCAGACCACTAGCTCTCTCTCTCCCTTGCTCTGGGTGGCGGCTGGAATGGAGAAAGTTCAGCCCTCAGTCCCTTCACCAGCTCACGGTTAGAAGGACGATGCTCAGCTAGACTCTCTCCTCTCTCTCTAGTTTGCGGACAGAAAGGAGCAAAAGAAATTAAACAGCTCGGTTCTTGCTCCTGTCGATGATACCGAGACAAGGAGTGATGTGAATTGAAATGGTATTATGAAGTGTTGGAGTTGCCGAAATGAGAAGCTAAGCCGTGGATGAGGAATTGCAGTGGTTTCGGTGGAGTTGTGCAGAGGAAATGAGATTTGGTGAAGAGTGGTATCTCGGTATCAAGAAAGAAATGGTTTGCGGTTTGCTTGTGCCGAGAAGAAATTGGAATTGCGGTTTTAGATTGTGAAATAGCATGTGAAATAGAGCAAATGGTATTGTGGTGCCGTGGTTTACGAGAAAGGATTGCGTATAAGAATTGGTTGCGTATCGAATTGGTAATAGCTGCGGTGATTGGACTTGCGGTCAGAAGTCTTGTTTGGTTTGCATGGAATTGTAAGGGTATTTTAGTCTTTTCACTTTGCTTCCTAACCTCAACTTAATTTCTCAATTCCGACTTAATTCTAAAAATTATCCCCAAGTGTGATTTGAACGTCTAATCATATCCTAATATACCTAAACCATTTTTATCGAATAATAATCGATTAAACTTGAATATTAAGGTTCCTAGTAATTCTTATATTATTTAGCGATTGAATTAGTTATTAGAATTTCCAATTATTATATCTCAAGAATTAGAGTTAATCTAACTCGAAATTTATCGTTTTAGTAATATAAAGTCAAGTGAAACAATAATTTAATCCAAGGGCGTCAGTTTGCACATAAAAATTATTTTTACGCACTTATTGTGAAAACAAAGAAGGATAAGACTATAATTATCGAAATTTTCACGCCTTAAGTATGTTTAGTATATTAGTATCAAATTTATCTAAAATTCATTGGTTTTCATCTTAACGCGGAAATTCCTATTAACATTTAACATTATTAACGATTAAAACTAATTATCGGAAATCAAAGAATTTATTTTAAAGTAATAGAATTAATCCAACTCAAGAAATATTAATTTAGTATAGCAAAACTGAATCATTCAATATTGGCACAATTATATTATTTATTACATAGAAATTATCTTTACACTTTTATTTCAAAACAATTAATTACAATACTAGAATTCAAAGAAATTAATTATTAGATCAATGAAATAGTTTACCATTGAAATATGAAGTTAATGTAACAAAACTAAGAAGTTTAGTAGTTTAGCACAATTCTTTTATTTTGCACCTAACGTTTATTTCTACGTACTTATTTAAAAACAATTGGACTTAGTGCTAAAATTTATTAAAGAATTAAAATGCAAATAAAATATGCACTGATATTTATATGTCTATTTTCAGGGTTCTCACATCCTCCCCTCCTTAAAATGAATTTTGTCCTCAAAATTCTTACTTTCTCAAGAAATAGGTCGGGGTACTTTTTTGCATCTCTTTTTCTAGTTCCCAAGATTAGTTCGGTCATTTCGTTTTAGATCATTTATTTGCTACAAGGCCATATTCTTATTGTCTCACGCGTTGACTAAAAATTTCGTTGGTTCTAATTTATGTGTACCTCGAAAATTTTTTGCTTATATCAATTTAGTAGGTTTCCACCCGTTTGGCTTTAAGAAGAATTAATTAGTCATGTAATTTATTCAACTATATAATGTATTCAAATTGCTCAAATTACAATATACATATCGTGTATATTTGATTCATATATATATGTTGCACTATTCTAGAATATTTCTAATAGCAAAGTAACTAAAATAAAGGATATTCATAGTGTACATACAATTCGTAGCGTACATATAATTCATAGCGGAAGATCTCAAACTCCAAAAGTGCTATTCTAGTTTAGGGTAACTATAACCTCTATTCCTCGAGTGAGGTCAAACCCTCTTGATTTGTGAAACATTCACTACTAGGACACCGTTCATGGTCATTAACACGAATTACTTTCATCTGGCACATGGTCGATCTGTAGCGGACTTAGTTATCTGCTGAGTACTTTCTCTTTGTAAATGCTCTAGGGCATTCCGAAATCTTGTGCTTGGTACTACCGCACCTCAAGCACTTTCCTCCCTTTTTCCAGCATTCCTTCTCGGTATGACCAGCTTTCCTACAATACCCACATTTTGCATGAGTGGTGGCGGCCTGAACATTTCGGGGATTTTTCTTATGTTTCTTCTCCGGTTCTACGTTCTGGCGTAGCAGCTCAATTTTCTCTGCATATTCTTGTTTCCATCGTCCTTCCCAGTAATCAGCCAATTTCTTTTGAAATTCTACCTCACTTCGGAGAATGTCCATTTCCTTACGCATGTCTTCCAAAGTTGTCATCTTACTAGTTGGCTTAAATCAATTAGCTAGCCTGCCAGACAAATCACAGGATCGAAGTAAGCAACTATTCATACTGGAAGCTTGAGCCGTACTACTCTTTCATCCTTTTACTGATGGTTACTCCAAAATATAAACCTTACTACTTCCTGCTTAATCCAGCGAGTGCTTAAGTGTCACCGAGATTACCATCGTTAATCACCATCACGATAGAATAAGGAAGCCTTATCCCAAAAAAAAATTTCATGTCTTAGTGCACTATTCAATACTTACCTTCAACATTGTTTAAAACAACAATCATACTGCTGATTCTCACTAGAGCCTTGTTGTATTCCTTCGATTCAGTCTTATTATTTTGAGGTCAGATTTCCCCATGAAACCTAGATAGACGAATTTCAAGAGTCACTCCATTTTCGCAACTCTTTTGGTTCCTAGGTTAGCTGATTGGCCTAAAGCTTTTGGTACTCCACCAACCGTTCTAAGGTATCAGTCATATGGTCAATAGGGGTAGCTACGTGGGTGGGTTCCTTCTACATTCCCATTGATAGCACCTTTGTCGAAGTCTGTCTACCATTAGCTCCTGAAACAATTATACATCATTAAAGGCTCAACTTTCAAAATTTTACGTACCTTTCGTGACTAATAACCGGATATTAACTACATATTTGGAAAAATTGTGGTCTATATACATATATAAATAAAATGGTTATTCGAATGGAGGACGAGAAGAAAAGAAATTGGTTCTGATCTTGATAGTCAAAATTTCACACTTTTACTCATAGAGATTTCCGGTTATTCTTTCCGTATTTTATCTTCCATTTCCACATCACTTCGTCTAATCATTCATGTTTGCCACGAAACCTTAACTAAAGGAATTTGTCTTAGTGTTTTCTCCGTAATTTAAGTGTCGAATCGAATGCTTCCCAAAGTATATAAAAGTTCAACTACTTGAATTTACAATTTATCTGCGCGTCATACTTAATTAAAAATTTTCACCCAAGATAGCATTATCAATCTGACATTATCGCTCCCTAAGCTCTATATTTCTCACAACAAGTTGATTTAAAATAAGTAATAACCAATTATGCATACATACGATTGCGGTTAATTTCACTCCATATATATCATTAATACCAAGCAAATTCATGATCAATTTAATTACATCACAAAACAAAGTCAATTACAACATATATCAAGCTCAAGTACACTCTAATCAGAAATCAAACAAATCTCTTTTTTAAGTGCATTCAATATCCAAACATGGCAAAGTTCCGACTCCAACATCCCATCCTATTGATTTCTATCCGTAATAGAGTTGGTAAATCCTTGAAATTCCTACCTTTATTCACAAAAGTTCAGTTTATTTCTTTTTTTTTTTTCATTCACTGGATCTATCAAGTCATTACTTCAACGTTGGTCTAACCTTTCTTCTAAAGGTATGAGCTGATAAATAGATCGAGTTTACTAACTTTTAAATTTTATTCATGTTCTTACCCTTTCCTAATTCTGGTTATTACTAATGGTTACATCAACAACTTGTATACATGATACGATAACTATTTCTTTAACTCATAAACTGCTACGATTTACCAAGACATGATTGCCCTAATAATCACCACCTACTCCATATATTATTATTATTTTTTTCTTAATCTCATAGTTCTATACACCACTTTGGTTACCAAAATTTCACTCAGGTTAGTAATTATTTAATTTCCGGGACTAATAATTATTACAGCGTTTACAAAAATTAAACACGTAATCATCAAATTATATACTCACAATATAAGTCACATTGCATACCAAATTCATACAACTTCAAAAACTAGATAAGTCATGTATACATTCAACATTTTCATACATAACTCAACTTCAATCTTTATAAGCATGAAAGGAAATAATACAACAATATACAAATTATTATAACCATATAGCTAATAGCCTAACCCTTAGTTTAGATTCAACTTAACCTTCATTAGTTTAGTCCTGGACAATCCCACTAGACCCCCTTAGTAACACTAATCAAATTTCCTTAGTAAAATGTAGATCTACTACGTCTAATATTAAATCAAATAATATGCTCATTACTTAAGTACATCATTGACTCTTAAGTGTTCTAAATGATCTCAAACATTTCATACATTGGCTTTTCTAATATCCTAACAACTAGTTATCTTTATCCTGTCGAACAGTAGCCCCAATAATCCTCCAATAAAACTTAAAGACCACAATGTCATCTAGAACTCACCTCTAGTTATTTGCAAATGGTAGCATACTAACCACATGATAAATTCATCAAACTTATCCTTTCCCCAGGTCTAAAGCCACTCACAACTGCATAGCTCTTACTTGAACTACCATTTCACTCAGATTCTAGATCTAAAGCCACATTTTGGATAAGGGATGGTATAAAGTTCATTTACTATCATAAAGGCTAGTAAGGCCACCAATAAAGCTTTTTCACTTTTAACTTCCAAAAGCTAACATTGGTCTCTTTAATTCCTTTCCAAACTTAATCATGGTTTCTAGTCACATCATAATATGATATACTGAATTCTTTTCAATTGCAAATACTCCATTAAATGTAATATTTAGTACTCGGGTACAAGAATCCGAAAATAAGATAATTCACAACTCAGGCTGGCCAGTCCCATGCATGAATCACCTACATTTGAGATTCCTACCCAACATACATATCTAATATCCCCAACTATAGACTTTTGTTCCACACTTAACAAGCCAATCCCCACAGTCCGAGAACCTTTTCCCGGTTTGAGCTCGATAAGAGCTCTGATACCACCTGTGGCAACCCCACTTCCCCCTGAGGCGAACCAAAGGGTTGGCGGGCCGTCTGCCCAACTCTCGCCAGGACTCATGTGAGCAATCTAACCCGAAACCTTTCGAAAAATAAACTAATCTATTACAAAACAACTTTTCCCAAATAGAATCATACCTAAAGCCCCATTAACTTAAGAGATAACAATGATAAAAATAACCAGTCGAGGCCCTTAAACGACCTACGAGCTACGTACCGAAGTATAAGTCGTACCCAACCAGATAGATAAATACATAAATCCCTAATACAAGCTTACAAGCCAAGTAATCGAATTAGGGTTTACACATTTTCCACCTTCAAGTGGCAACCCAAAAAGGAAAATACATTATCCCAAATAACACATTACAGCCCACAGTGTGAGGACTCGCAAAAACTATTATTTTATGCCTAATTTATGGCTTAATAAATTATTTAATTGGATTTTATTTCCAAGAAATATTTTCTAGTCTTATTAGACCTAAATAAGTGGTAGTATATCTTCGTTATATTTTAAAATGATTCATTTCGAAAATTAATTTCCTAGAGCGCGTTTAGTAAAAATAGTGAATAGTACTTGGAGATTTTATCCGCGTAGTAGCCCAATAAGCTTGGAATATTGGGGCTTGTACTATGGTCCTAAAATAGGTAATCTTATGAATAAATATTCAAGTGATAGTTAGTAGTGCAATCGTTATAGGAATTTTCGAAAGTTCCGCGTTATAGCGGTAAAATTTGACGGTACGCGTTTTCACACGCGCGACTTCAATTGAAGGACTTTAGACCCTTATTTCGGGACAATTAAGAGTGAATAATATTTACAAGAATATATATGCCTTGGAGGTTTAGTGCACTAGTGAACCAAACGCGCGAGAAAATCGAGTCCAAACGCACCCTAAATTGCACTATTTCAAGTTGACTTTGAGGTGCATTTTGCACCACACAAAGAATCTTCCTTTGGAAGCCAATTGCATCAGCACTCTCTCTCTCCTCACCTCACTTGGCCGAGCAACAAGAAAGGAGAAGAACTCTCCATTGTTCTTCATTTTTCATCTTCAATCCATGCACTAAAATCCACCCAAATCACACCAAACTTGGAGATCTCTTAGCAAACCTCTTGGAGATTATATCTAGCTAAGGAGGAGGGGAGCTTTCACGGTTTCTTGGAGCTTCAAGAGGGCCGAAAATTCTGACCTTGCAAACCAAAGGAGTAGGTAATGATCAACCCTTGGATTCTTATCTTTTGGAGATTATATGACAAGATTAAGCTCATGCATGCACTTAGTTACTTGTTTATGGTGTAAAAATGTGATTGTGGGCTCTTGGAATTCCCACACTTGGGTTGTTGTTGCTGATGTGATGATTGATGGTGATTATATTGTTGGTTTAGTGATATTAATGATGCATTAGTGGTGGGTAATTGGTAGGAACTTCATTGGGTGTAAGAAGCTAAAATTTCCAATTTTGCCCCTGCCATGTTCGGCCATTTCCAGGCCAATTTTAATGGTTTAATTGCTTGAATTGGATGTTTGTAGGATGTATTAGATGTGTGAAAAATTTCATTGAAAAATAATGAGGTTTGAATGGGCAAATGAATTTTTTTTTAGAAACCAGCAAATCTGGAAAACTGATTCGCGTATGCTCTGACCAGCAGTAGTATTTTGGCTATAACTCTGTCCTCGGATGTCGAAATCATGTGCCGTCGGTGGCGTTTGAAACTAGACATTCCTAGCTTTAATTTGGTATATAATTTCACGTTCTGATTCTTTGTGAGCAAGCCGAACCAAATGTTTTAAGTTCGCTGTCCTGTTACTCTGTTCTTCTGGAATGAAGTGTTCAGGCAGCAACTTGATGCCCGAATTTGAACCAGATGGGTGCCGAATTTGGAAATGGTTTCTTCTGTGATATTTTAACTCTATGAATGCATTTTCCAACGGCGTAAGCCATGCTCAATTTCGAGCTATAATGACTGAGTTGTGACTGAAACAAGTGGACTGCTCTGTTTTGGAAAACCCTAATCTTTGGACTGGTTTGGAACAAAATCTTGGAGTGAACTTGTTAGTTGATGTTTTTGATATTAAACACTTACCAAAGGTATCATGGGTATATCTTAGACCCTTATTTCACAAATGAACCATGGTTGGATAACTTTCTTGGTTAAACGATTGGAATTTTGGAAAATGAAAGTCAAAGGCAGTTTGCCTTAGGATTTTTCTTGAACTTTGGTTGGCTAAATTAACGACCTTGCCGAAGGTATTTTTCCCCGAAATTCGATAGAGAGATACCTTCCATATAGTATTGAAACACTGCCAATTTTGGTGCCGATTCAAGTTCGTTTCGATACCCAATTGAATTACTAAAGTTAGAGGTTCAAATCTGGAAAATTCTCATCCAGTCTTGAATTTGCTCAACTTCGGGCTACCGTATCTCGGTGCTCGAAACTCCGATTTTTGATCCGCTTGTTTTGTCCTACACTTCACTTGCAACACTAATTGAGCTGAAAATTTCAGAGGCCGGTTTACAACGTGCGAATCGTGCCGAATTTTCAAAGTTGGCCAAAATCCAACTTCATTCTGCCTTGTGAACCAACCCTGCATCTTCAAGCTCATTTTTGACCACTTTTCACTTTGATTCATGGAAAAGTGTCTTCTAGGAACTTATAGTACACTCTAAGAGGTTTCCAACGGTATAAAGTTTTCCAATTCTCGACTTATATCGAGCGAGTTACGATTTTTCAAAGATTTATCGTAAAACTGAAAAATTTTCCAACTTCAAAGAAATAGAGTTTTTCAAGAACTCTTTATTTTTTTTCGATATTCTTAAACGTTTTGCTTACGATTTTCAAGATAAAAACTCAAATAATATTGTACCTAATAAAAGGCAAGTCGAACCTCGATTTACGTGAAATTGAGGTTCCTTTTTGCAAATAATTCTTAGATTGTACTAGTGTACAATCTTTCTTGATAAGTGGGTTAATTGTGTGATTATCCACTATTAAATTGCCAGGCGCGCAAGGAGACCTTCAAGAGGATCTCACCGTGGACACTTGAACTTCCGGAAAATAATTCTTATTGAATTGCTCGGTGAGTGTCAAGTGTGTGAACTTTGATACTTGCTTAATTGTGGTATTTGTTGAAAGTTTTAAAAATAAGGGCGGGTGCGTACTTTATCGCACTCGTTCTACTTTCAAATGAATGAATGAAATGTATTGAATGAATGAATGAAATGCAATGTTATGTCATGAATGCTTGTGTCGTTGGAGTGAACCTCCTCGACCTTCCAATGAATGGGGGACGCCCAAACTCATAGGCCGTCCTTAGATTCGAGCCAGCAATGGGCTTGGTCGGGGATTTGGACGAGCCATGAGATACACATAAGCTCGACCTAATAAGAGGTCTTGCTTGGCATACTCGTCGAGTATCGCCCTAAAAATAGACTTGTGGGCCCTTGGGGTGTACGGTGGACGGAGGGAAGTAAGTGGTGATCTACGGAAATGGAAATACCGACCCGGTTGACAGGAGGGTCAATGCGGGAAGGTATACGAATGACAACGGCAGATCGAGTGGAACTTAGCTCCTGAGAGCTACTATATCCTTGAATTGTTTCTGATTACTTTTCCTGTTTGATTGATTGATTATTGAAAAGACATGGCTTTATTTATTAAATCTGGGATTGTTATTTGACTAAGTGCTTGCATGTGTGTTCTTGGCCTCACGAGCGTTTAGCTCACCCTATAGTTTTGTTTTCCTTAACAGGACCGACTCTTGGAGAAATATGGAGAAATCATCCGTTGTAATTTTGTTAAGACTCCTGTTATATATTTTGACTAGGCCCTGGTTTGGGTTGTACTTTTGGAAATTGTAAACTTGAAAAGTTTGGGCCCTGATGTGTACTTTGAATTGAAGTCGTTTCATGATTACCCGATGTACTGGTTATACATTAAGTGACTTATTAAGCTTGAACGCTTCCGCATTATTGTATTCATGTTGCTCTCATCGAAGTGCTTAATTCGGTTTTAAATTGAATGGAATTGCTTGAGTCCTGGCGAGAGTTGGGCAGGCGTCCGCGGATACCCTTTGGTCCGCCTTAGGGAGATGTGGGGCGTCACACACAGAATAAGTTATAGTATTCAAATACAGTCCAGAAGAAAAACATAAGTAAGCATTCCGCTTTCAGTTACCAGAACCTGTTAAGGAAAACAATAAACGTGGGGTGAGCTAAAGCTCAGTGGTGCCCCAAACATGCAATCACATAAATCAAACAGCGAGTAATAATTTAATCAAATTGAACAGTTAGGAAAGCGTGTAACAGCACAAGGTAGGATACAGGGGCTCTCAGGAGCCATTTTCCACGCTTGATCAGATACCATCGCAGTTGACCCTCCGTCAACTTTCACTACTTATAGTCCATGTAGATCCACTTATTTTAATCCTAACCCGTCACCATTCATACCCCTGTCCCAGGCCCGCTCACCGACTAAGGACGTAGTATCCTCGAGATATACCCGTCACAGTAGTTGGATACAGAAGTCGAGGGATTCACCCAACGACGCAACTACATTTTAGATTTATGGTAGTTGGATACAGAAGCCGAGATACAGAAGCCGAGGGATTCACCCAACGACGCAACTACATTTAGATTTATGGTAGTTAGATACAGAAGCCGAGGGATTCACCCAACGACGCAACTACATTTAGATTTATGGATTCAGGAGAAAATGTTTTTTGCACAAGTCACCACTCGAACGGCTAGTGCGATAAAGTACACACAGCTCACTTCGATGGATCAGAAACCAATTTTTCAAATTATCACATATCAAGTCAAGAAGGTACTTTAAGCAGGTAAGCATAGAACAGGCAAGGACACTCACCCAAAAGTGAAGTTCAGAGTTCAAGCTGGGATTCAAAATTCCACGTCCTCGCTATACCCTAGAAATCCAGAATTTAAAACTATAAGTGTTGTTGTACGGTTCTTGGTTTATAAATACAAAGTTATCTGGTATATAACTAGTTTATCTACTCCAAATAAATTAACAATTTCCCTAGAGTTAAACTAGTGAAAGTGATGAAATACTTCATAGGATTTCTTTCTTTCTAGAGGTGCAAACCAGAACTTATTTGCTTTGAATAAGATTTCTTGCCAAACAAGTTTTCTGCGCCTTTTATTTAAAATTATTAAAATCAAGTTTGACCTTTAAAGTACAAATATAACACTTTCAATTTCTATTCAAGTTCCAGGTTTATAACTATAAAGGTTTATCGAGTATATAACTAGTTTATCGTTTTGAAGTAAATTCAAAGATCTACTTAGGTTGAAACTTGGCAAAAGTAGAAGAAATGTTTTTATAGTTTTCTTTAAGATACTTTTCCTTATAAAAGGTAACTAGTATTATTTTCTTGAAATAAGTCGACAAACCTCTTAATATCAATGTTAGAAAGTTACTTTGAACATTCCTCTAAAGTTACGGATTTTGCAGAAATTATCCTTAAAAACTATTTTTCCTAAAATAGGGTTTCTTGCCGAGCAAGTTTCCCAAGCTTTTCACTAAAATTAGTAAAACTCGTATTTTGGAACTTTTCCTATAGTTAACTATCCAAGTGCAAAGCTTAAGGAAAGAAAAGGAATTAAAATAAGACTTAGAGTTTTCAAAAACTATAGAACTTATTTACTATAGCTATCAAGGCTAGTTTAAGCTAAAGGAAATTATCGAGTTGGAAAGTTTTAGGCAAAACACTAGATATGGAGTTTTATAATATAATACTAGCTGGAAAAATATTTTTTGATTAATTTGATCACAGTTACTCGAGTTCGCAAGGTCGATACAACTTCCACAGCTCCGATTCCGTTTCGAAATCATAATATGGATCAAAATATGGCAAAAATCACATATCAAATTACTAGGGCTTCGTCAATCATTAGCCCTAGATTTCAACAAGTGCATTTCTGAATAAAATAAAATGATCAACCAAGGCTTCATCAATCATTAGCACTTGGTTTCAGCAAGCCCATCATAAGCAAATAAAAATAAAAGTAAGGCCTCCAAGACATTCCAGTAATTAACTTTCATCATCCAGTAGTACTTATAAAGTCATTCAAATGGCCAAGGGTTTCATCAATCATTAGCTCTTGACAACCAATACACACTTTCAAATACCAATTCATTCAAAACAAGAACAAAAACTACAACCAACTTGAGATCCAAATGATTCCAAGAATCTAAAATATCCATTAAACTTTCCACTTTTATTTGCTAGAATCACTATACATATAGATTATAATCTGTCCAAACCAAGCTAAAGCAAATAATACACAAATCCAGCAAATAAACTCACCAAAAGTCCCAACCAGTTCGGTCATGCTGGAAAAATATTTTCCTTCAAAAATTGCTTTAGTTCATGTTCCACAAATCAAAACAATTATGAAAGTTATACTGTTGTAGAATAGATTTTTAAATACTATCACATCCCAGAAGACACTTTTCAGAGATTCAAATTACAAATGGCCAAATATTCTATCCAAGTCAAGAATTCTGTTTCCTGAGGAAACAGGACATTCAAACAGGACAGCCTACTTTGAGGAATCACGGACAACAGTACAAATGGAGGAAAAATATGAAATTTCTACAAAACAAAGGCCCATGACTCTAGTTTCAAATGCCACTGACGGCACCTCAATCGGATTTTCCTACACCAAGATATAAGCATTTTACTGAGACTGGTCAGAGAAATCCGAAAATCTGGAAACTCATTTTTCACTTGTGAAAAACTCCTTTTCCTCTTTGAAAACCATAAGACTCTTATTCAAACCATCATACATTTAAGTATGACATTCATACCAGCATATATCAAAGCAAATAACGCTTAATTCCCATAAATTATTCCACCAAAAAGTCCCCATAAATCTGTCATCAGCTAAGATAAAATTTGCCAGCAATTGATAGTTTATTTATATCGCTTTTGTTCCTAGTTTTCTTCAATTCTTACCTCAGCTCAACATGCAACAGGTGATTAGCAAGCCTCAAGCAAATCTTAAACATCCAATACGAAAATCTGAATTGAAATTCGAAAACAAAACTAGTTAAATGCTCACTTCCTTCTCTCGACCAAGCTGGAATATTTTGCAGCAGAAAATTTCCCTCGGTTTCAATCCACAATTCAACTTTTCCTCAGATTTTCTTCCATTAAGCTTCACTTAATACTTAAAGCTAACAATCTATATGCAATTCATAACAAAATTTTCCACTTGACAGCAATTACAAATGCAAACAAACATGAAGTCTCTCGGCTATTCCAGAAAATTTCCAGCAGCTAAGTTAGACGCAAATCTGGATTTTCTTCAGCTGAAACCTTGTATTAAGTACTCAAAACCAACATGCATGACTAATTAATGGAATTACTATCAGCTCTGGTTTAAATCAAGTTCGGACAGCAACTACTATCATCCACAATTCCAGAATTTTCCAACAAGTCTCGGATGAAACATGCATGTAGCAGATTCGGTTTCTTTTTATTTTATTTCTCTTGCTTAGCCGGTCTGATAATTTCATGCAAAGCTTAACCTTCTGATTTTAATTAGTCAAGCACCTACCCAAGTGAAAGTCAACCATTTTCCAGCAAATTTCCAGAAACAAGCTGCAATTCCAGCTTCAAACTTTCGACAGCTTTAATTCTTTTCCAAATCAGATTTCTTAAGTCACAAATCCTCATCTAACCTCACAAGCACCACATGCAAGTCCATAGCTGACCTCACTTGCCTATAACCAACTAATTTCAGCTCAGAAGTTACCTCAAATGGAGCTCACACACACGGTTAGCAGCAGAAATAATCCTCCTCCCTTCGGCAGCCCAAAAATGCAGACCACTAGCTCTCTCTCTCCCTTGCTCTGGGTGGCGGCTGGAATGGAGAAAGTTCAGCCCTCAGTCCCTTCACCAGCTCACGGTTAGAAGGACGATGCTCAGCTAGACTCTCTCCTCTCTCTCTAGTTTGCGGACAGAAAGGAGCAAAAGAAATTAAACAGCTCGGTTCTTGCTCCTGTCGATGATACCGAGACAAGGAGTGATGTGAATTGAAATGGTATTATGAAGTGTTGGAGTTGCCGAAATGAGAAGCTAAGCCGTGGATGAGGAATTGCAGTGGTTTCGGTGGAGTTGTGCAGAGGAAATGAGATTTGGTGAAGAGTGGTATCTCGGTATCAAGAAAGAAATGGTTTGCGGTTTGCTTGTGCCGAGAAGAAATTGGAATTGCGGTTTTAGATTGTGAAATAGCATGTGAAATAGAGCAAATGGTATTGTGGTGCCGTGGTTTACGAGAAAGGATTGCGTATAAGAATTGGTTGCGTATCGAATTGATAATAGATGCGGTGATTGGACTTGCGGTCAGAAGTCTTGTTTGGTTTGCATGGAATTGTAAGGGTATTTTAGTCTTTTCACTTTGCTTCCTAACCTCAACTTAATTTCTCAATTCCGACTTAATTCTAAAAATTATCCCCAAGTGTGATTTGAACGTCTAATCATATCCTAATATAGCTAAACCATTTTTATCGAATAATAATCGATTAAACTTGAATATTAAGGTTCCTAGTAATTCTTATATTATTTAGCGATTGAATTAGTTATTAGAATTTCCAATTATTATATCTCAAGAATTAGAGTTAATCTAACTCGAAATTTATCGTTTTAGTAATATAAAGTCAAGTGAAACAATAATTTAATCCAAGGGTGTCAGTTTGCACATAAAAATTATTTTTACGCACTTATTGTGAAAACAAAGAAGGATAAGACTATAATTATCGAAATTTTCACGTCTTAAGTATGTTTAGTATATTAGTATCATATTTATCTAAAATTCATTGGTTTTCATTTTAACGCGGAAATTCCTATTAACATTTAACATTATTAACGATTAAAACTAGTTATCGGAAATCAAAGAATTTATTTTAAAGTAATAGAATTAATCCAACTCAAGAAATATTAATTTAGTATAGCAAAACTGAATCATTCAATATTGGCACAATTATATTATTTATTACATAGAAATTATCTTTACACTTTTATTTCAAAACAATTAATTACAATACTAGAATTCAAAGAAATTAATTATTAGATCAATGAAATAGTTTACCATTGAAATATGAAGTTAATGTAACAAAACTAAGAAGTTTAGTAGTTTAGCACAATTCTTTTATTTTGCACCTAACGTTTATTTCTACGTACATATTTAAAAACAATTGGACTTAGTGCTAAAATTTATTAAAGAATTAAAATGCAAATAAAATATGCACTGATATTTATATGTCTATTTTCAGGGTTCTCACATACATTTTTTTCTCACATGAATTATCCACAAAATTCTGGTCCTTAACACTCAGAAAGTACAAAAGGATCATCTATTGATACATTAGACTAGCAGCACTATTTTGTCATATAATAATCAAAACCTCGCTGGGACATTACGTAAATGTCAAAACATTAGTTTTTATGTTTTACAATAATTATTCATAGTTTGGCAAAATCTAATTGGTACATAATGAAAAGTCAAATTTTTTTATATTTTGCATATTTGGAGAGGCCAAAAAATATCTAAAGAAAATCTTGTGGGGAAATTCGCTGTCATTAAATAGCTTTTATATATAAAAAAGAGTATAAAATTGGAATATATTTGAAAGCTATTAGAATGGAATAAATAGTTACAAGAATAATGCAAGGCAAATTATTTCCATTGCGTAAAAGCATAAAATTTGAGTAAACCAAAAAAAAAGTTTGGAGTAAACAAAGTTAGAAGGAAAAACCTATTAAATGTTAAGGGCTTCAATGTCACATTGGTAAATAGGATGTCTATTGTGGATATGATGGGTGGATTTAGCCCGTTCGTTGATAAAAAATATCCTAATAAAATTAAATGATATACTATCAGTCCTGATGAAGAACCTATATATTAATAACATAATTTACATATTTACATGTTGCATATTCCACATTTATCCATCCGAATCGTAGTTAAGCTAGAAATCCTGAAATCGTGGGCAAACTAGTGAGATCCAAAAGGAGAAACACTAAAGTCAGAAACCCCCCTTAGAACTTAAAAAAGTATGGAATAGTGTAGACAATGTATAGGTAGGGCTGCAAACGAGTCGAGCCGAGTCGAGTTTTAGCCTTATCGAGTCGAGCCTTAACTTAATTTCATCGAACTCGAACTCGAACTCAAGCTCGACGAGCTAGTAATTTTGAAGCTCGAGCTCGACTCGATTTAAGCCGAGCTTGAGCTCGAAAAAAATAAAAATAATTATTTTATTTTTTAAAAAAATAAATAAAATAATATTTTTTCTTAATAAATAATAAAATATTAAGGATATTTATGTAATTTTACTATTAAAATAAAAAAAATATATATATATATATTCGAGCTCGCGAGCCGAGTTTAATGTTTTGAGCTCGAGCTCGAGCTCGATTTTGACTCGACCAGCTCGATCTCGACTCAAGTTCGAATCGAGCGGCTCGATTCATTTGCACTCCCAGTATAGGTGTAGTCAACATGATGATGCTGGATGGTTTCATTGACTTCACAACAATGAAGACTAGGCACATATTTCCTTTCATTACAAAACAAAAAAAAAATAAAGAAAAGAAAAGAAAGGAAGACTAGGTACAGTATTATTTGCAAGGTTTGGAATCCCCAGAGTCTTGAAATGATCAGACACTCTGCCCAAAGAGGTCTCGTAAAATGCTTCTTGTGATAAATTATGGAGGTTTGGAAACCCCAAAATCTAGAAATCAAACACTTTTGTGTAAAACAGGTCTCCTAAAATGCTTCTTCTGGTGATCATTCTCCGTGCTAGTGGTGAATTACAAGGAAATGCTTGCAGATTAGGGAATGTCAAAACTCAAGAATACAAGTGACTCCTGTGATTATGGAATGTAAAAACTCATGAGTAGATTAGGGAATATCAAAACTCATGAATACAAATCAGTCTTGTTGCTGCCCCCGTGCCCTCAATCTAGTGAGGCCAATACAAAAAGTAGAGTAGGAGATGGGAATTGATAGGCATACGGTGCATTGGTTCAGAAAATTGGCTTCAGATATCCGATTCTGCTACCACAGAAAATCACGCGATGGAAGAAAAAGAAATACGTCCAATTAGAAGTCTGATTTGAGTTTTGCTCTATAAAATAAGATTGCAATTCCAATTAGTCTCTCCCATTCCCCTTTCCCCTCCATCTAACTTTTGAGTTATGAAGAAGTTATTAGTTAGTTGATCTACATAAATATTATTTTTAAGGATATTACTATGTTTGTTTTTCATTTTTTTTTGGTTAAATAATATCTCTTAGTGGTTAAACAGTGCATTTTTTGTTTAATTATTTCAATTTTCATCTACCAAATGTCCCATTCAAATACTTGATTTTGCATCCTCGATCATTCCCTTATCATCCACAATAAATAAAATTGTACATATCTACATAGGATCCATATAAAAGTATAATATAGACATCTATTCATTTAAGCATCTTGATGTGAAAAGGATCACAGTTAAGATCTTGAAAAATAATAAAATAAAAAATTGGAAAAAAAAAAAAAAGAGTTTCACCCGATTCTAGCGCACTTCCCATATACATTGCACATGCATCGTTGATACCTATACTCCAATGTCCCTCTCGACTGTGAATTATTTTTTATTAGTAGACAATATCTTTTGTGTTTTTTTTTCTTTTCCTTTCCAAAATTCCATTTAAGTTAAGAGTTTGATCCTCTCACCTATGTGCTTAGGTAGGGAAAGATATAAGGGTTGCAAGTTGCAACCTCGGTTAGGTCATTCTTTCAAGAAGAAGGCTCCATTGTTATCCTTTCCCTTTTTTTTTTTTTAATGGCCTGCCATCTCTTTTCATACCGTTTCTATCCCTAACTGTTAGGTACTATATATTTGAATTGTGAATTGTACCCTTTCTATCCCTAACTGTTAGGTACTATATATTTGAATTGTGAATTTGACAATAGGGAAAATTCTAACAGTTTTCCTTTGACCACTGGATCTAAGTTCTTCATACACATAGATCATCTTGTGTGCTTTACGTGAAGCAATATCAAGTCTAATAGAGTTACTGTTCCTCTAAGCTTGTTCTACTAAATTTCTCCACGCTTGAATTGTCTGCTTTTGAGCAGACTAAGCCAGCCATAGATGGTTAACCTTGACAGGTCAGTGGGGTGTCACTAACATTTTTTTATCTTCTTTCAGATCTAATTGATTATGATGATTTGATGATACTATTAAACCTAAGTTAATTACCTATCATTAAACTACTACAATTCCTCAAAATCTATTTACTATAAGATCTAGATGCATTCTTTACTTGGTATAGATGTTGTTGCAACAAAAATACATACTTGGGCAATAGTTTTTTTTTTTTTTTTTTTGTAAATTAATACATAGCATGAGGAATCACGTGACACTCAATTATAATTGCTTTTTAGATTACTTATACCCAAAAAAGATGAATATTTTTGGGGCTCAAAGTGTTAATTCTTTTGTGTTATAAACAACAAAACAAAGGTTGTTTAGACTGTAATATATCATTAGTTCCACTGAATTTAAGGATCAAACAAATAATGGAATCATACCCTAGGCACATACCTCAACAACTCAAGTTTATATGGTGCCAGTTTATACCAAGTAAGTACTACATTTTATCATATCACTCTTGATAGAGTGAGATTATTTTGTATTATATTTGTAGTGTAGTTTTCCTCTGCTATTAGTGTGGATATCTCTCTTTGTGGAGTTGAGTTTACTACTAAATTAAAGGCATGAAACAAGTAGAAGGCGAATTAATATTCGAACTGGTGCAACTTGCTGAATTGGAAACTTTTGCACAATTTGCCTCTGATCTCAATAAAGCTACTCAGAATCAATTAGCAAGAGGTCAAGATTGTATAATTATTATTATTATTTAGTCAACGTTAATGTTCACCTTTTAAAAAGATAAGGGATAATTTCAAAAACCTCCCCTGAGGTTTTTGACAATTTCACTAACCTCTCTTCAGATTTGAATAATTACACTAACCTCCTTTCATGTAGTAAAATGACTATAATATCCTTCACTTATAAATAATTCCTACAAACAAAAAAACTCTACAATTACAACTAGTCTTTTATTCTAAAACAACTGTTGCCACACAAACTAAACTCTGAGTTCTATCTTTCTGACTCTTTCTCCTACCTTCTTTCTCTTACATCTCTTTTTTCACAAATAGACACACTCTCTCTTTTTTGTTTTCTTTTTTTTTTTTATAAGTATTATTGAATTGAAATTACAAAATGACAAGTTGTCGGATCATATTTGTTGTCAAGGTGAAAAAGATGGCGGTCATACAGAGTACATACAAGAAAATAAAAATGATAGCTAAAAAGGAAATGTGGATTAAAGAAGGTTATGATATTATACCAATTATATAAAAAAGAATTTTGAGATATAAAACTATAATCAAATTTGCCTAGAGACATGGGATGTGGTCTCTAGTGTTACTTTTAATTGCTCTGTGTTGGTATTCTTGGTAAATTACATTATTTTAGTAACAACAAGGTTAAATAGTGACATTGGTCAATTCAAACATTGAATTAGGCAAAAAAGAAATGAGGCTAAATATTAGGTTGAATGCAGACTTTAATTGTCACAGTTGATCTGCATGGGAAGCTTTGGGGCGGCAATAGTAGGCTATAAAATTGTAAGAATATGGGAATTAAGGTGAAGTGGTTTATTGAGTTCGTTAGGGTGATGGTTATGTCGTTTACAATAGTTGTAATGTAAAAGAAATTTATTAGTTTGTTTTTCCCCATTCTAAGTAACAAAGGGGTGTTTTAGGATTTTTGAAGAGAAAGTTAACATATTGGGTCTATATTGTTACTGAAATGCTAATCATAGGGGAGGTAGGTGTAATTTTTTAAATTAGAAGGGAGCTTCCTACAATAGTCAGAAACCTCCCCTCTGAAATTATCCCAAAAGATAAAGATGGTAGTCATTCATTTGTAAACTCTCTAACGCTTTTGCTTCAATTATTAATTACAATTTTTGAAGAGAAACTGAAAAATGTATGTTTTTTTGGTCATATGTAATTGTTCGCGCGAATTTCTTGGTAGGGTTATTTTATTTAAACCGAGGTGCCAAGATTTTGGGGTTTTTGAGGGTTTAAACAGAGGCTTGATGGCCGCTAGTGGCTGAGGCATCAGCCCTGCTGGAGTGGAAGAAGAAGGAAAAAGAAGAAGAAGAAGAAGAGAAGGAAAAAGAAAAGAAAGGAAGGAAAAGACAAAATGAATGGGCTAATGTTTTATTTTTTGGTAGGCCCCATTTTCAGTTGGGCTAGAGGTTTCCTTTTCTTGGTTTTAATCTGGGCTTTGGGGAAACTTTTTTCATTTCGGCTTGTTTCTCTTTTAATAAAGATAGCCTGCATTTTTCTTTTGGGCCGAAGGCGTCCAACCCAAGCAATTAAAAATAAATGGCCCAGAACCTTTCTTCTTGCCCAAATCAGTAACCAAAATTTTTATTTTAGCCCCTGATCTTTGGAATAGTTTTATTGTGACCCAAAAATTTTAAATTTATTTCATTTAGGCCCTTACTTTAATTGTAATTTGGTCTCTGAACTTTATCTTTATTTAATTTTGACCCCTAAATTTTAAGAAATTTATATTTTTGACCCAAAATTTTCTAGTTTTTTCAATTTAATCCCATATGACTTTTTGACTCTCTTTATTACAATTATTTCTCTTCTTTAATAGCTAATTATGTTACTTTTGAATGTATTCAACTTGTAATTTTAGAGGTCCTTAAGTTTCTTTATATTTGATATATTAATATGAATTTAGTACTTATTATTATTATTATTATTATTATTATTATTATTATTATTTTCAATTAAATTGGTGTCATAATTCTATTGTTCATTTTGAGCATAAATAGGGCAACTTGGGTCCATTTAGTCACCACTTCAAAAAAAAGGTATTCCTATTATTATTTCAATGTCAGTTATGTGCTTTTATGTGCTCCTACGTGCTTCTATATGTTTATACATTTTTACATGCTTTGTTATTTATTTAATTCAAATGTTTATTTAAATTTTCTTATGTTTGTTTAGTTAATTTTATAATTATTTGGGAGGTGTTTAAATACCTCAAGATGTAATAGATAGGTAATATTTTGTAAAAAAAATTGTAATTAGATAGACTATTGTAATAGATAGAATAGATAGGTTTATTTTCTTATATTTTCCCATTTTAGATTGTAGTCAGACTCCCCGTTATAATAGATAGGTTTTGCGTGTTTACGTGTTTATGTGATTTATGTGTTATGTGCTTTATCCGCTTTCCTTAGGTTTTTTACATCTAGATATTATGTTTTATGTGTTACATGCTACGTGCTCTTATATGTTTATTTGTTTTAATTTATGCCTTATTCGTTTTATTATGTATTATTAATGCATGACTTCACCACACTAGTCCAACGCTAGTTGTGGCTTCTCTCTCCGCCTACTTGCTAGTCTAATGCTAGCAAGGTCTTTTACAAATGGATTAGTTCAACGCTAGACCCTTAAGTCGTTCACGCATTAGATTTATTTTTTGTGTGACATTCATTACATTTTCATGCATTTTTTGTTTTAGGATATTTTCTCATTTGCATGATATTGCCTATTATATTATCCCCCACCCTATATATGTATTAATCATATCATTTAGGATTACATCTCATTTAAGAAATTGTAAAATAAGCTCGTTCATTTGCTTATTTAGATTAAAAAAATTTATCTTTTGAACATGGAAAATGGGCAATTATAACATTTTAGTTTAAATACCCCGTTAATCCCTACACAGGAAAACTATGTTACGAGTTTTTACTTCCCATACCCATTATATTGCACTCCCTATTCCTTGATCACTTATATTTATATATATAATTTAATTTTCTTTTCTTTTGAATTTCACTTTTGCATACTTGTGATCCTTTCAAGGGATTATTTTTTGCCTTCGCAATTAATGTGATCGATATCAATTAAACCATTGAATGGACATTTTGTCCATTTCAATACTTTCTATAAATTTAGACTTGCATCCATGTAGGAAACATCCAAATGTGATAAATTTAAGGGTTAGATTAGAGAAATTCTAGCTAAATCACGCAACAAGCTTAGATTTGGTTGAAAGGATGCCTTAGATTTGAGCTGATCATACCTTTGCCTTCCGTTTCTTCAATCGTGACTGTCGAGTTCATTTTTCTCTTGTTTTCGAAAATCGGGAGTTGTTGAAAAGGATTTTATATATTTTTTATTTTTATCAAAAAATATTTTTTTTGGTGACTTGGTACACCCAAACTCAATACCAAGTGGCGACTCCTATTTTTCTTAAAAACCCTTTTAGACTAAATTTTGGGTCCAAACTATCGCATTCTTTAAAGTTCCATTTTAGGCCTTTTTTCACTTATTTTAAAATAAAAATCACATCTTTTGTAAACATGCTTTTCATCGCGAAAAATGGGGGGTGACAGTCAATTCTAAAAAATCTAAAATTGTGTTTAATTTGGCTTCTTTATACATTGTTTTGAGTTCACATGAGCTTTTATCGAATTGAGCTCGATTGAATTTTTCACATACAAATTTGTCCCTTAAATTAGTAAGAAAATATTTAATCAAATCATTAGAAATATCATATGTGGTTATTTGGGCCACACAAAATATATATTCTAACATGATGTCGTCAACCAAGCTTATAGTTGGACAATAAGATACGTGAGATTTTATTCTTTGTTAATCATCCATTATAAGTTCTTTTTTATTCATCCATTACAATGGATAGCTTCTAGATATGATTGATTATGCAAGCTAATGCTCCACAGTCAGGAGCAGCTGTTTCAAAGCCATTTCTTGGGTTGCCCTTCGGCAACTAACAACGCCTGCACAATCCATAAGGTCCACTAAACTTGTTTCATGTTCTCAATTTTCGCTTGAGGAGGACAAAAATAACAACCATATCCTGATTCTCAGGGTTAAAGAGAGAGGAAGACTCTGCAAGTTTCTGCGTAAACAGTTCAAACAATTCATCCATGATATCACTTCCAAATTGTTTCACTAGAAGTCCCTCTAATGCAGCTCTGAAGTACAAAGCAATTCCACTAGGGTTGGAGAAAACCACATGCTTTCCTGGAATGCTTAATATCTCCAGTCTCTGAACATTTAGATGTTCATTTGCCTTCATCAGGGTCTTTATCTCATTAGGAGATGGGAGATATAGTGGCAAGTTGAACATATCCACTTTCAATTCATCGACCAATCCCTGCAATAGGTGCATCTTAGTATTTAAAGTACTTTTTTTTTGTTAGCCAAAACTATGGTCGAAATTCGAAGATAAACTTCGACCAAAACTCATTCTTATATAGTATATGAAAAATAAAGAAATTGTAAAATTAAAAATTCCTACTCATGGATTTGCAACTGCTATTTTTAAGCTGAAGACATGTTTCAGAAATTATGGAACATAGTTAATAGCTTACTCGTGACCAAGGAGGTATTCCATTCATTCTCTGCCATTGGTATATTATGCCTGATTTGGTTGATTTCCTGTATCCATTTTGTTTCATCCTGGATATTTTTATTAATCAGAAGAAATGTTGGAAAAAGAGATTGGTGCCTTGTTGTGACGCTTTTGGGCCAGCCTTAATTATCCGGTATGATTTCTATTCTGTCCATCTTATGGAACATATGAAGCTCACTTCCATCCAATACTTTGTACCTTTTTATTTCAGCGAAATAAGTACATAAGTTTAGAGGGTAAGGACTTAATATCAAAATAATGTCTTATATTTGCAAATAGGAATGAAAAACGAACGAAACTATATATTATACTTGAATTGATGTTGAAATAGTAAAAGCTAATTTGCGCTTAGTTCACCAATTAATCAAACCAAACACAAACAATATTTTGTATCCAATAAAATTTCAAATTTGAAATCGAGCTTGGCTGACTTAACATAGTATATGAAATTTATATGTGAAAATTTTAATTGAGTTTGACTTGATAGAAGCTCATCTAAATTCAGCGTAATAAATAAATGAATTAAATTTAAGTACAATTTTAAACTCTTTAGAATAGATAGACAAGTTTGACAACTTGAGTGCTTGGCTCAATTAGCTTCATTCATAACCCTATTTGCAAGTAAAAATTTTGAAATTTTTTGTGGGGCAAATGTAAAATGTCAAAAATATTTCCACAGAATACCAGATTCTCAATGTTCAAGCTTGGGGAGAAGGGCAAGTAATTAATATCAGAATAATTTCTTAAGGCTAAATTATAATACAAATAGACTTTTTAAAATTCATAAGAGGGAAAATAAAATTTTTAAAATTCTTGAGGGGGTGGCTGCCCCTCCCTGCAAAGATCCGATCCAATAAAACTCTTGTCTCGCAGGTTCATAGAAGTGTTAAAAAAGAATTGCAAATGTCATTTGAATTAAAAAAAATGAATAATTTAACTATCTAAAACTATTTAGGATATATTAGATGATAATTCGAATTTAATATTATTCAAGTGATAAAAAAATCAATATTCTATGTTGCATCCCTGCATTGAGATGTATTCACATAGAGTTCTTAGTTGAAGAAGATCTGAAACTAATGAAATCTAACCTTCTTAGCCAAGTCCATGAGGCAAGATCCTAGAACTTCAAATTCTTTCTCTGTGACGATAGTTGTCTGAGATTCGCGGATGGCATCAGGGACAGCAGGAATAACAAGGGCCATCAGCCCTCCATCGACTAGCTCGTGTGCCCTTGCATTCAGAAATGACTCCAAGTCATTTGCAAATTGAGATGCATAAACCTCAAGAACTTTCTTTTTGGCCCCTCCGTGGTGAATCTTTCCTTTGTTCCATGCAGGGGACGTGTTGTCTGTAACCTCTTTTGGCACATCTGAAAGCCAGTGAAGTGCGCAAGATGAGTGAGCAAAATGAAGGGATGCCTTTGGGAGCAAAACCTTGTGGAAGTCACCAGGCACTCCAGCTGCAAGGTAGTGTCTCTCTGGCGGAAGTGAAGCAAAAAGTGTGTTGAAATCATTAGATATATGGTCATTAAAAAAGACTTGAAACTCAGGGACTTCAGATGCTAGTCCCTCTTTTCTGAGTTTTTCCTCCAGGGCTTCTCTTATCACTTTCATGGCCACAAATGTATTTGGTCCTGTAGAACAGCCAAAATCTGCTATGCGAAATGGATGCACAGAGGTTGAAGAAAGTTGCTTGACATCAAGTTCTTTGTCAATCTCTTCTTTGATAAGTTCTTTTGCAACGTCTACTGCTCCTCTCTGCCACAAAAAAACAAAAGAAAATAAATAAAATCTTTACGTAAGTCTTATAGACCTTAGACATTTATAATGAGGTAATTGCAGTTTAAACTAGCAACCTGATAGGATGAGTTTTGGGCATAGCTTTGAGGTCCATTTCCTCCATTCATGGCATATACTTGAGGCATTTTTTCTATCTATATCTCTTCTCTTACCATGTCTTGATGCCTCTGCCTAGATGGTTTAATTTATACTAGGCAGAGGCTTAGGCTTAAGTGTTGTCTTTTAGCCCTTTAAACGACGGGCACTTCTACTAATAAATAGCAATCCTAATCTACCAACTAGATAAGAGAACAACTCAAGATCTCCATTGATGCCAAGTGTCAAGGTTTCATTTGACCGACTAGATAAAAGAACAACTCAAGTTCTCCATTGATGCCAAGTGTCAAGGTCTCATTTGAGGAGACAAATTTCATTTCTTTATTTTGGACATTAAAGAGAGAGAAATGTCTATTTGAGCCTTGGTATTCAAGTTCAAAGGCCTAATAGTTCCTTACTATTTAGGGGCTAATTGGTAAAAATAGTTTAATTATTTTCATTTGATTCTTTTGTTTGGTTTTTAGTTGGTGAGAAAGGTCAATTGAATCCTTTTATGAAAACTAGCTCTTTAAATAGTTGCTAACTATTTAGGGTTATTTTTGTCCATTTAAAATTATTCCTTTTATATTTTCCTAGTCAAATCCAAATAGTTGTAGACTATTTGTGTGTCCTTTTATCACATGGGGTGTTTTGAATTATATTATATTTATTAAATATTCCTAATTATAATATAAATTAACGGAGTCATACCCGTTAGAACTAATGTTCCTGTGTCATGGCCGTTAGTATGACTGATGCTGATAATGTAGGTTAGTCAACACCAACTTAACGGTCTTATTAGTCAGTCAAGTTCTTCTTCATTTAGGCAGAGTTTCCTTCCTCTTTCTTTGCGTCGCGTAGCCTCTTCCTTTCCGTCGATTAGTATAGGCAGCTATATGAGCCTGCAAAATCTTCAGTTTTCAACGAATTCGTTCAACAACTAATTGTCCTTCCTTTTGATTGCAACCCACAAATTCCTCCATACGCACGTGAATTTTTGTTTTACCCCAAAAATTAGGTCACTGAAATTTCTTTTCCCCAAAATCTGCGAGCCTACTAAATCTTCAGTTTTCTGCCAATTGCTCCGGCAACTAATTGTACTTCCTTTCGATTGACTCCCAAAAAATCCTCCTTATCCACGTGAATTCTTCTTTTCCCCCAAAAACTGCTGATTTTAGGTATGGCTGCTGTAGCGAGTTATCATCCATGGTACAGCTTTCAGAACTTACTATTTCCAGCGTTATATATACCTTTGTTTCCCACTTTTGCCGGTATTCAGAAGAGGAGCAAACAAAATCTAGGTATGTTTCTATTTTCTCTCTTCCTATTTTTGAGTTGCAATTTTTTTAGTTTGAATGTTCTTCCCTCCTGTTTATTATTGGCTTCCGTTAATTACACACTATCATGTGTTTGATATTATGCATAAAAGAATGATTATGATGGTAATTTATCGATTAACTTATGCTTATTTTTTTTCTCTGTTTTTATTGATTTCAAATGTTGCCCGACTTTTGCCAACATTCAGTCGAGCAAAGAAAATATAGGTATGTTTCTATTTTCTCTCCTTCTATTTTGAACTGCAATTTTTTAGTTTCATTGTTCTTGCATCTGTCTATTGCCTTCCGTTAATTAAGGACCTCTATGTGTTTGATGTTATGCTATGATGGTTATTTTTCGGATTAGCTTATGTTTATTTTTTTATCTGTTTTTAATTTCAAATGCTATTTGATGTTGTTAGCTGTTTATGTATTGAAAAATTACATAATTTAGTATTATTGTAGTTTGGGTTATTAAGGTAGTCATTTATAAATATTAGTTAGTTTTAGCTATTCTAGGATGCTTTGATTTTGTCATTGTCGTGTGTTTTTTGCTTAGTATCTTACTTTCTTTATAGTATTTATCGTAAAATTAGATTTTGATCTTTTGTGTTTCAAAATGAAGAAAAAAAGAAAATTTAGTTCAAGTTTTAGATTGATTGATGAGATATTTGATTATGCTTTTGATCTAAGCATGTTAGAAAGAAGCAAAAAGACAAACTTAAATATGTTGACTGAGCATATGAAGTTTACTATCGATTCTTCTGTTTCTCAGCCATATTCTCCTTTTGGAATCAACAGTGAGAATGACATTTGTGAAAATCACTTTGTTGAAACATGTGTTTCACAAAATCACATTGATAGGAATCTAATTCTGCCAACTGACTGCAGAGGTAAAAATGTTTGCTTTCCTCCAGAAAATGCTGGAGGAATTCATTATACCTCTGATTCTACTGACAATCATTGTTTGCTCGCAATGAATTCATCTTTAATCAATCTGTCTGATGTTCAGCCTGCTGGTTCATCACAAGTGAACTGCAATGAGCAATCATTTGTTATAGAAAATCAGTTTCAGAGTGAGCAAGTCACAAACCTTAAAGGGAGAAATGGTTATTCTGAAATATCAAATCTAGGCATGCAACTAACTAATTATACTCCTCCCCTCTTTGTGAATAGGCATATACCTATAATAGGTAGTACTCCAGTTATATCTTATGATAACAGGCCTCTTGAATATTCTGAGATATATGCTGGAGAGCTGATAAATAAGAAAGAATATAGAACGCAGGCCTACTTTAGATGGAAAAAGAAAAGATTGAGAGCAAAGTCTAGATCAATTGCTTCTACAAATATACCTGAAAAGCAAACAAGCACCACAATTGTTAATGAGTGTTCCTCAGTTGTTGATGTTCAGCGTAGTTCTCGATGTCGTTCGAAGCATCACAGATCATCTCTCACAAAAACTCAGCCAGGCCTAGAGTTAATACTTTTAAGTTTTCTAATATGTTTTTCTCCACTGCCATTAAAATCAATTGAATGGTTTGATTACTAAATGCTCTAAAATAATTGTATTTTAGGAAAAGGGTGCAAAACAGGAAAAGCTTTGTTGGATATAATTCCTAACAAAGCTGATATCCTACCAACCCAACTAGATTGTCCTCATTGTGGAGCCAAGAAGTTTTTTTTTTTCTGAGACAGCATATTTTTGTTGTCAAGATGGTGAAGTTGTTTTGGCTCAAAATAAAATTCCATATATCTTTAAAGAGTTATTGACTTCATCTTCACAAGAGGCACACTCTTTTAGAACTCTTATTAGAACATATAATAATCATTTTGGATTCACTTCTTTCGGTGTTAAAGCTGATCAGACTCTCTCAAAAAGGAATAAAGGAATTTACACTTTTAGAATTCAAGGACAAGTATATCACTTTCTGAATGATTTCAGTTCGAGCAATGGTCATAATAATAATTTACAGTTATATTTCAATGACTTTGAAACTGAAGTAAACAATCAGTTAGCAGCTTGTCCTAGACTATCTGAAACTGTAATTAGGAAAATTATGCAAGTTCTTGAGGCTAATCCATATGCAAAATTTTTTAGAAATTTGAGAGAGATACCTAATTTAGATAACTACTACATTGTGTTAAAAACTCTACCTGGTGTTGATCAAAGAGTCTATAATAGCCCAACAACTTCACAAGTTGCAGCCTTGTGGGTTGAGGGGCAACAAAATGGAGAGACCAGCAGGCGTGATATTAGAGTTCATACCCATAGTGGTACTTCAAAAAATATACAATACTATTATGGATGTTATGATCCACTCCAATATCCAATACTTTTTCCTTTTGGTGATCTTGGCTGGCACCAAGGAATACCAAAGAAAGAAGCAAAAGTAAATGGAAGAAAGGGGAAAAAAAACCAACCTGTAGCAGATTTGATTTCCCCTGAAAATGCTGCTACAGCAGAACAACTAATCCAAAATGAAGAACATGGTTAGTATAATAACTATATACCATGATTTTTCATTTTACGTATTTAATATTTATGATTACACATTTATTGACGTACTGTTATTATCTCCACAGCAATGGAAAACATACATGAAGACCCAAATTTTGTGTCCCTTCGAGAATATTATTGTTATAAACTTCAGATTAGGGACACTGATGAATCTTGGTTATTACATTTTGCTCGCCTCCTACAACAATATATTGTTGATCAATATGTGAAGTTTGAGATGCAAAGGCTCGACTTCTATAGATTACAACAAGAGGAAATTAGGAGAGAGTTCTTGAAAGGCATAATAGATGCTTTAGGATCAGGTGAGAGTCAAGTATGTAATGTTGGCCAGCATATCATATTACCACCATCCTTTATTGGAGGGCCAAGAAATATGAGACGTAAATACATGGATGCAATGACATTAGTACAAAAGTATGGTAAACCAGATATATTTCTGACCATGACTTGCAATCCTAATTGGCCAGAAATAAAAGAGCACTTAATAGACAAAGAAGAGGCACAAAACAGACCAGATTTGCTTGCTAGAGTATTTCATGCTAAGTTAGAACAACTTAAAGATGAACTTCTGAAAAAATGCATCTTTGGTGAAGTGTCAGCTTATACTTATGTCATTGAATACAAAAAATGTGGACTGCCACATGCACACTTTTTGCTAATTTTAAAGTCAAAATTCAAGATGTATACCCCTGAAGAATATGATAAAATTGTCTGTGCTGAGATATCAAATAAAGAGAAAAATGAACATCTATATAATTTGGTCATTAAACATATGCTTCATGGACCATGTGGTTCACTTGATCCGACAAGTGTATGCATGAGAAAAAATAGAACTTGCAAGAATAATTTCCTTAAAAATTTCTGTGAGGAAACTATCCAAACTCTTAATGCATATCCTGAATATCGAAGGAGAGATGATGGAGTTCAAATTAAGATTAAATCAGCTCTTTTAGATAACAGATGGGTTGTACCATACAATCCATATCTTTTGGCTAAATTTGATTGCCATCTTAATGTTGAAATATGCTCTACAATTAAGACAGTCAAGTACATTTACAAGTATATCTATAAAGGTCATGATAGAACTAACTTCTGTGTAGTAAATAATAAATCTGATTTAGAAATTGATGAAATTAAACAATATGTATCAGTTAGGTGAGTTTCTCCGCCTGAGGCAGCATGGAGAATTTTTAGATTTTCTATGAGTGAAATAAAACCACCTATTATTCATTTACAATTACATTTGGAGAATTATCAGCCAATGAGTTTCAAAAAAACAGCTAATCTTCAAAATGTTGTCAATAACTATCATTTGAAAAAAACAATGTTCACTGAATTTTTTTACATGAATAGGACAGATAAAGCAGCTCAAGATCTAAATTGTACTTATGTAGACTTTCCTGATCATTTTGTCTGGTTATCTAAGCAAAAATACTGGAAATTGGGAGAAAGAGGTGAATCAATAGGTCGAATAATGATTGCTCATCCTTCTGAAAGAGAACGATACTACTTGAGATTACTCTTATCAAAGGTTCGATGTCCAACTTCATTTGATGACTTAAGAACCTTTAATGGAGTTCAAGTAGAAACGTTCCAAGAGGCAACATTAATTCGAGGCTTGTTACAAAATGATAACAGCCAAGAAATTTGTTTACAAGAAACCTCACTTTTTCATATGCCCTACGAAATGAGGCGACTTTTTGCAACACTTTTGGTTTATTCTTGCCCTAATGACCCAAAGGCATTGTGGCAAAATTTTGAATCTTCTATGTCAGAAGATTTTGCCAAATGTTCAGCAATGACATCTGCACAAGTGAAAAGAAATGTCTTGCAACAAATTGATGAATTTTTGCAATCCATGGGAAAAAGTATACATTCATATAATTTGATTCTCGCTGGATTCTCTTATGAAAATATAGAGAATGAAACTCAAGAATTAAGAGCAGAAAGAAACATTGTCATTTCAGAAACTGACTTACATTCAATTGAGCTACTCAATGAAAAACAGAAAAAAGCATTCGTAGTCATATCTGAGAGAATTTACTCAGATAGACCTGGTGTTTTTTTCATTGACGGTCCAGGTGGTACTGGAAAAACATTTCTGTATAAAGCTTTGTTAGCTAATGTTAGATCTAAAGGCTATCTTGCTCTTGCTACAGCTACATCAGGAATTGCAGCTTCCATTTTACCAGGTAGAAGGACTGCACATTCCAGATTTAAAATTCCAATAGATATCTTTGGTGGTGCAACATGTCGGGTCAGTAAACAAACTTCTTTAGCTGCAATGATCAAAGAAGCAAAACTCATAATTTGGGATAAAGCACCAATGTCTAAAAATGCAGCAATTGAAGCTTTAGATGATCTCTTAAGAGATTTAATGAATTCAGAAGAAATATTTGGGGGAAAGGTAGTTGTACTTGGTGGAGATTTTAGACAAACATTGCCAGTTGTTAGAAAGGGAACAAAAGCTGAAATGATAAATGCATGTTTGATAACTTCTCCATTATGGCACAAATTAGAGAAATTGCAATTAACACAGAACATGAGAGCAAAATTAGATCCTTTATTCACGCAGTTTCTTTTAAAAATTGGAGATGGAACACATGAAACAAATGAGAATGACATAATAAAACTTTCATCTTCAATCTGAATATACCTAAGTTATGATGAAACATTGAATGAAAACCATCAATCTGAATATATTGATCTTCTAAATACTCTTATGCCTAGCAATTTACCTCCATATAGGTTATTGTTAAAATCTAATGTCTCAATAATTCTTTTAAGAAATCTTGATCCTACTGAAGGATTATGCAATGGAACTAGACTGATAATAAAGAGTTTGAGCAAGAATGTTATTTGTGCTAAAATTGCAGTTGGTGATTTTTTTGGCAAAGAAGTTTTTATACATAGAATTTCCATGCAACCACCAAGTGATGACCAATATCCAGTTCCATATAAGAGAACACAATTTCCAATTCGTTTGTGCTTTGCAATGACAATAAATAAAGCACAAGGCTAAACTTTAGATTTTGTTGGTATTTATTTGAAAGAACCTGTGTTTTCACATGGCCAATTATATGTTGCACTTTCAAGAGCCAAAACAGCTTCATCTGTAAAAGTGCTTATCAGGCCAACTTATTTTGATGAATCATGCACTGATTATACTAAAAATATAGTATATAAAGAAGTTCTTGAAGCTTCCCAGATTACATTATCAGGTTTTAATATTCATGGCCTGTTTTGTTTTCAGCTTTATTATTTTGTTTAATTCACTATCTAATTTCTGGACGAATACAGGCCATCATGCCTAGACATATATCTAGTGTGCTAGACATTCAAAAAGGAGCAGAAAAGTGGACTGTTCTAGCACAGGTTGTTCACAGAGGCCACAATCAATTGACTCGTGAAGTTTCACCTAGGCGAATTATGCGCTCTCTGCTCACAGATATTGAGGTAAGCAAATACTTCCCTATCTTTCTGCTCATTAAATTCATAGATGAGAACATTTCAGATTCTCTATACGAACATTTCATGATTTGCCTCTTCATTACCACATGCTTGAAAACTTGCTGAAACTGAGAATAGGGATGATTAGCACCACTTTTGACATAGTAATCAGTGAATTTAGAGCTCTAATATCTTACTTATATCAAGCTGCTCCTGAAGGGAATCTTGCTGTTCATTAAGTTTTTCTATCCGGCTAGCAAGTAGGCCTTGTTGTTCCAAAAGAAAAAGAACAATGTTTTCAATCTATGAGACCAAAAACAAAAGAGTGAATGACAAGTCAATTTTCAAACTTATACCGAAAAATTTGACCTTATAACGAAGTTATTCTTGCATTACAAACCTTTCCTATGAGTATATCACAAACATATACATATCAAATTTCAGTTTACCCTGTTACATTATTGCTTATTACATCTCACAAAAGACACACACACTAAAGAGATAATGGAATTGTAAAAGCTTAAGGGGAGAAAAAAATGCATATTTCTGCTGGTCATCAAGACAAGCTGTAGCAGACAGCATGTGGGAGTGCAATATGTTAATTCTCTAAATTTGCAGAGAACTAATGAACTGCAGCAATTGACATACTTATGGCAGTTAACCTTTTCATCTATACAAACTATAGTTTCATCTACTGATATCAGAATTATAGTTTCATTGCAAGTGAATACTTACCTAACTATTAAAGTATTCATTTCTATAATTTTAATCTCTGTGTGATAAATATGATGTTAGCCATGAACATGATAGTTATGGCTATAACTCATAATATATATATAAAACTAACTTTTCCTAATCCTAATCAGGGAGCAAAAGTTTCTGTTGTGACCTATGAACAACACATCAAGGTCTTCAGCAAATTTCTGTAGCCTTATCAAAGATATTATGTTTCTAATCCAATTGTCGTTCCTGCTGACCTAACATACCGAGTTGGGACCTATGAATGCTCCTGGATTTTGAACTACAAGACTTTGATTGAAAATTATGCTGAACCAGTGCCACCTATGTTGCCTTGCGTATTTGAGCTGACAAACTTCTCTGATCTGCACAAATATGCTGATTCAGAGAATCTTTGCAGTAATTTTCTTACATTATTTTTTACTTTACTTGACAATCATTTGATATTTTATTGATTGCTTGCATTCACATCAATACTTTTATTTCAGATATCAGAGGCTTTGTGATTCAGGCATTACCAGTAAAACAGACAGATCCGGATTCTTCTTCTAGAGACATTATAGTAGTCAATGAAGAGTAAATCAAACCTGAATACTACCTTTTTATTAAGTTATTTTAGATTAATGATAGCAGTTACAGCTTTTTGTTATACTCGATAGGAAGAAACTCATGCTTATGACTCTCTGGAATGAATTTGAATATGATGAAGGGAGCAAAATAGCAGACACGATTAGCACTGCCCCTCTAATCATAGCTCTCCGTGTTAAAGTAACCACTTTCAATAGTAAACTTTTCATTATGCATTATGATTTCTTTACTGTTTGTTTTCTAAGTACTTGATGTGTTCTACTACTAAAACATTTCATCATTTTTACAGCTTTGTCATTCACTACAAGGTATTCATCTGGAATTCTGATAAATCCTCCACTCCCAGATGATCTCTCTTTCAGGCAATGGTAAGTATAGTTTTCTTTTTATTTTTTTCCATAAATTATCAACGTATTTTACTGGTAAATTTTTAATTTGTACTCTAAACATAATCATTCAGGTTTAGTTTGAACAAGGAAGAAATCAAGAATTCACTTGATGCTAAAACATACAATAATGCAAACTGTTTACTTCCTCCTCCAAATGAAGAAGATATCAAAGCAATCAGCACTTTTCAGGCATCATTTCCAATTGTAAGTGCCATTTGTTATTTTAAAATTTTGCTTAAATATAACTATTTTGTCTCTAATTCACATTCAAATACCATTCATGGTTGCTTGCCTCAGCAAAAGACAGCTTGGGTGCAAGGAACTGTCAAACTTGCATATGGATTCATCAAATATTGGACTACTGCTTGTGTGAATTGTCACAAAATTGTGAATGCTGACATTGACTGGATCATCCATTGTCCTTCATGCAAACAGCAAAGTGAAGTTGAACTCAGGTTAGATCATTAACTTATGCTTCTAAATTAAACATTCTTTGGATTTGTTACCATATATTAATCTTAATTCCTTCACTCAATTAAAGGGCTCGCATTCCAATTATTATAACTGATGCTTCGAGCTCAATACATTGCATTATATCTGGAGAAGATGCTGAAAAAATGATTGAGTTCACTCCACTGCAGCTTAAGCAAGCACAAGAAGATGTAAGTATGAATTTTCTGTCTTATATTCAGCCATAAATACAAATATACATAGAAAAGAATTCATTGAACCTAACTAAAAAATTTTTCTGGTGCAGGGATTTGAAATAAATATTGAACTTAATGATGCCTTGAAAAAGTACACAGTGGTCTGTTTTCTGAAATCCTTGAGACTCCCTTCCAAGGTCAACTGCAGAGAAAGAATACTGTCATTAAGGCTTACACTGCAGCTGAACTATCGCACCGTCCTCTTCCACTAGCACTTCCAGAAGACACTCAAGTTTCTTCTGCACTTGGTAGTTCATCAACAAGGCATGCAGAAACATCATCAAAGGATCAAATGTTCACACCAACCACAAAGTTGGTACTTGAAGAAATTACTGGAGCCAGTTCTTACAAAGAAGGCCAGACATCTACAACCAGTGGAGCAAAAAGAAGCCTTGAGTTTCCAGAAGATTTACCAGCAGACACACATGGTAAACATCCAACAAAGGCTCCTGAACAATTTGCCAAAGAACCTGCAAAACCGTATAGTCCACCTGGAAATATCAAAGACAGTCCAGCCAAGAAAGCTAAAGCAAAGGAAGACTGATATGGCCTATTTCTGTACTTTTGTTAAATCTTTTGTTCATTGCCATCATGCTTGCCTCAATTGCTTAGACAATATCTTTTGAATTATATTATGATCCATTATTCTTTTGACTTAAAAAGTAATGGATCCTAATATACCTATTAATAGTTTAACTATCAATGCTGTACTTCAATAGGCAATGAAGCTTATTTAAGCCTCCTAATATGTAACTGTGGCTTGAACTGAAGTGTGTATTCTGCTAAGACAGGAATGATTGAGTTTATGTAATCTGTGGTTGTGATTTGCATATTCATTATTTACCTCTTCATTTTTCAGTTGGTCATATACATATATGGTCTCGATTGCCCAACTGTGATTGAGTTGGTCATATATTAGTTAGTCATATCAGTGGGTAAGCCGCGCAGCGTAGCACGGCCAGAACCATGCTAGTATATAACAGGATTGCCATATGCAAAACAAACAAGAAACCATAGCAGATTTGTATCTATCCCCCAACAACCGCACGAAAATCGGGTCAAATTATTTTTCTAATTGATATTTTAGTTTTCAATCGCTGCATTGTTTTTTTTTTTTTGTTTTTTCTTCCTTTTTTTTATTGAAGATATCACATGCATACAGCATATACCCAGCAGGCCATAATTCTATATTTATTGTCCAATGACTAGGGTTGAAAGACGAATTAAACTACTTGAAACTCAAATCGACCTTAACTTTATTCGAGTTTAGTTAACTAAGTAATCAAATCGAACTTGAGCGGCATTTTGTATTTGATAAATTTTCGAATTTGACTCGAGCTTGGCTTTCCTTTCAAAATTTTTACTTTTACCCATGCTTTTTCTTTCCTGTTGGCTTTTTTTTTGTGCCATGATGTAAAGAAATAAAGAACACAACTGCAAATGATAAGTATATTTAGAATTAGTCATTGGACATAACATGGATTTTTTTACCTTCTCTTTTTGATAAAACAACATCATAATTTCAATAAAATCTGTATTAATAACAGAAGTTACATAATCAAATACACAGATTTCAAAGAACAAATTTGAAGAATAGATAAAAATTACACTATAAAGCTCCAAATTTTTAAAAAAATGGGATAAAATAATTGTGGCTTTACAAACATCTGTGCATGCTTCCAAGCTTCCGATCTGCTAATTAACTGTTTCAAGTCCAAATATTATGGTAAGATCTATCAAATATATTTAAGAAATTCCAGATCTAATAATCAAAACTTGAAAAAACTCAAATCTAATAAAAGAAAAATGAAAAAAAAATTACATAAAACTCTCACTACGAATTTCTAGGAGAGAAGAAAACTCACTAGAAAGTCTAGGAAAAACTCTCCCTCAACAATCCTAGGAGAGAAGAAACTCTCATTAGTAAACCTTAGGAGAGATTCTATTCGCACAAATGAAAAAAATTATAGAGAGGGCTTCTCTCATGGGAAAGATAAGAAAAATCTGATAAAGATTAGAAAAATTTGATCTCTCTCCCATGGGAGAGTTGAAGGAAGTTTTGATTGGAGAGTTTTTCAGAGAGATGTCAAAGAAAATCAACTTTTCTAGAGAGGAACAAGTGCAAAACATTTTGTTGTCATTTTTTTCCTTCTCTTTAATATTTTTTCAATTTTGATTGTGCTAGCGTAATTCTTTTCTTGACTATGCTCTGGCTTTCAGATATATAAATTTACTGATATTTCCACATATTATTGTCCTTTTTTGATAAAAAAATAGAATTTGTCAACGAATTATCGAAAATCATCCAGTACGATTTGATTTACATCCCTGTCCTAATGGTAGGTTAAATATGTATTAGAAATAAAGATCAAATCTACAATTTAATAAATACAATATATTTAAATATTTTTGAATAGATCTAAAAGTTATAATAAATTTTCAAATTATATTCTAACAAGATAAATTTGCAGCTCCCTGCATTGCAGTCGCCAAATCTACTAATCAGTGGCTTTAAGTTCCAATAATGATATGATCTGAGAGAGACTCAAGATCTAAAAAATTCTAAATCTAACAACTAAATTTAAAATAAATTCGGATCTAACAACAAAAGAAGAAAAGAAAAAACTTCTCATTAGAAACCCCTAGGAGAAACAAAAAAATTGCCCTCTGTGTCGTCAGTTTATTAGCAAACCTTCCTTTGGAGGTACGAATCATCAAGTAGTCTATAATGATCACCGGTATTGGTTTAAATTTCGTCCGGTTTTACAAAGCAACTAAAAATTATGATCTGTACAACTCATTTTATTGTTTACAGCGGATGGAAATATTAAACTTAACATAAATAACAAACCCCAACCAATGTTGCACATGTCATAACAAAAAAAATGCATATGTGTACTACAAAGCATATTAAGTATGCTAAAATCTAAAATTCATTTACCAAGAAAAGTATATTCTATGTTGATTGATGACTACTAAATAAGAGAGCAAAGAGGAGGAATTTTTTTTTTTAAGAGGAAAGGAGGAGCATGTTCATGTTGAAGCCTGCATACAACACAATCGTTCAGGGATAGTCCTTCTGATGACTGTCCCTATCCGAAGTACTTAATAAATCGTTTGTGAAGTTGGAGCACGTTCGAAAACTGTAGAGAATCAAACTATTGAAATGATTGAAAAATCAAGAAGGATAAAATTCTTGCTAGGAAAAAATCAGTAATTAAATGATAAAAAGAAGGGGATTAAATCCACACCCTTCCATCCTAGATCCACATCACATGCACTAATAAGACATTAATATGTGTTAGAAATAATAGATCGGATCTACAATTTAACAGATACAATAGATCTAAAAAATTTTGAACAGATTTGAAAACTATAAGAAACTCTTAAGTTGTCTTCTAGCAAGATAAATCGTTGCAACTCTTTTCTGTGCATGTTGTAATTGCTAGATTTGTTAATCAATGTCTGCGGTGATGGAGAAAAAGTGGGGCAATTGCCCCCATTGACCCCTCCTAAATCTCCATATTAATTTATATATAAAATTAGAGTTTTGCCCCCACATTCAAATGAAATCGCCCCACTACTCTTCAACAAAATTCAAGTATTAGAGAATTGCCCTCACTAAGTTGTCCGTATCTGCATATAAAATTGTAAGTTTGCCCCCACACTTGAATGAAATTAACCATACTACCCTTCAACAAAATCTAAAGTAATAATGTACACTTTTGTTTATATATCTCTATATCAAACAATTTAACAACACTTAAAATTAATAACACTATTGCTAGCACACTATAAAAAAATCATGCAGTAGAAGTATAAATGCGATATATAAAGACTTGGACCTATTATTATTTCAATGTCAATTATGTCCTTTTATGTGCTCCTACGTGCTCCTATATGTTTATACGTTTTTACATGCTTTGTTATTTATTTAATTCAAATGTTTATTTAAATTTTATTATGTTTGTTTAGTTAATTTTATAATTATTTGGGAGGTGTTTAAATACCTCAAAATGTAATAGATAGGTAATATTTTGTAAAAAAAATTGTAATTAGATAGACTATTGTAATAGATAGAATAGATAGGTTTATTTTCTTATATTTTCCCAGTTTAGATTGTAGTCAGATTCCCCGCTGTAATAGATAGGTTTTGCGTGTTTACGTGTTTATGTGGTTTATGTGTTATGTGCTTTATCCGCTTTTCTTAAGATTTTTACATCTAGATATTATGTTTTATGTGTTATGTGCTACGTGCTCTTATATGTTTATTTGTTTTAATTTATGCCTTATTCGATTTATTATGTATTATTAATGCATGACTTCACCACACTAGTCCAACGCTAGTTGTAGCTTCTCTCTCCGCCTACTTGCTAGTCCAATGCTAGTAAGGTCTTTTAGAAATGGGTTAGTCCAACGCTAGACCCTTAAATCGTTCACGCATTAGATTTATTTTTTGTGTGACATTCATTACATTTTCATGCATTTTTTGTTTTAGGATATTTTCTCATTTGCATGATATTGCCTATTATATTATCCCCTACCCTATATATGTATTAATCATATCATTTAGGATTACATCTCATTTAAGAAATTGTAAAATAAGCTAGTTCATTTGCTTGTTTAGATTAAAAAAAATTATCTTTTGAACATGGAAAATGGGCAATTATAACCTTTTAGTTTAAATACCCGTTAATCCCTACACAGGAAAACTATGTCACGAGTTTTTGCTTCCCGTATCCATTATATTGAACTCCCTAATCCTTGATCACTTATATTTATATATATAATTTAATTTTCTTTTCTTTTGAATTTCAGTTTTGCATACTTGTGATCCTTTCAAGGGATTATTTTTTGCCTTCGCAATTAATGTGATCGATATCAATTAAACCATTGAATGGACATTTTGTCCATTTCGATACTTTCTATAAATTTAGATTTGCATCCATGTAGGAAACATCAAAATGTGATAAATTTAAGGGTTAGATTAGAGAAATTCTAGCTAAATCATGCAACAAGCTTAGATTAGGTTGAAAGGGTGCCTTAGATTTGAGCTGATCATACCTTTGGCTTCCGTTTCTTCAATTGTGACTGTCGAGTTCATTTTTCTCTTGTTTTCAAAAATTTGGAGTTGTTGAAAAGGGTTTTATTTATTTTTTTTTATCAAAAAATATTTTTTTTGGTGACTTGGTACACCCAAACTCAAACCAAGTGGTGACTCCTATTTTTCTTGAAAACCCTCTTAGACTAAATTTTGGGTCCAAACTGTCGCATTCTTTAAAGTCCTATTTTAGGTCTTTTTCACTTATTTTAAAATAAAAATCACATCTTTTGTAAACATGCTTTTCATCGCGAAAAATGGGGCGTGACAGTCAATTCTAAAAAATCTAAAATTGTGTTTAATTTGGCTTCTTTATTCACTGTTTTGAGTTCACATGAGCTTTTATCAAATTGAGCTCGATTGAATTTTTCACATACAAATTTGTCGCTTAAATTAGTGAGAAAATATTTAATCAAATAATTAGAAATATCATATGTGGTTATTTAGGCCACACAAAATATATATTCTAACATGATGTCGTCAACCAAGCTTATAGTTGGACAATAAGATACGTGAGATTTTATTCTTCGTTAATCATCCATTATAAGTTCTTTTTTATTCATCCATTACAATGGATAGCTTCTAGATATGCTGGATTATGCAAGCTAATGCTCCACAGTCAGGAGCAGCTGTTTCAAAACCATTTCTTGGGTTGCCCTTTGGCAACTAATAACACCAGCACAATCCATAAGGTCCACTAAATTTGCTTCATGTTCTCAATTTTCGCTTTAGGAGGACAAAAATAACAACCAGATCTTGATTCTCAGGGTTAAAGAGAGAGGAAGACTCTGCAAGTTTCTGCGTAAACAGTTCAAACAATTCATCCATGATATCACTTCCAAATTGTTTCTCTAGAAGTCCCTCTAATGCAGCTCTGAGGTACAAAGCAATTCCACTAGGGTTGGAGAAAACCACGTGCTTTCCTGGAATGCTTAAGGTGTGTTTGGATTGCTTGTTTTCGTCGGAAAATATTGTCGTTTTCCGTAATTACATTTCCCTATCCCCTTTTTCCCTCACATATATATCAAATCGCTACAGTAATTTTTTCATGAAAAATGACGGAAAATGCAATCCAAACACACTTAATATCTCCATTCTCTGAACATTTAGATGTTCATTTGTCTTCATCAGGGTCTCCATCTCATTAGGAGATGGGTAATATAGTGGCAAGTTGAACATATCCAATTTCAATTCATCGACCAATCCCTGCAATAGGTGCATCTTAGTATTTAAAGTACTTTTTTTTTTGTTAGCCAAAACCTATAGTCGAAATTCGAAGATAAACTTTGACCAAAACTCATTCTTATGTAGTATACTAGGGGGAGTGCCCGCGCATCGCGCGGGTGTTTGGTGCCTGTGGGGAAGGAAATTTTTTTATTGAACAAATAATAGTACATTGTGAGAAGGAATAAAATTGAGTATGAAATGATAAACGATATAATCAATCAATTTACACAGCGTTACAATAAAACTGTGTCAAATTGAAGGTCGTTGATAATGCAAAAAGGCAGAGCAACACAGAAAACTAATCTTATTCCAGAATCCCTACTGAGAACTCTTTCTTACTGTTGTTCCAAACCTATAAGATTATAACCAATCCACACCAATTAAGGTTAGGCAACACGAAAAATGCTATCTTGCAGTTAGGCAACGCGATAAAAGTTATTAATTGTAGGTACTAAAAACACACCGACAAAATTAAGGGAGGAATTGAAAAATTGGGGGGGCGGTGAAATCTAATCTCACGTTGAACCACCAGGAGTAGCAGGGATTGAAGAGCATTCTGATTTGATTAGTATGAAACCAGATAGAATTATCTCAATCCTAGAACGCGAACAGAAAGAAACTGATAATCAACTGTTTAAACATTAAGATACCAACGATTCGGCAATTGAATTGGGTATAATTAATGACGAAATAATAGGTAATTTCAGAGTTGAGCTCGGACGGAAGAGGCAAATCGTTGTAGACAAAGACAAAAAGAGAAAACTTAACTCCTGAAACTGTAAGGGGATAAAATGACTAACGTTTCTGACTCATAAATGCAGATTATAAATGATAGAGAAATGGGTTCCTACCATTGATAGAGAAATCGTTTGCTCATTTCCTAAATCCGATTGCTATTCAAATGTTTTAGACAAACCAATATCTCAAACGATTATTTGCGGCTGAAAAGTGGAATTATTGATAGTTAAGGGATATTCCGGTAATGACACCAACACACAAGCATATATGGGTTGTACATAATACAAAAATGGTTGCACACTAATTACACATTCCATCAATACTCATATGGTTCATCAATGATAACTTTAAATGTATTAAAATGGGGTCTTTCAGTAAGCATACCCAAATACATGTTTCCTTAACTTGTACCTAAAACTTTTAAACTAATACACAACATTTCACATTTCCAGAAAGACCCACCTATGCGATTGAAATCTAACATATTTTTTAATCAAAACTCAATCTTATATAGTATAAGGATGCAAAATAAAGAAATTGTAAAATTAAAAATTCCTACTCATGGATTTGCAACTGCTATTTTTAAGCTGAAGACATGTTTCAGAAATTATGGAACATAGTTAATTCCTACTCATGGAGGTATTCCATTCATTCTCTGCCATTGGTATATTATGCCTGATTTGGTTGATTTCCTGTGTCTATTTTGTTTCATCCTGGATATTTTTATTAATCAGAAGAAATGTTGGAAAAAGAGATTGGTGCCTTGTTGTGACGCTTTTGGGCCAGCATTAATTATCTGGTATGATTTCTATTCTGTCCATGTTTGTTACAAGTAGTAAATTTGACATATGAAGCTCACTTCCATCCAATACTTTGTACCTTTTTATTTCAGCGAAATAAGTACATAAGTTTAGAGGGTAAGGACTTAATATCAAAATAATGTCTTATATTTGCAAATAGGAATGAAAAACGAACGAAACTATATATTATACTTGAATTGATGTTGAAATAGTAAAAGCTAATTTGCGCTTAGTTCACCAATTAATCAAACCAAACACAAACAATATTTTGTATCCAATAAAATTTCAAATTTGAAATCGAGCTTGGCTGACTTAACATAGTATATGAAATTTATATGCGAAAAATTTAATTGAGTTTGACTTGATAAAAGCTAATCTAAATTCAGCGTAATAAATAAATGAATTAAATTTAAATACAATTTTAAACTCTTTAGAATAGATAGACAAGTTTGACAACTTGAGTGCTTGGCTCAATTAGCTTCATTCATAACCCTATTTGCAAGTAAAAGTTTTGCAATTTTTTTGTGGGGCAAATAAAAAATGTCAAAAATATTTCCACAGAATACCAGATTCTCAATTCTCATGCTTGGGGAGAAGGGTAATTTCTTAAGACTAATTATAATACAAATAAACCTTTTAAAATTCATAAGAGGGAAAATGAAAATTTTAAAATTCTTGAGGGGGTGGCTGCCCCTCCCTGCAAAGATCCAATCCAACAAAACCCCTGTCCCGCAGGTTCATAGAAGTGTTAAAAAAGAATTCCAAATGTCATTTGAATTCAAAAATGAATAATTTAACTATCTAAAACTATCTAGGATATATTAGATCATAATTCAAATTTAATATTATTCAAGTGACAAAGAAAATCAAAATTCTATGTTGCATCCCTGCATTGAGATGTATTCGCATAGAGTTCTTAGTTGAAGAAGATCTGAAACTAATGAGATCTAACCTTTTTAGCCAAGTCCATGAGGCAATATCCTAGAACTTCTAATTCTTTCTCTGTGACGATAGTTGTCTGAGATTCACGGATGGCATCAAGGACAGCAGGAATAACAAGGGCCATCAGCCCTCCATCGACGAGCTCGTGTGCCCTTGCATTCAGAAATGACTCCAAGTCCTTGGCAAATTGAGATGCATAAACCTCAAGAACTTCCTTTTTGGCCCCTCCGTAGTGAATCTTTCCTTTGTTCCATGCAGGGGACTTGTTGTCTGTGACCTCTTTTGGCACATCTGAAAGCCAGTGAAGCGCTCAAGATGAGTGAGCAGAATGAAGGGATGCCTTTGGGAGCAAAACCTTGTGAAAATCACCAGGCACTCCAGCTGCAAGGTAGTGTCTCTCTTGTGGAAGTGAAGCAAAAAGTGTGTTGAAATCATTAGATATATGGTCATTAAAAAAGACTTGAAACTCAGGGACTTCAGATGCTAGTCCCTCTTTTCTGAGTTTTTCCTCCAGGGCTTCTCTTATGACTTTCATGGCCACAAATGTATTTGGTCCTGTAGAGCAGCCAAAATCTGCTATGCGAAATGGATGCACAGAGGTTGAAGAAAGATGCTTGACATCAAGTTCTTTGTCAATCTCTTCATTGATAAGTTCTTTTGCAACCTCTACTGCTCCTCTCTGCCACCAAAAAAAAAAAAAAAAAATCTTTATACTTACATACCTTAGACATTTATAATGAGGTAACTGCAGTTTAAACTAGCAACCTGAAAGGATGAGTTTTGGTTATAGCTTTGAGGTCCATTTCCTCCATTCATGGCATATACTTGAGGCATTTTTTCTATTCCTCGGCTGCTAGGAGATTTTTCATAAGAGTAAAAATGCTCCCAATTTTTTATTCTCTAGTTAGAATGAGAAACAATTTAGATAGTTAAAAGGAAGGCAGACGAAAGGCTGCCTTATCGTCATTATGAGCCACACAATTTTTTAGCTGTAGCAATTATAAAATAGAAAGAATCCTTCTATTATTCTCAGCAATGTGGAAGTCTCAGTTAAAAATGGAACTCAAATGGATTGCGTGTAGCGAGATCGAGGATTTGATGCCATATATATATATATATATATTCTCTTGCCATGTCTTGATATCTCTGTCTAGATGGTTTAATTTATACTAGGCAGAGGCTCAGGTTCAAGTGTTGTGTTTTAGCCCTTTACATGGCAGGCATTTCTATTAATAAATATGGGAAAAAAAGAGATACGCATATGGTAAAATATCTCTCAAACATATGTTATGAATCATTTTGTACATAAATTGAATTTAATTTAAATTATACAATTTGTGCATGTAAAATTATCAATTATATGCTGATAGGAAATATATCCTGTAGCAACTATATTACAATAGGAAATATATCTAGAATGACGGCTCAAGACTTGGAGTACACCTATGTGGAAAGCTGCTATACTATTCATAGGAAAGGCAAAGACTTGGACCTTCTTACCAAGGTAAGAATTTGTATGGTACAGGAAATTAAGAAATTATTATTAGAAAGTTTGTTGATAGTACTGTTGTTACTGCCTCCTTAAACTGGAATATTAGCTTAGTGACATATTTCTGGTCTTCCATAAAGGATTATTGATGTGCATTTCTGTTCAACCACATACATTGTTTTTCTTGGCTGGCAATTGACTGATTTGTAGACAAACCTAAAACTATTCCCTTGTTTCCTCTTGCCCCCCTGTGGTTATTGCCTTCTGGTCCCATTCCTGACAAATACAAGTTGGTTTAACAATCAACGCGTAATTGGCTCCAAATCTTTTCAAAGGAAGAAGTAGGTGCTTCATAACACGATTCTCATCCTAATGTTGGCAAGAAAGGTTAAGAGCATTAGTGTCCAAAAAATTTCACGAGCAAGCTTTTTAAAATTAATGAATATAATTAAGAACAAAGATCCAATCTTATTTATTAGGGCAAATTACACTCTACCCCCCTTTGGTATAGCTGATTTTCACGTAACCTCCCTCTAATTTTAAAACCTAAATACAAACTTCCCTCATAATTTGGATTAAAGTGTCAAAATGACGGAAATGATCATCCTTAACGGAGCCTATAAAAATGTCAAAATTACCCTTGTTTAAAAATTAAAATGGTTTAAGTGACCAAAATATATAAACATAATATGCATGACACTTCAATCCCGTATATATAATTCTATATTTTACCATATAACCCCCTTATACTTTACCATATAATTCTCTAACGGTTTTCAATATTTATATATATATACATAACTCCTGTGATTAATAAATAATTTTTAACTTTACATACAAGTATTTTTGATGTTTTAGTTGACTCCGTTATGAATTGCAAATTCCGTCATTTTGACACTTTAATTCAAACTATGAGAGGATTATGTATAACTTTTGAAATCATAGGAGGGGTTACGTAACAAAACACTAAACCCCAGGGGAGTAAATTATAATTTGCCCTATTTATTAAAAAACTTGCTTAGACTGCCTGGGATTTAGCCTTTTTTTTCTTCTTTGCCCCCTTATAACTGGACAATGGGATGGTCTGGCTTTATCTCTCCTCTCTGTTCCCCTTCCACATTTCTTGGAGGAATACTTGTTCTTAGCTATTAATAGCAAGTGGTATTGTTCTCCTTAACTGCAGCCTGGCTCTTCAGAAATCAACCTTGGGAAGTTCCTTTATTAAACTAATTGATATTGTTATTCAACACAAGGTTGCATTGTTTTCCACTTTTTAATCTTTCGCAGTCTGAAAGCAGTTTTCTCTCTTTGCATGATTTAGCCTACAGCTCTGAGTGTTATGAAGTTGTAACTTCTAGCGCCGCAGTTGGTCAGGAATTTGATCTTGGTTAATAATATTTTCTGACTCTCCTCTCTTTTTTTTTTTCTTTGAATTCTTCTTTCCGCCTTTTCCTGTGAATTTTTTCATTTTATTCAGATGTTATAATTTTGTTCCTTTTTTCTTTTAGCATTAAGTGTTATGATATGTTATAAGCCTTCATTTTTTGTTACAAAAAAATTGTTAACTAGGCTTTTTTTAAAAAAAAAAAAATGCTCATGACTTCAACGTCCAAGGAATTTGCCAAGTAAAACGAACAAATATGTTGGAGTGCACAGCAACAATAATGTACAAGTTTAAAGCTTAAAGCATTGTATTTGTAGATGAAGGGCAGAGCTTAACACAAAGTTGATTATATTAAGCTCATTAATAAAAATACAATGCTTTTCAAGTCAGCAGCTTCTGCTTTTTATTAAGCTAATTAATAAGATAGCTAACAACAGTACTATATTGGGCTGCATTAATGATGTGTTCAGTTTATGCTTAACAAGACAGCTAAATAGTATTTATTCAGTCAGCAGCTGCATTAATAAAAGGGCAAATTACATTTTACCCCGTGGTTTAGCGTTTTTCTACATAACCCCCTATGGTTTCAAAATCTATACATAACCCCTTCATGATTTGAATTAAAGTGTCAAAGTGATGGAAATAGTCATTTGTAACGGAACTTCTAAAAAATGTCTAAATTACCCTTATAAATACATAACACACTAACCCGGTATGATTTTTATATTTTACCATATAACCCCTTATAGTTTAATACTTTATCATACAACCCCCTTATGGTTTTCAAAATATACAAATAACCCCCTTGGTTAATAAATAATTTTTAACTTTACATAAGGGTATTTTTGATATTTTAGATGACTCTGTTACGAATGATCATTTCCATCACTTTGACACTTTAATCCAAACCATGAGGGGGTTATATATAGCTTTTGAAACCATAAAGGGGGTTATGCAAAAAAAAAAATGCTAAACCACACGAGGGGTAGAGTGGAATTTGCCCTTAATAAAAAGCAGCAGCAGATAGAGGGATGATGAAGTTCTTTTTGTGAAGGAAATTCAAGAACATTGCAGCTCGCTGGTGATCCAGACAGAGATCCATCTTTTGGCAAGCATAAGACTTTTTAATATTAGTAAACTTGACCTTGTCAACGCTTGTAGTATTAGTACATATTATTATCTCTTCAAAAAAAAAAGGCTTGTAGTTCAATTACGTTTTCATTATTTCTTGGAAAATCCCCAACCAGATCTGGTGCACGTTTACGCTGTAAAACAAGTTGTATTTTTTAAGGGTCTAATGGAGTTTTTTTTTTTTTTAAAAAAAAAAAAAATTTTTTTGGGACCCATAAGCAGCATTTAAGTTTAACCACAGACAAAAGAGAGGGTGTTGAAATCTTTTGAAAACGAGAAACAAGACGTTTACCACAAGCCTATATCAAATTCTCATAACAAAACTTAAAGCTGCCTATTTCAAATATTTTATGTAAATGTTTCTCATTTAAGTGAAGCATTTTAATCTTTCAAGATTTGTAGCAGTGCAGTCATCTACACAACTATTTTTTGTGAAAACCAGACGCCAATTGTTTCACATTACCCTGCAAAAGAGAGGCAAAACAAACACTATTGGTTTGCTATTAAAATCAAACTGTGTGCAATGTAATGGCTGGTGACACTTGCTGCAATCATTCTCATCCACATGCTGCTCAACTATGTCAATCACAAGATATTTTGGCCTTATGCAAAAAGTCATGTATAATCTTTGCTTGTTTTCTCCAAGAATATGGGCTGCACAGGCTAAACCACTGCATATTAAACTTGACATTCAAAAACTAGATGCTTTATGAGTCAAGGGATCTTGACAACTATTTGCTCACTCATATATTGGGAATATTCAGAAGTACTAGTCAATAGGTCCGGTATAGCATATTTCACTTCATCTAAATATCATTCTCACAGCAAAAACAACTAGATTCTTTGGGTCATCACTACCATTCTAACTAGATGAAGGAATCCAGGACTCACAAAAAAGCAGTGAGCAATGAATAGAGCAATAGGACAAGTTTAGTAGTTCCAGACATTTTTACAGGGACCGTATGTGCTTCATTTTCTGGATTGCCTGTTTTAACTTTGTCGATGGTTCATCACATAAAATGGTGGGATCAACAAAATCAGCAGCCAAGCTTGGTTCCCAAAGTAAAGCATGAAAAGAATCTCCCACTGAGTATGATAGGGAATTGAAGTTATATCCTCCCAAGAAAAAGACAGTTCCCACCACATAAATCTTTGGCAAGTTTTTTCATACTTGAAGCAAGGATGTAGTATGTCCCTGTTGTTACTTTAGGCTTGCCAATGGATCCAAGATATGCCCATCAAATCTGGAAATCTTTTAGTCACAACTCACAAGTGAATCTAGAATTATTTTTTTCTTTTTTAGGTCATGAAAGGAAACTAAGGCTTACAGTAACATGGAATACCATCTGGGATATGTTACCACTATGTACCAAAGACCTGCTAAAGTTTTCCATGTTACTACAGAACCAAAATTTGATATGTCAACATACCTCCTTGGATGCAGAAGGGAGAACAAATGAATGCTTGTTAATTCATTGAATTCATAATGTAGAGAAAACATACTATAGAAATATGTGAAAGAAAGCAAGATAGAAGAATAGAAATAACTCAAAAAGATTTACTGCCCACAGTTTGCTATGCAACTCTAATTTGTTTTCATAGAGAGTTTTCACAAATAGAAGATATAACAAAATATGGAAGGCAAAAGCTGAAGGACCCTAGAATCCGAAGTCAGAAATGGATGGATATGTTAGCTACATAATTACCCTGCTGAAATGAGGATTATGCCTGGCTTGAACCCACTGGTAATGATAGATTCAGAGTTGGCATCTGTTATCTGAGTAACGGAAGGTGTGTTAGGATTGTAGTCTGAGAAATTTGAACAATAAACACAACCTATACTAATCTTGAAGGATTATCCATTTTGCAGCTTCAGGGAAAAATATGCTTTTTGCATCAAATCTATACATGTGATCGTTCTTGGACATGCAAACCGCGTGCCTCATCTGAAAATGAACACTGCCTTCTGAAAGACAAAATACTTTCTCTGGATAATCATACAAAACCATGATGTGTAACCAGGGTGAACAAGTAAATTATGCAACAGAAAGATTGAAAGTTCAGAACTTATTCTAATTGCTCAGCATGCTGAAGCAGATAAGATTCGCTCAAATGTCGGAGAACGAGCACTTAAAAGGAAATTATAACACTTCCAAAATATCAAGATAAAATTATAATCCTTCTACATCTGGTATTGGTTCAGTGACGCAAACATAACCATATAGTCACTTGCTATCATGCCCATTTCACTTCTCAGTTTTAACCAAAAGTTGGCCAGTTAACTAAGACTTATTGGAGAACACTAGCCATCAGCATCCACAATTCATTAGGCGAAACTAGTGTCCTGAGGCAGCATTAAAGCTTCACCTAACAAAGATGCAGAAGCCTGCCATGTATCATTCTATTGCACATGTATTATTCTTCCTCCCATCTTAGGAGGACCACAACATTTTCATGTTTATCAAGTTACAGATTAACAAAATCAAACACAATAACACCAGTGGAGCCAGGATTTCGCAATTCTGAGGCAGGGGACAGGCGGAGCGCTGCAACTTGTGATAAAAAAAAGGGAAAAAAAAAAAAGAATGATTCCAATCTTTCGAATCCACTAGGAAGCATCCAAAAAAACTTCTACCAAGTCATGTAAAACAAAGAAATTCAACCTTTTCATATTCAGCACAAAAGGGATCAATTGCAGGTTTGAAAAAGATAAGAGGTAATGGTAAATCCTAAAACACAAGAAAAAACAAATTACACATTAATCATTAATTAACATAAGATCTGACAGTTACAAAAAGATGGCCGTACCGTGTAACTTCTGTCTCCCTTCTGTTTCCCAAAAACCCAACCTATTCTTCTCCGCCTCTGTGAACACCCTTGATCATCTACCGTCAAGATGTATGTTATAATCTCAAATTTTCATAGAAGTCAATTTGAAAGTATAAACTAAATAATCATACTACACAATTTTATTTCACAGGATTCCAGAAATTTCAGTTGAAACACAATAAGAATACTAACTCATGTGGTTCATGGCAACTTTTGGACATTGACAAAAATGAAGCCATTGGAAAGGGGACACATTTTGAACCAATTAGTTATTAGACAAAACAAGAATTAAGTCTTCTCTCCACTAATCAGCTGAATTCTACGTTCAAAAATATCCTTTAAGAGCAGAAGTGGTTAAATTCCTAATTCAGGATGTAAAACTGATCAAAATTTACCTAATTCAGGATGTAATTTGACTGAGGTAAAGAGTTTAAGAAGTCTCTTACAATGACGGTGTAATAGCAAAATTACTAGCAGATAACTCTGAATTCTGAAAAGAGTCTACTGTCTCAAGGTGTAAAACTGAATAAAGCCGCTTTCATTTGTTCTGGAGAATAAAATTGAAATTCTGCACATGATTCTATATTTGCCTTAAGATGCTTCAGAGTTGCATAAATCATATTACAGCAAGGATGGGTTCTATCTTCTACACTGAATATATTAGTTCTGCTATTTATATCAATCCAGCTACATCCAGGATCCTTCTTCACTTCTAGCTCTTTCAGTATCTTTCGGGCTTTTATCTTCTCCCCCCACTTCCCCAATGCGGCATACATGTTAGACATCAAAACACATGTAGGCTTAGGGTCCAAAGTAAACATCTTGTGGGCCACTCTCTCACCCACATCAATGTCAATCCAAGACCAACATGCGTTTAACATTGTAATCAAGAGAATTTCATCAGCCTCAAATGGCATCTCCTTCATAAGCTCCTCAGCTTCCAGAAGCAGACCAGATTGACATAAAAGAGCCACCGCACAAGTAAGATGCTCCAACGATGGGGCTAGACCATAAGCTTGTTCCATTGATCGGAAAATCTCCATCCCCTTATTGACCAAACCAGCAGCAGTACATGCAGATAAGACAGCAACAAGGGTTGCAGCATTTGGGTTTATTCCCTGATCCAACATTTGCTCAAAAAGCAAGGTTGCCTCAGATCCAAGACCATGATGTGCGTAGCCACAAATTAAAGCTGTCCAAGCTGCTACATTAGGATTTGAAATGCAAATAAAAGATGCTTGAGCATCAGAAATGCTCCCACACTTGGAATACATGTCAACAAGAGCTGTACCAACATAAATATTCAACTCGAATGGAGTTTTAGTCAATTGACTATGGATCTGCTGCCCTTTCTGAAGAGCCCCAAGACATGAACATGCACGAAGCAAAGCAGAAAAAGTTGATCTGGTTGGGGATATTGACAACCTACGCATGTCTATATATAAATTTATTGCATTCTCATGTTGATCATTTTCAATATACCCTGAAATCATGGAATTCCAAGTAACAGGGCTTCCTTTTTCTTTAGTTTCTTCAAAAAGCTCCAGAGCTTTATGAATTTCACCAGCCTTGCACAGCACATGAATCATTGTATTCAAGCAAATTAAACTTCTTGCTGGCGTTTCCAGAAATAACTTCTTTGAATCCTCTACTCGACCAAACAATGCATATCCCTTGATCATCAGACTATATGAAACTGAATTCCTCTCAACTAATCCACTAAAAACCAATTCAGCTTCCTCAACCTTACCCATTCTTAGAAGCCCACCAATTAAAGTGTTCGAAATGTTCATACATGGATTCTCCAATGTATCATAAATCTTCTTGGCATCGCCAATAGCTTCACTGTTACTGTAAAAGTCAACAAGAGCACCACTAATTGAAAGTTCAAGCTCAAACCCCAATTTTATCAGAAGCCCGTGTACTACTTTTCCTTCAGGCAAAGCACCCAATCTTCCACAAGCCCTTATGATGGAATCCAGAGTGAACTCATTAGGGACTGCTTCGGTTCTCATCCTCTGAAACAACTCCAGAGCCTTTTTACATCCACCATCAATCTTCACATAACCTGAAATCAATGTAGTCCATTCAACAACACCCCGGCGAGGCATCTTGTTGAAAACACACAACGCATCATCCAGTAGATTATTCTGAACACAGCCCACAAGCATCAAGCTCCATAACAACTCATTCGTCTCATGTAATTCATCAAACACTTGTCTAGCTTTCCTAATATCGCAACAACTAGCATAAAAGTAGAGCAAAGAACTCCCCACAAACTGAAAACTCTCAAGACCAGATTTTAAAACCAAACCATGAATTTGCTGTCCCTCTTCACCCAATGACCGCTCGCGGCCACAAATGCTTAGTGCTGACGAACAAGTGGTCTCGTTGAGCTTTGAATTGGAGCAGTACATCAGAGAAAGCAAAGACAGTGCTTCATTGAACTTGCCCCATTTCGAGTAGCCAGAGATCATGGCGTTCCATGAGACTACTGTTCGTTCAGGCATTTCGTCGAACACTCTTCGGGCTTGTTCGAGTTGCCCATTCTTGACGTGCCATGTAATAGTCATGTTCATGGATTTAATGCCTTTGTATCTAGAGCAATGGGGTCCCTGACGACGGCCATCGGGTACGGTGCGATAAAATCCTGACATACTTTTCCAGCGTCGGTGCTTCCAGCTGCCCAAAAATGAGGATTTCATAACCATGTGATATGTCTATAGAGTGCAAAACTGGGGGCTGGGAAGAGCGCACGGCCTGAAAGGCTGAGAGCGCCTGAGCATTGTGTTGTGGCAATTTCAAAGTTGCGCCTTCGGAGAAGACGGGTTCTGAGACACAGTTCAAAAACACGCTTCCAACCACATTACAGAGGGACAATTTGTACGGTTTCCAAGTGTATTATTTATGATTGACAATCAGAATTGACTATCACTTAATAGTTTATGTTTTTATTTGAAAATTAGATTTACACAATCTGCATGATAATTAGCTAACCTTTATGCATGTGGTACTAAATAGTTTCCTTGATCTCATTCCTTAAAAAGAAAAAAAAAACGTGAACAGAGAAAGGATGAGATTTAAGAAACGAAGAAAGGGCAGGAGATTTGAATAAAAATTTATAATTCATAAGGTCTCAACCTTGATCTTATTATCTATTGTTAACTAAATAAATAAATGAAAGCATATAACTCTCCTGTATTGCTGAATCCTATTACAAAGTATGTGCTACTGTTAGTGTAACTTTAGATTTTCTTACTTTCACTACTACAACTCCAAACAGTGTACAAGGAAAGATGATCAACTACCAACGCTATTCAAATTCCTATATTATTTAGACAAATATAAATAACTAGAAAGTAAAACTAAACTAGAAGCAAAAACAAACAAAAGATACAAATACAAGAAAAGCTCCTACGATCGGTTTTCTCTCTAACCTTGCTAGATAAATAACCAGATTATTGCAATCCATAGCCTTGGCTAAGGATAGCGTAATTTTTCAATTTATGTGAAATTTACTCTCGTAATAAATCAACTGTACATATAACTAATCAATACCTACTCTCGTGGTTATGAAATTAACTATAAGTTCATAAGTTCCTGTGAAATTACATGATAAAAAGTTCTAAAGATATTCCTTTACTCTCGTGAGTGAACTCTCTAGATCTAGTACTTCTTTAAACTAATATTAAACCCCAATTCTCGTTGATAATTTAACACCTTGATTTAGATAATCACAATAAATGACTAGTTAATCATGATCTTACAAACAAAAATGCGAAATACCTGCTCAAAGGATAAACACGACAACCAAGTTCATTTCATCCAACAAAGAAGAGATTAAACCTACTTAGGCATGAAACTTTAGAACAACATAGTGAAAAAAAAAAAGACCAAACCTGCATTATAACTAAATATGAAATCAAATACAAGAGTGATTGGAGAGATGTCACCTTTGTCATATGAGCTCCCAAGATCTCCATCTGTGCTCCTTCAATTTTCATCCATGTCTAGCGATGAATACAAGAATGGATCAAAAACTATCTAGCCTAATCCAATCTTAAGTAACAACTAGGAGTTTTGCAGTTTAAGAGCTATATTTTTAGTGGTTTTCTTCTGCCTTCCAAGCTACTCAAAACTAAGCTAATGAACTATGAAGTTCTAGTGAAAAACTACTTCTTGTGCAGTATTTTCCTAGGCTTAAAGATATAAAAATGTGTGTTGAAGTCCCATATTTATGGATAAATTTGTTCCATCAACTTCGTTAAAATCGATGCAAAATAGGTCTTAGAGATTCCCAAAGTATGTTTCTTGAAGTCTTCAAGATCTCTTTGGGCAAAACCAATCGAAATCTTTAGAAAATTTGGTCAAAAAGTTTGTGTGTAATAGTTGCAACTTTTTTTTTTTGTCAGCAACGATGCATTTGTTTAACCTACTCTATCCTAATCTAGGGGGAGGAGGAGTCTAAGGAGGCTGTGGTAGGGGCTAGTGGGTATACAAATTCAACTAGACCAAGGGAGTGTTATGGCATAACTCTTAAATTTTTTTCGCTGTAAATGAAGTTTGAACCCTCACCTACAACCCAAGGAGAGACTTAAATCTTTCCCTGGTGACCACTGAGCTATTGGCCCAGTGGTTGTGTAATAGTTGCAACTTGCACAGCTGCAAAGTGAAAACGCGGTTGGAGCCAACATTTTAGTCCACAAATTCACTTCCCCAACGGGTTTGACACTTTGGACAGGATTCTAGAAATTGCTCTATTTTACACCAATTAGAGCTACAAATTTCTCGGTGATGGAGTCGACCTGGCTCTTGTACAAATTATAAAAATTGTAGCCCTTTGAGTTAACTTTCTAATACATCAAAAATCATCTCATTTAGAGGTCTGGTGACTAGTAAATGACCAAAATACTCTTGACTAGTTAGCAACCTTTTCCATATTTTGGTAGCAGCAATGTATGGCTGCATTTCACCTTTTTTACTAAATAAAAACATGTGAATTGGACTTCAATGTCTCATAAAAAATATAGCCCAGGATATTAGCTTTAAAAGGTTCAAGAATGATTTCAATCCAATAGTTATAACTCAATTTTTAGCCAAAATACCAATGTGTTAGTGCAACCAAACCACAAAAAGCAAAATTTACTAGAAATCTAGTTAGTGGCTCTTAGAATAACTAAAGCATACAAAACAACTAGGTAATAAAATACACTAAAAACATGTAAAATAAACATTTATCAATTTTCAATTGATTTTGAAAACCTAATTTTAGTTTTTGACCTTCACAAATAGCTATTTTATTATAGTTTCAACTACTTTTTTTTTTGATATTCTGATTGATCTTTAAGATCCCACAAAAAAGAAAAAAAAAAAAAAAAAGAAGCGTATCCTAAGCTGCTTTTGAATTATGATTGAGGATTACATTTTCATGCAAACAAAACTACACTCAAAATTTTAAAATAAGTACTAAAATATCTAGATTCTAGTTATGCAGCATAAAAGGCAATTTGGGCATCCCTTTGGGAGTATAAGTTACTTACGAAAGTTCTTACAAATTGCTTACTAATACCGTGCACATAGCCCTTTTGTATTTTTCTTTTTAAGAAAAAGTTTGGGTGAATTTCACTCCGATCATCACTAGGGGTTATGGCATGTTTTTGGAATATAAGTCGCTTACGAAAATTCTTACAATTGTTTTGTATTTTTTTAAAGAAAAAATTTTGAATGAATTCCATTATAATCTCACTACAAGTCAAGACTTGTCTCGGGGAGCATAAGTCGCTTATGAAAAATCTCATGGATTATAAGTTTTAATATATTACTCACTAACATAGTGCACGACCTTTTCTATAATCTCAAGGACTTAAAAGCCTTCGGTGACTTGACATTGAGTGTTTGGATAGCATTGTTATCTAAAAATAATATTTCGCTTGGATCATAAACACATTTTCCAACTCATCTTTTTATATTCTCAACCACCTTTTTATCTCACATACATCACATCACAAAAAGTGCTACAGTAATTATTTCAAATAATATTTCAAATAATACCCTATCCAAACAAACCTATATGTCTAGTTTGGAAAAAGCGGCACCCTGGTTACCGGTTTTTCTACCCAAATCAGGTACCTGTGACTTAAAAAATCCATTCATAAACCCAAATTATTGGATTAGACAGTTGACATGGACCAAAATTTAACGCAGTCTGTCTACCCAATTATGCAAGTAACTGGGCTTGACTTAAACAACCATTTAGACCAATTAGTCAAAGACAATTTAATTTATTTTCTTATTCAATTAAAATTTAAAATTTTCAATGTCCACACACAGGTCCGCTATTTCCAACAACATTAGATTCATTACAGCTCCCAATCTTGACTTTTTTTTTTTCAAGTTTTTTTTTTAGTATAAGTGAGACGTCTCAAACTCGAATCTGCCGCTTACATTTCCTCCCTCTCTCTTTCGATACAATTCAACTCATCCCTTTCTCAACTCCCAATCTTGATTTCCTTTCCTCAGAAAATGCTGATAGCTATTCGCCACGAATCTTTCAAATCAAAGTCTACAACCTGATTTTTTTTTTTTTTTTTTTTGTATTATGATTCATTTGCCAACAACTCTACTAGACTGAAGAAATAAATAATTCGATGGCTTCTCTGATAAAAACTTTGCAAGTTTCATGCCACAAAAAACTTAAATTGGAAGATGTTTAGGTGGATTCTACTAGATATGTTTGCAAAATAATCAACGGAGAGGAGAAAAGTGAATGCCATTTAAGATAACTCCAAGTTATGTTATTTTGGGGAAATTCTACCGTCCCTTAATCTGTTGGTGCTATTTTGATAGGGTTCCAAACCAGTAGATTGCCATATCCTCAAGTATAAAATCATAATCAGATTTGCTTTGGATTAAATCTTAACGTTATTGACCGCCCATTGAGTTGTGCTATCAAACTTGTCATGGATTTGTTTGTGATGTATAAATTTCCTCTGACCTCTCTGAGAAGATCACATAATCCTAGAAATACCAATGAATTCAACTGACTCTCACAAGCTGCAATTTCCTCTAATACATAGTGTTCATGCTTTTGTAGAAGGCTGCCATAGGCAAAATCGTTAATGCTACAGCAATATTAATTTGTATAAATTATCAAAAATTTTCAGTCAACTATCCTAATCATCTTGGATTAAAAGAATGACCTGAGATGGTAGTGGAGAAAACTGGGCGTGGAATTTTGACTGTGACTGTTGCAAAGTTATTAACAAACTTTATATTATTGAAGAAATAATTGTATATAGTACCAAAAAAATAAAAAGAAAAATATATGTTTACAGTTTCTTATAGAAACCCTTTATCTCTTAAACAATCATCAGCAAATCAGTTGGTGTTAACATGTAAATATAGTTGTTTTTTTTTTATAGAAAAGATAATTTCATTCAAATAAATCTGCATTAATGAAATGTTTTTTCTTATGTTAGAATTAATTTTGATACGAGTTAATAAATTTTCCAAGCCATTTAGTGCTTAATAATAGGTATGTGCTTGAGCATCTACTGTTTTATGATCGTTTGTGTGCTTGTGATCAACATCATGCCCTAGCTGTTTTAGGGTTAAATAGATTAATCTGTGTTAACTTCAATCTAATCGAATTCCCATTTTATAAAGGAAGTTAGCCAAAAATATGCATTCTATTAGTACTGAGGCCCTCAAGAATCCAATTTTAATGCTTCATAAACTAGTGTTGCCGACATAGAGAATACGTAGAAAGAAGAAGAAATTCTTAGAGTACAAAATAAAATAAAAAAATTAAGAAAAGGAACATACTACTTTTTTTGGGTATATTCAAGAAAGCTTCCCCCCCCCCCCCCCCCCCCCAAAAAAAAAAACACTCCAACTCGGTTTTATTCCAAGTTTAAAAATGCAATCTCGGCCAAGTGTTGCCGAATTAACTTGAATTAGTAAGATGATATTGACTTGATTAATATCAAACTTTAGAGTAAATCTGATAAACTCGACCTGAAATTACGAGTTATTATTCGAGTCAATTTTGTCTAAGCTCAGAATATAGTGGTTAATCAAAACCGAGAGTTAAAATATTCTAAATTGGGGATAAGTAACATGAAAATGATCAAGTAGAAGTCCTATGAAATCTACCACTTAAACTAACTACTAGAAAAATTTTATTCTTCACCAAATGAAACAAAAAATGGATATGGCTTATGACTCCTAATTTTGACTGGATAAAAACTTCCGAGCATACTAAACTCGATAACTTTAAGAGCCTAATTCGAGTGCTTCTGTCATTGAAAATTGATCTTATTAGTCTAGCCCTGTTACTATTAGTTAAGATTAAAACAAAAACAAGGAAAAGGATAGTTTTTTTTTGGCTGAAATTGTGGATTGTTATTAATAACGTAGGATGATGATTATTATGTTAACTATTATTAGAGAAAGGTTAATGGATACTTGGATCAAGAGAAGACTTGAGAAACATGCCACATTTACACTTTAGAGTCTTGGGGGAAAAGGATCATGAAGAAGACTGACTACCAAATTTTGTTGAAATAGCAATAGCAGTAATGCAGACAGCAACCACAAAAATGAAATGCCCCATTTCCATGCAAGCCAAGCTGATTTCCATGGAGCTTTCGGGAATCAAGATTATGTGCTCCTTAAACTTATTGACATCGCATCCGAGATAGCCTACATTATTCACTTGGTTGGAACTTGGAAGCTAGAGTTGATAGAATATTCTCCTACAACAGGATCCTGGGGGAAACATTCTTGAACTTAAACCAACTGTTACAAAACTGACACTGAAACTGATGCCAAAACCTATCCCAAATGTGAGCCAAAATATGAATTTAGTTTCTAGAATCTCCTTATCTGCTGGAGAGAGTGCAGCTGCGGTCTTTCGTAGATCAGTGCAAGGGCGCCCAAGAGGTTGACCACATAAGCCTGGATTGCCGAGAAAACTTGCGTCTGAGAAAGTATCAAACTGACCTCCAGTGGGTATTGGGCCCTGTAGATTGTTGTTTGCCACACTGAAGGACGATAAAAAGTGAAGATTCTTGAGTGCAGAAGGTATTTCACCAGAAAATTGGTTTTCAGAAAGGTTCAGCCTCTCTAAGTTAGTCAGATATGATATTGAGTCGGGAATGATTCCTGAGAGTTGGTTATCACTGAGGTCTAGGTTATGAATGAACTTTAATTGGCCAATTTCCACAGGAATATTCCCAGAGAGGTGGTTTCCATTAAGATATATAGCTGGTGGCAAGCTAGATAGCTTATTGTATTGCAGGGACGAGAGGTTATAGGGTTTTACAAAAAGCGACAACTCAATGTAGGAATAGTGTACTTCATCTGCCATCTGCTTACGTACTAGTCGTGGCAATCCTAGGACTTGAGCTGATAATTGACCTGAAAGTAAGTTGTTAGATAAATCCAAATAAAACAGATTTGGCAAAACTCCTAACCAATTAGGAATTGAACTAGTGAATGCATTTTCTGAGAGATCAAGAACTTCCAATTTCCCAAGTTTAGCCAGCCAAATAGGGATTGTCCCATTTAATTGGCACCGTCCTAATGCCAGAACCATAAGATTTGGGAATCCATCAGAACCAACTAAGTTTCCTTCATTTGACAAGCTTTCATGATGGAAGTTCGTTGAGAGTAGCAATACGCCGAGATTTTTGCAGCCACTAAGAATTCTGATTGCACCTGTGATGTTGGTTAGACTGTTATTGGCAATTGAGAAAAAAGACAATGATTGTAACGATTGTATCTCAGGTTGGATCTCCCCTGTGAGCCGGTTAGTTGACAAGCGTATTGCAGTCAATGATGGACATGAAGCAATACTCAAGGGGAAGCTACCATTGAACAAATTAGTCCCAAGATCAATTGTTCTAAGCCGAAGAAAATTTGAGAAATCAAAGCCAGAAAGTTCACCGGAAAGAGAGTTGACCCCTAAATTCAGCTTTGTGAGTCGTGTGCAATTCATCAGCGACAAGGGAAGAGTGCCATTCAGGTAGTTCATGTGAAGAAGCAGATACTCCAAGTTGGAAAGTTTCCCTACCTCATGAGGGATTGGGCCAGTCAATTCATTGGCATAAAGTTCAAGAACTTTTAGGCTGGTAAGATTCACAATGCCATTACTCAATGGGCCTGAAATTTTATTGCCTGGAAAGGATATTTCTTGCAAAGTTGATAGATCAAAAAAATTACCAGGAAGAGATCCCATAATTGAATTGAAACCTGCACGCAATACCCTCAAGTTGGAGCAGGTTCCAAAGCCAAAGGGAATCGAACCGTTGAAATGATTTAAAGAAAAATCAAGAAGTATGATTGAAGCGGAGAAGTTGCAGATAACGGAAGGTAGTTGGCCATAAAAGCTGTTATCACTGACATTGAAACTAATCAAGTTCCTCGCTGCCTGTAGGAACAGAGAATGAACAATCCCTTCAAAGTTGTTACTGGAAAGATCCACTGTTTTGATGGATGTTGGCAAATGATCACCAGATGCCAGTAATTGTCCAGAGAGACTATTGTAGCTTAAATCGATCATTTCCAGTCTATTTAGTGACAAAAAAAGCCTTTCTGGCAGATGGCCACTGAGCTGATTGTGCGCCAAACTGAGTTGTCTAAGATGGCTGAGGTTTGTGATTGAAATAGAGATTTTTCCTTCAAGGCCTCGTGAAGTCAGCCATAGGCGGGACACCCGACCATTATAAGCACAACTAACACCTTCCCAAGAACAGCAGTCAATTGAAACACTCCAATTTAAAGGAGATGAAGTAGAGACTCCATTGTAGATGGATAACAATGAGTCCCGATCAAGTTGATTGCATGAAGCTTGGGTAGTTCTAGTACCATAGCATGGAAAAACCAAGATGAAGACAGCCAGCAGCTGCATAAACGAAAAGCAGCAGCCACAGAGGAGGGAAGATGAAGAGTTATGAAGTGAATTCAAGAACATTGAAGCTCACCGGTGATCCAGTCAGAGAACAAACTTTTGGCAAAGACTAAGATGGTCTTTCTCTTTCCTTAGTAAAACTTGACATTATCAAGGCTAGTAGAACATTGACCGTGTTAATTGGCTATTGGATGGTTTACTTCTACTCTTTTTGACGGGGAACTGGGGCCATATCCTCCTTCCAAGAAAATGACACCATGACAGAGCAGGCTAATTCCTTTGATTATTACTCAAAAAATAAAAAATCAAAAGAATATTCTTTGACATGGGTATGGTATGAAACTATGTCTGCCGGACTTAGTCAGCCTAGCAGAAAAGAAAAAAAAAATTTAATTAAGAAAAATTTTTTTTGAGAAATTTTTTTCCATTTGTTTTGGAGCAGCCAAAAAGGAGGAGGAAGAGGAAACTCATGATGAATTAGTTCTTGACTCGGTGATCAAATTTGTAGCTGATTCAGTTAAGCAATTTCTAGTGGCCATAGCATGGATAAAGAGCCTTTTCTTGCATGTTTCTTGGGTATAATAGATTTTATACTCATGCTAGCTGACCTTTCTACTATTCAAGAAAAATAGTCTGACTTCAGGGAAAAGGAAATGAAAATTAGTTTGAATGTAATTTGTGTATGTATGTGTGTGTGTGTGTGTTTTTTTTTTTTTTTTTTAATTTTCCATGTGGATTTTAATGGCATTTTTAACTATGGTTTCAGCTAAATTTTAGCTGTGATCATTTGGTTACTGCAAAACAGCCAGATATATCCTCTATCTTAGCAATGGTTAGTATACACTACTACTTATAGTAGATTATTTCTTGGAATTTTATTTAAGTGATATTAGTCTTAAAATTAGTAAGGATTTTGACTAATTGATGGCCAGCATTTTTTTCTCTGTTGGGTAAATTTTTGATGATCGACGTTGGGCTATGTGATTGTTTACTGGAGCAGATTTTCTTTGCTTGGAAAAGACTGTTTAGTTCGAGCTGTAGAATTTTGGCCAGGCAATTGACCTATTTCACGAATTTTAGCCCTCTACTAATTAGTACAGTCTGCAAAATTGTTTGGAAATGTTAAACACAGACTGAAACATTTTATTTGGAAATGTCTGCAAAATTGTATTCCAATCAATCACCTGGTGCACAGAAGAACAGGGAAGGGAAACAACATATGCGCAAGTTGTGGGGATGAAATTGAAACTCTAGAGCATCTGTTTTTCGAATGTGACTATTAAAAGAAGATTTGGAAACTAAGTCCAATCAGCTGGGATGGGTTAATAGACCTACAATCTAGTTTCTGGAGATGGTGGGAAGGACTCTTAGAAGCAACTCAAAGAGTTAATGGTCAGGAGCACATAGAACTAACAATCAACATCCTCTAGCAAGTCTGGAAAGCAAGGAACAAGATCAGTTTCAACAACGCAAAAATGGAGGAAATCACAGTTGTGAGAAAAGCTCAGCAAGAATGGATGGAATTCAAGGAAGCTGTGGAACTAGAAGGTAGATCTGGCATTGCTGAAACAACCCCCAATCAGCATGGTAGAAGCTGGAAGCCTCCAATAGAAGGTGTGTACAAGATAAACACAGACGCTGCAATTTCCTCACAAATGATCAGAACAGGAAAAGGAATTGTAGCTAGGAATCGGAAAGGAGAGATTCTGAAAGCTTGGGCCATAATGGTGGAAAAGATAGAAGAACCAGGACTAGAGTAGGCTGTGGCAATCAGAACTGCTATGCAATTAGGAAAAGAAACAGGCTGGAGGAACATTGAAATACAATCGGATTGCAAAAGTGTGATAGACTGCATTACAACAGTCTCATGCAACAACTGCAGCTATGCTGTGATACTGGAGGATATACATAAGTTGAGGGAGTTTTTTGATCAATGCAATTTCTCCTTTATTTATAGGGAAGGAAATGAGGTGTGTCATAGGCTAGTAAAATTCGTTTTGAAACTAGATAATGATGTATATTGGGAAACAAATTTCCCGGGCTGGATAAAAGATCTAGTACAAAAGGATTGTGAGGGCAACTTACCCCTTTTGTAAAGCATACTTTTTTTTTTCAACAAACGTTAGATGTCATTTTAGATTAACTTGATACTACAAGGGTTTCATTACAAAAGGTGGCCTCAACCCGCCAATCTTTGTTGGCTGCTTCTATTAGCCAAGTTGGGAAATTGTTTTCCCAGTCAATGTCATTAACTAGCTTTGTTGCAAATTGTGCTAGCCTATGACTTCCTACATTAGCTGATCTAGGTACAAAAGAGACTGTACAAAAATCAAACCCTTTAATTAGGTCCTCAATGTCTTTCAGGATGGTTACTATATGACACTCCTGCACATTGTTGTTTGCGATCATGTCGACTGCTGTTTTACAATCTGATATCACTTCTATCTTTCCCCAGCCTGCTTGTCTTGCCATTTGGAGTGCCATTCTAATGGTTAAGGATTCTTCCATTAGTGCCTCTCCCATTTTCATCTCCATTACACCTCTTGCTCTCATAATTTCTCCTGTCCAGTGTCTTGCTATTATCCCCTTTCCAGTTCTGATCAGCTTTGCACTTATAGCCGCATCCGTGTGAATTCTGATGATACCTTCTTTTGGAGGTTCACTAACCTTTCTATGCTGATCAGACCCTACTTCACCCTCCATTTCCTTGCTTGCTCTTCCTGTCACCTCCTCATATTCAATCCATTCCTGTTGTGCCTTCCCAATTATATTCCTTGCTTCTCCTTTCTCATTTTCAAATTGGGCCTTGTTCCGTGATTTCCATATCTGCCACAGTATGTTTGCTGTTAGACTGATTCTTTCCTTTCCTTTTTCCATTTTCTCAGTTCGTGAAACTGCTTCCCACCATCTCCACAGATTATTTTGAAGATCATTCAGTCCTTCCCATCTCACTGGTGCTACTTTCCAAACTGTTTGAGCTATCAGACATTGAAAAAACATGTGTTTCATAGTTTCTACTTCCTCCCCGCACCCATTACATATCCTGTCGCCTTCACCTGTTCTGCTGTAGATTGTCTCCTTGGTAGCTAAGCTGTTTTGCAAACTCCTCCAGATGAAGAGTTTCGGCTTGTGTTTCAAGTTCAGTTTCCAGAGACGTTTCCAAATGCTATGCTTTCTGATTTCCCAGCTTGTTTCCTCTCCTATCCTTTCTCTTCTCATTCCATTGCTCTTTTCCTGCATAACATTTGCGTATCCTGTCTTCACTGTGTACTGCCCCGATTTGGAGAAGTTCCAAAAAAACCTGTCTTTTCTTCTGAAGCAGCTGAGTGGCATACTGATTATCTTCACACTATCCTCTGAATTGAGGATTTGATTTATAATTTCTGCATTCCATCTTCCATCTTTTATTAACTGGTTCAGGGTCTGAATCTGACAGTTTGGAGAGCAGCTTGTTGTTACTGTACCTGTTCTTGATCCCATTATCCACCTATCCTTCCATATGCTCACCTGGCTTCCATCTCCTATCCTTTTCCACATACCTCTCTGAATCAGTCTTCCTGCACTGTGAATGCTCTTCCATGACCATGATGCTGATTGTGGGGGGGGGGGGGGGGGGGGTTGTTTTCGAGAGCATTTGGATCTTTTAAGTATTTTGCTCTGATCACCTTACTCATTAGCAGATTTGAGAAAGTTATTGGGAAAGCTATTCTCCGATTTATGACTCATCATTACTTTATTATCCATTTTTTCATTACACTATCTCTCGATTATTAGAGTATAATAGCATGGACCCATAATTAAATCACATATTTATTTTAATAATTCACAATATATTTCGCATAAAATTCAAAGCTTTTGAAATAGTCAAATGAAACCCACAACTAGTCTATTTGTAATAATTATGATACACATCATGATTGTTACACTCCCACTATGGGAGAGGAAAAATAAAGAGTATTAACGAGTATTACACCCACTAAGTCTTTTCAACTTAGCAGCTGTAGTAATGTCGTCATCCTAGTAAAACCTTAGGCTTAGTTTGGGAGTTTATGAAGGAAGAGAAAAGAAAAGAAAAGAAAAGATAACTTAGGAAAGAAAGGAAAAGAAGGGAAAAAATGCAAATTTCGTTTGGGAGTTCAATGAAAGAAAAGAAAAGAAACATCTTTCTCTTATTTGAGAGTTGGAGAGATATGGAAAGAAAGGATTTTATGAGAATATAACTTTACGTATTTGCCTTTTCAATTTTTAAATCAAAGTCCAAAGATTAGCTTTCTTGTTCCAATAAATAGAATATTTGGGCAAGACAAATTTTTAAAACAATTGCATATACATTCCCACATGGTAAATAGTAATAAGTTGAGTTCCCAAATGGTGTAAGACACATTTTTGATACGCTTCATGATTATTAGCTCTATCTACAAAAGGCTCATCGTCTGTGATCAGGTGATCAAATTCAGGGGCCGATCCCATGGATGATAAAACTCCTAGAGGCATCAGTTTTTGTGAAGCTGTTTGGATTGTTGATCTACAACATGGAAACTAGAATCCATGAGAAATGGAAGTTCTTGTTGGATCATTTTACAATTTGAAGCTTACATAGGCAAATAAACAAACAGATTGTATGCATTCAAATTTCATATTCATGTATCACCACTAGAGCTTACATGTACCATAACCATGCAAGATATAATCACAAATCAATAATATAAAAATCAAGAGTTCATTGACAAGAATTTCGTGATAGAAAATGAACAAAAAATTTAGAATATAAACAATAACAATCTACAAAAAAAAAAAAATGCTTTTTCCACAATTCTCTAGAGAAGATTAAACAAAGAAAGAAAGAAGAGATTGAGTCAAAGAAATACCTTTTGTTATTGAATTGTGGGTGACGAATAGAAAAAAGCCAAGTGAACTCAACTAGTTGGAAGTATAGAAAGTATAGAACTAAGAAAACTTTGCATGTTGCTTTTACAAATCAACTTTAGGATATATCGGGAATAAAGAATTTTTGTATCAGCTTTTAAAGGACAAAATTATCTTATTAAAAATATCTTTTGGCACCCAACAAGTTTCCATCCTTTTCTTCCCAATTTTGTGTAGAAAAATTTTCTCCAATTAGAGGAAGTCCCATCCATTCATTTCGTTTCTCTTCTGTCCTTGTTAAAACTCCCGAAGAAATGAAATGATAAGACTTTCTTTCAAGATACTTTCTTTTCCGTCCTATCCAAATGAAGCCTTAATTTTATGAAAACCAGACACAAATTGTTTTACATCATGTAGTAATTGTTGTTGCAATCATACTCCTGCACATTCAACTCAATTATATCAATCACAAGTTGCTTTGCTCTTCTTTATTCGGTAGCGTGCGATCCTTGCTTGCTTAGTTGCTTTCGTTCAATAATTACATAGGCTGCACATAGACTGAACACAAACCATTAAACTTGACAAAAAAGAACAAGATTTATATCTCCAGAAATCTTTGGAACAATGTGCTGATATCTTGTAAAATTCAAAAGAATTAGTCAATAAAACCGGTATTTTATACTTCATCTAAGGATCATATCTGGTAGTAAAGCAAGTAAAACCTTTATCTCATTTCTAGGAATCTAATAAGAGGGAAGAAGTGGATGCCCTCACAGAGCAATATTAAGCACCAAATACAGCACAAAGATGAGAAGTTTAGTGCTTCCAGACATTTTTACAGGGAATGTATGTGCTTGATTTTCTGGATTGCCTGTTTTACCATTTTTGATGGTTCATCATATAAGATGGCAGGATCATCAAAACCAGCAGCCAAGCTTGGTTCCCCAAGAAAAGCACGGAAGGAGTCAGCCACTGAGTATGACAGGGATGAGAGGTTATATCCTCCTTCCAAGAAAAAGACACAGCGCCCACCACACAAATCTTTGGCAAGTTGCTTGATGCTGGAAGCAAGCATGTAGTATGTTCCTGTTGTGTACTGCAGGCTAGCCAGTGGATCCAAGACATGCCCATCATATCTGGAAATCATTTAGTCACAACTCAAAAGTGAGTCGGGAATTATTATTATTATTATTGTTATTTTTAAGGTCCTGAAAGGAGACCAAAGCCACTTCCAGTAATATTACTCTACTATGAGAATACAAAAACTGTAATTAAGGTCTGCCCAAAGTTTTTCTACTTTACTGAAGTCAGTGCAAGTAGTCTGGATGCTACTTTATACTGGTTACTTGTACTAATCTAGAAACAAAGTAAATGACAAGTCATCACACCTTCTCAGATGCAGAAGGGAAAATGAATTAAAGCCTGTAAATTTTTGAATTGATAATAAGGGGGCAAAAAAAAAAAAAAAAAAGAAAACCACAGAAATATGTCAAAAAAGAAAATAGAACAATGGAAATAACTCAGAAGGATCTGCCATCCATAGTTTATTACATAATTCTAATGTGGTGTTACTATAGAGTTTTCTTAAATAGATAATAAAAAAAATATTGAAGGCAAAAACTAAAGGACCTTAGAATCTGAAATCAAATATGGAATGGACATATGCTCTAGATAATTACCCTGCTGAAACAAGGATTATATCTGGCTTGAACCTCTGAGCACAAGGTGCAATAACTTCATCAAACACAGTTCGCATGGCAATATCACCTGAGCCACCTGGTAAAGGTAGATTCAGAGTTGCTCCTTCACCAGCTCCACGACCAACCTGATCTATTTTACCTGTGCCAGGGTAGCTTCCATCCTACATCAATTCACACTACAAGAATAAGAAGTCATGCTTTAACCAAATCTATATATTTATGGCGTTCTGAAATATTCCAAAGTACGATTGTGGCTCTTTCTGAGACCTACTCACTTCTCCTGTCTCTTCTATAACCTTTTTCTTAAGCCAATTCCAACTTATTTTAGTGGCACCACATAATTCACGAAAGACAACCAAAAAAGCTTAACAAACAGGGCTACTTGAGAAGCATGCATGATTTTTTTCCTGAAATGGCTTGCTCGACAAGATGTGCATATTCAAGAGGCTCTATTGAATAGAGTAGACGAGAGAATATGCCTAAGTGAATTCTGACTGTACACACATAAATAAGAGATTAGCTAAAAGCATTAAGGTAGAAGGAACCACAAGACCATGGTCATCTGCATCTTCTAGACTTTTCTAAGAAATCACTTATCCACTTGTAGTTATTTTTTGCCTATATACACAGCCTCGTACTCCATTCTCTCTCTCTGTATGCCTGTTGTTCAGGCTCGCACTTTCGCATGTTAATGAGAGAAGCTGAAGCTTCTTGCTGAAACCAACTCCTTTTCTTCCCTAGTTAAGCCACTGTAACTCAATATAATGGTCAAAGATGCAATTGGTAATGTTTCAATGATTACCTGGTGAGTTGAAAGAAAAAATATATCCGGGTCATCATAGAAAGCATCATTTGTGCCATTCCCATGGTGTACATCAAAATCAATGATAAACACACGTTTTAATCCATGAGCACGCTGAGCATAACGAGCAGCAATTGCAACATTCCCAAACACACAAAAGCCCATTGGCCCTTTTGGAACAGCATGATGACCAGGAGGTCTTATCAGAGCAAAGCCAACAGGAGGATTATGGCTAACTTTTGATGCAGCAACCTGAAACATTAGGAAACAACATAAAAAAGAGATTTCCAAGACTCTATTATTGGAGAAGGTCTGAAGTTTGTATAAGCCCAGAAGCAAACTACACGCTGCATAGTTATCCCAGGCCAATGCCTCATGTATCAGTCTGCAAGACTTTAACAATTTCTACCAAGCAGCTAGCAATATGAAGGAGGGGAGATCATCATGAAGTGACTAACGTCTTGGGTTGAGAAATCACCACTGAATCAACCAGGGAAATTCCAGCTCCAGCAGCCAACAACGATTCCTGGAAGGTCTGCACTATTTAAGATGCAAACATTAGAGGACTTGCCACATGCTATTGGCCTGGCTGCAAAGGGAAGTCAGGCATTACATACAGTAGGTCTATTTGAAAATAAGTTCATAATAAAATGTGCACTCTGCATGCAAAAAAAAAAAAAAAAAAGAAACCTTGTCACTATGGTGAAGTTTTAGTTCAACCCGCCTTTTAGGGTCAATGGGATGAGCTTTTTTATTAGTGCAGTGAAAAAAATGGTGACAAACAACAAGATTGTGGCATCAGAACTAGACTGCCAGCCTTTAAGTTATGCAAAAGAGGAAGGATTCAAGCCATGTATTTTAATTGGACAAGCCTTCATAATTGTGAGTCTGCCAAAGAATTATTGTGTTAATTAGGTTGGATTAGGATAGATTGTTTCTAATTGAGTGCTCTGTATATTAGAAGCATAGGTCTCATTACCCTCATATTCTTTATTGCTTTCTAACAAACTGGTTTGGCTATATGGTAGACCCCCGCAACAGCAGGTTGGTTTGCTTTTGAAAATGTAAAAGAAAGGTAGGGTTTAACTTGGAAACAGAATATATTTCTGATGTGAATAATTTTTTGCTTTTCAATAGTACATTACTTTGTGCTTTTACACCCCAAATTTTCAATAGACACTATAAAGATGATTCCAAAGTAGAAACAAGCAACTCAGATTTCTTACTGTGGGCGTGGCATAAGTTGGTCCTGAGCCATCAATGAAGATTAAACCCTTTTCTGAAGCCTGATCCATAACCTTAAAAGCATAAAAGTAAGAAGAGATGAGTAGATAGTAATATTTTAAATAAATAGCAATAATAGATGATATCATATAGCAATTATTTTTTCTTTTTGGGTTAGAGAGGGAATTCAACAAAATATCAAAAGCACAAAAGTCTATCAAAATCTAAGTGAAGTCCATCTCACTATGAGCTTTCAATAGGATATAATGCCATGCTTATGTATTATTAGTTTAAATTGTTGGCCCAGCCCATCAGATTATCAATTTCATTATAAAAATTTGTCCAACAATTCTTATTAATTGGATAGAAAAGTTTTATGCAACTATTACTGGAAAATCCTTTTGAATGACATGGATCTTCTGAACTGGTATCTGTTAGACAAACAATATCATTTGCCACTTCTTTGTTGGCTAAAGCCTTAGACTAACATTAAGCAGATAACTAATTACCAGTAGCCATGAACCTAGCATCAACACTCTTTAAGTAGTGATAGGTGGGACAATAATGTATTTAACACAAGATCATATGAATTTACATCATGGTGTCATCACTAGAAACGTGATGGTAAAATGGTCAGAAAATGAGAATGTAAGGAAACTGATCCCCATGGGTGAAACTTAGAAGCAACAAAGCATTCAACAAGATCAGAGAAATTCTTCCCTGAATGGAGTGCATGTTTCCACTCACACATCAAGACAATTTGAAAGAAATTAGCAAAAGATGAAGACCCATTTAGTTTAAAGTTACTCTAGAAGGGAGTATGTCATTGTTAACATTCAGAAAGGTCAAGGAAAGATGCAACACAGCCCACATAAAAAGGAAAGATGCAAAATTTTCTTATACTACCGCGAAGCAAAAGTTCATCACTTGTCCACCTTTGACTAATAACTGGGTAGGGTTAGCAGTGTGCATTTCTAAATCATGTCATCGTTTACTTGGTGGCAAGCAAATTATAATTTGTTACTGCTTCACTACAAAGAAAATTAATATTGACACCTTGGTCCACAGTAACGGCAGATAGATATCAACCCTTCCACATGTTCAGGATCTATGAATCCAAATCCATTCGGGTAATCAAGCTTTCTGGTGGTATATTTTCATGAGAATGATGCATAGTAAAGGTGAATTGGACAACTTCTTTCCTCACATGATAAGCAAGGTACGGTAAATAGAAATGTATGACAGTTTTACTCGAGCTGCAACTTAAAAAATTTCCATAAATTTGTGTGCATCTGTCCATCTTGAAAGAAGCAGAAACTAAAGGTTATAAGTTCAGACTGTAATATCTTTTTTATACCATCAGAGATCAATTAAAACTTTCTCTTTGGACATAATTTAAGGCACATATGAGGATAAAAATTCAAAGCAGTATAACTATTTCTCAAAGGATAAAGCATTGCTTAAGAAATCATCCAAAATTGTTTCATGTTTGACCCAAGGAAATTCCTATGTCAAATTAAAATGCAGATGCGCATCTTTATCACCATAAACTCAAGGGCAAAAAAATAAATAAATAAAATAATAAATAAATAAATAAACAGAAACAGATTCCACAGTAAACTAGATAGAGTATTTAAACAATTGACAATAGGCTAAATATGGCCTGTTGCCTAACAAAAGAAAAGAACAAAGAATCAGACCTACCACAAGCTTAAAAAATAGGGATTATTCAATGTTTGCAGTATTTTAACCCCTGACAAAAATTGAGAGAAAAGAGAGGAAAGAACTCATTAACATTTATATTTAAGCATGAGAGAGAGAGGGAGAAATTCACTAACATAACAAATTACACACGAGATATGAAAGACACAATATCTTTTAGTGGACAAAAATTAAAGTTAATTATTCCTAAGTTCTTAAAGCAATATGCCTAATCAAATACAATTCATATAAACAGTGTTGGTAATAATAGCTACCTTCTCAAGCCCAGAGACATATGCTTTTGCATGAACACTTGCTATGTCATCTACTGAAGCAGGTCTTAAGCTTTGAAGTTCAATGACTTCCGAGCCACGAAACTGTAACATAGACAGTTTGATGTGTTAAATATGCACCATGCAAGTGACATAGCATGAAAAGTTCAAAAAATATCTGAACCTATAAAGAAGTTATACTATTCAAGCTTACAACCTTGCCTCTCTCTGTAAACATATGCACAAACTGAGAAAGTGATATGCAACTTCTGGTGCACACTAAAATGCACTTAGTACAGGGATAGCTGCTTATAGAAAGCAATTTATATATATATATATATATATATATATATATATATACACACACACAAACACATACATACACACACACACATATATATTTGTATGTATGTATGTATATGTATACATATATATGTGTGTGTGTGTGTGTGTGTGTGTGTGTATTTACTTATTACACCTACATAGCATGGCATACGTCATTAAGCAAATGACAGATGGTGTTGATCAATAATCACTTATACACCTAACAGATTGCTCAATTTCCAACACAAAACAGAAAGGATTACCTTATATATAAGAAACTATCACCCAATATTGAGGAACACTATCCTACAACTTGCTTATAAATATCCCAGTCCAGGATAATCACACAGTGGTGACAACAAGCAACATCACAGCCTGCAGGAAATCATCAAAACTCTCGATCTTCGGCAAGTTGCTTGCACCAACATGATTAAGAGAAGAAAAACATGACTATCACCATCCAGAGGGTTAGAGCATCCAGCCCAAATTCCCTCCAATCATGAGAAGAGGTCATATTTAATACGTCACCAACTCCCAAAACACTGATTGAAACTCTATTAGAGATTTGAGAGTAAAAGTTCCACAATCCATTTATTTTATGTCAAATATGTTAGTTCTTTGTTTAATAAATATTTTGGCTGCTAAATGTTTCTGAGAGAGAGAGAGAGAGAGATAGTGATGACAAAAATACAAGGCAGGGGTTGTGGCTACTAAAAATTGTTCATGTGGAAATCCATAGGGTAAATCGATACCAACATGTCAATTCAGTTTCAGGAAATTGAGAGGTTAGCCAGTAGGTGTACCATCAAAAGTTCACATCTTATGTTTCATCCAGGAAATGAGATGCAGTACCAAGAGGTGAAACAGGGTGGAAAATAAACACATTTCTAGTGTGTCTTTTCTTTAACAAAAATTTCTTGAGATTATGCTTTTCTTACAGCAAAATACATAGAAGTATATAGACGCCTCCTTAAAATGCAGTTATTTTGCCAGGAGATTTTAGACCAAGAATGAGAAAACTTGAAGATAGGTGATTCTCATATATATCTCTAGGCACTAATATGCATGTCTGTTTCTACACCTACTATCCAACATCACCCACATAGGGACATCTTCAACTTAAGGTATCAATCACAAGCTATCAACTAGGCTTTGTTCAACAGAATTGCTTTTGCCTCGTCTATTGCGAGTGTATCGTTATACAACAAAAGAAGAAAATGAGACGAAATTAATTACAAGTAAAAGAAGTATTATAAGGAAAAGAAAGGCACATGTTTCCACACCTTTGAAGTCAACTCCATCTTCTCAAGCGCATCCATGATGGCAGGTACTCTAGAATTGCATTCAGGATGTGATTCCTAAAAAAGAAATCAACTCAAAGTTTCAGCAAGGACATGATACCCCAAATATTACATTGCTGAAAATGGCTTCAGGTGTTCCAAGGAACTAGATAATCAGCAAGACACTCGATCCACAGCATAGCATGTGAAAATGTTGAGAAGGACAAACTCAGTTCATCCTGATTTATCATGCTGTTAACATGCAAAGTCTGGAGACTATCATCCAATCTCTGTCATCATTTATCATGCTATTAAAATGCAGAGTCTAGACAATGATTTCACAATAGTTGAAGGAATAACTAGATCTCAAATCCTAACACTTTGATAATATGCATTTACATTCCACAAGCAAAAAAGAGAAGCAAGAGAACCTTGAAACACGGAGATTCCATTTTTGAAAAAAAGTGGTAGACTGCAAGGCATATATGGTCAATTCTTGTTAAAAAACTACATATTAATGCAATCGGCGATTCGGAAAAAATGTAAGCATTGCTTAGAACTTAATAAACAAATTTTAGAGATAAAGAAGAAATTTAAATATATCCAGCACATGAAATCAAAATATAAATAGAAAATGAATAATGAACAGAAGTCTGCAGGACTGTGTAAGATGAAGTTAAGGTGTTAATTACATGGTTATGTAATGATAACTGAAGAAAATCTTAGAAAACAAGTGCACCATTCTTTGGATTTGCTTAAGATAATTCTGCCTTCTACCCCTCTTTTGTTTGATGTACAAACCAAAGAGAGTTGTCTTTTTCATGGTTTCCCTTACTTTTTTTGGAGGAAAAAGCCAATGTCTTATGTGATTTTTTAGGCTTCATGAAAAAACACAGAGAGAATCATAATAGTGAAGAGCACTAACATGATAAAAAAATTTGTAGATCTTAAAAATGATTCAGTTACCCTATCATATTAGCCTCTTAGTAAATCCAAAGATTTTGAATTAGGGTACGGCTAATAACAACTAAAAGTATGCCCCGCATCTCTACTACTATTGCAAACTTTATTGGTAGCGATTATATCAGAGCACTCAATTATTTCCTCTTATTTTTGGTGACGGATATCCTATATGAGGTTGAGAATCCTTAAAACAGCAAAAAAAAATGCCTGGTGAAAAGATGATTAGATGATTGCATTCTTTTCGGCCACAAGCCTTTAACTTTAAGAATTTCTAATAAAGACATTTGCTTTTGGCTATCACTACCAATTTTTGTTTTTAAGGTCACTGAGCAGCCGGATTCAAAGATTTCAAACAGATGAATTATAGCTCCAAGTATATAATTCATCCAATATTTCATTTCAAGCCCATCAACGGCACTTCTGGTACAGTGAAAGAGCTCTAGATAGTAACTCTTGGTTTAGATGTACTAATCAAGTTGGAAAATTCTGTCCATCACCAGGGAACAAAACAATTAGGACTAATATTTACATTTCCACATAATAAACTTCAAAGAAAAATTATATTGATTTTACTCTTAAATAAATAGCTCAAATCTGCTCCAAACTATACTCTTTGAAATTTTTGCTGCAAATTCAAGCTGCCATTCATTGCTACGTAACTAAATGGAATAGCAACTGAATTATTAACCGCAAATAACTCAGTGCCTCTAGAGGCAGCATAATGATTTAGCCTGTGGCAACTCTAATTTCACACAGATCGATTGATATTTCTTTATTGACACTTATGAAACTCAAACTCGTGCAATAATAAGGAAAGGAAACAGCCAAAAAATGTACCATAAGAAACTTGTCTGTAGCTTTTCAATAACTAGCACAATCTCCACATAACAGCAGAAGACCAGGTAGCTGTACCTTGTTATGTCCCATGGCAGGAGCAACAGAATAAATGACTTTGGCATCCGTTGTCTCACTAATGGAAGGTGTGGTAGGATTGTTCTCTGAGAATTTTGAACAATAAATAGAACCTCTACTAATCTTGAAGGAATCTTCACTTTGCAGCCTCAGGAAAACTCTGTTCCTCGCATCATATTTGCACATGTGATGGTTCATTGACGTGCATATCTGGCGCCTCATCCGGAAGCAAGCATTCCCAACTGAAGGGATACAATACATTGTTTAGCAAAAGTATGAATTCAAGACATGCAACCAGGGTGAAATAGTAAACTATGGAATAAGAAGATAACAATGTTCAGAACATATTCTAATAATTCTGCAAGCTGAAGCAGATACATTTCACTAAATTGAAGCTAAAGAATCATCTAGAGAACGACTCAACATGTCCAAAAGACCAAGATCAGATTATTCTCCTTCTACATCTTTATAGGCTTAGTCAGGCAAACATATCCATAAATCAATCCCTGTTTGTACTTTCCAGCCTTATTGAAAGGTTGGCCAGTTAACTAAGACTGATTACAGAGGGAGACTGGCCATTAGCATCCACAATTCATTAGGTGAAACTAGAGTCCTACAGCAACATTCAAGCCTAGCAAAAATGTAGAACCTTGCCATAATATTATACTGATGCACATGTATCAGTTTTTCCTTTCCCATCTTAGGAAGTCTAAAAATTTTCACGCTCCTCAAATTTCAGGATACAACACACACAGAGTGCGGAGGTGACACTAATAAAACCAGGATTTGCAATTTGGAGGGAAGGCGTGTTGTCGGTGGGGGGACTGCAAACTTGTGATGAAGAAAAAGAAGGAAAAAGATAATTTTGCAATCTTTTTTTCAACTCCACTAACAAACGCGAAAAACATTTTCAATCACCTAACTCAAAAAAGAAATATATTCAAACATCCTATATTCGGCACAAAAGGGATCAACAGCGAGTTTTGAAAGGTAATGACCAAACCAAAAACACAATATTAAACAAATTAATCCCTAATCATTGATTAATCTAGGATAAAGATCGCCTTATTGTATCGCTTCTATTTCCATTCTGTTTCCCAGCCTCACCCTATCCCACAGCTCCAACCGTCTCTCCGAGGCCAAAATAAACAGGATTAAAACACTGATTCATATCGTAATCTGAATTTCAAAAAATAAAATAAAATAGAAAGAATAAACTGCATAATCATACTATCCATAACTACCGTACAAGATTCCAACAACTTCAGTTGAAACCTAAAAGCATAATTCATGTGGTCAATGGCAACTTTTGGTACATTGACAAAAATGAAATAAGCAATTGTAAACAGCACATAATCTGAACCACTTAATGACCAGATAAAATCAGGATTAAGCCTTCTTTCCACTAATCAGCAGAAGCAATCAAAACTTTCCTATTTCAGGGGATTCTACAGAATAACATCAAATCATGTACAAATAGACAAAGATGAGACGAACCCAGAAAATTGAACAAGTAAATATTACTGATTAACTACTGAAAGTACATGAGATAGGAAGGGAGAAAGGGGCACCTGATGAAGGAGGAGAGAAGATAGGCTGGAGCTCCATTTGGTGCCACACATGCCTAACCAGGTTTTTTCAAATCTAACCCTTATATAGGCATGTACCATGTAGCGTACCACACCAGATTTTTTCTTCCCCTTTCTTTTTTACTATTGTTTTATTCTTTTTTTTTTTCAGGTTTGATACTTTTCATTAATAATCTAAAAATCTATTTAAATATATTAACTCAGTAAGAGACTTATAATAATGTAATTATAGTTATAATACTTAAAACCAATATACTTTATGTCAAAAGAATATTATTGATGAAAAATATTTGTATATATATAGTTCTTTAAGAAAGTAGGCTACGATGAATTCACTTTTATATAGTCAACATTTCCTTACATTTTAGTATTTCATTAAGTCTTTTTTCGAGATAAAATTAGCAACTTTCGTAGTCAACAATAAATTATAAACAACCTAATATGCCATAATATTTTCTGAAATCCGTAAAATTAACCTTAAAACCTTTAACCTCAAACTAATTTGGGCCCCATGACGCATTCTAATCAAAAAATGGATCCGGCCTTGTACTAATTATTAGTTAAGTTACTCCACTAGTTTATTCCTTAACCCCACAAAATAATCTTTTCAGTTTTTCCTATCTAATTTTGACACCCTAGAGTACAAACTTAAACATAATCTTCAAAATACTTTACTAACAACTCCATGGAAAATGTAATGCTAACAATCAAAGCCCGATGAGAGTAGAAGACGACGACGCTGATGACCCGCTACTTTTTAAATAATGGCACGTATAATCGGTGTTTTCGTTATGGAAAGTGATACTTGCACTCCTCAATTAGCTTCTAGCACTTCTTGAAAGCTATATTTTTAGTGAATGAATTGGAGTGCCAAAGGCTAAATGAGGAGTGCGAATATCAATTCCCTTTCATCGTCACTGAGTCGCCTCCTATGTGGATGTCTAAATAGGAAATGCTACGTCATAATAGCTTCATTTCTAAATTTAGAAAATGAATCTTTTTAATTTTTAAAATTTTGAATTTAGGAAATTATAATAATGGTTTCATTAAGTATCCTAATTCACATGAGGAAACTAATTGTAAAGAAAGATTTCTAATCCAAGTTTTATGTTTCTTTCTTCGCCTATACACTCAAACCTTTCTACCACTCCATATTCTTCCACCATTTTTAATAGACACCATTAATAACTTCAAATGACGTAATTTTGCAAAGAAAGTAGAAATTAATGGGATTAATTCATGCCTATGGATGTTGCATAATGCATAGCAAGGATATTTTTGCTCTAATGAAGGATTGATGTATATGGAATTACTAAACTTGAATGCTTTAGAGTTTTTTTTCTCAAGTATTTTCATTTTTGGTTAAACAATCAATTTGAATCCCTTGTGTTTTAAACACAAAAACTCAATCAAATTGAAAAAATCCATATGATATAAGTTCTATGGAAATCTTTTTGTTTTTTTTTTTTGGCATCAATTTGCTTTGGTGTAATTTAGATCCAGTAGCACCTTGTTGGTGAAAAAAAAAAAAACACGAATAATGAGTACTTTTTTCTCATCACTAATGTATTACTTTCTACGTACTAATGATGTGGTATTCAATTATAGAAAAATGATGTGGCAATTGTTATATAAAATAAAAATTGTTTACAACCCAAAATGTTTCTTTTATACATTATATTATACATAATTGGTTTCCAAAACAGAATGATTTAACTTTTTCACCGGGTTAGATTAGGAATCATATGTACGAAATATTGGCATGAGAAAGTGTAAATGAAGTGTAAGGATGCTTTAGAGTAACAAGGGTCTGCATATGTTAATTACCTCCCTAAAAGTATACTTAATAGTTTATGAAATTCAATTTCCATAGCAAGGCACTCACATGTATGCTTAATTAGTATCTTACCTGTACAAAGTACTCAAATTAAGCGCAAAAAAAAAAGAAAAAAAGAGTACTGATATTAAAGCATATGTGCAGGATTTATGTAGCACAATGTATGTACAAACTTAAACTAGTACGTTTAGGGATATAAATGAATCTAATCAAACCAAACGTCTTAGTAATCAAGTTTGTCTGATTATATTAACAAGTTTGAAATTGTGTTCAAATTTGGCTTGTTTATTTATCGAGTCAAACTAAAACGAGTTTTTACTGACGCGAACTCAAGTAGAGCTCAAGTAGCTTGAAGTTCTTACATATAAACTCCAATTTTATGCTAATCAAGCCAAATTCAAGTCGAATTTAAAATTTTGTCAAATACAAAAGGCTATTCAAGTTTGATTTGATTAATTTGCAAGCCGAACTCAAACGAGTTGAACTTATCGAGTATCGAATAATTTAATTCATCTTTCAAACCTAAGTTGATCTCATTCAAAAACACAAAAAAACGGGGGAAAAAAGACTAGTATAAAGTATGGCTCCTTGAGCCAGCTTCTTTTTTTTTAAAAAAAAAAAAAAAAGCGGAAGCTTTTGAATCCAAAACTTTCTACTTACAGTTTATCTCACCTTTTTATCCGATCCAACCCTCTCCCGACTCGTTGGGGCTTGATTTATGGATAATCCTATATTGTCTTTTCAGACTACATCTTGTGTCCATATAGCCACCCAACTTGTAAATTTTTCTAACTGTACCCATTGAGTGTCCATGCACTATGCTTCATTGAACTCTGATGAGCCCATGAATTAGGCTCTTTTTAAACTCTGTTAATAGCCCAATTCGATGGAATTAGTTCCCCCCCCCCCCCCCTTTCTTCTATAATCAACAAAGTTTTCAAAACTTAACTTCTCTAATTCTTTTCATTCTTCAAACATGTTATATCAGAATTCTATTAAGCAAAGAATCACTTGGTAGATTAGCACTTGCATTTGAATTAGCCACCACAATCAATTCCAAGCAGCGTCAACGAAACAAAGAAGATTTTAATTCATGGCCATATTTTAAAACAAAATGAAACATTTTCGCATTCATAGTAGGATCCAAACTTCCAATTCCACATAAACATGTGATTTAGTAAATAAAGTGTTACAAGAATATAGATGGCAAGGGAAGTATAGGCTATTTAGTAAAAGCAGTTTAAGAAAAATAGATAGGTGGATCGACTAAATAAAGTTGATTATGTGCTTAAAATTTGGTCGCATAACCAAGTATTATTTTCTCTATTAGGCATAGGGTGAAGTTGTTTGATCTTAATTACATGTTTCTTATTTTGATTTCTTCATTTTAAATTTACATTACAACCAGAATTCAAAGAACTTGTAGAATGTGATTTTTCGATGGAAAATTTTTATATTTTCCATGAACACATTTTTCAATCACCTTTTTACCTCACATACATCAAATTGTTACAGTAAATTTTTTTTTTTTTTTTTTAACAAAAACTCCTAAAAATAGCAATCCAAACAAGGCCTTATTTTTCTTTTATATCCAAATTGGAAATAAAATGTGTATGTGCTTTGATTAGGCTCAACCAGCCACACAGAAAGTCAATCCTAGAAGTTGCCTCTCATTTCTTTTTTCAATATATTATTTTGTTATAGGACTTCTTGTAGTTTTTTATTTCAAAAACACCTCCCAAAAATAACCAATTCATATGGAGCCTATGTATTTTCATAAACAAGAGAAGCTTCAACAAGCCACGGTAAAAGTGAATTTTGTAATTAAGATACCTTGCGTTTGCTTTTTCTTTCTTCCTTTTCTATTTGTCATTGGAAACTCTTATATAAGTTCTATTTGATCGAGTTCAAACTCAAACTTACTTGAATATGGTAACTCGAGCTCGAAATTAATTATTAAAAACTTGACGAACTCAAACTCAAATTCAAATATTTTTACCCAAACAGAACTCAAATAGTACATAATTCAGGCTTGACTTGATGCGATAACAACCTTACTTTTGTGGAATTTTAGCCATGGGGCCTGTACTACTTGAATGGACAACAGGGGGAGGAAAGTTCACGGGCGAAATAGGCCAAGTAGAGACGAAAGCATTCTACAAATCAAAAGCCAACAAATCAAACCCTCTCCAAATTCAATGACAATGACAAGAAACACAAAAAGAAATGAGTAGATCACTTTGTTTATGGCTGTGGTTAAATCCTTACAAAACAAGCCAGAACAAGAAGATCTTCTCTTTAATTCTGATCCACAAATTACATTCATCTCTTCATGTGGTCATCATCTTTATCCAACAAATTAGCAGACATGGTCTTTGAAATTTTGAGGGCTATAACCTACTTTATTTGTTTTTGTAAATCTATTATCTACTTATGGTGCTAGAATTTTCATTTTGTTTAATCGTTAGTCAATATCAATATTATCAGGGGAGGGTTGGGTTGGATGGTACGGGGAGAGGGAGTGTAAGTGAGAGGTCTCGGATTCGAGTCCTCCTACTTATACTAAAAAAAAATATATATATATATATATATATATCAATATTATCAGTGTCTTAGTCTAAGTACACTTACAATATCAAATAGTACACTTATATTGTCAAGTTCTTCTTTCAAAATGGCCTATAATATTAACTCTATATGTTTCATATTAACCACTTTTTCCCGTTATACAATATATATATATATTGTCAAAATTTTCTGTTAGAATTATAATTCTTTTTTTTTTGACGAAATATTAGCTTAATATATCTTAAATTTTCTCTATGATAACCTCATTTGACCAATGTAAAATCTATCTTATTCTACCAACCAAGGGCATGTGTGCAACATTTTACCCTGCACAAGGTTTCTAAATGATGGTGCCTTGTCAAAGGGTGTCAGAATAATGAGACCAAAGGCTTTTAAAGTCCATTAAATCCAATTTTAGAATATCTTCTGTTTTCATGATTTTGCACCTTTCAAATTCTCAAGTTTTTTCCTAATTGTTTTATTATGATTCACACTTAGGATTCAATAATGTAACTTAACAGTTTATGTTTTGATACGAAAAATTGTCTTGCAAAATCTACATGATAATGAGCTAACCTTTGTGTAGGTGGTACCTGATACTTTGCTTGAGCTCACTTCATGTTCTTAACCAAATAAATAAATATACAAAAAGCATAGAACTCACTCCATGTTGGAACTTTTGATTTTCACATTTTGCACTTCAAGTTCTCAACCACAAGATATTGTATTTGTATCTTGGTGGACCACTAGGACATAACTATATTTGTCTAGTTCTTCATAGTCCAAGTCTGGCTGTGTAGTATGTAGTCATCTCGTCTCACCAGATAAAGAAAAATGATTAAAGAAAAATATCAATTAACAAAGAGATAAAACTGATTTTTTTTTTTTTACTTTTTGTTCTTCCATTTTTCTTTCCAAGCCATTTTTCCTCAAAAAACTTTTACGTTTTGTGTAAATACATTTTTTAATCACCTTTTTACCTTACATATATCAAATCGATATAACACATTTTATTACAAAAATTTCAGAAAATAGCAATTCAAACTCGTAGCAATATGTACAAGAGATGGTCCAGTTTCTTCCAATGTTTTTGGCATTAGATTTTTTAGGTCACAAAGCTACAAATCTCATAGAGCTATCATATATGAATGAAGGGTATTTGTCATTTGTGATATGTTTTCAGCGGTGATGTCTGTCGCCATTCAACATCCTCAATGTGTGTGCAAACTGCAAAGTATATCACACTTCCCCATTTTTGAGAGAACATTGGAACATTTCAGAGAAGAAACATCAATGCATAGTATTAACTTTTTGATGTGATACATACATGGTCCTTTGAAATGAAAATCATTTGGGAAAGTTTTTTATGTTATTTAGTAGGGATAATTCCAGAAATCTCCCCTGAGATTTTTAATAATTTTACTTGGCTCCCTTAAGATTTCAAAAATTATACCTACCTTCCTTGCCCATTTACAATGACAATACTAACATTAATATTTTAATAAAACTCCCTTGTTGCTACATATATACAAAGGATGGATTTTATAATTTTTCCCTTTTTGCTCCTTATTCATTTCTCTTATATTTCATTAGGAGTATAGAAAAACTATCAATGTTGTCCATAATATCTATCTAGATCAAAATCAAGAATAAATCAACAATAATTAAAAGTAGATGGCCCAAAATGACTACCAAACTATGGTACTTCCATCGCTGAACTAGTTCATAAACTTTTATTAAAAAAAATATTCCATAAACTTTAAAAAAATAAGATAACACTTTCTTCTCTATTTTAAAAAAAAATTATATCCCCAGTAAAGCACTGTAAAAAATAACTTATTATAGCCAAAGATTTATTGTTATAATTGATTATCAAATAACAAATATTGGCATGAAATACTTGAGACTCTTTTTTTTTATATATATAATTGTGCCAAATTACTTTACAATTGTTAAGAAGAACAAATTAAACTTGATAAGATAAGGACATTTTAGGCTATTCATTAAAATTTTGAGCCTATTTTAAGGTTTGGTTACCAGAGTGTCAAATCAAGGGAAGTAGGTGTAATTTTTGAAACCTCAATAGAACCAAATGAAATTATCAGAAACCTTAGGGTAGGCTTCTGAAATTATCCCTATTCAGTATAACAATTCTTGAATGTGATTATATCGAAATAAAAATGTGATAAAAAAACGTGTTTAAAAAAGATTTAAAAAAATAATTTTATAAACAATGATATTTGAGCGGTGATGTGTGCTGCTAGCTGTATAAGGGTGGGAAGTAGAATAAATTTTAATAATAAATTCCATTAATTTGATGGAAGAACCAATTCTCCAATAATCACTTTTAGATTTACATGTAAATATGCCATTATAACCTTGGAATTTATATGAATATATGCTGGAAAATGATAACTAAAGATGTCTAAATATTCTTTCCTTGGTAAATTTTTTTTCTTTCTGAAATATAATTCATTTGTTGAAGCGGTTTCAAGTTACTGATTACTTGAGAGCAAATGCAGTGTAGCTTGTTCCAGATGTTTAGCTGGTAGTACTAGAATGGTAACACGTGAACTATGCTATTTTCCATGACACAAGAATACATGCAAGAAGATGTGCACGTGAACTACCAAACAAAATCAAGCCTGCAAACGAATTTATAGATGAAAAATTAAGGAAATTCTTTTCTTTTGGTAAATGAAGTATCACACAAGAACTCAAGATAACATATAGAAATTCTTTTGAACGTAACACCTTGTGATAATAGAATGAGTTGAGCATATAGTGACTTAGACCAATCTTTGCTCTCAACTCAAAACTATAAATTGGTAAAAAGATATCAAGAGGTAAATAAACTCTTGAACCCATGATAAATGATAATCATATCAATATATTATCAATTCTGAAAATATAATTAGTATTGGTTCTCCAAGTAAAACAAACAATGTAGGAAGTAATCAACCAAAGAAAACCACCTGCCAACCAGATGGTGCATATGATCACATCTTAGCAAGTCACAAGTGTCTTGTATATATTAAATTGTAACCAAAACTGTTGCCATGGAAATACTAATGACCAAAAATGAGCTAGCACGGAGAACAGAAGCAGCCAAAGAGTGATAAAAGGAGCTCACCAACTTGTTCTTTAATTTGGTTAAAAAACAAAGAGGGCAGAAAAACTGAAAGCAAGGGGGAGATGATGATGTCTTCAATGAAGAAACAAGGTTGTGAGATTCAAGCATTAGGTATCAACTACACAATCGCCAAGCCTAAAGTAGAGAACCCTTTTAAAATCTTCAGCAGAGAGCCAAAGCAGAGGCATCAAACTGCTGCTGAAGAGTTAGATGAGCTGCCAAAGGTCGGAAATCCCCCTGAAGTTCGCCATGTTTTGAAGGACATAAATTGCGAAGCAAAACCATGGGAAATTCTAGCCATTGTTGGTCCTAGTGGTGCTGGAAAATCCTCACTGTTGGAGATTCTTGCAGGGAAACTTACACCACAAGATGCGTCCATTTTTGTGAACCAAAAGCCATTTGATAAGTCCAGGTTCAAGAAAATCTCTGGCTATGTGACACAGAAGGATACATTGTTCCCTCTCCTCACTGTCCAAGAAACGTTGATGTTCACCGCAAAACTTCGGTTAAGGCTTCCTGAAGCAGAGCTGAAATCCAGGGTGAAGTCACTGATGGAGGAGTTGGGGTTAAGTCATGTTGCTGATGCTCGAGTTGGAGATGATAGAGTTAGAGGGATATCTGGAGGAGAAAAGCGGAGAGTTTCAATTGGAGTTGAAGTTATTCATGACCCTAGTGTTTTACTTCTCGATGAACCAACTTCAGGGCTTGATAGCACTTCAGCTCTGCAGATCATTGATATGCTTAAGAAAATGGCAGAAACACGAGGAAGAACCATAATTCTTAGTATTCATCAGCCAGGTTTTAGAATTGTGAAGTTGTTCAATTCCATTCTTCTTTTGGCAAATGGCACGGTCCTGCACCATGGCACCGTAGATAAGCTTTCTCTGCGTCTGAGGGTAATGGGACTAGAGCTTCCTCTTCATGTTAACGTTGTCGAATTTGCCATTGACTCCATTGAAGTTATTCAGGAGCATCAGGCATTGCAGCAAGAAATGCAGTCTCGTCAAATTTCTCAGAAAAAGAAAGGAGGAGATGAAGGGCAGAGTAGAAGTGGTAAGTTCACCTTACAACAATTATTTCAACAGTCAAAGGTGATTGATGGGGAAAATTTGGATTCTGGGATAGATTTTGCTAATCATTTTGCAAATTCTAGATTGAAGGAGACCCTAATTCTTAGCCACAGATTTTGGAAAAACATTTGTAGGACTAAGGAGCTTTTCACTTGTCGTAGCCTACAGATGTTGATCTCTGGCCTAATATTAGGCTCAATCTTTTATGATCTCAAGTACAATTTAATTGGTGCTGAGGAAAGAGTTGGTCTCTTTGCATTCATCTTAACATTTCTCCTGTCAAGCACAACAGAAGCTCTGCCTATATTCTTGCAAGAAAGGGAGATTCTGATGAAGGAAACCTCTTGTGGAAGCTACAGAGTTTCTTCATATGCTATAGCAAATGCTCTAGTTTACTTGCCATTTTTGCTGATTTTAGCACTGCTTTTCAGCATTCCTCTATATTGGCTGGTCGGATTACATCGGAGTTTCTTGGCTTTCATGCAATTTTTACTGTTGATTTTGCTGATTCTGTATACAGCAAACTCAGTGGTGGTTTGTTTCAGTGCCTTGGTGCCAAATTTCATTGTGGGAAATTCAGTGATTTCTGGGGTGATGGGATCATTCTTCCTTTTCTCAGGATACTTCATATCCAAGCATGAGATACCAAATTATTGGATTTTCATGCATTATATATCCTTGTTTAAGTATCCATTTGAAGGGTTCTTGATCAATGAGTTCTCCGGCTCTGGATGCTTGGATGTCATGTTTGGAGCTTGTGTAGTGAGTGGTGATGATGTGCTCAAGGAAGTAGGTTATGGTGAGGAAAGCAGGTGGAGGAATATTACCATAATGATCTGCTTTATCATAATTTACAGGTTCATTTCCTATGTCATTCTTAGGTGCAGATGCTCCCAGAGAGGACTCAAAGGGATTCTCATTTGAAGATAATTCAGGTTTTCCCTCATTCTCTCTGTAACTACACTCTCTGTGTGTGTTTGTGTTTACTTTTTTGAGGACTTAGGACCTCATATGGCTAGTAGATATTGATCAAAATTTGACCAATCATGCACATAGTTTGAATAGTTTTACATTGGCTATTTTATTTCTTGAAGGTGTAGAAGTTCTATATGTGGTTGATGTCTTTGATGTTGCATGGCCAAATCTTGAGCCACCAACCCACAGATATAAGAATTCCACTGCCTCATCATTGTTTATCGTCCTCTGGTTTTGTTGTTTTCTGGATTTAATTTTGTCACAGTTATTACAAATTTGTTCAAATTCTTTGATTAGGTTAAAGAACACTTTTTGGCCGATTGAAAATATATTTTCACATGCTAGAAGTTTCCTTGTGCATGAGATGCAGCAGTACTTAATCATGTTTTATATTCAAGCATCCCATGTGAAGATCACAGGAACTCATGACAGAGAAATGGCTGTACAGATTATTTGGCTGGCATGGATTGATATCATTTAGTGAAATTGATCCCCTAGGGCTCATATAATTAGCTTGTAACTTGCAAGATGAAGAACAAGGACTAATTGGCTTCTGAAGATGGATGGAATGATTTTGGTTCTTATTTTACCAAAATGCTAGAATATGCTCTGGTGCTTCCAAATCCCAACACTATTTCTACTTCATTTGTTGCTCATACATGAACATGCATGTTAGACTTTGTTTTAAATCTACAAATTTTGATTTTTAATTTTATTTCTCATCTATTTTTCCTTGAGAAACACAATTCAGATTAACAGACCATCTGACTTAAAATGTGTACAAAACAACTACCTGTACATGCATGTGACTGTTTGCTTGATATTGTCAAAAATTGCAGATAATGAGAGTTGCAGCAGTCACTATAACAAAATTCTGGATTGGACAAGGCCAAGCAACTGCTTTAGTAACATTTTATTATGTTCCTGTGCTAAAGGTGGTCTTAACCCTTATCTTGTTGTCCCAAGATTCCCACTCGTGACAGCAACAAATATCATACAAGCATCAGAAACTCAGCCACAAATGGGTGACTTGGGGGGTGAATACTGCCTGCTGCAAGGATGCCAGATGGACCAAATCATCTGCAATAAACAGTTTGATATATTCTGTAAATGAAATTCAAAAGCTGCATGGCTCTCATCAATCACAATGCAGGATCAAGAAAAGAGAATCATGGGCATTATTGTAATTGAAAGCTTGTTACATTAATTTGTTTTTATCCATTGTGGTATTCTGGATTTCATGAAGATATTATATATATTGTTACTGCTTTATAATTCAAAAAAAAAAAAAGAAAAAAAAGAGCTTGATGTGATGAGAACTTGCATCTCTTTTTCTTTCTTGTTAATTTTTGTGCTGTTAAAGACCTGTGGTGCAGGGGTCTCAAATTCAAGAGCGCATAAATTATTCAATTTTTGAGTGCTGACAAACTTCCATCACGGACTCTTGGTACAGGCATCCCACCATTTGTTTGTCATCTTCTGCATTCCGTACAAATTATTTGTACAATATCTTATACCTTATACAAATGAGAATTAACTTAATAAGCTGTTATTTCATAGTATTTTGTTGTAGTAGGGATGCCTTTTTTTTTTTTTTTTTTTTGTTTCACTCTGCAAATGCCTAAAGAAAGCATTGATGAAAAATGGAGCATTACGGTGTAATTGATCACTATTCCTTGCTCAGGATTACTTATGTATGCCACCAAATGGACAATTAACGGGAATAAGCTACGGGCGATTGTGTAGTGTGGTGTTCTATTTTTACATTATTTGGCGTATACTTATATTATATTATTTTAAAGAGTAAATCTTATATACATTGATAACGTATACACTATCACGATTAGATGCACCTACACATATGCAAAATTTGGGTTATAAATTCAAATTCAGATTATGTATTATTTATCTAATGGGAAAAGTGTGAACGAATATACATCAAATCTTGTAAGAAATCCAACAAGAAAATACAAATTTTTCTTTTTTTGGTGTAAGTGGAAGAATTCGAATCCGGAACCTCTCACATACACTCCGAACAATAAGAAGGCACGATTGTATCAAAACACGACATATCTGCCCCAAGTTGATAACTGACCATCTCTCATCTTTAGTGCAACAACAAAACGACACATGCATGGCTTCACATTTTAAATACAGGAGGGAGCTCAGATCATGTACATAGAGTCAAATATACATGGCCAAACATGCAGATTATTACCAATATGAATACTAACTAACACATATTTTAGCAATTCATCAAGTAAGAATATGACAGGTATTGAATTACGAGCTCAATACTTTTGTCAACTAGATGGGACTCAAGCAAAAGTGAGCCACAAGATGGTCAAACAAAAAAGAAGAAGAAAACAATGTGGTAGGGGGCCTACGGGAAGAAATATGAAGCTCGGGTTGAATTGGAAGTATAGGGGTCTAAGGGACAGGTGGTTTGGTACAAGAAAACATTGAGAATGGATAATAATGGAGGTGATTTACTAGATTAAATATGTGGTGGGAAATAATCCATAAAGATTTACACTTTACTCTCCTAAATAGCAAGGATTGACTTGTACGGTCACATCAGCTAGTTTATGTTTTAAGATGGTGAAAGTTTGTTCATACTTTATTTGGATGCAATGATATGCAGATCTGAAAGTTATAAATTTGAAAAAGTTACATGTTATTATGCACAATTTACCACCTTCATTGCCTTTTACCTTGAAATTTGACATGATATAAATATATCTATAAGACTTGTTTTTGGTTCCATAAAAAAGGAACTGAGATATGAAATTCCCTCAGGTAATATATGGTTCTCTATGATTATTGAAATGAGTTAGAATAAAAATCGATATTCTGCATAGCTTGATCCTAAAATTTGTAAATTCTATCAAAGTATTGTATTTCCTTCTGGTTCCAATTCCACTATAAAGCCAAACATAGAAATTTAGCCTCCAGCCTTTAAGACATTTGGGATTGGTAACCCCTATGGACCTAGGTTTTCCAAATATTGAGATCATATTTCCGGGTTTAGCATAGAATCATAATTGCCATTATCTAAGAAATCTCCGCAGGCAAGCCTTGACACAATCAAGTATCCTAGGAGGGCTTGACACATTGTTAGGCTTGCTGTAACAGGAAAGATCAAGTTCATTGAGGCTCCACTTGTTCTGGAGGAAGGTTAGTGGTGATTCTGCAGTCATATCTCCCATTGTAAGAAGCCAAAACTCCAACCCCCCCCCCCCCCCCCCCCCAAACCCAAAAAAAAAAAAAAATTGGGTATCAGATTCAGCGGCATTAACTTTACTTTATCTTGCGCATGTAGAAGACTTTCTGGATGTGCAGCTACATCTATACAATAATACGAAATTATTGGCTTGAACTACTAGGCCTCAATCTTATAAAGTTCTGGGATTGTGGATGACATTGGACTTTTTGCAGCAGAAATTGCTTGAAAGAGGAGCTAGGCATATGGGAGAGCTAGCTCTACACATTAACAAATGGTGGCTAGCAAAGGGGAAGAACGATTCTCACAAAAACGAATAACCAAAATGCATCATATCTGAGGAATATGATTTCAATTCTGTCTACTCGCTGTGTTTAAAATTCAAATTGATATATGTTACCACTCTGGAAATCTCACAAGTATATGTACCTTAGCAGAATTAGCACATCAACCAGATGAAATAACTGAGAAGAGGCACCAGTTGTCAATATGTGTCTGTTTCTCCATTCAATCAAATCCACATTAGAAGAATGATGCTGATGTCTACAGCACCAAAAATCAGATTGTGCATCCCCACCTAAGATTCAAAGAAACTATAAATGTGTATAAGAACGCTTAAAGCATATGTAAGAAACAAAACTGAGTTCTGGTCATGCAGAGAAGGTAAATAACTGAAACAGTGGATATATTGTGAATATGCATCCAATTGAAACACTAAGCTCTCCCTTCCGACTTGGGTATCAGACTATTAATTCTAATCCTTTGGAACGATGATATTATCCAACAAAAGAGAATCCAGAGCTCTACTCTCCAGAAGCATAAATTGGGTAAACTATTTATTGCCCATTTTGTTGACATGTCATGCTAAAGTTAATGTCTGTGCTAAAAACATGCTTATATGTCAAAAAGATGCCAGGTAAAAATAGAAACTGATGCAGCAAGTGAAAAACCTAATGCTGCAGAGCACAGTGTTTACAGCAACACTCCTTTGGTGTCCTCTAACCATCCATGTAAGTGCTTATGCTTAGGTGACTACATGCAGCAAATGTGGTACCTAAACTACTACTAGAAGCAATACAACCATGGGCCTTCATCTACTTCCACATACATTATGAGCATGGCACGGGAAAGCTACATATGCATGGCAAAAAGCATGAAGTTGTACCACAACAAAGGTAAATTACATTCTAGATGGGTACTGTGATTCACCAGCAACTTGAACAGGAAAGCATCTCACTAAGTGATTTGCTACTTAACAAGAAATATTTTAAAGGTGCCACAGAATTTTAATATCAGAACCAACTTGTGTATTTTTAGACATACTTTGGCTTAAATATAACTGTAGAGACATGGCTGGAACTATAACTCCACGTAAAATTAATGCCTGATTGAACACATTAAATATTCTGACATCAATGACCTAAATGAGGGAGCTGGCCTGTGGAAGTGAAAATGAAGTGATACATAACAACAAAGATACACACATATAGAGGTTAAGTAGCCATCCTTAAGAGCTGAAAAAGTGAAGAATTGCTTACTATTTAATCAGCATAGTAACCAAAATAATAAATAATACCTGAGCAAGCAAGAATTTGAGGAGATCGAAAAAACAATGTCATGAAGGCCAGTCTTCCAGGATATTACTCATCATATAAAGCTTGAATATTCATCTCAATGATAAGAAAACATATTGTCAATATCCCAACTGGATGTAAAAGCTTTCTCTGCTAACTCCTACTGAATACAAGGTCTTATTCTAGGTGAGCATACTACATGCAAATTTCACATAACTTCTCAACCATCAGGCCCTTGAGGAAGTCAATTGTGCATCTTGATCAAAGAGTAGAAATCAAGGTAATATTCAGAATAAGATCTTTTTCAGGCCTCCTAACAAGTTTTATCATATTCTTTCTTGATAATCGGTCTTCAAGACAAAGAGTTAAAATTCATAGAAAGGGACCTGGGCTTCCAATACTTAATCAACAAGCAAAAAAAATGAATGATTTGAATGTGAAATTCCAAAAACATTAAGAACTTGCAATTTGTTTCCTGAATATTAAACAAAGCATATTATACTCCACCGTCAAATTTTATGGGATCTTTCTACAACTGAGTTGTACCAAGTAACGAGCAAAAAAAAATTTTTTTTTGGTGGTTCATGCATAATCAAAACCTAATATATTGAATTCATAAGAAGACAAGATGCAGTATTTCCAAAAGAACAAGACCGAAAGTACAATTTCTTTTTGAAGTCAAACTTTAGCTTTAAAAGTACAGAACAATCTTTCTAGAGAGTGAGAAAGTACACAATGGGGAAGCAAATAAGAGCATAGAAGCTAAATAATAAGAGATTAGCTGGTAAATGCTGTGAAGCACTGAGTCTTTTAGTTACCTATCAAAGGTTTCATGGAATTGTCTTGAAGTTAGAGAACCAAATCCTCCAACATCAAAGAGTATCTTGCAGTACAATCTGTCTGAAATGAGTGAGGTAACAGCATATCACTCTACAGCTCATCTTGTTGCAAAAACGAAGTTGTGGAAGCAGCTGGTTCGCTTGCTAACTGGACAAGAATAATACTCCTAATTCTTTAGATGTGTAAAGGACCATGACAACCTGAATTCTAATTATGTCCTAGATATTCTTAGCAGCAACTGTAACAGATGACCTTTACACACTGTTATTATTGATAAAGCCAAAGAACAGTGGGTGAAGGGCAGATGACACCAATCATATTCTTGGTTTAAACACTTCCTCATACAATCTCACTGTAGTCATTCTGGTATAAGGTCTCGTTTGCCTGCTGGTTCTCCTCTCCCCTCCCCCAACCTCCCCCCCTCCCCAATCCCAAGGCAATAACTGCTTGTGGATTAACCAAAGAATAGTATGAAATCTCGTATCACCAGAAAATTCACTAAGAAGAATTTATATGCAAAGTGGAAAAACTAGTAGGTCACATATATGTCTCCTAACAGTGATAGCAGGTATATTTAAACAATAAACCATTAAAAGAATGCACTAACTGTAGGTATATTGCATATTTTTCATCAAGAGGAAGGCTGCTTGGAACACTTTATGTCCTTATTATATTTGTTTGATCATGAATAAGAAGAAGGAAGCTGGCTGCTTGCAACACCTTCTGCCCTCATATATTTGTTGCATCATCTCATCTGAAAAAGGAAGTCATAAGGGGCAATACCCAAGATTAGGGCACAAGTAATAGCTTCTTCATAGTGCAGCCGAAGCAAGCAAAGGGGAGCTCAATTCATCTACGGAGGTGTACTCTGGTCTGTACTCCTCATCAGCATCAAAAGCACCTACATCAGGTACATATCCAGCTAGCCTCATCAATTTAGTTAGTGTCTTCAGTAGCAAATATATTTCCCTCTTCTGAGGATGCCTCTTATCTTTCACCAAAAATACATGCATATTGCTCTCTATCTCAATCCAGCTACAACCAGGCTGCTTAACAACACCTTGCTGTCTCATAAGTTTTCGGATTCTTTTAACATCTGTCCACAGCCCAAGTTGAGCATACATGTTTGAAAGAAGAACATAGGGGCCAGAATTATTAGGATCAAGCTCAAGAAGCTTCTCAGCAACAAACCTACCTAAATCAATGTCTCCATGAACTTTACAAGCAGCAAGCAAAGAACCCCATACCACACCATCAGGAGGCATAGGCATTGACTCAATCAAACTTTTTGCTTCATTAAGAAGTCCAGCTCGACCAAGTAAATCAACCATACAAGTATAGTGGTCCTTCAAGGGATCTATACCATACTCCTCCATAGAATAAAAATATAGGCGCCCCTCTTCAATCAGTCCTGCATGGCTACAAGCACAAAGGACTCCAATCATCGTTACATGATCTGGCTTCTCTCCAGCTCTCAACATTTGCCTGAAAAAATCAAGGGCTTCAATTCCATGCCCATTTTGAGCATACCCTACTATGGTGGCATTCCATGAAACATAATCTCTCTCAACCATACTTCGGAAAACTGAACTACCATCTAAAACTGACCCACATTTCATATACATATCAATGAGAGAATTCCCAACAAAAACATCAGGTTCGGGGCCATACTGAAACCGAAATCCATGCTTAAGAACATGGGCATGAGCTTGCTTCCCCAGCTTTAAATCAGCTAGGTTTGCACAAGCATTTAGAAGATTCCCAAAGGTGTAATGTGTCGGCAAAACAGATTCCCGTTTTAATTGAAGAAAGAGTCCTAATGCCTCTTCATTCTCCCCATTTTGTGTATAGCCTGCAATAAGTGCGTTCCAAGATACTACATTCCTTTCAGTCATTCTACTAAAAAGTGCTCTTGCAGACTTAACACTTGCTACCCTAGCATATCCAGTAACCATAGAAGTCTCTGACACCACAGTTCTCATTTGCAGGCTATCAAATATACACCTTGCCGCAGAAATTCTGCCACATTTTGCATACATATCAACCAACGCATTGCATATAACAATATCATTTCTAAATCCATCAAACTTCATAATTCGTGCGTGAATTTCTTTACCTTCTTTAATTGCATATGAACTTGCACAAGCACTCACCACACTAGCCAAACTCATCTCATCTGGTTTAATCCCACAGTTCATCATCTTCACAAAGACCCTTAGCGCTTCAATTGCAGGCCCATTTTGTTCATAACAAGTAATCAGACTGTTCCAAGATACCACATTTCGTTCTCCCATTCCATCAAATACCTTCTGAGCACAACCCACCCTCCCACACTTGGAGTACATATCAACAAGCGCAGACCCAATATAAACATCAGCTGAGTGCAAAGACTTAGCCACTGAAGCATGGATTTGAGTACCCATTTTCAAGTTCCTCAACCCTGCACAAGCGCTAAGCACACTACCATAAGAATAATCATTCACCACAAAATCCTCCCTATGCATTTTCACGAAATACTCAATCGAATCAATAAAAAACTCATGACGTGCAAACCCAGATACCATCAGGTTCCACGAGCACTGGTCTGGCTCAGGCATTAGAGAGAAATATTTCTCAGCCTCGCAAACAAATCCAGACACCGTCAATGCACTTATCATTGAATTCCAAGTGAAGGTATTCCTTCGAGGCATTCCATCAAACATCTTCCGGGCATTGTCCAGAGAACCACACTTCCCATAAGCATCAATGAGCCTGTTGTTAATGAAAACTTCATGGCTGAACTGGGATTTGAGGATTCGGGCATGTACACGGACCACATCACGAGCTGACTTTGATTTGATGCAGGAGTCCAAGAGTTTAGCAAACGGTGATGAGTTGGGCAGGGAGAGGTCTGCAATGACTTGTTTGAAGAACACATTTCTTGCCATGCCATTATCTTTGAAGCAGAGAATTGGATGGGCACATTTTTAAGATTATTTTGGCTTATTTAGATCATTGGATTTAAAGTTGGAGGATGTGCACTGAAGAAGTAGAAGGTCCTGATGCATTTGTAAAGCCGTTGGTGCTCTGTTTCTGAACGGCTTCCCGCCAGCTTAGTGTCCAACAAGATTAATCTTAAATACTTGTAAATCGTTACATGGACTTCATTACCACCGGTGTTTTCAAATTCGGATCAGATAATAACTCCGCCAAGATTAAGGGTCAGGTTTATAAGTCATCAGTATTTTCAAAATCGGACTGAATAGTGACTCAATCAAGATTATGATTCGGGTCAATAGATTTGATTGGTGCTAGAGAATCGAACCATATGAACAGAGAATCAAACAACGTAGCATGATATTATAAATATATTAATTAAAATTTTATAATTTTATATGCTATAATACACATAAATATATTGTTAACCTGAATAAAAATGTAAATCTTTATCTCTCAAACTTTTTGTTTCAAAACATTCTATAATTCAATGCCCTTTAAACTTAACTCAAATTTAAGCTGTAAATACAAATTGATAAGCTTAGAACTAAATTTGTAACACCTATTTGAAGAAGTAAAGAAATTACAGCTACAATTGAAAATCTAGAAAAGCTTATAGGACCAATTCTAGTTATTTAAAATATTGGGTTAAATGCAGAAAACCTCCATGAACTTTCATAACTGCTGCACAATACACCCCGAAATATGTTTTATAGGCACTTTGCACCTAAACTCCATTGAAAAGTAACGGATCTTTAGACACCGTTTACTTTATCAGTGAAATGACAATTTTATCCTCAGCTAATAACTAAATAGACTAAAGCACCCTTCATCCCAGTTTGCCATTATATCGCGTGGACGGCTGTTCAAGGCAAAAGAAAAGTCTGAACTCCTTTTCACTGTCAAAATTCTTGAGTTTGCCAAAATTTTTTGCTTTTTTCTTATAATCGAGGAAGAAGCAAAGAGGAATCACTACAGAGGGTGACTAGAAGTGGGAAAATAACGGCTTGAAGAATCTAAAACAAGGTGGAATCTTTATAGAAACTCAGCAAATCAGGTAATATGCAAAAGCCCTACTTTTTTCTTTCTTTAATAGACTTTTTAGCCTTTTTGTGTGAATTTGGATGTCCGAACTTGTAGTTTGGGTTCTTAAATGTGTATTTCTATAGCTGTGATGGAATACATTGCATGTGGTCCTTATGTTGGTTTACTGTTGGATTGATTGCGACCAAATTTTGTTATTTGTCCTTTTCATGCTATAATTGGATTGTTTGTAGCTTTCTTTACAAGATTCTATTGTGTTGAACATGGGTCGGTGTCTGGTAGTGTGTTTTAAGCTTATTATTACGAATTATAGTATGTTAACTAAGTTCAATAAAGGTACTTTTGTGGTCCCTCACACGTATTATTATTTTTTCGTCGCATACCAGTGTGGTCATCGCAATTGCAAAATATGTTCTTATTCGAAGTCTATTATGGGGGCCATTTTGTATATAATCCAGGACTAACATATGTGGTTTGGAATATAAAATATTTCAATGATATTGACCCAAATTATATGTCAAGATTTGAGATTTGGGGGATGCTAAAAGGACTACAACTGCCCATAAATACCTAAGTTTGATATAAAATGCCAAATGATGAATTTGCCTTACTAAAAGTGAAGCAGCAGTCATGAAAATGTTTGGGATGTTTAGGGATAAACCATACATTCATATCTATGTCGGAGAGTTAAATGATAATGGGGATGTAGAAAAAAAAATAATGAGGATGAGTAAGATGGTAATGAAACTATAGGTAATGGCAATATGAATGCTAATTAGGGAGTTGGGAATGACAATGGTAGTTTAGGGGCTGATGGGTTAATTAAAATCTTGAACCAGAGATTATGATGTGAATGAATCAGAAACAGAATCTGATGAATCATACGCACCTAAAAGTGAGCAATCTTCTGAATATGACTCAAACTTTGATTATTTCTTAGATGGGGACACATTAAGTGATGGCTATGATATTGATGATGATCCTAATGAGGTAACTAGTGGGTTGGATAACAATATTAATTTAGGACAATACCAATAATATGCTGAGTTAATTAGTTATCAGTATAGAGCTTTTGATGAGATTAGGAAAGAGAGTAAGTTCGTTGAGCCTGAAAATATTGTTGATGCTAAAGTACTAGAAACTGTCATTCAATCCTCTGATGATGAAAATAGAGAACAATTTCTTGAGTTTAATAAGGAAAGAGACATGGCTGATCCTAAATTTGTGGTAGGCCTCCTTTTTCACAACCACACGTGTTCAAGAAGGCAATTCAGATATATTCCATCCTTAGAGGTTTGGAGTTGAAGTTCCAAAAAAATGATAGTAACAAAATCATTGCAATATGTAAAAGAGAATGTGGTTGGAGGATATATGCAAGTTATTATAGGAAAACTAAAACATTGTAGGTCAAGAGTATAAAGGGCCCCCTCATAGATATCATTGGTCTTATAAGAATGTTAGTGTCAATTCTAGATGGTTGGCTGAATACTGCAAAAAGGAATTGGCTGATGATCCTGACTGGGGACTTAAGGGATTTCAAAAGACAACTAAAAAAAAAGTTCAAATTAAGAGTTTTTAGGTGGAAGGTGTATAGGACCAAGAAACATGCACTTTTTAAAATGTTGAGGGATCATAAGAAACAGTATTCCAGACTTAGAAATTATTGTGCAACCATTATGCTGAAAAATCCTAGTTCTGCAGCCTATGTAATGATAGAAATTGTTCCAACCTCTGTCAATCCTATATTTCAGGAAATGTTTGTTATGTTTGGGCACAAAAGGATGGATTTATCAGTGGCTGCAGACCAGTTATAGGTTTAGATGCTTGCCATCTCAAAGGAAGATTTGGGAGACATCTAATACATGTTGTTGAGAGGGATGAAACTAATTAGATGTATCCTATAGTAATGGCATATGTGGAATCTGAATGTAAGCAAAACTAGCATTGGTTTCTAGAACTTCTGGCTACTCATATTGAATCAACAGCTAACATGAATTGGGTGTTCATTTTTTACAGACAAAAGGTAAACTTGCCATTTATTTTTTCCAACATTCATATATTAGTTTATTACTACTATAAAATTAAACCCAATCTGATTGATAGTGTTGCTGTTTTGTAGGATCTGGTAGAGACATTTGATATGTTGTTTTCTAGGGTGGGAACATAGGTTCTGTGTTAAACATATGTATGCCAATTTCAAACTTAGGTTTAAGGACAAAGCACTTAGAGATATCATGTGGGCTGCTGCGAGGGCATATGAGACAGATGGTTGGACACAAAAGAAGACAGAACTCCAGGTTGCTCGTAGGGAAGCTTATGACTGGTTAAGTGCAATTCCAGCTAATCTTTGGTCAAGGTGTATGTTCAATCCAAGATCAAAGTACGATCTTTTGAGCAACAACATTTGTAAATCCTTAAACCAATATATTAAGGAAGCAAGGGAGGAGCCAATTTTATCTATGTTTGATTAGAAAGTTTATTATGTGTAGATACCTAGAAAATAGAGAATTCATATCTAAGGTCAAGGGAAAAATTTGTCCAAGAATCCATGACAAGGTGGAGGAAATTAAAGCACGAGCAGTGGAATATGAAGCTGTTCAAATAGGTCAAGGCATATGGGAGATCACAGGCTATGCAAGACACAAAATTATTAACCTGAATGTAAGAATTTATACTTGTAGAGAATGGGATATAACTGGTGTTCCTTGTGTACATGCATGTGTAGCAATTTTAGATTTTGATCAAGAACCAGGAGACCTTGTCCATCCATACTATAGTGTAGAGTACTATTGTGGAGCTTATAAGAGTATGATGGTTCCTATTCCAGAAGACAGCCTATGGGTTCAAATAGGTGGATTCCCATTCAACCACCAAAACTAAGGAGAAGACCTAACAGACCAAGAAAGCTATAAAGAAAAAGTGTAGATGAGCTAGTGAATGGTGATGTGGTATCCAGAAAGGGTACTATAGCCCACTGTAGCAACTGTAATACGCCTGGTCGTAATAAGAAGACATGCAAACAACCAAGACAGGTTGTGTATGATGCCTTAAATTGTGTTTAATAATTTCTTTACTAGTTTATTTACTAATTTGGTTACTTTTGTAGGATGAAGGTGTCACTCAAACAAGAAGGGCAAGAGGTACAGCCCCACAAAAAAATGTTGGTGGAAGACTGAGAACAGTTAATGTGGACACACAGAGTACTAATGTCAATGTAACCAGTAGTAATGGAAGAGGTAATGGAAGGGGAATAGGTAATGGTAGGGAAAAAGTAATGGTAGGGGAGTGGAATCATCAGCTAGAGGTGGGGGAAGAGGGAAAAGAGGGAGAGGTGCATTTTCAGGATGTCCTCCACCGCTTTCTGGATTTGGAAATTAGAATGGTATTGACATGTCCGATGACAGAAACTTCATCCCAACTGATGTGGTAATCTAATATTATCTTAGGCATTATGTATATTTTTAGACTTTGTCATTTTTAACTTGTACTAATGTCTTTCTCATTAATGGCAAGTGGCAAGGGTGGCCATGCAACCTCATAACATTTTTGAAGCCCGGACAGTTCAAATGGTAGGTATTTAAGCTGTATTTTTGTACACTTTTGCTTAATTTCAGCTACATTTTAACTAACTAATGTTATATGTAACTAGTGGACAAATGATCCCCTGACTGGAGGCTCAAAATTGAGCACTAATACCAATGCTAATGATAGTAGTATACCCATTACTCAAGTATATATTGTTATTGCAGTTCATATACAATTCACAGGCAAGATAAAGTATATATACATGACCAATATCTTGTTTTTATTTGTACCAGATCCAAAGGCATTCAACAAGATTTGGTGATATTTTGTTCTCCAGTTAATCTTCCAGCACTAGAACATGTGTACACCAAAACTCTCAGGTACCACCTAATAAAGGTTCATCTAACTATTAGGATGATAATATAGCCCGTAAAGGATATATTCCTCTTTATAATGGATACATACTTTTGAAGAATTTAGACAACAGATATGGTCTTTTTTGTTTGGTTGAACACTAGAATATGATATTTTGGTATTTTGTATTAGTAAGGTGAAAGATACTCTTCCTGTTAGTTTATGCAGTATGCTTTATAGTATTTCATCAATGAACTATGGATTGGTTTATGAAGTTACTACCTTTGCTCTTTCTATTGTTATGCTGCTTATTTTTTCTATAGTGCTTTCTTTTTTTCCCTAACATGAAACCAACACTGTGGTGCTTTTTACAACAAACCATAATTTTATACTAATTTAAAAGATTCATATTACTTGGTATTCATAGCAATAGGACCGTCAATAGGGCTGGACTAGCCTGAGCTCGGCTCGTTTGGCCCGACAAAAGCCCGATGAGCCCGACCTTTTAGTGAATCGGTCTGAGTTTGAACCTAAAAATTAGGTTAGAATTAAATATGAACCGAGTTTGGGCCTTATTAGGCTCAAACCCGATATAGGTTCGGTCCTTTAATTACCTATATATATAATATTTATATTTTGATATTACGTATAATTATATATCCAAATATATTATTATTAAATACTAAATTATATAAATTATAAAATACAAAAATACATCTAAAGACTTTTCCATGAGCTTTCTTAAGAGCCAATATTAGTAATGCATAACTGAATCTCTAACTTTTCTTATTAGTTGAGTAAATTTTTGTGTTGGCTTGTTTGGATAGAGTATTATTTAGAATAATTACTATAGCACTTTTTGTGATGGATGTATGTGAGATAAAAATGTGGTTGGAAATATAAAAGGTTGATTGGAAAATATGTTTATGATGTAAGTAAAATATTATTTGAAATAATAGTGTATCCAAACAAACCCAATAGGATTTCTTTTTGGTCTACAAATACAAATCATCAAGCATGTTTGAATTCAAATCACAAGATTATAAAAAGTTTCAACTTTTAAATATGTATTGGCTTATGATCGCATGTTTTATTACTATTTTTCATGCATTTTGAACTAATTAAATATAAATATTGTTGAAAATTTTTTGATTTATATACTTTTTAAGAACTATTATTTGTTCATATTTATTTTTAATATTATAGTCTTATAAATGTTAAATTAGTTTTACAACTTAATAGTTATAGTAATTGTATTAAAAAAATTAAAGAGTAATAAGTGAGCTTGGACTAAATGCAATTAAAGCTCACAACCCGAATATTATGTGAGTTGAGTATGAGCTTTACATTTATGAACCCGAAACTCATAGCCTGAAACCCGAAAATGTTCCAAATTAAATGAGTTGAGTTTAAACTTATGAAAGCCCGGCTCATTAGGCTCGATTGACAGGCCTACATGGTAGGAAATACATTCGTTCATTTTTCTTTTCTTTCATTACTGCAATTACAATTACAATAAGCACCACTACAATTAGAGATATCAACGTTCTCCCTTTGGAGTCAGTTCTTCTTCTTTTTTTAAGAGCCACTTTATACTTGGCCACTGTTTCTTGCAATGACTGGACTATAGTTTTGAATTCTTCATATTTGGTCACCAGTTGGTTATTTTGAAGCATAATGGCAGCTCTTGCAGTGTTCATTTTTTCATGTGCTCTTTGTAGCTGCTCATTTTGTTGCTATAAATGGTTAATCCTTGCCTGCATTTCTTCCATTTAGCCATGAAAATATTCTCCAACTAGTTTTATACCCATTCGTTGAATGAAAATTGTCTAAAAATAATAAATTATTTAGTGTAGTTCATAAAAATATTTTCATAAAATACAAAACTTATTGTATAATCTATTATAACCTTTCTTAAATACATTGTTATTAAAAAATAGTCTTCTAATGTAAATTTAAACATCTAATTCAATGATTAATAATTCGAAATGCACAAAAAAAAAATCGACAATATGATGACATTCAAAAACTTGAAAATAGGGAAGATCAAATCTTGGCTGATCTTTTGTAAACAAAAGAATGGCCAACCCGTTACCAAAACATCAATTTTGGTACTTAATATAAATGGCTTAAAGGTTAATGTGAAAAGAAAAGAAGCCGAATGAAATATTAATAAAAGATAATAATTCAGAATCAATCAAGTCATAGGAACATAGAAACCTTCTAAATCTGTTCATGGCTAATAGAAACCAAAACAAAAACATAAGATGTATTTTGCTATTAAGTCAAAAACATAAAAAATATAAATTGTTTGATGTATATTGTATGACGTGAACTGCTGTATGACAATGAACTTGATGCCTTGCCATTTATATAATCAATGACACCTTCTTGTTTTTTAGAAGCTTTCTATCAAAATCTAAAAAAAAACATTGAAAACTATACAAAATTTTTTTAACCCCAGAAACCCAGAAAAAAAAAAATTTAATACGTTGTTGAAGACAATTAATAAATTGTCAAAGGCAATTAAAAAATCGTGTGAAAACACAGTTTAAAAGGCCACTTCTAAATCACTAACAAAAAAAAAATATTGTTCTACTTAAATTGAAGAGTGAATCCATAAATCGAAATAACAAATTAATTACAAAAACCTTGCCAGAAATAAAAATCAAACTGTAACTTTTGAAGAGTTAGAAAATTCAAATTCAATGATCTAGCTATGAAAAAAATGTAGGAAATTACAGACCACATACAAGGAGCATAAACAAAGTCCAAATGCGGTCCTTGCATTGAAGGAAAAAAAACGAAGTTCCAAATCCGGTCCTTGCATTGAAAAAAAAAATTCCAAAAACATTGTAGAAAAGTGTAAACATCTGCACTGCTTGATAAAGTGATAAGTAATAGATCGATAACCATATATATGAGTAAAAATGTAGAGTATTTTCGATAGTGATAATCTGATAAAGATAATCTAATATTTGAGTTGATATTTCGAACTTTTGAGTTGAAGATGAGAGAGAGTTAAAAACATAATTCAAAATTATTTATACTAATCCCCTGGAAATTTAGGCTTGATGATTAGGGTTAAGGGAAAAAATGTGAGAGAATGGAAGAGATAATTATGAAAGAATTATCTAGAATTGTAAAGTCAAGAGAAAAAAGAGAGATAGAATAGCGTAAGTTATTAGGGGGTTAACTCATAGAGTATGTTGCATCTACTTGCTATATCGATAAGCCACATGGGAAAGAGATAAACTAAAAGGATAAGAATGAGAATAAGACTTTATTATATGTATATATATATATATATATATATATATATATATATATGATTTCCATTCCCTTTTTGCATGTTTCAGGTTCTACCCCATTTAAAATACTTGCATGCATTAGTATTCTATTTTTAAAAAAAATCCAAAATTGGTGACTGTTATTACCTTTGGTTCACTGAAATTGTATGAGATTTGGACTTACCGAATATTTAGAACATCCTAAGAATTTTCTTCTTGGATTGTGAACGGTCCATGAAGTCCTTAGAGGTGCTATTCATACACACCTGCATCTTGAGTTGAAGTTTGTTGCTTCATATGCATTGCTTGAGTTGCAACTATTTGAACTGTGTTTCATGTGTGTAGAAGAATTGTGCATCTGTGAAAAAGAGGAAATAAAAGGGGAAAAATTATGAGGAGAGGTGATAGTACGTGGAGACATTTATATTCATTTGGAAAGAAGGCAATTCTGTAAACAAATTTCAACAGATAAAAAGTGCAACCTACACGCTTTGTTTGACCGTCAAATGTGTGAACGGTTGTTTTTTTAGTGTGCAAAGTGCCTATAAACATAATTAGGGGTGTATTGTGCAACAGTTATGAAAGTTCATGGGGGTTTTCTGCACTTAACCCTAAAACATTTAGGGATCAAACAAAATAATAGAAAAGTTTATTAAACATTCACTTCATTTGAGAGAGTTGCTCTCGTATTTGACCTTCCGTTTCTCTCTCTCTTTTTTTCTTTTCTGTTTCTCTCTTTTTCTTTTCTTGCATTTTTTCGTCTTCTGTATTATTCCTTTTCTGAATCTTCTTTTTCTTTTTCCCCCTCTTTCTTTAATTTTTAATCTTTGTCTTGTTTTCTTCCTTCACAAAAATAAAAAATCATATCATCTTATTATTTACATTCGTTTCCTTTAATGCATTTCAAGTTTTTTTTTATTCAAAGCTTAAATTAACATTTCCTTTCCATCCTCTGTCTCTCTTTCTTACTTTTTTCCTTTTAATTTTTGAATTTTGATGTTATATATGTAGTAAATCTATTTGGTAGATGAATTAAGCTTGATTTTTATTGTATTTTTCTTCAATAGAATTGAGGAAAACAAAAATGTCAAAAATAGAAAGTCAGCAAAAAAAATAAAAAGTGACTCAGAAAAAGAAAAACAAAAAAATAGGTATTCACCGATTTTACCGATTCTTGGTTAAACTTGACCTTTTACCGAGTTTGATAGAATTTTTGACTGGCAGATATTTGGGGGATTTTTCTATAATGGAGACAGTACGGATGTCTCCAGCAAGGGAAAAGCTGGCCAGATGAAGCATCCATTGGCACCTGTCCAGCCACGGAAATCAAGGCTGCATGGAAACCGAAAGGAGAATTGCTGAGCCGGTGTTGTTGCAGGCGCACATGTTCCGGTTGGACTTCCACGTCAAACCAGATGGCGAGAAATCTTTGATGTTCCAGTTGGACGTCCACATCATTGCAAGCGTGGAAAGATGATTAATTTAAGAACGTTTACCAACGGAACACTAAATTGCAAGTGGTCCCTAAAAAGAGTGGCCAGTGAAAGGGGTAATTTCAGAAACATCCCCCAATATTTTTAACAATTTCTCTGAACTCCCTCTCCCTTAAAAATTAAACAATTACACATATCTCCCTTGGGATTGAAAAAGACAATTTAACTCTTAAATATTTTAATAAAATTCTCTTATATGGTATACATATATTTACAATGAGTTTCCAAATTATTTGTTAATTATTTTTCCTTCTTATTTTCATCAATAAAACTGTAGAACTGTCACTATTGTGTCTAATTTGTATTGTAACTAAATGTCGAATTAGAAAAAGTTTTTACAAGTTAATTTTATATGTAATTGAATATTTTTGTTTATTTTGTTTTGTATTTCTTTCTTTTTAATTGACAAAAATGAAAAAGAAATGGGCCAAAATCACTATTAAATAATGATAATTCCATGACTTGAAAAATTAATAAACTCTAAATGAGTTGTCAACATATTTTTTGTAGTTTATAATTCTAAATCCATAATAAAATACCAGAAAAAAGTTTCTAATTAATCATAATAATAAAATTATTATAGTTGTTTATAAAATAGCAGATATGTACATTTTCAAAATTTGGCACCTATTTCATATAATTATACTACATAATCTTATAATTGTATAGAAAAAAATTAAAACTCATTATACAACGGCATTTATGGGTATTCAAATAAATTTGGGCAAATCAATATTATTTTAATACATTGTTACTAAAAGTATTGAATTAATGGACGTAAGCATAATTTTTGAAATCTCATGAGAATTCGATGAAATTGTCAGAAACCTCAGGACTCATGAGATTTCAAAAATTACGCTTACCAGGAGAGGTTTCTGAAATCATCCCCAAATAAAAAGCATAGTATAGATACAAGTAATTTGTAGCAGGTTTAGTATGTTCATGAATAACAACAAAAAAGATTGCCAGCGCAATCTTTTTTTTGCATAATGATTAATAATTAATGAATTGATCCAGGGTGTAAATAATTGTATAATAATCTTTTGTTAAAGTATTCATAGTTGTATGAAGAAATAATTGCATTTGAAGTATTTATGTACCATAGTAGTCTTTAAAAACTTATGTATACAAAAATAGTGTGGTGCAATCATATCTGCTAAATACTACAATTCATACAATAGATGAAATGTATTCTCTAGGATGGTAATTAAATTTATGATGTGTGTGATTATATTGATCGGCATCGGTATTCATTTTAAGTAGGAATAAAATGAAACATAGCATAGTGCATTTGTGCATTAGTGATGTAGTGGTATGTAACAAAGTTAATAAGTTAAGCAATATAAAAAGTGTATTAATAAATGTACATGAAATTACTATGTACGATAATGCAAGTGTATTGAAAAAGGATAAATAAAATTAGACGGCAAGGATAAAAAGAATAACTCAAATGCATTAGGTGTGATAGAGGTTATTAGAAGAGACAAATTATAAATGAAATTAGTTGGAAGAGAGTTAGATGAAAAAATAAGTAAAACTCAAGTAGAACAAATTAGTTGTTATACAATCAAAGTTGATAATGTCTATATTGGCAGAGTATAAATAATGATTAATTCTTGAAATAATAATTATGGTATATATGTGTATTAATGTATGCGTGCATACATGTGTATATATGTATCTATATCTATATGTATTCAGGAAGGGGTTTTTAGCAGAAACCCTCTCAACGACTTCTAAAATTTTCATTCTTTTTCCTAAATTTTTGTATTTATTTAATACATAAAAAGTAGTGGGTTATAACCAACCCTATCACTAGGCAAATTTAAAATTTAAAACTTTTCCACTATCTATTTCATAAACAGTTTGTTATTTATACTTTAAATCCTTTTTACTCCTTAATTAAAGACAAATCTCATTTGTAAGCTATTTTAATACAATTTTACATTTTTATAATTAAGAAATACTTTAATTTTACATTTTTAGTATCAAGAAAAGGAATAAGTAGGAAAAGGACAAAAAAATTAAATATGAATAAATATAGAAGAGGCATTTTTGTCCTAAAACATAAAGGAGACAAGCAAAGTGTCCATTTATTGAGTTGAGGAGGTAATGCAACTAAATGTAAAGTTAAGGGGCTCCTATAACTGCTCTTACAAATCCTATAATCATGCTCATATTTTCCCCACATTTCCCCTACGTTTTCCACTCCACATTTCTAAAACAAAAACCGACACCTACTAAAATATTTAAAAAATTTTTAAAAAATTCTTTTAAATTTGCACACATATAAGGTGTGCCGTTCTCACCGGTATTAAATAGCATGTGTTCATAAATAACATATACTTTGTTATAGCATACACTTTATGATCATTATTTTCCTAATAACGTAAGGTAAAAAAGATAAAAATAAATAAAGAATGTTTTAAAATGATTAAAATTAATATCTAGATAAAAATAGCAAAGAGAAGAAAATATTTGATTATATGAGAGAATGATGAAAAATATCAAGAAAAGGAGGAAGTAGGAAAATGGCAAAAAAAATTAAATATTAATAAATATAAAAGAGGCATTTTTGTCCTAAAACATAAAGTAGACGGACAAAGTGTCCATTTATTGAGTTGAGGAGGTAAAGTGCGACTAAATATAAAGTTAAGGGGCTCCTATATATTACCGCTCCTACAAATCCTATAATCATGCTTACATTTTTCCCACATTTCCCCCACATTTCCCACTCCACATTTCTAAAACAAAAACCAACAACTACTAAAATATTTAATAAATTTTTAAAAAATTCTTTTAAATTTGCAAACATATAAGGTGTGCCGTTCTCACCAGTATTAAATAGCATGTGTTCATAAATAACATATATTTTGTTATAGCATACCCTTTATGATCATTATTTTCCTAATAACGTAAGGTAAAAAAGATAAAAATAAATAAAGAATGTTTTAAAATGATTAAAATTAATATCTAGATAAAAATGGCAAAGAGAAGAAAGTATTTGATTATATGAGAGAATGATGAAAAAGGAAAAAAATTAAATATTAATAAATATAGAAGAGGCATTTTTGTTCTAAAACGTAAAGTAGACAGGCAAAGTGTCCATTTATTGAGCTAAGGGGTAAAGTGCAATTAAATATGTTGCTACAATTTTTTAACCTTTTTTTATTTATCCTTTTATTATCATTTTTTTCAATAATCTCAGCACTGTGCGTAGCACGGGCATTCATGCTAGTTTACTAGTAATGATGATGGAGTCGAACATTCCATATAGGCGCACTTTTGGCGAATATGAGAAGTGGGATTTACGGGCTGCAAGAAAGGTGTGATTAAAAGTAATAGGATGGAAGCAAAGAAGAGTTAAGTATTGTCACGTTTTTTTAGTGTAAGTGGCAGGTCTCGAACTTGAAAATAGGTCCATCCCACGTACCATCCAAATCATCCCTTCCTCTCTAAGTTTCATCTATAGTACAAGTTAAGGTGTCACGAACATTCCGAGTTCAGTTCATTTGAGTGACAAAAAAGATTGATTGTATAATAAATAAATCAAAGTTGAACACGATGTTAGGTTCATTTAATAGTCGAGACGAGCACGACCCTATTCACAAACTATTCGAATAGTTCATGAACACATATATAATGACAACGAATAAATGAATAGCAATATTAGTATATTTTTAAATATACGATATATATGTCTTGTTTGAATAAAAAAAGTAATTATACATGAAATGAATATTATTTAATTTGTTAAAAAAATAAGCATAATTATGAATTTATTCTAAATCACAAGTGATCTTTAAAATGCATAATTAAATAGTTTTCAAAATGAAATTGGAGTTAGAGCTGAAGCTTGAATTCGATTGATTTAATTTAAAAAATTGACAATGAATTTGAAGTGTAACATATATACAAATTATTGAAGGCAATTCGAGCAACATTTATAGGTCATTTAATATTCAATGAAGGACGAATAATGTTCATATAATATGTGAATAGATCTTGAACATCATGTAATTAGATGGATTTGGCTTGTGGAAAACATATTATACAAGTATAATAAAAGTAAGAAAATTTGTGAAACTAGTAAAATTAAATGGTAGAGAAACAGAATGGAAAGTAGATGAATGATCGCTTGGTAAGTAGAAAAAAAGGAAAAAAATTGTGTCCGTAATTTGGCAGAGAGCAAAATGCACAAGGTATTAGCAATGCATTAAAACCGTTAAGACTATCTCATGGATGTAGTTACAACATTGCATTAAAAATGACCTTATTGATTAAAAAAATGGGAAAAAATTTCCAAATTGTATCGTTAACCTCTTAAACGGGAACAATTATGAGAGTACTTAGTGATGCAATATGTTGCTTTAATGAAGTCCCAAAAAGTTTAGGCCATTTGTCAACGAATGTAAAATTAATAATATATATCATATGTGTCAAAGCATCTCATTTGTATGTACATTTTTTGAATGCCTATCGTAAAAAATAGTATTCACATAATTATGGATAACTTAAAATGTGAATCTTAAAAATGAAATAACTAATTGTATGGAAATGTGTTGTAGTTTGTACTTATATAATTTACATCAGTCTAAAATAGCCAATACTGAGGACATTAAAATAAGAATTCTTCCCAAAGCAATCTAAGAATTTAAAGGGAATCTTACAAGATTGGTTCATTCTTATGTCTCTGATAGATGGTCATAATTTCATCCGGGTTTGAATCACACAGAGGGGTACAATAAAGATAAAAAAAATCGTTAAAAAAAACGACAAAGAGTTGTGTATGTTACGTGAAGGCAATCGAAAAAATATATTGAAGATACTTATGTCTTTACAAAATACCATTTCAATTCATCTTATTTTATTAAATGTGGGATGTGATATAATTCTGAAGGATGAAGCGAATATATCTGTAATATTTTAATAATTATTTAAAAATTATTTTTTTATGTTGTTTAAAAAATAAAAAATTATTTTGTAATGTTTTAAGCTCGAGGTAGATTCAAAACTGAATGATACTTGCCAATTTGACAAGGGTCTAGCTTCGTAGCGGTTTAAGGCCTATGCAAGATTGGAGCCCGGAGGATGCATTCAGTTTTTAAATGAGTTACTAACAAACAAACATGGCCTGCTATTGTGCACTTTTTATTTCCCGCTAAACGTAAACCTTGCACAAATATCCCTACCCATTGTCCTCCAAAGCAATTTATTCGAGTCCAGGGTATTTGTACTTTTACTTTGCAAAACAGTCCTTGGTGCTAATTCATTTGAATTATTTTAATTACCTATTGCCACCTCAACTCACCACTAAGCATTCACGGACTCATGAATGCCACCTCACTCACTTTCAAACCGGTTTGAAACCGATACTGTTGTGCTGCAAGGACACAGCACATGCTGGCACTTCCCATTAATGCTGCTGCGGTGGCTCATTGTACATCACATCTTTCCAACCCGTTGCTTTACTCTTCCTGGAGACATCCGTACTATCTCCACTATATAACCATCCATATTTGGGGACCGAATACTTAGGCTGTTCCGATTCAAATAGTCAGATCAACTAGTCCTGTCAAAATTTGAAAACATAGGTTACCACTTACCTCTTGACTTATGTCCTATTTTGCACTTCCCCCTTGTAAAAGTCCTTAATGTTTGTCCCATTTGGCACTTTCCCCTCTAATGTTAATTTTGGTACACTTAACTCCCTCTGTTAATCCACACGAGCAGTTAAAACATGAAGAAACAACTAAATTGTCAAAATCTGTCTTCAGTTCCAACAATTGGAATAACTAAAAAAATAAAAATTGCTCTTTCTCTTTGTTCTTAATAGTCATACCTGCTCTTGTTCAGTCGGATACGAGTCATGCTCACCAGAATCACTACCACAACCCAAATAACTCCATCTTCTTATCTAATTCTCCTGTACACTACCATCACAAGTCACAACCAGCTTCTGCATTTATTCTGCATTTTCCGTTCCTCTATTCTAATAAGCCGCAAAAATAGTATGCTACCATTCTTTTTTCTCTTTTTTTTTTCATAGATGAAGTTAGATGAAGTAGGGATTAAGATTAAACTTGGATAAAATACCAAAAAACTCTCTATGATTTGATAAATGTTCAATTCAACTCCCTCTAGTTTGAAAATCTACATTATAACTCCCTGTGGTGTTGACTAAATTGAAAATTGGACAGAAAGCATCCAATCTAACGGTTGTATGTAAATGTCAATATTGTCCCTACTATATGTAAGATGCTTCCCATTCAATTTTCAATTTAGTCGAAATCACAGGGAGTTATAGTGTAATTTTTCAAACTAGAGGGAGTTAAATTGAATATTTGACAAACCATAGGGAGTTCATTTTTATAGGGGCAATATTGACATTTCACGTATAACCGTTAGATTGGATGCTTTCCGTCCAATTTTCAAATTAGTTGAAATCACAGGGAGTTATAGTGTAGGTTTCCAAATCTGAGGGAGTTAAATTAAACATTTAGTAAACCACAAGGAATTTTTTGGTATTTTACCCATTAAACTTCAAAAACAAAAAAGTTTCAAATGTCAGTTATTTCGGCAGAATGCTCTAATGATGTACACCAATTGGATGAGATACTGAGACGAGGTGCAATTGTGAAAAAATAGCTCGAATATGCAGTTTGTGAAAATGCAAAAATCTTTGGAGATAATTTTATGGTTGCTTGAATCATATGGTAAGCCTCCTTTTTTCTTTTCTTTATTTTTGAGTTACCTTATTCCCTTTACTTGATTGTTTGCTTGTTTTTTTGATTTGTTTTATAAACAACCAATAACCTTATTGCCTTTGTTAATTTGGATAGACTCAAAGGGCATATGGATAATTCAAGTGGTTAGATCATGAACTTTGTGGCACAAGGCCACAAAAATCTAAATACATTCATGGAGTGCTGTGAAAGAAGGAACGGAGGACGAAAAATGAGTGCCAAAAACTTAAAAGAGACAATTAAGATTTAGCTGTAGGAAACAGTATTTTGGAGGCTGAATAGGTAGCCTTGCAATGTAAACTCAAAACTAGGAGAAATAAGATTTTGAAGAGACACCACGGAGAGAAAAATTGCAATTCGATAATTTATATGCAAAATTTGATGTGCATTCCAGAATTTATATGCAAGACATAATTGCAATTCATTCCCAAAACTAGCTTGCATAAATATATAAATGATATTTAATTACATACTCATTAGTCATCAATAGCAACTAAACTGGAGGGATTGGTTAGGTGATTCGAAGGAGAGAATGTAAGTGAAAGATCCCGAATTCGAACCCTTTTGCTTATACTTAAAAAAAAAAAAAAGGCATCTGAACAAATAAACATCTGGTGAACATCCACTTTCATAATAAATTTAGGCAGTTCAAATATACCAGTCATAAAATAAATAGCAGCTGAACAAATAAACTTCTGTTCAAATATACCAGTCATAAAATCTACCAGTCAAATAAACCAGTCATAAAAGCTACTTTCATAATAAATTAAGGTATTTCAAATATACCAGTCACAAAATCTAGACAATACAAAAGATGTGTTTGTTGGCACTGCCTGAAACAGGAATGTACCAAGGCAGCCCTTTCACCTGAAATACTCCAAGCTTTTGTACTAGAATCAGTTTATGCATTTGTTTTCACTCATTTGGATGTAACACCCTTTGACAGACTTTGAACTAGCAATGGTTTTCCACTGTCCATATGTAAAAGGTGATGAAGTGTTTGCTTTCCCATGCTCAAGTGTTAGTTTTTTCATGTTTTAGGGATAAAGTATCCAAAATTGATGTTTACGAATTAAACTGGAATAGATTTCATACTTTTAAGGAGTAAAGTGTACAAAATTGAAGTTTAAAGACTAAAGTGGAAGTGTTCAATAGTTTAAAACTTTAAAGTGAAATTTGATTATAAATGTGAATGTGTCCATCCACAAGGTAAGTAAAGTATATTTTTGCTATACTATCAAAATCCACCAGAAAACCCAAAAATCAAAGGGTGCAAAGTTGGAATTAATCCATTTTGAAAATAGTTGTGCTTTCATGGGTGCATCTTAACTCTTTTAATAAATTTAAGCCAATTCATTCCCCTCTTTTATAATTATATTTAGACGATTCCAATTATTCTATTTTTAGCTTATTCAAAGTTTTTTCATGCTTAGATGGTTCAAATTTGAGACATTTCTCGTTCTAGGCATTTTCAGAAGGGTTTTTCTGATGGGTACCTAAGGCACTCGTCAACATACCTAAAATTTATATAACCTATCATATATATATACACACACACGCATTAACAATTATTATCTTTCTTTACATTTATACGTTTTCCCCTATTAATCTTACTTTTCAAAAAATCTAACACCTAAATTATATCTTAAGGGGTGCCGAATGATAGACCTTTTTCAAAAATGCAATAGTCACTGTAAGATGCAATTCATTGTGAAAAATTGAGGATCAGGCTTCTCTGCCGTCACTAGCGGTGATTGTAGGATACAGTATAGACACTAATTCAAGGGATATACACTATTATAACAAATGTAAACACTAACATAACAGCATATAAAAACACAATAATTATTTGTTGGAACATAATAATAAGAGAGCAAATTTATTGTATTTTTACACCTTATTGCGTTGATGTCCAAATTTACTGTATTAATATCCACGTGTCTATAGCAGAGGCCCCTGATCCAAATATTGATAGGCTGATTTCCGAGGTTTATATGGTAATTGGTCATGTTAAGTGTCTTTTTTTTAAATATGTTTTTCTACTTCTTTGTCAATTGTCAATTTTATCCATATGTACTGGAAGTACATAAGATTCCTTTGTTTGATCTACTAGGGAGGGAGCACCGGTGCATCGCGCGGGTGTTCGGTGCCTGTGGTTAAAAAAAAATTTTTATCGAACAAATAATTGTATATTTTGAAAAGAAATAGTCATCAAATATGACAAAACTAATAATAATATATTTTAATTGCAGCACATAATTGTATACTTTGTTTTATCAATACTTTTATAATTTTAGCATTTCCAAAAGGCCCCTACAGATATCGGTTGAAAATCGTCCAAGACCAGACATAAGTTATTTTTGATAAAAGAATATTCTCCAACGGCTAGTTATAACAACATGTTAATTGCACAATGTGTTAATATGTTTTTGTGTCAATTGCACAACAAAAGGCATACTTCAATTAAATATGTCTATAACATCATTTCAATAATTACACTAACAGAAAAATTTATATGAGTTGTACTTGATGCAAAACGGTTACAAAATAATTTCATACTCCAAAAATACCCAAATGTCTCCATAAATCAAGGGATAATTTCAGAAACCTCCTCCGAGATTCCTTATAATATCACTCAACTCCTCTGAGATTTTTAAAATCTCACTTATTTCTCTTGAATTGACATTTCTTATAAAATTTTAACCCCTTTGGAGGAAATACTAGAAAGATAAAACTTTTGTTCCAATACTACTCTTATATTATCCTACTTATGAAATTTATAACAACAATAAAAAAATAAAATAATGTAAATTTATTGACATAAACTATTTATTTTAGTTGTATTGGAACAAAAGCAAAATTTACACCTTCAAAAATTCACACAAATGAAGAGATTATTTTAGTTTTCAATACGACTCAAACAACACCATGCATTAAAACATATTTTTCAAAAAATATCTTGACTTCCTTAATTGTAACTGTGCGCGAAATTTTTTAATGTGTTAATTACTCTCTAAAATCTTCCTAAGTAACTGATTTTGATTAGGTTTAATTTATTTATATGTTTTGCTATTCTACCATGATTCCAATGTAAAGAAATATGGACCATTATTAGTTAGCAATTTGTTTTTTTAATTTACATTTTTTGCTTTTAAAAATTTTGTTTTGTTTTGGCTTTTTGGTTAAATAGTTATTAGGAGCAAGGGTAATGTTGTTAATTTATGACTTTTGACATGAATATTTAGTCTTATCAAGTTGGCAAGGGAGGTAAATGAGATTTTAAAAAAATTGAAAGAAGTTGAGTGATATTATGACAAATCTCAGGGGAGGTTTCTGAAATTATCTCATAAATCAAACTTTTAAATGTAGGCATTTTGGTAAATATACCTAAACAAATGTTGCCCTCAATTGTCCCAAAAACTTTAGAAAAAACTACACAATATTTCACATTCCCAAAAAGCCCCTCACGCGGTTGAAATTCAAACCCCCCTTGATCTTTTTTTTTTTTTTTTCGACACAGGAGTGTCCGGGTTAATTCTTACGGGGCCCGACTAATCTCCTGCGGCCCGGGTCCGGCGCCCCAACCGGCCCGAACACGTTAAGTGCGCCGAGGAATCCAGCGGAACGGAGACTCGAACTACTCATTCTTATATAGTATAAGGATTTGGAAGATCTTCTATGTTTTTCCATTTAGAAATTTTTCAAACTAACAAGGTGATAATATACTAAATTTTACAATTCATCTGTGGAAGTTCCATATCTAATCCAGACAAATCCTTTGTATCCTTTTGTCTTGTGGTGATTGTAGATGCAAATTAACCACTCCTTTTTCGTCCACATCTGATTGATCTTCTAGTTGGACTGCAGAACAATAGAATATTGCTGGAGACCATTTAGCTCCTTTAAGCACTGCATCCATATGTAGCCATTGGATTGTAACAGAGGGATTTATGTGAAATGGTTTTTATATTAATTCTATTTAATCGTTCATGGTGAAGATGTTGTGACATTTGTATCTAAGATTATTGTGCTTACAAATTCAGTATATGCCTTCCTTTTATTTTAAGTCCAAAACAAATCTCTGTGTTTCAAAAGTTTTTTAAAAATTTTATTGCATCCAGCTGTAGAACTTTCAAGCAAGGTTTAGACCACGAAGTATTCATAGACTGCAAAAATGCAAAATAACTTGATCATGGTTCTTACTTTGCAAAATAACTTGAATCCGAGCCCGAGGGGTCGGGGTCAGGGTCCGAGGCCGAGCCCGAGCCCGACAGGTCCGAACACCACCACGCTTTCCTGTTCGACCCTTTTTTGGACGAATGGTCTATAAAAAATGAAGAAGAATTGGAGAAATATTATGATGTGGTATTTGATTTGGAGAAGACAGGAGGCCCTTTTTTTAACTGTCTTGAAGACTGGTGGCGTTTTCTACAGGAGTGTTAAGAACAGGGTGAATACTGCTACTATTCACTATATCAAGAAAAATCAAACTGGCTTTAGAGCAGGCAAGATTTTGAATTGCGTTCTCAATGCAGCTGGGGGTGCCAAGCTCTATTTGACCTTTGTGGCCAAGGATTTCAATACTGGTGATGTGCGGGAATTCCATGCGTGTGTGTATGAATCATGAATCTGCTGCTGGGGGTGATACTGACAGGAGGCTCAACCTTTGCAGGCTTAAAATTCCTAAGGAGCCATGCGAGGGTGATGGCAAATAAATGCGTTTGAAGGAGGTTGAATTTCATGATTGACTTGGGAATCGAGTGGATGCTACTCATGTGTGTGGAGATTTGAATCTTTGCTGAAATCACTTGGGAATATTGTCCACTTAGATGCTGAAATTTTTTTGTTGCTGGTTGCTGATTTTGTTTTTGTTGGTGTGGTCGTTGACTCGTAATACTTTGTTGATGATTTGGTCTTTTTGTTTTATGTCTGCGTCTGAGTTTATTTTTTGTGATTAAAAAAAAACATATAATCTATCCTTGATATCTAAACTAAATTTTTATCCATGTTTAATAGTGCCTTATTGTCAAATTATACTTTTTTTTTAACAAAATTTAGTGACATTTTTTTTCCTTTTAAGTCCATAATAGTGTATTGAAGTTTGAAATTTGCAAGTTATAATCATAGAGTATAAAATACATGTAATTAAATGCCTTAATCTATGTTTAAAAAGTTAAAATTTTCCAACTAACAAAACACACATAATTAGTTTTTCTTCATTTCTTCTGCTGTTTCTCTTTGCTAAAAGTTCACTTTAATGCTGGATTAAAAACTTTTAGTACAGTTGTGTTTGGATTGCATTTTTCTAGATTTTTTTGTAGAAAAATTACTGTAGCAATTTGATATACGTGAGGTAAAAAGGTAACTGGAAAATGTGTTCACGGAAAACGTAGCAATTTTTCTTTGAAAAAATGACTGTCCAGTAACAAGTTCCATGGCAATAGTTGGCCAACCTAGACGTAGGATTACAAAATAAAATAAGTTTTTTGTAATTAGAATCTCTTTTCTTGTAATTAATTAAGTTTTCAAATTTGTGCAGTTTTATCTCGTTCTGCATAAAATACACAAATATAAGCCAAAATCTAGGCTGTTTCTTTAATGAAATCATGCTGTCTGATTAGAACACTTGCTCAAGCCTTAAAAAAAAAAAAATAGTATTACGCTAATCAGACTTCATTACAAATAAATATATATTCACATTCCAAATTAAGCAATGCAGTTGGCTGCCATTTTAAGAGGGCAATGACCATCTGGAACTGGAATGTGACTAAATTCTCTACAATATAGACAAAGTCCAGCTAAACCAAAGTCCGTAGATGTCAAAAACAGTTTTGTTTGTGTCTCCTTTTATTCATGCGAAAATCCTACAATAACATGGCAAAATATTTTAGGGTTAATAACACTTTGCCTCCCCGAATCTATGGGGTGGTAACACTTTACCACTCTGTACTTCAAAAAATATATATATTTGCCCCCCAAATGATTATGCTTTGTACTTTTAATTTTTGACAACTCATGTGCATGTTTTTCATCTCAAATTACCCCCAAGCTTCCTAATTTTTCAAAAGTCAACTTTTATATTGTTGTATTTTCCTTTATTATATTCACCATGATATTCTTTTATTGCATGCTATGTTATTGGATTATAGTATAAATTAAATAAACCCCCCCCCCCCCCCCAACTGCCACCTTATCCTCGCTCTTTTTCACTACCCTATTGGTGCTCCCATTGTGACCACTACTATTTCTTATTTGATATAATTTTTTTAAAATATATATAACATTAATAATAATCACAATTATCAGTCTTTTAAATATTTAGCCAAAAATAACTGCAATTATTAGTCATTTTTTCACATTTGATACTATGCAAAATCTAAATCAATATTTGTGGATTTTTTTTTTACAAACAATATGCAACGTGTGACAAATAAAAAGTCAAGCAAATTGATATAACAAAATCATACTTTACTACAAACATAAAAAATTGTCAAGAAAGGCTACACTATTTTATCACAATAAAATACCATTTTGTTAATTTTAAATTACAATGTATACATACATATTAGTACTATAATACATTATATATAAAGTGGGGGCAGGCTGTCGGTGGTGTCCTATTTATATCGATGCTAAATTATACATAAGTCTACACAACGAGTTAATGAAATTACTGTCAAACATCACGTCATGTAGTGGCATAATATTTAATGAATATATAATAAGTAAATGTAACAAACTAAAAGTTGACCATTGAGAAAATATGAAGACAGGAGGTAATTTGGAAAGAAAAATTTGCACATGGGTTTGAAAAGTACAAATATAATTCACTTGGGGGTGCAAAATATATATTTTTAAAATTCAGGGTGGTCAAGTGTTACTGCTCCATAGGTTTGTATGTATTTTTTTGGGGGGGGGGGGGGGGGTTGATGTTATTAACCCAGTTTTTTATTTTCTCAACTTAGAACCTGAATTTGAATCCTAATGAAGCCCAACTGATCTTCTTTTCCATCTTGTTCTTAAAAGCTTCATGAAACTCTTTCAAAGTTGAATGATGATTTAGTCAAAAGGAGACATCATGGCTAAGAGAATTCATTTTGATCCTCCTTCGGATGGATTTTTAGACTTCCAAACTGCAGATGATTACTGCACATCATACTCTTTACCATTCTGGATGTGTAGATCACCAACAGATTCTGTCTATGAACTTTCTCATTTGCTCTCACCCAACCATTCAACATCTTCTCCATCGTCCTCAAGATTTCAAGCAAACGAAGATGGTAGAGAAGTGCTGATGGAGCTAATAGAAAACATGCCTGAGTCATCCTACGAATTGTCCCTCAGAGACATTATAGATTACCAGCAAAACCTCGAAGAAGAGGCACAAGAGGAGCTGATGATCATGGAAAGAGATTCAGTCCCTAACGCTAAGGTTGTCGTGAAAAAGAATACAAATTCGAGCACAAGAGTTCAATCCTCACAAAGCGGAAGCAATAGTATGAACATCAGAGTTTTCTTGTTAAAGATATTCATCCCAGTGCCTCTTGGTTTCAAGGCAAAGGGAGGCAATAAAAGAAGTTCCTCAAGGATTACTTCAAGATCATCATTTGATGGATCTGAGAAACCAATGGCAAAGGTTCGGTACACGATGAAAATGGCCTTTTCAAAGAAAAGGGATAGCAAGAAATGTGAGAGTTTGAACAAAAGCATAAATAGCAATAGAACCAGCAAAAGCAGGTAATTTCCAGCAATATTCCTTGTGAAAACCAATGGTTTTTTTTTTTTTTTTTTTTTTTTTTGTAGTTTCATGGCACTGAATTTACACCATGCCTTGAAATAACATTAACTCATCGTTTATAGCAAGTCATTAGATGTCTGAAGTAGTACAATTTGGAAGTATATTGGATTTTCTTGGTGAAAGTTGAAATGATTAAATTGGTTTTAGGGGTCAAATGTTTTGTTACCTTGTAATATCTGAAATCAGAGCTGCAATTTACCTAATGAAACATAAACTAAAGCTTGAAGAAAACAAGTTTTACGCTTGTTGATAGTCTCTTTCAGGATGTCATATGGGTTATAATTAAGCATAGCAAAATTCTATAGCAAATTCGCTGTCACATATGTATCAAACAGAAAAACGGGCATCATAAGTTTGGGGCCAGAATATCCTATATCACTAGGTGAAACTATGTAGTACAAAACAAAAGCATTAACTATATATAGTGTGCAAATGTACAGAACATTAAATTAATTTTGTCTATTAGTGATGCAAATTAGAATTCTGGTATGTACCTTTCAGAGTTATTTCTATTCAATTTAAGCCAAAAACTGCAATGAAAGTGCTCAAGTTTTTGTACTCTTTCCATCCCACTAACATTGTCAAGTTTTATTTATTCAATTGAATTTCTCAATCTTCAAAACTCTATATGTTCTTTTCATATTTTTTATGTTTTTTCTGAATTCCGAATTTCTATGTTTGTAGGGCTTCACGCCCTACTTAGTAAAATAATAAAAAGAAATATTGTATATAGTCATATTATATGAATTATTTCTCAAAAGTACGATTAAAGTTTCAGCTTATAAAATAAGCCTGGCAAAATTACACATAAATAACAGTATAGAATGATGCCAATAAGTTTGAAAAGAATCGAACTAAAATTATGCTTTCATTTACTATGATTTTTAGATGTTAAACTATAATAATATTAGTTTTAATTCACTCATAATATTTGGATGAGATATTATGTTATCGTGTTTTATCAAAAGTTTTTAATTATATATATGCATATAGATGGAAAAGGTTACCATGTAAGTCTTTTTTTTTTTTACATATCTCATAAGATACATATTTGTTGCAACAAAGATTTTAAAATATTGTCATAAATTTAAGTATTATTCGTGAGGTATAATACATGAAAAATTTATTATTCATTTCTTAAATCCCACTCTTCCTTTCTAGAAAAGAATTTAAAAGAAAAAACTTGTTTTATACTTTTGCAGAAAAGTATAAATATTTTTAGAGCATTTAAAAAATACACATAACACAAGAGTTCTTTCGAATTATATTTACCAACGTCTACTAGTTAGTCGAGTATAATATGAATATTTACTAAATGTAATTAATAGATTGCATGCATGAAAACTTTACTATGGTCAAATTAATTACTTCTGAAATTTATATAAATGAATATATGCCATTTATTACACGCTATTGAATACATGAAAAGTCTCACCATTAAACAAACTTTTTCATTTGCTGTGCAGCGTGGTGAAGACCAACTCTCTATCTTGTTGGCAGTTCCTCAGCAGAAAAGTTTCAAACTAAAGTAGCCACGAATAATGACAGATCTCTTTCTTGTCGCAGATACAGTATAGCTCAATCTTTGGAGACAAGACTAAGTCCAACCCCAACCCCTTAATTTTTTTGACAATGTTATTAGTTCAATAAAGTTTCAATGATTTATTTTCTCGCATAGTTTGTGTGAAATGTATAAGACTTTCTGCATATTTCATTTAGATCTTATAAGATCTTATTGGAAACTGAAATTAAACTCAAGTAGCTAGTGCAAGATATATTTGGAATTACTAGAAAACTTAATTAATATGTGGTTTGCATATATATAGTTGCTTCAATGGAGTGTAAATATATGAAATAGACCATGCAACCATTGACCATTTGAGACAAATGGTAACGTTTTATGTTTCATGATCCATATATAGTTGTACATTCCTAAATGCTAGTTTATTACACAGGTTAAGCCAAATTCTTCGTTTCGTGTTATTTGTTAAAAGCCAAATTTGAGTGTTGTTTATTGGTTCTAGTTTTATTACATAGTTTAAGCCAAGTTATTTTGTTTCGTGTTAATTACTTGTTAGAATTCAATTTCCAATGGAAACCTGGTTTTATTCATAGCTTATTACTTGTATATATTGTAATATTCACAGATACATGCACATAAACAAAGTTGGCTTTTAAAATATTGGCAAATCTAAAGGCCTGTATTTGAAGGTTCAATTGGATTCTGAAGGAAAAAGCTTGAATTTTACAAGAAAGAAAAGAATTTGAACTTCAATTTTCTAATTGATTGATATGTGTTCACGTATACTTACTATACACAAAGAAAAGGTCAATCCACAAAATTCCAAGTTGCATGCAAGATTGATCAAATAGCCTATAAACACATGATCTCAACGCCTGGTTCAATAGAAAGATATTTTTAAGACCTCTGGCTCAATAGTCTAATCTCAACACATGATCTGTTATATATCATGAATACTTAAAATGGACGTCTAAGAAAAGTTACTCAAAGTAATAAAATAGTCCGGTAGTTCATTTGGACTTCTAACGCTATTATCAACCTGTTTGAAATCCTCAATTATTGATTCCCAATCTTTTCAAAGAGTACTATAATCTAATCCCTTATTAATTCAAACATTCGTGGTCAACACAAATTAATACCAAATTGACTAAATGGTAAAGAAATCCACTCAGAAGAAGAAAATTTTGGATGAAGAAAACAAATGTAGATGGTTGCCAATTGCCATTTCAAAAGGGCAATGACCATCTAGAAACAAGAATTGACAAATTGCTCTAAAGAGTAAATTAGTCCAACAAACCCAACGTACACGCCAAACCGGTGCTGTTTGCATCTCCTTTTAGCCACACAAAAAACCCACATTAACAGGAAATAAACTTTTACACACACACACACACACATATATAGTTCTCTTCCTAGAACCAGAATTCGATTCTTGAAGCCCAATTGATCTTCTTTCCCATCTTGCTGTCTCTCTAAAATTACCAGCTAAGGATTGATACTTTGACTCAAGAAAATCTTTGAATGATTTAGTACTAGAGGGAGGTACGATGAACGGGAGAATTTGTCTTGACTCTCCTTCAAATGATAATCTAGAGTTCCAAACTCAAAAATTCCATGCAGATGGTTATTGGACATCAAATTCTATACCGTACTGGATGAGTAGATCGTCCACAGATTCTGACAATGAGGCTTCTCATTTGCTCTCCAACGATTGTAGTACATCTTCTCCACCCTCCTCAAGATATCGAGCAATCGAAGATGGTAGAAAGGTGCTCATGGACCTGATGGAGAACATGCCCGAGTCATCCTATGAATTGACCCTCAGAGACATTGTAGATGAGCAGCAAAACCTGGAAAAAGAAGCACGAAAGGAGACGATGGTCGCGGATAAACCTTTAGTCCATAAGCCTTATGAAGTCAATTCGAAAAAGGATAAAACTGTAATCACTAGCATGAACAGCAGAGTTTTCTTGTTAAAGATATTCATCCCAGTTCCTCTTGCTTTGAAGGCAAAGGCAGTCAAGAAAAGAAGTTCCTCAAGGATTATTTCATCTCCGTCATTTGATGGATCTGAGAAACTAATGGCTAAGGATCGGTGCAAGAAAAGGATGGCATTTTCAGAGAAAAGGGATAGAAAGAAATGTGATAGCATCAGCAAAGGCAGGTAAATTTCAATTCATATTCAACTTATTCCGTACTTCCTACTTCCTAGTGTATATATTGGCGATTGGTCAGTCCCATGAATTCTAGTTTCAAGTAATTTAGTACTATATGCTTTTGTGAATTTAATTCTTAGCATCCCATTAGATATTTGAAACAGTACAATTTTGGAAAAAAGAAGAATGAACTGTCCTAACTATTTGAAACTTAAGGATCAGCGATATTGCCTTGCAATATCAGGAATTAATAGAGCTGCAATTTGCCCAACGAATATAAAAATAAAAGCATAGACAGCCACTACAATTGGTCAAAGGAGAGTTTTTAAAGTCTTTCCATCTCTAAATTCAACGTTTGAATCCTGTGCCTAATAGTTGAGAATGAGAATAATGTCATGAGCGGTTGGGGGGGGGGGGGTAAAAAAGGGGCAAAGTGTGGACAAACACAATTATAACACTTGTTGACTCAAAAAAAAAGGTAAAACACTTGTTGATAGTCTTTCAAGATATGAGTAATATTTGGCAAACCAATATTCTCTAGCAAATGAGCTATCAAATATGTATCAAACAGACAATCGAGAAAAGAAAATTCCAGCATCATGGATTTTGAGAGAGAGTTTATAATATTACCAGGTTAAACTTCAAATTTTGAGTGTCCAAATTTACAGAACTTCAAATTATGTCTATTAGTGATGTACATTGGAATTTTTGAATGGGGGGGGGTTTAGAAAATTTTCATCTATACATTTTAGAGCTAGCAATTGCACACGAAAGTGTTAAAACTCCCTCCATCTCATTAATTTTGTCACTTTTCTCGTTAAAATTTGTTAAATTTCAAAGCCATATATATATATATATATATAGTTTAACTTTTTTGAAAAATTGAAATATTCTTTGGGTGGTGCTCCATGAAAACTTTAATATGGTGTAGTCATATTTCTTGAAGATATATGCATATCAACACACGATATTGGTTGACCAAAAACCAAAAAGTAGGAGGTCATGAATGGGACTAGGACACGGGGAGTATTTTATGAAATGGCAAACTTGAGAATGTAATATCATCATTAAACAAATTCCTAAACTTGGATTTATTGTGCAGGGATGTTGAGACAACCTACGTATCTTGTTGGCAGTTATTCAGCAGGACAAGCTCCAAACGGAGACCCAAAGATTCCTGTTTGATGGACAATTAGAAGATGTGTATTAGCATTACATAATTGAGTCTAATTCCTGTACGGTCAAGTGGTAATAATTTGCTTTGATTTGCACCGAACGTGTGCGTCAAATGTATAAAACTTCTGCGCTTTAAGCACATTGGAATTAGAGTCAAGTGCTGTAATTTATATGTTGCACTAGCATTAGCTAGGGAAGTAATATGTGGGTTGCATCAATGTTATTTCAGCGAGTAATTGGCAATGTAGATATATGACTGTCAATTGCTAGTACACAAATTATTAAATAGGCTAGAGACAAGAAATTTTTGGGTGGTCATATGCCACCACAGATCATGTTAAACAAATGGGAGGAGGGGCAGGAACGGTCACCGTTACTGAAGATTCATGGCTAAGATTTAGCCAAAAAAAGAATGTAAGATATAGATTATATTTTATACATCGTTTTTTCACATCATGTGTGAGATTCATAAAATTTTATTCTATAATTACACATTGTTGAAAATGAATTACACCGTATGTATACAGAGTTAAATACTGTGCATTTTGTACAAAACCTTCAGCAATGGTTGCTTTTGCAATTGTTCCTTGCCCCTGTCCAAACAAATGTAGACGTGACGGTTTAAGTTTCACGGTTCCTTTTTCTTTTTATTTTTTTTGGGCAAACTCAATCTACAGGGTGGGATATCAATCCAGCTTTTAATGAAAGATATAAAGTCCTACCCTCCCAATAATTTGCATATGCAAAAATATAACTCTCGGAATCCTACTCCCTAATCGGAATAGGACTATGTAACTGTTGGTCCAAAAAGGTCTATGCAATTGTTACAGTTCCGACAGACAGCAATATTTAATGGTGTTAGTTTATGTCCGAAATAGTTAGCCATGTGGTGTTGTGAATCCCACATTGGAAAGTTCGATGATGTTAAAAAGGCTCTAATTTATGTTTTATAAGATCTAATTGAAATTGGATGTTGAAAATTTTTGGAGGAAATGTCAATATTTTAAATGAATTTGCCTTAAATTGATTTTTAGATTAAATTAAATTATATTTATAACCTTAAGAATGGCAAAGGATGTAATGCGATATAATGCCCTCTATAGTTTCAAAATGATTAACTCAAGTTATATAGTAACTCATGAGTTTAAGCATATGTACATATGGTTTTCACTGTATCACACCAATGTGGGATATTACAATCAATCCTCACTTAAAAACCTTTGCGTCTTGTAACGCCCATCATAATCCAAAATTGTACTTGATCATGCTCAGACTCTAAAGATGACCCCTGTCCGATGCAACATTTAGTCTTGGAGGTTCTAGAGGTTGCTCCATTGAATGTGGAACGTAACTTTTTACGTACTCTTGCATGGTTGAAACCATAATATCACTCGAGTCCAAACTCATTTCGCACAGAAATCACACGAAATTTGTTTTGATACCGACTGTAGCACCCAAATTTATGGGCTGACCCAACTTATAATGATAATAATATGATATAGTAAAAAAGTGTTCATGCCATATATATGTTTTAACTGATTGTGATGCGTGTCTAGAGCAATTTTCTAGCACTTTCAAACTTTAGAAAATAGTGGTATAAAATATATCACTCACTCAAGAGAAAATATAACTAAAAGATTGACTTCAAAAACCCCAAAAGATGTGTTGACGAAGAAAGCAATCTCTAAATGTACTTGCTAGTAAGAGTGCAATGATTCTAGTATCTAGACTACACAAGGGCTTCTTGTTACATATCCCATTGAGTCATGGCTATAGAGGTTAAACAATTAACATACAACATGTATGGGTATCATTTCGCGTAATTCCGATTCCTGAGCTGTATACGGATTTACCTTACTAAATTCCCAAAACCAAAAATCCAATTGGGCAAATGATGGGCCAAATTTAAGTCCTGGTCCTAGTCCTAGCCCATCAGCAAAAATAAAAATGATAGAAGCTCCGAATCAGTCATTGGGATCTTATTCCTTGCCTCAGAGGACAGAGGCAAGCCAGTTGAGCAATACAATAATGCTTTTTCTGATCAATATTCTAGAGGTGAATAATATTTCCTTGTTAAAATCAATTGTCAATATTCATTCAAGAAATATTTTTTGATGGTTCTGGGCTTTTATGGCTCTATGAATCTTTCTTGATACTATTTGGGTTGGGTTGCATGTCGACGTATTTATTTGGATTTTAACTGGGCCAGCCTTGTCCTGACTAGCGTATTGATTTCTTGTTAAAATTGTTCGATTGTCGAAATTGGAATTATTTGTTTGTTTGTTTGAATGATTTCTTGAAACATTTTGCAGCTGACATGTTTACGAATAGTCGAAGGCAAGAAGAGCGGACTGGAAAATATGGAACTCCCCGGGTAAATTTCCTTCAGCTATAAATAATTGCTGTCAGAAATATCCAACTTTTCCTTCTCCAAAATGGTTATAAATGCGTAAATGTACTTGAGAAATGTATTTCTTTTGGATTTTTATCTGCTTAATTCGATTGTTTGGGAACATTCATTAGTAGCAGTTGATAGTTAGCATCTATTGTTTTCTTTGTTTGCTTTCAGAAATTGGCGAGTTAGTTTCAGAATGCTACTGATGAAGGCATGCTTTGTCCAGTTCTTGTTTAAGCATATTTACTTGCTTCTTTTGTATAGCGTTTATGAGGCCAAGGCATTTGATTAATAATTAGTCTTGACATCAGCTAGTACTAACAGGGTTATAATGCAATGATATTAGTTGAACACAAGAATATATACTACGGCTTTTATAGTCCATTGCTGATCAAATAGAATTCAAGTTTTTGCTTAGCTGATATGGAGCTTGTAATGGGATGCCCAGATCCCTTCTTTCATAGAAGCTGTGTGACTGCTAAACTACATCCTTTGATCCGTGGAACGTATCGACGGTCGATTTCTTGCCTTTAACTGTTGTGTGAGTGTAGACTGCAACCTTTTCTTTTGAGGGGAAATATGCATAGGTGAACAAGGGTCTGAAACCAAAGTTTTTGGACGAATGCCTTACTGCCAGGGATTGGTTGGCATTAAGGTCTAACAGCCATAGCTAACAGGTTAAAGGTGGATGCTTGATTTTGAGCCAATGTCCTCAAAGGTTGAAAGCTCAAAATGGAATGCCACAGTTGCCACAACCCGGCCGGATGGTGATAACGGCTATCAGGGAGTATGAAATGATTCATGTTGATGAGGAATATGGGAAGCTATTCTGACAAACAGGGTTTACGTTAACATACTCCAAGATTACTGGGTGAAAGGGATTGATGAAGTTCATCTTTTTAGGCCTCATACCTTCTTATATTGCTAACTAAGGATATGATTTTTGTTGGCATATCCTGACCTGTGATGTATGATATCTATTAGTAATTGGTATTCTCCATCATGAGATAAAATATCTACTAATAACCCTATTCATCCTGATTTCAATCGTAGGGTTTGTGATCTCAAATTTCTGTGGTATCTAACTGTGAACATCTGTACCTAATTTGGTCATTATCCAGTGACAAAAGAGAGGATTGTTGCTAATCCAGCAAACTTTGAGCAAGTGTCTGGCTACTTGCTCATTACTGCAAACAAACCTCAATATGGCAGGTGAACTTTGCTCTTGGAGCTTTGTATTATCTCTGCAACGCATCAAACAAGGAAGAGATTTTGAAGCCAGAAGTCGTGGATATCATCATAAGATATGCCTCAGCTGGTGCAGTTAGTGTGAGCTTTAGAAACCTGGCCCAGGCTTTCACCAAGCATAGGAAGTCAAGGGCTGATGACTCGAAGACGTGTAGAAATCGTTTTATCATGTGTTCATCTTCTATCCTAATTTCTTTTGTGGCTAAACATTGCTATGTATATAAAATTGTTTTTACAGTGTTTCTTGTGATATATTCCAACTTCAGAATCAGTACTCCAAGATCAAAAGTCTATCACATTGCCAATACAAGTTGGCTTAATTGGTAAGAACAAACCACTTCCTCACAAAATATCGTGTATTTGAATCCCACTATTTGATGTGAGTCTATGCAGGGGCGGAGGGAAGGGGGGGGGGGGGCCAGGGGGGGCAACCGCCCCCCCCCTCCAATTGTTAAAAAAAAAATTTCTAAGTAAAATTTTTTTTTTATATTGTTTTGCCCCCCCAAATATTGATAAAAAAATTTCACTTTGCCCCCCCTCCAATTGTTATAAAAAAATTTCTAAGTAAAAAAAATTTTTCTTATATTGTTTTGCCCCCCCAAAATATTGATAAAAAATTTCACTTTACCCCCTCATAAGGACCCAAATAATAATGTTTGAAAGTTATTTGAACTTTGTCCAAATAACAGAGACTCGCACCCCCTAATTGTAATTCCTAGCTCCGCCACTGAGTCTATGTTGATAAGTAATCTGTAATAACTTCGGTAAATGATCTATAATTCTGGAGGTATGTTTTGATATATGGTGGTGATCCAGCCAAACTTTTCTTTACGCAAAAAAAAAACCTATCACATAATTTTAAGTTTCCACCAGCTGTCGCACCTTTTTACTGGGGAGAAAAAAAAAGGTCTTAGCTCAAAGGTCTCGATGAGAGCCCACAACACTCTAAGTATATATAGGACAAAAACCATCTCTATGTTAGGTATGTATAATTGTAGGAAATAGTTAGTGATGAATTCACATTGAAAGTGTGTGAAAAATGAAAGAGATTTAAAATCAGGTGTACACCTATTCAAATACATTTGAATGGTGAGTAATTTTGAAGGGAAATTTCAAAGTTACACATACATTTATCGTGTTGATTGTTGAATTAGAATATAAGTTTAATGGTCAAACGATTGGCATTTAAGGGAGAAGGAGATTTAAGAGTTTGTCTTGTGTCTAATGATGCAACTCTTAAAACTCATGAATTATATTATCTCGTGTCTAATGATGCAACTCTTAAATGTCCGTTAATTATCCATTCATTTTAAAAAGATGCCTATTTAGTAAGAAATATGCTTTCAAAAGACATGACATTTCTTTTAGGGTATCTGAACGTTATAAATAAGGATGTCCAGATATAAAAAAAAGTCACTTTTACTTCTAGTTTACTATTCTTCTACTTCTTTCAAACTAATATTCTCTAAACAGTTCTTGGAAAAATTTCTGCATACTGCTATGTGAAAATTCTAGTTGGCTTTGTTATTTTTGGAGAGAATTGCCGCAAACCAGTAGTAGAATAGTGGAGGCAAATTTCCTTAAGGAAAGTGAATCTTCACGCCAAAAACATTTTCTATAATTATAGTTATTACTATTTCCTAACAACAATCACCCCACAAGTCCCTATATTAGCACCAAACTTGCAATGACATTTTGTTTGATGGTTCAACTCCCATAAAAAGCGAGTAATTTCGAAGAGGCCCTATTTTTTTTCTCAAACAAATTTGCCAACAACAATAAGGAGTGATGGTAGATGAGTCAATTTGCCATTATTCATATTAACATTGTGTCCCATTTGAGTAACAGTGGAAGTAAATGATATTTATGAAAGTTCAAAAAATGTCAGTGCTGCGGTCATACGAAATTTTCCAAAATTTTAAAACTTGTGTCGAACTATGTGAAATTGTCATAAACTTAAGAGGAGTTTTATGAAATTGTCCCATTGATATATGAAGCTTGACATACAAAATTGATTTTTAGGGCCTTGGTGCTGTCCATACTTATCCATACATAAAGGTAACATTTGACAAAATGACTACATAAGACAGCTTTGTGGGCTGGCGGTCACATATCAATAAAACTTCCAAAACCACAAAAATACAAAAATAGAATACTAACTGCAATAGATTCCGTGTGATAACTAGATACCAAAAGCTAAGGCATTATCCACTTGACTGAGTCCCTACGCACATTACTCTTTAATCAAATTAAAAGAAAGTTCATTCGGTCGAAGGAGACATTTGTACAACATCTCAGCATATTACTCTTTAATCAACTTAAAATAAAGTTGATTGAATTTAAAATTTTTTTGGCTCGATAAAAACTCGTCCAAATTTCCAAGTACACTAAGAACAATCACTTTTCAATTAGATTCGACTCCCAAAATCTTGAATATTTAAGATCGTAGCAAATAATTTTTTTTTTCTTTCAATAGAAAAACAGTAAACGTTAGTTTACTTTCATAAAGAGCTCTTAATTAATGAGGAAACAGTAGTGCAGTTTATGCACTGGATCCTGAAGAAGTATATTAGCAGAATCACTTGGTACAACATCTTTTTACATGCATAAAGTTATCGAGACCAACAACATTTGATCTGACCAAACTACAATTACAAACATTTCTTACAACATTTTCTTACCTTCTAGGGCAACAGATTCACCAAGAAGCTGCCTGCTACCATAGTGATCAAAATCCAAACCTCCCTAATCATCGCTTGCTATAACCAAAAATGATACTACTTTTGCTATCTTTTTCTTTTCAAACCCAATTTGTTTTATGTTTTCCCTGTTACATAGGGAGATAGGCCGGCAGGTCCTAGACCTCACAGTTACATTGCTAATGGTTCCTTCCAACTGAGTTAGGCATTGGAGACTTTTTAGATGTTTTTCGTATTTCTAACTCAAACTGGTGATCCAAAGATTATTAATTAAGATAGAATTGTTCATAAGATAATAGAGAATAAAACAATACAATACATGATTTGTTTTATTGGCTTGCTATAATAGTACAAACAATATGTCCAATGACCAAGTCAGATTTGATGTAACATGCAAAAAAAAAAAAAAAAACTCTTTAACGTGACATGCAAAAATCTCGAATTATTAGAACTTACTAAATATATTTAAGTTGTCGATGAATTACCTAAACCATTGTCTTTGTCCGAAGAATTATGTGTACTCTGGCGAAATGACCAAGTAAACTAAAATTCACTTGGCATAAAATAAAATAATTGTGCCCATATGTTTTTGATTTGTCCTTGTTCTTTTTTTTTTTTTTTTTTTTAAGGTTGAATTGTCATAAAGCGAAATAGTTTATCAAATATGACTGAAGCCACATACATAAAGCTCAATGCAAAGAACAAAAATCAGCTGGCAGCGAAACTATTTTTTATTTGTTGTTAGATTGGTTTCAACTACTCGAAGAAGTATAGATTTCATAGGATAATGCCACAATAATAACTATATATGCTGCTTGTCTGTTTATTGAACTCTTATTTCTCCAATCAGCACCTGATACAAGGCTTCTTATCACAAATTATCCAATTGGGTCCGTTTGGATTAGTTGTTTTTTGGGATGTTTTTGAAAAATTTTACTGTAACAGAGTTTGATATTTTTAGAAAATATTTTGGGCTATTTAAGAGTAGAAGAGTTTTTAAAATATATTTTGGAATATTTTTTAAATATTAAAAAAATTTAGATTACTTTTTAGTAGAAGTGGCAAAATGGATTCATATCCACTAATCCATCCATATAAACCAACCTTAAATGGATTTGGATGATCCATATAAATTCAATGGTTTTAAATGGATAACCATTTAAATCCAATTATGTTAGTGGATTTAAATGGATTATCCATCTTATCCATATACATCCATTTAACTTAAAAAATAGAAAACACATTTATAAAAATGTGAGATAAAATCTTGTGGGACCATCTATTCTTTTCTTCATAACTTCATCATATGTCAAATTAATTTTGTGGGACCACCTATTCTTTCCTTCATAACTTCCTCACATGCCAAGTTGCCAATAACATTAATTGCATTTTATTTGCTTCTAGTTCCTAGACTTCTTCCATCATTTTCAAAATTATATTTTAGTCTCTACTCTTGTTTTTTTTAAATTAAACTCTCATGTAGTAATGATTGCAAACATTTATATTCTGAAGTAAAGAAAAAGCGAGAATGCATCATGCAGTGTCAAAATAATTTTTATTTTTTTAATTCTTTTATTTATAAAAAAAAAAAATTTTCTAACGAGTGTTCCCACAACATTGGTTAAGATATGTAAATGACACCTTTTTTTTTTTTTTTTCCAAATCCTCATACTTGCAATCCCTCTCCCCTTATCACCCAACTCAACTATCCAAAAAACAAAAGACACCTAATTTACTAAGTAATATAAGGTAGCTGGTATATCAATGGTATAATGAGTTTCATACATTTTTAGGTACTACGTGCACATGTGATGCAAATATTTTACTTGTCAAATAACATAAGATTTCTTATTAGAACTCCACTTTTATTCAAGACATCACTCTTGAACAGGAGTGCAAAAAATTGGAAACGTAAACTTTTTTTCACTGTAAAGCCGTATTCAATTCATTCAAAAGTTATAAAAATATAGCCAAGTTCTTAATTGTTCATTACTTTACAAAATGATACTTAAAGTAATGACGAAAGGTTAAATTGACCACAACAGTTAAATTTTCTTGGAATTAAACTAATTTTATGAAGAACTGAAATAGAGTAGTAGTACAAGCATTTGTTATTACCAAAAGGTTTTAGGTGATTTAAGGATAGAACTTTGGGGATCTGTATTTTTTGAAAAAAAACATTTTGATCTTAAATTTAGGATTTGGGAGAGTAAATGGATAAATGGATGGATCATGGTTTACACTATCCATTTAAATAACATCCATTTAGATCCATTTATTAAATGGTTTTAATTGGATTGGATCAATTTGATCCACAATCCATTTAACTAAAACCATTTATCAACCATATATCCATTTTGCCACTTCTACTTTTTAGAGTACCTTTTAAAGTACTTTTTAAAAATTTTAATAATATTTGAAAAATTAGGTTTTGCAAACTGGAAATCATTTGTCTTTTAGAAAGTGAGGGGGAAAGGAATTAGTCAGCAGAAAATGTGTATAAACAGAGAGTTAAGTTTTTGTTCTAATGCTCGTTTGATGTGTTATGCATTTACATTAGATACAAATTCCAGTACATGAATTAGATAATTCTTAATTGAACCAACCACCCAAAAACAGAAAACAATTATAAAAAAAAAAAAAAAAACCTTTGAAGGCAGATGCTATTTCTGAAATCAGCTTGCCAGGTGAAACTTCAGACTTCATTACATACGCTAGAGTCTTAAAAAAAAGTGATTTATATTGACTAAGTCTGAGGTTCCAGAAACTCTTCTTGAGGAAAAATAATTTAAATAATTCCAGTGCTACTAAAGAAATCCCCTATTAAAAGCAAGGAAGGCAATTTATTTATTTTTTCTCCAGACGGCAAAAGTGCATTTGTCTCCTACCTCTGACACCCCAGGATCAAACCCGAAGATTCTATATCTATACCCTGCTCCTGGTTCTCCTCCTTCCACTCCTCTTCCCACCCCCCCCCCCCCAACCCACCCTTCTCTTTCAAAGAACAATCAAGTTAGGAAATGATGAGCTACCTTTGTGCTCTCCATCTCATCTGCCAGTCTGATCGCGAATGCAGATGAAGAGAATTCATCAGGTTCGTTTGCAGGATGAGCAACCATCAACAGATAATTGTAAATGTGGTTGTGAAGGAAACGATGAACTAGATTTCGACTCGGAGAATGAGCTTATAGATGATCCCGCCACTTCCTCGCTGCCTCGATGGACGAGTGCGACGGCTCCAAAGGATTTTGTTTGTGGATCTCCTCCTTTCCTGTCATCTAGCAACCAATGCAGGTATTTATCTTCTCAGGAGGGATCAGAAGCTACTGCAGATGGTGAACAGGTGCTCATGGAGATGAAGGAGTGTCAGTCTCCATATGAAGAGCTGTCCTTTAAAGATTTTATTAGAGAAGAGCAAAATATGGAAGAGCCCGGACAGGAGGAAGTTGGAAAGGAAGATGGTGGAAGCTGCAAGAGCAAAGTTAAACAGGAGCAAAAAAACAGAAACTCCAAACAGAAGAAAATATCAAGGGATTTTAGCACGGATAGTGAACGTTTACTATTAAAAGTTTTTGTTCCAGTTTTTCTAGGTTCCAAGATGGCAAAAATAATTACCACGACAACACCTTCAAGGATGGCAAGTTCAGATATAGACTCGACTAGCACAGACAGTACTCACCAAAAGATGAATAATACCAACAGCAAAAGTAGCTCAAAGAGCAGGAAAACCAGGTAAATTTCTCAGCTCTGGTTCTTATGTGTGTGTAACAGACACTTTTGGGAACAGAAACTATGAGCATTTGGTCATCTCATGCAACAGAAACTATCTCATCAAAGCCAACTCAACAATAGAAGTGCTTAAACGCGTAAATCTGTTCTCCGGAGTTTTGAATCAATTCAGACGTTATATTTCGAGAAACATGGTGTTTACTGCTGATGTTTAGGAATTCTAGAATTGTAACTATAGGTGATTCTTTTCTAGACCAGGTAAAAAGATCTGGAAAATTTGCAAAAAAGGGAGTAGGAACCGTGGAAATTCGCAAGTAATGTGTAAGTTTTAAGAAATTTGTAATGGAGTACGGATTATTTTTCATAAATTATAAAAAAATACTTTTTTATTGCAGGTAAAAAATTACAAATTTATTCTCAAATGCATATACTAAAACTTTTGTGTTAAAAAAAAAAACATAGTAGAGCTGTGTAAAGCAGTTATGCTAAAAGCGTTCATTTTTCCTGGTAGGTGGTCCTTCTGCAGTGGAACATGCAAGCCACCAACACAAAGGGGGTGTCTCTTCTTCTAGGCAGAAACAGCATCACAGCTATATGGATAGTACGTCCACAACTTCTTAAATCTCACCTCTCCACTTCTGAGGACAAAAAAAAAAGAACTGCTGAAGCATATTGTCAGACAAAAAGGGCTTACCAAATCATGATATACGACATTACACGATAAACACTCCATTTGTCCAATTTATGTGGTTTACATTTGGTAAGAGATTCAGAATGCAGATATGGACATTCATGCAAGCATGAGATGAATTATGGAACCTCAGTTTAGGGAAAATGTGAACAATGCAGTAGCTATGGCATTAAAATGCCCAGTAAGATTGTTAATTGTTGCATGCATTGTGTATATTCCCAGCATTTATCTTTTCCTTTTGAGGGCACAGCTAGCACTTCTAGAATTGAATCAAAAAACATGAATATATATATATAGAATTCAGAATTAAGAAAGTAACATGTAATAGTAAGACTCCTGATCTCATCTCCAACAGAGAAAAACTGTGACGAACGTTGCTGAATTCTTTCCTTCCATAATCACAAATCAACTCTTTGAAAAGATTCTCTACAAGAAACACAGACAAACAAGGAAAGCTTCAAAGTAGATAGCATTTTAAATCCCTTTCTGCCAGGAGAGAGAGGCAAATACTGAACGGTTAGTAGCAAAGGTGTATATTTTTTTTTCTCTAAATGGTGTTTCTGTATCCAAGAAAACAAAACTTAATGTTTACAGTTGGATTAAAATTAATATTGTATTCTATTTCAAGAATGAAATTTGATTAATTTCATATAAACATAGAAAAATGTTTTTCATAGTATATTATAGTAATGGTGGCTAAAGCAACTAAACCTGTGACCAAAACACTGCTGCTAATGATGAAATATTACAAGGGTTTTGGTTACATTAATCATAACACATAGGGAGACGAAAAAAAATGGTAGGAAAGAAGAATTAAAATTATTAGGAATTTTGAGAAATTAGATTAAAACTTTTGTTAGCTATCACTTCAGTTGACAAAGTGGATGTTTTCAAATTTTGTTACCTATGACCTTCTTTTAGAAAGGAATCAAGAGTGATATACAATCAACACTCAAACAAGATTTAAAAAAAAAAAAAAAAACTTAACAAATCTTGGACAACTCTCCTTCCTTCGCGATCCAGTCTGCCTTGCAAGTTCAATTGCTGCACCAGATTTTTAATAATTACTTCCAAACGATCCATGTGTAGATCCATACAATTAGAGAGTTCTTGCAATGAAGCGTTTGTAGCAAAGTCCCTGGCTCCATCGTTGGAGTTAGAAAAGCCCTTACGTTCGTTGACCATCTCAGAAAAAACATGCTCAGATATCAGCTGATACCAATGAATGCTCTCAAGAAACATTGATAAAATCAACAATAGAAAGTGTTTAATATGTCAAAATATGTCAAAGATAATGAGCCATTACAACTAGGCCAAATTATAGATTTTAGTAGAGATGCAGAAGGAACGGGGAAACAATAAATGGAAGAACTACTTAACGAACATGAAACTGCTATAAACGACTAAACACTAAATTATGAAAGTTACCAAAAATAAACACGAGAACAAAGTTAGAAGCTACTTAGAAAGTAATTAATCATACTAAAAAAAACAGCCTTCTCGGATATCTTTATTAATGGTCCTATCAGATCCTGAATCCAGGGGGGCTCGATATTCCACATCAGTTTATTTCACAAATATTTAACCGTTTAAGGTGCTGGGCTATAAGTTAGACAAATTATAAGATTTATTTTGATATCTGGACAAACTTCAGGGGAGCTATGTGTGATTAGCTCAAATTGCAAAAGGAAAATTCGGTCATTTCAAACATATATTTTCCTGATACAAGCATAAGTTTTTTACAGCTAATAATGTGAAGCGGGCATTTCATAAACGCTTTACCATTCAAAGAGTTTGACTGTAATTTGATCAAAGGGTAGATTTTTTTGGCCAAATCTTAGAGAAGGTAAGTGTAATTAATCATATATATATATATATATATATATGATGCATAGAATAATCTACCATCCAAATCTATTTCCAATAAAGGTACCACGTATTTTAAATTTACTATGCAAAATTCTAGCAATATTTCTAATGCCTTAATAGTAATTTCTTGATTATATAGTTGTGTTTTTATAGTTTCTTTTTTTTTTTTTGGAAGCTTTGAGGGAAAATTTCTAAAAGTGAGTAGTTATTTTTTAAGTAAAATGTCCTATTTCTTCTTACCGTTTCAAATATAGACTCCGGTCGTGTAAATGTGGGAGTTTGCTTGAGAAATTTTGTGATTTATGTTTCTTTCGTATAATACCCTAACTGTAAACTTTACGACTTCCTTATTTTCCCAAACATGAATGTACTTCTACTTATTGTTGGGGCCATTTACATAGTACTGACTTTGAGAATTATTCTTGCAATATTGCCCATGAGAGGAACAAAATCAGTATGGCTCTCTATTTTATAACTTAACTTGTTTGAACCTTAGGGTTTTTTCCTTTTGATAAATTTCATATAGGAGGGAAGGATGTCAACTCTATTTTTATTTATTAAAAAAGATGAAGAATACAAAATAAGGAAGCAGAGCTCAACCTGACCTCCAATATAGTACTGCTCCCTTCGTTTTGAAATCTAATATAAGGCATATTAATGCCGTCAAGATTGACTAAAGCTCCAACCCTAGAAGGAATATGATCAACCGAATTGAAAATACATTCATCACTCTGGTTCAAATTTGCTAAAGCATCAGCAACGGAATTCACCTGTCGATAAACATGAACAATAGAGCCCTTGAAGCCATGCAAAGTCGCTTGAATCTGTAGCATAGTGTTACAAAGATGCCATTTATATGGACCATTGGAACTAATTAACTGAAAAAGTGATGATGAGTCCACTTCAACTTGCAAATCAGTGAAGCCCGGAGTAATGCAGAGTTGCAGACCAAATAAAAGAGGAAGTCCTCCTGCCAAAAGCACATCAAACTTCCCAAATCGGAAGTAAAGGATAAAAGCAGTATGATATTCTATTTGAATCTATATTTTAGACTTGCAATGTTTTAACAAATGCATTCAATGATCAAGTACTAATTAATTTTCTAGATAAGTCACTATCCATTAATGTCTATTAATGGTGGAGAGTTTAGAATAGTTGGTGAGGTGATAAGGAGCTTTTCCTTTCCCTTAATAAGATTTGAATTCCTCTTCTTATTCAAATAAATCTTGTAACTTAAAATTTTGGCTGTTGAAACTTTGGCAAGTAGAGTTCCATGATAGCGTTTTAGAGTTTGCTTATTTAATTAAGGGGGGTAAGTAATTATTCTTTATATCCAATTTTCTTTTTTCTTTATTTAGCCCCCTATTGCCTTTCTATGCTATAATCAGTAAGGTTTTGTGACAATCCAAAGACGTGTTTTTGCATGTTTTGTTCAAGGAGAAAATTTATAGCAATATAACACTCTATACAGTTAACCTTTAAAAGATTTTTTTTTTTTATGTATCACTAGATCAAATTGGCACGACAATGCAAAAGTACCTGCTTATATATATATATACACACACACACACACACACATAGAATGTTGCATTCAGGACTTTTGGTCATAGTTATTAAACCCAACCCAGAGAGGAACCCGGTGAAAGAGGTGGGTCAACGGGTTACTAGTTCAACCTGTGGGTGAGTGGTTCAATGGTGGGTCACTACATATATTTAAATATTATGTTTTATAATTTTTTATATGGTTGAAACTATGTTATAGTAAATACTCAATTAGTCCAATTTATTATATAATCATTAATTCTTATAAGAATTAACAAAACCTAAATTTAATTAATAATCCACCAAACTTCAAGTATAACATTTTATCGAAGTGTAATTATCTAGTTTATTTACGAATTTTAAGTGCAAAAGGTTATTAAGAATAATATTTGTCTTAAAAATGAATTGTGTAATATGTTATTTTTTAAAATCCATTTCATAATTTATAGAATTTAGGGAATAATAAAATTTTATTAAAAGATTCCAAACAAAAAAAGAATGAAACTCTAATATATAATATAGAAGGGGCAAACAAGCACCAAATGAGCTGATGGGCTTGTTGCAAGCGCGCTTAGTCCTTGTATTTGACAATCGAGGTTCGAATCAGCATCGCAGCAACATTTGCTAAACATTTTTTACCCAAAACCGGGTTCCTTAGAAAATCGTCTAGTTCAACCAAATTGGCCGGTTGAACTGTTGGTCCGTTGAAAAGTTAACGGTTCTCTTGCACAAACAATCCAATTACAAAATCGGCCTGATTTCATGGACGGTTCGTCAGATTGACCGGTTGAATTGTCGGGTCGGACCGGATTTAATAACTATGCTTTTGGCCCAACTTGCCAACATAGCTGCCCATATGAAGAAAAAAATCATTACTTTATACTTTTTTATTTTTATTTGAACTTTGCATTATGTGACATGTGTATAGTACTCCCATATATGTTTTTTTTATATATTGTGGTTTCATGGTTCTTTTCTTAATTTACATGGACTTTTGTCGGTTTTGTGCTCTACGGGTTATGGCATTTTGTTTAGTATGAACTTCATGAATTTTTTTGTTGGCTTTAAGCAATAGATAAATTATCTTACCATAAAAAATTCAAAGGCCTAGATAAACTATTTATGAGTTTGTCTAACAGGTGCTCATTGAATACTTGTTAAAATATATTTTGGGTGTCATATTTTTAGAAATGTAACATTATTTAGGTAAAGTAAATAAATACAAGAGAGAATGTATAAGATTAAATAGAGAAAGTATATAAATGTAAGAGAAGGTAATAATTATTAGCAAATATATTTAAATGTGTTAATAAATACCAAATGGGTTTATTACTTTTTCTTACCAAGAGGTGGCTGCCAAAAGTGGTGATTGGCACTGTAGCAAATTGCAGAACAGAAAGTCCCAAGCTTTAATTTGCCATGGATAGGAGCATCCTAAAATTTATTAGGGGAAGAAAAAGAGATTAGGACAAAGAAATAAAAGAAACGGTAAAATTCAAAAGCTATGCCTTTAATCACCAAAGAGATCTTGGTATAGTGGCTACAGTTGAGGTTACAAGAATTAGAGAGTTTATATTCAAATTTTTTTTTCCTCTCCACTTCTTAAACCTCACCCCTCTCCTACTAGACAAAAACAATTTTAAAAAATGCATCTAATCACATAACTAGCAAAGAAAAAGGGTAGGGATTTCCTTGAGAGCAATGAGCTATGCTCATCCTAATACATTTAATTTGATGAAAGCAATTAAGATAACTTTGACAATAGGAGGAATGGGCTGGGTAGCTCAAGAAGAGGAAGTGTAAATGAAAAGTTCTAGATTTGAGCCTTCACACTTATACTACTAAAAAAATAAATTTGAAAATTGATGGTTCGACCACAATCTACATTTAATATTGTTAGGTCTAGTTTTAAGAAATTGATAAATGAGAATAATAGAATTTTTTGCAATTCAATAATGACAATAACAAAACAAATAAATCAAACAAAAAAACACAAAATTTACATGGTTCGGTCTAATTGACCTACGTCCACGGGTGATGGGGTAGCAGATTTACTACAACAGAAAGAGAGTACAAAAGAGGGGGTACAAAAACTTAGAAAATAATTCCCGAGTCCAAAATGCACCTAAAACTAAAAATACAAAAGATCCTAAATAGCACTAAATGCTTAATAGCCCAAAGGCCCATAACTTGGTCTTTTGGCTTGATGCAAAACCAAAACTCCTCTCACACTGGGGCGTGGGCCCCTCAAAACTCTCTTGGATTGGTGCACATGGCACTTGGGCTGATGCCCTTAGCACAATTAAAATCACTTAACTCCACTATATTTATAACCATCAAAAGGAGACACTTCTTTATAAAAGTTCCGATGTGGGATATAAAAACACACTCAACAAATACTCGAGCGACTGATACAGTTATGAATAGTTAAGCAATTAAGACTATAAAATCTAGAAAGTTATGTGCCTATTTTATTTCATTTACTTCGTAAGCTAGCTACTTACTCGACTATTGATTTGAAAACTACCAAAAATAATTTAGAAATATCTAAGTTTAGTTTCAGATGCCAACACATCTTATATCACAAAAGAAATCCAATATAAAGCTTATAACAATGATCAATCTAATTTCAGACCTGTCATTTCTTGTAGAGTTTCTTTGTAATCATATACAATTGGGCACCTTGGTAGTTGGCTTTGGGACTGCAAATGAATCAAACTACTCACAAGTCGATCGCAAGCGACTCGAGTCCGAGCTCGACTCAGTTCGAGCTAACCAAATCAAACTCGAACTCGAATTCAAGCTCAAAAATACTAAGTTCGTTAGTTCGCGAACCGGTTCGAGCTCGATTATATATATATATTTTTTTATTATTTTTATTTAATAGTCAAATTACATATGTATTGTTAATATTTTATTATTTGTTAAGAAAATTTATTATTTTATTTATTTTTTAAAAATAAAATAATTATTTTTTATTTTTTTTAAGCTCGAGCTCGACTCAAATTTGAGTCGACCTCGAGTTTGAACTTGACATTTTGATCTCGTTGAGTTTGAGTTCAAGTTTCGTAAAATTATGTTGAGATTTAATTCGATTAAACCGAAGTTTGAGTCGACTCGACTCTTTTACATCGCTAGTTGATTTGATATAAACTATAAAAGGAACTACACACATCCTTTCAAAGTATGATCTGCAAATCCCTGAATTCAATAATACAAACTCTCATGACTAGTCAAAATCTCATAACGATATTATTTTTAAAAAAAATACAATACTACTCTTTAACCTTATCATCTTGAATGTTTTTAACTGTTGAACATCCTTAGATGACATCTGTCACTTTGGGCAATTCCTCCCATTTTTGCCTTCACATCTCCCTTAAAAAAGCACTCGTGTGTTTTTAATTGGCAATGCTCTAGCTTACTATACCTTCAATTGCATGATTGATTTGTTTACTAGTGTAGTTGATTTTGAATAAATATTGTTTTCATCCCCAGTATCATATCGGTCTGCAAAAGAGAAAGTAATGCATAATAGATGAGAATGTAAAATGATGAAAACATATTCAGAAATCTCCCCTGACATTTGTGACAGCTCTCTTGAACTTTCAAAATTATCACTTAGCTACCATTCGATTTCTCCGTAACAATTAGTAATATTTAAAAGCTAACTTAAGGAGAGAGAAGAAAACTTCAGGTCACAAATGCCTTTTCATAGTCCTAAATATAAGTTTATTGTAAGTATTGCAAAACTATTTACAATATTATTCATAAATAAAAGGTTGGAATTCAAAGACAAAAGTATGGAGATGTAGCACATATTTAATAAAAATATTTTAATCGTGGTTACTCAAATTGCAAAAATTAATTAGTTTTTTTCATTTAGAGGTTCAATTTTGTTATATAGCACTTATTTATTGTAAAAACAAAAATAGTCCGCTTTCTTACCTTTGATGCTCTGATTAAACATTAATTAACAATGGAAGAACACTCTCAAAAACTTTTTAACAAATTCTACCAGCTAGTTGTCGCACCTTCTTTCTTGAAGGAAAAGGACTCTTACGTGCTATAGCTGTAAATGGTAACTCACTATAAGGATATACAAAACAAAACTATCTTAATGTTAGGTATATAATTCAATCGAAATTACAAGAAAACAGGCTTATTGTTACGCCAGAATTGTGCCACAAAAAGTCAGAAAAGTGTCGCAAAAACCTTTTAGCGGCACAAAAGTGACAGAATTCAATTGTGTCACAAAAGTAGCCGTTACAAAAAAAGACAACGCAATTCGGGGACGTGCCGAATGTATTTGCATAACTTTTTGCAACGCTAGTTTGAGTGTCGCCACTCTACTTGCAGCAAAAAAAAAGCGCCGCCAAAAATGTCCACAATGTTATGCGACATAAACTTGTGTCGCAAAAAAGTCACTAATATAAAGGCCAAAAATCAATTTTTTTTGGGTACAATATTTATCCTACTCAAATATACTAAAATCGAATATCATAACAAAATTAAAGTTCCACAGTACACTAGAATAAAGTATCATACACTATTTTAGTCAAATTCTACAAACTTTATCATTTAATATAGTTCATTCCAATGACGAGATGTGTCATATATCCCAAGAAATGCTTGTCTTCAAAAGCACAACTTCATCATACATCTCTCAAAAATATTTTCATATCTCAAAATCTTGAAATAACACAAAAATATGGTCATAACCATTCTTCAATACCCAATAGAACTACATTCACTAAAATTCACTTCCAAATTTGGGAAAGTAACCTATACCCAGTACCCAATAGAACTATATACAATAAAATTCCAAGGTGGGAGGAGGAGAATTTAAGAAGAAGAATAAGCAGACTTCTAAGATAAAAGATGTGCTCCACCATCTACTAAAGAAATACAATCTGAGGACCACACAACTTCCTTATAGACAATAAACTTCACAATATTGGAGTTTCACACGCATCTATGTTTGCTTTATAAATTTTACCATGCACAATAAAAAAACGTGAAGCAAGCCACGCTATATCGCTACAAGCATGGATTCTCGGGTTTTTAGCAACACTAAGTTCAACACAAGCACAATTCTTGTCAAGCAAGTAGCAAATTTAGTGAGGATCGTGGCTATAAAAGTCATAAGGAGGTTCAATACACAATAACTAGAAAGATTCGTTTGCATTAGGGTCTAGGAATGCATTCAAAGAAGGTAGAAAATAGTACATGATCATCAGTATATGAAGGCAATATCCAGTTATTTATTTATGCTAAGAGAGTACCAGCAATTAGACAAGAAAAAACTTAAAGACGTCTTGAAACAAAATACAGTAATTGAAAGGTAAATCCCCTTTGTTTGTTACTATCTGCTGAAGCCTTTTTATTGGCCTATGTTCTAGACAAAACACTTGAGATAAGAAAAAGAGCTAAAACTCAGCTAAGAACAATGTCAAAGGACTTGTTTGTGCAGATTTGTACACTTACTGTGACCAACACGACCTCTGGATCCTCATTAAATCAATCTATCTCATCCAATTTGCCCCTTAAGAACTACGTTTTCCATATGTTGACAAAAGCAATCCATGTATTTATCTAAGTAGATCATTCTTGCACAATTCACATATTTATGTTTACATACTTCTGAATGCGTCATGAGCTGTCGAAAAGTGTTGCTTCGACATTGATTGTACTATTTCCGAAGGTAAACTCACCCCAAGACTTTAGCCAATTTCGACCCATAAGTCTCTGCAACTTTGTCAATAAAGTCATTTCAAAAACCCTAACTGTTCGTTTGTCAAAGGTGCTGCCAAGTATTATTTCTCCTCAGCAGAGTGGCTCTGTTAAGCGTAGGCAAATTTTTGACAATTTTCTGTTGGCCAGGAGTTGGTGTTTGATATTCATCGGAAGAATAGAGGGGGAAATGTAGTACAAAAGCTTGCTATGGCCAAAGCCTATGATAGAGTCTCTTGGCCTTTTTTGTTACAAGTGTTAAGAAGGTTTGGGTTTATCGAAGTGTGGATTGATATGATATGGAGACTTATTTCGAATGTATGGTTCTCAGTAATAATTAATGGTACGCCTCAAGGATTCTTTAAATCTAGCCGTGGATTGAGACAAGGAGATCCGATATCATCAGTGCTCTTTGTGATTAGTGCTGAAGTTCTCTCTCGCCTTCTGAACTCTTAGGTTAGCAATCGGGATTTTACGCCTTTTAGAGTTTTGCTGGGTTGTCCGCCTGTTACTCATTTAGCTTACACGGATGATATTATTATCTTTTCTTGTGGTTTGAAGCGATCTGTGCGGTTGGTTATAAAGGCTCTGGACACTTATGTCTCAGTGTCAGGACAAAAGGTGAACCAGCAAAAGAGTTGTGTCTTGTCTCATCTAAATTTTCCTGGGATCAAAAAACGCTCTATTGCAAAAATAACTGGGTTTCAATCAAAGGAGTTTCCGGTTAAATATTTGGGTTGCCCCTTATATGTAAGGCAGCGGGAGAGATGTTACTTTTTGGGAGTTTGTGACTCGGTCACGAGTGAGGTGTTGTCATGGAAAGAGAGACTACTTCGCATGGTGGTAAATTAGCTCTAATAAAGAGTGTGTTGTCTTCTATGCCTATTCATACATTCGCTGCGTCAACCCCTCCCAAGTCGATTTTTAGCACATTGGATAAAATTTTTGCTAATTTTCTATGGAGCTCCTCAGAGGTTGGGTCACGATTTCATTGGATAAAATGGGACCAATTATGCAAATCGTATGACAGGGGGATGCGAGTTTGAGATCCTCAAAGCATGTGTTTGATGCCTTCTCGATAAGACTATGGTGGCATTTCCGGCTGCGGCAATCTTTGGGGGCTGAGTTCCTGCACTGTAAATATTGCCATAATCTTCATCCTTGTTTTGCTGATGCTTCTCCCGGGGATTCTTGGACTTGGAAAAAAATGGTGTCTATCCAAGGTGTTGCTGAGCAACATGTCAGTTGGGTTTTGGCTAGAGGTAATGTGAGTTTTTGGCATGATAGTTGGTTGGGGACAGGTCCATTGTGTCGACAAGTGGACACTTTTCAGGAATGTGCAATTTTCGATTTTGTTGAACAGGGCTACTAGAATGTACAATGGTTAAGCACTGTAGTGCCTAGCCGATGAGTGGGGCAGATTTTGTGTGTTGCGCCTCCTTCTCTAGACCAAGTGGATACCATGGTTTGTTCCAAGTAATTCAGGTGACTTCTCATTAGCATCGGCCTACTAGATTGCTCAAGAAGGTGGAAATAGCTCCTAGCTCTACTCGTTGCTCTGGCTTCAAGGATTGCCAATAAAGATTTCTTTTTTCATGTTAAGATTGATAGGATCCCGTTTGCCGGTGATGGACAGGTTGCATAAACTTGGCATATTAGGCCCAGTCCTTCTCGTTGTTTTTGCTGTCTACAACCATGTCAAGAGTCTATTGATCACATTTTCTGCACTAGAAAGCTGGCAAAGAGAATTTGGGGGTATTTTGAATGGGTGATTGGAGGGTTTAGGGTTTTCTCTAGGTAAGACATAAGGTGGTTAGCTGGTGGTTGAAGCCTACTCGGAACCCGTATCTCCAGTATCATTTTCGCCTACCGTCGTCTCTAATCTGTTGGAATTTGTGGAAGATGTGGAACAAATTTGTGTTTGAAGGTCATCTACTGTTCATGGTTCATGTTTGTGCGATAATTTTTGGTGATCTTAGGGACATTCTTCATCTTAAATTTAAAGGCAACATTACCAATGGACAAGATTAGCCGGTTTTTTTTGGTATGGTGGCTGATCTGCAAAGGGTTTACAAAACCTTGGTGGTTCGATGGAGGTGTCCAGTGCAACATGTGGTCAAGCTGAACTCAGATGGTTGTTCTAGAGGTAACCCGGGTGTGAGTGGAGGTGGGGGGATGCTTCGGTGTTTGGAAGGAAGATTTCTTTTGGGATACTCGTGTTTCTTTGGGGAGATGATGAGTTTGCAGGCTGAATTGAAAGCGCTGATTTATGGTGTTAGGCTGGCTATTGCCTGTGGGTATTCTGATTTGCACTTAGAATCTGACTCTTTGGTACTAATTCAGGTCACCCAAGGGAAAGCACGGTGTCCATGGCAGTTGTGAGGGGACTTACAGGAACTGCTAAAAGATAGAAGGTTCTTTAGAGAGGTGTCACACTGCTTTCGGGAAGCGAATTAACCAGCTGACCGACTTGCAAACATTGGAGTGGATTCAGGAATATCTTCAACATATGACTTATTTTGTGATTTGCCTCGCTTGGTGAGAGGTGACTTTGCTCTTGATCGGTCGGGAATTCCAAGCTTTCGTAGAGTTAGAGTATAGCAAGTTAAGGTAGCAGTAGTGCTCTTTTGTTTTTGCTTTACGTGTATGACCTCCTTATATTTTATCAAATAAAGTCACTATTTATTAAAAAAAAAGATACTTCTGAATGCAAATCCAGGCATAACAAGCATAAGGAACTATATCAACAGTACAATAGACATATTCTTAGCGAGTAAAATTGGTCTTCTATCACAAGCATAAAAAGAATAGAGTTATTTTCAGAAACTTTTTCAATACCTCAAGCAAGTTTGCAAGTAGTCCTGCTCCTTTTCTTCTCCATATAGTGGTTCTAGGATAACAAAAGACTAGTTAATTCAATATCAACAAGGAACTGATGTACAAATAGTAGTCAACAAGGAAAACGATAGACCAAGACAAAAGCGAGCCTAACATAAAACCAAATAATACCATATTAAGGTAGAAGTAGAATGCAGGGTGTCAAGGAAACTAATATGAACATAAGGAATCATAAATTGACATGCAGTGAAAATGATCCCACAATTAATATTTTTTTCATATTAATCAATATTAACTTCATCTAATATTGACATTATGAACTTCCTATAATAAAATGTTAGCATTATGTTCCAAAATTAGAATCAATCATCAGCCTCATCTTCTTGTTGGGCTTCATTAAAAAAATCATCATCATCACATTTATCGTCAATCGTATTGCCAATTCAAGATTATCCTCATCAGAGAAGAATCCATCATCAACTTCAGCAACATGTGTTTTGGATTTTGTAGTTCATGCATCAAGTATAACTCCATCAACACCTTCCCTAACGCATGAAACATTACTATCCTCAGAATTATTGTGATTAACATGCTGCCACGCAGAATGCTCATCCTAGATATCTTCACATATATCAATTTCTGGATCAATAATTGATAGGGTGTTAATTATTGGTTATTTTATTATTAATTTTCCCTTTGTCCTTGCCAAATATTGTTTTAATTATTAATATTTACTTATATTTGATATTTGGACTTAATTTCAGGGAATGGAGCAGAAAATTACTAAAAATGAGGGATTTTCTGGAGCAAATTGCTCCACACATAAGAGACCTCAAAAAGTTTCACAAACCCGGGCCCACCTAGAGCTGCAGACGGATTGCATCTCCTTTTGCTGAGTAGGAGTGTTTTGAGCATAAACAATCCTACGGGCAATAGGAAACTAAAAGCAAGGAATTCGGTAGAGCCCCACTTTTGGTTTGATTCTCAATTTCGACGGGGACTCCCGGGATAAGAAGCTTTAGTCATTGTTGGCTTTAAAGAGGAGAAAAACGTACAGAGGCTGGATAGATAGTAGTTATCACTAGTTTTAGGATAGTTTTAGTTCAGTTTTAGTTCTTCTTTCTTTATTCTTGTCTGGCGCACGCCAACTGTTCGATAATATTTCCCAACGGGAAAAATACTTCTTTTTCACTCTTGCTTTCTAAGTGCAAAACGTGATGCCTTCGCAATCAATTAATTGGCGTGGCGATTTTCTTATGAGGCGTGGCTAAGCCTCTCATCTAGTCGAAGGCCAACTTGAAAGCGCGGTTCCAAATATTTGTGAGATCGAATTAATTTTATTTATTTCTTTTATTCATTAGTATTTGTACGTTTTCTGATTTAATTGCTTATGCTTGTTATGTTATTTGAATGTCAAGAGCCCGATATTTGAATTAATCTAATGATCTAATGCCAAATTAATTGATTGAATCCGTAATTGTTCAATTGATTAATATCAGTAGCGACTAGCGTGATTGATTTCATGTTAGGGAAACGTATGATCTAACTTAAACAAACCCTCGTAGCGTGCTTGTTGGTTAGGATTGGGTTTTTCTAATTATTAATGCAATCAAGTAATTAAATCCTACGGTCGTACCTAGGGTTATTTTTTGGTTAGGGAAATAGTTAACGGTTGTACATTAACTATCGAGAAATTAAGGAAAGATTGGTTGTTCATCGCGTGTATGACAACTATAACCAATTTAGTAATGAGTAATTGAATTATCTTTGCATCGATGATCAAGTGAATGGACCGTGTCTGAAAAGTTGTACCTTTGGCTAGAGTCGTATTGGTTATTGATTATTTCCTATTTATTTCTTTTAATTGTTTCATTAGTTAGTTAATTAGTAATTTTATATTTTCCAAAAATCCCCCATGCACTGAATTTAAAAGAGACAAATATCCTCAGTCCCTGAGGAGACGACCCTACTTGCCACTATCAACTATTCAGTAATTTTTGTCAACTAATTAATTCAGGTATATCGGATTAAGCAAACTCTTCGGGAACATGGTGAATCAAGTAACCCATTGCACACCTAGAGTCCCCTGCTCCAGTACCTAGGGTTAATTATTGACTGCTTTTAGTGGTATTTAGGTTTTTATTATTATTATTGCACAGGCTCGACACCCTGTCATTTTTTGGCGCCGCTACCGGGGACTGGTGCCAGATTAATTTGTTTCATTTTGAGTTCATCTTGTTTTCATTTTTGAGTTCATTGTATTGCCAACTCAAGATTATCCTCATCAGAGAAGAATCCATCATCAACTTCAGCAACATGTGTTTTGGATTTTGTAGTTCATGCATCAAGTATAACTCCATCAACACCTTCCCTAACGCATGAAACATTACTATCCTCAGAATTATTGTGATTAACATGTTGCCACGCAGAATGCTCATCCTAGATATCTTCACATATATCAATTTCTGGATCAATAATAAAAAGATCTCGAGGGGTCATCTTGACAACTTATTCCATTCGGGTTCCAATGCACCCCGAACATACCAAGCTTGTTGTGCTAGAAAGGCAAGGATGAAAGGCAACTATGCTGCACTATCTAAATTCTAATATACCATCATCAAATATGGGTATATAACCACAAAGTTAGGATTTTTAGCTAAATTTTAGTGTGTCACTTTCCAAGAATAGCTCAGTTTTAGTAGAAAAGACATGACAAAATAAACAAAACAACAAACACAGCAAAAAGTTGATAATACTCAAAGGTATTTAAAAGTCCATAGAGAGAATGAAATTTGACCTCAAATCAAGTTAAATTCATGTTAAGAATCCAAAAGTCCTACTTTAACAACATATATTCATTCTCCAACTATACATATATATACATATAATTTTTGCTTCTTTTGAGAAAAGAAGTTAACAATTACAAATGATATAGAAATAATTAAAAGGGAATTAGACTGGTACTAGAGTAGGGACTCCGGCTGAATAATGAGGTACTTATTTCCCTTTGTTGCCAAGGAATTTACTTAATCCTATATACCAGAACTTAACTTAAAGATTTTCTTGCTTCTTTTGAGAAAAGAAGTTAACAATTCTGAATGATACAGAAATAATTGAAAGGAAATTAGACTGGTACTGGAGCAAGGACTCCGACTGTGCAATGAGGTACTTATTTCCCTCTATTGCCAATGAGTTTGTCTGCAATGAGGGACTTCGACTGTGCAATGAGGGATATCTTTGCTATCATTTTGCTTATCTGGGGTCTAGTAATTGTTTCAGTTTGGTATTTCTATTGCAAAGATAAAACAAAGAAACAAACCTAAGAATCGACTAAGAAACAAATGCAAAATTGAGATAAAACTATCGCTAGGTATAAGTCTCACCATTTTCCGTTGAGAATCTACTTAAGCTATTTCTACTGCAGAGAATAAAGATGAAGGAGGTGGAATTAGGTTTCAGAGAGAGCGAGAAAAATTAATTGATCAATATTTAGGAATCAAAGAGATTAGCAAATATTGTATTCCGACACAATAGAGATTTTGATATAGAAATTGAAAAAAAAAAGGTTGGAGTATAGGTTTCAACTGAGGATAGCATCTTTGTTGCAATGTAAACTGAACCGAATAACTTTGTCGCTGCTTCTACTTCAGCTAGTGAATTATAATTCCTTTTTGTTGGCAAATACTTCTCGAAACCTTAGAGATCGGAAGTTTAGATTGGGAAATTAGGCACTTTGAAGACATTAGAGATTCAATAGTAAATGAAAATTCAGAATCAAAGCAGGATCGAAATTGTTAAAAGAGGAATTTGAAGCTAGGTTTTCATATTTGAGAGAGAAGGTGGAAATTTCTTGAAAGTTTAGAGAAAGTCCTGACCGAGAGATACAGAGACAAAATGAGAATATCAGCTAATTTGTCTCAGGGGACCAACTTTGCATCAATTTGTAGTCAAGGGACGATGTCATTTTAGTACGGCTTACTTTCCAGCAAAATTACCATTGCATTAGTTATTTGCAACAAATTGCCCCTGTGTCGCACTAAAAGTGCCATAAAAACCCCAATTTGTTGTAGTGAAAATCTCTTTTGTGGTTTCTAAACTTAGTTAGGTGTATCAATGGTAGGGTTTTAGGATAGATCCAAACCCAAATTCACTAATTTTATTAATACTCAAACCTAGACCTTAGGTTTGGGAGGGGAAAAAATTTTGACATGAGCATTCACAGGTTTGGATATATAATTACTGTATGTGGGTTTATGGAAAGAGAGAGCTTAAAGATCTATAAGAAAGATTAGGAATCGAGTCTTGGATATGTACTAATAAATAATCTCAAAATCTTTACCCTAGCTCTAGTCTGGTAGCTTATTTTTAGGTAAAATGTTGAAGTTAGATCTTTCCAATTCCCGTTGGATAAGATCAGACGGAGTAGCCATTATAAAAACTATCCATAAGCCTATGACAATGGGATATATACATGCCAATGAAAGCTAGGGGTTTGAACGAGGGGTCTGCTCAGCTTGATGCATTGATAGCCCCAGAATTTGCCCTTATGTCTTCTTTGGGCATTAACTTGAATCGAGATGCATACCATATAAATTAAAAAGTAAACTAAAAAAAATAAGACATGTGGGAAAGATAACGAAAAAAAAATAATCCAATTACCATTTTCAAATAAAAAAAAATCAACGTTCAAGAATGTTGCACTTATAAACTAAAAGCATAAAATGTTATGAAATAATTCTATTTGTTTGAAAACTTTTACCAATGTTTAACACTTAAATTTGCATGAATCTAAACCGCCACTTTTTCTCATGTGTCTGGATAGGATTTCGAGAATATGACGAGAGCTTTATGAAAATTTTCATTTAATAAAAGAAGCTTGACATGCAAAGCTGATTCGCACGGTCTTGTTGTAGTCCATGTTAGTTATGCTTCGATAAAGGTAAACATGTAAATAATTGCCACGGCCATATTCCTGAGTGTAAGGTAAATATAGTTCTTACAAATACTACAGAAGGAGGTTTTATGGTCATCACATATCAAGAAAACATTCAAAAAACCTAGAACTAGAATATTGAATGCAATAGAATCTGTAGTTGTAATGTCTTAGTTTCTGCAAAGGCTAAGACAAATTCACTTAAGTGACTCAGTACACAGGTTACTCTTTAGTCAAATTTGACAAGTTCATCCAATCGAAGGAGCCATTTGTACAACACTAGTAATAGTTCACGTGATTGTAATATCTTAAAATATATTATTTTTCAGATACTAAAATTTTTTTAAGAAATTTTAATCATCAACATCATAATATAGTATTTTTATGTTTTTTTTTTAAGCTAGCCATGACATATGCTGATGACAAAAGGGATCGGTCGATTGTTCCTCTTGTGGATCAGTCGACTGATCCTTTTGTGGACGAGTCAGAAACGGTGGGAAGGGAGGCTGAGGTATCTGAAGTTGTGAGCATGTTAATTAGCTCAGACTGTAAGAAGGATTTACCTATCATCTCAATAGTTGGGATGGGTGGCCAGGGTAAAACAACCCTCGCACAGCTGGTGCTAAAAAATGAGAGTGTAACGAAGTATTTTGATGAAAAAAATTTGGGTTTGTGTGTCAGACAATTTCAGAGTGGAAAGGCTGTTGAACCATATGCTTCAATCCCTCGGGGAAAAGAATGCTGAGACGACAACCAGGGAAGCATTTAGAATGTACAAGCCAAAAAACTTTACGTGGTGGATCATTTATACTGCATTTTTGACAAAAATAAAATTAACATAATACAAAGAATTCAAATTACATGTATGTTTATTTTTCTAACTTAATTATATTCTTTGTTTGTACAAAATTGTGATGATTGTGGTTTATATGCAATAGAGTCATGAATATACAATAATTTTGGTAAAACATGATATTATCAATATTTGATATGTTAGAGTTCAAGCTATAAATCAAAAGGTGTTTTGTTCATGATTTCAAATTCAATCCTAAGGGATATGTCAACTACATTGGAATATTTTTTGTCCCTTTTCATTTAATAAAATTTTTAAAAGTAACCAGCTTAAAAAAATAAATAACATAAAAATACTATATTATGATGTTGATAATCAAAATTTCATAAAAAATTTTTAGTATCTGAAAAATAATATATTTTAAAATATTACAATCACGTGTTTGCACGTGAACTATTACTAGTGTTATTAAGTAAGTTTTTGATACCTCATCATAACCTGCAATTGCCTTTCTGGGATTTGTCATAGTGACTTTAAGTCTTTGGTAATCATATATATCACAAATCTATCTAATGAATCAGATGTAAGCAACAAGCTCATACTCCATGTACAAGATGCACAATTATCAATATGAGGTAGAACATAGAAACTACAAATCTCAGTAAATTTGTTGTCCCAAAAAATAAATAAATAAATAAAAGCCTTCATAAATTTGAAACTCTAATCATCATTACTCATAGTGTGGTAATAACTTGAACTCAACGTCCAACAAGATTTAGAATGTAAAAATATACCAAACAAATTAAACTTGAAAGGCTAATGTGTTTCAAACGACTAAAAACCATAACTAATTTTGAGAAACACTTCCTATATGTTTAAATTTCTCCCATCAAAGTAAGTATTGAGATCCAATACCCGATAATTGTAAGACTTGAGGTTGTATAGATGATGACTATGATAAAAAGCATTATCTTGGCATCTAGATTTCCCAATAAAGCAAATGGTGCTTGAGGCACCATTTGTATTGAAGGAAAGGAAGGGATACCAATAGAAAAGAAAGGAAAGGAGAGTAGAGCAAAGTAGTTTCCATCCATCTTATTTAGATTAAGTATGGAAGGAAAAGAAAGGGAATATTGAATTTTTGTTTGAATTGAAGAAGGAAAAGAAAGGATCAAGTGTTAATTTACTAGAAAAAATAGGAAAAAATGATTTTTCTTTCAAAAAAATTTTAATTATTTCAATTAATTTGGTTTCATTTTCCTCCGTTTCTACTCACTTTTGGGTGGAAACTATAATTCAACAAAACAACTAGAACCTTTCCCTTCCTTTCCCTCCCTATCCTTTCCTTTCTCTCCTCAAAAATCAATCCAAACCACAAAAACTAAATTCCTCTAATTCCTCTCCTCTCCTTACCCTCCCATTCCTTCAATCCAAACTATGCCTAAGATGTTAAACGTGCGGAGGAACATGATTCTGACATGAGAAATATCAAAAATGATGCTAAATCACATCTACAATGGACTCAGATTAAGAACATTATGTTGATTAGTAGGGTAGCTAATAAAGTAGCTCATATATTATTTTTCAGATACTAAAAATTTTTTATGAAATTTTGATCATCAACATCATAATATAGTATTTTTATGTTAATTATTTAAAAAATTAAAAATTTAAATTCAAATGGCATAAAAAAGAGCATTTAGATCATTTGAATTTAACCAAAAGACCAAAATAAGACAAAAATATCGATACTATTACAAAATAAAAGTGCTCTTGGAACAAAGAATGATTTATTGTTTGTACGTTTGTATTGGTAAGAGCAAACTAAGTTTAGAAAAATATAAAATAATATAAATAGTAAATATCACATTTTTTTTCAATTATATTTATTCCTTTAAAATAATTAATTTTCTGAAAATTTTAAAGAAAAAAAATCTAAAAGCATCATATTCACGTGCAAAGCACGTGCTCCATTACTAGTATATCCAAGTGTGATATAAGTAGCTTGTTTCACTAAGGTTGTGTTTGGATTGCATTTTTTAGAATTTTTTATAGAAAAATTGCTGTAGCAATTTGATGTATGTGAGAAAAAAAATAATAGGGAAATGTGATCACGGAAAACAATGCAATTTTCTGGCGAAAAATGACTGTTCAAACAAGGCCTAAGGCTTCCGGTCTGGCAAAGGTTGAGTTTAAGGGCCATTGGAATTTGGACCCTTTCGTGGTTCCGTACAATTGTTGATTGCCAAAGTGAAATTTCTATACCAAGTTATGAGATGTAGGTCAGGCAATTGATTTTTAAGATATTACAATCAGTTGCTATTAATGATAATCGTGGTTTGTATGGTGCTATTTTATCTTTTTCCTAGTTTAATACTGCTATTTCAGTTACAAAGGTGTCATCATTTTTTGTATATTGAAATTTCATTGGGTGCAACATAAAAAATTCTTCATATTTGTAAAAGTGCGTAATTGTAAAATTTACTTGTGATATTTGTGTGAAGATATACAAATGAATAAGGGTTTTCTTGTCATTGTATGTTTCTCCATTTCTAGAGAGTATCTATTTTTTGAAATTGATTTTTTTTTAATAATCTCAACTAATGACTAATGAGAAATTTTTCAGGCTTCAATTAAGAAATTTTGATATATATAATAATAGGAAATGGAGTCCAATGGTAGGTAAATAGTTTTTAATAAGAAATTTTTAATTATAATTACCAATGCCATTAAATGTAATCAATTGGAGTGTTCTATTTCTTTTAATTAATGCCACATTAAAATGCAATAATTCTAATTAAAAGACATGAGAGTAATTTAGGAATAACAAAAACTAAGATAAAAAGGGTGCTTACACTTGCACTACCCAATACCAACATTTATACTTTTTATATAGTAATGATAATGATAATGATTTTTTTTATCATTTTCTTGTGGAGCTAGTTTCTTGTCTTGTATTATATACTTTATTAAAACTTTTTAGTGTATCTCTCCTTTTATTTATTTAAGTAACAATTTAGGCTTAAAATCCTTTTAATTTGCAATTAGAAAAACAAGACAACACGTTATACGTACTTTGACAAAACTGTATAGCACCTCATATTAGAGACTTTTCTCTCTCTGTCATCTTGAATTTTCTCTCCTTTTATTTATTTAAGTAACATCTTGAACTAAAATTCCTTTCCTTCAATATAAAAAGAAAAGAGAGAAGACAATTAAAAAGTAAAAGAAAGATGATCACATTCTTCTTAGAAGACAATTAAAAAGTAAAAGGAACATGATCACATTTTTCTTATGGTATCCTTTTCTTTTTTTTCCCTTTTTCTTCGGATTTTCAATAATTAATGCTAAAAAAATGAACTTAAAGAAGGAAAACAAAAAACACAAAACAAAGGTTCACGGCAGTTTACAATCGCTAGTCTTGTCCATAAAATGGAGTAATAGGAAAAAAAGGAATTGAAAATCGGCCAAAGAATCCTTTACACTTTATTTTTACTTCAGCTGTTTGTGGCGTTTCTTGGTGCCTAACGCTATAAAACCTTTTTCACCTAATTCTCTGCTCATCTAATTGCTATTGTCTCATACCTAATTAATGATGATAAACATGCCTTATAATACACTTAGAAGGAAGGCTTTCACATCGCCCTTTCATAATTAATCAATAGGAATTAAGTAGATTGGATTTTTAGTTCTTTAATGCTTCATCCATTGATTTTTATGTTGGGGACTTATCTTCCTGAGAAACTCAATCCGCTAGTTTTTTTATTTCTTTTTTAATTTTTTTTAAGAGAGAAAAAAAAAAGAAAGGACTTCAAAGTTGAATCAATTGAGACCTTACAGTCACCTTATTAATATCCTTTTTTTCGGAGCTAATTTCCATCTCTAAAAAATGAGGTAAGAATAATTTAGACTGTTTCACCTATTTAGACTATTGGTAAAATAAGATCAACAAATCTCTCAGTTATTCCAAAAACTACATACTAGACTAGTTAATTAGACTTTTTTCAACAATCCATGACAAGAAAGTACTGGACTTGTGGACTTGCTATACACCGGCAAGATCATACTTTTTCTGTGCTTTCTATAATATTAGTCTATTTTTCAGGTTTTCAAGCCTTATCTTGGCATGAAATATATTATTCAAACTTAATAAAATGTCGTTAGACTCTTTCATTTGTGTATGAAATTTGTGATAAAGTTCATTTTAAACGTTTGAAAATTGAAAATCAATGGAACCACAATCATGTTTTAGAACGGTTCACAAACCAATTTACAACATTTTCATATTTTTTTAGGGCTTGGGACAAAGTGCACCATTGCAGTGCTTTTCGTTTTCAGTTTCAAATTGATCATTCAACTACGACACGTGTTTGGTCCACTGGTCAGGGAAAGCTTCTTAGAATTCTTCCTACTGTTAGGTTTAAGATTTGAATTTTGGACTTGAGACTTGTCAGTTAAGGATGAGAATGGTGCAAGGAAGGGAGAGAGGACTACATATATATTTAGGTAGCCACAATAAGTGACAAAACCCTTTTCATCTATTTCCCTCATCTAAATTATTTATGTGTAAAACTTGGAGCATTGAGTGTGTCTTTCTCTTGTTGTCTTTGTAAATTTTTTCGGACAATGGCAAATCAATATAAATAAGTGGGGAAAAGTAAGCTTTTACAGGCGGCTCCCCTTCTATACATTTTTTTAGGCACACCAGCCAAAATTCTCTGTCATAATAGAAAACGATGTCCACTAGGGAAAGCATGAAAGAGTTGATCTTTTATGGTGAAAAGAGGTCGAGACATACCTTATTAAAATGGTATGTAACTGAATGAAAAACTCGATTAACATCATGCTTCAAATTAAATTTGATTGACATCATTCTTAGATTAAACTCGATAAACTTTTCGATTAATTATGAGTTTCTATTTGAGTTGAGTTTTATCCAAAAATTTAACAAATATGATTAATTGTTAATAAAATTCTTGAACACGAAATTTTCCAAATTGAAAATGAGCAGCATGCAAAACGACCATCTAAAAAACTTAATAAGTTTTTATACTATATCAGAATAATTTTGTTTCATAGTGACGAGATAATAAAATCATGTAGCTTATTACTCTAAATTTTTGCTTTTGAATTGGATGAAAACCTCAGCTGATTTTTTGAGTATTGCAAATAAAATCACTTAAAGAATGGATTTCGAATTCCACAATTTTGAACCAACTTGTCTTAGATGAGTTGATCACCGGCAAAGTACAAGATGCAACCCGACTGCAGATCAGGGATTTAAAAGATGTGCAATAGTGCATACAACCTATTAGTTTAGGGTGGAATCCTCTTCCTCTAACCCCCTTCTAATCTAGTTGAGCCCTCCTCTAGTGCAGATTAGAGTAGAAGCAGCGGTGATATTGCTCATTGACAAAAAAATATATGAAGAAAGAAAGAGTTCCATAGTTTTGAGCAATGAACTTCCTAATAAATAATGTTCCCTTCCAACATAAAAAACAGTAAACATCATGTTTGCTTTCATAAACAACATTTAGTTATGGTGGGGAACAAAACACCACTGCAATTTGTTGCATCGGATTCGGAAGTGTATGAATAGAATGAGTTGGTCAAGAACAATGCTTTTGTGAAACGAGTGCCTTTGGTTGCCTATTTCCTTAATTTTTTTTTTAAAAAAAAACCCACACACACACACACACACCAACCCAAAAACAAGTACAATGCTGCTTTGTACTTATAATAGGTATTTCTATTGGCTCTTGCGCATAACATACATTTTCATTGTGTGCATTTCGTATAAAATTTGCTGAGTATCTTTTGATAGTATATTTGATAGTATATTGCAAATAAACGTTGCCTTTCTTAGCAAATTAATTTTCTTATTGTGAAATGTTTCCAAAGCAAACACCAAAAGGTTTTTTTAGTAATCAACGAATTTTTTAGATATCTCAATGAGTAGCCGATCATTACGACTTTTTTACATGCACAAATTTATTGAAACCAACTACAGAAACTAGGACTCGCAAGTTAAGTTTTGTCTAATTCAAAACGGTTCATTTAATTCTTACAATATTTGGTATATCATATTATTAAGTTGTTGTAAAATTCATGATTACATCAAAACTATACAAATTTACATTAAATATAATAAGAATTATGTGAATCCATTTCTACTAAATAGAACTCAACAACAATTTCTTACCTTATACAAAAAGATTCATCAAGAAGCTGCCCCCACTTTGATCAAATATAAGCCTCCCCAATCGTGGCTAGAGGTCTGTTTGATAACATAAAAAAGTATTGAAACTAAACCTTTTCAGACATTCAGATGTTTTGAGTGTTTAATAAATGAAAATCCATCTGCTAAATTTGTTAAGTAATGCTAAAATTGTGTATATTTTTTTCAGTACAAGAATCCTAACTGAATGTTTAATTCTGATAAGAATCAATAGAATTATTTCAACTATCTCATCTTATCTACCAAATCTACCCTTATTTGTTAATTATATTCAAAATTCTTATCTAATTAAACAACCTGATATTTTCTATCTAATGGTTTTATGTTTCTTTTTTCTCCCTTTTTAATGACTTTCATTTTTTTCTCCATACTCCTTATGTAATATATTTCATCTTTTATATTAATTTGATTTAAAAATAAACATTATCATATTCACACCTAACAATTTTAAGCTAATTAAATTGTAGGTTCTATTTTTTTTTTGAATGAAAAGATATAAGGGCAAAATTGTCAAATCAAACTTATTAAGCATTCAGCTATAAATATTTATCAAACAGCATAAATAAGTTTAGCATTAAAATTCAAACATTCATATATTTCTTTTCAGTGCTTAAAATTCAGCAAATTAATTGTTTTAGTATTCAGATTTCAGAATTCAGATTCAGTTTTATCAAACGGAACCTAGCTATAGCTAGAAATGAGACGACTTTTGCTATTTCTTTTCAAGCCATATTTTTCTATTTTCTTTCTTTTCCTTTTAGATGGTTCTTTTTCCCTTTTGCTAGTTAAAGAGACTTTGAACCTTACAAAAAAAAAATGAATGAAAGAAAAGGGAATGCTAGAGAGCCAAATCAAGAGACATCTTAATTACCAGGTTAATATCCCTAGCATCTGTGGGTGATGGAGACTTTATAAATGTTTAATTTTTCTTTGTTTTGGCTCAAGTTGATGATACCTAATATTATTTTACATACAATACAATCGTGCTTAAGATGGTGAACAAGAAAACATATTGTTCTGTTTGCTTGGCATCATATGTCTTAGTATCTTCAATGACCAAGTCAGACTTGATTTTAAATGCATTTAAGTTTCTGGATATTATTAAGTTCTCGATAAATTAGCTCAAATAATTATCATGATAGTTGCCTTTGCCTGGAGCCAATGCTCATGTTTGTAGTGGTCGAGTCATGCCTCATGAGTAGTTTGGTGATATGACCACCAACTTAACATTGCTAAATTCCAACTTAACTAGTAGTTTGGTGATAAATTAATGATGTTTGTAAAATCAGATCTCCGTTTCGACTCTTAATCCCTTCTCATTTTTCTTTTTCATTATAAAACTAAGAATCTACCTTAAATTCTTTTTTTTAAAAAAAAAAGAAAAGAAAAGAAGGTAAACTAGAATCCACTAGTATAGAAGTTGATTCCAAACCTGCTATTCCTAAAATATGACCATAAAATATTAGTACCGTGAATTGTCATAAGAAAAAGATAACATATTTAATGCAAATGAAACAATATGCATATAGTAGAGTATTAACAAAATCAGCTTTGGCAGTAAATGTATTTGTTTTTTGTGAATTAGACTGGTTTAAACAACTTGAAGAAGTATAAAGTATATTGGATAATATCAATTTTGAAACAAGGCATTCTTATCAACAATTTGCCTAATAAGCTAAACCTCATGATGAAAACTAAAATTGTCAATCTGGGAAAAATCATCTATCTTAAAATCTTTTAAAAGGGGTGAAGGAGTTGGTCACTGGGGAAAATGGATGCAGCCAGGGTTACATTCTTGTTACAAGATCAACTAGAAAGACAATGATTATTACGGCTAACTAGGTATGTGTTACAAGTTTACAAATGTGCATTTGCAACAGATACAAATTATACATGAATTACATAATATTTAGTTGAATCAACCACCATAAATAAGACCCCATAATGATTGCAGAGACAATGTTTAAGTTTAACTGGAATCTCTACATATGCTAGTCTTTGAAGAAGAAACTTATATTGACCAAGTCTCAGAATCTAGAACTCTTCTTGAGGAATAAGTAGCATAAATACCCTGCAACTGGTGCTCACCCCTCCCTACATTGCATGAGAACCAAGCATGGAGACGATGAACTACACTTCTTTTCCTCTCCACCACATCTGTCAATCTGGTAGTGAATACAGAGCAAGCAGTATTCCTCGTGTTCATTTGCAGTTTGAACAAATATTAGCAGATGATTATAAATGCGACTGTTTAGGAAAAAATGAACGTGGGTTCTACTGGGAGAAGCAGATTGTATATGACCCTGCAACCTACTCATTGCCTATACGTATTACGGCACCAAGGGATTTTCTATGTGAATCTTCTGCTTTCCTGCCATACTGCAACAAATGCAGGTATTTATGTTCCCAGAAGGGACCACAAGCTAATGCAGATGGTAATCAGATGCTTAAGGAGATTATGATGAACGTGTACGAGCCTGCATACGAAGAGCTGTCCGTCAAAAGAGTTTCTCAGAGAACAGCAAAGCATGGAAGAGCCCAGGCAGGAAGAAGTTCGAAAGAAAGATAGTAGAGACTGTAAGAACAATGTCAAACTGGAGCAGGACAAGAGAAACTCCAAACAGAACAGTATGGCACGGAGTGAAAGAATTGATAGTGAACGTTTCCTGTTAAAAGTTTCTCTTCCAGTTTCTCTAGGTTCCAAGATGCCAAAAGTAAGTTCCACAAAATCACCTTCAAGGATGTCAAGTTCAGATATAAGCATGACTAGCACAGGCAGTCACCTAAAGATGAATAATACCGACAGCAAAACTAGCTCAAAAATGGGCAAAATCAGGTAAAATTCTCAGCTCTGGTTCTATTGTGCATCTCTAACAGGCACTTCCTGAACACTATAAGCATTCTATCGTCTCATGCAACAAAGATTTTCTCAGCAAAGCCACTTCAACAACAGGAATACTTATTGCGTAAATCTGTTCTTCTGATTTCCGAATCAATTGAGATGCAGTACTTTGAGAAACATAGTATTTACCGGTAAAGTTCAGGAATCCGGGACTTGTAACTATACTTGATTCTTTTTTAGACCAAGTAAAAAAGATTCAGCAGAAGAAAACACATCCACACATTTTCTTGAAAACATTCAGCTAGGAGAAGAACTGTCAACTCTGCAGATGATAAAACATGCAGGACAAAGGGATTAGAATATGAAAGTCACAAAACTGCATCCCTTTACTGGTAGAAATATAGAAAACTCCATATACGCCAATGGGTATTGATGCTTTAGCTGAATTATCTATATCATCACATAGTACAATTTGCCTACGAACCCTAGAAATCTTTTAGCAAGGAACTTCAAGCATCATGTCTAATGCAGGTCTGGTAAAAGCATTTGTTTTTCCTGGTAGGTGGTCCTCGAGCAGTGGAACATCCAAACCATCAAGACAATGGGGGTGTCTCTTCCTCTAGGCCGAAACATCATGGACCATATGCGGAGTGTAGCCCATGTAGATCCAAAGGATCATATAAAAGGACGACTACACTACATAGTAATAATGATCTACATACTGTAGCATATTGTGAAGCAAAAAAGACATCAAACCGTGACACCTGACATTGGTTGTCCATGACACGATAATACTCCATTTATCCAATTTATTTACTTTATATTTGGCAAGAGAATCAAAGTGAAGTTATTAGCATTTCTGCAAGCATGAGATAAATTATGGAACATCATAATAAGGGAAAATGCAAACAATAAAGTTATGGCTTCAAGATGCCCGGTAAGATTGTTAATGTTACACACATGGCAACAATTTTCCCAGCTTTTCTGATTTCCTTCTGATAACACAACTAGCAGTTCTTGAAATGAATTGAAAAAAAATCCAGATAAGTCACAGAATTAAGAACATAATTGTGTAATAGCAAGACTCCTAACATTTTCTCCAACAGAAAAACTTTGGAACTGAATAAATTCTTTCCTTTAATAATCATAAATCAATGTCTTTCAAAAGATTCTCTACAAGCAAGCACTGAAGAAGTAGGTATGCCTCAAACTAGATAGCATTTTACATCCCCTTTTTTCCAGGAGAGAGAGAAACATATACTGAGCTATATTGATCCGCTAGTAGCAAAGATCTATTTTCTACAGCCTAAGACCATCTAACCCATCTAAGTTTCTGCAAGTTTGATAATTAGTCTTGTATATCCTATCATAAACAGAAGAGCTGACTTTATGAAAGTCTAGCCATCACATAGATTAAGCCACCATCCTTCATAATCTCATGCATCATCATCATCACTGTCCTGTAGAAAAACTCCTCGTACTTTTGCCCTGCCAAACAACAACTGTCAAAATCACACAAGGGTAAAATATAAAATGAAGTTTGCTGGACAAGTCAGTGACCTGCGATAAGCTGGTACAACACGAGTTGTGGCTTTTGTTGATGCTGAGATTTGTGCTGCTTGCTTATCTGCAATTTGGAAATCTACTCTTTATCTTTCCATATATGAGGAAAAGGAAAGTGAGAAAAAAAAAGCAAAAAAGAAAAGAAAGGGCTTGTACTAAGCCAGTTACGCAACCAGTTACTTAGTAACCTGCCTTTACAGAAAAAAGAAAAGAAGAAAAGAAAAGGAGAAATCAAATAAGAACCCAATTGTCAAGCCAGCAGTTGCCTGAATCTTGTGTAAATGAACAAGCTTGTTGTGAATTGATCCAAGAGATATAATATGTTCATAATAACGAAAGACAAGTAAAGCCACTTCATATGTCCTTGAACTAAAAGACACCAAGAGAGATCATCGACGTCATATGTAGACGTTGTTGGTTATTGGACACTGAAAGAGATGCATTACATGTTATAACTAGACGCAGTCAAAGCCAATTTAGATATCATTCAACGGTGGACTAGAGGATTCCAGATCATATTTGAACCATGTTGGTTATCTTGGACAAATCTAAGAGCATTAAACTTACATCTGCAGATATGATTATTCAAACATAAAAGGATAAGGATGCTGATAGATTACCAGGAGAACGTGTGAACGGAGTGGTGAGTGAATACATAAAGCCAACAGTGCTTAGGGGGAGTCAGAAAAAAGAAACCTAATCCACAGGAAAGTTGGTACAAATGGTACAGCAGAAAGTTGCATCAGTACAAATGTTCTGTGTTGTATATCTTGCTAGGGTGTTTTGAGATGTTTTTAAACCAGATTGTATTATCTTCTTTACCAAAATTGATGGACATAATTTCTGTTGCTCTTTTCATAGTCACCTTCAGCTTGTCCACATACATGCACCTCTTGGGTTCAGATAAAATACATTACTTGCCAATTCGAAAAGAGAATGATATACACCTCTACAATGGAAAGATACCCTGGTTGCATGGTTTAGGAACAAGATCCAATCAGTCTCTACAACTGACCAAACACCATAAATGCATAACCTTTCCTTTAACTAGATTGTCACCCTATTTTGTTTACTATACTGATATCAGCCATCCCAGAAAACATATTCCTCTCAATCATAATCCCCTATGGTGTTAAACTAAGATCAGAAACTTCATCTTAATTACATAGCAAATACCCAATCAAGGATTAGCTCATCATGAATTGGGTACCTGGAGAATCTTGTGATGGCGTAACTAAAACACCATCTGAAGTTGTATCATCATTCATGTTCTGCAACTTTTGCTTTTTTGAGAATAGCATCGAGTTGAGTTGTTTCTGAAGAGTTTCACTCTTTGCCTGAAAAATAGATGAAGCAAACATATCATAAAAGAATACATAGCAATTCACATCATCCGCTATGCCACCAAAGAGATAAATATATCTCAACAGTAACAAGATCCTTTACATACTTGATTACAACAAGATGGCTAGAAAGGTATCACCAGACTAATCTCATAAACCTTTTTTATTCAAGTTTTCTACGAACACCAATTTAGAAAAAACTTTTCAGCACTAAGTATTATTGCATGAGAACCAGACACTTTCTCATGGTGTGCAACAGAAGTCAACAACCAAACATAATTAGGTCATAAGTTAACATTATGCAGCTCAAACTTTTAGGTTGCAAGTATTAAAGAGGAATTGCTTCAGCTAAATCAAGATCCTCACAGCCAAAGCTTTAACTGGATAGACAACCAAAGGAGTAATATGCAATTTATACATTGTCGTAAGACAGATAGTAGCCATAATTCTCTAAGGAATCAGTACTTCCCAAGTTCAACTACAGAGGAATTGCTTCAGCTAAATCAAGATCCTCACAGCTAAAGCTTTAACTGGATAGACAACCGAAGAAGTAATATGCAATTTATACATTGTCATAAGACAGATAGTAGCCTAAAGTCAAGATAATTCTCTAAGGAATCAGTACTTCCCAAGTTTAATTTAAATGCCTCATTCAAAGAATTTTTCAAGAAATTGGTATTTTGTCTCCAAAAGTAATATTGTTCACTAATTTGGCATCAGCTGGTGCAGCTTTCACAAGCTCAAGAAGAACATTACTAGAAGAACATTTTGGAGGGCTATAGCAACAAACATACCTGTTCTGCTGCTATTCTATTTGTCAACTGACAACAGCGTGTCTCCTCTGAAGGAACAATCAAAGTCATAGTCAGATAAATAACCAGATGCATGGTTTTATTTTATTACGCATATACTCATTATCAATATTTCAAAAACAAATAGAAAAATGCAAACACAGACAGAAAAAAAAAACTCTAAGCACATCTGGGGAAGGCAATAAGAAGTGATGAATACTAGCCCAGACTGGTTGCTAATAAGGAGGAAACACCAAGATAATTATTGGTATTGTGCCAAAACATTTGCAAGTCAATTAGTGCCTTATCACCCATTTGGTGTTTAAACAAGAGCAATCAGTCACCTCTCCACCCTACAAGCTTTCCTTGCTTCATAAGGAGCCTCAAAGAAGGCCTTATATTAAAAGATAAAAGCTGAAACCTTGCAAAAGATAATATAACAAGAAGACATCTAAGAAAGTAATATGAACCATTAAGAAACTTATTAATCGAAAAAACCATCTACTAGAGCAGTGGAGTAGAGGAAACCTTGGTCTAAATACTAGTGGTATATAACTGCTTAGCTATGTTTGAACCACCTAATCACATTCTTCACTGAAATGAAAAGTAGAAGATGCCCTTTTCCACCAGTTTAAAGAGTAAGAGAATCCATATGGTCTGCAAAAATAAAAAGTTCCTTGTTTTCCACCATTCATAAGTGTATGTAGTATGAAAACCCCTTTCAGATGCCATAATTGAAGGGAAGACTGTCTGTCTCTTATTTGAGCATCGCGAGCTTAGATGAGAAAAGGACCTTTTATAAGTGAAATATGCATCTTCTTATATGCCTTGTACAGCTCCAGCGAAAGATTTGCCATAGCCTCACTTGCATTGACATCAACGAGTTTTACAAGAGAAACAGAGATGCGAGGCATTCCCTTTGCTTTTTGAGCAATTAATTTTGCATAAGCAGCACCTGCAAAAGACTTACAGGTGACTCAGAAATCAGATACAAAGTAGAGACACATTCATGTAAGCTGACTAAGCATGGGGAAAGCAAAGCAAATCTTGCAGAGAAACAAATACAGGGCAGCAGTTGTCCCATGATTCATGAAGTGAAAATGACAACAAAAAGACAATATAATTCATTTTTCCTGTAATTCACCATTTAAGCGCTCAAATCTAGAAGAAGACATGCCCATTTGGCAGCCAAAATGAACATAACACTTAGAAACAGCTTTAACTCCGGCAAAGTAAATAGACAGAAATCAATCTATACCATAAAATGGAGCTACTAGATGGTAGGGAAAACTAAATATATCTCATCATCACGGTAACCCTACTCTTTCTTTCTCACAGGAAGGAGACAAAACAAAACAAAATATAATTCCCAAGCTTATGATAAAAAGTACCTTCTCCTATTGAATTCTCTTGTAATTATTTAGCAAAGATGGTTGCACTTGGGGGAATACGCTGCAGATAGAATGGGAAAATTCAAGGAGCTTAGAGCTCCCCAATATCTCCCCCCCAAAAAAATTTTCCCATGCAAAACTTTCCCCAAAACAAAGAAGGCAGAAAGCAAAAATGCAAAATACGAGGTAAACCAAGGCAAAGAAAGGAAACCAAAACAATGTGAAAAATTAAGCCTCATTTACTCAGAAGAAGATATCAGGCCAAGCGATATCTGAACCCTTAACTGCAGTAAATCTAATCCCACAAAAATCAGATCATGCAAACGGTATGGTTGGTTTACATTCCATGCATTTAAAATAAGCTTCTAAGTCAGCAACTAAAACAAGAAATGATTCCACATCATTCTTCAACATGTCCAACATAGAAGGTTTCATTTAGGGCAGAAACAGAAGGAATACTGACTTTATGCATCAAACCAAAAAGCAAATGACAGTAAAACACCTCCTGATTTGGATTCTCCCTCCATAACAAGCTTTACGTCATCAGACTTTATTGAAGCAACCACGTATTCTACAAACTCAGACCAGGATCCACCTATTCCAATGCTGTCCCTCTGAGAATGAAGAAATTACAACAACGATGAATTTAAAAAAAGGAATCAAAACACAGTAAGTTAATTTTGGGAAGTACCATTCACAAAGAAAGAATTAGGGAAAGTATAGTTATGTATCCTTTCATGCCATAAGAAAGCAAGGTCCTGTTGGAAAATTGAACAATGACCTTCAAATCTAAGAAAGCAAAGTGTTATTTCTTTTAGAAACTCAAAACACCAAAAGTAGTCCAAAAACCCATCCCAAAGTTCCCTGTGTAATTAGTAACTACCATACCAATGACACCACAGACTAAACATTTTACTTGTTTAATAATGAACTTTAATCGTTAATTACTCAAAATGTCCAAATCAGTATCAAATCAACCTCCTGTAATGTCTGATTCTAATGGAAATTAAGAGGGTCAACAGATTTTTCTTTAGCAGATTCTTCTTAAAAGATGTCCCACCTGATCCACTGAGCTCAAAATTAGCAATCATAGAAAGCTTATACTCGAGATTTCAAGTTTTTAATATCTCCACAGAGTGAGTTCCTACAAGACTAGAATCAAGTAGCAAAAAATTGGGCATAGTCATTACATGCATATTTTGGCACATGTTCTACAAATTTTTATACTTTTTGCAATCAAAAGATTGTATGTGTTTTCCCAACCTTGAAAGTTTTCAAAAAATTTCTGAATTTTGGCAACAAAGGTGTGCTAACAATACTTTGCTTATGCAGATTCTGACTAAATGACACTGCTATAGTTCTACATTGCACTCATTTTCAATGCGTTTTAAGTTGGAAGCCTAACTTCTCTCACTTTTAAACGCACGTCTCAACCATCCAACAAGCAATTTGTACCTCCTTTAAGAATCTTAATCAATTTATTCACTTACTCTAATAATGTACTGTCAATTACTTCTTTACATTCTCTATTTCTCTTCCAATCTTTAGCTGCCCACAACTTAAACAATGATCAAAAAAGCTGCCAAAGAAACTCCTTCATCTAAGAGTTGTACGTCATGCTACCATAGGTGTACATCATCAACAGAATTTATAAAAAAAAAAAAAAAAAAAAAAAAAAGGAACCGTTAAACCAAGAAAAAAGATCAGATTGACCATGTCTTCAAGTTGGCTATGAGATTTAACCGCTGCCCAGGTGTTGGAATGGAAGTCACTGACATGGATGCGGAGGGTAGATGGGTTATTTGGCAGGGGACCAGCAAGGAAGAGGAAAGGCTCCAAAGGTGTCGTTTGCTGAGGAGCTGAACACCACTCTGCTTTTAGCTGCCCAAATACGGGTTCCATTTCCTCAAACCCCATCATCCCTTTTATTTATCTCTGTCCACAAACAATAAAAATTCAGCGGAATTTAGATGCTTGAATTCAAACCCATCGTCTGAAATTCATCAAGAATGTCATACAATCACACACATAGAAGTGCGTTGTGTGTGAGAATTTGAACAGTGAATAAACTATACCTGGAAAAATAGGTGCTGTGAGGAAAAAGGGCAACAAAGTTTTGGGTTTTGGGTTTTGGCAAGAAAAATGTGTTAAATGCAACAATCCCTGATTTTTTTTAACGGCTGTAATATTTATTGATCATCCAAGAGGTATACCTTGCATGTATGCCACGTGGCACCTCGCATGTATGTCACGTGGCTACCGAGCTGCATCACCTCGATTACTAAGTTGTCTCGAATTCGAATCTATTAGTCCTCTTTGAATCAAGAGCAGGTAAAAAGGAATAAACTTGTGGCTCTCAGAAATAAGTGTAACGTTAACCAACAAATGATAATGACTGTCTTTATCAGACAAAGGATGGAAAATAGTCATCTACACTAATATTTATTCAACCAAATTATAGACTAATGTTTACCCAACCAAACTAAAAGATTGAATCTCTATCTCTTCAACACATGCCATAAGGTAAGGCATTTGAAACACAATACACACTATTAAACTCTTATAATTTTCGGCAATTGAAAACTGACTTAAACATCGAAGTGACCTTGGAAACTTGATCCTAAGATTCCCGACCAATTGATTCTTTTCTTATAGGTTTCTTAGAGAGTTATGCATTCACACGATCGAACTCCCTACCTTTCATTTGACCGAATTCCCAGCCTGTCTTTCTAGTTCAGCTTGGTAAGAAGAAGTACTACTTCAACAATTGGTGCCATCTGTAGAAGCAAAGTAAAATAATTTTCTTATGGCAATCGCACTAAGAAGACTGTTGGAAATACTAATCAAAGTAATCCCAAAGAACCTTATGACAATCCTGGATAAACTTAAGACAACAATGATGATCAGATTTCAAAAGAGAAGAAAGAATGAATTCTGAAATTTTGTATTAGATAACCTCCCTTTATTTGAGGACATTGTTCACCAAATGAAAGGAAAAGGCAAGGTGAAAGAAGTGCAAAATTGAAAAGTTGTAATAAAGAGAAAGGAAGGGCAAGCTTTATAACTCAGGTGATCACCCTCCTTAGAGGAAGCAAGTTCAATCCCCTCTTAGAGAGCACATTCTATTTTAGAAGCTGGTCAACATCACTCACATCACTTTCATGCCCGATCTACAAGAAGTCATTTGAAGTGTCACATGCCTAAGGATCCAATTTGGGATAAACTCGATTTGATCCTATAGCCACCAGTATGAAAACCTTTACACAATTTCCCTATTTGTTAAGCAAATTAAGGATTATCCTCTATCGAGGAGATTCAAAATTAGTATCATGGATATGTATGATGCATCTACAGATCTAAAGGATCACTTGTTTAGGTTTCTTACTCACATGCAGTTGGAAACTGCGGCAAACAAAATTTGTTGTAAAACTTTCCCAATGTTCTTGAAGGGAAGGGCTCGGCTTTGGTTTCAAGAATTGCCTCCAGGCTCAGTCAGGTCTTTCTCTAAATTAGCAAGGCAGTTTGCAACATAGTTTGTCCCTTCTAAAGTTTATTCCAAGAATGTAGCACATTTAATAGCGATAAAGCAAAGGCATGATGAGTGTCTCATGAAATATATGACTCGTTTCAATAACAAAAGTCCCCAACTCTGAGATAAGGATGAAAAGGTGGCAATGGTAGTGTTTATAAATGGCTTGAGAATCAATAAGCTATATTATAAACTTGCTATATTAAAATCACCTAGGACGTTGGAAGAGAGAAAATAAAGAACTTTTCTTGAGAGAAGACTGCTTGAAATAAGGGTTCATAGGCATCACACCTGAGCTCTGATAGTATAGAAAATGTCCATCAACTGCGAATTGGAAGGCAACTTTATGAATCTTTTGTCCCTTAATAATACTGAACCATGGTTAACTTGTGGGCAATGTATGGATATTGAGATCGTTAATAGAAACATCCTATTATGGATAAAAATGATGGGAGTCGTGGATGGTGGGAAACTAGTTGGGCTTGAACAATACTGTGCACTTGAAATGCCACGTCGATGGTGGCAGCACATGGTTTGCCTGCTGCTTAACTGAGTGGAGCCCATAACGGACTGTCCTCCTAGCATCAAAATCCCCCGTGGCGACCTGCTAGACTACATTACAGGTGACCTTCTTTGATGGAGGAGATGGTTGGTCGTCATCTGGGCGACTACTCTTCGATGCGGTCTTCTTTTCCTTACCTTGCCTTTTATTCTGTTCAGTATCTGTGGAGAGTTGAACAGCAAGAGTATTGACCTATTGGGCGGTGAAAGACTAACCTGTTGTTGGTCAGTAAAAGACTAAGCAGGAGTTCTTGAAGACAAGAGTTGGGAAAATCTGCCATTATGACTATAAAAAAAAAAAAGAGGGGTCAGATTTCTAAGTGTAAAGAAAAAGAGAAAGGGAAAATTATAAGTCTCATTAAATCCCTATCCTGGTCACTGGATAGAAAACCAACCAGTTTGGTTGCTACAGTTTGACTAGTAAAGAACTCCTTACCATATAATTTGACTCTAGAACTTAGGAGTAAATCAATGGCATTCATGTTTAAGTCGGCAAGATATGAATCAGTTTCGACTTCCCTAACCTTCCAAAAATTATGGGGAAAGAAGCTGATTTTCACAAAGAGAAATTCATTCTTCCAATTTTAATGGAAGAAAGAACTTCGTAGAAAATATTGAGAGTGTCCTTGCTATCTTTTGCTAGTTGAATGCCTAGCAAAATAGAATCACTTGAGTTGAGAAATTTTATATAATACTCACAGAATAAAGGAAGAGAATAAGGAATTACACAAAGATAATGGTAGATTAAAAGGCCTATGATAGTTCTAACAAAATTGGGGTGTAGTTGGGTGATCCTAATCCTCCAATAAGTAAGGATGCTAAAAGGAGCAGTTAGGATAGGAAGTCTCAACACTAAGATGAGCTATTCCTTATAAATAGCAACGTATCCAAGAGGAGATCGGTTGGCTCTTTCATCAAGGCTAATTGCCCTAGGCTCGAAGGACTCAAGGATAGAATAAGTGGCCACTAACTTGTCTACATACCCTTAAAAAAGAGTAGAGGAAAAATTGGGGATATGGCAGAAGTTTGTGATAGCAGGGTCAAGTAGGTTAGTTTGAGCATTCAAGTTGTGGCCTTGGTCATGCTCCCCAACCTGACTATCTCTCTACTCAATATTGAGCACCTCTAGAGGGACACATTAGACTAAGGGTGTTGTTCTAAGGCATTAGCTTATTCTATAGGATCTATTCTGAGATATACGGATAGATTTCTAGAAGAAGAAATGGGAAAACTCATGACTTCTATTGGCTCGGACAATTCTAGGATATACTCAAAATTGGAGTTTTGGTTTAAAAAAGCAAAAAATTAAGATGAAAAAGATGAAGAAGACAAAGAAGAAGAAACGATTTCTACCCTAATAACTTTAGAAACATGTCTGTATCTTGGTGAAAATGTAGTGATATCGAAGTGATCAGTCATAAAGGAAACAGAAAAGAAACTTACTGATTAAAACATAAGGATGAGATTGCCTGAAGAATGAAAGAAGGAAATGTTCACCGTAGAGAGAAGCTGGAATTTTCTGACTGGATGATTGCACAATATTGAGAGTCTAGAATTTGGAGAGAATACGAGAAGCCAAAAAGTTAAGTTTGGTGTGGGAAGTCCCCTATTTATAGATAGAAAATGGAGGGAAGTAGATAGAATTTTGTGGACTTTTGAAATTCAAAAAAAAGTAGTTGCATGTGAAATCTGAAAATGTGCACGAATTTCTAGGAATGATGTGATTGATGGACGCAATTTCTTAGAAGAATAGCATCTAGAGTGCTAATGCAGATAGTTTGGAAATAATGATTACCTAACTCAACCAATAGTGGACTATCATGTGTCTAGCTCATTAAAGGTCAGATCCATTCAGATAAGAATGAATCTGACCTGGGGAGCAAGTGAAGAGATATACATTGCATGTATGCCATGTTACTATCGAGCTACACCAACTTGGTATAAACTGAGATGATCTTGGATCCGAACCTTTAGGAAAGGATAAACTTCTGGTTCCCCAAAGATGAGAATAACATTAATCTATAAATGATAATAACTATCCTTACCAAATAAAGGATAAAAAATCATCATGTGAACTAATGTCTATCCAACCAAACTAAAAAAGGTAATCCTTATCTCTCCAACACATTTCACTACAAGAACTTACAAATAGAGGTGCAGCCATAAAGGTAAGACATCTGAAACACAATACACACTCTTGAACTCTCATACTTCTCATCAATCAAAAACTGACTAGAGCATTGGAGTAACATTGGGATCTTGATGTTAAAGCTCCTTACAAATTGGTTATTTCTTTGTAGGTTTCTTAGAGAGTTTTGCCTTCACACGATCGAGCTCCCTAGCTGTCCTTCAAGTTAAGCTTGATAAGAAGAAGTAATGTTTTAACAATCATGAAACTTTAGTGCTAAATTCAAACTTTAGAAGTTATTATTTAAACCAACTCAGCCAACTCAACAAAAGAGATTTAAACTCTCCTTGGGTGTAGGTTGTTGCTTGCATTTTTATCCAAAGTTTCTTGAAAATTTCACTAACGGGTGCCTAGATCCAATGGTGGTTAAAAAAATAGAAGGTAATATTTAGATTGCAAGTTTTTAGAGTTTTTTTTAGAAAAATATATTGTAACAATATAATGTATTTGATATAAAAAAAATGATTAAGAAATATGTGGAGAAAATTTTTCGATCAAAATTCATAATCTAAGTTAGGTCTAATATGGCTAAAATATTTGTTAGAAAAAATACATTAGTATGCCAAAATTTGACAAAAATAATGAGTGTATTTGGATATTAGATTATTTGAAATAATAATGTAGCACCTTTTGTGATGTTACGTATATGAGATAAAAAAAAAAGCAGTTGAAAATTATGTTTATAATGTAAGTAGGATAATATTTGAAATTTTTTTCTCAAATTATACAATCCAAATAGGATAATATTTGTAATTCAACATCAGTATTTCATAGTGTATATATTAAAATGATAAATGTCACTTGCATACCTTGAAAACATAAAAAAATAAAAAATCAAATAGAGATCAACCGCACACCAAAATTTCAAATAGATTAGTTTGGGAAGGTTAAGTTAAAATTAATGTTGCAAACTTTGTACTTGCATCAAGATAATCAAGCACACAAGATATATTATAAATTGGTAATATTTGACATGACAACACAAATTATATCCATTTTACATGTCATACATTTAGATTCGCTCATTTATGTTAAAAAATCTTTACACTGTGGGCGTAAAAAAAATTAATCTTTTAACTTATGCATTTCTATTGTTAAGGAATCTCGAAATACTTCCAAATTGCAAAACAGTAGATGTAAGATTAGTTTCTTGTGTTTTTGTATTACATAACTGATGAGAACATGAACATTTGGATTCCTTTCAAGTCCAAGAAAAATCATTTTACAAGTCTTCACATTCCAATGATGGTTGATGGTGCAATCGGGCTCGAGAATCATTGAAGATCCAGCCCCGTGTCATGCTTATTTCTTGTTATCATTTATTTAATTGAGTTTTCAGCAATGTTAGTTGTTAATTAGAGTTAATTTGGGAGTTAAGTAAGTTGTTTGAATTAGGGAATAAAGGCTAAGGTCATGTTGACGATAGTTAAGCCAATTTGAGTTAATTAGTTTCCTATTTTAGTTGAATTAGAGTTTTAGGAAAGTAGTTAATTGTTTTCAAATTTATTTAGGAAGTTGTGTCGAGTTTGGAAGTCAAGTCAATAAGGAAACTTGTGTTGTTTCCAATTTGGATTAGCGTTTTGAGTCTTGTAAGGCTATAAATAGCCAACTTTATTTAACTATTCGAAACATGATATTAAAGATGAATTAATAAAAAGAGAGTTGTCTCCTTTTATGACTGATGGAAAAGAAAAAGAAAAAAAATGACTGTTCACGAGGGTCGAGTTCGCATCATCTGGTATCAGAGTTTCGGCTTTTGATTTAGGTTAATATCCTTTTCTTTTTTTTCTATTTATTTTTCTATCGAAACCCTAGCTGTTTTTTGATTTAAAAAGAAAAAATTTTTTATTCTTGTTTTTTTTTTTATCACTTGAGTCTAACCTACCCCCTTGATTGATCGAGGTTGGAATTTCTTGGTGTGATTACGTTCTTGAAAACAGGTTTTTCAAGGGTTTAACTCCCATTAAATTTCTTCCAAGTGAAGTCGTAACCTTGTGTCGAGTCGTCAAAAGCAATCAAAAAAAAGGGATATTGTTCACGGAGGTACCGTTTGAAGGCACTGTTCACTACTACAGTAGTACTGTAGCATACTGTATACTGTAGCAATACTGTTTATCCGACTTTTTTTTCCCTTGTGTTTGTTTCTTGTTGTTCTTGCTTCTTGTAGTTAGCTTGGTAATTTCTTGAAATTCTTGGATTGCATAGTAGGTTCTTGAAAAAAAATTTGATATTTTGAAAACTCTAAAAGTCATCCTCTTGAGTCTTGAAGTGTGGCTACCTTGTTTGGTTCCCAAATCTTGATTGATTTCCAAATCTTAATTGATTTCCAATCAAAGACCCATTCCTGTTTCTAAATCTTGATTGATTTCCAATCAAAGACCCATTCCTACATTTTAGCCACCACCTCTCCTACTTTTTAGGATTTTTCTTAGCCCATTCATCTTATCTTTACTTTCGGTCATCTCTTCCTATATTTTAGGGAGTTAGCCACCACTGGTCACCCCTTTTTAGGAGAACAATTCGGACACATAAAGACAAGAAAAGGCAGCCTTGCGCTGGATTTGGAAATTGAGAGAGATTTGGAATCTCATTTCCACATTTTTTATTTCTAGTTCTTGTTAGATTTGGTTCATATTATCAGCTGCCCAAATCCAAAAATACACTTAGGGTACGTTTGGTTCTACAGAATTAGAATTGAATTAGAATTGAAATTCTATAGAATTGGAATTCTATGAATTGGAATTCCAAGTCATTTCAATTCTTTCGTTTGGGAAATGCATAGAATTGATATGGAATTTATTTAAAATTCCAAATTCTTTGTTTGTATGAGAGAAGAATTCATTAGGAATTAGAATTGTTTCCAACTAATATTTCCTTACATAAAAAATTTCTTTTTTTTACTATATAATAATTTTTTAACATTTAGCTAATTGTTACTAAAGCTTTAAGGAAAAAACCAATTAGTACCTTTAATAATTTATTTTTTCTTGCATTTAACTAATTGTTAATAAAGCTTTAAAAGAAAAAAAATTAGTTCCTTTTTTGCAAAAATAAAAAATTCTTTTTTTTAAAAAAATTAAATTATATTAAATAAAAAATAATTGCATATTCTAACTTAAAAAGTAGTTAATATTTATCGAGTTAAAACCTTGATACGTTTTTAAAGTTAAGAACTTTAAATTTTAGAAAATCAAAAGCCTACTCTATGATATGAATTGGGAGGAAAGTCATAACTTGTACCTATTATAAATATTTGAGTTTTGTATCTTACAAGAAATTTCAATAGAGGAATACAAGAAATAGAGGAATACGCAAACAAAGTGTTTTTAGCCAAAAAAAAAAAGAGAAAGAAAAGCACAATTATACATTGCGACTATTTTTCAATAAATGGCCATTCTAATATGAAATTAAGTTCGAATAAATTCCTATCAAATTTCAACTTCCATGATGGCCTTGTCTAATTTGATAGTCAATAAACATTGCTCGTGCTAAAGCATTCCTAAATTGTGTCCACTGGCTAGTTGGTTGTACTGTTCGAATTCGATTCTCGTTAACAGCATTTACACCACCATCATTATTTGGACCATCATCTTCCATTCCATTTTCCTCATCTTCATCTTCCATTTCATCTTCATCATCAACCTCATGTTGTACTCTTCGCATCTCAGCATCAACTTCATCCAAGTAAGGGTCATTTGGTTGTTCTACTCGAATAAGATTCTGAAGGATGGCACATGCATTAATTATCATGACATGAGTCTTAACATCAAAAAAAGATGCATCTCTCAAAATGACCCACCGCTTCTTGAACAAACAAAATGTCCTTTCAATCACATTTCGAGCAATTGAATGTCAAAGGTTGAATAACTCTTTAAAATTTTGAGGCTTGCTCCCACTAGCAGACCACTCGCTAAGATGATATCTAATTCCCCTATATGGAGCTAAGAAACCGGAGCTATTTGTATAACCCGCATCAACAAGAAAGTACTTGCCTGTAATGTTAGACAACAAATTATTACTCATTTATAGTTAAAAGAAAAAAAATACTTGATATCTAATTGTCACATACCCTTGGGAACAATTAATGGATCTGATCTAACTAACGCATCCCGTAGAACTCTACCATCTGCTGCAGAACCTTCCCATCCAGGCAATACATATGTAAATCTCATGTCACGGGAGCATACACCTAAAACATTTGTTGCTATCTCATTCTTCCTATTCCTATATCTTCCTTGATCTCTAAGAAGAACATGTATTTTAACATAAGTACCGTCTAACGCTCCAAGACAATCCTGTATTATAAACAAAATATCATAAGTTGATGAATCTTGTAAATATTATCTTCATTAATAAATATCAAAAAATATTGATTACCTGAAACCATTCCCACTTTTCATGCTCATAACCTTCCATTTCCGATTCAGGCTGGATAAGATAGTGTCTCCCCAATTTTATGATAGCACGTAGAACTATATTAAAGTATCGACTAACTATCTCACCTGATCTTATGAAATTAAAATTGACAGTGCGATTCTTAAAATTATGAGCAAGAACATAGAGAAACATTGCAACTGCCTCTTCAACAGTAATATTTCTAGTATCCCTCAACCCACAATGCTCTCTTAAATTTGTACATAAAACAGTAAAACAATGTTTATTGAGTCTAAGTTGCTCTACACAAACTCTATTGTTTCCATAGTAAAGACGCCTTAGATATATTTCACGTGCTACTTTAAAGTCCAAGTAAGGCTCCTTTACTATATGTTTCTCATGCCACCAAACTACTAATGTAGCTATTGTTACCATATAATTTGCAACTACCACTTTTCTCTTTTTTGCTTTTTGCTCGTCTCCTTCTTTATCCATGTCAATATCCAAATTCTGCAATTCAAAATCATGACAACAATAAGAAAAGGTAAGTCAAAAGACCAAATCATGCAAAACTAGCTATTAATTCAAAAGACCAAATTAGCTATTGGAAAACTCTCAAACAAAAATTACAGCTATACCTATCACTGCAAATATCCCAAATCATGCCAAGTTCCATGCAAAATAATGCATAAGAAAAGGATGTCCGTACTTGAATTTTTAATCATATGCTTTAATAAGCTCTACTGCACTATGGTAAACAGAAATTAAAAGTAGGGATTGGATTATATATACCAAGCAGAAGAAAAAGGCTGAAAATTAGGCCCTGCTCGTTGATCAAGACGTCAATGAGTTGGTCCCATTAGTCAAAGTTTATCCACTACTCAATAATACGTATTAACTTGATGGAGCTTTATCAAGCCTCTACAACTTTAGCTTTGTCCTTAATCAATGCAATGGCACTTTCAACCGCAGAAAGTCCAACAATAATCATTGGGTTCCTATTCTCTTATTCTATCATCGAGATTAACTGAAGTGATACCCAAAGAAAAAATATTGCAAGAAATCGAGAACACAAGAAGACAGAAAATAGGAGCTGTATGTATCTCCTACTGCTGAAAGAAAGAAAGAAATATAAACAAGCTATCCGAAACAAGAAAAGAACCAGAAAATGCTACTGAGAAGATCCCTCCACAAAACTAGATATATCTTCCAGAAAACCTTGAGGAAACTCAAGTCTTTTCTCTTTGGAAGGTATCAAAAGCTGCCTAAAGCCCCTTTTGTCAATCCCTTTTTCTCTAGCAGCAATAGCTGTCCGAAGATGCAGGAATTAGATGATTTCTGCAGAGTGCTCTCTGATCAATGGGGTACTCTGGACATAAGTACACTATCACCAAGAGTACCAATGGTGGAAGATGTGGAATGCAGTGAAAAACATACTAGAGTGACAGTGCAGATTATTGTGGATAACACAGAAATAAAGGCAAGAAAGGAAGAGAAGATGGTCTCCAAGCGCCATAGAGGAGGTGCTTCACTACTATTCTCGTCTTACTTGCCCGGTTTACTTTGATATAGTTGATAAACTTGGACTCGATTTAACTAACTGAATTCAAACCCACTCCAGTCACAACACAACAAATTAGTGACAGGAAGCAGAAATGAAAGCAGGCCTTCAATCATTAAGAAATGCACAACTTGACTAGAAAGGTTAAAATATCAATTATCAAGATAACTAACAGCTCATACAGATAAACACGTCAATTCAATCCCAGCTCATACCACTAGAAACATGAAGAAAATGGTATCAAATTGACGAGTTTCCCCAATCCAAAATATACCTGCTTACCGGAAAAGTCAATAAAATTCTCAAATTGAATCATATTATCCAAAAACCCCAAATTAGAAGCTAAACAAAAGATAAAAGAAGGTCGCGGAAAGTCAACTGTATACTGCATACCCAAAACATCTGAAAACGAAGATGGAACCCATCATTCCTTTCACAAATTCAAGTAATGGGTCATTTACGACATAAAGAAGTAATCAAGTAGGAACCTTGTCGGATTCTTCCTCCGCTCCACTTCTATCCGGATTGCTGCTGTCTTCAGGTAAAGAATTCGGCGAAGAAGGACGATCTTGAACTAAAGTATCATCAGCAGAAATATCATTAGATGGAGCTGTGGAAGCAGCCACCGCAGTAGCCGGAGCCTCCGGCAGCTGTATCGTCTTCCCAAACAGCGTAAATGAAAGTAGATGTTCAATGCTGGGAAAAGGCAGAGGAGGAAGATGAGTAAGAGGAGAGACAAGGCATCAGAGATGGAAGTATAGGTGGTGGCAGAGGAGGAAGTATGGGAGGACCGAGGAGGCGGAGAAGGAAGATGTGGAGAAGAAAGAGCTACAAAGAAACGGTGGTTGGCCTGTGACGAGAGAGAGAGAGGGAGGGAGGACTTTCATTTTCAGTTTGTTTTTGTTGATTATATGGAGACCTGTTTTATTGATTTAATCCACTTAGGATCCGCGTACTAACCCGAATAGAAGGTGAAATTATGGAATTGGAATTGTGATTCTTAGGTCTTACCAAAGAATTGAATTTGTGGAATTGATGGCCCATAGAATTCGAATTGAATTCTAATTCTCTGGCATTGCCGGTGTCCAAACTGAAGAATTGGAATTGGGACCCCAATTCCAATTCTAAACCCCAATTCTATGGGGAACCAAACGAACCCTTAGAAAACCTTCACAAAATAGCAATTTGCTTTCAAAAAATGAATCCAAGAATCAAGCAAACTAAACTTTCAAATTCCAACCAAGTACAATTAGATTGACAAATGGAGTATGTGCAATGGTTAGTGTTCATAATCAAGTTGAGTTAGCGACATGCTTCTTAGATTGCATATATCACGACATTCTCCGAGTTACTCCTTTGTAAGCAAACACTCAATTTGAGCACAAATCGTCTTTCAAGATGAGGAAAATGATGAGAACATGAACATTTGGATTCCTTTCAAGTCCAAGAAAATTCATTTTACAAGTCTTCACATTTCAATGATGGTTGATGGTGCAATCGGACTCGAAAATCATTGAAGATCCAACCCCATGTCATGCTTATTTCTTGTTATCATTTATTTAATTGAGTTTTCAGCAATGTTAGTTGTTAATTAGAGTTAATTTGAGAGTTAAGTAAGTTGTTTGAATTAGGGAATAAATGCTAAGGTCATGTTGACCATAGTTAAGTTAATTTGAGTTAGTTAGTTTTCTATTCTAGTTGAATTAGAGTTTTAGGAAAGTAATTAATTGCTTCCAAATTTGTTTAGGAAATTGTGTCAAATTTAGAAGTCAAGTCAAATAAGAAAACTTGTATTGTTTCCAATTTAAATTAGGGTTTTGAGTCTTGTAAGGTTATAAATAGCCAATTTTATTTAACTATTCAATATATGATGTTGAAAATGAATTAATAAAAAAAGAGTTGTCTCCTTTTATGGAGATCCTTGATGGAACTTGAGTTTTTTCTTGAACTGTATCAAGTATTTAGTTTGGATATTTGTGGTGTTCAAGGCAAGATGATCACATCATCTTGTTTTTTTTCAAACCAATAACTAATCCACTAGGTTTCTGAAGACGAGTTCTCTTTAAATCTAGTAAGGTAGTTATTGTTACATAACCTGATCAAGATAGATCCTTCCGCTGCCTGATCGATTCGGTTCTTTAAGGCAGGTTCTGGTACCAGACACGGGGTTGGATCTTCAATGATTCTCGAGCCGGATTGCACCATCAACCATCATTGGAATGTGAAGACTTGTAAAATGAATTTTCTTGGACTTGAAAGGAATTCAAATCTTCATGTTCTCATCAATAACCAAACATTATTTCTACGTATTGCATAGTAGTTCTCTATTTTTCAAATAATCTTGTTATGTAAGTATGGTGTAGCTATTACTTTTCCATGCAGTCATTCGCACAATATTTGTCAGATTGAAGTACTTTTTGATTACTGAATTGTATTTTACTTGCATTTCTATTTAGGTTTATAAGAGGGTGAAGAACATATTTCTATCTTGATCAGTGATGGGCTTAATACAATGGAGCTTGTGAGATTATAAAACATGTTTAACAAAAGAACCAATGGGGAAGACCTAAGATGTTCAAAGTGGCTAGAAAGATCAAGAAATGCAAAATTACAATTAGTGAGTAGAGCAAGAGAGTAAAGAATAATGTAGGATTAAAAATCTATCAATTACAAACGCCTATACAAGTGGCCAAGATCTCTAACAGTTTGCACGGAAAATGGTGAAACTACTAGGTTAAAATCCAGTTTAGTAACAAATATAGAAATGAAGAGATATTTTGATCTAGAAAGCTATGATAAAGTAGGTTTATGTGAAATGAGGTTTCTGTGAAAATATAGGCATAGCTTCAAATGTAATAGCTGAACTTCGTTGAACTTTGGGTTATGATACATGGTTTGAGACTTGCCTATGCAAAAGGATACAAGAAAGTAGTTTTGGAGTCTGATTCTAAAACAAGCATCAATCAGCTAAAGAAGAAGACAACATAAGCATACGTTTCAATCTTCTTTCTCAGGTCAAAATGCTACTCGATCAAAATTGGGTATGTAAGATCTAGCACATTTACAGAGAGAGAGAGAGAGAGGAACTACTATATAGACTGGCTAGCAAAGAGAAGCATCAACATGGATACAGATTCTGCTTATTACTCAGAATCACTAGATGAACTCAGACAATTAATAGGAAATGATGTACTGGGAATAACTACCCCACATTCTGTTAGTGTAAATAGATGCTAGGCTAGTTTAGCCTCCCCAAGAGCCAAAAAAAATACTGCAAAGTGTTATTGCTAGAAGGAAAAGGAAAAGAATCACTAGTGTGCAAGAAATGAATAGAGAGTAGTGTAAGTTTTGAGTATGATATAGTGTGAGAGATATGTGACTTTTACGAGAACATCTACACAACATCACTGCCATGTGATTTTAAGGAGGTGCTAAATGATGTCTTTCATACAACTCAAGACAAATGAAAGAAACATTGATAGAGCAATGAAATAGAATGAAGATAGAGTGGGCCGGTTTTAATGCATCATAACAAGGAGCTAGCATGGGGATGTCTTCTTTCTTTTTTAAAAAATTCTAGCGTACAATTAGTAAGGATGTATGGATGCAATTCATAGCCTTGTATTCTTGATGTTTCAAAATGAAATTTTTGATCACTTTAATTCCTAAATTAGATGCTTTAGCCTAGTGAGTTGCAAATCCATTTGTTTGTGTGATTTTATAAAAAAAAATTTATTTCCAAATTACGATTAAAATTGTTCTTTCTAAACATGGTTAAGTAAAGAATTTTTCTAGAGTTAAACTACAAACAAATAATTTTTTTTATAAATATTTTTATTTATTTATTCCTTCCATAATAGGACAAAATGTTACAATGCCATAGAAACGGAGTACTACTCCCTTACCACGGGAATAGACACAACTCCTATCCTATCAAGGTGATATGCTCCTCTCGCTAACTGGGGTAAAGCTGAAGCGGCCAAATAAATCTCCACCCGACTCTGTCGACAACCTTCATTGGCCAATATATCTGCAACCTGGTTAGCCTGACGATAACAGTGATGAATGCGTGGAAAGTGGGATACCAACCCGACCAACCACTGCACCTCCTTATAGATACTTCATGGGCACTGTGAAGTCCTATTTAGAATTTGCACTAACACCGAAGAATCCAGTTCAACATCAAAGGTATAAAAACCCCTCTGGAGGCATAACTTGACCCCAAAAAGCAAAGCGCGAGTCTCAGCCTGCATACTTAAAGCGATTCCAAAATTACATGAAAACGCCATGACTAGCCTACCACTTGCCTCCTGAAGCACCCCTCCACCACCACTCACCCCAGGGTTACCCTTGAAATACCCGTCCGTGTTAAGTTTTAGGGCTCCGTGTGAGGGCCGTACCCATTTAACCAACATATGTGACGCTGCCCTATTCCAAGTTGAAATCTCCAGGAAAAATTGTACCCAAGATAACGACGAAACCCGGCATTCTGGGAACTGTACCCGAAACAACTCCAGCAGATCGACAAAAATATAATGATATACCTGAACCCCGTCGACCGCCTTTTCTTCATATTTGATGCCATTCCGAGCCTTCCATATATGCCAACAAATCAATAGAGGGGTGACCTGATGAATAAACTCCAGAAACTTATTTCGGTGCCTTCCTTGCCACCAGGCTGCCAACAAACGCTGAAGGCTGACCCAGTCCAGGCAACTCCAACCGTATCCCCAAAGGAATGCCAAATCTGCCTTGCTATATCCCCAGCAGTAAATAAATGCTCCACAGTTTCAACCTCAGGAGACGGACAACACACACACTGCGAAAGCCCATATATCCCCAACCTCCATAAGGTACAATCCAACGGGAGGCGCTCCCATAGCAGGCGCAGCAGGAAAAATGAAATTCTCAATGGCACAACACGATACCAAATATGTTTGAATAGCGGTGAGAGAGAGGAACGATGTTGGACCAAGGAGAGAGCTGACTTGAGCTTGAAGCGCCCCGAATGCTTTGGCCTCCAAATCATCATATCAGGAAGCTGCCCAGCAGGAGGATCCCCTCGAACAATCTCCGAGGCTATCTCCTGAGGCACCCATTGCGAGATACGTCTGATGTCCCAAGCATCATATTGCACAAAATCCGCTACCTTATGATCGAATACACTATCCAACCGCTCCGATAATCCTCCTGAACCAAGCCAATTGTCGAACCAAAAATTAGAGTTCCTTGACCGAACAATCCATTCGATGTGTCTCTCCGCAATATTCCGCACCTTCACCATCTTTCTGCACATCTCTGAGCCCTTAGCCCCAAAGATTAGATTCAGGTGCACCTCCCGACAAAACTTAGCGTGCATGAATCCAACCCATAAGAACGTATTAGCGCAAAAGTTCCACCACAACTTGATTGATACAAACAAATAATTAACATATTACATTACTATAATTAATAAATAACATATTACATTGCTAGATTGGACTGGCTCAATAACTTTTTAAAGTAGAATTACTGGTTCAAAATGATTAATCGAAAGCTATCAATAGCCTAACGGGTCCAGGCATATATATCACTTCATTTCCCATCTTTCTACCAATGTATGATTTCAAATATGAGATTTCAATAGTCACGTCCCTCTTATGATCTTTGCATTCTCGCAAAATTCTATAGTAATTCAAACTATTCACTCATTCGTTCATGAATTCTAGAGGTGGCTCGTAAGGAATTTAAAGGTAACCTCTGTCCGATATATGATACTTAGCTCCTTAGGTTCTAGAGATGGCCCTCATTGAGCATGGCACTTAGCCCCACATAGCAATTAACTCCTTGCACTCCATGGCATAGTTGGAATCATAACACCACTTAACTCCAAACTTACCTGCACAGAAACTATACAAACTTTGCTCTGATACTATTTGTAACCCCCGGATCCAATAGGTTGGCCAAATAACTTTTTGAACTAAAATTATGAGGTCAAAATAATTAATTCAAAGTTATCAACAACCCAAGGAACCTGGGCATATATATCACTTAGTTTTTGATCTTCCCATTGATTGGGATTTCGAATATGGGGTCTCATATTTCTTTTTCCTTGAAAGGCTTTGTTTGACTCAAGAGCATGTGAGATATAACCAACCAAATCATAGAGAAAAGTGAAACCAAGTATTGCAAAATTGTTAACAAATTTTAGATAAGAATTATAAAATGAGATATGAATTACCTTGCACTTGATTTGTTGTTTCTTGAGGAATTGTCATCTTTTTTAAAAAAAAAGTTTCTAGCAGTGGAAGAATAGAATTTAGAACCAGGGAGGGAATAAGGGATTTTATTTTATTATTCAGCTAAAATAAATCATTATCTTTTTTTAACTAAGGGTGCATTTGGTAAAACTAAAGTTTGAAAATTGAAAATTGAAATTTAAAATTTGAATCCATTGAATTATTCAACTGAATTGTTAAATACTAAATCTGATACATTTCATTAGAGTGTACATCACATTAAGTGATAAGTGAATAGTTTATCACTAATTTTTTAGAGTAAGTTTTGTCCAGAAAAATTTAGTGTCATTTAGATATTCAATTTTTTGTTGTCAAACGCATCTAAACATATTAATCTGAATACATTAAATTAAGTACTGAATTGGATTATCAAACAAATCCTAAACCCAGTAGCATCCTGGCATTCTAGTTGTTTCTTCAGACAATGAAACAAGTTCCTCCAGAGATTTCGCCATCTATGGTATGATCCTTTTAGTGTATTGTGCCCTAATTTCACATCCATCCATGTTATGCTCTTTTCAATCTATTGTGCCACCTGTCATCATACCAAAGTCTTTTTGTCTAAAGAAACAACTAGATCACCTGTGGTGTTTTTGTGAATTTCCTTCCGGATCCATTTTCTATGAGTGTTTTGGGCTTGAGGGTTTTGGATTTGAGTTCATGGGCTCCTTATGACTATTATTATCATCTGATAGCATTTTATCTAATATTTACTCTTGGGCTAAGGTCTGTTTCACAATGTTTTTAATAGTTATGGATAAAGGAATTTTATTTGACCTCTTAGCTAACATCCAATGTAACTACCCAACATGGTCCTTATGTACAAGGGATAAATTGGTTGCCAGCCTAATATTTAAGAGTGTTTTGAAAATCAAACTAAATCAATCGATTTGACTGGTTGAACAACGAATCAGTTATGATACCAGTTAGATTCTCTATCAAACCTCGAAAGTCAATTGAACCAATTAAATTTAGTCAAGAATCAATTAAGCTTGTCAAAATTGATGAAAATCAAATAGTTCAAATAATTTCACTAATTTTGTTCTTTTTTTAATATTTTTGTTTCACCCAAGTTAGAGTAAATAGCAAAAATGGTCACTAAAATATTTAAAATAGCACAATTTGATCACTTAACTTTTTTTGACAAAAAACGTCACTCAATTCATTCAAATGGTATTTGGATCATTTCATCAATTTAAACTGCTAAACCAACTAGAAAGAACAACACTTAACCCTGTTAATGTAGGTTGTTTGGAACAAAAATTATTGGTGCACTAATTTTTTTTCAAAAAACACCCCAAACCTCAGGGATTGATACATATTTTGGCCAAATGTCAAATGAAATAAATGTAATTTACCCACAAAAGAGCCCCACTAGCACCATCACCTCTTCCTGCTTCTCTACCATCACTCTTCCACCACCTAACCCAACCTCCTTCTTCCCACGTATAGGGGTGGCAGCAGGTCGAATATTCTCAAAAATCCCTCTTGCCAAACCCAAACCCACCCATCTAAATTTTTTACCAAACACTATCGGATAACTCTATAGATTTTAACTTCTATTACTGAATCCTCTCACTCTTGAGTTCAAATTATTTATCAGGTACCCTTTGCCCGCTAATTTAAATGCTTCAAAAAAAGTAATTAATTATTATCAAACTAAGATTAATAGATACATAATGTTAAAATCAATACATTATGTTAAATTTTAATCTTTTGTAGAGTCATACAACCTACAAGAGAGGAATTCATCATTTTATGAAGGGTAAAATGCTGCAACGGATCTTGTCTCACACTCTTTGTACTACTCTCTATTCCACTTTTTATTATATTACTATTTCTCTTTTATAAATATCATAATTTAATTCTTTTTTATTTTCTTAAAATTCAACAGCTATTAACTGAGTAAAAAATAAATACAACAGTCTCAAAAAATAAGATATAATAGAAAATTTTAAAATATAGTAAATTTTCATTAAAAAATCTCATTTTTGTGTATTTTGATATTTTGAGTTTGTTAAATTTTGTCTATTACTCTATAAATAGTTGTTGAATTTTAAGAAAATAAAAAATAATTAAATACGATATTTATGAAGGAGAAATAGCGATTTAATAAAAAATAGGATAGAGACTGGCATAGGGAGTGAAACAAAAAATCCATTATTGTAATTTACATATGTGTGTGTGTGTGTGTGCATCAAATTATCTATCAATTGTTCTTTATCAAATACCAAATCCTAGCGGATTACCCGTCAATCATCTAATCGGATTAACCATCGAACCAAGTACCCACGGGTATCAAATTTTATCCTACCTATTGCCATCCCTACCCATGTATCCCTACTACTATGGTCTCACACCACCATTACCCTTATTCCTTCTCTCTTTTGTTCTCTCTCTTACCTTATTTTCTCTTCCCTCGTTTTCTCCTCCCTCTTTTATCCATCTCTTCCATGACTATGGGCCTGTTTGGAACCTTGATTTTTTACCAAGTTTGTATAATACTAGTTTTTTAACAACTTTTGCTACAGAAATTCCAAAAAACTTATCTAAGTTTTTAGCCTACACACTTTAAAAATACACAAAAAACCTTCCTTTCAACTTTTCTTCCTTTTCCTTCCCCACCCAACCCATCGTAAGAATTCGTGATGCACGTCATCGTAGTAATAATATTCGAATTCGGGTTCGGGTTTGGGCCAGGGTTGGGTCTACTAGGGTTTTGGAGAAAGTAGCTGTGGGGGACAAAGGGTGGTGGAGACTGGTGGTGGGGATGAGGCCATGGTGGCACTGGACCATTAAAGAGCTGTTGGAAGGGGAGGGTGTGGCCGACAGCGGCAACAGCGAGGTCGCGAGGAAAAATCCGGGCAGGCGGCGGCTGGGGGAGTTGTGGTTGTGGCTGTGGGGAAGGGGCATGCTGAAGCTGGTGGTGGTGGCAAGTGGGCGTTAGTGCTGGAGTTGGAGAAGGAATTTTCCGCTGTCAACTAGCAGCGGGGCCTCGCTGCTACCGCCGGCCATAGTTGAAGTAGCAGAGGACTAAAAGAGTTGGAGAGGCAGCAGATACAGTAATACTAGCAGCAAGCACTACACGCCATGGATAGATGGTGAAGTTGGATGGGCAGATCGGATCAGATCTGGATTAGGAAATTGCAAAGCAGTTTCCTTTCTACGAGGAGGAACTCCTCCATTTCGATTTGAGTTCTGCTCCTCCGCACATCAACTTCTACTCGTCCACTTCTACGAGGCAGGAAGGGGAAAGAGAGAGGAAGAGGGAAAGGGAAGGGTGGCGAGGGAGGGAGAGGGGAAGAGAAAAAAGGAAAAAAAAATGCAGAAAGAAAGTTGCTGCCATGGAAGTCTAGGGACAGGGAACAAGGGAGGGAGAAGAAGCGGGAAGGGAGGAAAGAAAAGGAAAAAGAAAGAAAGAAAAAATAAAAAGAAAGAAAGAAAGTGAAAAGGAAAAAAAATTCATCTTACAAAAGTTTTTCTACAACTTCTACAGTGATCTACAGTAAAATTTTATACAAACACCCAAAAAACTCACCTTCCAAACAGGCCCTATATTTGGTTATAACTAGATCATGACTATATCAGATCATGACTAGATCTAGTCATGGATCACAGATGCCTTGCTATCTGGTCATGGAAAAGGTGTTAAAAGAGAGAGGTAAGGAAGAGAAAGTAGAGGGAAGAGAAGAGGGAGGGAAAGAGGTTTGGGATAGGAGGGGGAGAAAAAAATGAAAGATGAGAGAAGAAGCAGTAGGAATGAAGAGAAAGGGCAAAAAAAGTGGCAAGAGAGGGGTTAAGGGGTGCTGATGGGATGGGAAAGGTCAAGAGAGCAATTAGGTGGCACATTTGCGATAAAAAGCTTAGGCCAATCACTTTCAAATATTGTTGCCCTTGAAAACCTACCTTAGCAGGTCAAGCATGCTTCTTTTTTATGCATTTCGTAGAGAATAAGCCAAAAGGTTCATTTTAAAGAATTAAACAATCTTTTTGGGGAAAAAAAGTGAGTGACCAAATCGTACTGTTTTAAATAGTTTAGTGACTATTTTAATCGATAAATGTCGAGCCTGTACAATTTAAAATACCTATTCAAGAAAAATACAAATTTTGTATATAGCAGTGAATACGGTCGAATTCACAGGGATTGGGAAAATTTTGTTTCTTTTAGAGCCTAGAGGAAGGGGGATTTTTATAAAAATGAGAATAATTAAACAACCCAAATAAAAAGGCGTAACTAATAATTTATTAAAAATGAAACAATAATAAATAAACTCTTGCCAAGAAATTATTTCGGAGATGGTTCACTCAATTGATCATTGATGCAATGATAATATTATTTACTCACTGATAAACAAATTATAACTGTCAAACAAGCGATGATAATCAATTTCTTCTTACTGTATTGGTGATTAAGGTGCGCCAGTTAACCACTACCCTAATCAAGAACTAACTCTATGTACGACGTTAGAGTTCAATTCCTCAATTGCTTTAAGAATTAGAGAAGTTATGTTCTAACCAAATAACACGCTACGAGAGTTATTTTAAATTAGTCCATATGTCCTCTGATACAAATCCAATAATGTCAGTTATCACTATTTTAAAGTAATTAAATAATTACGAATTTAACTAATCTAATTAGTTTTAGGTTATTAGAGTGAACTAAATATCAGGGGCCCTTAATATTCAAGCAAAATAATAACTATAAGAAAGTAAATCAAGAAACATACGAATACTAATAAATAAAATAAATAAATATAATCAATTCGATCTCATAATTTAAGCTGAATCAAATCCTCTGTTGTTTCTTGACTAGAATGAGAAATTAGCTCATCTCTGTTGAAGAAATCCCACGCAAATTAGTCAAATTAATTGATATTACTATCCTCCAAATATGAGATAAAGTATCACAAGAAAGAACGGAAGAAAGAACGTTGGTTCTTGTTTCTTTCCAAAAAGAAAAGATACCTCTTGATGTTCCGAGAAAGAAAAGATAAAGAAACAAAAATATGCCTCCTTGCTCCGTTTCCTGCTACTACCAAACTACTACTACTTCTCAATGAAATCAATTGACAACAAGTCAATATCTCTTATCCGATAAAAAAGAAAAGTACTAATAGATAAATAGACTAATATCCTAGTTGGAGTAGACGACTCTCCATCCGATCGAACATCTGATTCTTGCAACTAATTCGGAACATGGGATCACGTGCCAAATCCTGAGCTTCCCAAATCTGCAGAGTTATACTTCGACATGCCGACACTAAACAGCATAAAAGTCCAGTGAAAATCACGTCTCTAATCCTCTTTTTGCTTCAAATTTCTATGACCAACACCAATTACTAAAAATAAATAAAATCTACCAATTAACGCAATATTTGGTAAAATAAAAGAGGAAAACAATCATAAAATTAATAACAAAAATGCAACCTATCATTAATAATTTACTCTCCAAATTATTCAATACTGAAATAAATTTAAAAAGATTAGCATTTGAACTGGGGTTGAACCATCTGCTAGAAGTTGATCCGGTTCACTCTTGGATCCGAGTTAGAAACATTATTGGTTTTTACTAGGCATTCAAAATCAATACTTTGATGATTTATATGCCAAAAGCCTCAAATTTCTTGTCTTCCTGTAATACCACTATACTACTAAAACAACTATTAACCAATGCTAATAATATTAATATTTAATACTAAATTTACATTCATCCAAAATCTCGACACAAATACACTGAACATTCTCATCGGCTAAGTACAAATTTTTAACCACTCCTTTGAAGTTCTTAATAATCGAATTCAGTCAGTCAAATTCAATTATTTTTATACCTGAAAAGTTTAAAAAATAATGTGTAAGCTAGTAAGTACAATATGAATCGTGCGTGTAGATGTAGTACAAGATTCTCTTAAATTTAAAAGCAAATCTTTTACTTAAGATATGTACAAATACTAAAAGGGTTTTTGTGAAATCTACGCAAACTCAATTAAATAAACAAAAATCCACGATTATCTGCCCTTAACTTGATAAACAGTTACTATTGTTAGCAAAATACCATCCTTACTTCCCCTATTAAATTTGCATATACGACTTGTTTAATCTTGATACAGCAATAACCTCAAGTTCAAAATACAAACAATATAATCTTGATTTTAAAACCTCCCAACTTAGTCATGGGAATATGTTGAGATAAAATTAAATCCCCCGTCAACCACTCACTTTCTTGGAGGATAAAAAATAATACTTGATAAGGACCCAATCTCTCCAATTATTAATTTGGTTCACACCTTCTTCAACTTTTATTTGGGTTCAAGGCATCCAAATTGGACTTTAGGTTCATGACATGACGCATGAATTCCAATGGCTCTGCCTAAGGAACACTGTACTTGTAGTTAAAGTTTCAATTATCAGATTGCAAAACCTCTTGTTTTTTTTTTTTTTTTTTTACTGACGGAGTGGGTCTCCGGGTCAAATCCGTAAAGGCGGCCCGGCCCAGCGCCCCAACCAGACCTAGCACGTTATGCAAAACCTCTTGTTTGCTTGTTAAAAGATGCTCATTCTAGACATGAATCCGAACACAATAACTCATCAAAAGTGTGTTAAATATGAAATGCAAAAAATTCCTTAAAGTTCCAAGATTGCAGGAATGTTTGCACTAAGTCAATCTAAAATGGAGCGGGGAGAATTGAGTTGCATGGTAAGACGGAAGGGATTGTAAATAGAAAGTTCTGAATTCAAAACCTCTCACTTAACAAAAAAAAAAAAAGCTAAAATAGAGCAAATTTTTCCCATGTCTCAGAAATCAGAATTCTAGTAAAAGTAATACGAAGTCATTGCAGACCTGAATAAACATAACTATAGCAATCAATTTGAGATAACGATGTCTTTGGATAGTTCATTTAATTACTAGCTAAGTCAAACATTTAATGCCAGCCCTTTTATTTAATATTCACTATTTCATTCAAAATTGATGTGACGTAGGTGAATTTCACTGTATAATCCAACCCAGAAGTCATAAATATTAGCTACAAAGGTAGCTTACAGAACCCTTTATGAAATAGAACTATTTTTTAAAATAAAAAAAAACCTTGGTTAACTTTGACCATAAATTATCATGTTTAAACACTGATTTAGGCACAAATGTTTCATGTTAAACAATTTAAGCTTTAAGCATACTCTGATTGAATACAAACCGAGGAAAGGTATTACTTTATAAATTTTTTGTGAGAGGAAAAGTATTACTTTATGAAGGATATTTTTTGAAATTTCTAATTTTTCAAAAAGGAAAGGATAAGTTTCTAAGCTATAGGAGGCAATGTTCCCTACCTACCCTTAACTTTTGATCCTAATATTGCTAGGATGTGTTTAGATAGGGAGTTATTTGAGAATAAAATGTTTACCCTATTATAAGCATATTTCTCAATTACCCTTTTATATTTCTAATTAACTCATTACCTATTATATACCTCACATGAAAAAAACGTTACAATATTATTCTAAAAGTATTTTCCAAATAATCTTCAATCCAAATATGCTTAACTCTTCACATCTTCTACTTTGTAGATTTAACTGGTACAACATTATATATATATATATATATATATATATATATATATAACATGAATATACAAGCTATTAATATTTAAAAATATATATAAGGGTACTTAATTGCACTAAATTCTCTTTTCTTTGAGTATAGCAACACTTTATCGCACTAAAAATAAAGAATTTAAACTTTGCCCTAGTATTATTCCGGTCATGAAAAGAATGACATAAATCCTTTACATTCAATAGCACGAACCGAGCTTTTTTATGGCGAGTAATGTGTAGATTTCCATCTTTAGGGAGGGAGTAAAATGCTATTACTGTCAAACTTCGGGGAGCTAGTTGTAATTAAACCAATATGATTGGATAGCACAAATTAAAACTAGCCCGCAATTTTTCTTTTTGAGGGTAACTAGCCTACAATATAATGTGGTCAAGTGTTATTTACCCTCTTGTTTTCACAAAATAAAATATGATTTGATTAACGCATGTCCAATAAACACTCATTAACAGAAAATTCAAGTATTAAATTTTCTATTAAAAAAAGGTGTAGTTAATTTGAAAAAACATTTAAATGGAAAATGTGCAATAATTGTGATTATCTATATTTGCATAGTAAATTAATTATAATTTAAATATATTAACGGAATAATCCAATAAAAGAAAAGTCTAGGTCGGTATTAAATGATCTTGTCATTAGTCCATGGTCATCACGTGCCAGCAATCACGCTTTCATCCAGTCTGACCAAAATAGTGAATAATTTAGTATTATTCTCTTAGATCTCTGACTAGTACGAAAAGGCCTTAATGTCTAAGAAGCGATGAAGTGGAATGCACGTCTTTGTCCGTCTCAGAATATTTTCTTTTCTGCGTGCTTTTGGTCTCCACGACGTGGACTTAATGCACCGTCCGCAATTGGACGCAACACAAAGAATTGCCATTGGACGTTCTGGGACCCACCTGATACGGATGTCGGTGATATGTTTAAGGGATAATTTCACAAACTTCCCTTGAGGCTGTGCAAGTGTAACGGATAATTTTAGAAATCTCCCTTGACGTTTTTTTTTATCAATTTCATTTAGCTCTATCGAAGTTTTAAAAGTTATACATACCTCTTTTTTTTATTTAAAATAACATTACTATCCTTAAATATTTTAATGATATACCCTTAAAAATGATATTTTCTTATTTGGTATGCTTGTACTTAGATTGAGTTTTAAAATTATGTTTTCGTTCTTATTCCTTTTTTTTTAATTTTTACCAATAAAATTGTAGAACTATTACTATTGCTTTTAGTTTCTATTGTAAATGTTGAGCTACTAATTTTTTTTTACTAGTTAACTATATATGTAATCCAATGTTTTTTGCTGATCTTTGTTTTCTATTTTTTTTGGTATCAAAACTAAAAATAAATTAAAAAGAAATGGCCCAAAACTGCTATTAAATTATGATAATTTCACTATTTAAAAAATTCATGAACTCTAAAAAAATGATTTGACATTTTCTTTTCTATCTTGTAAATCTAAATTCATGATAAAATACCATTAAAGGTATCCTACTATAGTGATAAAATTATTATTATAACTGTTTATCAAATAGTATATATGAACATGAAAATTTGGCACATTTTCCTTATAATTATACTAAATAATCTTAAAATTTTATAAGAAAGTAAATTAAAATTCATTACACGAGGGTGTTTTTGGATATTCATTTAAATATTTGACCAAGTTAATATTATTTTAAGGTTTAATTACTAAAACTATCAAATCAAGGGAGATATGTGTAATTTGGCAAATCCTATAGGAACTCAGTGAAATTGTCAGAAACCTCTTTGAACTAATTCCAAATACTAATAACGTGTCTCCTTCACACTTGGTGTGTGAACTAAAAATATAGTTTTGAGTTTTAACTGTATGTTATCATAGTTATTATCTTCAAAGACAAATTGGTATCACGAATTAATATCTTAGTACTTCCAATTCCAAGTTTTTCTTTTCTATTGGTATTAACTATTTTATTTAGGGCATTATTTTAAAATTAGATCATTTCATAGACTCTATCTACATGCAACTTTTTTTAATGGCAAATCCTGTACACATGAGGTAGGATACTAGTCCATATTTTATTAATTTAATAATAATAACAACAAAGAAGTTACAAGTTTGAGAGGGGCTAGGCTTGACCTCCAGAAAGAGAAACTATTGCTGCATACAAATAAGGAGTATCACTCTCTTACATTGTAGTTAGGGCTGCAAACGAGTTGAGTCAAGTCGAATTTTGACCTAATCGAGTCGAGTCTTGATTTAATTTTATTGAACTCGAACTCAAGCTCGAGTTTGACAAGCTGATAATTTAAAACTCGAATTCGAGTTCGACTTGATTCGAGCCGAGCTCGAGTCTTGAGCTCGAACTCGAAAAAAATAAAAAATAATTATTTTATTTTTAAAAAATAAATAAAATAATATTTTTTTCTTAATAAATAATAAAATATTAAGGATATATATGTAATTTTACTATTAAAATAAAAAGAAATAAAAAATATATATATACTTAAAATAAAAAAATAAAAATATATATACTTAAAATAAAAAATAAAATATATATACTTAAAATAAAAAAATAAAAAATATATATTTAAAATTAAAAAATAAAATATATATACTCGAGCTTGTGAATCTAACGAATTTAATATTTTGAACTCAAATTCGAGCTCGAGCCAACTTGAGCTTGAGTCAAACTTGACTCGAATTGCTCACGAGCTGCTCGATTCGTTTGCAGCTCTAATTGTAGTCCTAATAAATGTTAATTGTAAATTGTCTAATAGTAATGATGCATTTACTGTTGAAGGCCTTGCATAAGCGAAAAAACCTCCTCACCAGACGCAAAACATTCATAAAAGGGCATCTTGCCAACGCACCAGAAGTAACCAACCAATTGAACCAATAACTGCGAATCAACTTCAACCTCAACTTTCCTTTCAAGACTCAACTAAAGGCCATGAACATGAAGTAAAGATAAACGCTCCGCCATTATTACATCTTCCTCGCCATACTCTTTATAGAAAGCAAAAATCATTTTGCTTTTAAAATCTCGAAGTCCACTTGCAACTTTTCGAACGTTAATATTACTCCCTCCGTTTCACTTTGATAATTCTATATTTATTTTTCATCTGTTCCATATTATAATTCACTTTTTAATTAAAAAATATAGTTATATTTTAATTTTTCTAAAATACCTTTATTCAATGTAAGTAATTGTTACTATAAATCTACCTTATTTAATGAGAGTTGATTTTTTTTTTACCATCAATTCAAGTTCATATAAAAGTGTACCATATTTAATATGAGAGTATTTTAATGACTTCTTAGAGTCAGTGTTGGTAAGATAAAAAATGCCAAATGGCGCGTCACGCGGTCCCTCCAGAGTTGCAACAGCTTGCACTTTTGCTCTGTTTCCCAGCTCGTCCTCCAACTGGATGAAGTTAAAAATACAAAATTGCCCTTTTAACTGTTCTCGTAACGCTTGAAATTTTTTGTTTTTCAAAGCCTTTACTAACAGTTTGGTAAAAATGTACCTGTAACAATTTATATGCATGCGAGATTTAAGTTAGATAAGAAACGTGATTGAAGCCCTCACGGGTGGTTCAATTCCGTAGCTTAGTAGCTATCAACAGGTCCTGTGTACTATTTTACTGTATATCATTAGGGTAAAACTCTACATAACTTTGAGAGATTAGTCTGGTCAAAAGATTGAAATACTTCTAAGTGAAAAAAAAATTGTGATTGAAGAATTTTCTAAAAACTTTTTTAGGGAAAACTTGTGGGTGTTTTTTCAACTTGAATGTGTTTTTTGGAACATTAACATTTTGGAATTAGTAAATTTTATTTGAAGTATTTCCTTAAAGAAAGAGGACTGTTTCAGATGTCATATTCACGTTAAGAAAAATAAAAAAATATTCCTGTTTGATCCATATACAATATGTCATTTTCAAATTATAATTCATCGCAAATTAACTTACACAATTGAGTCCAAATGTACATAGGGCGTGTTTGGAAGTGAGTTTTTTGACCAAGTTTTTTAGCTACAAGTTTTTTAACAACTTTAGCTACAGGAACCCAAAAAAATTTATCAAATTTTTTAATCTACACACTTTAAAATATCTAATATACAAAAAACTTTTATCTTTCTTCTTCTTTCTCCCCCCATCCCATCCACCATATCTTCATCGCTGGCCACCACCTCTGCCGCCGTTTCCGGCGCCGGCCACCTATTCCGGCACCGGCGTTCTCAAAATTTTTTTTTCCTTCCTTTCTCCCTCCCTGGCCAAACTCCCCCGACCGATGCAGTAGCAGCAGTTACTTTCCTCCTGCTCTGGTACTTAAAAACCTTTCATTTATCGAGAAAACCTACCCAGATTCCATCGAGCCTGCCTAGCTGACTTCTAAAGAGGTTTGCACTCCTCCTTGTAGGCAGAGGCAGCATGAAAATGAAAGTCAAGCACAAGCAAGTCAATCCAGCAGAGGATGAAGATGACCAGTTCGTTTGAAAGAAGAGATCTTGATCAAATGGTCCAGCAGAAAGCACAATTGACTTTAGTCACGCCAACGCTACGGCTGACGGGGGAACAGAGGGGGTGGGGATGGCGGGGCAGAGGGGGTGGCGGGAAATGGGAAACGAGAAGGGGAACAGGGGAGGGGGAAACGAGAGAGGGGAGGGCTGGCAGGGGGAGGGGTGGCGTGCGAGGAAAGGGGCTGGGGGGTAGCGGGGGCCAGGCTGGAGGGGGAAGGGTTAGCGGGGGGAGGGGGAGGCGCAGGGCAGTGGGGGCCAGGCTTGCAGAGGGGAGGGGGAAGGGGCAGAGGGGCTGGCGGGGGGAGGGGGAGACGGGGGGCAGCGAGGGCCGGCTTGCAGAGGGGAGGGGGAAGGGGCAGAGGGGCTGGCGGGGGGAGGGGGAGGCGGGGGGCAGCGGGGGCCGGGCTTGCAGAGGGGAGGGGGAAGGGGCAGAGAGGCTGACGGGGGAAGGAGGGTGGCAGGGGGAAGGGCTGGCGAGGGGGAGGCGGAGGCGGGGGGCAGCGGGGGCTGGTGGGGGTGGCGGGGGAAATGCAGAGCAGAGGAGAAGGGGAAAGGGAGGAGAGGAGTGGTGGAAGGGGGAAGGAAGAAGAAGAAGAAAAAGAAAGAGAGGAAAGAAAAGAAAAAGGAAAAAAAGAAAAAGAAAGAGAAAGAAATAAAGAAAAAAAAGAAAAGGAAAAGAAATTCACCTCACAAAAACTTTTACAAAATTTTTTATTTTACAAAAACTACTAAAAAAAAATTTTTTACCTTACAAAACTTCTACAAAAATTTTTCAAAAACTTCTACAGTGCACTACAGTAAAGTTTTAGACAAACTCTTAAAAAACTCAGGTTCCAAACAGGCCCATAATGTTGTTCAAATCATACATTTTAAACATATTTGACTTGGTGGTCAAACATGAGGGATGGTTAATACTGAGTTTATCACTAATACTATCATAGAGAACTGCAGTTAATACAGCACTTGATTAACTTGCAAAGGTCGATTAATTCAAAGGATTAGATACTTTAGCATTAAGGTATCTTAATTAATTCACATATTTTGAGATGATTTGAGTGATAAGATAATCAATTAAACAAGCTATGAACTTGTCAACGAAAAATCAAAACATATTTTAAATTGAACCCTATATGCTAAATACCCCTAAAGATTATTAAACTGCAATTTTTGAGTTTAAATTTCTTTTGACTAGACTTTTGCATTGTAAATGGTTAAATCCACATCGCGCTATTTTACAATATATTTGGTAAATTGATGAATTATTATTGCTGCAACTTATACAAGTTATAAATGTAACAAATAGAAAGGTGAGGATTTGGCCTCTACTTTCTATATTCTAAAATCTAAACTTGGTAAGATGTAAGTAACCAATTTCTTCCCAACTCATACTTGGGTAGACTCTTATCTTCAAAAAGTCAATAATTTAGATTGTGCCACGCTATCTTAAGTCAATGACTCAGATTGTAGTATACCATCTTATCAAATGGTGTGACACAATTTTGGGTCATTGGATATTTAAAAATCGGGTCTACCCAAAATTTGACATTTCTTCCTTTGGGGTCTTAATGAAATTAGATAATTTCCAACACCATCGGACTACACTACAAAGTACAAACCTTTCTTTACCAAGAGAATATTTCTTCGGAAACATTCTACTATCCACGCTGACATGCCCACACTAGATAAGTGATCAATTGCAAGATGGTTATCATTTCTTGCACCATTTTTGGATTCAACCACAACAAAAAAGAGTAGGTATTATCTAAATGTAAACACTAGACAATAATGTGTAAAAATAAAAATAAACTTGTTATTAATTGAAAATTGTGTCCACGATTAATCTCATAATGCCTTGTTAGACTACGATTTTCCTCCAAAAGAATTTTATATTTTTAGTAGACATATTTTTCAATTATATTTTTATCTCACATATATTAAATTGCGATAATAATATATATATATATATATATATATATATATATATATATATATTACAAAAACTCTAGAATCGCTACTATGATTATATATAGAGGCCAAAGTTATCCTAACATAAGAAAACTAAGTTATCTTAACATGAGATATTTCAAATTAAGTATTAGCATAATAATTTGAGATATACGAATACTTTCGGTCCGATTACATATTTTTGGGATTTTTTTTTAAAAATAATGTTGTAATACTTTTTTAAAGAATGTGATGTATGCAAAGTAAAAAAATAATTAAAAAATGTGTTAAGACAATAAATAAAACTCAAAAACTTTTTTCCCCAAAAATTGGCAATCCAAACAAAAGTTGCAAAGGTTTAGAAACTTCTTTATATACTTGGTTTGAGTCAAGAAAGTGACTTGGTTAGGGAAATCCCCAATTAACTCAAGATACTCGCAGACACAATCGCTATTCACTAATAATTGGGTTCAAGGGTTCAATGAATTTGAAAATTAAGCTCGTTCAACCCAAGAGTTGTAGCTTTTAGCTTCTAATACATTCTACTTCTACCCCGTGGTTTGGTCCTAAATATAATAAATGCCTTCAGATTCTAACCTTTAACCCTTCGAATCGTGGGCGAAAGTAGCACAGATAACTTTTTAATTAGGGTTAATTATATTTACTTCCCGTGAGATTTGACTATATTACCAATCAATCCCTATAGTTTGTCCAAATAATGGTCTCACCCTTTGAATGATCAAACATTTAACAAAAACCCCCTTAATGCCGAAAATGCCCTTATTGAGGCCATGTTGCATTAAAAAAAAACATATTTTTATTTTATTAACCTTGAAGCAATCCAAAAAAATAGAAAAAAATTTTGCTTATTATTTTATAAAAACCATATCTTTGCTTCCATAAATAGTTTTGAATCAATAATTATTTTAAATCTTAAAAATGAATATTATAAATTAGATAAATTGTAAGAAAAATAAAAAAGAAGCAATTATTTTAAATCCTCAAGTATGGTTCGAATTTGTGGTTCAAGGAATTTGTAGTTCAAATTTGAACCATACTTTTGAAATTAAAATAATTTCTTCTTTTTTTTATTTTTCTTTCAATTTATCTAATTTTTAATATTCATTTTTAAGATTTAAAATAATTGTTGATTCAAAACTATTTATGGAAGCAAAGATATGGTTTTTATAAAATAATAAGCAAAAACTTTTTTCTTTTTTTTTTGGATTGCTTCAAGGTTAATAAAATAAAAATATGTTCTTTTTTTAATGCAACATGGTCTCAATGAGGGCATTTTCGGCATTAAGGGGGTTTTTGTTAAATGTTTAATCATTCAAAGGGTGAGACCGTTATTTGGACAAATTACAGGAATTGATTGGTAATATGGTCAAACCTCAGGGGAGGTAAATGTAATTAACCCTTTTAATTAAAACTAATTGTGAATATGAATATTTAAATTAACTGCCAATATTAATTTTTACCGTTGAAAGCAAGACAAATGTAATGTACCTAGAATAGTTAGTATTGGCAATTAATTTTAGGATAAATCTTTTATATACTGACAGTGTATACACTAGCGGGTCCAGATACATGCAACATATACAAAATTTCATATTTAAATTCAAATTCAGATGATGTGACATTCATCCAACTCCGTCAATGTATGCACTGACAATGTAGGAAAGATTAATTTTTAATTTTAACATAAAAATGTAACAATTCTATCCTACCAAAAGCATACCCCCAAAGTTAAGAAAGTAAAGTATATACCTAAATGTACACAAGGGTAAATTGCCTTTTACACCTTGATTTGATCCTAAATCTAATAACTCTCCTTTGGCTTCAAAATTTATTCTTTAGCCGTCTTTATTTTTATTTAACAATTACCTTTGTAATCAAAAGTAATTGTCAATAAGGTTATTAAAACTAACTAAATCGTCAATATGCAAATTTATCCTTAAGTGCAGTGTAAAAGTAATGATTGCAAACACACGCGTATTGACTATTATTCTTTTTTTGGGAGACGATAATATTTGTATAATCTAATCTATTCTATATTAAGGGGAGGAGACGGGCCTAAGAAGGCCCAACGATAATCCGAAAAGAACTAAACCACCATCAGACTAAACGAGTGCACAACACACCCGCCTAAATTTTTTGAAACAAACCACTTAAATGTGACATTTTTGATGTAAGGCAAGGTTTCAAACTTCACCAAGCTAGGTGGTGGCCACCAGCCTTTGGGCTAGTGGTTGCATATTGACTATTAGTCTTAACGGAAAAGTGATTTTTCTGTTTTATCTAAAAGGGTTAAACACATCTCAAAGTTAAGAGGGCTAAAGCGTAAATTTGAAAGTTGCTTTTTTCGTTTTTGCGCGTGAGTTGGAGTAATTCGAGACGCGCACGAACACAAACTCCACCCCAGCCGAAACACAAACCGACAAATACGATCCAAAAAAAAAAAGGAAAAAAAAGAAAAAATTGGCATCCCTCCATTAGTTCACACTAGCTCTCTTCCATGAGACCTTTTAGTTGCTCCTATTGTCGCAGATTTTCACGGGCTTACCCTTTCTTCTTTTTCTGTTGAAATCAATCAATTTACCCTCAAAACACTCAATCCAACAATAAAAACTGGTAATAGATTTGATCAATCCCCATCAAGTTTCGAGTATTAATTAAGCGAAGATGCTAGTGAAACAGTTTTACTAGTATTCTATTTCTATAAAACTAATGAACAGTTTCCTGGAAATGACTATATAATGTTTTATTATTAAAATAATCTCTTGCATTTTTTGATTTGATTATTGTTGTTCTTCTTCAGCTCAACCCCCCTATATCATATCGTATCCCGCATCATACCATCCCTCTGTAGCTCTTGCTGTGCACTAAAACGTCTCCCAGGAAGAGGAAATGCAGGAATGAGGCGAGGCTTTTCTTCACAGATATCAGATCTATACCGAAATCAATAACGACCCTTGACAGGAAAGAGAGGTATATGAAGGTTGCTATTGCAAGATTTTGAGAAATCCCATTTAGGTTTTTGTTGATGTTTTTGTTAGATCTGTGGTCTTTCTTTGATGATCTTTATTGGGTAGATCCAATTCTCGTTCTTGGTTTTGTTCGTTTGTGGATACAATTGGCTTCACTTGTTGTACCTCTGTAGTTATAAAGATTGGTTTTTTTTTAGTGTTAATTATCTGATGATTTAATGTAGATCTGATTGTTGTTTTGGGACTTGTATGTTTGATTTGTATCTTGTTATTCTTTTGAGTAGTAATTTTCGGTTGATCCTAGAAGGTATTATGGTCGAAGGTTTTGTGACATTGATTTGATGGTTAGCTATGAGATTGAATCACCTGGTGTTGTAAGATCCCACATCAGTTCTTTTTTAGGATCTTAATACTGTTTGAGATAATTAGGCTTATGTTTTAAACGTTTTGTTAAATGATGATTTGTTAGAAGTTTTGTAGTTTTTGGTGAAAATATGATTTACCTGGTGATCTTTTTACCTATTTTTTTTTTCTTTCAGGTGAAAGTTTTGGCCTTACTGGTGTGAGTATTAGTGTAGTGAGTGGATCATGGCATTAGGGAAGTACTCGAGAGTTGACGGTAGAAAATCGTCTACAAATTATTGTTCCACAGTGACGATAGTGGTGTTTGTAGCACTTTGTTTGGTAGGAGTATGGATGATGACATCTTCTTCGGTGGTTCCTGTGCAAAGCTCGGATGTGGCTTCACAGGAGGGCAATAATGATGTGAATGAAAGCGCCCGAGTGAGCGAAAACAATAGTGACAATGCTAGTAATGAGAATAAAAATGTTAATAGCGAGAGTTCGTCAAATGGCAATGAGAATAAACCAAATCAATTTGAGGATAATCCTGGTGATTTACCTGAAGATGCCACAAAAGGGGATAATAATGTGAGCTCAAATTCTCAAGAGAAGCTCCCGCAGGAAAATCAAGAGAAGCCTGGGGAGGAGAACAGGGAAGAAGAGAAAAGGTCAGAAGATGGATCTAAAAGTGGAAATGAAAATGGGGAAACAAAGACTGATGAAAAAGATTCTGAAGCTGGGGAGACCAATGGAAGTAATGCCAGTGGAGGAGAGTCCGGGGATGACAACAAATCAGTTGAAAATTCTGATGAAACAAAAGATGTTGATAAGGAAGATAGTCAGAAAGATAAAAAAGATACAGTGTCAGATCAAGATTCTGGTCAGAAAAAGGAGAACAATCAGACGACTGAAGTGTTTCCTTCTGGCGCTCAGTCAGAGCTGTTGAATGAAACTACAACTCAAAATGGCTCATTTTCTACCCAGGCAGCAGAGTCTAAGAATGAAAAGGAATCACAACAATCTTCTGAACCTGAGAATCAGAGTGGAACAAGCTGGAAACTCTGCAATGTCACAGCTGGGCCTGATTACATTCCGTGTCTTGACAATTTGGAAGCAATAAAAAATCTTCGTACTACTAAGCACTATGAACACAGGGAGAGGCATTGTCCTGATGATCCTCCTACATGCCTTGTTCCACTCCCTGAGGGATACCAACGCTCAATTGAATGGCCTGCTAGCAGGGAGAAGGTGAGATATTGTTTTAAACTATGACTGGGACAAATTTGTTTTCGTTGATCTTTCTTTTAATTCTTGATGGAACTTTGATAATATTTCCTTGCAGATTTGGTACCATAATGTCCCTCATACCAAGCTCGCACAAATTAAGGGACACCAAAATTGGGTAAAGGTTTCCGGTGAGTACCTCACTTTTCCTGGTGGTGGGACCCAGTTCAAGCATGGTGCTCTCCATTATATAGATTTCATACAGCAGGTAAAAATGGGATAATTCATTCTGTTTCACTTTTAGACATTTACCAAGCCTAAGAATTTTTCTTTCCCTTCCTAAAAGAGTTGAAGTTGTTCTTGTTGCTTACACATGTTTTCGCTTGGCGCAACTTGTCATTCTGGATTCTTGTCACTATAACATGTTCATACTCTGTATGTTATATTTGTTGAGTAGTTTCCTTTATTATACTTTCCAGCTAAGTAAACATAAGTGCAAGAATGCTCATTGAACCTCAACTTATTTATTATCTATCTTGTGCAATGGGTAACTAAAACAGCAAGTGGATTCTATATTGTGAATGAGGATTTTGGAATATACTAGCATCTTATGAAATTTTTAGTGAACTATTCCACCAATATCAAGTCTACACTAAATTAAGGCATAAATGACAGTGTTTTAGTGTTAGATGAGCTGAAAATGGAGCGATGCATCTTTAAGGATTCATTAGTTGAAGTATTCGTCCATATTGAGGGTCGAATTGGAACATGGAATCATGGAAGATAATGAGCTTAAACTCAAAGAAATATTACACCTTTTTAAATGTTAATTGAGGTGAAAATATGTCCATGCAAAGGTGATAAATAGAGCCCCAGAAACTTAGTCTTTGCCTGTACGGTTGAAGCTTCTATTAACAATTGAAACTACCATGCCTGTTTGGTTCTGGATCTATGAACCAATAAATTGATCTCAGTCTATGTCACCAGTACAACCTTGGCTTTTTTTTTGGTACCCTACAAACTCCTTTTGTGCTCATGAATGGCCAAGATGATACTCTATGTAAGGGACTGTTCATTTAAGAACTTCTGCCAGTACGCTCATGCAAATTGGTGCTAGGGAAAATATGTATATCAGCAGCTCATAGCTTATACTTGATTCTTTTTTTTTTTTTTTCTGTTTTTGGTTCTGCTAATGAAAGAGTAGGAATTTATGGTGCACCTGTGAAGACAACTTCCATTCCTTACTAGAGTATTTGCTGATTCAGATTTTATGACCTATATTTTGGTTCTTGCAGTCTGTGCCTGATATTGCATGGGGTAAACGTTCTCGTGTTGTGTTGGATGTTGGATGTGGTGTTGCTAGCTTTGGAGGCTTTCTGTTTGATAGAGATGTTCTAACCATGTCATTAGCCCCAAAAGATGAGCATGAAGCACAGGTTCAATTTGCACTGGAAAGAGGAATCCCGGCTATATCTGCTGTGATGGGTACAAAGAGACTTCCCTTTCCGGGGAGAGTTTTTGATGTAGTTCATTGTGCACGATGTAGGGTGCCTTGGCATATTGAAGGTAATTTATGATGTTGTTTATTTAGAAGAGTTTTGAAATCTACATGCTTTGGATTCTGACCAGCTCATTGATTTTTAGGTGATTTTTTTTCATATTTTCTTCTCTTTGTAAAAGTCAGTCATTGGTACTATATGCAGGTGGTAAACTGCTGTTGGAGCTGAACCGCTTACTACGTCCTGGAGGTTATTTTGTGTGGTCTGCCACTCCAGTCTACCAAAAAATTCCTGAAGATGTTCAGATTTGGGACGGTAAAAAATTTTATTTATCTCAAGTCTAATGCTCCTTCAAATTAGGTTGGTCTTTGACCCTAATGTTCTACAAATTTTGCGGGTATATATGCAGCTATGAAGAAACTGACAAAGTCCATGTGCTGGGAGTCAGTTTCAATCACCAAGGATCGGGTAAATGGAGTAGGTATAGCTATATATCGCAAACCTACCACTAACGAGTGCTACGTGCAAAGGTCACAAAATGAGCCTCCTCTTTGCGAAGAATCTGATGATCCAAATGCCGCCTGGTAAATTTCCTCCATTTCTCGTTTTTTTGCATAGAAATTTGAGTTTGAGCTTTGTTGAGGATAATATGTGGGATATGTGAAGAAATTTGTTGTACATTTTGCCAATACAGAATCACGTTAAGTTCTTCATTGCTTATCCAAGAATTTCCAATATCTTGTAGGAATGTGCCTTTGCAAGCATGCATGCACAAAGTACCAGTTGCCGAATCAGAGCGGGGGTCTCAATGGCCGGAATTGTGGCCTGCCAGGGTGGATAAACCACCATATTGGTTGTCGAGTTCCCAAGTTGGTGTTTATGGAAAACCTGCACCAGAGGATTTTGCTGTTGATTTTAAACACTGGAAGCGCGTGGTCACCAATTCATATGCAAAGGGCCTGGGAATAAACTGGTCTACTGTGCGAAATGTCATGGACATGCGGGCAGTTTACGGAGGGTAAGCTAAATAGTTTCTTATCTCCAACAGTATTTGGTGTGCTGATCATTTGAGGTGATGGAAAATTTCCTTTGATTAACACTAGTCAGATCTGTAAGTATTAAGGTTTGCACCAAAAAAAAAAAAAAATCCAATATAAGTCTCTAGGCCAACTGACAAAGGGATATCGAATTCTATAAATCTTCGCAAGGACCAGTAAGTCGTACTTTTCAACAAATATGTCACGAGCAGTAGCTCTTTAAGACATGTTGTCCATAGTTTATGCTCCCAAACACCGGCAGTTCACAGTTCTATTTTACTGTTTTGGGCATTGAATATTTTCAAATATCATATAGTTGTAAGCTGCATGTACATTTGTTTCTCCACAATATTTTATTTGCACAATTTGACATAATTGTTCTCTCCAGTAAATATGTTGTATAAAATTCTAGCAAAAGTTTTATGAAGTTGACCATATGCTTGAGAATCAGAATTGATTTACTTACGCACTATTTCAATGAAGAAAGTATTAATTGAGCAGCAAGCAAAAGATTTTGAAAGTGTTTCAGACTTTTTGAGAATGTTTGTGAATTATAGTATTTATGTTCCTACATAAGTTCTGTTGGTCTTAAGTGTCTATGATGTTGAAAAGCTGAATTATTTGGAAAGTTTCCACTGTATTTTTGGCAAAAAAAATCCTTTTGACAGTTTGATAAGTTAAATATTAACCTGCTGCAATAAAATACTGATTCTTTCAGGTCTCACATCTTTCAATCCTCTCTCATTCCTTATATGGGCTTATCATTGAAATGTTATGTTTGTCCTTGCAGGTTTGCTGCTGCTTTGAAGGACATGAATGTATGGGTCATGAACATAGTATCCATCGATGCTCCTGATACTCTTCCAATTATTTATGAACGAGGTCTCTTTGGAATGTATCACGACTGGTGTGAATCATTCAGTACCTATCCGAGATCTTATGATCTTCTCCATGCAGATCATCTCTTCTCCAAAGTTAAAAACAAGTGCGTATTGAGCATATCTCACCTATCCACCTGCTTTTGGGAGGCTGCTTTAATCCTACTGTATTATCGAGTCTTTCCCTGTGCATTTCATAATCCTGCTTCTTTTTCTCATCTTTCAGGTGCAACTTTAATGCATTTGTTGCGGAAGTTGATCGTACTCTACGACCAGAAGGCAAGATCATTGTTCGCGACAAGGTTGAGATGATTAATGAACTTGAGAGCATTTTTAAATCTCTGCACTGGGAGATTCGTATGACCTACTCCAAGGACAAGGAGGGATTGCTTTGTGCCCAGAAAACCGTGTGGCGCCCAAAAGAGTCGGAGATAGTTAGTTATGCATTGGCTTAGAGGTGTAGCATATTGTGCTGCTTGCATTCTTTGAGCTCGCACTACACAGAGACTAGATAAAACATTTTGTAATAGTAACTTCTGGACTTAAATCGGGTTTAACTGTATTATTCTTCATGTATTTTAACTAGCCGATTAGTTCTTTTTGTTTTCATTTTCTTGGGTAGAGGAGTTTTCAAGATTCCAAAATGTATGTTATAGTTTTGGAGGAAATCGAACACAATTTATTTTCAAGTGTAAAGGGCCATTGAGACATTGACTCAATTTGGTGGTGAATTCAATTTATGGAAACTGTTGCCATGAAATTACTTTTTGGTCTACTGTTTACCTTACCATACTTGCAGGCTATTCTTGACTACTATCAAGGAATTTTTTTTTTTAAATATCTTTTATTTATACTCTTTGTTCTATATTTGATGGGGCATCTTTTGCCCATGAAATTATCAGTGTGAGTTTATCCTCGAAAAACTATGGGAAAGGTCATAGCTGCATGGACAGCATGCAGGTGAGCAGAATTAAGCTCAATGCTCGACTGGCTCTTAAGGAACTATACTTCATAAACTTGCCTAGTTTTTATGTGAATTCTCACATCCTCGGGAGCTAAAAATAGCATTCTCTCAACATGCAAACGAGACGCTTCTTCCCCAAATTCCGTCTAGTGTATTAAGGGAAAGTATAGTGCTTCCTTTGGCCAAAAAATCTAGAAAAGACAACACTGCACTTGTTTGGTCAGGGTGGATTTGTAATGTCTCACATCAACTGGGAAAGAAGGAAAGTAGAGGTATATAACATCCGGCCCATCGCATTACTAATAATTTTGAGTTAACCATTTTGAATCCGTGATTTTAGTTCAAAAAGATAATGGGCCAATTCGGCGGGCACCAGGACGTTACAAATGATATCAGAGCAAATCTCGCGTGGTCTCTGCAGGAGGTGAGATTGAGACCAAGTGATGTTATGGTTTTGACTATACAAGAAACAAAGTGAAGCTTAGTGCCATGCTCACTAGGGATCATTTCTAAAACCTACGGAATCAAGTGCCACGTCGGGTGGAAGCTACCTCTAAAAATTGTACGAGTCACCTCAAGAATCCGTATACGACTAAATGAACAGTTGGATTGTAACAGGTTTTGTGAGGATGCAAAATTCTAAGATAAAGAAAGTGTAATGTCGATTGGAAAAGAAGGAAAGGAAGGTATATAACGTCCGGTCCGTCGGATTACAAACAATTTTAATTTAACCATTTTAAACCCGTGATTTTAGCTAAAAAAGGTATTGGATCAACCCAAGGGGCGTGGGGCGTTACAACATTATTGACATTAGACCAAAAAAAAAAAAAACTAAACTTGTTCCAATGATAATCCGAGGTGCGCACGCTTTGTTTAGTGAGAAATGTAAATATGCACAGGGCAAATGGCCAAGTCTAATTGTGTGTGTACTTATTTCTGTCTATGGGAAAAAAAAAGGCCAAATCTAACGAGGCAAAAAGTAATCAGGGTCCGAGATTCGACAGCTGTGATTATGATAGACATGGTTTGAGCAATTTGCACAATGCAAAATTGTAGGTAGGATTATTAGAATCGTATATGACACTGTCTTTCGTCTCATTTGCATGGTAAAAAAATGCAATTTTGGTTCCCATCGTTTGGTCTATATATCAAATTGATCTCTAATATTCTGAGCAAAACAAATATCTTAGTTGTTTCTTCTCTTTCACAGAGTTGGTCTTTAATTTGGTATAATTAATTATTATTTTTCATCATGAATAATTAATTGATAATGAGTTGTATAATTAAATATCTTTTTAAAACATAAGCAATAAATACAATAGTAAATAAATTTGAACATCTAATGATTTTTTTTTTCATTTTAATAGGCTATTAGCTAAATTTCAAATGAAATAGGTGCTTTTTGAAAATACTTGAATCATTCAACAAAATATTCACGTACGCGAACATTAAAATAAAAAGTTTTAAGATTCTATTATTGGAACATTATTTTTTACAAGGAAAGAAAAAAGAAAAAAAAAGGAACTTTAAAAAAAAAATCCCTAAAAGTACTGATATCGGTATTTATTATCACTAGTTATATATACCAATTGAAGCCTACGTTCGTAGGTCATGCAAGAGTTTGTGTATCAATAGCTAGAATAACATTATATATTAAAATTTGAATTCTCCTTTCCTCTCCTCAAATAATTTCAATGCTAATATATTATCTCTATATTGTTATCCAACTATAAGTAATTTAGCAAATAAATGCCTTTTAGGCTAAAGGACATTGTTGTGCCAATATGAAGTGCCTTAATTTAGAGATTTTATGGGGATTTAGGAACTCATTTGCCATAATTGTAATGCATCTTACAAACTCTAATTATAGTTATTTGAAAGTTAAGGGACCATATTGATTGATTCTTTGCTCATCTTGAGCATAAACCCAATAGAAAAGAACCAATAGAGAAGAACCATACAAGTTGTATTACATCTCAGCATGGAGTAAGCTTTTAAGAGTTTGCTAGTTACAGTTATAGTTAGTTAGGTTAGGTTACAGACATGTAAAAACATATTACCTTGTCCGCCTTAGGAGCGAGTCCCAAGGATAATAATCATCTAAGCCTTTTGTCTTCCTTGCACATTGCCTACTTTTATGCTTCTCTTGCCATTTATCTCAATTCCATATAAATCCCAAATCAACCAAAAACTCTTATCATTGTTTCCCCAGGAATAGATAGAGAGGGAGGGATGGCAGATGAGAGGTGCGGAATAGGGCCAAATGTGCCCATCAAGGGAAGCTTAGAAAATCAATGTTCATTGAGTAGCAGCAGCAACACCAACAATGATAACAACAACAACAACAGCAGCAGCAGCTTGTCGATCGCGACCGTGATCGCGACTTACAACCACCATAACAATAATAATAGCAACAACAATAATGGCAGCAGCAGCAGCTGTGGCAACAACAGCAACAATAACAAGGAACAGGATCGGTTTCTCCCGATCGCAAACGTTGGAAGAATTATGAAAAAGGTGATTCCAGGAAATGGGAAAATTTCAAAGGATGCAAAGGAAACGGTTCAAGAATGTGTATCAGAATTCATTAGCTTTGTCACTGGAGAAGCCTCAGATAAATGCCAACGCGAAAAGAGGAAGACCATCAATGGAGATGATATCATTTGGGCCATCACAACTCTTGGGTTTGAAGATTATGTAACCCCCTTAAAGCAATACCTTAGCAAATATAGAGAGTTAGAAGGAGAAAAGCTTAATGTTCCAAAACAGCAGCAGCAGCAGCAACAACAACAGCAACACCACCAACGCCTACAAAACCATGACCAAAATCCAATTATGTCACCTTACCATAGTGTATATTCTTCAACAAATCTTCTCTCGCAGCCACCATTTGTTCCAAGTGATCAACCGTTTGCTTTGCCGTTTTCTCAAAGTTCAATTCAGACTCAATTACCACAGCAAGAACATATTGACTCCGTGGGACATTGGTAAAAAAAAAATTTTTTTGGTTTTTTTTTGTGTTTTTACTTATTTTAATTGTAATTAAGATAATATTGAATATGCATACCATTACAGCATTCGTTAAGAGGTTGGCAAGCATGTAATACCTACAATGTACTTTGATAGATATTGTTTCCGAATTCAGTAAAGGAGAACGTAGAGATAGATTTGGGCTACCTTTTGCATATTATGAATATGAATTATGAGATCTGTCATGTGTGTGACAAAGGCAATCTTCCTTTTTCTCCTTAAAGGGAATTGGATATTATGAATTATAAACTATGAGATCCACTCCTTAACTATGAGGCCAAAGGGTTTAATGCTTGGTAAAATTACTGGATGCTTGATCATCTCATTGGTGCTAATAAAGAAATAGTATCACTCTTCCTTTCATTTTTAATATATCATTGATAATTCAAGAAGTTTTGGGTATATATTTGGCTTGGATGACACGAAGGGAGTGTAGTTTCAAGCAGATTTTAGTGGATTTAACCAAAGCATTTAAATGCATAGGGTTTTTCCTTTGTAGCTTCTTACATATACTAGGTCAAGTGCAAGACACCCCTTAAAATTAAAGGTCAAAATTCACATTGCTCCTAGTATTCTAACATTTTGTTTGCTTTCTTTTTTGGTTGACTTATACCGAATGAAACCTACCGTCTTTGCTCCATGACATATTCAAAAGAAATATCATGTGCCATTAAAAAAAAGATTAATTTTTTACACACTATCATGTAAAATTTTTTTACATTAACAGTTAACAGTTGTGAATGTATGTCATATATGCAAAAGTCAAATTAAATTACGTGGCATACATCCAATGTCGCTCGTGTATACATTAATAGTGCATAAAAAAATTATCCTTAAAAAAATTGAAAATCCAAATGAATTATTTAGGGCATAGTAGTCTTTCTGCATTAACTCTTATAGAGTTCGGTATGTTAGATTGGACTTGGTACTATTAAGCAATTGGAATGCACAAGAAGATCATTAAATGTTAAATATATTTATTCTAATAAAATTTAGCTTAATTTCATATTGGATTTTCCTTTTCGTATTGATTAATTATCCTCAGAAAAGTGGTACCCTCCAGAACTTTGAAATTACAGTTCTATTGCTAATTTAATTGTAAGTTGAAATATCTCCTCTTAGTACTTGGCTGCATTTGGATTGGTCATTTTTTTGAAAAACAAGTACAATGCTACAATAATATAAAAACAAAAACAACCTCAAAAACACAAAAAATAACCTCAAAAACACCAAAAAAGCCTAAAAAAACCTCATTTACAGTAAAAGTTTTTCATATATATTGTTACAGTAAAATATTTCAAAAACACCCTAAAAAATAGCTAATCCAAACGGAGCTGTTTCTTTAATGTCCTACCATTGTATATCGTTGCTGTTTTTTCGAAATATTTCATATGTTAATTAAACCAATGTTTTCAAACTCAGATCTAGAAGCGAACCGGTAAAGTTCAGATGTTAGGGGTCAATGGGTCGATCGGGTCAGACCGGTATTCAAGAATGATGTGATAAATATATTAATAAAAATTTAATTATGGAACATTTTAAATAATTATAATTATATACTTAGGTGATGAAAATTATTCCATTTGTCACTCTATTTTTCTTCGCACATATTATATAATTCACAAATTTAACTCTAATTTGATATGCTAAAACTTCATAGCTTTTATTAGTGAGTCTAGAACTAAATTATTAAGACATATTTGAAGAAAAAAAGAAAATTATGGTAGTAAATTTAAATAAGAAAAACTTATAAGACAATATACAATTATTTAAAACATTTATGGGTCAACAAGAAATATTGAAAAAGCCGTGGACTTGAGCGTAAAAATTCCATCATTTATATCCTTTTCTCGAGCACTTCACCGTCGTCACTTTCTTTTCCCCTGCTGCCGCTATTCCTTCCGGAGGGTTGGCTTCCTCCGTCAACATCATCTTCTCAAATTCTTCATCTTCTTGTCCTCAGCTTTTTTGTTGTAATTTCTTTTCCGTCTCCAAACATACAAGTAATTCTTTTCCTTCTATCTCCAAACATACAAGGCCAGATCTATCAATTCATTTTTCTCTTTATTCCTTTGAAACCTTTCAATCCCTTTCTTCCTTTTTTTTCCCTTTCTATTTTTCATCTTCTTTTTGCTTTTCTATTTTGATGTTTTATCTATTTTTGAACTTAGATCTGCTGTTGGAGTTGTTTGAGACTAGAATTTTTTTTTTTTTTTTTTTACTTTTATGTTTTATCCCTTTTTGAACTTAGATCTTCCATTAGAGTTGTTTGAGAGAGGTAGGATATGCGAAGAGATTTGAGACTAATTAAAAGAAAGAATCAAAAAACAAAAATAAAAACAAAAAAGGAAAAGATGGAAAAATCTCGATACCAAACGGTTTTTCCTATTTTTCGATCAAACCCAGTTTTTGATCGGATTTGACCGAGTTTTGCTCGACGGTTTTTTAGGACAACTCAAACTGAATGCCTACTCGGTTTCAGTTCAATCAGTTAATCCGATCGGTTTGATCTGAGTTTTAAAACACAGAATTAAACACAATTCTTTGAATTGGAAGCACGCATAAATAATGTAAGAAGGATGTTTAAATGAGACTTTGAAGAGTTAAACTAACACTCCTCTACATGAAACCTCCCAGCTCCTCTTCCCCTCTTTGGCTACGTCTTTCGCACCTATCTTCTTGCCACCCTCCCTCTCCCTTTCTCTGTCTCGCGTCACATCTTTCTCCTCCCTTCTGTCTTCCCTACAACCTTTCTATGTGCTCTTTTCCTCTTCCTCCGTCCTTTCCTCCCCCCACCTAGCTGCAATCTGGTCGTGCAACTATATTTGAAGGGGAAAGGGGTCAGGTGTGGGATAAGAGGAAAGCCAGAGGGATGAGAGAAAGGAGGGATAGCGGAGGAAAATAGAAGAGACCTATAGAAAAAAGGTAGAGGAAGATGAGAAAATAGGAGGTGGTAGGAGAAAAGTGGAGGTGTTGGGGGGAGGGGAAGGAAGGGAGAAAGGAGGACGAAGGTGTTGCTAGGCAGTGGATGGTGTTAGCGGGGGTGGGGGTGGGGCGGTAGTGATTTTTTTCCTGTAATTATTTCTTTTGGTGTTTTTCAACTTACTCGAGGTTTCATTTGCATTGGCCTATTTTCAAAAATTAGTTTTTCAAATATAATGTTACAGTAATACAAAAACAAAAATGACTCTAAAAGCATCACATTCATACAATATATTAACAACAACTCACAGACATACAAAAAAATTTAGGAAAAATGACCAATTTCATCCCTCACATTTCACAAAAATATTATTTTCATCATTCACTCTTAAAACGAAGCAAATTCATCCTCGATATTTAAAATTGAAGTTATTAGATCCTGAAATCAACTTTCAATCTAAATTCAACCACCTAACAATTTGATTACAAATTTTGGAGATATAATTGGTAGATCACTTGATTAATTCAACTTGATATTCATATGAAATTTAATGAACTCAAAAAATAAAAATAAAAAATTATAACATAAAAAAGAAGTATTAACCTTTCCTACATTGTCATTATATATACTGATGAGTCTAAATACCTATCACATCATTTCAATTTCAATTTAAACACCAAACTTTGTGTGTATGGTATACATCTAGACTCTCAAGTATATATACTAATGGTGCATGAAAAGATTTGTTAAAAAAAAAATCCTACTATTCCAAGACAAAGAACGGCCTTTTATATTATAATTTTTTAATTTCTTTTCTTTTGTTGGTTCAATAAATGTCATATGAATGTGATGGAATTGACCTTGTGATCTATCAATTATATTCTCAAAATTCATTACTGGGTTATTGGATGGTTTGATTTAAATTGAAAACTAAGTTCAGGAATGTAACAGGTTCAATTTTTAAATGTCAAGGATGAATTCGCTTCTTTTTTAAAGTGAGAGATGAAAGAATATTTTTACGAAATGTAAGGGATAAAACATGTTATTTTTCCAAAAATTTAAACAAAAAGTTCTAAATATCTTTTATCTAGCACCACCATTGCCACTCCCCGTGCTTCTTCTTTTCTCCTCCTCTTTCTCCTTCCTCCTCCTCTCTTCCCCTTCTTTCTTCCTCCTTCCCTCTCCTTCCCCACCACCCTCGGCCCTTTCCCTTCCCCCTTCCTTCCTCCTTCTCCCCTCCCCTTCCCGGCCACACCTTGTCTCTCCTCTTTCCCCTTGATCTAGTGTCAACTAGACCAGAGATCGCAGCCAAATTTGGTCGCCATTCCTTTCCTTCCTCTTCCCCTTTCTTTTTCCTCCTTCCCCCCTTCCCCGCCACCCTTGCCCCTTCCCTCTTCCCTTTTCCTCCTCATTCTCCCATCCCCTTCCCCGCCACACCCCGTCTCTCCACTGTCCTCTCGATCTAGCGTCAACCAAACCAGAGGCCGCGATCTAGTCATGGCCAAAGTTGGTCGCCATCTAGTCAAGGCCATCTTAGGGGTGGCAGGAAGAGAAAGGGAGGAGGAAGAGGGAAAGAGGAATAAGAGGAAAGGGGAGGAAGAAGAGGAGAAAGAGGGAGGGGAAGGAGAGAGAAGGAGGAAAGGGGTGGTGGGTATGGGATGGTAGTATTAATTTTTAAAAAGTACCCTAAAAAATTTTTAAATTTTAAAAGGTACCTCAAAATATATTCCAAATATCCCTCCAAAAACATCATAAAAAAATCTACAATAAAAGTTTTTTATATATACTGTTACAATAAAATATTTGAAAAAACACCCAAAAAATAGTTAATCCAAAATTTAGAGTGTTATTGGTATGTGTTACTATTAAACTTCTATGCGAAAAACTAGTTTTTTAAAAACAGGCCAATCCAAACAGTTAGTTTTTTTTTATAGTATTGTTCAAAATTAAAAAAGAAAAAGTTGATTGAAAATTTGATAAGAAGCAAAGGCCAATAACCATGACTAGTATTTTGAAACTCAGACCGAACAATGACTTGATGGAGATTAGTAGTCAAAGGTCAATGGATTCAATTAAAAGAACTAGATGACATTAGCATGATGTCATATATATAATGATTAAAAATTCATTTTATTGTATGCAAGAATACATGTAAATACTTTTTAATATGAATAAAAATGTTAACTTTTATTTCTCAAGTTTTATTACCAAACATACTAAAGTTCAATACCTTTGAATCCAATTCAAATTTCATGTTGGGAATCTTTAAATACAAATGATCAGCTCAGAACTAAAATTGTAAGATCTATTCGAAAAGGTAAGGAAATTAAAGCTACGTACAAAAATCTAGAAAAGGCCATAAGAACAATTATGTTTTCTAAAATATTAAAGTTCATAGGAGAAGCTATAAATCAATGTCTAAATTTTTACTTTGTTGCCATATTTGAAAGAGTTTTACAGTTCTCACTACTGCTTCCCTTCTTCCTGACTTCTTTATTTTCTTTTTTTTTTTAATTTTTGGGAAAATTATTCAAAACATTTTTTACAGTTCATCAAATGATTTTTTTTGTCCTTACTTTTAAGATGTTAATTTTACATCCCTTACAAATTCAAATTAACAAAATTTTGTCCCAATCTAAGTTTTTTATCACTTTTTAACTTGAAATTACAATATAACCCATATATAGTCATTTTTTATGTACAAAAAGCTTAAATCCTACTTTTTTAGAGGAAAAAATGAATATAAATTAGATTAGATCCCACTTTTTAGCATACAAATAAATATGATTCAGGTTAGATCCTACCTTTCAAAAGGAAAAAATGATTATGGATCGATCCATTTGTTTAACTACAAATAAGATTTAACCTTTTTGCCCTTAAAAAAATGACCATTTATTGGTTACATGATGGATTCAAAGTGAAAAAAGGTCAAAAACTTAGGTTAGACTAAATTTTAGCGACTTGATCTTATAATTGACGTAAAGTTACTATTTTAAAAGTGAATCATGAAAAAATTTATTTGACGAAATGTGAGAAACATTTTGAATAATTTTCCCCTTTCTTTTTTCTTTGAAATCTTTCCTTGTTTTCTTTCTTCACTAAAATAATATATCAAATAATCTATTTCGTATATTCTTTTCCTCTTTTTTATTTTTCAATTTTCTAATTCAAAACTTAGATTAGCATAATTTCCTCTCTCTTCTCTCTACCCCTTTCTTGCCTTTTTTTTTTTTTTTTTTTACCATTTTCCCATTTTGATGTTAGATCCATAATGGACCTTGCTTGAGAGATGAATTAAGCGTGACTTTCATTGTTTTTTACAATCCTCGTAATTAATGTGCATATATTAATTAGGACACCTATAAATAGTTGCTTTAAATATGAACATCTGCTGAAGAAAACAATATGTCTTGGACCAAAATTAAGATGTTACACATTTAATCTATTTGTGTTTCTTCTCAACCAATTCCACCTTAATTTTATTATTTTTTAGCGTCTGAATTTATATATGACAATTCATGCATAAGTATTTGAAGGATTGGGAATTGATGCCACATTTTTGGTTCAAGGATTCAATTGAACAATTCCCTTTTCTATTTTTTTTCCATAACTCATGCAGAAATAGCTAAGTGAACCTGTATCTTTATCTCTTGAATATATGGAAAACATATTAGTGCCCCAGTAAACGCAGATTTTTACTCCTATACATTCAGATGTATAGAGACGAAGCTAGGAAATATACAAAGAGCAAAGATAACTTGGGATTGGGCTATAAAAGACAAGAATGGAGTTTTTCTCCTTTGGATGGGATTTTTTTTCTTGTTGTTGTTGTTTTGTTGGGGGGGGGGGGGGAATAAAGAAAAAGTACAAGAAACCACTAGTTGCAACGTTTGGTGGGTAGAAAGTAATGAATGAAACTTTGTAGGGTTGCAACATCAGCTCTGTAGTGTTTCTGAGTGAATTCTTGCAAATCTGACCATGTGAAATCAGGGTACTTCCTTTGCTCTTCTCTGTCAATAAGATCCTGTGGGGGTCTCACTACTTTGTCTTGTTTTGGGCACAAGAAAAAGGCTAATGATCTTCTGACACTCTCCTTGTTCACCAGTGCCCTGTGAAGGCAGCTCTTGTATCTTCCATTGGACAATGCCTACGTATCCCAAAAAAAAAAAAAAGTTTGTGATTAAGAAAGAGGAAGAACACTTCGTTTGTTGTAGATGTTAAACATGTATATTAATTGAGAAAATCATTTGTGCAATGGCGTGTTTAATTGTAGCATTCCAATCACAATAATTTTTCTGTGAAAATTTTAGATGCATTAGAATATATATTGTCGAAGAAAATGTAATATGTTATTAACCTTAGACTCATATCAGTTAGATTTTATTTTTGTATCATTGTAGAAATGTAATATATGGCCAACTTAGACTCTTCTAGGGTATAAAGCATGTGAAATTCTTCTTGTCAAGAAAATGAGTTGAATTTACCAAAAATCCCTAACAACGAATATCCATGTAAATTATGTTAAAGGGTATTTTTTTAACACTTTAATATAAGTTTTACCATAGCACAACCTTGATTCTATTTTGATCGAACTAAATTTAATGAAAACTACACATTGATAGGAATAAGAAGTTATTGAGTTTAGCAAGAAATGCCAGCAGAAAAGGAAATATATATGAATATATGACGTTAAAAAAAACTTCTCAAACTTGGTTTATTTTTTTAAAAGACTTTGGACTAATATATTTTTGTAAGGGCACTTCGGTAAAACCTTGGGGTGTTTAGTGCATTCAACCCTGTAGATAACAGTGCTTTTGCAATTTATCTAGCATTAATTGCCATACATACATATATATATGTATGTATATATATATATACCATATATAGTCATTGTTTGTTAATCAATAAAGTTTTCAATAATCTTGTTATTTATTTAAATATTAGGATTAGTAGATGGATGGTTTGTCAAAACTATCTGAAGTATGATACTCTTTTTCTGAAAATTTCATTAATCTTATTATTCTGAAAGTGTCACTGGCTAAGAAATGGAAATGGTCGACAAAAATGAAGCAATGATACTCTTTTTGTAACTAGAAGGTGTAGTGTAAATGCATCAATTTCTAAATGTATTTAAGATAAAATTACATATAACAAAGTGAGAAAAAAGTCTTTTACGTTTTAAAAAATAGGAATTAACTCTATTCACAATAGAAAAAATGCTAAGATTACATAAAATTATTTTCATAGTTAGCCAAAGCTTAATTTCCACATCCTTTGCACTGTTAGGCTTGTACATTAAAAAGGATTAAGACAGTTTGGTCATCTTTATTTTTTAAAAAAGGAATCAAGACCTGTTTATGATGTTTGGTAATTCTATATACATATATATACACACATCAAGCGGTCCCAAATGCACATGATCTAGGAGACCACTTTGGCCATTGCCCTTTGTGTGGGTGCCCACATGTTCAAGAAAAAAGATTCTCTAATTAGTACCAAATAAGAATGTTGATGTAATAAAAGGTACAATCCAACCCTCCAGGAGGGTGTGTGAGATTCCATAAATAATATGGATTAATCTTTTTTTATCTTTTTTTTTTTTTTAGTGTAAGCAAGAGGACTAAAACCTGAGATTTCATGCTTACACTTCCTCCCTCCGTACCATCCAACCCATCCCTTTCCCCCAGGATTAATCTTATATTTACTGTCAGTATATATATTATTACCATTAGATATATGACACATGAGCAAAATTTGAATTTAAAATTCAAAATTTGCTCATGTGCCATCCATCCAATTGTAAAAGTGTATACACTGACAGTATATATAAAATTTACTAAAATAGTATAAGAAAAATATTGAAGCCTACCTATTTATTTTTATTTTTATTTTTATTTTTGGGTTAGGAGAATTATCCCTTTATTTGCATGTATTCTGATGAGCAGTGTTATAAGGCATACTTACAATTTTATCTCTTTATATTTCCTAGATAGACCAACACTAATGCAGTAAAATATCTGGCTCTATAAGTTTTGGAACTTTTTGAATATAATCACACAAGTTTTCGAATTCAAATTGAAATAATGTAACATACATCTAGATCGTCAGTGCATATACTCACTGTATGAGAAGAATTGATCCTTTAATAATTAATTGGACCTCTTATTTATCTAGTTTTAACATTATTGTTGGCTAACATATACTACGATATTCAGGAGCTGCAAATGACTATTGAAATTATTTAACACCATTTTAATAATGTTATGCATATTCCAGGAGCAGAAGTCAAAGTGAAACAGTGAGGAACAAAGGATTCATTTTTTGTCTTTACCCATGTTTCTATCTAACCAACCTCACTGTCCTCTATAGTAGCAACAATAGACACCTATATATCGTAGGTCACCAACAAAATGGTGTTAATATTTAGTACAGTTTTCTTTCGCATTTTATTTCAAATTATTAAGTAATTCCATCTCCTATCTGTACTTATCAATAATCATTTGGACTTAAGTCTTTATTTAAACACATCTAATTAAAACTCCATGAAGTGAAGAAGGAAATGAAACAAGAAATGTTATCAAATTTACATACGTAGAAACAAGACATGGCTTGAACTTTTTTATTTTTCATATGTAAAATGGATTGAATTTAGAAGCAACTTATTTACAATATAAGGGATTTTCCTGTTTAATTACCTCACCCCAACTTTAGATTCTGATTTTCAAAATCCAATTTTTTTCGCCTTTCTTGTGTGTGCTTGTACATGGAATCGACAAAAAAGTTAAAATCTAGAATCTATTACGAGTAGCTTCTGCCAAAATAAAAATTTTGAAAAATTTAAAACAACTTGGAACAGCCCGCAATCATGTTTAAAATTACCTTCAAACTTACTTAATAATTAAAAGAAGCATATAAGTATGAAGCATAATACTACTACTAACTACATTTTTCAGAGAACAAAACATACCATAAATGTGTCACCAAGGTTAATGACAAATGCATCTGGTCGAGGTCGAATGGGTCGCCATTGGTTGTTTGCAAAAACTTCAAGGCCTCCAACTTGATCTTGATGAAGAATGGTTAAGGAAGTTGGATCACAATGGGGACCAGTTCCAAGAGTCAGGCCTGGTTCTTTACAAGGTGGATAGAAATTGCACCTCATTAGTGAGCTACCATCTTCAAAGAATTTTCTGTAGTGGGAACGTTCTACTCCCAAGCTAATTGCCAATAATTCCAGGATTGCCAGAGATAATTTCTCCATTGCCTCACAATATTTTTGGTAGACCAACCTACAAATAAGAATCTTATTGGACATTTTTCTTTTGAGTTAACAATATATGAATTGATAACATTAACAAGAATTGTAGAAAACAAAGAAAGGCTGAAGTACTGAAGATGGCTTTGCTCGAATCTGGCTAGCTATATATATAGAATTTGTATCAAAGTCTTAGTTTTTTTTTTTTTTTTACCAAGGGAAGTACAAATCACGTATAAACATTTGAGAGATTATTAAAAGCAGTAATCGGTGTTAAGTCTAACACGTTTGTCGTTGAATTTCTATTTCGAGAGCAATAATTTTAAACCCTAATCTACTTTTTCCTCAAGAAAAAGAAAATGAAATTTGATGTGAATTTCTTGTTCCATTTCCCAAGTTCCCAGCTATCTAGAATTATAGATTTACTTCTACTCCAAGATTCTTGCACCTAATGAAACGAGGGATGGTCCAGATATATCGGTAATTTTTTTTTATACATTAATAGTGTATACACCAATAAATCTAGATGTATATTATATATGCAAAATTTAGTATTCAAATTCAAATCGAGATGATATGACATACATCTAGATGCGTGTAGACACTAATAGCGTAGGAAAAATTAATTCAAGATATACATGCATGCTAAAACTATATTCTAGAACATGTTATTCTAAAAATTTTTGTAGGGAAGGTGGGAAAAATGAAATAAGGGGAAACAGACTTGAGAATCAAACCTTCATTCTAATATGAGAAATAAAGAGCCTCGTCAAACAAGCTTAATTTTGATTCATAACTTAATTTTTACCTGTAGGTAAAAAAACCAAAAACCAAAAAAACTATGTAATGTTCTCACCCGGTTTCTTGGAATTCTTTCCCAAAGGAGGATGTGAAATAATTAGGCACAGCAAGGTCATGGCTGTTGCCATGGTTATACACAAAAGATAACGTTTCCTTCCATGGCAATTTAGACGAAAACCGGTGAGCATGGGCACCTGAGTAGCCATAAACGCTGCCTGGTTCCCTACGAGCATCAAGCTTTTTAGCAAGCGGAAGATTGAAGATGAAATCCAGATGTTCATGTGCAGCTCGAATAAGATCCACATCTACACCATGTTTGATAACTTGGAAGAAACCATGGTTAATACAGGCAGCTCCAACAAGGTGAGCAGCAGCAACAGTTGCCTCCTTGTCACCTTTCAAGAAGCCCTCTAGGTTTATGACTGGCTCTCTTAGCTCATCCTGAGAGCCAACCAAGTCTTGATGAGGCCAGAGGAATTGTGTTGGCATGTTTGCTTGTTTATGTAGTATGGATATGTCAAAAACCAGGATTTCGTTTTTCAAATCATTTGCAGGGTTCAATTGGGGACAGAGGAGGAGATCTGAGACACTTAAATCCATTAGGTTGTGAGACTGATTGTTTATGAAGTGGAATTTGGAATCTAAAAGCAGTCTCTATGCACCATATCAGGTTAAAAGACTAATGCAGCTAGGGAACAAGAATAGGAACCTGCATTGAAGTATTAAATGTGATTAAACTGTAGAGTAGATTGGTGAGTTTTTGTCCTTCTTATTTTTGTTCTTTTATTTGGGGTTAATTGTGTCCAGACCCCACTTTTGATGTTGTTAAAAACTTCTGCTAATTTGGTTTTACATTTTTGTTTAATGAAATGACATGTACAACTTACGTAAAGTTCGATAATAAATCCAAAAAGTGTTTACATAATATTGTACGATAGTTCATAAATAGTTAAATCAAAAATAAATTATTGTTGTAATTTGAATTAGTGATGTTTCCACCATTAGACTGAGGCTAGCTTATTAGGAAGTAATCAATGCTTTTAATTAATAATCTCCTAGTAAAATGTCTCAATTACAATAGAAATCGCATTTTTATCAAATCCAATTTAGTTCCTACACCAACACATGAGCCTTTTTTTTTTTTTTTTTTTTCAAGACAAGTGATATTTACACTCCAAAAATAACTCATGGCAGTCTACTCTAACATTTTATTACGTTTAAATCTGTTCGCCAAATCCTTTGAACTTAAATCCAACATATTACAAACCAAATAGATGAATTTACAAATAATGAGACTATGACGAAAACCCAAAATAATTCAATTAAATATTTTAAAATGTTCAATCAGTTCATGCATAACCACCAAAAAAACTGAAAGAGAATAAAAAAAATTCAAAAAATAAATGGATAAACAACGAAAAACTGAAAGAGGCTAAAAGAGATAGGGAAAGGAGTGTGAAGAAAAATGCCAAGGCCGTCCTTTGGGAAGGTTGAAGAAAAGGGTGGGAAGGTTGCCAAGAAGCCAACGACTGGGACGAGTGACGCCCTTTATCCCTTTGGTCATTTTCTCATTACAAAACAAATGAAACTCCATGCAGCAGTCTCCATCCCTTCTTACTCCCTTTTCTCGTCTCTTCTACTGATTGAAATTGCTTCTTCCAAAGAACCCTAGGCACATAATTGTGTCTTTTCATGCAGTTTTTAAAATTGATCGAAGGTGATCTACATAAAATCTTCTCTTGACTGTAACCACATATAATTTCTTACTTGGCTTCATTTTAGGCCTTTAGTGTTGTTAGGTTTTGTGGCCGTTTATTTATTAGATAGTATTGGCACATGTCTTAACCTGTAACCTGTCATCTAGCTGAAATGAATCCACTTATAAAGTTCTAAATTACTGTTCATTCATATGCAAAATTGTTGTCAAGTGTCATGAACTGGTTTGAAATTTTATCAAGATAATTGGATAAGTTAGGCAGATCATTTGTTTATAAATACATTAAGGACCACTTCTGTTGCGATAATCTTATGAATTCTAACTATTTTTAGTCAATTTTGAAACAACCAAGGTCGGTCATACAAACATGCCTCACATAAAAAGTTATTTGTTGTTACCAAGTATAAAGTAATTGATAAACTAGTACAATCATGAGAAAATATTAACCTTACACTTAGATAACATACCCTTGTTTATGCTGAAAACGAGATCCTAGAAGAAAAAAACTAGTAGAATAAAATTACATGATGTGGAAGAAAGATGTGATGTGATGCTTATGGCCAAAACAGTTAAACCCCACTCTTTTTTTTTTATCGGTTTCTAGCTTAATCAATTGTGCTGTTTTTATCAGAACAACATGCTAGCCAAATCAATTCTTTTCAGTTTTGTAATTTATTCACGACTCAACAATAATTTTTGAGGCCCACAAATAGTCCCTATGAAAATCCCATTAGCCATTCAGAAGAGATAATCCATTTCGTGTGGCGACAACCATGCATGAATCTGCACATACATTTATGTCGTTTCCTTCTTCTCCACTTTGGGAAGTAACAAATTTTTTTTTTTTTGAAAAAAAAAAAAATAAAAGCTCTTTCTTCATGGATATGATTGATTAAACCAAGAATGGTTACCCTCCATTTGATCTGGTTCACAAGCTACATCATTTTGTCGTGGAACACACTGTGCCACAAGAGTCCTTTGTTCCACGTAGCCTAGAAGTTGAGGTTAGCCTCAGATATTACTATGTGGAACCTACAATATTCTTGGCACTACTACTTGGTATGATAAGATTTGTAAGGTAAGGCATATGACAGAACATACTCAAATCACTTTATGAGGGAACAAGAGGAGTTTCTAGACATGTTTTTGAGAATTTACATCAATTAGTGGATTACGAGGTTTCTGTTTTGACTCTTGAACACATCCCTTTTTCCTTTCTCTTTTACACGGTTGCGACTTTAGAGACTGTCTTGAACCTAAATTTTAAGACAACTTGACGTATTTTGATAAATCCAAGTGAGGGGCTGTGTTTCAAAGCCACCAAGAAAAGGTGGAGAAGCCAGGCTTATGTGAGATTGAACAAACTCATCCAAAAAAAAAAAAAAGTTGAATAAACATTAAAATGAGGTATTATATTATTAAGATACAGTTTTACGAAACCAAATCAAAAAAAATTATGGCTCTAATTTGGTTAAGCACAAAGGTGAACATCAAAATCAGACTTGGGTTTTGTTGAAATTCTTTGAGTGGAATGCGATGGTATGATTTTCCTTTGGACTACTAGAAAGTTTGAAATCTCCATTCCTTAAATTGATCTGTAAAAATGCTACACACATCTTGGACCATTAAGCATTTTTGCGCTTTTATGAATTTCTCTTTCACCATATGCTTTTGGGAGTAGAACAAACATTAGTTGCTTGCAAGTGACATGTAATCAATCAAGTGTTGTACCAACAACTTCAAACAGTAGTCTACTTTTCATGGAATTAAATGTGTTTTCATTTAATTGGATTAGTATTGATAACGTTTTCCTTGGGGATCAGCCTATGCCCAAAATTATCAAGCTTATGGTATGATACGTAGACAATTGTTGATGGAGGAGGTTTTCATATGATCAATGACAGAACCAGAACACTTGCTTTGAGGGGGTGACTTTCATATATATATGTATATACTTTAGGGTTAATTTTAAAATTTGGTAGATATTTAAGGGTATAAATAATTTTACCTGTAAAAAGATAATCTTGAAAACTTTCAAAATATTAGGGAAGAGATAAATTTGTAGGACTTTGGGGTGACGGATGGGCCCTCCCGACCTCCCCTATATTTGTCCTTACATGTGATTTAGAAGTCTCGAATTCAAATCATTAAACGATCGATAAGAGTCTACCGTTGATTCTCTCACATAAAAAACAAATAAGTTAAAAGGAAAAATGGGTTCTCTATAGTAATTCTGACTTACAAGAGCAAGGCATTGGCTGAATATATAAAGTGCACCTCAACAGTGTAATCTTTCAAGAAAAACACCTTTTTCCATGTTCAAGAAGGGGAAAAAAAAAAATTCTGACTTGGGTTAATACACAGCAGCAATCAAATGTTTCCCAATACCTTGATAACTAAATTGACACAATATTCACATCAAAAGTAGGAGAAATTCCCTCGAATTCTGTTAATAATCAACAAATCAAAATAGAAAAGGTTATCCAACTGCAAAATTTATTAGATGGTCGACAAATTTGTTTCCAAACTAAAACCCGACCTGAGCAACTTGGCTTTTATAGCCTAAGTCCCCTATGTCAATAGCTCCTTGATTCTTATGCAAAATTCTGAATGTCCAAGAACATCCCATACCAACAAATTTGTTGCTTGCCAGCATCTGAATTCCACCATGACAATGTCCATCCCATCTTTGGCCTATTCTCCTCACCAAACAATAAACTGGGTAAGGACACTTGTTTTTGTTGTATAGTGGTCAGAAAATCTTTTGCTTTGGCTAATGTTATTCTTGTATATATTCCACATAAGTCAAAACTTTGTATTGCAAACAAAGGAGCTAGATATGCATATCGTAACTATGTGATCCAATGATGTGACATGAGTGAAAAAAATAATGATGCTGATGATAGGTGTGAGAGAGAAAATATTAACTTCTGAGGTACAAGGACAGTTCTTGTTTTACCTTCTGTTTTGGATATGAAGGATAAAAAATTATTAATTGTTCTGACTTTTAGGCTTGGCTGGTTACAGTGTTTGCTAAAGATAAGTTTCAAAAATTAGACAATATTGAAGAATCAAGTGCTTTAAAATTTGGTTCAATTATTTTCTAAGTAAATGTGATTTTAAAACATGCTTGAAAATTTTGCACAATATAATTGTGACATTAACTGCTAAATAGGAGGAAAATAACATTTGGCAATCCAAAAGTGCTTTCAATGTTCCATCAAGAGGAGGAAAGTTGAGTGGCTTCAAGGATGAGAACAAAAAACAACAAAAATTTATGTTAGTGGAACCTTACTCAATCAATTTTGAGATTATTTTCTGAATAATTATTAGGATTACAATCAAAACGCCACCTCAAGTAATGCATATTTCTCACTATGCCCTACTTATTGTCCAGTTGGATCAATCCACAACATCTTTGAATTTTGCAATTTTAGTAAAGTCAGCCTAGCAACCCCAGCTTCAATCATTTCATAATGTGAGGTACACATATTATGGCAAGGAGAATTATGCTTTCAATCGAATCAACAATTTGTCAAAATCATAATTTTTGTTGTTATTATGTGAAGGGTATATTTGTCTTTTCATTTCTGAGAATGTGGAATCACACTTTTTTACCACACTTGATGCTTTCACTGAGGGTGCATTTGTATGTTTAGTTGAATATGTGCATCTAGAATGATTGAGAAATGTGTAGTGATTGAGAAATGTGTAAAAGAAATATTCATCAAAATTGTAAATTTTTTTTTTTTTTTGTGAAAAATAGCAGTCCAAACAGGGTCTAAAGGTAGTGACAATCCTTGATTTGGCAATACCAGGCTAGATATAAAATTTATCATTATCTATACTTAAAAATGTTAATTAAGAAGTAAAGGCATTAATTTTTAATTACTACCAGAGATGGTTGCAAATATAAACTCATTCAATCAAATGGAGTATTTTTCTAGACACGAAGAAAAAAAAAAGACAGAAATTACACTGGTGGTATAATACTAGATATCAAATTACAAAAATCACATCTACGATTCAATGCTTAATATGGTTTAAAAGAAAAAAAAATTAATCCTTTATCGACAAATTGATAACACGAATAATCATAAAAATCATATGATATTTTTGTGGGAGGAGGCAAGAAATTTCAACATTTTTTTTTTGAAGAGTAGGGGAGGGGGGGGGGGGAAGACAAAATGAGGAGTTAACATAAAATTTTATAAAATGTTATAGTAACAAAAGCAATTTCGTAGAAGTTAGAGGGCCAACCACGCCTGCTGATCACCCATGCCACTTTTACTAATTTGTCAACACTGTCCTCGACATTGCACCTTTTTTCTTCCTGGTTTTGGGTGACAGAACCAAAACACTACACTTGCTGCCAAATGAATAAACAGACAAACACAAAGAACTGGGGGTAGTTAAGTAATTCACCAGGATTTTAATTGTCTAGGAAAAGTATGTGTCCAAGAAATGCAATACTTCTCCTTTGAAGTTTACTTTTCTGTGTAACCCTCCTTAAATTTTTTTTTTTATATAAAAAAATAAGGCTTCAAGAAGTAGACAGACCTTCATGAACACACACCCTGTTAATCTGTGAACAAGTAGTTTTTTAGGTGAATTTGATTTTTAATGCTTTAAGATTTTAAACATTATTGTTGTCACATTAATTGCTAGATTGGAGGAAAATAACATTTGCCATCTAAAAGCATTTGAAAGTTACCTCGAAACAACCAGGATTGATGCTGGCTAAGGATTGATCCGGACACTCCTGTGTCGACAAAAAAAAAAAAAAAAAAAAAAATGATGCTGGCTAAGGAAACATATCCTAGGCAATTCTCGGCTACATTTTTGAATGAATATTGGGCAAATTTTACAAATGCCTCCTCAAAGAATGCATGTTTTGGATTGCCCACTTCATTGTCCAAAGGGATCAATCCAAACCTCTAATCCTTTTAATTTTCCAATCTAGTGAAGTTGACCAGCAATCCAATCTCATTTCTCATGTGAGGTTCAATATTGTTGCAAGAAGAAGGGAAACAAAAAATGTGTTGGGCCAGAAGAATATGCATTAATGGCATGTTTGTATGGATATCATGATTTTCATTTATTTTCTTATTTTTAGAAGGTATATCTGTCACTTCAATTTTAAGCATGTGGAACCAGACAGTTTTTACAAAATTTTTGCTGTTATTAAGGTTACATATGCCTTTTCGATGGAATATGTGCATCTGCAATTGACAATACTGGATTGGAAAAAAAAAAAAAAAGATTTGCCAAGTTGATTATATTATGTTAAAGTACGTAAATTGAAAATTTTAGGAGGCGCATTCATTTAACTGAATACTGAGGAGTGTCAGTGTTTGCTTTTGGTAATCAAGCCGATGTATTTTTAGTAACAACTTCGGTAGTGTTCTAAAGATATTACACAATAGTTATTAAACTGACCCCAAAAAGTGCTCGGTGAGAGGTGGATCAATGACTTACTGATTCAACCGATAGCTGGTGGTTGAACAAGTCGCTATAATATAATTTTTATATTATAATTCACACTTTTGAGTACAAAATATAGGATAAAACATGTCATAGAAATAATCCATCTTTCATTGTTAACAACTCTTGCGAACTATTCAAATAATCTTGCATTGTCCAGAAATGACACAAAGCATTTGAAAGAAATTCTAAATAAAAATAAGCGATAATTTCAAAAACCTCCGGAGAGGTTTCTAACAATTTCGCCATCCTCTGTTGAGATTCTAAGAACATCACTAACCTTCCTTGAAACCAATTTTTTTGTAACAATTCTGCCCAATTAAAGAAAGAAAAAAAAAAGCAACAATAAAAAAAATAATTTCAAGTGTGAGAATATTTATTTATGCCAAAAGTGCCCCTCAACTATTATACTAGTTAGATTAAATATTTGATCTAACTTTTTAATTCGCCTATGAAGCCATTACTACACATGATCAACAAAAATTTCAATCATCCATAACAAAAAATAACAACTTCCGTAGCTTAAGATTGTCATTATCACCACAACTATAAGAAAAATTAACCCAACTGAAATCTCTTTATATTCAATTCCTTTATTTGTCAAGTACATAAATTGGAAAAAGGATGTCTAGTATTGGATCCCTTTTTAGATGCTCCAAATTAGATTTTCCTTTTTTACATTTTAAAGTATGGTTAATTTAGTTTGTAAACGGCTTAATTGTTTCTCATGTCTAAATCCTTTAATTTATCAAGTGCATTACACCTGATTTCTTTAATTTGTCAAGTATATAAAAATTAAAAAAATACACCTAGTATTGGCTCTATTTTTGGATGGCAAATTAATTAACTTTCTACAATCCAAATTATGGTTAATATAGTTAGCAAATGTTTAACTATTTTCCTTCACATACATCTGTAAAGTATCCTAAATTATAAGGGCAATAGAGTCATTTGGCAATTAGTGATGTAAGTGTTAGGTCTCAAATGACTGATAAGGGAGGTAAATGAAATTTCTAAAACCTCAGGGCAATGTAGTTAAACTGTTAGAAACTTTAGGAGAGGTTTCTGAAATTGTCCCCAAAAACAAATTTGTGCAAGTTCCCTTAGTGTCCTTATAATTTTGAAATTGGTTTTAATTCAATTAGAAGACAGTCTCTAAATGTGCACACAGAAAAATACAAAGGCACATGCAATTACATATCCACACAAATTTGCCGACATTATTGTATCAAAATGATCATTGCAGACGTTTAGGTGCATCAGCCGAAGTAATACAAGCAATGAAAAAGCAATCGCATGGAGTAATCTCTTTGAGATTTATACCTAGGAATTTACTCCCTGATTATTTCTTTCCACTTAAAATTACATGTAAAATCATGCACACAGAGCACTGAATTTTCCATTCCCTTTTTTCGGGTAAGAAAAAATTTTGATGATTTCAACACCAATCGCTACTATGGATAAAAACACGTCTCCAAAATCACAAGTCACTAACAAAAATATTAACAGATTACTTATCAACGCAACCCTCACATCTTACCAACACACTCCTCACACACATCTATAAAAGGAATCGAATACAACCTTTCGTGAGAAAATGATCAATCCTTACCAATTAAACCGACATATAATGGTAAATTATTTTCATTAAAAGTAGTGGATAGCAAGTGATTTTTGTTTGGACAGCTTGGAAACTTTTATCACAAACCACGCTGATAAACCCCTGTCTCAACTTCCAACTAAAATGTATAAAATGTTTTTGAGTTGTTTAGTCTACTTTGTAGAATGGGATTTTCTTTGGACCACAAGTACAGTGTTTGCTGCAGATAAAATCACATCATGGCAATTTGTGTCAATGGTCCACTTGAGCATTTTGAAAAAAAAAAAAAATGCTACATGGTTATATCTGACCGCTTAACTTAGTCCAGATCATTTGCCTTTAATCATCCTCGAGGCTCAAATGAACAACACTGATAACACTTGCCCAGAAAAATGCATTTTTTTCAAAAGATCATTACACATTGACTCATGTAGCACAACTAACCAAAACTAATGCAACCATGTAAATGGAATTTTTTTTTTTTTTTTTGGAGTGCAACATATAAGGGGAACTTAAATGCAGCAGCCCCTTCTGATCATTTCTTGCTGGTTTACAGTCATTTGTTGGCATAGCTACCTGAACCTATAAGAGAATGCTGAACTGTGCAATTCATGAACTATAACATGGCAGTGGGTTAACTATGGTTATAACAGCAGAGGTCAGCTCGAGTCATTACTAATATGAGCAGGAATAATAGACACATACATACAACATGGATTAAATGTACAGCAGTAAAAACTACAGTGCAACTTGTCTACTCAAAAAAGCCAAAGGTTATGGTAGCAGAGATCGACAGTTGCTAAGAGCATGCCATCTTAGGCTCTTTTGCCTAAAAACCATTTCCCACTTTTAACTCAAGGTGAAAAATTTTCAACTGTTTTACATTTTGTGCACCAAAGAGAGATGATACGTGGTAGAGGTGAAAAGTAAAGATAAGTATATGGGAGATAGAAGAATTCTTACAGAGGTAGCAAGTGCACCAAATTAAATCACTAGCATGCCAAAACAGAGGCAATAGGATTTACATAAATACACCAGCTATACTTCAAAAACATGTACGAGGTCAAGGATTCTTGTCAACAGGCGGATCAAATGGCTTACTTGAATTTCCAGGTTCCAATTTAACATTTGGTTCATCTACAGCAGCCAATACTGAATTTGGTTCCTGATGAACAATTGCAAACATGAACATTAGCATTATGGATTGTTTGTTTTATAGATGGAAGTATGTGGATACACCTTTAAACCAGCTGACTCTGTAAGCATTGGGTCTGCTTCTCTTGGCCGCTCATCTTCATCCATATCATCCTGAAGATTGGAAAACAACAATTGGTTATTCAGCGGGAAAGAGTAGCATAAAGAAAGTCCAGCAGCCCCAAGTTTAATCTCCATTTTGTTGGGGAAAAAAATACTAATTGAATCCATATATGTCTAAGAAATAATAATCCAACTTCTAGCAGGTGTGTCATATTAAAACGAAAAAAAATCTGAATGAATAAAAGAAAACAGCACTTACAGATTGCAGAATTTATTTTTTTAGTATAGGTGGAAGGGCACGAACCCGGGACCTCTCACTTACACTCCCTTCCATTGAACCACCCACCAACCCATCCCTCCCGCCTTACAGATTGCAGAATTAACAGGACTAGTCTGTAGAGAAACTCATGTTTCTGAATGTACAAGAGTATCAACCAATAGCTAACACTCTTTAGAAAAGAGTCTTTACAAGACAAGCTCTTTTGGTGTATAAAATTAAAGATCAAAAACCAAACCTATGAGATTTATGCACACCAAGGTCACCAAGATAACTGTATTCTGGATTTCTGTCACCTCATCTTGTTTCAATAAAAGTAGGAAGGAAACAATTCACAGAACAGTAAAAATCTCCTTCATTGTCCAATGGCTAACAGTTGAAATGAAAAGGAGCACTAATTAGTAAAATAGGAAGTGGGCATGGAAGCCAACAAAGATGTAACAAGACAGACCATTAACATTATGAGTTCCATATCATTTCAGAGGCATTTCAAATGTTAACAGTTTCATTTCCAATAATAACTAGATGATTGCTACAACAAATACAATTTTGTTTCAAGCTTTCTTACAAGGGCAACCACCAAGCAAGGGGAAAAAGAAAACCTTTACATGCAACTAATGCATTATATACTTGAAGTAATCGGTAAAGTATCAAATTTCCTGCATTAAGTAAAAGACTATTAAGGAATTCTAAGTTTTGTATCCTTGAGAAGACAATGGCATTTCCTGATGGAATATCAACATGATCACTTTATAGCATGTTTTTCTACAATAGAGCACTATTCTAGGATAAAGCTGAAGTAAAAGTAAAACATACCGTTTCCTTTGATTCAGGCTCAACATATTCCCTCTTCACTCCACTAGACAAAGGAACACTGTAGGATAAAAGAAGACACAGCGCAATTTGTTGTTCAGAAGCACACTCAAGATAAAAACTCACAAAAAATAAACTACTCAAGCAAAACATACCAATCATCTCCATCCATGTTTACATCAGAATGAGGATCCCATTTTCCATCTTCCTCATCTTGATCTTCATCCGCCTGAGTCAAGCAAAGCAAGAAAACTGTTATTCCACTCATAGAAGGAAGAGTTATTGTGCATCAAGTAGATCAAAATATTTTGTAAAGAAATGTATCTGCCTTGAGTTATATAAGGTGAAAATGTCAAGCTTCCCTAATGACACTGGTAGTGCAACACTTTGTCAATGCAGTTTGTCTAAGCCAATTTCTCCTAGTTTCTCTACAGGCAATGTGAAGAAAATTGGGGTGGTGATCAAGATTACTTCCTGACAACCCCATAAAAGGAAATTGAATGAAAAAAGACCAAGGCTTAAAATAACGACAATATTTGTTATTCATTAATACAAATGTTCTGCTGTTAAGGCAATATTAGTTATTCCTATAAAAAAATTTACTGTTAATTTAAGTGAAGTCAATAGACGCTGTCAAATTAGTATTTAAGAACTATATTCAAGAGGTTCAACCTTGACATCAAGTCAAAAGGCAACCATGACCAATATCACATGTGAGACTCGGAGAAGGTTTAAAGATGAAGGGGGCTTGATTTAATAATACGAAGTAAAACTACATAGCCTTTTCAATAAGATCGTAGTAAACCTCAGAAGATGTCATTTGTCTTTTATAAAGGAACTGGATAATCTTTCTTAAATCCAACAAACTTCCCAGAAAACAAGAAAAGCCATAAGTAGGACACAGGACAGTATCTAAAACAAACCTCAGGAAGTTCAGTATCCGGGGGTCGCTCCAGGAATTGCACGCTGGGTGCATGCTGAAGTTTTGAGAGATTATCAAGAAGCTTTGCTCGGATGTCTTCTAAAATCTGACGAGAATTTTTATTTTCCATGTTACTTGGGGCAACATGAAGAGTATAGTCTGGACCAAAATATTCAAAATATTCATGCTGGGGCATCTTGTCTTCAAGTTCCATCCCAAGTGCGACACCAGTCTGCAGAAAAAGGTTAGAGAAGATGTAAGGCAACCACATGTCTAATCTTTTCCCTTTTCATTTTATCAGATGTTCTTTTGGCTGAAGCTTCTACAAATTCCTTTGGTATTTTCTTTTTTTGCCTGCTTGACAGGGTGAGTTTCAGAAGAGATATGCTCCCAATTTTTTGCCACATTCTCATCATGACCACTTTGGCACACCAATATTTCAGTGAAGGTGCTTCACAAAACAGGGGGGGGGGGGGTAAAACAAGTTTTTTGCACAATGTGAATGAAGAGTTCCATGTGAAAACAGTAAACCTAAATATATGCAGAAAGAAAAATAGACAGCAGCGGAATAAAACTAATCAATTTTAAGGTTGAAACCACAAAAATAATTCAGCATGGACCCAATAGATGTGTCACAATTAGAAATCCCTCGAATTCCTAGAACATGTTTTCTGTATACCCATTAAGCCCAAGAGCTCATAATCGCCCTCTATAATTGCAGGAAGACAAGACGAGCCTTAACTTCACCTGACTAATGCTTCTCTAATACTAAAAAAGAATGCCACTCAGAACATCCAAAGGTAAAACATTCATTTTTAACAATAAAGATGATGAATTACTTCCGTCCTTACTCCAATCAAATATGTTGAAAGCAAAGTAAGGTACATCAATAAATAATCTTGACATGACTGTGTAGTTCCCGCAGATAACTTCAAATTTCCTACATGCTAAGCATAAGCAAGAAATTAAGTGTGACAGTTAGGTTTCTTTGTTTGGTCCTTGGGTGGGAAAAAGCATGGGAGGAAATATCTCATGTTCGTGACTTTTAATGCCAGCAGAATATACCACTCTCTCCCTCCCCTCCCCCTCCCCAAAAAAAACCCCCCCACCCCTTTTCTATCTCATACACATGCATACGCATGCATGGAAACTCACAGCAGTAGCAAGTCTGTGCTCACAAACTGCTATGATAGTATAGTACTGGATTGGAACAAACCCTCCAAGCATGCATATAACTGTTTCATTTGGGTAATATGCCTACTGTATAGTTCATCTTTACGGAAAACATTAATTTAGTATATCACATCCTTCAAGTTTAAGCCACTTTTTTCCAAAGTCAATGCAGTTGTTTCATGGCCACGATGGATTTCACAAGTCTTATATGGGAAAACATACAAGGATAGCTACTACATTCCAACAATTACATCAAGGAGATGTTTATCAAAACTAGTTTAGAGAAAATATAAAATTGAAAAGCAGAAATGAGGCTTCCAACATATTGTGACAAGATGATTTCAAGCAAAAGTAGCATGTATTACCTCGTAACACCAGCAACGAGCAACATTACGTATTGTGTAGCCACCTCCACCAAGCAACAGCAGTGGGACATTAAATGATCTCATGTATCTTACACATTCTGCATGACCCTTAATTGACAAGTTAAAGCAACCCAACCTGTCTCCAGACAAGGAGTCAGCACCACATTGCAAGACCACTGCACCAGGCCTAAAAACCTCCATCACTTTGCCCATTATCGGCTTGAACAAAGATTGATAGCTGTCATCATCAATTCCATCATCTAGTGGAACATTAAGAGAGTAATACTTCCCCTTTCCAAATCCAAGGTCTCGTAAATCCCCGGTACCAGGAAAGTAATCTCCAAATTTATGAAATGAAACAGTCATGACCCTGTCTGTAGTATAAAATGCCTCTTCAACACCATCCCCGTGATGAATATCAATGTCAACATACAAAACACGCTGCACAACAGATTACAACAAGACAAATCAGCTAATGCGTAAATTGATGAGATAGTTATTGCACAAGAATCAAATGCATATCATACTTAGTTAAAATTTATAGATCCTAATACATATTGTTCATTAATACCTATTACCTTCACACCATCCAGCATGTAAAAGTAAAATTTTTCAAATGGTCCGAAAGGCAACTTTAGTCACCATGAAAACTAATCTTATAATTTCTATAGAAAAGGTCAAAGTGAGGAGAGGTAGCAAAAGTCAGTGCAAAACCTAGCTTCCCCTTGTTCAGATGGGAGGTGAAGGGCAGGGGTCTTCCAACCCAAATAGAAGGATTTGAAGAGGTGAAACACCAAATGACTGGCCAAAAAAAGGGATGACTGTATTTTCCCTAACTTGAATTTAGAATCTAAATTAAGAGAAAAAAATTTAGTGGCTAAAAAGTGTAACTAGTTTATTACTCAACTCTCCTGTCCAAAAGAAAAGGGGGAGAAAAAAGATGAAAAATAGAATACATCCATTACCTAGATGGTGAATTTTTAACCCCCACCATATCCTTCTCTGCAAACCAGGTGCATAGAAGTTCTCAAGCCACAATTCTATATGTTTTATCATTTATACAGGAAGACAAGGATGTTTATACCCACTATAAAGGATTCAAGTCTCATTACGAGCTCAAAATATCCTGAACATGGTAACTAGAATAACGAAGATTACAGTTTAGGGCTAAAAAGGCAAACCAAATGCCTAGGCATATCCTAAAACCATAATATCATTCAAATTCGAAGTCTTGTCCTTACATCACAGGTAGCTTTGGCATGTTAAGAAGCTTATCCTCCTCCTTTTATTTTTAGAACAACCCAAAAGGACCAGATCAAAATGGAGAGTATACTACTTTGACAAAATATCAATTTTGAAAATTCATTTCATAATGCACCACTTCCTTAAAATATATACGCGACTATTCCTAGCACAATCAATGGCAGGCAGCAAGCTTATTAAATTCCAAAAAATAGAGTTCAGCATAGCAAAGATAAAGTACAAGCCTACCCAACAAAGCCAGAAGATTTAATCAATTAATATCATAATCTACATCTCAACAAACCGTATTTTAATTGTCAACCTGGTACCTTCAGCATACACAGAAAAATGGAACAGGTCCTGCAGAAAATTTAGAAGCTCATTTCCCAATCAAAAAATTGGATTACAGTAATCCAATTCATGAGAAGAAACCCCCACAAAAATAAAAGGGGTTAATGGAGAGAAAGGACACAGTCAACAAATTCAAACAAAGAGTATAAAGTTCTTTAAACTGGATCTCATTCACTTGTACCAGTCAGAACATCTCAATTTCAGCACTATATGAAATGCCCTGACAAAAACCATATTTTGCAATATAATTTTTACACATTGAAATAAAACAACTTTCAAATTTTCTACAATAGTCATGGCCAGGGAGCTCTACACACAATTATAGTTGACTCAGAAACAAGCTTCAGCTATCTAGTTTATCCAAATTAGCCACTTTATGGCATTATAAATCACCTGAAATAAATACCAGAAATAGAATACGTAAAGTATACACTGGCCATAGAAGCAAGCCAAAAATACATGCCAACTGATGCAACAACTGAAACATTAATAGGCTTTCATAATCTCTACGTTTTTAATACCAGAGATATAAAAAGTAAAGGCTTCATTAGCCATTTAGACAAGCCATAACTAGTTAAGACCATGAAGTAAGGAATTAAAAAACCAACCAACCTCATGCACTTTAAGAAGTTCCAATATTGCAAGCACTATATCATTCACATAGCAGAAACCCGAAGCCTCACATTTCTTAGCATGATGCAACCCACCAGCCCAATTTACAGCAATATCACAATGTCCATGGTTCAACTTCACAGCCCCACCCACAGAGCCTCCAGCATATGTTTGACAGAATGAGTACAGACCATCAAAAACAGGACAATCCTCACCAACATTAAATCTTTTAAGCTGCCTCAACTGATCTTGTTGAGTTTCAGGAGTTATACAACGCAAGAAAGAAACATAATCGTCTGCATGAAACCTGCAGAGATCCTTTTCCCTGGCAGGATTGGGCTTTAAAACATGCATATGCTGCAGCAACCCATAATGTGCAAGAAGAGCATGTGTCATCCGAATTCTGTGAGGTTTCATTGGATGACCTTGCCCATAATAGTAGTTCCCAATCTCTGGGTCATAGAAGTAACTGACTTTCCTTTTCACCCCATCTGGTCCAGACAGTAAGGAATTACCTCCAGTTTCCATTGCCAAACTTCAAACACTCTCAGACCAATGCCTAATGAATGAAGGACAAAAACGACGATAAGCATAAAATCAAAATGCTTAGCCTCTATGCTAATCGGAAAACGCAACATGTAATACATAAATGTATACGTACACAAAGAAGCACAAGAATTCAAATCTAGGTGGAGCGAATAGAAATACTAATTGACAGAAGGGAAAGGGACAAAGATAAGTATTTCTGGAGATACAAACCCTGTCCTTAGGCAAGGAGCAAATCTATGCACAAGCATCATTGGGAAAAAAATGTCATCTGTATAACAGAGCAAGAAAACAGGTTTATAATTTATTTTTCAAATGATATTCTTCAATTGGCTGGTAATTATCCCTCAAAATCATCTTTAGACACGTTTTCAACCATGGATAAAAACTCAACTAAGTAGGAGTCTACTCGGACAAGTTCATGTGCCATCCACAATTCCCTGAAGTTGGAGACTCCAGAAGCAGTAGCAAATTGCTCAGAAAAATCATCTTTAGACACGTTTTCAACCATGGATAAAAACTCAACTAAGTAGGAGTCTACTCAGACAAGTTCATGTGCCATCCACAATTCCCTGAAGTTGGAGACTCCAGAAGCAGTAGCAAATTGCTCAGAAAAATCATCTTTAGACACGTTTTCAACCATGGATAAAAACTCAACTAAGTAGGAGTCTACTCAGACAAGTTCACATGCCATCCACAATTCCCTAAAGTTGGAGACTCCAGAATCAGTGGCAAATTACTCAGACGTGGACAACTCAGGTGTGAGTCAATAAAACAGCCAAATCTACACGTTTCAACTCAGGACCAAATCAAAAAACCTCTCTGCTTTACTTAAAATAATGAAAGGACAGTGACAATCCCCAAAAACATTCATAAGTGAAATCCATCTAACAAAATCCCCGTCAAATAAAAACACCAAAACCAACAAGGAACTCATCTCCAGACCAATCTTTAGCCCAAACTTGTCTCTTCAAAAACCCTTAAAAAGAGGGAGAGAATAAGAAAGGGAATTAGAAGGGCGACCGATGTTTGTTTCCTTAAGCAAGGAAGGAGAAGCCATTCGCGTTAATAAAGGACCAGGTATTGGAACTCGGTTAGTGGTTTCATCACATTCTTTCCTTTATCGATCAACTAATAACCTCTAAAAGAAGGCATACAAAGGTACAAGAGACGATTGTAGGACAGATTCATCAACTGGGATTCCCTTATTTGCAATCTCTATCAAAATTTCAAACCCATTTATTTCCATTCACAAATTCATTATAAATAAAAAAAAAAAAAAAAAACCTTAATCTCAAAACCCATTAAAAACCAACCAACCAACCGGACCGATTTTTCCAGACCTTGAAAAATGACTAAAGCAAAACTATCACCAAACAATAACCAGCAAAAGAAGAATAAAAAACCACTCATTGCAGTTCTATTAAAAGCTCAAGACCTTAATTAACTGACGCCATTCGTTAACCAGAGTTTATCAGCAGTAAAAAAAACTCAACTAATCGAGCAAATATCCCAGCTGTTTTCCGGTGTACCTGTGAGTAGAGGGCTACCGATGTAGACTCCAACGCCGTTGATCTCTCGGTGGCTGCCGGCGAAGGATTGAAGAAAGAGAGAAGCAAGAGTTGAGAACTGGGAAGTGATGGAGGAATAGGACGAAGAAGAACGAGAACGAGAACGAGGACAGCGGGGAAGATGCTTTTATACAATGGGGCAGGAAGCAGGTGAGGATCCTAGAGCCTCTAGGATCTAGATGGATCCTTCTTGTTCAAGCATAGTATAGGACTCAGGAGTCAGGATTATATATTTTGTGACCTCACTTTTCTTTTTTTCTTTTTTTATTGTGACTCCAATTTCTTCAATTATTATTGATTGAGAATCGCATACTTTATGGGTGAATAATTTGTTGTAAAAGTTAATTTTTATGGAATTGGTTTTACAATTTAGAAATTAGTTTGTTAGAGAATTTTATGAAAATAAAGATATATAGATATTAATTAAATCCTTGCAAAAAAAAAAGGATGGAGCAATAATTTTAAAAAGAAAATTTCTGATATGTTACATCAAAGTTTATATTATAGTTTTACATAATTATGTTGTTTTTATTTTAGTCCAAACATGTAATTTAGTTGATAGTTTACAAAAATATCCTTCTTCAAAGAACGACTATTATGCGTTATTACTCGTGGCAATCTAACATATGCTCTTTAAAAACATTTTATTTCAAAAAAAAATTAACATGTACAATTTAGATCAATTACAAATTATGCGACTTAATTAGACCATATTGTTTGCGATTTGGGGTTTCAATAACTGAGCAGTTGATATTTTAACACGAACTAACTCCACTTTGCATTCTTAAACTCGTACCACTATCTTATTTAAGCCCAATCAATAATCATGTTTCTAAAATTAATGAGATAAAGGATAGTGAAAATAAATGATAATGTACCATTTTGTTCTAATTACGATTCTTTAACTTTTGTTTTACCACTTTTAGTACCTTGTCATTGATTTATATAGTCAAAGTCATTAGTGTAAATTAACGATAATGCACTGCTTTATTTTTACTATAATACCTTGGCACTTTTTAACCAATTTTAACACATTGTCATTAATTTATTGGGTCCTCTATGCTATTAATTCCACCAAAGTTGTCATTAATTGGATTTAAATAGGATAAACTTGTGAGTCTAGAATGTAAAGTATTCAAAATTGAGAATTAAAGGTGCAAAGTGAAAAAATAATACAAATTTGGTGGTGTACAGTAGAGTTAGCTCTTTTAAGAAGAATCACTTTGGTCATTTAAAAGGATTTGTCCAACTAATGTGGATGAGCACTAGTTAAAGTCTAAAGTGTTACTTTTTTTCCTTTTTTTTTTCTAGTAGTTTGTTAAGTCGAAAGTTGAAGTTTTGAAATTAAAGAAAAAAAGAGTTTAATTTTACTATAATTCAAAAAGAGTGAATTTGACATTGTGCCAAACATTAAAAAAAATTATATCTTGTGATGCAATGAGCAATCGGTGCTTTCAAGAGAATTTGTCGAACCAATATAGAATGAGCACTAGTTGAAGTAAGAGATAGAGCTACAAATGAACCAAGTCGAGTTTGAAGTCAAACTTCCTCACACTTAAAAAAATAAAAAGTAATTATTTCATTCTTTAAAAAAGAATAAAATAGTCATTTTTCTTAATAAATAATAAAAATATTTGTGATATATATATATGTAATTTCACTATTAAAATAATATATATATATATATATATATATAGATATGTATATGCAACTTTATTAGACCATATATACCTGGCCAATCTAGTCTTTTTTGGGATGAGCTACCAATGACACAAAATTCCTTCGGTGGATAGAGGGGCAAAAAAGAAAGTCTACATTCTAGCTCTCATTAAAATCTTTAAAAAAATTTTGGTAAGAAATTTTATTGTAATTATAAACCTTTGACATATATTTGTGGCCTTACAACTTGCCATAGTTATGCATATATCTGGTGATTTTTGACTGAAATTGAATGTCGACATTGTTTTGGTACCGCATAGACTTTGTATAGTGGTAACTAGAATTTTATGCTTTATTGACTATTTTATTGATGAATGAATTATGTACTAAATTTGGTGACTGTTGTAATTATTCTTTATAATTGTTGTTGATTTAGGAATGTTATGTATAGCATTGTTATCTTGGAATGCTTGTAATTCGGGCCAAACTTTGCCCAAATTCTTTTAAAAAATTTGTCCCGCCAAAGCTTTTTTTCTTTTTAATGATTTTAATGAGAACTGGAATGTAGGCTTCCCATTTTGTCCCTTCGTCCACCTATAGAATTTTTGTGATTGGTGGCTCAAGCCAAAAAGGACTAGATTGGTAAGGCTAATGTAGTTGAGAGACTAAATTAGTCACAATTAAAGTTTAGAAACCTTTTGATAAATAGTTTAGGAACTATTTTGGCCTTTTGCTCTTTTAGAATTATGACTTTGAATTTGAACCATTTGCTAATTACTTCTACTTATTTTATTTGGATAGAATATACATACTTTAGTCAGTGTTGGTAAATTGAAATTGGAGCAATGTTGTTTCTATTTTTAATTTATTAATTAATTTTGCTAATATCAAATTGTTTCAATTTGAATGATTTGGAATGTTTTGGTTTCTTTTTCTAATTTAATGTCATTTAGTTTTTGAATAGAAGGGTTGGATATTGATGTTGTTACTTGAATTTAAATATCCATTATAATTTTGGTATTGTGCTAAGTTATTTTTATCATAATGCTGCCAAAATGAATAATTTTGATTATTATTATTTCTTTCTTAATCACAGTCATTTATATCATTTTCAATTTAGTCATATATAAATTTAGTAGGTATTTAAATTATGATAGTATATTAGGTTTTTTTAACATATCCATTCAAGAAATATTATTAATTGATAAACACACACATAGTAACTATGTAGCATGAAGATTTAAGGTAGTTTTATATAATTAAAATAAATTAAAATTCTAAGGAAAAAAAATGAGACTTAGGTTGAAAACACCTCCTGCATATATTATTTGAACTATTTTTTATTAATTAATTCACTTGTTTTCTTGGTTTTCAAATTGCATGTTTCGGTTGTATGTTACGTCAGAATTACCATCTAGAAAGATATAGATAGTGTTGTTTTCTACTTGAATTTGAATATCTATTTTAATTTTGTTGATGCGCTAAATTATTTTAATTGTATTATTGCCAAAATGAATGATTTTGAATATTTTGTTCCCTTTTTAATCATAGTGATTATATCATTTATAATTATAGTCATGTATAAGTTTGTTAGACTTTCAAATTATAGTGGTATGTTAGGTTTTCTTATTATATCTATTTTGTAGAATATTGCGAATTTATAAATGCTCACATAATAAATATGTAAGACTTAATGCAATTTTATACAATCAAATAAATAAAAATAGAAACTATATAAAAAAGTGAATAGAGTTATGAACGGTAAAGTGGGCTGCTTATACTGTGGTTTATTTGAACTTGTAGGTTGTTTTGGTCATTTTAAATTGTGTGGGACTAGCATTTTTGGTATTTGGTAATACTTCTAGTATTGTATTGGGATGCAGCAGGTTTGGCACTGCTTGTAACAAAATAAATATGTTAATTCATGACTTGTAATTCTTAAAAAAATTTCTCTTTCTCTCTATTTGTCTTGTCTCCTTCTTAGTTCTTTCTTTCATTCTCCTCCTATCTCTTCTCCCTAATGCTTGCCACTATTCACACCTAACTCTTAGGGTCTGTTTGGTTGGAAGTAAAATGTTTTCCTTGGGAAAATATTTTCCGTGGAAGTAATTTTTCATGAAAATCATTTCCCTTTCATCATTTTCAGGTGTTTGGTTAGCTTATTGAAAATATTTTCTTACTTCATTTTTCTGATGTTTGTTTAACTTTTGAAATATTTTCACTTTTATCTCTATCTTTACTTTCTACACATTATAACTACATACTTCTTCCCATGCAAAATAAGAAAATTTATCTCATTATTTAACTTTAAAAAATCTTGGAGAAATGTATATATGAAAAAAAAATATCTCCTTAAGCAATAAATAAATTGCTGGCCATTTAGTGTCAAATATCAATCACATGCAATACTTATTATAACATATACCTTGCACTCTCACTGCTGAAAGTTTTTCTAGAAAAGAATGTCCATATTATACATAATTAATTACTAGCATAGGATGAGCATGATGAGATTTTTTTTTTATTTTGAATATACTAGGGGGAGGGTTGGGTTGGGTGGTACGGAGAAGGGAGTGTAAGGAAGAGGTCTTAGGTTCGAGTCCTCCTGTTTACACTAAAAAAAAAAAACATACTACAAGATGTTTTCAGTAAGTTTAGAACATACTACAGGCGGGATGCATGCATTTCGGAAAACAACTTTAGTAAGTTTGGAAGGGAAGTTGTTTTCTATAAGATGAGTGAAAATATTTTACATAGGAAAATGTTTTCAGTAACTTTTGTGTAACCAAACACGGGAAATTAGGAAAATATTTTCCTGGAAAACAATTTCACCCGAAACAAACGGACCCTTAATGGAGCTTGTTTTCTCCCGCCATTTCACACTCTTCTGCATCTATCATCCTTCTTTTCCTTCTTCTAACTTTCGATTGGTCATGAAAATATAACATCAATCCCTCAATTTCAAAGCTAGTTACAATACTAACCCAATATAAAGCAATATGAATTTCAAAATCAATTCATTCCTTTGAATCAAAAGTTCTTTCTTTTATCATTGAATTAGTGTTGGAGAGGAAGTTAGAAAAAGGTCAAGTATAGAGTAAAGAGCAAATCCTAAATACTATATTTGCATGCCAGATGGCAAATCATCTCTCTTTTCGGCATCTTCTTGATTAGCAATCTGAAGAACTATGGTACTTTTTTTTTGTATTTTTCATTTCTTTCTTTCTTTGATTTTTTTCATTTTATTTTTTCTAGAATTTATAGTCATTTTTTCTTTTGGTTTTGCAAACAATTGTGTTTGTATAGTTTTACCTATTTAGAGTTTCTAAACTATAATGCTAGGTATTTTTGAGACATATACATGTGCTTATTTCATAGTAGAAATTTAAAATATTTAACAGCTATATATTCTACTCTTGACTAGTTAACCTGTGAAGAATGGCTAAACTATCACGTTCTCTTAAAAAATAGCATTAAATATTTGATTGTGAAGTCTGTAGAAGTGGTCAAATTTTGCCAATATACTTAAACACATTTTTTTTTACTGAAAATCAAATGGAATTTAATGACTTTTGTTGTTTACTTGTTCTCTTTCAAGTTTTCTTAAATTCATGATACATTTAGTTGTAAATCCTCATGATTTTTCACTTTGCCTTCCAATCATATGTATTTTTTGCACAAGCTATTGCTTTTGGTTAGATATTGTGATTGTAGTAAGTAAGAAAACTATTGTGCCTATGAAATTTGGCATTGGGATGATTGTGGCTATCAAGAAACTAAATCCTAAGGATAAGTAAGATTTTGAAAAAAAATCTAGGTATTACACCCTAAGTTATGTGCTACTATTTTGGCATTGTTTTTAATTGCCTTTTTGGGAATTCCAAAATAGATGTGGTTGTATAAGTCATATAAAAAATATTAAATTCTTGTGAAACATGATGCATGAATTAGTACATTAGAATCTAATGTATTTTTTAATTGTTGCTTAAAATTTAGAGATGGTGGTTTAATTTGTTTTTCAGCTAAAGAAAATAAAGATTAGTTCATATGGAAGTTGCCTTAAATATCATCTAATTTGAATGGTTGAATATTTTGTCTTGTGAGTATGAAGTTAATTTCTTCTTCTTTTTTTTTTGTTGGTCACCCAAAGGCTTTTGCGCTATTGAAAAATAATTATCCCTATTTTAGATTGATTCAACTTTGGGAATAGTAATACTTATCTTAATTAAATCAATGAATGCCTAAGTATATCTACCATGAAGTCAATTTGTATGTGCACTATTTTCTTGGATATCTAGTTTGTCTAATGTATATATCTCTTGGACAAATTGATCTTTCTTACATATTATAATAATAAATATCTACTTTGCATCTATTCCTCATGTAATAGTTTGAAGATCATTAACTAAAATTTGGTTTTATATATTATATACATGTTTTACAAACCAAATTATAGTCACTATGGGAACATGTACACTTAATATTGATGAACCTCATATTTAGGAAATCAATTTATAAGTTTATACTTCTATTACTATATAATATAATAATGTTTCTTCCCTTTTATATAATGCCTAATATACCCTTACTTATTTAATTCATCGATCTAATCTAATCCAGCAAACTCCTAAATGATCTGATTTCAATGTGACACATCTCCTACTTCAATTGGTTGTCTTTTTATTAGATCTTTTGTTGAATTGGTTTCAAATTAGAAGTCTAAATACTGCATTATATATATGACTGTGTAGTAATCGATTTTATATTTTCTTAAACGCTTTAAAGCTGAAAATTTTTAATTAGACCTTGCACCCAAAGCAGAAAACGAAGCAATTAGCGAGAAAAAAAAGAGAAAATTTCAAAAATTTTAAGAGCACAACTTTCTTCACTTTTAGATGAATGCTAGAAAACAAAACTTCTATAAGTTGGGAGGAAGCAAAAGGAAATAGAAAAAAATCAGTTGGAGATGGAGCAAGTCAATAGATGCATTAACAGCAGTGTAAAGAGTTATAAACATTTTTTTTAATAAGTGAAGAGTAACAAACATTTTTTTGAGTAAATTTTGATTCTTTATGGTAAGTCTATTTTATTATTTACGTTCTTCATTATTTTCTTATAATAATGGATTGTAAAGATTGTATGCAATTACAAATATTTTAACAATGTTAGCAAAAAAGATTCTAAACAATCGAATAGAATAAGAAATATTGAGGATCCTAACTTGTATGTAGAGTTGTTACTTTTATATCCCACATTCTAACTTTAGAGAATATGGTAATGTAGCAAATAGTAGGACAAGAAGTGCATGCTTATTGTGTTGAAGCTAGAATGTCTCTTTTCTTTATAGAAAGTGTACACAATGATAATTAGTTTTCTTTCCTAATAAGTATTGCTATTTCTTTCTAAGGAAAAAAGTCCTCTAACCAGATGTCAAACTCAAAAAAGCTTTACTATAATATCATTATATTTGTGTATATACTGCTTTTTAGTGGTATTAAATGCTGTCACTTCCTTATTTGCATCCCCATATTCGCTTTTTTTCAATATTTTTACCCAATTCTTTGGCCATTTTTATTAAGGAAATTCTTAAAGTATTGACACCAAATACAAAAATTATGTATTGTCAATCTTGCTAACCAAAGCAACAAGTAAGAAAGTATTGACTATGGAAATCTCTTGCAATGATGATCTCTGGTATATGGAAATCACAAAAAATAAAATAAGGTACCTTTAGTTCTTTTACACAATCAACCGGTCACCTAGCACCACTTTTAGAATTTGTAGTTTATACAAATTTTTAATCTCCTCTTACATACACACAAAACTTACTACTTCAAATGCTACTTTGGAGTTGCACAAATTTCTATTTTCCTCATACCAAATTGAAACAAAGAATAAAATCTATCCTTCCAATTGGAAAATCAACTCTATATGGATCCAAAGATGTCTTTTTCTAATTGGGGTATGTTTGACAATAAAAATAATATATGGTTATGATTTATCTTTGTTTTTATAGAATGGTGCCAACTAATTTGGAAAAAAAAAATGAAGTGATTTCATAAATTTTATGAGTTTGGCATAAATTGCTTCTATTGTTTTGGTGAATAGTTGTGCCACAAATTACGTTCACTTATTTGTCCAATTTTTCAGTATAAATTGGTCCCATTGCAATTCAATTATTGCCATATACAATTCTACCTTTATATATATATATATACACACACACACACACAATTCTACCTTTTGTCTTGATTACTTCCAAATTTATTTCAAATTTACCTAACTTGTCATCTAACTTCCAATGTGTTTGTATTCTTATGGCTTTTGATTCACTCCCTAACTTGTCATTTAACTCTAAGGAAAAAAATGAGTTGGTTAATTTACAAAGCAATATTTACAAATTTTTCCACAATAGCAGCAAGTTGCAGTGCTAGTTCCATTAGACTTGGTACTCATCAAAATAATTTATACCAATCCAAATTTAGGAATCTACATGCCTTATTTTGAACTTTTGTGATAGTGTTTCTAAGGGGATCAAAGAGTCAAGAGTAGTGCACATCCACAACCGTTACCCCAACTGTTGTACAGATGTGTCAATGTGGGAGTAAAGATAAATTGCAAATATTATGAAGTTTTATAAATGAGAAATATTACCTCTAAAAATGCATGAAGAGTATCAATATTAGTAGCTCTTGCATTAGAACTTTCTACATTCCATAATGATTATCAAACTCCAAATGTGCAACTCAATTAAGTTGTCATGTTATCCATATGTAACAATGAATGCATAATGAATTTGAAATTTGTGATTAGTATTTGAAACAAAGTGAGATTACAGATGAAGAAATAGTGAATTCTTTTACTAATAATCTAAGTAACATTGCTTGGTCAATAAAATGGTTCGATCTTGATTATTAAATATGGTTTATATTAAGAAAGATAAATCTTTAAAAGATATTAGTTATAAGTTCATGTTTAGTGTTAATTGACAATAAATTATTTTCTTGGATTTACATTTCTTTGTTGTCACTTCGCCCTGAATTGCAAGAATTGTTAAAGCTATATTGACTTTGTTTGTAGTGATTGCACCTTCTATTTCTTGGAACTAATCTAACAGAATTATTAGCACTGATTTTCTAAACATAGTCAAATTTATATTTCAGAAAATGAAAAATTATCACAATCAAATTGCAAGAAAGCATCTAAAAAGAAAATTATTCTCTTTTTTCTTGGTGGATGTTTTAGTAGCATCCCTCTATTTTGCTACCTCTTTTTCTTTCTTTATTTCATCATCAAGAGATTAAAGTCAACTGTCAAACCTATCCCTAATATTGTAATAGACTAAATAGTTACTATCTAAAATAATTAAAAATTTAGTTAAAATCAGAACAAACTAAAAAATACTGAAATATATAGAACCCCTTCATGAATGCCACTTTTACTCATAATGCCAAATTACTTAAAATGTGTAACACATGAAAAAGACTTTTACTAATGGCAAATATTTTTTGATTTTTGCTTTACTTTTATGGTATGCATTCATTATGCATCAAAGGAAATATGTTTGAATTTTTTAAAAAAGTATTAAAAAAATTGCATAAAAAAGTGAAGCAACATAAACTTCTCTTCAGTATTAATTGTCTATAGATTATTAATGAGCTAGCAAATAGATTCTCAAATATGGATATAAGTCAAAACCAATATAGGTAAAGTTATAAACAGTAAGCAAAATCAAGCACTCTATGAAAGGAAAAATAATTCATGAAAACTTTAATATATTGTCTGTGTATACAACAAACAGATAATGACCTGAAAGTAAAGGAAAAATTCAAAACATCCAAACACGCATAAAGTAAGTATCTATCAAGTAATATAGAAAAGTTAATGATTTCATAGCACTGATATTATAAAAAATATATAAAGCCTAATAAAGCATGATTTTTTTCTAAAGTAGTCAACTAATAAAAATTAGAAGCAATTCATTTTAAATAAATGAACCAAAATTCTAGTTATAACAAAATTAAACATTTAGAATACAAAAAATATAATTTTACTTGCAATTGCAGGAGTAGAGATGGGTAGGAAAAGGGATTTTAACATATTGATCGTAAGATTTTAGAACCCTGTCCTCTGAAGAAATGAAAAAACTGATCTTTAATCTCTTGTTGTCACCTCTAGCTGTCACAAAAACAACTTGCATTAGAGGAAATAGAACAAGATAGATAAAATTATAACTGTAGAGTCAAATTTAAAATTTTCAAAACAAAACAAATTACTGACATAAGATACAAATGAAATAATGTTTATTGATACAAAAAAAGTTCTTTTTACCTTCAGAAAACTTTTTACAAGGTCAAAATTTTATGGAAGTAATATCAAATACAAAAAACAAGAGACAACAAGAAGATTAACAAACGATAGAACTTTTAGATGGTGTCATAAAAGAGAAATCATAGTTACTTTCAACAAAAACAATCACAAATAACTCTTAATTTCATGGATATAGATAAATTGCATAAATGATTAAAAAAGAACTTTAAATATGCAGAAGAGATCATAATTTCAAGTCCATTTGTTCCAAGGACTAAAATAACATGTGAATTATGAGATTGAGGCATAAAGAAAAGGATCTCTCCTTCTTGAAGGTTATGATCAACAATAAAGGCATTCTAGATTTGGTTAAAAAAATTTTGTCATTCCAATGTTATATATCATGTTTCCACTTGTGAGGTTTATAGATGATGTCTTGGATTCATGTAATCTCGAATCATTAAACTGTATAATTTTCTGCCAAACAAATAACTCATAATACTGACAAATACATAACAAATAGAAGCTGAATATTGAAAAACATTTAAACATACATATACATACCATGCTGTAGTTGAAGTTGGAGAAAATTTTTGATAAAAAAGTATCTAATGCTATCAAATCATGTGAGAAAAATCGATTGATTGATGACGTGATTAAATGCAAATCTAGCTGGTTATTGTCAAACCCTGCAATATAAAAATAGTACATGAGAGCATGGTTATTTTTGAAAGGCAAAGGTGAAGTAGGGGACAAAACAAGCTTCCTTATGAAATAGATGATCTATAAGGGATCATTGGAAGGTGAAATTTTCAGCACGTTTGAACAAGCTTTTAATCAAATCTAAAAGTAAATATGTCATATACAAAACTTCCTCTATTTCTTAAAAATATCATATCATTTCTATCAATATAGTTATATGAGCAAAAAGTCTTCCATTCTCCTTCGAAACAATGATCCCTGATTTTAAATTCCATCAAACTAAGTCATGTTAAACAAAAATAGTCTGCCCATGGTGAAAATAGTTGGAATCAAATAAATCAGTAGGTATTTCTTGAAAATAAAGTGGACAGATTAGATAAAGTTTAAACTAAAAGAAAAATTGATCAATAGTTTAACAAGATACCTGTTTTTTGGTGTTTGTGTAGAATAATACATAACACCATTGTTGTCCACTTGATATTCTATAGCTCTTGGTTGGTTGTAAAGATTGAGGATATTGGATTAAATAGAAGCGTAGATATTATCTAATAACGCTATTAGGTAAAAGGAAAAAATTATCTGCTTTGGCAAAAGCCGACGAAGAGATGCGCGAGATATTTTGTAACCATTGTTGAATCGATTCAAGTGAATAAAAAGACGGCTCATCTATAGATTGAAAAATCATAGGATAAGCTTCAAGGAAGCTCCTCTTTGGGTAGTATACCATCTTCCCTGTGCTATTTTTTACAGTAGTGGCCACATGAATTCTACCATGATCAAATGTTTAAAGATAAAATCATATCTTGGTGTTTAGTTAAACTGATCCCCTTTTTTTGAAATAATTTTTTTTGGTCTATTCATTTCTGCCTTCAAATATTTATGAAAGAAAGAGGCATGGTATTAGATAAAATAACAAGCATAAAATAAGAAAAACAATTATTGTACATTGATATGTGACATTAATGATTGGATGTCAGATATGTGAACGAGATCAGATGCAGTAGCAATGGTTGGAGCAGTTGTAGCAACAATTGATACAAATAAAAGACCAAAAGAAATACACAAGCATAAAAGATCAGCCACAAAATCACAAGATGATAGGAAAAAAGGCACAGCTAGAAAGAGAAAGAATAAGAAGACCAAAGTTACAAACTACAATCAAAAGCGAAGCTAACAATAATTACACCCATCCAAATAAGTACTATGAGATGAAAGGTAAGGCAAAACAATGATGGTAGATACAACCCAAAACAATATCCGAGAATCAATTTTTAAGTAACACCTCTTCACAAATTCAAGAGACCAATATAAGAAATGAAACATTAAAATAATGACATTAGATGATCAACATAAGAAAGCTTAAAATTAATCACTTAAAAAATGAAAATGAGACACCAAAACCTTCTCAAGCATGAAAAATTTTGAGATGATGACCACCATAGCTCACATAAAACTCAATAAACAAAACAATAAAACTAATGTTGTTAGATATCTAATCTTAAAGTAGCAAAGTGTAGATGATGACAAACAATAAAATAAAATAATACTAAAAAAAAAAGGCAGCATCTATTTTATAAATAAAGACAAAACAGATATAAACACAACATATAGAATGATAAACATCTAAAGACTAGGGGATAAGCCCGCACTCAGCGCGGGAATGGTAACCTGTGCGGTGAAATGAGTAAATTTATAAAAAATAAAATAAAATTATGAGGAAAGGGCACCATACTTTTATAAATAGCAGAGTGCTATTATATGATGGTAGTATTTAATTGATATCAACTATTTTTCTAAACTAAACCTCTGGCATGAGATATACTTACCATTATTTTTCATGACGGTTTGAAAAGCAAATCTAGTGGTTTTTTCACCTTTTTATACTTATCATAAGCTTGACGTTATTTCCCATGGATTTTTTTCTTTTTGTTCAATACATAATGATGCATATATCTTTTTTCCTCTCTTATTTCAAAGTTAATTTTTAGCATTCAGTTTATAGTTACATCTATCCATTCTAAAATTTGATGCAATTAAGGTAACTTTTAAATCTGCTATCATAACTAAAACAACTACGTAATGGTCCTGGAATTTAAACAATCTCTAAGCAACAATAATTCCAATGAACAAATGCAAGATCAAATAAATAGAGAGAAACCAAACGAGCAAATCGCTAACTTTGTCAGCTGCACTAATCTAGTAATAACAATAACTAAGGGACATGCATATAAGCCATATATGCAAATCACAACATATGTATCTCATTAATCATGTTGTATGTAGCAAACGAGATATTGATATTCTGTACAATGAATAGAGAAACAACCATTTAACAAATAGTGAAATAGTATCTGCTAAACTCATCTACTAAAGCTTAAATCTCAACACAGTTCAAGCCTTTTTGTGCAAGTGATATTTAAAGCTAAGTATATAGATTCAAACCTACACCAAGATAAGAATTAATATCAAAATAAGAGTCAACAATTCACACATACCAATTGTGAGTGAAGATTTAAATCGTACCTTCAAGTCAAAGTTCTAGTATACAAATAACTTTTCCTCACAATTCAACCACCTACACCTAAGAAAATCAGATTTTCCAAGAACAGTTAGAAGAAAAATCAGATTTTCAATGTTTAGAGGTATTATCTACTTCATAATGAAATTCTCAAATTCATATAATAGCTAAAGAGAAAAATTGCAGTATAAATTTTACAGTATCTAATGAACCAGTTGAATACAAAAAAAGTTTTTTTTTTAAAAAAAAAAAGACACAGAGAATAAAGAAACCAAAGGCAAATGCCTTTAAAAAGATACGGAATACAAACACCTGTATCAATACCCAAAGCCTCCATTATTGCCAGGAAGCTCAAAGGCATTGCAATTATTCTGGTAACTGAATAGAAATGATTCTTTACCTAATCCAGACTAAAACTCTCTTTAAGATAAATCAATTAGTGACTTCAATAACTACACTCTTGACATTAGTTTCGTTTCATCATCTAAAATTCCATGAACTGCAAAAGAAGAGGAAAGTGCTGCATTTACAATCCTAATGAGTTACATGAATGATTTTTCATCCAATAGGCATTAAAACTCTCTTAAATAAAGCTAAATTATCATTTGAGTTCTTCCCATTCTTTATTCAAATTGAATTGCATGTCTTTCATTTCGCCTGGTTTCTCATCTATCGAACTTCTTTCCTGTATTTGTATTAATGACAAACTTAATGGATAGGGAAACACTACCAAGGGTAATATAGGGAAACACTGCTGGAGGAGGCATCACACCATTGTACTCGTCGCTAAATCATTTCCATCGTACGTTTCTTGGCCCCAAATTACCCCTAGACATAGCACATGCAAATTTCCCAACAGTTTGCGGCAATCCCACTTGAAAGGGTACTATAGTCAACAACTATGGAAGCAAGCATAACAATATTGTAATTTGCGCTTCATTATTTGCATTGTACTTTTCTGCATCCAAATATACCCCTCCACTTGACAGATGAAAATTTTTCAACCGTCAACTGCGAAGTGCTTTTTATATATGTATAGGATATGCTAACAAGTTCAGATGCAATAGCAACACCTGAAGTAGTAGCAGCAATCATTCCTACCAAATAAAAAAAATAGAGATTCAACTGTTGGAAACTAGCAATCAAGGTGATTGCCAGTTATTTAGTCTTGATTGATTTTTTGCTTACTTTAGTGCTACTGCTTTTTGCTTAGCTACGAAATCCGCAGCGGCTATCCTGCATTCACAGCTTCTTAGTTGCTTCATAGCCTTCATCTGGGAGTAAGCAAGACACAAGTCTTGGAGTAAAGAGGAGAAAGTTGATCTTAGTTACAATCTTAAAAATCCAAAGAAACAAACAAGACATAGACAAGCTACTGCTAAGAAAGATGGAAAAGACAGTTCAAATAAAAACTCTCCAGTGTAAAAGCTTAAAACTAAGCACATTAATAAAAATATGAAAATCAACCTACAAAAATTCCCAAGATGATTGCAAAAGAGGGAAAAAAACGCACCTCTACTGTAGATTCTGGAAGTGAATATACAAGTTGAGTATGAAAAACTGGTAAAAAAGCCTACACTATAAATGATCAAAAACAACATCAACAGAGATCAATATGTAAGAGAGCGTATAAAAAAAGAAAAGAAAGGAAAAGTCACAGGAAAAAATCCGACCAAAGTTAATATCTGCAAGAAGGTGGACAATTGGGAGGGAAACCCTAAAAAAGAGACCACAATCATGAAGTGGAAAACCAAAAAAAATAATGGGAATGAGCAATAAAAAAAACAGGGCACCAAAAGTCAAGAAAAGAGGTGAAAAAGTCTAAATAGGTCAAAAGAAATCTTATCTCTGATATAAATATTAGAATACCAACAGGCCCAACTAAGCATGGAGGCCATAAATCCAACAAACAAAATCCACCACATAATATGCCTTACTCCAATGGGGCAAGATTCTTGAGAACCCTTCAGACAAAAAACCAGTAGAACCAAGTAATACGTCTTACCTCTGATTGTTACGCAGAGAAGGAATATTAGGCAGCGCATGGAGGCATAAATTCATAGATCAAAATCCATTGGGTAATATGCCTTACTCCAATGAGGTAAGATTCTTGTCACCCTTTCGGACAAAGAACCACAGAGACAGCAAACGAAGAAGGAAAAAAAGAAAAAGCATGAACGTGTCTTGGTGAAAAAGAATAGGAGGTAGATGGGGAAGGGATGAGGGAATTTCTCTGTGAGAAAAACAAAAAAAAGTTGGAATATCTTACGGGAGGCACGTGACAACGACAAAACTTATGAACAGTACCCCCTTTTGATGCTTAGTCTTATACTAGGTTTTGGATCTCGCACCCAGCACGGGGTAGCCTGTGTTAGAGCCCGTGGTAAATATTAGGTGCGATTTTTATTGTTGGATGCTGTACTGCAGATTTGTAACGGATTGTTTGAGATATATATGATTGTTTGATTTATTTAAATGTGATGTGAACAAAACCATGGGTAAATTCTTTCTACATTGGTATTTTTAAATATGGTGACCGTGTATCTAGATTTTGTTTTTGGTAAAAAAAAAATGGTGTGTCCGGTTCTTAAGTTGTGCTCTTCGACAAATATGTCCCATTTGGTTGTGATGTATTTTTTTGTTATTGTTGTTGCGATCATTTTGTAGCCAAATGTGAGCTGCAGAATGGGTGTTCGTTTTTCGTTTATTCCTTCTCTGAGATGTTTGGGTATCTTCTGTACAATTATGGGCCTGTTTGGAACTTGAGTTTTTGGGGAGTTTGTTTAAAATTTTTATTGTAGTGCACTGTAGAAGTTTTTGAAAAAATTTTGTAGAAGTTTTGTAAAGTGAAAAACTTTTTTGTAGAAGTTTTTGTAAGGTGAAAAACTTTTTTTCCTATTTTTTTTTCTTTCTTTTTCTCTTTCTCTTTCTTTTTCTTTCTTTCCTTTTTCTTTTCTTTCCTCTCTTCTTCTTCTTTTTCTTCTTCCTTCCCTCTCCCCCTTCCCCGTTACCTCTGTTTCCCAGCAGCAACGTAGCCTGCTCCATCCCCTATTCCGTCACCGCCCTACCTCCAGCACTTCCGCCAAGGCCTCCTCCAGCCCCTCCTTCCACGCCTCCACCTGCTCCACCTCCAGCACTATCACCAATGCCTCTACCAGCCTCTCCTCCACTCTCCCACCTGCCCCACCCCAACTCCATTACCAGCCCCACCTCCTGCACTACTACCTGCTCCTCCAGTAGCACCTCTTCCTGCTCCTCCACCAGCATCTCCTCCAACGCCACCACCAGCACCAGCACTACTACCTGTACCTCCTCCAACTCCAGCATCACCATCGGCTCCTCCATTAGCACCTCTCCCAATGCCACATCCCGCCACCCCTCTCCTCCCTTTCCTCTTCTCCTCCCCTCTACCCTTCCCCCTCCCTCTTCCCTTACTCGGCAGTCAAGGCGCACCTCCTCTACGAGCTAACTCTATTTTTTTTTTGGTAATTTTTAGCCTTACCCTCTCCTCCTTTCCCCGCAATCTAGTGCGTGGAAAAATCCCCCTTCCCAGTGCGATCTAGCCTCGCTACCAGATCGGCTAGAGGGGAAAGGGAAAGGTGATGGGGGAGAAGTGGGAGAAGGGAATTTTTTTTTTTTAAAAAAAGGGTCATACAAACTGAGTAAAAGGAGAGGATGGCGGGGAGAGGGAGAAAGGCAAAAAAAAAAAAAGAAAACGTCATCGACCACTACGTTCGGCGACGGAGGTGGTGAAAAAGGAAAAGGAATTTTTTGTGTGTGCTTTGGGTATTTTGAAGTGTGTAGGTAAAAATTTTGAGAAGTTTTTTGGGATCCTGTAGCAAAAGTTGTTAAAAAACTAGTAGGTAAAAAACTCGCTTAAAAACCTGGCTTCCAAACCGACCCTATATTGATGGAGTTAGTAGGATAAATATGTATGTATGAAATTTTATTTATAGGGGTGGATGTGCAAGAATTAGATAGGTAATATAAAATTTACCAGTTGGTATTTGGCTGCGTCTAAATAGATATGATAGAAAACAATATTTTTTGTAAGAGTTTGCGTGAACCTTGGATCTAGTGAGGTGAAGTAGGTTTGTTGGGATATTGCATTATAGATATGGGTTGCAAGTGGATAGAGAGACATATAATGTTAGTAAATGTATGATATGTTTAATGGATGAATGGATGTTTGAAGATATAGTATGTGTACTTGGGTTTTGTGGTGTTTCAGTTGTAAAGGATGTTGTCAATGATAGTATCCATGCAAACGATATTGTAATTGATAGTTATTGAATATTATTGTTTCAAAAATATTGAAATCATTGTATTTGAAAAAAATTAAATGTTCATTTTTTATCAATTGTCATTGATATATTCATTCCAGTCAAGTGTCAGATATTGTCCTTCCATGCGTATTTTTCATTGTTGTGAGCCATGCGTTAAACAAATTCTGTTGTGTAGGCTATCTTTAATTATACTAAAGAATGATACTGGAATTTTCTGTAAATAAATTGGATGAATGTTAGCGATAATTGATTTTTTTATCATTGACTATGAATATGTATAGAGTAAATACCAGGTTGGAGTAAGGGTTGTGCCATATCAAGAAATATAGTTTTGGAGTTGCTTGTTCAGTTGGTTGTCTATTGGATGAACCTGTGTCTAGAGAAGATGTATCTGTTAGTTGGAATATGAGATTGGATGATAAGAGATTTGAAATATGTGTGTGCGTAGGCGGTTGTATTGAGTAAGAAGAGTGATATGTGAACATACCTGAGAGTGCAGTCTCCATGTTATTGTTGTATGATTTTTGTTTGTTCTTTGTAGAACAGAGTTGAAGGAGTTTTTATAGTGTAATGGGTTCTGTTTGTTATATTATTATTAGTTTCGATTTTTGCGAGTGGGTTGATGGAAGGTTAGCGTACTTTAGATTTTGGTTGATTTGTTTTGATTAATATATGGTTTGATATTTGATTATTACAGGCTCTTAATAGAGTTTAGAGGTTATGTTTTGTTTATGGTGAATTTAATTTTTTTTGTGTAAAATATCCATGGTGTTATGGAATTATTGGAGTGAGAAATGGGTTTGTCGTATAGCATCATGGTTTGTTGTGCATATGATCATTGATTGAGATGTTTGGGACATTATTTTACCTTTTTTTGCTTTGTTCTTATTTGTTGAATTGTCTTGTCAATCATTCTTCACTGTTGATAAGATACATGTTAGGCAATTTATTTTGGTAGTCTTGCTTGGTATAGAGACATACATATATATATATATGTGTGTATATATATACTATAGACACACACACACACACACACACACACATATATATATATATGAAAAGTTTGGTAATTTGGTGTAGTAAATGGGATATACTTCTACACATTCATCATTGAATATTTGTATAAAATATTCTTTATTTTGGATATGAGTGATGATTAATATATACCCAGGTTTGATGCTATGGTGTTTAATTAGTTTCTTCCATCCATTGGTGAGGCAATCATCTTCGTATTTTATTTTCCATGTATGAGAATGACAACGAAATATTAGTATTTCATCTGTGTTGGGCCGAAAATGTGAAATATGTTCTTGATATATTTCCTGTGGAAAAAATATAAAGAAAAAGTTAGTATGTTTTATGAAGAATTTATATATGACAGAAATTGAATTTATGTGTATTTTATATGATACATAGTGGATTAGGTTTTTGGTTGTAATTGAAATATAGACGGAAACTTTTCCAAGGAGGTGTTCTCTTCCTGTGAAGTAGCCTGCAGTAGAAGGAACATTGAGTCAGTATTATAGTTTTGTATTGATATATAGCTTGATTGAGTTTTAAGGTTTGTTTTGTTTTTATAACGTGTTTTTTTATATTAGCATTGGTTGGTAGAGTATTCCATTGGTAGGATGCCGTGCATTGGTTAGGTGTGAAGATTGTTACTCTAAATGTCATGACTCCGATGTGGAAGAATTGGATAAGAGAATGGTCGCAAATGGAATGATCTTCAATGAATTTATTTAAGTTAGAACTGCATCCGATTTCTATTGTTCTGACAAACCAAATCTTGTTGCCTACCTTTAAGATAGTTGTTCTCCTTAAATGGTTGCCTAAGTATGGCATGAAACTATGTGGTATGGTCTATATATCAAATTGATAATTGTTATATTAGTTGTTTTTGGGAGAGATTTAATGTTTGTACAATTTTGAAATTGAAAGAGGGATATGTTACTTACTATCTAGTTGTTGTGTGAAGCAATATAATATATAAGAAAAGATTTGATTGGACAATCTGTGGAAGAAGATATGTTGTTTTAGTAGTTTGATAGTGAAAAATAATATCGAATGAATATATGTTACCTGAATGTAATTCTTGTGGTGGGTATGACCGTATAATTGAAGCGAGCCAGATTGTGAAGTGAGTCAGGTGGGATGACTGTTCACATTATGTCTAGTAATGAAGTAGTATATTAGTAAACATCCACAAGAAATATTTTTGAGATTCATATGTAGTATTATAGATGGGAAATCAGAGGATTGCTAAATTTTTGTTTATCTTTGCCCTCATATTGATCTAAATCCCAAAATGAAGATAGTGGGAAATAGAATGGTAGTGATATAGGCATCTGTCCTACAGTTTCTTGTATGAATGATTTTCTGTCAAATGATAGTTGAAAAGGAACCGTACCCATTTGATACTTTATATCTTGTACTTTAATGATATAGGCACTTCCTATATATCACCAATAACTTATACTTTAGTGATGTTTTTTGCAAGAGAAATACATCACCAATATATGGAAGATCTTGTTGGTAAATGATGCCTTGGATGGTTTCATTCTGGGAAACATTTGATATAGTGTGGTAAAGAAATATGATTAATTAAAGAAATTAACAGTGTTTACATAATAGCTATTAATATAAGTTATTAGACGAATAATTGTTGGTTTGATAATTATGTGAGAAAATGTTAAATGGTCATACCTTATCATCCGTAAATAGGAATCTACGGTAACTTTTTGAATATGGGATGAGTCAAAATTTCTCATTATTTTAATGACATGCAATTTGGCGAACTAGTGTGGCTGTTTTTTTCTGTAGATTTTTGACTAACACGCATTTGCTGTCCATGACTTAAGAAAAAATCAATGTGTTAGAGTTAGTTAAACTATAGAATAAATTTTTGTATATAATAGTGAAAGCATATTTAAATAGTGTAGAAATATCAGAGTATATTAATTCGGTACAATGGTGAAAGTGTTTAGACTATGATAGTAATAACATACTATATAAGTTGTAAGAGGAAGATTACTTAAATTGCATGAACAATGCATAAGACTTCATTATATACTATGTTTCTTACGGAAACAATGTTTGTTTCTTGATCAGGAAGACGTTTGACTGCGACACAGACATTATTGGCTGTTTTTGCTCTAGCTAGGGTTACATAGAGTTGTCCATGACCAAAAACTGGTTCATTCAAATAAAGACCAATAAAATCATGGGTTTATCCTTATGCTTTGTTAATGGTCACAACAAAATAAAGCTTTAGAGGAAATTGTGTTCTTTTAAAAGAAATTGTATAGACATGAGGATCAGAACATTGCAATGATATTTTTGGAATGAAAACTTCTTTTCCAGTATGATTTCCAACAGCAATCATTGCATGAATGACATTGCCATTGAAAGCAAGACAGATTAACCTTGTACCATTGTATAGCCCTTCTCTTGGATTTCTAAGCAAAATGACAGGTGAATTGACTTTGAGGATTAATTCGTGTGGTGGTAAGGTTGGAAGTTCAAGTGAATGCAAAAAATCTTCATGCTCTGCCTGTTTTGATATATCAACTGTTTCATCATGGCTAAAATATGTATGCTGTAAACTAGGAAACTGTGAAATGAGAACATTATTTATTTCATGAACAAAATCATTTCTAGTGGTTAGTATGACCTTATTGACAGTAAGCAATAAATTTGGACCAAAAACTGTTAGATCAGAAAACACAGATTTTATCAGAGTATCAAGTGAGGACTGGTCATCAATGAATGGAATGATGAGATGCTTAGGCAACATTATTCTAGAATCATTAAAAATTGGTATGGTTTCATCACCGACGCAGAAATGAAATTCTGAGAAGGGTTTATTCAAGTGTGCACGCATATTTTCGACCAATTGTTAACTTGTCAGGATAGTTCCAAATATAGGATTTCACCAGACTAGCAGAAATATAGTCATCTTTATGTCCTTTGACAATAACTGGTAACATTTGATGAAAATCACCTTAAAAAACAACAATCTTACCACTAAAGATTGTGTTTGAATCCATTACATTTTTCAGCAATTTGTCAAAGCATTGAAAAACATATTTTTTAGCCATTGTTGCTTCATCCCATATGATCAACTTTACTTACTTGATCAGTTTTCCTGAGCTACTTTACTTTTTAATGCTACATGTAGCTTCATTTTCCTTATCAATTGGAATTTTGAACCGCGAATGTGTTGTGTGCCCTTCTAGAAGAATTGAGGTTGTGACTTTATATGAGGTTGTTGCTAGTGCAATGTTGCCTTGCGATCTAATGGTTGTTAGAAAAGTTCGATATAAGAAAGTCTTACCTGTTCCTCCTGGTCCGTCTATGAAAAATGCTTTTGGCATATTAGTGTTCACCTTGTTCATGATTTTGCTGTATGCAATTTTTGATTGTTGTTCAGAAGGTGAATAAATGCCATATTATCATTAGAAATAGGAATGTTTAACTCAACCTCAATTTCTTTTGTATCTGCTTGCTTGGAAGAATGACCAAGTTTAGGACTTATTAGCTTGAAATCATTTAGACACTTTTCCATGCATTGTAAGTAATTATCAATCAGTTGAAGTAATTTAACCCTGATTTGGTCTGTTGATAAAGTGAGATTCTACAAAATGTCTTCAGATAGTTGTGGTTTAATTTTTTTTCACAGAATTGGTGGATTTGGTGGGGATAGATAGACTAGAATCATGGTAAAAAATTGGCATAGAGTATGAGGCATATAGTACATGGCAGCCTCTGTCAAAGATTGTTCTGCAGCATTATCACTTTTTAGCTGTCCCAGCATTTCTGCAGCTTGGCTAAATGTTGACAGTTTGATGGATCCAATTTGTTTCAGGTCATTGTAAGATGTAGGCTCTTTGACATGCATTAGGAGCAACCGTAAATAGTATTTTTTACCTTGAATAGGATCAACTGCAATAACTCTATCAATTGTGTTTCTTCTTTGTTGTTGTTTCCATATTCTATGAGTTGCATTTCAGACAAAGTGCTGTGAAAAGTCTTTGTATAGGCACTTCAATCTTTTTGCCTCTGTATCAGTACTATTCATTTGGAAGAACTCTATAAGCATTGTTCTTGACATTCGTTCATCTAATGCTACCTTTTCAAGTACATCATTTTCATTGAAAACCATTGATTGTTCTCCTTCTAGATGGAGTTGGAGGGACATGACGAAAGGATTGATGTCAGTTAGATCGAAACCAAATATGCTAAAGTGCTTCTAGAGCACATATCCATCCTGCAGACTGAAAGTTTGTTATTTCATCAATTACTCCAACGTCATTTTTTCTATTTAGCTGGTATAAGATCTTTGCATGACCTTTGTACATATATTTATAAATGTATTTAATAGCTTCAATAGTTGAACAAATTTCAACGTTGATGTGACAGTTGAACTTTGCGAGCAAGTATGGGTTATATGAAACTATCCAACGGTTATTAAGTTGAATATGCCGAATTTCAACCTTTTGTCCATTGTCACGATGCATATATAATGGATAGGAGTTTTTATTGTGTCTTGTGAAGTCAACGAAATCCTTTGGATAGCCAAATTTGCATTTTTCATTTTGTTTCATACATAGACTATTTCTATTAAGTGTTCCACATGGTCCATGCATCATAAGAGTCTTCACAAGAGTGTGAAGATATTGAGAAAAAATTGAATTAGTAGTTCAGCAAAAACAACTCTATCATATGTTTCAAAAGAGTCAAGCTTGTGACCATTTGCTAATATGATGAGAAAATGTGCATGTGCGAGGCCTCTATTTTGAAATTCTATAACATATGTGTATGCTGCAATCTTGCCAAAAAGATTTTCTTGATGACGTCGTTCCTTAGCATCTCTAATTTTGCACGAAATACCCTTGCTGCTAGATTAGGTCTATTATGTGCTTCTTCTCCTTTCCATAGGTGTTGTGAGATTTTTAGCCAAACTAGATTGCAGGTCATTGTCAAAAAAATGCCTAATTTGCCATATCATTGAACTAATATCATGGCATCTATGTATCTATGCTTCATATCCATTGGTTCTGCAATAAAAGAAGCTGGTAGAAATATTCGATGGCCAATATTTGAGGTAGAAGTTTCTCCATTTGCAATACTGTCTAAGATTTCTTGGTAGATATCAATTCTAATTTGTCGTTGTCTATTTCGGTGAAAATCTATATGAGTAGATTCAATCTTGACATACGTGTCAATGAAAAATTGTTGAAATAATCGTCTACAATGCAGCAATAAAGATTTGTCAATCTCACGTATCTAAAATTTATAACAATAGTTCTCACGGTAAGAGATTATTGTCCTCTTTTTTGTTTTCTTCTGTAAAACTGAGATAGTAGATAGAATTATAAAAGAGTTAGAACATTTTATACATATGAACCTTAATAACTGGTATGTTAAAAAAAATGCCATCTATTTTGTATATTACCTATATTTTCAGTAGATATGATATGTTCGACAGTTGAGCAATGGTCTATGGGAATGTTTTCGGCAACATAAGTCCTTGCTCCATATATAGGCTGATTTTATCTTATGATTCTTTGTATTCCTTCATGCTACCCAGTTTCACCTCTTGCAAAGATCAAATGATACTGCAATGTGTCATAACAGCTATAGTAATATCGAATGACTTGTGGTTTGTCATCTTTACCATAGACCTATATGCGTTGTAATGTATCACTAATATTGAGATCATTTTCGGCCTAGTTGGCAGCTACTTGAGAAACTGTTGAAGTGTTATAGACTCGTTGATCCAGGTTGGCATGGAATTTTAAGAAGATCCTGTGATTATAAATGTCTTTGAAACTTGTCAGACTTCGGAAGAACGCAACATATGGATTGTTATCTAGAATTTGTTGTAGCTGATGGATGATAGATTCTTGGAACTTGCTTGATATTGCCATTCAATTTGCGATTTTATATTCGATGTCAAAGTAGTATAGCTGAACATTTGATGGTTTCTGACTATTCGGAGGCACCAATTGATTAAGAAAGTGATACATTTGGCCTTGGACTCGAAATGTGTAAATGCCTTTGTCTCTCTTATTAAGGTCTTTATCAGAGTTGACTCCAAGAGAAGTAAACGCAAACATGTTATTGTAACTTCTGACACATTGGCGCAATTCGATTACCTCTGGGGTATTCGCAGTATAGAATTTTACCAATTGAAGAGGCATTTCTGTTTCTACTAATCGAATTTCACCAGATGCGCAACAAAAACCAAGTGGTTCGAGATAGAACCTTTTAGCTCCACAAAAAGCACAATCTTCAACGACAGGCAAAACAAATGGCTCTGTAGCAATTCTGTCAATCAAACAACTTCTTCTTTTTCATATTTGTCGATGTCTTAGTAATATTAGAATTCCAATTATATGTATTCTAGGTGTTTATATGTGAATTCAGTGGTTTCAACAAAAAGAAAAAAAATGTATAAATCAATAAATGACCACTGTGATGAAAATATTGATAGATCATGATCATTGTTTTATTGCTCGTATAATTCACAAACTAAGGGCTATATCTCAAAACTAGTGAGTCTGTGTTTTGTTGGTATGGAAGAAACTCATCATCGACAATTAAGTTAGACACATTGTGTGTAATAAAAGATATGTGAATATGATTATGAGATTTTCTGATATACAAACCTAATGGAATTGTTATTAAATTAGTTGAGAAAGAAGCAACAGTGAGGTTAGTTATTTTACTTGATGACCCTATATTTGACATAGTCCTCATATTTGGCTGAGGAGTATTTGATAAAATTATGGTATTGACATGGCTCCGAGGTGGTTTATTTTGAAGAATCACTTTGTCTGACCCACTACAAACTTTATTTAAAGATTTACTGGTGTGTATGTTATCTAGGACAGAAACAAGCTTTTGCTTAAGCATTCTTGCTTCTCTACGTCGATGACTTTTTCCTACATGCATTTCTTTATATGAGGTATACTTCCTTTTTCAAATCATGATCACGAAATCACTATGATGCAAAAATAGAAGCACAAAACGGAAAAGCTATGTGACAGTCCAATAAACAAAAATAAACTACGGCGAACAAAGAAGATGACAGAAAGCAAATGAATATTTTGACCTTAGAAGATGCATTAGGGTATAATCATATAATATTCATAAACATAGCTATGTAGAGACGCACACACCAGTTACCATTAAAGTATAGAAATAACTGTGAAATAATCAAAGGGAAGACCAAGACCTAAAAGGACGAAATTATCGGTTAGTATTATCCAGAGAAGCTATAAAGGAATAGTACACAAAAACAATGATCTTAATGATAAAATATGCAGCACGTCTGTATGGAAAACTATTTCCAAAGCAATAAAAAAATGTGAATCGATGTTAGAATCAATGTTCGCATTTCGTATGAATCAATGTACAGAATCATAAATAATAAAAAGAAATGGTTCAAAATATGATGGTAAGTATTCCATTGTGAAGAAGGGCAAGCATACATTTTTTCTTAGACAGTTTTTACAATGTAGCTATAGCTTATAAATAAAATTCAGTTGAATGAAATATAATAGCTTGAAACAAAGATAAAATAAAAATGATTGTTGTAGAATGGAATAGAGCTTACCTTGAGATCAAGAAAACAGTCACAATGGAGCAGCAGAATAGAAAGAAAAAGAGGTATCTTCTGGGTTGTAACAATACATACACAAAATGAAATAAACGACTCTATGGTTGTAAAGGTGAGTAAAATCTAGGGTAAAAGTATAATAAAGGAAAATTGAAACAAGCTCATGATGATAATAGAAGGTAAAAGTTGTCTTCGATAATCAGCAACAAAGGTGATTAGCGCAGTTATATTTGAGGACAAACCAAATGAATGGTTCAAAAGTAGAGGGAGAGTACAAAATTTCTGTCAATAATTTATGAAGAAGACAAGAATGAGTTTGAAGGTGTATAAGTGAATTTCCCTTGGAAAACAAACAAGGCGTTGTAGGCTTGTTAGTTGCATTTAGATACTTATAAATAGACCATAATACCATCGAAACATATAGGAAACATGACAGCTATGCAAGGGTAGAAGTGGTAGTAGACTCTACAATATGCACAACGACCTCATCAGCCACAGATGAAGAGGCATGAAAGCTAAATATAGCTATAATGATGACCAACAGATGGTAATAATGTTTGTCGATCATTATCACAAATTTAGTATTTAAATAACAGAGGAACAGAAATCAGAAAAGGATCACGGTGGAGCAAAATGCACAGCATAGAAGAAAAAAATATGTTCCAAGAAATACGAAAAGACAGTTATTGAATTAATTTCTCTAAAATACCTAAATTCACCACTTTTGTTAGACGTCTTGCACAAATATCTTGCACAAATATATGTACCATAATGTGAGCAGAAAAGGACAACACCAAACATGCATAGTAAATAGCTGAAAACCCAGGAAAAACACATATATCCACTCAAATTACAGGTGAAACCAAACCACCAGCTGACTGTAGCAAAATAGCAGAAAAGCACAACACTAAACATACACAGTAATTAGCTGAAAACCCAAGAAAATCACAAATACCCACACAAATTACAGGCAAAACTGAACCACCAGCGGACTGTAGCAAAACCCCCTTCTCTCTTTTATATAGTTATAGACGTTGAAACCTATAAATGGCATGATGAATACTAACATATAGATTGAAAAAGCTTACATATAATGAGAATTAAAACCTAAGATCTTTTATTTTTAGGACTTCAATTTTAACTATTAGACCAAAATTTCATCGGTTGAATATATATTACATGCATGAAATTATTCTCAATAGAAAAAATAGGTCACTAGAAAATGGCATAAGCTATATGCTTTTTGTATGAAGAAGTAACAAATTTTTTTATGACAACTGGCAATGTTGAGGAGTCTACATGGATATATCTACATATAAAATAGTAGTACCATGATAACAAAATCTTTATATGCATAAAATGTCATTTTAAATGAAGTTAAAATTAATATTTGGATGTTTCTTAGCTTCTTGCATGATGAGGATTTGGTTCCTCTAATTATAATTGGAGAAAATAGAATGAACTAATAGTTATACTGGTACTAATATTTTAATCAAAGCATGTTTTAAAAAATGTACAAAGGAGTGCTTTACCGTGCATTTTAAATTTTTAAATAAAAAATTATGCATTACCTTCCACGTGTCATTGATCATTGAATAGGAGATGCTTAGTATTTCAAAGGAATGCATACTTTCAAATTCTACAGGAAAATGTTTACATTGCAACAAATACTGCATGACATATTTTTGTTGAAATCTATGTTTCGTATGTACTCCCACTCTTTTGTAAATAACTTTGGTAATCAGATTAATTTAGAATTGCAAAATACAATTTACATAGTTTTCAGGATGAAGAATGGAGGGATTCTAACCCATTGTGATCTACGCAGATTATATAGATCTATTTGGGTAGTTGCTTTTCTGTATAATGCAAGTTAACGTTTATGACCCAAAAGGAAAAAGAAGCATGCTTTCAAATAGTTTGATGAGATTGTCACGAATAATATTTATTATTCTTTCCAGATACATTAAAAATGGAAAATTTATGCCTAACTTTTAAATTTTAAATTTGCTCCCCTGCTCCATATTATTTTTAAATATTTGTTTAGAGACTAAATTAGCTAAGATAAAAGTTTAGACCCTAGATTTATTCTGGTAAAAACTTGAAACTCAAGATACTCCTTCCCAAAAAAAAAAAAAAAAAAAAAACTCAAGATGCTAGTATTGGGACAAAATTAACTAAAATAAAAGTTGAGAGACCAAATTTGCTCTAGCAAAAAGGTTGAAGGACTAAATTAGTGATTTTCTCATTTTTTGTCCAACCTTCAATCTTCACTCCCGTGTGTTTATAACGATAACGAAAACTCCCCCGGGTCACAAGAAGGAAAATACAGGGAAGAAAAAAAGAAGGAAGAAAACGAATTGCAATGCCAGATCTACGATCTCCGCAAGCGCCACCAGCGCCGCCACCTCTTCCACCGCCGCGATCCGCCGCAGACTTGTTCGGAGATCCAGTGGATTCCTATCCGCCATGGCTAAACCCAACGGCATTCGTAGACCAAGAGTTCGACCCGGAATCCTACATCTCCGACCTCCGAACCTTCGTCCCCTTCGAGACCTTGCGATCGGAGCTCCAATCGCACTTGAGTTCCCTGCAGCGAGAGCTCGTCGACTTAATTAACCGCGATTACTCGGATTTCGTCAGTCTCAGTACCAAGTTGATCGACATCGATGCCAGTGTTGTTCGTATGCGAGCCCCATTGCTCGATATTAAAGAGAAGATCTTGGCTTTCCGAGGTGCCGTTGATGCATCTCTCAGCGCTCTTAAAAGCCGGCTCAAGCAGCGTGCTGATGCCAATCAGACTAGAGAAGTTCTCGAGCTCTTGCTTGATACCTTCCATGTGGTTTCCAAGGTAAAATGCGTATCATTATTTCTTTTGGTTTTTTTCTTCCTACTCCTTGGAGTGAATGATGATGCATCTGATGTTACTCTTGCTTTTTATTCTACATGCTGATTTTGTAGAAATTGTGAACTTTCTGGATATTGTTTTGATTTTATTTTCTTTTGTTTGATATTTTTTTAGGATATTTGCATATTGTTTAAATCGGATTCAATGACAACTGGGATAACGCTAATCTATTTCTGAACTATAGCTGGAGATAATTGTAGGTGTGCTTATTATTATTGGTTAGTAATGGTGTTTGGGCAGTGAGATGAAGTTGAAATGTTCATTTGGAGAATTTAGAAAGATCTAGTAGTTTGAGAAGAGTAAAGAAGAAAAGCCTTCAGGTAAATACTTCAATAGTCAAAATTGATAGAACGTGACATAATACTAGAATTTGATGTTAAGCTATGTTGTGATCCAAAGACAGCAGGTATATATCCTGAAAGTTCTTTACCGTATAAAGTACTTCATACTTCCTTAGGTTAGCTTTGATATTTGGTGACAAGATTAATATGCTGAGCATATGGGGGAAATTGACGTAGCAATGACATTAACATGTAGGAAGAATGTTTGAAAATAGAGGTTCATTCAGTGGAAATTTTTCTTTGTCTGCTTTCAGCTGTCGTGCGTAGTAGATTAGTCAAATTCATGGAGACAGAGAAAGTGAGTAGAATTCTCTTTAGAATAGGCAGGAACTGATTAAAACTATTCTCATTCTTGGTAATATTGAATAGAGTTGATTGAGCTTCAAATTGAGAGGTCCTGAGAGAAATGCATGCTGCTGGTATCTAAGAATTGAAGTTGGAAGCAGGATAGTTGGTAGAATGTGTATAACACATTGCTTAGTGTAGGATAGGCTGGGATAATGCATGTAAACTTAGCCAAAAGTTTATACCCTTTGCTCGTGTATAGAAGTATAAGGCACTAAGATTAGACTTCCAAGTCCTCTTTGATTGGTAATACTTGCATACTTATATGGCAGCATGTATATTAGTTGCTCTATTATATGGCTTCTTTATCTTTTATAATCTGCTTGGTTTTTACGTATTTGGTTTCCCTTTGAGGCAGTTACTATTTATCTGCTATCTGAACTTAATGTTTTTGAGACAACCATATACTTACTCCACTTGTTGCTGTAAATATATATAAGATATAAGCTCAAGGTTAGACTTAATTACTGCTTCATGCTATGTAGCAAAATGTTTTGAAGAATAAATTACAAGGAACTTTTTTCGTCTATTATCTTCAATTCTCCAATCTTTGTGTTCAGGGAATTTAAAACCGTGTTTTATTGTTTCTTGAAAAGGATCTGCAGAGAACAGAAATTCTACCGGTTAACTGTTCTTTATTTTAAACAGAAGTCACATTACTCTGATATGGTTTGTTTTTGAAGTTGGAATTAGGTTCCCTTTGACAAATATTATGAATTAAAGAACGACTTTGGGTTCGATAGACTTAATGAAACTGTTGACATTTTGGCATTGTGGAATGTTATTTGCAGCTTACCTGTTGAATGTGGCCTAGTGTTTTTTCTACGAAACAATCTGTTACAGTTTTTTCTGCTAATTGGAACCTGCAAACAAGGTCACACAAACATGTTTTGGTAGCGAGTATGCAAGATTTAGGTGTTTGATTCTAGTGTTGCAAAAGACTTAATATAATCTAGAGAAAAATGTAGATTAAAGATAATATAAGTTGATTGTTGTTATCAGGTATTGGAGAGTGTTTATCGAAGTACATTAATTTTGTTGGTGTCCTAAGTTGACAAGGAATAAAGCTCTCCTTGTTGGATCACTTGACTGATCATTGTCTCACTCCAAGCTGTAGAAGATTGGACATGCAAAGAAATAGTGAACTGATGTAGAGCATTAACCTAGACAGGAGCCTTTGCATAATTAAAAATGAAGATTTCATTGCAGGCGAAAGAAATATTCTATACTTGTTAAGTAGCTTATTTGGAATTGATTAAGTGTGGCTACCTTTATTTTGGAATTGAGCAGCTAGGGCTTGGGTGGATATGAACTTAGTTTTCTTTTTTACCCCTCTTGGTAAGTTTGTGGAGATGAAAGCAATTGGTTAGAGTGGTGAATGGGTCTCTACGAGTGCATAAAAAGGAGCCTAGTTGGTGATGATGATAAGGATCATGTTTGTGACATGAATTTGCACCCAGGATGATGAGTAAATTTTATGCAAATTATAAAATCTATTCTCCCTGAAAGTGTAAACAATTGGAACGATAAACACGAGTTGCATTGTCAGCTAATAATTGACAAGCATCTTTCCCTTCTCTCCACAATTCCCCCAACAAAATGACAATAATTAACTATAAGGTTGCTGCTAGATTAGTAGCTTGTGGGACGGATGGCTACTATATATATAATGCAGGTGGTCAGGAACTTGATTTTTAATGCCTCTTCTCCCTCCAAAGATTAAAAAGAAACATATTTATGAAAAAGTTGTCTGAGTGAAAACTACCAGAATGATTCTTCATTTGTATATGACCATCATATACAATGTTTAGGTAGCTCTAGTTTTCAAGAGCTTGCGTTATGGGTAGCGACTCCATAGTACAGGTGGTCAGGAGTTCTATTTCTGATGCATTTCCTACCCTCCAAGATGATAAAAAGGAAGACAAGTTTATCATATTAGTGTTTACTTTAAAATTGGAGTGTCATTCTCTTGTTTATATGTGGGCATTCATAGTTAGTCTTGAGGTTTTATCTCTAAATGCTGGTTTAACGTATACATTGTGATGTCAATTATCTACTTAACCTAGGTACAAAATTCAAAAACTACCCTGGACCCTAAGTATGAGTTTCTATAGGTTCCCTTTCTTATTAATCATGTTGCTAAAAGAATAAGTAATTTCATTTTTGTATGTAAACGGGATTTTCTTGTTTCTGTTGTGGGTTGTAAATTTCTTGTTATTAGAATAAAGATGAAATTTTCACTATTACACTTCTGCTGCACTTGAAATTTTGTGTGTCATTCAATTTCACCAGCACATTATATCTAAAGCCTGATAGAGAACTGGTGATATAATGGCCTAACCATACGTAGTCTTTTTTTCCCCTGTTTCAGAAATTCAATTAAAGATCATCTAAGGTCTAATGGTTTGATGAAAGATGCAGTTGCTGATGCTGTATGTGATAATTGACATAGGTGTGATGTTTTAGATTTTGTTACCTATCTCTTCCGCTTAACTTTGTTCGTTGGTTTTGTTGTCTCTATGGCTAAGTGAACTTGCTCTTCCTTTTATTGTTGTCTCTCTCTCTCTCTATTTCTATGTCTCCTGTCGCCACATTCAAATCCTTATCCTGACTAAAAGTATATGTTTCTTTTCTGTTGTCAACATTAGACAGAGGCCAAATATTTGAGGACCTATCACATTGTTTTCTGGAGTACTTCTCAAGAAGTGGGCTCTTCTATTTAGTCCAATGTTTAATGTCCAAGATTATCTGATTCGACATCCTTCATATCTGTGCTCATCATGGAAAAGATATTGAAAACTTGTGGGCTGCTTCTTACTTATTCTAACCATTTAGGATGCTTATTTCATCCATGCTCCTCTCTCCCCGCTCCCTCTTATCTCCTGCACAGTATGTAAGACTGATTATTGAAGTGTTTATCTTGTTTTTACTGAATGCAGGTTGAGAAACTGATAAAGGAGCTCCCAAGTATACCTGTTGATTGGTCTAATGGGTATGTCAATTCTGCTTCAAAGGATCATTTAAGCAATGGGATCTCCTTACAACATATTGAAAATAGCACAAGTCTTAGAGAGACTCAAAGCATGCTGCTAGAACGCATTGCTAGTGAGATGAATAGGCTTAAGTTCTACATAACTCATGCGCAGGTCTTTTTTGCTGGCCCTCATGTTAATCTTTTATATTCTTTTAATTACAAAAAGTTTCATTTGCTTTTGCTTCACCCTTATTCAATTATCAGGTTTTGTATTAAGGAAACAAATTAATGCCTATGATAGCCAGATAATGTCCTTTATCGCTGTTATATTTTGTCAGTGATGCCACTAGTTGTTCTTCTGTATTATCTAGGCTTCATATTTTACAAATTGGAGCAATAGTCATGTAGGAGTACGAAAAAGCAGATATATTGTGGCAAACTTGGCTAACTTACTGTTGGTCTATTAATTATATATTTGTTCAATCAGTCACTGTTTTTGAATTGATGAATTGGACAAGTTCCCATTGTTTGAACTTTCTTTTTTTCTAGTCATACTCCAAGTAAGAGGGTTAGCGTCTTGTTTACATAAACTCGTTACCTCTCTTTTGCCACTTTCTCTCCTTTCTTTTTTTATTTGGAAGCTTAATTTTATGATAATGTTCTTATCATATTAGAAGCATGCTCTTGCTATAGCTAAATTTGATGTGAAGCCATGATGAAACTGCTTTTCTACAATGTTTATGGTGGTCATAATATTAAAATGATTGCTTTGCATTATCTTGTATTACTTTCTTTAGGTTGGATTTAATGTGCTTTTTAATTCACACGTCTTGGAAATTCCAGAAGTGCTCTGGACCACTGTAATTGAAGATCTTGCATCAAAATGTTCTGGTTTGTGATTGTTCATGTATAGATAAAATGATTTGTCTGGTTCATTGTTTGCTAGTTTGTTCTTTTATTGTTTTGTTTATGCGTTTATGCTTTTATTGTTTCCTTTATTGTTTTCTTTAGAGGGTGTTGGTGGTGGATATTAAAATCTTTTGGTGCATATATTAACGGAAAATTTTCAGCTTAAAAACATTTTTTAGCAGCATAACAAAAATCCTGTTTTTATGTGCTGACTCTGTTGCCAGCATTGTGGCTGGGATTGTTTTGATCGCCAATGGATGTCATTTAGATCTTTTACCTAGCTTTTCATTTTATGTATTTTTCTTTTTTATCATAAAATCTTGGCTGTTTCCTTAAAAAACCAGTCGAAAAAGTAATATTTAATTGCTAAAACTTAAGTTATCTGAGGTATAACCTTTCCACCTTACACTTTTTCTGTCTATGTCGGCAGTACAGAATATGCCTTTTATTGAAAACATGGAGAAGAGGATACAGAGTGCTAGCTTGTTAGTGGATACCAGCTTAGGACACTGTTTTGTCGATGCCCTTGAACATAGGGATGCAAATGCCATATACAATTGTTTGCGTGCATATGCAGCCATTGATAACACCAGAAATGCTGAGGAGATATTTCGATCCACGGTGGTTGCTCCATTTGTTGAGAAAATCTTTGATGATTCATCAGGGACTGGTGGGGAATCTGCAGATGAACTTGTGCAGGACTACAAGATAATCAAGCAATACATTGAAGATGATTGTAAATTTTTGCTGGATATATCTACTAGAGGTACTATTGTGATAACTATTGACTTACGAGACGAAACTAACCCAATGTTCTGTCCTATTATGGAAGGGGAAAATTAATACCTTAAGATGTTTTTCAGATATGGGTTATGTATGGTGGAGGGGAAAGGAGGATATATAATTAAAGTAAATATAGTTAACATCATTATCTTGACTTTTTTAGCCATGTTTTTAGTGATTGCAGCCTCCTACTCATCCAACTTAGGAGGGTATGAAAGGGTTGGCCAGAAGGATTTGTGTCATCAGATTTTACTTGCCTTCCTTTGAAGTATTGAAAATGAGGCTTTAAAATTTTTATTACTAACATCACTCTTTTCCTTCTGCTTTTCACCCTATTGGAAACTGGGATAGGTTTCTGCTATTAAACATAGAATATACATCCCAACCAAACAAAGTTTCACATTCTGCAATTTAGCTGCAACCAAAGGACCAAAAAAGACTCTCGGGCTCAAAATTGCATTAGTTGCAGAATCTTTATCTTATTGGATGTACTCATGGTCTTTGTCTTATTTAGTGCTTTAAGGGTTACTAATATCTTTTTACGAGTATCCACGAGAAAGAAATATTTTTATGATTATTAAGTTCTTTTTTTTATTGATCTGCAGAAAATTCTGGTTTGCATGTTTTTAGTTTTGTGGCAAATTCTATACTTAAGGAGGTTCTCTCTGCAATCCAAAAAAGAAAGCCTGGAGCCTTTTCTCCTGGAAGGCCTAAAGAGTTTCTAAAGAACTACAAGTCAAGCTTGGATTTTTTGGCTCATTTAGAAGGTATTAGTGCACTTCTGAAAAATAAAATTTTGTTCTGAGCTACTAATAAAGTGTCAGCTTATGTATTTATGTGATGCAGGTTATTATCGCACTAGATCTTCAGTTGCTAAGTTTCGTGCTGAGGCTGTATATATTGAGTTCATGAAGCAATGGAATATTGGAGTCTACTTTACATTGAGGTACTCAGTGCAATTCTAACATGGTCATTTTCACTTGAAATTGGAGTTTATTTTGCTTGTCACATGAGCCATTAATGGGGAACGCTGAATTTTTGTTTGGATGGCTTGGGTTGGCTCCTGTGATATCTTTAAGAAAATGGCTGAGCAAAACAAATTGCAGCCAGTTTGACTCAATGGCTTTAGGTTTCAGGAAATTGCCGGAACTTTGGATTCTTCACTTGTTGTGGCTAGTCTTCTTCCTGTTGAAAGTTCATCCTCTGATTTGAAAAATTCTCAAGCATTATTATTAAAGCAAAGTATCACACTGTTAGAGTGTTTAAGTTCCTGCTGGCAAGACGATGTTCTTGTAATTTCTTGTGCGGACAAGTTTCTTCGCTTAACTCTGCAACTTCTTTCCAGGTTAGCTTGTACATGAGTTGACTTCTAAGGATATTTTTTGGATAAATGCAGTATGTCTAAATTTTTAAATACTTCAAATGCATAAAATTTCAGGTACTCCAACTGGTTATTGACTGGACTTGCTGCTCGTAAATCTAAAAGTACTGGGTCCAGTGCTGGTTCTGAATGGGCTATTTCTGCTGCCGCGGATGACTTCATTTATGTAAGTACCAATTGCTTTATTTGACTTCTGATACTGTTGGGTGGTACACTCTTAAAGAAGTGAAAAACACAGAGATGGAGCAGAAACTTTGTGTTGAATTTTATTGTACTAGAAAACTCCTGTTCTTTGAATAACTGAACATGTCAATTTGGTTATGATAATTATCTTTCTTATGACTGGCAAGTCAATTATATTTTTAACTTCATCCCTTGCTTTGGACTAAATCCTTGTACCAATATAGCTTCACTAGGAATGGCAGACGCATACAATGGGTTCAAAGTTTTTATCTGTCTAGATTGTTTTTGTTGTATAGTGGTCATCAGGTGTTAAAATACCAAAAAGGAAGGTTTCTGTTAGTGTGGTTTTTCTATGCACTTCAGTATATTAGTTTGAGTTACTTCCTTTCTCTTAACTTGTTTCTATGTTGTAAATCCTATTTTGGTTTATGTCATTATATAACGAGCGAAATTGCGTTCGTTGGCTAAAAGATTTCCTGACGTAAAAACCAGTTTTATTACGATCATAAAATTGTATAGTTTTGAGTGTTTGTTTTGCAGATAATTCATGATTTGCATTATCTAGTGAACGAGGTTTCTGGTAACTACCTTGGACACGTTCTTGGGCTTCTTAAGTCATGCTCCTCAGAAGTACTTGATCTTGTAAAACAAAGCATTCTACAAGGTGGGAACTCCCTGAAAGATCTTCTGCCCCATATCATGAGTTCAATATCTGACACACTGGTTGAGAAATCAGTGGAGGTAAGTTGTATGTCCTTAAAAATTTTGTTTACTTTGAGCTGGATGTGAAATGATGCTCATAAAATGTATCATGTCTGGACTTTTCGCTTGAAATATATGTACTATAGAAATCATTGGTTGGCTTGGAGAATGGGCTTATTTGGTTGTGGATGATTTTGTATAAATCACCGTTCATACATTTGCCGAAATGTTACAGGACTTGAGACAACTAAAGGGAATAACTGCCACATACAGGATGACTAACAAACCTCTTCCTACTAGGCATTCACCCTATGTCTCAGGTGTATTGCGTCCAATAAAGGTACTTCCCACAACTATTATTTTCTTATTCCTGTTCAAAAATGGGTTTTTCTCTGTAACTGGGACTATTCGTATGTTTCAATCTACCGTTTTAAATGATAACCTCTCATGGATAACATTGCGGTTTCTGAAAGCATGTGTAAAATTGTATTGTAGGAAGGAAGTATGATAAGTTATTGTACTAACTTTAATTTGCCCTTGTTCGAGTCTGCCAGATGTGCATCTGCTTAGGTTGTCCGAAAAGACAAGTAGCACGTGTTATGCATCCTTGTCATGATAGAAGTGCACTGGTACTTAGTTCTGTAGAGCTGAGAGTCAATGTTCTGATATCTCACATCCTGAATCATATTTTATTAACTTTGCTTATGTTACTCCTATTCTGTGATTCAGCTCATTCTATAAGATTTACAAGTTGTAACAACTTTCTTTGGCGTCATATCTGTGTTTGCCTATGCTTCTCTTTCCTTCTGTCACCATATTATGCAGTAAACTCACAAGTACTAATATATTTTTCACCACCATTAGTTTTGCTGGCAAATATTGGAATATCTGCTGCTTAAGGCTCATGATACTTGATAAAATCACTCATTGCTGTCACTTTTGACAGACTTTCTTAGAGGGGGAGAGAGCTACCGCATATCTAACAGAACATATCAAGAATGACCTCTTGCAACGCACTGCTTTTGAAATAACTGGCCATTATAATGAATTAGCTACCGACCTTGTTACCGTGGTAAGCATACAACTCTTCTACCTCTAAAACTAATGTGTCTGATTTTTAAACATTCTACCCCATAGAATAAAGGTCAAGAAATTGTTAGAGAGTTTATCTTGCAACTTCCTTGTAGGCCCGGAAAACAGAATCTTCCCTTCAGAAAATACGTTTAGGTGCACAGAGGCGAGCTGGAGCCAGCTCTGATGTGTCAGACCATAATGTGTCCGATACTGACAAGATCTGCATGCAACTATTCCTTGATATCCAGGTGACTGCCATCTCTCCACAGCTCTTACATATAGTGTTGCACGCATGCTAGAAGTGGATCTGTTTGCTATCAGTTAGAACAGTCACTTGACCAAGTCCTTTTTCTGCAGGAGTATGGACGGAACCTAGCTTCTCTTGGGGTTGAGGCGGCTAATATACCAGCATATCGATCATTGTGGCAGTGTGTGGCTCCTCCAGACAGGCAAAATTCAATAAGCTTCTAGTCCGGCTGTCAGTCATTTTTGGTTGTATAATTCAGAACAACACCACTCCTTTGAATGAGTTGTTTGTGAGCTCTGGTGATAGGTTACTATACTTCTGGAAAACAATCACATCGATCCAAGAGAGACAAAGAAATCACACAATTTTTGTTTGTTTCTTCAAAATTTTCCTTGCTGGTCTGATTTGTAAGCCCTAGTTCCCTTGTAGCCTTACCTACCATATTGTAACTAGTTGAGTCATCCGGCTTCAATATCTTGGTCTACACTGTCGTGCAAGCACTGTATTCTACATATACCTTTCAAAAAGTAATAACATCAGTTGAGGTCCACTGTTACTACATTTTTGGGTGGTGGCTGCCCCTCCCCGCCCTCCTCTCGTCCCGTCCGTGTTCACGGGGTTGCTGATAATTCTAAAGCTCTCATAGTTATAGTGAACCTGCGTTTTTAGGACTCGGGCTTCCATGGTTGCTATTCACAATTGCACACGAAAGTTTGAACACTAGTACAATCATCTTAGACACTTGAAAAATCAATGTGCAGAACTGTAGATATTAGGACAAGAATGTGCAGAAGTGCAACAAAAGGTTAGCACTCACTAGATTGTGACCTTTCACCTTGAGCATGAGGAATTTTCACTCTTTTAAGTATGAGAATGCTCCTTTGTCCTCGTATGTCAAATCACGTTGTGGATGAACCTGCTATAAGTGGGATGGGAGGTTTTGTAGTTTGTCAGTGACAATTATCGGTCAGGTAAGTGGTCCAAATCAGGTCATAGTAACTTGGCTCGATTTGGCCGGTGAATGTAAATCTCATAAAGAAGAAAAAAATTCTTTGTTTTAGATTTAAGTCACGTCAATTCATTTTTAAATTGGGCTGTGAATTGTTGTCTGCTAAACCAAAATTTAAAAAATGAAAATAATTATCGTTTTCAAAATTGACAATCTAAATTTAGGTCGCATATTAAATTGCTTCAATTTGGACCGTGAATTGTTATCTGCAATCCGTGTTAGCAAAAATACATATATTACGCGAAATTTTACTCGTAAGCACAATTATTTGATATATATTTAGGTATCCTCTCCTGTCTTGAATTGAAGGAGACGGATAAATACGCCCAATTTTTCATTAATTTTGGAATGAAAAGCATAAAATGCCCCAATACTACCATGTCGATGCGCATGGCTCCAAGAGTCCTAAGTTGGAAAGAGTTGCACTATGCTTCTTTTTTACCTCCCCAATAGCAAGGCAGATGGATTAGGGGTATACAAATGTGGTGCCAAATAGCAGGTTAAAGGTGGTGTCAGAGCACTTCTTTGGTCTTAGTTAGGTTTGTATACATGCTAATCCTTTACACAGTATCTTTAGGCTTCCGCTCCCTGTAGTATAGAATAGATTAAATTATACAAATGTTATTGTTATCAGAAAAAAAAAAAAAAAAATAGCAAGGCAGACGGATTAGGGCTCCCACAACACCAAACGTTTTACTTACTGTTTCCTACATCTTATGTCCACATTGAAATTGTTGCTGTTATGCCTCTTGCAATCTCGCCTTATCATTGTTTGTTATTTATTGTTTATTTTTTCTTTTCTTATGAACAAATCTGTCATAAATTAGTAGTAATAATTATAATAAGTTTTTTTTTTGCAAAAATTGAATTTAATTCGAAAATATATCTAAATACAGGATGGAGTAAATATCTATACAATATACTTAGGTGTACTAATTGGATACTGGTTAGAGAAATGCATAATAAAAGTAATGTGACCATTTTGAGCTCAAATTAGCAATTTCTTATAAAGTTCATACTTGTAATAGGCTCACAAGTATGAGAAAATTCTTTTGAGTGTGAGAGCATGCCTCAACTTAAAGTTGACACTTGACACACACATTACAGATCCATACAATTGGCATCAAAATGAAAAGCTTTCAGCCTTTAGTGAATCTTAACTTGCAGAGCAAAATTTCTTAACAATTTAGTGAGGGGAAAAAAAAAAGAAAAGAGAGAAAGAAGAAACAAATATTACACAAAAAAAAGAAGAAAAAAAATATGTTGTTTAAATTGTACGCATACAACAACGAAATAGGGGAAAGACAGGAAATGACTGATTTATCGAAAATGGAAGAAGTCATTTTTGTTCTTAAATATTATGGAAGAGTGTTAAGAAGCGATAGCTCATGTGATTAATACAAAGCACAATCCATTATTTTAAGCTCCACAATATGGCTTTGACTTTGGACGACCACCTTCAAAGTTACGTTTTAATTTGTGGAGGCGATCAACTTGAATTTGAAGGGAAGACATTTTTGCTCAGTGCTTTTAATTGCTTAATTATTTATGCTACTTTATCCTCCCTAAAAGGAATCCAAGTAATTTGTATCATGTATGAATGAACATTCACATGCAGACATAAAATTTGAACTCTGAATCTAACAACGATAAATACTTTAAGTGTCTTATCCTAAATCTAATTTGACAGCAGAAAAGACTTTAAGAACCCTTCCGTAACTATTGGACCGGCTCTAGTGAGTAGATAACATGTCTATTCATGCTTGATTTCAACTTAAAAAGAAAGAAGAAAAATAAAAAAAGTCGGTATGCTTATTGACTTCTGAGATGAATTATTCCCTGGGAATACAACCTTTAGTGGCTAAGATTAAAACCTCAGAGCTCAGATATTGAGGTTCTAAATCCCCGGCCTCTTCCCCGTTTCTTACATTCTAATCCTCCGTGCTAGAAAAAAATTAAAAAAAAAAAGGAAGAAGAAAAGAGGAGAGAACTCATTGCAACTGTTGGTTCAGCCACAGGTTCACGAGAAAAAAAAAATTCTACTGCATGATCAGAGCTGGGGAAAGAAATACTTGCCTCTCTACCCAATTTCCGCCAAGGGGTGAAAGGAAAGAAATTAGATTACTCCAGTGCTCTTAGGAGATCAGGCACAAAAAAATGTTGGAATTCATGACTATCACTACAGGGCAAATCACAAATGTACTTCCCCAGTGGCTACTTCTAAAGTCAATGGTGCTGGAAAAAAGATGAAGCATATTGCAACTAACTACTAGCAAACTTGAAGAAAACTCAATGATCTGACAATGACGGAATAGTGAAAGTGCATTATACAGCAGTGCTTTCAATCTTATTACCAACCGAAAATTCAGAGTCAGAATCATATGAGGTCCCACCCTGAAAAGCTATTTACCCGTTCTTTGGAAATTTACTCAGCCATGACAAGTCCAAATCCTTATATAATGATCTCAGGTTCAATTGGCTTAGACCATGCACAGAGATGCTGCACGGATTCTGCAGCTTCAATACCAACAGCTGATCACACTTGTTGTCAAGCCGTGAGCTGGAGGGAACAGGACACACAAACATGAGAAGCATATGGGCGATGCTGATTCTATTAGTCACTCTTCAATGCACATTTCTTCCATGTCATATTGACTCTAGAATTCTTCTTTCCACTCATGCAGCAGAGAATGAGATTGCGAGCCCTGAAGTTCCCTGGAAATCTGATCCATGGGAGAGCATAAGAAGCCACTTTGGCAGGAGATTCAGAATGCGTTCCCTAGCTTCTGGCCCAAATGGAAGGGGCACCGGGCACGAGTGAAATTTGTTTCTACTTGGAGTTTGCCAATGAAAGTTGATTTCCATTTCCTTTTCAATGTTCGAAAAGAGTCCAACACTGAACTGCTGCATGTTTTACGCATTCCATTTTATGGATCAAGAATATTCTTATCAAGTAACAGCCCTACTCAGCAAGCAATTGCTGACGAGTCTTTTATCTTTTTCACGTTGCAATAGCTATTATCAGAACTAGCTATTTCAGAATCATTCTGATTTTTTTTTTTTTTTGGTTATAACCATGTAATAGCAGAAGTATTCTTTTAGTTTATCTCCATAGGAAGTTTTTCCTTGATCTTTTTCGTGTATTTATTTTAGCCTCTGAAAGGTCCTTCAGACTTGGTCGGATTCAAGTTTCTAGCGTTCTAGTCAAAGCTGTTAAAGAGATAGCAACACCAATGTGAGGAATCTCATTCCCTTCCTAAATATTGCTAAACTTAATAAGCTTTTGATAGTAGCTCAGCTCAGCTTGCACTCCTCAAAATTGAACAACTTGCTAATGCACTACGGGAAAGATTCAAAACATTTCTCAAACAGGCAATGGATCTACATGGTTACAACAAGGTAAGAAGAGCAATGCTGAGTAATTTTACAAGCTATTTATTGTTTTATTGACTACTTCTCTTGAGAGGCTGCAATGGAACTTCAGTTCTGAAAGCTAGAATGTAATCACTTGTACATCATCTAGCATCCTCCATCCTTAGCTGAGAGAACACCTCACTAGGATTTGTGCTACTTCTCTCAATATTAGCATCTGAGCCAATTTCATCTTCACTCATGGCAATGCTGTGAGAAGGCAAGCGGCGAATTACTGGCAATGGCAAGTTGTAGGAAACATCCGTGTTGCTGCCCTCATGCGATTGTTCTGGAACTGCAGTGTGCTGAAGCTGCAATGCATACTCAAGATCCCACAACACATCAACCATATTAGGCCTATCAACTCCACATTCTTTTAAACACTTCTCAACAGTTTCCTCATATCTGCTCAATGAATTCGAGTCGATCTTACCAACAAGAAAAGGGTCAATGATTTTGTGAAGTTCTCCTTCCATTAGACAAGACATTCCCCAGTCAGCCAGGTTTACTTGCTGCCAGGGAAGCGAGTTGTCAATGGCTGGCCTTGCACAAAGCACTTCAAGAAGTACAACTCCAAAAGAGTACACATCAGATTTTTGAGTTAATTGAAGGCATCTAAAGTACTCAGGGTCAAGATAACCAAAGCTGCCTTTCACCTCTGTACTGACATGGGTTTGATCAAGAGGACCTAATCTTGAAATACCAAAATCGGCAACTTTAGCCACATAATGCTCATCTAGCAGAATATTTGTTGACTTCACATCCCTGTGAATAATTGAACCGCCTAGACCAGTATGAAGGTAGTGTAGACCTTTTGCTGCATCAATGCACAATTGAAGCCTTCTATTCCAAGATAATCCAGATAGTGAAGTTGATTTCCCAGATTCTTCCTTAGGAGTGTAGAGATGGTCTCTCAGAGTCCCCTTCTCCATGAACTCAAAAACTAGTACCATCTCTGATCTTTCATAGCAGTATCCAATCAAAGAAACCAGATGGCGGTGGCGAATTTTGGACAAGACCATTATCTCAGTTTGGAATTCTGGAAGGCCCTGCGTTCGTCCTGGTTCACTTCTTTTAACAGCAACTTTTGTTCCATCCCTCAGAGTACCTCTGTAGACTTTGCCAAAACCCCCTTCACCGACAATCAGTTTCTCATCAAAGTTCTTTGTTGCGTACAGAATTTCACCAAAAGGCATCTTCAGGCCAAGATTTAAATCCGGAAGAGGGGAACCATTGGTATTTCTGTCCGTGCTCTTGCTATATGAAGTTCCTGCATTCAGATCCATTAATTGCCAGTCAAGAGCATCGACAGGTTTTCCTTTCCTCAACTTCAAACTAAACCAGAACAATACCACTGTAATGATGATGAGAACCACACCTCCAGCAACTGAACCAATAATAACGGGCAAATGCTTGTTTCCTGATCCACTTCCATTTGAAATTGGACCTGGAACGTTAACCAACTGCATAATCTCTACCCCGTTAAGAAAGGCCGTTTGTTTACTAGAATCTTGCCGTGGGCCAATACTTACATTCATAAAACCAGAATCATCTGAATCCACCACAAAATCATTGTAATATGGAACTGCCGTCATGGCTGCGGTAGTGGATTCTTGTGGATCAATTTTTTGGCTGAAGTTACTATAAATATAGAGATTGAATTTCAATGGCTCGCTACCAGCTGGACTAATTACGTCACAAAAATGCACCCGGACTAGAAATTTGGCATTTCCATTTACATTGAATCCCCAAGAAGCATTAAAATTTTCTTTCGGGAGAGTGACACCTTCCCGACTAGGAGTGATGTTCAGCTCTTTGGCAGTGTTATAAACAGGGTCAGGAGCATCAAACTTTGTTGCAAATTCGGGCTGGTAATTAGGCGGTGCACTACGAAATGAAGTGTTCTTGGCTGCAGCCCGGTGGACCAAATAATCATCATCAGGTATCCAATTTCTCCCCAAAGTATCAGTGTCCGGTGTTACAGTCAGTCCACCAACGTTAATCCTATGAACTACTTGTAAAGCATTGGACAACAAACCATTGTAAACTCCTTTGCTTCCAGCAGGAGTTATGTAAAAAGGAGAATCCTGAATGAAGTTATCAGGAGCAAGAAATGCTTCTATAGCATTAACAAAGGCAAAAGAAGATGACGCGGATGGCGTGAAGTAAATTTGGAAGTTCCCCACATCGATACGGATCAAAAACTCTTTAATCACAGGTGACTTACTGGTGCTACTATTTTGGACGCTGAAGTTGGATAGGAGTGAAAACTTGGAAGTTGACACGTCGAATCTGGCAGTAGCAAGATTATCTGGAGAAGTGAAAGCATAGAAGTGAAAACGTACCACGTAAATGCCATTCTGGACAAGGTCAAGATCATATGAAGATTTTTGTCTGAAAATTCTTGCAGTTTGATAGAGTGGAGAAGATGCTGAATCCGATGATTGGTCTTCTTTGCTGTGGCTTGCGGACAAGGTGAAAGAATCGGGGTTGACGTCGCCGACGAAGTTCCGCCCGTAGACGGTTGTGCTCCCACTTGAGCCACAGTTGATGAAGTAGCGATCAGGTACGCTGTAAGCGGAGGTGTTGATTCCGTTGAACAACAAAAGATAGCAGCACAAATTGAAGAGGACATAAACTGTTTTTGGAGGATGAAGGATTTCCATTGAGTTTTGGTGGAAATTGATGAGTTTCATGAAGATGGTTTCTCGAATCTGTACTGTGAAGTCCACGGAATGGGAAGCCTTATAGTCTTTAGCTAACTTTTTCTCACGTGGGTACGAAATGGAATAGGACAACACATCCGCCTGAAGCTACATTAAATTTTAGGGATAATTTCAGACCTCCCTTCAAATTTGAAAAATTATAGAAGCCTCCCCCCAAAAAGTACTCCCTCCGTCCCGTTTTGTTAGTCCTGTTTTCCTTTTTTGTCTGTCCCAAATTGCAGTCCACTTTTCAATTGAAAAATGTAGTTGTATTTTCATTTTCCTAAAATACCCTTATTCAATACAAGTTGTTGGTGCTATAAACCTACCCCATTTAATGAGAGTTGATTCTTTTTTTACCATCAATTCAAGTTCCCATAAAATTGTACTCTATTTAATGTGAGGGTATTTTAGGAAAATAGCAATCTAAATTTACTTTTCCAACAAAGTTAACTACTTTTTCTTAAACTGTGTGAAAAAAGAAACAGGACTATCAAAGTGGGACGGAGGGAGTATGTTTTAGTAACAAATGGTGACATCAGCACAAAAAAGTCTAATGAATATCCTGTACTGCCCCAATTTGATTTAACAAACAAATTAAATGACAAAAGAAATCAAATATCAGCATTACTTATTAAGTAAAAAATTTTAAGGCAGCTCTTCTTTGCAGCAAAATTTAGGTCATGTTTCAAGGCATTATTTTTAATGTTTGGACTTCTTTTGCCTTTTTTTTTTTTGCTAATAAATTATGAAGAAATTATTTTTAATAAGTGCATCCCTACTAATCAGCTATTTATAAAACTAAGCAGAAAATCCATTTAAATGACCTAAGAATTGAATACAAATGCATTACTAGTTGAGATGGGGTTAAAGCTTTTGGATAAAGAAATATTTTCGAGATGTGGTTTTCTTTTTCCTTTACACCCGCTTTTTCACTTAGAATTTGTAAATTGTCAAGACTATAATAGAATTTTTATAACACCGACGAAGGTCGGTGTAATTTTTTAAATTTCAAGTCAAGAAATTTGGCTAAATTGTTAGAAATCTCAAGAGAGATTTATGAAACTATTCCTAATTGTAAGAATCCGAAGCCCTTCCATATTTGAGTTCTGTCCAATTGGATAAACTAACACAATTTTTATATAAACTGATATATTATTGGTGTAATCGTGAGGTTTACATGACTTTGACGGGAACGGGGAGGCCCCATGTCCTATCAAACTTGTGGCGGAAGGTGAGCGAAAGACACACGACTTTGACTGCAACCGGCGGATTGACTTCTAGTCGTCGGATGACCACTTATTAGAGTGTGGATTCCTTTTCCCAGTAGGAGATTAATAAGTGACGGAATCCACCGGTCACAAGCATGAAATTTTATATATTTTTTTAGGGCAGTATTGTTTAAGCAAAAATCAGCAATATCAGTTACAACCATAGTTATTAAACCCGGCCCGGCCCGGCGATCGGACCGGTCAAACCGGTGGCCCGGTCATGAAACCGGGCTAGTTTTCTAGTTAGATCGGAGTTGCAAAGAACCCGCCTTGACCCGTTCGACCCGGACGGTTTAATCATAGAACCGCTAGAACCGGCGGTTATTGATAAACCCGGTGGGTTTTGGTAATTTTTTTGAAGTTACCGTTTTATCCAATTTTTTTATTTAGACCATTCATACTACATGGGCATTATCGTCTTTTTAGCCAAATAAAAGAGAAAATCAGAAAATTAAAGAATGAAGAGGGAATCGGGCATGTGGCCCAATTGGCCGTCATTGGGGATTTAGGCATTAGGGATTGCTTTCTTCTTTGTTTCTCTGAGAAGCGAGAACAAAACAAATGGAGAATTGTTTCTCTGGGATTCGGCCATTGTTTTGTCGGCACTGGCAGTTCGAAGTTTGAGGCAAGCAATTGGAACTTGGAACTTGGAAGTTCGAAGTTCTTCAAGGAAGTCGCCGCTGCTACTGAAGCTGTCGTTGCCGTTGCCGTTGCTACTGAAGCTGCTGCTGCCGTTGCTACTGAAGTTGCCGCGGCCACCGAAGCTCCAGGTACTCGAAGCTACCACTACCGCTGCTACTGAAGCTGCTGCTACCATCGAAGCTCCAGGTACTCGAGGCTGCCGCTGCCGTTGCCACTGCCGCCGACGCTGTCGCTGCCACCGAAGCTGCCGCTTCCAGGAAGCTTTGTTCCTCTCAATCCTCTTGTGGAGTTTGACGGTCTCTCTCCCTATTCTCTTAAGGAGTTAAGTCTCTCCGAATTCTCTGACCACAGGAAATATTTTGTTTATTCTTTCTTTTTGGATGATTATTTGTTTCTTCTTCCTCTGCATCGAACTTCAACATGTGTAGTTACATAAATTTCCAGTGCCATTTAATACTCTTTGCTTCTGAGAATTTAATTTCAACATGGTTAAATTCATTACCTGTATTTAATCACTTGCCTCGAACCCGTCATTGATATATTAGTTCAAAATGTAGATATTGTTGCCCGTGTCTTTTTAAGGTTTCAAATTGTCAAATCAAATTTAGATTCATTCACTGATGAGCTACAAACCTTGGAGCAATTCTATGATGCTTTGTAATTGCCAACTATGAAGAACTGCTACTTATAATTCTATAATGCTTTGTATTGAATTGGTCGTTTATGACTTATGTTTCATGGTTTGATACTTATATTTATGTGTGTGAAATGAATTATGAACTATGAACAGGTTATAACTTGTTGAGATTTAAGAATTTCTGTACTTATATTATAATTTACATGTTTATTTAATTATATTATATATTTTTTTTATTATATATTGTGACCCAACGGTTCAACCAGTGACCCACCGGTTGAACCACTGACCCGTCAACCCGGTCCTCTTGCCGGGTTGATGTCCGGGTTGGTTTTAATAACTATGGTTACAACATCCTTTATTCTGTCTCAAATTAAGAAATCTTTTTTGATTGAGAAAAAGGTTTGTAGGCTTTAGGATTCTTGTGTGCTAGCTCCCTATGTTGATGCTTTTTACTGTTGAAAAATTTCAAAAGTGTTTGTTTTTTTTTCTTTTTGATGTGTGGAAAAGTCAGGAAATAATTACTGGATTGCATTTTTTTTAAATTTTTTGTAGAAAACTTTCACAACTATAGAAATATCTTTAGCTAGGTGCAAGGAATTCAACTAGAAAGATAAAAAGTAAGAAGGGAAAAGAAATTTCAATTGCAAATTAAAAAATAACTGACAATAATTATCGCAAGAAAAAAGCTTGTAAAGGCATTCAAGGAGAATTGGACCACTCTTCAATTGTCTGTTGGCACGTTCAGGCAAGTTGGCGCAAAAAAAAAAATCGATGAAATTGCTTTTTTTTTTTTTTAATCCTCTCACCCGCTCCAACATCCTTCTTATTAGGGTTGCAAACGAATCGAGTCGAGTTGAGTTTTGACTTAATCGAATCGAGTTTTGAATTAGTTTTATCAAATTCAAACTCGAACTCGAATTCGATGAATTATCAATTTAAAGCTCAACCTCGAAAAAATAAAAAATAAATTATATTTATTTTTTAAAAATAAATAAAATAATAATTTTTAATAAATAATAAAATATTAGAAATATATAATTTTAATAGTAAAATAAAAAAATAAAAAATATATATTTATATATACTCAAGTTCACGAACTAATTCGTAAGCTAACGAGTTTAATATTTTTTATCTTGAATTCGAGCTCAATTTAGCCATTTTGAACTCGACTCGAGTCACTTGCGAGCAATTCAATTTATTTGCAACCCTACTTCTTATCTTTGGCTATCACGCACAGAATTTAAACTCTGAACTCGATGAAATTGCTTTAGTGAAAATATAATTTCAAAAAAAAAAAATCTTTCAAGAGAAGTACAACCAATGAAATTTGCACATGTGCGACTCAAAATCATTGGCAAATGGAAATGTAGTTGGGCCAAGTCGTAAACCGATTTATATGCTGTCACCATCCCACTTTATTTGTTGATAGTTACTCTGTCGCTATGATGTTTCACATCTCAAAAAGGTCGAAGTGAGCCCGTTTGAATTATTATTTTTTAATTTTTTTTAAAAAAAATGTACTATAATTATTTAATGTATATGAGATAAAAAGTTAATTAATAAATGTGTTCATATAAAATATAAAAATTATTTTAGAAAAAAAAAGACTTTTCAAACATACGCGTGGATTAAAAACACCAAACTCTTGGCGACTACACCGTGCTTATGTGATCTCGAGTTTGACTTTAAGGTCGCGTGCCTGCATGGCGTACTGTAGCTAACAATACATTCTACCTAACTCACTAATTGAGAGCAGGGCGCGTTTGATAAAACTAAATTTTGAAAACTGAACTATAAAATTTATATTGATTAATTTATTGAATTGTTAAGTACTAAATTTGATACGTTTAAATGTATATCACATTAAGTGATGAATAAATAACTTATTACTTATTTTTTGGAGGAAGTTTTGTCTAGAAAATTCGGTTCTATTAAATTAATTCAAATGTTTAATTTTTTGTTATCAAACGTGTCTAAATATTTTAAGATTTAAGTCTATCAAGCAAGTGCCTAATTGAACTAGGGATAATTTCAGAAATCTCTCCTGAGGTTTCTGACAATTTCGCTAGCCTCCCCTGAAGTTTATAAAATTACACAAACCTTCTCTGAGGTTAAAGTTTTGACAACAAAATTAATCCAATTAAAAAAAGTAACATTAAAAAAGTACTTAAGGAGAGAGATGAAACTTTTATTCTATAAATACCCCTTATGCATGTACATAAGTCGTATTAGTAAAAGAATAAAAATAATTAAAAGTTAGAAACAATTAATACACACATTTAAACCACTCAAAAAGTTCACATTTAATAAATTAAACAACACAGATAAGTAACAAAACTATACTAATGATTACAAGATTTAGCAAAATAGACTAGTCATCTCTTTGATATATTTGAGTGCATATCACATTAAGTGAGAAGTGAATAACTTATCACTTATTTTTTGGAAGAAGTTTTGATTAGAAAATTCAGTGTCACTTAATTGATTCAAAAGTTTAATTTTTTGTTATCGAATGCTGAATCTATTAAGTTCAAGTGTTGAATTCAACTATCAAATAGGAGCTAAAATACAAACACAAAATCCTATCGCAAGAAGGGATTCTTTCTTGGCTTTTTGAAGCTCCATATATCACATCGCCAGATTTCCTTTCCCTTATTCTTAAACTAATTTAAGTACCTGTTGAATGGGGCCTCACATCTCGTGTGAGGCTGCCCACATCATGAGTTTGGTAAAGTTTTTTGACTTGCACAATGATGATGTATTTTAGCAAACTCATCAGTTTTAAATGGAAGAAACAAATAACGCAAAATGAACTTAATAATGTCAGATTTGATTTCAAGATTTTGCAGGTTCTGGACATTGAAACTTTGCTTTCATAACTAATCAAAACTTAATGTAGTTGATGAGGTTTGCTGTGAAAGTAAGGTAAATGCTACATATGACATAAGGTGCTTTAGTCCATAAAAAGTTGAAAAACATATGAAGACATGCTATTGTGACGTTTCTAGAAGTCTTTAATTCATTCCGAGAATTTCCATGGCTTTTGCCACTTGCATTTGAACTGTAATAGCCATTGATGGCCTAACCCTTCAACTGAAGAATTAGCAATGCTTGAATGTCGATATCAGCCAGTAGATTTCCTTTTGCTCCTATATTAATTTGTCTCCCCATGCCACTGATGATATCAGTAGGCACTACTGATGTCTTGTTTGCTCAAGGACTGCTACAAATAGAAAGGGCGACAAGCATAGGTATATAACTCTACTAATGATCATGAGAATAGGACATATAAAGAAGGAAAGCAGTGAAAAGCAGCAGATGAGTTGGGAATAGCTGAGCTGCATTTCAATCTTGTTAAGCAAGGTAGAAGCTTCATCAAAAGGTCTTGAAAGATCAGATTTGCACTTGACCAATGTGTCACAATAGGTTCCTATACAAATACAGCAAATTGGCAGTCAAGAATTCTAACCACATCTACATATATGTGTAGTGAAAAGTTTGTTAGACCTAGACAAGTACATACTTATAGGGCGGAGAGAGCCATTACCATCCTCCAACTACAAGTGTTTGTACAAGTATTCTATGATTTTTTCAGCATAGGATTAAGGGCAGGAACGGTCTGCAGACGGACCGTTCCCAAGCAGTCTCCTCACAATCCCACACGAAAGGACCAGAAACATCCACGTCGATCAGTTTTGAAAGGAGCAAAAATGATGTCACGTAAATTAGCAATGGAAAAAAGAAATTTGTGAACCTAACGGACGCCGTTGGAACTTAACATAGGTCTCAAATGTTTAAAAATTGAAACAAATTGGAATTATTTGAAATGAAACCTGGGAAAATCACCAGCCACATTATTTAGTTGTCAAAATTGTTGGGTAAAAAGCAAAGAATTGGCAAATATTGTGACAAGAATTGGCTTCAAATCGTGATAGAAATCACTTTCCTTTAGGCTTTATTTGTCCGATATAAAGTGCAATAACCTTGGACAAATATGCTTTAGGATAAGATGAAGTTTTGTTTGTCTTAAACTCTTGCACAAACCAAGACAAACCCTTTGTGAACTAAGGAGTGCTTTTGAGAGAGTAAGGATAGTAGGAAAGTGATTTTCTGCAGCAAACCACTCTCTACTTGACCTCTTTATATAGGAAGATTGTTTGGGAAACAAAGGATCTCATTTAACACTTGTATGAACAGATTCAAAGTATTGTGTATGAATAGATTCAAAGTATTGTGTACACATTCATGCACTTTAATTCATGCATCTCATGATCATTATATCAAAACATGAATCTATCCTTTAATTCAATAATTCCCATATACATGAATACATTCATAAATGAATGTACATTTTAGAAACATTCACAATACTATACATGTACCAAAAATCAATGAATATACATTAATTTCATGTATGTACATCATACAAATTTTGAAAAGTTTCCAACAATCCCCCGCCATTTTCAAAATTTAGAAAGTGAATTTCTAAAAGGTCACCAAGTAATCTGACACTCATATGCATAAATAATGGTGTCTTTCAATTGAACCACTATCTTAGTGAAGGTTCTTTGAAATCAATCTTTCAAGATGGTAGACAAGCTTTGAACCACTTGGACATTGGACCAACCTCATAAACACAGCACACACTGAGCAATGCACAACCATAAGTTCTTCAACGATACATTTTACGGCCTTGTATCACTATCCTTTCATGAATGTTTACAAAGTAAAGTCCTTAACTTTGTGGTTTGCCGAAAACCAACATTCATATAGGCGACATCTTAGTGCCCCCGCCATAGATAGCACTTTTAAGATTCGTTAAGAGTCCAATGACTCATCCTTACATTTGCACTGGCGAGAATAACATGCACTATTCAACATTGGGATGACTAAACTTCACATAGTGCACCAACCACTAGAATGGTGTACTTTCACTCATTGAATTCAAGACTAGACGTTGTATCTAGCGTTGAATTGAGGTTCCACCATTAGTGATCAAGAATTTTGGACTTTAAACCCATCCCCCTTGATGTCTTTGACACCAAATTTCTTGATAATCCTTTTGTCAAAGGATCACTTAAATTTTCATTTGATCTCACAAAGTCAATTGATATAACTCCATTTGTAATCAAATCTTTGACATAACTATGTCTCAAACCGATATGTCTTGATTTACCATTATACACTTGACTATATGCTTTAGCAAGTGTAGCTGCACTATCACAATGGATTGAGATATGCGACAAAGGTGTTGGCCACAATGGTATATCACAAAGTAAATTACGTAGCCATTCAGCTTCTTTACAGGCCGAAGCAAGTGCTACAAACTCTACTGCCATTGTTGAATCGGTGATACAAGTCTGTTTCTTAGAACCCCAAGAAATTGCACCTCCACCAAGCATAAAGATCCAACCACTTGTCGACGAGTGATCATCTTTATTGGTGATCCAACTAGCATCTGAAAATCCTTCTAAAATTGAAGGATAACTGGTATAACATATACCATAGTCCTTAGTGGCCTTTAAATACTTTAAAATTCTGGTTACACCTTGCCAATGTAACCTACTAGAATTGCTTGTATATCTGCTCAATATACCAACTGCATATGCAATATCAGGTCTAGTACAAGTCATTGCATACATTAAACACCCTATAACCTTGGCATATTCCATTTGAGATTTTGGATCCCCCTCATTTTTCACAAAATTTATTTTGGGATCCAATGGTGTTGAGACTGGAATACAATCACTTTGATTGAATTTGTTAAGAATCTTTTCAATATAATGTGTTTGAGACAACATTATATTGTTATCATGTTTGAAGATTCTCATACCAAGAATGACATCTGCCTCACTCATGTCTTTCATGTCAAATTTGCTTGAAAGCAAAGTTTTTGTGACTTCAACTTGTTCCAAGTCAGTCCCAAAAATTAACCTGTCATCAACATATAAACAAATTATGACACCTTTGCCATCATCAAACTTGCTATAAATACATTTATCAGATTCATTTATTTTGAACCCACTAGCAAGAATAACTTGGTCAAATTTCTGATGCCATTGCTTCGGTGCTTGTTTTAGTCCATATAAAGACTTTACAAGTTTACACACCTTATGCTCTTGACCAGGTATCACAAACCCTTCGTGTTGCTCCATATATATTTTTTCATCCAAATCACCATTCAAGAATGCTGTTTTAACATCCATTTGGTGAACGACTAGATTTTGGATAGAAGCTATAGCAAGTAGCACTCTAATTGTAGCAATTCTAGCTGCTGGTGAATATGTGTCAAAATAGTCCACACCATACTTTTGTGTGAACCCTTTGGCAACCAACCTGGCCTTAAACTTATCAATAGTTCCGTCGATCTTCATTTTCTTCTTGAAGATCCACTTACAACCAATTGGTTTTGAACCAGGTGGTAAGTCTACTAATTTCCAGGTTTTATTACCCATGATTGTGTCCATCTCATCATTAATAACTTCCTTCCAAAAGGGAGCATCTTGTGAGTTCATTGCTTCTTCATAGGTCTTGGGATCAGCCTCAATATTGAAGCAATATGAGATTTGGTTGCTCACTGTATCTCTAGTTCCTTCAACTAGATACATATAAAAGTCCGAACCGAAGTCTTTTGATTTTCTAGCTCTTTTGCTCCTTCTCAATTCAATGGTTTCATTTTCACCATCTTTTATCAATTCACTTGATTTTGGAATAACATCTTTTATAGAGGTGAACCTATTCTCTTCAAAAATAGCATCTCTAGACTCAATTATGGTATTAACCGAAATTGAATCATTAGGTTCAATTACCATGAACCTATATGCTTTGCTATTTTGTGCATATTCTAAGAATATACACTCCACACCTCTTTCTCTCAATTTCCTTTTTTGAGATTCTGGGAGTTTTACAACAGCTCTATAACCCCAAACTTTCAAATAATTTAGGTTGGGCTTTCTTTTATTCCAAAATTCATAAGGGGTTATAGAACTCCTTTTATTAGGAACTCCGTTAACAAGGCTTCACCCCAAAATCCTTGACTTAAACCAGATTTTGACAAAAGTGCATTAACCATTTCTGTCAATACACGATTTTTCCTTTCGGCTACACCATTTTGTTGTGGTGTGTAAGGAGCAGTCACCTCATATTTTATCCCAACAGACTCAAAATAGGTAATATCATAATATTCCCCACCTCTATCTGTCCTTAGACATTTGATAAAGGATTCACAATGAAGTTCAACTTCTGATTTGTATGCCTTAAATTTTTGCAAAGCTTCACCTTTTGAGTGTAATAAGAAAACATGACAGTATCTACTATAATCATCAATAAAAGTCACAAAATATTTTTTACCACCCAAAGTAGGAGTACCATGCAAATCACATACATCAATATGAATAAGATCCAAGATTTTAGATGATCTTTCAACTTTAGGAAACGAATTTCTTGTGATTTTCGTTAGCATGCATGTATTGCATTTTCCTTCAATCTTATCATAATATGGCAGCAAATCAAGTCTCATCATTTCATGCATTCTTTTGTAATTAACATGACCAATCCTATTATGCCACAATTCAAAAGAAGACTCAACCAAATATGCAGAAATAATATCACTCTTATTATTTCTAATAGCAAGTACATTCAACTTAAACATCCCATTGCAAAGATAACCCTTGCCTACAAACATACCACCTTTAGACAAAATAAATTTGTCAGACTCAAACACAAGTCTAAAGCCAAATTTATTTAACAGCCCAGCCGACACCAAGTTCTTCCTAACTTCCGGTACATAAAACACATTTGTCAAGGTTACAACATTTCCGGAAGTAAATTTTAATTCTACTTCTCCAATGCCTTGAACCGGAATTGTAGCAGAATTTCCCATGTAAACAACGGTGGTTTCATCCACCGGTTTTATGGACTTGAAAAACGTTCTATTATTGCACACGTGTCGCGTAGCTCCAGAATCAACCCACCAAGCAAAATCATCTTCAATCATATTGATTTCAGATATCATAGCTACAAGATTTTTGCTTGTGTTTTGGGAAAACTCTTACTTCTTCTTCTTGTTTTGAAAAATCTTGCACTCGGACTTGTAGTGTCCCTCTTTCTTGCAATAGAAGCATTGTCCCTTCTTTCTTTTCTTGGATTGATTTTTGGGTTGTTGGCCCTTCTTGCTTCCTTGAGACTTTTCAGTTTGCCTCTCTTCAATCACATGCACTTTTGAAGTAGAATCTTTGTTCTCTTCAAGGATTTGACTATCTTTCTTTTCTTGCATGCGAATTTCCTCTTCTACTCGAAGAGATTTAGCAAGAATCTCAAGAGAGATATCCTCTTTCTTATGTTTGAGGTCTCTTTTGAAATCTTTCCAAGAAGGTGGTAACTTATCTATTATAGAGCAAACAATAATGGCTTCATCCATGTGTAGATTGTGTTGTGTGAAGTGATTAAGAAGCCTTTCAATCTCACTAAATTGCTCCATAACAGACTTATTATCTACCATTTTATAATTATTAAAAGACGAGACAAGAAACTTCTTACTTGTAGCATCTTCTTGCATGTACTTGGACTCCAATCGATCCCAAAGTTCCTTGGCGGTAGCAATTGAATGGTAGACATCGAACAGGTTGTCACTCATGGTATTGAAGATGTGACCACGGCATATTTCATCGTCGTTCTCCCATTTCTGACGGTTTCGGATGTCTTCAAGAGTTTCTTCATCGGGATTGATCAATGGTTTTGATGTGGTCAAAACATAGACCACTTTGAGTGCAGTGAGAAGGAAACGAACACGTTTTTGCCAACGAATGAAATTTCCTCCATCAAACCTCTCGAGCTTGACAATATTGGATGCCAAATCTTTCAAGGTACCAGCCATTGTAGAGTATAAATAAAGCCTAAAGATTGTTGGGTAAAAAGCAAAGAATTGGCAAATATTGTGACAAGAATTGGCTTCAAATCGTGATAGAAATCACTTTCCTTTAGGCTTTATTTGTCCGATATAAAGTGCAATAACCTTGGACAAATATCCTTTAGGATAAGATGAAGTTTTGTTTGTCTTAAACTCTTGCACAAAGCAAGACAAACCCTTTGTGAACTAAGGAGTGCTTTTGAGAGAGTAAGGATAGTAGGAAAGTGATTTTCTGCAGCAAACCACTCTCTACTTGACCTCTTTATATAGGAAGATTGTTTGGGAAACAAAGGATCTCATTTAACACTTGTATGAACAGATTCAAAGTATTGTGTATGAATAGATTCAAAGTATTGTGTACACATTCATGCACTTTAATTCATGCATCTCATGATCATTATATCAAAACATGAATCTATCCTTTAATTCAATAATTCCCATATACATGAATACATTCATAAATGAATGTACATTTTAGAAACATTCACAATACTATACATGTACCAAAAATCAATGAATATACATTAATTTCATGTATGTACATCATACAAATTTTGAAAAGTTTCCAACAAAAATATCATTCAATAGTAAGATAGGGGGAGAAATAGTTATGGAGAGACGAGCTTACATATATTCACGGGACTATAGGTTTGAGAAAGAAATCTCTAAGGCACAAAGTGTGTGAGGAACAAAGACGCACAGCGTCGCTTGTGTATTAAGCAGGCGTTTGCAGAGCAAAACAAGGAAGCAGATATGATGCCCCCACTTCTCCCAAGGGCGAATTCGAGGGTATCGGCGGGACGCCTGCCTAACTCGCACCAGGACTCGATACTCTAAAATTAGAAAATAGATTCACGCCAAAAGAAAGTTCTATTTAAACAATTACATCTTCAAAAGTTGCATACACTAATACATCAAGCCATACATACCACGAGTACCAGAAAGCAAACCCTAGAAAAACTGATAACTATAATCACCACGATAAATATATACATCTTACTCGTCAACTTATAATAAATACAAGTTCAACTCATCTAATCAAAACACTAAACACCTTCCCGAGCGATTCCCCGAATCGGCCCCCTGCTAAGGAAAACAAATAGAATAGGGTAAACTATATGCTTAGTGAGTAATCAGGGGGAAAAATGTAAACTCACATAATTAAACAAGTAAATCAGGATATTTCACATCAATAACATCAAAGTAACATCACAATGGTAGGATACGGGTGGTTCCAAAACCAGTTCAATTCCCCGAGTTTGAACGCCTGTTGACACTCCGTCAACCAAAGTACTCATAGTCCGTAGACTCCACTTAACTTTTCCCGTTCACCTTATCAACCCCCGCTGGCCAGTCAACAGCACACCGCAACTCGAGCGAAACAAAATAACTTAACTTTGGTCAAAACTTTAACAAAGAACTAAATCCCAAGTTTAGCGTGGAACTATCTTTGACCAAACCCCGGTTGGCTCGAATAGTTCGTCTATCCTTGAAACCGGGGTGGAACCAAGCCCTGAGATATCCGATCTCTCAATAGATGGTATCTCTCAACAAAGTACACAACAAAGTACTTACCCCAAATGGGGTTCAATTCAAGTAATGTAATCACCCCCATCAGCACACAACAAAAGGGTGATGCTCAAGACATGTAATCACCCTCATTAGCGCACAACAAATTTGTGATACTCAACATAAGACATGTATTCTCACATAGAAAATCAAAACAAAGGATGGGCTTACGTCGAGTGAGATAAAGTGCACCCTCATCTAAGTACTCATTTAACATGTATAAAGTATTTTAACAATTTCACATCAATAACAACCCAATTACTTACTTGATAAAACTTGGCAAGAAAACGATATAATTCACTGAGTTTGACCGTCACCGTCAAAAGCCTCACAATCTGTATTGACAGATTATATACACACATAAGTGAAACGGCCATACAATAGCAGTTTATAACTTAAACGATCGAATACGATCGAAAACGGTCAAAAATAATAATAAACAGTAAAAAATGACGTTAAGGCCAAAAGAATGTCGAAATTGGGCGAAACGGCTGAAATGGTAACAAAATAACAAAAGTAGACCTAAACGGTCCAAAACAGCAAAAAACGGTTGAGAAATACACTTGTGCGTGCGTGGAAATGAACATGGTACAAAACGGGTTACACGATTTTGCCCATAACTGGAGTTATGGTTATCGGATCAAGATGTACTAGGTATTGTCTCGAAATTTAAACAAAAGGTTACAACTTCCATGAAGACACCTCGACCCAGTTTTTAGTGTATCCAAGTTAAATTTGTAAGATATAGAGCTAGAACTCCAAAAGCTAGTTTATCTTTCTCGTGAAAATTTGGCGGCATGCCCCTTGTGTTTACCCATTTTCCAGCCATTTATGGCTTCAATATTTTCCTCAAATAGTCCCAAAGTCACATAAAATTAACCTCATTTCAATAGCCGTTCAATAAGCTCAAATTCATACAAATACCAAATTAAACTAGGTGCATGTCCGGAAATGAAATGTAAGGCATAAATCAAAAGATAGATTCGCCATCACTTAGCGTATCGGACACAACTGAAGCTACACTTATCAGATTGGGATGTAATTGATACCGTTTCGAAGCTAAGACAAAGGCTTACAACTTTGATAAAGACCTCTCAGTCCAGTTGGTAGTGTATCTAAGCCAAAATCTCAAATAACAGAACCAGAATCTCACATTCGGGCTAGTCAACCGCACTATGCCTAAATGACAATAACTCAAGCTACCAAAGTCCAATCGAGGCGATTCCAGGGGCGTTGGAGAGCTAAGACATAGAATTACAACTTTCATGTTTTGGCCAAACATTACTTTAGTACGCATCAGGGTGAACAGACGCGGTCAGATTGGTGAAATGTCAAAACTGTCCCTACAGTTCTTCCTATGGCAGTCAGAGATATTTTTATCTTTTCACATGCTACAGTACTTAGATTGAGTTGAAATTTTACAGACAACTATAAAATATCATTATCTACAACTTTCATGTTTTGTATTAAGCCTAATTCGGCCTCTAGCATAGTGAACTAGAACCAGGCAGAACAGGGGAGGTGCAAAACCGAAAATCTAGAATTTATACCTACAAGTGCTAATCTTCATAATTCTAGCTTAAAACACTACCTCACCTCCTTATCTACACTTATTCCCATCATAATCCATCTAAACAAGAAGAAATATGGCTGATCAATACAAACGCTAACTCACCAATTCTCCCAAAATCACCACAACTAAAATCAACTAAAATTTTGTTTTCTTTTCCTTGCATTTTATGTCAATAATTTCAGCTATAAGGCTGAGGATGAGGGAGATATTTTACAAAAATATCAAGGGTATGTGGTGATAGGGAAGTGGTGGTCAAGTGGGGGGTTCAATCGGTAGTGATCGATAACCGTCGGTTTGAGCCGATTTCTTAAATCGCGTATACTAGGGTTTTTAACTTCTAATCACTAACTTATTATTATCACTTCTAATCATATAACATTTCATCATCCAAAAGTCACTCTTACCTACCAAATTTGATCCTCCCTCCATACCGAATAGTCACACTACGAAAAAACGTGAAAATCCTAATTCGCTCTAACTTGAAAACGGACAACAAAAATCCTTACTTCTATATTCATTTACATTTATTGTGGGGTGATTGGGTAGTAGGGCCATAATAAATGAATAATTTTTAAATAAAATGGCATTTTTAAGAAAAACGTGAGGAGTTTTACAATTTCATAAATTGAATTTAGGGTTTCGGTTAAAATATGAGAAATTTAAGAAAACGGTTAGTCACAAGTGAAACTAGGGTTTTGATTAGACTTTTAGGATTTCTAGTCTTTTGAAACAAAACAAGGTTTTAAATCAAACTCAAAGAAATAACTTTAGTATCTTATTTGAAACAAAATAATATTTTAAAATAAAAATAAACTAAAGAAACAGTAATATCCTCTTTGAGACTATCACAGCAGAAGTAAAAGATGTACATCATCCAATGACGTTGCATATGCAGAGTGAATTGGAATAGAGAAGAAACCAAGTACAATACTTAGCCGTCCCTATCATCCCTGGTGAAGCGAACAGTAGTGATTAAGGGCAGTAGCATGGTTGGCGGACACTAAGTCGAAGACCAACAAAGGTAATACATTCAGTTATTTCATAGGAAATGTGTAAGAATTAGGCATTCTGCCCATGAACTATAAATGTGTAAAAAGTAGGCAACGTGAGCGTATAACATATAGATTTGAAATAGATGTCATGGTTGTTGGCGACGTGGGTATTGTATGTAAGCAATGGTCACATAGTGTCATGGTTGTGCACAATAGGTTTCCTATAATGTACATGTTGTTAGATGACAATTACTGTGCATAGTCATAAGTGTACACATTATGAGTCAAACATTGCAGTTAGTTAACTCGTTAGTACAAGGTAAGCAGAGTCCTTACCTTTTAAAATCCGATTGCATAGTATATATATATCTTGGCTAAAAGAGGTTGAGTGGGGTGGCTTGCACAGCAGAAACTACCAGGGTAGTTGATAAGTACATGTCTATCAAATTTTACAACCGCATGGCAAGCAATTTACATAACTTAGTAGTTTCTTTGAATTTGCACTTGGATGTTGGTTCATAGGTAATGTTATGTACATGGCACATAATATGATAATTGACTTCATGGCAATGTGTATGTGTTGAAATGGGCCAAACATGTACATAATTAATGACTTAAGTGCCATCTTTTTGTTGACGGAACGAGTAAGTGCAATGGTTCACGCTATGATGACTGATGTACATGTGAAAATTGACAGAAAATACAGTTGTTGATAGCAACAAGTTGACAAAGGATAGGATTCCTAAAATAGGAATGGGGTTTGATGCAGAAGATGAGGCTTATAAATTTTACAATAGATTTGGGTTTTTCTTGGGTTTCAGCATCCAAAATGGCTATTTGAACAAGGACTAGGATGGCTTGACAAAATCAAGAAGGTACACTTGTTGCAAGATATTCCATAAGACTTATGTATGCTTACATGGTCATAAATTTATAGAAGTTAGCCTATTGTTTAAATTTACAATTAGTTGTTGGCCCTTACATACTATCACGTGCATACACATAATGTAAGAATGAATTTACTATATAATTATTCGCTGGTTATATAGAATCCATATAGGCATACAAATTAGGATCTGATATGTTATTCCCTGCATGTAATTGTTAATACATTATATCTTGTTCAATTTATTTTGCAGCATGCCAAGGATAAAGACAGATTATTTTCACAAATCAATGGATATCAATCAAAGGTGGTAGAGCAAAGAAATTAGATTGGATAATTAGATATTTTTTTATTTTTCCAAACTCATAACACTCATTACAATGTATTTACACTTAGTTCTTAGTGCATTACCACATGTTCAATCTATTTTATAATGTACTAGGGGAAAAAAGTTAAATTACTAATTTTAGATTTTGTTTATCGATATTGCTAATATGCAGTTATTTGTCCATATGTATATTACAATTAGTTATTGCAGCTACATGCATAGTGCAATGGTATGCATACATTTGGAATGATTATTGGTGCTTTAATCCACCTGTACATCTCTTTACAGGTTGCAGTGGGTGTGTAATTTTATTTGTATGACTAATACTAATATATCTATAAGCAAATTACACGGGATGATCTATAAGGTACAATTAGTTTACAAAAATGTACATCATATTAGATATTAGTTACTTGATTGTGTATATCTATGAAAGGTAGTGCAATGGTACGCATAACTTTGGAATGGTTATTGGCTGTTTAATCAACTTGTGCATCTCCCTATAATTGATGCATAATTTTACTTGTATGAGTAATACTAGTTTGTTTATGAGCATCTTACACAGGGTGATCTATGAAATACAATCAGTTTATAAAAATGTATATCATGTTAGGTATTTGTTATTTGACTATGTATATCTGTAACAGGGAGATTAGATACAGTGCAATAAAAAGTAGTCACCTGAGTTGGAATGTATTTTAGAAACTTTGGTATAATTGATATTAACATTTTTTTGTGGAGTGTACACGTTAGTGGGTACGGAGTAGTGTATATGTTATGTATGCTTACATGGTCATAAATTTACAAAAGTTAGTCTATTGTTTAAATTTGTAATTGATTGTTAACTCTTACACACTGTCACATGCATACACATAATGTAAGAATAAATTTACCATATAGTTGTTCACTGGTTACATAGAGTTCATATAGGTGTACAAATTGGGATTTGATTAGCTATACCGTGTATGTAATTGTTAATACATTATATTTTTTGCACCTTATTTTGCAGTATGTGAAGAGCAAAGATAGTTTCTTTTAACAAATCAATGGATTTCAATCAATACTGGTGGAGCAAAGAAATTATATTGGATAATTAGATAGTTTCATTGTGCTAGACTCCTAACACTTGTTAGAATATACTTACATTTAATTCTTAATGCATTATCACATGTACAATCTATTTTACAATGTACTAGAGGAAAAAAATGTTAAATTGCTAATTTTGGATGCTATTTATCAGTATTGTACATCTAGTTAGTATTTAAGTACTATTTATTGTTAATTTTTTATTGTTAGCTCAATTTGTTTTACAATATATCCAAAGCAATAACTTCTATTCTATCAATTGGTTAAAAAAAATTTACTTTCTATTACTAATTAGTAACATGCCGATGTTGTACCCCATGTTAGTACTTATTGACTTTTTGTTGCTATCATCTTACAAACTGTTTAGTCCATTTTATGATATGTTTAAGGAAATAAAAGTTTTTGTTTTACAAATTGGTGAAAACTAGTTACATTTGTTTATTTATAAGTTACATACATGCTGATTAAACACAAATTTAACTAGTCATATATCACTATTATGGAAATAGTAGTTTTAGGTAAAATTTTAGTTGGCAATATATTATAATCTCAAAAGTAGTAATTGCCCATCAGCAAATTTGTAACACCCAATCATAGTGTCACTCGTTTCCGTTTTTATCAAATCCCAAACTAAAAGCCTTAGAATCGTGGTTGGAATGTCAATTTTGGTATATTTCTATCATTTAATTGATCTTTGAACAAATATCCTTAAGTTTATTAGCTATGATGCATATAAAAATAAACTAAATGAACACTCTAGTTATAACAATATATACAACAATTCTAATAGATATATACAATACTTCAAACTAATCTACAAATTGAACAAAAATCTACAATGGTTACAATGATATCTACAAGGATTCTTACCTATCACTACATAAATTTTGTATAAATCGAAATTGAAAATTTACAAATATTGTGATAACAAAAATCTATAAAATGAAAGTGAAAGAGTTATACAATGCTGTTAACTGAGTTTCACTTTGCTCCATTTCTTATTCTCAAGTTAATTTCTTCTTTTTCTTTCTAATTATAAATGGTGGGATTGGTTCTGCAAGCTCAGTAGTTCCTACTTTTTATATTTCTTCCTTTTCATTTGGATTCTTCTTTATCCTTTTCCGTGCCATCTTACCACTGCTCACGCAAATTGTAAAGGCTATTTACTTTGTTCAACACATATCAGCATGACTAAGACTTCATATACTCTTATCTATTCAAATTAAAACAGAGTGAGACCAATTCAACAACTCGTAATTGCAATCAATCAAACAGTCACGTCTCACTATCCTGCCAACATTCTGGTGCAACATAAAAACAATAACAAACTTACATATTCAAGGATTTTGACGGTGTTTCAAGTTTGCAGCTACCTGATTTTTCATTTTTTTTGTTCCCTAGATGCTTTCTTAGTCGAACTTCTTAATCTCCTTCATGCCATCTGCACCAGTTTTTTGATAAATAGCTACATTTCAATTACATAAGATTTTCTCCCAACATTCATAAATTAATATAAAGTAGTTCTAAGAATGATATAGCAAATTCAATTATGAGTAAGACATTTTGAACAACAAGTACATTCAACCTAACATATAGACATTAGAATCAAAACTCATGTCAATCAATTCTCATACTGTGGGATTCAATTACTGGATTGCTACAGTTAGTCGGGGTTCAACTTATAAACAAGTGTAAACAATTACTAATGCTTATTAATGTTTACATTAATTAGTTTACAAAAATGTACATGATCTATAGGGTACAATCAGTGAGATGTTAGTTAATTGACTATGTATATCTATAAAAGGTAGATTGAAAATAGCATAGTGAAAAGTAGTTATGTGAGCTGGAATATATTCTAGAACTTTGGTATGATTGATATTTACATTTTTCTGTGGAGTGTACGTGTTGTTAGTGGGTATGAAGTAGTGTTATATGTTATGTATACTTACGTGGCTATAAATTTATAGAAGTTAACCTATTGTTTGAATTTACAATTAGTTGTTGGCCTTACACACTATCATGTTCATACATATAATGTAAGAATGAATTTACTATAAAGTTATTTGTTGGTTATATAGAGTTCATATAGATGTACAAATTGGAATCTGATTAGCTATACCCTGCATGTAATTGTTAATACATTATATCTTGTTCACCTTATTTTGCAACATGCCAAAGGCAAAGACAGCTTCTTTGCACAAATTAATGGATATCAATTAATGGTGGTAGGGCAAAGAAATTAGATTGGATAATTAGATAGTTTTATTGTGTCAAACTCAATAACACTTGTTAGAATGTACTTAAACTTAGTTCTTAATGCATTACCACATGTTCAATCTATTTTACAATGTACTAGAGGATAAAAAATTAAATTATGAATTTTAGATTTTGCTTATCGATATTGTACATCTAGCTGGTCTTTAAACATATTTATTGTTAATTTTTTATTGTTAGTTCAATCTGTTTTACGATATATCCAAAGCAACAACTTCTATTGTATTAATTGATAAAAACATATTTATTTTCTATTGCTAATTAGTAACATGCTGATGTTGTACCCCATGTTGGTATTTATTGACTTTCCATTGGTAAAATCTTAAAACAAGTATTTATTCTATTTTTATAATATTTTAAAGGAAATAAAGATTTTTGTTTCACAAATTGGTGAAAACTAGTTACATTTGGTTACCTATAAGTACATACATACTAATTGAACAAAAGTTTAACTAGACATCTACCACTATTATGGTTGTAGTGGCTTTAGGTAAGATTTTAGTTTTTTTTCCCAACAAACGATAACAATTTATAGATATTAACACTTGATCTTATAAGGATTAGTTACAAAAAAGGGATACTACGCTCATATCCTTCTTTACTAAGTCAGTCAGCCATATTGGGAAATCATGTTCCCATTCAATGTCATGTACTAGCTTTACTGCAAATTGTGCTAGTGCATGGCTGATTTCATTTTCTGTTCTATGAATAAACACAAAAGAGCATCTGTTAAAGCCTAATCTAAGTTCCTGTACGTCTTCCAAGATAGATGCAGTCCTGTAATCATGCTCACTGCATCTATTAATCTGCTCAACTACTGATTTGCAGTTTGTATGGACCATAATTTTTGTCCATCCTGCTTGTTTAGCCATCAGTAATGCATTCCTTACGGCAAGGCTTCTTCTTTACTTGTTGTTCCTTTCCCTGGGTAACAATTCCTTTGGCTCTCATTATCATTCCTTTCCAATTCCTTGCTATTATCCCTTGTCCCGTCCTGATCTATTTTCCTGATAAAGCCGCATCAGTATACAATCGTATCACATCTTCCTTTGATAGCTCCCTTCTTGAGTGGACTTCATTATTGTTTTGACCTGTGATCCCTTCCTGTTCTGGCTCTCTCTCCTGCTCAAACTCTAAACACTCATCTTGTAGCTTCCGTATTGTTTTGTATGGTTCCTAGTTTGTATGTTCAAAAACTTTTTTGTTCTGGCTTTCCAGATTTGCTAGAGGATGTTGATGGTGAGGTTTACTCTATCCTGTCCTTGTTCCATCGAGAGTGTTTCAGTAACTTTCTTCTACCAAAGCCATAGATTCTGTTGCTTGTCTTGTAATCCATCCCACCTGACTGGAGCCATTTTCCATACTTCCACTATGTTTTCACAGAAAAAAACAAATGCTCAATGGTTTCCACAGCTTCTCCACAGCAGCCATATCTTCCTTCTCCTTTTCCCAGCATTTTGGACAGCAACTTATTGACAAGTAGACAATTTTGCAAACATTTCTACATGAAGTGTTTAAGCTTTGCCTTCACCTTCATATGCCATAACTTCTTCCACACACTGTGCTTTCTTATTTCCTAACTTGTCTCAGCATCGTGACCTCTCAGTCTGCATGGTTTGGCCTCAAACTGTCTTGCTACAGCATAGCCAGTCTTCACAGTGTACATTCCAGATTTGGAGTAGCCCCAGGTCAGCTTATCCTTTCTTCTTCCTATGCTAGTTGGGATGTCTTTTATGAGTTCAGTATTCTTGTCACTAAACCACTTCTGGAGTAGTTCAGTTTTCCATTTCCCTTCTTCTATCAGCTCATTTACCCATTCCAACATGCATTCCTCAGGTTTTGTGCCGGACACATTGCCTTTTCTGATCCGATTATCCATCTATCTTTCCATATACTCACTGACCTGCCATCCCCAATTCTTTTCCAAAGTCCAGCTAACAGTAGTGATTTTGCACTGTGTATACTCTTCCAACTCCATGAAGCTGAGTTTTAGGGATTTTTTTCCATCCAGTTTGAGTCTTTCATGTGCTTTGCCTTCATTACCTTGCTTACTAGCAAATTTGGAGCTGTTAAAAATCTCCAAATTTGCTTTGCCAGTAAGGCAGTGTTAAAAGCCTCTAAATCTCTAAATCCTATTCCCTCTCTTCCCTTCACTTCTGATAGCTTCTTCCAGCTTGCCCAATGTACACAAGTCTCTTGCTCTCCCTTTCCTCACCAGAACCTTGCTATTTTGGCTGTGATTTGTCTACATAAACCTCTAGGGAGACTAAAGCAAGCCATTACATATGTTGGCATTGCCATAATTACTGATTTGATGAGTATTTCCTTGCCCCATTGACTCAGTAGCTTTTGTTTCCAACCTTGAAGCTTCTTGTTGATTTTTCTCTTTACAAATCCAAAAACTTGTGTCTTAGATCTTCCAATTGCCATTGGGAGCCCCAAGTATATTCCATTCCTTGCCTCTTTCATGTTGTCCAATTCCTCCTTCACCTCTTTCTTCCTCTGGTTAGTAGTATTCTTGCTGTAGAAAATAGCTGATTTGTCAAAGTTTACTACCTGTCCTAATGCTTTGCCGTACTTTTTCAGAATGCTTTTAACTTTCCTTGCCTCCTGTTTGGTTGCTTGGCAACATAGTAGAGAGTCATATGCAAAAAATATGTGAGAAATGGTTGGGCTGTCCTTGCATATTTTGATTCCAGTGAGTTCTTTCTTCGCCACTGCTTTGTGAATAAGACAAGACAGCCTTTCAGCACAAATAATGAACAGATATGGTGATAAAGGGTCACCTTGTCTAATCCCTCTACTAGGCTGGATATTACCTACTTTTTGTCCATTTAGATTGAAGGAGTAAAACACTGTAGACAAACAAGTCATAATCCATCTGACAAAAATTGGACAAAAACACATTTTCATCATTAGTCTCCCCACAAATTTTCATTCAACTCTATCGTCAGCTTTTGACATGTCGAGTTTAAGAGCTAGGTATCCTACCCTTCCCTTTCTCCTATTTTTCAAAAAATGTAGGATTTTGTGAACTACCACAACATTATCAAGAATTTGCCTGCCTGGGATAAAAGCAGACTGAGAGTTACTAATGCAGTGTTGCAAAACATTTTTCAGTCTATTAGCTATGATTTTGGAAATGATTTTATATAGGACAGTGCACAAACTGATTTGTCTGTAATTCACAACAGATTTGGGGGTATCAATTTTTGAAATCAAAGAAATAATAGTTTCATTCACAACTTTGAGAAGATACCCCGTATGGAAGAAACTATTTATAGCTGCCACTATATCCACTTTGATAATGTTCCAGTAGTGTTGAAAAAAGAGAGGAGACATACTATCTGTCCCTGGTGCTTTATTAGGATGCATGGAGAACGAAGCTTGCCTAATCTCATTTTCCTCCACTGGTCTTATCAGCTGCTCATTCATTTGGCCAAAAATAGTGCTTGGTATCTCTGCTAGGATATCCTCAAAGTTGTCCGGGTTTGTGGTGGCAAAGAGGTCTTTGTAGTACTCACTAAATTCCTCCTCTATCTTTTGTTCATTCTTGCACCATGTCCCATCATTTTTCTGCAAGGTACTAATAGTGTTTCTCCTCCTCTTTGCCATTACAGTTGAATAGAAGAAAGCTGTATTTCTATCCTCTTCTTTGAGCCATTTGCTCCTTGATTTTTTACTCCAATACAGCTCTTCCTCTTTGTATGCTTTACTCAACTGGGATTTTAGCTCAACGACTTGTCCACTTTTACCAGCACCATTCCCTTCTCTCACCTTGGATAGTTTCTCTTTTAACTTCTTTATTCTTACGTTGGAGTTTCCTTGCACTTTTTCCCTCCATTCTAGAATAGCAATGTGACATTCCCTTATTTTCCTGGCCACTTTGAACATTCTGGACCCTGAATGATCTTTCCTCCATGCTCCTTGAATCACATTCTTTGTTTCTGGATTTTTGGTCCATCTTTGATCAAAGTAAAACCTCCTTTTTGCCCTTTTGTTATCTAGATTAGTATCAACAATTAGCATAAGATGATTTGATGCTTCTGTTTCAACATGATTGCACTGTGCCTTCTCATATCTTTGCATCCATTCAGTACTACATAGACATCTGTCCAACCTCTCTTTCACCTCACCATCCCCCTCCCAGCTATTACACCATGTCCATGGTACACCTTGATATCCTAGATCAACCAGGTTATTGACTCTTATAAACCTGTTGAACTCTCTGAAAATTCCTTCAGCTCTATCTCTTCCTCCCCACTTCTCCTCATTCGATCTCAGATCATTAAAATCTCCCATTATTGTCCAGGCCTCCCCCCAGTCCTTCATCCTATCCTCTAAATATTTCCATTGTTCTTTCCTAGTGTTATTGTCTATGCTTGCATATACACACACTAGCCACCAGTGGCTATTTGTTTCCTTATCCTTAATTCAGGCACTAATGCACCAATATGTGTTTCTTACCTGGTCTATCTTTATCTCATTGTTCCAGAATAACGCTAGTCCCCCTGCTCTTCCTACTGAGTTAATAAAATGACTATTCTCAAAACTAATCCTCCTTTGCACCTTACTTATGAACCATTCCTGATTCTTTGTTTCACATAAGAACACCACATTAGGAGAGTGGAAGTTTAAAACTTCCTTCAGCTGGGGAATTGTCAAGGGACCTCCTGCACTTCGACAATTCCACACCACAACCTTCATTTACACTTTGGAGACATACGGGGGTTAGCCTCCAGTTTCCCAATTGTTTTGTCATTTATTAGTTCCAACTTCATGACTTTTACCTTTGGGATAATAGCATCATCCTCCTCCATTGGTTGTATCCCTTGTAACAAACCTTCTGCCTTCCTTTTTCCTCCCAGTTCCCTCATTTCATCTATATTTGTAATTGCTGTTAGAGGGGTCCTAGATAGCCTCCCTTTTCTTCTGAGTTGCAATCCTCATCAGTAGGTTCTGCTTTCCTTACTTTCATTGACTTTGAACAATCATTTTTTTCTGCCCCTATCATCTTTTTTCCACTTTTCTCTCTTGTGATCTCCACCTCCATTTCCTTATTCTTTGCAGGTTGTGTTGATCTGCTCCTTTCCTTAGTGCCTTCATTCTCCATTTGTTCCTTCTTACCTTTTCCCTCAGCTAAGACCATTACCATGTTTTCCCCCTTTTGGTCTTCCTTATCCACACTCCTCTGGTCCTTTAATATCTCAGCCCACCTCTCTTCATTTTGCCTTCTCATCCTTTGTTCCTTACCCTCATTTTCCTTACCCTCCAGATCCACATAATTTCTTCTAATAGTTGTTATAGTATCTTCCTTTCTTGTGTCCCTGTTTGTACTTGGCAGCTTGTGTTCCCAGTATCCACCTCCCTTCCTCCTGTTGCTTTTTCTAATTCCATTCGTCCCATTATGTTCCCAGCTCTCATCCAAGCTCTATATTGTTCCTCTTGTTGCGCTATTCCATCCCTTCCCACCACATTACATGTCCTGTCACTATGCCCAATGATACTGCATCTGTAGCAGAAGTCCGGGCATCGTTCGTATCTGAACTCAACCCACCAGAGAAAAGCATGCTGGAAGAAAGTGTTGCTCCTTTCACATCCCACTACCCATTCCTTAACTATAAGTACCTGGTTATCCATGACCCAAGGCCCTCCTGTCAAGATCTTTTTCTTTTCCTCTTCTTCCTCCAGATGGAACTGGAACAAATTAGGGCGTAGCTCGGTGACTTTCATCTTTCTGGGATATCCTCATGCGTGATTTGTGAAATTCTTTATCCCTGTGAAGTTGGCTACTTTTTCACCTACCAGCTTTCCTATCAAACTTCCATGTCACCCCACTACTCCTTCTTCAATATCATCGCCGCTCAGATCCACACCTCTTAATTCTGTTTCTGACAACTCAAACCTTTGAAAAGCTCTTGCTAGGGCTTCTTCCATCGCTGTGTCTTCAAATCCTGAGAGATCAAGCACTATTTCTGAGCTTTGAATGTTCAGCTGACTAACCTGTGTTAAAGTCACCAGACAGAGCAAACTATGTTATCTGTGAAACCTAATTAAAAAACATCAAAATTTGAGGTATAGAGCTAGTAAAATTTAGCCAAACAACTCAAAAAAAGACTAGAAAAGAGAAGAAGAAGCAAACGACCGTCCCGCTTCTGACCAAGTTAATGCTCCATAAATATGTCTTTATGGATCATGTTTTGTCCACCGCATTTACTCCTCCAATAAATTAACCTACTACTCTGGCTTTGTTTGCAATCAAGATTGCCGAATTACCATATGTTTCTGGATTGGAAGCAAAGAAATGTTGAGATTGGGATTTGTGTTTGGTTTTGAATTTTTGAAACTTTCAAACTTTTTGGTGCACTATTCTTCACCCACTCTCCTACACCGAGGAGGGAAATCTCTAAAGTTAGAAAGAGAGTCTCTCAAAGAGAGAGAGTCTGTATTTTCATCCAATAGCTTCGTTTGGTTTAGATTATGTCTATTGGGTAAGATTTTAGTTGCCAATGCACTATAATTTCAAAAGGTAGTAAGGCACACTGACGCAACATAAAAACATTGACAAAATAAAGGCTATCTACAAGTAAAGCACATTGAACAATATGTATATTCAATCTAACACATAGAAATTAAAATTTCAATCAATACCAATCAACTTTGAAGCAATCCACTTCAATTTCTATACTACTATTGTACAAATAGGGTCCAACTTTCAAACAGGTAAGATAACAACTACTATTAATGTTTGATGCATGCACTTACTTTTATTTTTTTCTTTATTGTCAAACCTTCACATCTTTCTTGAACAAGGGTATTCTATTAATCAATTACTAATTTACAACTGTATGAAAATATTTCTCCATGGTCACTGATTATTCACAAAAAATAATAGTTATCCAAAATGATGCATAGGCACACTTCTAAGACATCTTGTAATCATTTTTTTTTTGCACTACATAAGGCATACTGAACAATATGTACATTTAGCCTAATATATATACATCATTTCAAACACTCATACCAATTAAGTTTGAAGTAATTCACTTCAATTACTAGATAGCTGATATATGAATAAATACTAATCTTAAAAATGAGGTACCACTCATTAATGTCGGATTCAAGTTTCTAGCTTTCTAGACAAAGCTGTTAAAGAGATAGCAACACCAATATGAGGAATCTCGTTCCCTTCCTAAAAATTGCTAAACTTAATAAGTTTTTGGTAGTAGCTCAGCTTGCATTCCTTAAAAATTGAACAACTTACTAATGCACTACGCGAAAGATTCAAAACATTTCTCAAACAGGCAATGGATCTCCATGGTTACAACAAGGTAAGAAGAGCAATGCTGAGTAATTTTACAAGCTATTGTTTTATTGACTACTTGTCTTGAGAGACTGCAATGGAACTTCAGTTCTGAAAGCTAGAATGTAATCACTTGTACATCATCAAGCATCCTCCATCCTTAGCTAAGAGAACATCTCACTAGGATTTGTGCTACTTCTCTCAATATTAGCATCTGAGCCAATTTCATCTTCACTCAGAGCAATGCTGTGAGAAGGCAAGCTGCGAATTACTGGCAATGTCAAGTTGTAGGAAACATCCATGTTGCTGCCCTCATGCAATTGTTCCGGGATTGCAGTGTGCTGAAGCTACAATGCATACTCAAGATCCCACAACACATCAACCATATTAGGCCTATCAACTCCACATTCTTTTAAACACTTCTCAACAGTTTCCCCATATTTGCTCAATGAATTCGAGTTAATCTTACCAACAAGTAAAGGATCAATGATTTTGTGGAGTTCTCCTTCTATTAGACAAGACATTCCCCAGTTAGCCAGGTTTACTTGCTGCCTGGGAAGCGAGTTGTCAATGGCTGGCCTTGCACAAAGCACTTCAAGAAGTACAACTCCAAAAGAGTACACATCAGATTTTTGAGTTAATTGAAGGCATCTAAAGTACTCAGGGTCAAGATAACCAAAGCTGCCTTTCACCTCTGTACTAACATGGGTTTGATCAAGAGGACCTAATCTTGAAATACCAAAATCGGCAACTTTAGCCACATAATGCTCATCTAGCAGAATATTTGTTGACTTCACATCCCTGTGAATAATTGAACCACCTAGACCTGTATGAAGGTAGTGTAGACCTTTTGCTGCATCAATGCACAATTGAAACCTTCTATTCCAAGATAATCCAGATATTGAAGTTGATTTCCCGAATTCTTCCCTAGGAGTGCACAGATGGTCTCTCAGAGTCCCCTTCTCCATGTTACTCAAAAACTAGTACCATCTCTGATCTTTCATCGCAGTATCCAATCAAAGAAACCAGATGGCGGTGGTGAATTTTGGCCAAGACCATTATCTCAGTTTGGAATTCTAGAAGGCCCTGCGTTCATCCTGGTTCACTTCTTTTAACAGCAACTTTTGTCCCATCCAATGTTTTAAAAATCGGACCATTAATTGAACCGATGAAGTGAAAGGGTCGAAATTCAACCGGTCGGACCAGTTCAACCTCAGTTCAATGAATTTTTTTAAAAATAATTTATATAAATATATATATATATACAAAATAAGACATGTAATGCACTAATTTAATACTTTATATGACGAAAAGTTTACTATTTTTTAATAACTTGGATTTTTAAAAATAAATTTTTTAAATTATAAGTTAAAACAAATAAATTTCATCTCAATTTCAATTATATCTAAATCCAACCCAAAAATATCACAATATTTTGAAATTATACAAAATTCACGTCTATGAGAATTTAGATATTGTGAACATAAATTTTAATTTACGTTTTGGGATTTAGAGATTGCAATTTAAAAAAGAAAGTTTGGAGTTCGAAGGAAGTCAAGAAAATCGAAAATAGAAATGTAAATTTGATAAGAAACAAAAAATGAGATAAAAGTGACTGGTTGTGGCATTAAATAATTTGGGTTAAAAAATTATTTTTTTAACTTTTTTCAATTTAATGGACAAAAACAAAATTAAAAGATGGGAGAAAACATCAATAAATTAAAAATAAAGAGGTTTGATTAAAAAGGGAGTGACAAAAGAAAAGAGAATAGAGAGAGAGAGAGAGAGTTGAAAATTAAAAAAAAAAACTATGAGAGGATGAGATTTTATAAGAAAAATGGAAAAAAGAAATATGAGTGTTTGTTTTATATAAATAAGTTATCAAAAAAAAACTAATAAGATGTGATAGTACAACGATTAATACATTGGTCTTCTATTACAAAGGTCTTGAGTTTGAATCTTGATAGTTGCATTTTGCAAAAAAAAAAAAAAAAAAAAAAAAGGAAGGTTGAAAACCGGTTCAATAGCGATTTTTACGGTTCGACCGATTCTTAACCGATTTTTTGATAAAGTCAACTATGGCATTGAACCGGACCGGTGCCATGGCCGGTTCACCGTTCGATCCCTCAGAGTACCTCTGTAGACTTTGCCAAAACCCCCTTCACCGACAATCAGTTTCTCATGAAAGTTCTTTGTGGCGTACAAAATTTCACCAAAAGGCCTCTTCAGGCAAGATTTAAATCCGGAAGAGGGGAACCATTGGTATTTCTGTCCGTGCTCTTGCTATATGAACTTCCTGCATTCAGATCCATTAATTGCCAGTCAAGAGCATCGACAGGTTTTCCTTTCCTCAACTTCAAACTAAACCAGAACAATACTACTGTAGTGATGATGGGAACCACACCTCCAGCAACTGGACCAACAATCGCGGGCGAATGCTTGTTTCCTGATTCACTTCCATTTGGAATTGGACCTGAAACGTTAACCAACTGCATAATCTCTACCCCGCTCAGAAAGGGGTGTTGATTATTAGAATCTTGCTGTGGGCCAATACTTACATTTATAAAACCAGAATCATCTGAATCCACCACAAAATCAATGTAAAAAGGAACTGCCGTCATGGCTGCGGTAGTTGATTCTTATGGATCAATTTTTTGGCTGAAGTTACTATAAATATAGAGATTGAATTTCAATATCTCGCTACCAGCTTGACTAATTACGTCACAAAAATGCACCCGGACTAGAAATTTGGCATTTCCATTTACATTGAATCTCCAAGAAACATTAAAATTTTCTTTCGGGAGAATGATACCTTGCTGACTAGGAGTGATGTTCAGCTTTTTGGCAGTGTTATAAACAGGGTCAGGAGCATCAAACTTTGTTGCAAATCCGGGCTGGTAATTAGGCGATGCACTACGAAGTGGAGTTTTCTTGGCTGCATTCAATAAGACCAAATAATCATCATCAGGTATCCAATTTCTCCCCAAAGTATCATTGTACGGTGTTACAGTCGGTCCACCAACGTTAATCCTGTGAACTACTTGTAAAGCATTGGACAACAAACCATTGTAATCTCCTTTTCTTCCAGCAGGAGTTATGTAAAAACGAGAATCCTGAATGAAGTTATCAGGAGCAAGAAATGCTTCTATAGCATTAACAAAGGCAAAAGAAGATGACCCGGAAGGCGTGAAGTAAATTTGGAAGTTCCCCACATCGATACGGATCAAGAACTCTTTAATCACAGGTGACTTACTGGTGCTACTATTTTGGATGCTGAAGCTGGATAGGAGTGAAAACTTGGAAGTTGACACGTCGAATCTGGCATTAGCAAGATTATCTGGAGAAGTGAAAGCATAGAAGTGAAAACGTACCACGTAAATGCCATTCTGGACAAGGTCAAGATCATATGAAGATTTTTGTCTGAAAATTCTTGCAGTTTGATAGAGTGGAGAAGCTGCTGAATCCGATGATTGGTCTTCTTTGGCTATGTTGCTGTGGCTTGAGGACAAGGTGAAAGAATCGGGATTAGCGTCGCCAACGAAGTTCCGCCCGTAGACGGTTGTGCTGCCACTTGAGCCACAGTTGATGAAGTAGCGATCAGGTACGCTGTAAGCGGAGGTGTTGATTCCGTTGAACAACAAAAGATAGCAGCACAAATTGAAGAGGACATAAATTGTTTTTGGAGGATGAAGGATTTCCATTGAGTTTTGGTGGAAATTGATGAGTTTCATGAAGATGGTTTCTCCAATCTGTACTGTGAAGTCCACGGAATGGGAAGCCTTATAGTCTTTAGCTAACTTTTTCTCATGTGGGTACGAAATGGAAGAGGACAACACATCCGCCTGAAGCTACATTAAATTTTAGGGATAATTTCATACCTCCCTTCAAATTTGAAAAATTATAGAAGCCTCCCCCCAAAAAGTATGTTTTAGTAACAAATGGTGACGTCAGCACAAAAAAGTCTAATGAATATCCTGTACTGCCCCAATTTGATTTGACAAACAAATTAAATGACAAAAGAAATCAAATATCAGCATTACTTATTAAGTAAAAAATTTTAAGGCAGCTCTTCTTTGCAGCAAAATTTAGGTCATGTTTCAAGGCATTATTTTTAATGTTTGGACTTCTTTTGCCTTTTTTTTTTTTTGCTAATAAATTATGAAGAAATTATTTTTAATAAGTGCATCCCTACTAATCAGCTATTTATAAAACTAAGCAGAAAATCCATTTAAATGACTTAAGAATTGAATACAAATGCATTACTAGTTGAGATGGGGTTAAAGCTTTTGGATAAAGAAATATTTTTGAGATGTGGTTTTCTTTTTCCTTTACACCCGCCTTTTCACTTAGAATTTGTAAATTGTCAAGACTATAACAAAATTTTTATAACACCGACAAAGGTCGGTGTAATTTTTTAAATTTCAAGTCAAGAAAGGTGGCTAAATTGTTAGAAATTTCAAGAGAGATTTATGAAACTATTCCTAAAATTGTAAGAATCCGAAGCCCTTCCATAATTGAGTTCTGTCCAATTGGATAAACTAACACAATTTTTATACAAACTGATATATTATTGGTGTAATCGTGAGGTTTACATCAACTGTTTGGAATCTAAGTTTTTTGGGAGTTTGTCTCAAACTTTACAGTAGTGCACTGTAGAAGTTTTTGAAAAAATTTTGTAGAAGTTTTTGTAAGGTGAAAAATTTTGCAGAAGGTTTTGTAGGGTGAAAAATTTTTTTTTCTTTTTTTTTCTTTCTTTCTTTTTTTCTTTCTCTTTCTTTTTCTTTTTCTTTTTTTTCTTTCCTTTTTCTTTTCTTTCCTCTCTTTTTCTTCTTCTTCTTCCTTCCCCCTTCCCCTTCCCCTTCCCTATTACCTCCACCACCCCCAGCAGCAACTCCACCAATGCCACCTCTCGCCACCCCTCTCCACCCTTTCCCATTCTCCTCCCCTCTGCCCCGCCACCCCCCTCTGTGCCTACGCCCTCTGCCCCGTTACCCCTTCCCCCACCCCTGCAAAAGCTACCCCGCCACCTCTCCCTCTGCCGCCACCTGAGTTTTGCAGCAACAGAAATGATTTTTTTTCCCAATGTTCCATCTCGCTCTCCTCTCCTTATCTTGCCGGCAGAATAAGCAGCAACAGCTGAGTGTATTTTTTTTTTTTTTTGCAATTTTCCTTCTCCCCAAGCTGCAGGAGAGGGAAGGTAGCGGGGAAAGGTAAAGGGAAAAAAAGGAGGGGGAAGGGAGAAAGAAAAAAAAGAAAAAAGAGATTTTGGAAACCAACATATCGGTCAAAGGGGGAGGGGAGGGAAAGAAAAAAAAAAAGGAAGGCCGCAAAAGTTGGCCGGAATAGTTACCGGCACCAGAAGCGGTGGTGGAGGTGGTGGCCGGTTGGGTGGGGGAGGAAAAAGAAGAAAAGTTGAAAGGAAAGTTTTTTGTGTATTATTTTGAAGTGTGTAAGTAAAAAACTTTGATAAGTTTTTGGGGTTCCTGTAGCAAAAGTTATTAAAAAACTAGTAGCTAAAAAACTTAGCCAAAAACTTCACTTCCAAACAAGCCCTTCGTATTATCAAAAAACTTGTAGTATCAATTTATAAATTCTAACAATTCACGCAACTAGCTAGACACGATGGGAACGGGGAGGCCCCATGTCCTATCAAACTTGTGGCGGAAGGTGAGCGAAAGAAACACCACTTTGACCGCAGCTGGCAGATTGACTTCTAGTCATCGGATGAGTTGACTTCTAGTCGTCGGATGAGTACATATTAGAGTGCGGATTCCATTTCCCAGTAGAAATTAATAGTTGACGAAATCCACCGCTCACAAGCATGAATTCTTATTTTTATTTTTTTAGGGCAGTATTGTTTAAGCAAAAATCAGGAGTATCAGCTACAATATCCTTTATTCTGTCTCAAATTAAGAAATCTTTTTGGAAAAATGGCCAATTTAGTCCCTATACTTTTTTTTACTGTCAATTTAGTCCTTACATAATTTTTTTTTTACCAATTTAATCCCTATACTTATTTATCGGTTCCAATTGAGGAATTCCGCGGCGGTGCCACCTTGTGATTCCGATCAAACGTCTAATTGAACACTTAAGCAAGGGTATTTCGGGTACTTCACTGCTGAGGCTCCTTTTCAGAAGTAAAAATCAAAACCAAAAGTGACCGGCACACTTTTATCACCACTCAGAAAAATCCACCTGAAACCTCAACTTTTTCTTGCAAGATTTCAGTCGATTTCAACGGATGCGGGTGGTCAAGATTGTCTGTTTTTCCCCTTGCATTTGGAAATTTTGGCACAAGCTAGACAAATAGTCAAACGCACGAACCTTTTCTCTCAATTACTCAATTTATCAATCAAATCAATGGCTGAAAAATTGAAATATGACAATCAATCTAATGGAATAATACCGAACAGATGACTGAAAAATATGGAATAACAATAGCAGTAATGCGAAAATGGTAACAAAAATAAAATAATAGCAAACAATAAAAGTCGTCAATGGTCGCTAGCTAAATCTAATACAAGAAAGCCAAGGCAATTGACAAGAACTACCGCAAAAGATGGAGCAAAGTTTGGTGGAGGAGGAGCTGAGACACCAGCTGGAGAACCAGACGGAGATGGAGTGGTAGAGCCCGAAGGTGACGTGCTAGGAGAGCTAAAGGGTGGTGGGGTGGAAGAGCTGGAAGGTGGAGTTGCGCCGATCGATGAAGGAGCAGGAGCAGAGGCAGGGCCGGATGGAGGCCTGGTGGGGGCCGAAGTTGGTGATGGAGTGGCAGCAGTTCCGGTGACGTTGATGGCTAGCTTTTGGCCGAGTAAGCAGTGTTGAGGGAAGGTGCATATGTAGAAATGTTGACCTGGGGTGGTCAGGGTAATTCTGGTTGGACCAGTGTTCATTGTGGTTCCGGTGGCAGAGGTGTTGCAGGAATCATAGGCTGACTTTGATGTCACCACATCAACATCATGAACTCCAGTTGTAAAGTTGAACACTGCATTATTGATGCAATATTGTGAAATAGATACATGTCAGTAACCAACAGAAAATTTCTTGCAAGATTTTAGTCAATTTCAGTCGGTTTTTGCAAGAAAAAGTTGAGGTTTCAGGTGAGTTTTTCTGAGTGGTGATAAAAGTGTGCTGGTCACTTTTGGTTTTGATTTTTACTTCTGAAAAGGAGTTCCAGCAGTGAAGTATCCGAAATACCCTTGCTTAAATGCTCAATTAGACATTTGATCGGAATTACAAGGTGGCGCCGCCGCGGAGTTCCTCAATTGGAACCAATAAATAAGTATAGGGATTAAATTGGCCAAAAAAATTATGTAAGGACTAAATTGACAGTAAAAAAAGTATAGGGACTAAATTGGCCATTTTCCCAATCTTTTTTGAGTGACAAAAAGGTTTGTAGGCTTTAGGATTCTTGTGTGCTAGCTCCCTATGTTGATGCTTTTTTCTGTTGAAAAATTTCAAAAGTGGGGGGTTTTAGGATTAAATGCTAACGAACTAAATAAATCAAATGCAAAAAATAATTAATTGACAGAAATAAATGGGGAAACTCTAGCCACTTCAGAAATGGTTCATGCAACTGATCATCGATTCAAATATAATTCCAACATTCATCAATAGATTGGTTATAGTTGTCATACACGCGATAAACAACCAGTCTTTCCTTAATTTCTCAATAGTTAAGGTAAACCATTAACTATTTCTCTAACTCGGAAATAACCCTAGGTACGACCGTAGAATTTAATTTCTAAATTGCATTAAGATTTAGAAAAGTCCAATCCTAATTAACAAACACGCTACGAGGGTTTGTTTAAATTAGATCGTATGTTTCCCTGACATAAACCCAATTATGTCAATTGCTACCGAGACAGAGGTAATCAAACAATTACGGATTCAACTATATACCCCCAATTAACAAATAGACAACATGGATAATTAAATATTATGCAACTATTCAATCATACACAATAGCCATAACCATTAAAAGCAGAAAACATACAAATACCAATAAATGAAGGAAGCAATTAAAATAATTTAGATCTCACAGTTATTGTTGAACCAAATCTTCAATTGTCCTTGACTAGAAATACGAAGTTAGTTCTCCATTAATGGAGAACAAGCCATGTAAAAATCTGTTTTAAGCTTCCCCATTGTTTCTCTCCCAAAGTCGGCTAAAAAGAAAAAAGTACAAAGACCTAAGTACCTCCCAATTTTGTTGCTGGCTGAACTCTTAATCACGCGGGATCCGGCCTTCTTTTCTCCTCTTTTCTCGTAATTGATTGGTAATCTAATACCAATCCAATTCCTAAAAAGATTCCTATCACAATTTAATTTCCTAAAAACTCTCCCAATCACTTGAGAATGATCCTGCGAAATCAAAAAGGTCCTGATAGCTATCAAATTAGGAAATTGATTCAGATTTGGAGATTGCTCAATATCAATCCCGACTTTTCGGCTTTGAGCAGTGAACTTAGGCGCGCCCCCGTGCAACCATCAGATGTTTTTCACTAAAAAATCTTCATTTAAACACTTTTGATTCCCGCTCCTGAAATAAGCACAAAATACCAAATATAAATAGAATCTATCAAATAAAAAGATATTTAGCAAAAATCAAGGGAAAAATAATTATAAATTTAGTAACAAATTATAACCTATCAGCTACATATGACATAAGGTGCTTTAGTCCATAAAAAGTTGAAAAACATATGAAGACATGCTATTGTGACGTTTCTAGACGTCTTTAATTCATTCTAAGAATTTCCATGGCTTTTGCCACTTCCATTTGAACTGTAATAGCCATTGATGGCCAAACTCTCCCCAACTGAAGAATTAGCAATGCTTGAATGTCGATATCAGCCAGTAGATTTCCTTTTGCTCCTATATTAATTTGTCTCCCCATGCCACTGATGATATCAGTAGGCACTACTGATGTCTTGTTTGCTCAAGGACTGCTACAAATAAAAGGGCAACAAGCATAGATATATAACTCTACTAATGATAACAAGAATAAGACAGATAAAGAGGGAAAGCAGTGAAAAGCAGCAGATGAGTTGTGAATAGCTGAGCTGCATTTCAATCTTGTTAAGCAAGGTAAGGTAGTAGCTTCACCAAAATGTCTTGAAAGATCATATTTGTACTTGACCAATATGTCACAATAGGTTCCTATACAAATACAGCAAACTGGCAGTCAAGAATTCAAACCACATCTACATATATATGTGCAGTGAAAAGTTAGTTAGACCTAGACAAGTGCATACTTACAGGGCGGAGAAAGCCATCACCATCCTCCAACTACAAGTGTTTGTACAAGTATTTTATGATTTTGTGTATACAATCACAACATTTTGGCACATATGTTTTTGTCATTTCAGGTGAAGATGTATGAATTTTAATCTTGGGAAGAAAATGATGTATTTTGGATATATTAGGGACAAAATCCCTATTTTAAAATAAGGAACTTAAAATGTAAAAAACCTCATATATGAGAGACTAAAATGTGATGAGAAGGTCTTGGTATGGTGACTAAAATTGAGTTCTCATGACTTAAAAGGTATTAGTTTCAAATCTTCTCTCTCTTTCCCTACCTCTTAAATTCTACCCATCTATAAATTTTTTTTTTTTAAATAAAGACCAAATTGCATCGTGCTAGTTTCAAACCTCCCTACTCTCTTTGCTTTTTAAATTCTACTCATCTATAAAAAAAAATTTTTTTGAAGAAAAAAGAACAAATTGCATCGCTCAAAGGTGGTACGAAGCTTATATGTGAGGCCCTAGTTTAGCAATTTTCCTTTTGAAGCTACAAGATTCAAAATTTTAAAGTTGAAGGAAATAATAGTTGCTTTTAACCCCAGGATTAAAACGCAGTTCATATTAAGGTGTAAGACTATGGAAATGTTATTTAACATGTATGCAAGGCTGCAAGCTTACTTAGTACATCACCCATCCCACATAGAGAGAGATTAAGAAAAATTGTGCAAAGGAACTTCCAATTTCCAAGGCCAAGCCAACTTACCTAGAGAGTTACATTTTTACTAGTACATTTTTTCTACTTTGAACTCTTAGCACACATGGTAATTCTCCTATAAAGTTCATACATTATCATTGATCTACTAAATTGTCTATGGTGTAACATACAAAATTTTAAACCTTTTCTGCCAAAATAACTATAGGCCCACCATTTGATTGTGCCCCCTTAGGACAAGAACAGAAGTTAGAAGAACCCTTTTTACCAAGCCAATTAAGATTGGCAATACTAATCAGGGTTTAAAATCAGAACAACCAGCAGTGGAAGTTTTTGATGAACAGTGATACCATTGACTTCACACATGTCCAATTCCTCAGGTTTAGCTCCATCAGGCAATTCAAAATCAAACTTGTGCACTAATGTTGCTAATGCAGGCTCATTGATAGCCAAAGCAAAAACTGATAACTGGGCAACCCCTTCTGCCAGCACCAAATGGAATCAATTCAAAGTTAAAACCTCGAAAATCGACATCACTATTCAAGAATCTCTCTGGCTGAAATCCCTCAGGATTATCCCAAAACGTTTGAATCTCTTCCAATTGCCAAGCATTCACGAGTACTTGTGTGCCTGCTGAACTATCATACCCCATTACTTTGACATCTTGAGTTGATTCTCTGGCAAGTAGTAACGGAACAGGTGCATGAAGTCTTAGAACGTCCTTTATCACTGCTTTTAGGCATTGCATTTTGTCTAAATCATCTTCAGTGATTTCTGATTTTCCATTTGCTTTCTGTCTCAACTCATTCTGCAACTGCTTCAAGATTTTGGGATGCCTCAGAAGTTCAGCCATTGCCCACTCCATATTTGTATGTGTTGTGTCAGTTCCACCTTCAAACATGTCCTAATCAAGGAGACATAAGTGATTTAAGTCACAATATTCAGAATATTAATGGCCTTATTACAGATCATCTCTTTAATTAGAGTTATATTATGCTAATTTATCATAACAAGCATATGAAAAAAATTGAAATTATCATACCAAACCATCAGCTAATCTAATGCTTAATTAATTAGCAATGTGTTCTTTTCAATCAACAATTCCTAGGTTGAAAGAAAAATATTACTCTTTTGAAAGTAAATCTAAGAAAAAATTGGACAGTGAGAAACAACCATGGAGATCAAGGGCTTCTGTAATTGCCACTGGTTATTAAACGGTCCAGTTTGTAATCTAGATTGGTCACATCAATTCAGTCTGATCTATGCAGTTCATTTCAAATTTTGGGAAAAAAAATAGACAATCAAGATCTAGGCCCCATCAAGTCGACCCTGTCCAGGCGATAAGCTGTTCTGCCAATTGCACAGAAACCAAGTCCTGGCCAGAGAGTCTTACCAAAATGACAGCTTTGATAGAATCATGCTCAATAGCAAACAACTTTTCCCTCAGTATCTGAAGCAAAATGTCCAGAGAGTCTGAGCAGGTTGTCTCAGTAGTATCAGCAGCAGCCTTGTTCCTGTGCTCTTCAATTACTCCCTCTATGAATTGATCAATCTGTTTAACCACTCTTTTCACTCTAGCATCCAAACCATTGAAACGATTCAGCCATGCAAGCCAAGGAACATAATCCCTTGTATACCCCTAATATCTGAATGAATTCTGCTGAAGTATCCTTAGCTTTCCTCCCATGTTCTCCATCACCGTACTTCGTCCCCAGGGCAACCCTACAAACTACTCATTCGTAAGAGTTGCGAATAAGTCACTCAAGTTTATCAGGCAATTTGATGAAGAAGATAAGCATTCTTACTTGATCTTTCCAATCACATGTGAAGTCTCTTCTTCTCGAATACGTCGAAATGATTGAACCATTTTGTTACTTAAAAGTTGATGCACAAGAATGCTTCTAAGTTGCCTCCAATACTCTCCATAAGGAGAAAATGCTACATCCTTGGAGCCATAGAAGAGTCTACGAGCTATACTTAGTCTTGGCCTGTTTGAAAAAACTTGATCATGGTCTTTCATGCTTTCTGAAGCTGCACTGGCTGAGGAGGCCACGAGCCTATATTGGCTTGTTGCCAAAATGAAGCAGCATCACTGGACCATATTTCTTTGATAGAGATTGCATGGATCGGTGAGGAAGCAAGCCAAGTTGATGAAGATCTCCAACAATAGGGAGCATTGATGGAGACGGTGGCAGATTCTTTTGGCGTTTTGATGAAAAAGTGAACCATTTTATTAGGGAGATAAGAAATAGAACAAAAGGAATAAGAGAGATAATGGATACTATATTGTACTATTCTTGAATGGAAAAACATAACTAAGTTTTGGAATTGAATTCTGTCATGCTCTCAATTTATAGAATTGCCAGCTCCTTGAACTTTAGTTCATAGTATGTATAGGAGAATATTCTTGGTGCTAAACGATGTGAATTGGCTTTCCCTGGTACCTTTTTGTGTTTTCTTGAATCATACTCGAAATGTTCAACCAGAATTAAAAAAAAAAAGTAATTTTGTTATATCAGCTCTGATAATTAGTGATCCATTTCATGCATTTAGCAAAAGATCACTTGCAATTTTTCCCTTAATTTGATGAAATTTTCATACTAGTGTTGTCAAGTCCGGTTCCTATGTTCTAATTCATCAATAAACTGATAAAGTTGATGTAATTCAGTGCACAAAATCAATGTGCAGATTAGCTTGGTCCATGCATCCATGCCTTTGGTGCCCATCAAGAAAGTTATTCATAGCATTTGCTCTACCCTGTTAATATGGTCCATAAGCTAGTCAGAAGAAACAACATGTGATTTGGTCATATTGATCACCCCACCTAATTGTTATGTAATCTCTGGGCCATTAAGAATTAACTCACCCAAAGTCATTCACTACAACCAACATTTTTCCATCCACTAGGCATAATAGGTAATAGAAAACCTATAGACACATTCCAATTTGTTTCTTCCCAATTTTTAATGAGTTTTTTTTTGAATTATTAAAAGATACTGCAATAGGAGCATTATTAATTTCATTCCATGAAAGGCATACCTATGTGGTTTTTATTCCGTTAGGTCAATTTTTTCTAAAGGAAAATTTTCTTCGATAAAGCAATATTGCTAAAATAAAACATTAAATTTAGGATTGCTTAAACAATCCCAAAAACCATTGACACCCTAATTTGATGATATATATCGTAGTCATTGAACCTTTTATTAAAGCTATTTTGGCCATGAATCTAAATTCTTGAGTTCTAGAAGTCTCTCTTTAACAATAGCATAGATACATAGATTTGATATCCGTTCCTTACTATGAGAGACCACATTAATTCTAAGAGGAGGAAAGGAGGATTTAAACTTAAGAGTTCCAATTCTTAAAATCCCAACCTTAATTATTAGAATAATAATTTTGCTTCTATTTCTTTCAAATGAACAAAAAATAATCCCTACTTCAATTACTAATAATAACTGTGTTTACCATTATCCGCAACTTCAAAAGTTGGGGACAATGGTGATTCTACAAATATATAACTACTTGAACAATGGGAACGATGGTTAGATTGGTAATAAGATAAGAGGAGTTGTAAGTAGAAGTTCTTGAATTCAAAACTTTCCGCTTATCCAAACCAAAAAAAAAAAAATTCACTCGAACAATGCATGTGTCAAATTTAACTAAGATGCACGTGCACTAATTTTATTGGATCAGCTCAATTTTCTATCGGCTTTAGTCTATGAAAAAACCCATAAAAGCCCATTTGTAAAAATACTCAGTAACTCCTACTTAGTCCATGAAGCCTATTAAGGTCCACTTAGTAAAAACCTCACAAACTCTCCACTATAGACAGCCAAATTATAATGTCAGTCAATTCATTCCATATTCTCCTTGTACAATTTATCACATTTATTTTTGGGTAAATTATAAATAACCTCCTTGTAGTTTTATTTATTATCACATGATACCCCTAATATTTCAAAATATTCACTTTACCCCTATAATTTTATATAAAGTGGAAACTTAACAAAAAAATACCTTATGTAACATTGTTAGTTAAAATACCAATTGTACTCTAACTTAAATGATAGATCAAATGATGGCTTAACTGCCTTGTATAAAACCATAGGAGAATTATGTGAAAAAAATATAAAAACTATAGGAGATAGAGTGGATATTTATACAAACTATACGAGAGTTAAGTGAATATTGCGATTTCATCACACGTACTTTTGGAATGTGTCTAGTATAATTGTTGTCACTGATTGTGCATCCCATTTATTTTTCATTGTATATAAAATCATAGGGAGGTTCTCTTGTGATCATCGAGGTCCTCTTGTAATATTATATTGCATAATTTTAAAGTAGCTAGCCTATAGTGCCTAACAAAATTCATTGTGCTCTCTCTTATCCTTTTCACCAAATTAGATTTTGGCAAATGAAAAAAGAAATCATTTTTGGTTCTTAAAATTTGGGATTGGACTAAAGTAGTTATCAATGTTTTAAACACAACAAAAATAGTCCCTAAGTATTTAAATTAGATCGGATTAGTTCCTAATGTTTTGAACTAAAAAAATGTAGTTCCCAAAGTATATTAATTGACCAAATTAGTCCCTAACATTTTATAAAATCTAAGAAAATTTATTTATGTAATATAAGATAAAAATTATAGAAATTAATAAAAACTCATGAGAATTCTATAAAGACTATGAAGGAATTACAAAAACAAATCATAAAAGCTCTCAAAAATATATATAAAAAGATTAAAGTAATCTAAAAATCCAATTTAATACCCGAATTAAGCATGTGATTATGCATGTGCTCTGTTTATTATTTTGTGTACTTTCTTCAATAAAATAAATATAGTATTATAATTTGTACATGCACTTTTGTATACGTTTGTGTACAAATATAAACTGTCATATCTATCAAGTGTCTTCATTTCGTCAAAAATCCCTACCTTAAACTTAGTTTATATTTTTCAAAGTTTTTAAGATTTTGTGATTTTTCTAGAATTTCTCCACAACTTTTATGGCATTTTTATTTTTTGTATTACGTTATATTTTTATAGATTTACAAAGCATTAGGAACCAATTTGGTCATTATATCTTAGAGCCTGTATTTGTTTAGACGATATATTAGAGATTAATTTGGTCAACAATGAATACTATACAAACTTTTTTTTTTTTGGCGGAAAAAATGAGGACTGATTTAGTTAACTCCTAAACGTTGAGGACCAAATGTGTATTTTTCCCTTTGACAGATTTTAGTGATTGTGTATTGTTGTTCATAACTAAAAACATTAGATATCAGTTTTGTTTTTGTGGTAAACTTGTAAGACCAATTTGGTCACAATCAGAAGTATTAAAAATTAGATTTATATGGGAGCGGATGGGGTTGGATGGTAAGATGGAATCGATTGCAGGTAGGAGGTCCTGAGTTTAAAGTTTTCACTTATTGAGAGAGAGAGAGAGAGAGAGAGAGAAAGATTAGATTTATACAGCTAGAACTTTGGGAACCAAAACGACAATATGGCTAAGTTTGGTAGTTGGAGATTTGGAAAGTAAAGAAAAGAGAGTGAGAGAAAGTGAGTTTTAAGTACATTGAAGTTTCCTTAATATAGAAAAGAAGAAAAAAAAAGTTAAGCGATTTGTCTATAGTTTTTTTTATAAGAAAAAAGTTTGAGTGGGTTCGATTTGGGTCATTATCATGGATCAGGACATGCCCTTGGACTATAGATTCACTTACAGGAGTTCTTACAAATCACTTACTAATAGATTTCTCATATTGGCATTGATATTCGTATACAACTTTTTATGAGAGAGTAGTCTGCTCTTATAAACTGAATCAACTTGTGTTGATGATTTGCTTATAGTGCTACCACAATTTATAAAAGTTTCTCGTTCGACCTTTATAAAATACCCATTTTGTCCATAAAAGTTTGATTAACAAAATTTTGTGGACTTGTATTTAGAAATTATTTCATTTCTTCTAAACTCCCAAATAAAATTAGAATTTCTTTTCTTCTTACTCTCATTTCTTTTCATTTAAAAATTATTTCATTTCTTTTCTCAACGTCCAAATAAAATTAGAATTTCTTTTCTTCTTTTCTCTCATATCTTAAGATTTCTCTTTTCATTTAACAATTATTTGAGAAGGTATGATGAAGGTACACAACGTGGTAGTACCCTATGATACATTACCAAAACATATTCTTCAAATAAGTAAAAAGGCTGACAACAACTTGCCCTCCTGAATTTAGTGGGTAGTCACACTTTACCCCCTTCAACCTTAAATATATATACTTTACTTGCATCAAGATTAGTCAAAGTAAGAAATATAATAAAAAAAAAGTGAGTGCAATGATATTATTGCAATTTTATTTATGAAATTATCGATAACTTAATATTATTTGCTTTCATTGTTAACAAATATACATCTTTTCTATCGTATCAACCATATAACAATCTCTGAAAAAAGCTTTAAAAAAAGTTTATATTTAGTTCATATCCTTAAAAATTTTCCTGTCCGATTAATATTCGCTTTTGTTATATGTTTTGTTCATTTATTATACTTTAAGTCAAATAAAAAGGATAAAATAACACAATACTAAAATAAACATAATTACCATTTTTTTAAAAAGGGGCAATACTAAACTTGTTTTTAGCTTAAAAAAGTAGTTTTTTATTATTTTAGTTTCCATGAACTTTTAGACTAATACTATTTTCATTTTGTGTTGATATATTTATAGTTTACTATTATTGCCTTTTCTTTTATTAAAATAAAATTTTATTTAATCTCTATTTTTCTTCTCTTAGTTTAGAAATAAGGCATATTAGCCATTTTTAGCAAATTTGATTAAGATTTTAATGTTGGACTAATTTAATAAATAAAAATGACAATAATTTTAGCCTAAAAATTTTAAATAAATTAAAATAATAAAAAACTACTTTAAAAAATGAGTTTAGTATTACCTTTTTTTTTTTGAAAGTTTGGCAATTATATTTATTTTTAGTATTATGTTATTTATCTATTTTGTTTGAATTAAAGTCTAATAAATTGAATAAATCATATATAATAGTGAACATTAATCTAACGAAAAAATGTTCATGGATATAAACTAAATATTAGTTGTCTTTAACTTTTTGTAGTTTGATATTTTTGTATAGTTGATATGATAGAGAAGTTGTAAATCTTTAAGTAATGAAAGGAAATGGTACTAAGTTATAGATAAGTTCATGAAATAAAAGAATAATAATGTCATTGCACTCACCTTTTTTATATTTTTAACTTTGACTAGTGGATAAAATGTATATATTTAAGATTAGCGTGGGTAAAATGTGACTATCCCCTTAGTTCAGGAGGGCAAAGTGTAAAATGAATTCTAGTTATCTGGCAAGTATTAGATTTAGAAAACTCATGTTGTTTTGTTGAATTGGTAGGACGTGACTGGCAATGTTTCGTCATAGCTCAATACAATAATGTGTTGCGGTGTATTCAAAATCAGACTCCACCGGCCAGTTTTCTTGAAATCCGATCAAGAATCAATTGAATCAGTAAGAGTCGGACCATTGAACCGATTTCTATCATTTTTTTTCCCTTAATATCAAATGCTATCCAAATTATCCAACATCAAAATCAAAAATAAAAAAAAATAAATCTTAGGTACAGTCAAGAATCAATTGAACCAGTAATAGTCAAACCGTTGAACCGATTTTATTATTTTTTTCTTCTTTTCTTTAAATATCAAATTCTATCCAAATTATCTAACATCAAAATGAAAAACCAAAATAAATAAAGGAAAAATGACCTATTTCATCCCTTACATTTCACAAAAATATTCTTTTTGTCTCTCACTTTTAAAACGAAGCAAAAATAAATAAATCTTTGGTCCAAACGGTCGAACCCGGTTAAACTGCGAGCACCTCTGGTTCACTAATCTGGCCGGATTTAAAAACACAACCACGTGCGGTGCGGTACCTTGTAAGTCTAACGTGGAAGGGAAGGTCAATCCAGGCACGTATTGTCAACTGGTACGCCTAATTATATTATATTATTATATTAATAAAAAAGAATAGATGACCAAAAAGTACCCAAGATTGGATGACAGCAAAACATGAACAAAATGCCCAACACCTTAGCAGTTTAGCAGCGGCAGAAGCAGCATCTTTTGGTATTTGCATTTGCAGAAAGTCAGAATAAAGTGCAAACGAAAAGCCCAGAAAAAGGCCTGACCAACCAACAAGGCAGTCTTAGATTCATGGTATTATTATCTATCTCATCATCTATCTTCAAAAGGTCCTTTTATTACAGTTTGCTTCTCTCTCTCTCTCTCTCTCTGATTTTCTGTTTATCTCTTCATTCATAGCAAGTACAAGTAGAATGATAGTTCATGTGTGCGAGGATACTTTGTGTTTCTTGATAAATGTTTCTTCTTTGAGAAATGGATTTTTTTTTGTGTGGATTCTTTGAATTGTTGGATAAACTTAACTTAGATTACCTGGTCTCTGAATAAAAAGAACAGAAAATTGTTAGTCATGTTGATAAGTTAGAAGTGGAGAAATTTGCAATTCTCAGCTGGAATTCGTATAGAATCATAATAGACAGTCAAGTACATACTCTCAGGATTGTCAGCTCTGGACATACTTGTTGGGAGAGTATTAGGAGGCGAACAGCAAGGCGGTGGTGGAGGCCTTGAGTTGAAGATCTTTAAATTTTGTGTATCCATTGCAGGTTTGACATGTTTGTTGGGTTAAACAGTATTGTAACAAGGCTGCATCATGGGTTTTGCCCTGCTTGCTATATCAATGAATGATAAGCGAGTCCGGCAGTAGTCCTCCTCATGTTTGGTCAGTCTTGATGGCTGATATTTTAGGTAACTGGTAACATCTCTCCTTTTCTATTGAAAACAAGAAAAGCATTATGCTTCTTCATCAAATAAAATAGGTTGAATTAAATGGAGAGAGGAGAGAGATAATCAAAAGAAGAAACAATATTGGCTGGAGCCTGGAATTTATATATGTAAGTATGTATGTATATATGTTTGTAGCGGAAATTCACAACATAAATAATATGCAAAATGGGGACGATGGAGGATTGTATCTACTAATACTCTATTTAGTTTGTTGTGTGGACAGCTTCATGGAAATGGTGGAAAAGTGCAAGCAGAGTCCAACCTTATGGAAGAGAGAAAAAGTTGAAACTCTAGGTTTGAGGTTTGGAGGAACATGTAAACTGCCAAAATGTGATTAGTCTCCTGAATCTTTAGCTTTTCAGCTGGTCTTGATGCAAATGTTGTTGATCTCATTGGAAAAAAGCAATGCTGGAAGGATTGATTATAGGTCCAGGAACTAGCAGATGTTGGAAGACTTGTACTTTGTCTACATAGATTGGAATTGGTGTAATTAAGAGGATAGGTTGGCTTGAAAGGGGCATAAAACAAACGAATTCTTGGACAATTTATTCCCATAATGCAAGATATGGAAAAATTCTGCCTCCCAAATAGATGGCACCCTTTTCTTGGAACCTTTGTTGAAGATTTGTATGGATATTGGTGCTTATGGGAACATGATAGATTGGCCTCAAGCAATCTTTAGTTACATTGTCGTACAGCACAATCTGGCCTGGTTCTGCTTACCGGAGTGGTTGGCTTTATTCTGGCTAATTATAGGACTTCTTGTCTGACTTGAAGTGTGTGATATTGGAATAAGAAGGGGTTTGATGCTTTAGGCGCTGCCCTTCAGTGCTTGATATGGATTTTATGCTTTAAACGATTGGAAGGGCTTATGAGGGGAGAGGAATTAATGATCAGTTGAACACAATTTTTGTGACACTTGATGTTCTCAACAGATATCATTAATCTCATATATAATCTTTTGTCAAACTCTTGGATTCTGTTGTGTAAAGGCAGATCAGTTTGTAGCTTTGCATGCATTGCTCCAGTGATAATTTAAGCATTTGCAATTAGGAAAATTAATAGAATGAACAAGATGGATTTGCATGCTTAGACTGAGTTGGAACTTTCACATGATTTTTATGCTTCAAAGGGAAAAAGTGTTAGAAGTTGGATTTTTTTTTCTTTGTTAATCTCCATAATGTGTGCTTTATCTTTGGCTTAGCCCTTATTGTTGCATTTATCCTTTTCAGTTACTGTTAACCAGTTCTTTGCAAAAATGTGACTAAGAAATTAAGTATAGGAAGCAATTACTGACTAGAAAATTTTCAATAGGAACTATTCTCTGAGGGAATGCTGTACAGATCAAGAGGTTGTTACAGTTTATCATACAAGAGTGTCTAATCTAAATGATGTATACAGTCTTTCTCACTTCTCTTCACCATACTACGAACTTCTGCTCTTAATTTTGGGAGCTATTAAAGTGTTTTTGGTGCATAGTTATGTTAATTGTTGGTTTCTGAGTATTTTGATCCTAATTTCGGCTCTTTTTTTTTTTTTTTTCTTTTCTGTGTGAAGCCTGACCTCATCGCTAGACTTGCTAGTGTAGTATGCAAAAATACTTTTTTGCTATAGTGGCCTACTGCCTACTGCTAAAAGAAGATTTCTTCACAATGTTCTTGATGCTTATAATGGGTTAGAATCATGATTTGACCTTACATCCAGAAGTGAAAATGGTGAAATGAGCATGTATTTTCCAATGTGTTATGCAGCAGTAGTGGAAAAGGGAATACTCTCTTTGGTTCTTAAGGAACCATCCTGATTCATTTAAGTTAGTCCTTTGCTAAAGTAATTATTCAGCTATGAACATGTAGGGCATTAACAGCTGCATGATGGCTGACAAAAGTATTTTTTCATTAGTCTTACATGCCGAAGAGGTAGTTCAAAATTACAAGTCACCACAAACAGATTGGTTGGAGAAATAAATCTTTCATGCAAGGAAAGTTAGGAACCAGTCAATTATAGGACCAAAATCTTGATGTGCCTTGTTTTCTAGACCTCCAGTCCACAAGAACCCTAGATCCCGTGGGAGGGAGGATGGCTCTCATGTTTCAGAAGTGGGATGCTGCGGGATACATTTCATATGGTGATGCACAGGGCCTTGGGTAATGAGGTAATATGTGTGCTCTGGCTGGTCCAGGAGGCAATAGTTGATGAAAGTGCTTATGCTTTGGACAGACCACGAGGCAATTGATGGCAACTAGTAGGTCGTGGTCGGTGGCTGGAAGATCCAGATGCCTGTGTTCTGCTATTGTAAGATTTAGGTTGCCCAGGCATGTATTGCCATTGTTGTGGGGTTTGTTAGATCATTGTGTTCCAGCAGTGGGAGCACAGGTAGACCATATAAGCATGACATGATCTCATGGAGTGCATGATGTATGATGCATCACTCATAATAGAAGTCATGCTATGAATAGGATGATTAAATGTGCATGCTAACGTGTATGATATGCATTATGGCATGAGCCTATTATAAATGGTGTTCACACTAATGATTACTGTCCCCCGGTCAAGAATCCACATAGATTGAGACCTACAAAATCTTTGATCATTGCTCCTGTTGCTTCTGAACACCTAGAGGGGCACACTGCACCATCCAAGTGACCATTTTCTAGTGATATGTAGGACACATATTTGAGAAAATTGTATCCCTAATTTGCCACACACGTACAGAACAGTCAGTGTTATTTGCTTGAAGAGTTCTTATATGAGATGAAGATTGACACAATAGTACGACTGTGGAATAAGGATTTGGCCAGTACAGTAATGAGCAACCCAGTCTACCAACTTGAAGAATCTGTGGTGTCCAGTTCATCAGTGCTGCCATATTCTTGAAGCCTTTATCTTCTTTTCTCGTTTATACTCTTTTAAAGCATTGTCAAAACTGAGACTGTTTAATGCTGTTATGCAGTAAAAATTTTGTTGATGGGAAATACAGAATCAACTTCTGGTGACACATCTCGAGACTTTCCACATGAAGCCTCCGGATATGCTGGAAATCCAGTTGATCCTAGTTATCAACACCAACATCCAATCTATGCTGGAAATCCAGTGGACACTAAATATCAGCAGCAGCCACCAGCATCTGCAACAAGTTCATTGAACAGTAACAACCAGAGGAAGCATCGACCAACCTATATAGCTGATAACTTCAATTCACTAGAAGAGGTATTTAATTCTTGTAGGTAATCATACCTTAACCATAGTTTTTTTCTCATTATGTGTTCCTTCAGTGATATGACCTACTACAATTTTCATTTGCTCAATGTTGGATATTTACTTCATGACTTTTCAGTTGTTTGTGAATTGGAAAATGAAATTGTAATAGAGCTTCTATATCAAACCTGAGACAAAGTGAATGTTTTTGTTCCCAGGTGGTTACTGCATTAAGAGAAGAAGGCCTCGAATCATCAAATTTAATTCTGGGAATTGATTTTACACAGAGTAATGAGTGGACAGGTACTTTGATGCAAAATCTGTTCTGTAACTTCCACCTTAGATTAGTAGAAAGGCATATGACAATTTGTTGTTTCTAGGAAAGTATTCATTCAACAGGAGAAGCCTTCATGCAATGGGCACTACACCTAATCCATATCAGCAAGCTATCTCCATCATTGGGCGGACATTATCACCTTTTGATGAAGATAATTTGATACCTTGTATCGGATTTGGGGATGGTTAGTTTTCAGTAATTTTGCTTGTTAACTTGATATCAGAATCGTCTTTTTTGGGCGGAAATGTCATACTGGTTCTTTTATTTCGTAGCATCCACACATGATCAGCATGTGTTCAGCTTTTACCCTGACCATCGACCTTGCCACGGATTTGAAGAAGCTCTTGCAAGATATAAAGAGATTGTGCCTCACCTAAAGTTATCAGGTTTGATGACTAGAGTGCATCATTTTGCACAATGTTTATGCACATTGTTGAAAAATGCATTTGATGATAATATGATTACTATAATCCTGGATGCTTTTATTCAACAGCATTTTATGATTATGATCATGCATGAATGAAGAACGAATAGGACTGAAATCATTAACTATGGTACAAATATGTTTTCCAAACCTTATTGTGGAATCAATTAAATCAACTCCCTCCTGAAATTAAACTAGTAGGAACATGATTCCTATTAAACCAGCAATTCTACAAGGCCCTAGTAATATCTAAGTTTGATATTTTTTAATGCATGAAGGAAAAGCATGACATTTGAATCCTCAGAAGGAAGCCATGATGCGATAAAAGGTATTAGTATTACATTTGATGTCCTAATTGATTGGGGGTCCCACCTAGAAAGATTTCTTAATCCCATCCCATATATCCCCCTTCACCACCCCCACTTTAAGAAAAAGAAAAATGGAAAATCAGAACAGAAAATAAGGGAAAAGTTACTGTGCAACCTATTTTACTAGAATTTCTCAGACCCTAGTGGATTTGGAATCAGATTGCATGATTTAAAACATGGTTCATTGGCAATTAGGAATGCTTATTTTGGTGTTCTGAAGTTCAAAACTTATGCATGTAGAATATATTTTTGTTTGTTGCTGCACCCAATGATTGCATCTAAACCATGGCAGTGAAAAAACTCCTACATATTGAATCGTTTCTCCAGAATGATGTACAAAAATACTCCTTTTTGTTGAAAAGTTTTAATGAAACTTTCCTGTACGCTGAACTTTCTTCCCTCTAAATATCCTAATGAAGCCTAGCCCTAACATTTGCCATTTCTAAGTTTCCTAAAGAAACCTAGCCCTAGTGTTTTGCATTTTGTGTAACTAGCATTCTATGGTCCCTATGTCATTCTGTGGTCCAGAACAATCCAATCTAGGTTGACTACTGCAGAAACCAACTGATCCATTTGATTTAACAGGACCTTTATACATATTTGAACAATATTTTCCTAAGGCTATTTTCAGAATCATCATGTTCTCTTTTCGGTATAAAGTGAATCGCGTCATTCCCACAATCTAAGAGGATTATAGTAGTGTGTTAAGTGCACCTTGCAGAAAAAGATTGTGCTACTTCATTCATTTGGTCTTTACCTTTTCTTTCAACTTTTCTGTTTTCCATCTTTTGCCTTTTATGGGAAAAATGTTTGAATGCCATTGCAATAATCATTAAAGACAAATAACTAATGCACATCTTTCACTACATATCTCTGGTACCTTCCTCTTTCTATGTAAGGTTATCAGTTTTCTGCTGTGAGTTATTAATAGTGCACTTAAACTGCAAAAATGTTGCAGAATAATTATCTACCACAAAATGAGGCTTGTAAACCAATGAATTGGAAACCGAGTTTCTAACATCTCTCTATCTGCATGTCTGATATAGTTAACTTTTGATTCTTTTCCTAGCCTTACTGATGCATGCAAATTATAGGTCCAACATCCTTTGCACCAATAATTGATTCTGCAGTTGATATTGTAGAGAGAAGCAATGGGCAATATCATGTCCTTGTAATTATTGCTGATGGACAGGTTCAATTGTTGTACTTTGATGAACTTTATAAGCTTTTATTGACTCTCCTGCGTGACCTTTTCTTGTCCTTTATTGTTTGCATATATTATTAGGTTACTAGGAGTTCCAATACACCACATGGAAGGTTTAGTCGACAAGAGCAGGCAACTATTAATTCTATAGTTGCTGCAAGGTAATACCGTGGACTTGGAAATCCCCTATTTGTTCTTTGGAGTTCACTAATTTAATACTTAATGCAAAGTGAATATTCTCTTTCAATTGTTCTTGTTGGTGTTGGGGATGGACCCTGGGAAGAAATGCTACAATTTGATGACAACATTCTCCAAATATTTTGAATTTACTAACATAATATGAATGCACAGTGAATATCCTCTTTCAATCATTCTTGTTGGTGTCGGGGATGGACCTTGGGATGAAATGCAACAATTTGATGACAACATTCCTCAACGTGCTTTTGACAATTTTCAGGTACTTGCTAACAAAATCAAATTTATTTTGTGCTTAACATTAACATACTCCAGGCAACTGTATACTTGATAGTCCACATTGTAGATTTTTGCATGATTAACTTATCTACAGTTGCAGTTGACTCAACCTGTCTCACGTATTATTTGGTGTCAAATAAAATTCTGGTCTTTCTTTCATTTTATCCTTTGCTGTCCATTGTTGTAAGGGTAGAGCAACATAGTCTCTTTTCCTTAGTGCAATACAGTTTTGCCCTTCCTCTGCTTGTAATTAACATAAGCTTAGCACATGCTAGTTGTTTCATTTAACGGTTATAAAAATTTATGTCAACGTGCACGGAGTTTCCATTAGGTCTTTGGAATGTAAAGCTTCAGGTTTTTGCTTCTGTAGAATTTTATGTTCATCTCAGTATCTTCTCTCTTCCCTCTTCACCCTTTAAACACCCAACTGAAAAAAAAAAGGGAATAAAAGAACAAAAGAGGAAGTGCTGATCCATGTACAGTAGATGAAATTTTGTGTGGATAAAAAATTTTATTGCTAAATTCAAGAAAAGTGAAATTTTTAGAATTAGATGTTTGTTTAATCTTTACTTATGCTATCCTTCAGTTTGTGAACTTCACAAAAATCATGTCCGAGCACACCAATATGGCAAAAAGAGAGGCATCATTTGCATTAGCTGCTCTGATGGAAATTCCTTTCCAATACAGAGCTGCCCTAAGCCTACCATTCAATGAGTAAGACCAAGTTAATTATTGTGCTTACTATTTGTTCAAGAATTTATTGGAATCTCAATCTGTATAGCTTTTCTCGTAGAAATTCTGGAGGTCCCAGAAGTAGGGTACTCCCTCCTCCACGTGAAGTTATAGATCATGATAATTCTTTAAAATCATCCCCACATGTGACAAGCTTTGAACCAGTTGACCATGGACCTCCAGCAGATCAAGTAACTTCTTTAACTATTCCTGCATGGACTCGTCTATGCTTGATATGCTCTGATATATACTCAATTTATATTTTTACAAGGTTTGCCCAATATGCTTGACAAATCCGAAGGATATGGCTTTTGGATGTGGACATCTGGTAGGTATCTTAATCAATTATCAACTAGTATTAGCATGAGAATGTAGTCTATGATTTGAACCAACAGTTTTTAGTGTCCTTGGGAAATGTCGATAAGCAGAGAATGAGGTTTCTTGTACATTAGAGATGATGAACTCAACATGTATTATGTTAAGCCATGACAAATTTTTCTTCTACAATTTTGTAATTCTATACTAATTAATATGTAAGTTTGCCAAAATATGACTCTGCACTCTATCCTTTGTTATCCTATATCTACACATATCTCCCTTTCTTGTCACTCCACCCGAATCTTTCCTCTTTTTTGTTATTCCTGTTCTTTCTTTTCTCTTTATGCATTTCTGACACTAAAACTAATCAATCTTGTGAGTTATTTTTTTAGACTTTGCAACAGCTAGTCTCTCTTCCCGCACACACACACCCCCCCTCTCTCTCTCTCTCTCTCATTTTTACACACTTAATTCGCATCAAATTGATTTCACAAAAGACTAAAAGCTAAAATTTATGGTTGTAAATGGTGTTATTAAAATCACCTTTTATTAGAAATATTACCAGCAAGCTTTCATTCATTGGGAAACTTTTTTTTTTTTTTTTTTTTTTTTTTTTTTTTTGGCCTTGGCCTACTTGCTCACCTTGTTATTGGTGGTTCCTATATTCTTCGACAATTCTATTGTAAGTTTACATCTGTTGTATTTCATGATTTTCTTGTATCCTATTCAGTTGAGAATCTAGTTTGCAAATAGCCAGCATACCCCTGTGACTTCCTTCAACAGTGGTTGATATTTACTTGTCCCTTCTCTCACTCAATTATATCCTTGGAAAAACATGCTTGGTCACAATGCTAGAGTTGTATTCTGTCTTGATGATTTCCAAATCTTTGATTTTTATTAACATAAAAATTTTCAAAATTTGAGGTTTGACTTTTGTCTAATTGGGGCGAGAATAAATGTAGGTTGTAAGTGGATCATCAAGGGTAAATCTACAAAAAGGACTAGTGCGAACATATTTTAGAGGACGTTTTTATTTGTTTAGTTTCCCTTAGTTAGTTGCAATTGCTAGGATTATTGTTCTTGTTTCTTTGAAACTTAATTGCTCTTTTGCCTCCCTGCTTGGTAGGTTTACGTGATCAAATCTGATATAGCTAAATGTGTTCCTCTTTTTTCTTCTTTCTTTTCTTATTTTGTGGAACTATCTATGGGCAATGATTTCAGTCAAGGTGAAAAATCTATTTGAAATGTGTTACTATAGTATGTTAAGATGAGATCCATGCCAGTGATCTGAATGACCATCACATTATCATTGTTCATACACCCTCCCCAAACCCCCTTCTCCCTCCACCCCCAACCCCCAAAATTTCCTACTCTGCATCTCATTTTGTGCTTTGAAACCTTTAACAGACATGCAAGGATTGTGGCATCACCATATCGACGTGCCCCTTGTGCCGGGAGCCCATCAAAACTCGCATAAGACTCTATGGTTGATCATGAAATTCATCTGGCAAACATTTGAAGGTCTGCAGTAGTTGTACAATACATGAAGGTCACAGGAAACAAGATTGTTGTACTCTGTTCCAAGCCACTAAATCTTTCGAGGACGAAGGCATTAGATTTCATGTTGTGTAACTTTGTAACCTGCATGTAACATAGTTGTGAATTAGTTTCCTCTTACGATTGTTTTATTTCAGTAATGGCTGAGCAATATGTACAGTTGATTCCAAGGAAGTGTCTCAGAATTTTTATTTTTATTTTTTTGACTTTACCTATTATCATCTCCTACATTGCATTTTCCGTTTTTTGTGTTTTCTATCGTATTCTTCTATGGTTTTTTTTTTTTTTTTTCTGTTCCCCCCGGAAGGGGTCACCAAGAAGAAGCTAAAAATATTCTTTCAGCCTATAAAAGTTTGGAATTTAAAGGAGGGCCGCCAGAGATTTTGGAACCAAATGAAGTCACTCTGGTTTGTTATTGTTCTAGGATTAATCAAACATATTGGCCATGAGGCGGAAATAAATTCAGAAGTGTTAGCCTATCCTTTAGAAGTTGGGGAGGATGATTTTCCTAAACAAATCCATTTTTCACAGCTCTCAATTGAATTGGCAAGAGCTCAAGATTGAATCTCCTATCCAAAAACGATCATTGACTTGGATTGAACAACAGTCAAGGTTGATTCTCTCATCTCTAGTATAAGAATAGTAGAGATTGAAAATCTCACCTCCAGTTGTCACTAGAAAAGGGAAAGAAAAGAAAAAAGAAACTATAATGAAAATTAAAAGAAAATAAACTGAAGTTCATAGACTGCAAGAGCATTAGGTTCAAGAACATCTTTGGGTTAGGTCCTCGCAGAGTGCTTGCTTAGACCATTATTCAAGAATTCCCTATTTCCGGATCATCTGGTTGCGGTATCAAAATAGTCTAAATTTTGGTTCTTGTAAATGCCTTTTATTCCAGAATCAGAACAATAGTCTAAATTTTAAAGCTTCTACTCCTAACCAGATGATCCAGCAAAAAATTTAGACTATTATGAGTTTATTTTGATTGGAGTTTTAAAGATTGATAGCGTAATAAATATTGAATGCAAATTTCAGAACTTTTATTAAGCATAAAAATACAAGAGAATGGCATAATGAAGGATAAACACTTAGAACATTTGCTTTTACAAACACCCGATGCCCTTTCCTTCTCATCTTGAAGGTTATGTATAGCTATCAGAATATTACACTTGAATTTTATTTGTAAACCTGCACTTGCATTTGAAGTTCATTTGAATTTGTATGTCGATACTCTTATCTTCTTTTGATTGGTACTTTGGAGATTGCATTTTATTTTCTTTTGAAACTGGCCGACACCTTTTATTTAGACGTCATTTGGGTCTTATGTGCATGGCCCATCAAACGGATCAAAAATGGAATTCGACGAGAAACCTGCTATCTCATCTATATTCTTTTGTTGATTTTGTAGATAGCTCATATATTCTTGTAATATCTCGGGATTCTACATCATCTTTTTGAGTAAGAATTCATTTGATGCCAAATCTGATGATGATGCTTGTTCTTTCTTTTGAGGTGTGTCTAGAGTGCTTCCTTTTGAAATCTGATGAACTAACCATTTGAGTTTTTCTCCTGTTTCTAAAAATTTGATAACATTTTCTTAATCACATAAATCCAAATTGAGTCCTGCCCACCTTTTGATTTTGAATTCTCGAACTCAAGACATTGGAAGTGGTGTTTCCATCTCTTGATGAATTTTAAAGCTCCAACAAAAAATTCATGGAACTTTAAATTGAATATGAAACAGAATTCGCTTTGTATATTCTTCTCCCGTGACTTTTTTGAAATAGGTCTGAAATCCTATTAATGTTCTTGGAGGTACAATTTCTTTCCGGGGTCCAAACCAGTTCCACCAATGATGAAACCAGATTGAAAATTCTCTACTACAACTTTCTTTGAAAGTAAAAAGTCAAGAATGATTGAATGGCCTAAATAAAAAGGCACAGTACCAGGCCATCTTATAAACCTGGTATGTGAATCCATATGGAATAAATCGAACTGAGATTGACTTTTTGAATATAGAGAAGTCCATTCACTAGGTAAACAGACCGTTTTGATTATACACTTGGAATGACTAATTATCTCAAATTTTTCTTTATTTAGAATAGGATAAATTTCGACTAATTGTCCATGAGGATTAACTCATAATAGTCTAAAATTTTTACTGGATTATTTGGTTGCCAAAAACATTTTGAGGGAAATAATCTTTGAGTAAGATTCGTGAGTGAGCTATACGATAGTACCTCTTGGAATCTAGTTAGTATAATTATTTTGCTAATATAGTTTTTTAATATCTTCTAAATTTACATTATTGTTTGTACTTGATTCTGCTTCTCTCCTCTTTTTAAATGGTGATGCAATTATATCACCTTCAATAGTGTTTATTCTAATTTCTTGTAATAGGGGATGAATTGATGTAACTACTTGATTATCCTTCAAATTTTATTTTTTATAGAAATTAGTTTGCAAATTTATTTGAGGTTTTTCATGTATATCATATAGTCACATTTTTTAGGTATAAAATGACAAGCATGTGAATAAAGGAAAATTAAACTTTCTTTGTTTTAATTCTTTTTTCAAATTTTTTCTACACAAAGGTGATAATTGGGCAAACCAAATTCTTTTATTTGCATTTTCTTCATCATTAAAATCTTCTTTTAAATATTTATAAATAATTTTAAAATTAGCTTTATTTATAACATTTATTTCTCCTTTCATTTGTGAATGTGTCGATGAGGAATCAGACTAATTTGATTTATTATTTCAGGTACCAGTGTTTTAAATTTGAATGTTGAATTACTTTCAATAGGGGATACAAATTCAATAGAATCAGAATAGGATTGTTTAGCTGGCATCCATGGAAAATTTGAAGAAGTTGATGATCTTTCTTTATATGAAGGAAATTTTATGAATACTTTTCCATCATGTTTCTCTATTATTTGTTCTACTTCTGTTCTTTCTAAATTTCTTGGAACTTGAGGATTTTGTATTTGAAATTCAGTGGGTACTGTGATTTTATTCCATTATAGTCTTTTAGGTATATATACCGTTAGCCTATCTGCTTCTACTTGAAGTATTACAGTTTCATTCTTTAGGGTTGGAGTCATTATAAATTTTGGATTTAATTGTGATGATAAAGGTCTACAGTACATTCTATACATTATAGCAAAATTTTTACTATGTTTTTCAAATTCATCTCCTTGTAAATGAGTGTCTAATACCATAGAGTATAAAACATGTGGGTCAATCATATCTATAGAAAATTCAGGGGCACAATTAAAATATATTGGTCCATTACATACATTTATTTGAATCATGGCTGATAAAGAAGTCTTGTATCTTTTGAGTCTTTTATCTCTTAATGTTAAGTAAATTGGAGCATCTACTCCTTAATGAAGTAAAGGTTTTATTGCTACTTGTATTAGTCCAAAATGAAGATATCTATATCCTTTACTAAGATATTTCTGAATTGTTGAATGATTCAAAAAGGGAATTGTTTGAAATTCTTCTCGGATTGATATGGTTTTTTCATGAATTTTGACTGATAAAGCTGTTTTGAAATCTAGAGCTCCTATCCTATATGTGTCCTATTTTTTCTTCTAGAATTGTCATAGGTAGATGATATTCGTTACTTTGTACTATATTCGAATGCTTTGAGATAGATCCTACCATTAAATGTCTAAAGAATGCAGCCATCTTTTTATTATCTAAGACTCATATATAATTGTTCTATTCTAATGGGAACAATCGAATCTAAGTGTGGAACACCCTATTACTCAAATGGGCTTACCAACCGTCTTATAAGTTTCAAGATTTTACCAGCATTAGAACAGGTAATTATTTACGATGTCTTGTAAATAATAAGATGAATGCATGATTTAGATATTAAATGAAGGGACTAAATCAAAACAAAATATAGGTATGGCTTTGATACTAGAACCAAACCCAGGAATATGTTAAAGAAATTCAGAGAAAAGAAATATAGAGGTAAAGTTTGAAATACTTACTTGAAAGTAGAAGCTTTAAAATTTTGGCTGGAGCTTTAAAGATTGACAGCGTAATAAATATTGAATGCAAACTTTAGAACTTTTATTAAGAATAAAAATACAAGAAAGGCGTAATGAAGGATAAACACTTGAAATATTTGCTTTTACAACACTCGATGCCCTTTCCTTCTCATCTTGAAGGTTATTTATAGCTAGCAAAATATTACATTTGAATTTCATTTGTAAACCTACACATGCGTTTGAAGTTCAATTGAATTTGTATGCCGACATTCTTATCTTCTTTTGATTGGTACTTTGGAGATTGCATCTTATCCTCTTTTGAAACTGGCCGACTCCTTTTATTTAGACGTCATTTGAGTCTTGTGCACATGGGCCACCAAATGGATCACTCTAAGCAACAAATAAATGGATCACTCCGAGCACCAATGACATCTAAATAAAAGGTGTCAGCCAGTTTTAAAAGAAGATAAGATGTCATCTCCAAAATACCAATCAAAAGAAGATAAGAGTGTCGGCCTACAAATTCAAATGAATTTCAAATGCAAGTGTAGGTTTACAAATGAAATTCGTATGTAATATTCTGATAGCTATAAAATAACCTTCAAGATGAGAAGGAAAGGGCATCGAGTGTTGTAAAAGCAAATGTTCTAAGTGTTTATCCTTCATTACGCCGTTCTCTTGTATTTTTATGCTTAATAAAAGTTCTGAAGTTTGTGTTCAATAGTTATTACGCTGTCAATCTTTAAAGCTCTAGCCAAAATTTTAAAGCTTCTACTTTCAAGTAACTATTTCAAACTTTACCTCTGTATTTCTTTTCTCTGAATTTTTTTAATATATTCCTGGATTTGATATAGAGAAGTCCATTCACTAAGTAAATAGACCTTTTTTATTATACACTTGGAATGGCTAATTATCTCATACTTTTCTTTATCTGGAATACGGTAAATTTCAACTGATTGCAAAATATTATAAGAATATATGAGTTATCTACAAAATCAACAAAAGAAGACAGATAAGTCAGCAGGTTCCTCGTTAAATTCTACTTTCGATCCGTTTGGTGGGCCATGCGCACAAGACCCAAATGATGTCTAAATAAAAGGTGTCGTTGGCCAGTTTCAAAAGAAGATAATATGTAATCTTCAAAGCACCAATTAAAAGAATATAAGAGTGTCGGCGTACAAATTCAAATAAACTTCTAGGCTCCAAAGCTAAAAATATTCTTTCAGCCTATAAAAGTTTGAAATTTAAAGAAGGGCGCCAGAGAGATTGGAACCAAATGAAGCTACTCTGGTTTGTTACTGTTCTAGGATTAATCAAACATATAGGCCACGAGGCGGAAATAAATTCAGTAGTGTAGTCCATCCTATAGAAGTTGGGGAGGATAATTTTCCAAAACAAATCCATTTTTCACACCTCTCAATTGAGTTGGCAAGAGCTCAAGATTGAATCTTCTATCCAAAAACACTCATTGACTTGGATTGAACAACAGTCAAGGTTGATTGTCTCATCTCTAGTATAAGCATAGTCAAGATTGAAAATCTCACCTCCAGTTGTCAGTAGAAAAGGGAAAGAAAAGAAAAAAGAAACTAAACTGAAAATTAAAAGAAAAAAAGAAAATAAACCTAAGTTCATAGACTGCGAGAGCATTAGGTTCAGGAACACCTTTGGGTTAGGTCCTCACTGAGTGCTTGCTTAGACCATTATTCAAGAATTCCCTATTTCCGGAATTAACTTTAAAAGCATTGGTAGTTTGGAATTGTGATTAAAATAGGATGATTTTAGTCAAAATTTCAAGTTAGTTACGTGCTTTTTAGTTCTGTAGATTCAAAATTTGACAGTGAAAATGGACTAAAGGATCAAAATTTGACATTATTAATTGTTGAAGGATTAATTATTCAAGGAATTCGTGGATAGTTTATCCCTCTAATCATGAAAAAGGCAAATTAGCAATACTTACTCAAGAATTAATGCATTTTTTTTTTTGGGTTTATATATGATATCAAGCCTGCAGCGTATTTAGGCCTGCCAACGGGTCGGGTCTAGACCCGGATCCGGACCGGATCCGTGAAATTATTGCGGGTATAGGTAGGGATTTAATTCCGTTTTCCAGATCCGGATCCATTTTGTCAAACAAAAAAACGGGTCGGATACGGAATATAGTATTCCGACCCGGACCGGATCCGTGAAATTATTGCGGGTATAGGTAGGGATTTAATTCCGTTTTCCAGATCCGGATCCATTTTGTCAAACAAAAAAACGGGTCGGATACGGAATATAGTATTCCGACCCGTATTAGACCCGGATCCGGATATAAATGAATTAATAATTTAAAAAATATATATTTATCAATATAATTTGATTAGGGTGATGTATTTGAGTAGAATCAATTTGATTTCTTTTCTTATTTGGTTTTTTCTTTGCATTAGTTAGAAATTAGTTTACAAATATATTTTTTCTCATTTTTATTAGAAATTATAAATTTTGCTAAATTTGTGCGGGTAGACCCGATCCGGATCCAGGACCCGCCGGATCTAGATCCAGAACATAGAATAAAAGACCCGTCGGATAAACGGGTCAGATCCGATTCCGGTATAGTAATTCAGATCCGGGTCCGGAATAATGAATTCCGGCCCTGACCCAACCCGTTGACAGCCCTAAGCGTATTGTTTTAACCCCATGTGGGTAAAATTGCGAGTTCGTGCTTAAACCACAAAAATGCTCACACCATTCAATGCCTTGATCCTCAATAGAGCGAAATCCATGAAACATTCCAAAATTCCCAAATATAATTAGCAACTTCTTCATCAGTTTGATCTTCCACTCATTTACTAGCATTTTACAGGACCTTTTCGTGGTCCCTATTGACGTTTAACAAACATTTTCTAGCAGCCAAAACAAAGCACTAAGAATGAGATGTTTCAGATACATTGCCTCTTCATGGTCTAATTTTTTAAAACCAGTTCACGTGCAGCTTTTGCTAATCGGTAAAGCAGTTGACTAGATAAGAATTCCAAGTTTACTGTAATGGACCCAATCTTTACAATCACGTCAAGCAAACTAAGGAGGAAAAGAAAGGAAACATTTAGCATACGCATCTGTTAGCATTCATGGCACTCAAAAACAGCTCACACCCCAAATGATAGTGCTAATACAAATCAACCTAGGTGCATAATCTGGTTTAAACTTTAGCAAATACATTAATCCTATCAATTAGCGGATTGAGTCCAATTAATTCACCAAAACGTGGGCCTTCACCAAGCATTAATCAGCTGCAGATCAATACTTAAGTGGCAGATCCTTTACACTCAAAGACCTTCAAAGTAACTTTTTTTTTTTTTTTCTTTTTAAGCTCTAAAAATCAGTCGAAACCTGTACAGATAGTCAAGCCACCAAAACATCTGCTTCAATATTGCTAGCTTGATGTGTCTTCTCTTCTTAGTCACAATTTCCTCCTGAATTTGAGACACCTTAGAATTTAGATGGCTGCTTCATGCTTTTTGGACTTGTTTAGGCTCATAGCAGAAAAAGAAGAGGCAGAGGTGAGGAGGATGGGTTTCTGGAACTTGAGACAGCCAGTCTTGATCATTAGAAATTCCACCGGTCTAGCTGAAGCTTTGCTTCAGCCATGTCCTTCTGTGCCTTCTTCCTCCGGTAAAATATGGGGCAATCCCGACTACGGATGACAAAGTAACATTCACAAAAATACTTAACCATCTAAAAGAGATTAAGAGACATGGGAAAAGAAGCTGATAAATTGAGAAATAATTCCAATAAACAAGCATTAAATAAATTATGAGTTCAAATGATATCAAACCTTGTGCAAAGCACATCCTGGTGAAGAGAGCCTTGGCACTCTTGGCACTGGGTCCATAGCCTTCCAAAAAGCTTCTCCAACTCGGACACTGCTATCACATCCAAGTTAATTACTTCTTCAACGATAAGTTCCTAAATCGAATTCAGTAGGCATATGCCAAACCAAAAGAGGCAACTGAATTCAATTACAAAAGCACAGGGAAAAATTCTGCCTACCATTAGCAACTGATTTGCAATACAATTCAGCTTCTCTTCCCTTGCAGTTCGAGCAAAGTGTGTGATCTGTATTACTGGCACAGTAAAGAAGGATGATTAAACCATGGATCAACGTAGTTGTGCTTTTTCCATTTCTCCGACATAAAATGTAATACCATAGTTCTCATTCAAATATTCCTTATAAAAAATAAAATAATCATTAATCTTTGCAAAACTTTTGAGATTTAAACAACAGATTTAAAAGGTAAAAACTTATTAATCAAGTAGTTGACAATGTGGATCACCAACACTTTCAGGTAATATGAGCTCAACATCTAATCAAGATACTCTTGCAAGTTGCAATTCTGGTCCTTATTAGGATACAAAGATTAAGAGTTCAGTTTATTTACAAGATATTAATTTAGTATCGAGTGGCATGAGGACATTCACAAAATGCAAGGAAGGTTAATAATGTAATCTAGTTTTGGGAGGGAAATGTTTTATATAAACCAATCCAAGACATCAGTAGGCCAAAAGCTAAGTTGAGAAATTACAAGTACGTGCTGCAAAAATTTGCTCACAAAACTCCAAGCTAGATTGAGCCCCATGCAACTATTCTTTAAAACTGACAAAGAAGCCATATTACACTCTTAAAGTAGCTAAAATGCATGACCTCAACCCTAAATGCAACAGTAACAGTAGGATGAATAATTGATGCCTGGGATCAACCCTTTGATCAGGATGTTAACAGTTGTATCCCTTCCATGTAAAGATTGTAAACCTGAGTCAGATATGGTACTTATAAGAAATTGGATGTTTTAAGCATTAGCAGCTTGCACTTCTTTAGCTGCACGAAATTGTGGACACTTCCTTCCAGTTGGAAAGTGGCAAGGCTATTCCTCACACAGAGAAGCCCTTTCCCCCATCAACATTTTCATCAAAGCTTTAGCAAAAAAATGAACAATAGAATTAAGGATACAGGTAGGCACTGGTCAGATGTGGAAAAAGCAAGGAACAATTGACAATTTACCTGATTAAAGCTTTGCAACCAATGCAGGTGAGTTGCTTCTTAGCAAATTTCATTATGCCACCAGTGGAAGGAGTAGAGATGGAAATGGATCTTGTATGACTCCCTTGAAGAAGCTCCTTACTAGCGTTCTTCAGAATGGGTTCAAATATTCTAAGTAGTGGCTGTAGATGCAATGTTAGTAGGAGTAAAGTGGGAAAAATAGTAATACACAAAAATGTCATATTCAAAACTAACCTTGCTGATTTGGTTTTCAAGGTAGTAGTGGGGATCAATAGGTATGTTATTGTCTAATACATAGACAGGATCTTCAGACCTTTCGTAAGCCTGTTTATTAACTCATCAAAAGCTGAGCAATACAAATGCAACAAATTTGGTGAACAACAAGATAAACCAATACATTACCTTGGCACCTTTTGCAGCTTTAATAATCACATAAGGAACTCGATCCCCAACATTTGGTGCAGTAGCAGCATCACGCTGTCAGCGATTCAACAACCACTATTTATATCCTTCACAAACTTTTTTTTTAATTGGGATAAGTTATATCCTTTAGAGGCCATTGACAACAGCAAAGAAATACATAAACTGATAACCAAAAGAAGCGCGCACGCATCAAAGCCGACTAGGTTTTATGTAAATAATTAGACTTTCCATCTGCTTAATAAATAAACATATAACCACGTCAATGGGAAAAGCATATCACATGGTTTTGATAATATTATTCTATTCAAATGACAATCTGCTTCTTTGTCTTAGCTTGACAAATTTGAAAATGCATGTGCAAGACAAGGTTGCACTTACATGTGAACTTCTTTCATCTTCAAAGATCTGGAAGCCTTCCTGAATTATAAATCCCTCTAACCAACATGTTATGGAATCTTATTGAGTTTAAAACTTTAAGGCCGTATATACCAGTCTTCCACAGTGGAAACATCTTTCAAGATTTTTTTTTTTTTTGTTTGTGGTGGGGGGGCCCGGGGAAGAGAAACCAAACTGGGGAAAAACTGAGACGAAAAACAGCTCCTCTGCAGGAACTAAAAAACATCAGGTTAACAATTATGCATTATCCTCCAACAACTAGAAGCCAGTTGTCTAAATAGAACTATACATCTAAGGCTTACTGAAGAATGGCATACATATCAAGTAGTTGAGAATTTAAAGTTGAAGGCAAAGTAATGTTCTGCAAAATTGCGCATTAAACATTTATGGATGACTGAATGAAACATGCCAGGCAGGAGGATTTAAAAACAAAGGACCAACTCTTCAAGTTTAAAGTTGCAAGAAAGTAAAGATTAACTTGTGTTCTTCAATTTAAATCTGAAGTATGGTCCAAGGACCCTCTAACAAGTACATGCTGAGTGAAAATGGGCCAATTGAAAAATACTTACCTTCCGCATCCGCTCTGCAAGTTCAACATGTGCTGCCTTGACTTCATAATCATCTCCAGTTTTTGTGAGACCCTATTAAATTGAGAGGAGGTGATCCAGAGATGAAAACCAAAAGTTCATTAAATTTCCTAATTGGTCAAGATAACAGACAGCTTCACATTTAGTAAGTAAAAGAACTACTAAGATTATGTAATCAATTCCAAATAAAAGCTGTTTTCTTACCTTAGTAATCACCAAAAGAGACAAATCCACACGATTCATAAGAAGATCTGCAATGGTATTCTTGACATATTGCACGGCACCAGGAACATCCCTGTCTATTAGTATTTTGTGAAGACATTCAGTTACAAGGTTTTTGACCAATAAACAGTTATCTCTTCGAACTGTTTCAATCCCTGAAAGAGAAAATTGAAATATTTTATCAGCTATGTCGACTGTGATAATTTTCAATAAGAAAATTATTCTGAGACTAAAAACAGGAAAAGAAAACTTGGTCACCTTTAGCATCCATTTTGTCAAACTTATTGGGATTTGTCCAAAGAAGGCCAGCGTATCTCTTCTTGCTAATTAATAGATATGGATAATATACCTTCTCAAACTCCAACTTTATTGGCTATAAAATAAACACAGACACAGGAGAAAATAAATAAGAAAAAGGAAAACGAGAGGACAAAGGAGAGTCCATAGAAGATGGAAAACTGTCTATTAGTTTTGCTACTAAAATCTACCAAGGTTTGAGAAAAAAGATATATAAAATGGCAAAAGAAAAGGACTAGGATATTTGAATGTTATGGAATTTAAGAATCTCGAAAGTATGTATTTCACGCTAAATTCATGACTAAAAACAAAAAACTACAAATTTTGATTTTGATGACGTGTGTGATTTTCACTCAAGTCTTACCTAGAGGTTTGATTATCAAGAACATTGACTTTGCGCAAAAAAAAATTAGTTTCTGAATCCCACAAGTAGCAGCCAGATACATCTCTAAAGGTATAAGAATGGTACTTGAAGAGCTCCAGATGGGTTGCTAGAGCACTGGCTCATTCTTAAGAAAGGTCCCTCATATGGAATTGACGACCTCTTCTTCAACACCAGAGGCACACCCAACATCAAATGAATAAGGGTTACCGAGTTTGTTTAAGATGCACATGTAACATATTCCTCATTGCTATTTTTCTACCAAGCTAATAAGATCAGAAATTCCTAATCAGAATTGATCTGAAAGTTTCCTCAGCATATGAATAGGTAGATGATGAAATATGCTGTCAGGAGCATAAAATGAATCTGCTTCTTGATGCATTTGAACAGTATCACACTCGACATCAACTTTCAGAATTCTGGTCTGGCTGCCTTGCCATTGTCTCTGCAAAGTGCTGTAACTTAATGCCTAGGGAAAACTTCAATTACTGTCCTAAGACATAAAAGGTCCATGAAAGGTTGCAGGTCCATAGCCAATTTGTTTATGAAGTACATGTTAGCAAACTTCCATATAAGGTGTCTTTAGAGAAAATAAATGCACTGATTAACCACTCAGGCAAAAAGCCATGGTTAAATTAAGACCCAGATTGAGATCATTCAAGTAAACAGAAAGGAAAGAAAACAAGTTTATATTAACATATAAAACAACAAGAACATTGCAGACATTACATAAATTTTAAAAAAAATAGTCACTTGACAACAGAAAACCATATTATACATAAGAACCAAGTTAAATAATGATCAAACAGAATTTCTTAGAAAATAGTCAAGAACCTATTTAGGTTCTTATAATTCTTAGAAACTTGAACGTGGTATTAAAAGAACCAAGGATAGCTACTAGCGATTGAGAAAAGAAGAGTTTCATTACTTACTTTCGTGAAAGTTCCGCTAATGTAGTCAGCAGCTTCTCTACCTAGGTTCATAGCTTCTTCAACTGTAGGGACGCCAAATTGCACCATCACAGAATCTGTATCTCCATATATTACCTGATAACAAAGTGATGTTCAAGTACAAACTACTACTGATCTGGTACACCAAGGAATGTACCTACCACATTGTCTCACAATTAGCTCGTGCAGCCCTGAAATTGTGAACTAACACCTAATCTTTTCATTTTCTTGTCAATGAAGATGGCACATCATAAGACCAGGCATAGTTCTACAATTTAGATAATTAAATAAAATATCCATCACACGTTACCTTCTGAATTAATACAGAAATCAGTAACTACAATTCCACTTTTTTTTTCTTGTCAATGAAGATTACACATCATAAGAGCAGGCATAGATCTATAGTTTTGACAATTAAATAATATATCCATCCCAAGTTATCTTCTGAACCGATAGAGAAACCAGAAACTACTATTCCACTTTCCAGCATTACAAACTAACAGGCTTTTGTTAGTTCTCATAATCCTATGATACCTTTACAAGCCATTCTCCACATCATATGATGTTATCAAAAGGCCAAGGCTGAAAAGGATTCAATAAGAAACATAAACTGTTTACCTCAGCATTATGTTCATAGCCCCCAAGCACTGTGAATTTATCTTCCACCAGTTTCTTGGTGTGTTCAATCATCTGTCGACCTTCAACATTATGGCCGGTCAAATGGATCAGGTAATTGTGAAACAAAATCCGTGGTAATACCGTTTCAAGAAGTAAGGGAGATGATATTAGAATCCCAATCCCCCAAAAACAAATTGAAAAATGGAAATAGAAAAAAAGAGGTCATCAGGACATATTACCATAACTTGTGACACTCGAAGATATTTCTAGACAAGGTAGTTGACCCACTGTAGCTCCCGTAAACCCATATACAGAATTTGCACTTATCTGTAAAGTTCAGAAGACATTGAACAACTTAGATTGCTTCAGAAACATTGTGATAAGAGCAAAATGACTTGTCAAGGGCATAATTACAAGTCTACAAATCGCCGATAATTTCAAAGGTCTCATTACCTTCAGAGCCAGTTGACGACCATCTAAAACAGCTTTTACCAGAGGATCCCTCGCTTCCTAAAAAAAACTGTAAAGTTAATACTGCATGCATAAGATTTTTCTGGATAGTAATGAAGGGATACCCTCTCAAGAGAAGTGTAACTTAGAAAACCCTCCAATGACCAATGCTAATATTTGTCAAATTACCAACTGCATTGGCTCTTGAAAATCTGTAAGGTCTAACAATTCAAGAAAGCCTGAAGTGGTTAAAAAAAACAACCTCTCAGAGTGAATGACATTTATCAACTTATCTTGTGGAGTTTCAAGACCTAAACATAGTTTAGTCTTGAAAAGTTTTGTCATCAAATCCCAAAGCCAAAGGCCTTTAAACATTGCAAGACAAATATATATAATAGACTAACCAATATTATGATATAGAAACTGCAACAAAATTCAGTGTGTGAGTAGCACCTTCAAGTCTGCTTTTGCCCTTTTACGAGCAGCCAACAGTTCTTCAAGAATTTCTGGAAGTATTCCCTGAAGCAACATTTAACACATTACTAAAAACTCACACACTGTATACAAATGCATTAAAGCATCAATAGAAAGATTAACCTTCTGCAAATTTGTTTTGACAAATGTGTCACCAGATGGAGTTTTAGTGACCCATTCTGGAGGAAGGTTAAGTCTACGCATGTCTTCAGGAGTTACCTATAAATAAAATTCCAGATCAATCATACCTCCATCTTGATCCAATCATAAAACAATCAATAACACATTTCAGTTCCATCCTCCCCTCTCAGCAGGGAAATATGGGAACAATAATGTCTTACCAATGTACAGTAACACAGATTATAAGCCATCATAACTGAGGGATACAGAGATGCAAAATCAAGTGTTGCAATAGGCTTCTCAAAAAATCCTGCACTGGCTTCCAAAACCTGTCAACGGAATGATGTCAAATATATAAAACCACCATAAGAGGCTCCAAGTCAGATGAATATGAAAGCTATCATAATGCATACTTTTGAAACCTCTATGCCAAAATTATATCCACCCAAAGAAGTCAAAACACCATCACTAAAAATTTGCAGATTCAATACAAGCAGCCCAATTAATTTCCTTCTATATTTGGGCATCTCAAGACAGTGAAACAATTGTCCATGCTGTAATGAAAATACGACCTGTAAGTATCTTTCTAACATGCCCATATTCATTGCATTACATCACAAAATTGAGTTGCAAACTAATTAAAGAAAATACGGGATTTTAGAAGAAAATCAGGAACATCATGTTCTCCTTATTCGGGGAACAAATATCTACCACTTTAGCATGCATTGGAAGGGAATTAGCAGAAATTGAAGAAAAGCAGCAACAGCAGCAGCGTTATAAGCACAAATGTGTTTTCCCTTTCACTATTCAAGTTCATCAAAGTTTCACCCAGATAGCTTAATTGCTGGAGCTACTAATTGCTTCTGATATAACATCAGTAAATGGAAGATAATATGCTTATCAAATAATATTCTCCTAATTAGTCCAGGTCACTACATGAAAGATAGCAGTTGATGTCTTATCAAGCAAGTTCAGAACATGGCAAAACAAATTCTAATGATTTGACGGAACCACCTTAACGCTCCTCCTAACAAGATCAGAAATGAAACAGTTCAGCAGAAGTATACAACCAACATAGTTGCTCAATCTTGTGTAGCAAAAACATCATAACAGGACAAAGACTTGATGACAAAACTATGTCATACACTTCTTATATGAATTTAAACCTCATAAAGGAAAAGGAGATCAATTGCTTACAGTTGCACCCTCAAATGTTCCTTGTTCAGATCCGGCCTGTTTCGCATTGGGAATAACAAGATTCTTTTGTTTTGCTTTCCTAAGAAGTTGAGATAACACCTGAAGACAGTTGTTACAAGTTTCACATCCGCTTATAAATATAGGGAGATAAGTGAGACTCCAATAAATTAAAATCTATTCTATACGAAAAAGAACAAAATGGTAGCAAAGCTTACAACCAACCTTAATGCTCTGCCCTCTTGAGAGAAGAAATGAGATAGGGACACCTGTTACTCGGGCCATCTCCACATAGTTGTAAATGAACATCAATTTGTCCAAAAGCCGTTGTGGGAGATAAGCATCCTACAGCAAATCTACTAAAGTAAGTTTTTCAACGTAAAATGCCCCTGAACTTATTGATTACCATCAGATGTACAACAAACATTTCAAGATCCGACCAGCAACTTCCTGTGAGTTTAAAAAAAACTCCATGCAGCTTAACATTTACTAAACATAGACCTTTATGAATATCAAGTAAGAAATCGAAAGTAACAGACATCTAATTGGAACCCTAACATCCCCAGTCCATTCAAAAAAACAACTCTGTATGTGCCTCATGTTCCTCCAAGAGTGGACGAATGTGCAGCTTCTTCTTTCACGATTCAGAGACGAGTTAATCAAAGATATTTGAAAGGAAATGGAAAAGGAAGATTTCTAGCTTCATAAATGAAAAAGATGGTCAAAGGTTAGGAGCATGAATTATACAGAACACTTTTTGTACCGTACAGCAAAGCTGGTCCACGAGGCTCCTGCAGTGCTAAACTCTACCCATAGAAAGGATAAGGTCAATTCCTCTAAGACCCATGACCTCAGAAGTCAAAAGAGAACAACACTGTCTCAACAAGAATACCCTTAATTCCAATATAAAAGGACTATTGCAGTAGATTCCCTGAAATTTCCCCAAGACAACATAATAATATATCTAGCATATTGTAGCAACCATAAAAGACAGACAATAAAATTTAAAAAACAACAACAACAACAGCAACAAAGAAGAAAAACATATAGAAAGACAAATGCACACACCTTCAAACAATACTTAGCGAGACGCATCCTTGTGTCTGAGTTCCCATTCTGAAGGTCAGATATGATTGAATGGTGAACATCCTCCTTCTGCACATATAAAATATTTAATGAGCGCACCATAGTCAAACAGATATATCCTATATACAACCTCTTTCTGCACATAACTAAAATTTCAACAAATGTCTTAAAATCCAAACAGATAAGTATATCCTATACGCGAGAGAGAGAGAGAGTTTCTGAAACAAGATGCATTAGAAGGCACAAGAACAATGGTTTATTCCCAAACTGCAGAACCAGTGAATGAACATCAGCTACTCTAAAAATAAATGTTCTGCTTTTGCCAGCAAAGATCTTTGTAATGTATATTTATGTGTAAAAACCAAAGCAACAGAACCAGTTATTTCTCACCAGCACAAGGCTGAAAGGAAAAGTAACTACGACTGGATAGTTACCAGCTTTTAAGCCTGTACCCTTAATCTCCCTTCCTGGGCTTGCTTACCCACCCAGACAACTACCAACCATGTGACCTTAAGGAGAAGAAAAATGTTCTCCAAGGAAAGCACATATCTAGTCATATGGTCCTTGTCAAAGAAGTCACCTTCTCCCTGAAATCCTACCTTTTGTTCACCCATCAGGTATGACAAAAAAGGACCAGGTGCAGACTTGATTAATATGATTGGGACCATGAAAGCCCAGATTGGCAGATGAGTCCAGGATTACCAGACGCTTGCCTACAACTCCAGTTAAGCCAAAATAATATATTAATATAAATATGTTTATTTTGTTAGTGCATGCTAAGAATTCAGTCCAAGACTTCTCTCTCTCTTTTTTTTTTTTGGGGGGGGGGGGGGGGGGGGGGGGGTGGTGGGGGTGTTAGTCTTAGGATCAAATATAAAATGGTCATAGATGTGGAAAGCAATACCAGGACTCGGAAGTCCAGGAGGCAAACAAAACCATTCTTACAGATTCATAAATCATCCCAAAACAAACAACCATCTTGTTCTATCAGCTGCTTTTAAAATTTTGAATCAGCTTGCATTCACAAACAGACAGCCTTCTATTTATACTAGAAGGAGAAATAATCTTCTACAAGAATACATACAAGAAATAAACACAAAAGACTTTTAAGGCACATTAATGTAACCTCTGATCATGCCAGAATACATATAGTTTCTAAACCAACAAATGAATCCAAAAACTTTTGGTCTGAGTTTTATCCACGATGCATCTTTACAGGGAGAAATAAGTCTTGGTCTATAACATACAACCTAGTCTTCTCTTATGCTTCATTTTGGTGTTCAAATACAAGCTTTCAACTCTTTTTATGATCTAATCTGATTTGCTTTTCAAACTGAAATACAATTGCATATTAAGATTTCTTTACAGCAAAGACCGAGGAACCAGGGGGTGAAGGGAGGTAACCGCCCCAACACCCCCCCCCCCAAATGGGCACCTTAATTAGTGGAATTTCTTAGCGCCCCCATCATTTTAGGAACTCTTTTGAAGATTTTCTATTCTGCTCCCATTCCTACTATTGCACCAACTCCCTCCTCTTACTTTCATATTTCCTCAATTTATGTCCTTAAAGTCTACCCATCCAAAGAAGAAAGGAACACTGTCCAATTGATTTATGCCACGACTTCTCTATACTGATTTTAAAATTTAGCCCCTTCAAAGAAGTTGTTCTGCAATGCACATTCATTTCTTCCCATTGACAGAATGCAAGAAGAGCAATTCAATACTCAAATACTAAATACTTCTAAAAAAAACACTTAATAAATTTAGCAAAAAAGATATCATAGGGAGTATAATGAAAGGAAAAGCAACTTGACCAATTTCAAAGATCCCTACACAATATGTCCATTTAGCAAGTGCCTTCACAAAAAATATCCAACCAATACTAGAAGTACAGAATGCTATGTACCCTTAAACTATGTAAAATATCCTTACCTGCTCATTAAGGAAATGTGCAGAGACTGAGTTCAATGAATACGAACTTAACTTATAATCCCTCTGCATAACCTGCAGCAAAAGACATGGCACAAAAAATGACTTGAGGAAATCTCAGAGTGAAATATCTTATCACCATGACTGAATAAAGAAGACATTTACAAAAAGAAATCCCCAAGAAAGCATAGGGGTAAATGCCTCATAAGCAAAACCTGAAGCAAGTCAAATTGAACTCTCCCTTCTATTGTAACTTCTTTACTTTCCCTGGTACCGTATTGTCTGCATTACCAAAAAATTACAATCAATCATTGTTGTTCAGTTACTTACCTGACACAACAGGAAAATTTAAAACAGTAACATAATATATAAGTACCCAGACATCAGACAGTTCAAGGGACAGAATACATTAAACTTTAAAACCTATTATGGACTCCCACATAAAATCTCATATGGTTCTCCAACTCCAAGATGATACTGATAACATTTTCCACAGATTAATAGGAGGCTTTGCAAATAAAATGAACTTTCCTTACTCTACTCATTCCAGCATATGAAAACTCAAATGCGTATATTTTAACAGCTTCAGTCCTGTCTTATTAAGCCTTTCAAGGCAAGCAACTATGGTGATTTGTCAATTATGGCTAACTCATGATTAATTTGACTTCATTGAGAATCAGCTTTGTCCATTCAAGTGCATTCTCCAGTAATGTGAACATTGGATTGTCTGATAACAAGAAACTTAGGCCCAGAAAAACTGGATGTCACATATGTACAGAGATAGAAAGTTAACCGCTTCCAACAGCAAAGAATGGAGCCAATACCTACAAGATCCATTAAAGAGTTACTTTTCTATTCTGCTATGAAAATAGAAAAGTATAGCAGGAACCAAAGAAAAATAACCTTATCTTCAGGCAGATTTTGAATTGAAAGTTCAGTGATTTTGGTCCTGAATTTTCCTTGTATGTGGAAAAATGTTTAAAACCTGTTATATTCTCTCAGGGAGCATCTGTTTCCTAGAATTCTTTCATAAGTGTGTCATAATCTGATTTTTTTTCTCTTTCTTTTTTCCCTTCTGGGTATCTTCTTTTTCCTGTATTTGACTTGCACATCCAAGAACATGAATTCCTTTTACACGTGACAGACCGGGCATCCACTCAATCAATGCAAATTAACTAGACACTAGTTTGAAAGAGGATAAACAACATTTTTCATGTAAGTTTTATAGCCTGAAATTATATGGAAGTGGTCTGTATGATGAAATAAAGAGACAAAAAGCTAAAACTATATTAAATGAGCATAGATAAGAAACAAGGGTGACTTATATCTCAAAGAAAAGGACTAAACAAGAGTAGGATAAAGCAAAGGCAGCACTCAAAGGTAACATAAAACACAGACCATGCTCCCATCCATTTTTTGAGCTGAAGACAAAAACACATGACCGTTGCATGTTCACTTTGCATATTAACATACATTAAAGATAAATGTGGTGCTTCACACATAAATGTTAAAGGGTGACGCCAACTATCTAAATGGGTCTTTTTAAGTGAAGTAATATTTTGTTCCCTTCCTCAATGTATGCTGTCTTCCATCTGTCTGACTCTTTTATCTTAGAAAGCAGAGCTACTAGAGATGCAATGCACATAAACTGGATGAAATATGCTTGCAAGAAGCAGACCAAAATGAGGTTGCATTACAAAACCTTACGGAACGAGAAGCAAAGCAACAAGCAGCATGTAGGACACTTGACTTACTATAGGTAACTGGATTTCATTTGCAGTCTTCTGCAACATCTCAATTATCTCTGTTAAGGGCAAATTGGGGATTTGGGCTTTACTTAGTTGCCATATAACAAGAGTTATGGATATTTACCATTTCCAGATGACCGTGCTGTTGAAAAATTGGCCCGATCAATCCCATCTCCTAAACATTAAGTTCTGGTTTTAGTTAGCAATTTCTTCGTCCAGTTCTCTAATAAAGGCCTTGCAAGGAATATTAAATGTATATCCCAAAAACCACCGAATGACTGAAAAATCCAGTATTAGGAAGTGATTGAGCTTCTTCTACCTTCTGTTGCTTCCTTTATCATTCTTTCAGATGGTTCTTTTTCATCGTAACTTCCTTCCTCTCACAAAATCTTTCAATTCTCCATATTTATTTGGCTATCTGTTCATCTATAGAAACTATAACATTTCAAAGGCAACAAGCAAGGAATTCAAATAATTTTCCAAGTCTAGAAAAGTCAACAGGGGCAGAGTCGTAAATAACCTAAACAACTAGGCGGGTTTTGTGTTCAACAGGTAGCTATCAGATTTGACAATTAGGATAGATAAGGTAATTACTCAACAAGGTGGTGATAAAGACCAACAGAAAATGCACATCTTGTGTTGCAAAAGCAAAAGGACTTGTATAAAAAATAAAAATAAAAAAAAGACATGAGAATCAGCAGCTAGATAAATATCCATGTGTCACTCTGTATCAGTATCACATCAAGTTCAATACTCCACTTAGATTCACCAGGTGTTTAGTTGCAAAATAAAAATTAATGACTAAAGAAAGAAAGAACAAATGCATTGCTTTGTTGATATAGTAGGATGGTGAGATTTGATGATCTTCATCAGAGCTTGCCAGGCAGAGAAAAGAAAGGTCAAAAATATAATTACCTTGAAGAAAATGTAGTATCTTTGACACGGACTTTGCTGTTTATGATCCGTCCAAGTAAAGGAAACTCTGTTATTCCTAGCACTTTAGCTCTCTAGACAACATCAAATGCACATCAAATACTTGAGATTGGAAAAGGCATTAACACATGGAAGGTTAATCATGAAAGGAATGTGAAAAGGTTCCTCTACCTCAATAAGATAGGGCAGATCGAACTTGCAGATGTTATACCCAATTATAATGTCAGGGTCCACTTCACGGATAAAATCCTAAAATGTTAAAAAGAAAAAGATAAAGCTGAAATAAAAGCACCAAAGCAGAGAAAAAAATCACATTGCCCAAAGAATGCTGCCTTTAGTTTTTCAATCCTGAACTTTGCCTTTTCCTATCAAAGACTTGGCATGCTTCTGATAAGCCGCTATTAGTAATAAGAGAAATTTGTAGACTGTATCCTGTAAATGCAAAATTTGTATAATTTCTCCTGTGAATGCAGAATAAAAATGCATCTTTCCAAGTGAAATCTTTGGAACTCATAAGTACGCAACATTTCCACCACTGCACCATCACAACCAACGAAAATTTCACCAAGGAAGATCAAAGGTCTCTTAAACTACCAAGCATTTGCAGACAGAAGCTCATTTTAACAAAAAAATTAGTGGTATATGTGTATCAAGTGGCTATTTGTAAAGATTTATTGGTCCAGTACCTTTTGGATTTACTCTAACTTCTTTCTTTTCACTAGAAAATACAATTCATTTAGAACAATATATGACATTGCCACAAACAACCCATTCCATACCACCCAAGAAAGAAAGGTGCCAACTATGACTAATCAAAATCAACAATGAAGCTTCTATGTTGAGCATATTACCCGCCAAGCAAGTAAGACCTCTTTCTCGGTGTCAAAGGACATAACATCAACGCCAGCAATAGGTGAGCACGACTTAAGCGTCATTACATTACGAACAAATGGCTGATCCTGTCCCTGCAATGTAACTACATTGGCCACCTGAAATGCAAGAAGAGAATGTCATTCTGAAAAAGCTTTAAGGCTATTCTCTACCCATCAGGGGATGAGAACAATCTAACCTGGATAACAGGATCATGGATGGGCTCAGGGAAAAGACCTTTACGACCTGCACACTCTATGTCAAAACTTAAAATGCGAAAGGGAGCCATCTTTGAGAATTCTCCTTCAGGAACATGGCTAACTAAGTCTGTGTAACTAAGACCAATCATTAAGGAAATATTTGTTCTAGAAAATGCACAATTCAATATAATTCTGCCAAGAAGAGATCTGATTTCAACACCATAGAAGATTGTTTTTTACATGTATTCTAATAGCATTTTAGAGTCAGGATACAGACAGTCAAACTCCAATTGGCAGTAGGACAGGTTTTTCGCTTTCTTTATATATTTTCCTACTGGCACTTCAATCCAATTCCCACCAACAATATTGCAATCAATCATGAATCGCAGAGCAAACAGAATATTACTCTCATACGTCATAAAGCTCTTCAAGCCAAGCCCATCAATTTGTATGCCTCTGTCCAGGATACCTAATAAGTTTTGTCATGTTAGATGGAAACAAAAAAAACAACAGTAAAATCATATATCAGTACCAAAAAAACAAATCATCTAATTACACTACTACACTGCTACACATCCAGTCTACACTGCTATACGTCCAGTCTACACTGTAACCCTCATTTCCTTCATCTTCCAGGGTAGGTGGATGCAGAGCATATACATTTGTGGCTAATCTACACTTGAAGAGTCTTTTTACCAGGCACATTTGTAAACTTACGGACCAATTAATGCAGCATGTAAAAAGTCATCTCTGATAACAAAGACATAACAGCTAAAATAGGCCACGGCAGATTTTTCCACTTCAGCAAAAGGATAAACCATCAATCTGATAGCCCAGAAACCATGAATGCTTTGTACAGAAATTCACATTGAACAATTCATTGCAGTGATAAGCCTGGTAACAGTGTAACAAATTCTAACCACGACAGCTGGTAACCATTGTTGGCAATGCCACTACTATCTTAAGGAAAGGCTGAGAATTCTGCTGTTGATAATACATTATGCTTCTTCTCTGAACCAATTCAACCCGCCGCACAAAATAAGGAACATTGCTATTCCTGTTCACGTCTCTCATCCTTCCCTGCACCAATAAGCAAGGAATGAAAAGAGAGAGAGAGAGAGAGAGAGAGAGAGAGAGAGAGAGAGGGTTGAAAATTATTTTCGTGGCCAAATGGGACAGTAGTTTTAGGATAAAATGCATGGACAGGAGATTCAATTTTTTGCGTGACTTTATTTTCTAAGAAAACAGGATGCCACAAACGTGCACATATGTAGACTGCAAGGAAAGAGGCACCTCAAGAATTTGATGAAGATAAATACAGGGTGGACATATGTAAAATGAATTGAAAGAGTACCTACCTCGAGAATTTGATGAAAACGCGAAATGTCATCAGGACCCATTCCTGGAGGGCAGCTGATGTAGAAATAAGGTTCAAACCCATGTACGTGACAGCAAACACTATGTCCTGGCCAACAACCGAGACAGCTTGCTTAATACTTGTATGATAACTTTCAATGCAAAAAATGAAGAAAATAAATAAACACAAATAAATAGGACTACTGCTTATAACTACTTTATATGTACCAATTTATGTAACCTTTATAAGATTATGCGAACATGAATAAGCATAATCTGCATTTTCTTCATTACCATCAAACACTAAATTCACAAGCGCAACATCCTAATTCCAGTATATTCATATTTATCAAAACATAGCAACATCTAACACGAAGCATAAACTTGAAAGACTGAATTAACAAAAGTTATACTTCCAAACCTATCCAATCCATAAAGGAGCCCCATTTCGATTTTCAGTTGCACAAATTCTAGTTCAAAAAATATCACTGAACAATTTATTGATGTCTTGAAGTACCACTTTTTGTGGCCACAGATGTGAAGAGAAAAGATCATCAGTTTTTCCTTATGTGTGGAAAATAGCTTACTTATTGGGACAATAAGCCATGTGTGTGTATAGAAAGAGAGAGAGAAAAACTGTTAAACTTTGTTAAACTTTCCAAAGACACAACCAAGCATGAAATTTACCAAAAACTAACTACAAAACTTATGCAGAATCAGTTGGTCAATTTCAATCCCGTTTAACTAATTGAAACAGAACCCAACAGACCAAACAACTCAACCCCCCCCCTCCAAAAAAAAAGACATACTAGAATGGTACTACTCCAGCTCAGCAGTTAAAGAAAAACACTAACTATTTTAATTACAATGCTATTACTCATATTTTCTGTAAGAACTTCAATAGACCACAAATTCAGCTCCATATGGTCAGTACCAGACCCATATTAGTCCAAAATAAATGTAGAAATACTCGAATACAAACGCACCTTCTTTGGTGACACCAAAGATTCTCAAAATAGGAGCAACACCAGAAGACTTAGGCAGCAATTCTTTATGACTCTCGCCAATCACATAGTCAATTTCCAGCTGTTGAAATACTACTCAAAGAAAAAAAACAAAATTAACCACAAGTTTCAAAGAACCATTAAATTTCACATTTTTAACAAACCCTAAACTTCAGCATTATAATCCATATTAGGCTAAAATACAGCAATGGCAACTTCAGTAATAACTAAGTCAAAATGGTAATTAAACAACATACCGATGCTCTGAGACTGTGAGGTGTAAAGTTGAGAAAGCGGAGGCCGCTTCCATTTTTGCAGCCGCTCCTCGGCTTCACGCAGGGCTTGGGTGTCTTCTTTGTTCAGGGGAAGTGGGGTTTCGTCGAGGTAATAGTTGTCCTCGTCTCCCTCGTCGTCTTCCATCGCAGCATGGTGCTTCTGCTGCGGATGTTGCGAAGACGCCGGCGGCGGAGGCCGTTTTCTGCTGTTGCCGGTGTTGCTCATATCGCCGGAGTTAGGAGAAGCCAACGGGGGAGGAGAGAGAGGGTTTTGGTGGAGCGTGGGAAGTCGGGTTCCCGCCAAATTGTTGTAGTTGGGTTTTTTAAGGGTTTAATTTCACGGGATTATTGGACGGTAAAAACAAATCAGAACGGATCCCTGAAATTGGATTCGGATCTGGACCGGTTGTCCAACCGGGAGGACCAGACAGATACAGTTGGTTTATATTCAATTAGGTACGGTTGGTTAAGTATAACATCGGTTGTAAACGAATCAGACTGCATACGAATCGATTCAATCAAAGTTTGACTCGAGTTTGGTCAATTATCATGATTCCAAATATATTGGATAATTCATATCTTTAGTTGTTAATATTATAGTTTAGTGGAGTTTGAATTGGTTAGCAAGGATAAACATGTATTTATACTCGTAAATTTTTGAAAGCTATTGAGTAATATTAGAATTTCAAATCAATTTCTCTCTGGCGACGCCAAAATTTCAGAGCAACTCAAGATTTTCCAAGATATTCCCGAACAACACTTAACCCTCATGACTTTTAACAGTTCAAGGGACTTTTATGGAACAATCGAGAGTTTACTCTTTCATAAGAATCATTGCCTGTGTAAAGAGAATAAGAATGAGTTTAGCCTATCATGATTTCTTAGTAAAATTCTGATATTCAAACTTTTCTGTCTTTCTTTCATTTCATTCGAGGATTTATACATCAGAAAGATAGCTCTTTTTTAATAGTAGAACGACTCTTTGGAATATTAATGAGATTTCAAACAACCAAGCGACTCTTTAAATAGTAAAACAACTATTCTGAATATTAAAATACAAACGACTTTTCAAACAACCAAATAACTTTTCAAGCAGTAAAATGACTCTTCGGAATATTAAAATACAAACGACTTTACTGTGGGATCCATTGAATCTTCTTTCAGACATGAGTAGGATAGTAGATATCCTCATATGGTGTGTCTGATGGAGTGCTATCAGGATCAGTAATGTTGTACATCTCAATGTGATCCATGTGTCTTCTTTTATTCTGTCTTTTGTTGAGATATCTTTGCTTTGTTGTCCTTCCTTTGAATTTTGATGATTGTGCAGAAGAACTTGCTCCTTGGTCATACGGATCTTGTGAGTCTTGCATAGCACTATCATTTATCATTTTCAGATAATTTTTCTTGGCTTTTTGAATTGTATTCCAATGGGGATGAATGGTACGATAATTCCAAGGACCATAATGTCCTATCCAAATTTCTTGTGGAATGGATTGGTTTTGTTGGAATATGTACCTTTAGGCTTCTTCATGCTCTTCATCAAGGTCTAAAATAGTATGAAAAAATTCCTATAGATAACTGCGCTTGAAAGAGTTTGGAGGAGAAATAGCATTAAAATAAAATGAAGTTGATTTCCGAAGAGGTTAGGAGATAATGATTTTGTCTGTAAATATCAAATCCAAGAATGATATCTTTCCCTGTGAAATTTGATAATGGGGTTTTTGATGATAATGGGGTTTTTGTCGCAAACCTTGTTTGGAAAATTTCCCCATCAGCCGCTTTGAAATCATGGATTTATTTAATCCAATATGAATCAGGTAAAATATCCTTTTTTAGAATGGATATGGTAGCACTTGAATCAAAGAAAGCAATGACTGGAATAGGTTTAGAGTACTTATCCATTAAAATATGAACTAATGTTTGGGGATAAGTATCTGTCGATTTTAGAGGTTTGATGGAAAAAATTTCTTCTGGTACCTACAATGCTAAAAGAGTACTATCAGTAACATCTTGTTCAGAAAAATCAAATTCTAAACTAGAAAAATGAGTTTGAAATTCATCCTGAATTTCTGAAATTAATTTTACTTCCTTTTGATTTTGAGGACAATATTTTGCAAAATGTCCTGATATTCCACAAATGAAACATTTGCTTCCTTTCTTGCCTTTAAACTTTTTTTCTTTCCTTTAGAAGTATTCCACCTTTTCCTGAAAGATCTTCTTGGGTGACTTTTGTTAAAACCTTTGAACCTTTTGAACTTTTTCTTTCTTCTATAGCTTGAAGGACTGCAAGCTTGGCATTTTCCTTTTGTTATCAGCTCGGATTTTTTTACAGGCTTGGTCTAAACAGACATCTCCCTTGAGATATTTTTGAATAATTTTTCGTTTGTTCCACAAATTATTCAAGGAAAGAAAGACTACTTGTTTGATCTGACCTGTAGGAAAATTTAAATGGAACCATATTTATTATGTATATACATTTCAATACCATCAGCAAGAGATTTAGGTAGAGAACTTATAAATGCTTGTTTCAAGTTAAGATCAACACCTAGAATAAAAAACAATTGAATCATTTTTTTGAAATATTTATTAAGATCTTTTCGATCATAAGAAAGACATTTCATTTGAAAAAATTCTTTTCTTTTTGTTCCTTTACTCTCTTTTACATCTCCAATGAACATGAGGAGCAAGATATTAATATTTTCAAAAAATTCTTGTCTAGTTAGGAAAAACATTTTATCTTGTTCTCCTAAACTTGCCTACCAGTCTTTGAGGATTCCTAAAAATTGAGCAGTGAAGTCAGATAAAATTTCAAAATGAGATTCTTCAGTAATATTTTGGATAATCATCTAAGCACGAAAATTCTGAAATTTTTCTTCCCACTTTGATGAAGGTACATCATCAATTGTAAAGATCTGAGTTCCTTTCATTTTTTATGATGTTTTCTTCTAACTACTGGACGTTTAACCAATTTCTTCCTCTTCATCAGGATGAAGAACTTTGACTTTGTTGCCATATTCAGTTCGGGGTTTTGAGATTTCATCAAAATTTTCTTCTCCAGTAAATTCTTCAATAGAATCTTCAAGGCTTGAATTTTCTTCAATACTTTCAGTACTTTCTCCCTTGGTTGATTCTGAGTCTGAATCTTTATCCTTTCTTCTTAACTTTTCTCATATTTCTCTCTTAGTTTTCAATTTTGTTCTTAGGAATTATCCCGAATTACAGAGCATTCAAACCTACACGATTTTGGTGTCCACGGCAAAAGGTTTGCAATTTACAATAATAGAAGAAACTGAGATCCTACCAGTAGAAACAGATGCGAAGGAGGAGGCCATATATGAACTTCTAGAGTAGCACTTCAAGAATCAAGATCTACAATTGCAAAAACTAATGTGCAGTTGCCAGGAATTCCACCAAAACCTTAGTGAAGATCTTCATACAAGTTTTCAAGAAAACAATAAGAAATTAGATACCTTAATAGAAAGATTAGACCAAAAGTTTGATCTGTTGATTCAAGCCTTCAATGGTGGAAAAAGGGTTCTAATGGAAGAATGCTTTGACAGCGATCAAAGATTTGTTGTGGAGGAACAACACTTGTTTGATTAAAGCAATTCCAAGAATCAAGTTTCTCGTTTTAAGAAGGTGAATCTTGAGGAAGAGTCGAACAAGAAAGAAATAGGCAACATTTTACTACGAAATGTTTCAATCAGTGATTTGATTATGATTTCTATAGAAAATTCTGGGGAAAGGATGAGAAAATGTGACGAAATCATATTAAATTGTCAATTGATGGATGATACGAAGAATGAAACTCATGGAATTTGTATACAAGAGAAAGTTGATATTGAGTCCCACGACCTGCAATTAATGAAAGGAAAGAATAATATGTCTGAATCTTTTGAGGCGCGTCATGAATTAGAAAGAGAAACATTGCAAGATAAAGTTGATGAGCCCGGTATACAGCAGCAATGAGCTATTCTTGAAAAGAATTAGAAAGGGGCTGAAGAATTCAGATTATTGATATTGTTAGGAACTCTTAGATTAATTGTAGATTATGTAATTAGTGTCTTGAAGGCAGACACCAAATTGTGTTACACTTCTTGAAGCGGGGAAACCTCATGGAGGTTTTTGTAGTTGTTTTCCTTCAAGAGCATTTCACTGGAATCATCGATAATAGGAGTGTCAATAGGGTTAGGCCAGCCCAAACCCGATCCGTTCGGCCCTATAAAAAGCCCAATGAGCCTACAATATCAATGAGTCGGGCTAAGCTTGGACCTCAAAACTAGGCTCACATTAAATATGAACCGAGCTTGGATTTTATTAGGCTCAAGCCTGATAGGCCCGGCCCTATATATAATATAATATAGGTAATATTTATAATATTTATATTTTAGTAATACAATTATATATATAGGTATTATATATAATATTTATGTTTTAGTTGTAGAAAACCAAAAAAAAAATGGGTCTGTTTGGAATCCGGTTTTTTTGGCAAGTTTTTTACCTACTAGTTTTTTAACAATTTTTGCTACAGGAATCCCAAAAAACTTCTCAAAATTTTTTGCCTTACACACTTCAACATACCCAAAACACACCATAAAAAATTCCCTTCCCTTTTTTCCTTCTTCCTCCCCCATCCCAACCCACCACCACCGTCGGTGCTAACCACCACCGCCGTTTCGTCCCACACTCCGCGCGTGCAAATAATCTGGGTCGTGAGCTTGGGCTGCGTCTGGTGCGCTGTGGAGCAAAGGAAAGGCTGAGCCTGGGCTGCCAGAGCGTCTGGTGCGGCTGGGCTGCAGGGGAAGGGCGAAGGGGAGGAGAAGGGGAAAAGGAGGGCAGAGGGGTGGCGGGGGAAAGGGAGGAGGCAGAGGGGTTACGAGGAAGGGCAGTGGGAGGGGGCGGGGGAAAGGGAGGGCAGAGGGGTGACGAGAGAGGGCAGTGGGCGGGGGCCAGGGGAAAGGGAGGGCAGAGGGGTGACGGGGGAGGGCAGTGGGAGAGGGCGGGGGAAAGGGAGGGCAGAGGGGTGACGGGGGAGGGCAGTGGGCGGGGGCCAGGGGAAAGGGAGGGCAGAGGGGTGACGGGGAAGGGCAGTGGGCGGGGGCCGGGGGAAAGGGAGGGCTGAGGGGTAACGGGGAAGGGCAGTGGGCGGGGGGAATGGGGAAAAGGAGGGCAGAGGGGTGGCGGGGAAGAGCAGTGGGCGGGGGGAATGGGGAAAAAGGAGGGCAGAGGGGTGGTGAGGAAGGGCAGTGGGCGGGGGAAGGGAAGGCAGAGGGGGTGCGTGTGAGAACCCTGAAAAAAAATAGATATATAAGCCAGTGTATATTTCATTTGCATTTCTTTTATTCTTTAATAATTTCTAGCATTACTTTTACTTGTTCGCAATTAAGTACGTAAAAATAGATTTATGAGAAAAATAATATAATTTTCTTAAGTTATGAAATTTCTTGGTTTTGCTAGACTAAATTAATATCTTTAGAGTTAGATTAAATTTTTCGCCTTAATATAAAATGTTAGAATACTTAAATTCCCTTATACTAAATTAATGACACTTGAGTCGATAAACTTACTATCTAAAACAAATTATTTAAATTCCAATGATTAATTCCAATTAGTTGCTAATGTTAAATGTTAATACGAATTTCCGCGTTAAGATGAAAATCAATGAATTTTAGATAAGCATGATACTAGTATACTAAACATACTTAAGGCGTGAAAATTTCGATAATTATAGTCTTATCCTTCTTTGTTTTCACAATAAGTGCGTAAAAATAATTTTTATATGCAAATTGACACACTTGTATTAAATTATTATTTCACTTGATTCTATATTACTAAATCGATAAATTTCGAGTTAGACTAACTCTATTTCTTGAGAATAAATAATTGGAAATTCTGATAACTAATTTAATCGCTAAATAATGTTAGGAACCTTAATATTAAATTGTGATCGATAAATATTCGATAAAAATGGTTTAAGTATACTAGTGTATAATTAGGCGTTCAAATCATACTTGGAGATAATTTTTGGAATTAAGTTAGAATGGAGAATTTAAGTAGAGGTTAGGAAGCAAAGTGAAAAGACTAAAATGCCCTTACAACCCCAACGTTTCCATGCAAAACCAAACAATCCCTCTGACCGCATTTCAATCACCGCCCCAATCGGCCAATCACATTTTCACCAATTCTATACGCAAACCATTTCATACACGCCAACTCCTCCAAAACCGCAAGCCATTCCCTCTTCCTTCTCAATACCGCGATACCACCACACTCCACTACTTCATCTTTGATTCACAACAACACCTCATCTTTTCCTCTGCCTTAGACCGAGAGTAAATGAGAGAGAGGTGAGAAACCAGCCATCCGAGAGCAAAAGTGATAGAAAACAAGCTGCAAAAATTTTTCTTTCTCTCGTTCTGATCGCGAGCTGAGGGCAGAAATCAGAGGACCACGAGTGAAAGCAATCGATCCTGTACCTTCCCTTCTCCCAGCCGTGGCCATTTGCAACCTCAACCAAGCTGCACTTCACCATCCCAGCCGCAACTCATCAAACCAGAACCAAACTTGCGCGTGAAGCCGAGAGGAAGGAAAGAAAATTTCCAGATTTTCGTGTGGGAGCTGAGTTGTTTCTGAGGTAATTGCTGGGCTAGATTAGGTTAATTACTAATAGATAAAGACATATCAGAGCCTGCATGTGTTGCTTGTGCAATCGATTGATGAATTCAAGACACTAGAAAATTCTGTTTTGATGAAAATGTTTTTGCCTAGGAACTGGTTTGGAAATGTAGCTTTATTTCTGATTCCCTGCGACAATCTGAGCTCAATTAAATGTTTAACCAATTAAAAACAAGAAGGTTAAGTCATCTAGGAACATGCATGTGATTTTAGGCAGCCGGATTTGTAATTAAGAAAAGAAGAAAACTGATGTGTACAAGTTTGAGGCTGCCGAGAGCTTAACTTGATTAATGCAGCTTGATTTGGTTTAATTTTGTTGTTTAAGCTTATAACCATAATTAGCTAGTTAATAACAAGTTAATTAGGCTCTGCATGTAGTTAATTAATTGGTTTAAACCAGAAAAATTAAATGAAACAGAAATTCTGATGCGCATGAGAAATCAGAATTTCCGAGAATTAATTTGATAATGCAGCTTTATCTTGATTAATTGAAGTAATCTGAGCTTAGAGTTGTGATTAGTTGGTTAATAACTACGTGTTTGAGCTTTGCATGTAGTTAATTACTTCGACTAAAGAAAAAAAAATATTAAAACCGAAAGCTGCTGCATATATGCTCATCCGAGGCTAGTTGGATGAATTTCTGGAACTGTGGATGTTTATAGCTGCTGGTCGAACTTGTTTTGAACTGGGAATGATAAGTAATTTCAGTAAGCAACCTTGCATGTTAGTTTGGGTACTTAAACAATGATTCAGCCGAGGAAAAACTTGGATTTTTCTGACCAATTAGCTGCTGGAAATTTCTTTGGTAATCCGAGAGACCTAAGTTAGAGATTTGAGATGATTATAGTTGTTGTTTGCATATAATCTTGAACTGGAAATGTTAATTGGATAGTTAAAAACTTACATGTCGAATTTGAGTAACTAATACCCTGTTTTGGCCAAGGAAAAGTTGGAGTTAAGAACACCCAAGTGCTGGAATTTTTTTTTATATAGCCGAGAGGTGAGCAAGAGCTTTTCAGTTTATTCCTGGAATTGCAGGATGTTTTTGGAATATTTTTCCTTGGAACATAATACTCAAAATGCAAGAGAAATGTGTGTTCAAACTTCGGAATCTGCTTAGCTACGAAACACTTGATGTGCAAGAAATTTCTCAGTTTAAACAAGAGTGAAGAAAGGAGTTTTCCAAATTTCTTTTGCGAATTTTGGGTTCTAAAAATTGCTGTTTTGAATGGTTAGTTATATTGCTGCAAGAAATGATTGATGGACGCTAAGGGCTAATGATTGATGAAGCCCTTGGCCATTTGAGTGATTTTTCCAAGCATTAAAGCTTTGATGAATTTAACTGCTGGAATTACTTGTTATTATTTCTACTTGGTGGATAAAAAAACCTTGCGGTTTAGTCGATGGAATCTCTTGGAGGCCTTGAATTTATTTTGTTTAAATGTGATCTGATATGAGCTTGTTGAAACCTAGGGCTAATGATCGACGAAACCCTGGTGAAATTGGTTGTTTGAATCGTGATTTTTCTATATTGGCTTGGTCCGAACTTGCATGAAAGATTTGAACATAAATTGAAGAAATTATTTGAGGAAAATGTGTTTTTGGTTAAACCGTTATATTGCTGGAATTTTGCTTGATTGACAAAACAAGGGAGGAATTTGACTTTTTACGAAATTTCGAGATTCTAGGATTAACGGTTGAAGTAATACGTATATATATATATATATATTACAATCGCTCGCTCTTATTTGAAATACTTTAAAGAACTTAAAACGTGAAACGCTAGAGAAGTAGAATAAATAAAAATAATAGACAAAACTAAAGTTTAGTAAGTTACAAAGGATAACGGGGTATTTATAAGTTATAATTAATATCCGATTGAGAAAATATATTAACTGGAATGTTGTACAAGTTATAAACTTGAAGATAGGTAGGTTTGGGGATAACAATAATAATGATAATAATAATGTTAATAAGCTCCAAAAGCAAAACAATGAATAGAAATTGAAAGTGTTATATTTGTACTTTAAAGGTCAAACATGATTTTAATAATTTTAAACAAAAGGCATAGAAAACTTGTTCGGCAAGAAAACTCACTTGACATAAATAAGTTCTATTTGCACCTCTAGAAAGAAAAGTATTTCTCTTAAAAGAAACCATACGGAATGTTTTATCACTTTTACTAGTTTTAGTTTCAAAAGAATGGTTAAGTTACTTCGAGAAAATAATCTAGTTATAAAACCCGATAATTTTATATATAAATCAAGCACTTGTATAGTAAAACTTATAGTTTTAAAACCTAGTTTTCTAGGGTATGGCAAGGACGTGGAATTTTGAATCCCAGCTTGACCTTTGAACTTCACTCTTGGTGAGTGTCCTTACTTGTTCTATGCCTACTTGATTAAAGTGCTTTCTTGACTTGATATGTGATAATTGGAAAATGGTTTCTGATCCATCGAAGTGGGCAGTGTGTACTTTATCGCACTAGCTCTTTCAAGTGGCGACTTGCTTGAAATATTTTCGTGAAATATCCTGCTTGCACTTGCTAAGCATTGAGTAGGGGAATGTACCACACCTGAGGGTGGGAGGGCCTCTTATCCTATCTCAAATGCTAAAACATTGGAATACTTGCTAAACACCTCTTATCCTATCTCAAGTACTAAATCACTAGGCAGGGGAATGTACCACACCTTAAGGGTGGGAGGGCCTCTTATCCTGACCTGGTAATTTCTTATTTTATGACGTCGTTGGGTGAATCTCTCGACTAGTTTATCCAGGGGGCATACTCGAGTACTACCGCTCTCTTTTATTTTGTCGTGCGGGCCCGGAGCTGGGGTATGATCGGTGGCCGGAGTTAAGTAAAATAAGGAGTTCTACATGGACCGTAAGTAGTGAGAGTTGACGGAGGGTCAACTACGGTAACTTCTGATCAAGCCCGGAGAATGGCTCCTAAGAGCCCTGTATCCTACCGTGTGCTGTTATACGCTTTCCTAATTGTTGAATTTTAATACTCGTTACTTGCCTTATATGATTGCATGTTTTGGGCACCACTGAGTTTTAGCTCACCACACGATATTTGTTTTCCTTAACAGGTTCTGGAAATCGAGAGACTTGAAGTCTATCTTATCGTTATGTAAATATTATTTCGAATCGTACTTGTATCTTTGTTTTGGGTTATCACTTGAAGCTGGAAAAGTGCAAACCCTAAGTTTTGGCTTGTATGAATTTATTTGAGCTTGATGAGTTTGCTGTATGGTTTATAATGTATATTTGTAGGTTGTGTTGAACTGGTCGGAGATGTATTTAAGAGTGAACGGTTGGATGTTCATTGGTAATGTTATCTCTGAAGTTAATGTGATTTAATATTCCAGTCGTTTAAAGGTTTGGCACGTCCGGATGACAAAATGTGTTTTGATTTTAAGTTATACGTGGATTAGTGGTCGGTTTGCTTGTGTGAGTCCCGACGAGAGTTGGGCAGGCGACCCGCCAACCCTCTGATTCGCCTTAGGGGAAAGTGGGACCGCCACAGTGCGGGAGGTGGGCAGTGGGCGGGGGAAGGGGGAAAAGGAGGGCAGAGGGGTGGCGGGGGAATGGGGAAAGGGAGTTGCTGCTGGGAGGTAACGGGGAAGGGGAAGAGGTAAGGAAGAAGAAGAAGAAGAGGAGGAGAGGAAAGAAAAGAAAAAAGAAAGAAAGAAAAAGAAAAAGAAAGAGAAAGAGAAAAAGAAAGAAAAAAAAAAGAAAAGGAACAAAAAGTTTTTATCTTACAAAAATTTCTACAAAATTTTTCACCTTACAAAAACTTCTATAAAATTTTTTTAAAAACTTCTACGGTGTACTACAGTAAAGTTTTAGACAAACTCCCTAAAAACTCAGGTTCCAAACAGGCCCATTAGTTTTTGTGAAAATAAAAATAAAAAGTGTATGCCATCATGAGCCATCCATCCTTTTGAGCATAGAAGAGCAACTTGAGCAGGTGAGCAACGGCAGGAGTAAGAGGAAAAACAAGGAAAGAGACAACGGCTAAAAGAAGAAAAAGAGAAAAGAGAGAGAAGAAAAGAAGAAGAAATGAGAAGAAAAAGAGAAGAGAGAAAAGGGGGATCCAAGAAAAAAAAAAAGAGAAGAGAGGGAGGCAACGAAAGAGAAAAGGAAAAACATAGAAGAAAGAAAGAGCAGAAAAAGACAGAAGACACAAGAAGAAAAAAAAAGCTCTCACTCTCCAGTCTCCACTCCGTCTCTCAATCTTCTCATGTTTTTCAATTTTCCTTTTTTTGGCATTAAATGTCAGATGCAAACAATGAAGACATTGTTATTACAATCACAAATGTTGAAGCAACAAAAACTGCAGCTGAACAAGAACTTGAAGGAGAAGAAGCAAATAAAGGTGAAAAGAGGAAAAGAGAAATGAATGTGAGGTCCAAAGTTTGGCTCCATTTCACCAAGATTTCACCAAAGGAAGAGGAATGTACTTGCAATTATTGCAAGAAAGTTTTCTCCTGCTGTAGCAAAAGATGAACAATTCATTTGCATCAACATATATTTGGGAGCATATGTGTAGCCTACAAAAGAGCCATGAGTGGACAATCGTCAAAAGGGCAAATACTTCTTAGTTTCTCCAAAAGTAATTCAGATCAAATTAATAACTCTGTTTGGAAATTCGATCAAGAGAGTAGTCGAAAAGATCTAACAAAGCTTATAATTAATCGAGAGCTGCCATTCAATTTCGTTGAAGATAAATCATTTTAGAAGTATGCTCTGAGTCTTAATCCGAAGGTTAAATTTGTGTCTAGAAATACAATGAAAAGTGACTGTATGAAAATATATGAATTTGAAAAAAGTAAATTGAAGGAGATTTTTTTGCAATCCAAACTAAGAGTATGTTTGACAACAGATACTTGGACATCTAAAACGGATCTCCCTTTTATGGCATTGACTGCTCATTTCATAGATAATCATTGAAAATTGCATAAAAAAATTATCAATTTTGTCTTGGTTCCAATGAAGGTATCTGGGGAGAATCTATCTGATATAATTATCAATTGCTTGCTAGAGTGGAATATTGATAAGATATGCACCATAACTATGGATAATGCTTCAACTAATGATGGGCTTGTTTGGAAGTGAAGTTTTTGATCAAGTTTTTTAGCTACTAGTTTTTTAACAATTTTTGCTACAGAAATCTCAAAAAACTTATCAAAGTTTTTTACTTACACACTTCAAAACAATACACAAAAAACTTTCCCTATAACTTTTCTTCTTTTTCCTTGCCCACCCAATCGGCCACCACCTCCACCACCGCTTCCGGCACCGGTAACTATTCCGGCCAACTTTTGCCGGCCTTCCTCTTTTTTTTTTTCTCTCCCTCCCCTCTCCCTTTGACCGATATGTTGGTTTCCAAAATCTCTTTTTTCTTTTTTTTTTCTTTCTCCCTCCCCTTCCTCTCTTTCCCTCTGCCTTTCCCCGCCACCTTCACCCTCCCGCAACTTGGGGAGAAGAAAAATTGCAAAAAAAAAAAAATTACACTCGGCTATTGCTGTTTATTCTGCCGACAAGATAAGGAGAGGAGAGGGAGATGGAACATTGGAAAAAAAATCATTTTTGTTGCTGCAAAACTCAGGTGGCAGCAGAGGAAAAGGGAGAGGGAGAGGTGGTGGGGAAGCTTTTGTAGGGGTGGCGGGGGAGCTTTTGCAGGGGTGGGGAGGGGGTGACAGGGCAGAGGGGGTAGCGGGGCAGAGGGCGAAGGCGCAGAGGGGGGTGGCGGGACAGAGGGGTGGAGAAGGGGAAAGGGAGAAGAGGGGTGGCGGGAGGTGGCATTGGTGGAGTTGCTGCTGGGGTTGGCGGAGGCAACGAGGAAGGGGGAGGGGGAAGGAAGAAGAAGAAGAAGACGAAGAAGAAGAGAAGAAAGAAAAGAAAAAGGAAAGAAAGAAAAAGAAAAAGAAAGAGAAAGAAAAAAAGAAAGAAAAAAAAGAGAAGGAAAAAAAAAGTTTTTCACCCTACAAAAACTTCTACAAAATTTTTCACCTTACAAAAATTTCTACAAAATTTTTTCAAAAACTTCTACAGTACACTACAGTAAAGTTTTAGACAAATTTCTAAAAAACTCAGGTTCCAAACAGGCCCGATATTGTTGCTAGATACCTGCAAGAGCATTATTCATTTAGAGGTATATTATTAGTAAATGGGAGCAATATTCAAGTTCGTTGTTAGGGTCATGTTCTTAATTTGATTGTTCAAAAAGGATTGAATAAGATTAATGATTGTATTCATAAGGTTAGGAATGCAGTTAAATATGTTAGAGGGTCTGCTAAGAGAAAACTTGAGTTTCTACACTATGCTGACCAGGAATGTATTTCTAAAGGCAAAATGTTATCTCTGGATATATGTACAAGGTGGAACTCAACATATTTAATTCTTGAATCTGCATTACATTATAGGAGAGCTTATGATCGCATGAAAACTCGTGATTTGAACTTCAAGGATCCTCCATTGGTTGATGATTGGGAAAAAAACTCGGATTGTTCATGGTTTTCTAGAAACTTTTTACACTGTCACAAAAATTTTCTCTGGCAACAAATATTGCACAGCTAATGTGTTTCTTCGAATAATCTACCATGTGTTCATGTTATTAAGGGAAACTTCTATAGAGAACAGTCCACTTCTTGGAAGCATGGCAGTGAACATGTTGGTGAAATTTGAGAAATATTAGTTAGAAAAAGAGCCAAATATCTTGCTATCTGTAGCTTTTGTTTTAGATCCCGGGTTTAAAATGAGAAAATTAAAGACCATCTTTAGCAAGATTTATGAGAGCTATTTAGCACCATATATGTTAGATCGTGTTCACAAAACACTTCAGAATCTTTTCATCGAGTATGTAAAGGCTTATGAAGTGAGTTGTTAGCAGGATATAACTTCACAAAATGAAAAAACTACGGGGACAGGCAACAACACTTCTTCCACAGTAAAGAAGAATTACATGGATGATTTTTATAGTTTTGATAAGGAAGAAGATAGCACTTGTAACAAGACAAAGTTGGACTCTTATTTGGAGGAAAAGATATATCCAAGCAAGGCTGATAAAGAAAAATCATTTGATGTATTGGATTATTGGAGAACTGATGCAGCCAAATTCCCAATATTGTCCATGATGACAAGAAACATTTTAGCTATTTCTGTTTCTTCAGTTGCATCTGAGAGTGCTTTTAGTACAAGGGGACGTGTTTTGAACAAGTTTCGTAGCTCATTGTTACCTTCCACTGTTGAAGCATTAATTTGTACTCAAGATTGGATTAAAAATGCACCTAAGGAAATTGATTTTGAACAAGAATTTGATCCTGATTTTACTGGTTAGTAGCAATATTTAAAAATTTTCATTAATTATTTGATTTTTTGTTGATATTTAGACTAACAAGTAGTGTTTATTCTACCAGCTCCTCTTCCATCCAAAAGTTAAAATCAACCCTTCTACCGGTTTTTTTGAGAGCAATATTGGTAATGTATATCTAAAACTTTAACTTTTTTTATTGGTTGAGTAAATTTTTATATGAGTTTGGGTTAAACCCGAATAAGGCTCACAACCCGAATATTATGTGAGTCGAGTATGAGGTTCACATTTATTAACCCGAAACTCATAGCCCGAAATTCGAAAATGTTATAAATTTAATGGGCTGAATTTGGGCTTATAAAAACCCGACTCATTAGGCCCGATTAACAGGCAGAGGTAAGGAGTCCAAAGTTGTGATTAAACCATGGATTGAAGTTATTACTGGGTTCAAAGGTGGCACTCTTACAAGAAGTATTAATCAAAGTCCAAATCAAAATTATAGAATAGTCACGTGGGTAAAATTGAATATTGGTTGCATGTCTCTCCTTGAAGATATTGCTGATGATCAAGATTCATCATCTGCTACTGAATCAAATACACGTGTCATTCTTGTTTTTGATGGCCTTAGTCGTTACCAAGCTGGTGTGGATGTAGAAATGATTAAATTAGTGGTTCATTAGTTCCAGAGAAATCAATCTTAATTCAAGGAGGAATGTGATTGCAGAATCTGAAATTTTTATGAAGGCATCCGTGCAACACTCCTGGACTCTTCGAGGAAGAAAAAATCACTTTGCAGGAGCTATTGACAGCTACTAAGGTGAAGATATTCTTTGATTTCTGGTATACCAAGATCAAACATCCATTTGTGGAGTTGAAATGTGTAACATCTTCTAAGAGCTTGATGACAATAGAAGATTATTTTTCCCTTTTGCTTGGCTTCTTTGATATGTTCAAAAAGGTATTTGATTCAATGTTGAAGCCAAGTAAGTTACCGGCGGACTTGGTAATTGTTGAGCAACTTCTTACAATAATTAACCAGTATATTAGTAGACCCTGGACTGAGTGTGCGTCTATATTTAAGGGTGGCACTGGTAGTTTGAGGGAATTGTTACATTCAAGAGTTTCACATTTACTCTTTAAGAAATATGTGCATAACTTAGAAAACTTGAAGCTCAAAATTCAGAAATTGACTAGTATTAGGAATTGGCTACAACCGTTTGTTGCAAAAGGAGTTGTTCCAACTTAGAAAACAGCATTTCATAGAGTTTTGGAAGGGTGAGATCAAATAAATTCCCTTGTTGCACCGTCCTTGAGTAGCACATGCCATTGGGAAAGCAACCAGTATTAGAAGATTATGAAGCTGCATTTGATTGTCTGATGTTGACCAAAATAGTTCACAAGATTTCTGTGAATGTTGCATTTCTCCAGTTTTCAGCATTGTTTTGAAAATTAGATCGGATCGGCCAGTTCGATCCGTCACACCACGAACTGTTCATAATTTTGGTTTGGTTCATATTTTGGATTGATTGGATATAAAAATTGGTAAAAAACAATTCGAACCGGATTGAACCGTTGAACTGGTGATTTTTTTGTTTTTGGATATTGAATTGAAAAAAAAATAGGTTTTCCTTAATCCCAATGACTAATTATTAAACGCCACATCTACTCACTTTTTTGTCTCTTATCAAATTTGCATTTCTATTTTCTATTTTCCTGACTTTCTCCAAACTCCAAACTTTTTTTAAGTTGCAATCTCTAAATTCAAAAAATGTGAATTAAAATTTAAACTCACGGTGTCTAATTCTCATAGATGTGAATTTTGTATAATTTCAGAATATTGTGGTATTTTTGGGTTGGATATAAGATTATTTATTTGGTAGATAATATTGAGATTGAAATGTAATTTATTTGTTTCAACTAATAATTTAAAAAATATATTTGTGAAAATCCAAGTTCTTTCAAAATATTAAACTTTTTATCATATAAAATCTTAAATTAGTCCAGTGCATGTCTTACTTTGTGCATATATATTTATATAAATTATTTTTTAAAAAATTCATTGAACCGAGGTTGAACTGGTCCGACCGATTAATCTCGACTCAAACACCTTGCCGATTCAATTAACGGTTCGAGTTTCAAAACATTGGTTTTAGTTTCAAAACTCAATCCTTGAGGACAAGCATTCTAAGAGGGGAGTATTGTCATGACCCCAAATGTATTGGATAATTTATATCTTTGATTGTTAATATTGTAGTTTAGTGGAGGGTTTTGGATTGGTTAGGAAGGATAAACGTGTATTTATACTTCTAAATGGTTGGAAGTTATTGAGCAATATCAGAATTTTCAAGTCAATTCTCTCTAATTTCTAGTTCATCTGTTTATTTCTCTCTCTATCTCTCTCATCTTCCCTGCATTCTTCCTTTTCCTTCTTCCTTTTCAACTCGTCTTTCTCATATCTTCTTTTTGATGCTAGATTCTTGACATCAACATTGAGTTCAAACCAATCAAGTCGAGTTGTCAAATATATGGCAAGTATAAAAAAACTAAACTCGTTAGTTCACGAGTTGGCTTAAACACACACTCATATATATTATTTAAATAATAAAATTACATATATTTTATTCATTTTTAAAAATAAAATAAGTATTTTTTATTTTTTAAACTTGAATAGACTTAAACTCAAGTTTGACTAGGCTCGAATTTGAGGTAGAGGTCGAACTCATGTTTTACATTGAAAGTTTGCCAAGTTCGAATTTGGTAAAATTGAGTTGGTTGATTTGGTGGTTTAATCGAGTGGGTAGCTAAATTTACTTTACCCATGTTTCCAAATATTTAAGATAGGGCTAGCTAAATTTATGTTAATGATATTTTAACACCATGCCTAGTTTATATTGTAATATAAAAAAAATGTGTACAAGCAGCAAATAGTTGTGTTTATACATATTTTTTTGTTAGGTCTGTCTAACGGGTGCTTTATGCAATCGTTAAAATATATTTCAAGTGTCATATTTTTTTGGAAATATAAGATTAATAAGGAAAAGAAAATAAATACAAAGGAGGATGAGAGGGTAGATAATATTAAAAGGGAAAATATATAAATACAAGAGAAGATAATAATTGTTAGTATGTATATATATATATATAAATATAATAGGTTAGACGAATTTTAATTGTGTTAACGAGTGGCCTATGGACACATATAGAAAAATCCATTTTTGTTTATGAACAATTTTCTTGTATTATAAAAGTATTACACCCTCTTGCAAACGAAACAGGCATGTATACAATGAGTTTGTTTGGATAGGAAGATTTGCAAACAAAATTTCAAATTTTTTTCTACTTACATCATAAACACAATTTCTACCCACCTTTTTATCTCACATACATCACATCACAAAATGTGCTACAGTAATTATCTCAAATAAATATTTCAAATAACCTCCTATCCAAATATTTCAAATAATTTTCATGCTTTTACATAATTGGAATATTACTCGAAGTACTTTGGCACTTTTACACAATTGAAAAATTCAAATATTAAGAGTTTTTTTTAAAAGAAAATGTATTAAGAGTATATATATTTCCCAAATAATCTGGCAAAACCTAGGGTGTCAGTCTATCGTACAGAATTTATAACAGACAAGAAGATGCCTTGTCTTAGGCTTCATTTGGATAGGATGAAATGGACAGAAAAGAAAGTATTCAGAGAGAAAGGACAACTATTTCTTTCCTTTGGGAGTTTAACAAGTACAGAAAAGAAGTGAAATGAACGGATAAAATCTCCCTCCAATTGTTGAAAATTTTTCCGCCCAAAAGTGGGAAGAAAAGGACGGAAAGATGATGGGGCGCCAAAAGACATTTTTAATATGACAAGTTTGTCCTTTAGAAGCTGATACAAAAATTCATTATTCCCAATATATCCAAAAACTGATTTCTAAAAGCACTACGAAGCTTTCTCGGTGGTCCTGTGTCATATACTTTCACTACTTCCAGCAAGTTGAGATATCAGAAAACTTGGCTTTCATTGGTTCTTCACCCATAATTCACCAAACAAAAGGTATTTCTTTAACTCAATCTCTCTTTCTTTCTTTGCTTAGTCTTCACTAGAGCATTGTGAAAAAAGTATTTTTTTTTGTGTAGATTCTTATTGTTTATACTCTAAATTTTTTGTTCGTTTTCTGTCATAAAATTCTTGTTAATGAACTCTTGATTTTATATTATTGATTTGTGATTATATCTTGCATGGTTATGGTACATGACAGCTTTAGTGGTGATAAATGGATATGAAATTTGAATGCATACAATCTGTTTGTTTATTTGCCTATGTAAGATTCAAATTGTAAAATAATCCATCTAGAGTTCATAAACAATATGTTAGCCTCTTTTTATTATAATAATGCATCTTTCTTTGAAATGATTAACAAGATGATGATACTAGAAGTATTATTTTGAATGGTGGCTGATCGTCAAAACCAAAATGAGGTCTAACAAGATGGTGGTCATATGGCAATAGAATAAATCATATTTGGTTACGTTAGTTGATATCAGTAAATCTCCTAGGCTATAGCAATTCTATTTATATTCATAGAGGTGTTCCTGGCTGAGACCAAAATAAAGACATAAAAAATCAAATGCTTGATCAACTTAATTTAAAGCATGAAGAATTTTTCAGTAAAGTTTGGGTAGACAAAATGATATTTATATCTCCGTATCTTCATTTAAAAAATCTTTATTTATTAGGATGTTGGATTATTTTTATTTACTGTAAATTATGTCAGCACTTTAAAAACATTACTATTAGAAAAATACTTCTTTTTATATTGATATTTAGAATTTTGACATTGTATTTGATAATGACTCCATAACCCTTGTAAATAAATAAAATTTGCTTTTCAATTATTTACTCATTCGTAAATTTAGTGTTCTAATACAAACAGTTTTAGATGGATAAGGAACAAAATGAAGTCGATGGAGAATATGACATTCAACAAAGGAAGCGACAATTGGTTGCTACTGAAATTGTTTGTCAGGTAGTAAACATGATAATTGCTCGAAAACTAAGCCATGCAAATTATGTGGATCGACCCATTGGATATTGGTCTGCACAATGTCATTTAGTACGAGAGGAATTATTGATGCAACTTAGTACAAATGGATATTTGAGTAAGGTTATCCGTATGGGACCAGAAACTTTTAGGCGCTTATGTGACTTGTTGCAAACACATGGTGGTCTACAACCTACTCAAAGAGCCACGGTGCAAGAGCAAGTTGTTAAATTTCTCCATATATTAACAATTCCCTCGAAAAATATCACAATGTCATACTTTTATCGACGTTCTGGAGAAACTGTTAGTCGTCATTTTCATAGAGTTTTACGAGCAGTTATAGCATTGGAGGATCAATTTCTTCAGCAGCCTACGGGAGAACAAGTTCCTCCGGAAATACTTAATAGTACAAGATTTTATCCATATTTTAAGGTGATATAAACTTTTCGACACCTTGTTTTAAAAATTGTAAATTCATATAGAAATTATATTTTGACATAGTGTATAACTGTCAGGATTGTGTGGGTGCAATTGATGGAACCCATGTTCGCGTTAAGGTGCCTAATATTGATGCGGCAAAATATCGTGGTAGAAAAGAGCATCCAACACAAAATGTGCTTGCTGCATGTTCTTTGAATATGAGATTCACATATGTTCTACCTGGTTGGGAGGAAACTGCATCGGATTCAAGGATCATAAAAAATGCGCTCACTAGAGAAGATAAATTAATCATTCCTAATGGTAATACTTAGTTAATTATTCTTAGTGCATTTAATTAAGTAGTAACTATTTGATATTTGTATAGGTAAATATTATCTTGTTGATGCTGGATTCATGTTGAGAAGGGGACTTCTTACACCTTATAGAAATGTAAGGTATCACCTGAAGGAATACTCAAGTCAACAACCGCAAAACTTTCGAGAACTATTCAATTTGCGACATTCATCATTGCGTAATGCAATTGAGAGAGCATTTGGTGTCTTGAAAAAACGGTTTCCAATCATTGGAGATACTCAACCAACTTATAGTGTTGAAATACAATCACAAATTGTGCTTGCTTGTTGTATATTACATAATTTTCTCATGGAGTTTGACCCTGACTTGGAGTACATTAATGAAGTGGATGAAGAATTGGCAAATCAATCTCCATCGGAGGAGGAAAGTGGAGATATAAGTGCTGAAAAAGATCATGCTCAAGGAGAAAGTTTAAGGAATGAAATAGCAATGCAAATGTGGAATGATTACATACTATGACAACTTGACTTGATGCTGATTTCTTTTGTTTAAGTTGAAATGTGATCCTTATTTTGTTAACTTGTACACTTATATTAGTAGTATGAGTTTATAAATACAAGTTGCCACATGAATCTTCTTTTGTCTAATAGATTCTGTATGTTTTTGGATCTATAAAACCATGTATTCATAATAGAATTAATATAAAACTTTTATTTTGATGTAAATTCTGTTCTTGTTATGTGTTCTTCTACAAATATAGTTTGTGTAATTGGAAAAGCATGAAGAAAGATCCAAGCATCATGAAGGAAAACATGAAATGGAGTCTAGCAATGGATGAAGTCTTCATTCAGGCCCTTTTGGATCAGCATTACAAAGGATTTCGCGTGGATGGAACTTTTACACCAACTGCATACAATAATATTATCAATGAGTTGAAGGAGAAACTTGGAATGGAATTTACCAAAAGTCATTTGAAGAATCGACTGAAGACACTCAAGGAACACTTCAAAGAGTCCTATGATTTCTTTAGAAATGGAAAATTAAGTGGTTTTTCTTGGAACCCATTCACAAAAACTTGGTGTGCTGAACCTGAAGTTTGGGAACAACTTCTACAGGTATATGTTAGCTAGACTGTTTCATTGTCTTTATTGTTTTTATTTATTTTATCATTGAAATTATGCTTGTTTTTCATTTTTCTTTTCATGTTCTTAGGAAAAACCTGAAGCTATAAAGTGGAAGACTAAAGTTATCAACCATTATGACAGTTTAGAAGAACTTCTTGCTAAAGATAGAGCAACGGGACAAGGTGCTGAAACAGCGAAAGAGAAACGCATGCGTTGGATGAATGAACCAAATGGAGTGCAGTTTGAAAGTATCATTGAGATTGATAACATGCTATCTCAAAATGAGATCAGTCTAGAGACCTTCAATAATTCTAGTAAGGAGTTGGATGCACAACGATCAAAGGCATGTAACAACAAACAATCTCAAGGTACAACAGCAACACAAAGTAAGAAAAGAAAAGTCACATGTGATGAAGAATTTGAAAGTTTGAAGGGTGCACTTCACAATGTTGCTGATGCACTAAGAGAAGGTAATACTATTCTTGAGAAATCTAGGCCACGGGTATATTCAGAGAAAGAGATTTATGATGAACTTGTTAATATTGGAGTTGAGATAGACCTGATTGATGATTATTATGTGTTCCTTTGTCAAAACACCGAGAAAGTAAGAAGCTTCTTTGGATGCCTATCGGAAAGGCATAGGAATATTTTGAACAAATTGATGAATGGATTTTAGCCACTTTTGGCTACATGAGCGTGTTATCAGATGTTCGAAATACTTTTGAAGATATAAGCTAGTTTTGGAAATTGGGATGATTCCAATTACCCACTGGACATTTCTTGTTTTGAAAATATGTAGATCATTGGGTGTATTTTTGTTTAGAAATTGATAGAATTATTTTGTATCAGGAGTAAATGCTCATGTGAATTCGAAAATCTGAATGCTACAGGAAACCTAGTTGTATTCCATGTAAACCTGGTTTATGTATATTTTGAGTTCACTTGGTTGCATGGCATTTTATTGACTTGGGTTGCATTCGACGTATATCTTGTTTATGTGTTTTATGGTACCGGCTCAACTCCAGAGTAAACACACTTAGTAATATTGTCTTTCAACCAATAAACACACTTATTGGTTCTTGCTAACAACCAAAGTCTCTTTCTTTTTTGAGTAAAATATTTTATCTATGTTTATATGTTCCTGGCAGAGATAGCGGTGTGGATGGATGAATTGGACTGTACTAAATTGTTAGTTTATTTGTGCTTGGGCAGCCTGGTTGGTACTTGCACTAGGTGCTCAGGCAAAGCTTGAATTTGTGCCTAGTGCTGCAGAGTATGCATTGCCATTTTCTACTCTTGAAGATGCTCACGTTAGTATATGTACTATTGGACATTAATTATTCAGTAATTACTTCAAACAGTAATGCAACATGTAAATTACAATAATTGGTATTGTCTTGGTCTTCTTGAAATTCAGATGGTTGATGAAAAACTTAGAGCATTAGAGCGCCAGAACTTTGGTAAGGACTCTCAAATACGTGTGGTTATTGTGGGATGTGATTACTTTGGAGTTGAGCTGGTATTGGAATGATTTTTCTTAAAAAAAAAAAAAATTAAATAATGAAAACTTTCAATATTAAATGCCAAACGTTATGCTTGTCAGTGCATTAACCATCAACAAATAAAATTTTATAAACAATAGAATGGATCAAGTGGTGAAGAAGTGAAGATTGAGATAATCTAATAATTAGTGGTAAACTTGAGTTTCAGCTTAGCAAAAACACTAGCTGAAACATGTATAATGGCATTTCCGGTCAATATCAAAATCATATGTCAAGAATACCTAAAAGATACTACAAGGACTTGAGGCAATTTACATGCATGCAAGAGAATTGAAGTCCAGCAACAAATTTGTTGTATTATTCACCTTGTGGGAATGCATATGCAATTGTTTTAAAATTTGTCTTGTCCAAATATTCTATTTATGGGAACAAGAAAGCTAATTTTTGGACTTTGATTTACAAATAGAAAGGGCAAATATGTAAAGTTGTATTCTCATAAAATTTTTTCTTTCCAAATCTCTCCAACTCTCAAATAAGGGAAAGATATTTCTTTTCTTTTCTTTCATTAAACTCCCAAACGAAATATGCATCTTTTCCCTTCTCTTCTTTTCTTTCCTAAGCTATCTTTTCTTTTCTGTTCTCTTCCTTCATAAACTCCCAAACTAAGCCTTAGTTAAGGCCCTTAAGCTTCCCTCGTTCAGTCGTTCCATTCCTTTGAGAGGTGTACGTGTGTTTGGATTTAAGGTCCGTGAGTTTGCCTAGAAGTCAACAATTGTCTTTTGGGTATACTGGTGGAATCACTCGGGTGCATGTGTTTCTTACAGCTGTTGAAAGAAGATGCCTTGTCTTGAGCGAGAGGCCAATAGTGAAGACCCGTGCCTCCTCCTTGTCCGTTGAGTTGAAAAAACAGAGCAAAGCCACAAGTTTTCGTTTTCTGCTAGTGTGGTTTTCATCAGCTGTGAAGAAAGAATCAGGCAGCAAAAACGACAACGTCAAGCTCTCCCCTTATCAACGTAAATCCACCATCCCTTTACTGCTCCTTTGCTCTCCCTTCAGCTGGTTGATTTAGTTCTTCAAGTCTGGGATGTGAATTCCTTTAGCCATTTGTTGCATGCCAGATGTTCGATGAAATGCTCATGTGAAGTTGGATTATATTTACACGACATTTTTGGTGCGGCTAGCTACCCTTTAGGTTGCTTGGAGGGAGGTGAAAAAAACTCTGGTTATTGAATATTAAATCCATAAGCTGCTTATCACAGTAGTGAATGCAAGAACATGTATTGTGAACCAATGAAATAGTAAGAAGTGATATATAACTTCACAACCTTTTAGGTTGTGGAGGGCCAAGAAATTTTGAAGTCATGAAGATTCTTTTTGTATTTTGGGTTTTCTGTTTCGGTAGTTGTGGGGGAGGGGGAGGGGATAGGGTTGCTCTGTCTTCAGATTTTGTAAAGAAGAGCTTGTACAAGATTCAGTTACCACATAGTCCACATAACTTTGACCCTCTTCCCTGCCCCATCTGCCAATGCGATGAAAACTAAGAATCAAGTTCAGATGAAGCCACACTAAACACTACGATTATCACATTCCACTCCTATGGGTTGAGATAAAGTATGTGCAAATAATTGGGGTTTTCTTTAATAGCTTGGAAATTATTGCTTCAGTGTTGACTATTCAAGTTTAATCTTCGTCCTTTCTGTCATACCACAAGAAAGTTGGACTTGTTCGCTTCATACATTAGGCACTTTAGGTATCAGATTTAACTTTCTGTGATCAGAGTCCAAGTAATGTTGGTTAACAGATTAGTTTGGAAATCTCAAGGGCGTTATAAAAGAAAGGGCAAGCAAGCGAGAAACTTCCATAAGGATAAATTTATTAAACTTCTTGGTGCTTTAAGATTTTAAGTGGATTAATGATGTAAGATTACTTTGAAGTTTATGGTTCCTATACTTGGGAATGTTATCAGATGAGGCAAATTTTTCTACAATTAATCATCTTAAACACTCTTTTCTTGTTTGTTTCTCTTTAGTTATCCATGATTCAGGAGGAGCACTGTAGGGTGTGTTGACAAATGATCCATGGTCTTTTTTTTTTTTTTTTTAATGTCACCTTGTAGATAATCTAAACATGTGGAAGGTTTTGTTATTAATTCATCTATATGATCAAAATTCATGTGCCTCTTTGGTGATGTCACTTTTATTCGTGGCATAGGTGCATCAAAGGGCTGGCTTTGGTCCAAAGGAATGGTGAAGTATTCTGGACATACACTAATTTCTTCTCTTACTCCTTTTTGTTGTGTCCTGAAAAACCATGGCAGATTGTCATCAAGTCTGTTTTATGGAAGTTCAACAAAGTCAAGGGTGTACCATTACTGTAAGAGGAGCCACTTCCATACTGAAACTATAATGGTTTCTCTGCGTTATCACCCTCCTTGGTTCAGGTGACTCCTTGATATTCTGATCAGTTTATTTGACTGTAGCATGACTTTGTTACTTTCCTCAGCATGACTTGTCTTTTGTTTAGTGTCTTCTTGTCAAGAAATTTCTTCGCCTTGCTAATAGAGGTTGAATTTTCAGTGTGGCACCAATGATGGATTGGACAGATAATCACTTTAGGACTTTAGCACGGCTCATCTCAAAACATGCATGGTTATACACAGAAATGATTGCTGCAGAGACAATTGTCTTTCAGAAAGGAGATTTGGTAAGTCTTCAGGAGATTTTCTTCTTGATGAGCAATGGGTGGAAAAAAAGGTAACCAGAATGTCATCACATGGAGATGTAGAAAAAAGAAAAAAATCTTACCGTCAAGCATTCTGATCATTGAAACTGGGGAGATATGATTGTGTGTAATATTCATGTTTGCTACTGTTATGCTGGTGATTATCTTAGAAATTTTTTGGTTCTGGAGGCATAGGCAGATTTATGATTAAATTATCTCAGAATCTTCATTTCTTTTGTACCTCGTGCCAGATATAATGTTCTTTTGTATCTTTTGTGATCAACTGTCTGTGCATATAAAATACTGTATAATATTTTTTTTCCAGAACCAGCACTTCAGTTTCAATCTGTAAATGCAGTTTAAGTGGAAAAAGAGGTCTATTGTGCCAAATTAGCATTTGGCGAGTCTAGTAAGGAATTTCCAGAGACATCTCATACTGACTATTTTTCTGGGATTTTCAGAACCGATTCTTGGCATATGGTCCAGAGCAACATCCAATAGTACTTCAGATTGGGGGAAGTAATTTGGATAACCTCGCAAAAGCAACTCAACTTGCAGATCCCTATGGCTACGATGAAATCAATTTCAAGTTTGTCTTTTTTGTCTTGTATGCAGAAGCTCTTGATTTTTGCTGCCTTTTGAATTTGAACTAAACCACTTCTATTCAACAGTTGTGGTTGTCCTAGCCCAAGGGTAGCTGGACATGGCTGTTTTGGCGTGCGTCTTATGCTGGATCCAAAGGTCTTTTACTGGTTGATTAAATATGAGTTAGTTTTGTTCATGTGAATATGGTCTGAAGAGACAAATTTGTTTTTACAAGGGAAGTTTGTTGCTGAGGCCATGTCAGTTATAGCTTCAAACACTGATGTACCTGTGAGTGTCAAATGCCGAATCGGTGTTGATGACCATGACTCATATAATGAGCTCTGTAAGTTGACTTAAGCAAAAGATTTTTGCAGTTCACATGCTGAAATTAATTATAAAAAGTCTCACTTCTTAGAAATGAGGACACATCTTTTGTTATAAGAAATGTTGGCTTTCTTAAAATTGTTGGACCAAAGTTTGGATCACTCGATCTCCTCACTATACTGTTAATTGTTGTTTAATCATTTCTGTTTCTATATGATTTTCTTAGTTTTTGTTTTTTTTTTGGGATGGATTGTATTGTTTAAGAACCAGTAAGGATGATTTTATACTCTTTATCCAGTGATGCTCTCTTCATTGCCACTGTAAACCATCACCGAATACATATTCTATCTGATTACGGGATGTAAATGGATTTCTAAGATACTCTCACTTTCTCAAGTAACGTAGTGTTCATCAATCTTTGGTATGGTTTAAGCTTAATACCATTTAAAGCCTCTCCAAGCTAACGCCTTATTATAATAGTGGTACTCAACTGGATCAGATAAGGCTTTGGTTTTTTAAATTAAGGAGGTTTGAGGAGGAAGACCTTCCAAAATTTTTCAACATTTGCTTTTTAAGGCTAGTTTCATAAATACAAACTTTTTTCTCCTTTTCTTGCATTGCTAGTTCCCGTAGACTTGCATGCTCACTCTTGCTTGAAGGTTCATATACTTGATCCATGTCGGAAGGATAAATTTTAGTGTATTGTGTCTATGTCGCATGGAACTGTTTTGCATGATTCCCTTGCAATTTCTATTGTCTTTGGGTTTATAATTGTTACTTTTGGTATCATTAATGCAATAAATCATAAACTTCGAGAGAGAAGACATAACTTTCAATCAACATAAGAGTAGATTGGTGTTGACTTGAGCAAATTGACCCTTCTACAATCTAGGGGTCAGAGGAGGAGTGGTCATTAAAATTTTCTGTTTCATTTGATTGAAAGTCGCAACTATGAAATGGCTTCCATTATGCTGAAACCTTTTTTTTTGTCACTCATTTATCTAATATAATGCATGATGGAGCTGACAAGTAACTATAACTTCCCAAATAGAGACCTGTTTGACTTTTTCCCTGTTAATCTTTCATTTTTTCCAATTAGTGCTGTTACTTTTGTAAAATTTAACAAAGTTTGCATTAAAACAAGAAGTTTCAAATCAAGCCCTTTCATGTAGGAATTTCATCTAAAAAACTTATGAAAGGGAAGTGTGCAACAGCATTACCCAAAATCTGAAAGTATAACAAAGCAATCCATCAGGTCTCAGGTCTGGAGTCTCGTTGTGTTTGGTCTGGAAGGCCAGCTAGTGTGTGGGCTAGGTTTGGGAAAAGGTTGGTATGTGTGTGTTTACCAAAGAGTGTTTGCTAAATGCTCTGTTTTGTTTTGTGCGTTTGCAAAATCTTGGTAGGAATGTGTGTGGATTTCTCCTGATCTATTTCACTTTTCTCATTTTTTGAAGGTGATTTCATATACAAGGTTTCATCGCAATCACCTACTAGGCATTTCATTATACACTCCCGAAAAGCATTACTTAATGGACTCAGCCCAGCTGAAAATAGAAAAATTCCTCCCCTGAAGTATGTATTTAACGAGTATTAATTTGTTTCTCTAGCTTAACTTTCTGTTGAAGACATGTTCTACTATTACTAAGCAATTAAAATCAGCTTTTATGGTACCCTTTGATCATTGTAGTTAACTGTCAATGTCCTTTCTTTTTACACTTGCTGGTGTTGCAGATACGAATACTATTATGCTTTGTTGCGTGATTTTCCCGATCTACAGTTTACAATAAATGGAGGTATACAAACCATAGATGAAGTAAGTTTGAAGTATTATCTAATTGTATGCATTGGTGATGCTGGATAAGATTAAAATTTGTTTGGGTTGTGTTTTTGCAAATTCAATTGATTATGCTCTGGTTTGCAGTCATTTGGAAAGTTTCCAAGGTGGAAACTTTTCAAAATATCCTCTCCATCTACCTTCTTGTCACATAAAGACAGTATTAAAAAATGTAATGCTAAGGGAGGAATCATGGGTATGAATTGATTGTGTATGCATACTAGATGACTAAGGACACTGGAAATGAGCAGTGTTAACAAAAATACTCAAATGAACGATTTTGGGGACTGATGGATATTCAGAACTGGTTTTTAGGGACTTTGGATGGCTCTAATGGTGAGCTCAAGGAAAAGTGCTTGGATGTTGCTCAGAATAGGAAGAGGACTCTGCTTTAAGCATCACTACAAACTGACATGTCGGTTAACGTCCTTTTTTTTGATGTTTCCTGAAAATGTTTTTGCTCATATGAGGGCTACTGGAGGGAAAGGGGGACTCGACCCTGTCCCTACTAGCTTGGCATTATTGTAAGATATATGGTTTATGGTTTAGCTGGAATTTATCAATTCAAAAGTAGAAAAAACTTGCTGGAGATACTTGAAATCTAATGAGTTTAGTATAGAAGTCTGCATGGCCAGAGACGAGGCATGTCAAAATGAAAGGTCAAAAGTAGCACGGTTGACCAAGAGTTACATGTGATGTGGGAGGTAGATTTGATACGATTTTTGGTATCTTTAATAGGGAGGTTAGGAAATACTGGAATACTTGAAATGGTCATGGGGAAATGGTTAAAATGAGCAGGAAGACTGACTTATGACTCTGGGAGGTTTTGGATTAGATTTGCCCATTTGATTTGTCTGTACCATTATCTAAAGTAGTTGATGCATTCCATGGAAATGGCATTTTTAAATAAAATTAATCTTCGTTTTACTTTTCTTTTTGAAGATTGGTGGATCTGTTGTTCACAAAGCTTTTTCTTAGATTGGCGGGTCCCCCATACTGGGTATGGTTGCCAATAAACAGCAAAGAGCAACTGTTTATATCAAAACCACAGTACTCCTCTTCATCTGGGCATAACCGATGGTCCAAATCCTTGAGAGATTGTTTCCAGGGGCATCTCTGTTTGGAATGGATCTTAATTGGCATTCTACACTAAACTGATGCAAGGAAGACAGGATTCAAATTTTCCAACGGTTAGAATAAAAATTTGGTACTGGAGGGTTTTTTTTTTATTATTTTAAATAATCATTATAGTTTGGGCAGATAGATTAATGTATGTTCTGAGAGAGTTGGACATACTCACAACTTATTCTTGCATAAAAGCTAGTGAAGATAGTCAGATTGTGACACGTGTTCACCAGGTGCCAATTACACTGGCAGGGTTAGAGATGGGTGATACGACTTCCACTATAGATTGTATACAAAAAATAATTACCAAAGTATTTAGCCAGCTCAATTCCTTGTCTGCTCTCAACTTTTGGTTTACATTACTTCGGATAAAATTAGCAGACTCGATACAGTGAATCCATTTTTTAGGAAGCCTTGTTCAAATCATTATGGAAATGTAACTTCGCCCACTTTCAAGTCCATTCAACTGTCTTAGAAAGTTTAGCAAATTTTGTCGCTATTATCCATATCTACCTCCTAGGACACCCACATTAATATTGGGGAACTTTTTGGTTACAGAAAATGCATGACCAAATGTGGATATTATAAGATCAGATGAATATTAGAAAAGAAGGGGAAGTTGAGTCCCAAATTAATACTGTGATTTGGCAAGATGATAACATGGAGCTGATCTAGAATATCATTTGCAAGTCTGTTTTGTTTGTTTTAAGCTGGCTTTACGCCTGGGTTAAGGTAGTGACTTTGTTCAAAACGTTTGGCTCATAGTTTCTGCATTTGGCATTGCATTTTGAGGCTTTTGTAGCCTAGGCTAACTGTAAAGTGAGCTAATGACAACCATGTGCTGTCATATCTTGGTCTCCAACTTTTATAGTGAGATTAAGTATTCTAGTCTCCAAATCTATTTGACCCAAAAAACTGTGCCATCCAAGCACTTTTAGGCAGCTTATGAAACGAAGAATATTCTTTGGAAATGAACTCCCGCTTGTTTAGGTTTGAAGCCTATGTTCTGTTCTATCTTTGATCAGATTTCTTCTTCTCTGCACTCTTATCTATTTCTGTGTCTGTGTTTCTGCACACACACAGAGTGACCTGACAGTCATCTAATAATATCTCTATCCAACCAATCTTGCTATTCCCAATCACTACAATTAAGCTTAAAACTCTTATTCTACCAACATAAAATTTCCATAAAGGTGTATATGCTCAAATACACTAAATTAGCTACTGAGCTAGCATAGTTCGGGTGTTGAAGTTATCGATCCCAGATAGTAGTATATGGATAAATGTCACCGTTGCCATACACAAAAAAGGTGCCTTTAGCTCGTTTTTATTGTTTAGCAAATGTTTGATACTCTTAAAGAATCTGGAGTTACTAGTATTTTGTGTTTATTCTGTCTTTGCAAATGATAGATTATGAAGTCATGGTTCATGGAAATTTCATTGAGGCCACATCAGGTGATTTGGTAAAATATGATAGCAATGAAACAAATAACATTGACAACAATCGACTAGAACTTAACAGCCTTTTCATTACGAATGGTGACGATATACTTCTATTGAAATTTTGCCTAGGTAAATGCAGCAAGAACAGAAGGTGCTCATGGTGTTATGCTTGGACGTGCAGCCTATAGCAAGTATGAAGAAGCCATTTCCCATATGCTTCCTATCTATGAAATATGGATGCGTTGTTTTTGGTTGATGATAGCACTTGATGAACTCTTGTGGACTTTGTTTCTTCAATCTAGTCATTCAAAGCTTCAGTTTTGCATTTTAAGTATAATCTTTTACTTATGTGACTTGTGTTGCATGTGTCATTAGAATTCTCGATGAAGATATTGAGAGACTCTTATAGATCTGGGTACTACATTTAATATGCATGTGGTTTGTGTCTCTACTTTTGTTTTCCACTTTGCTTGTAAAAAGGGGGTGGATATCAAGAAATGGTTACCTTTTGTTTAGGTATCAAATGGCCCATGCCAGATCTCGAATTTTAAATGACAATTGTTGGTCACTTTTCACTGCATAATTCTGGACCATGAATTAAAGAAAAAGAGTTGATGAAGTATTACCTAATGAGAATTTTTTTTGACATCTTTCATTTATTTGCACTTGATATTGTGGTGTGGCCAATTAGTAGATTTTCTAATTTTCACCTGTCAATAGCAGTGACAAATCACATAGGGCTATCTGCATTATATATTTTATCATGATTCTCAACTTTTGGAAATGATCTTACCTCTTTTTGAGCCATTCTCTGTCTCTTGCCTGGTTGGCTAAAAACCAAGTTTAAATCTCTCTCTCTCTCTCTCTCTCTCTCTCTCTCTCTCTCTCTCTGTTGCCTGGTTGACTAAATAAAAAGTTTAATTTTTGCAGTCCATGGCAAACATTGGGACATGTAGACAGTTTAGTATATGGTGCACCTCGAAGTGATCTAACCAGGCGTCAGGTTCTATAGTTGGATTATGCATCATATTTTGCCATTGACTGTGTTTCTAAGTTGTCCATATATTTTTGTTCTAGGTCCTTGAGCAGTACCAGATATATGGTGATTCAGTCCTTGGCAAATATGGGCAAAAACCAAATGTTCGGGATGTTGTTAAGGTATGAAGTCTACTCATGTTTCATCCAATTAATGTTTTCAACATCGGGGTTCTTGCGTTCCGTTTTCTTTTACGAGACAGGTTATAATACGTGCAAAATTGTTGACATTTTATTGTTCTCTGAACTTTCTCTGCTTTTGCTTATCATCACATTCCTCTTCTAATGCGGATAGGATGTTGCATATGGTCATTTCTTGCTTGCACTTTACACTCATAGCACAAATCGCAGCCTCCAGCAAGTGGGGCCCAAACTAACTGTCCCCAAATGGACTTTTGCCATATCTGGTTGTTTTGTTCATATATCACAGAAACCGCTTAATCAAAAGTATCTCTTTATGCACTTCATTCAATTTCCACAATGTATCAGTTTCCCCATCATTTAAGAACAGATTTTGAGTTGGTGGCTCTGCCGTGATTCTATAGAACAGCTGCTGCAAAAGACGATGTCCAAGTTGCCACATGCTTTGGATTTGAAACATTAGAATTTGGTCTTATGCTCTTGGCCAATGACATATGCAACAGGTTTTTAGTTTTTTACTACATGCATAATATGTTAACAACTCCTTGAAGGCAATTGTTCAAGTTGTCTCTGATAGAGTGATAGAATGTCGTTATGGTCCATAATGGTTAATGTGAACCAATTGGGGTCTTTATTGTTTAGAAATTGTATAAAGAGGATTCCTGCTCTGGTGTCAATCACTTTTCTGGCTGTAAATAGCATAATTGATTACCTGCCTGTTTAGGGGCAAAATCAGGGACTAATGCATATTTCCCTGCAATAGATGTGATGTGTGCAAAGCATGTTCTTCTATCCTGCACAGTTAAAGGGACAAAAATCTGAAAGTTAGGTCATCATATTGATTAATTTCGCATGTCATGCATATTAGCTGGATTTTTTTCCAGCTAAGAAGTGAAAGGCTGTGGGCCTACAGACTGTAAGGTGCATCTGTTAAAAGTATAGGTAGGATTTGCTTCATTTTAAATTTGTGGACTAAAATTAGATTTTGAGAATTTATTGTGACCAGTTTTGCAGTTTTCTTGGTAGATGAGCTTCAAATGGCTGGTTATGGGTGTTATCATTGGTATTGCATTATAGCTGGCAAAGAAAGTCAAATGGGCTTGTTCTCTTTGTCTTGCAATTTTGAGACTTTGGAAGTCTGTGTGTGTGATATGTCATGTTCTGTTATGATTGGCTCAAATGGGTTTCACATGCTTTCCATCCCTTTGCATATGTTGTACTTGTTGGGATCTCCTGATTTAATTGTAGTTGCTAATTTGGTCAGAGATATATTATCTATTTCTATCTTGTTCTCCTCTTACCTAAATAAAAGTCAATTTAGCTTAGTGCTCTATGCCACAAGCTGTCAAAGCATTTCAATTGTGTGGAAGACACTTAAAATGCACGAGGGTCTGCATAAATGAGATTTTCTTGTACATATGTAGAAGAAACTCTTTCCATGTGTTTTTGGTTTTATGAGTCAATCATGGGCTTGTTCTCCAGCCGCTATTTTGAAATGAGAGGCTGAATTTGAGAAGCAGTCCTGGGTTGCTAGTAAAAACAGCTTTTGGCTTAATAAAACATGCAAAAGGATACATGTTTTACATTTCTTCTAAAAGATTTTTTGAATCAACTTACTTTCCAATTTCAAATAACCCGATTATAGTTTTTTATAAGCTGTTCCAGACAAGCCTAAAATGGAATTGGTACAACAAATTTTGAGAAAAGCTGATTTTGAGAAGCAGTCTTGGGATTGCTTTCAAAAACATGAAAAAGATGCACATTTTAAATTTTTTCCAAAGATTTTTGAATCAACTTCCCAAGTTCAAATTACTGATTATAGTTACAAGATGTTTCAAGCAAGCCTAAAATGATATTGGTACCACAAATTTTGAGCAGCAGTCTTTGGGTTGCTCTCAAAAGCAGCTTTTAGCTTTTTAAAAAATGAATAGGATACATGTTTAAATTTTTTCCGAAGATTTTTGAAATCAATTTACTTTGCAATGTTGATAATGTGGTTATAGTATTTTATAAGCTGTTGAGAACAAGCCTATATGTATATTGGTACCACAACTTGGGTGATGCTTCCTATCCCACCACTTGGTCTTGGGGAATTCAACTATCTGTTCTGTGTTGCCTGATTAATGGTGGAAGTTGAAAGTAAAATACCAGCTGTTGCTGTCTTAAAACTGCTAACCGAAACTTATGCAATTCTTTTGTCTTACTGCAGCCTTTGCTTGGTCTTTTTCATTCTGAGCCTGGAAATGCCTTATGGAAACGCAATGTTGACTCTGCTTTTCAACATTGCACGGTATGTTTCTATCAAACAGAAATATGTCAATGACATTAGTTTTAAGTGTTTGTTTTATTTTTGTCTTAATAAATCTTGGCTACAATAGGACCATCATATCCACGTTATCTTAAGCTGTGAATATGGACCGTTAGGTGCAATAGAGATTTTTTTTTCCTAGTTAATACTTTTCGTGCAAGGAGTATTCAGGTAAGAATATTTTCTTTCCCAACATAAAACTGGAATAAGGAGTTGAATTATAGGTAGGATAACCAAGCAGTTGGCATACACACGGCATACTGAAGTGCTAAGTGCAGAGAGAAAGTCAATCGAGTTGTCAAAATGGACTATTTACTCCTGAAAAAAATATAGAAATCAAAATGTTCCCTTTAGCTTCTATTTGGAATTTTCTGTTTCTTGGAGGTTTCCTGTTTCTGTCATTCCAAAGATCCCATATCCTGCTAAGGGTGCAACCTTTCCTTTCCTGTTTGTCTTTTTCATATTCCTCTTTGCCAGCATAAGAATATTTTTTTTACTGATCCTGGCTTGTTCCACTTTATAATTCAGAGAAGTAAATATGAAACACCAACATTTTTGGGCAGTGTACGGTAGAAATATGATGAGGTCATAAAGTTTTTTTTTTTTTTTTTTAGAATTTGTTCTAGGATAATAATTGTGTTTATTGTGCAGTGAGGGATGCTAGCACCCCCTATACTGTCTTTCCGAACTAACCTTAGTATGAATGAGATAATGTTACAGTTCTATTGCAATTTGATAAAACACAAAAATTATTGCAGGAGGTATGCAAGAGTAGTTGTAGCTCGCCTCTGAAGTCCAATTTAAAAACCTAAACAGGTTGAGCTGGTCTTATTGCTCCAGAAAGACATGTAAACCAATATAGCATTTATTGTATTCATTTTTATTTTGACCTCTTGTTCCTGTTGTCGTGTAAAGCCCACGGTTCACATATTGCTAAAAATGCAAGCTTTCATGTCCGCCTCTTCCTTCTCTATCACAAGCTTATACTACCTTACCCTTGCATGCATCACCATGTAGTGCCAATCATTTTTATCTGCACATTTTGACACTCTTGCTACCTCCTCCCAAGTATGATCTACATAACAATTTCTTCCTCGTTAGATGGAAACTCCAGCTGCTAAACTCTTCTCTTCCTTTTTTTCGTAGTTAGGATGGCATTAGCAATGGGGCCTCAAGTGAAGAAAACCATTTCGTAGGGGCCTGTGTTGCCTTTCAAGGAAACTTTGTTCTCCTTTTATTACTAAGCTTTGATACTAGGACTTTGACAATGAAGTTGCTCCTCTAGTCCTCTTGCCTTGTTTCAACATCCAGTTATAAGTGTGTGGTACTGATTAACAATATTCATAGAGCTTTACTGGGTGGGACTGAACTGAATTAGCCTTCCAGTCTACAGTCGCTAATTATATTTTGGGTAGTTATGGTTTCTTATATTTTATGTTCCTGTGTATTCAATGGTTTTGGTTTGAGCTCTATCTGAGAAATTCAGTTTTTTCCATTGGCAGCACATGAAAAATCCTGGAAAATCTGTTGTAAGTGGGTTTTGACCACAACATTTCTCCTTCCAAAATTTCACTCTAGCACCATTACTAACCTAGAAAAGTATTATAACAACAAAGGTATCCTAGCCAGCCATAATTCCCTTCGAAAGCCTCATATGGGGCTACGGTCTTCAGGCCCTCTACAGGTTATCCAGTTGCCCATTTAAGTGCATATGTTTAAGCAACTTGGGCCTTGGCAGATATCCATATTTATTTTGTTGTTTTTTATAGCCTAACTTGCAGAATATAAGAGCTAGTTGATAAGATTTAATTGTTGCAATGAAAGAAGATGATTTTAAAGATTACTTATGCTTGTTCAATACTTTTCTGCCTAAAAAGCTCTTGCAGTGCTTTCAATCATCTTTAGTGGCTACCTTTTTCATTTCTCCTAAAGAAAAGAAATAGCAAAAAAGGCATGGTGATCTTTCCTCCTTGTACCTTTACTTTTTTCTTTTTGAGTATACTTAAATAACTTTATAAAAGTACTATTGTTAGCAAGAAAAAACTGTCTGGTCACTGTACAGTTTTCTGTTTGCACACAGTTTCTTCTACATGAGTATTAACCAATAGGCTGATGAGAATTGATTTTATGTTATCCCCTTGTTGTTGAAGGCGGTTTTAGTAATGGCAACCTTGTGCTAGTTTTTGAATGTCGAATTGGGTTGACTGCCGTAGAACATCAATTAGAACCTGATGTTTATCAATGCTGAAACTGCTGATGTTCTCAAAATGTTTGTTCCTACAGGCTTATGCTGCAGTTCATAGCCTAAAAGAATAAAGATATTATAAATGAAATAAAATAAGGATGAGAGATTAATCTCAAAACCAATGTAGTATAAATTGGTTTTGAAGGTTGAAAACACTATCTGTAACATTCATTTCTAAATGCTTTTCTCCATTGTTTTGTTTGGTTGCTTCACCATGGGAGTTGAATTTGAAGTTCTTTTAAAAAAAAGAGTAGGAAAAATAATAGACAAAAATGATAGAAACAGCGATTGTTGTCTTCTTGGCTGAATTTTTGACTGCTCCACAGTCACTTTAAGGAATAGCAGATCCTGAAAATACTATATCATATTCTAATCCATGTGAAACCTGAATTGCGGTGGTCTGTAGTGGAATTGGATGGTAAATTAGTCCAAATGTTAAGTTAGCATATTTATGTGCATTTATTTTGACTGTCCGAAGACTCTGGTTATTGTTGGAAGACTTAGCGACAACAAAATCTTATTGCTGTACCTCTAAGACATAAAAATTGTGATAACATGCATCATTGTTTAACTACTTTGGGATGAGAACTCTTTGGTGCAGTAGCTCTTTTCCTCTTCCTTTATGATTAGCCACATAAGAAGGATATCCTGTCTGGAGGTTTTCATAGTACATGCCTTCTAAGACATACGTTTTCCTGGCTCTACGCTTGGTCTAGGTTTTGAGATTGTGTGAATGGAAGGCTTTTAATTGAGGTCTTGCTTGGATGAAGGTAACTACTCTTTACCTTGGGAGAAAACTGAGAGGGAAGTGGAAACTAAATTGGCAACATCCTCACAACCTCTAAACCATCAGAACTGGAATTTTGGCTATTGAATTTGTTTACTATCATATGCACCAGTATTGAAGAAAGTACGAGTAATATGAGAGTGTTGATATTTGATCAAAGTGCAAAACAGTTTGAGACATTTCTCATAGAACTTCTCCATGCATGCAATGTGATCTTAGAAGCATCACTAGCTGCATGTACTCCTAACTATTTCAGCAATTTGTGGTTTGAAAATTCTTTTCTGCCTTTGGAAATTCTTGTCTGCCCTATTGGGCAAGGGGCGGTGGTTTAGAGGTAGGGTTTGACCACCATGATGTAAGAAAATCCCATGATATAAGAAAATCTTGTTTTGGGTAAGGTCAATTTATTTTTGTTTCATGTTCTCTCAAAGGTGTCTGCAAATATTGTTGACTATCTTTTTACTAGCCTAATATTTGTTTTGAAGTAGGAGTATGAAAGAGTTTAAATGTGCTTGCTTGATCAATTGCCTGTTTACTAAGTATACAATTTGAGAAAAAAAGAAGGATAGAGGGAGGGGGAGAGAGAGGGAGAGAGAGAGATTTTGCAATAGAACGAAGCACCATGAACTAACCATTATCTAACTGCCTATTTCCCAGTAAAATGCAAAACTGTCTAGCTCCTGTAAACATTAATGCAGCAGATATATGGCATGCAGTAACCATTTCTTGAACCTCAACATAGTGCCAAAATTTGGTGATTTAAAATCCATTAATAGTGTCCATATTGATGGTCGATTTGTTCCTTGTTATTAGCTGGGAAAAAGATATTGAAATCTATGGATTTCCATTCAACTTAAAAGTGCTACTGAGTGCAAAAGCCTGCTCGTCATATCCATGGACTTGAAGTCAGCTGTTCCTGTCTTTCTGTGATCGTTTCTGCACTTTAATATGATTGTGATTAGTTTGTTGCAGAAAATGATTTAGCAGTTTTGTGCTTCCTACACATGTTGACATGATTATTTGAATTTTACAGACTATAAAATCCCTTTTGGAGGAGACACTGGTGGCAATTCCTGACTTTGTTCTGGATTCACCTGTTGGTGTGGCACCATCTGGTTGCACAGAAGCTTTTGCCAATTCAAAAAGTTTATTACCTCCTCCATATATAACCACGGAAAAAGAGATCATGTATGCCTAACTTTAAATGCATGCAAAACTTCTGATGTTCGCTATGTATTGCAAAGATATTCAGTAGTTTCTATTCTTTGGGATATAAATTGGATGTCCCGTGTAAAATCAGGAAATTTCTTTTTAGGATACAAGTAGGCTGAAAGGGCTTACATGCAGATAGGATGAAAGGGCTTACATGCAGACTCTTAGCTACCACTGTTCAGACTAACAATGTTCTGAGTTAAAGATTCTACTAAGTTATTTATAGATTTAGGTTCCTTCTCAAGTGCACCAATCTATGCCTGTGGCAGATATTTTACCTATAGACTCCTTATGGTGCCCATTCAAGTTTCCTGTAGTACTCGTATTTCTGAATTGGTACTATTCAACATGTGTTGATTCGCCAGTTATGAATTTCAGAGAGATTTGAACGATGTTATCAGGTCAATATTGCTGCAAACTATGTTGGTTGAAATTAACTTTGTTTTGCTATATTACATGCCACTCCTTTGAGATCAACTTTTACTTCCGGAAGGGGTACATGGCATCACTGTTTCTCTTGTTTGTGAAATAGCCCTTAATCATGCTTAGTCATGGTCCTGAATATAACTGGAGCCCTTGAGCAACATGTAGTTTGAGACCATATCATCATTCTGAGCTTGCTTGATCAAGAACCTGACTGTACCTTGAGGATTTGCAATCTCCTCTCCCTTGCATAGAGCGTCCGCTAATGCGTTGAAACTGAAGACTTCTGGAACAGTATTGAAAGCTGTCATCTCAGTGAAGAACTTTCCAACCTTCTGCCATCTCCAACATCTACGTGTATTGCTCTGTAATCTGTATACACAATGACATCAGGTTTACGAGTCTTTCCTTTCTTTTTCTCTTTACTCTCAACATTTTGATGACTGCATTAGTCTTTCGTTTCCAGTTTTGGTGGGAGGGGTTTTATGGATGTATCATCTCTAGCCAAGATGCGTTTGTGAGTAGTGTACTCTGTTAGATTTGTGTTAGATATACAATTTTGATTTCTGTTAGTTTTACCAAAACAAACATTGTTGCTCTATATACCCATTTTTAGCTGAGTACATATTATGCCTTGGAGACATTTTTCTTCATTATTTTCTCAAATCAAGCTTACTATTGTATGAATTTAATCCTAAAAGGCATTTTCTATTAGCTGGAATAGAAGAGTAACGATGGTTTTTTTTTTTTTTTGGACTTATCATATTAGTTTGTGAAGCAAATGGATTGCCTTGATAATTGCAAAATGGATAAACTCTGTTATACTAATTGTTCCTTTGAATGTGTTTAGCCTCATCATTTCTTTTTCTTTGTTTCAAAAAATCAACTTCAAACGAGATCCACTTCTTCAAAAGTGGTGAAAAGATGCAAACTTGATCTCAATATTCAAATAAACAAAAAAATTAGAAGGGTGAATATGTAAAAAAAAAATTCAGGCTTTCAAATCATGCAAGATTGAAAGAAACAAGTGAATTGAGTAATTTGTGTAACAGTAGCACATAAGCCAATCTCATAAATGAAAATCAAATTCATGCTGTGAAGTAGAAATCATGATGCATTACATATGAACTAAGTGGATCTGTGCATTAATGTGAATTTGAAGCTAATGGAAATGTTTAGAAACAAAATTGGATGTTTTAAGAGTTTGAACTCCAAAAAACCACAAATGTAATTTAATTATGAATTAATCTTTCTTATATTAAAGCGGTAAAGGTTTTTTTTTTTTAATCACTAGCCGGTTTTAATGTACGAAACTAGTTTTTATTAAAATTTGAAAATTTATTTTTACACAGGTGTCATGTATCCACATCTGCTAATATAAGTGAACCTTTACGTACGCTCAAGATGTAGAAAACATTAATCCAAAAATTAATTAAACCTATTATATTACTTATCAATTAACCCATATGAAATCATTTATTCCGTTACAGATTAAGTTTGAATATCTAATCCAGCAATCTTTTTGGACCACTATATCACCAAGTATCAATGAGGACTCATTGAGTTACAGTTCAATCATCCTGAATAGTCTTTGAGAGTTGACCATCTGAGAAGGGAGCAATTTGATCACCCGTTTTGGGCAGGCACTAGGACCGACAGTGGAACCAATAATGGGAAAACAGAATTTGGCAAAAGGAAATCATATTTCAGCTAAGTAAACCACAATCTGTTCATGTTACCAATGCTACATCTTTCATCTCTCTCACATGGCAACATTAACAAAAAGATTCAAGCATACCATTAGGTCACCATCTACAATGGTAAAGAAAAAAAAGGAAGTAATACTTACTCATCACAATGTGAATAATACACTTGTCCGAGTCTGGCAAGTTTTATACCTACCAATTGCTTTTTTCTTATTATTGTTCTTTTTTGGTGGAGCAGGAGAGGGGTGGAATTTGTACTGCAGAATGTGAAGGTTTGATGTCATGGCTGTACAAAGCAAAAGTGAATAGAAACAATTTGTTAGGGATTAAAATGTTTGGAAATAGTTATGACGAATTTTATTCGAAAGAAACCAATTAAAATGATTAACACTAATTTCTTCATCACTCTTGGGAACAGATTCTTTGGCTCTATGATTATGTTTTCATTAAGTGTCTTGTGCTTAAGAATGATGGATTATTTCTAGTGGCTGTGGAAGAAATGAGCCGTGTTTTCTTTTGTTGATCTGCCATGTAGCTCTTCTGTGCATATTTTATTTGTTTGGTTTTTGATAGTGCATGCTCTGATCAGGAATCGGGTCCTGTGTTACAAAGAGGATGACGATGATAGCATGTTTTTGGATGCTGTTACGGAGAATCAGTCTTCTTGCTCTTGTCAAAAATTTATTTTTGTGTCCTGTGGTGTAGATTCCAACAAGGCAATGTAGAAATATTTGTAGAATGAACTTAAAAATCAACATAGCAAATTTGAGAGATGAAATTTTTCAAAAAAAAAAAAAAAAAAAAGACAAACTATGGAACTGAAACAAGATTGCTCCCACTTCTCAATATGAATGTCGAAATCCAGCAAAACTAGTGCTATTCCTTAAGTTTTTTCTGGATCTAATCCATCATGCAGTCATATTGAGGATGTATGATATAGTAAGAGGATAAAATCAAGTTGATTCACTTTCACAGAGTAGTGATTTCAATTTAAGTAATGTTTAATCGCTTGTATTATTATTATTATTTTTTTGCTTTGAGCACCTGGTATCCCCACCCTCAGTGAGACTAATCCGGATTCGGCGTGAGAAGGACTCGTAGAGTCAGACTCTTACTCGAGGGTGAAGGCCTCACCCAGAACTTTTTAAGGCGCCACGAGTCAAACTTGCAACCTCCTGTTTGCATTAGTAATTCACTTACCAGTAGTAAATTTGGCTCAATTGGCAAGAACGAGTCACTTCTTCACAGGTCATGTATTTGAATCCTCCTCCCTGACCCGTGGTGGTGATCAGAGCCGAATCCACCCTTATCTCTTGGTTTCACGATTGGTATTTAATACTCATCAGGGATATGCTATATGGGTGGCCTATATTGACTCAATGTCTCTTAATTGCTACTTACCATCCTCAGATGGACGAGTCTAAACTGCAAAAATTACTTCAAATCACATCTTGGCTAACATCAGTTCAAATGGAGTTGTGAGAAATTTAAGGGCAAGTCTTAATTCTATTTTATTTTATTTCTCCTTGACAAACATTTAAGGACGAGTCTTACATTGAAGTTTTATTAATATGTAAGCGAACATACAATAGAACAATCTAAAATTTACGTGCTGTGCTTTGTCTTTTTTTAAACGTCTTCTATTTTACAATGCTTCAAAATCATGTTCATTGAAAAAGATACTGACTTACAAACAAATTAATTATTTGGAAGCAATAACTATTATTTTTTAATGGCTTATGTAGGAGGTTTCCAAGTTTTGTGCAACAGTATCCAAATTGTAAGATGAAAAAATTAATCTTATTTCTGAATGCAGAAAAGAAAAAGTTCACGATAAATATTTTCTGTAAATGGGCTTTTTTTTTTTTGTAGTAGCATCTATTCTCTACAGTTAGGTTTGTTTCCGATGAATCTGATCACAATTATTTACTGAAAAGGTACTGCTCAGCATAGAATGGAAATACTGCATGCATATGTTGAATACTTGTAACCATTATTTATTATTGTTTGATAGAATGGAAATGAGAGATGTTTGTTGCTTTTGCTGGTTACTATTGTGCATGATCTGCAGTAATGTGAATGACCTCTCTGCAGTAATTGTAAAATATCTATTTGGGCATGTGGTAGACCTCAAATCTGGAGAGAAAGGCCTAGACTGAACCGCCAGAAAGGAATTTCTTTTGATACAGCACATAGCTTGGGGTACCTGTCTGGGCATTGCAATCAGAAAATTGTCCGTTGAGATGCCTTGAATCAGGTCTTCGACCTTCGCTGAGCTATTCGGGGGTCTCGTTGAACTTACGGTATATATTAGTTACCGTGTCTGTTTTATTTTGGGTCTTAGTTTTGGACCTATTTTTGGATCCAATCCGTTTGATTGTATATATATACACCTTATCTTAGTCTGTAAACTATTTCGATTGGAACCCTAATAAAATCTGATTTTCCCCAAAGTTATTCTTGTGTTATTGTTTGTTCTTCTGCTCCGCTGCATCTGTTATAACATTGTACACATAGATTTGAAGGCTGCTGCAAAAATCCCATCTGGATCATGAGTGTGAAGCTGTTTTTCAGTGGATACAAAACTAATGCATCACGACTCGAGTCTAGGGAACTATGGGACACTTTCCTCTTAATATTTCTTGACCGGAAAGCATCCGGAGAAGACAGACAGATGTAATTGAATATGGTGCAACTCTTGTTGAACTTGTAACCAGTCCGCGTGCAATAGATCTCTCTGGGCTCGAAGAAGAGGAGGATGTACTGCTGCTACATCGTGCGAGTTATATCATTCATTCACTCATGAAATTCAGACTCACTCATGCTTTCCGTCCCATCGAAAGCGTCATAATTTTCGTTTTTGGTTGTTTCAAAATATTTGTCATGCTCGAAATTTCTAACTACTTTATAAATTGAAATTTCTCTTATGCCTTTCATTAGTAATGCATAAAGATAAATATGATGTGATTGCTTTCCACTTCTTACTTTGATCGGCACATGATTAAGGACAAAAGTGGAATAAAAGGAAAAAAAATTTTTGGTGAAATATACTATGCATAAAAAGTACGTATCCTCAAATATTACTAAATACATGGGACGGAGGGAATATATTTTTAATAATTATAAATCATTTTTCCCTGCAAGTGCAGGCAAGGGCTGGGCAAGGCAGGGGGGAGCGAGTGACGGGGGCTGGAGGCAGAGACTGGGGGGAATGTTTGTGCAGCGGGGTAGGGGGGCGGGGGACGAGTTCTCTTCCCCACTCCGCTTTGTTGCCATTTCTAAAACTTTCGTTGTTGTTGTGTTGAACGTACATGTACAATGCTCCCAGATTTGCATTGCTTTCTCAGTAATGGAACCAGTCTATAAAAAAAAAAAAAAAATTGAATTTCATTTGACCGCATAAACTTTTGTTTTATTCATAATGTTCAATAAAAAAATAATGTGAGATATTTTTTGATAACATTACAAGGTGGAAAGAGGAGGGATCGAGAGTTCAACCATGACGTCACAGTTAATTGTCTAGTGTCTGTATCACCTAAATCGTTAGATTAGAGATTATTATCTTTCTTTTCTCGTATACCAATAATAGCATAAGATTTGAAATAAAAAAAATACATAAGATTTTTACTTACCTTCTAAGTCACTATTTGCATTTCCTCTTTATTCTAAATTTATTGTCATTTTCTTTTAGAATCAATTTTATATCTATATATGATTAAGTACACTAGAAGGATCGAAATTGTATTGAAATATAGGAAGTTAATTCACTGTCATATTCTTTTAAAATCAATTTTATCTGTATACGTGACTAAACTAAAATGTAATTCGAAGAATCGAAATTATACCGAACTAGGAACTTCTTTCCTTCTTTTCCGATATTTTAATGTAATAGGCCTACTTTTGGCTCAGATAATTACCTACTCCTGCCTCCTTTCAAACGAGCCATTGAAAAAAAAAGTGTGAACATATGATTTCAAAATGTAATTTCATAAAAATAATTTCAAAATTATATTTAAATGATTATTCTACAAAGGCCGATGAATGCTATCAAATTTTAAATTTTCCTACTCAAACTCGACTTAATACCAAGTAACTCGAACTTAATTAACAAGAATGTCGAACCTTAGACAAAACTACGTGCAAGTTTGAGTCAAATAGTTTGACTATACCCCTAAACTTGGGCGAATTTCTTAGAATATTGTTAAATTTGAAAAAGTTCAGAAAATTGGGATTATTTAGAGGGAATTGCCGAATAAGGGGTCGCCGTAAGTGAGAAGTGAGGCTACTAATAAAAACAATTTTCATTTTCATTTATTTTGGTTTCATGTATTTTGGGTCGGTTATTTTTTTTAAAAAAAAAACCTCTTCATGAGCGGCGAAGGAATCTTGGTCAAATTGTTTCGCCGCTCATCAGATGAGCGGCTAAGCTTTTGTCCTTATTTGCTAATCGAATTTGGTGAATTTGGTGATGGTGATGGGACCGAGTATGTGACTTGGTCAAATTGCTTCGCCGCTCATCAGACGAGCGGCTAAGCTTTTGTCCTTTTTTCCCTTTTTTGAAGCATTCTCCTAAATTTTATTATTTCATATGTAATTTTTAATAAATTATTTAATATTTAATTTCATATGTAATAAATTATTTATTATTTCATATGTAATTTTTAATAAGTGTCGCCGCTCATTCTAATTTATTTTTTTTGCGAAGCATTCTTCCTACATTTTATTATTTCATATGTAATTTTTAATAAGTTATTTAATATTTAATTGTGACGGCCCTATCTCCCCCTAAGGCAAACCAAAGGGTTAGACGGATCGCCTGCCCAACTCTCGCCAGGATTACGGATCCAGTACGTACAAAACACTCCTTTTTGTACGAGGGAAAAATTCAAGAAAACGAGCGATCAACACGTATGAAGTCATTCTTCTCCAATAAATATCACTACGTATGAAAGTACAGCGCTCGAGCACTTAAAACGGTCATGAAAACGAAGAAACAAAAATTTGCCGCGGATGAACAGTAACAGCCACGTCACTATCTGGTCGAAATCTGGTCGGATTTCCGGCCGGATATGAGGCAGTGGCCAACTCCAAAGGGGTTCAAGATCCCCTGCCAATCCGGCCGGTAATCCGGCCAGAAACTGGCCGGATTTCTCTGGCCGGATTGCGGCCAGAGACCAAAACCCAAAATTTTTTTTCCTTCCCCTGCATATCCAGATTCTTGGCCGGATTTGGTGAACAGTAACCTAGCTAAAATTTTTCCTTCTTCGCTCGAATTCGGTACTCGTCTCAAATCAAGTCAAACACGTAGAGCAGTTAATCCTCAACTTAATGTATACATGCCATAACATATCCATGTCATATACATATGAGGAAACACAATATGATTGATCCCACATTTACAACATACACTCAAAAGTATACTTGGAAACAAATACATTAGGGTTTTCCTAAAACAGTCGAAGAGCTATCCAAAAGCAAAATGCCTAACTAGCTCAACTCGTTTTCTCAAAAACTTGGTTCAGAAAGTGCCCCTGTAAGGAAAACAAAACAACATGGGTGAACTTATGCTCGTGAGGTATCAAAAGACTCACAAGTACATTATGCATGGCCAACAAACACAAGATACAAGGTAGATGAGAATCTTTCCCTCTAAACAAAGCCACAAAGCACTTCAATTCTACCTAGCAAGTAGGTTTTATGGAGAAATTTGGGAGATGAATGGTTAGATTCCAAGATTTGAGTAAGAAATGAAGAACCAAGGTTGGAAGTTTTCTCTCTTCTTCTCTCTATGATGGTCGGCCAAGAGGAGGAGAAAATGAGGGGATTTTTGGGTCAAAATTGATTATAAGGAAAGGTAAAGAAAATGGTCAAAAGTCCAACTTCCAATAGAATTGCAACATGTGACCTTTTCAAGGTTATCCCACTTCCTTGTCTTGTAATGCTTAATTAAATTAGCTAACCTCTAATTAACCCATACTACAAGGTAATAAAATCTCCATATATAAAATTTTCCCCAAACCACATTTACTGTACCAATTGCACTAGTGGATCCCACATCCACTGTACACCCCTATTATCACAGAAAATGACTTATTTCAGGAAAATGATTTAAAATTCATATTTTCTCATAAAAATTCCCAGAAAATGCACATATTAAGGAAAACACTAAAATTAAACCCAAAAGCCTAAAATAAATGCCTAGAAAATAAGAAAAATTTTCGAAGTCTCACACTATCTCCCCCTTAAAGAATTTCGTCCTCGAAATTTCTCACCTGAGTTATTAAATAGTTCAGAGTATTTCTTTTTCATCTTCTCCTCCATCTCCCAGGTCGCCTCTTCGACTCCGTGGTTCTTCCACAGAATCTTCACCATTGAAATTTGTTTAGTTCTCAACTCCTTAACCTTTTTATCAAGTACTCGCACAGGTCTCTCCTCGTAGGTAAGGGTTTCGTCAATTTCAATTTCCTCCGGTTGCACAATGTGAGTTGGATCGGAGTAGTATTTTTTGAGCATTGACACATGGAATACATCGTGAATCCGTGACAAGTTTGGCGGCAACTCGAGTCTGTACGCTACTTTCCCAACTAGTTGAAGAATCGAGAAGGGTCCTACGAATCTAGGTTGGAGCTTCTTTCCTCTACCAGCAGTAACACTCCGCAACGGGGTAATCTTAAGGAAAACATGGTCTTCAACTTCAAATTTCAAATCTTTCTTTCGGTTATCTGCATAGCTCTTCTGGCGATTCTGAGCTGTTTGGAGTCTCTGACAGATTAATTTGATCTTTTCTTGGGCATCCTCCATCCACAGAATAGTAGTAGGATGTAGGATCTTCTTTTCTCCTACTTCATCCCAGTATATCAGTGAACGATGCTTTCGCCCATAAAGAGTTTTATATGGTGCCATTTGGATCGACGAATGGTAACTATTATTGTAGGTGAACTCCACTAAAATCATATGTTCACCCCAACTACCCTAAAATCTAAAATACATGTTCGTAACATATCCTCAAGGGTCTGAATCGCCCGTTCCGACTGTCCATCTGTTTGAGGATGATAAGTGGTGCTTAAGTTCAGCTTCGTCCCCAAAGTTTCTTGAAACTTTTACCAAAATTTGGACACGAAACGAGGGTCTCGGTCGGAAACTATACTTATGGGCACTCCATGTAATCTCACAATCTCCTCCAAATATACTCGAGCTAACTTATCCATGGAATATTTCATATTCACAGGTAAGAATGAGCCGACTTGGTCAACCGATCAACGATTACCCAAACGGCATCATGTCCCTTTTGGGTTCTAGGTAGTCCAGAAATGAAATCCATGGTGATATGTTCCTATTTCCATTCGGGTATCTTCAGAGGCTACAGTAGTCCCGAAGGTTTTTGGTGTTCGGCCTTAACCTGCTGGCATACTAGACAGGTTTGTACATATTGAACTATATCCCTTTTCATCTTGTCCCACCAGTACAACTGTCGTAAATCCTGATACATCTTGTTACTACCTGATGGATTGTATATTTGGATCGATGGGTTTCTTCCAAAATTTCTTTTCTCAAATTCTCATCCATAGGCACCACAACCCGATTTCTAAATCTCAAAATCCCCTAAGGGCTTAGATTGAAATCCAAAATTTCTCTTTTCTTCACCTTTTCTACCCACTTCTGAACCGTCGGATCTTTAGTTTGAGCCTCCTTAATTCTAGTCAATAAAGTGGATGTCACTCGTACGTTACGAAAAGTTATTTTCTTATGTTCCAATTTTGGATTCTACTCCCCAACGGTTCCCAACATTTCTCATTCTTTCAACATTAACCCAGAAATTTGAACCTTTCTACTTAGGGTATCAGCTACAACATTAGCCTTACCCAGATGATAATTGATTGAGCAATCATAGTTTTCTAAGAATTCCATCCAACGACGCTGTCTCATATTCAATTTCTTTTGGGAAAAGAGATATTTAAGGCTTTTATGATCGGAATAGACCTCAAAGGTCACCCTGTACAAATAGTGCCTCCACTTTTTCAGAGCAAAGACAACTGCAGCCAGCTCTAAGTCATGAGTGGGATAGTTTTGTTCTTGAATTTTCAGTTTTCTAGAAGCATAGGTTATCACATTCTGGTGTTGCATCAATACACACCCCAAACCTTCTCTAGAGGCGTCGGTATAAACAGTGAACTGTCCTTACCGTTAGGCAAGGTCAAAATAGGGACCATGGTTAACCTCCGCTTCAACTCTTGAAAGCTGTTTTCACACTTATCACTCCACAGAAACCGACCACCGTTCTTCGTTAAATCAGTTAAAGGACTGGTAAGTTTCGAAAAATCTTTGATAAATCGCCAGTAATAACCTGCCAACCCTAGAAAACTCCGAATTTTAGTAGGATTGTCGGGTCTCTTCCACTCAGTCACTGCCTCTATCTTGGCCGGATCTACAGCAATTCCTTCCTTTGAAATCACGTGCCCCAGGAAAGAAACATTCTCGAGCCAAAACTCGCACTTACTAAATTTAACATACAACTGGTGATCCCTCAGAGTTTGTAAGATTTCTTTCAAATGTTGCACATGCTCCTCATGGGTTTTTGAATAAACCAAAATGTCATTGATAAAGACAACGATAAATCGGTCCAGATAGGATTTGAAAATCCGATGCATAAGGTGCATAAAAGCGGCAGGGGCATTGGTCAGCCCAAAAGGTATCACGGTGAACTCGTAATGCCCATACTGAGAATTGAAAGCAGTCTTAGACACATCTTCCTTCCTAATCAGCAATTGATAGTATCCCTGTCGGAGGTCTAGTTTCGAAAAGACCATCGCACCTTGCAACTGATCAAATAACTCATCAATGTGGCGTAGTAGATACTTATTCTTAATGGTTACATTGTTCAACCCTCGGTAATCAATATACAGTCTCAAGGTCCCGTCCTTTTTTTTAACAAAGAGAACAGATGCCCCCCAAAGTGATCCACTCTCATGAATAAATCCCCGCTCTAGAAGGTCTTGCAACTGCACCCTCTTTGAGTTCGGCAGGTGCCATTCGGTAGGGAGTCTTGAAAATAGGAGAAGTCCCCGATAATAAGTTAATTTCAAACTCAATTTCTCTTTCCGGAGGTAGATTCACTAATTCATCGGGAAATACATCTGGATATTCACTCACTACTGGAACAACTTCTTTTTTCAGTTTATCGGTAGGAGTGTTAATGAGAAAAACTAGGAACCCTTGTGCCCCTCTACTCAGTAGTTTCCTAACACAAATACCCGAAATCATAGCAGATGAGTCTAAACTACCCCTCACATCTAACCTCAAAGTTGCCTTCCTAGGGATACGAAATTCTACTATTTTTCTCTTACAGTTTAGTTGGACATCATATCGAGCCAACCAATCCATGCCCAATGTCACATCGTACCTTTTAATGGCCAAACTTATCAAATTCCTCAACAACTTTCTCTCTCTTATCCAGATTTCACAATTTACATACATTTTGCTAGAAATCAAACATTTGTCCTCCGTAAGAGTACTAACTTCCAGCTCATAGGGGAGAGTGACAGGATTTATATCAATTTCACACATAAACTTAGGGTTAACAAAGGAATGGGTGGCACTAGGGTCTATCAAAATTCTAGTTAGGCGGTGGAAGACAGTGATCATATCTTCCACCACATCTGTCGAGTCAGGAACTGGACGTTGCTCGATGGAGTATACTCGAGCAGGCACATTCGGTTTTGCTCCTTCTTCCTATGACTGACCTGAGATAGCTTTCGACGACTGAATAGTTCCTCTCGCTTCTCGAGACTGGATCGGACAACTGGCGAGCCGGTGCTCCGCACTCCCACAGCGTAAGCACTTGTTCTACTTCCTCCAACAGTCGTCCTCCGTATGGTTTGGTTTCCCACAAAAGCTACATGGGCCACGAGAAATGGTGGCTGAACTCCCTTGCGAGACGCTCCTCTGCTGATCTCATCTCGTTTGCCCACCTCAGGGTGGAGTACCTCTTGCCGTACCCGAAAACCATCCCTCTCCGGCTCACCTTCCAAATTTGGGAGGAGTACTCTTATCCCCTTGAGTTGAGCTACTTCGGGAAGCTCCACGTTTTCTATTTTGAAAATTTCTCACTTGAAGTCTGGCATTCTCAGATCGTAAAACTTTCTCAACGGTATCACTAAAGGTGGTGATTTGGGCCACGGCCAAATCTTTTTGAATTTCTACGTTAAGCCCCTGAAGGAAACGTCTCGCCCTTCTTTGTTCGGTTAGAATAAGTTCAGGAGTGAATTTGGACAAGCGGGTAAATTGGCTCTCGTATTCAGCCACAGATTGGGTGCCTTGGCGAAGTCGGATGAACTTGTCTCCTTCTTTTCCTGGACCAATGGCAAAAAGTACTTAGCATTGAACTCCCTTACGAAGTTCACCCACGTTCTTGGTGTCTGTTCTCTCTCCCACTTGGTTCGTATTATATTCCACCAAGAACGAGCGGTTCCGTCTAGTTGAAAAATCGCAAAAGTAACTTGCATCTCTTCAGAGTAATGGAAGGCGGCAAAAATATCTATCATCTTCTCCAGCCACTGTTCGGCCACGTCTGGATCGGACCCTCCAAGAAACTTTGGTGGAGAGAATTTTTGAAACCGTTCGAGAGCTTGATCCTCGCTCTCGACGTGATTTCTAAGATTTTCAGGGTTACCAACTTGTGGATTAGGGTTGGGGCCCTGTTGTTGCACCACCTGGGTTAGGAGATCAGTCATCCGTTGGATAGCAGCGGCTACCTGAATATTGGGATCGATTTGGGGTTCAGGATTTGGTTCGGTCGTGGGCTGCCCACCCCCACGTCCACGACCTCGACCACTACGAGTGCCTTCCATCGATTTAGGTCAATCTAGGGTCGAGGCACAATTATAGTATTAGAAAAGCAGATAACCCTTCACAGATAGTAAGCACAGACAATTATTTAATCAAATACCACATAAAGGATAGAAACACATAGAACATATATTCATATAACACAAAGCAGTCATACAGTAGTTCAGTCACACATAACAGTCATACAGTAGTTCAGTCAAACACGTACAAAAGATCCCCTCAAACAAAGCGGGATTTTTCAAAAGTCACTATACACCCTAGAAAAAGGCCAAACAACTAACAACGACCTATCTTCCTAGGTCCCCTACACCCAGAGTCAAAACACGGCTCAAGGAACTTTAACCTAGTTTCCAACTGAGCCTACGGATTCACCCCCATGACTAGGACTGGACGTGACTCCTTCTCCAGGTGCCCCAACACCCGAAGCCTCCACTTCATGGAGCTGCTCTTGAAGAGCATTCACTCGCTCTTGCTCCATGACTAAATCGTCTTGGAGCTCCGCAATTCGGTCGGCTTACATCCTAAGGACGCCTCTCAGTCTAAGGATCTTAGTGTGATCCTGAGCAGCTGCGTGTCGGAGCCTCATTCTCTCCTCTAGCACCGTTACGACCACATGATCGGCATAGGAGTACCTCTGGCAACGGGTACAACATCGAGTGCGATTAGCGGTATACCATAGCCGGATCGGACCTCCAGGTCTCTCCTGGTAGTCGATAACACGATAACGTCTTCGCGGCGGCTCACTTCCGCTCCCACTAGCTCCGTCCATACCTATAAGAGAGTCATGAGTGATCACTCAGACAATACAATAGAACTAAAGCGTTTTCTAGCACAATACTGACCAAATCTCAAAATCAAGTCCTAGTTTGCCCAGATTAACTCAAACCTGGATTCTGATACCACCAGTGATGGCTCCATCTCCCCCTAAGGCGAACCAAAGGGTTAGACGGACCGCCTGCCCAGCTCTCGCCAGGAATACGGATCCAGTATGTACAAAACACCCCTTTTCGTACGAGGAAAAAATTCAAGAAAACGAGCGATCAACACGTATGAAGTCATTCTTCTCCAATAAATATCACTACGTATGAAAGTACAGCGCTCGAGCACTTAAAACGGTCATGAAAATGAAGAAACAAAAATTTGCTGTGGATGAACAGTAACAGCCACGTCACTATCCGGTCGGAATCTGGCCGGATTTTCGGTCGGATTCTTGGCCGAATATGAGGCAGTGGCCAACTCCAAAGGGGTTCGAGATCCCCTGCCAATCCGGCCGGTAATCCGGCCAGAAACTGGCCAGATTTCTCTGGCCGGATTGCTGCCAGAGGCGAAAACCCAAAATTTTTTTTCCTCTCCTGCATATCCGGCCTTATATCCTGCCAAAATTTGGCCGAATTTTTAGCCGGATTTGGTGAAGAGTAATGTCACTAAAATTTTTCCTTCTTCGCTCGAATTCAGTACTCGTCTCAAATCAAGTCAAGTCAAACACGTAGAGCAGTTAATCCTCAACTTAATGTATACATGCCATAACATATCCATGTCATATACATATGAGGAAACACAATGATTGATCCCACATTTACAACATACACTCAAAAGTATACTTGGAAACAAATACATTAGGGTTTTCCTAAAGCAGTCGAGGAGCTACCCAAAAGCAAAATGCCTAACTAGCTCAACTCGTTTTCTCAAAAACTTGGTTCAGAAAGTGTCCCTGTAAGGAAAACAAAACAACGGGGATGAGTTTACGCTTGTGAGATATCAAAAGACTCACAAGTACACTATGCAAGGCCAACAAACACAATATACAAGGTAGATAAGAGTCTTTCCCTCTAAACAAAGCCACCAAGTACTTCAATTCTACCTAGCAAGTAGGTTTTATGGAGAAATTTGGGAGATGAATGGTTAGATTCCAAGATTTGAGCAAGAAATGAAGAACCAAGGTTGGAAGTTTTCTCTCTTCTTCTCTCTATGATGGTCGGCCAAGAGGAGGAGAAAATGAGGGGATTTTTGGGTCAAAATTGATTATAAGGAAAGGTAAAGAAAATGGTCAAAAGTCCAACTTCCAATAGATTTGCAACATGTGACCTTTTCAAACTTATCCCACTTTCTGATTTATTTCAGGAAAATGATTTAAAATTCATATTTTCTCATAAAAATCCCCAGAAAATGCACATATTAAGGAAAACACTAAAATTAAGCCCAAAAGCCTAAAATAAATGCCCAAAAAATAAGAAAATTTTCGAGATCTCACATTAATAAAAGGCAGAGCGACCAAGTTTTTTCCTGGCGTTTTTATGTAACCTTAAATAGGCGTAATTAGGATTTTACGTTTTACATGAAATACTAATTTTCAAATTATAGTGTAACACTTTTTAAATTAAAATTCTTAAATCATATTACTAAAATTCTATTATAAATCAAAATTATTAAAAAATTAAAATATAACATTAGAATAATGTGAAATTTATAAATTAACATAATAATTGGGTATGCTATTAAATTACTAATAAAATTTACTTTAGTCATATTTTTAAATTTTATAATATTATTATCGCAATCAATAATGATAAATAATACAATATTTATAGAATGTAATAATTAGTATACAAACTTAAATAATAATAAATTAGGTATAATTATAGTTGAGGATTTAAATAATTGGTATGGTATTAAAAACATTCTGAAATTTACCTAAGTCATATTTTTAAAAATTTTAATGGTAATGCTAAATTGAATAATAATACATAATGCAACATTAAACAATATTTATAGATTCTATAAATATTGCTAACACATAATGCAAATTATTGGTAATTATTACAATCTATAAATATTGTATTATTTATCATTCATAATCAACAAATATCATCTCATTCGCCTTTTACAAAATAGCCTCTCTCTCTTTTTTCTTTTTATAAAAAAAAAAAAGGGGGTTTGGGCATTGCCAGGCTTTTGATTGAGCTTTAATATCCGACACTGTGACGACGTCGTAATTGAGAAAGCAAGCGCAATTGCCTGGATTTACCTCAGAAAATAATTTTCAACAACCGAACTTCAGAATTTGCCTGAAAAAATCCCAGCAATTAGTTCATTTGAGACCGGAAGACGATGGGGATGATGAACTAATTCGCCTTTCTGCGGTGATTGTTTCCATTGCTCGGTCTCAGGGAGCAGCGGCTTCATTAGGTACTCCTGCTCCTGCAGGTTGTACTACTCTTGCATCATTCCTCTCTGCATTCCCAAACCATAAACCCCATTTGGCTTGTTATTCTGCTATTAGTAGTAAATTTAAGAGTTCTTCTGAAAAAGCTCTGAAATTTCAACCTGAATTAAGGAATGATATTAATAATGTCAACAGTCTTGATGATGCTTTGAGCTTGTTCGAGCGGATGGCTCGGATGAGGCCTCTGCCTTCTGTTATTCAATTCAATCAAATGCTGACTTGTATTGTTAAGATGAAGAATCATTATTCTTCAGTTATTTCCCTTTTTAGAGATATGTGTGTCCAGGGCATTCCTGTTGATGAGGCCACCCTTAATATAATGATTAATTGTTGCTGCGTTGTGGGCCGAGTGGATTTAGCTTTTTCTACATTGTCTGGCTTCTTCAAACGTGGTTTTGTTCCTAATGTGGTCACCTTTGGCACTTTACTTAAGGGACTCTTTCGAGAACAGAAGGTTCCTCAGGCACAAGAATTTTTCAAAAAGATAATCAAGGAAAAACTTTGTAAACCCAATGAAACTATGTTGGGCATTGTGATAGATGGGCTCTGTAAGGCAGGAAACACTCAAACAGCCATTGAATTCCTCAGAGCAATGGAAAAACGAGGAAGTCCTTGTAAACCTGATGCAATTATGTATAATGCCGTCATGGATAGCTTGTGCAAGGATAAAATGGTTGATGAAGGTCTTGCCCTGTTACTGGAGATGATTGAAAAGGACATTCCCCCGAATGTTGTCACTTACAGTAGTTTGATTCAAGGTCTGTGCAACTTAAGCAGATGGAAGGACGTTGACAAGCTCTTTTCTGAGATGAAGGTTTATAAAATTGTTCCAGATGTTATTACTTTTAGTATAGTGGTGGATGCACTATGTAAGGAAGGGCATATAGAAGATGCTGAAGAGGTAGTCCGGATCATGATCCAGCAAGGTCGAAATCCCGACCTGGTCACATACAGTTCCTTAATGGATGGGTACTGTTTACAGAGGCGAATAGATGACGCAAGGAGAGTTTTCAATACCATGATTGCTAGCGGCCTTACACCCGATCTCCATTGCTATGGTATTCTAATAAATGCCTATTACAAGACCAAGAAATTGGAAGCAGCCATGAAGCTCTTTCGAGAGATTCCACATAAAGGTTTAACACCTGACATTGTTATTTATAGCACTGTGTTGCAGGGGTTATTTAGTTCAGGAAGGTATCTTAGCGCACGAGAAATTTTCAAGGAGGTGCAAGCTTCAGGCATGAAGCCTGATTTTCACACTTACTGTGTGGTACTGGATGGATTATGCAAGACTGGACATGTCGATGAAGCATTGGAGTTATTCCATGCAATGGAAACTGATGGAACAAATCTACACATAGAAATGTACAATATCATCCTTGATGGGTTGTGCAAAGGCAAGAGGCTCGATAGTGCTCGAGATGTTTTCAACAATCTCTCCCTTAAAGGATTGGACCCTAATGTCATAACATACAACACCATGATTGCTGGCCTGCTTTCAGAAGGTCTGCTCATCGAGGGCAAAGAGCTCATTTTAAAAATGGAAGAGAAGGGTTGCTTGGCAAATAGTGTTACATACAATGTCATTCTGCAAGGACTCCTTAAGGGAGGTCATTATGATGATGCGATGGTCTATCATGAAGAAATGGTTCATTGAGGATTCTTGCTGGATGCATCTACGTTTTCCATTTTACTTGCTTTATCTGCTGCAAATCAGAACAATCCTTCTGTGCTATTGTTGATGCTGAAGATTGATCCCGATAGCAAGAAGTTCATGGATGGGGGACAAAGAGGCCCTTCACATTAGTTGTAACATGGTGGTTGTGCAGTTTTTTGGCCCCTGATGTTTAATTTGCTGGTAGAAATGTTAATAAGGTTCACATTTGATCCTTTTGTCACTTATCATCTTTGTTTAGAGGAGGCCTCTTGGTGATATTTTGTGAAATACCTCAGAGAGCATCGGTCTGGTGGTGAAGCTGCATTTCTTAGGGAAGTTCAATTGTTAGGTGTATCAGTTCACAGAAAGTTGGTGCAGTTAATTGGATTTGTACGTCTTCTTCTCAAGACTTCTTCTTTATCTTTTCATGGAGAACTTCAATGTGGCATGTCACTTAAGTGGTAAATTGTACAGGCTCTTTTTCTTCATTTTTCATGGGTGTTGGTACTTTAGCTTGCCTTTTAAGTTCAGTTCGGATAATTACTATTTGAATTTGTTGAGTGTAAAGAATTAAATATCATCTGCAATGTAGTTTGTGATATTCAATTTCTAGAAAAGTTTCAAGCTGCACTTCTATAATTTTGAGGAAATTTTTTCATGTAAGAATGATAAATAGTTACTTTTATTTCAATTGCTAAATGGAGCCAAAAGTTCCACCGGTTCAAAAGTGTACAAACTTTCTAGACCAGTTTCTTGCTTTGGATTCATATTTTGATGTCCATAGTCATGGCCATTGATGTTTTTCACAGCATTTGACTGAACCCGAACTTTTCAAGTATGATCCAGCAAAAAGTATTCTGATTGTTTTTCCCTTTAATTTTTAATGCAGTACTAAGTTATATAGACATTTAGTGGAAGTGTAGCAAAAATATCATTCCCTTGCAATAACTTAGAATAATTTATCCCAGAAATTCTCTGTTTTTTTTTTCATATATTTCTCCTCATACATAAATCCACTTGGTTGTTGATTAACAATAGACATGATTATGGGATTCTTCAATATTAATATTTGGTTGTTCCTAAGTCGCAATAGTAACTAAAGAAAGGTTTTTATTGCAATGCTGTACTTCTATTAGGTCACCATCAGCAATGGTCAGGAAAAAAAAAGAGAGTTTTACTGGCTCATCTTATCAACCAATTTCTTTTTTCTTGTTCTTTTTAGGTGGAGCAGAAGAGGGGTGGAATCTGAATTGCTGAGTATGAAGATTTGATGTCAGCTCAGACTGGATAGAGACAATTAATCAGGTATTCAAATGTAAGGAAATAGTCATCATGAATTTTATATGAGAGAAATCAGTTGAAGTGGTTAAGACTATTTCTTAATCACTCTTGGGAACAAATTTGATGGCTCTATAATTATATTTGGTTAAATAACCTGTGCTTGAAAGTGATGGATTATTTCTATTGGCTGTGGAAGAAGTAAACTGTCTAGTGACTTATAAACAACATTGAAAAGTGATCTTTTGTTGATCTGCCATATAGCTCTTCCATGCAGATTTTATTTGTATGGCTTTGATGCTGCATGCACTAATTTGCAATGGGATCATGTGTTGCAAAGAGAATGACGGTAGCATGTTTTTTGGATGCCGTTAAGAAGAATAATTCTTCTTGCTCATGTTGACAACTTAACTTTTGTCCTGTGGTGGAGATTTAAATGAGGCCTTGTAGAAATGTTTGTAGAATGAGTTTAAGAAATGCTTTCTGAGTTAGTATTATTCCAAATTCAGCTTAAGTTTAGCTCAGAAAGTATTATTCTTCCATCCTGTGTTCACATGCATGGAGTTAAGTTGTCATTAAATTTGTGATAGTTTAAAAATCAATTTTTCACATCTGAGAGACGATTTAAAAAAAAAAGAAAAGAAAAAGAAATACATATTGAAATGAAACCAGAATGCTCCCACCTCTCAATTTGAATGTCGAACTTCAGCAAAACCAGGGCTAGCCCTTATTTTTTTGCTTTTTGGATCTAACTCATCATGCAATCTTATTCAGGTTGTAAGGTATGATAAGAGGTTAAAATCAAGTTTATTCAATTTCACAGAGAACATAATTTCAATTTTAAGTTATTAATTATTAATCTCTTTCTTTCATGATTGGGATATAGCACTCATCGGGGAAAAGCTATATGGTGCCCTGTTATGATTCAATGTCCATTGATTGCTATCTTACTATTTTCAGATGGATGAGTCTAAACCGTAAAAATTACTTAAAATCACACCTTTCACAACATCAGTTTGTGAGAATTTTAAGGGCAGGTCTTCAAATCACATTGAAAAAGATACTGTCCTGCAGATGACTTAATTATTTGGAAATGACAAAGGTTCTTTTCTAATAGCTTATAATGGAGGATTTCAAATTTTGTGCAACAATATCCAAATTGTAAGATGGGAAAACTAATCTTATTTCTGAATTCAGAAAAAAAAGTTTGTGATAAAAATTTTCTATACTTAGATTTTTCTAGTAGCATCCATTCTCTGTAGCTAGTTTAGTTTTCTGAAGCATTTCATCACAACATTTTTTCCTACTTTATGCAGTAAATTAATATACTGAAAAAAGATACCCACCATAGAATGGAAATATTGAACGCATATCACGAATACTAGTAATCATTATTTATTATTGTTTGTTAAGGTACTATTGGTCACTGAGGTGGAAATGAGAGATATTTGTTCCTTTGGCTAGCTATTATTGGGCATAATTTGCGGTGATTACAATGACCTTTCAGTGATTGTAAAATATCTATTTGTGCCCATGATAGACCACAGACCGGGAGAGAAAGGCCTAGATTGACTTAGTAGAAATGAATTTACTTTCATACAGCACATGTCCTGGAGTACTTGCATGAGCATTGCAATACAAAATCGTACACCAAGATTTGAAGGCTGGAAACATCCATCTGGATGATGACTTTGAAGCTTTCTTCAGTGGGTACAAAACTAACACATTAGGACTCAAGTCTGGGGAACTACGGGACACATTGCCCCTGAATAACTGGAAAGCCTTCAGAGAAGACGGATGTATTCGGATATGGTATGACCCTTGTAGAACTTGTAACCAGTCAGTGTGCAATGGATTTCTGGTTGAAGAGGAGGATGTAATATTGCTAGATAAGGTGAGTTATTCCATTCTTTCTTGAAATTCAGACAGACTCGTACTGCAATATGGCTATAACTCAGGGTTTTATATTACTGATATAGTCTTCTATGCATTAATGAAATGGGTAAATGCCTTGATTAGTGGTGATGGAATATTTTGACTAGTGTAATTCATCTATTTATATAGCTTATTTGTCAAGGTTTTACACTATATTTCTTGTGTCGAAGTGTTATCAGTACTCGTGTAATAGCAAACTAATCTGTCTTTGGCAGACTTCATTTCCTTCGTAATTGGCTGGCAGGTCTTGTTTCTGGAGTTACCTGTCTCTACTTTCAATCCTGATTAGAAGTTTCTCGTAGTGTTTGGGTCTTTATCTTGCACCCAAACTCTTGCTGAGTTACTGCTTATATCTACTGTGGCTGCTACGATTTGTACAAAAAGAGAGTATACAAGAGGGAACCTCTGTGGGCAAGCACTGGGTTGCATTTCAAGGAAACCCTGATGTAGATGAACTTTCGTTTAACATCCCATCCAAAGCCAACTTTAATTTAAAAGAGCTTTATCCTGCCATCGATTGGGTTGTGATGCTAGACCAAACCATTTGGGAATTAAATTTGAATTTGGTTGGATGTTGAACCAAGTTCATCTGAATCGAGGCTGGAATGGATGTCCAATGCCTTATCGAAGAACTTGAGCCATCCTGTGATTTATTTTCAGTAGCACCACCAATATCACACCACCTCCTCCGCAATTGCCTAAGTTTTCGCTTGATTGGGCTTTCTCAAAAAGTGCAACTCGATTTTTTATTTTTGCTGTATGCCACCTTGTGTATATTTGATGCAGTAGTTTCTTCCTTTCAGCATTTAGTTCTCCAAAAGGATCACCTTACACAACCTTTGGGATTCGCATCATTCGTGGCTGTAGCTCTAGAGTGTATCAAGTACTACACCATTTAGTAGTTTATTTCTTTGCCAATTATGAGTTCTGGGATCATTTTGGTTTTATCTTCTACTTTTGAGGAATAAACATTTTTGCTAATCATTAATAACATTAATAATGACTTAACTAATCATTCTTTTAATTTTTACACTGTCAGTGTATACACACTATCATGGTTGGATGAATGACACATGAATAAATGAAATTCAAATTTTACATATGTTTCATATATCTAATGGTGATAGTATATACAAAATTAATCCTAAGATATATGCAAGTGTCGTCAATTATTTTATTTAATTTAAATATTACATATTTTTCACTATTTTTCTTGTTTGTTAATTTCTTTATAATAGTGATACGAAGAAGTTAAAACACAAATCAACAAGTCATTGGCCAAGGTCTAAGAATGTAGAATAAATAGCTAAAGCTAAAACATTTCGATATGAATTTTGAGTAATCGACCAGTGTCTTTATATCTTGATTTTTAGCTTAGTACCTATTATGCCTTGGAGACATTTTTCTTCATTATGTTCTCAAATCAAGCTTACTATTGTATGAATTTAATCCTAAAAAGAATTTTCTATTGGCTGGAATAGAAGAGTAACGAGGGGGGTTTTTTTTTTCTGGACTTATCACATTAGTTTGTGAAGCAAATGGATTGCCTTGATTATTGCAAAAAGGATAAACTCTGTTATACTAATTGTTCCTTTGAATGTGTTTTGCCTCATTATTTCTTTTTCTTTGTTTCAAAAAATCAACTTCAAACGAGATCCACTTCTTCAAAAGGAGTGAAAAGTTGCAAACTTGATCTCTTTTTTTTTTTTTTAGGGATGTCCCGCAGGGAGTGGACCTTGCAGACTATTCCCCACCCTTCACAACTAGCTGGCAGCAAGGTTCGAATCAGGGATCTAAGACTCCATTTTCAGCAACCTCAACTGCAAACTTGATCTCAATATTCAAATAAATAAATAAATTAGAAGGGTGAATATGTTTAAAAAAAAAAGTTTCAGGCTTTCAAATCATGCAAGATTGAAACAAACAAGTGATTGAGTAATTTGTGTAACATTAGCACACAGACCAATCTCATAAATGCAAATCAAATTCATGTTGTGAAGGCTGTGAAGTAGAAATCATGGTGCATTACATCTGAATTAAGTGGATCTGTGCATTAATGTGAATTTGAAGCTAATGGAAATGTTTAGAGACAAAATTGGATGTTTTAAGAGTTTGAACTCCAAAAAACCACAAATGCAATTTAATTAAGAATTAATCTTTCTTATATTAACGCGGTAAAGGTTTTTTTTTTTTTAATCACTAGCTGGTTTTAATGTATGAAACATGGTTTTTATTTAAATTTGAAAATTTATTTTTACACATATGTATCATGTATCCACATCTACTAATATAAATGAACCTTTACGTACGCTCAAGATGTAGGAAACATTAATCAAAAAATTAATTAAACCTATTATATTACTTATCAATTAACCCATATAAAATCATTTATTCCGTTACAAATTAAGTTTGAATAGCTAATTCAGCAATCTTTTTGGAGCACTATATCACCCTTTAGTCTGTTTGGATGGTAAGTTATTTGGGATTATTTGGAATATTTTTACTGTAGTACTTTTTGTGATGTGATGTATGTGAGATAAAAAGATATTGGGAAGATAAAAAGGTGTATTGGAAATTGTAAAGATGATGTAAGCAAATAAAATTGGGGAAATATGAAGCAATCCAAACAAAGACGACTCATTGAGTTACAGTTCAATCATCCCGAATAGTCTTTGAGAGTTGACCATCTGAGAAGGGGGCAATTTGATCACCCACTTTGGGCCGAGAGTGGAACCAATAATGGGAAAACAGAATTTGACAAAAAGTCAAAAGGAAATCATATTTCAGCTAAGTAAACCACAATCTGAAGATTCAAGCTTATTATTAGGTCACCATCTACAATGGTAAAAAAAGAAAGAAAGAAAGAATAAGTCTTACTGGGCTCATCACAATGTGAATAATACACTTGTCCGAGTCTAGCAAGTTTCATACCTACCAATTTCTTTTTTCATATTCTTGTTCTTTTTTACTGGAGCAGGAGAGGGGTGGAATTTGTATTGCAGAATGTGAAGGTTTGATGTCAGCTCAGACTGAATAGAAACAATTTGTTAGGTATTAAAATGTTTGGAAATAGTTATGATAAATTTTATTCGAAAGAAACCAATTAAAATGATTAACACTAATTTCTTCATCACTCTTGGGAACAGATTCTTTGGCTCTATAATTATGTTTTCATTAAGTGTCTTGTGCTTAAGAATGATGGATTATTTCCAGTGGCTGTGGAAGAAATAAGCCGTGTACTGACCTATATATAACATTTGAGAGGTGATCTTTTGTTGATCTGCCAAATAGCTCTTCTGTGCATATTTTATTTGTTTGATTTTGATACTGTATGCTCTGATCAGGAATGGGGTCCTGTGTTACAAAGAGGATGATGATAGCATGTTTTTGGATGCTGTTACGGAGAATAAATCTTCTTGCTCATGTTAAAAATTTATGAGTTAAAAATAGAAAAGTCTCTTGTGGTTTTATATCGTACGCGCGTTAGTACCTCGTGATTTAAATTATTCTGAAAAAAAAAATCGTTAAAACAGACGAAACTGAATGAAAAGACGAAAATACCCTAATAATATAAGCGAAAATAGCGGAAGTAATTTAGCACTTTCAATCCGTAAACGTTCCCTTCTTTCCATCTCCCTCTCTCCAAACAGGGTAATATGTTCACCAAGCCGGCGAAGATGAGCTCGAATAGCCATGTCATTTGTAGGCACAGCCAGAGCAGCAGCACATCACTTCATCAGAAGTTCCTGCATGGCTTTCTCCTGCCGTTCTCTAACCAATCTGCTTTCTTCTGAAATCTCATATTCAGCAGATGCCCCAGTAGTACCACGACTGGGTCCTGCTTCATCCTCATTGGAATCAGATCTGCTACCCCTAGTCTCTTCATTTTGTGCCACCGATGGTCTTAATATAGGAGGACGAACAGGGATAGGTGCCAATGGTCGTGGAATCGAAGGAGCCACGACTGGGACTGAAGCAATACTAGGAATAACAGGAGGAGATGGAATTGTAGGTGGTACAGTAGCAGTGACTGGTTGAAGAAGTACGAAGTACAATTTTGTTTCCTGAAGTCCAATTTTGTGCAAAGGCTTTGTTTCTTGCAATTCCTTTCCTGGCTTGCAACCTCTGGTTGATTACTTACAATTTTGTTTCCTGCGAATGCTGGCTTCCAATTGCTTTGTTTCCTGCAATTTTGGTCGAAGACCCATAACATGGCCTTTTTATTGAAATGTGAAGGGTACAATAGGTATATCTAGTGAAAGTTTGTAATAAAAACTTATTTTTCGCAAGAAACACATGCCCTTTCTGGTGCATTTAATATAATCGCCTTACATTTGACGATTCCGTTGACTTTTCAGAATAATTCAAATCATGGGGTATCGAGTACCAACACGTATAATATGAAATTACATGGGGATTTTCTATATGATAGATATACCACATGGGACTTTTCTGTTTTTAACCCTTTTTATTTTTGTGCCTTGTGGCGTAGATTCCAACAAGGCAATGTAGAAATATTTGTAGAATGAACTTCATTTATGCTTTCTGAGTTGGTGTTATACCAAATTTAGCTTAAGCTTAGCTCAGAAACTATTATTCTTCTATACTGCCTTCACATGCATGGATTTAAGATGCCATTTTGTACTAGTCTAAAAATCAACATAGCAAATTTGAGAGATGAAAATTTTCAAAAAAAAAAAACAAATAAATAAATAGACAAACTATGGAAATGAAACCAGATTACTCCCACTTCTCAATATGAATGTCGAAATCTAGCAAAATTAGTGCTATTCCTTACTTTTTTCTGGATCTAAGCCATCATGCAGTCATTTTGAGGATGTAAGATATAGTAAGAGGATCAAATCAAGTTGATTCACTTTCATAGAGTAGTGATTTCAATTAAGTAATGTTTAATCTCTTCGTTTTTTTTTTTGGCTTTGAGCACCCGGAATCCCCACCCTCAACGAGACTAATCCAAATTCGGTCCGAGGAGCACCCGTAGTGTCTGACTCTTATTCTGGGTTGAACGCTTGACCAGAGCTTTTCAAGGCTCTACAAGTCGAACTTGCAACCTCCCGTTGATATTAGCAACCCGCTTACTAGCAGTAAATTTGGTTCAATTGGTAAGAATGTGTCACTTCCTCACAAAAAGTTGTGTATTTGAATCTTTTTCCCTGACCCGTGGTGGTGATCATAGCCAAATCCACCCTAATCTGTTTTTTTTGTCCAAAAGCAGCAGAAATGCACCCTAATCTCTTGGTTTCATGATTGGGATATAGTACTCATCAGGGATATGCTATATGGGTGCCCTATTTTGACTCAATGTCTCTTAATTGCTACTTACTATCCTCATATGGATGAGTCTAAATTGCCAAAATTACTTCAAATTACATCTTAGATAACATCAATTCAAATGGAGTTGTGAGAAGTTTAAGGGCAAGTCTTAATTCTATTTTATTTTATTTCTCCTTGACAAACATTTAAGGATGAGTCTTACATTGAAGTTTTATTAATATGTAAGCAAACATGCAATAGAACAATCTAAAATTTACGTGTTGTGCTTTGTCTTTTTTTAAACATCTTTTATTTTACAATGCTTCAAAATCATGTTCATTAAAAAAGATACTGACTTATAGACAACTTAATTATTTGGAAGCAATAAATATTATTTTTTAATAGCTTTTATAGGAGGTTTCCAAGTTTTGTGCAACAGTATCGAAATTGTAAGACGAAAAAATTAATCTTATTTCTGAATGCAGAAAAGAAAAAGTTCATGATAAATATTTTTCTGTAAAAGGGCTTTTTTGTAGTAGCATCTATTCTCTATAGTTAGGTTTGTTTCCAATGAATCTGATCACAATATTCATTCCTACTCCATGTAGTAAATTTGAATTATTTACTGAAAAGATACTCAGCATAGAATGGAAATACTGCATGCATATGTTGAATACTTGTAACCATTATTTATTATTGTTTGATAGAATGGAAATTAGAGATATTTTGTAGGAAAATAAACCAAGTAATTTTAGTTTCCTAATTCCTTTTGGTATCTTATTTGTTTAGTTTCCATATTAGATTAGGAAATCTCAAGTCAGTTTCCAAATAAGTTTTGGTTTACAACCGTATTTGTTTTAGAAAATTTTGGAGTTTAGAAATACTAACAGTCTAGTAGGTTATTGTGTGGAGAGTTGAGTTGAGTCTAGAAATTAGACTTGAGAGAAAATCTCATAGTTGAGATTTGTGAGTTGTCGTGAGCGAAAGGCTACGACTTAATATTTGTTTTGAGTTAAATAAATTATTGAGTGTTTGTTCTCCTTCTCTTCCCACATATTTTTTATGTGTTATAATTGCTTCCGCTATGTGCACGGCGATTTTTCGTGCCAACAAGTGGTATCAAAGCCCTAGACTTTGATTCTGGGGTTTGTTCGCAAAATTGGGGCTTGGAGTTTGTTCGTGAAATTAAAGTATGGATCCGCATTATTTGCACAATTGTCATGTTTTTATCTTCGATAGTAAAAACGATTTTGAGGTTTGGAGGTTGCTGATGAAATTTTTTTTCTAAAATATTGGAGTTTGGAATATTGTCGAGACAGGATACACGGAATCGGTAGCAGGTATAGAATTATCAAGTTATGTAGTTAAAGAATTAGAGAGAAATAAACAGTTGGATTGCAAGGCCATGTACTATCTCAACACTCAAGTCCAGTTACATGTTGCAAAAAAATTTATACATGCAAAGTCATCAATTTTAGTGAACTCAAATCGAGGCGCTGTTAACGTGAGAAAAATCAGATTGCAGGAACTTAGGAGACAATTTGAATTGGCCCAGATGAAATCCACGGAGTCAATTAAAGATTTTATTGGTACAATTAAAGAAATTGTCAAAGATATGGAGTCCAATGGTGAGAATTTGGAAGAGGTTAGAGTTATTGAAAAAGTTTCTGAGATCTTTAATTGCCAAATTTCACACCAAGAAGACGGTTCTTGAAGCCACAAAGGACTTTAACAATTTGTCACTTGCTAAATTAGAAGGTGAATTGCTGACGTATGAGATGTTCTTGAATCAGCAGCCATCGGACACAGTAGACGAGGTGTTACAAGTCAAGGTGGATCTGTAACAATCCCACGTCGAATAGGGAGGAAAGTCCTAGCCGCTTTATAACCTGTTGTGGGTGTCCCCCCACCTGACCAAGGTCTTTTGGAGGGGTGCTAGACTTTTTGATCTGTGAGTTTGGACTTTTTACTTGTTGTAGGTTATAACCCCACCTCCAGGAACAAAATTTACGACCTTTAGGTGGGTAACTATAGGACAATATTGGTCAGGAATGTTAGAGTTGGTATCAAAGCCGACTCCCGATCCTGGTGTGCCAGCGAGGACGCTGGGTCCCCAAAGGGGGGTGGATTGTAACGATCCCATATCAGATAGGGAGAAGAGTCCTAACCGCTTTATAACCTGTTGTGAGTGTCCCCCTACCTAACCGAAACCTTTTGGAAGGGTGCTGGGTTTCTTGACCAACGGGTTTAGTTTCGTCACTTGTTGTGGGCTATAACCCCACCTCCAAGAACAAAATTTACGACCTTCTGGGTGGCTAACTATAGGGCAATATTGGTCAGGGGTGTTAGAGGATCACCCAAAAGGAAAAAAGGAGGTGAATCGTATGGACACAAATCAAAAAGGCCAGAACTTCAGAGGTAGAGGACGTGAAAGCAGAAGTAACTTTCGTGATTGTGGAAAAGGTAATTATTCTTACCAACTTAGAAATAATTCTAATAGAGATCAGAAAAAACAATCAACCGCAAAGTCAAAGAAATAATTTTCAAATGCGTGATAGATCTAATGTCCAATGTTATAATTGTGGTAAAATTTGTCATTATCAGAATAAATGTTGGTCCAATAAAGAGGTGCATGCTAAAGTGGCTGAAAATAGTAGGTGATAGAGAGGAGATCTTGTTGTTTTCTAGTTCTATATCTGAAGAGTCTATGAAGAATGATTGGTTTATTGATTTTGGTTGTAATAATCATACGTGTGGTAAAAAGAAGATGTTTTCTGACATAGATGAATTTTTTCATGTATCTGTGAGATTTGGAAACAATGAAAAAGTGTTTGTTCTTGGAAAAGGAAAAATCATAATTATCTTGCAATATGGGTCTTCAAATTTTATTTATGATGTTTTCTATGTGCCAAGTTTATATCATAATTTGTTGAGTTTGGGACAATTGTCTGAGAAAGGTTATGATCTGTATTCTAAACATGTTGAGGGCACCATAAGTGATGAAAAATTAGGATTAATTGCCATGTAAAGATAAACTGTAGTCGTCTGTGGTCTCTTTCCTTTAACTGTGGTGATTTACCTTGCTTTAATTTCTTGACTTGTGATGATTCTTGGTGCGTTTTGGGCATTTGAATTTTGAAAGTTTGAAATTTTTTGAAAGAAAGAAATTAGATATTGGGTTGCTTCTGTTGTGTTTCCTGACAAGAAGTGCGAGTTTTGTATTTTGGAAAAGAAGCACAGGGATCCTTTTTCAAAAGGCAAGGCTTGGAGGGCTAATCGACCACTTGAACTGATTCATTTAGATTTATGCTCAGTTGAAGTTCCTTCCAATGGTGGTAATAAATATTTTATTACCTTTATTGATGAGTTCAACAGGAAGATATGGGTGTATTTTTTAAGAAATAAATCTGATGCATGTGATATGTTTAAAAAATTCAAATATTATGTAGAGAAGCAGAGTGGTTATTTTATTAAAACTCTGAGAACTGACAGTTGCACTGAGTATCTTGTTTGTGATGGTTACTTGGTGGAAAGTGGCATAAAATATCAATTGTCAGCTAGATATACACCTCAACAAAATGGTGTGGCTGAAAGGAAGAATAGAACTGTAATAGACATGGTGAGGTCTGTAATGCACTCCAAAGGTATTCCTAAATCTTTTTGGGCAGAAGCAGTATCTTGTGCTATTTATGTTTTGAACAGGTGCCCTGCTAGATGCAACTTTGGGAAGACCCCACAAGAAGTTTGGACTGGTATGAAACCGGATATTTCTCACTTCAAGGTATTTGGTTGGCTTGCATATGCGCTTGTTCCAGATCATTTGAGGAAAAAATTGGATGACAAAGTAGAGAAGTTTATTTTTATTGGATATAGTCACGAGACTAAGGGATATAAGTTATTCAATCCAAATACAAGAAAGGTGATTGTTAGCAGAGATGTGACTTTTGATGAACATGGAGTTTGGGATTGATCCAAACAAGACCCTGAGACATCGCTAAAGTATCCATTCATTTCTCCCATTATAGGACCGAGTGCTAATAAGCAAGTAGTGGAGCAAGTTGTGTAGCCTTATGGTGATCCCTCACCTTCTACTATTCAGGTTGAAACATCCAATCGACCATAGAGAGAATGCTGCATGCCAGCCTGATTTGATGATTATGCTGTTAGTAAAGATTATGATTTAACTAATGAAGAGATTATGAATTTTGATCTTTTTGCATATTGTGAGCTTGTCTCATTTGAAGAAGCTGTCAAAGATGATCTTTGGGTTCGTGCAATGGATGAAGAAATTCATGTCATTGAGAAAAATGATACATGAGAATTGACCACTATCCTACCTGAAAAGAAGCCAATTGAAGTGAAATGGGTATATAAGACCAAATATAAGCCAACAGGAGAGGTGGATTGCTTCAAACTAATATTGGTTGTCAAAAGCTATAAGCAGAAGGCAGGTATTGATTATTTTGAAATTTTTGCACTAGTTGCTTGACTTGATACGATTCGTATAATTGTCTCACTTGCTGCAAATAATTGTTGAAAAATTTATCAAATGGATGTGAAATTCGCATTTTTAAATGATTTTCTTAAAGAAGAGGTATATGTGGAGCAGCCTGCTAGTTATGTTAGAAAAGGTCAAGAAAACAAAGTGTATAGATTGAAAAAGACATTGTATGTATTGAAACAAGCTCCTAGATGTCCATATGAGCATACTTATTTTATTGAGCATGATTTTTCAAGATGTCCATATGAGCATATTTTGTACATCCAATTCAACCCTGGAGGAGATGTCCTCATTGTATGCTTGTATGTGAATGATTTGATATTTACAGGCAATAATTCCAAACTAATTTCTGAATTCAAGAGGCCATGATTAGTCAATTTGAGATAACAGATTTGGGATTGATGTCTTATTTTCTTGATATTGAGGTTGATCAGTTGGATGGTGGAATTTTTATCTCACAAAGGAAGTATACAAGTGATAATCTGAAGAAGTTTAAGATGGATGTGACTAAACCAATGATGACCCTGGTTGAAGAAAAATTGAAATTAACCAAAGATGGTACTGGTGATTTTGTTGATGCTACTTTTTTTTTTTTTTTGGTCTAAAACGGCACCAATTCATTCATCAATTAACAAGTTACACATTCTGAAGCAACTGCTCCTCAACGTCTGCTTGAGCACATTCAAGCAACCAAACTGGAAAGCTATCTTTCCAATTAACAACAGCATCTAACTTTAGAGCAAACTTAGCTAAAGAGTGACTAACAGAGTTGAGATCCCTCCTAACAAAGGAAAAACAACATTTCTCAAAGTTATATTGTAGCAGTTTAATGTCCTGCAAGACAGTAGACGTAACAACATCTTCCATATCCTTCTCAATCTTATCGATCACAGCCTTACAGTCAGACTCTACAATAATTCTTTCCCAGCCTTCTATAGCAGCTTTTACCATTGCAGTTCTTATTGCCAAAGCCTTTTCAAGAACAGGCACCGAGCAAGTGAACGAAGGACAGGCCCAAGTAGCAACCAGCTTTCCTTCCCAGTCCCTGGCCACAATGCCCCAACCAGCTTTTTTGTTCTGCCGATTCAAAGCAGCATCAGTATTCAGCTTGATCCATCCTTTGACAGGAGCGGACCATCTTCCTTTCTCCTTTTTTAGTTGCTGTGGCACCCCCTCGTCCTCTCTACCCTTCCCTAAACTCTCTTGATACTCCAGCCACTCCGTTACAGCTTTATTTACCACCACCCCTGGACCTCTACCCTTTCCATTGAAGTTAATCTCGTTCCTGTCTTTCCAAATTTGCCATAGCAGGTTGACTGTGAACACAATATGCTCCTCTCCCTGATCCCTAGATGTTGCCTCCACTAGCTCAGACCACCACAACCAGAATTTTCCTTTTAGATTCTCCAAACCATCCCATTGTATTGGAGCCACCTTCCAGATCACCTCTGCATGGCTACAATAGAACAACATATGTTCAATCGACTCTGAGTAGATACCACAGCATTTACACATTGGATTGCCTTGCTTACATCTGGCCTTGATGCTTTCATTAACTGGCAGGATTCCCTTCATACACTTCCATACAAAATGCTTCAGCTTATGCTTCATGCTAAGTTTCCATAACACTTTCCATCCCTTTGCATTTGCCTCATTCCTACTACCTGAATCCTCCTGATCATACCACCTACCCCTTCCTACCTTCCTTCCCTGAGCAGACCTGTATCCAGACTTGACCGTATACTCCCCAGAAGCAGAATGTGCCCAGAACAGTCGATCCTTGGAGTCCTGGAGACTCAAAGGAATCAGCAAAATATTCTCCCACTCCTCCTTATCAAATACTCTTCCCAGTAACTCCTCATTCCATCTTCCATTATTATTTTGGCTCCAAATCATCGCACTTTTTAAGTTTCATTTTAGACCATTTTCTTTTGTTTACTTTCTAAAATCAAAATCTCATTTTCACTCAAAAATTAATCAAAATTTTATTTTTATAACTCATAACTTTTATTTCAAAAAATGGGGCGCGACAGATATTATTGATTATAAACGATGATATTGTTGTTATTATCGCAACCCTTGATTAAGATAAGCTTGATAGTAGTTATATTTGAATATACAAAAGATATATTTTTCAGAACAATTAAAAACTACCCCATTAAGTAAAATTTTTTGAGCCACGTAGCAAATTTTATTTAGGCAAGTTTAGGGGTATAATTTAGTCAAACTATTTGACTCGAACCCTAAAAAGGGTTTTTAAGAAAAAAATAGAAATCGCCACTTGGTATCGAGTTAAGGTGTATCAAGTCATCTAAAAATACATTTTTAATAAAAAAAAAACAGATAAAACCCTTCTTAGATGACTCCAGGTTTTTGAAAACAAGAGAAAAGAGTTCAAGAGTCACGATTGAAGAAAAGGAAGACAAAGATTTGACAGTTTCAAATCTAAGACACCCTTTCAACCTAACCAAGATTAGTTGCTAGATTTAGTCAAAAATTTTCTTAATCTAACCTATAAAATTTATTACATTTTGGATGTTACTATATGGATGCAAATATAGACCTAATGGATATCAAGAGGGTCGCAATATCTCTTCAAAATTTAATTTGTGCAAATCACATGAATTGTGATGTCCAAAACTGATTCTTACAAGAAGTCACGAATATGCAAAGATGAAACTCAAAGAAAAGAAGAATTATAATATATAAATATACGTGACCTAAAAGAAAGGAATGCAACATAACGGGTACGAGGGTCTAAGATTCGTGACACAATTTTCCTTTTTCATAGAGGAGGTACGAGCGTGCTAAAACTAAGAAGCCATACTCATCCATTTCCCATATTTGAAGGGTACTCTTATAATCTAATCAAGCAAATGATCTAACATGTTTTTAATTTTCTTAAATAGAATGCAAGTCTAAATATTATGTTTCACACATAGGGATAAGGGATATACATATAGAGGAAATATCATGCAAAATGATAAGGATCCTAAAAAGTAGAAAATATACATGAAATGTAGTGATTGTCATACAAATATGATCTAGCGTGTGGACGGTCCCTAAGGGTTTAGTATTGGACCAGTTCATGTCTATAAATCTCCACTAGCGTTGGACTAGTGAGAAATTGGGGAAAAGGATCACAATTAGCATTGGACTAGTATGGTGACGTCATGCATTTATTATAACTAAATAAATCATATAAAACATAATTAAATCAAGTAAACACATAAAACACATATCCCATAGAACGTAGGTATAATTTTCTAGATTCAAAACTCTAGTGAAAACGAATAAACACATAAACATGCAAACGCACCAGCAAATAAATACAAATAAAAGCCTAACTATTACATTCGAGAGCCCTAACTACAATCTAAGGGGAAATTGAAATAATAATAACCTAACTATTATATTTATCTAACTAAATACATTTTTAGAAAAAAATTAAAACCTATCTATTATATAGGCTAGTTAAATACATGTCTTGAGCACCTATCTATTACAATTTGACATTTTAATGTCTCTTAAATAATCATTAAAATTAAATAAAATAAATGAAACTTAAAATGAATGAAATGGATAATTAAAAGAACAAAGCACTCAAAACATGCAATCACACATAAAAAACACATTGGAGCACATAAGATGACTTAAAATTATAAAAAAAAAGGTACCTCCCTTGAAGTGGTGATTAAATGAGGTGAAATTTGCCCTAATTATGCTCTAAAAATCAACAAAATAATCAAGATACCAATTTAATTATAAAACATATGAAAATAATCATGAAATCTACAAATTAAAGCACTTGAATGAAGTATAATTAACAATTAAAGAAGAAAAGTAACTTATATTTAAGAAATCAAACTATTAGGGACCTAATTTCAAAAATTAAGAAAGTTTTAAAGGTCAAAGTATAATTATTACAAAAATTTGAGGTCAAAATCAAATAAAAATAAAGTTATGGGACTAAATTGTAGTTAAAGTAGGGACGTGATTGAAATAAATCCAAAATTTTTAAGGCTAAAATAAAATTATCCAAAAATACAAGGACTAGATCGCAATTATTCGTACCAGATCTCTTCAGGAAACGGGCCACTAGGCCATTTTATTATTTTTTGGGCCAAAGCATCCTAAGCCCAGCCATAGTCCAAGGTAAAAGGAGCGGGCCAGCCCCTCTTCTTTCCAATCAAGCCTAACCAAAAATGTTGGATATTAACCTCCTAAGCCCAAATCATAAACCCAATAAAAAATAAACCAAACCCACTTCTAAAACCCAAACAAAATAACCAAATCCAACTCTTCTCTATTTTATCAAAACCCAACAAATTAATAAGCCAACTAAAAATTACTAAACTGTGATTATTCATTAAATCCCGGAATTAATCTACCTAAAAAGTCACATAAAATATGCATAAAGAGGATTATATTTAAAAGGGCGAAATAAGTTAGATTTTTCCAAGTTTTGGGCCATAATGATATTAATTAAAACTTGGGGGGGCCAAAAAGCAATTGTTAAAAGATTTCATGCAAGCAATCGAAGCCATCATCTTCTTCGCTGGTTTCTTATTCTTTGCGGTGTTCACTATCAGCCAAGAATATTATCAACTACCATCAACAATTTGGACCAAACAAGATTATGCAACCTAAAATCTACCCAAAACTTCTCACTTAAACATCATTTTAATCACATGCAACGTGGCAGAAATCCCAACCCAAACATTGATAAGCAACACAGCAAAAGAAAAGGAAATTGCAGGGAACAAAATGAAAGAAAAAACTGTTACAGATTTGAACTAAAATGACAAGGGAAAGTTGGAATACATCACCTTTGGGAGCTTTAAACGGGCGAAACAACTGTTGAACCTCGAAAGAATGGATCCGATTGCTGGAAGCTGAACCAAACTTTTGCTGCTGAAACGTCCAAGTGTTGGCGAGCTGGTGAATTCGGGTTGAGATTAGAGAGGTTTTGAGTTGTTTTTTGGGGAAATTTTCTAAATAAGACTTTCCCCTTGATGACGTAGTTTTCCCAGAAACAGAAATCTCCCCACAAAAAGCCTTATCGAGACTGGAAATGAGCAAGAACTCAGCCCTGGCTCAAACTTTTCACCGAAAAAAAATTTCTGCTCTTTCCTTCCTTTTCCTTCGATTTTCTCTCTCCTTTTCTCTGTGTTTTCTTTCTCAGCCGCCACCCCTCCGATCTCTTCTCTTAGGGCTGCGTTTTTGCCTCCTTTTACATGGAACCAACTCTCCTAAACCCTCACCTCACCTCAAAGGTGAGGATGAGAGATGGGTTTTTCTTCAGAAACCTTGAGCCATTGGATGGCTCTTTCTTCTGAAACTTTTTTTTTTTAAACTGCATTTTTCATTTCTTTTTTTTTTTTCCTGCAAAACCAAAAAAATAAATAAAATTTCCTTAGAAATGAGAATTAAAAGGTAAATAGGTAAAAACGAAATGAAATAAAAAATAAGAAAGGATTATTAAAATTTTGGTGTTTACAATATCATCCCACCGGCCTGCTACAAAGTAGCCTCTTGTTTTATTATTGTATAAAAAAAGAGGTTTGGGCATTGCTAGGCTTTTGATTGAGCTTTAATATCCGACACTGTGACGACGTCGTAATTGAGAAGGCAAACGCAATTGCCCGAATTTACCTCAGAAAATAAATTTCAACAACCGAGCTTCAGAATTTGCCTGAAAAAATCCCAGTAATTAGTTCATTTCAGAACGGAAGACGATGGGGATGATGATGATGAAGACGAAGACGATGCAGAGAAGAGCTTCTTCTGCGGTGATTGTTTCCATTGCTCGGTCTCACGGAGCAGCGGCTTCATTAGGTACTCCTGCTCCTGCAGGTTGTACTACTCTTGCATCATTCCTCTCTGCATTACCAAACCATAAACCCCATTTGGCTTTTTATTCTGCTATTAGTAGTAAATTTAAGAGTTCTTCTGAAAAAGCTCTGAAATTTCAATCTGAATTAGGGAATGATATTAATAATGTCAACAGTCTTGATGATGCTCTGAGCTTGTTCGAGCGGATGGTCCGGATGAGGCCTTTGCCTTCTGTTATTCAATTCAATCAACTGCTGACTTGTATTGCTAAGCTGAAGAATCATTATTCTTCAGTTATTTCCCTTTTTAGAGATATGTGTGTCAAGGGCATTCCTGTTGATGAGGCCACCCTTAATATAATGATTAATTGTTGCTGCGTTGTGGCCCGAGTGGATTTAGCTTTTTCTACATTGTCTGGCTTCTTCAAACGTGGTTTTGTTCCTAATGTGGTCACCTTTGGCACTTTACTTAAGGGACTCTTTCGAGAACATAAGGTTCCTCAGGCACAAGAATTTTTCAAAAAGATAATCAAGGAAAAACTTTGTAAACCCAATGAAACTATGTTGGGCATTGTGGTAGATGGGCTCTGTAAGGCAGGAAACACTCAAACAGCCATTGAATTCCTCAGAGCAATGGAAAAACGAGGAAGTCCTTGTAAACCTGATGCAATTATGTATAATACCGTCATGGATAGCTTGTGCAAGGATAAAATGGTTGATGAAGCTCTTGCCCTGTTACTGGAGATGATTGAAAAGGACATTCCCCCGAATGTTGTCACTTACAGTAGTTTGATTCAAGGTCTGTGCAACTTAAGCAGATGGAAGGACGTTGACAAGCTCTTTTCTGAGATGAAGGTTTATAAAATTGTTCCAAATGTTATTACTTTTAATATAGTGGTGGATGCACTATGTAAGGAAGGGCATATAGAAGATGCTGAAGAGGTAGTCCGGATCATGATCCAGCAAGGTCGAAATCCCGACCTGGTCACATACAGTTCCTTAATGGATGGGTACTGTTTACAGAGGCGAATAGATGATGCAAGGAGAGTCTTCAATACCATGGTTGCTAGCGGCCTTACACCCGATCTCCATTGCTATGGTATTCTAATAAATGCCTATTACAAGACCAAGAAATTGGAAGCAGCCATGAAGCTCTTTTGAGAGATTCCACGTAAAGGTTTAACACCTGACATTGTTATTTATAGCACTGTGTTGCAGGGGTTATTTAGTTCAGGAAGGTATCTTAGTGCACGAGAAATTTTCAACGAGATGCAAGCTTCTGGCATGAAGCCTAATTTTCACACTTACTGCGTGATGTTGGATGGGTTATGCAAGACTGGATATATCGATGAAGCATTGCAGTTATTCCATGCAATGGAAACTGATGGAACAAATCTACACATAGAAATGTACAATATCATCCTTGATGGGTTGTGCAAAAGCAAGAGGCTCGATAGTGCTCGAGATCTTTTCAACAATCTCTCCCTTAAAGGATTGGACCCTAATGTCATAACATACAACACCATGATTGCTGGCCTGCTTTCAGAAGGTCTGCTCATCGAGGGTAAAGAGCTCATTTTAAAAATGGAAGAGAAGGGTTGCTTGGCAAATAGTGTTACATACAATGTCATTCTGCAAGGACTCCTTAAGGGAGGTCATTATGATGATGTGATGGTCTATCATGAAGAAATGGTTCATAGAGGATTCTTGCTGGATGCATCTACGTTTTCCATTTTACTTGATTTATCTGCTGCGAATCAGAACAATCCTTCTGTGCTATTGTTGATGCTGAAGATTGATCCCGATAGCAAGAAGTTCATGGATGGGGGACAAAGAGGCCCTTCACATTAGTTGTAACATGTTGGTCGTGCAGTTTTTTGGCCCCTGATGTTTAATTTACTGGTAGAAATGTTAATAAGGTTCACATTTGATCCTTTTGTCACTTATCATCTTTGTTTAGAGGAGGCCTCTTGGTGATATTTTGTGAAATACCTCAGAGAGCATCGGTCTGGTGGTGAAGCTGCATTCCTTAGGGAAGTTCAATTGTTAGGTGTATCAGTTCACAGAAAGTTGGTGCAGTTAATTGGATTTGTACGACTTCTTCTCAAGACTTCTTCTTTATCTTTTCATGGAAAACTTCAATAATTTGTACGACTTCTTCTCAAGACTTCTTCTTTATCTTTATTTGTATGGCTTTGATACTGCATGCAATAATTTGCAATGGGGTCATGTGTTGCAAAGAGAATGACAGTAGCATGTTTTTGGATGCCGTTAAGAAGAATAATTCTTCTTGCTCATGTTGACAACTTAACTTTTGTCCTGTGGTGGAGATTTAAATGAGGCTTTGTAGAAATGTTTGTAGAATGAGTTTAAGAAATGCTTTCTGAGTTAGTATTATTCCAAATTCAGCTTAAGTTTAGCTCAGAAAGTATTATTCTTCCATAGTGTCTTCACATGCATGGAGGTAAGCTGTCATTAAATTTATGCTAGTATACAAGAGAGAACCTCTGTGGGCAAGAACTGGGTTGCATTTCAAGGAAACCCCGATCTAGATGAACTTTCGTTTAACATCCCATCCAATGCCAACTTTAATTTAAAAGAGCTTTATCCTGCCATCGATTGGGTTGTGATGCTAGACCAAACCATTTGGGAATTAAATTTGAATTTGGTTGGATGTTGAACCAAGTTCATCTGAGTCGAGGCTGGAATGGATGTCCAATGCCTTATCGAAGAACTTGAGCCATCCTGTGATTTATTTTCAGTAGCACCACCAATATCACACCACCTCCTCCGCAATTGCCTAAGTTTTCGCTTGATTGGGTTTTCTCAAAAAGTGCAACTCGATTTTTTATTTTTGCTGTATGCCACCTTGTGTATATTTGATGCAGTAGTTTCTTCCTTTCAGCATTTAGTTCTGCAAAAGGATCACCTTACACAACCTTTGGGATTCACATCATTCGTGGCTGTAGCTCTAGAGTGTATGAAGTATTACACCATTTAGTAGTTTATTTCTTTGCCAATTTTGAGTTCTGGGATCATTTTGGTTTTATCTTCTACTTTTTGAGGAATAAACATCTTCTACAAGAAAATTGGCACCCCTGGCCACCTAACCAAAAAACCTTGTCGCTCTACCTGTTGGTCAGTACACCCTGGATGTGTTCTGGTTTTGCCTCCTATAAATAACAGGAGAATCATTGAATGTTTAGGATAGCGCACTCTTATGAATTGCTTTTGGTACTGCAGCACTACTTTCTAAGTTCTTGTTAAATTGACAAATGCTAAGTGTTGGTATATGATTTGTGGCCTGCAATTATTATGCCAGGTTAGCTCGAAAAAAGTCAAAGAAGAATTTTTTTCCACAGCAACTCGTTAAAATTCACACAAGCATAAAGCAACTCTAATGATTACGTCTTAAGGTCATTTAATCTCTCATTTGAATTGATAGGAAGTTTTGTCGGCATTTTGGTCAATTTGTCAGCTATTAGATAGATGACTAGCTAAAACCTATTGTGAATTATAAGATGTGCTAGAAAGAGATCAGAATCCTAAAATTAGAAAAACTGATGAAAGTGCTTGGGTAAAAAAGTTTGTTGAGGGACTCTCCTTGTACCGATTCCTGATGTAGATAGCCTCAGTTGATGCTGTGTGACTCCTTGCTGTGTCAGGCAAATAAATATTTTTAAATCAGTCAATAAGTTGCTCATGGTTGGATTCTGTCCTTGCATATCTGTTTCCATGAATTAATATTTTTGCAAATTAATTGATGCTTAATATTGATCCTGAGATTGAGAAACTAAAGAATGAAGGATAGAAAAGGACCTTCAGATTAGTTGCAACTTGTTGGTCCTCCTTTTTTTTGGCTCCTAAACTGTTTTCTGTTGGAATCAACATTATGTAAGTTTGCCTTTGATCTTGTTGTCACTCATCATCTTTTTGGTATTTGAGAAGTGTTGTATCTGGACCTTAGAGGAGTCTCTTGGTCATATTTTGTGAAGTCTGTAATCGAGATTTGTTGGAACTCTTTCTTTTTGAGTGGATGAATGATGCTGCTGTAGTTGTGGAATAAGAATACTACTAATGGTTGGTCCTCTTAAATCATCTTCTTGAGTCTCTAGAACTTTTGATGGTTGATGTGTTGAACATGCATATCTGCACATGAGTGCACATCCTAAACCTTAGTTGGAGAATGATTACTTGTCCAGGATATCCACGTCTGTTATTTATCGTCCACTGTATTGCTTGATTCTTACTTCCTCTTGTACTGCTGTCACTTAAAAAATGTCTTAAAGAACTTTGTACCTTGGCACGCGATTGTTTAATAAACTAGCTAGGAAATAACCATGATATAGTTAAATTTTACATAATTTAATTTGCCCAGATTTTTAATTTCAGAGAAGAAACAGAATGTTCTGTATGATAATCAAGTGAGGTGCCTGAATCAGATGCGCACTTGTTAGATTCTGACTACCTCTTTCTTGTTCTCGCCCTTTGATCCATTTGGTTCTGTGCTTAACATTGTTTTTGCGCTTGTAGGGCATGCCTTACTGTTTGTATTAAAAAATCCAACCGGCAATAGAATTGAATATTCATCTGCTGAAGTGAAGGCTTGAAGCACATTTTTCCAAGCATGGAACTGAACTAGGGAACAACTAGAGTGAAGAAACTTGTGGATGGAGGACTAAGAAGACATTGGAACTGAACTAGGGAACAACTAGAGTGAAGAAACCAGTGGCTGAAGGACTAAGAGGACATTCTCACTCTTCGCAACTTTTTTGTCTTCAGAAAAGTATTCATATTCCTTCCGTTGAAGGTAAACCTTTATGTCCAACTATATTTTAAAATCCCTTGTGACCACTGGATCATATTGTCCCGCCTTAAACATGCTTATGCTCGCAAAATTCCTATTACCTTTCATTCTCGTGCAGGTCGGCATGGTGATATTAGATGTACAGAACTTCTCAGGAAGGAAGATGTAAATTTGATGTTCATCTTGCTGTTTTTGAGTGAGAATTGTTGCAACTGAGCCTTATAGGAGTCAAATTCCTGGAACTCCAAAGTGGTATGCTTGAGATCCAAGTGGATGAATGATGCTTCTATAGCTCCCAAATCAAAACCATTAACATTTGGTATTCACTCGAACGTGCATAAATAATGCTCCCAAATTTGCTTTTGCTTTCACAGAAATGGAACCAGTTTGTACAAAAATAATAGATTTATTTTACCACATAAACTTTGTTTTATTCATAATGTTCGAGAAGAAACAGTGTGTGGTATTTTTTTCATAGCATTACAAGGCAGGAGGAGGAAAGAAGAGAAATTGAGAGTTCAATCGCGACATCATAGTTACTTGACTAATGTCTGTATCACCTAAATTGATGTACTAGAATCAATTTTATATCTATAGATAATTAAGTGCATCAGACGAATCCAAATCATCCCGAAATATAAAAGGTTAATTCACTGTCATATTGTTTTAAAATTAATTTTATATCTATACATGACTAAAGTGTAATTTGAAGAATCGAAATTATACTGAAGTACAGAAAGTTTTTTTTTTCTTTTCCGATATTTTAATGTCACAGGCCAACTTTTGGCTCGGATAATTTATAATTAATTCTACCTACCTCCTTTCAAACGAGCCGTTAAAAGGGGGGGAAAAAAAAAAAAGGGAGGGGGTTCAGCCAACATGAGATCAGATACGACATCGTACCAGACAAAATCAACCTGAAAACCAGAAACATCAGGGCTTCAGAATTTGCCTCAAATCCCGGTAATTAATTCACCCAAATTTCAGATTTCAGAACAATTTAAAATCCTCATCAGCTGAAGGGGTAGAAGATGATGACGATGAAGAGAAGAGCTTCTTCTGCGGTGATTGTTTCCATTGCTCGGTCTCAGGGAGCAGGGGCTTCATCAGGTACTCTTGCTCCTGCAGGTTGTACTATTGCATCATTTCTCTCTGCATTCCCAAACCATAAATCCCATTTGGCTTTTTATTCTGCTATTAGTGGTAAGGTTAAGAGTTCTTCTGGAAAAGCTCTGAAATTTCAACCTGAATTAAGGAATGATCTTAATAATGTCAACAGTCTTGATGATGCATTGAGCTTGTTCGAGCGGATGGTCCGGATGAGGCCTCTGCCTTCTGTTATACGATTCAATCAACTGCTGACTTGTATTGTTAAGATGAAGAATCATTATTCTTCAGTTATTTCCCTTTTTAGAGATATGTCTGCCAAGGGCATTCCTATTGATGATTACACCCTCACTCTTGTGATTAATTGTTGCTGCTTGGTGGGCCGAGTGGATTTAGCTTTTTCTACATTGGCTGGCTTCTTCAAACGTGGTTTTGTCCCTGATGCAGTCACCTTTAGTACTCTACTCAGAGGACTCTTTCGAGAATGTAAGATTCCCCAGGCACAAGAATTATTTAAAAAGATAATATTCGAAAAACTTTGCGAGCCCGATGAAGTTATCTTTCTGGTTGTGATAGATGGGCTCTGCAAGGCGGGCAACACTCAAATGGCCATTGAATTCCTAAGACTCATGGAAAAAAGAAGAAGATGTAAGCCCAACGTTTATGTGTATGGTGCAATCATTGACAGCTTGTGCAAGGATAAAATGGTTGATGAAGCTCTTGCCCTCTTACAGGAGATGTTTGAAAAGGGCATTCCCCCAGATGTTGTCATTTACAATTGTTTGATTCAAGGTTTCTGCAATTTAAGTAAATGGAAGGAGGTTAAAAGGCTCTTCTCTGACATGAAGGATTACAAAATTGTTCCAGATGTTATTACTTTTAATATAGTGGTGGATGCATTGTGCAAGGAAGGACATGCAAAAGATGCTGAAGAGGTAGTCGGCATCATGATTCAGCAAGGTCAGAATCCCAACGTGGTCACATACAATTCCTTAATGGATGGATATTGTTTACAACGCCGAATAGATGAAGCAAGGAGAGTATTCGATACTATGGTTGCTAGCGGCCTTACTCCAGATGCTCATAGCTATGCTGTTTTAATAAATGCCTATAACAAGAACAAGAAAGTGGAAGCAGCCATGAATCTCTTTCAAGAGATTCGGCATAAAGGTTTATCATGTGATATTGTTGTTTATACCACTGTATTGCAGGGGTTATTTAGCGCAGGAATGTATCCTAGTGCAAGAGAAGTTTTTGATGAGATGCAAGCTTCTGGCATAAAGCCTAATTTTCACACTTACTGCGTGATGTTGGATGGGTTATGCAAGACTGGACATGTCGACGAAGCATTGCAGTTATTCCATGCAACCGAAGCCGATGGAACAGATCTTCACATTAGAATGTACAATATCATGCTTGATGGGTTGTGCAAATGCAGGAGGCTCGATAGTGCCCGAGATCTTTTCAAAAATCTCTCCCTTAAAGGATTGGACCCTGATGTCATAACGTACAACACCATGATTGCTGGCCTGCTTTCAGAAGGTCTGCTCATCGAAGGTAAAGAGCTCGTTGAAAAAATGGAAGAGAAGGGTAGCTTGGCAAATAGTGTTACATACAATGTCATTCTGCAAGGACTCCTTAAGGGAGGTCATTATGATGATGCGATGGTCTATCATGAAGAAATGGTTCATAGAGGATTCTTGCTGGATGCATCTACATTTTCCATTTTACTTGATTTATCTGCTGAGAATCAGAACAATCCTTCTGTGCTAATGTTGATGCTGAAGATTGATCCCAATAGCAAGAAGTTCATGGATGGGGGACAAAGAGGACCTTCACATTAGTTGTAAGATGTTGGTCCTGCAGTGTTTTGGCCCCTAAACTTTAATTTGTTGGAAAAAACATTAATTAGGTTTGCATTTGATCCTGTTATCGCTTTTCATCTTTGTTGCAACTGAGCCTTAGGAGAACTCTCGTGGTGATTTTTAGTGAAACACCTCAGAGATCATGAATCTGGCAGAGAAGCCGCATTCCTTGGTGATCTCTCAACAGTCTCTGCCATAAAGGATTGGACCTTGATGAGAAAACATACACCCCAATGATTGCTGGCCTTCTTTCAGAAAGCCTGCTTGCAGAAGCTAAAGAGCTTTTCGAGAAAATGGAAGAGAATGGTTGCTGGCACAGTGTCATGTTCAATGTTATTTTGCAAGGACTTTTGAGGGGAGGTCACTATGATGATGCAGTGGTGTATTATGAAGAAATGGTTCGGAGAGAATTCTTGCTGGATTCATCTACTTTTTCCGTTTTACTTGATTCATCTGCAGGAAGACAGAACAATCCTTCTCTACTTATGTTGATGCTGAAGATTGATCCTGATAGCAAGATGTCCATGATTGGGGGATGAATGGGACCTTCACATTAGTTACAACTCGGTAGTCCTGATGTTTTGGCCCTTAAACTTTAATTGTGCTGGAACTAACATTATCTAGGTTTGCACTTTCCTGTTCTCACTTATCTCTCTCTACATTTAGTGTTTTGGTTGAGCTATAGTGGTCAAATTTTGTGAGGTCCATGACATGATACTTGAGATTTTTCGGAACTTTCTTATTGGGGTGACTGAATGATGCTGCTATTGCCCTGCTAGATTAATACTATTAATGGTTGATACTGTTAAATCATCTTCTTGACTTTCTAAAACAATAATGGCTTTATGTGAAAGAACCTGCATTTCTGGACATAAGTATGCGTCCATTAGTTAAATGTAGATTACGTTTCCAGGACATTGACATGTCTGTTCCTTGTTTATCACAGTTCTGCTTAATCGAAACATTGAATGAAACATCTCTATTATTAATATCCAGCATCTGTTAGTCGTAAAAGTTGTTTGGCTGAATATTGATGGTCACAGAGGCGCAAAAGCGAGTTAGTTGTTTTTCTGGTTACTATTAGGCATGATCTGCAGTCATATGAACCCCATTCAGCTATTGTTAAATATCTATTTCTGCCTTTTACAGACCTCAAACCTGGAAAACCTGGAGAGAAAGGCCTAGACTGGACTAATTGGAAAAGAACAGCTTTTGGTACTGCACAGAGCCTAGAATACCTATATGAGCATTGCAATTTGAAAATCATAAACTGAGATTGAGGGCTGCAACTATCGCCCTGGATGGTGACTTTGACTCTGTTCTTGGAGATTTTGGGCTTGTAAAGCTGGTGATTACAAACTAACACACATCACAAATCAAGTCCGGGGAACCATGGGACACATTGCCGCTGAATATTTGTTGACTGGAAACTCTTTAGAGAAGACAGTGCATTTGGCTATGGTATAACATCTTCTGGAACTTGCAACTGGTCAGTGTGCAATAGATTTCTTTTGGCTTGAAGGAGGATGATCTACTGCTAGAGCATGTGAGTATCTCATTCACTTTTCAAAATTTAGGCAGAATCATCGTGCAATATGACTGTAACTCAGTATTGCAGCATTATTATGTTCCTCTAAAATTCTTAATTGTGCATAATGAAATGGTCAAAAATATTTTAACCAAGCTAAATTCATTTGTATATTTAGCATTTTTGGTTAAAGCTTTACATTATAGTTCTTGTGTCAAAGTGTTATTTGTAGTCTAAAGTGATTGCAAACTAATCTTTAAATTTATGTCACGTTGGATATTAGCCCTTTGAAGCTTTTTCTTTGGCAGGCTTCGTTTCTGCTAAGTCATTTAGGAAGTCATTTTTTCTGAAGTCGGCTGTCTCTAGTTCAAATTTTAATTTAATTGAAAGTTTTTCTTGGTGTTTGAGTTGGTTGTCTTGCACCCAAAGTTTTGCCAACTTACATTTCTATATTCAAGTAGATAATATAAGAGTGAGCATCCATGGCACGCACTGAGTTGCTTTATAATGAAATGCCAATTTAGATGAACTTTGGTTTAACATCCATTACAAATTCAACCTTAAATTCAAAAGAGGTTCAACCTTCCATCGATTGAATTGAGATGCCAGAACCTTTTCCTCAATTGGATTTGAATTTGATTGGATCTTGAAGCATGTTCATCTAAATTGGGTCACCTGGGTTTGAATTGCCTTTTTGAAGAAATTGAACCATCCTATGATTTACCTTCAATACTACCACCAAATTCACCGCCACCTCCTTCCTAACTGTGTAATTTTCTTCTTGATAGGGTTTTCTTGAAAAATTACCATGTGCAGTGAGCTATTAGATTCTAAACTGAGAGCTCTAATGTGGGATCTGAGTTGCTTCAAAACTTTTAGGATTGGATTTCCTACTTTTGCTTTACTCAATCCCATTGCTGCTAACTTTCTTCCTTTCGGGTTTTAGTTCTCCTAAAGTATCACCTTATACATCCTTGGGATTCATGTCCTTTTTGGCTGTAGCTCTGGCTCCAAATATCCTATGCCATTAAAAAGTTTGTTTCTCTGGCAACTGTGAGTTCAGAAATCATTTTGACCTTGATCTTCTACTTCTGGGGAATAGACATCGTGTTCAAACAATTCAGCACCTCTGGTTTGCACCCTGGATGCATTTGATTCTGCCTCCTGCATTAACTGGAGAGTGGTTCAAATGTTTAGCGTAGCAATCTTACAAATCATGTTCAACAGTGCAGTAGTTCATTGTAAAGGAGAGCGTTAGCCTAGCACTCTAATGAATCATGTTTCTCACTGCTGTAGTTCTTTGTAAATTCTTGTATTAGTAATTGACAAAAACTATAAATATTTCTACACTGTTGGTTATTTGGAAAGGACTACTACACATAACACTCTAGTTTAGCACCAAAAATGTCCATCGAAAATTGTTTTTTTTTTTTTTGGCAGAAACTTATTAAGCTAAGCGCAAAGCAATTCTGAGGGTTTATGTCTCTGGCTCTAAGGTATTTTTCTATCATTTAAATTGCTCAAAGCTTTGTCAGGTGTTAAAGAGATTAGAAAAACTCAAGTAGGCATATAGATGAAATGTAAGATCAGAATACTGTTCAGGAACGCTCCATGTGTCTATTCCTACTCCGGATGGTCTCAGTAGCAAAGCTGAGTAACTCTCCTTGCTACTGTTTAGGAAATATGTGTTCCTCGAGACAATTCTTCAGGTTGCAGTGCTTTGCACCGAAACTCAACACCAGAAGACCGTCCAAAAATGGCAGAAGTTGTAAACTGCAGGCAGTGGGATCATTTGCAAGATGGGCAGAGTGGGAGCTGCTTGAAGAAGTAAGAAAATCAGGAACTCGTTCTCATGTCCCACCAGTTTCTCTGGGCTGATGAATCTACACAAGATCAAGAAGCTATTCAGTTGTCACGAGAAAGATAGGTCCTCTGCCGGGCAGATCTGTAAACAAGGTCACTGAAGGCTTGTATACCACATTACCACATTGATGAAAACCTTTGTCAAAGTTAGGATCAAAAGTAAAAATGTAGCTAAAAATGAGAATTGGGACAAAAATAGGACATTTTGGATATGTGAAGGGTCAAAAAATACCATAGTAACAGTGTGGATTGAAAAAGTGTGAAATCTCTTATGCAAGGGATCAAAATGAATCATTCTAAAAGTGAGTAATTAAAAGACTACAAAACTCAAATATGAGGGTCATTTGTGCAGTTTTCCCATTTTTTGATGTGCTTATTTGTACCTTTAGGAAACCAAATAGAAAAAACAAACCGCCCAAAAATAAAAAATAAAAAAACCCATTTCATCATAGCCTTTTTTTTTTCTGTCAAATTTCATTATAGCTTCTTAAATGAATAGGTTGGCAGGAAATGGCCGGTTAAATATTTGTAAGCAATGATACACCTTGATCGGTTTGGTTAGAGTTGCAAACGAATCGAATCGCTCGCAAAACTCGAGTCAAGTTCAGTCAATATCGAACTCAAGTTCAACTCGAGCTAAGTAAATTGAACTCGAGTTAAAAAATATCAAACTTGTTAGCTCGCGAGCGGCTCACGAGTTTGATTATATATATTTTTTATTTCTATTTTAATAGTAAAATTATATAAATAATCCTAATATTTTATTATTTGTTAAAAAATACTATTTTATTTATTTTTAAAAATTTAATATATATTTTTAAGCTCCAGCTCGAACTTGAACTCAAACTTGATATTTTGAACTCGTCGAGTTCGAGCTCAAGTTCAAGTTTTGCAAAGTTAACTTGAGGATCAATTCGATTAGGTTAAAATTCAACTCGATTCAATTCATTTGCACCTTTATGTTTGGTATACAAGAAATTATTAATATCTTTTGTGCTACTAATTCAATCCGCCGTGCTCCCTTATCCCTAAGACTAATTACTTAGAATATAGCTGAAAAAATAAAATTTTGGATGAATGTTGTTCTGACAGGAGTCGATACAAAACTATTGCTGTAAGCCGGCAGCAAACAATTACTATATTTTTTTTAAACAAGTGACTGGCAGCGAGGTTGAAGTAAAATGTTGCCCAAGCAGCATCTGCAGAAGTTAAAAAAAAAAAAAAAAAAAATTGCCTTTGTAATCTAGCCAAGACATGATGAAAATTGCGAATTCGAGGTGCTTGTCTTAATTTTTCCCACTTCACATTAAAAGAAGGAAAGTTCTGTTCTGATGCCCTTTGTATTCATGAAAAGACTTTTTGTATTCAAGTCTTCTGCTTTATATGCTCATTTTTCTCCATCATCTTCAGAATTCATACGCGATGGTTAAGAGACAATACATCCATCAGACACAGTAACTAAGAGAGAAACCAAAACAAAGAAAAAGTCATTATTGTACTTATCTTTGGTTGCTTCACAAATTTCTCATTCACAAAGGGAAAACAAAGGGGGTTCTTCAGGTGTTTCATTTTGAACATCGCCTTCAACACATTCAATTCACGAAACACTTTCCATAAAGTACTTATCCAAATCATGGGCCCTGCAAGAAAATTATATTATTGATTGAGAAAAGGTTGGAAAAAAAAAAATAAGGCTCATAAGAAATCATTTTTAAGTATATAATGGCTGCTAATATATTTATTTACAAATATAGTATAACTGTGTGATGTGATGGTATAGCTATAACTGGAGATTGGCTTTTAGGTGGTGATTTTTTTTTTTCTGGAGTAAACAAGTGGCTTAGGAACATTTTTATTTAGCAAAATGAGCAAAGGGGTTGTTTGGAATTTTTATTAATTTTGTTACTCAAACAACAAAAATAAGGAAGATAAGTGATATTAAGAGAAATCTCAAAGGAGGTTTACGGTATTATCCCTTCTACTTAACTTTGAATGGCAAGACAATTATAAAAGCAAGCTGGTCAGATGTAACAAGTTGAGATGTAAAATGGATATCCCCTAAAATATGGGCGAATTGCTCAGATTATTGGCAAAAAAATAATAAGCTGGAAGAATATTGGTATAAAACTACTATTGCCGAGCCAACTAAACCCATTGCATATATTTATTGGGGTTTCCCTTTTTAATGAGGCATCAGCCTGCATTATTGGAAAGTTAGAGAATTTAGGTTCCTGAAGAGGAAACTTTTGATAGATAAGCAACTCAATAAAAATGGAGCATATAAAATCATTTAAGAATATTTTTGGTTAACACTTTTTGGTTAACAAAAAGTGCAAAAGTGTAGTTCAGGATTTTTCAAGATTTTGTCTTAGCAGGTAAATGGTATTTTTAAAATTTTAGGAGTAATAAGTGATATTAAAAGAAAGCCGAAGGGAGGTTTCTGATATTATTATCCCTTTTGCTTTAATTTTTTAGAGGTAGAATTTTTTGTTTTATTAAAAACTTATGCTACCTGATTGACTAAGCCTGGCAGTCTTTTTGGTTAAAAAGTTTTCCAAAGTTGAAACGCAAGAAAAAGATCAAGACAGATTTGCTAAATCAATTATTTTTATCTTATGTTAAACCCTAAAAAAAGGTTTTTTAAACAAAAAACCTCATTCAATTTACAATAAGAAGCATTGTCCAAATCTTTGAAAAATAATCGTTGAAATTATTATGTATAAGAGTTGATTTTAAATTTTGTTTATAAAATTGATATTTATCTAAATAAAATATACCAATAAATTATAATTTCATAGTGGATTTTTAAAAGAATAGAAGTAAAAGTATACATGATAGTGGGTAGTTAAACAAAAAAATAATTTTTAATATAAACTAAGAGGTTATAAATATAAATCTATTGCGCAATAAAAAAATAAAAAGAAAAAAATAGAAAAGAAGAAAAATTTGATAGCGTGAAATGATGAAATTTAAAAATAACGATAACCATTAAAATAATAGAAGTTTAAAATATGCTAAATAGCATATTGACAATATCAACGCCCAGGAAAGTTCAAATTTAAAAAGAAGTGCATGAAATGATAATATTAACTCCCAGTGCACCTTTTGCCCTCGCCTTTATCACTTAGTGTTGTGGACGGACAACAAAATCTTTTAGGCTATCGTCTGTAGCGTTCACGTAAAAATATAGGCTCCTGTGGTGCATTGATTGGAGACGCAAGATCTATGGGAAAAGCATCGAGTCCTATGTCCTCCTCATTGACCGACTCTGCGGTCGTACTGCTATCATAATCATTTTGAGAATGATACGTGATAAAATCTCTTAACTAACCGTATCCAATAATAGATATAGGCTAGATCGACCTATGTACGACTGTAGATTACCGGAGACTGTAATAATTGAGAAGATCTAGAATAGGAGACGTACCATCCGTTTCGCTAAGAAAACTAAATATTGGATGCAATTCAGGAGCAGAAGATGAGGCCAATGCAGTGGCAGCATATCCAAATAGAGGGACATGTGATGAGGATGGAAATCATCCACCAAATACAAGAAAATGTGAAGGGCGTGGGATGTGTATCAAAAGGTGAAAACTGTGGTGAAGACGTGGCATCTAAACTAATATGCGATAAGTGCGAGAATATCGTGACCTGAGAGCCGAAGGCCAATAATTGTATAGGTGGCATAGCATGGGAATCTGCCATTGTCAAAGACACGAATATGGTGAATTAATTACTAGTCGGGCTGTGTCGAGATTGAGTGCCCATCTCTGTGCTTTGAACTCGTTTTGCCGATGACTTCATCTTGCAAGCCATGCCTACTATGTCGACTTCTGCTAGATGATGGTTTATCTTGTGTAGGAACATGTCACACTGGATTCTGGAGTGGAATATTTTGCGACGTGAGAGGATTATGATTGAAGAAGTCAGAATCATCAATTATCATGCGATCAAGTTGGAAGTATTGCATTGATCCATATGTCTCATCGACAATGGTCAACAAATGTGGATGAAACCGATCTGCAATGTCATCAAGATCAAGTGCGGCATGCGATTGTCTGGCAATGCGTTGTGAGGAGGTGATTTTTGGTTGGTAACTAGACCGACCTGGATCAGTCCTCTCTGAGATGAAGTGAGGTGAACTCCTGGGTCCGAAGTGAACCTCCTTGTCCGAAGTGAGTGGCGGGGCTTCTCCCCTGGTATCACTCCGACGATCAAGTTAGTATGAGAACGAGAATAATGAGAATGAGTTAATGAACAGTGTGTACGCTTACTTGGTGGGAGTGTGAGTGAGGTATTTATAGGAGAGTAGAGGCGAGGCTCTGGACTCATGTTAGTGGGACCCACTCTGACATTACGGCTCTGTCTCCTGTCAGGGAGTCTGACTCTGACACTGTAGCCGCCTGGGAGTGATGACGGAGGACATGGTGCAAGTGCCATCAAGTGCTCCCAGTGCTTTTCAGATAAAGTACTGGTTCTGGATGATGTCAGATGGGTTGACCTCATCAGCGTGCAGCCGAGATGGGGGTGCCGAGGTCGGCTACACAGTAGGCTAGGGAAACGGCCGAGGCCGAGCTCAGGGATGATGCCCGGGACACGGATGAGCTCTGATGAGGGACGAGGTGAGTTCACCTCGGCCACTCAAGATGGCCGAGGTGAGCATCCTCAATAAGCCCCCCAAGCCTCGGATGCTCCGAGCAAGGGAGGTGCCGAGGCTTCCTTGTGCTGAAGTCATGAAGAGTCGAGGTCCCGAAACCGCTCCGGAAGATGCGGGGACGCGACACGTGGGCGAGTCAGTTGATAGGACGTGGTCACTGGTAACCGTTGCGTCGTGAAGTAGTGGGACGTTTCGTGCAGTGGGTGTCAGCCGAAAGGACGGGGCATTAATGAAGAGAGAGAGACAGAAGGGCAGGTACTCAGTATCTTGAATTCGAAGAGTTGCCGCCTTTCCGTATTCTGGCTGCCTCTTCGGGTTCTGGCCCTCCCCTATAAATAGGGGGTTCTTTTCACCGCATGGCCCATCATTTTCTTCCTCTGCCTGGGTCTTGCCAAATTTACGTCTGTTGCCGAGATCAATCCTGCCAGCCGAAGTCACAGCCGAAGTCATCAACTTCGTCCAGTTCCGTAGACAATAGTAAGTATCCCTTTTCTTTCTTATCTCGTCTTTCACTCATGGCCAAAACGGCTAAAACCCACAAAGAAACCGTGACCCCAAGCTACCAGGCCGAGGTGAGGCCAGATCCGGAAGAAGAAGCGACAACGTCCAGTCCTGAGGGGTCGACGCCGAGTTCTGAAGAAGGATCAACCGAAGTGAGAGTCGGCGAGGCAGGCTCGGGATTGGAATCGTCCGAGATGAGCGAGGGTGGTTCCGAGGTCGAATACAATACCGAACTCGGGACCGAGATACCCCATGACGAGGGCGTACCGGAGCCAGTTGCTCCAGTGGACGCGGCCGACATCGACTTCGGCCAGATGCCGAAATTTAGGAGTTGCGTAGGAAGAGATAGGGCCGTGAAGGTGGTAGACAAGTACCCCTTCCGACCGTGGTACGAAATTTTGCCGCCCGAGGTGGATGACACAGCCGCGGAGCCCCCCTTTGGCATGGTGGCCGTCTACGTTCAACAACTGGAGGCCGGGCTGAGGATGCCGACGTCGAGGTTCCTCCGGGACTTACTTCGTCACTTCCGGGTGAGAATCACCCAACTCACCCCGAATGTGATCCGTATCATTGTGGGGTTTGAGATGCTGTGCCGACATCAGGAGGTGACTCCCTCCGTCGATCTCTTCCGCCGATGCTACACCCTCAAGGCGCACGCGACGGATAAGGGACGGTTTTATGTTGGCAACCGGAACAATGCCATCCCGAAGTTGGTGATCGGTGCTCCCAGCTCGATCAAGAACTGGAAGCGCGACTACTTCTTCGTGTCCGGTGTGGACTTCCCGAGGGGTTTTTGGTGGAGGCCAATTAAGGCGAAGGCCGACCCCTCTGCGGGGGATGCCGAAGAGAAATCTTTCCAGAAGCTGATGAAGTCGGGACTTCGGCTGTTCAGCCATAACTACCCCGAAGCCGTGCTGGTGGATGGGGGGATAAGTCGAGCCGTGATCAATACTACCAAAGCTCCCTTCTTTTCCACTGAACTTAAGAAGCCTTGTAATTTTCTTTCATGACTTTTCTTTTCATTTCGGCTAAGGCATATGATAATATTTATTTCTTGTGCAGTGGTCAAGTTGTCCGATATCGTCGTATCCAACTCGTCCGAAGTGGCCAAGCGGCCGAAGAGGAAGAGTACTGACGAGACATCGGCACTTCCGCCGAAGAAAAAGAAAACACAAGGACAGGCTACCAAGCCCCCGGCGGCTACAAGCACTCCCACCAAGGTCGGCCAGAGCAGCTCGGCCACCGCGGCTACTGGGTCCACCTCGTCCGTGCCGAAGGGAGTGCCTTTCGGAGTCGTCACGGCACTTCCACCTCCTCAGGGCCGAGGCAAGCAGTTGAAGGCCCCGGTCAATCCAGTCTCGAGGACCTCGCTATGGAATCGTTTCCATAGCCCCCAGTGTTTCCCGAGGAGGAGAAGGCGCACTCCGGCAATCATTGGTGTCCGAACTGGAAGATTTCGGTCAACGACAGGTGCCAAAATCCTCGGGTCGCTCAAGAGCTAGTAATGCACTCCACTCTGCCAAGGGATTTGGAGTTCATGAAGAAACTGAGCCCGGCCGAGCTGGTTCAAAGTCTGATGGTGACCACGGCTTCCAACTCAGCTTTTGCGGCCGAAATGGCTCACAGATACTGTGCTCTAGTCGAGGAGCAGGACACCGGCAAGCTGCAGACTCAGATCTCCAAATTGGAGAAACAACTGGCGGTGTCCGAATCCGAGAAGTCGGAGCTTCAGAGGCAACTTCAAGAGGCTGAAGCTAAGGGTGAGGAGGCCGAGCCTACGATGAATAGTCTTAGATCAGCCCTCGAGGAGGAGCAGAAAAGGGGGACGAAGTGAAGAAGTCCCACGCACAAGCTCTCGAGGGTGCTGGAGCCTCGGCTGTGAACGCGTTTCGGAGGTCCGATGCCTTCATCAAGGACCTCGGCCAACTGCTAACGCCTAACTTCATGTTTGGCTTCACATCGGCCATTGACGAGGCCGCAGCTCACCTCTCCTCCGAAGCCTTGGAGTCTTTGAAAAATCATACCAGCTACAATGAAAACTCCAAGGAGTTATGTGATCGGATGGCCGAAGGCATTCAGGCAGGAAGGAACTTGGCCGAAGTCCAGGTCGAGTTCAACAAGTGGCTGTCCGAACTCGACGACGTGTTCGAGGACGTGGAAGTAGAGGAAGCTGAGGGAGACGAAGCCGGGGGGGACGAAGTCGGAGGGGACATCGGAAAAGAGCCTGGAGATGAACACCCCGGCGGAAAAGAGGCCGAAGAGGAGGCTGCCCAGGAGGGAGCCAAGACCGGAAATGGAGCCGAGACGGGGGTCTAGGCTCATATGCTTCGAGGGGGTGGCTGAGGTGAAGTGTTTAGTAGCACTCCGACCTCGGCCTTGTATTTTTTGTAATACTTCTGTTGAATGAAAGTCTGTTTCTTTTCATCTCAGCTCTTTAATTTCTTGTTTCTTGCTTTGAGTTCATCCCTTGTTTGTCCCCCTTATTTTTTAATAAAGGATGCTGGGCACCATATTGTTGAAAAATAACTAAATAGCTGAAGTCATAACTTGACAAGATAATTGGATGAAGTCAACTTTGATGAAACAACTGAATGAAGTCACAACTTCAAGCATAATACAACCTAAGGTTCTCGGCGTGCCAAAACCTCGGCACTAATGAGCCATCTCGGTAGCTCAGTTTACAATACCCTTTAGGGTCAGATTCCACAACTCGGTAAGGGCCTTCCCATTTCGGGCATAATTTCCCTTGCGGCTCAGCTCGGCTGACTGAATTTTTCCTGAGAACCAAGTCTCCAGGACGGAATCTACGATGTCTGACACGGGCATTGTAATAGTGTGCCAGTGTGTTCTTGTATGAAGCTATCCGGGTTGAGGCGAGATCCCTTCGTTCTTCGACGAGGTCGAGGTCCAGCTGCCTCTCTTCGTCGTTCACCTCGGCGGCATAGGCTGCCAGCCGAGGGCTGGGAGTAAGGATCTCAGCCGGGATGACAGCCTCGGCGCCGTAGGTCAGGGAGAATGGGGTCTCTTGCGTCGCTGACCTCGGCGTGGTCCGATATAACCACAAGACACTGGGGAGTTCCTCCACCCAAAATGACCCAACTTGGTGTAGTCGGGTCTTGAGGCCATGCAGGAGAGTCCGGTTGAAGTTTTCTGCTTGACCATTGGCCTGGGGGTGGCCAACCGAAGTGAAGTGTTGCTTGATGCCGAGGTTCTCGCACCAGGTCTTGAATGGGTTCTCGGCAAATTGTCTCCCTTTGTCTGAGATGATGATCTGAGGTATGCCGAAGCGGCAGACAATGCATTTCCAAAAGAATTTTTGAATGGCCAGCCCCGAGATGGTCCGAAGTGGCTCGGCCTCGACCCACTTAATGAAGTAGTCCACAGCAGTCACCAGGAAGGTATAGCCCCCGACCGCTTTAGGGAAAGGACCTATGATATCTGTCCCCCATTGCTCGAATGGCCAAGGTGAAGTGATGGGGACCATGAAATTTGAGGGCTGGTGATGCTCGGGTGCGTGGACTTGGCAGGAAGGACAGCCGAGAACGAGGTCCTGGGCGTCTTGCCGAAGTGATGGCCAGAAGTATCCAAGGAGCATAATCTTCTTGGCTAACATCCTGTGGCCGACATGAGCTCCGCACAGGCCTTCGTGGATCTCGTGGAGGATATGACGTCCGGCTTCGGGAGTGACACACCTCAGCCAGGGGCCGAGATAAGAGCGTTTGTACAATTCTCCATCGCGGAGGGCGTATCGAGCCGCCTTGCGTTGTATTCTTCTCGCCTCGGCTCGGTCTTCAGGGAGTGTTCCTTGACCCAAGAAAAGGATGAACGGGGTCATCCAGGTATCTTCGGAGTGCACGGGGCAGGCCACCTCTTCCACATACCCGGGTTCATTCAGAACTTCCACTAAGACCGTCTTGTTGAGGTCAGAGAATGAAGTGGAGGCCAGCCGGGATAAGGCATCGGCTCGCTTATTCTGGGACCGGGGGATTCTTTGGATTTCGAATGACTTGAAATATGCGGTGAGTTGGTGAACCTTGGAGAGGTACCTTTGTATGGTCTCATCCTTAGCCTCGTATTCACCAAGAACTTGGCGCACAACAAGTTGGGAGTCACTGCGGACGTGGACTTGCTGGGCGCCGAGCCTTCGGGCCAGCTGGAGTCCAGCAATTAAGGCATCGTACTCGGCTTCATTATTGGTGACTGGGAAGCCAAAGCGGAGGGCGTAGGAGCACACCTCTCCTTGAGGTCCTTCCAGGAGTAGCCCGGCTCCGCAGGCTTCTCCATTAGAGGATCCATCGACATACAATGTCCATGGAGATGCAGTGGACACTTCAGCTCCGGCGGAGGCGGACTCTGGACCGTCCGTGAAGGTCAGCTCGGCGAGGAAGTCGGCTAAGGCTTGTGCCTTTATGGCTGTGCGAGGCTCGTATGTTAAGTCATACTCTCCCAACTCGACAGCCCACTTGGTGAGGCGACCAGAAGCTTCGGGTCGCACCAATATTTGCCGAATGGGCTGGTCGGTCCTGACCGAGATGGGATGGGCTAAGAAGTAGGGCTTCAACCGCCGAGCCGCGTGGACTAGCCCCAGCACCAGTTTTTCCACTTGAGTGTATCGAGTCTCTGGCCCCCGGAGAGCTCGGCTGACGTAGTAGACTGGCACTTGGGTGCCCTCATCCCGGATAAGAACAGCACTGACAGCCTCGTCGGCTGCGGAGAGGTAGAGGTAGAGCTTCTTCTCGGGCCGAGGTGAAGCGAGAGTGGGTAGGTGATGCAAGTATTGCTTCAACTGGTCGAAGGCAGCCTGACACTCCTCAGTCCAGGCAAATTGGTCAGACTTCTTCAGCACTTTAAAGAAGGGCAGGGCCTTCTCAGCAGATTGAGACAAAAAGCGGTTCAGTGCGGCCAGGCGTCCATTCAGTCTTTGGACTTCTCGGAGGTTCCGAGGTGGGGACATATCTTGAATGGCCTTGACTTTGTCGGGGTTGGCCTCGATTCCCCGGTAGGAAACCAGATATCCCAAGAATTTTCCCGAGGTGACGCCGAAGACGCAGTTCTTGGGAATCAGCTTCATCCTCGAGTCTCGCAGGACCCCGAAGACTTCCCTCAAGTCTAACAGGAAGGATGAAGTGGCGAGACTTTTGACGAGGATGTCATCCACATAAGCCTCCACATTACGGCCGATCTGATTCTTGAAGAGTCGGTTGATCAGCCTTTGGTAGGTCGCCCCGGCGTTCTTTAGCCCGAATGGCATGGTAGTATAACAATAAGTACCTTGGTCGGTGTAGAACGCCGTTTTCTCTTGGTCCTCTTCACTCATTCCTATTTGATGATACCCTTTGAAAGCATCAAGAAAGCAGAGGACTTCATACCCCATCGCCGAGTCGACGAGGGTGTCTATCCTCGGGAGGGGATAGCAGTCTTTGGGACAGGCCTTGTTGAGGTCGGTGAAATCTACACACATTCTCCACCCGCCGGTGTCCTTTTTGACCATAACTGGGTTGGACAGCCAGGTGGGATATTGGATTTCGTGAATCATCTTGGCCGGCAAGAGCTTATCGACCTCCTCCGATATGGCCTTGCTACGCTCGGAGCCGAAGTGTCTCCGTTTCTGCCGCACAGGTCGTGCCTGTGGGTTGACATTAAGTTGATGAATCATGAGCTCGGGTGGCACTCCGACCACTTCATCTGCGGACCACGCGAAGATGTCTCGGTGATCCTTGATCAGGGAGATCATTTCCTCTTTCAGGGGTGAGGGGAGTCCGGCCCCTACTTGGACCAGTTGGTCAGGTTTGGCCTCATCCAAGACCACTTGTTCCACCTCATCCTCGGGCTCAAGCCTGCTGGGCTCTCCTGCCTTATGAGGGTCGATGCAGTCTATGGAGAGGACAGCCGGCCTCTTTTCTCCTGACCTCGGCGGGGGCTGAGGTCCGACTGCGGCTTGGATGGTGGCGAGGTAGCATTCTCGGGCGGCGCCCACGTCGCTGCTCACCTCGGCCACACCCTCTGGCGTTGGAAACTTGAAACTCAGGTGGTAGGTAGAATATACGGCTCTCAGGGCATTGAGCGTGGGCCGGCCTATCAGCAGGTTGTAAGGAGAGTCCGCTTTGACCATCGCAAAGCTGACAGGCACAGTTCGGCAACGGGGATGACGTCCAATAGTCACCGTTAAATTCACCATGCCCTCCGGGTGGACGACGTGTCCCCCGAAGCCGACAAGGGGAGTTCTGACTGGAGTGAGTTGCTCCCGGGTCAACTTCAAACTCTCGAAAGTTCGGTAGTACATGACGTCTACCGAGCTTCCGGGGTCAACGTAGACCTTTTTGACTATGTAGTTATTTGTGAGGACCTCAATCACTAGGGCCTCGTGATTGCTGGAGGCGGCGGGGACAGGGTCACGGGGACCATAGGTTATCACCTCGGACAGCCTCGAGCTCGGCTCGGCTACATCCATGCCGGCTTGGCGGTAGGTCCGCTTTCGGGAGTTCTGGCTGTCTCCTCCCGTGGGGCCACCTGAGATGGTGTTGATCACCCCGGCTATGTTTGGGCCGTAGTCTGGTGATCCGTCACGTGGAGGCTTCTGATCCCCCTTGTGGTTCTCAGGACCTCGGCAATTAAGCTTGGTGTCCCGCCTGTCCTCTCGGCGAGGACCTCGGCTCTCCCGGTGGGAGGCACTTCGGTTGAAGCTTCCGTCTTTGCGGATGAACTGCTTCAGGTATCCTTGCCGGATCAGGTTTTCGATCTCTCGCTTCAGATCATTGCAATCTTCAGTCTCGTGCCCAACGTCTCGGTGGTAGGCGCAGTAGAGGTTGGAGTTCCTCTTATCTCTCCTCCCAGGGATCTCAGGAGGTGTTCGACCGAGGTGATTTTGTCTCATCACCGCCAAGACGTGAGACTCACTAGAGTTGAGCGGGGTCAGCTCGGCGTCCGAGGTGGACGATCTCCCTTTCACTATTCGATCAAAGACACTCCGGCGGTCTCGGAGTTGGTTTGAAGTGCCACTTGGGCCGGGTTCACCTCGGCTGGTGTCTCTCCTCCGGGGATTTTGCCCCGTACGAGAGGCTTGGGCCTCTCGCTTCATGCGGTTTACATCCTCATTTCGGATTCCCTGGTCCACTCTGTCCCAGAGTTCCTGAAGTGTACGGGGGTAATCCCGATGGATTTCGGTATTAAAAGTCCCTGCCACCAACCCATTGGTGAAGGCGGCGAGGGTTACCTGCTCGTTCTGATCAGGTATCTGCACATTCTCATCATTGAACCTTTGAGCATACGAGCGAAGGGACTCGCCCTGACCCTGTTGCAGGTTCAAGAGGTAAGCTGAAGTCTTGGTGATTGGTCGGGATGATACAAAGCGGTGGATGAACCGGTCTATCAGCTCGTCCAGAGAGGAAATGCTCCCTGGTTCCAGACTCCAGAACCACTTCCGGGCAGTTCCATGTAGGAAGATGGGGAAAGCTCGGCAGATCACAGCGTCAGGGACGCAGTAGAGTCGGAAGGCAGAGATGAAGGCGCGGAGGTGATCCTCGGGGTCACCTCGGCCGTCATAGGTGGGCAAGTTTGGAAGCTTGAAGTTCGGGGGTACCATCTCCCCATTGATGTCATCAGTAAAGGGCGGAGCCCTCATGTAGTCAGAAGCTAGGTCCCCGGGGCGCCGAGGCGGGTCTTCAGCTCGTTTCCCCAGTAGTCCCCGAGAAAACGCCCGGGAGATGGAGGCAAGTTTAGACGTCGCCTTGGAGGAGGCGCGCCTGGAGGTACTCCGAGAGAGTCGCCCCTCATCTGAGTCTTCACCTGAAGGTACCTCAGGGGACTTCGTCGGCCTCCTCTTGGAGGACTCGGCCTTTTCTTTCCCCTGTCTTTTGAGGTACCTTCCTAGCTCCTCAAAAATGGTAGGGTTGTGTGATACGAACTCGGCCATCTTAGCGATGGCCTCCTTGTTGTTAGGCTGGGTCCTCGGGGACCCTTGCTCTTCAGAAATGCGATCTTGCTGGGCTCCCGAGGTCTGCCCAACCCCAGTTGAGGGAACTCGACCACTTCTGGAGCGCGTGGATCTCATCTTAGTAATAGTAGTCTCGTTCCCACAGACGGCGCCAATTGAGGAGGTGATTTTTGGTTGGTAACTAGACCGACCTGGATCAGTCCTCTCTGAGATGAAGTGAGGTGAACTCCTGGGTCCGAAGTGAACCTCCTTGTCCGAAGTGAGTGGCGGGGCTTCTCCCCTGGTATCACTCCGACGATCAAGTTAGTATGAGAACGAGAATAATGAGAATGAGTTAATGAACAGTGTGTACGCTTACTTGGTGGGAGTGTGAGTGAGGTATTTATAGGAGAGTAGAGGCGAGGCTCTGGACTCATGTTAGTGGGACCCACTCTGACATTACGGCTCTGTCTCCTGTCAGGGAGTCTGACTCTGACACTGTAGCCGCCTGGGAGTGATGACGGAGGACATGGTGCAGGTGCCATCAAGTGCTCCCAGTGCTTTTCAGATAAAGTACTGGTCCTGGATGATGTCAGATGGGTTGACCTCATCAGCGTGCAGCCGAGGTGGGGGTGCCGAGGTCGGCTACACAGTAGGCTAGGGAAACGGCCGAGGCCGAGCTCAGGGATGATGCCCGGGACACGGATGAGCTCTGATGAGGGACGAGGTGAGTTCACCTCGGCCACTCAAGATGGCCGAGGTGAGCATCCTCACGTTGCATAGTAAATATCTCGCATTGTCGAAAATGGAGAAACTATTATCAATTGTTGTCGAATAGTAAATAAATTAAATATTGAGGTAGTGGTAACTTACTAAATTATCTAACTGGTCAGAAACTCCATGTAGCATTTGACCAAACTGTGCATGTTGTTGGATAGAAGGCATAATGTACAAAATGGTATGATTGTGATACCACTCGAGGTACTTATTTGAAGGTCTGAATGTTGTTATGAGCACACCAAGTACCTTTGCATTTGTATGAACATTCCAGTATCCTATCCAACCCCTATGAAAATGATCTGAGTTTCTTTCCAGACAGCCAGAAAGATCCAACTGATGTAGGCCACCCTGATTAGTGTCAACAGGATTTGAAATTTTCTGCCTCATGTCAAATTGACGCATGACACAATTAGGACAATATAGTTTGATTATGTACCAGAATAGAAGAGGGACTCTTACTCTCCAAATGCGCTCACCCCCCATCTACAGTAGTCAGATAGACTAGTCAATATACCGTCGCTATACGACATCCAAATAAACTAATAAAATGACAACTTTTTAGGTGTGGACGAAATTTACGAGATTACTATAACATATAACTAGTTGAGTTATAAGATCAAATACTTGATCCATCCATAGCAAGGCCAACTGCTCATGATAATGTGTGTTGGATTGGCTAGAAGGATCAACCCCAGTTTATTCGGCTGTCCATTTCCCATCTCTAGAAAAATTTTCAATTTCAATATATGGGTGTACATCAAGATGAATCACGGGAATTCGCTCTCACGCCCAAAGCTGTAGTAACAAGTATAGCCCACCAATTGTGATAGCAGTGGTGCGCGATGCATGGCACATTCGAGAATATAAATAGACTAACGTTGTGGACCTCCAACTGGACTGACTCATGGCATCCAGTCACAAATATAGTTGAGGCAATTTAAACTGACGAGATTTTGATATAAATCCGCAAATAGCAATCCACCTAATAGAATCAGGATATACATGAACGCATACTAGCAAACCATCTCATCGGGAATATCTGAAGGTAGTGGTGTACTCAACTGATGGAATATAGATGAAAGTTTAAGACAACCATGGTTGAGCATATTATTCTCTAGCTAGTATTCTAAAATATCATGCACCAACTTATTGCGCTATAATAAATTACGTCTATTGTGCACCAATGTAACCGGTAGACCATTAACGCACAAACTTTATAAAACTTTCACATCCTGCAGAGTGATTGTCGCCTCTCCCATAATTGGGAGGTAAAAAGTGTGTGTCTCTTGTCTTCAATACTCCACAAGTGTATTTATAAGATCATGATCTACTGTGAGATAACCTACTCTGCGAATGTCATAAAAATCAACTGTATTGATGTATTGAACAACTTGTGGATCTAAATCTATCAAAGGTTGAAAAAACCTCCTATCATAATATCGGACATCTAGATCCATACTTGTGATTTGAAAAACAGTTGCGAATTTATGTTCAAATTATAGATATAAAATAGTCCCATCTAAGAGCCCTGGATGAGAGGATGTTGTGGCTATGTTTCATCGCTCTATTTAAAATCCTGTTTTCAAATAAAAGTTACACGAATAATGATCTACTATATAATTACTAATTCATCGCATCATATAATATAGAAAATGCAACATTTATTAACATAAAATATCAGTTCATATCAAAGTACTGTGAATACAGTTTTACCTACTATCCCAAATTTCTATCACAACTCATATAAATCTTATTTATGAAAGTAACCATGATACGGACAATTGGGGGCACTATGACCTGACTGTAAATAGTTACTACACCAACGTAGTGTATCAGGGCACCTTCTATCCATCTGATTTCTGATCCTAATGATTTTCAATGGTTCTGAAATTTTTCGTTGCCACTGATCTCCTATAATGCTCAACCTTAAATTCGCTTCGAGCCAATATTTTGGGTCCCTTAACGGATGGAAAGGGACGCTAAACGTAATTTGATAAGTGAAAAATGTATATTCAAGAGCGATAAGCATCATTGAATTAATGTCACACCTAAAACATGCGGCCATGGCGTGTAAATATGAAAATCACAATTCTCTCCATTTTTCACATGTGCACATACAATTTTCAATGTCAACAGTCTGAGTATTACCTCCTTGATGACTTTGCCAATAAACAATCGTGATGCTGTAAATACTTCTCTTGTGATCGAACATTTGAACTGCATGTGTCATTCCTTTTTTTTTATTTTTAACATATTTGTCCCAATATTTTCATGAGAATGGATACACCAGATCCGATGTAATCTTGTGATTTTTTATAAACAGATCAACCATTTGATTAAATGTGAACTAAATACATGTAGTGATTGGCAGCAATCGAGCATCCCTCAATACATTATTGAATCATTCAACCATATTTATAGGTATATGCTCCCAACGATACCCTCTGTCTTTACACAAAACTTATTGCTTGAGTTGAACTGATCAACTTATTAACCATGTATATGCCTCTGTATTTAAGGAGAAAATCATGTTCATGAATTTCTCATACTTGCACGGCTGATTTGTCACACTAGCTGTGAACATTAGACTCTTAAGCCTACGAGATGTGGCAATACATTGTCACAATGGGATCGACACTAAAAAATAATGTAGAAACCTGAAAAGATGTCATTAGTGTAAGGGTTCAGAGTTAGTTTACTTTTCATTCTTGAATTTTTGTGTAAAATTGCTCTGCATGTGAATCAAACAAAATCGGTGCACCCCTAACGACTCATGTCATTCTTTGAGTGTATGCATAGCTTTAATAATGTCGTAGTGACAGTTAGAAATAACACATATATTTTGCACATCATCACACATGTAAATGCGTAACAACCTCATGAACCAAAACCAACTCCGATTATTCTCTTCATCAACTAGAGCGAATGCCAAAGGAAACATTGAGTTGTTAGTATCAAAATCTATAGTGACAAGTAGTGTTTTCCGGTAAGGTCCTTTCACAAATGTACTATCTACGCAAATGACCGATTTCAAATGACGGAAGGCTTGAATGTCAGGAGCAAATGTCCAAAATATGTAGTCAAAAATTAATATGGAAGGGGTAGTCAATGAATGATGGTCCCAAACAACTATCATATTCAGATTGGACAGTTGGAACTCCTGCACATATGTTGGTAATTGTGATATAGATGTCGGCTAATTCCCATATAATATATCAATAGCATAGCATCTGGCGTACCAAGATTTTTTATATGACATATCACAATGAAACTCCATTTTTACCGATGCCTGAGTTTCTTTAATTTTGAACACTAGACCATTCATAATATGGGAAATAATGTGCTTAGCAATTATGCCACTACTCAATCCACGATGGTGATTACTATAACAAACACGGACGCAAATATGTTTATCGACAAGTGTGACAATTATCCACATGTTGTGGAAGCTACGCAAGGTTGTACGAAGTTGCTAATTATACTAAGATATGGAATTATAAACTCGACAATGGACGTACAAGTCGTTGGCATTCTTTCATGAATTTTAAACTTTCTATTCTCCTTTATGGACCACAACTTCACAGTTCGTTTGACATGCTCCTTTGTTTTGAACTGTTGGTCCAATTCTAAATTTTTGGTATGTTCGTTCCAAAATTTTAATTTCTCCACCCCCCAACATCAAGAGGGTCAAAGTTTAATGCAGCATCAACACCAGTTTCATAATGCAGTTGTAGTCCCTCACTGTTCATCCAAGGAGCACTACGACCAATGTCATCATGGGTCGTAGTCGGGAGCTCTATATACGCTTCCTGTCTGTTGGTATCATGTTGATGGTTCTTATTATCGGAACCATTAAGATTCGACTCCGATTCGAAATCCATGTCAACATCTATAAACTGAATGTCAGTAGATGGCATTGTATCGAACATTGATGTTGATTCAATATCCACACCTCAAGTTCTAAATGTCGATTTGTGCATTATTGGTTGACCACTTGTACTTGAAGGACAACTCTTTGTCTACCGACCATCACCCCTTTTTGCCCTCTATATCTTGATTGGACATCTCCTACATTTAATTGGATCTCTTGACTCTCAAAAAGGCCGACTGATTGGAACAAAGTTACATGTTCCGAACTATTGCCACCTCACGTACGATTAGCATTTATAATTTTCAAGGTTTGGGTATCATCTTCTCCCAAACCAAAGAGCTCCTCAACCTTCACATACATTTTCTGTTGCATGTCTACTACCAGATTGTAAGTAGTACATTCCAACAATTCCATTGTCATCCAACAAAGGCATCATACCAAACATGCCATTTTGGTTGCAATTTCGAAATATCAAACTAATCTTATAGTTGTTCCGATCTAAACCCATAATATTGTATATTCTGTCTATTAAGTCATCATAACCTACTCTCTTTGTAAGGAACAATACTTTTTTCAATATAGGTGGTCATATGAAATTGACCCTCCAGCCTATATAATTTTTCCTCCTCAATATAGTTGAATCGCCATACAATTTTCACTTGACATGTTACACCTATTGGAGGCAAGTATTGGTAACATTTTAAAATCACATTAATATGCTTATTTGAATAATTAATTGAATCAAATATATTTAATTTATAAGAAATAAATAAATAATTATGATTTCTAAATTTATAACAAATAATGATTATAATTAAATAATTTATAACAAATAATTGAATAATTAGATAAATAACAAATTAAACCTAATTAGTCACCTTAATTACTACATTTATTTTCATTTATTTTTTCCTATATGCACTCTATCAATATCCTACATTTCACAATCTATCAATTATAAAACCATTCTAATACCATGTCTTTCAAATATTAATAACACCTATTTTGACATTTAGCTATAATAATTACATTAATTTTATATATTTAATTAATTAAATGCATCAATTATTTTAAATACTTAAATTACCCCGACTAAATAGCTATCATAATCACAAGTCAATACATACCTCGACAAATACATCTAAATTCATTTAATCGAGCTCTTAAAATTAATTCATTAAACTAATTAAAATAACTAATTAACCACTAAACTAATTAAACTAATCATATACCAAATAACATAAACTAATATCAACTAACTTACGTAATAAACTAAATTACTTTAAACTAATAACACTAATTTTGATGTTTATCTAAACTATTTACACTAATTTTTTCACCTATTCAATTTATTAAAGATGTCAATTATTTCAATTACTTAAATTACACTGACTAATTAAACAACTATCATAATCACAAGTCAATACTACATTAATTACATCTACATTCATTTAATCAGTCTCTTCAAATTATTTCATTAAATAAATGTACTAATTAAACTATTTCAACTAATTAAACCACTAACTGTATCGTGTTATTAAACTAATATTAACTACGTAATAAAATAAATTACATCATCTGTCTACAATTACTTTTACAAAAAACTAAATAGTAATTTAATAACATAATATAACAATAACATCAAATATTTACTACTAATTGATTAATATAATATAAAAATATAACAATTTTCATATAATATAAATTACATAAAAAACTAACCTCTTCAAAGCTGTTCGTATTTAAAAATTTGATTGCCTTTTCAGCATTTTGAGTAATCAGCACAGCGGGCTTAATGAAAACACCGCAAATAATTAGCACAGTGGCCCACTCCCAAAAAAATGCGACACCAAAAGGTACTCGGCTGCTAGGTTTCTTTTGTGGTTTCTAGCCAACAGCGAGGTTTCTTCCGTGATACCCTCTGTGAAATGGTCTCTAGATTTGGTCTATGGCAAGTAGCTTAACAGAGAGATTGAGATGGGAAAAAGTCAGAATTCAAAAGGAGGAAATGAGATATAGCACGGAGTGAAGTGAATTTGTTCAAGCCTGCTTATATAGGTAAGCATGCAGCCTCGGTGAAAATCTGACCGTTCATTTGAACGGCTAGATTACAAAGGCAAATTTTTTTTTAACTACCATTACCGGGCTGACACAGTCTGATAGGAGACAAAAACTGCACCAAAAAGAAGGATCAGTCACATCTTCCAGATTTGAGAAAATCTGACTGTTCATTTGAACGGCCAGATTACAAAGGCAAAAATTTTTTTTTAACTAACACTACCGGGCTGACACAGCCTGATAAGAGACAAAAACTGCACAAAAAAAAGGATCAGTCACATCTTCTAGCTTTGAGATTCCAATCAAAGCTAGAATCTACCAATTGACCCGAGGTAGCTTTTTTTTAAAAAACTTATGTAGATTTTGTCCGGGCAGTTTTTTTTTTTTTTTTTTTTTTACTTTTTCCGGGAGGGTAGACAAGATTAAAAATGGAAACATATAAATGTAAGAGAGGTTAACAATTGCTAATATGTAGGGTAAATTCCATTTTGACCCCCTAAAGTATGTGTGATTTTTCACTTCAGTTCCTAAACTTCAAAATGGGACACTTAAGTCCATAAACTTTAAAATCTGTCTCATTTAAGGAAAATCATTGACAGAATCCACAAAGCTGTCAGAATTTTTGGAACGTATAAAACACGCGCCGTTAGTGAGGGGCATTTTGGAAAAATCATTTTTTCTGGAAAAAAAAAAAGGGAAATTAAGGGGAACAAAGGAGGGAAATTCCCCTCCATTTAACCCCCTAAAGCGTGTTGCTGTAAGCTCTTTAGTGGCTGTTGGAGTTGTTCATCATCATCTAGTGAAAAAGCTTCAGAGAACATGAGTTGCACTGATTATTGAATATGCTGAGCCTCGCGAAATGCATCACTTCTGTACTCTGGTGGAATTTGGTGCAGATGCTATCTATCCTTATTTAGCTATGGAAGCAATATGATGACAACAGGTAGATGGGAAGATTCCACCCAAGCCAATTGGTTAGCTCCATTCCAAGGATGAGCTCGTTAAAAAATACTTCAAAGCAAGTAGCTATGGCCTGATGAAGGCTCTTGCTAAAATGGGAATATCAACTTAGGCATCTTACAAGGGTGCCCAAACATTTGAGGCAGTTGGCCTTTCATCTGAAGTCATGGAGAGGTGCTTTACTAGGACTCCAAGCAGGGTTGAAGGTGCAACTTTTGAAGCACTTGCAAATGATGCTCTTGAGTTGCATGAGCTGGCATTTCCATCAAGGGTCTTGCCTGTTGGCAGCGCTAAGGCTATGAGATTTCGTGCCCAGATGTGTGTTTTTTTTGTCTTTTACAAAAAAATTTTTTTGGTGAAATCCGTACCGTTTTACAGCTACTTTCGCCGGAAAGTTCAGTAACAAAGCCAACTCCATGGAATCCTTATCAAAAGAGAAACCACAAAGACCAAGTGGCTTCTCTGGGATCTGAGACAATGCGGATTGTAGCTGGAACACCTTAAGTTTTGGGAGTTGACCCGGCCCATTGGTTTGCCAGAGATGTGGCCTTTCCGATCCTAGAGCCCGCAGTAACCTAGCTCATCCTTTTTTTCCAAACCACATACACTCCTCCACCTAGCTGCCGACCTAATGCCAACCACTCGACTCAGAGGTACCACATTCAATTGATAGTTCACAAAGGGCTTTGTCACTGACTGCAATCCAATTGCCCCGTGGCCGCTTTTCAACGGAATTATAGTTCCCAAGGCCATCTTTCTCAAAAATTTGTTGACGGAATTATAGTTCTCAAGGCCATCTTTCCCAACTGTGACTGGGAATGGTGCTTCTGCAAATCCATTGACGCTGGAGTTTTCGTTGGGAGGCATTGAGGTTGCAGGGAGGGCTGGATTTGTTGTTTCATCTAGATTACTGTCTTCCTCTTCTGTTGGCACACTGGTAACCGAGTCAGGGGTGAGGTCAAAGAGGCTGGATCGGCGGCGATGGCGATTGAGGTTGCTTTTGCGGAGGTAGTACTTCTGGGCGTGGCTGGCAACTTGGGTAGGGGTGCGAGTCTTGACAAAATTCCTGGAAATACCCATCCAATCCCCGTTTCCCACCTTCTGCAATCCTAACAAAAACAGCTTGTGCTCCTCTTCAGTTCAAGGAACCCCTCGCTTACGCTCCCTAGCAGCGGCGGTAGAGTGATGGGTAGGCAAGGCGTCATCAGCTGAGGCATAACCGGCGGCGATGTCATCGGTAGCCTTGGGCGCAGACGCATCAATGTGAACAGAATTTTTTTAAACGGTAGAAGCATTGGAGGGGTGGCGCTCGTAGTCGGACAGATTATCCATACTCACACTTTTCCTCATGGGATCCACTTTAACTCTCACCCCGAACAGCATGAACTCACTGATAGGCCCGGAATCAGAACCACTGTTTGTGGCCGACGCCAACCCTATTATACTCTATTGTCCAGATGAGAAGCGGAAGGATTTCTACTCTATTCTGCTTTCTTTCTCTCTCTTTTTTTGTTTTTTCTTATTTCCCCTTTTTTTCAGTGTCGCGCCCCCACTTTTTGAAATGGTGGTGTGTGAGTAGTGTGTGTAGTGTGTGTGAACGTGTGTAGAAGTGAAAGAAAAGACCGTGGGATTGTGAAATGCGACGGTTTTGGTCAAGTAAAGTTCAAAAGGATTTTTTGTATAAAAAATGGAGTCGCCACTTGGTATAGAGTTAGGGTGTACCAAGTCACCCAAAAAATGATTTTTAGTTTTTGAATGAAAAAGTAAACAAACCCTTTTTGAAAACTTTTAGGTCTACGTAACCAAAAAAGGGATCGGGGGTCACATTTGGTAAGGGAGAAGGCAAAGGCGGAGCCTACGGCACTCCCTTACCCTAGCCAAAGCTAGTTGCGTGACTTAGCCCCACGTTTTCTACTTTTCTACCCAAGGTATGCATCGCGTGTTGGATATGACTATATGAATGCAAAAACCTAGACCTAGGGGGACATGGGGGAAATTTCTCTTCAAAGGTTGAGTGGTGCCAATCACATTAATTGTGAAGCCCAATAATGATCCTTTGGAGAGGTCACACATAATTCTAAATGACGTAAAAATGAGTGGAATGCATGCCATGTGAAAATGTGAGTTTATGTGAAGTGAGAAAAGTAATAAAATAATAGGATGTAAGTGAAGTTGTGCAAATGTATTTACAAGGTAAAGTGAGTAAAGAAATAATGTGAAAATGTATGTGAGATAACATAAAGTGCATGTGTGCGTGTGATATTATAAAGTGTAAGTAATTGAATGAAAACGTGCAAGAGTAGTGTGAAGTGAAAATGTGGAAAAAGAGTTAGAATATAAAGTAGGAGTGTATGTGATAGTAAAAAAATGCATGAACCCTAGAGCAATGCATCAAAACGGGAACGGGGACTCCTAACTTTGTGACTTTAATTTTCCCTTGGATTAGAAGGAAGAACTAGCGTGCTAAGGCTATTTTGTAGCCACACTCGCTCGTTTCCCTTATCGAAAAGGGACTCTCAAGCAAATGTATCCTATAACTAGCATGAGGTGCAAAAATCCTAAAATGAGGGGAAAAGGGGTTCGAGCATGCCAAATGATAAAACTAAAAAATGCATGAAATGTAGTGAACATGCAAGTATGCACTAGTGAAAGGGGGATGGCCTATTGGGTCTAGCATTGGACTAGCCCTTTCTATAAATGAGCCACAACTAGCATTGGACTAGTGTGGTAACGTACATTCATCCATTACATTCATCCATTGCTATAGAAAGCAAGTAGACATGCCAAACACTCATAAACACATAGCACATAACACTTAGCATGCTCGACTAGATGCAAGAGCCTAATAAAGCAAATTAACACATAGCAACAAAGCAAGCAATCAAGCTAATGAACCTATTACATTTGCTAGTTAGGCACATATCTTCAATAGGTCTTCATCAAGTGCTTTCCAAACCCTATCTATTACAAGCCAAGAGGTGTACACATACCCCATAAAGAAACTTAAATAAAAAACAAAAGTAAATGAAATAAATGAAAGAGATTAAGGAAAAGCAAGGAAGCAAGTAGACATGCAATTCTCACTTAGCACGTTGATTCACATAGAAGCGACGGAAAAAAGATAAAAGAGATTATATCTCCCCCCTTTGTGTTGCTAATAAAGTGGACAAGACTTAAATTGGGCTAAATCACCAATTAACGGGATAACTTGGGCTAAAACCATTCAAAGCAAAGGATTAATGCACCAATTTAATGATAGAAATGTAAATAAGTCATTAATCACATGGAATGAATATAACACGAAATTGAAGCACTTAAAACACCCAAATAGACTAAACAACCTATACTCAAAGGTTTAAGGCAGACAAGGACCCAATTAAAAATATTAACCAATCAATCAAAGCCTATTGAAGCGATTTGGGAATTTCAAAAGCCCATAAGTAATGAAAAGTTCAAGTAATCACAAATAATCACACAAATGTTAAAGCACTTACACCACTTAAACATCCATGTTCACAAAGCTAGGGCCTAATTGAAAGGAAAAAGGAAGTTTGAGGGGTCAAATTGGTTGATTTCTCTAATTATTTGGGCCACAGTGGAACAAAGGGAGACTTGGGGGGTCAAAGTGCAAATTCAGAATTTTATTTCATGCAAATTCATGCAACCCACGTAGCTTATGCTTTCTGCAAATTTTCAGCTAACATCTTTGCTGCAATTTCAAATCCCAAACGCAAGTTCCAATTTGCATGCTCAATTTTGACCTAAACTTTACCCACCAAACATCAAAGCTCTAACCCAGCAACCGAATATGGAACTTTAACATCTAAACAATCAAAACATAGAAAGAAACTCATGCAAAAAAACACAAAGAAACTCATGCATTCTGCAAACTCACGGCTATGCAGTCTCATTCAATTTCTTACCTATTTGGCCGAATCTATATTCATGCAAATAACCCAAGTATATCTTCACTCAAATCAAAATGCAGAGATTTGAAGCAAAGGTAGGAGTAGGATCAAACAGGTTTTGAACTCAAAAATGCAACAAAAATGATCAGGACAAAATGCTGACTTTGAGGAACAAGATTTTCTGCAATTTGCTTCCTAAGCTTTGAAGCCTCGACAACCAAGAATAGATTAGAAAACTTCTTAATCAATCTTCCAAGCTTTGAACTAACTAACAACTGCAGAACTACCATAATCCAAGCAAGCAAAATCATATGAGGAAACTATGTTAATTCATGAAGGAATTCATGCAAGGCAACGAAGAAACATTCTGCAATCAAAGCTTGCTGCAATTTTCCAGGTTTGGTTCATTACCATGGCAAGAAATGCAATTCTCAACAGAGAAAATGTAACTTGAAGCCAACATGTCCAGGATGCACTTAGCCAAAGATCAAAGAAATCGTAAACTCCAAAATTTCAAACCAGCGGGAGAAAAAAAAAACAACAGAATTTGACCCATGCTGCTGCAACAAACCAAAGGACTTCAGCTTGTTGCAGCCAACTTCATGCAAGTTACGGAAGAAGTAAACTTTCTGCAATCAAATCTGTCAGCAAACTCCAGAAATTTCTGCAATTTCCAGCTCTCAAACAGGCAGGAAAACAGCCGTGAAACATGAATTCAGATGGAAATGCAATTATACCCACTACTTCCGCAGGACTCCAGTCAACACAAATCACGCAACAAACACATTCAGTAGATAAAAAAATCCATTTTCCAGCCACCATTTTTCTTTTCATAATCTAACAATGGAATTCAGGACATATGCAGCCCACAAAAACCCAAGAAAACATCCATCTCTTCAAAACAAAACAAAACTTTATACGACCTATCCTCAAACCCAGCCATAAATTATGCATTTCCCATAATTTTTCAACCCAGATTGCGCATAAAAACCACCAAGAGAAACAGCCATGGACATTAACAAAACAATAATAGCTAAACGCAAACCCCTTTTTCTTCAAACTCAAACCAGATTCATAGATAGAACTTGTATGGAGGACACAATCAAGTGTAAAGACCAAGACTTTCAGCATTCAAACATGATTCAGGAACTTATAAACCAGTCCAAAGTAAAAAATGTTACCTTTAATCCTTGACCGAAGCTTGATGTATTCCAAAAGATGAAATCTTTGTCTCTCTGGCTCTCTTGCAGCTGCACCTCCTGATTCTTTTCTTTGCTCCAACAAACCAGAAACCTTTTCTTCCTTCCTTGCTATTCAGATTCTTCCTGGAGCCCTCAGCCGTCAGCTCCCTCTCCCTCTGTTGTTCCTTTCCTTTTCCCTCACCAATCGTCTACCCCTTTGGTTCCCTTACTTTCGCTTTCTCTCTAGCCCTTCCATGCTACCCCAGTCCTCTCTCCAATATCTCAGCCCCTTTTCCCTTTCCCCCAAAGCTGCGTTCTTTTCTCTCTAGAACCCTAGTCACTTCCCTTTCTCAACCAGCCGTCACTAATTTCTCCTCCCTTTCTCCACTGCTTTTGTTTGCCTTCTATTTTTCTTTTTTAGACAGCCGCCCTCTCCAAAAAAAAAAACCTCTTGCGGCTGTTGTTTCTCGTTCCTTTTATACGGAACTCCAAGTTCCTAAACCCTCACCCCAATGGTGAGGATGAAAGGCCTCCCCTGCCTTCACATCCAGCCCTCCAAAGGGACCTCCGTGGCTGTCCTTTGCAAGCTGCAAAAATATGCAGCTTGCATGCCGCGGCCACTTTTTTTTTTCGAGAAAACATTATATTAAAACGACTAAAGCATATATTGAATGATTTTCCTTCTTTTCCTTTTTTTTTCTTCAAAGAATTATTTGAAACAAAATAATAACAATAACAAAAACATTAAATTTGAATGTAAAAGAAAAATAAAACATTTTTGTGAATGATTTTTCCTTTTCGATAAATTCTGCGCTAAAAACCTTAAAAATAATAAAAAACTAACTAAAAAGTGAATAAAATTTAACACGACAAATAAAAACTAAGAAATAAATAGTAAATGAAATCACGCTAAAATTTGGTGTCTACAGTTTGCCCCTCTTTGTCTGAGTTTTGGAAAAACTTGAGACAAAGAAATAGACACCAAATACCTACCTGTGTTATTTGGCTGCAAAAGGATCTCAACGAACTGGAATTCTAAAATGGGACTGACCCAAACATGAACTTAAAACGGGACTGGCCCGAACGAGAATTTTAAAACGGGACTGACCCGAACAGGAATTTGAAACGGGACTGACCCGAACAGAAATTTTAAAACGGGACTGACTCGAACAGAAATTTAAAACGGAACTGAACCGAACAGAAATTTAAAACGGGACTGACCCGAACAGGATTTAAAACGGGACTGACCCGAACAGAAATTTTAAAACGGGACTGATCCGAACAGAAATTTAAAACGGGACTGACCCGAATAGGAATTTGAAACGGGACTGACCCGAACAGAAATTTTAAAACGGGACTGATCCGAACAGGAATTTAAAACGGGACTGACCCGAACAGGAATTTGAAACGGGACTGACCCGAACAGAAATTTAAAACGGGACTGACCCGAACAGGAATTTAAAAACGGGACTGGCCCGAACAAGAATTTAAAACGGGACTTCACTGGGGAAGTTTAAACAATGGATTGAGTCTTTACCTGAGAGTGTTTCAAACTTTCGTACCAAGAAAGAGATTTAGATCTCTGTGGCCGAAGCGATGGCTGATGTTGTTTCTTATGGTTAAACTTAGCCAAATGACATTATCTTTGTTTACTGGGAAGCTTTGTCTGACATCGGTTTAGGTGCCAAAAGGAGAGTGGCTTCTTTTGTTTGTAAATGCAACGTTCCTGCAAGAAAAGAAGAAATAATGGACTTGCCACCATCATGTGATCCGGTTTGCCTTGAGAATCGTGTAAACATGAGTCTTGTGATGCTTTTGCTTCTGTTCTGTGGCGTCTGCCTTAGTCAAACTTGTAATATTGAAATCCTTCAATTCTTGAGACTAATAAAATACATCTTCACCACATCACCAAATCTATGTAGCAGCTTTGTTGCATGTTACTCACTGTAATAGATGACTGAATCCCCTATCTTTGCACAACCCTCAGGGTTTATCATCCATTCGAATCCAATAATGAAAGAATGATGCATGAAAATTTGTCACATAAATCAATGATATAGGTAAAATGATTTCTTATTTCAGGCAAAGATGAGCATGCAAAAGAATGCAGACAACTACAAACTGTAAAACGCAAATAATTGAAAGAAACTAAGAGATTTATATTTTGCAAAAGAATATTTGTAAAGAAAGATACAAATTTTAGCCGACGAATATCACATTCAAGACTTTGGATATTTTCGCTTCGGAATCCGATACTGACAGAAGTATCACAAACATGAGGAAAAGTCTAAATGAACTAGGTCACCAGCTGTTCCTTCTCGAGCTCGTCTTGTTGAGAAAACCTGCCTTGGCGCCCTTCCGGGTTTTCACCAAGGTTGCCCCCACCCCTTTTTATTTTTCTTTTGTCTTTTCTTTTCCTCTTTTCATTTCGTTTTTTTTTCTTTTTCTTCTTTTTTTCTTTTTTTTTCTTTTCTTTTTTTTTTCGAGATGCCCTTTCGGGTTTTCACCTATAGAATAGCAGAACTACCTCATTCCCGATCAACTGAGAAATGTGGTTAAAAGATTGTTGGCATCAGTAAAATGCACTTCCCTTATGAATTTTAGGTGAAGGCATTATGGACATCACTTGCCAGTTGATTAACAAATTTTCTAATAGAAATGCAGCAAGTGACGAAAATCAGGACTTTGGGCTTTTTGTAATGAGGTCAGGTGGGGTGTTTTTCAAGAAAAGTTGAGACTTGAAAGCACATTTGGATATAAGAGGTGAAATAACTTGAGATTGCACCATCTTGAAATTTTGCATGAACCTGAGGAAAAATTCTGCCCCAGTTTGATCGGATTTTTCTTTTACATTTTTCATCGCATTTTCCTCACTTTTTGCATTTTATTTATTTTTTTAACTAAATTTGCCCCAGTGTAGGGTTCTTTTCCTTTTGATCATCTCTCTTCAAAATGAATTTGCCCCAGTGTGGGTTTTGCAATTCTCAGGGGTTATCAAACGAAATTTATCAATTCTGATGGATCAAAGGGGACAAGTAGAGATAAAATATTTTTTTAGTGTAAAAGAAGATGGCCTGACTTGCATTTCGCCATTTGCATGAATTTCTAAAGAAAATTTGCATGATCAAATGAAAAACTTTTTGCACATATCTGAGTTGATGGGTTGAGAGAATGTCCGTCCATCCATTTCGGCCAAAATAAGTGCTCCGCCAGGTAAAATCTTTTGGACAATGAACGGCCCTTGCCAATTTGGAGCAAATTTGCCTTTAGCTTCATCTTGCATTGGCAAAATCCGCTTTAGTACTTTGTCACCTTCTTCGAATGCCCGCCGGTGGACTTTTTTGTTGTAAGCTCGGGCAACACGTTTCTGATAGCACTGACCATGACAGATAGCATTGAGCCGCTTTTCATCGATCAAAGTCAGTTGCTCATGGCGCTGCTTGATCCAGTCAGCCTCCTCCAATTTAGCTTCCATAAGAATTCGTAGCGACGGAATTTCAACTTCAGCTGGTAATACAACTTCCATTCCGTACATGAGTGAATATGGCGTTGCCCCAGTCGATGTCCGAATAGAAGTCCGGTACGCCATTAAAGCATAAGGCAACTTTTCATGCCAATCGCGATGCCTTTCTGTCATTTTGCGGATAATCTTCTTCACATTTTTGTTTGCGGCTTCTACAGCTCCATTCATTTGAGGCCTATAAATGGCAGAGTTACGGTGTCTGATCTTGAACTGCTCGCATAGTCCATGTACCATGTCATTGTTCAGATTCTTGGCATTATCTGTAATAAGAGTTTCGGGTACTCCAAAGCGACAGATGATGTGATCTCTCAAGAAATTGGCCACTACCTTCTTCGTGACATGTTTGAATGACTCTGCTTCAACCCATTTAGTAAAGTACTCGATCGCCACCAATATAAATCGATGTCCATTTGAAGCGGGAGGATCGATTGTACAATCACATCCATACCCCACATTGAACAGGGCCATGGGGCGGTCATGCTATGCAATTCAGTGGGTGGAGCGCGTATAATGTCACCGTGCATTTGGCATTTTATACATCTCCGGACAAAGTCTATACAATCATGCTCCATAGTAAGTCAGAAATATTCGGTTCTCATGATTTTCTTCGCTAGCAAATGGCCATTCATGTGAGATCCACAAACGCCACTATGCACTTCTTTCATCATATATTGAGCTTCATCTTCATCAATGAACCTTAAAAGGTTCAAATTCGAGGTTCTTTTGTATAACACTTCTCCATTTAAGAAAAATTTTGAAGCCATTTTGCGCAGAAAACTCTTGTCCTTTGTATTAGCATGCAAAGGGTAAGATCCTGTTTTGAGAAACTCCTTAAGATCATTATACCACGGAATTTTGTCGGAGGACTTGTCTACAACCCAACAGTGGGCAGGCTTGTCTTGAAGTTGAATCGGAATTGGCTCGATCCTCAATTCATCAGGATATTGGATCATAGAAGCTAAGGTGGCCAAAGCATCGGCAAATGCGTTTCGGGCTCGTGGAAGATGTCTGAACTCCAAATTTCGAAATTGCTTGGCCAGAGTGAGCAGACTGCAATGATATGGCAGAATTTTTGAATCTTTGGTTATCCACTACTTCAAGGTTTGATGCACGAGCAAATCTGAATCACTGAAAGCTATCAACTCTTTGATTTCCATTTCTAAAGCCATTTTGAGACCAAAAATGCAGGCTTCATATTCAGCCATGTTGTTTATGCATGCAAATTGCAATTTGGCAGCGGCAGGGTAATGCTTCCCTTCGGGTGAAACCAGAACAGCTCCAATTCCAACTCCGAGAGAATTCGAAGCTCCATCGAAGAAAAGCCTCCATTCAGGGCTTTGCTCACTTATATCATCTGTAGCGCCTACGAATAAAACTTTCTCATCAGGGAAATACGTATGAAGTGGTTGATAATCATCATCCCTTGGATTTTCGGCCAAATGATCAGCTATAGCTTGCCCCTTGACAGCTTTTTGTGAAGTGAAAACAATATCGAACTCTGAGAGAATTATCTGCCATTTTGCCAGACGTCCAGTTAACATCGGCTTCTCCAAAAGATACTTCAAAGGATCAGATCGGGAAATAAGATAAGTGGTATGGCTCAACAGGTAGTGTCTCAACTTTTGGACTGTCCAGGCCAATGCACAACAGCTTTTCTCAATGAATGAATAATTAGCCTCATACTGCGTGAACTTCTTGCTTAGATAGTAGATGGTTTGCTCCTTCCTTCCAGAGTCATCATGTTGTCCAAGGACACAACCAACTGCTCCTTCAAGCACGGATGGGTACATGATTAATGGTCGACCCGGCTTCGGTGGCACCAAAACTGGTGGATGCAACAAATAATCTTTAATCTTGTCGAAAGCCTGTTGGCACTCCTCATTCCAATACAACGGTACATTCTTTCTCAATAATTTGAACAATGGCTCGCATGTGGCAGTTAGCTGGGCAATGAACCTCCCAATAAAATTGATCTTCCCTAAGAAACTTTTCACGTCCTTCTGAGTTTTCGGCACTGGCATATCTCGAATTGCTTTGATTTTTGCTGGATCTATTTCTATGCCCTTCTTGCTGACAATGAATCCCAACAGCTTACCTGCGGGTGCTCCAAAGACGCATTTTACAGGATTTAACTTCAAATTGTACTTCCGCAACCTTTCGAACAACTTCTTCAAATCAACCAAATGGTCCTCTGCCCTCTTAGACTTGATTATGATGTCATCCACGTAGACCTCCATCTCCCGGTGGATCATATCATGAAACAAGGTGGTCATGGTCCTCAGATAGGTACCTCCGGCAGTCTTTAAACCGAAAGGCATGACTCGGTAGCAAAAGGTGCCCCAAGGGGTGATAAAAGCAGTCTTTTCCCTATCCTCTTCTGCCATCAAAATCTGGTGGTATCCAGCAAAGCAATCACAAAAAAATTCAATCTCATGCCCGGAGGTATTGTCCAGGAGAATGTGAATATTTGGTAAAGGAAAATCATCTTTAGGACTGGCTTTATTGAGGTCTCTATAATCAACACAAACTCGCACCTCTCCACTCTTTTTTGGAACAGGGACTGGATTCGAAAGCCAAATTGGGTAATGGGAAACAATGATAATGTTGGTTTTGAGTTATTTTTCAATTTGCTCTTTTATTTTGAGGCTCATATCTGATTTGAATTTTCGGGGTTTTTGTTTTACGGGAGGAAAAGAAGGGTCTGTGGGTAACCTATGCACTACCACGTCAGTTGAAATGCCAGTCATATCATCATAGGACCACGCAAAGACATCTTGGAACATAGTCAAAAATTCAAGCATCTCCTTTTTCTGCCTCTCATTCAAATGAATACTAATTTGCACCTCCTTAACCTCATCCTCAGTGCCAATGTTAACCTTTTCTGTTTCTTCCAGGTTCGGTTTTGGTTTTTCCTCATATTGTTCAAGGTCCTTTGCAAAAGAATCGAATACCTCCCCATTATCACTCTCGCTTTGGAGCTCGGATTCACAGACCTCCAAGTCATGAGTGATATAGAGATTGCCATTATTGAATTCCAGAATTGTGATATCCAAAGGGTCAAATAATTTTATTTTTTGCCATCTGAAAGAATTAACGAATGTGGGATGATAAGCAAACAAACATACAACAAACAAATGGACAAGCAATATGAATATAAACAAGCGAATAAACAACACAACATGACAAGAACAACTTGTGCATTTTCATAAAATCTTTTATTGAAAGCAAATGGGAATGAAAACTTAACAATATTTACATGCGCAAACGTTAGTCAAAAAGTAAAATTGTTTTCATTGGCTATTTACAGATGCAAAAGTATTTTCATGAATTCACATGAATGATAAACCCCTTTCAGTTTACCGAAACTCCTTTCGAATGGGCAGAAACTTGGCTGTCCAATTGGGAATTGATCCTTCAGGGATGTCAGGAAATTCAGTTTCGTCTGGAAAACTATCTTCAAATGTTGCCCCAACGAACAATTGGGCCAAACTAGCTTCAATTTCGTCAACTGGGTTAATTTCTGACATGATCACCTCGGCTGGTCGTGGAAAAGTATAATGCAGGGGTGGAATGTCAAGAGCCCTTTGCCTTCCTTCTTTCTCCGCTTTCTTACGTTCCTTCATTTCTCTGATATCCTTAGCGGTCGGTCGGAATCCTAAACCAAACGAATCTTTTTTCTCAACAATCTCCACTGGCTTCAAAATTCCTTGCAAATCTCGTCCTAGCCCTTTGTCGAATTCATAGCCTCCACGTATCATTTCTTTAGCCATCATGACACTGGCCTTTGATAGAGCTCGTTCCTCGTTTGTGATCCAACTTACAGAGACGATATCAGCCGTGCTATGAGGAGTCATGGTGACGTTTCGGCTTCCATCCTCTTTTGACCCAGAATCGGTGATTACAAGGCAATCCTGCTCGGCAAATATAGTTATCAGCTTGTCATTTACTACAAATTTTAGCAATTGATGTAATGAAGAAGGCACAACCCCAGACTTGTGAATCCACGGCCTACCAAGCAGAACATTGAAAACACTAGGAAAGTGCATGACTTGGCAGGTTACTTGAAATTGGGCAGGCCCCATTTCAACTACTAAATCAACTTCTCCTATTGGCTCTCTTTGCGCTCCATCAAAACCTCGGACTATGGTCCTTGAAGGTCTCAGCTTGATGTCTTGCAATCCTAGCTTTTCCAAGGTACTCCAAGGATAAATATTAAGCGCAGATCCATTGTCAATCAAAACCTTCGGCAGCATTTTTCCGTTGTACCTCACAACTATGTACAGGGCCTTGTTATGTCCAATGCCTTCCGCCGGCAATTCATCGTCTGAGAAAGCAATTTGCTTGGTGAATAACACATTCCCAACTATATGTGAGAAATTATCAACTGAAATGCCCTTAGGGATTAGAGCTTTAGTCAATACTTCGATCAGCACGTCCCTATGCATATCTGATGAAAAGAGCAGGTCCAACATGGATATCTGAGCAGGTGACTTGCTTAGTTTCTCGACTACATTGTATTCGCTTCTCTGGAGCCTTTTAAGAAAATCCAAGGCTTCTTTCTCGGTGATTGTTGGCTTAGCAGGCGGCTCGGAGTTATTTGCTTGAATCGGAATGGTAGTTTCAAATGGACTGGCAGTTTTCCCCGATCTGATAACCACTGACACTTTCTTCTTTGCAATTGACTTCTCCCCAATCTGTATGGCGGGTTCATCATAATTCCATGGCACTTGCTGCAGACTTAAAACAGGTTCTTGCTTCGGGAATTCGATGACTACTGGCTCTAAAGCCTCACTCTCGGTTGGCGTGAGATCCAAGATAAAAGGCTTTTTATCTTCTTCGAATGGCAACTCTATGACAAATGGTTGGTCTGTGACCCCAAACACTTCAGCTTCCCTTGCCATCTTTTTGACTTGTTCCACGTACTCTGCATCATCCAGAATGACCCCAACAGTATTAGCGTGTTCCGACAGGGGGTTCCTATTTACATTCGGCCCTTGTGCCTCCCTTTTTCGGATTACAATCTCTCCAGATTCAACCATATCTTGAATTCTATGCTTAAGAGCCTTGCAATCAATAGTCGAATGTCCGGCGGCCCCTGAATGATAAGCACAGACAGCTTGCGGGTTATACCAAGCGGGCATGCTATATGGATAGGTAGGAGGGGGTACCGTACCAATTTTCCCGGCGGCCTTTAACTGATCATACAATTGGTCTAAAGGCCTGCCTAAATTGGTAAATGTACGGCTAGGGGGTCGATTGTAAGGTTCAGGAGGTTGAGGATGATTATAAACAGGTCTATTTGGTGGAAGAAATCTTGGGTTATATGGAGGGCGAGGTCGATTTTGGGGTGGACTTGGTTGAGAAATTTGAAAAGGAGCTGAAGGTGGGTTAAGATAGCTTGGGCGGGGTCGAGGGTGGTGGATGTTGGTAGTATATACAGGATGCGGGTTTGAATAATAAGAGTAAGGTGGTTGGTAGGTTGGATTGTGTTGATATCGGGGTCTGGGTGAAGGGTTTTGGTTCCAGATAAAGGTTGCATCCCCCTCCTTCTTTTTGAACTGCGGTTTTTTCACATTGCTTCCTTGCCCTTGCAAAGCTTCCAATTGCGATTTCAGGGCAGAGACATTGACTATTTTCCCGGCTCTCACAAAGTTATCAAACTCCTCGAGTTTATTTACAATTGCAGCAAACGAACACCCGGTCATACGGAAAATCTCTTCGAAATATGGAGGATCATGCGCCTTTATGAATGTGCGAATAATTTCCTCCTCAGTCATTGGTGGCTCCACTTTCGCAGCTATCTTTCTCCATCTTTTGGCATATGTCTTATGATCTTCAGATGGTCTCCTCTTCGTTCCTTCTAAAGTAGTCCGGGTTGGTGCTAGCTCGCAGTTATACTCGTATTGTCTGATGAAAGCGTTGGACAGATCGAGCCAGGTCTTCACCTCTTCTGGCTTTAGGTTTGAGTACCAATCGAGAGCATCCCCTTCTAGACTTTCCGGAAATAACCTCAATGACAAGTTCTCATCATCCACCGGTTTGCCCAACTTATTGGCAAACAAACGCAGGTGTGTTTTAGGGTTGCCTGTCCCATCATATTTGTTGAACTTAGGGGTCTTGAACCCCATTGGCAGTTGTACGTTCGGAAATAGGCATAAATCATCGTAGTCTAACACCCCTTGTTTGCTTAAACCTTGGTTTTTTCGGATGAATTCATCGAAACGATCCAAGCGTTTAAGTAACTTCATATCAACTGGGGTAGACGACTCTCCCATTTCTGGCTTGTTTTGAAAAGTGTGCTCCGGCACAACTAGGGCTGCAAACGAATCGAGCCGCTCGCGAGCGGCTCGAGTCAAGCTCGAGTCGAGCTCGATGTTAATCGAACTCGAGTCGAGCTCGAGCTCAGAATATTAAACTCGTTAGCTCGCGAGCTATATATATTATTTTTATTTTTATTTAATAATAAAATTACGTATATTATATTTATTTTTTTTTATTTTTTATTTTCATAGTAAAATTACGTATATGTCCTTAATATTTTATTATTTATTAAGAAAAAAATATTATTTTATTTATTTTTTTTAAATAAAATATTTATTTTTTATTTTTTTTCGAGCTCGAACTCGAGCTCGAGTTCGGCTCGACTTGATTCGAGTCGAGCTCGAGCTCGAAATTTGCCAGCTCGTCGAGCTCGAGCTCGAGCTTGGTAAAATTTAGTCGAGGCTCGGCTCGATTAGCTCAAAACTCGACTCGACTCGGCTCGTTTGCAGCCCTAGGCACAACGGGCTCTGCGGTAGTCTGGTGAAAAGTTTGTGGATTTGGATACATGTTTGGATCGATTTAAGGCTGAAATCCTTGCCCATAAGGGGAATAGAACGGAGGATTTTGAGTATAAGCATATTGCGGGTTGACAGTTCCCTCAAATGTGGTTTGAATTGAAGGAATAACAAATGATAACGTGGTTTAAATGGAAGGAATAACAAATGGTTCGGATTGTGGTTGTGTGGCGGGCACAGGCTCAGGTTGTACTCCGCTACTAATGAGCTCGTCGATTAACTTCTTTTGAGCAGCCATTTCGGATGCCATTTCCCCAAACTTGGTGAGTAATTCATTCAACTGAACCCCAGGACTTGCGGCTTCCGGCTGGGTAGTTGCAACGGCCTTATCGGACGATTCTGGCTGAGTACTCATGTCTACACGATTCCTTTGGGCCTTACTTCGGGATCGCGTAATAATGGGGCTTTTTCGAAAAGCTATTTTGAAATTTTACCTGAGAATGCAAAAGACTTCTTTAGATAAACCAATCGTTATTAGATTTCTGCAATTTATTCAAAAAGGGAAAAAGAAAAAGGCATGAGTTAGTAATTATTCAAAAAATTCGGATGCATGTCCTATGGGGGAACCCTTTTTGGGCCAAGGGTAGGCCTAGCATGATGCGAACCTTCGGGGTAAAATCCCATTTTCAAACCTGTAAGTGAATTTAGAACTTTGAAATGGAAAGCGTCTCATAAATTGTGGAAAAGTTCAATCTTTCTTTACAATCTCGTCAATGGTCCTAGTAACCATGTTTACAAAATCCCTATGTCTCGAGAGACTTGTACTTTGTGATTCTCTAAAGCTCCCTAAACTGAGCTTTCGAGCTCCTTCCCTAATCCTATCAAAGGCGTCTATGACTTCCTCTAGCTTCTCATTCTTCTTCTTCTCCCTCCTCAGCTGCACTTGGGTATCTTCTAGAACTCTGTTGGCCATTATAAGCTGGGCTTGAGATTCCTCTAATTCTTTTCTTAGCCTCTCCATCCGTTCTTCGGGACTGGCTGATGCTGATTGTTGCCTTGCCCTATCATGTTCCACCCTTTGCTTGATCCACTCGTTGTACCCAAGCATAACCGCAAGTGCTATTTTGTTTACCATTTCCAATTGCAAATTCTCAAGTCCTCGTAAATTTCCCCAAGCCTCTAATATCATACTCCGACTCTCGGCTACCGTATCCAATCTGAGATCTTCAACCCCTTGTACCATAGGAATGCTTTGCGGGTAGCCAAACTGTCTCATAACCCTTTGCGGAATATAGGCGATTAGACCATTAACTCCAGCTAGAGGGATGAAGTCATGTTGAGTGGTCCTAAAAGCTGGATCCCTAACCTTGGTCCAATCTAGAACCCACTGCACCTTTTCTGGTGTCAAATTGTTGAACTCCTCAATAAACTGGCTTGACGACATCACGCGGTAATAGCGGCTGACTCTCTCTCGATGCGAATCAATCCAATTCTCAACCGGGAGGCAAGAACCCATAGGATTAAGTGACCTCTTCGCCAAATGTTCCATGATCCACATTTGAAGTACCAAATTTGAAGCGTAGAAGAAACCCCCTTTCCTTTGGCAATTGGTAAGGGCTGAGAAAATATCTGCTATGACAACGGGTATCAAAGTTGGTGTTGCTTCCTGAATTCCTAAGAAAAGATTTTGAATCATATTGATGGTTGCAAATGTCACCTTTCCATGCCTTTGAGGGAATAGCAATAAGTTGATCAAAACCAACCCAAAAGCTTGTACACGTTTCTCTTCCCATTGCCCCTTTGTTATAAAGAAATCAATCTGATGGCGTTCAAAGGACTCCTTTTCCCCAAACCGGTCATATAGAAACCTCAGTGGACAAGATCTAGCATCGGGGTGTTGATCTAGGCTATTGTTCCTTAATCCTAAAAATCGGTAAAACTGCTCTCTGGTTCCCCCGCTCGGATATATCATAGGACTGCCCTTTCCCGGCATTTGCAATAATCCCTCTAACTCTTCTAGGGTTGGGGTGAGTTCGCACATTCCAAATCGAAAAATCGAGGCATCTGGATCCCAATAATTGATCAGTGCTTGAATAGCGGACACGTTGGGTATTATATCGACCAGGCTCGGTAGATGTCCCACATATTGAAATAGCCCCTCAATTTCATAGGATAGA